>NC_134137.1:92042500-94542500 GCF_033958435.1 Carettochelys insculpta | reverse complement strand
TTAAAGAGCTCTGGCAGGGGTACGTACGGGCCCAGGATGCTGGCTGATGCTCTGAGGCAGAATCAGCCACCTGCCCCTATTACTAGGAGCTTCACAATATCCTGGGGGCTTTGGGAACACATCACGTCTTACCCAAACCATTGACACAATGCTGGAGGTTCTCCCCGCACCTCTGCTGCAGCCCCCAGAGGAGCAGAAGCACGCTGCCAAGTCTCAACCTCCATTGGAGCCAGAGGCACACACAGCCTCAGAGGCCAGCAGCAGCACCCTGATCATAAGCCAGTGCCCCCTCCACTTCCCAGCCCCCCCTCTGCTCCTCTTGCCCACCCAGATCCCACCACAGCCCCACCATCTCTGTACCTCACTTTGTCAGGGGTGGCAAGCCAGAGGGAAACTGCAACCAGTTTCTTCACAGGGATGGTGGGCTGCAGGCAGATGTCCTTCCTCTGGAGGGCAGGGGCAGGCCAAGCTCAGAGCTCCAGGAAGACATCCTTCCACATGCAGAAGTTCAGGAGCCTCTGCTGGTTGCTCCACTGGCCCATGACCTTCAGATCCTCTTGTGCACAGTGTGACTATCCGGCAGCCATGGCAAGTTCCTCAAAAGTGATGTAAGCCTCACCCTCCCTGAGAAGGAGAAGGATGGCCATGAGGAGATGCAGCAGATTTTGAAGCACCTCTGCATGGGGCCAGCACAAGCCTGGAGGATGCTCTGGCACCATGACTCACTGGAAAGAGCTGTGTCTCTGAGGAAGCATCAAAGCCCTGTTCTAGCAGCTGTGCTGTCCCTTGTGGAGATAGGCAAACCTCAGCGTGAGCAGGAAATGGGAGTCTAGAGGGGCTCCTTTAAGAGTGCATCTCATCAGAGCTCCTGGAATGGAATCTACTTTGCTGTCTGGCTGCGATCTGTTGACAGAGGATTTGTTGGAAGATATCTTCTAACAAAAACTTCTGTCGACAGATTGCTCTAATCTACACATAGCTTAGATGAAGACAAGTGGTGTTCTGTTATTAAGATTCTTGGGCCAATCTACAAGTAGCTGCTTTCTCGCTATTCTTCTGGTCGTGTCAATCTGTTTCTATACTTCTCCCAATGGGTAATTAAGTTCTATGAATATGTGGTAGAGATCTTGAAGTTTTTGGTCTGTCAACAGGATTTAAGCAAATGTGGTTGTATCTTAGGGCTCGTCTATAAAGGATGGATTGTGTGATGTGTCCTGGTTGGAAGCTGGAGGCATGAAGGTAAGAGCAGCAGTCAGCGTGTTTCCAGCAGAGAGTGGCATTGATTTGACCATCAGTGATTTGTACTGTGGTGTCTGGGAAATGGATCTCTCATATGAAATGATCAAGGCTGAGATTGATGGTATGGTGCAAGTTGTTGAAATCCCTGAGGAATTCTTCAAGGGTCTCTTTAACAAGAGTCCAAATGATAAAGATGTCACAGCTGTAACATAAGTAAAGGAGGAGTAATAGTGGTCAGGAGTTGAGGAAACATTCTAAGTCAGTATAAGCCTAAGTATGTATAAGAGAGTCATTCACCACTCGCAGTGATTGCTCTTTCTAACACCTCTTCTAGCTTTCCATGAGATATCTTGGGACAGAAGGAATGTGAAAGGGCGGGATGCAGTATCTGATGGAGCTTTCCGTCGATGATTGTTTCTGAAGTTCTGGAATCCTTGCTCTAGTTCGTGCAGCAAATTTAACTGTCATAGGCTCCATTCAGTTACAAAGTTATTCCCCCATCCCGCCCCCACCCCACTCCTTTTCCTGTTCTCCTTTCTTCTGTGAAAAAAAACTGGTATGAGTAAGTGGGCCTTTTAAAGTAATTTGTTATCATTTTTGATAGATGGTTGCATTGTTTCATATGGCACTGACTGCATTAAACAAACTACATTGAACTATTGCCCAGAGTGACTGAGAAATGGCTGCAAAATAAGAGATGGAGTGCTAGAGCCAATATTTCTTCCTGTCCTTGCCTCCTTTCTGTTGTTCCAAAACCCCTATATTTAAAAAAAAAAATCAATCCATCAAAACTGAAAAAGTGGGACATGAGTCAGAGCCAGCTAGCTAGCTCAGTCTAGACAAGACAGAGGTGATGCTAGTAGGTTGACAGGGAAAAAATGAAAAAAGGCAGAAAGGATAATTTCCTCATCTTTACTTAAGAGTATATGCATGTAATTTGTTAGTCATATTTGAAAGATGAGGATGTGTTGGATCCCCTGTGGCTATGGGATGATCATATTTCAGCAGTGTCCAGGAACATTTTTTCACTATCTGTGCCTGACTAGTAGTTTGTAACTATTTCTATTAGAGCTAGCCTTTTCTACCATGAGCCATGGTTTTGTCATCTCAGCACAATTACAACTCAGTGGAGTCATGTATGAAACCAATGTACTTAAGTTGGTGCAAAATGCATAAATCTGTTTTATTACCTGGTGCTTCTCAATGGCAGAACATGTCAGTAATGCTCCATGATTGGCACAGTCTTCCTGTTGTCTGAATTGAAATTAAGGTTTTGTTGTTCTATGAAACCCTAACAGGCTGGTGGATCTCAAGAGTTATTTCAATATCTAGATGAGCTGGCTCTAAAGTAATCAGTTCTCACCTCTGAAAAAGGCTCTGGCCCAGACTGGTACAGCTTAGCTCTGTTGATCTTCAAGTCAAGCAATAACAAGCATCTATCTGCAGAGGCTTTGTTAAGGCTGATGTGGGAGGGGAGGACAACCATGTGTTCTGTTAACGGATGGCCCATCAATGGGGAGGGTGGGGGAGCAAAGGGGTCAAATGCCTCCAGGCCTGGCATTTCAAAGGGGCCTGGAGCTCCAGCTACTACCACTGCTACATTTGCAGTGGTGACACTTGGCTCCTGGCAAGGGAGGCAAGGAGTGTGGTCTTGGCAGTGATGAGGGTAAGTGCCTTAGGCCTCACCTCTTCTGTCCTCAGCCCTGCCCCTTCTAGGGTGTAGAGCCGGGGCGCCCCTCTTACTTTGCACCAGGACCCTCAGTGGCTGTCAGCACTGTTGGCTGACAGTTCAGCTTTATTTCTGCTGTTGGATAGGGCTGCCATAATTTGGTTTTATATAAATCCAAATACACACATAAATGTTGTGTACTTGAATCAATGCCGTCATTTCTGTGTCTGAATCTACAGCAAGAAAGTAATAACTTGAGAGGTGTAAGCTGCCCTTGTGGTAACAACAATGAAATCTTATTACAAAGGATGGCATTATTAATTATTTCATAGCTGGCCAGACCTTACAAGATAGAGATGATGATAGTGCCCAGTTCTGCACAATGACTGGGCTCTAAGGACTTCTAACATTGCTAGAGTAATGTATAGTGGTCAGAGCAGAGGGCCACCACTTTATCTGGCAGAACAAAAGCATCTTTTTAGCTGTGTTCCTTGTGGTGATAGAATATTCTTTTGACAATACAACACCTTTAATGGACTCCGGGAAAAAACGATAAAAGCTGATACTAAAATCTGGACACTTGACTATAGAAAATGACAGAAAAATTTGCAGCCAACATAAAAACAACGGGCAGTAGATAACATCCATTAAGAGTCCATGTTAACTACTCCATTCTTTCAGGGACTGAACCATAAAATGTTATTGATTTGAGCATTTACATCATACAAAAATGATATCATTGTGGAACTTCAGGAACTACGAGTGTACATCTGTATGGCAGTTAGCACCCAGGTATCCCAGTCAGTCACTGCAAGTTGTAAGCAGTCAGCACCTGGCAAGAATGAATGACATTTTGGTTGGAAAGGAAAAATTTAGAATCAGTGTCATTTGTATAATCATAAATTTAAAGTGCAAATGGTTACATTTTTATTTTAATGGAAGTCCTTAGATAAGGTACGGGGGCTTTTAATATTAGTAATTTGAAAGTTTTGTTTTAAATATGTTTTAAAGAGATTCATAGAACAATATTAAGAGCCAACTTAGACTACAATGACTTTAAAAATATTAATTAGCACTGACTATTCCTATTACATAAGCAACATCACCTCTACAGGGATCTAGTGAGTCAGAGACTAATGATGGGATATGGACATTTTTACTTCTTGTATAGCTCAGCTATCATGACAATAAGCTATATGGGAAATGAGTTGAACTCTTTTCTGATAAGTTTAAGTGGTCTCCATGTTGATTAAAATATTTTAATCTCTTAATCTATGCTTGTAGATCTCTTATTGTTCAGTTAGCTGTTATATCTTGGTTCAGTACCTGTCTCTATACGTGCTTCTAAGGCAACTGCATCCGGTTAGCATCTAGTCATCTTTTTTAGCTCTGGAACCTTAGGGCACACTCCATTACTCAGATCTCTCACCTATGGCCTGTTCAGGATATGTAAGATCATCATTCCATTTCTCTAAACCCTCAGATCAGCATCTGAGACCTACAGGTCAGTGTTTTATACTATACCAATAAAGTGAGCACTCTTGGATTTAATCCTTTCTGACAGAATGGGTCAAGAATGTCAGGAGCCAGGTTTCTTAAATATCAAGATTTTTACCTAACACTCTTGGACTTACAAATCTTTGAAACTACCAAGTACTAACTAACGGATGAAACTAACTAACAAATGTTCTCCCTCCTAAATCCAATCTCACCCATTCTATGAGTCTGAAGTTTGTAAGTATGATAGCCCCCCACTCCCTGCTCCTCCTGCATGTCTTGCTTACCTGTGGTATGATCAGCCCCTCTGCACAGAGCAGCAGTCTATTTACTCCCTGGCAATTTTACAAACCTTTGCACCTGTCATTCACAGGATCCCGATTTGAAAAAAAATATTCTTCTATGGGAATAGCAAGCAGCCAAAAGACAACTAAAATTGAAGCTCCAGATTGCCCTGTTGATAGCTTCTCTCTAAAAGTCCTTCAATGAGCTATCAACCACCATTCCTGCTCATAGCTGCCATCTGGAATGCAATTCAATATCCTTGCCTTGGGCAAATTTAGATGTGTTCAACACATAATGCAGGATGAAGTTCATAATTTCATGCAGACATAACCCACATTTATCAGAAGGTGACATTCATCCCATTTACTAACTTGTACCCATTATTGCTCTTTTACTAGGTTTTTTGGTCTCTCTAACATTTCTTCGTGTGGGACACTTCTGATCACTATCCTAAAGGGTTGCACTGCTCTCAACTATACCAAACATAAGGTATTTGTGATTTTGCTGAGTGGTTCTACGCAGATATTGAACCTGCTTAGAGTCTAAGATACTACTTTACAATATCTAGCACCTAATCTGTCTTGAGACCATAAGAACGGAGATACTGGTGCAGACCAAAGGCCCTTGTCACCCAGTATCCTGCCTTTGGCCAATGGCCAATGCCAGGTATCTCAGAAAGAATGATCATAACATTCATTCATAATCATAACATTGCCATACCTGAATACCCATAAAGATGATCTTACTGAAAATTCAGATATGCTCTGAAAAATATGATCTGTGTGTTTACTCACATGATTCTTTTAAGACTTACTCATATCATTTAAAACATGAACAAAAATAACCCACTCAAACATATTGGCTACATATATACTCCAGAGATCTTTCAAAAGCAGCCCTTCTGGAAGATCTCTTCCAAAAGAACTTCTTTTGAAAGAGTACGTTCACACACAAAAAGAGAGTATCAAAAGTGTGATCTGCTCTTTCAAAAGAGAGCATCCACACAGATCCTGCTCTTTTGATAGAACGGACTAGTGATCAAAATATTAGGCCCCATGAGGGCTGCTCTTTTGAAACAAAGGGCCTGCGGAACACCTACATGTCTTCTTTTGAAAGAAGCTTTTGAAAGGGGGCAATCTTCCTAAAATGTGAAAGGAAGAGCGATTTCAAAAGGAGTGCCTCATTCTTCCTATTTACTTTCAAAATAGCACTTTTTGTGTGTAGATGCTTCACAGGTTCTTTTGAAAGAGCCCCATCTTTCGAAAAAGCTTTCAAAAGAACTTGCTAGTGTAGATGCAGCCATCATGGGAGAAGTGCTGAACTGCTACTATTACAAAATGTTATGGGAATAAAATGGTGGGAAACTGTACCTGGATGTACATTTATCTTTTGGAGCCTTATACTCACATGCATTTTTATGCAGCAGTATGCTCAAAAATGCCTTCCTTTTATTGCATTACAGAAGCTTACAAGTTCAATATTTAATCATGAACAACATTGAACATTATATAAGTGTTTTCTTCAGGGATGTTTATTATCAAAAAAGCAACTAGAAGGAATATTTTCCTTTCATTTCTAGATTTCTGGTTGGAAGGGGACTGGGTCTGTAACAACTAGATACTGCTTCATTTTGATGCCTATTGAGGTCACCTGATGGACTAGTAGCCAATATGAAATATAAATAATTTAGCTCCTATTGGACAGCTATAAACATTACAAAACCATTGTAGCCAATTTTGACTCTTGTTGCAGTTTCAAAAAGAGACCACATATTTTGTGGGTGTAGAGAATGAACCAGTATTATCCTTACAATATAGAAAGCCTGTTCTGTTAATAATATGCTGACCCTCTTACATAGATAGAGGACCTCTGTATTCATATGCTGACATCTTTAAGAGCAGTTGATGCCAATTTAATTTTTACAATTTAAATAAAAATTGGTTGAACTCCCACTTTTGTCAAGTGTCTAAATTATATGATGGATTTACAGAGACACCAGAGGTATTTATAAGATTTATGTGTTTTTCACCCTATTGAGCTCAGAACAAGGAACAGGGAAATGGGGCCAAGTAGCACAAAACCACATAGACCATGGGCATGAAAGCCAGAGGCAACTAAAGAAAATCAGTACAGACACCTGAGAACCTCAACATAAAGCCAGCTGCTACTGCTAGAAAAATATCCTCCAGAGGCAGACATGTAAATCCTATGATAACTAACTGAGAACAAATAGACAAGGTGGGAAAAAAAGATAGAATGTGCTCGTGTTTATTTCTGAACAGATTACTGCAGCAAAGTCCAACTTGCAATCAGGATGCTGTTTGAGGTCCTAGAAGGAGACTGTGTTAAAAAAATAATGCGCAATTTGAGAATATATTCCTTGAGCTGCACCCTGCATTTTTTTTTTAACAGAAGTGTCTGAATCAGTCTCATTACGAAGAAAGCCATGAGAGAGCTCATTTCCCCATTACCTCCCGGTAGCTCCAAAAGCTGGTGTGAGATGAGAATACTTCCTCAATGTAGCTGCTCACCAGTTCCATTGCCCACCTCCTGTTGCATTCCAGAGGACATGGAAGAGAATAGCTTGTCGTTCCACTGTTTGTTCTTCTGTCAGATTGCCAGGAACTACAGCATAGGCTCTATACTGCCTAAGCCTAGGACTTTTAGTTATAGAGTCCTTCCCTCACCCTGCTCCTCCTGCCCATCTCCCTTAGCCCCGAAACGCTAACTATGGGAGAGTGACCTTCTTCAGCTTTGGTTTGAAAATCAGGCTATGTCTACACTAGCACACTACGTCAAAGTAGCCTATTTAGAAGTAAGAACATGGAAATAGGCTACTTCGATGCGTATCGTCTACACATCCTCCAAGGCTGGTGCCGTCAACGTTCAACATTGAAGTAGCGATGGGGAACGTCGAAAGGAGCTGCCCCAGAAGGAAATGTGGAGCGTCCACACACACAAGCACTCTCCGTCAAAATATGGGGCCAGCAAAGCCTGCAGACGGGGTCACAAGTTGGACTAGCCCTTCTGGGGCAAGAGCAAGCTGCTCCCTTAAAGGGCCCCTCCCAGACACACTCAGCCTGCACAGCATGAGGTCCACAGAGCCGACAACCGGTTGCAGACCCCGTGCACACAGCATGGACCCCCAGCTGAAACAATTTATAATGGCACAGTATGCTCATTTGCTGGTTCCCATAATATGCTAAGAACACACCATCCACATCGAATTATACTTTCAATTTAATTTATATAAGTATTCCTTTACCTGTGCTCTTTCAATAGTTATTCTGACGTCTTCTTTAGTGCCTAATTTTGTTCATACTTATTTTCTTTTTTTACAGTCAGGGTTTCCATTCTTATTAATATCTATATTCTATCTGCCATTTTTGGGTGACAAATTTCAGACCACTTTCCACTAATATATGTAAACTCTCATAGCCAAATCTCTTGTTCTTGTCCCAAATGTCACACCACATTTGACATCTTACACACACATTGAACCCTACCATCCAGACACAAGTAAAAATCATATTTTTTCATTAATAAGAACATGCCACTATCCTGTATGAATTCTTCCTATGGTACCTCATCCATTAATGTATGAAAGTGAAACTACTGGTTATGACCTTCAAATTCCTTATAATTCTGTCCTTCCCTACACATTCTCCCTGGCTGACTTTCCCGTTGCCCAATGATAGATATATCTGTCTAGGAAAAATGTGCATATTAAGTGCTTCAGGGTTTGGGTCTGATATCTAAGGAATATTTTAACCAATATTTTGCCCTGACTTTTGATAAACAATATAAGCAATTTCTTGGATAAGAAAAGAATATAGCCAGATACATATTATTTCATTACAAAGAGAACCTGAATCTCAGTGAAAGCATATCTGTTAAATCTACATCTAGGGGCAATTTGCAATCATAATTATCTTAGATTGAAAACAGCATCCACCTAAATATTAGGTAGAAAAATAACCAGTAAGTTACCACAAATATATACACACATACAAACACACAACATCTATTAACCAGACATCAGTGTTCAATCAAGTTGCTGAAGACAATAAAGAAATGAACTTGAAGAAAAGTCCATAGTTAATATATAGTCACAAATAATATTTGGAAGGCTTAAATCTTATATAATGTGTTGCCACAGGGAATTGGAGTGCTGTATCACTGCAGCAGTTAATGATCTTCTCTGGAGAACTGTGCTACTGACTATGAATTTTTCCCTGGCTTTGATTAGAGATACACTTCTGCGACCAACTCATTTTTTTCCTAACACGTTGATGCTGCTGCTACCCTGTATTTAAAAAAAAAAATTCAGAGGCTTTTTCATTGGCTACAAGTAACTGAGCTTGCAGTATAGCTTTACTGCAGAGAGACATATATGCATGAACCAAGTTTGCTACTACATGTATTGACTCAGCCTGCAAATGACAGATCATTTTATCAAATAAAGTTAGCTTTGCAATAAAATGAGTTAATAGTAAATTTTAAAAAAGAAAAACTGTTTATGAAGTTCACAGGCAGAATTTTATTCTTTATATATAATAGGTTAGTAATTAAATGGCCCTCTATTTTTTCCTTTCGTGTTAAAACAGTATATATAATTCACAGTCATATCTATGCCTTTAGATATTCATCACTGAGTTGCTCAGCATCACCAATAATATTCCAGTGGTGCATGACCTTTTTCAGTTTTTTCAACTAGGATATTTTCCAAATTATATATAAAATTATGTACACTGTGGTGTCCTGGTGAGGGCAGCAAAACATTTAACATACATCCTTTTAATATGAAAGATGCCATTCTACATAAATTTGTATATTATGTTACGAACAACCAGAAAATATAAATTTTGATCGAGGAAAAGATGTGAGGAAGCATTATTTTCTCTATTTTATCAATCACTGATATTTTTTAAAATATAACTAGATATGTGCATTCTCTGAAACTCTTTGATCATCCTTGTATCCTATCTTAGAACTGGACTCAGATTTATTGTCAAAATATTAGCAACATTCAGATCAAAATGGATGTTTAAATTGGAAATCATCTATTTTACTAATCTCAGAGGAAGAGGAAGGGAGGAAAGTAATCAGGAAATACCATACATAATGTGATTTGCAGCTAAGAAATTACACAACGTTATTAGGGTCTGCTGTCTCCTAAAAAAGTTCTTTAAATGAGTTTTTGGTCATCTAAGCCTAAAGTTAAATCAAGATCTGCAAACATCGGCCTGACTGGATGGCACTCTTGGGGAAAAAAAAAAAGAAAAGAACACCAAAAAACTTTAGAAAAGCAAAAGGTACAGAGACCTTAAGTAGTGAATTTAAACACATTAAATCAGTTAAATGTGTGTAAGAATAAAGAGTGATGATTCTCCAAATTTGAGGACCCACTGTTGATCACAACATTTACCAAGCTCAATTCTAAACCACGCCTGCTCTTTGCAAGCTGATATTGACCTTCTAAATTAAAGAGTTCCTATTGTTCAGTGCCTGTCCCATGCAGGTGGAATTTTCTACAAGCTATTTGATGTCACAGTGGACTGTGTCCTGTTCTGAGCTGATATGGGATCCTGAAGCATGCTTGTCTTTTTAGACTTTCTCTTTTCAATCTATTGGTTCCTCTCCAGTATTCTGGGAAACATTTCCAGGCCCAAAGAAGCTAATCCCATACAACATGATGTCTGGCCAATGCTGAAATGCATAATCTAAAACATTTGTTGCTGTTGTTGGTGAAGTGACTTCACCTTACCATCTTACTTTAACTCATGCCTAAATGATGGGTTATGTTGAGAAGAATAGAATGTAAACAACTCTGACAATGGCATGATTTGGATGCCCCTAACTCTCAAACTGTGTCACAAGATCCAAACTGAAGGGAACACAAAATATTGGTCATTCAGAATACTTAAGTTGCTGTATATTTCCTTCCTTCATTAAAAATAAGTATTTCAATGAGCTCAATTTTTAAGATTATTTATTTCTAATGTCAACTGTTTTCTGAAATATAGGAAGCAACATGAAATTTGTGTGGAATGTAAATTACTGTGAGAGTAAAATTATCAATATCCCTTGATATGAAGGATATATTTGGTGTTTCTGCCCAGCCACTGTAAACAGCCTGTAGTTGTTGTTTATGTGTGGCCAATATTTGGTTCTTCTTCTTCTCACTCACTCTGTGAGATCAGATTGTGAAATGCACTTGAGGGGAAAAAGTGTATATTTTAATGGGGCTTTTGTCAAGTGTCAAAATAATGTTATATTTCATGCTGATCTATGAACAGAGATGAGACTTGGGTTTTGTCCAGGAGACTCTAGCTGTAGTTATTTTTATGCACGTTTGTTGGTGTTATATTTGAAAGTGCATCAGAGCTTACAGGCTCACCTGCACTGCTTCTCAGTTTGGACTGAAAGGATGTGAATAACAGTGTGCACCAAAGTGCTGCAACTTCCCCCTTTAAACAGTAAAAGGTTCCCAGTTTGCATTAATGTAATCCTGTATGAGGAGAAGTATGTTAAAGTGAATTTTAGGAGCCTGTTAGTTAGTACGCACACTATTCATGAAGGGAAGCTGAAGCACAGCGCTTTGGTGTGCGCTGCTATTAATTCCCCAGTAGTCCAAACTTCAGGGCCCTGTAGACAATCTCCAATTGTTACCACTTGCTCTGTGTTGCTGTTTTCTAGGTCTTTGGAAGAATAGCTGAGAAACACATGAAAATTCTGTACAAACTGTGACTACAAACCTTCAGGTGCTGAGTATTCCTTGCAGTGTCCTGGGTGCCATCAACTCCAATTGAAATCAGGGAGGAAAAGCCATTCAGAATTATCCATATCAATCCCTAACTACTTCGTCTTGTTAGTATTAACGTCAATGAAAAAACTATCAGGCTATGTCTACACTACAGCAATCTGTCAACAGAAGTCTCTGTCGGAAGAGATCTTCTGACAAAACACCTGTAGACAAAGTGTGGCCACACACAAAAGCAGATGGAAAAAACAAGCTGCTCTGTTGACAGAGAATGGCCAGACTGCCCGACCCTCTCTCAACAGAACAGCCGAATAGAAGCACAGCAGACAGGGCTGCCCGGTGACCTGGAAGCCCTGTCTGTCTACAGACCACAAACACATACACACCTTGCCCCAGAGCATCCACTTGGCTTTTTCATTGACAGATTCTGTCAAGAAAGGCATTGTGCCTCATGGTGGAGAGGCCGAAGGCTGTTGATGAACGTGCCGAGTTTTGTTAACATACTGTCACCAAAACACATTTTGTGTGTGGACGCTCCACAAAACTCTCTAGTGGAGAAGTAGGCTAAATGACCCCAATAGGAATAGAATTGGAAAGCTGATCAATGTTGGCAACTTGATTTCCAAATATACTGTTATTGTGTGATTGTATTGTGACAAGAGAGTATAGATATATTGATGAGGTCAGAACCCCTTTATATGAGGTGTTACACAGATTTATAGTAACTGAATGTCCCTGGCCCAGAAAGAACTCATGCAACAGAAGATATTAAAAGTACCTAGGATCCATTCAATTTCCATGTGCGATTTTTTAAAATATGGTGCTGATCTAATCAATACCTGAAATGACGAAATCTTGTCTTTAAAAATTATTGTGCAAGGCTATTTATTGATCTTTCAAAATAAGTATTTGCTAAAAGACTATAAATTATCTGGTTCAGGAATCTCAACATATGGAAGGGTGTATAATTTTATAGCCTTTACAGATTTTACTGAAAGCAGAAAATAAGTATATGCCACAAAAATCATAAATCCTAGTCACAATCATGAAATTCAGACATTTTGCCAGTTAATGGGTTATAGCATAAGAGTAGAGCAAGGCTCAAGAGAAATACAACAAATGACAGATTTTTCTGACTGAGCCCTGTTGCGTGTCCCCCCATTAAAACATACTTATGACATATAATGCCACTATTATATTTTTGTCATTTTGCTTCATGAAAATAATATTGCAACCTGAATCATAACATATATTGAATAAACACCTGGAAAAAGCTTTACTATTGGAATTCTGTCTCACTTTTTCGTATATTGTATGATTTTTAACTTGCTATCTTACTTCTGTATTATCTAGATTTTGCTCCCCTCCCCACCCAACAGAGTGTAATAGAACAGAACAGATAAGGTATCTATAGGTTTCTCCTAGCATATTTCTTCCTTTTTGTTAGACAGTAGGGGGTATCGTGAAGTGTAAGCAAATACAACAAGCAACGACCAGGCCTACATGACCCTGGTCTTCAGTCCCAGTGCCAAGAGAGCTATGTTAAGTAGGTTTGTGGAAACTGCAAATAAGACCGGCGATAGAGGGGGGGTTAGACAGCAGAGGCAGATCCACGCTACATATTTACCGCTGGAACCACCCTCTGCCAAGACTGAAATCTCACGCGGCTAGGCCAATAAGTGATTTGCAATTTCCTGGGCTGAAGACTGGGGCTGTATAGATGTGGCCTAAAAGTATAGGAATAATTTAGGTGAGCTTTTGGCTTGCTCTTCTATGGAGTTGAAACTTTTATGTGCAACATCCTTAGTGCTGCGCTAGTATGTCAATAATGGATACGACTCACTGGGGTTGTAGTAAGGAATGGTAGCAAATAAGGTACAAAGACACTGGTACACAGAATATAGAGCCTTTATTAGCTTCCCAAGTATCGTGTATGTTGATATTTATTTTGTAGTCTTAGTTATGTGAGAATGTCCTTGCAGCACAGTTTGGACTGGAGAACTCCTAGTGCAGTGATTTATGACTGCTCTGTGAAATGAATATATGCCCAGACCCTAAAGAAATGAAAATGAGGGAGAATAGTGGTTTCCTCTTTCAAAGTTTTCTCCAATTCCTAAATAAACTAAATTATTTCAAAAATAACTTTGGACTTTTGGCACAAATGGCAGAGTGAAGTTATGTGGCCCTTATCGTACTGGAGGTCAGGCAAGGTGACTACAGTGGTGCTTTCTGACCTTAAAATCTGTAAGCCTCTCACCAAAAGAAAATGACACAGATATGAACTAAATAGATTAGAAATATTATTAAAATAAATTCCACATCCTTTCTCCAGCTTCATCAGGTTGTAAGATATCTATATTTAGGTACTCATTAGTATCTGTTGGGATCTGAACACTTCTCTGACTCGTTTGATTAAGCTCTGCTTGTTTTCTACCTACACTCTTTCTAATTATTTTTAATCAAAAAACCCCATCTTAATTTTGATGGGACTGCATAGTTTACACTTCAGTACCTTTTTCTCTCTCTGCCCTTCCCTTTTGTTTCAGCAAACAAATGCATGTCTTATGGCATTCTGAATATTATATGATTGCACTGAAAGATACTTTCATTCCTCCGTCTGAATTCTGTGGGTTTATGTTACTTTTCCTGAAATATATTCTGTTTCCTTAACATTTTTCTGTTTATATTAGTGTACACTTCTGAGTGTGTATGAGAGAGAATATATACATATGAAAAAGCCCAATGTATATGGAAGGATAAATAGTTAATTACTAATTTCAGCACTAATCCTAAATTCAGGATTAAGTAATTGCAAACCTTGGTTCTGGGTCATGCACAAAGCTTTTCCAATGTGACATTTCGATTTTTATAAAATCAAAAGAAACTGGACTAGGTTGCTATCTACAAGAAACAGTTATAAGCACAGGTGCTCTTATGTTTCCTAGCAACATGGGGCCCAGTAGTAACAGAGAGAAAGCTGTGCTAGTCTATATACTATCAAAACAAAAAAGCAGTCAAGTAGCACTTTAAAGACTAAAAAAGTAATTTATTAGGTGAGCTTTCGTGGGACAGACCCACTTCTTCACATCATAGCCATACCAGAACAGATTCAATATTTAAGGCACAGAGAACCAAAAAAAAAAAAAAATCAAGGTGGACAAATCGGGGGAAAAAAACTATCAAGGTGAGCAAATCAGAGAGTAGAGGGGCAGAAAGGGGGGTGGGGGTCAAGAATTAGATTAAGCCAAGTACGCAAACAAGCCCCTATAATGACCCAGAAAATTCCCATCCCAGTTCAAACCACGTGTTAGTGTGTCAAATATGAATATAAAACAGATTTCAGCAGCCTATCTTTCAAGAGTGCTGTGAAAATTCCTCTTCAGTACTTAAATTTCTCAAGGCTTACCATAGCACACAGAAAAAAATACTATACATTGTAAGCCCTCAACCTATGTACCAGGAGATCCTAAAACAAATGGCAAATGTAAATGTGTAAGTTCAGTTCTGAGATGGATTTTGAAAGCTGTGGAAAGATTTTCTCAGATAATTTTATTGCACATGGCTTGTATGACAAACTCACAATATCCTGCAATATCCTAGGTAAGCCTTATGGAATCAGGACAAACTTTACTGAATTAGAGTTAATACTTTAGGGGTCCATCACATTACAGATGCAACTGTGTGTAGATATTATTGTGGTACTGAATGTGCCTCCTCAAGGAAGGGGAGATATTAATATAATGCAGGCCTTTGAAGCCACCTGGTGGAAAGGTTAGCATATTCTAATTCAATCTGGATTCTCCAGGGCTCAGCAGACAAAGAAAGGAGCTTTGGTTAAATATCGTGATTTACTATTCGCTCAGGGCCTTCTTCTTGATCCAGCAAATGGAGCCCTGGTCCAAAAAAGAAACAAACAAACAAAAAAAACCCCAAAAAACAAAAAAACAACTCCTACTTAGGAAGGGTTAAAGGAATGAGTCTACTGATGCCCCTGAAAAGACTGTACTTGTTCTGAGCTGAAGAAAAGAAGAAAAGATGATCTTGAAACTATAAGGACAATCTGGGTGGAGTTGAGAAGGACAGTTCCTTCCAGGGCCTGCAATACAGTCATATCCTGAGATATACCCATTCAGGTTATGAGAATTCAAGTTTACGAGGAGTTTGATTGAAAACCCCTACCTCATTTTATGAGGCATTTCCTTGAATTTACAAGGACCGATTTCAATTTTGTGTGCCTCAGCAGGGCACAGATGCCCTGCAGCATGAGAAAGGCTGCGGCTCCGGGCAACGGCTGCCCACAGCTGCATCCCACCCGGCGCGTCTCTCAGCAGCGCCCAGTGGCTGTTTCCCGGAGCCCCCAGCCTAGCCTTTACCTGTGGCTGGTCTGGATCTCTGCCTCGGCTCTGCAGCAGCAGCACACCTCAGCCCAGCCAGCAGCCGTGGGCTCCCAGGTGCTCCTGCGAGATGTGCATGCAGGGCGCACAGCTCATCCCAGCCCCGCCCCTGCCACTCACTCCCTGGGTGGCTAGGGGGCCACCGCTGCCTGCCCTGCACAGCTGTGCCTTGGGCGCTGCTTGAAGCCTGTGGCATTACTTTGCATTTAGCACCTCGGCCCCTGCCGGTGGGGTCTCTCGGCTGCACAGCCCCATACAAGTGAGGCATTGCCCTTTGTCAACTGGGGGCCTCCTGTGCCTGCCTAGCTCCCCCCATGGCCAGCCCCTGACACCCCCCTCTTCCCACTTAACCTAAGATGCACTCAGGCCAGGCTGCCTCCCTGAGCCATACTCTGCCCTGCCCGCCCCCTAGCACTGGCCCTGCTTCTGCAGCCACGGGCAGCTACCCGGCTTTGCACCCGTCTCTCAGGTGCTCTTTGATTTCCATTCCCCTGTCTCTGCAGGTAAACAGACATATTGTAGAGTAATCAATGAAGGGAAAATGACTTGTTAGGTTGTGTTATGATAACTAATGTTAACTGTTGAAGTAACTGTGTTCATTTTAATGGAATTTGGCGTTGTTTTAGCATAAATGGGTATAAATTTTGGGGCTCAGGAACGCCTAAATTTTTTTCCCATTGAAATTAATGGTAATTTCATTTTTGACTTACAAGAATTTGCCCTAAGAGGAGTTTTTCAGGAACAAATTACCCTCATAAGGTCGGGGAAGACTGTAATGTTGAAGTGATCTCTGGTAGCATAGCTGTAGTTTTTTTTTTTAATCATTTTGATATGTTTTCTCTGTACTGCTGTTACCTTAAGAATAAAATAGACAGTGCTGAGTGGGACCTTATAACTAGAAGAAGTTACTCTGTTAGCATTTAAAGACAAGTTAAGAGAAGCCTGATAAAGCATATTGTATTTTTGCTAGAAATGATACCACTGTGAAGCTAGGGAACTATTCAGCCTGGAAATACCCTGGTCAAGAGGGAGTGACACATGGTTCTTTACATGCAAAAGGTAATGTCTGAGGAGTGGGTGTGTTTGCTTGACCACTGAGGGGAAATACAGTGGAAGTTGCCCTGAACTGTATGCCTATAAGCAAAAGTTACTCCTACAAATATTT
Organism: Carettochelys insculpta; assembly: GCF_033958435.1. Classification (NCBI taxonomy): domain Eukaryota; kingdom Metazoa; phylum Chordata; order Testudines; family Carettochelyidae; genus Carettochelys; species Carettochelys insculpta. The sequence continues at coordinate 94,525,488 of NC_134137.1, read as the reverse complement.
GCTATATCAAGGCCTAAATTTAGACTTGATTCAGTGTATTGAGAGCATCAAACAAAGATTAACCTGAAGTAAGACAAAGGTAATGATCAATTGGAAAAAAGTAATCAAATGATCAGCAGGGGCAGTACACAAGAGATACAATCCTAAACCCTGTCAAATAAATCTCTTCTGGCGGGTCAATTGAATTAAGTTGCCAAGCATGCAGCTGTGGGAAACTCCAGTTTTATATGGAGATTTCCACCCCATCCTCTGAGTTTTCTATTATTAAAGATGAAAATGAAGTGAGGGGGTCAAGACACTGATAATGGTTTTGCAGGTATGGCTGACTTTGTGCCAGGGCTCTCCCCTTTATTTTGGTTAGGAGGATTTCTATTCTAACTGTAGACTTGATTAGCAATTAGAAGTTCTAGTTATTCAGAAAGTACATGTTGGCCCTGACCAGCACTCACTGAAGTCAACCAGAGTCTTTTCATTGTGAATAACGTAGCTGGAATCTACATACTTTAAGTTACCATAGGGTCTAAGTTATGGGAGGAAGACAGAAAAGTTCAACTCCCATGTCAACTACCTTTCTTTTCTTATCTGGAGTAAGGTAATAGAGTCAACCAGACAGCAATCTGAGGCCGATTTGGCAGGTCTTCACTAGACCTGCTAAACTGACTGCAGAAAGATCAATCTCAGAGCATTGATCCAGGCTGTAGTGTAGATGTAGCCTTACACACACTGTGATAAACTGTTATTGCCTGGCTGACAATCAGCACTCATAGACAATTAAAAAAAAAAGCCTGAATGTGGGGGGGAAAAAAGTGGGGGGTTGTGTTTCTATTATTTAAAAAGAAACATTACCACACTGTGTAAAATATAATAGGATATTATTTCTTAGTATTACATAGCTTTCCAGCCTGACCTTAGTTTCATGAATTTGGTTTCCTTGTTTTCAAGTATTCTAGATTACAACTGTAAAAATGTCTTTCGAGGAAAGCTAGTAAGGGGAGCCCATATGAACTGAAAGGAGCAGCTCAGCCAACACAACCCAAATCCCTGTGATCCAGAAATAAAGGTAAACATACATTCTCTTCAGAATCCACAAAGTTAATCAGGGAATGCAGCAATAAAAGGAAACAATTATGATTATCAAAAGCAATGTAAAGGGCCGAAATTAATTAATTTTATGTTATTTTTCAACTTTTTCAGCAATTTTCTTGTATGAAATATTGTTCATTTTAAAAAGAAAACTCTGAACAGTTGAAGTAATTTTTCATTTTGTAAGGAGAGAATTTAACTGGGGAGAACAAAATGTTTTATTATTTAAATTACATACAACTTTAATTTTTATATACTCACCACATGTGGCAAATGGGAAACCACAGTGTGGCAAAAGGGAGCACACTCCACCTGCTCCACCCCACCACTTGGTGAGACAAGTGTGTGGTGGCAGCAGCAGAGGCGGCTTCTTCTGTGGCTCTGAGCCATGGGCTTCTGCAGGCCCAGCAGCTGTATTGCATGTACACTGCTCAGCTCTAGCCATGGCTTACATATGCGGCAGCAGCTCCAGCTGCAGCTCATGTGGTGCGGCACGGCTCTCATGAGTAATCTTGGGGTGGTGCCTGACTCTATTTCTTGGACTATCCTACTTTATTTTCTTGCCACCTATTGCAGTTAGAATTCATCTTTCCTAAAAATGGACAGAATTGCATGTTGTATTCCAGATGAGGTCTCCTCAATTCCTTGTATAATGGTATACGCACTTCCCTATCTCTACTGGAAATACATCACCTAGTGCCTCCTAGGAATGCATTAACACTTTTTCATGGCTGTATCACACTGGTGGCTCACAGTCTTCCTGTTATCAGCTAATGCACCCAGATCTTCTCCTGCTCTGCAACTTCCAAATGATAACTTCCCATCTTATAGCAAAAATTCTTGCTGTTAGTCTCCAAGTACATCACCTTACATTTTGCGTTATTAAATTTCAACCCACTTCTATTACTCCAATTTTTAAGGTCATTAACATGATATTTGAGCCCCTCTTCATACTGACAACACAATTATGTGTCATCCAGAGGTTTCTTTAGCATACTTCCATTTTTGTCTGCAACGGTTATTAATAAAAATGTTAAATAAGACAGGTCCCAATGGGCAGTAGTGCCAATGAGAATAACAGTTGGGAAAGTAACCCCAAATACTTTCTAATGGACAATCTGCCCTAAATTCTCGGTCACTGAGGGACAATCTTCACTCGTTAATAAGTTTGGTTTCCCGAATCAACACTTTATGTAACTTTTCATGAGTGAGGTGCTCAAATAAATGGATGTGAATATCTAAAGTATGTTTTAAATGTATGCACCCAACTTTGGGTTATTTCTGATTATATATGGTATGCATCTTTGACTTTTAAAACAAAATTTTTATTTAATCTAAGCACTATACCTGGATGCACTGACACTCTTTTATTAATGGCTACGCCTACACTACAATCTGCTCTGTTGACAGGGAGAAGCCATACTCTCCCAACAGAACAGCCAACCAGAAGCTCAGCAAACAGGGCTGCCAGTTGAATCAGAATCCCCATCTCTTGACAGAGGGTCTCCTAGAGCACCTACGTGGCTTTTTTGTCAACAGAAACTGTTGACAAAGGTGTTATTCCTCATCGCAGAGAGACAGAATAATATCAATGAAAATGCCAAGTTTTGTCCCCATACTGTCAACAAAACACATTGGCTCTTTCTACGCATGCCACTTTCAGAGAATAAACAGCCTGGAATATGCTAATGAGGCACCTATATAAATTCTCAGTGCCTCATTCAGATAAAGTCACATGATTTGGAGGCTGGAAGACGCTCTTTTGGACTCCAAAACAGCGTGTAGAAGCATGGCCCCTGTGGGGTCTTCCGGAAGGAAGTCCCCCTTCCAGAGGTCCCTTCTTCCTGAAAATTTTCGGAAAGAAGGGGCCTCCGGAAGGAGGACTTCCTTCAGGAAGACTCCCCCCCGGGGGGGGGGGGCGTGCTTCTACACAATGTTTGGAGTCCGGAAGAGCATCTTCTGGACTCCAAATAACGTGACCTTATACTAATGAGGTGCTGGGAATATACATAAGCACCTCATCAGCATATTTTGGGCTGTTAATTAGCATGCCTCTTTTGGAGAAAGTGGCATGTGTAGAAAGAGCCATTATGGCTATGGCCATGCTAGAAGCATCTGTCAACAGAAGTTAGTGTTGACAGGGTAATCTCAAAAGAATGTCTGTCAATAGATAGCATCTATAACCGGAAGTCCTCTCTGTCGCCAGAAGTTTCTACACTGCACTTTTGTTGTCAGTACTATGTCCAGCACTTGTCATGCCTCAAATTTTTGAGGGATAATAATGTCAAGGAAAATGCAGAGTTGTGTCTATACTTTGTGGACAGAGTTCTTTAAGGCCATGTCTACACTAGCCCAAAACTTCGAAATGGCCATGCAAATGGCCATTTCGAAGATTGCTAATGAGGCACTGAAATACATATTCAGCGCCTTGTTAGCATGCCGCCAGCCGCGGCACTTTGAAATTGCCGCAGCTCGCTGCTGCGCAGCTCATCCAGATGGGGCTCCTTTTTGAAGGGACCCCGGAGAACTTTGAAATCCCTTTATTCCTATCAGCAGTAGTAATCAGCACATAGGAATAAGGGGGTTTTGAAGTTCCTGGGGTCCTTTTGAAAAGCAGCCCCATCTGGACGAGCTGTGCAGCAGTGAGTTGCAGCAATTTCGAAGTGCTGTGGCCGGCGGCATGCTAATGAGGTGCTGAATATGTATTTCAGCCCTTCATTAGTAAACTTTGAAATGGCCATTTCATAGATTTGGGCTAGTGTAGATGTAGCCAAAGCGTGTAAGTGCTCACCAAGTTATGTCGACAGAAGCCCCCGCCCTTCTGTTGACAAAACTGTCTAGTGTAGACCCGCCTATGTGTGTAGCTGTTCCACAAGAGTTGTTGACAAAACCTGGTTTTGTTGACAAAACTGTCCAGTGTAGACATAGCCAACCTGTGTGTTTTGTAAAATTGTAACATTAGCTTTAAATAAAATCTGCTTTTAATCACAATTACCTTTAATCTCTACATCCCCACCTACTTTCTCTTTGAAAATGTGGTTCAAGACCTTGCATAAAATGGAGGTCAGACTATCTGGCTTGTCCTTTTCTGTATTTTTGTTTTAGATAGAAATTATATTACACATTGGAACTCTCTAGTCCAGCACTCTCAGATCTGGCAATATCCATGGCCTGGCATGATTTTAGTTAGCCGGATATCCACTTATCATGGAGGTGACCAAGTTTCCTGATGTCCCCTAAAGTTTGTTTACAGCCACCAGTCCTGGTTCTCAATATTCTATGTTATTATTTAGATATAATTTACCCCTAAATATTTTCTGAGAGCCCAGTAAGCAGTGGAAAAGTTGGGAATGTGTTAGACAATACTGAGCTCCCATAGGTCTGCAAATTCTCTGATTAAGCACTGATCAAATCCTGAAGGTGCTGGATTAGAGAGTATCAACCTGTAGTAATTTTCTGGCTACACATTGTGACACCCAAGTTTGCAGATTGATTAAAAACCTTTACTATTGGTCTTCCAATTTCATATGTCAGTTCCTTAAATATTCTTGAATGGAGATTATCAAAGCACCACAATTTACTCCCATTAAACTCTTTGAGTTTGACTACCAATTTGGATATGTTAATTTTTACTTCCACATCCTTGTTCCCATTAGCTACCCCATGACAACTCCAAAGCTCTTCCTTTGCTTCATTAAAAACTCAGGAAAAACTATTTTGGGGGCTATGCTTCAATTATCTTTAATCTCTACCCCATCCTCTGGCATACAGTTTCTACTTTTTCTTTCCTTGGTTCCCTAGGGGCAATGAAGACATAGCTGCAATTTAAACAAATCTGTTCATTTGGGTATCTGCTTACCTACTGTTATATGTACAATACTTATCATTCTGGGATCTAATGAATACAGATCCATAAATCAGAGAGGATCTACCTTGTTCAATTCCCTCTGGCCTGCCACCAAATGACTTCATAGGCAGTTGTATCTTCTTTTTCCGAAAATATTGAGTGTAGCAAAAATGTTGGGTGTCAATAACAATGCAACCCCTTGTACTAAGACCTACTGAGAAGAAACCTTCACTGCACACAAAAGGTTTAGAATTCCTTAGTTTTCTCAACGTCTACTACTTAAGTTCCGGAACTACAATGATACCACTGCATCATAGATGATTATCTAGACTGCAAACATTGTATTTGAGATGTAATTTTAGATTTCAGTTCTTTAAAATATAGACTGGGGGAGAACAGTATTTGGCATATTTTTGGGTTTTAAAAACTTTTGTGATGTATATTTACTGATTGATAACTATCTGTATTTATTGGAATTTATTAGAGACAATGGGAAACATTGTGGCTTTTAAAGCCACAGCAATCTGAATGATTCTAAGTTGTTAGCAGTTGACAGAGGCAACAGGGTGGCAAATTGCTCCTTGCAGTGCTGGGTAAGTGTATGACATGGTAGAATGAGGTGACAAAGCCTGCTTCTACACTTCCCCCTCCCATTGGAGATGGCATAGTAAGGAGGCAATTTGAAGCAGGCTAATGAATCTCAAACACGCATATTCAGTGCCTCATTAGCATAAGGGCACCTGCGTGAATTTCAGCGGGAATAAGGGAATGTCAAAGTGGGGGGCTTATTTTTACACTGCCCCCATCTACACTGTCAATGTGCAATTTGAAGTCTGCACATTGAAATTTGTGCATCCACTGTTATGCTAATGAGGCGCTGAATGTACAAATTAGTGTCTCATTAGCCTGTTTCAAATTGCCTCATTACCATGCCACCTCTACTGGGAGGAGGCGAGTGTAGAAGCAGTCAAAGAATTCCACCAATTCCAAACTCAGTCTGGGGATGGGGATCAGACACAGACATGGATAGGCCCCCTTTTGGTGGACAGAGAGGGCTCTGTTCCACACTGAAAGGTGCAGGGTCTCGGCCACCCAGAACATGCTTCCCTCCCTCCCCCATGGTGCTTCAGTGGTAAATTAAAGAGCCTAGGGTTGTCGTTCCAGCAGTTGTGATGAAGGTGGCTGGGAGGTCTGGGTCCTTTTGAATCGCTAGGCTTTGGGGCAGTTGTCCTGTTTGACCTTCCTGCTGGTGGGCCTGTGGTTGATTTACTATGCTACAGCACATTCCATTCAGGGAGCACAGGCAAAACCACTCTGACATCTCACTGCACAGGTGCATGAAGGGAATTTAATTTTTTTTTTCCCAGCAAGCTATGTGCAAGCTACAATATGGCCTCTAATATAAAAAAGTCTCCCTCTGGTTTTACAGCTAGGCATTTCTATTCTATAGTTTCCCACAGATTTTAATTCATATGATTGCTTCATAAAAATAACTTTCATTATAGTCATTAGGAACTGACATTTTCATAAAACTTTCACCTGTAAAGAAAACACAGTGCACTTGAAAAATCTGTACTATATTTTTATGATTGTTTGGAAAATGAATCAACAGAACACTTTGTTCATAAGTGTTCAGCAACGAGCTGAAAATACCCTTCTTCTATACAAGTTTTACAGATGTAAAAATATGATTAATTTACCCCCAGCACTGAAGGCAGTTGACTTCTTGCTTCTTGAAGGTTAGAGCTAATATAGACGGGAGATACACAACCTTACCTTTTTGTTCAACCAATAAACATAATTCCTAACCTAAAGTTACTACTGCCCAGCAGTATGGGGGTCTGATTCTTCAGGAGTTGGTACGCTGAGTAGTGATCCACTTGTCAAAAATGGCATGTACTACAAAGAGATGCAAAACAAGGATCCTTCTTGCATTTTAGAATAGATTACTCACTCAGATATTGTGCTTAGCATTGATTGGCATGTGTATAGACCAATAACACTATGTGATACAGCAGGACTGATTTGCAAACAAGACTGTTACTCTAAAGGGTGAAATAATATTTTCTCAAATAATCTGTAAGGGATTTTTCAGATTTTTTTTTTAAATCTCGTTTATATGGACAAAAAAAGAAATCAGAGGAAGGTATGGCATGCTTTGCTACACTATAATAAGGTGTCAATAAGGCAATGTGCTGCAACAATGAAGCAACATTTTTCAGTAAATTTTGTAGTGAAAACAAAGATTACTTAGACTGAATCCTCTAACGGGAAGAAGAAAAGAGAAAAACAAAACAAAACAAAACAAAAAATCCTGTTTCAGCATACAATTATAGTAAAGGCATAAACAGGAGGGGGACAATAAACTATGCTGCAATATTTTGCATTTTTGATTCAATTTGTTTATCCTCAGATTAAAGGAGCAGGTAGAATGTCTAAGCAAAGTTAGAATGGATTATCTTTACATCTAACATCTAGAAGTAAAATGGAGTTCAAGTCAATAATAACCTTTAAAAATATAAGACCAGCCACTCAAAAACAAATATCAGACTGACAGTTTATGGAAAAAAACCTCATAAAGGCCAGTATCTATAATGAATTTAAGATGCAAATATACTGTTTCAACAGTCATGCTAGCTTTTGTTTTCAAATTTCATTTTTAAACCAAATCTGACATAATCAAACTAATGGAATTATGTATTCAAAATGTTTATAGAGACCATTTCCTCCCCTTAGAAAGCAAGAAGTTGCTCTCTGTGGACTGAGGCAGCACTGAGCACCCACAGCTTGCGCTGGACACAGTGAGAGTGGTTGAAAGTCACTACCCCTTGGGATCTGGCCCCCATCAACAAATACTAAGAACAGTGTCACAGGATATGCAGTCTACATCCCCTTTGTGGAACAGACTGAGGGTATGATTAGGGCAACCATATCTCCCTGTCCCAAATACAGGACAGTGAGATATGTGGGGGAGGAGTGGCTCTGCCAAGCCCCAGGGAGCCAGGAAGGAGACAGCAGCTGCCAGCAATCCCTGGAAGCCCCAAAGAAGCGGCAGCCTCTGGTGAGCCCCCAGAACCCCAGGTTATCTGCAGGTGCCAGCCTCTCTGGGAGCCCTGGTGAAGCGGCAGCTACACATGCTCCCCGTTTCCCTGAGGCTGAGCTGTGGGGGCACCAATATGGGACAATTAGTCTCTTTTTTTCAAAAAGTCGGATGCCTTTTTAGCATCCCAAATATGGGACCATCCCACACAATATGGGATGGATACTCACCCTAGATTTGATGGTCCCAAGGGACAAGCCTGATAGACTCTCCATGGACTCAAGACTGTATTGCCTAATGGCTGGAGCCAATAAGGCTGCTCTGAGATTCAGGTCTAGGTGGCCTAATGGTTAGAATCAATATGGCTGTTCTTGAGCTCAAGGCTGTGCAGCCTAATGATCAGCATCAGGGACTGCCACCCAGGGGGTTTGGTTGTTGGGGCAGCTAGACTCAGGCCCTCCCTAATCCACTAGGTCCCAGATCACAGATCTACCAGTGATGAGTGTGTTGACCTTTCTTGGCAGGGATGGTTACACTGAGGCTTTTTCCCTGGGTCACTTCTTATCTAGTCCCCTGAAATCCCAGTTCATACCTTCTCAGGGTCTCAGGGTCTCTTGTCATAGGTACTCCCTAGAACTTTGACTCCAGCCAAACAACCATAAGAATTTGTGATCCTGTAAGCGTCTCCTGGGAGGGAGCCTCCATAATGTATCCTTTCTCCTTGTTGATTAGCCTAGACCAGGGATTCCCATCCTATGGGTTGGGAACCAAACATGGTTCGCCATTAGATTTTCTAAGGGTCACCAGCACGGCAGCTCCAAGGCACAAGTGGCTATTTAAGGAGCCATTTGCAGCTCCCATCACTGCTGCTGATGACTCCTCCAGCTCCCAGTCCCTGCTCTGCTGCACTGAAATGTAACTCAATTTAATTGGTTTAATGGCCAGCAGGAGAGATCTAGCCATTAAACCAATTAAGTTGATTCCCAATTCAACATGGTAGAGCGGGGAACTGCCCATGCTGCAGGTTGGGGAAGGGAATAGGAGGGATCTGGGGAGCCACATGGAGGATGCAACAACCAGGCAAAGGAGCAGCGAGGAGTAGCAGTGGTGCTCGTGTGAGGTAGGTGCGAGGCAATTTGGGCCGAGAGGGGTTTAAGCCTGGAGGTGGTGGCGTGGTTTGGGGCTGTGAGGGGTTTGCGCCTGAGGGTGGGAGGAGAATCAAGATTTATAAACGTTTTTTTTTTCTTTTTTCCCAGGGAAGAACCTCCCCCTCGCCCAGTTTTGAGTTGCCTTGGGTCACAAAGTCTTACTGAATTGTCAAAATGGGCCACTGTATGGGAAAGGTTGGGAATGGGTGGCTTAGGCTGAGCTTGTCTTCTCCTTTTTATAATGAGGCAACAAATGTAGCATGCCCAGCATGGCTAGAGGTGTGTGACTTCCTCCACCTGTAGTGCACAGTTAACCCCATCTTGCCCACTGTAGTGTATGCACAATCTCAGAAAGAAGCAGAGACTCATAAATATTTAGAGGTAAAACTTCCTTTGCTCCATTTGGAGTATTCTCATTTGTAAAAGGGATTATTTTCCAGAAATGGCTGGTTAGCCATATTTTTATTTTATCCTGTCTAAAAACATATAAATATTAAGGTGTATTTCGTTATTTTGGTATATATCTACTAGTAATGTAGCACTGTGCACTAGTCATGTGTATCTCTCAAAGCACTTTCCAAGCGCCAAAATTAATCTTTGGGTCACTAATGATAAATCATCCTCTTTGTTTGAATGAGGATATTGTGATTCCAGATGTTCAGGCACTGCCCCTCTGACAAGTTAATTTTTCTCAACTCTCACTGACTCCTCTAGGAGCAGAAGGTGAATGACACTGAGAAGATCAGATCACTGGAGCAGGGGAACAGACAGACATTCCATGCCACTGGACCAGGTGGGCAGGGCTGGACCTGTGCTTCTGGAAGGGGCAGAACTGCAGTGGGAAGGGGGTGGGGTGGGGGCTAGCCTAGCCTCTCCATCCCACCAGTCCTTCACCCGTGCCCCACAAAACCCATGCCTCTGGAGCATGCTGTACAGGTCTCCATCAGTGATTGATTGCACCTGGGGCTCTGGCCACTGCCACAGTGGTATGTTTAATTGTTTAGTCCTGGGGCAATTGTCACCTTCCCCGCTCCACACCCTCCCCGGTTGGCCAGCCTGGTCTGGTGAATCACTGCTGCAGTAAGCTAAGTGACACCAGTAATATTTTTCTTTGCCCTACACAAGGCTCAATGTCAATTGTAGAAAATCTGTACCTCAAAATATCCATTTAGTAAAAGAAATTGAATGGAACGTACCATAGGAAAATGTCTATTCTTCTACAGAGGTATGGCTTTTAAGACTGAGAAATAGTACTTTCTCTATGCTGGAACACTACCAGCACTACAATATAATCTACTGCTTGTTCCTACTTTTGGAATGTCCAGAGAAGCAACCACTGCATGCCTGTTTGCAGCAGTCTTTTCTGGAGTGGCATAAGACCTTTGGATGACTTTGCAGACCTTTGTGTCCTTTAACTGGTAAAATGTCTGTCGGCAACTATATTTCTTTACAAAAAAGTCCATTTTGAAGTCTACTGGTCTACATGGGAAGACTTTCCACATCTTTTCAAATATATATTACAGGTAGGGGTAACAGCATTAAAGTTTAATATATCCAATGCTCTTGATTATAATACCCTGGTTTTGGTTGCTTACAACAAAGGTTCCCATCCGGGGGACTGCAGACCTCCGGGGGTCTGTGTACTGCAGGGATTCCATGAAAAAAGATAAATAAAAAGGATCATAGAAAATAAATTTTAAATAAATAGCAAATTTTCAATCAAGTATTATTTTTAAATTAAATATATTCCAATAATCTTGCTAATTACTGTCCAAAAATCTATGTTGTGCTTTCCTTTTTCATTTAATGAAATGCACGTCATGGCTAAACTTGGCTTTCACGGGGGTGTGCAGATGGTTTGGAGAGGTGGCTGGGGCCTGCACCAGAAAAAGGGCTGGGAACCACTGGATTACAATTTAGCAAAGCATAAATCATAGAGGGAGAAATGTTCTATGTCTGGTGTCTGCCTGAGGCTGATTCTTATTTTTTTTTTGTGTGAAATTTCAGCTAAAATGATTCTGCCATGTATCAGAATGAGATAAAGGAATAATATGCTTTGCTATAAATTATACAAGATTTTTTTTTTGGTTTTTGGTTTTTGGTTTTGGAGCAGAGGCTTGAAATTTGGAGCACAGGCTTGAAAGTTGGGACATTGTGGATGTATCAAGAATGTGAAAACGATGCTATGTTCTGAGTGGCTGAGTAAGTAATCCCCTGCATTTGCTCCTACCAGATGCAAGTTGGAAATGCCTATATTAAGATTGCCTGTGCAAATTTTGACTTCTCCGTCCCCCATCTCTGTGCATGTCCATCATAATACAATCTATAATTATGTGATTACATATTATTTTTCCCATAGGAACCCTGCCTTGCTTAGTGAATGGATAATCATTCATCTGAGATTAGAATCACTTGTTTACTTTTTGTCTCTGCCCATGTATTTCTAAGCAAGCAGTTAAGAAGCTGATTATTGTTAAATGGTTTACTTGGTTTAGCCTTGAACTTACTTCACACTGTCTTTTCAACATAGCCAATATTTCACCCAGACTTTAATTTAACTCAGATGCCCTTGCAAATTATTTATCAAATACATTTATAAATTGATATGAAAAATATCATGGATTTCAATTGTTGCGGTCTCCCAGCAAACAGAGCCTCCTCTGAAGAAGACTTTTTGTCATTCAAGTCTTCTCTATGTAAGTTAAGTAGTATTTGCCCTCTCTAAGGTTCCTCATTTTAATACTTCGCAGGAGTTGGATTTCTTGCAGTTGTAAAAACTCAAGCTCTGTGAAGCACAGGGAACCGTGTATGCTTCCCGTATCAGAGGTGCAGACTATAAATGATTAATATAGATATTACTCATTAATAAAACACATTATGTGAGTGTTGTCATCACAGTACTCTGTGTTCCTCAATCCCACTTTCTGATAAGGTGCTAAGGTTCTAAAAGAATGTAAGTGAAAACCATCTGCAATGTTGAAAAAGTAAGAGATAGTTATACGACATACATAGTTCATGTAGGCCTCATCTATCTTACTAGGATGTTCCTGCACAGGAAAATAGAATAAGTTTCAGTTTCCTGACTTTCCTAGTGGCTATTCCGTTTGGTAAACAAATTTCCCCCAGTAGAAAAGCTGTGCAGTTCATTAGGCTAAATCTCCCTCATGGCAACTTCGAAGTGTGAACCATCAAAGTGATAGCTTGCGTGTAGCCGTGGGTCAGCCGTGGGTACTTCAAAGTATTTGGAGGAGTAAAGGGACTAACCTGCAGCTACACACAAGCTGGCGCTTTGAAGTTTCACACTTCGAAGTTGCTGCAGGGGAGATTTAGCCTAATGAAGTGCTGCACATGCACCTCATCACTTCATTAGTAATCTCCCAACACCCTAATTACCAGGCCCCCTTCGAAGTTGGGAGCTAGTCTAGACATAGCCTAGGAGTCATATAGCCAGGCACTCCCTGCAACCTACATAAGTTTCTGACTTTGTCTTCAGTGATATGTGAAGCTTTGTACCATAGGTGTTATGGGATGACAGTTATAAAAATGGTGAAGTAGTTCTACAGCAGTAGACCAGGTATCTGTGCCATGCCCTCTCCCATCTTTGGAGCTGGAATCCTTCCCGGTGAAAACACCATTTAGCAATTTTACACTTTTTCACTTCCCATTTAAATCCATGAACACAAGCTCCCCAATGCATTTGGAAGGAAGCATTTGACCTACAGTCTTGTAAAGGAGTACAGCAACTGCCATACAGCACAGAGGGGGTTAAATAAAATCTTGTGTCTACACTTGCATTCCTCCCTGGAAAGAGGCATGCAAATGACGGGAACTGAAAATGCAAATGAGGTACCAGATTTACATATCTGGCACCTTATTTGTATATTTTTCTTGCGAAAGAGCTTGTGGCAAAAGAAGAAAAGAAGTGTAGATGCAGCTCTTTCTAATGTAAACCCCATCTTCAAAAGAACCCTTCTTCCCATTTTTCAGGAAGACGGGGCCTCCGAAAGAAGGACTTCCTCCCAGAAGCCCCCCCCCCCCCCAAGGACGTGCTTCTACATGGCATTTTAGAGTCTGGAAGAATAGTCTTCCGGACTCCAAATCACATGATGTTATGCTAATGAGGTGTGGGGAATTTGCATCTGCACCTCATTAGCATCTTTCACTCCATGTATTAGCGTGTATAGAAACAGCCTATCTTAACAGATCCTATTTTGAAATAGATATTTCAAAATAGGCATTATTCCTCATGGAATGAGGTGTACCAGAATCAAAATAAGGCACCAGCTATTTCTATTTTATTTCTATTTTATGTATTAGCATGCCACTTCCAAAGGAAGTGGCTTGAGTAGACATGGCCATAAAGAATAGCACTATTTTGAAGTAAGCCATAAGGGTACCGATGGCACTGTTTCAAAAAAGTGTTACATGTCTGGAAATGCTGTTTTGAAATAGCTGGGTGCAATTTTAAAATGAATTTTGGCCACATCTGCTCTACCCTTCCTTTTGGAAGGGGCATGTAAATGCAGCAATTCAAAAATGCTACTAAGGCACTTATATGAATATTCACTGCCTCATTTGCATAATAGGGGCCACTTGCCACACTGAAAGTCCTGCTTTGAAAATGCAAAATACCCATGTAGATGGGTTTCCTTCAAAAGGAAGCACCATTTTCGAAAGCACCCTTTTTCCCAGCTTGTTTTAGGAAGATGTGTTCTTTCAAAACGAGGGCTTCCTTTTAAAGGAACCCAATCTATATGGCTATTTTACATTTCAAAATCAGCACTTTTGACATGGTGAGTGGACAGTATTATGCAAAACAGGTGCTAAATCTTCATATCAATTCCTTCTTAGCATTTTCAACCCAATGGATTTACATGCCTCTTCTGAAAGGGAGGGGTAGTGTAGATGCAGCCTTTGGCTATGTCTATACTTGCATTGCTCTTTCTAAAGAGAAATGCGAATAAGAAAAATGCAAATAAAGCACTGATTTACATCACTTGTGCTTTATTTGCATAATTTCTTTTCAGAAGACATTCTTCCAAAGTATGAAGCAGTGAAGATGGGGCTCTTTTGAAAATAAACTGCATCTTCAGAAACAACTTTCTTCCTATTTTGTTTCAGGAAGAAGGGTCCTTTCAAAAATGGGGTTTATTTCCGAAAGAGCCCCATCTATACTGTTTTTTTCTTTCAAAAGAATGTCTTACAAAGAGCTTATACAGAGGAAGCATGAGATATATAAATCAGCGCTTCATTTGTATTTTTGATTTCCCTCATTTGCATTCCTCTTTCAAAAGGAAAATGCATATGTAGGTGTAGCCACAGGCTGTGGCCACATTAGCCCCTCCTTTTGAAAGGGCTATGATAATGTGACATTTTGGAATATGCTAATGAGGTACTTCCAGGTATATGTGGTGCCTCATTAGCATAATGACAGCTGTGCATGCTTCAAAACTTCTGGTTTTGAAATGCATGCAGCCTGTGTGGTGGGGGGCTTTTCAAAATGGTCCCCCTGATTTCAAAAGCCCCTTCTTCCCATTTGGTTTTGGGAAGAAGGGGCTTTCAAAATCAGGGGGGTCGTTTTGAAAGGCCCCAGCTACACGAGTGGTGTATTTTTTGAAAATGGCAGTTTTGAAGTCCACGCAGAGGCCATTATGCTAATGAGGTGCTGCATATTTATGGGCATGCCTCATTAGCATATTCCAAAGTGCCACATTATCATAGTGCCACAGCCATAGGCCATTTCTACGCAGGCCACTTCCTTCAGAAGTGGCTTGCTAATACATGGAGCAAAAGATGATAATGAGGCACAGATGCAAATTCCCTGCACCTCATTAGCATAATGTCACGTGATTTGGAGTCCAGAAGACTGTTCTTCTGGACTCGAAAATGCCGTGTGGAAGAATGGCCCCCAGGGGGGTTTCTGGAAGGAAGTCCTTCTTTCAGAGGCCCCTTCTTCCCAAATATTTTTGGGAAGAAGGGGCCTCCAGAAGGAGGACTTCCTTCTGGAAGCCCCCTTGGGGCCGCGCATCTTCACAGCATTTTGGAGTCCAGAAGAATGGTCTTCCAGACTCCAAATCATGTGAAGTTATGCTAATGAGGCATGGGGAATTTGCATCCATGCCTCATTAGCATCTTTCGCTCCATGTATTAGCATGCCACTTCCGAAGGAAGTGACCTGTTTAGAAATGGCCATAGTGTGTAGTTCTGTTATTTTGAAATAGTTGTTTCAAAATGTCTTTTTCTGAAATACCTCTGTAATGTAGCCCATGACCATCTTTTATTTACATGAAGTATAAGCTGATGAACTGAGAGATAAGTTCTACTTCCCATCTTTTCATTCCTCACAAAGACTGCTGATGCATGATGGGACAGTGGCCAGAAACATTTGCAAGGTGAAGAAATAAAGGTAAGCGGCATTTACTAGAGGTGGTTGAAAATTTTCCAATAGAGCTCTTTTGTTAGAAAAATTCCAATTTGTCAAAAGTAAGACATCTGATGAAGGCATGTTGATTTTCACTAAATTTCATTTTCTTAAAACATGAATGGGGTAATGTAAAAGAGGTTACTTCAGAACACACAAAAAATACATTTCTTGGTTCATTCGAAATGTTGTTAGTTCTTGTTTATGTTTTTTTGATCTGTTCTGGAACAGCAAGAAATCCAAAATGGTCAAGTTTCATGCAAAATTGAAATCCTTTTTTTCCATCGAGTCCAATTAATTATATCGGAATTCTCAGATGAATTGTATTTTGAAAGGTTTAACAAGTGAAAGACACTGTTGTGTTTCAAATGATTTATACTTTGTCTCTGAAATTAGCAGTGCTTTTTTTGTACCTGTACTTGCTCTCACCTCAGCAGCCCCAGCCATGGGATTGGCTTTGGGGAAGAGGTGCGGAGCTAGCTGAACACTGGCTCATCTGTTATTTACTAAAAAGGCACTGGAAATCAGTATTCTTTTTCAAGTCTGGAACATGAATCATGCAAAAAAATACACATTTCAACCCAGTTAAAATAATTGAAATATAGAGAGTTAACGTGAATTAATGAGAAACCAAGCCTATTTATTAACATCACATCAAGTAACTACATTAGGCCAGTGGAAAGAAAATGACTGTTTTACATAAACATTTATTAATAAAAACTATGTCTGAGGAGGAAGAGGAGTGATGCAAGATTTTCAGCTTTCCTCTCAGAACAGACATTTCTTCTTTACCTCTATAATTTCGTATTTCCATAGAAATGATTTCATTGGCAGGGGAAATTTGAACAAAGTTAGTAAAGCAGTCCTGTAGCATATATAAGACTAACAAACTTATTTATTAAATAATGAGCTTTCTTGGGTAAGACCCACTTCTTCAGTTTTGAGTAAAATATTTTTTACCCATGAAAGCTCATTATCTAATAAATATTTGTTTAGTTTTTTAGGTGTTACAGGACTGCTTGATTTTTAAGAAGCTACAAGCACAGCTACCCCTCTGAGGGTGCATCTACACTAGCCGGCTACTTCGAAGTAGTCAGCACAACGTCGAAATAGCACATGTCACGTCTACACACACTGTGTGCTATTTCGACGTAGAAATCGACGATGGGAATGGTGCCCTACTTTGACGTTCAATGTCGAAGTAGGGAGTGTGTAGATGATCTGTGTCCCATTACTTCGAAATGGGGGGGTCCTCCATGGCAGCCATCAGCTGAGGGGTTGAGAGACGTTCTGTGCAGCCCTTGTGGGTCTCTATGGTCATTGCACGCAGCAGCCCGTAGCCCAGGGCTTCTGGCTGCTGCTGCTGCTTCTGCTGCTGCAGCTGGGGGTCCATGCTGCGTTCACAGGGTCTGCAACTGGTTTTCGGCTCTGTGGATCTCGTGATGTGCAGGCAGGGAGTGTCTGGGAGGGGCCCTTTAAGGGAGCAGCTTGGGGCTTTGCTGGCCCCTTATTTCCATGGGGAGAGCTTGTGTGTGTGGATGCTCTGCATTTCCTTCCAGGGCGGTTCCTTTCCACATTCTCTGTCACTACTTCGACGTTGAATGTCAACAGCACCAGCCCTGGAGGACGTGTAGACGATACGCGTCAAAGTAGCCTATTTCAATGTTCTTACATCGAAATAGGCTACTTCGATGTAGTGTGCTAGTGTAGATATAGCCTGAGAGTGTTAGCAAAGAGCCTTCCTCCCTCTGAGAACAAGCAAGCAACTGCCTGTAGTTTATGGGAGTATACCTGATGGATTTCCTTTTTATCCCTTGGAAAATAAAAAGCCACCTCTGATGTACCTGAAATACAATGTACTTGTGAAAAATAGAAGCACAAACTTGCCCGTTTTTCTCTTTTAGAAATTGCCTTTATGATAGTTTGAAACTCTGCCATCAAATGTTTAGGATTCAAACAGCACAAAAAGTAATTAATGATGAAAGATCACATTGTCGACCCCATACTGGGGTTGATGAGAGTCAGTGGGACCACTTCTGTTAGTAATTGCTCATCACTGAAAGTAAAGTGTTTACAACTTGGCCCTACTTTCTATACTAATGTTCTATTTCATATTTATTATCTCTCTAGTTCTTACTAGTTTTTGTCAAGTAATCTGATTTATATCACTTTCTTTCCTTATTATGTCATATATCACAAGGGTGGCATGAGGATTCTAACTGTCCTGTGGATGTATTTTGTTGTACTTAACTTAGGCAGTTTAGTATTTTGTGCTGGCTGCTTTACCACTTTTCTTGTCTGCAGCCTGTCAGATGTGTCAGGGAAGAGTGGAATAGTTGAGGCAATCAAACTATAAAGAGGTCACATTCATAGACATGTGATGCTATGTTGTACATTGATCAAACTGTACAGGCTCTGAGTCCTGCAAAATAGTCAACAAGGACATAAAACACTGCATGTGGAATTTGTTCTGGTAACATTTGTGTGGAGATTGAAACACTGCAAATGTTATCACTTCTTACTAAAGCTATCAATGTAATCTAATGCTTCCTCCTATGATACCTGCCCAAAAGACACTAACAAAGAAATAATCCTCAAAACTCTGTTTGATTAAAATATGTCAGGTGCTTTCTCCAGCTTAAAGCGTTCACAGTCACAAAGTATAAGAGACTACATCTACAAAGGCATGTAACAATTGCAGCACCTGTCTCTTTAGCATGTAGCCACCCAGTAGAATTCCCAGTCCTGAGATAGGTGCCAGGAGCTCGGCTCTACCCAATTCAGGGGATTGAATTAGACACCTAACAAAGGAATCCTCAGTAGCCAGTAATGTAGATGGGAACCTCCTAAAGAAATCCCTATATCACTAGCCTAAGAAATGCCAAGGAGAAGAGTTTGGCTTCCACGCTCCACTTTCCAAGGAGAAAGACATCTCCCTTTGTTCAGAATTCACAGTCAAGAACCTGCTCCTGGAAGTTTCTACCTCAGGATTTCTCCATACTTAAAAAAGCTGCAATGACACTGCAGTGAAGACGTTTCATATGCTAAAGTGAGAGCTTCTCCCATCAGTGTTGAAAATTCACTTCCCAAAGAGGTGGTAGGTATGTTGACAAAAGAAACCCACAGGTCAGGTATGATGACAACCACTATAGATGTAACGGCCATACCTTTGCCTCCTCTCCCCACTTTGTGGTATATTGTGTATTACATTACAAGCTGTAAGGTTTTATTTGACTGCCTTCTAACTACACCAGCATAGATACAACAGAGTGAAACCCCATTGTACTGTGCTAAAGTGATTCGCCACCAATGTCATTTATTTTGGGTTAGTAGCACTGGTAGAGTGCCCTCTGTACACAAGCACAGTGCATCTACACTAGGATGTTGCACTGGCACACTTAAGTGGGTATAGCTACAACAGTGCAACCTACCCCTTCTGCTACCACAACCCGGGTGGATAGAAGAGCTGAGCAGGGCTGATTTAAAACCAAAGTCACGATTCTGCATTGTCAGACTGCATAGCCTATAGTTTATAGGACTAGGAGAGTAAACCAGTGCTACTTAACAGGAGTATTGTTCAGAAAAATAGGCCACATTTAGGTTGTATTTGATACTTTGAAAATCCAGCTGTAGTGTAAGTCTATTGCTTATTAAAAGCCAATGTATTAAAAAAAATTGAGCACTGCACACTCACAGAACCAGGTATATCCTAGAACAGTCTAGCTTGGGATGAGAATTTACATAAGGCTGTTCCCTCTGTACAACACATGTATTTCCACTTCTGCTACATTAACATAATTAGAGATGATTGCACAACAGCCCACATACACAAATATATATGTTGGAGGAAAAAAGCTAGCTTTGACATCCAGGTACTCAGGATATATGGGCTAAACTTCATATACTTACTGTGTGACTACTGACAGATCGCATTCCCTGTACCATCTGTAAAATGGATGTCTGTACCACCCCTCCCACAACACACTTCCTTTCTTATTCTTCCTGATTTGGGTGGCAAGGCACAAAGTTAGTGTGTGTATATACCGCTCCTAGAACAATGGAACCACTGAGGTAGGTGCTGCCCTACTAGGATTGAACAACCATAATTTTCCATCTGTCCCAAATATCTTCTTCCCTCTCCTCCCTTTAAGGTACAGGGCCCAGACAACAGCTACTAACTCCCACTCCTGAGCAGTCCCTGAAGAAGAACCTGGCACTTTGTCCTTCATGCTTTCACAGCAGGTCACTGTCACCTCTTTCCCATTTGATCCACATTTAATTACTACCTTATTAATGTCCAGCTCCTCCAGTTGCATGTTGATTGTTTTTTCCGTGCCTGGGTGATGTCACCACCACCACCAAGGGGAAGTTGCTACAGTGGATTTGTGTTTTATTTTTTAAGGAAAGGAAAGAAGATGCTAGCATTACTAGATTCAGCCTTTCAAAAAACAGAATGCTCCTGAAAGGGAGTGTATCTGGATCTACCAGCTCACCGTGTATTAATGTATTATATATACTATGACATATTAATACATGGTGAGTTGGTAGATAATGATACAGACACACTCCCCCTCAGGGGTGTCCTCTTTTGCTATGGTAACCTAAAGATGGTTTTCAGGACTCCAGGCCCACCCAGCAGTCTGAAATCACCATGCTTCTCAATTTCAGTGGTCCATGGCATCACTCATGAGAATGGGGTTGCCATTAGGGTATTGAATCTGGGAGCCTTCCCGCTTCCTCTCCCTGTCTCCAAGCTCCTTTCTTTCTGCTCTCTTCCAGGGCTTCCCTGCATGCATTCCACCTCCCCAGTCCTCTTTCACCTCTCCAAAGCTCCAGGTGCCCTCCCTCCAGCCAGGAGAAGGGCTCCAGCTGCAGTCTAGCCCCCTCCCCCACATGCACAGAGAGACAAAGTCAGAGCAACTGCCAGGGAAAAATGAATTAATGAGCCTTAATGTGGCGCCAAGTTTGCCTTCACTCTCCCTGGACCCCGGAGCTACTAATGTATTGCTTGTGACGCTTGTTGTCTCGGTGGCATTTTCTCTCTCCTGCCTGGCTTCTTTATTCCCAGGTGCCCTCTGGGCTAGTCCTTTTTGATCAATTTCTCTCCCTCAGTCTCTCCCTTCTTCCCTCCCCTTCTTCTGGCTAAATCTGCATCCAGACGCCTGAAATGGCCACGGCAGCTGTTACAGCTTGTTTAGAATCTAATTAAATTAATCTGGTAAGCTCATTCCTGGTAGGTTGTCTAATTTAGTTGGAAACTGCAGACCGGGAAACTCTGGGGGCAAATTAGCATGCAGCGAGGATAACCGGGTGCACATTGCCTCTGGCTCCCCGACTTTTCCTATAAATAGACCTAAACACCCCACTCCCCCAAACACACACTTCCCCTCCCCGCCAGCCTCAGTAGCGATCTGTGCCCTACCAGTCCATCGCAAAGTTCAGGAGTGGAGCCCGCGCAGTCTGCCGGAGGGAAGAGGTGCAAGCTGGGGCCTGACTCCAGACGCAGAAGGGACCCAGCGAATCAGGCTCCGGAACACTCTGGTACATCCGCCTCCGCACGATTTGGCAAGGCGTTTGGGTAGCAGGGCGCATGATTGCAGCCCCAGAGATGCAACTGGTGATTTGCTCGTAGGTTGCTGACCCCCGTCCGAAAGAGGCTGAAAGTTTTTTGGTTTTGGTTTTCTTTTAAACGGCCAGGCAGCGCCCTTTCCGCTGGGTACTCAGGTTGGCCGGGAATCAAAAGTAGCCCCCCGAAAAAGAAAGGGGGAAGTAAGAGCCACTGCTGGCAGTGTCAACACCTCCTCAACAGCAGTTGTGCTCTCTCCAAAAGCAGGTAGGAGAAATGATCCGCTGTGCGGCAAACCTCCCCCCTCACCCCGCCGCAACCCGTTCGCTGGGCTCAGCTATACAATAAACAGCTAACGCCATCCGCCACGGTTCAGCCTTCCGAAGGGGACTCCGCGAAGCCACCCAATCCGGCATGAAATGCTACAGACTGCAGGGGAGGCAGCGACGCCTTTAAAGCAAACCTTAAAAATGGCGTGGAGCGTCGTTCCCTCCACTTGCTCCTCGCTTGACACCCTGACACTAATGCGAGTCCAGCCGTTGGGACAGAAAACAGGACGAAGGCGCTGCCCCCGCTGGGCGAAAGCAGGGACGCGTGAGCGTGTTTAGGGGGTGTGAGGGTGGGGGGGGGGGTGTTAAACTTCCCGTGTCAGGAGGAAGGGAGAAAGAAATGAAATAAGCCATTTAAGGGAAGGCGGCTGCACAGCTCGACAGCTTTATACCAGCGTTTTTAACGCTGTCCCTGGACGTGGATTGATTCCCCCACCCCCCCGCCAGCATTCCCCCAGCAGATGGATTTTTGCCACTGCAGCTCAGCAGAGGGTGTCAGATCTTTGAGCGTGCACCAGGTTGGAACGCGCAGAGCCTCTTAGAAACTCTCCCTCCGGGAGTGTGTGTGTGTGTGTGTGTGCGCGCGCGCGCGTGTGTGTGAGTGTGTGTGTGTGTGTGTGTGTGCGCGCAGCTCAGACACGGGGGGAGAAGAAGAAGGGAAAGGAGAGAGACCGAGGAGGGAAGAGAGCGGCCGAGAGGAAGGGATCGGAGGAGCAGAGGAGAAACGGGCAGCCCCAAACGGCAGCGATTGCAGAATTTTTGCAGCGCCATTGGTTCGGCAGCCGGTGCTCAGGCTGGGGCGTGATTTCAGCACCAAGGGGGACTGGACAGCACCCAGAGGGGGGACTCCGAGCGGCGGCGGCGGCGGCAGGAAGGAGCCCGGCTTTGGAACACAAAAGCAAGGTCAGTCCGAAGCAAAGCCATGCTGGCAGGCAGCTCTCGGCTCCCACCGCTGCGCTCCCCGCCGGCGTCTCTCTAACAGGCGGCGGCGGCGGCTTGTCAGTTACTAGCGGTATTCCTGTTCCGACCAGCCGACAGAGAGAGACTTCGCTTGCTCGGGCGGTGTCAGGAGGGGTTGAGGAGGGGGATTTTTTTCGACTATTTTTTTTTTCCTTGCGTGCCTCGCACTCCGTGCCTGGAGAGTTTGTGGATATTATTTGTTATTGACTGGAGCCTGGGCTGTGGCAGTGTACGTGGGGGGGGAGAGAAAGGGATAAAGGAGAAAAGAAATCCCCCCACCTCCCTGCCCCCCCCCACGTTTTTCCTTATGGTGGTGGTTCGGACATCTCCTCTGTTGGATGAACTAGGAATTGTTTGCGGCGTGAGGATGCCGGTTGCTGTTACTTTGTGACGAGCTGGGGGATGCATCGCGCGGTGTAAAGATGCTGCTTTGGATTCTCCTGCTGGAGACGTCTCTTTGTTTCGCGGCTGGGAACGTTACAGGGGACGTTTGCAAGGAGAAGATCTGTTCCTGCCACGAGCTAGAAGGGGATTTACATGTAGACTGTGAGAAAAAGGGGTTCACCAGCCTGCAGCATTTCAGCGCCCCGACTTCCCAGTTTTACCATTTATTCCTGCATGGAAATTCCCTGACTCGCCTGTTCCCGAACGAGTTTGCTAACTTTTACAATGCAGTCAGTTTACACATGGAAAACAACGGCTTGCATGAAATCGTTCCTGGGGCTTTTCTTGGGCTGCAGCTGGTAAAACGGCTGCACATAAACAACAATAAGATCAAGTCGTTCCGGAAGCAGACTTTCCTGGGGCTGGACGATCTGGAGTATCTCCAGGCAGATTTTAATTTATTGAGGGATATTGACCCGGGAGCGTTTAGGGATTTAAACAAGCTGGAGGTGCTGATTTTAAATGACAACCTCATCAGCACCTTACCCGCCAATGTGTTTCAGTATGTGCCGATCACCCACCTGGACCTCCGGGGAAACCGACTGAAAACCCTGCCTTATGAGGAAGTCCTGGAACAGATCCCAGGCATTGCTGAGATTCTGCTGGAGGATAACCCCTGGGACTGCACTTGTGATCTGCTCTCCCTGAAGGAGTGGCTGGAAAACATACCCAAAAATGCTTTGATCGGCAGAGTCGTGTGCGAAGCTCCCACTAGGTTGCAGGGCAAAGATCTGAATGAGACCACCGAGCAGGAGCTGTGCAGGAAAAGCAGAGTGGATTCTAGTCTAGCGGCTCCCCCTGCCGAAGAGGAAACCTGTGATCCTGGTCCCATTCCAACCCCCTTTAAAATGCATGGCAAAGAGGGTCCCGCCACTGCCGGCTCCGCTCCAAACGGAGGTACAAAGATCCCGGGCAACTGGCAAATCAAGACCCGACCTACCGCCGCGGGGTCCACAGCCAGCGTGAAAAACAAGCTACCGGCTGGTGCGCCCTGCCCGGAGATGTGCAGTTGCGATCAGATCCCTGGCTCGGGCTTAAAGGTTAATTGCAACGAAAGAAACGTGAGCAGCCTGGTGGCGTTGAAGCCCAAGCCGGCCAACGTGCAGGAGCTGTTTCTGCGGGACAACAAAATACACACCATCAGGAAAGCCCACTTTCTGGATTACCGGAAACTGAACCTCTTGGATCTGGGGAACAACAACATCGCCACGGTGGAGAACAACACCTTCAAGAACCTCTTCGAGCTCCGGTGGCTCTACATGGATAGCAACTACTTGGACACGCTGTCCCGCGAGAAATTCACCGGGCTGCAAAACCTAGAGTATCTCAACGTGGAGTTCAACGAGATCCAGTTGATTCAGCCGGGCACCTTCAACGCGATGCCCAAGCTCCGAGTCCTGATCCTCAACAACAACCTCCTGAGGTCCCTCCCTGTCGATGTCTTCGCGGGGGTCTCGCTTTCCAAGCTGAGCATACACAACAACTATTTCATGTACCTCCCGGTGGCGGGGGTGCTGGACCAGCTCACCTCTATCACCCAGATAGACCTGCATGGCAACCCGTGGGACTGCTCCTGCCCCCTTGTGCCTTTCAAGCAGTGGGCCGAGCTGCTGCGCCCCACGGTGGTCATGAGCGAGCTGCGGTGTGAGTCCCCCGAGGATTTCTTCAAGGAGGACTTCGAGGCCCTCTCCAACGACGTCATTTGCCCACAGCTCAAAATCTCCCCCACCGTCCCTCCCAGTAACAAGAACAGCACCGGGCTGGCGGAGACGGGGACTCACGCCAACTCCTACCTGGAGACCAGCCGGGTGTCCATCTCAGTGCTGGTGCCAGGACTCCTGCTGGTGTTTGTCACCTCCGCCTTCACGGTGGTTGGCATGCTGGTCTTCATCCTGCGGAACCGCAAGCGCTCCAAGCGGAGGGACGCCAACTCCTCCGCCTTGGAGATCAACTCCTTACAGACAGTCTGCGATTCCTCCTACTGGCACAACGGAGCCTACAGCGCGGACGGAGCCCATAGAGTTTACGACTGTGGCTCTCACTCCCTATCGGACTGAGGCGAGGGAGGGGGGGCGAACCCAGCAGGAAGCCTGGTCAGTTTCACAGCCAGCCGCCCAGTGGTCAAAGAACCCCGGAGCTGGGCTTTGCTGGCCCGTCTGCTCCCTTCATTGCTCCACGCCGCCAAGGGACCGGGCTGAGCCCTCCGGGGAAACAACACGCAGGGGCGCGCAAAGCCACCACCGCGGCGCATTTCAGCCAGCGGAGGCCGGGTTGGTTTTTCAAAGGCACCCTTTCAGTAGAGCCACCCCGAGGCGGCGCTTGGTGCCTCTGACTGCGCCTTGCCTCGGGGAACAAGGAGCGACTTGCTGCAGAAAGTCCCCACCGAGCTGTGGATTAGCCCCGCGTGGGTGGGCGGCGGCAGGGGGAGAGGGGACTTGACTGGAGACCTCCTCCCCCCTCCCCGGGAAGGAAGCAGGAGTGACACGTTGCACGAAGGCATGAATGTAATGTAAATAAACGACTGAGTAAAACAAACCAAACCAAGTGCTGCATGGCTCGCATGGATCCAACGCACCCCGAGGACGCTCCTCCAGCACCCAACTGGACGCAGCGTCTAGTACACACCACCGTCCCTCTTACCTGATAAGTCCCATCGTATCAAACTTTCTCTATACGAAATACAGTATAATGATAATAAAAAAGTGCCATTTCGCCATATTTTGTGTGACCGATAGGCAGTAGATAGAGATCGTACTTTTACTGTGGAAACCGATGTAAAGCTTTTATTTAAGACATATTTGCATGGATAGTCTCATTGGTTTATTTTCGGAGTTGGGGGATTTCCTTTTGTTGGTTGAAGTTTTCTTTGGGTTCTGTTACCTCTTTTTCTTTTTAAATAGACAAATCCGCCAATGCCTTTCCAGCTGAATGTAAAACTCAGTACCCTTGATTTCTATTATGGTAACCGTGTAAACATTACAAGAAATCCGAGGCAGTTAAGCATGACCAATTAATGTCACTCTAGTGCTTAGGCTGCAAAGTTTAATGGTAGACAATTCTGTGCTGTTGTAAATCTTACTCTAACCTTGGAAATCAGAACAGAGGAAGCAAGTGAAACTTACTAATTCTATTCGAGGATTTTATAATGGCATATTTTTTCAGTATTAAAGTGAAAATGTTTTCAACTCTGGGTCCTTACCATTTTTCCAGCACCAATGGAAGTGGGTTCTTTGGGTTAGGGGATAATCTCGTGCTCTCAGTGCTGAGTATCTCTCCGTCCCCTCGCTTTCTCTTTTCCCTGCCTTTTCGCCATCCCCAAGGTAAATCCTACATAGCACTTCTTCTTTTGTTTTGACTTTAATGCGTCAGTGAATGCCTTTATTAATGCCCAGCATCTTGCTGCTGCTTTACACACTACAGCTACGTTAGGAGTTGAAGTGGAAATTGGATTTAATTGACTCTGCGTACAACAGTCTCATTAAGACACGTCCAGATTTCACTGGTCAGCATTTCAAACCCACAGGCAGCCTCAGTGACTGGCAACTGTGTCTGCTGATGGCTTGAATATCTGCCAGGAATGGGGAAGCTAATTAACCCAGGGAGTTTCCCATTCTCAGCCCTAATGTGTACACCTTTTAATATTAATACTTGAGCTAAATACACCTGGGTGATGCTGTCCCACGTCAAAGAGCGCTCCACTGCTTCCCTCCTCATGTCAGGCTCAGCCCCTGCACTAGTTGATACATATAAAGGTAGAAATCCCAGGCAAACCAATGGAGTCCTGGTGGAGAGATGGAAAAAAAAATCAGTCACCTTACTTCTTGCTTTCTCTGGGCAGAGAATCCTTTAAAAGAGTAAAAATCCATAAGACGCTAGCTAATACTGATCTGGTATGTTTTATAGAAAATGTCCACAGTTGAGACATGCAGTGGGGAATTAATACATGGTATACACCAAGACACACAGTACAGCTGATACCCATTTTTACAAGGCAGTAGAAGCCTTACATTTCAGTATGGCAGAGAGCAGGAGGCTGTTCTTCTAGACCCAGCATCATTATTATGGAATGATGTGTGGCTTCCTACAACATATCTGGATCTTTCCTTTCATTTGGTTTGTACAAAGTTTTGGTCATAAATATATATGTGCATATTTTTAGTACAAACCATTATTTCAGGGACCTACACGCATTCTGATCATTTCTCCTTTGCTACGGTGGTTGTTCTGCCAGAACGTTCTGTGCTAGACAAAATGATGCAGTAAAAGTCACTGTAATCATTTGGTTGTTTTATGACTCCCAATTTATTTAAAAACAGGTGAAAAGGTGTTTAAATGTGAGTCAAAACTCCTCCTTAGGAGACCATCTGTTTCGCTTAACAGAGGATGCAGCAGGGCTTCCTGAAGAATGTGGGGTTGTAGTCAAATCTGTAAGAAACAGCCAGGATTCCTGTGGCACCTTTAGCAATAACAAATGTGTCTGGCTGTAAGCTTTTGTCACCTAGAACCTACTTCATCCAGCCCAGTAAAGCATATACCGAAAGAATTTTTTTAGTCTTTAAGGTGTCACAGGAGTCCTTACTGTTTTTGCTGAAAGAGACTAACATGGCTACCCCCCTGAAAGTTATCCCTTCTGTCAGTGGTAGCTTGATACCTTCCAAATAATTTCACTTGAGATTCGTTTAGAAAATCAAAAGTCCAAAGAAACCTTTCACTTGGCCATCAAGCACTTAACATTTTTAAAAGATAATGCATTTAACCCAAAAGTGAGATAAATGTATTGGTGCCAATTTAAAAAATAAAGGATTCTTAAATAAATGATATATTAGCCAATATATAAGGGAGATCTCCAAAGTGCTTTTTTTTAAGTGTAAAAGTACAGAAATAAGGATAGAATAACTGATGTACTGGTATATTTAATGGATATACATGGCTCATGTTTAAGATTGAAAGTTATCAAATATTTTATTCATTTTGATAAAGTATAATTTTCTTAACGGTAATTATTATGTAAAAATACACAAAATAACAATGGTATCACAATGCTATAATTTGTCATTTATTTCATGGATTCTTGTTTTCTAACTTTTAGAGGATCTGTGTAACTCTAGGGTCATATGTGATGTATGTTGCTTCCAACTGAATCACTCTTTAATTTACCAAAATAAAAGAGATTTCAGCAGGACCAGATGGGAAAAGCAGAAAGACGTAGGTCTCTTGTTTAGTCCTATAGCTTAAAACAGAGTATTTTCTGCCTACTTTGTAGCTAAGAATAGCCTAGAACTTAAGCTGTTGCCATAGAAATGTGTGATTGTATATATGATAACTTTTTTCTTGCCTATTTAGCAGAAAGATGAATGAAGCTATCTAGTAGTAATATGGTAATGTAGTGAATGGATGATATGTATTTTTTTTAAAGTTAGGTCTGTGCTATTGGAAGTTCCCTGCACAGAGGCATATATTTGTCTTACTTTGTTAGTTTTTTACCTGTACTGACAAGGTATTTTGTCACTTTAGTTCCACTAATTTGATAATGGAATGTTTCATATGCAGCTTGTAAGCTCAGGGAACAGTGGCTCAACTTCAGTGGGAGCTAGTTTAGATCTTCTGTGAGAAAGCAGAAAAAGCCTAGGCTGCTAGTTATTAGCAGGACAAAACTCTCACTGACCATAAAGTGTAGGATTTTCAAAAGTGCTTAGGCTGGGAATAACTACACCATCACTGAAGATAACAATAAATCTCTAATAAAGAACAGTGGGAGCAAACTTAGTACAGCATTGAATGCTTTTGAAAACCCCACTCCAAGTGCCAGTGAGATCCTAGGTTTCATATAGGGTTTGACAGAATTCATATGTGTAACAGTTTTTCCTTTATTGTATCTTCAGAAAGCTCTTAATTAAGCAGAAATGTCTTTTGGCTTGGTCCATGACAATGTAGTGTATAGAGGTTTAATTATAATATTTAGCTCAGTTAGTATTTAGCTTGTTTTGTAAATTTTTATTCAAGTATAATCCACATCCCAATAATTTAAAAGTATTATTGAGATCAGCACACGGCTTGTATTCATACTGAAACAGAGTTGTGTAAATATAACGGATCAGATTGTCTGGCTCAGCTCCCTTCCCACAGCACAATCAGTGTACAAAGTCACCAGTATCTCCACAGATGTTTATTTTCCTGGTGTAAGGAAGTCTTTAGGGGATAGTGACTCCTATGCCACTTTCCCTGCAGCTCTCACTTAAGGGGGTGTGTCACACTTCAGAAATCTCCAATTGGCTTATATATTTTTGAACATCAACAAAATGTTTCCAGGCTGCTCCAGACTATACTGGGTCTAGCTCCTCGGGCAGTGCAGTTCAAAGTCACCTCTTTGATAATCCCTACTTTTTCCTATACCAAGTAGATCTTGACCCTGCACAGAATGTGGGCCAGTGTGGAGGTGTTTAATATAATATAATATAATATAATATATAAATGCTAAAACTAGCAATTTAGGGATCACTATCTGATCATTCAGCTTGTGATACAGTGCTTGCATTGATAATTTACTGTTAACACAAAGTAGAAGCTTATATTTAGCTCAACTGGGCAACACCTTGAGGACCTGCCAGTACCTTTCTTTATAATTAGATGGGAAAATGTGTAGTGTGCTAGGTAGCACTGTTCTGAGTGGATATACTGACATGGTAGTTCTGTTGTGAATTACATTGCCAGTCCATGTTGCATAGGACCAAGTGGCTCCAGCTATCTCCCAATGATTTTTGAAATACTTGGATCTGTTTATTTAATTTCTTTTTCTAATACAAAATATGGGAGCTGATCCTCCAAGCATTCAGAATTCATATTCCCAATAAAGTGTATAGAAATTCTATGCAGAGAACACTTGCTGAATCAAATTAGCAATTAATAGACTATAATTTATTTA
Organism: Carettochelys insculpta; assembly: GCF_033958435.1. Taxonomy (NCBI): domain Eukaryota; kingdom Metazoa; phylum Chordata; order Testudines; family Carettochelyidae; genus Carettochelys; species Carettochelys insculpta. The sequence continues at coordinate 94,495,728 of NC_134137.1, read as the reverse complement.
GAAGCACTAGAAAAGAGCAGACATATACATCACAATTCTATAAGGCTGTGTCTAGATTACAGCAATTTGTCGACAGAAATGTTTGTGGGAAGATATTTTCTGACAAAACTTCTGTTGACGAATTGCATCCAGACTAGGAAGCGGATTGCTCCTTCGATTCACTCTGTCAACAGGGAAAGCCTGGACTGCCCAGTTGCTCTCTTGACAAAACAGCCAAATGGAAGAACAGCAGACAGGACTGCCCAGTGTCCCGGAAGCCCTGTCTGTTGACAGAGGGCCTCCTGGAATGTCCAGACCAGCTTTCTGTCAACAGATCTCTGTCAACAGAGGTGTTATATCTCATGAATAACAGGACAAGATCATTGACAAACATGCTGCTTTCTGTTGATTTACTGTCAACAGATCATCTTGGGAATCTGGAGGCTCCCTGGGTTTTGTGAACAAAACACCAATTTTGTTGACAAAATCCTCTACTGTAAACGTAGCCTAAGGTGCTAAGCCTCTTGAAAGGGGCAGAGTGCCACCAACTCCCATTGGGCTCAGTAGGACAGATAGGTCTCAGCACCTTCCAGCATTTGGCCCATAACTTGAGCGCTAGGCTCATCCCTCAAACCCTTGTAAATTGTTAATGGGACTGATTGTGCAATTCTTTCTCAGTCTCCTTAACATCAGAGAACAAATCCTGTAAAATGCTACAGTGCTCTTGCAATTCCCACTCTTCTTCAGCAGCACCTGCAAGGCTTTGGTCTACTGGGTATTGTGCTGGTATAAGCACTGGAGTAGTTGGCTCTCTCTGGTTTTGATGTTCATGATTGAGTTCATACGCAGTGGTGAAACCCCACTAGTATGCATTGCACACTAGAAAATGATAGCTCTGAAACTCTAATTTTTTAAAAATCAAATAATGATGGATTAATACTCTTTATTTATTTCAGTACAGACTTAGATGGTAAAGGTGATCAACCACAGGTCAACAGTGCAGCTAGGGCAGGTGTAGCACTGTGGGTTCCAATTAGCAATTTAATAGAGATGAACTACTGAAAGCAGTTGCCCATAAGGCCTTAGAGTAAGATACAGCACGTTGGGGTTCTAGTCCTGGATCTGCTGCTGACCTCTGGTGCGAGCTGCTAAAAGTCCCTTTCTCTATTCCTGCCCTGACATCTTCCCTGTGTCTACACATGCCCCTTCCTTTCAAAAGGGGCATGTTAATGAGCCTGTTTGAAAGATGCTAATGAGGTGCTGCAATGAATATGCAGAGCCTCATTAGCATAATGGTGGCCACGGTGATTCGAAAGTGTGGCTTTTTGAATTGCATGCCACCCATGGAGATGGGACCTTCCGAAAGGACCCCACGAGTTTTTGAAAGCCCTTCTTCCGATCACCAGATAGGAAGGGCTTTTGAAAACTAGTGGGATCCTTTTGGAAGGTCCCATCTCCATGGGCGGCGTGCAATTCAAAAAGCTGCACTTTCGAATCACTGCGGCTGCCATTATGCTAACGAGGTGCTGCATATTCATTTCAGAACCTCATTAGCATCTTTTGAACAGGCTCATTAACATGTCCCTTTCAAAAGGAAGGGGCACGTGTAGACCCAGCCCTTGTCTTCTTCCATGTTTAGTTCTTTGTGGGAAGGCCTGTATTTAAGTAGATGTTTGCACAGTGCCTGATACAGTAGGAGTTTGATCTCAGCTGAAGCCTCTCTCCATTAGCGCATTGTGAAAAAAAAAATGAAATCAATGAAAGCACAGGAAGGAAAAATCTGAAATACAATAAAATACTGCTACTTCAGGCTTAAGACACCAATTTCTTTCTGATTTCCTATAGTTTATGAGGTTCACAAATAGATCCTGTGAAAAAAAAATTCCCATATTTACCATATTTTCTTTTCTATTGTATTTTTCTGTCATCTGCCTTTTTTCCTCAGGCTACAGTTAAAATAGAGAATTTTGCTGACAAGACACTGATTTTGTTGACAAAACTGGTGGAAAGTCCACACATAAAATGTGTTTTGTCCACAGTTTGTCAAAAGAACTCAGGACTTTTGCTGCCAGCATTCTGCCTCTCAGCCATGAGGTGCAACGCTGCTGTGGAGAGATTCTGCCAACAAAAAAGCTGTGGGGATGCTTTGGGGATCCATCTCTCAACAGACAGGGCATCCAGAACAGTGAGCAGCCCTGTGTGCTGTGCTTCGCAGTGCCTGTTATGTCAACAGAGAGGCTGGGCAGTCTGGCTGCTCTGTCCACAGAGCGGAGTGCTCTTCTGTTTGGCTTTTGTGTGTGGCCGCACTGTGTGAACAGAAGTTTTGTCAGGAAACCTCTTCCGACAGTGAGTTCTGTCGACAGATATCTGTATGTTTATTTAGATACAGTTTCATCTCTTATGAAAATAAAGTGAGGAAGTGGTTGATGAGAGGGCCTTTGAGATAGGATTCATGTGATTTACCCCAGAGGTTGCCAACAACAGATTGGCTTTTTGGTTTGGGCAGTGATTGAACACTGTCAGTAGTAAGAGATAACATTAATGTAACAGAACACATAGTCTTCTGTTTCTACATGAATGATAAGGTAACACTGAGATGCTTCCTGGGACATATTACTCTGTGACAATATAAAGTTGTGATCGCATTATTTCTTTTGACTGTGTGATTGATGCTAATGTCACATACTTTGCTGTAAATCAGGAGTATCTCCTTATATGTCAGCTGAGTTTTAGTCTTTCCAAAGCAACACGACCAGAGTTAATCATTTTTAAGTTTACCAACAGTCATCAGTATTCTTCGTATCCTAAAGAGTCATGACTTTGTCCCCAGTTCCACCCTGGTCAACTCCATGGATGTAAATGAGGGAACAATGTAACTTATTAAAAGGCATGTCTCCCATGAAGTAAAATTTGAAAAGTGTAGAGTATGTTTATGAACCGTACATTTTCTGTTTTATATTGTGATCTAAATAATGATCTTCTGAGCAAAATTAACACTCACTGCCATCGAATTTGTCTCCTATAATGGGCACTTAGGAACAGCAAGAAAAGCATTTCTGGTGTTTTAAAAATTAATGGTGAATGTTAGTAAATAATGCTGAAAACCAAGTGGCTGCAATAGTGGAAAAGTGCAATAATTCATAAAAATGAATTAATGGGCCTCATATCACCGTTATAAAATTACTTTTACTAATCAAAACAAGGAAACCTCTCAGAATTATGCATTTTGAGGGCTTTGTTGAAATTGTGTAACAGCAACGTTAGTCAATCAGCAACTTCCACTCCTGGTATACATCATAGGTAAATGCTTACAATACCTATTGGACTAAAGATGGCTTTAACCTCAGTGGAATTTATTATTTCCTTCATTATAAATTAAATTAATATTTTGGCTTCAATGGGAATAGTGTCTGTGTAGCTGTGGGCAGAAACTTGGCCTGAAATTGTAATGGTTTTAGGGGACCAAGTCCCATTAATTTCAACTTCAATTTTGCACTTACAATAGCAATTTTATTTTATTGGGACTAAGGAAATATTTGTCTTTGAAATGGGGGATAATTATTGCAGAGTTCTTATCTATAAGTCACTTGTATGGTTATAAGATTACGTGGCTTTTGGTTTATTTCTATATATGTAGTGAAATGAGCTATAAAGTACAGCTGTGGATCTGAACTTTTCCAAGTACTGGGTTTTGTTTTTGATCCAGGATTTTGGTTTAATTATTCTTTAATTAAAATACATATGGAAGTGTTGTATGTTTTAATTGTTGGTCTTACATTACTGCCAGTGCTGTCGAATTAGATATAATGCGACTGACCATGTATTGTCTTATCAATTTTATAATCCCATCCAGGTCCTATGAAGTCAGTGGCAGAAAACCCAGATCAAACACTCAATACAAAGCAGCCTCAAGAGTCAAAATTTAACAAAAAAAATGAAAGGAAATTATTAGAAGGCAGGCAAAATGCATTTTTGACAATTTATCATGATATTTCTGCCAAGCCATAGATAATAAAAGGTCCTACCTGATTTCAAAAGGCTATATTTAGTTGATGCAAAATGGTAATATTTGTTTTAATTTAATGATGCCATTTAAGATTTTTATTTCTCTCTTTTTTTTTATGGTGGGAGGGTACTTAGTATGGAAAGCAAACTTTTTTATTAGGCCCATTCTTTTAGAATTTAACATTTTGTTGTTTCATGAAATTGTTAATAGAATAATATTCAAATATAATAATATTAATACTTTGCATTTCAAACAGAGCCTTTTACACTGGTATTTCAGAAATAAAACTCCATTGGCATCAATGAAGTTGACTTTGATTTAAAGCAGTGTAAATGAGATCAGAAAAAGGTTTCAATATAAAGTGCCTTCCATAGAAAAAACAAAGCACTTTAGAACCATTAATAATTGTAGCTTCATATGATTATTTATATTAGGTATGGATAATAATTTATACATATGTATTAATCAATAATGTAGATATCACTGTACAAGGTCAAATCCTACCCACCTTGGTCACATTAATTCCACTAAAATAAGTGGAACAACCTGAGGAAGATGAGCAGGATTTGACCCAAAATGTCCCATCTCTAGAACACTAGGTGAAATCCATTCCAAATCAGCTATAGTTGAAAGCTGTTACTATTAGAGAACTATTGGTGAAATGAGTTGATGATCTGAGTCCAGTTCCTGGCCAACACAAGTCTGTAGCACACACTAACAAATACCACTACAGCTGACATGAATTGGCAAGTCCTATTGCCATTACTCACAGAAATTTGGAGTCTGAATCGTCTTATCAGTCATGGGTGACCTGGTTCTACAGAAGGGGTTGATCCAATTCTCCTTCAAGTCATTAATAGCCAAATTATCAAATGTGCTTAATGTGTTCAGTCGTATATCTGTGTCACGGTGACAGATGGTGGTGACAAGTTTTCTCAAAATCTGGCACTTGGATTTGTTTTAATGTTATAGCTCCATTGAGTTACACTGCTGTACACCAGCTGAGGGTCTAACCAAAGAGGAATGGGATTGGGCCCTAGTTTAGGGCTGAGGTGTACGGTTGTGCAGTTTTGCTGTCTGCTCTGAGTATTTTCTGTTGATCAAGAGCAGATATGGATATCCTAAACTTTTAATCCTGGACATGTCAGGGACACTAATAATTCACATGAAAAAATGTGAAAACATATCAAAATAATTTCACTGGTTTCAATAAGAATTTGGATTCACAGCAATGTTGTCAACTGCAAAAAAGTTATGATGATGCCGATAATGAAAGTATTGTGCTTCCTAGCCACCTGTATTAATATTATAGCAGCTTACCAATATTCCTACCAAAAACTCCTGTTATAGAAAATCTAGTTGTAAGAAAATGAGATTCCTACACATTTTTCTGGGAAGTAATTTTGGAGTTGTAAAAAGAGAATAGAAGCCTTGATTAACTAAAATATGAATTGTTAAGTGGAAGTCAAAACTCATTAACAAGTGGTAGTGTGTCTGTCTGTAAGTTGCAGAAATAAATCTGTATGGCTACATATACATGGTAGAGCTACGTTGGGATATTGGAAGTATCCCCAAATAGCCACTCAGTGTCTTTGACATGCTCCCATCATTTCAAAATAGTTTTCAAAATAATGGGCATGTTATTTTGACATCCCTGTGCTCCTTGTGGCAGGAGGAGTAAGGGATGCTTCATAATAGAACAGTATTTCAACATGTGACACCATTTAGAATGTGCCAAATGCCAAAATTGCCTATTTTGAACAAAATTTGAAATAAGCTATGCAATTTGCGTATCACAAATTGCACAGCTTATTTTGAGTCTAGCCTGCTGTATGGACGCAGCCTATCTGTGCTGGTTTCACTGGGACTATGCTGATTTACACCAATTTACAATCTGGTTTTTGATCTTTAGCTTAGGCCAACAGATGTGGCCTATTAGAGGTCTACCTTTGATTAACTTGACTCATGTTGTTTAACTTCAGAAATCTCAATTGTGGTTTTAAATTAAAAAAAAATGCAATAGTCTGACTTTTGTCTGTCATGAACATCAGTCTGTCCCACTCTACATAATTCAAAGAAAATCAGTTGTAAAAATCCTACACTAAACTGATGTAGAATGCAGATTTATTTATTGATGAAGTCTAAGACTGATGAAGCACAATAGGGAATTGCATACTGGATTTATCAGTACATTAGGCAGCCTATGTGTAACAAACAAAAACAACTAGAGATTTCATTACTAATATATTTCATTCCTTATAAATTAAACATATCAACATAGTTCTATAAGTAAATTTTAATTATTTTTTATGTTAATGTAATACTTTATACAAGATAACTGTGCCTGGATATTATTTTTATTATTGCAATATAGTGCTTCATAGTTTCATTATATTTATTAAAATTCTTATTGCACTGCTTGGCAAAATGGTAAAATAGTTTCAAATCATTAACTTTTCTCTGACTTCTCCATCTATCAAAGTGAAGTTGCAAGCTTGAATTGTATCATATAATTTGTGTAACAAGCCATTTGTAAATGATTGCATAGATCCTGGAAGAACTTTCTAAATTGCAGTGCTATATTTTTAGCAATTCCCCAGTATTGTGAAATAGACATGTGGAAAATGAATTGAAATATGTACATGAGTCTTTATGAAATGTGAAGAAAGATTTTTTGTCTTGCCAGAGCTGTAGAAATTAGTACAATGTGACATTAGTTGTAATATAAAATCTCACATATGATTTGAAAAAATGGTAATTTTTGATTTATTCTTCAAGTCTGTCAACTTTGAGGCAAAATACACATTCAAAATCAGAGATAAAAGCAGTCTCAGTTTTCTAGCTCTCTGTTTTAATTCTGTCTGATAAAGATCCCCCAATGAACAGCAAATACATAAAGACTTTCAAATTGCTGTTCAGAAATTATAGAGGTTTATAAGAGAAAACAGAAAACGTAAAACAATGGTATTCTGGATGACTTTACTATAAGAAAAAAAGTCTAATGTGTAGTCAATTGTTTAAAGTATGGGTTAAGCTATCCCTGCTAAATCCTGTTTGCCTATGAGTAGCTCAATGACACTCTACCTTAGAGTCCTGTGATACGGTTTTTAGCTTTGTACACACCTATGTCACTGTTTGCAAAGGGATGGCTATACTTACTTACAACTATGCTGACAAAAAATCTTAGTCCAGTTTTGCTTTGACTTGCAGAAACAATAATGTGAAATGACTCCATTAATATTGATTTGGATGAGAGTTTCAGATGGTTTAGACTGGCATCATCAGCTGAGAATCTGACCAACAATTGCTGAATTATATCAATGCAAACACAGTACAAACCAGGGGTCAGAACCTATGGTGTTTGCTTTGTCTGTCATGTGCCCTGTATAAATTTAGAGCCAGAACTATTCTGCTATCCATTACACCTCTATTTGAAATTGCACAAGTTTCATTGAATTTAGTTCATTTTGTTTATCACCTCTACAAGTTGTGAACTTGTTTGTTGTCACATTGTAAAAAAAAAGTTATAGATACTTAGCACCAGGGAATAATTTGCTTTAATCATATTTATTTTTTAAAGTTTTAAGTTTTTTTATTATGACTACCATTGAAAATGTCAGTTTGTATACTCTATTTAAAAAATAATATTTAGCACATTAGTTTTGAGTTTTGGTTGAATTTGCTGTTAGTAGCTGAGCTGACAGAATGACAGACATTCAAGGTTAGTTCCTTCTAATTTGGGCAAGCCTCTGTGGAGAACAACAGTGTAATTACTGGTCCTGCTGAAAACAATGACAGCTTTGCCATTGACTTTGCTTGGGTCAGGATATCAACCTAGATTGGATCTTGTCTCTTTAGAAAACCCACTGTTCCCATTCTTACCCTCTTTTCCAAGACTTACACTTTTCTTTTCAGTAAACAATTCAGTAAACCCAAGATAATGTAATTTAAATTAAACCAATTATAACTATCTTCTTTCAATTATACACTTCTCTCATCTGACCACATTACAGGACCTTTAGTCTCAAAACTTTAAAATATGTAACACTGTTAATCTTTGTTACACTGCCAAAACATATATTTTTACAAATATGGAAATACAAGAAAAATAAATATGGGGGCAGGGGTAAAGCCAAGGAAAAGGTAATCAGAACTGAAGTATTTGGAAATTTTCTCTTTGTACCAGTATTCAAAACAAATACTAAAATTGAACACGTTGGAACACAAAATGAGGTATAAATAGAGGTTCTGGTATATGCAGGATTTGTTTGATTATCAAATTATTCACTGCAATAGGACTATAAAAATGAGAAACATATATACTGTATGCTACTGCCAACATTTTCAGATTATGGATGACTAAAGTTCAGCTCAAAAACCTATGTTCATCTTGTAAGAAATATAAATGCTGAGATTTTTCCAAGGTACTCATCATCTGTAACTTTCATTGAATTGAAGGGGATTTGTAATTGCTAAGTGCTTCTGAAATCAGGATATATATGTATAGATGCCTCATCATGAGTTTACGACTTTTACTTTAAGCATACACATAGCAATTTTGAATAGTAACAAAGAGGAAGCCGTGCTAGTCTATACACTATCAAAACAAAAAACAGTTAAGTAGCACTTTAAAGACTAGCAAAATGGTTTATTTTGCTAGTCTTTAAAGTGCTACTTAACTGTTTTTTGTTTTGATAGAAATTTTGGCATGTTATCTTTCAGTGTTGCATGAAAGAGATATGTAGTTGCATGTATTTTTCTCTGATGATAGGACTAAATTCCCACTTAGATTACTTGCTTTCTAATGTCCATAGTGGAACATAAGCTATTAGTTTTTCAAGTTAGAATATTTTATTAGAAGAATTGAGGTCTGTCTTAACTAAAGGAAAAGAACCAAACAGAATATGTGCTATTGTGCTGGTCTGGTCAATCAAAATCTTTTGTGATTTTCACTTCCAAATATTATTCACTCTTTACCTGGGTTTTCTGCTTTTAAGTTGAATACATTTTATCATTGTTTTGTCTGCATGCTTCTTGTCCATCTTCACAGTGCATCTTAAAACCTCAACTGCCCAGTTGAACTATGTATATGTGTATTGAGGTTAAACAGGGACATGTGTGAGATAGGAACTAACAGGAAATACACAAGCTGGTTTAGTAGACAAGAGTAAGTCCTTCTCTCAGGAAATGAAAACACATCTTCAGTCAGAGTAGGAGTTGGCCTGCTTCTCAGTTCATCCCTCATCCAAAGCATGCCTGAACATTTAGGGCCAAATTCTGGATCAGCATTCTAGTAGTTGTTCCATCAGCCTGGAATTATTAGAGTGTTAGGATCTACATGTACACCCAGGCAGATCTGTTATGTCACAGGGGCTACATCTACACGTGCCCCAAACTTCGAAATGGCCATGCAAATGAAATCATGAGCTCATGGGAATAAGCCCATGGGAATCATGAGCCCATGAGCTCATGGGAATAAGGGGACTTCGAAGAAGGTGGCGTCCTTTCGAAAAGGAGCCCCGTCTGGACGCGCCGCACGGCGGCAAGGCGCGTCAATTTCGAAGCGCCGCTGCTGCCCGCATGCTAATGAAGCACTGAATATGCATTTCAGCGCTTCATTAGTAAACTTCGAAATGGCCATTTGCATGGCCATTTCGAAGTTTGGGGCACGTGTAGACACGGCCAGGGTGTGTCTGCAGCTGAGAATAAGCCTCCAAGCCCAACTAGACAGGCTTGGGCTAACAGTGTTCAGTATCCTGCACGTAGGGCTGAGACTATCAAGTTTAAAACAGCAGAGCCTGTTGTGGCTAAGGTTGGTGGTCAGGCTTTTAAGCCCACCTGATCTCTTAGGCTTGAAAGAACAGCTCCAGAACTAGCCACATCATCCACAATGTTATTTTTAGTTTACTAGCTCAAATGCACAATTTTAACAATAGTTTAAAAGAGCCACTCTTGATTTACAGATACTTAGACAAAAGTGGAAATTCTATTTTCAGTTGGATTTCTGCCAATAGGCTCATTTTATAACATAAATTATCAAGTGTGTGGCCAATTAAACTCTAATGTGACCTAGTCCTTTTTATTATATTAATAAAAACCAAATGAACAGAATGGATGCTATTGAATTTTGAAACATAAATTTAACCTTATAGATTAAAAAAGTGCTTTAAGGAGGTTCAGCAGAGGGGCTATTATGCATTGGAGGCCACACTTGAACAGTCAGATACAATTATTTTGAACCACTTACCTGCAGCCTGGCCCTCAGGAGCTCATTTCAAGTTAAGGAATTATTCTATACTACATGCATAAACTGGTACCAAACACAGTCAGGAAGTCACAGCAATGAGGAGATCCCACAGTTAGTGTCTCCTAATTTTTTAACTTTTCATAATGCTGTGTGACCTATGAATATGACAAGCCATACCTGGAGGATGGTGCACAGGAAGCAGGAAGGAACAAGAGACATTCTTCAATTGTGCACTTTCCACACAGTGACCAGCCACAGATGGAGGAGCCCAGAATGCTTGCACAGAGCAATCACTGTGCAGCTACATGACTATGAATGTGAGCATGTCCTGTTCAAGGCACAGTGACATAACTCTGCAGTACTTCCTGGTAACACTGTTCTCCCTTCTAGTGGGATAACTGTGTATCGTGCCCTACACAGAGCTGTGCATAAGTGACACTATCATCCCCTTAAATATTTAAAATACCCATTTTAAAGGCTAACATAGGTTGTTCTTGGACAGCAATCTGTGTTTATTCACATTGAAAATCACATTTCAGCAAAGGGTGACTGAACTGACGGTCCCATGCAAGCTATTTCTAGGTCATAGCCCAGAAGGGGCCATTCTTACTGATCCTCATATGACAATCTTCAGAAATTCAAGCGCCAAGGCACACCTCCTGGGGTTCAGGTTCAGACATTCAGGAAACACCTGCCCCAGACTTGGAGCATGAGCCCTGTAAGCAGGGCTTGCCAAAATTTGGGGGTTTTACCTTCATCCAGCTGAAGCCCCATGCCTCAGCAGCTGTTGAAGCCCTGAGACACCCCCTCTGCCCCATCCTCATTGGGCAGAAGGCGCTACCCTACCACCCCACTGCTAGGTAGAGGTCACAAGCTCTCTTCTCTCCCACTGCAGTCTAGTATATGGAGAATGGGTGGAATGGGGGCATAAAGAGGTTCTTCAAGTCACACTCTAATGGTAAAAAATCTGCATTTTGGCTCACAGTTTGGCCACACTTGTCAGAGCCTGACTCTAGTCTTTCATTTAATGGTTGTTATTGCCCAAAACACTCCAAAACCACTCAGTTAACCAATGTATTTGGTTGTAAATGGAAGGGAGTAGACCATGATTTCATTTGATATGGATTGGTGTTCAGCCCTGAAAGAACATTAATGTCTAACAGTAAGTGAGATAGCCTGGCTGTTGAAGCACTTATCAAATTAATTCAATTGACTCTGAGCTCTGTGGGAAGATCAACACATGCAGAAGATATATTAGTCCAATCAAATAATTCCTTCCTGTAATTTGTAAAACACTCTGTAAAATTTAAATGTTTGCATTAAATATTCAATGTGACTTCTATAGTAGATGATAATTACATATCTTCATTTTGTTTGGAAAACTTGTCAAGGATGGGAACACATTAAGGTTACCATTCTGATCCCACTTTTCTGGAAGACACGATTTTTTGGTAGTGTGGATTGTTTGTTTTTTTTAAAGGGATGATATTGTTTTTTGTCTTTATCTGTTTTCCTGGTCTAAACCAAGATAAAGTCTCGAGGGTAGACTTACAAGTGCATCTGGAATTAACATAGTATGCTAAACCACCAGACTCTTAAGAAGATTTTTGATTTCTTCACATAGCAAAAAACTTATCTTTGCAACTTCTTTACCACTGACAACTACAGTTTTTCCTGTGAGCCATCCTCTCAACTAAACGTAATATGTTTTTTCTCCCCTTCCTGTGCACAGGACTTCAAACCATATATATTATAACTTTATCTGCTGTTTTCAGAAATCTAACCTTTTGGCTCACAAATGCTTAGTACCTATTGCTTCCCTACAGGAAAAAAGAAAAACCCAAAAACTGGCAGTCCATATGGCATTTAATTGTACAGTTTGTACTCTGCAAATTACCTGGCAGTACTTGCCAGTCATTGACAATGCTCCAATAATTGCATTATCTCCACAGTAATGCCACAACAGTTTGCTATAATGTACAAAGGGTTTACCAATATTATTTTCCAAGATATAGATATCTATATATATATAGATATAGATATAGATATATAGCTACAATAGAGAAGCATATATTTTTTTGCAAGTCAGGTGGTCAACTGAAATTATATGTAATCCACATACTCACCATGGGTGAAGCCTGAGCCACAGGAGGTACCACCAATTTTTGTATATAGCTTCCTCTTATCATAACTTAAACCAATACAAGGTTTGATTGTGCCAGGAAAATGGGACATACCTGCAATGGGATTGTTTGTCATAAAACCCAACAGAAAAGAAACAGAATCACCAAATCAAGTAGGCTGCATCTACACTAGCAAGTTATTTCAAAATATTTTTCAAAAGAAAAGGGCTCTTGAAATATCTCACAGCACATCTACATACAAAAAGAGTTCCTTGGAAAGTAAATTGAAAGAAGGTAGGACTCCTTTTGAAAAATCACTTCCATTCCCATTTCAGAAAGAATGCCTTCTTTCAAAAGCTACTTTAGAAAGAAAAAGTGTATGGATACTCTTCAGGGCCCCTCTTTCAAAAGACCAGAAAAGGCTACAACAAAACTGCACACAAGTATATGTTGACATGCCACATAACCTTTTTCTTTCTTTCCACAGCAAACACGGAATTTCTTCACTTGCTCCTGAAATATAATTAAAGCTACAGTTTGAAGTTATTTGTGCTAAACAGTCCTCATGGCACATGATTTATCTGCTCATAGTAAATACCTCAGCTGAAGCTTGAAAGCTTTGGACATACAACCAGTTTTTCTTCTGCTCACCATATTTCCTTTGAAATAATTAACTTATTTTATTGGCAGTGGAATTTTCCCCTATTCCCTGACAATTCTATGTAATTCTGCATCCTTGTAGAGGTAGGAGTGTGTGTAGCAGGTAGGGCAGGAATAGAAAATAAGGCAGTGTGATATGCAGGCATTAGAAAGGATTGAATTTGAGATGACTGAATTACGCACAAGAGGTAAATATCAGTGCTAGGACTCAGACAAATTAATATGTCAGTGCTATATAGGGGAAATTCCATATCTGGGTTGGAAAGAAAAGAATGTTTTGTGTATTATATAATATATGAGAGATACACACATATATGAGAGAGAGAGAGAGGGAGATAGAGAGAGAGAGAGAGGTTATATAATATTTTTAATTGTTATTACCACAACCAGCTTGTCTCTTTAATGATCTGGGACCAGAAAACACTACAAAGGAACTACATGCAAGTATATGTTGACATGCCACAAAACTTTTTTCTTTCTTTCCACAGCAAATATGGAATTTCTTCACTTGCTCCTGAAATATTGTTAAAGCTACAGTTCAAAGTTGTTTGTGCTAAATAGCTTAGTAGGCTGGCTTCAGTAATATTCCAGGTACATGATAAGTTAAATTTATTGCATGGATGCCACTAACACTTATATGGCATGTAAGTACCTGCATCTACTTATTTATCTAGTGAAATAACACTGTAAAGGAGACAGTGGCTACCAAGGGACTGAAGCTTTCACATTAAGCAGCACAATGAGGACAAAACAGTCTGTTGAGCACATCTGCCTGTCTATATCCTTGCCAAATCATAATTGGAGTATTTAAAATGACCATGAATGGAAAAAATATCCCAAAGGAATTTGGCTTTATAATCCATATGAAGGAGGGGAGCCCATGAGCAAATCATCTCATTGCAACGTACCACTGCATAAGTAATTTGCTCCTAATCAAACCAGCAAACTGGTTCTGTGAAAATTGGCCAGACTGCTGCACAGGCAGGTCTGCTGAGTATCTTCATAAGGCTAACATGCTGCAGCTAAAAGCTAGTGATTGATCCTTATGAAAGGTGTTATCCAATATTGTGTGTTGGCACGGAGAAAAGGTATATGTTCAAATACACTCCCCTGTGTATAAGTTCTATGAAAATGGAAGATTGGAGACTTGAAAGATAGTTCCTTTTTATGCCTCCATGTTTTTTTTCCTTTCATCCTGCACCATGAAACATAAAGGAAATATAATTAAAACCCCTCACATTTCGGTATCATTAACTTGTTTTCCAAGAAATGTATGGCGTGTTGGCTGGGTATTTGTCTTTAATGTCAAGATATTAAAATGTTGGTGCACTGCTTCAAAAATGTAAAGGTTAAAAATTCTGCCTTGAAGTGTCAAGTGGAAGGACAGCAAGACTTTGTGCATCAAATGCAGAGAATTGTAGGTCATCTTTTCTCTCCTTATGTGAATGTGTCTTTCCTCCCTTCTTGCCCTTCTCTTCCTTCTCGTGTTTTTTGATATAATACCATAAGGTAAAACAAAATATAGTGTCATGATTTTATGAATGGATGTCTTTGGAAATTCAATATCATGTTATTTCTGCATTTCATTCCAGAGTGATGAGACTTGCTATGTTATGACAAGACCAATCGTTTACTTTTAACAATGAGTATCTCCTTCCACTGTCAACGTAACAAATATCAAGTTTCATTGTCGACCTGGTGTGAATAAAATTCATGTTTTATTGTTTGTGTGTGATCAAGGCACAAATATATAATTATACCTCTTCTATGAGACAACAGCCACGTCTACACGTGCAGGCTACTTCGAAGTAGCTGCACCAACTTCGAAATAGCGCCCGCCACGTCTACACGTGGCGAGCGCTATTTCGAAGTTGATATCGACGTAAGGCGGTGAGACGTCGAAGTCACTATCCCCATAAGGGGATGGGAATAGCGCCCTACTTCGACGTTGAACGTTGATGTAGGGCACGTGTAGCCGATCCGCGTCCCGCAACATCGAAAGAGTGAGGTCTGCCATGGCGGCCATCAGCTGAGGAGTTGAGAGACGCTCTCTCCAGCCCCTGAGCTCTATGGTCGCCATGTGCAGTGGCCCCTTAAAGGTCCCCGCCCCCTGCCTTCCTGTGCAGGAAGCTGAGAGTGCATGCAGGCAGCAGCAGTAACACGCAGCCAGCCTGCATGCCTCCCGGCAGCCCCAAGACACCCCCCGCTGCGATGGCCGCCTGCCAGCTCCGCAAGCGCCCCAAGAGCGCCCCCCACAATGGGAGCCAGGGATCCCAGCCTGGCAGCCAGCCCTGGAAGAGGCAGCGGGGCCCCTCCTGGACAGAGGCCGAGCTCCGGGACCTGCTGGGGCTCTGGAGCAAGGAGGAGGTGCTCCAGGTAATGGGGAGCAAGAGGCGGAACACGGAAGCGTTTGCTCGGCTGGCCAAGGGCCTGGCCACCCGGGGTCACCCTGCCCACACTCCTGACCACATCAGGAGTAAGGTTAAGGAGCTGTGGCAGGGTTACGCCCGGGCCCGGAATGCGGCCAGCTGATCTGGGGCCACCCCCGCCACTTGCCCCTTTTACAGGGAGCTCAGGGAAATCCTGGGCCCCCGGCACACCTCCTCCCTGCCAACCACTCTTGACACCTTGGCCGACGAGCCCCAGCAGGCCCCGGAGGCGGAGTCCACCCTGGAGGCAAGCCCCACACCCCAGGGGTCCCCCCAGGAGCCCACCCCTGGGACACCAGAGGAGGAGGAGGGGGAGTCCTCCTCCAGCAACGGGGGGCTCCAAATAAGCCTGCCATCCCGCAGCTCCAGCAGGGCGTCTGCCCAGAGGGTGTCCCCTGGCCGTGGGAGTGGACCGTCAGGTACGTACCCCCCCGGTGCACACCCCCAGGGTTGAGGGGTGGGGACAACAGACATGACCAGGTCTCTCCACATGCCCGGATGACCATGGCCCCAAGGACAGCAGTGGCATGTCCCTCAGAAGAGTGCATCAGCCCCTACCCCTCCAGCAGAACAGTGCCGTGCCCCATCTCTGGGGATGGGGGGGAGTGGAACCTAGGGTCCCCCGGGGGGGGTGGGACACCCATCATCATCATCAGCATCTCCTGGGGACGGGGATGGGGAACCAGCAGCAGAGGGGTGGGTGTACAAGGGCCATGGCTCGGGGACCACACTAACGGCTGTCACCACTCTTCTTCCCCCCTGTGTTCCACAGCTGCACCATCGGAGGGCCTGCAGAGTGCCGGCGAGGTTTCAGTGGTCCCGGACAGCCCACCGGGGCCATTGCTGCAGGCCAGCCCCTCGGTGGAGCACAGACCAGTCCCAGGGCGGAGCCACCACCAGCAGAGGACGGCGACAGACCCCCAGCTGCTCACGACCCTCCGACGGCAGCCGGAGGTGTCAGAGCGGAGGCTGCGAGTGGTTGAGTGGTGCCTGCAGTTGCATGAGTGGGCGCTGGCCTGGCACCAGGAGGCATGGGAAGCTTTTATGCGCACTTTTGAGTAGATGGACTAGCTGGCCCCCCATGCCGCGCCGCCTGCCGCTCTGCCTGCCCTGCCTGCTCCACACGCTGCTCCACCCACCGTCCCACCGCCATCCACCACCGCGGGGCCTTCCACCAAGGGGGACCTGGGGTCTGCTGACACCCACTGGCCGTATCTGCTGGTTCTCCCGGCCCCCAGCCAGCCTCGGCCAGGGCTGAGGCCGAGGCGAGGGTCGCGCCCGCCAGTCCCAGGAGCTGGACAGTAGGGGTGTGGGGCACAGGATGTGCGCCCCCTCCCCCTTTGTACATATCCCCATGATATTGTATATAGTTTGTGTTGGGCCCCTGTTTTTTTATGATACCTGCCCCCCCATGTAAATAGTTCCCCCCTTTTGTTCCACTATTTATTTAAATACAATATATATATATTTGTATTAATAATAAGAGAATTCACCATTTTGTGGTTTCAAAAACAACAGGTCTATTTTTATTTGCAAGAAAAGTTGGGGGGGATGTGCTCTTTGGTGCTCTGTGGTGTGGGTGTGGGGGCAGGAGTGTTGTGGAGGATGGGGGGATGCAGTGGGGGACCTGCCAGTATTCACCCCGTGGCCTGGTCGAAATGGGCCTGCAGAGCCTACCGTGCCCAGATCTCCTCAGGGTCCACCTGGCGACTGGGGGCAGTGGGTGGCTGCACGTCAGCCCTGCCAGCCTCCACAGCCCAGCACAGAAAGAATGCCTCCTCCTTGCTCTCGACCAGGTTGTGGAGTACGGTGCATGCACCCACAATCTGGGGGATGTTGGTGGGGCCTGCATCCAGGCGAGTGAGGAGACACCTCCAGCGCCCCTTGAGGTGGCCAAAAGTGTGCTCAACCACCTGGCGTGCATGGTTCAGGAGCACGTTGAAGTGCTCCTGGCTGTCTGACAGATGGCTCGTCTAAGGGTGCATGAGCCAGGGCCGGAGGGGGTACACTGCGTCTGTGACAACACAGAGGGGCATGATGGTGTCCCCCACAGGGATCTCCTGCTGGGGGATGTAGGTCCCCGCCTCCAGCTGGCGGCACAGGTCCGAATTCCTGAACACCCGGGCATCATGGGTGCTGCCAGGCCAGCCAACATAAATGTCCAGGAAGCGGCCCTGGCTGTCCACCAAGGCCTGGAGGACCACCGAATGGTAGCCCTTCCTGTTCAGGAAGCATCCTCCACTGTGCTCTGGAGCTCGGATGGGGATATGGGCCCCATCCAGAGCCCCGAAGCAATTTGGGAAGCCCAGGCTGGCAAACCCTGCGATGGCGGCATCCGGGTCCCCAAGCAGCATGAGCCTTTGGAGGAGCAGGGCGTTGATGGCACAGATGACCTGCAGGGGAAGGACATGGGAGAGCACCAGTGAGGGGTGTGCAGGGTGTGTCTGGCCCTCTCCCCCCAGAGCTGGCCTCCCCCCCCAGGGCTCCCCTCCACCCCCAGGGCTCCCCCCCCAGGGGTCCTCTTACCTCCATGAGGTCAGTCCCAACGGTGGCCTTGCCCATGCCAAACTGCTGCCCCATGGATCGGTAGCTGTCTGGAGTGGCCAGCTTCCAGACAGCGATTCCGACCCATTTCTCGACGCTGAGGGCATGCCACATGAAGGTGTCCCGATGCCTCAGTGCGGGGGTGAGCCACTGGCAGAGCTCCAGGAATGTCTGCCTGCACATGCGAAAGTTCTGGAGCCAGCGGTCATTGTCCCACTCGCTAAGCACCAGCCACTCCCACCAGTCAGTGTTTGTGGGGTAGGTCCACAGCCGGCGGCGTGTGCGGCGGGGGGAGGGGGTGCCAGGGCGGAGGACAGCAGGGTCTGGGGCTGCTTCCTCCTCCCTTGGGGGCAGCTCCTCTTCTTCTGTGACTAGAAGGTGATCATCTGCCTCCTGCATGGCATTGAGCAGGGCGAGCACTGCTCCTGCAGGGGCGGCTGCGTGGAACTCTGGCTGCTGCTGCTGCTGCTGCTGCTGCTGCTGCTGGGGGTCCATACTGCTTCACCGAGGTATGCGTGCCTATGGCTCTGCAGACCGCATGCTGTGCAGGCTGAGTGTGTCTGGGAGGGGCCCTTTAAGGGAGCGGCTAGCTGTTGCCCCAGAAGTGTTAGTCTGCCCTGTGACCCTGTCTGCAGCTGTTCCTGGCACCCTTATTTCGATGTGGGCCACTTTGGCGTGTAGACGCTCCCTTGCAGCGCCTACTTCAATGTGGTGCTGCCCAAAGTCGACGTTGAACGTCGACGGCACCAGCCCTGGAGGACGTGTAGATTCTATTCATCGAAATAGCTTATTTTGATGTCGCTACATCGAAATAAGCTATTTCGATGTAGCATTCATGTGTAGACGTAGCTAATGAGTGGTGAAGGGGTCACTCTGTAAAGTGGAGCCCCAGCTTAGGAGCACTTCACTTAGGTAGCTTTCTGGTGTAACATTATGGCTATGATGGGACATAATCCAAGTCTGTTGGTGAATGGAAATATTTTCATTAATTTCCAAGGGCATTCGGTTAGGCCTGTTATACATATGTAGAATAGATTATGTACCATATTTAACTGTCTCTAATAGCCTTTCATCAAATTCAGTGAGCATGGGGTCAAGCCCTCATATGACAGAGACTAATTTAGCCTGAAATTCAGTGAGAAAAAAGTGAATAATGAGATTATATAAAAACGATATATACCTGTTAAGGGTAACATGTTCCACAGAAGTATATGTTTATCCTAATTAATATTGCTGGTTAATAAATTATAACATGAATCACTCAGATAATAGTATGAACTTTCATCTTACAATTTTTAATATGTTTTACCTGTTTTTTACGGTCTCATCAAAATGATGTTAAATGCATGTTTATTTTCCAGCACAGATTTGTGAATTTTAAAGATATTGTGTTATTTACATATAATTAGCAAGAGCATAGAATGTTACATTTATAGTATAGACTAACTCTTGCATCATTTTGTCCACTTTTTATTCCTATTATTGTGATAAGTATTTTAAAAAGTATACTTGTTAGTCATTTGAATAGTCACCAAAATATGCCCTAGAAAGCAAATGTTACTGCTGTAAATCAGTGCACTTTTCTGCACAGAATTTTATAAAAAAGCCCCAAATCCTAAAAAAATGTGGATAAGGCAACGTGCAAATAAATATTCTTGTGACATTTACTGGGAAAAATACTTGCATAAAATGATTAGATACATAGATTTTTCAGGATAATTTTGAATTTCAAATGAGAAAAATAAATTATAATATATAGTAATTTTGTTCTATTAATTTTTTACTACAGTATCAACTTCCATATTGGAACTATATATATGTAGACAATTTAATAAACTTGGCTTGAACTGTATGAGGATCCAACAACTCAGTTTACATTAAATAGTTGTAAAGGCACATGTCTCTCTTGAAATGAAAGAAGTACAGAGTACAGAAATGTTGTAGTAAACCAAAGTGTACAAATGGATACATAATGAAACACATGTAAAGCAGTTGCAGTCTGTAAGGCATGTTCTATGACCTCAATGAAGTTAGAATACGCAGCAAACACACTGGCTCCATCTACACGACAGAGATCTTTCGAAAGAAGCCCTTCTGGAAGATCTTTTCCAAAAAACTTTTTTCAAAGGCATGTGTCCGCGCACAAAAGAGAGGATCAAAAGAGTGATCTGCTCTTTTGAGAGAGAACATCCACATAGTCCCCGCTCTTTCAAAAGAATGGGCCAGGGATAGAAAAATCAGGTGCCATGAGGACCGCTCTTTCAAAAGAAGGGCCCTGTGGAGCATCTACACAAAAGTAGACATTCTTCCTGAAATAGGAGTGGAAGAACACTTTTGAAAGGACAGCCACATTCTTTTGATGTATTTTCAAAAGAATGCTTTTTGTGTGTACATGCTCTGCCAGATCTTTTGAAAGAGTGCCCTTCTTTTGAAAAATCTTTCGAAAGAACTTGCTAGTATAGACACAGCCATTACGTATGCACGCATTTTTTTTTATGATGACTAGTAACAGAGAGGTAGCCGCATTAGTCTACATTCTAAAAAAACAAGTCAAGTAGCACTTAAAAGACTAAAAAAAAAAGATTTATTAGGTGATGACAGACTCCCACGAAAGCTCATCACCTAATAAATCAAGTGCTACATGACTGCTGGTTTTTTTCCTATGATGACTGTATGAGATATATCCAACATCATACTTCCACTCAAATATTAGCTGTTTTGAAGCCAACTTATGGTTAAACATGTTTTCATCCTATTTTCCTGCATTTCTCTAGAAAAAATAAATTTAAATATATATTGAAAACCTTTTTTTGCCCCTTAAATTTAGGTAATATTTTCAAGATACAAAACATAGGGATGGTTTTCAAAGGTTATCCATGTATTCCTGACAATTTTATTCTCATGTTTACTATCATATCATGAAACTCTAGGATCATATGTGACACTGGCTATGTCTACACTAGCCCCAAACTTCGAAATGGCCATTCAAATGGCCATTTCGAAGTTTACTAATGAAGCGCTGAAATGCATATTCAGTGATTCATTAGCATGTGGGTGGCCACGGCGCTTTGAAATTGACAGGGCTCCTTTTGGAAAGGACCCCGCCTACTTTGAAGTCCCCTTATTCCCATCTGCTCATGGGAACAAGGGGACTTCGAAGTAGGTGGGGTCCTTTCAAAAAGGAGCCCTGTCGGGACGAGCCACCTGGCGGCGAGCCACGTCAATTTCGAAGTGCTGCGGCCGCCCGCATGCTAATGAGGAGCTGAATATGCATTTCAGCGCTTCATTAGTGAACTTTGAAATGGCCATTTGAATGGCCATTTCGAAGTTTGGGGCTAGTGTAGACATGGCCACTCGAAGATAGATTACTAGGATGACATTTGCTTTTTGATAAATGCCCATCATAAACAGAAATGGATGTCATAAATTTATGTTGTGTCAGATTTTGCATATTTACAACCAAATGCCTTAGGCAGCTTTGAAAATCTCAAATTTGGTATCTGTGGTTGTGTTCTTTCATGTGACATAACATTAGAATATGTATGATATGAGCCAAGATTATTCTATTTTATGTAAAAAGAAAATGACTTCACACGTGCGTTTGATCTCACTGCACATATAACATGTTTTCAGTCCTATCATTTTAATTTCTTAGGCTACGTCTACACGTGCACCCAACTTCGAAATAGCTTATTTCGATGTTACGACATCGAAATAGGCTATTTCGATGAATAACGTCTACACGTCCTCCAGGGCTGGCAACGTCGATGTTCAACTTCGACGTTGCTCAGCCCAACATCGAAATAGGCACAGCGAGGGAACGTCTACACGCCAAAGTAGCACACATCGAAATAAGGGAGCCAGGCACAGCTGCAGACAGGGTCACGGGGAGGACTCAACAGCAAGTCGCTCCCTTAAAGGGCCCCTCCCAGACACACTTTCATTAAACAGTGCAAGATACACAGAGCCAACAACTAGTTGCAGACCCTGTATATGCAGCACGGACCCCCAGCTGCAGCAGCAGCAGCCAGAAGCCCTGGGCTAAGGGCTGCTGCCCACGGTGACCACAGAGCCCCGCAAGGGCTGGAGAGAGAGTATCTCTCAACCCCCCAGCTGATGGCCGCCATGGAGGACCCCGCTATTTCGATGTTGCGGGACGCGGATCGTCTACACGTCCCTACTTCGATGTTGAACGTCGAAGTAGGGCGCTATTCCCATCCCCTCATGGGGTTAGCGACTTCGACGTCTCGCCGCCTAACGTCGATTTCAACTTCGAAATAGCGCCCAACACGTGTAGACGTGACGGGCGCTATTTCGAAGTTACTGCCGCTACTTCGAAGTAGCGTGCACGTGTAGACGCAGCCTTAGTGTGATACACTGTCACTTCTGGGGTTACATCTAGGAGAAAGACTAATTTAATACTAAATTCTGATGTATACATACCCTGTAATCAAATATATTCTGTATTAGATGGGAAAAAAGAGATATGGTAGCATGGGCGGAAAGATAATTTGGCTTTAAAGATTATCAGGCCATCTCTCTCTTTTTTTTTTTTTTTTGCCATTTTGTCAGTAAGATTGTTCAAGGACATTCAATAAGCAGCAGCCTTTATATAGTTACCAAGTCATCTGACAGTCTGAGAAAACTGGCTTTTAAGTGTATGGGGATTTTTTTAAATATATATTTATAGTTCTTTCTTTTTTATTCACAGCTCATTCTCTGTGACGGACCTTACATTCTGGACTAAAGTGCTTTCAGTTGTTAGTTCACATTGATCTGATTATTGCTGATATTGCAGTTCAATTTCTTTCTTCCGTTAAAGGGTTTAAACTATTTTTCATTTGCATGTGGAATTCTAATTGATATGCAATCTGTTTTCCCACTGATGTGTGAATTCTATATACAGAGCAAAAGCAGACTGTTCTAGTAGCTACTCCATCTTGCATTTCTCTCTTTATGTTGATGCAGAATTAGGTTATATCCTGTATATCCTTTTGGTTTTGGTTTTCTCTGTGTGTATTTGTTTGCACATGTGAAGTATAGTTTTATTTTCTTTAGAAGATGATTCCTAATGTTAAGTACATTTGCCACCTAGGCCTGGTTGTTAGGATTGAGTTTTCCATTGTGTTTTACTGTATGTATATTAACATATTGTATTGTGTTGCCTATCATTTCGGATCAATTTAGTTTAAATTCTGATATTCACAAGTGATAAATCAGACAGGTCCAGTTTACCATTTTTAAATTAATTCACCCTCCAGGAAAACATATAAGCTGTGTCTGCACTTGAGTGATCTTTCAAAAGGGCGAAAATCGAAGTTCAGTGGATGAAATAATGGCCATTGAAAAGGAGCACCCGCCACCATTTTTTGGATTGGCACTTTGATCTGCTTTTTCGAACTGTCATTGAAGTCCTTTGAAAGAGAGCATCCACATGGCTCCAAGCCCTCTTTCAAAAGAAGGGAGGCAGAAAACACCGCAGACGGGGTCCCACGGCTGACAAGCCCTTCCAGGGCTGCAGCCAGCCACCTCCTTTAAAGGTCCCCTCCCTCCGCCTTCCCCTCTGCATGAGCCAAGTGCTGCCCAGCCTTTCCCAGCCCTGCAGAGCCCACTTGTGCCCATGATGGAGGCCCAGCAACAGCTCCTGCAGGAGGATGCCCTCATCATGGACGCCCTGCTGGCAGTGCTGTGCACCATCGCCGCAGCTGCACCCGATCTCATCGGGTGGCTGGGCGGTCCCACCCAGGCCTGTGGGGCTCCCCACCCCAGGGCACTGCTGGGCGCCCCCCCCCCAGGTGCCCTGACACCTCTGTACCCACCCCAGCAGCATTGACTGATGGGAGTACCTGGTGCTAGGGGAGTGGGGTGAGGAAAGGTGGCTGCAGGACTTCCTTCTGTCAAGGCAGACCTTCGACAAGATCTGCCACTGGCTTGCCCCCGCACTTCGGCACCATGACACCTGCATGCAGCCAGCCCTCACCCTGGAGAAACAGGTCGCGATTGCTATATGGAGGCTGGCCGCCCTGGACTCCTATCACTCCATGGGACAGCAATTTGGGGTGAGCAAGGCCACAATCAGGGCTGTACTTACGGAGGTAAGGTGGGGCCATGTGAGTGGGGGGCTGGCAAAAGAGGAACCCTCCACTGCAAGGGGACAGATGGGGCAGGGGCTGAATGGGTGGGGGGCAGGGGGCTAGATGGGAAGGGTCAGGGGACTGGACAGGGAGGGGGATGGATGGGAGGAGGGCAGGGGGCTAGATGGGCCGGGGGCTGGATGGGAGGGGGGCAGAATGGGCCCGAAGTTGGGGGAGACAGCCGTCACACCCTCACTAGAGCACGTGTCCCCCTTGCCCCCCTGCAGGTCATCAGAGCCATCAACACTATGCTGCTCCATAGGGACGTCTGCCTGGGGGATCTGGAGAACACCGTTTCTGGCTTCCAGGACCTGGGCTTTCCAAACTACATTGGCACTTTGGATGGCACACACATCCCCATCCACACCCCACCACACAGCACCGACCAATACATGAACAGGAAGGGCTACTATTTGGTGGAGCTCCAAGCCCTGGTGGATGCAAGGAGCCAGTTCACTGACCTCTATGTAGGCTGGGCTGGCCACATCCACAATGCCCGGGTCTTCCAGAACTCCAGCCTCTGCCGGCGCATGGGAGACCGGCACCTTCCTCCCCAAGCAGGAGATCCCGGTGGTAGATGATGTCACTATGCTGCTCTTCATGGTGGCAGATGTGGTGTACCCCCTCCAGCCATGGCTTATGAGGCTGTACATGGGACACCTTGACCCCACCCAGAAGGCATTCACTCAGCACCTCAACCACGCCGGCAATGTGGTGGAGCAGGCCTTCAGGTGCCTAAAGGGGTGATGAAGGTGCCTCCTCACGTGGCTGGAGGTCGGGATTCTCAACGTGCCTATGTCCAAGTGGGGGGGGCCCTCCAGCCGGCGCCATCTGTGAACAGCCAGGCGCTGCGCCCATCCGCCAGGCCCAACAGGACAGCCACCACATCCAGGAGGCCCTCAGGCAGGCCTTTGCCAACAGCCACCTCTGACCTGCATGCACACCCACATCCCATGCACATCCAGCACCCACCTTCCACCACCCCCACCAGCACCGCACCCACACATCCATCACCCACCGTCTCCCTGAGGAGCACAGCACACAGTGGTGAATGATAAAATAAACATTTCTCTAACTATTTTTGTTGGTAACTATGTACAGAGGGAGCTGAACTCAG
The DNA here is from genome assembly GCF_033958435.1 of Carettochelys insculpta. Classification (NCBI taxonomy): domain Eukaryota; kingdom Metazoa; phylum Chordata; order Testudines; family Carettochelyidae; genus Carettochelys; species Carettochelys insculpta. The sequence goes on along the minus strand of NC_134137.1, from coordinate 94,470,489 downwards.
AGGGGGCGAGGCTTTCCTTCCGGCGCAGGGGTGGTGGGCTGTGAGCCCCATTGGCCCCTGGAGTCCCTGCCTTCCTAGGTGTGGGGTCCCCGGCGGGGAGGAGAGGGTGCAGGTAGCACTGGCAGGTATTGCCAGCAAGTGGACCAGGTGGGGGCGGGGGGCAGGCTCAGTGGGGGCAGGGGGAGCAGGACCAGCAAGGGGAGCTTCTGGGAGGCAGGAGGTGAGCAACAGTGGCCGTATGGTCCAGGACTTCATGGCCAATGCCCTCCAGGGTGGACAGAAGCCTATCCCAGGCTGCCCTCCTCCACTCCATGTCGGCCTGGGCAAGCCGCAGGTGTTGCTCAGCCACCTCGGCCTGGTGTTGGCTGGCTGGGTCCTCCTCAGCCCAGCGGGGGGTCCACTGGCCATGGCCTTGCTGGTGTGCTGCCTGGGATGGTATCTGGACACTTCTGAGGGCTGCAGGCAGGCTCTCGGGGACGAGGGACTGTGTACGGCTCTCCCGGCCTATGGATGGTGCGTCTGTGTAGAGAGGAGGAGAGCATGTCAGTAATGTGCCCCAGATGGAGGGGACCAGGCTGTGGACCACCCACCCGAGCCCACCTCATGGGGCCCCCACCCCCACAAAGGACACTGACCCCCCCAAGGTGCACCAACCCGCCCCCACAACAGGCTGGGCCTCCTGGCCTGGGGGTGCATCCAGGGGTCTCTTCTACAGGTGGCCCTTCCTGGCCTGCAGTGTATGGACCCCAGGTGCTGTCCGGCACTGACCGGCTGCCAACCCTGTGCAGCATGTGGCATTGTCCACTGAGTGCAGATGCTGGGCGTCACTGGTGCACCACTGCAGGGTGCCTCATCCCACGTTGGGGGTGGCCTGTGTGCGGCCCAGGACCATCAGTCCCATGTGAGGGCGACTAGCCATTGTGTCTCCCCCAACCTGTGGAGTAAGTGGGCACCCCTCCCTGTACGTACCGGAGGGTCCCTCAGCGATGTCCGGGGATGTCCAGCTCCCAGTTGCCCGGCTGGAGGATCAGGAGGGGATGAAGATAGTGAGGTCCCCCTCCTCACTCAACCACTCAGTGATCCCCTCACCCTCCTGGTTCCCCGGTCTGGGCTGCTCCTCCTCCTCCAGCTGCAGCTCCTTGCTGGAGGTGTCCAGGAATGCTGGGGGTGGGGAGGTCTCCTGGAGCCCCAGGATTCCCTGGAGCACTCTGTAGAAGGGGCACGTCGCTGGAGCTGTTCCAGAGCATCTGGCCTGGTCCCTGGCCTGGGCATAGCCCTGGCACAGCTCCTTAACCTAGGAGCGTACCTGCTCCACAGCATGCTCTGGGTGGCCCCTGGTCTGGAGGCCCTGTGCCAGGTGGCCAAGCAGCGGCATTGTGCCGCTTGACTCCCATGTGATGTAGGACCTCCTCATCCTTCCAGAATCTGAGGAGGTCCTCACAGCTCCTGCTCAGTCCAGGAGGGGGCCCTTTTTTTTTCTCCCCCTGGGGTTCCTAGGAGCCCGGTGGCGGCTCAGAAGGGGGGCTGTGGAGCTTGCGGGGGGCTGGCTGCTGGCCATGCTGCACCACTGGAGTGTGCAGCTGGAGCACCTGGGGAGGCTGCTCCTAGTACTCTCTCAGCTTCCTGCCATGGGTTCCTGCATGCGTGCGGCTTTAAGGCAGCCCAACGCAGGGACCGTAGAGCCCCACTGCTGCCAGCTGGAGCGTCCCTGCACTCCAGCTGACCAGTACCATGGCAGACCCATATTTCGAAAGATCAGACTGTGGAACATCTACATGTGTACTCTTTCGATTTAGTATTTTGAAAGGGAGCGATCTTCCTGGTACAGGATCGGGGTTCGGATTTTGAAGTCTGCACCCCATTCTTTTGATTTTCTTTTGAAAGATGGTTTTACACATGTGGACGTTCCTCCTGCTCTTTCAAAAGAGGGCCACTTATTTCAATTTTTTGTGCATGTGTAGACACAGCTATAGGGTGTGGACACACACTCCCTTCCCTTTTGGAAGGGACATGTTAATGAGAGAGTTCGGAAGATGTTAACGACACTCTGAGATGGATCTGCTGCACCTCATTAGCATAATAGTGGGCATGCATGATTTGGGGGGCTTTTGAAGTGGGAGGGTCTTTCAAAAGGCTCCTGACTCCATGGGTGGCATGCATTCTGAAAGTGGCAGTTTCAAATCGTGCCTGACCACCATTATGCTAATGAGGTGCTGCATGTTCATCTCAGAGCCTCATTAGCATCTTCCAAACTCCCTCATTAACACTCCCCTTCTGAAAGAGAGCGATTGTGTGGAAACAGCCTTAATGTATTAATCTATTTCCTAATCACTATGTAGTCCACATTTTTCAAACTTGGAAATGCGAAATATTTAACATTTGAATCCATATTTTGGTATTTTAATAAGTATCCTGATTACCAGAGATGGTAATATCACCTCCAAAGGAAGCCATAGAGGTCTATCATCTCTGATAATTTGGTCATTTATTTAGGTGGCTAGCATTAGACACCAATTTATGAAAAAAATTTGCCTCCTGTTTATCTCTACGTTGTATGTTTACTTCTGCAATTGATTTGTTGACATTATTCTTATAAGGTCTTGTCTATGCTTAACTTTTAAATTGACTCACCAACATTGATCACAGGTGTGAAAAACTCATTCCCATGTGTTCCATAGTTGAACCAATGTAACCCCAAATGTGCATGTCTAGAATTCATCCACTGACTTATTTACTATTGTTTGGGGAGGTGGAGTAGCTACAGTGACTAAAAACAAAACAAAAAACAACCTTCCATTGCTGTAGAAAGTGTCTACACTTTGGGGCTACAGCTATATGACAGTGATCTGTCAACAGAAGCCACTCGCGGAAGAGATATTCCAGCAGAACTTCTCTTGACAGATTACGTCCACACATAAAAGTGGATCAAAAGAGCAATCTGCTCCATTGACAGAGATCAGCCAGACTGCCTGGCCACTCTCTGTAAAGAATAGTCAACCAGATGCTCAGCAAACAGGCTGCCTGGTGAACTCGAAGCCCTGTCTCATGACAGAGGCCCCCATGGAGCATCTACATGGCTTTTTTTGTTGACAGAAATTGTCAACAAGAGTGTTATTCCTCATTGTGGAGAGGCACAACGCTGTTGGTGGAAGTGCTTGCAGACATACTAATTCACCACTTCTGTGGCTTGAGTGTGCTTAAAATCCAGAAAAATTATAGACAGTAAACCTTCCCTGTACTGTTCTGAGTAACTGTACCTCATTTGGAGGTATGTATACATGATTTAACACGGCATGTGGTCATCTTACTTGGGACAATGGCTGTCAATAAAAATAATAGGTTAATGAATTAAAATGCAATTGACACACACTGTAAGGGATTATGTTCATAGTACACCTAGAATGAACCAAACCAAATATTTTATGAACACTTAGTCAATGACCGTTAATATTTTCATAGCTCATTGGTTTAATTCAACGTGGTAAAGAAAAAAAATCTGTGCCTTTTGTTTCAAAGGAGTTGATGATCAATACAAAAATATACAAAAAAGGAATTCTATCTACCTTGGTTTTATTTTATAATTTTATAACAATCTGTGCCTGGATATACGAAGATCACTCTCAGCAAACAGACTGCATTGATCTCTGTAACCAAGACTGTATTTTAAAGAGGCCATCTTTAAGTGAATTTTTTGCTCAACCAAGGTGACATTTTTATTGCTCTGTAGGTCAACACTATCTGTGTATTGGAGAATGGGCAGTTCATACATACTGAAAATACAAACTATCCCATAATTATTAGGTGCATTTGATAACAACATAATGTAAAGCTCTCTTAGCGACCTTATTTATTTACAATATGACCAGAGTAAGCATAATCCATAGGTTTTAAGGGCGAAGGGGCCATTGTGAAGAGCTAATTGTCTCCTGCACATAGACACAGAATTTCATTTGTTAATTTATACATACACTGTGTTTCTAATGAGGTAGGGTACCAAAAAGATATATTAGCATCAATGCAGGAAAATTAATGTAACTTGGTATCAGTCATCCATGGCACATAAACAATTTACAGCATTGTTATGGCTATTTTATGCTCTCTTTCTCTCTCTCATTATAAAACTTCCATTATTGTCATTACAGATGCATGAAAAAAGGAAAAATGGGAGAATTTTTTCCTTAATTTTTCCCTTGCATTTCCAAATGTAACATTCGAAGTTCCGTCAGCTTTTTGAAAAGTGAATTTTCTTTTGTCAATGTTAGTAGTCATTATGTTTTCCAAAGCACCACAAGTGAACAGTGTTGAAGATCCTGTGTTCATTTCTTTTGGCATTTGTTGTTCCTCATTACTTTTTAAGGGACTATTGTGATGACTTCCTGGGCTATGGGAAAGGTAAACGTGGCTCCCTGGGGAGCCGATGCAAATTACTGTGGACATGAGAAAGAGGGGATTACTACATATGATTGGAAACACTTCTTTTCTCACTAGTGTGAGCCATGTTTGACAGCACAGGATAATCTCACAAGATGATCAAGCCTGCTTAATACGTGCTTTTTTGAATATATATATATAATTTGCGTTGTTCATGAAATGTACTAGAGAAAAGAGCCCAAACCCTCAGACACATTAATTTTTTCCTATATCATACCAGCACCACAGCACAACTTTTAATATGAAGAAATTACCTGTCAGGGGTAAAACTGTATTTCATGCTGTACGTCCATTGTCTTCATAGCTCCCCTACTACAATAGCAAATTTATGCCAGTGATGAAGGTAATGTCTACATTTTGAATATAGATTCACTAACTTGTGAAATGAGATCATGAATTCATACAAAAAAGTCTGCTTGTAATGTTTGTCAGCTAACAATCTTTGGTGGTTTAAAACCAGAATTCCTAGAGAAAAGAGACATTATCTGTGTGTTTTGATAAACCCAGTATTTACAAACTATGTCCACTGTAGGGTATCGGTATCACCTTTTAAAAACTACAGTGAGGAGTCCTGTAGCACCTTAAAAACTATTTGACATAAGCTTTTGTGAGTTGGAACCCACTTTATCAGACACATGCAAGTGGATTACAGCCCATGGAATCTTATGCCCAAAGAAATGGGCCAGTTTTAAAGTACCACAGGACTCATTGTTTATGATGAGACAAATTAACATGAAAATTCCTCTGAAACGTTTAACAAAATTTTTATTCCACAGATCCAAAGGCATTCTGTTGTCATTCTTTAAATCACCAGGGCTATGTCTACACTAGCCAAAAATCTGCATGGCCATTTTGAAGTTTTTGGCTAGTGTAGACATAGCCCAGTTAAGCCACATTGGGAGTTAAATGTTAGTCATCTTATTTACAGAAATATATTGCACAGCTGAAGAGAGTATAGCAACAGATAGATACATTTAGTCATTGAAGAAAGTTTATAATGTGAGGAAAACTGATTAAATTATAATTATTTAGTCTTGAGAGAAAGAGATGACATAATAGAAATATTTAAACTAGCTCAGGTTAATGCAAAATTGAGCTTAAGATAGTTGGACAGGACTAGAATTCTGGGACTTTAGTTGAGGAAAAACTCATTAAAATTAGAATTTATTTCACATAATGGTGAATAAGAAAATGAATTTCCAACTGTAGAGGTAAAGACAAATAATTTTAACATATGTAGGAAAAAATGGGTGATTATAGGGCATCTTCAGTGTTAATGAAGTATTATTTCAAATTATGCTTCTCCTGAGCATAAGGGCTGAATATTTCATTATGTGTGTTTTCCCACAGATTTGGCTATTTTTCCCCCATAGGGTTATTTTCTCCTTCATTTGGCATAACAACAGCAACAATAAAAGATTTAAGTAGGGCTTTTAAAAGTGTGCATATGTAGAGACAGAGAAAGCAGGAAAATTACAAAATATTTAATAACAAAGCTAGCAGCTCCATAGGAAATGTCAGAGTTGAAACAAACTAATGCAGACAGGGAAGTCTCATGTCTTCTAGTCCTACATTTTTTTAACTCTACAGTGATGTAATTATGAAAGACCTTATACTGTATCCCTCTATAAATCCCATTGAGTTCTGCAATACAGCTAAAATATTTTAATTTAACAAGGGGAAAAACATTACTTTGTACAGGTATTTTTGTTTGATGATATCTCTAATCAGATCCTTCAAAAATATTTTACAATCATCAACAGATAGGCTCCATCTACACTACACTCCTTGTTCAGAAGAGGAATGCAAATGAGGGAAATCGAAAATGCAAATGTGGCACTCATTTAGAAATTTCACACTTCATTTGCACAATCTCATTCAATCTTGTTCTTGGGAGAGGTTTTTTGGGAAAAAACAGTGTCAATGGGGTTCTTTTGAAAAAAAAAACAACCTTCAAGAAAGACTTGCAAATCTCATTTTATTCAGGAATAAAGGTGTTTTTTTTTTTTTTTTAAAGAATCCCATATAAACTAGTTTTTGTTTTTGAAAAAAATCTCTTCCAAAAAGTGATCAGATAAGATTATGCAAATGAGTGCAAAATTTGTAAATCAGAATTTCATTTGCATTTTGATTTCCCTCATTTGCATTCCTCTTTCAAAAGAGGAATGTAGTATAGATGTAGAAGTATTCTGCAAAGATACTACTTTATCAAAAAACTCAAATATATGGAAACTCACTTTCTCTGCCTTTGCTGAAAAAACAGTGGAGAAAAAGAAAGACATACTTGACTGCCATAGAAATGGAATGCCTATCTGTTTTATATGTAATGCATCAATGACATATTTCAAAATGATGCTTATCTTGGTACTTCTGCAGTGCTCCTAAGGGCAACAAGATGTTCTATATTTCTTCATGTGTTCCAGTTACACTAGCAAGAACTTCTGAGTTTTACCTTATGTAGTCAAGTTCTTCAATATTCTGAATTTTTCGTAATCTGCATGAGTCGCAGTAATGAGCTTGCTTGGGTCTTTCCCGCTTTCACCAGTCTACTATGAACTTGCTGTGATCAAATATACCTCCTGTGTGAGGAGAATCTGAGGTTGGTAATAGGAGGTGAGAATTACACTCTTCCATTTTTGGATTTAATTAACATGAAATTGCACTTTAGGAAGTAAACACACAAAAACCAAAAGATGTTTTAATTCTTCCCAGTGTATTCTGGCATTTTCTGTACCACTTAGCATTGAACTAACCCACTCCTATTGAAGTCAGTGAAAGTTTATCATTAAACTTTAATGTGAGGAAATTATTCCAACACTGAGGGGAAGAAATTCAGCTAGTATAAATTATCATAGCTCCACTGAAATAAAGGCTTTTGAGTATACCACTAGCAATATCTATCTGGCTAAAAGTTAATGCCATAGCTTTGCCTTCACCCAGTTTCTTCCAACTCTTTTTTCAACCATGAGTTTTGTGAGCTGCAATTCGTGCCTTAGGGAATCAATAACTGTATGCTTGGTTAGTTGCGTCATGGTGGCACAAGGAAGGGCTGAAAGGCCCCCATGCAAAACCAGCAGCAACATCGGCCTATATGTGAGGAATACATCAATTTAATGAACTGGACATGGTTATTAATATATTACAGAGAGGATGGTCAGGATTCCATAATTAAATATGCATTTAGAAATGGACTTTAAATGGAGCAACAATGTCTGCTATTCTTTATGTGGAAGTGGTGTTTCTATATTAAACTTCTCATGACATTCTCGTATGCCTTTAGAAATTCTGGCTGTGGCCACACTTGGCCAAATATTCGAAATGGCCATGCAAATGGCCATTTCAAAGATTACTAATGAGGCGCTGAATTGAATATTCAGTGCCTCATTGGAATTAGGAGGCTTCCAGCCATGGTACTTCAAAAGCACCACTTTCGGAAGTGCGCGGCTCAGCGCAGCTACATGGGGGTCCTTTTTGAAAGGACCCTATCCATTTTGAAATCCCCTTATTCCCCTCCGCTGAGAGGAATAAGGGGATTTCAAAAGGAGCAGGGTCCTTTTGAAAAGGACCCCTGTGTAGCCGCGCCGAGCCGCACGCTTTTGAAAGTGGCGCTTTTGAAGTGCCGCAATTGGAATCGTCCTAATGCTAAAGAGGCACTGAATATTCAGTTTGGCCAAGTGTGGTAACAGCCTTTATGTAATATTAGTGATCTCTTTTCAAAAATTTAATAGGAATCATTTGTGATTAGTGTTTTGCCAATTTTTTCAGTCTTAAGATCATATTTTTGATATTGTATGTCTACATATATGTTGGTGAGAAGATTATGAAAGTAGATCTGATACCACATACAATATTTTTTAAAGTATATATTTAGCATTAAGATTAATTTTTGCTGTTGTCCTAGCTGAAAATGTGTCCCATCAGTACAGGCTAGGAGATTAAAAAAATGTCTCTGTTACAGTTTCTCTGGTTTTTGTATCCATGGAATTCTATAAGTAGCTCATAGTACTGTCTTTTCTAGTGCTTTTTCCTGTCATGAACTAGGCAAGTATCTGATATTTTACCCCTCGGAAGTCTTCTGTACCTCTGTTTGAGAACTCCTGAAGGAAGATCCTCTTTGAGAAAGCGAACGACTACTGCATGGACATCAGGATCTTTATGAAAGTAGTCAATTAGTCAGAGGAAAATCAAAGAAGAAAATGGAAGTGGCCACTAGATCCACTGTCAGTGTCTAACAAAACAATCACTTCAGATTTCCAAGGTTTTCTTTGCAATGGTGAAGTCTAAAACATAATTTTATTTTAAATAATACTTGAAATGTTAGAGCATCTATAAGACATCAAAATCTCAATAACCTATATGACATCCTGAGCTCACTGCCTACTTTCAGTCTGCATCTACGCTTACCTGGAAGACGGACAGCTGCTATGCAAATCTTGGTACACCAATTGCATACCAAAATTGACTTTGGTGCCATCGACTTCTATGCCTGTCTTCATGGCAGAAGGTCAATAGGAGTGCTCCTCCTGAGGATCTTCCTTAATACCATGCAATTCAAAAGAACCCTAACCCTTCCTTAATACCATGTGGTTCAACAGAAGTACCTGGGTCAATATTGACACTGGAATACGCTGTTTTGCTCATATCCAAATCAACACCCCAGAAGATCAACCCAGGGCAGGTAGGTGTAGGTGTAGCCTCAGTGATCTTTCTAAATACACAGAACCATAATGTAGGTTATCATTTAAAGTTGCCTCACACAAATACCTACCCCAGACTAACACAGCACAGAAACGAAAGGGCAAACTGTTATAGAATAGGCACTTTTAACTTTTTGCCTAAGACATACTCATCTCATCACTAGATCAAATATCCTACATATATATATATATATATATATATATATATATATTTATTTATATATTTATATATATATATATAAAATATATATTATACATGCATGGTGAATTTAGGGAATAGGATGCTTGAAGGGCTCTCTGAATCTTCTGTATACTAAAGGGCAAAAACCCTAGTCTGTAAAAATCTATTTTATACACACCTTCTTAGTCTTTGATACATCAGAATGAAATAATAGTTGAAAGTCTTATGTTATTATGGTGAGCATAATGCAATATCCCGTTTCAGTCTTATGTTACAAAACCTACAAGCAGCTGAATGGATGTTTGAGATTTACAAGGGAACATCAGGTGTCTTTACTTGAAATCTTTTATTTTGATATTTTGATGAGTACATTGGTGTTATGAGAAGAAAACTGTCAGATTTATCCTGATAAAATTCTAGAAAACCATTTAAAATTTAGCAAATTATCATGTTATCGCAATGAAAATGAGAACCTCTAATGTAGAGGAGCTTCCAGTGCCACATTGGAAGCCTTACTGGATGTGTATGGTGGAAGATGACTAGCACCTCAGCTCAAACAGGATGCCACCAGGCACGTGAAAGTTGGGGGCACACTGATGGGCCATCGCTTTGATACTGACGTATAGTAGCAAACTCTCGCCTGTTGTTTCATTGATGGGCAAATAGAAAGAAGGTGTGAAATTCCTTTCTATGCTTGCAATGCTGTCCACAACCCACAACTGTATTCGCTTAGAACGGAGCTCACTCTCTGCTAGAAACCTCTGGCACACAAAGGACTCCAACTGAGTTAGGAATGTGTAGGATATGTGCAAAACAATGCTTCCTCATCCTCCGCAGAAATCACTTGAGCTGCTAGCTCTAGACATGGGTTTGATCGCTTGCTAAGGGGTAACACAGCAGCTGTGATCCCCTGCTTATTCAGAAGGCACGAAGGTGTCAAGAGGAACTCTCCTAGATATGGCTTTATATCCAAAGCAATCCTTAAACTGTCCCCATTTTGCTATGCTGAGAGAAACCAAAGCCACTCAATAAGAGCTGGTTTCACCATTTGGTGGGTTAATCTGCCACATGGATCCTCTATTTACAATACCCATGTGGCTTCCCCATTCAAAAGCTCATTTACTCAGGGTTTTTGCAGGGACTAGGATTTTCCCAGAAGACAGTGCTTAAGTTGTTCAAGGGTTTGTCAGGGCTGTGTTTCAGCACCTGTGGGCTTGGCAGTCCATAGCCCCAGCTTATCTGTACTTGCTGCATCAGTTACAAGAAAAAAATGCTTGAGCTCCAATGCCTCTTTCATTTCAAATGAAGCACTGCGTTAGGAGATCATTCATTTCATTAGAACTTGGAATCTTTTTTACAATGCATAGTGTCCTGTAATAAGAGATGGGGTCTTCAGTCCACTTTCCTGTGTTAAATCTGTCACTCCACCACAGAGAAAAAAAACATAATTAATGCACATACAAAAATCTTGATGGGATAACGTCTACAACGTATCAGCTAAATTAGAAAGCTCCTTCACCTCAATGAAGTGGGGAGTGTATGCTTTGGTTTCAGATTAGCCACTTAGTTGAAAATGTGTGGGTCACTTTGGGTTTACTAATCTATCACTAGCAGATGGATGTTTTCATAAGACCCATTAAAATGGGATAGAATATGCATTCTAATCTAATATATAATATACCATGAAATAAGTCAACACTGTCTGTGAGATCACTTCTGAAATGATGAAATTAATGAAATTAAAAATTCCTTAGTTTTATAAATGATATTTAATTTGCAAAAGCCTGCTTGCTTGATATGCTTAGGCCATTAGCTCAGACATGGATATATAAATGTGACAGGGCAGGGGAGCCATTTATCACATTTACTTTAGCACAAATTTTAAAATAAAATTCAAATTGAATCAATTATCTTTGCATTAGAATAAGATGAAACCTTAGTGTCAAAAAGACCAAAGCTGATCTACAGTAAAGAATGCATTGATATAGATAGTCCTTTCATTGTGTCACCACTGGCATGAGCAGCAAAATACCCAGAGGGTGCTTTAATTTTTTAGTTTATTTGAGTTAGTATGAATTTGGCTTATTCAGACTCAGGCAAAGCTTAATTCTGTTTTTTTATTCCTCTAATATATCTTTGGTCTGTATTTATCTATTCTGGTAATCAGAAAAAAAATTCTTGTTCTCAGTTACCAAAATCAGAACCTGTTTTCCAATGGGTCTCATGCAAATTCCATTTAATTCTGACCTGATTTGTATTTTCAGTATCCACCTGGCAGGGGGGAAATAGTCCATCATTTCTTTGTGAAATAATTTTTCAAAAGGTTTTGACTCTATTTTATAGCATCAAGTAGTTTGTTTTATAGCATACCATAGCTTCTTCCTTTTTTTTTTCCTGTAGTAAGTTAGTCTTTTTCCTCTGTTGCTGCAACGAATAGCCACAAAATATTGTGCAGCATTCTGGCACCTGCACAAGGCTGTGACTTATTAATATGCTAATGAGACTGCAATCAGAACTGGCACTGGTTCAGCCCTTGCACACAATTAGCATTCAAGCAACCAGCAGTGCTATGAGACTAACTACAGAAAGTAGAAATTTAGATTGACTAATTCAGCGTAATACAACTCCATTAAAAATAAAATAGACTTAAGAAAAATGGACCTTGTTTCAAAACAGTTAGCACCATGTTAATCCCTCTTGGTTTAACATCTTTGGAAAATTCTCTTGCATCCTAAATATTTAGGATTATTAAAGTTAATACTTGTGCCACATTATGTTCTTTAGTGACAGAAAAGAGTATCTGATTGTCTTTCGAGTTACTAATCCATATAGTTAGGTTTAGACTGGTTTTGAACCATAATATTCATGCATTTTTAAGAATTCTGAAAAACAGGCCCTTTACATGCCACCACAAGTGCCTTCTGAAATGCCATCTGAACAGCTGGGCCATGTCTACACTATCAAGTTCCTTGAGAAAATCAGGCCCTTTTTCGAAAGAACATGCAGAATATCCACACACAAAACGTACTCTTTTGATCTGAAATCAAAAGAACATGGCTGTTCTTCTGGAATCCCTCTTCCACTTCCATACCAGGAGGAGCGCCTCCTTGTGAAACTTCTTTAGAAAAAAAGCACTTGTAGATGGTCTGCAGGCCCTTTTTTTGAAAGAGCAGTCCTCATGGCTCTGGATTTTTCAATCCCTGGCCCATTCTTTTGAAAGAACAGGGGCTGTGTGGACGCTTTTTCTTAAAAGAGCGCATCAGTCTTTCTATTCACTTTTTTGTGTGGAAGCACTCTTTTGAAAGAAGGTGGGTTTTTATTCCCTCTTTTTTTTTTCTTTTTTTCAGAAGAGACCTTCAGGAACAACTTCTTTAGAAAGAGCACTGTAGCATAGACATAGCCCTGGAGTCTGTATCTTCAGAACTGGTGATGCAGTCCTGTCTGCAAACCAGAGCTGGGGACTGGGAATCAGGAATCTTGGGTTCTATTCTCATGGACTTATTGATGCAGCTAGGAGGACTGACGGCTTCTTCAGGCCTCTGGGCAAGGGGTAGGGGAATGTCTTTCCCTCCGTTCCCCAGAAGGGACAAAGCCTCAGACAGAAGGGGCGAGACTGGAGACTTACAGCCCTCAGACTGGCACAAAGTACATGAGAAGACAATCTGGTGGAAATTTAAAGAGTTCCACCCACTATCACTTCTGCAGTAGCAGCCATGGTGGCTGGGAGCGTCCAGTCCCTTTGTATTACTGGGGTCTGGGGCTGCTGACGCCCTTGTCCCCACCCTGCCCACATCATCAAGCCTGACTCCAGACACTTGAGCTAAAAATGTTAACTCTGGACACTTAAATTTAGGTGCCTTCGATAAAATTGTCAAAGAACCCAGGTGATCTAGGAATCTTAAATTTATTGATCTTACCCCTACATTTATAGTCAGACATAAATAAAAGTTGCCTCATATTTTCAAAGTTGATGAATATCTACAAAGTTTATAAAGTTAAAAGGAACATTCCTGTACTCAGAAACTCAGGCCACTGTTTTCTTCAGTAACTTTAGAGACATATGTTTGAACAGTTTGCCTTTACTTTTAATCAATACTCAATAAACATTAATAAGAATGGAACCATAGTATAGAATGGATGTAGTTTCATGTAGACAGTGCTATAGCAGCATCTGGGTCAAACTAGCATTCAGGAGCTACCTATCTCTTTCAGGAAATTTGTTAACTGAAAACATACTAATGTTCACTAGTTATTCATGGCATCTTCTAGGGTTTTATTCTACTAGTGGTGCACATTCACTTATGTTTCAGTTCACATAAAACATTATTCTGAACATGGATGGAAAATCCATGCATGGATGGAAAAGATTAGAGAGAATATTGTCGATGGCCCCTGAAATCTGCTGATGCCTTTCGGGGGCATTGGACCCCTGGCTTAGAATCACTGTTATATGATAAGCAGCATTCAAATAATACTAACATGACTCGTATTGGTTGTGGCCACACAAGCCCCTCCTTTTGGATGGGGCTATAGTAATGTGGCACTTTGGAATATGCTAATGACCCCCCTGATTTTGAAAGCCCTTTCTTCCCAAAACCAAATGGAAAGAAGGGACTTTTGGAATCAGGGGGCCATTTTTAAAGGCCTCTGGCTACATGGGCAGCATGAATTTTGAAAGGAGCCTTTTCAAAGCACGTGAGGCTGCCATTATGCTAATGATATGCTGCATATTGGCAGCACCCAATTATTATATTCCGAAGTGCCACATTACCATAGCCAAAGGAGGGGCTAGTGTGGCCACAGCCATTGAAAGGCCAATGTTATATACTGTTCTGGTCTGGTGTTGGTTTTTAACTACATAGTTAATGAGAATAGTGTAGATAAATGTATATTTTATTGTTCACCACTCTGTGTTGTGCTCCTCTGGGGGATTGTGCGTAGAGGATGTGCGGGTGCAGTGCTGATGGGGGTGGGGGTGGCAGGGATGGTGGGTGGCAGATATGCGTGGGATGTGGGTGTGCATGAGGGTCAGAGGTGGCCGTTGGCAAAGGTCATGCTTGAGGGCCTCCCCAATGCAGTGGCCATCCCGGTGAGCCTGGTGTGGATGGGGGCAGTACCCAGCTGCTTATAGCCAGCGTCAGCCAGAGGGCCCTCCCCAGGGACATAGGCATACCCATTTCTCTCCACAACATTGTGGAGGACGCAACAAGCACCCACCACTTGGGGCATGTGGAGGACCCTGACCTCCAGCTGCATGTGGAGGCACCTTCAATGCCCCTTTAGGTACCTGAAGGCCCAATCCATGATGTTGCAGGCGTGGTTGAGGTGCTGATTGAATGCCTCCTGGGTGGGGTCGAGGTGTCCCATGTACGGCTTCATGAGCCACGGCTGCAGGGGGTATGCTGCATCTGCTACCGTGCAGAGTGTCATGGTGACATCCTCTGCCACTGGGATCTCCCGCTGGGGAATGAAGGTGACAGCCCCCATGCGCCAGCAGATGCTGAAGTTCCGGAAGACCCGGGCATTGTGGATGCAACCAGCCCAGCCCACGTAGATGTCGGTGACCTGGGCCCGTGCACCCACCAGGGCCTGGAGCCTCACCAAATGGTAGCCTTTCCTGTTGACGTACCTGTCAGCGCTGTGTGGTGGGGCACAGTTGGGGATATGAGTGCTATCCAAAGCTCCGATGCAGTTCAGAAAGCCCAGGTCCTGGGCTCCCTTTCGACGGCCACTATTTTGTCCGCCAAAATTCAATTTTCGCCCTTTCGAAAGGGCCCTCACGTGTAGACCCAGCTTATGTCTTTTTTAGTTTATTAAAATCAATGAGATTACTTGTGTTTGGGAAGTTTGGATCATTGTGAATATGGGTAACAGATCTAGAACTCTAAAACAGGCAAACTGTGTCTACCCTGCCATTATTTCACGAGTGGCTTTGCTGGCTAAAGTTGGCCTTTAGAATGCTTCAAATGAGACAAATTCAACGTTTGTGGAATATAGTCAAAAGCTGCTGCATAATGACCTATGTTAGGGGTGTGTGCTAGGGTAAATGTGAGTCTCTACTAGACTTTGAATGAAAGTCACATACTTGAACTCCAGAATTTACAGTAAGTTTGTAATGAAGAAAAATATATTCCATTCTTTTAAAAAAATAGTAGTGAAAAATACATTCTGGCACACGCGGATTTAGATTTAAAAAGGGTAGTTATTTGTTATTATCTAGTCAGCATTTAAAATGAAAAGATTTAATAGGGGTTTTTACATCAGAAAATGGTTTAGAGCTGGTTTCCTGCACCCAATGGATTTGAAAGATTTATGCAAGGAATAAAAAAGATAGAGTCGGGTCAATACCTGTCAAATTTGGGGCATATCTCAAAATTCAGACTGGGTTTTACTATAGGTGTTTTTGTTTCCTTAATTTGAAGTCTTGACTGGGTATGTGGGTGTTTATCCCTTCCCAGAACTAGCCTAATAGTACAGTAGGGAGTGTTTCGAGCTATTACTGAGAGCAATTTTGAAAATAAGTTAAAAGCAACTACTTTGTCAGATTGTATGAAATGAGTTATTAAAATGAGTAGTTATGTGAATGGGAGGAAACTTACAATAAAGTAATGATATGTTTGCAAAAGTAGGTTAATTAAGTTTGGGTTTCTCCCTATATAAAATGACAGTTATGTTGCCAATATATAACTGGTTCCAATACACTGGTTTTTTTTTTTTGGTTTTTTTTTTTACTATTTGAAAGCTGATTGGTTATTGGTAACATGCTTATTAACTTACAAAGGAAAGAAAGCTGGTTTGGAGTGGTTTAGAGGATATATTTTCATTCATTCATTGGTGAGCCCTCTATTTGAGGATGCTCTCGAACATGGATTTATATATGTTTCTGATAATTTTTAAGTTCAAATTAATTACTTTTGTGTTAATCATAAATTTATCTCAGATTAATTAACAACTCTAATATTTTTAATTTGTTTAAATTTAAATGCAAAAGCCGCCAGTCTACCATCGTCCATATCCTCAACATCCTAGGGTTTGATTTTCAAGACCTTCAGGAAAGCAAGATGTTGACTGAATTTCTGTGAGATCTGTGACTCTGAAAAATCTAACCCCCAAATCACAATCCATTAGGAACAACTGAAAAGCAGTACAACAGCATTAACATAGCAAAGTGCATTGCCTAACCAAACTATAATATAAATTAGTGACATACATAATGATCCATCATCACAGGCATACTCTTACCCTTGTGAATAGATCATCTAAGCAGTATGTTGTTCATCAAATAGATATGAATGCAGAAAGCCCCTGATTTAAGTGGAGTTAACATTTTTTACTGCTAACCCATTTACATTTGTCAAGTCTATCACTTTTCCTCTGAGTGCATATTGACAATGAGCAATAAAGCTTTGGATCCAAACATAGCTGGTGCTCCATCCGTTGTTATAGAAACGATTTTTGTCATCATTACTTGTCACTTAATAACATACTTAATTATCTTCCTCTCTTGTTTCCTTATTTAATGATAAAATGTTCAAAATGTCTTCCTTTGCACTGCTCATTTCAAATACCATGTGAACAAATATGACAATGAAAACGATTGGCAAAAAAAACCATACAGTCGTATGTTTTTTTTTTAATTATAAAAAATCTCTTCCAACAGGCTGCATCTAACCTTGTATTCCTCTTTTGAAAGAGGCACGCAAATGAGGGTAATCGAAAATGCAAATGAGGTGCAGATTTGCATATTCTTCTTTTGAAAGAAGAAAAGCAGTGTACATGCTGCTTTTTCAAAAGTAAACCCCATCTTTGAAAGAGCCTTCTTTCCTATTTTATGGGGGAAACGGTTCTTTTGAGGATGGGGTTTACTTTCTAAAGAGCCACATCTACACTGCTTTTCTTCTTTTGAAAGAAGAATATGCAAATGAGGTACCAGATATGTTAGTCTGCACCTCATTTGCATTTTAATTTCTCTTATTTGCATGTGTCTTTCAAAAGAGGAAAGCAAGTGTAGATGCAACCACAGTGAATTTACTCTTCCACACATCATACTTTTATCAGTTGCATGTTACTAGTTACTAGTACTAGCTACTAGTTACTGGAAACGTAATTTCTTTCTTCAATTGAAAGTTTTGAATAAGTTGCTTCTGTCACTACTTTCACAATCACACTGTTAACAAAAGTCTATTTGTCTTGAGCTAGTATGTTTGCAACTTTAGAAGACATTCCTTTGATACGCTTTTAATGTAATAAAGTATTATTTATTCAGCTACCAAAGAAAAATTATATTATTTATCTGAAGATTGTTATTTTAGGAAATTCCATCTCACATTTTTCATGTGCTCTTCAAATTACTTATTTTTTTTCTTCTAAGTGATATTGGTATTGCATAGGATATGTACCTACTTCTATGGTGAGCAAAAAAATCTTTTAAACTTTTTCATCAAAATGGCAACCTTCTGGATATTTCCTCCCAAACACAGAGTTCAGTTATTTGTGTTTATGGTTGATTTGGTTAACCCCAGTCTAATACGCTCTACCACTTGAGTTTTCATACCTTTCCCCATAATTCCTTTCTTCACCTCTGTACACTGAGGCTATGGTTACACTAGTGAGTTTTGCCAACAAAACCTCGGTTTAGTTGACAAAACTGATGGAATGAAGAAACTGTTTTTTATTGAGAGTTTGTCCACAAAACTCAGCACTTCCTCTCAGCCATGAGGCACAATGCTGCTGTTGACAAATTTGGTCCACAAAAAGCCTGTGTGGACACTCTGGGGGGCCTTCTTGTGACAGACAGGGCTTCTAGAACAATGGGTAGCCCTGTCTGTTGTGCTTCTGGGTACCTGCTTTGTCAAGAGAGAAGCCGGGCAGTCCAACTGTTCTGTTGACAGAGCAGAGTACACTTCTGACTGGCTTTTGTATGTGGCACACTCTTCTGACAGAAGTTTTGTCAGGAAATCTCTTGCAAGACGGACTGCTGTCAACAGAGCTCAGTAGTGTAGCAGTAGCCTGAGTGCATAGCTATTTGTAAACAGAACAGCAGTAGCTGAAAATTTTCATTACTTCAACCTGAAGAGATGCTTACTTTCTGTCTTCTTCATTCAGCTTCCCTTTCTTTGCATAACCACCTCTTGCTGTGCAGAGAAGGCATAGGTGGTGTAGGAAAGTCACTGTGGCTGGGTCTACACAGTGCAGCTTTCCTAGCAGATCCATACTAATGAGCAGCCTTGAAATTGCAAATGGCCATTCATTAGCATGGTCCTGTGGCTGTTTAAGAGAGCCGCATGAGAGCTCAGTCTTGGCAGAGCGGGGTGCCAGAAGTAAAGTGTCCATGCGGTCATGCCCCTGCTGGCAAAAAGCCCCTCTGTTGCCAGACCCTTATGCCTCCTTACTGCCGGCACTCCCCTCTGCCGAGAACGAGCTCCCACGCAGCTATGCTAATCAGCCATGGGACTATGCTAACGAATGGCCATGTGCAATTTTGAGGCTGCTCATTAGTATGGATCTGCCGGGAAAGCCATGCTGTGTAGACCCAGCCCCTATGTCTAACACCATGTTATAGTGGAAGAGGAAGATGCTGATGACTCACACCTTACAAAATCTATTCAGGGGTCATTAGTTATTATTGCTACTTAATATTTCTTCCTCTGGTGGTAGTCGTAGTTCAATAGGGTGAAGGTGTACTTCGTAATGAAGTTGTTCCATAGAACAATGAGAAGCTTCCCTCCCCTCAATCTTAGAGGGTTCCACCATAATAGGAATAACGTAAATATGGTAGTACACAACTTTCGTATTTAAATGATATCAGGAGCTTAGTTCTATTCCTTTTAAAGATAATGGCAAAACTTCATTATCAATTGCTTCAGTGGAAGAAGAATACAATCCAAAAAGAAACCGAAATTTATTAAGAATAACACACACAACAATGGGGCACTTAGAAGACCCATAATTAAATCACTTTTTATTAAATCTAGCATATATTTGAGAATGAGCTGGTATGCATTTCAAAGGGTAAGTTTTAAATATTTTCTAAGAATATGTCTTCTGTATTAATTTCTGTGTTAAATAGAATAATTGAACAGCGGTTCTGAAGTAGCTTTAATGTTCCTTACCAGAAAATACTCAAAATATCACTTATTTGAGAGGAGCTCTCTGTCTCTGTCTCTCTTTCTCTCTATATATATCTCTCTCTCTATATATATATATTTATATTCACATAAATGTCACCATCATTTTAGGTATGACCAGGTTTACTCCCCAAGCAAGCATTCCTTTCTGTTTTTTCTTCAACAAATGTAGATATTCTCTTGCTAAAGAAATCCAACTCTAGTCTAATGTTTGAGTTTCCCTTGATATCACCGAGGGAGCTCAGGACCATAACATAATACAGGTCCTTATTCCTGTTCTGTTTTGAAAGCCCAGAATGCTATTGAGCCATCTGGAGCCTTTACTGATGTTTTCCTCCAGTAGTTCTTAATCTGTTGGGAGTTCAGGAGGGAGTGGAGTGTGTGAGGAGAACTAAAGAGTTAATTCTATATACTGTGACATACTACTGTCCAAAGAACCTGTCTGTCCCAGGCATTTGTAATGGTGTTTACCACAGATGATAAGAACACAAATATTCTTTGACTCCTGGAAGTTATAAGCATGCAAAGATTGTATGTTATACAAATAATACTTCATATATATTAAGGCTATGTCTACACTAGCCCCAAACTTCAAAATGGCCATGCAAATGGCCATTTTGAAGTTTACTAATGAAGCACTGAAATACATATTCAGTGCCTCATTAGCATGCGGGCGGCCACGGCACTTCGAAATTGACGCAGCTCACCACCATGTGGCTCATCCAGATGAGGCTCCCTTTCAAAAGGACCCTGCCTACTTTGAAGTCCCCTTATTCCCATCTGCTCATAGGAGTAAGGGGACTTCGAAGTAGGCGGGGTCCTTTCAAAAAGGAGCCCCGTCGGGACGAGCCACATCAATTTCGAAGTGCCGCGGCTGCCCACATGCTAATGAGGCACTGAATATGTATTTCAGTGCTTCATTAGTAAACTTCAAAATGGCCATTTGCATGGCCATTTCGAAGTTTGGGGCTAGTGTAGACAAGGCCTAAGAATAGTTTACATCAACATTGCATAACAATGGCAATAACACAATGGCTGTGGCCACACTTGGCCAAAATTATGAAATGGCCATGCTAAAGGCCAAGTCGGACGATACTAATAAGGTGCTGAAATGAATATTCAGCACCTCATTAGCAAGCTGCTGGCTGCAGCACTTCGAAACTGCTGTGCTTCGCTTGTGTGCAGCTCGGCTACACGGGGGTCCTTTTTTGAAAGGATCTCACAGACTTTGAAATCCCCTTATTCCTATCAGCTGATAGGAACAAGGGGATTATGACATTTGCAGGGTCCTTTAGAAAAGGACCCAGTGTAGCCAAACCATGAGTGAGTGAAACATATGGCATCATTCTAATGAGGTGCTGAATATTGATTTCAGTGCCTCATTAGTATCCTCCAACTTGGCCATTAGCATGGCCATTTCAAAATTTTGGCCAATTGTGGCCACAGACAATGACAAATACATATATAAACCTGATGAACTTGGAATAGAATTTATAATGAAAGCATTTTAAGTCATCTCTCTGATGGAAAACATAGGTAGCCATCCCATTGGTTCAGTCACGTTTGTCTATTTCAGAACTTTTTTGGTGTCACCACCTCCATACCCAAGCTGTGTCAACATGAGCCCCTTCCTTTTGGAAGGGGAATGTTAATTAGTGAGTTCAAAATATGCTAATGAGTTGCTTCCATGAATATGTAATGCCTCATTAGCATAATGGTGTCCACGGTTATTCAAAAGCGTCGCTTTTGAATCATGTGCCACCTGTGGAGATGGGGTCCTTTCAACAGGACCCACCCAGTCTTTGAAAGCCGCTTTTTCCTGTCTGGTGTTAGGAAGAAGGGGTTTCAAAGACTGGGGGGGTCCTGTTGAAAGTCTCCCATCTCAACGTGTGGTGGGCGATTCAAAATTGGCACTTTCAAATGCTGCAGCTGCTATTATGCTCTTGAGGCACTGCATAATCATGGAAACACCTCATTAGCATCTTTCAAAGTCACTCGTTAACATGCCCTTTCCAAAAGGAAGGGGCTCATGTAGACACAGTTAGATTGTGCAAGGAAATAAAGTATATTACACCTTCTAAAGGGCCAGCTAATTCTTTTTTTCCTTCTCTATGGCCAACATTTTGAATGGTAATTAACAATTTAAATATATGTTTTATTTCTTGATGTCCTATATCCAATGAATATTGAGGGCCAGGTCCTCAGCTCCACCAAAGTTTTTTTGTAAATAACAGAGGTACAAAGGGACCTTAAACCTGCCTTAAATGGGTACCAAGAAAGTGAATGATGTAGAAAAATTGACTTCAGTGGGAGCTTCCAGAAGCTGATCACTTTTGAAAATCAGGCCATATATTTTGAAGCCTAAATAAGGATTTTGGAGCCTAACTTCATCCACCTACTGTTTACACTCTTAGCCGCAGATTTCCTTCTGTGTTTCAGAGTACCAGAAGCACTAATTTTTTACAGGCAAATTAGAAACATAATAATTTGAAATAAATGCATTTTAGATGTATATTGTCCTTACCACTTATTTTCCTACTCTTTGATCCATAATTAATGCATGTCATTAATAAATATATAACTGAACTTTCAGTTGTTGACTGACAAACTCTGAAACTACTGCATAGCATTTCTGCTCATTCTAACTGCTTTTAATTCGGGAGCATTTCTGGAGCTCCAGGTAGTGAAACGGTAGGGCCAAAACAGGCAATGTACAAAAACTGAAAAAATGTGTTGCATAGTTATTATTTTCCTAATTTGTTTGAAAGAATTGCCTAAGTGAGGCAGAAGTACCATAAACCTCCAAGTGGTTCATTCTCCCATTCCTCTACATTTTCTTGAAATGAACTTTTAAAAATGTCCGTATGGAATCCTGCCTCTCCAATCCAGCACACAAGCCTTGCCTACACTAAGAACTTGTTCCCTAAATAGCTAATGTGTTTTTCCTTGAAATAATTAAAACCCTAGACTTAAGCTATTAAGGGTTGCATATAACATTTCTAAAAAGTAACTGGGAGAAGCCAGTCAGACTAAACATAAATATGTGTAGAGTATGTTTGAATTTTAAACTGAGTGGACATTGTACCTTTCATTTAGGTATATTTTTGATATAGAACATGAAGAAAAAGAGGCTGGTAATAAGACCTCAGTGATATGCTGCAGGCATCAGTCCAGTGTTTTCTTTAAAATTTGAAATTATGCTATGATGTTAGAGGACTCAGAATAGAAGTCAGGAATACAATACCAGTTTATCTTCCTCTCTTGTTTCAGAAGCCAGAAATTAAAAAAAGCCAATACAATCTATTTTAAGAGCTTCTTTAATAAAGTGTCATTTTTATTATAGCCCTTGTTTTTACCGAATAGTTAAATTAAAGCAAGGAGTGCAACCCATTTGTAAAACATAGTCAATATTATTCTGGATACAGATATCTCTAAGTTCATATTCATTTCCATATTTTATAACAAACAATATGGGTAGCCACTTTGATTTTTTCTTAATTTTTACCTTTAAAATTTGTTTACTCATTCAGTATTGGTACATGCTACATTGATAAAAAAGACAGCTTCTAAAGCTTTCTGAACTTCATCTATGATGTAGCTCATTACATTAGCACAAAGAAAGCAGGAAATAAATTACCAAAGTGTATCCAGGCAGGGCCACAGATATGACAGTGCCTCTACTATGGAAGATCCATCATTCCAGAAATGTCCTGTACATTGAAGGGACAAACTTGAATGCAATTAAATTCAGAAAATAAAGGCATTGTTTTTCTGACCCTTAATCTCTGAAGCAATGTGACAGCATGCAAAAAAATGTAAATGTGTGTTGTACTGAGTATTCTTTGTCAGTAAGTATTGTTAATTTGTGCTTCATAAGTGCAGTAAGTAAGGAAGCATAAGGAACCAGTATTTTATGCTTTAGGCCCTATGGAAATGCTACAATTTAGCTTTAAATCTGTTCATTTAATCTGAGCAAGCCAGAAAGGAAACATGTTGTAGGTGATATTAGTGGAAAAGTTGATCTGAAAATAAACACTTGACTTTCGAGTTGCCGGATGTTGCTTTCAAAAATGCATGGGAAAGATGATTGATTTACTTTTATTAAACTCTCAGTATGGAAATTAATATACAAGTTTACCTGCCTAAAATTATTCTTATAAAAACAATATGAACACCAAAGAATACAGATTATCCTGCAATATCAATACAAATTTAATTTTTGTTTTCCTGTCAAATGTTTTTTTTCCCCCCCAAATGTACTGCCTGTAGTTTATGATGTGGCAGAAGAATTAATGTTCCAGTTGCAAAGGGAAAATTGCATATTGAAAGGTCTTAAGAATGGCGTATTCAGCCTTGGAATGCTAAATTCTTTAGCAAATGTATTTTTTTTTTTAAAAAAAAAGCTTCTGTCTATCTTAAAAACTACCAGTGCAACTTTACAATTAGAATATTGAACCAATTTTCACTCTCTTTTTCTCTCTTTTTTGTTTTTGTTTTTTCTTTTTCGTTTAGATCCCAAGGCCATGCACCATATCTACTCGTTAGGCAATGATGGGAATTAAAAATAAAACAGGAAACAATTACATGAATTTTATATCATTGCTCTGAGCATAGTTTGCACAATAAAACTGCAGAATTACATTTTTATTCTTTCCAACTTCTACAGAGTACTGCCCAATAATATGGGAATTACAGAAATGTGCACATGCCAGGAAAATGAGTAGGGATTTAAAATACAAGGATACAGTATTTTTTTAAATGTGAAACAAAACATATCAGGATAAAGAATACCAATATTGTTTAGGATAATATTGAGCTATCAGAGAAGAATGATAAAAATTGGCTGACACAAGAAAGGCATTTTAGAGTGAGAATTCAGGTAATATTTGGATCTTTCAAGAGCGCTTCAGGTTGTTCAAGAGAGTAAATTGGGAAATATTTTTACAGATATGAGAGGCTCACCAGAAGGCAAGGCTATTTGTGTGTGTGTTTATTGTTGGCATAACCATGCAGAAAAGAAAAGGGTGACAAGCATAAAATTAGTAAACAGAAACTGCTGTTTTAGTGCTCAATTCTCTTTTTACTTTACATTCCAGTTTTTCCAAAGAGAACGGGATACAAATTTTGGCACTAAGTTTCAGCTACTACAGAGTAAGTTTTCCACTGTGCCTTATACCGAGCAATCCATAATCCTGACCAGGAATTCAGTGTGCGCCCAGTTCTCCCATTACCTTCTCCAAACTATGGGATTAATCTCATAATCAAAGGCTGTTTTGGATCTAATCACAGGAAGCGAAACAAGCTTCATAATAGAAATCTGACTGACATGATCAAGTTGGTTCTAATGAGCAAAACAATTGCATTTTACATAACATTTGGAATGTTTAGAACTGACTGGGGGGAAGCAGGGAACTGAAGCATAGTCTGGATGGCTAACTGGAACTATGGGAGATTACCATGAATTTATAGAGGATAATGATTAAAAATTGAGATAGGAAGCAAGAGTAAGGTGGGAAAACTTTGTGAAAAGAATCTGAGCTAAAGAAAATCTAGAACCAGAAAGGAAACTGAAATGAAGAACATTTGTAAGAACAAAAAAAGAAAAAAGAAAAAAAGGAAGCAAAATAACTTCCAGTATTTGTAAAGGTTTAAACAATGATTGATAGCAACATCTACTATATATTTTAAAACTATGCAGCCCTCTGTCTGTCCATCCATCTGTGAGTCTGTTTGTTCTAAGATGCCTCCTACATGATAAGAGCTAAACCCACCAAAGCTGGTATGTAGTTTCTTCTTGTCATAACTTAACACCAGCTCAGGTTTGGTTGTTCCACGACAATGGGATGTGCCTGGAATCTGATTGTTTCTCATTAAATGGAACTTGAGGGGCTGACAGAAGGGATGGTTATGCTCTGCAATAACTACAGGAGGGCAGTGAATGCAGAGAGGCATTTATACTGCAGAATGACCATGGAGACAGGGGAAGCAACCATAAGAGAGTGTCCAGCTAGAGCTGCAGCTCTGCATGTGGCAGGTCACTGGCCATGGGTGAGATCCCCACCTGCCCCAAGGCCTCCGCCCAAACTTCTTCTGCCCTCCCTCTCTGGGCCTTGGCTCCAGTGCCGGATCTGTGGGTTGGGGGAGCCCCAGGACCAGTACACCCACTCCTGTGCCCCCTCCAGTGAGCAGCTACTGGCCAGGGCTCAGCATCACAGTCTCTGCCACTGTGCCTCACCCACAGATAAGTACAGGAAGTACTCCTGACAATGCAGTGCAGCTCAGGAAGCAGCCAGAGTAGCCTCCAGTGCTGCCCACCCCCGAGGAGGAGCCAGCATCAAGGTAACAGAGCCCTGGTACCCTGGATTCTCAGCTGCTGGCTATGCAGCACAGTCCCAACTGACCTCAGGGTTGCCCTGAGCCCCCTCATGTTTCCCAACTCCCTGCCCTGACTTCTACACTCTCCACCCCCTCCCCTGACTTGTGCACACCCATTTCCTGGCCCAAGGCCCTCACACCTGAAAGAATACCCAAGCTTCTATCCTTGGACCCCTCAAGGACCCAAGCAACATCACATATAACTGCTAGTGTTATATAACATCAAACATTTCTGTGTATGATGTCTTTAGGAGTTTGCTGAGGATCTCTTGGAAAATTAACTGAAGTGAAAGTGGGATAGTGACACAACTCCTGATCTATCTTCCATTCACATGCAGACATACAGAGGACACTTGGTTCCTTACAGAAGAAATACCTTGATGCATCTATATATAGATACAGATATAGATGTATTTTACAGGCAGCCAGAACTGGTTTCCCAAATCTGGATATTTGAAGCTGTGTGTTATGACTGCAGATATAGACAAGAAAAATAAATTAAGCCACTGGTTATCACTTATATTTTTTTCAAAGATGGTGATCATATGAAACCTTACAAATGATTGGCTAGTGTGACATCAAGAAGCAGGGTGACAAGACAATCAATTATGTAGAAAACAAATAATGGCAAAGAGGGTATCATTCCACAAGGAATGTTAGTTTGGTAGAGAGATTATTGATTGGCATAAGTTAGGACTAAACCAGTTCCTTTCTTATACATCTGCTCACAGTTTTTGTCTGTATAAAGTAAACATTTAACTGGTATGTTATTTATTTTGGTGAGTTCTAGATTTTTCCCAGTTTCCCAGTGTAGTTTCATGGATGGGTATCATCAAGTAATTTTTGCCCAAGATATTTTAGTTAGACAGAGGGTGAGTACTTTGTTTTCAAACAAAGTGAATTCTGCCTTCTGATGTAATTACTGGACCACATAGAATGTGGAAGGGAAGAGAGAGAAAAATGAGGGGCTATGTTAATAATATTGAAGCTGAATGATATATTAAGATGAAAAATAAGAAAATCATAGTTGGGATTTGGGGCTTTACTGTGATTTTGCCATATATGCTGCACATAGGACTTGTTTACACTTGCCCCCAATTTAGAAAGGTACATGTTAGTCAGGGAAATTGGAGATTAGGAACCAAGTGCTATGGTGATTACGTGGCACTTCATTAGGCTAATTTTCCCTCACAACATCTATGAAGCATCCAACTTCGAAGTGCTGGCATGCATGTAGCCATGGACTAATTTGAAGTCCCTTTACTCCTTTTACTACATGCATGCCAACACTTTGAAGTCTGATGCTTCAAAGTTGCCATGGTGGTGAGTTAGCATAATGAAGTGCTGCATATTTACTGCAGCACTTCATTAGTAATCTCCCGTCACCTTGATTAACATGCCCCATTCGAAGTTGGGAGTAAGTGTAGACCCAGCCATAGTCTAATGCAGAGAAATTGAGCCTGGGAACAAGAACGAGTGTCTGTGTGTTTAAAATGGAAGAGGAATGTAGGATAATATTCCAGAAAATGCATGTTAGAGTTATTTTAGAAAAAAAAAAAGTATTTGGGACTATTAATCCTCTTTATACTATTGTTAAAAAGATAAAGAGGAACAGAAGATGAATAAGCAGAAGGATATAATACTAATTAAAAGAATTATTGCTGTTATAATAGGTACTTACAATTTTAGCACTTATTTAGAAAATATACTTAGTTCCTTCAAGTCACCTTTGTACACGGACATTGGATAGCATACTTAATAAACCAACAGTAATATACTTCAGCAATATTATGAGAGAACAGAAAAGATGTGGAGTTTATTCCCTTTGGCTGACCTAAATGGAAGCATTCAGAGTTATGGTGTTTTGATAAAGTAAGATAAGAAACAGTTCAGACCGAAGCACTGCTAGAAATATATGGGACAATCAAAAAAAGAAGAAACTCAGACAGAGACTAATCTACTGAAGTAGAGGTAAATGTGAACTAAGAGGACAAGTCAAGTCAGTAAATCAAATAATATAAATGAGTAGAAGAAAGAGCCATCATTTTTTTCAGGAAGCCGAAGATATTAAAGGACACAGTGACAAAAGCTTGGAGGTGAGATTTAAATAAACCTGAAGGAAAGAGATCTTTCGATATTCTATTTTTTTGTTTTTGTTTTTTTGCAGCTTTGTATATGGATTTACATTTAATAAATAGACAATCCTAAAAGAATGGCTTAAAAAATATGTGTGGCAAAAGCCATCTTACATTTATTAACCAGGCCTGCTGAGGGACTGGGGAAAAAGAAGCAGTCACCCAGAGTCCAGTGATATAATACAGCCCAGTGTTTCTGGATGCTACCATTACCACAGACATGGCAGCAATAGGAGACCCAGGCCTTTTAAATTGCCACCAGGGCACCGCAAGATACACTCTGGGTGCTTGTGTGGGCAGGGTGTTGGCAACTGACCCAGCTCTATCCTTCCATCTGAGACCTTCCCCCTTCTGGGAGCACAGACACGTTGCCTGCACCTTGCCCAGGGATCTGGCAACTCTGTCAGACCCCTGTTATTATCTTTCTGTGGGAATAACAACCATAAAATAAAAAAGGAGTTTCTCTCTGACCTATAGGTCATATGTTCTTTTATTTATCAGAGAATCAAGTTACAATATTGCCAGCAACAGGAAGGATGACTGCACTTCTCAGTAGTTAAAATAACTACAGGAAAGCTGGAGAGTTAAGTGTTAGTTTGTGCCTAATTAACAGGTAAGGAAACTGAGAATCAGAGACACTGAATGACGAGCTAGGTCACTCATGTAGACTCTGGTACTGCAAATGTTTACTCATGAAAATGAAGTGAATCACACTAGTATTCCTTTTGCAGGTTTGGGGCCTGAATCTGTGTCAATCAGGAAGACAACCTTTCCCCTCAGTGTCAGGAAGGGATCTCCTGAAGTTGTGTACTTTTGTTTGTTTGTTTATTGCACACCTTTCTCATTTGTAAGGTGTTTGTTATGAATAGTCTCAATAATATTGGAATATCTCAAAAGTATTAATGGATTATTCTTCTCAATACTGACATGACATGGGGAATACTGCTTTTACAATTTTAAAGACATGCCAATTTGTCAACAATGTCTTGACAGAATTCTTCAGCATACTCTCAGGACTGTGACAAGGGTGCCTATTGTCACCTTTCCTGGTCTTGAACATAGTGGACTGGATTATGAACAGGACAACAGATGACCATCAACGAGGCATTCAGAGGACACTTTTAAAACAGCTACAGGGCATTAATTTGGTGATGATGTCACCCTCCTTTCATACCAAGATGAAAGTATGAAAGAAAAGGTCACAACACTAGGCAAAAACTACCTCAGTGACTGGACTGAGCATTAACAAGGGAAAAGACCAAGACAATGAGGATCAACCAGTCCAACAATAGCACCATCACACTGGAAGGGGATGACCTGGAATGTGTGGAGCACTTCACCTTCTTGGGGAGTATTATGAGCATAGAAGGAGGAACTGATAAGGATATCAATGCCAGGATAAGGAAAGTAACAGCTGTATTCAAGACTCTCCATCCCAGGGGTAGATCACAAATAATATCTGTGAAGAAAAAACTGAAGATCTTCTACACAAATATGAAGAGTATGCTCTTGTTTGTATGTGAGACCTGGTATACTAAAAAGTCTTCAAATAACAAGCTATAGACATTCATAAAGAGATGCCTGAGGTACATCCTTCACATCAAATGGCAGGACGTTGTCACAAATGAGGAGCATTGGAACAGAGCAGAACAAGAACCAATCGACATTGAAATCAAGAGAAGAAATTGGGGATGACTAGGCCACACTCTCAGAAAACCAGCCTCCAGCATAATCTGTCAAGCTCTCCCATGGAATCCACAAGGAAAACACAAAATAGAAGGACCTTGGACAATATGGAGAAGGTTTATTGAGATTGAAGAACAACAACTGGGGTACTCCTAGAGTCAGCTAGAAGCTTTGCCCCAAGACTGAGTGAAGTGGAGGAAACTTGTAGATGGTGTATGTTCCAAAAGCAGTATAAGGATTAAGTAGTAGTAGTAGTAGTAGTTTTAAAGATAAGACAGTAAGAAGCAGAGAAGATAAGAGGTTTGATTAAGCTGACATGGATCAGAAATAGCACCCGGGTCTCCCGAGTACCAGTCCAGTGCTTCAGTCACTATGTATACCCACAGATATAAGTGTTGTGTTAAAAGGACCAGTTTCAAAAAGCAGAAAACAATTATGAGCCAAATCAGCTTGGAGAAAGGCTGATCAAGAAAAAATTATAATTAGGAATAGTTTAAGAACTCCTTATCTGACACCCACCAAACCACCATCCCAGAATCAAGGAAGGAGTACACATTGGTTACAAAAAAATCAAAACAACAACAACTTGTATTTAGGAGTAGGTGAAGGCATACATACACATTAAAATTGAGAAACAACATATGGAAGAAAGTAGAAGTTGATGGCAGTGAGTGTAAAAATAATAAGGGAATCAAAAATAAAAAGGTGAAACGACAACTAACAGTACTAACGACAATAAGAAGAAATAGTTCTTTTCATGTATACTTGGAATAAAAAGAACCCTAACAAAGGAAATGGTGAAATTATCAATAATAATTCAGAAAAAGGTAGAAAGGTTCAATAAATATGTTTTCTACATTTGAGGAAAACAGATGAGGTATTTCTACTTTTTCCATTCTGCTAGTACCTCAGGAGGATAATAAAAAACATTAGAATCCCACATGAATCTGTTCTTGATTTTATTATACTAATTAATATTTTGTACATGATTTAGAAGAAAAAAATAAAATTATTACTAATAAAGTTTGCAGGTGACACAAGAATTAACTGAATGGTGAATAACAAAGGGGATAGGTCACCTATTCACAGAAACGTGGATCATTTGGTAAACTTAGTGCAAGTAATGACAGCTAATTATAAATAAGGCATTGAGTTTGACACAGAAGTAATGGAAGTGACAGGGTCTGTGACTTTTGGAAGCCTCCATGGAGTTCTGCAGTAGCTGATATGGCTGGTCTAGGGTCTACCTGAGCAGCTTGGACAGCTTCTGGGCTGACAGTCTTGGGACAACCCCATCTCCTGGAAGAAGCAGTAGGAGTATGGCTGTGGGAAATAGATGAGGGTTGGGACATTGCAGGGGATGAAGTCCCCGTGTGGTGATTACCTTGGAGCTTGTCTCCCTAGAAGCAGCAACATGTCTTTCCCTCAGCGCCTAGCTGTGCACACTGTCTCCACCCCAACAGCTGGTTCTGCAGTTCCCATTGGCTGTGAACTGTGGCCAGTGGGAGGTGGGGGGATGGTGCATGCAGGTGGAGGCAGCACATGGAGCTAACAGCTGAAGGAGAGACATTTCACCACATCTGAAGCAGCATATGGAGGCATCCGTCTCTACCCACCCCCCACCACACAATTGGGGGTCCAAATCCACACTACAAGCATTCAGGCCACCCTCCAGGCAACCTCCTGAACCCTTCAGCCCACACACCCCAACATTTAGTCATGGATGTATAGTACAAGACATAGACAGGTCACAGGCTGTGAATTTTTTTGCTACCCATGACATTTACTGAAAATAGCTGTGATTAAAATGTAGCCTAAATTACAAATCAAGGATGGCCTGATCAGTACCACACTGTACCAAAAAACTACTGATCGCTATACTTACCTACACGCTTCTAGTTTCCATCCTGCACACGTGACTAGATCCTTTGTTTACAGTCAAGCTCTTAGGTACAATTGCATTTGCTCTGATCCAACGGACAGAGACCAAAAACTACAAGAACTTTACCAAATATTCATAAACCTGAATTACCCACCAGGAGAAGTGAAAAAAAACAAA
The DNA here is from genome assembly GCF_033958435.1 of Carettochelys insculpta. NCBI lineage: Eukaryota > Metazoa > Chordata > Testudines > Carettochelyidae > Carettochelys > Carettochelys insculpta. The sequence goes on along the minus strand of NC_134137.1, from coordinate 94,438,798 downwards.
CAAACAAAAAACGACAGGGCCAGACGAATACCCAGAGACCAGCTACTCCAAGATCGGCCCAAAAAAGCCAAGAACAGAACACCACTGGTCATCACCTACAGCCCCCAACTCAGACCACTGCAACAAATTATTAAAGACCTACAACCTATTCTTAATCAGGATGCTACACTCCAGAAGGCCCTGAGTGACATGCCTGTTCTCTCCTACAGACAACCTCCCAGCCTTATGAGGATCCTCACTAACAGCCACAGTCTCTACCACAGGAACACCAGTCCTGGAAGCTTTCCCTGCAACAAAGCCCGCTGCCAGCTTTGTCCACATATCTTCTCTGGAAATATCATCACTGCACCTAACCAGGTTACTCACAGAATCATGGGCACTTTCTCATGCTCCTCTACTAACATCATATATGCCATCATGTGCCAGCAATGCCCAGATGCTTTGTATATTGGACAGACTTCTAACTCCCTTAGACAAAGGGTCAACGGGCACAAAACGGACATCAAAACACTCCAAATCCACAAACCAGTTTGTTAACATTTTAATGGAATGGGGCATTCTGTCAATAACCTAAAGGTATGTGTGTTACTAAAGAGGAATTATCACACTGTTTTGGAAAGAGAAGGAGCCAGGCTGGCTTTTATATTCAAATTCGGCACATTACATGGTTTAAATCGTGATAGGAACTTTCTGAGTCCCTATAGGGTCTCATCTGCATACTTGGCTTAATCTAATTCTTGACCTTCCCCCCTACCCCTCCACTCTCTGATTTGCTCACCTTGATTATCTTTTTCTGATTTGTCCTCCTTGCTTACTGTTTTTGGTTCTCTGTGTCTTAAATATTTAGTCTGTTCTGGTCTGGATATGGTCTGAAGAAGTGGGTCTGTCCCACGAAAGCTCACGTGATAAACTATTTTGCTAGTCTTTAAAGTGCTACTTGACTGCTTTTTGTTTTGATAGTGTATAGACTAGCACGGCTTCCTCTCTGTTATTATTACAAAAGTGTATGTGTGTGTGTATATATATATATATATATATATATATATATATATATATATATATATATATATATATATATATATATATATATTGTGGCAGGGCCAGGGTGAAGGAAGACTAAACAAGCAGAAGGGCCTCATATTGGAGTACCGGGGGGCGGTGGGGGTGGGCAGGCATAGCCTTCCCACAACTAAAAGGCCCCTCTCACAGCGAGGGGGACCTACTAAAAACAACCAGTCCCAAATGAATGCGGGGGACAGCGAAGGAAAAAAAAAAAGGGGCAGGAGTGAGGGTCAGAGGTTTAAAATAAGGGAGTCAGAAGGGGATACTGAGCAGAGGACTCAGGACAGCGCCCACTACTCCTCAAAGGTGTCCAGGGAGTTGGTGGATGCCGCCCAGAGGAACTCTGCTCGGATTCGTGAATGGAGGGAGGAGCAGAAGTAGGCCCCACAGTCACAGGTCGCCCCCTCTGCCAGCCTCCTCTCCTTGGTTTTGTAGATGGCCATTTTGGCCATGGCCAGGAGGAGGCTGACGAGGAGGTCCCATGACTTTGTGGGGCTGCGGATAGGGTGTGACAAAATGAGGAGGTGTGGGGAAAAGTGCAGCCAGAACCTCAAGAGTTCTGGAGGAGCCAGAAGAGGGGCTGCAGCCTGGCGCACTAGAAATAGATGTGCACCAGGTTCTCCCTCATGCCGCAGAAGGTGCAGGTGTCTGGGATGGGGGTGAACTGCGCCAGGTGTGTGCCCGTGCTCACCGCTCCATGGAGGATTCTCCAGCTGATGTCCCCGGCAGGCCGTGGAACCAAGGTGGAGTAAAGGCTGGCCCAGCGGGGCTCCCCACCCTCCGACGGCAGTAAGAGGTCCCGCCATTTGTGGTCGGGGCGGGACACGAGGGTGGGGAAGTGGAGCGTGTGAAGCACGAGCGCATACAGAAGATGTCTAGGTGCGGTTCAGAAGGGGACCGGCTGCAAGGTATGCAGCTGGCTGAGATGGTGGGGGGGAGGGGGGCGGGCAGGATTGCGAAGCCGGGGGCCCACGGAGAGATCCGGAGGGCTAGGAGTGAGAGGGGGCGGGGTGCACCCTCTCGCAGGACCCGTCCGAGGTAGATATGAGTAGTGGGTGGCAGGACGGCCTTCACCTCATCGAGTACGCGACGGGGGGAGCGTAGGTTGGAGAGCCCCATGCACCGGGTGAGTGCTGGGGCCTCCATCCAGTCCCCCCAGTCATAGTCCAGGAGGTCTCCCACCCTGGTGATTCCACCTAGGACCAGCCTCCAGTGCACCGTGGGAGACTCTGCCGCCTGCACACAAAGGTGGGGGTTGTGTAACAGGGGCTCTGCGAGGAGGTCTTCCCCCACGGTGGCTCCTAAGGACCTGGAGGCTGCGAGCAGCCACCAAGTGCGGAGGAGGTCCTGGTAGAAGGCCGGCAGCTCTGAGATTCCTCGCGGACGGTCTCTCCAGGATAAATAAAGGAGCTGTCGGTCGTATTGGAGCCCTCGGTAACGGCGGAGGAAAGCGTGCGCCAGCGTGCTCCATGCCAGACTATCTGCACTGTTGGTGTTTGGGAGTCCCTGCAGGGCCCGGATGCGGAAGACATGGACCTGAGTGCGCATGCAGGTCAGGCCCTGTCCCCTCTTCTCCGGGGGAAAGTGGAGTACCCCTGCAGGGACCCAGTGCAGTCCTGGCCAGAAAAACTCCAGGATTAACCTCTGAAGCTGGTTCAGGAACTTCGGGGGTGGGGCCAGGGTGCTGAGGCGGTGCCAGAGCATGGACAGGACTAGTTGGTTCAGCACCAGCGCTCTCCCTCATAGGGAGAGACACTGGAGCAGCCTCTTCCACCTCCGCATCCACTCAGCGACCCTGCCCTCTAAACCCTGACAGTTTTCTGGCAGAGAGGGATGCGTGGTGGATAGAAAGACACCCAGATAGGACAGCGGGCCCACACTGCACCGGATGGCCTGACACGCGGGTGGGACGCGGCTCGTCTGCCATCCAGTCCCGAGCACCAGGCCAGAGCTCTTGGCCCAGTTGACTCGGGTGGAGGAGGCTGCTGAGTAGACAGCTTGTCAAGCCTCCAACCACACCAGGTCTCCCGGGTCCTGAACCACGAGGAGCACTCGTCGGCGTACGCCAACAGGACCAGCCGCAACCCTGCCTCTGGAAGCACCAACCCCGTCAACCTTCGACGAAGGAGACAGAGGAAGGGCTCGATGGCCAGGGTGTAGAGCTGTCCTGAGAGCGGGCAGCCTTGTCATACTCCCCGTCCGAAGCTGACCGGAGCGGTCAGGGTCCAGTTGAGCTTGACCATGCACTCCGAGGCAGCATACAGCACTCAGAGAAACCCGACAAAGCGGGGCCCAAAGACGAAGGCCCACAGGGTGCCCAGGAGATACTCGTGGTCCACCCTGTCGAACGCCTTCTCCTGGTCCAAGGACAAGAGGGTGAACGACAGGCCGTCCCTACACCCAAGCTCTAAGAGATCCCGGACCAAGGACAGATTATGGAGGATGGTACGGCCTGGGACGGTGTAGGTCTGGTTGGGGTGGACCACGTCCTGCAGCACGGACCCCAAGCAATGGGAGATGGCTTTAGCAATAATCTTGTAGTCCGTGCTGAGGAGAGAGATGGGACTCCAGGTCCTGAGGTCCCCCTTCTTCAGCAGCAGGGTGAGGACAGCCCGCCTGCATGACAGGGGGAGGACCCCGCTTTGCAAGGCCTCAGCCCAGACGCTGAGCAGGTCTGGGCCGAGGACGTCCCAAAACATGCGGTAAAACTCCACGGTCAGCCCATCCATGCCCGGGGATTTATTGGTGGGCATGAGACAGAGGGCTTCCGAGAGCTCGGCTAGAGTGAGAGGGAGCTCCAGCCAGTCCCGGTCGCCCGTGCTGACCAAAGGAAGTTGGTCCCAAAGCACCCTGCAGGCGTCAGCATTGGTTGGATCCGGGGAGAAGAGAGTGGCGTGGAAGGCACGAGCCCTCTCGCGCATCTCCACTGGATCTGTAAGAGGGGTGCCATCCTCCCCAAGAAGGCAGAGGATGTGTTTTTTGGCACCCCCTCTTTTTCTCCAGGGCATAGAAGAAGCGGGAGCCGCGGTCCCTCTCCCGAAGGAGTTGGATTTGCAACCTCACCAAGGCCCCCTGTGTCCGGAGGGCGTCGAGGGCTCTGAGCTCATCCCTCTTCTCCTGGTACATGCTGCAGAGGGATGGATCTCCGGGGCTGGTGGCTAGACGCCTCTCCAGCTCAAGGACCTCACGTTCCAGCTGCCCTATCAACGCATCCCGCCACCAACTGGCCCCCCGAGTATAGTCGCGGCAGAGGAGCTGCACGCATACCTTTCCCAGATACCACCACCACCGTGCCGAGGCAAAGACATGCCGTTGCTCACGCCAGGCCAGCCAGAACTCCCAGAAGGACGCCAAAAAGCCCACGTCCTCCAGCAGGCTGTTGTTAAAATGCCAGTAGGCCGAGCCCTGCTTCCCTGGCAAGAGGGAAGCCTTCATGGCCACCAGGTGGTGGTCCGAGAAGGGGGCCGGTCGCACACTGGAGGCGTGGGCCTGAGAGAGATGGTGCCACGAGATGTAAATGCGGTCCAACCGGGAGTGTACGGATTTATGGCCCACCACTCGGATGTAGGTGAAACCAGCATCCTCGTCCGGGTGGTGGTTGCGTCAGACGTCCACCAGGGAGTGATGGTTGAGAAGCTCCCTGAGGACGTCTGCAGTGGCCTGGCACTGCTCGGTCCCTGTGTGGTCCCACTTGTCGAGGGTGCAGCTGAAACCCCCCTCAAGGACCAGGCACTCACGAGGATCAATGGTGTCGAGGAAGGCTGCCGCCTGCCGGAAGAAGGGGGTTCTCTCCAGGCCGAGTGTCGGGGCATAGATGTTGACAAGGTGGAGAGGCAGCCCCTCCACCCGCACCTGGAGATACAGCAGGCAGCTTGGCGCAACCTCGACGTTCCCCAGCTCCTCGGGCTGCAGGTCTGGGGAGAACAGGGTCACTACCCCGGCCTGGTAGGCCAAGAGGTGACTAAAGTGGACCCCGTCTCCCGACTCCAGCCACTACTTGGCTTCTGCGGCTGGAGTAGTATCGGTCTCCTGTAGGAAGGTGACAGAGTACCCCCACTCCCGGAGGAAGGATTGCACTAGGCACCTGCGGAGACACGACCCGCAGCCCCTGGCATGTAGAGTGGCAAAGATGATCGGCACCATTTGGAGGGCTGGGGAGGATCCTCGCCAGAGGGAGCACCGACGGTTCCCGTGGGGCCACGCAGCAAACTGTGACCAACCCCAAAGGTGACGAGGGCATCACGGAAGCTGCAGGCACTTTGGTAAGCCATGGCGTCCCTCTTCCCGGTCCCCTTGCCCTCCTTCAGAAGGGCACTCACAGACTCTAAGATGGAGTGGAAGTCCCCCCAGCGCTGGAGGACGAGAGCAACCTTGTTCTTGGGGCCGCGAATGTCCTCCAAGAACTGGCGCATCTCACCTGCCAGCGCATGGGGTGCCGAGGCCTCGGGGTCTCGAGTACCTGTCGGCCTCGGGTGCTTTTGGGCCCCATGGCCAGAGAAAAGATTGAGGTGGGGACTGGGGTCTGGTTTTAGGAGGGATGAGGGCGGCAGAGGGAGAGCAGCCCTGGAAGTGCTGGGAGAGGGCGATACAAGGGGGGGTCTCTTGAGGGGTTATGGACTCGGGGGCGGGTATGAGTGGGCGGGGGTCAAAGGGAGGGGTAGGAAGAGGAGGGGTGGGGGCGGGGCGGATGGAAATCAGCAGTTGAAGGGGAGGGTCGTGAAGGGAAGGGGGACGGGGCAGGGGGGAGGGAGAGGAGGGAGTGGAGGAAGAGGAGGGGGGAGGGTCTGGAAGGGGTAGGATTGCGGTTTCTGGGGTGGGGCATTGGCTGGGAGAAGGTGCGGGGGTGGTGGCAAGTGGTGGGGCTGAAGTGGGAGCAGGGGTGGGGATATGGGCAGAAGGGGTCTTGGGAGGGGGGACTTCCTCAGGTGGTGGGGGAGGGGTAGGAGCGAGGTGCAAGCACACTTGGCGGTGGGCACCAACAGGTTGTGGGGGGTGTCAGGGCTTTCAGTTCTAGGGGCAGAGAGGGGGTACGGGGGCAGCATTGACTCATCCGGGGCATCCAGGGGCTGGCTGACCTCCACTGGGAGATTGTCCCTAATTAAGGGGGTGGTCGCCTTCTGAAACGTCCCAAAGCAGAGGGAGGTGGCAGTTTGGGGATTGCTGTTGGGAGGGGAGGGGGAGGGTGGTGGAGAGTCAATGGATGGCCCACAGGCCTCCAATAGTAGGCCATCTATGTCCAGGGCCACCTGGGAGAGGAGGGCGAGGCCGAGGCCCACCTCCTCCGGGTGCTCCACAGTAGCGGTCTGAATAGTGGCCGGAGGGGTGTTGGAGGAGGGCACGGGTGCAGGAAAGGCCGTCTTGGCCTCCTTGGGTTCTGGATCCAGGGCAGAGAGGAAGTTATCTTTCTCGGCCGCTGCCACGGAGGACTCCGTCGCCCCCGGCAGAAGGTTGGTAGCTGGGGGTTCGGCAGATGGATCGGAGCTTGAAGCTTTCTTTAGTGCATTGCGTGGCACCTCCACCCCGTCCTCCGATGGGGTGGGGTGCTGGATGCGCGCACTCCTTTTCTTCCACTTCCCCCCCACCAGTACCCAGCCCTCCGAAGAGGCGGGCTGGGTGGTAGAGGAGGAGGGGCCAGGTGACAGAGCCGACAAGGAGGGAGGAAGGAAAGAGGGGGACAGGGCGGCAAGGGAGAGGGACAACCTGCCCTGGGATGGGGCCTCCCCCAGCATGTAGAAGACCCGGTACTGGGCCCCTTGAAAGGGCAGCAGTATAGTCCCCTCCTGGGCCACCCCACCCTGTGCTGCCGCCGGCAGCAGTTGGACCCGGGACTGCCGGCGGAAGGAGAGCATGTGCTGCAGGGCGGGGTCTTTACAGCCTAGGGGGAGGAGACTCAGGACCATCAAAGGCTGGCCCAGGGCAGTGAGGAAGGGCATAAGGACAGAGTTGGGAAGGAAGGGTGGGACAGATGAAAAGACCACCCACATGCCTAGGTCTTCGAGTGGCTCCAGGGGCACGTGCACACCCCCAACCACCAGGCCTCTCTCCACCGCCTCCTGGGCAGTGGTCTCTGAAGCCAGGAAGAAAATGATCTTCCAGAACATCTGGGAGGCCGCCACCACGGCCACGGGCCTCACCACCCATGCCAATGCCCGCACATAGGTCTCTACATGGGGCGAGGCAGTCACCAGGAGGCAGCGGACCCCCTGCCTCCTGGTAAGCGCGGGGAGGGGCCCGCAACTGTCGGGGATGGTAGTCCTGGCGGAGGCGGAAGAAGCAGGGGGCGGGGCGGTGGCCGCCGCCTGGGCACACGACCTGGGGGCCGAGAGGTCGGGGTCCCCAGGAGAAGTGGAGGGAGCAGGGGGAGGGAAGAAGGGGAGGCTGCAGTGGGTGTTTTGGTAGCCTGGGTGAGAATCCCCGCCATGGGAGGTTTGGCCTTCCGGGTGGGGCTCTTGCCCTTTCTTTTCCCCTGGCCCTTCCTGCCCTTTTGGGGGGGTGGGTTCGGGGCTGGGTTGCCGGAGGATGCCGCAGCGGAGGCAGTAAGAGCCCCGGAGACTGCGCCCGCGCCCTCAGCCGACATGGTGGTAGAGTTCTGGACAGCCCTGGATGAGTGGGCCTCTGTTTCAGGGGTAGGAGCAGTGACAGTGGGGGGGGGTCACCGGATGACCCTCCAGTGGGCGTGGGGGTCATATTGGTGGGTTTAAGAGGGAAGGGGTTTGTTGGGGGTGGGGGCCTTTAAGAAAGAGCGGGGAGGGGGAAGAGAGTGGAAGGGAAGGAAGGGGTGAGGTGTGGCTGCCCCTCCCCCACTGGCCGTGCTGAGGACCCAGTCAGATGGGGGAAGGACAGGGTAAGGGGAGTGAGGTCAGGGAAAGGAGAACACAAAAATGGCCACTACTCCCAGCACAAGGTGGTAAGATGGCTCCTGTTCCTGCACTGGAATGTGAAGGGGATCAGACTTTGTGCGTGAGTGTGGGGGTGGGGGGCTCAGGCGCTAGAGTAAAACAAAAATAAGGGGGGGAGGGGGCGTGGGCACGCGGGGGGGGAAGGAGGGGTGGCACAGCCAACCTAGGGCGAGTGGGGGGGCTAATGGGGGAAGGGGTGTACCCACGTGTGCCTGAGGGGTGGGCCCACAGCAGCTGCTGCAGAGCCTTGAGAAACCAGGGGGAGAAAGAAGGGGCAGCTGGTTAGAGGGGGCCCAGGTGGAGGGGGCCCAAGCGGCAGCAGTAAGGGAGGGGGTGGCTGCAGGGGTGGGGCAGGGGCTACACCCTAACACCCCATCCCTGGCTATACAGCTGCCCCTCTGGAGCCCCTGTGAAGAAGGGCCCTGCCCAAACTCACCCCTCCCCAAGCCACTCCACAGGAGGCTGTGGAGGGAGCCCAACCTCTGTTTTAAGAAAGCCCCTTACCTTTCCCAGGTGGTGAGGATGCGGCAGCTGCTGGATGAAGAGGTGGGCCCAAATGGGGGGCCAGCAGTTTCCCCCCAGAAGATGGAAAGAAGGAGGGGGGACCCCCCGCTAAAGGGCAGCGGGCAAGAGTCCCCCACCCTCCACCCGCTCAGCAGCTCCTGAGGGACTAGCTGGGAGGGTGGAGGAGTGTGGGGAGAAAGAAGCAGCCTATCTGCCCGAGGCAGGAGGGAAGCTGACCCCAGAAAAGGGGGGGAAGACAGCTCTGTGGGTGTTCCAGGCAGCCAGGGGCTATCTGGCTCCCTGCACCTCACCTTTGAACCATGGGGGGCTGGGGGGTCCCACAGCAGTGGCAGCAGCCCTGCAGGAGCCTCCCAGGGGGCCTCTGGCATCCTGCCTGGAGCACCCACAGCCAAGCAGAAGGGCCGGCAGGGCAATCTGAGGCAGCTGGATGGAAGACAGCTCAGCCTAATGAAAGCCAGTTGGTGCCAATGACTGGGCCAATGAGAGGCCTTTAAAACCCTCCACAGTGGGAAGGGCAGGGGTGGGGGAGAGTGAGAGGAGAGTGAACAGGTTTGAGAAGAGCAAAGGAGAACAACAGGAACACTGGAGATCAAAGAGGGAGAGTGGGAGCTCTGACAAGATCAAGAGAGAAGGCCTGGGACCGCCATAGACTAGAGAAGGCCTAGGGAGGAGAGTTGCTGTGCCAAGGACAAAGGGAGTCAGCTCCTCGCACTGGCAGCTGCACAGGGTCCCTGGGCTGGAACCTGGCATGAGTGGGTGGGGGCTGGGTTCCCCCCAGACCACCCCTTGCCCCAGCGAGGGCAACAGGGCTGTTAAGGGGTCCTAGCGGGCTGGTCTGAGGATAGAGACCCAGGAATTGGACTTACTTTGTCACTGTATAGATATTCATATCTATATAGATAGATACACACACACACACACAGAGTGGTCCCTTTTCATCTTGAGAAATGATGGTTAGCACTGGCAATGAGGATCTATGGGCGGTGTTCGAGTCTGTAGCTTCTCTCATGGCTTATCCATCTACTGTTGGATTTGCATGGTCGATTGCAATAACCGCACGTCAGTCTTTTTCTGAATTCTTGAGTCTGAGAGTTTTTCCTTCTAAGATGAAGTTCTTTTGCATGGCTTGCACATATAAGCTGTGTCTACACGTGCATGCTACTTCGAAGTAGCGGCACTAACTTCGAAATAGCGCCCGTCGCGGCTACACGTGTCGGGCGCTATTTTGAAGTTAACTTCGACGTTAGGCAGCGAGACGTCGAAGTCGCTAACCCCATGAGGAGATAGGAATAGCGCCCTACTTCGACGTTCAACGTCGAAGTAGGGACAGTGTAGACGATCCGCGTCCCGCAACGTCCAAATTGCCGGGTCCTCCATGGCGGCCATCAGCTGGGGGGTTGAGAGATGCTCTCTCCAGCCCCTCAGCTCACTGGTGGCCGCGTGGAGCGGCCCCTTAAAGGTCCCCTCCCCCGCCCTGACTCTGCAGGAAGCTGAGGCAACGTGCAGGCTGCAGCCTGCACATGCGGGCAGCCTGCACAGCCCTCAGCCCACCACACAGCGGCGATGGCTGCCCAGCAGCGCCCCCAGCGCCCCAAGGGGACCCCCCCAAGGGGAGCCAGGGCAGCCAGCCCAGCCAGAAGACCTGCCAGTCTGGGAAGCAGCAGCGGGGCCCCTCCTGGACGGAGGCCGAGCTGCGGGACCTGCTGGGGCTCTGGAGCGAGGAGGAGGTGCTCCAGGTAATGGGGAGCAAGAGGCGGAACGCGGATGCGTTCGCTCAGCTGGCCGACGGCCTGGCTGCCCGGGGTCACCCTGCCCGCACTCCGGACTATGTCCGGAGTAAGGTGAAGGAGCTGCGGCAGGGTTATGCCCGGGCTCGGGATGCGGCCAGCCGATCTGGGGCCACCCCCGTCACTTGCCCCTTTTACAGGGAGCTCAGGGACATCCTAGGCTCCCGGCACACCTCCTCCCCTCCGGCCACCCTTGACACCTCGGCTGACGAGCCCCAGCAGGCCCTGCAGCTGGAGTCCGACCCAGAGGCAAGCCCTGCACCCCGGGGTCCCCCCTGGAGGCCATCCCCGGAACATCATGGCAGGAGGAGGAGGAGGAGGAGGAGGGGGGCTCCTCCTCCACAGAATCCAGCCTGCAGATCCTCCTCCTGCCATCCCAGAGCAGCAGCAGGGCCTCCGACCCCTGGGGATCTCTGGACCGTGGGAGCGGACCCACAGGTAGGTACCCCTCTCTGGTGGACACCCCTGGGCTTGAGGGGGGGGGTAACAGAGATGTGTCCAGGGCCCCCCACACGCTCACATGGCCATGGCCCCAAGGACACCAGGGCCATGGCCCTCACAGCACTGCAGCCATCAGCCCCTGCCCCCACCACCCTGCATGACAGTGCCATGCCCCATCCCCGGGCCAGGGGGGAGCGGAACCTCGAGGGGCCCCCGGGCAGATGGGGTGGGACACCCCGCAGCAGCAGCATGTGATGGAGTGGGGGGAGTGCCAAAGGGAGACTCAGGCTACATATGAGCCACAAGAGCCGAGGAGCTCCCAGGGCCAAAGGAGGATCCTGGCGCTACAGCTGGCAGGTGACATCTCTGCCCTGAACAAACAGGAGGGAAGAGCCGAGCTGGCTTGGAATTGGGGGGCGAGGGCGGGGGCCACAGGTAGAGGCTAGGGGAAGGGAGAGCTGGTAGGCAGCCAGCCAGAGGAGGAGGAAAGCTGCATCCCAGAGGGGCCCCCCTTGGGGTCTTCTCCCCACGATGGGTTGGAAGGACTGTCTCTTCCGACAGCTGGTGCTGTCACTCCTGCCAGAAACTGGCCATCTGTGACCTAAGAAAGCTCTCATGCTCTCAGACCCTGCGGGGTGAAGTGAGAGTCGCTCCCACCAGGGGACGGGGTGCAGGGCAGGGGGACTCCTGAACCCCATCCATCACAGCAGCATCTCCCGGGGACGGGGATGGGGAACCTGCAGCACAGGGCGGGGGGGACAAAGGCCACGGCTCGAGGCCCATACTAACGCCTGTCTCCATTCTTCTTCCCCCCCTACTGTCCTGTGTCCTGCACCTGAACCTGCACCATCCGAAGGACTGGAAGAGAGCGCCGACGAGGCCTCAGTTGTCCCGGAGAGCCCTCCGGGAGCCTCGCTCCAGGGCAGCCCCTCGGCCGAGGAACGACCGGCCCCGCGGAGGGCAAGATGGCGGACCCCGCGCCTACTACCGGCGGCGGCGACGGACCCCCAGCTGCTGGCCATCCTCCGCCGGCAGCTGGAGGTGTCGGAGCAGCACCTCCAGCTGCAGGAGCGGGCGCTGGCCTGGCACCAGGAGGCATGGGGGGCCTTTATGCAGACATTTAACCTGGTGGTTGATTACCTGGCCCCCAATGCCGTGCCGGCCGAGCCACCGCCCGCCGCGCCCGCTCCTGCAGCCCCACCACCAGCTGCTCCAGCCGTCGCCGGGCCGTCCGCCGTCGCCCCACCACCCACCCGCGAGGGCCAGAGCGCCAAGGGACCCCTGGAGCCACCTGAGACTCGCTGGCGCCGATACCTTCCTGTGCAGCCCGCTCCCACCCAGCCGCGGACCAGACTGCAGGCACGGCGAGGCTCCCAGCCGGGCACGCCCAGTGCTGGGCTCTAGGGGCGAGGGGCCCGGGACGTGGCCCCCCCCTTGTTGTATATAGTTTGACTGTTTGTTTTTGGTGCCCCCTTTTGCCCCGTCCCCCCCATGTAAATAGTTCTCCCCGTTCTCCTCCCTGCTTTTCTTTTTTGTTGATGGCGCACACTTCTTTGCTTTGTTGTTGTATTGTTTTATTTGTGCACATCTTGCTTTGGTTGAACGTTTGTCCCTCCTTTTTAGTTTGTGTTTCACATATTTATTTATTTACATACAAAAAAAAGTTTCATAAAGACGAAAAAAAAGTTTACGTTCACCCACAAGTTCGTGCTGTCATTTGTCCAGGACAAGTGGGAGGTGGGGCGGTGGGGTGCTCCATGGTGTGGGCGTTGGGGCAGGGGTGTGGTGGAGGAAGGGGCGGGCAGTAGGGGGCCTGGGCACAGTTCACCCCGCTGCCTGTTGGTCAAAGTGGGCCCGCAGGGCCTCCCGGACCCGGGTCCCCTCTGGGTCCACCTGCCGACTGGGGGCAGCAGGTGGCTGCACGTGCGCCCTGCCGGCCTCTGCGGCCCAGCCCTGCAGAAAGGTCTCCCCCTTGCTCTCCACGAGGTTGTGCAGGGCGCAGCAGGCACCCACAATCTGGGGGATGTTGTTGGGGCCTGCATCCAGGCAGGTCAGGAGACATCGCCAGCGTCCCTTGAGGCGGCCAAATGAGCACTCCACCACCTGGTGCGCACGGTTCAGGCGCTCGTTGAAGCGCTCCTGGCTAGCGGAGAGATGGCTCGTGTAGGGGTGCATGAGCCACGGCCGGAGGGGGTAGGCCGCATCTGCGATGAGGCAGAAGGTCATGGTGGTGTCCCCCAGAGGGATCTTCCACTGGGGGATGTAGGTCCCCGCCTCCAGCCGGCGGCACAGGCCCGAGTTCCGAAAAACCCGGGCGGCGTGGGTGCTGCCAAGCCAGCCCATGTAAATGTCCTGGAAATGTCCCCGGCTGTCCACCAACGCCTGCAGGACGACAGAATGGTAGCCCTTCCGATTGAGGTATCGTCCTCCACTGTGATGCAGGGTGCGGATGGGGATGTGAGTCCCATCCAGAGCTCCGAATCAGTTGGGGAAGCCCAGGGTGGCAAAGGCGGCGACAGTGGCATGTGGGTCCCCCAGCCTCACGAGCCTGTGCAGGAGCATGGCGTTGATGGCACGCACGACCTGCAGAGAAAGCACATGGGACAGCCCCAATGAGGGGTGAGCAGGGTGTGTGTGGCCCTGGCCTGGCCTGGCCTGCCCTGCCCTGGCCCCCCTGCCTTGGCCCCCCTGCCCTGCCCTGCCCTGCCCTGCCATGGCCTCCCCCTGTGGGTTCTCTTACCTCCATGAAGACAGCCCCGATGGTGGCCTTTCCGACACCAAACTGCTGTCCCACGGATCGGTAGCTGTCCGGAGTGGCCAGCTTCCAGACAGCGATGCCGAACCGTTTCTCCACAGGGAGGGCATGCCGCATGGCAGTGTCCTGGTGCCTGAGTGCGGGTGTGAGCCACTGGCACAGCTCCAGGAATGTCTGCCGGCTCATCCTGAAGTTCCTGAGCCAGTGGTCGTCGTCCCACTCCCCAAGCACCAGCCGCTCCCACCAGTCGGTGCTGGTGGGGTAGCTCCACAGCCGCCAGCGTGTGAGGCGGGGGGGTGGAGCGGGGTGCTGCAGGGGTAGGGGTTGAGCCCTGCTGCCCTGGGGGCATCTCCTCCCCTGGGGCAAGAAGGTAGTCAGCTGCCTCCCACATGGCATGGGCCAGGGCAAGCCCTGCTCCTGCCGGGAGGGCTGGGTGGACCTCTAGCTGCTGCTGCTGCTGCTGCTGCTGGGGGTCCATGACTGCGGTGCCCGGGGTCTGTGTGCCTATGGCTCCTCAGACCGCGTGCTGTGCAGGCTGAGTGTATGTGGGAGGGGCCCTTTAAGGGAGCGGCTAGCTGTTGCCCTGGAAGCGCTAGTCCGCCCGTTGACCCTGTCTGCACCTGTGCCTGGCATCCCTATTTCGATGTGTGCTACTTTGACGTGTAGACGTTCCCTTGCTGCTCCTATTTCGATGTTGGGCTGAGCAACGTCGAAGTTGAACATCGACGTTGCCGGCCCTGGACGTTGTGTAGACGTTATTCATCGAAATAGCCTATTTCGATGTGACAACATCGAAATAAGCTATTTCGATGTTGGCTTCACGTGTAGACGTAGCCATAGTGTCAAAGGATGAAGTGCCCTGTCATAGCAATTGGTACCAGGTATTTCAATCTGATGATGTTGAATTTTTTCATGGCGTTTTTGCATGTATTCTTGAATCTTAGCTTTGCTCTTCCTCTTGTTCTCAACCCACATGACAACTCATTGAACAGGATTTCTTTGGGAAGACATTTGTTACCCATTCATCTGACATAACCAAACTATCATACTCTTCTGCTGTTGAGGATTGCTATGAGGCTCAGTATGCCAGATCTTGACAGGACACCTGTATTAGAAACCTTTATCTTGCCAGTAGATATTCTTAATTCTGTGGATACAGTGGAGATGGAAGCTGTTCAGTTTTTTCTCCTGGTTCGAATAGGTGATCTGTATCTCAGAACCATATAGCAGGAAACTCAATACACATGCCTGATAGATTAGTGTGTTTGTTTTCACTGTCAGCTCAGGATTGTTCCTATATATATATATATATATATATACACACACATACACAAAATTTACCACGCCTCTTCCAAATCTATTTTTCTGAGTCATTGCTTCCTGGAATAGGGGGTCTCTAGTCTCTCTTCCGGGAAGCAATGACTCAGAAAAATAGATGTGGAGGAAGTGTGGTAAAGAATCAGCTGAACGTAATCTCCAAGTGGGGTGCTTTGTCCAAAAACACTAATAGGCTACGTCTACACAGGGATGCTACATCAAAATAGTTTATTTGGATGTAGCGAAATTGAAATAAGCTATTTTGATGAATAACGTCTACACGTCCTCCAGGGCTGGTGCCATCAACGTTCAATGTCAATGTTGGGCAGCACTGCATCGAAGTAGGTGCTGCAGGGGAGTGTCTACACACCACAGCGACTCAAATCGAAATAAGGGTGCCAGGAACAGCTGCAGACAGGGTCACAGGGCGGACTAGTACTTCCTGGGCAACAGCAAGCCGCTCCCTTAAAGGGCCCCTCCCAGACACACAGAGCCTGCACAGGACGCGGTCTGCAAAGCCACAAGCACGCACACCCCACGGAAGCAGCATGGAACCCCAGCAGCAGCAGCAGCCAGAAGTTCACACACCCACCCCCGGAGGAGCAGCGCTCGCCCTGCTTAGTGCCATGCAGGAGGCAGCTGACCATCTTTCATTTGAGGAAGATGAGCTGCCCCCAGGGGATGAGGAAGCAGCCCCAGACCTTGCTGCACTCCCAGCGCCACCCTGCCCCCATTGCACACGCCGCCGGCTGTGGAGCTACCCCATGAGCACGGACTGGTGGAAGTGGCTGGTGCTCAGTGAGTGGGACGACCACTGGCTCCGGAATTTCCGGATGAGCCAGCAGACGTTCCTGGAGCTCTGCCAGTGGCTCACCCCTTCCTTATGGCACCAGGACACCTCCATGCGACATGCCCTCACCGTCGAGAAACGGGACAGCATCGCTGTCTGGAAGCTGGCCACTCCAGACAGCTACCGATCCATAGAGCAGCAGTTCGGCATGGGCAAGGCCACCATCAGGGCTCTCCTCATGGAGGTAAGAGGACCCGGGGGTGGAGCATGGGGGGGAGCCCTGGGGGAAGCCCGGGGGGGGGAGACCTGGAAGGGGGAGCCCTCGGGGGAGGGGGGGAGCCCAGGGGTGGAGGGCCAAACACTCCCTGCACACCCATCACTGGTGCTGTCTCATGTCTTTCCACTGCAGGTCGTCCGCACAATCAATGCCGTGCTCCTCCACAGGTTCGTGCGGCTTGGAGACCCGGATGCTGCCATCACAGGGTTTGCCAGCCTGGGCTTCCCAAATTACTTTGGGGCTCTGGATGGGACACATATCCCCATCCGTGTGCCAGAGCACAGCGGAGGACACTTCCTCAATAGGAAGGGATACCATTCTGTGGTCCTCCAGGCCTTGGTGGACACCCAGGGCCGCTTCCTGGACATTTATGTTGGCTGGTCTGGCAGCACCCACGATGCCTGAGTCTTCAGAAATTCAGGCCTGTGCCGCTGGCTGGAGGCAGGGAGCTACATCCCCCAGTGGGAGATCCCTTTGGGGGACACCACCATGCCCCTCTGTGTCGTTGCAGACACGGCATACCCCCTCCGGCCCTGGCTCATGCATCCTTACACTGGCCATCTCACAGCCAGCCAGGAGCGGTTCAACACGCGCTTGAACCATGTGTGCCAGGTGGTCGAGCAGACTTTCGGCCGCCTCAATGGGCACTGGAGGTGTCTCCTCACCCGCCTGGATGCAGGCCTCACCAATATCCCCCAGATTGTGGGCGCGTGCAGCGCACTCCACAAGCTGGTGGAGAGCAAGGGAGAAGCCTTCTTCCAGGGCTGGGCTGTGGAGGCTGGCAGGGCTGACGTCCAGCCACCCGCTGCCTCCAGTTGCCAGGTCGACCCTGAGGGGATCCAGGTCCGGGAGGCCCTGCAGGCCCATTTTGACCAGGCTGCGGGGTGAATGCTGGCAGGGCCAGCTGCGGGTGAGCCACCCGCTGCACCACCCCCATCCTCCACAACACTCCCTGCCCCCACACCCACACCACAGAGAACCCGAGAGCACCCCCCCCCAACACTTTTCTTTGAAATAAATGGAAATGTTGTTTCAAACAAAACAGTGCAACCTTATTATTAACAGAAGAAAAGGGGGGAACTATTTACGTGGGGGGGCAGCTACTAAAACAGAGATCCAACAAAAACTATGTACAACAAATGGGGGAATATGTACAAAGGAGGCGGGGGCCACTTCCTTGGCCCCACACCCTAATGTCCAGCGCCCAGTGTTGGGGGTCATGACCCACGCCTCAGCCGGAGCCCTGGTCGAGGCTGGGTGGGGGCCGGGAGAACTGGCAAATAAGGCCGGCCGGTGTCTGCAGGCCCATGCTCCCCCTTGGGGGCAGGCCCCAGGGTGGAGCAGCAGGCGGTGCGGCGGGCAGAGTGGTGGGCGGAGCGGTGGGCGGTGCGGCAGTGGGGGCCAGGTGCTGTGCAATACAGTCAAAAGTGCGCATGAAGGCCCCCCAAGCCTCCTGGCACCAGGCCAGCGCTCACTCCTGGAGCTCCAGCCGCCACTCCTCCACCCACAGGCGCCGGTCCGACACCTCCAGCTGACGCCGGAGGGTCGCAAACAGCTGGGGGTCCGTGGCCGTCCACAGGTGGCTCCTCCGTCGGCCTCATCCTGGGGCTGGCCGGTGCTCCACCAAGGGGCTGGCCTGCTGGGATGGCCCCAGTGGGCTCTCCAGGACCACGGACACCTCGCTGGTGCTCTCCGGGCCCTCCGATGGTGCAGCTGCGGAACACAGGGGGGAACAAGAGTGGAGACAGCCGTTAGTGTGGGCCCCAACCCATGGCCCTTGTCCCCCCACCCCTCTGCTGCTGGTTCCCCATCCCCATCCCCCGAGATGCTGCTGCTGCTGATGGGTGTCCCACCCCCCCAGGGGACCCTAGGTTCCGCTCCCCCCATCCCTAGGGATGGGACATGGTGGTGTCCTGCTGGGGAGGCAGGGGCTGATGCACTCTTCTGAGGGACATGCCACTGCTGTCCTTGGGGCCATGGTCATCTGGGCATGTGGAGGGCCCTGGTCATGTCTCTTGTCCCTGCCCCTTAACCCCAGCGGTGTGCACCAGGGGGGTACGTACCTGACGGTCTGCTCCCACATTCAGGGGACACCCATTGGGCAGATGCCCTGCTGGAGCTGTGGGATGGGAGGGCGGTGCAGAGCCCCCCATCACTGGAGAAACCCCCGTTTTCTTCCTCCAGCGTCCCAGGGGTGGGCTCCTGGCGGGGGGGCTGGGGTGCAGGGCTTGCCTCCTGGGTGGACTCTGTCTCTGGGGCCTACTGGGGCTTGTCAGCCAAGGTGGCAAGAGTGGCCAGGGGAGAGGAGGTGTACCGGCGGCCCAGGATGGCCCTGACCTTCCTGTAAAAGGGGCAAGTGGCGGGGTGGCCCCAGATTGGCTGACCGCATCCCGGGCCTGGACGTAACCCTGCCGCAGCTCCTTGAGTTTACTTCTGACGTGGTCAGGAGTGCAGGCAGGGTGATCCCGGGCAGCCAGGCCCTCAACCAGCTGAGCGAACTCATCCGCGTTCCGCCTCTTGCTCCCCATTACCTGGGGAGCACTTCCTCCTCACTCCAGAGCCCCAGCAGGTCCCGGATCTCGGCCTCCATCCAGGAGGGGCCCTGCTGCCTCTTCCAGGGCTGGCTTCCAGGCTGGGAGCCCTGGCTGCCCTTGGGGGGCGGTGTCCTGGGGGCGCTTGGGGGGCTGGCTGGCTGCCATGGGGTGCAGGATGGTGGCTTGGGGCTGCTGAGTTCCGTGCAGGCTGGGCACGTGGCAGTGCTGCTGCCTGCACAAGCTCTCAGCTTCCTACACAGGAAATAAGGGGGCGGGGAGCTTTAAGGCACTGCTGCACGTGGCCACCATAGAGCTCAGGGGCTGGAGAGAGCGTCTCTCAACCCCTCAGCTGATGGCCGCCATGGAGGACCCCGCTATTTCAATGTTGCAGGACGCAGATCGTCTACACATGCCCTACTTCGACGTTCAACGTCAAAGTAAGGCTCTATTCCCATCTCTTGATGGGGATAGCGACTTCGACGTCTCGCCGCCTTACGTCAATTTCATCTTCGAAATAGCGCTTGCCACCTGTAGATGCAGAGGGCGCTATTTCGAAGTTGGCACGGCTATTTTGAAGTAGCTGGCTCGTGTAGACATGGCTATAGAGTGATACTTGGAGACATAAACAGAGGAATCTCAAGGAGGAGCGGAGACATTATTTTACATCTGTATTTAGCCCCGGTGCAAACACCGCTGAATGCTGCATCCAGTTCTGGTGTCCACAAGCCAAAAGGATGTCTACATTGCAGAGGGGTCACCAAAGAGCCATGTGAATGGGTAAATGATTAGAAAACAGAGCCTTATAGTGATCAAGGTGCTTGATTTCTTTGGGTTAATTGGGAGAAAGCTAAAGAGAGAATTATAGCAGTCTGTAAGCTTCTATGGGGAGCAAATATTCAGTAATGAGCTCCTCAGTCTACTCAAGAAGGGTGTAACATGATCCAATAACTGGATGTTAACCAAGAGACATTGAACCTGGAAATAATGAAGTAACTATGCACCAGAATGATTTATCAGGGGCTGTTCTCGATCACTGACAATTATTACAAAACAAAACAAAATTGGATGATTTGGCTGAAAGATTTGCTCTAAAAAATGTTTTGGGGAACTTCTGTGTTCTGTGAGATGTCAGAACAGATAGTTAGCATGGTTTCTTCTGGCCTTGGAATGTATGATTTCCCCAGAAAAAAGTGTACTTTTACAGAAACAATGTAAAATAGAGTATATCAGTGGACCAGTGTTGCAGGGGTGACACGGGAATAAGAGGTTAAGTTAGAAAAGAAGAGAGGAAGGCATGCTGTGTCTTAAAAACAAGTAAAAACTCCTTAAAGTTGATGGAATAGGAAAAAGGAGACCACTGGAACAATTCAGAAGGGGTGACAATAACTGATGAAAATGATTTAGTAGCTCAGTAGATTTTGTATTTCATAGCATTCAAGGAATAAAAGATATTTTTTCTGTACTAAACAATTGTTCAGGTATTTCCAACAAGAGCTCACTTCAGTTGGTAACTAACACTATTTACCTAACTTCTGTGCCAGTAATTCCTTCTGTTAACCTTTGAAGTTCACTCTCCTTACCAAACCATATGAAGACGATCACTCGCTTTTCAAGAATTCCAAAACATAATACTAATGAAAGAAGAAATAAGGTTTCTTCTTCTAAGTACTTAGAATCACTGTATTAGGAAACTTTAATACAGCTATCCTGAAGCAGCTCTTGTACCTTTATTATATGAAGCTAAGTAGTAAAATGAAGGCCTTTGCTTGCCTATTGCCAAATACTGATTAGGTCTTTGATCTTCATTATACTGTGCTGAATTACCCTTTGCAAGTGAGACAGTGGAGGAATATGCCTATCCATTTCTGTATTCCATGCTGAGATATCCGTTTAGCCTATACTACTCTGGTGCAGGGACATACTCCTTTCATTCAGTATAACACAGTCAGTTCTATGTCTCAGAGTTAGCTGCCAAGTCCACTGAAATCAGTGGAAATACTTGCTCTGACTTCAGTGCGCCTTGGAACAGAAACTGAATTCACAAAAAACAGAGTCATGTACATGTGCTAACCTATTATGTGAGAACAGAGTCTATAAATATGTTGCTGTGTTTTCCTGACTATTACGCCTTCACGTACCCTTTACTACCTGAAGGTAGTCTCAAAATACCATGCATTGACAGATGGTTTTAGAGCTGCTGTGACAAATATGTTTTGAAACATGTTAAAATAAGCCAAAAGAGATCTCTATCTAAATATGAACTTTGTGAGCTAGCAAGCAGTACTTAAAAGACAAATTTTTCATTAACAGAGAAACAAATCAAGTAAAACATATTTCTTAGTCAAATTATTCAGCTCTATGAAGTGGCCTAAAATATATTTATTCTTGATTTTTCATAAATTAAAAGGATGATTTTTTTCTTTCTCAATTATTCAACTGTATAGACCATTTAGATGTCATGTGATATCTGTTTCAGGTAACTGAGAATATTTGCTTTCTATGTGTTTTATGGTGCCTCTTAACAGAACAGCCTTTTCTAACTCTGTTGGTAGTATTGTTTGCAGTAACCTGAAGAAAAAAAAAACTCAGTGAAACTCACAAACTTGTCCCTTCCATAAACAGAACTTGGTCCAAAAATATATTATTGCATTCACCCTGTCTTTTTCCTAACCATAGTATTTCAACATGGACTTTTTAAAATATCACATACAATATTCTGATTGTTTATTCAGAATAAACAACTTCGAAAATTACATTGTGTATCTGAGATTTTATTTTCATTTCATCTTAAAATAGATCAGCATGGCCAAAAATGAAGTGCCTAGATAGAGAAGATATTAATTTTTTAATGTGTGTGTGCGTGTGTGTTCTGGTCATGGACTATAATAAAAATAACTTCAAATGGAAGGGTAATTAGTCCTATATCTCATTATTTAATTTGATTAGAAAAAGTACCATATCACATTGTTTTTGTCTTTGTTGACAAAACACTTGGAGCATCCCCATACTTAAGGCATTCTGTCTACATAAATTGACAGAAAGTGACACTTCTCTCAACAGGGTTCTGCCACTCATCCAAGAGGCAGAACACCTCTACTGACGGATTCTGTCAGCAGAAGTCTGTTGTGGAAGTTCCATGGGGCCTCTGTCAACAGAAAGGGCTTGCAGGATACCAGCACCCATGTCTGCTGTGCTCCTGATTGGCCGTTTTGTTGAGAGAGTGGCTGCTCAGGCCAGCCTCTCTCTATTGACAGAATGGATCACTCTTTCAATACTCTAGGCAGTCTGGCTGTGATCTATTGACAGAAGTTTTGTTGGAAGATGTCTTCTGACAGAAAGTTCTGTCGACAGACAGGTCTAGTGCAGACATAGCCAAAGAGAGAAAGAGAAAGAGAAAGAGAGCAAGTAGGGGTGTGCTTTAGGTGGCTGGCAAAACACAGGTCTTTCATCGATATAAACAATTAAATATATTTACATTTTGTATTCTTAACAACTGAGAAAGGGATATTAGCAGCAGATTATGGATTACAATTTGAATGATTTTGGAAATTTCTTTAATCTGATCATGTTTCTTTGTCCACATCATAAAAATGAATGTAGAATATGCCAGGCTATTGATGGCGTCTCAGAAATTGCTTTATGTACTGTGTCCAATCAGAAAAACATAAAGTAAAATATATACTGTTATTAAGTTTTGGGTTCTCTGTCTATTTGCTTTAATAGAACTTGTTTTTGAAGTTCTATCCTTCAATGTGGGTCCTGAACTCATTAGCTTTGACAGTAACATGCATGTAAATAGCAACGAAGGGTCCTGTGGCACCTTATAGACTAACAGAAAAGTTTTGACCATGAGCTTTTGTGAGCACAGACTCACTTCATCAGATGCTGGTCTTGGAAATCTGCAGGGCCAGGTATAAATAAGCCAGAGCAAAGGTGGGGATAACGAGGTTAGCTCAGTCAGCAAGGGTGAGGCTTACTACCAGCAGTTGATCTGGAGGTGTGAATACCAAGGGAGGGGAAGCTGCTTCTGTATTTAGCCAGCCATTCACAGTCTTTGTTTAAGCCAGAGCTGAGGGCATCGAATTTGCAGATGAATTGTAGCTCAGAAATTTCTCTTTGGAGTCTGGTCCTGAAATTTCTTTGCTGTAGGATAGCTACTTTTAAGTCTGCTACTGCGTGGCCTGGGAGATTGAAGTGCTCTCCTACGGGTTTTTGTATCTTGCCATTTCTGATGTCTGATTTGTGTGCGTTTATTCTTTTACATAGAGACTGTCCAGTTTGTCCAATGTATATAGCAGAGGGGCATTGCTGGCACATGATGGCAAAAATTATATTGGTAGATGTGCAGCTGAATGAACCCACGATGGTGTGGCTGATCTGGTTAGGTCCTGTAATGGTGTTGCTGGTGTAGATATGTGGGCATAGCTGGCAACGAGGTTTGTTGCATGGATGGGTCCCTGAGTTAGAGTGACTGTGGTCCAGTGTATAGTTGTTGGTTAGGATTTGCTTCGGGTTGGCAGGTCGTCTGCGGGCAAGGACTGGTCTGCCTCCCAAGGCCTGTGAAAGTGGGGGATCATTGTCCAGGATGAGTTGTAGAGGTTTTAGCTGAGGACTGTAGGTGATGGCTAGTGGTGTTCTGTTGGTTTCTCTCTTGGGCTTGTCCTGTAGTAAGAGGCTTCGTGGCACATGTCGGGCTCTGTTGATCTGTTTTTTCACTTCCTCAGGTGGGTATTGCAGTTTCAAGACCTATATATAGAATGCTTTCACCGACGCACACAGGCAGAAATTGTGGAGAGACAGCACCGTTTGCCTCACAACCTCAGTCGTGAGGAACGCAATGCCATCCACAGCCTCAGAAACAGCCCTGACAAACCCTGACAAACTGCAGTCTGTGCTCACGAAAGCTCATGCTCAAAACTTTTCTGTTAGTCTATAAGGTGCCACAGGACACTTCGTTGCTGTTACAGATCCAGACTAACACGGCTACCCCTCCAATACTTGACATGCATGTAAATAGAACATCAATTTTAATTGAGTTCATTCAATGAGAGTCACATGGAACATCATTAGAATATTAAAGGGGTTTCCACTTTCATAGTGGTCATTTCCCATCCATCCAATATTATCATGCCTACCCTATCTCATAGAGCCAGAAAGGATCTGCAGAGATTATCAAGTCCAGTTCCCTGCACTCACAGCAGGACCAAACACCACCCCTAACATTTTTTTTAATCTATTTGCCTCAGATCAATAAATGGCCTCCTTGAGGATTGAATTTATAAGCCTGGTTTTAGCAGGTTCAGGCACAAACTACTGAGCTATCCCTGTCACCCTCTAAGCTATTTCTTTCACCCTCTCCTTTTAAAGAACTTGTTATACTACCAGCATATCAATCTCCCTATGAATAGTTTCAATTAAAGCATAGATAAATGTGAACTGTCATACTGTACCAGATCATGGCGGTGTGAGTTACCCTTGGGCAAAACCTGAGTTAAAACAACATGACCAACAGGATTTTCATTGGGAATACAATGAATAGGGGAATTGGCGTCAGTCATTGGAGAACAATGTCAGGCTAGTGCTCTGGTACGATGACTCACTGTTAAACTCCTGCCAGGGTGATGTAACAGAAGACCATGTCAGCTGTGAGTGTGGAACAAATAGCTAAAGCCTGTATTTTGACGTTAAAAGGGGTTCTTTTTGTATGGTCTGATAAATCAGATTCAAAAACTATTGGAAGGAAGGTACTTATATTAAAGGGATCTTGGGGAAATTCAGCTTTCTAATGCCTGTCTAATGTTTCTTTCCATCCTTCATCAACATTTTAGTCTAGATGAGATGAAATCTGAAACTGACATATTGGCTATGTTTACACTAGATAGAACTATGTCTGCACTGTTGACAAAACTCAGCATTATTGTCAACAAACTTCTCCCACTCTGCCATGAGGCAAAACACCTTTCCCAACAGAATTTGTCAACGGAAAAGCTGTGTGGACACCCCAAGGGGCCCTCTGTTGACAGACAGGGCTTTCAGGTCACTGGGCAGCTCAGTCTGCTGTACTTCCAGTTGGCTGCTCTGTTGAGAGGGTATCTGGGCAGTCTGACCAACCTCTGTCTATGGAGTGGATGGACAGAGCAATCCACTTTCATGAGTGGTCGCAATCTATTGACAGAAGTTTTGTCAGAAGATCTCTTCCCAAAGCAACTTCTGTCAACAGATCACTCTAGTGCAAGTATAGCCATAATAAAATTTAGGGATGACCTCCTCCTTAATTTATTTTTGTTTTATATATTTCTATTTATAAAAAATGCTGTGTCAGATTTGGAAAAATATGATGCAGTATAAAATGATAAATGAGGTTACACATTACATTTAGGGTATTCCATTTTTGGCAGCAACATCAACAAAAAGAGGCCAAGACGAAAAAATATCCCTGCAGCAGGCACTTTTCGACATCTTTATTGAATTCTATTAAAGAAAATTTTCTGAGCTTTTTTTGTTGTTATTTAATTTCCAGGCCGTATTTTTGCTGCTCTAAGGCTTCTCAGCCTCACATCAGTTTTGTGCTGCTTCCTGGTGAGAAGCTAACAAAAAGGAGTGCGGAAAAAATCTGCAGAGAGGGACACTGCAGTAAATGAGCCTTTTCCCCTAATTGGAGGTAGGAGAAGAAGGGGAAAAGAGAAGAATTTTAATCAGGTCCAGGACTCACAGCTTAAATCTGTTACGCATATGCATATCTGATTTCTCTTTCTGTATCTTCATGTGTGTTCCTCCTTTCCTCCTACAGCTCCGACATTATAGGCAATTGTCAGGAGGAAAATGTTTAATGGTTGCAGTGAAAATAAAAGTTCGTTTCTCTTCCTTACATCCAATATGGCTATTGGGGAAAAGTCACCTTACCCATACTTATCCAGTGTAAATGTCAGCATCTGCATTAACTGGGCCATATAAGTACCAAACGGATGCACACTTTAGGTTACACCTACATTATAGCAATCTTTCAAAAGATGATCTTCCAGAAGATCTCTTCCGGCAGATCTCCTTTCAAAAGTGCATCCACACACAAAAAAGCAGATTGAAAGATTGATCCTCTCTTTCTATTGAGAGAGTCCACACTGCTCCTGCTCTTTTGAAAGAACGGGCCAGGGATCCAAAAATCCAGTGCCATGAGAACTACTTTTTCAAAAAAAGGGCCCCTGAAGTGTTTACACATACTTGGTTGGTTTTTTTTTTTTCAATGAAGCTTTTGAAAAAAAACACTCTTCCTGATCCAGGAGTGGAAGAGGTCTTCTGGAAGAAGATCCTAATTCTTTCAATTTCAGATGGAAAGAGCACATTTTGTGTGTGGACACTCCATGTGTTCTTTCAAAATAGGGCCTGATTTTCTGAAAAAAAACTTTCTAGAATAGACATGGCCTAGGTGAAGACACTGGGGTCATAAGATGTTAATATCTATGAAGGGATATGCCATTCATCCTATGGAACTTCTTTTCGGTTTAATGTAGCACTGCCAGTGAGCTCCACTTTACCTTCCCTCAACTGTCTGTTACCCAGCCCAGTTATTCAGATCAGGATGATGAGAAGACAAAACAGACTAATAAAAAGAAGCACATATCCTTTAATGACGGGAAAAAGGATTTGGGAGAGCATATCTGAGGCTTTTGCCTCAGTACTCAAGGTCACACATCCAGAACTAAGTATTTATTTTGAGTTATGCCAGCCCAACAGCAATAGAAAGAAAGAAATCTCACCTGTAAGGGCTGTCATTATTGCCTGACTACCCACCATCTGTTTCAAGGGTTGTCATAGCCAGGGGTGGTAGCAGTAATAAGCTCCCACTATCTATAAAATGCTCCCATGGCATGCGTCTCCAATAGCCTCTGACAACCAAAGTCCAGCTCCTGGCCTTCACGTGTGGCTTAGTTTCTAAGCCAGGTGAAACTGTTTGCACTGACAGGAGAAGGGGTGAAGGTGGGTGACTGGCGCCTTAAAACCAGCTGCATTGGGCAGATGGAGCTTGTCAGCCTGGGAAGGCTGCCCACCAAGGAGAAGGACACTCTGATTTAAAACCTCCACTGCCTTGCAGCGATACCTAGTCATGGGAAAGGCTTCGGGAGTAAACCCCGAGGAAAAATCCAAAGATGGAGCCCCTAAAACAGTTTGAGGTTGTGCTCAATCTCACTCTGGCAGCTCCTGTGACGACACTGGTGCCAAGCTGTACTGGCTTCCGCCTTTCCCTTAGATTACATCAGTGGCATGGAGAGGGGGAACCTGCTGCTGGGCATCAGCTGGTTCTTCAAACTTACTTACCCAGGCCTGCGCCCTGAATAGGACACTCTGGCATCGCTTTCTGAGTGGTGACACAACACGGGAAGCAGCAGTTACCGGTATTAAGCCACTGCACTCGACTGGCATGGAGTGAGGTGCCAGGGGTTGCTTCCGATGGTGGGAGAGGTCTTTGGATCTCATTGGGCAGCTACCGCCCGCCTCAAGCTGGGAAGCCCCCAGCCAAGTAGGTGCTGCCTCGCCATGGTCCACTTGCTCCACTGGGTGTGTGGGGCTTAGGGAATCACCAACAGGTGTATCGTTAACCTTACACCAGGCAAAACAAACAAGCAACAAAATAATCCAGCCTTCAGGCTGGGCACATGGAATGTAAGGACCATGACTCCAGGCCTTACAGAAGACCTACAGAGCATTAGTAACCCCCGGAAGACAGCAATCATTAACAACGAGCTGAGAAGACTGTGGATGGACATTATGGCTCTCCAGTAAACAAGGCTATCATCCTCTGGATGTCTCAGGGAGAAGGACTTTTCCTTTTTCTGGCATGGGAAACCTCCAGAAGAGACCAGGTAACATGGTGGTGGCTTCGCAATCAGAAACAGCCTAGCTGGCTCAGTCACACCACCAAATGTGGGAACTGAGAGAATGCTGAAAATACAGCTTCAAACACCAGTGGGCATGGTCAACATCTTCAGCGTCTATGTGCCTACTTTAACTTCTGCCCAGGAAGTTAAGGAAAAATTCTATGATGAACTTAGCATTGCCATCAGTGAGGTACCTTCCCATGAGCCGCTATTCATCCTTGGCGACTTCAACGCCAAAGTTGGCAGCAACAACCACAGCTGGCCATCCTGTCTGGGACGGTTTGGAAGAGGGAAGATGAATGAAAACAGACAGCGCCTCCTTGAACTCTGCTCCCAACATGACCTCTGTGTAACCAATACCTTCTTCAACGTCAAACCCCAGCACAAAATTTCGTGGCAACACCCAAGATCGAAACATTGGCACCAGCTTGACCTCATCCTCACCAAACACAGCCACTTAGGTAATGTCAGGGTGACACGTAGCTACCACAGCACAGACTGTGAAACTGACCATTTGCTCATGTGTAGTAAGGTGCACATCCAACTGCGAAGATTCTTTCTCTCCAAAAAGGAAGGGAGACCGCGCATTGACACTGGCAAGACTCGTAACCCTTCAAAACACATGCGAGTTTGTCCAAGCACTTGAAGAGGCTTTGTCCCGCCCGGATGACACTGATATCAGCAAGAGATGGGAAAAACTGTGGGATGCTATCTATAATACTGTGATATCTACCTTTGGGAAGAAGACAGTCAAGTCTGCTGATTGGTTTGAAGCCCACACGGAAGTGCTGACACCCCTGTTTGAGAAGAAGAGACAGGCACTGGCTGCACACAGGTCCTTTCCCAGTGAACCTGCAGGTGCTCTGGTCTGCTTGGAGTCAAGTGCAGTAGGTTGCTCGGCGGTGTGCCAAAGATTACTGGCTCCAACTCTGCTCCAAGATTCAGCAGGCCGTGGACACTGGTAACATGCGAGGAATGTACGATGGGATGAATCAGGCCATCGGTCCATCACAAAGAAAGACTGCCCCACTTAAGTCAGCCACAGGCGAGGTCTTGAAGGACAGAACCAAGCAGATGGAACACTGGGTGGAACACGACTCACAGTTGTACGCCAAAGAGACCATAATTACAGAGAAAGCCCTGAATGCCATCGAGCCTCTGCCCACCATGACTGAACTCGATGCTGAGCCCACCTTCGAGGAACTCAGCAACAAGCTAAAAGCACTCTCTTCTGGAAAAGCCCCAGGGAAAGATGGCATTCCCTCAGAAATCCTCAAATGTGCCAATGGTAGCCTAGTTTCAGAGCTGCATGGAATACTTTGGCAATGCTGGAGAGAAGGCAGCTTACCGCAAGATATGAGGGATGCTAACTTCGTTACTGTCCACTGGACCAAGGGTGACAAAAGCAATTGTAACAACTATCGCAGCATCTCCCTTCTCAGTACCGTGGGGAAGCTATTTGCATGTGTTGTTCTGAGAAGGTTCAATGTTCTTGCGGAGAGAGTCTACCCTGAGTCTCAGTGTGGGCTCAGAGCTGAACGGTCCACCATAGACATGGTTTTCTCTCTTAGGAAACTACAAGAAAAGTGCAGGGAGCAGAACAAACCTCTGTATATTGCCTTCATCGACCTGACCAAGGCATTTGACCTTGTCAGCAGAAAAGGTTTGTTTGCGATTTTGGCTAAGATTGGCTGTCCCCCAACTCTGCTCAGCATTATTAGGGCCTTCCATGAAGGCATGAAGGGGACCATCGTATATGACGGATCCACACCCGAACCCTTTGAGATTCTCAGTGGAGTGAAGCAGGGGTGTGTGCTGGCTCCAACACTGTTCAGCATCTTCTTTGCAGTTTTGCTCAAATATGCCTTCGGAACTGCTACAGAGGGCATCTCTCTCCGCATGAGAAGGGACGGCAACCTCTTGAAACTGTCGAGGCTTAGAGAGAAGACCAGGGTGCTTATGAATCGTCTAAGGGAGTTCCTTTTTGCTGATGATGCAGCTATTGCTGCTCACACTCAGCAGGAACTGCAGTCACTCATAACTCACTTTGCGGATGCATGTAAGGAATTTGGTCTCACAATCAGCTTAAAGAAGACCCAGGTGATGGACCCAAACAGGGGTAACGAGCCATCTATCAATGTGCTAGACTACGAGCTGGAAGTCGTCCATGAGTTCGTGTACCTAGGCTCGACGTTCTCGGACAACTTGTCATTTGATAGTGAGATCAACAAGCGCATTGGAAAAGCTGCCACAACATTCTCCAGGCTAACGAAGAGAATATGGACTAAAAATAAGCTCACTGCACACACCAAGGTGCAGGTCTACACAGCCTGTGTTTTGAGCACTCTGCTGCATGCCAGTGAAACATGTACTTTGCGCTCAGAACAAGAGCAGTGGCTCAACACATTCCACATGCGGTGCCTTAGGCGCATACTCAGTGTCTCATGGCGGGACAAGGTCCCCAATAGGGCAGTGCTTGAGAGCGCAGGCACCGCCTCCATGTTCACCCTTCTCAAACAGAGGCATATGCACTGGCTGGGCCATGTCTCACACATGATGGATGGCCGAATACTGAAGGACCTCCTCTTCGGCGAACTGGCGTCTGGAAAGAGGACGAAAGGGTGACCTAAATTACACTACAAGGACATGTGCAATCATGACCTCAGTGCTCTCTCTGCCAGTGTGAACACCTGGCATTTGCGCACCTCAGACAGGCATGCCTGGAAACAGGGAGTGAAGGAAGCTCTTGTTATGTATGAAACTACCTTGGTGAAGGAAGTGGAAGACAGGAGAGCCCTCAAGAAGATCCGTGTCCATGGTACCAGAGCGACATCTGCCTACTGCTGCTCACAGTGCAGAAAGGACTGCCACTCCTGGATTGGACTGCACAGCCACAGCAGACGCTGCTCGAATCAGTCCAACTGGGGCGCAAATCCATGATCCCTCGGAATCAAAGGATGCCTACTTGCCACCATCCAAATATCTCTCTCCTGTTGAGATACATTACTAGGGCAAACATGGAGTCTCCTTAACTCTGCTCTGTTAGTGAGCTCCAACTTCACCCTTTCAGGGGTGACACCTTCCCAGCATTCTGTCTAGACATTGACTTCAATGGGAACTTTGAGGGCTCAGCACTTCTAAACTGAGGTCACTTGCCCAAGGAATGGGATAGTTCAGTGGCTTGAGCCTCAGCTGGCTATAATCTGGGTTGTGAGCACAATCCTTGAGGGATCCTACGACAAATCAATTAAAAAAATCTGTCAGGGATTGTGGTAAATCTTCCTGTGAGGGAAGGGGACTTGACTGGACTCTATGACCTCTGAAGGTCCCTTCTGGTTCTGTGAGATAGGAACAGCTCCATATATAATTTTCCATAGCTCAGGTTGATGGCACAAGTTTTAGTGCTCAAGTTTGAAAATATCAAACTATATTACTACATAACATATAAAATGTATGATGCCATTTCTTATTTCTCCAATTTTCCTCTTGACTGAAACTTACCACCACAAACTTATAAGCTGCGTCTACACGTGCATGCTACTTCGAAGTAGCGGCACCAACTTCGACGTTAGGCGGCGAGACGTCGAAGTCGCTAACCTCATGAGGAGATAGGAATAGCGCCCTACTTCGACGTTCAACGTCGAAGTAGGGACCGTGTAGACGATCCGCGTCCCGCAACGTCGAAATTGCTGGGTCCTCCATGGCGGCCATCAGCTGGGGGGTTGAGAGATGCTCTCTCTCCAGCCCCTGCGGGGCTCTATGGTCACCGTGGGCAGCAGCCCTTAGCCCAGGGCTTCTGGCTGCTTCTGCGGCAGCTGGGGATCTATGCTGCAGGCACAGGGTCTGCAACCAGTTGTCGGCTCTGTGTATCTTGTGTTGTTTAGTGCAACTGTGTCTGGGAGGGGCCCTTTAAGGGAGCGGCTTGCTGTTGAGTCCGCCCTGTGACCCTGTCTGCAGCTGTGCCTGGCATCCCTATTTCGATGTGTGCTACTTTGACGTGTAGACGTTCCCTCGCTGCGCCTATTTCGATGTTGGGCTGAGCAACGTCGAAGTTGAACGTCGACGTTGCCGGCCCTGGAGGACGTGTAGACGTTATTCATCAAAATAGACTATTTCGATGTCGCAACATCGAAATAAGCTATTTCGATGTTGGCTGCACGTGTAGACGTAGCCATATATTCACTCTCCCTTTCTAACAAGAAAGAGGTTTTTAATCCAAAAGGTTTATCTCCTCACCCAGAGCAGCACCTAATAACATTCAAGGTGTGGGGTAGGGGGCTGAGAATCAACAACATGTGCCTTGGGCATGAGCTCCCATCTGCCAGGGCTCAGTGAAGTAGATCCACTTCCACCCTCTGGCTCTTCTCAGTGGACCACCCAGCCTGCCTGCGCAACCAAAACTTGTAACTCAAAGCTGGGGCTAAGATCAAAGAGTTTGAAAACCGCTAAGCTAGAACTTCCCAAAACACACACCCTGTTTTTAGTTGCTTTGGACTCCTACCATCTAGTTACATTCACCTGCTTATATAAGCTCCATTTACCCTTACCCTAAAGTAAGTTACCTAGAAGAACCAGAAATTCTACAAATTTTGTTTCACAATTTCTTCTGAAATTTTCTGTTGAATGAACCATGGATCCAGGACTCTAACACATCAAATAGTAGCTCTCAGAAGATTCATGGGCAGAAGGTACATTTGCACAGTTGTCTCTTGTCTCTGTTTAAGATAACCTTAAAGTGACAGTGTTACATGAGTGTACACTGTAACTTCAGTCCTCTGTAAAGTCTTCTGTTTATTCATTATTACCTAGATGCTTTATTAGTCTGCATTAAAAAAAAAATCTGGTTTTCCAGTTCTCTGCTTTTGCCTCCTTCTTTAAAAGTTAAGTGTTCTCTCATGAGATTCAGGTAGACGTAAATGGGTCTCAAAGGACCCAATTAAGTATTCATCAGTTAGGCAAACTACCCACAGTTCTAACCCTCTCCAAACAGTTCAAAAACACTGCTTTGTAATTGTTGTTAGGATGCTTTGTTTGCTTGTTTTTAAGTAAACTTTTGTAGCTCTTGTAAAATTAAACGTATATCCTATTTAGAGCAAAAGCTAGTGATGAGGCAGGAAATCTCCTTTTTCAAAATGCAAATTCATATTTCTTAATAAATAAATAAATAAATAAATTTCCTTTTTCTAATTATTAAATGAATCCTTCTGAACCCTTTAAATTTCTTTAGTGTTGTAAACATTTCCAGATACCATTATCTATATTGTTTTCATAACAAAGAAATCTTCAGTGTTTCCTTTGCTACTGTTTAGAAAACACTACACAGAATCACCACAAATTATGCTGAAGGAAATCAAGAAAGTGATTGTTATTACAGTATGCAGCATCACAGAACAAGAGCCTCTTTTTTAAAAAAAAGTATGTGAAAAGACAAACAGGTTCATAGTCTAACATAGTACATTACACATTAAAACCCAAACAATAACTCCCTTTCTCAAACTCTGAGCACTTTCTCAAATGAGCAGATGCATAGACTTCATGTCCATTGACATCATGTGAATGGTGTGAGTAACTTTGGCTACGTCTACACGTGCACCCAACATCGAAATAGCTTATTTCGATGTTGCGACATCGAAATAGGCTATTTCGATGAATAACGTCTACACGTCCTCCAGGGCCGGCAACGTCGATGTTCAACTTCGACGTTGCTCAGCCCAACATCGAAATAGGCGCAGCGAGGGAACGTCTACACGTCAAAGTAGCACACATCGAAATAGGGATGCCAGGCACAGCTGCAGACAGGGTCACAGGGCGGACTCAACAGCAAGCCGCTCCCTTAAAGGGCCCCTCCCAGACACAGTTGCACTAAACAACACAAGATACACAGAGCTGACAACTGGTTGCAGACCCTGTGCCTGCAACATAGATCCCCAGCTGCCGCAGAAGCAGCCAGAAGCCCTGGGCTAAGGGCTGCTGCCCACGGTGACCATAGAGCCCCGCAGGGGCTGGAGAGAGAGCATCTCTCAACCCCCCAGCTGATGGCCGCCATGGAGGACCCAGCAATTTCGACGTTGCGGGACGCGGATCGTCTACACGGTCCCTACTTCGACGTTGAACGTCAAAGTAGGGTGCTATTCCTATCTCCTCATGAGGTTAGCGACTTCGACGTCTCGCCGCCTAACGTCGAAGTTGGTGCCGCTACTTCGAAGTAGCGTGCACATGTAGACGCAGCTTTTGAGACAATGAAAATAAGGGGATCATAATTTGTTCTGAAGGTGTATAGTTTTTTAGTCATGTTCACCAGATTCTATTGCCATTATTTTGAGTAGTGCCTTTCCTCCCTAACAGTCCCATGGCAATACAAGAGTAAGGTGCCACTCAGGGGTTACATCTATACTACAGTGATCTGTCAACAGGAGTTACTGTTGGAAGAGATCTTCCGGCAAAACTTCTGTCAACAGATCATGTCCATACACAAAAGTGGATCAAAAGAGCAATCTGCTCTGTCGACAGAGAATGCCCAAAACAGCTCACCTGCTCTCTGATAGAATGGTGAACCAGAAGCTCAGCAAACAGGGCTGCCTGGTGAACTGGAAGCCCTGTCTGTTGATAGAGTGCCCCCCCCGCCCCGGCCCCGAGTGTCTGCATGGCTTTTTTGTCTAGAGAAACTGTCCACAAAGGTGTTGCTCCTCATCGCGGATAGGCAGAGTGCTGTCTGCAGAACTGCTGAGTATTTTTTACATAGACACTCTCCAAGTTTTGTTGACAAAGCCCCAGTTTTGTTGACTATACTCTGTAGTGTAGATGTAGCCAAGGTGACCAAGGATAGTTTAATCTGGATTTTGGGTGGTATGTGAATTAAACTTTGAGCTATCCCTCACTCTTGAATTTTAAAATTTATTTTATTGTCTTAAACCTTATGTAGGAAAACTACTACTAATAAAAACTAATAGAGTTGGTAATTTTTGGGTTTTGAATTTTAATTAAAAATTTAATATAAATTAGCATCAGGAATAGTTCTTCATGAAATTTGGGTTAAACATTTCCTATATTTCAGCCATTGCAAAACTAATCTTTTTATCATGCCACACTTTTCAAAATTCATCTAGTTTTTCCACCCAGATCTATTC
This sequence comes from Carettochelys insculpta, assembly GCF_033958435.1. NCBI lineage: Eukaryota > Metazoa > Chordata > Testudines > Carettochelyidae > Carettochelys > Carettochelys insculpta. Next base: position 94,404,411 of record NC_134137.1, on the reverse strand, counting down.
AATTATTTGATAAAGATCCCAGCATGGCACTGTAGTAAGGTAACAGAGAGGTGGCCGTGTTAGTCTGTCCTCCAACAAAATAAAACAGCAGAAACATAGCGCTTTAAAGACTAGCAAAATTATTTATTTGGTGATGAGCTTTCATGGGACAGATCTACTCCATCACATCAATTTCATTTCCAATACAGACTGACATTTATAAGTACAGGGGACCAAAATCAAAAAGGACTAAAGAAGGGGGATGCAGGGAGGGCCCATCCTCCTCCTTCAGTCCTATTTGATTTGTCAGTTTTTATTGCACTTTTGTTGGTCCTCTGTACTTTTGATTGTCAGTCTGTACTGGAAATGAGATTTGTCTGATGAAGTGGGTCTGTCCCACGAAAGTTCAACACTGAATACATAATTTTGTTTGTCTTTAAATTGCTACGTTTCTGCTCTTTTGTTTCCCTGTAGTAAGGTATCATCATGGATTGATTGGCATGGATACTATATTTATATAATTGTCCTTTACTTTCACATTGGATTGGATTCATCTACCCTTATTTAAGCTGAATAGCAACTAACTTCTCCCATGTATTCCTAAGGACCTCAATGACATTACTGTATGTATTGGGACTAAGAGGATCATAATGTAGTCTTTTATGTGCCTAAGAAATTGAACACAAGAAAGATTTGTCTTCTACAAATATAAACTTACTTTACTAGTGTTTTACAAATTTTGAGACACATTGTCATGGAGGGATACAAATGGCTGGATACGGGGCCACACAAAGGCCTCTCAGCCTTAATTTTAAAAATCAATAGTAAAGTCAAGCCTACACTAGAACCCTTTTTCTGGGAGGTGATATTTTATGATGTTTGTGCAGTTTTAGGAGCAAAAAAAGTATTTCCTGGTACAGTTTTCAAGACAGTGGAATGTAAATGCTTCTGGAGAAACATAATGCCTTGAATGGTGCTGGCTGGATAGCAGTGGCCGGGGTAGTATGGGTTTGATCTATCCCGCATTGTTTTAATGCATGCTTTATCAGAGTATTAAAGTTCCTGATGATATCCTAAGCATGGTTTGACATGCTTTTTATGCATTCAATGAAGTCCTTTGGTACCATTACAGCTAAATTGAAGCTGGTCTCCAAACCTGAGAGTCTCTTGGTTTTTAATTATAATCCTGTACAGCTACAGTGTGGGAAAGGGATAAGATAATGTTCCCCATGGCCTCTTCCTCCATTACAGCAGGCATTCTGCACAAGAGCAGGCTCTCAGTTGGTATGTCTTCAGTGACAGAAGCTATGGCATACAATGTGTACATGGAAATGAAAGAAAATACATATAATTTGGGACAGCAGGACTGAGTGCTAAGTGGGGTGTTGTAGAAATGTTAGGGCATTTGAGAGTGGCATTTGGCCTTTTCCTTGAAAAATTAATAAAAGGGTAGCAAACACTCCTGAAATTTATTTGTGTCTTTTTTTCTACATAAATATTTAAAATTACTTTTTTACAGATGTGTTTGTACAGTGCCTAGCCAATTAGACCCCCTATTTAGCTGGAGATTTGGGTGCTACTGAAATGAAAATAACAATAACATCAGTTAAGCAAGAAAGAGTCTACAACAGCCCCAACAGTGTAGCGTGACTGGGACTCAGTGTGAAGGAAAGAGAAAGGAAAGGAAAAGTGAAAGGAGTTATAAATATTAATTTTAATTTTAAAACACAAAGAGACCAAAGATCTCTTAAATTCAGGCCAAGAGTCACTTGATTCTAATCCAGCATCTAGTGTATCACCACATGCACTGAAATATGCACAGCTTTCCCTTGTTCTGTGAAAATGCATCATAAAATGTTATTCTCAATAATGAAAATAACAACTTTATTGCCTTTTCAACACAAGATAGATGCTAGAAATCTTCAGACCAGTTAGATATACTGTAATGTACATCAAACAAAGAAAACCTAAGAAAATGTGAGGTCTGAAAATTTTGGATTTGAGCCAGCTCCACACACCAACAAATAGCTCATTTTTAGCAGGCTGGACAAAACACTTCTTTCACAGAGGAGCAGTCTGTTATTCCCTCCTTCCCCACCCCCCTTTTCCTTTAAAGTTCCTGAACACATCATTTTCACTGACTGCTTCAATTTTGGGCTGTACCACCATAGACCCAAGAAGCACATTTCAACTTGTTTTGAGGTAAAATCTGCTTTTTGTCAGCACAGTTACACTACCACCCTTCATCCTGTGGCTTTTGACAAATGCCTGGGACAAAAGACTAATTAGTGCTTCTTCACTTCCTAAAGGATAAGCACAATACAACACACTCAAAAACCTCAAAATAATTGCATCCATGTGAACTAACTAAAGACAGCTTAAAAGCTGAGTGCTCATCGAAATGTAACAATGAAAGGGAAAAGACAATGCTATTTTCTTTTTTTCTTTCACATGGGTTCTGGTCAGTTTTACATTTTGACCAGTAACTGCAGCAAGGCCTTAAAAGGTAATATAATGCCACCAATATAATTATTAGGAGTAGTTTTCAAAGGAATCAAAAGAACAACTGAGGCTCAATGTAGTATAAACACATTCCAGTTGACAGGAATAAGGGGATTTTGAAGTTTCCGGGGTCCTTTTGAAAAGGAGCCCCTTCTGGACAAACCACGTGGCAGCGAGACATGGCAATTTCGAAGAACCACAGCTGGCGGCATGCTAATGAGGTGCTGAATATGTATTTCAGTGCCTCATTAGTAATCTTTGAAATGGCCATTGGCATGGCCATTTCGAAGATTTGGGCTAGTGTAGACGTAGCCTGTTGACACAAATGTAGAGTTCTACTGAGACTGTCAACAGAACGCTTTATGTATGTTGACGCTCCATGAGTTATGTTGACAGAATGCCCTTTCTGTCAACAAATCTCTCTAGTGTAGATACAGATTGTATGAACAAAGATTGAAAATAATGGGGATTTAGTGACAAGAATGTTTGCAATCTGATGACTAGATCATCATGCAGATCGTATAGTTAAACAGCAATAAAAAATGGATATATTCATTTAATTATAGTCTCCTCAGAGCAAGGGTTTTGCAACTTTTGTGTTTATACTGCATTGAGCATGGTGCAGCCTCAGTTGTGCTTTTGATTCCTTTGAAAACTACTCCTAATGATTATATTGGTGGCATTGGATTACCTTTTAAGGCCTTGCTGCAGTTACTGGTCAAAATGTAAAACTGACCAGAACCCATGTGAAAGAAAAAAAGAAAATAGAATTGTCTTTTCTCTTTCATCATTATGTTTGGACGAGCACTCAGCTTTTAAGCTGTCTTTAGTTAGTTCACATGGCTGTAATTATTTTGAGTTTTTTGAGTGTGTTATACTGTGCTTATCCTTTAGAAAGCGAAGATGCACTAATTAGTCTTTAGTCAACAGATAGGAATAAGGGGATTTCGAAGTTCCTGGGGTCCTTTCAAAAAGGAGCCCTGTCTGAATGAACCGCGTGGCAGCAAGCTGCATGGCAGCGAGCCGCGGCAATTTTGAAGAGCCGTGGCTGGCGGCATACTAATGATGTGCTGAATATGTATTTCAATGTCTCATTAGTAATCGACCATTTCGAAGATTTGGGCTAGTGTAGACATGGACAACAGTGTTATTCTCAAAAATTCGAGGAATAACTCTCGTTGACAGACTTTTGTCCACAGAGCTATGTCTACAGTAGCATTCCTCTTTCGAAAGAGGCATGCAAATTAGGACAATTGAAAATGCAAATAAGGCACAGCTTTACACATCTGGCACCTCATTTGCATTTTCTTCACTCAAAAGATCTTATTTAGAAAGAAGAAAAGCAGTGTAGATGTTGCTGTTTCAAAAATAAACTCCATTTTCAAAGGAACCCTTATTCCTAATTTTTTTTAGGAATACGGGTGATTTCAAAAACAGAGTTTATTTTCAAAACAACCAGGTATACACTTCTTTTTTTCTTTCAAAAGAAGTTCTTTTGAAAAAAGAAAATGCAAATGAGGTGCCAGATATGTAAAGCTACACCTCATTTGCATTTTTGATTTCCCTCATTTATATACCTCTTTCAAAAGCAAAATGCTAGTGTAGACATAGCTCAGAAATGCAGTGTAGATACTTCTGTTAATAGAGAGGGTTTCTGATTCACCTGGCATCCCTGTTTGCAGAGGTTCCAGTCAGCCATTCTTTTGACATAGGGCAGGGCAGCCTGGCTGCTCTTTGTGGACAGAGTGGATTGCACAATCTGCTTTTGTGTGTAGATACACTCTGTCAGCAGAGGCTTTGTTGACACAACTCTGTCAACAGATGTTACTGTCAACAGATGCTTTAAGTGTAGACATAGCCACAGAGGTAGACTTACTCATCCCTTCTCAAGTTGTCCCACTGATAATATGTGTACTATCCAGTATAAATGCTACTCACTAAATTTGGGCCAAGAGTAAATAATTTTCTTACATGAAAGACACACATGCATACACACAAATCATTTTTTTCTTTTGTTTGACGATTCTGCAATCTAGATAGCCATTGGGTTAGCATAAGCCCCATGAATCCATTTCTAGTGGAGCTGTGAAAAGTTCATCAATTGTCCCTGTTATCACCCCTGCATTTCTGAGTACCCGGTTTGTCAGCAGGGCTGAACACACATGAGCTCCCATGCACAGAGAAAGGTGCTGTGTGTCTGTGTAATTGTTACACAGCTGTCATCAGTAGTGATATATTCAGTTTGGGGTTTTGTCAAATCCGTGGCCCACACATTTGTGGAAGTCCTAATTATCTGTAGTATTATGTAGGGACAGAATGTGGGAGAAGGGAACTATATTAAGGATGCAAAGTCAAGACAAGAAAAAGATAGAAAACAACCGAACTAGGCTGCCCACGCAACCTGACTTCACCTTCTCTCCACTGAGCTGTTTGTGTTATGACACAATCTTCAATTACATGATCATAGTTTTTCCCTACAGAACCTCTGTCCTTTTTGGGAAGAAGGGGCGTCCAGAAGAAGGACTTCCTTCTGGAAGACGCCTGGGGGCCGCGCTTCTACACGACGTTTTGGAGTCTGGAAGAACGGTCTTCCAGACTCCAAATCACGTGACCTTATGCTAATGAGGTGCAGGGAATTTACATCCGTGCCTCATTAGCATATTTCAGGCTGTGTATTACCATGCCACTTTCAGAGAAAGTGACCTGCATAGAAACGTCCAAACAGAATTATTAATCTACTTATAAGCCTTTCTATGGGTCTAATCACCAGAGCATCTGATGGGTTCAAAAGCAGCTATGATTTAGTCAGGTTTGTCCTGTTTCAAGCAGGGTGCTGGACTAGATGATCTTTTGAGGTGCTCTCTGGAACACTGAGATGAAGATTAAATTTTCAACTGCTCACTAATTTTTGTGCTCATCGTCAGATTCCCTTGTCTGGTGCTTTCACAATATTTAACATAAATTGTCCTTTGTGTACTCAAAGCACATTTCCTTCATTTGCAATTGACCTGCTCATTTTGGCTGCTGTTCTTCATTTCTTAGCTCCTATACCCACACCCCACCTCCTATTGCTCTTAGCCATTCCTATCTTTTGCTTTGCCCTTCAGCGCTACAGTCAGGACTTCTCCATCTTATGTAGATATTTATGGGGTTACTGAAAGTACAGAAGAGACAATCTCTGGTCTAATTTCTGGTGTCTGGAGTCAGAGTAGCTCCTGGCAAGATGTGTGATTACAGGGAATGTCCACTTAGCTCTAGGATGGTGCATACTCAGTCACTTTATTGAGATGGTGCATATGAAGGCTGATCAGCTTGTTGGGCCTATGATGGGATACAGAATACTTCAGGGCTGATAGACTTTTTAGAGGATTCTATTACCAATCACTAAAAACCTTCTGAGTGTGTGCTAACTGATATTACTTAAGAGGTTTCTAAGAAGTTTGGCCAAATGTATTTATTTAGTATTAAATTTATTTGAGAGGTTTGGCTAAATTAGGGTCATTTTCACAGAGAGCAAAAGTAGTGTTCCTTAGAGCATGGTGCTCCTAATGACAAATATAATGTCTGTGCCCCATGTAAAGGAAGCATTAGAGATTCTCAGTAAAAGGTTTGTAAACATTTCTTAGCCTGGACAAAACAATGTATTTTCCCCTGAATTTGTTCTAGGCAAATGCTGAAATATTTTTAAAAAAATCTGACACCAAATTACTTATTTTTGGCAAATTTATAAGCATATTAAAGCAGGTCTTTTTAATAGAAAATATTAAGTGACCTTAATTATTGGTGTCCCCAGCAGGCCTTTCTATAACAAATGATGCTTGAATCTGGATTTGGTCCAACACATATAATTTCATTTAAAACAAAATGATGATAGCATTTTTACATCCATTTTTCACTTTGCTTAGGCAGGTAAAAATACAACAATACAAAAAGGTCAACAACGAATCCGTCACATGGACCTAGATTTTAACCTCACTAGAAAATAATTGTATCTTAGTATATATTCAGAGAATTCTTAGCAGATTTTGGGAGCTAATGATATACAAATACATTCATCATAAATAATGATACATACAAAACTATGCATATGCAATTTGCAGGTTGAACCTCTCTCACCTGGCACTCTTGGGACCTGACCAGTGCTGGATGAGAGGATTTGCCGGCCGACAGAAGGTCAGTACTTTCTGGAAAAAACAAGTTTTTCTGTGTCACATTATCGACTAAGAGAATTTCTGGAACATTAGCTTTCATGAGTAAAGATCCATTTCATCAGATGCGTCTGACAAAGTGGGTCTTTGCCCACAAAACCTATGCTTCAAAAATTCTAATAGTCTATAAGGTGCTACAGGACTTCTTGTTGTTTTTGCAGATACAGACTAACATGGCTACCCCTCAAGTAGGACACTACCAACACTTGCACTGCTTACTGGGCTCTTAGCAGACATTTAAGGGTAAATACAGCTAAATAACTGCACAGAATACTGAGAGCCAAGACTGGTGGCTGTAAACAAACTTTATGGGACAACAGCAAACTTGGCCACACACATGATATGTGGTCATCTGTCAACTAACTAAAATCATGCTAGATGATGGAGTTTGCTGAATGGGAACATTCTAGATTAGAGAGGTTCAACTGGTACTGAAACATTATGCTGAAAGAGCTCTTTACCGTCACAGGCTGATATTTTCTTTTAAGAATAAGATTATCTTAAGTATTTTAGGAAGTATGTATCTTCATTCCACATGATTCTTTCTAGCTCATTTTCATATAAAAAATAAAATTGAGGATAAATGACAAATCAGAGGTATTGATAGCTCTTGAATGAAATACTATGAGATCAGGGAAATATAAGGATAAATAAGAAAATAGAGAAAAGTTCATGAATAGAACTTTTAATTAAAGTGCTACTTAATGTTAGAATGGTATCAAAACAATCATTGTTCAGTTGTTCTGCTTTAAGACAGGCTCTAATTTTTTTAGCTATAATCTCATTTGTTTATCTTTCATTTTCAATATGAGAAAAAGGACAAACAGCTTTATGTTTCAAATTGCTTCATATTTACATTAATTCCACATGGCTCAAGAAGAGCTGTTGAAATATATACTCAAATAAGAGGGTTATGAGGGAGGGTGTGGGGCTGTTACTGAAAGAGGGAGGTAATCTGGTGACAGATGATGTGGGAAAATACTCAGTGCTTTTTTTGCCTCTGTCTTCATGGACAAGGTTAACTCCCAAACGACAACATTAGGCAATGCAGTATGAGAAGGAGTGGGCAGCACTCAGTGGGTAAATAATAGGTTAGGAGCTATTTAGAAAAACTAGACACACGCATATCCATGGGTCCAGATTTAATGCATCCAAGGTTAGAGGGAATGGGAAGATGTCATTGTAGTTGGCAATTATCTTTGAAAAGTTGTGGAGATCTGTAGAGGTCCCCAGTGACAGGAAAAAGGCAAATGTAATGCCCTTCTTTTAAAAAGGAAAGAAGGACCATCCAGGGAATTATAGACTGGTCAGCCTTACCTGAGTCCCCAGAAAAATCATGGAAGGGAGTCTAAAGGAATCCATTTTGGAGCACTTCGAAGAGTGAAAAGTGATTAAGAGTAGTAAAAATGGTTTCACAAAGGGCAAGTCATTCCTTACCAGTCTGATTAGCTTCTATGATGAGGTAACTGGGTCTGTGGACATGGGGAAGTCAATGGATTTGATATACCTTGATTTTAGCAAAGGTTTGAATACAGTACCCAACAACATTCTTGCTCATAAATTAAGAAAGTATGGATTGCTTAAATGGACTGTAAGATGGATAGAAAGCTGGCTAGATGGTTGGGCCCAACATGTAGTGATCAATGGCTCTATATCTGACTGGTGGTCAGTTTCAAGTGGAGTTCCCCAAGCATTCAGTCTAGGATTGGTATTGCTCAACATCTTTATTAATGACTTGGGTGAGGGGATGGATTGCACCTTCAGCAAATTTGCGCATGACACTAAGCTAGGGGGAGAGGTAGATACATGGCGAGTAGGGACAGGATCCAGAGTGACCTAGATAAATTGGAGGATTGGGCCAAAAGAAATCTGATGAGGTTCAACAAGGACAAATGCAAATCTCTGCACTTGGGATGGAAGAATCCTAAGCATTGTTAGTAGCTGGGGACCGACTGGCTAAATAGCAGTGCACTACAATAGGACCGGGGGATTACAGTAGATGAGCAGCTGGATAATAGTCAACTGTGTACCCTTGTAGCCAAAAAGGCTGATTGTGTATTGGGGTGCATTAGGAGAAGCATTTCCAGCAGATCTAGAGAAGTTATTATTCCCTTTTATTCGGCACTGGTCAGGCCACATCTGGAATATTGAGTACAATTCTGGGCACCACAGTAAAGAAAGGATGTGGATGCATTGCAGAGGGTTCAGCAGAGTGCAACAAAAATGATTAGGGGGCTGGAGCACATGACCTATGAGGAGAGGCTGAGGGATTTGGGATTATTTAGTTTGCAGAAGAGAAGAGTGAGGAGTGGTTTGATAGCAGCCTTAGGCTTCCTGAAGGGGCATTCTAAAGAGGATGGAGAGAGGCTGTTCTCAGTAGTGACAAATGGCACAAGAAGCAATAGTCTGAAGTTACAGAAGGGGAGGTGTAGGTTGGCTATTAGGAAAAACTATTTCATCAGGAGGGTGGTGAAGCACTGGAATGTGTTACCAATAGAGCTGGTGGAATCTCCATCACTAGAAGTTTTTAAGTCCCAGATTGACAAAGTCCTGGCTTGGATGATTGACTTGGATGGTTTAGTTTGGGTTGATCTTGCTTTAGGCAGGGAACTGGACTTGATGACCTCCTAAGGTCTTATCTATTCGTGGGATTCTGTGATTGTATGATTCTAAATGGAACTGATCATTAAAAGAAGTTCAATAATGTGTGGAAAAAAAACTTTTAGACTGGTATCTGGAAATTGTTGCAAACCCCGTCTAAACATAAAGCAGAGATTACAAATTTTGATCTAGAATCTTTCCTCTGCCAAATTTCTGTACAAGCTAAATTTAATCATCTTCACCAGAGATACAAAGTAATGCAGTCTAGGGGCAGTACTCTTTTTCATTAGCTGGTCATGCTTTCCCAAGAGAACATATGAACTGCTCCAGATTGAAAGAATACTGATGCACTGTGACCCTTCCTTTGCTATACCTGATAATAGACCTGCCAATGGCAGAAAAGCCACCTCTACAGGATGAAGAAAGAGACACCATTGGGTTCTGCTTCTACAATACACATACAAAATAAATAAATAAATACATAAATAAATACATAATGTTTTTCATTCAATTTTTCATAAACACATCCCTAGGTTTACCACATTTATCCTTATTTTTTGTTGAACACAGTCTAAATAGAAAAAAAAGCAAGAAAATTAGTTAGAATAAGTGAACACAGATGGATATTTTAATGTCTCAGATTTACACATATGAAAAAGGCATATGCATAATGTTAATTGGATTACAGCTGGTCAAATAACATATTTGAATATGCTATTTTGTTATTTTTTCTATTATTGATAAAATATTCAAATATTCACTTTTACATTGTTAAAGCAGCTTAAATACTGTTAAATGAATAAGCACATCAAAAGTAGTTGTGTGCTTTACTCAACAAATAATTGTTTTGAAGTATAAAATGCTTTCTGGTTAAAGTCCTGTTCATCTAGGAGATTACCTCTTGCTTCATATTCCAATTTGCAGTTGAAATCAGCTGGCACATTTAAAATACCTGTCCCTAGACTTGAAGGTCGGGGCCCTAACACAATCTGTTTATAAGTGGAGTGTCGTCAACTCTGGTATTTGCTTCTTTCCTGGATCTTGTAAAGCCCTAAGTTCTTGGCTTTCACAACAAACTGCAACACCTATCATTCCTTGTCTAAGAGGGCGATTTGCATAAGTGTGGTCTTATAAGTTTTGCAGTCCAGGAAATTATTTTAGCGTTATTTGCTTTGTGCTGGATGATTATGTGATTTTTTTTTAAATGTTCGTGCACTTGGGAGAAAATAATATGTACATTGCTCTAAAACTCTTGTCATTTTAATATGTTACTGATATCTGTGGTAAAGGCATGGTATGTAGCATGCTGGAGCACGTAACTGCAGTTACGGGAATTATGTTGGCAGAAGTTTTCCCATAGAGTGAAATTTACCTTGTCCTTCATATGAACAATTTTCATGCAGTGAAGTGTATGAGAGCTGAGCAACGTAATCCTTCCTACAATCTGCAGGCATCAGGCCTCCTTAACTCCCCAGAGTCTGTTCTTTCCTGCAGATTGTCCAGTAGAGAGACTGTGATGCCTATTTATCCCACGTATTGTGAAGTCTCTCTCCTTCCATAGCATCTCCATTGACCCTCTGCATGCTACCTAGTGACGGATATGTAGCCATGTTTGTCTGCATTTCATCAAAACAAAAAAAGCAGTTATGTAGAACTTTAAAGACTAACAAAATAATTTATTAAGTAATGAGCTTTCTGAAGAAGTGGGTCTGTCCCACCAAAGCTCATCACCTAATACATTATTTTGTTATTCTTTAAAGTGCCACGTGACTGCTTTTTTGCGTTGATTGTTTGCTACCCAGGCAGTCATATGTCTGAGCAGATCACCACTCCATAGCTGTGTCATATGAATGCATCAATAACATTCCTCTCCCTCCTTTATGAAGAGTAGCTGTTTTATGTCAATCTCTGAACTGGACACTTACATATTATTTCACTAACTTCAAACTTGAATATTAGCTCTTATTTGATTTCACTTAACGTGTGCATTGACCTTTTCTTCACACCTTCAAGGATGAGATTAAGAACTGAACAGGCAGAGGAAAGATGCCAATTTCCTAGATTGAATGGTGTTTATTTCAGAAGAGAACAGAAAAACAAGTGTAAGGAAAAGGCAGATTTATTGTGCCTTGCTACTCATATTATATGCATGCTGGAATTTTTCCTTATTGCGAAAACACATGGGCTATGTCTACACTACAGCCATCTGTTGACAGAAGTTACTGTTGGCGGATATCTTCTGACAAAACATCTGTCAACGGATTGTGGCCAGACCACAAAGCAGATTGAGAAAGTGATCTCCTCTGTTGACAGAGAATGACTGCTTGGTTACTCTCTCAACAAAATGACCAAACACAAACGCAGAAAACAGGCAGCCAGGTGACCTAGAAGCTCTGTCTGTTCACAGACGGCTCCCCTGGAGTATCTGCATGGTATTTTTCTCTACAGATTCTGTCCAGAAAGGCATTCTGCCTCCCGGGGCACAGGCAGTCAGCAGTACTGCATTGTTGACAGCATTTTCAGCGTAGACATGCCATGAGTTTTGTCGACAAAACTCTCCAGTGTAGATGTAGCTACAGAGTTCCTGGGGTTCTTTGTCTGTCTTCCATGTTTTTGTTTTTATTTTTATTTTTGACCCACAGAAGGGAAAAGGCTCTAAATTGCCAAAATATGGAAGATTAAGATATGTAAAGTCCACATTCCATAAACTGTATTCATCATGGGGATAAAGAACTGTATGTATTTTTCAGATGTTTACATGCAGGTGAGTCGTTATTTTTGCATTTCTGATTGTCCTCACTAAGGCTGTGTCTACACTACAAGATAAAATCAATTTTAAGTCAGTTAGCCCAATTTTCCAAGTGCCTGTCCTCACTATAAATTCTATTAGCATAATTTGTGGACCACTAAAATTGACATGATACCAAAATCCTAAAATCCAAGTAACCCTGTGGGTGTAGCATTCACTTTGAATTTAAAATTCTTAATGAAGGGTAGTGAGGACATGGCATATCTTTAAATTGAATTCATTAGCTTCTACAGATGTCCCATATGTGCCCCACGATGCACCATAGTTCTCTGCTCTGGTCTCTTACATCTCCACTGCTTTTGATTGCAGAGGAGTTAGGCAACTGGAAGACCATTACAATTCGGCTCCTGCAAGCCTGTGACTGCAGGGTCATGAGACGCTGACAAATCTGCTTTCTCTTTCTTTGCTAGGAGTGCAGCTGTGGGGTCTGTGGCTCTGTGTATATTCCTACTAGCTGCCTTTTTTTCTGCGCTGTCTGGCACCAGCTTCTGGCCCCCTGTACCATGTGTCAGCTACACTTTGGGCAGTGTCATGCTTGTCTGGTAGCATGAGAAACATCTTTTCAGACATTTACATGTTGTTGTGACCCCCACATCTCCTCTCTTCCCTCCCCTTGGAGGCACCACACAGTCGGGAATGTTCCCATGCCCAGCTGCATCACATGGCTTGACCTCAAAACAATAAAAGGACATGATGCACAAGGTGCCAGCCAAATTGCTCACAGTGAGGTTCACGATTTTTGGGGCCAAGCTGTAGCCAGGGGTCTTCTAGCTGCCCAGGGAACATCTCCTTTGGTGGTCACAATTTTCAGGGGCTGGCTGTAGCCTGGGGTCTTATCATAGAATCATAGAACAATAGAGCTGGAACAGACCTAAAAAAGCCATCGAGTCCAGCCCCCTGCTCTAAGTAGGACCAAACCCATCAGATCAGCCCCGCCAGGGCTTTGTCGAGGTGAGACTTAAACACCTCCAGGGATGGAGACTCCACTACTTCCCTGGGTAGACCATTCCAATACTTCACCACCCTCCCAGTGAAAAAGTTTTTCCTAATGTTCTACCTGGACCTTTCCAGCTGCAACTTGAGACCATTGTTCCATGTTCTGCCAACCGTGACCACTGTGAACAGCCTCTCTCCAGCCTCTTTGCATCCTCCCTTCAGTAAGTTGAAGGCTGTTATCAAGTCCCCCCTCAGTCTTCTCTTCTGCAGACTAAACAGTCCCAATTCCCTCAACCTTTCTTCGTAAGTCATATGTTCCAGCCCCCTAATTATTTTGGTCGCCCTCCGCTGGACCCTCTCCAGTGTATCTACATCCTTCCTATAATTGGGGTTCCAGAACTGGACACAGGACTCCAGATGTGGCCTCACCAAAGCTGAATAAAGAGGAACAATCACTTCTTTGGATATACTGGCAACGCTCCTCTTGATGCAACTTAATATGCCATCTGCTTTCTTGGCTACAACAGCACACTGTTGACTCATGTCCATCTTCTTGTCCACTACAACTCCCAAGTCCTTTTCTGCAGAACTACTACCGAGCCAGCCGCACCCCAGCCTATAACAATGCTTGGGATTCTTGCAGCCCAAGTGCAGGACTCTGCACTTGTCCTGATTGAACCTCATCAAATTTCTTGCAGCTCAGTCTTCCAATTTGTCTAAGTCACTCTGGACCTTGTCCTTACCCTCCAGCATATCTACCTCTTCCCCTAGCTTAGTGTAATCCGCAAACTTGTTGAGGGTGCAATCCGACCCCTCATCCAGGTCATTGATCAATACATTGAACAGAACAGGACCCAGAACCGAACCTTGGGGCACTCCACTAGAAACCGACCACCATCCCAACATCGAGACGTTGATCACTACCATCTAGGCCCGACCTTCTAGGCAGCTTTCTATCCATCTTATCATCCATTTATCCAATCCACATTCCTTTAACTTGCCAACAAGAATATTGTGGGAGACTGTATCAAAAGCTTTGCTAACATCAAGATAAATCACATCCATTGATTTTCCCCTATCCACAGAACCAGTTATCTCATTGTAGAAACTAATCAGATTGGTCAGGCATGACTTGCCCTTCATGAATCCATTCTGACTATTCCTGATCACTTTCCCCTCCTCCAAGTGCCTCAAAATGACTTCCTTGAGGAACCCCTCCATGATTTTTCCAGGGACTGATGTAAGACTGACTGGCCTATAGTTCCCTGGATCATCCTTCTTCCCTTTTTTAAAGATGGGCACTACATTTGCCTTTTTCCAATTGTCTGGGATGTCTCCCGATCTCCATGACTTTTCAAAGATAATGGACAAGGGCTCGTCCACAACATACGCCAACTCCCACAGAACTCTGGGATGAATTAGGTCCAGGCCCATCGATTTATGGACATTTAGCTTTTTTAGATAGCTCCTAACCTGTTCTTTCTCCACCATAGGCTGCCCACCTTCATCCCACAATGCATCACTTATCGCATTAGTCTGGGAGCTGTCCTTGTCCGTGAAGACAGAGGCAAAGAAAGCATTAAGTACTTCAGCTTTCCCTACATCATCTGTCACTGGGTTATCTCCCTCATCCACTAGGGGCCCCACACCCTCTCTGATCACCTTCTTCTTGCTAACTTGCCTGTAGAAACTTTTCTTGTTATCCTTCACATTCCTCGTGAGTCGCAATTCCAGTTACGCTTTCGCCTTCCTGATAACTGCCCTACATTCTTGAGCTATACGTTTATACCCCTCCCTAGACATCTGTCCCAGTTTCCACTTTTTGTAAGCTCCCTTTTTGTGCCTAAGTTTTCCAACGATTTCCCCTTTAAGCCAGTCTGGTCTCCTACCATATTTACTTCTCTTGCTGCACACTGGGACAGTTTCTTTCTGCACCTTCTGTAGGGCTTTCTTAAAATACTGCCAGTTTTCCTGGACTCCTTTTCCCTTCATGGTAGCATCCCAGGGGATTCTACCCATCAGGTTCCTGAAGGAGTCAAAGTCTGCTTTTCTGAAGTCCAAGGTGTGTAATTTGCTGCTCTCTTTCCTTCCTTTGGTCAGGATCCTGAAGTCTACCATCTCATGATCACTGCTTCCCAGGTTGTCATCCACCTCTACCTTCCCAGTTAGTTCCTCCCTGTTTGAAAGCAGCAGGTCGAGCTGCGGATGACCTTTGGTCGGGTCCTTCAGCACTTGTACCAAGAAGTGATCCCCAACATTCTCCAGAAATTTTGTGGACTGCTTGTGTAGTGCCTTATTGGTCTCCCAACAGATGTCAGGGTAATTGAAGTTCCCCATGATAATGAGAGCCCACAATCTGGAAACTTTTCTCAGTTGTTCAAAAAAAGTCTCATCTACCTCATCATCCTGATTTGGAGGCCTATAGCAGACACCAACCACCACATCTCCAGTGCTGCCTACACCACTAAGCTTTACCTATAGATTCTCAACAGGGTTTTCTCCCTCTATGTACTGGAGTTCCAAGCGATTATAGTACTCTCTTACATACAGTGCAACCCCTCCTCCTTTTCTCCCTTGCCTGTTTTTCCTGAACAGTTTATACCCTTTCATGGCAGCGCTCCAGTCATGCGAGTCATCCCACCAAATCTCTGTTATTCCATTCAAGTCATAGTTCTTGGACTGAGACAGGGCTTCTAATTCCTCCTGCTTGTTACCCAGTGCTTCTGGCATTGGTGTACAAACACCTTAGATAACCAGTCGATCTCCCCGCCCTCACTACTCCAACCAAGGATCCACTTTTGTTGTACATTCCTCTTTGCATTTCTTCCCGGGCTCCAAGTTCCTTTTTACTCACAGAGTTTTGGTCACCTCCCCCAGAGAACCTAGTTTTAAGCTCTCCTCACTAAGTTTGCAAGCCTACTTGCAAAAATGCTCCTTCTTCTCTTGGTTAGGTGTACCCCATCTCTTCCCAATAATCCTTGTGACCAGAACAGCATCCCATGATCAAAGAATCCAAAGCCCTCTCTCTGACACCACATGCCTAACCATGTATTTACTTCCTTAATTCGACGGTCCCTACCTAACCCTTTCCCTTTGACAGGAAGCATGGACGAGAACACCATTTGTGCTAAAATTCTTTGACCCTTCTTCCCAGCACCACATACTCTGCAGTAACCAACTGAAGGTAATTCTTGGCCATATCATTAATTCCCACATGCAGAAGTAGGAAGGAGTAGTATTCTGAAGGCTTGAGCAGTTTTGTAAGGCTCTCAGTCACATCCTGAATTCAAGCTCCTGGTAAACAGCACACCTCACGGATTGCAGGTCCAGTCAGCAGATGGATGGTTCAGTCCTTGTTCAGAGGGAGTCCCCTGTCACCACCACCCATCTTTTTCTTCTGAGGGTGGTGGTGTTTGAACCCCCACCCTGAGGTCTAAACATCCCTTGTCCTGCAGCAGAAGCAGTTCTCTTGCGATTTTCTTCCTGTGAGGCTCCTTCTAAACCATTCACCACCACAGAACCAGTGGAGAGTGCCTGAAGGAGATTACTTATCTCTGTATCAATGGGGGACTTGTGTACTGGCCTTCTTTTTCTTCTAGAAGTTACATGATGCCAGTTCTCCGCTTCATCCCTTACCACTCTCCCCGGTTATTCTGCCTGCTGTGTTTGCAAGATTAAACACTCCCTTCTGTCAAGGAAATCTTCATCATCCCTGATTGAGCATAGGGTCAACACTTGAGACTCCAGTCCTCTAATTTTTTCTTCTAAAATGGAGACCAGCTTGCACTTAGTGCAGACAAAATCTCTTCTTTCCTCAGGGAAGAAGACAAACATAGCGTGTCCCCAGCAGGTAACAGCAGCAGATTTGTCACTATCCATGCCTGCCATCCTAGAACAGTGATTTAAAAGAAAGGTAAGGGTCCTTGGCCCCTTCCACTCCCTTCCAGACTCCCACTCTAAACTCCCTGTTGGCAGTCCCCTGTTCACAAGCTCACCTGTTCGCTTGGACACTGCTTTATAAAACTCTGAACTGCCTCCAAGTCCCTCCCCTCACTGAGGCTCAGCCAATCAACAGAGGCATCTAGATAACAAGCTTATTTAGAAGCCAACAGATTACAACTGCCAGCCCCAGTCCACCTTCGGGGGGCAGGGGGGCAGGGAAGGAAAAAAAAACCAACAACCAACTACCACACACCACTGAGCAGAAAAACACTACAGCCACAGCCAGAAAGTTCCAAACACAACACACACCCAGACAGCATCTTACTTAAGAATCCTGTTTTTGCTTCTCCTTTACCTGCCTGGAGAACTTCCTGTCTAACTCCCTGTTCCCAAGCTCTTGTAGCTGCCCTTAGTAATCATGTAACAGCAATGAAGGGTCCTGTGGCACCTTATAGACTAACAGAAAAGTTTTGAGCATGAGCTTTCGTGAGCACAGATTCACTTCATCAGATGAAGTGAGTCTGTGCTCACGAAAGCTCATGCTCAGATCTTTTCTGTTAGTCTATAAGGTGCCACAGGACCCTCCATTGCTGTTACAGATCCAGACTAACACGGCTACCCCTCCAATACTTAGAATCATGATTTTCAGGGACTGGCTTTAGCAGGGGTTCTTTTAGCCACCTGGGAGGCTCCTACATCAGCAGGAACAATTTACAGGAGCTGGCTGTAACTGGGGGTCTTTTAGATGCCCCAAGCCATACATGTTTCAGTGAAGGCAATATATTAGTTATACAATTACCACAGTTGTCTAAGTAAGGCTTGCAGCGGGCAATATTCTTGTCCTAAGGATCTTCTTTTCGAAGAGCAAACCTGGCTGTATTCTGGGTACTTTTATTCTGATGAGTCATTCTAGTTTCAGTGTAGCGACTGTGTCTACTTAGACATGAGAGTCTTCTTTGGTGGGAGGCCTAAATCCAGATAAAAGTTCCTGAAAGGACCTCAATGGGAGGTCATGATTTTCGTGGCTGTCAACAGTGTACTATCTTTTAGCTGCTATGGGTCATTACTGATGATTCATTCGAGTTTCAGTGTAACAACCATGTCTACTTAAGCACAAGGGTCTTCTTTCCCAGGTGGCCTAAATCCATATTCAAGTTCCTGAAAAGGCCTCCAGGGGCAGTTACAGTTTTCATGGCTGTCAATAGTGTACTGTCTTTTAGCTGCCCTAAGGCATTACTGATGATTCATTCCAGTTTCAGTGAACTACCCATGTCTACTTAGTTCTCTTCCCCCCCCAGAAAAAACCTAGGCACACTATTTCAGTGTAGCATCCATGTCTATTTAAACATACTTAACATGGCAAGGAAAGAGGGGAATTAAATGTAGGAAGATGACATCATATACCCACATCTACTTGTGGGGCCAGACTACAATGGAGCTCAGGGAACTGTGGGAGAGGTTCCCACAACACATTGCAGCAGCACTCGATTCAAGCTACTTATGTGTAGCATCAGTAAGTCAATTTTGTGAGGAGCATGTCGGAAGGTGAAGATGCTCAAAATTCAGTGGATAAAACCAAGCATTACAAGATCAATTTAAAAAAAAATGATTTTATCTTGTAGTGTACATGTAGCCTAAGTTTCTCTTTCCCAGTGAAGGTGTTATTAGGGAGGAGAAGTGGAGGAAGGACACTAAGTCCCTAGACCCTATACAATGTGTGAAAGAATCTAGAATATTCAAATTCAGCAACATGAGTTGTGAAGACTTCTGTTAAGCCATGTCTACACGAGCTGGCTACTTCGAAGAAGCTGTGCCAACTTCAAAATTGCACCCGCCACATCTACACATGGCGAGCGCTATTTCAAAGTTGAAATCGACGTAAGGCGGCGAGACGTCGAAGTCGCTATTCCCATCTCCAGATGGGGATAGCAACTAGCGCTCTACTTCAACGTTGAACATCAAAGAAGGGCACATGTAGACGATCCTCATCGCACAACGTCGAAATAGCAGGGTCCTTCATGGAA
Organism: Carettochelys insculpta; assembly: GCF_033958435.1. NCBI lineage: Eukaryota > Metazoa > Chordata > Testudines > Carettochelyidae > Carettochelys > Carettochelys insculpta. Next base: position 94,385,410 of record NC_134137.1, on the reverse strand, counting down.
GCCATCAGCTGAGGGGTTGAGAGACGCTCTCTCCAGCCCCTGAGCTCTATGGTGGCCGCATGCAGCAGCCCTTAAAGCTCCCCACCCCCTTATTTTCTGTGCAGGAAGCTGAGAGCTCATGCAGGCATCAGCACAGCCACGTGCTCAGCCTGCACATCCCTCGTCAGCCACAGCCTACCACCCTGCACCCCATGGCATCCAGCCAGCCCCTCAAGTGCCCCCATGGCAACCACCCAAGGGGTGGCAGGGCTCCCAGCATGGCAGCCAGCCCTGCAAGAGGCAGCAGGGCCCCTCCTGGACAGAGGGTGAGATCCAGGACCTGCTGGGCCTCTGGGGCGAGGAGGAGGTGCTCCAGGAAATGGGGAGCAAGAGGCAGAACGCGGATGCATTTGCTCTGCTGTCTGAGGGCCTGGCTACCCGGGGTCACCCTGCCCGCACTCCTGACCATGTCAGAAGTAAACTCAAGGAGCTGGGGCAGGGTTACGCCCAGGCCCGGGATGCGGCCAGCCAATCTGGGGCTGCCCCCGCCACTTGCCCCTTTTACAGGGAGCTCAGGGCCATCCTGGACCCCCGGTACACCTCCTCCCTCCCCCGGCCACTTTTGACACCTCGGTCGATGAGCCCCAGCAGGCCCCGGAGATGGAATCCCCCCAGGAGGCAAGTCCTGCACCCCAGGGCCCCCCCCAGGAGCCCACCCCTGGGACGTCGGAGGAGGAGGAGGGGGAGTCCTCCGGCGACGGGGGGCTCCACATCGCCCTCCCGACCCACAGCTCCAGCAGGCCTTCCGCCCAATGGGTGTCCCCCAAACGTGGGAGCAGACTGTCAGGTATGTACCCCACCAGTGCACACCCCCGGGGTTAAGGGGAGTGGACAAGAGACATGACCAGGGCCCTCCACATGCCCAGATGACCATGGCCCAAGGACAGCAGTGGCATGTCCCTCAGAAGAGTGCATCAGCCCCTGCCCCCCAGCAGGAGAGTGCCATGTCCCATCCCTGGGGATGGGGGGAGCAGAACCTAGGGTCCCCCGTGGCGGGGGGGACACCTATCAGCAGCAGCAGCATCTCCCGGGGACGGGGATGGGGAACCAGCAGCAGAGGGGTGGGGGGACAAGGGCCACTGGTCAGGGCCCACACTAACAGCTGTCTCCACTCTTGTTCCACTCTGTATTCCACAGCTGCACCATCAGAGGGCCCGGAGAGCACCGGCAAGGTGTCCGTGGTCCCGGAGCGCCCACCAGGGCCATCCCAGCAGGCCAGCCCCTCGGCAGAGCACTGACCAGCCCCAGGATGAGGCCGACAGAGGAGCCACCTGCGGGCGGCCATGGACCCCCAACTGCTCGCGACCCTCCGCCATCCGCTGGAGGTGTCGGAGCGGCGCCTGCGCATGGAGAAGCAGCAGCTAGAGCTCCAGGAGCAAGTGCTGGCCTGGCACCAGGAGGTTTGGGGTGCTTCATGCAAACTTTTGACCGCATTGCACAGCACCTGGCCCCCCCTGCCACTCCGCCCGCCGCTCTGCCTGCCACTCCACCCGCCATCCCTCCACCGTCTGCCACCCTGGGGCCTGCCACCGAGGGGGACCATGGGCCTGCGGACACCGGCCAGCCGTATTTGCCGGTTCTCCTGGCCCCCACCCAGCCTCGACCAGGGCTCTGGCCAAGATGTGGGTCACACCCCCCAACACCAGGCGCTGGACATTAGGGTGCGGGGCCAAGGACGTGCCCCCCCTCCTTTGTACATATTCCCCATTTGTAAATAGTTTTTGTTGGACCCCTGTTTTAGTAGCTGCCCCCCCATGTACATAGTTCCCCGTTTTCCTTCTGTTAATAATAAGGTTGCACTGTTTTGTTTGAAACAACATTTCCATTTATTTCAAAGAAAAGTGTTGGGGGTGTGTGCTCTCGGGTGCTCTGTGGTGTGGGCGTGGGGGCAGGGAGTGTTGTGGAGGATGGGGGGGTGCAGTGGGTGGCTCACCCGCAGCTGGCCCTGCCAGCGTTCACCCCGCAGTCTGGTCAAAATGGGCCCACAAGGCCTCCCGGACCCAGATCCCCTCAGGGTCCACCTGGCGACTGGGGGCAGCGGGTGGCTGGACGTCGGCCCTGCCAGCCTCCACAGCCCAGCCCAAGAAGAAGGCCTCTCCCTTGCTCTCCACCACGTTGTGGAGTGCGCTGCATGCACCCACAACCTGTGGGATATTGGTGAGGCCTGCATCCAGGCAGGTGAGGAGACACCTCCAGAGCCCATTGAGGCGGCCAAAAGTGTGCTTGACCACCTGGCATGCATGGTTCAAGAGCGTGTTGAGCCATTGCTGGCTGGCTGTGACATGGCCCATGTAGGGGTGCATGAGCCAGGGCTGGAGGGGGTACGCTGCATCTGCAATGACGCAGAGGGGCATGGTGGTGTCCCCCACAGGGATCTCCTGCTGGGGGATGTAGGTCCCCACCTCCAGCCAGTGGCACAGGCCCGAATTTCTGAACACCCAGGCATTGTGGGTGCTGCCAGGCCAGCCAACATAAATGTCCAGGAAGAGGCCCCAGCTGTCCACCAAGGCCTGGAGGACCACAGAATGGTATCCCTTCCTGTTGAGGAAGCATCCTCCACTGTGCTCCGGGGCACAGATGGGGATATGGGTTCCATCCAGAGCCCCAAATCAATTTGGGAAGCCCAGGCTGGCAAACCCTGCAATGGCAGCATCCGGGTCCCCACGCCGCATGAGCTTGTGGAGGAGCAGGGCACTGATTGCACGGACGACCTGCACGGGAAGGACATGAGAGAGCACTGGTGATGGGTGTGCAGGGTGTGTCTGGCCCTCCCCCCCGGGCTCCGCCTCATGCTCTACCCCCAGGTCCTCTTACCTCCATGAGAAGAGCCCCAACGGTGGCCTTGCCCATGCCGAACTGCTGCCCTATGGATCGGTAGCTGTCTGGAGCGGCCAGCTTCCAGACAGCGATGCCGACCCATTTCTTGATGGTGAGGGCATGTCGCATGGAGGTGTCCTGGTGCCGTAAGGCAGGGGCAAGCCACTGGTAGAGCTCCAGGAATGTCTGCTGGCTCATCTGGAAATTCTGGAGCCAGCGGTTGTTGTCCCACTCTCCGAGCACCAGCTGCTCCCACCAGTCCGTGCTCATGGGGTAGCTCCACAGCCGGCGGCGTGTGCGGGGGGGGAGGCAGTTGGGAGGGCAGCAAGGTCTGGGGCTGCTTCCTCATCCCCTGGGGGCAGCTCATCTTCCTCAAATAAAAGATGGTCAGCTGCCTCCTGCATGGTACTAAGCAGGGCAAGTGCTGCTCCTCCAGGGGCGGGTGTGTGGACCTCTGGCTGCTGCTGCTGCTGGGGGTCCATGCTGCTTCCACGGGGAGTGCGTGCTTGTGGCTCTGCAGACTGTGTGCTGTGCAGGCTGTGTGTCTGGGAGGGCCCTTTAAGGGAGCGGCTTGCTGTTGCCCGGGAAGTGCTAGTCCACCCTGTGACCCTGTCTGCAGCTGTTCCTGGCACCCTTATTTCGATTTGGGCCGCTTTGGTGTGTAGATGCTCCCCTGCAACGCCTACTTCGATGTAGTGCTGCCCAACGTCGATGTTGAACGTCGACGGCACCAGCCCTGGAGGATGTGTAGACGCTATTCATCGAAATAGGTTATTTCGATTTCGCTACATTTCGATGTAGCATCCCCGTGTAGATGTAGCCTTATGGTCACAAAAATTGCATGGACAAACATGAATGAAGATGAGAGTTTCAAAAGCCCAAAAGAGAGTTTAAGTGCTTCATCCTCAAAGAAAGTCAAAAAGAATAGAGCCTAAACTGCCATTTGAAACTTTGAAAATCTCTCCCAGAGTGTTTCACTGAATGGGCCACTGTTTAAACTCCTGAGTTGGACGTGTGCACCTAAATTGACATTCCAGCTCTCAGTTTCCAATGAATTTGGAACCTTTCATAAGCAATGAAGATTAACTTTAAAATGGGGAAATAAAGCGAAGAGAAAGTATAAATAATCATTGATAAAATATGCAAAGAAGAAAATTAGCATAAGAGACTGACAATAGGAGCATCAGTCTCTGTAGAAGCTTGGAAGAGTAAATAAAAGTAACAGCATTGCGCACTTCTTGAATTATATTCATAAAATATGTATCTTAACAATACAACATAGCATGGTATATCAACATAAAAATCTGCAAACATGCTCTAGTTGTTTTGTGGGGATCCAGCAACATAGAATGTCCTTTGTTATACGTTAACATCTTTAAATGAGTTACACTACTTTTGCAATGAATTCTGTTCAAAGATAATTTTATTTAAAAATAAGTTAACATTTATGTGCATGTTTATTATTTTTATGCATTTTATTGTTCTTTTTTTCATTTAGATCTTGATTTTTCACCCAGTTAAGTCAATGGGAGGCCTGCCATTTAGATTAATGGGAGCAGGAGCAGGACTTAACAATAGTAATTGTATACTTAAGAATATAAAAATGGTTATTATGTGCCATACAAGAACTCAAAACTATATAATAGTGCCTCAGTTTTAGAGGTTCCTCAGTTTTAGATTTTGTTACAAACTAGAGCTCTTGTCCTACTGATATGCACGCACTTAAATTGATAGTGTACTCATGAGTGCTCCTATTAAATTCAGTGAAAATATTTACATGAAGGTCCAGTGTACAATACTGATCCAGGGACATGCTTTAGCTTAAATAACATCATACCTCACACCTTAAAAATGAGTTCAGATTTGTGGAAAGGTTCACCACACTACCCTAACCATTCCCATAATTCTGGCCTGATTTTCAGTGAGCATTGAAATTGTGTATAATGTGCTACTTCTTATTTTTTCACAAGAAAACAAAGTGAAATTCAAATAATTCATTCACCTTTTGCTAACTTTGTGCTCATTTCAGTCTCAAACCCAAACAAAACTGAGGAAGTGTAGGCAACATGAGTTGGAGCTGAAGTTATTCAGAAACACTCCTCTGAAATCAAAGCACAGAATTAAGCACATTATTTACTTTAGGAGAAAAACACACTACCAACATTAGGACCAAGAATAAAATCTTTGTATTGTGATATCCCAAACTGGCCCATTTAGTTTTGGTAACTCTTTTTGATAGACAGGAGATGATCCCCTCTAACAAGTTCATTGTTTGAGAGCAAACATTTTTCTTTCTCCAGTTACAAACCAAAACCTTCAATCTCATAGTGTAACATGAGAGATGTATGCATACAGAGATTTACAAACATTTAATGATGTTTAAATTCTAAGTCCAGTGCCCATCTTACTCCTACTGACACACATCTGAAACAGGCTGGTTTCTATCAATTAATTTGCTTGTGCTTGGCTGAAGTCTAAAGCCACACAATAATTCTGAAAATCTGGTCAGTTGTTATTCAGATGCTTAAATATGAATCCAGTAGCCTAGTCTTGGACACTCATTTATTTTAAACCTTGGCCAGAAATAACCTAGCTGCTAATCCAATTACATGTTTGAAGCAGGACTGAAGGTTGTCTTTCCTGAGATCCTCAGGTATTTTGTATAAAATATTCTTCAATACCTTCTGTGTTGCCATCTTAGTGGCTATCTTGTACACATTATTTCATTGCTCATCCTGTAATGCACATTCCTTCAACACTGCCAGGAAGAAATTAGAAATTTTCCCTAAAATTAAAGCCAGATAGATTTGACCCTAGGTTCCCGGCATTTTATAATAATTATACCTTGTTTTCCACAGCATCAATGTTAAGAACTCTCTATTATACTGTATTCTCACATAGTGAATGTCTACCCCACACCCTGTCATATCAGAGAGAAAACCATGCTAGTCTATATACTATCACAACAAAAATGCAGTAAAGTCTGTCCCACCAAAGCTCACTTAATAAATTATTTTGTTAGTCTTTAAAATGCTACTTTACTGCTTTTCTGTCATATAAGTGAGAGGTATTCTTGGTGAAACAAGCAAGGAAAGATTCCTTTTGAGGTCCTGAGAAGAGGGAGAGAAAAGAAGGAACAGGCTTGATTAGCTTCCTTTTCTTCAGAACTCACTCAAAGACTGTTCTTCAAGATAGAAATGGGGAGGAATTTCTCCACCTCTCACACTGACATTGTCTGTGCTGTGAGGAAAAGGGAGACTTGTTTGCCTTTCATGATTTTCCTCTTCTTTTATATGAAGCCCTCAGGAAATGAAGGCCCTATTCTGCTGCACTTTTTCCACCACCTGACAATGAGGCTATACTTTGAACTGTTTCTGAGATGCTGTGTGCCTGACTGACATCCATTTTTTTTTAAAATCAGAAATAGGAGGACCATATTTCTTACAGCGGAAACGAGACACCATGACGGGCTGCCATCACCTCTTGCTTGAGCCTCACTGCTGTTCAGGACTGATTGTGCCTTTTAACTCACAGTCCTCCAAATGTTACTTTGTGCCCTGCTGTGTAGGGTTGGTGTCATCTGAACCCTCTTAGAGGGATGTATGCCTTCATTTTTCAAAACTAAGCATTAGTCCTGATTGCTTTTGTCAACTGTTGGCAAGAACAGATGAGAAAAATGCCCAATTTTCATAAAATAAAATTGGGATGTCCAGGACAGGGCTTAAAAAGGGGACAGTTTTGGCCCAAACAGGTAATGTGGTCACCCAACTTAGAAAGAAATTCTTCCCAGGGAACGCAATTCACAAGGCGTTTGATGGGTTCATTGCTCTTCTTTGAGCAAGTCGGGGACTTGATTTCAGATAAATAAGGGAAAAGAATGGTAAGTAAAAGCTGTATATTTATAAGTAAGTTTATGATATTGTTTTAACTTGTAGTCAGTTTTCAGGCAAGCTTAATGGAACTAGCTCCCATAGGTAAACCTAAACCTTGGGAGAATACTCATAGTCCTTATTAGCCTACAGGTAATAATTAATTTGGCTGAGGGGAACCAAATCTGAATGCTGGTTATTTGACACAGAAGCTATTTAACACTGCATGGGATGCAAATAAATGACTGTTATATAGTGAAGGTGGGCTGGCCACTCCTGTTAAAGTGAGTAAAAACACCAGGAAAAAATAAAGAAAAAAGAAAGTGCCAGAAATGAAACTATTCACATCTTTCAATTGCCTCCAAATTTCCTTCCAAAAAGGCTTTTCATAAAATTATATAAAAAGGAGCAATAAGCAAACTAGGTATAGGTATAACAAAATCCAGATAAACCTTCTCCAGCCATTTGCATTAAACTCAGTCTTATATAAGCTTTTCAAGGCATTTTTGGAATCGCTACTGAACTTGGACTTCAGACTTTGATTGTTCGGAGTTTTCCCTACCAAAGATGTGTCTAGTTATAAACTAGAATTTTAGCAAAATTGGATGCTTTACTATATCATCTAAGAAGTTAAGAAGAAGCCCAATAATATTGACTGTCAGGAGCTAATTATAGTTAAGAATTAATAAGGTGCTGTCTAGGAAACAACCTAATTATAAGTTGTTTTTGTGAAGGATGTGGGAAATGCTTTTAATATGTCATAGATAAAATATGTATAGTTGTGTGAGTACCGAGGGTTAAATTTCAGCCACAACTGTCTTGCAGGAAGGGGAGATGATAAAGTACTATTCACCAAGCTTAATGGGACAATGTAGGTGTCAGTCCACATAAAGTTAAGCTCAGCATAGCCAGAGGTAAAAACACTGGTTTTGGTATAGCAGAGAAAAATGGATAAAAGTGAGGAGTAGAAAAATTATTCTCCTTAGCCTCTGATGATAGAACAAGAAGCAATGGGCTTAAATTGCAGCAAGGAAGGGTTAGATTGGATGTTAGGAAAAAATATTAACTTTCAGGGTGATTAGTTATTGGAATAAATTGTGTAGGGTGGTTTTAGGATATCCATCATTGGATATATTTAAGAACAGCTTAGATAAATATCTAACAGGGATGATAAATAGTGTTTGGTCCTGCCCTGAGGGCAGCAACTGGAATTGATGACCTCTTGAGGTCCTTTCTAGTTCTAGCATTCTATGATTCTATGCTTCTATTCCAAAGCAGAGACTCTACATATTTTGTCTGCATCACTAATACCATTAAACACATCAATATTGAAATACAACTACTTGGAAGTCAAGATCATTGAGTACAATATGGACACTTATGTTTGCACAACTGGTGCATTCTGGCCCAAAAGTAAGCAAAGCCAAACACGAGCATTATCTGAGTACAAGGGCATAGCAAGCTGAGCAATAGGTAGAGCTAATGTAATGTAAATTCCACCTTATTTTTTCTGTCTGCTGCAGACAAAGAAAGCATGAGGAGGTTATCACTATACCCTGAAATTCCTACGTGCATTATTACAACTTTTAGGTTGCCCTACATTATCTTGGGTGGTGACTTATCTGGCAGACAGACAGATCACTGTTCTGAGAGAAAAAGGCCACCTCTACACTTTAGTTCCTAAGCTGTATGGTACTTTCCTTGGCCAGTGCCAAGGACCTTAGCCAAAATGTGAATCTGCTTTATATTCAGCTTCTTTGGGCTTACACAGACACACAAGGTTTTAATTTATGACACTTATTGGTCAATTTTCACATGGCCCAAATGTTGCAGTTTAAATTCCCAAATCTGGAATTCATCTCTTGAGTTTTTAAGACACCACATAAATAGAAGCTATCTAATGTTCAGAGGAAAAGTTCCCACACATTTTAAGATTGAGACGAAAAGACCAAATGAGGGATCAGAGACTAGTACAGCATGTTTCAGGTTCAAAATTCTGGTTTATACCCATTTCAGGTCAGTTTCAATGAAAATTCATTCGTGTAGGATGGTTTACATATTGCTTATTTAAGTCTAATTTCTTGTGGAAAAGTATTCACAAAATAATTCCATTGCTACAACTGACATTCTTGATGACAGGCTCAGCAAAGAAGCAGAAAGAACTACCGTCCTACAAAGAGTTACATTTCTTGTACATCAGATTTTAATCATATTGCTGAGTAAATGTGAGTAAGTTTTCACTGTAACTTCCTGTGCTACTCATGTAGAGACGGCAATAGAGAATTTCATTCTTCAGCATTGTTAATCTTTCAGGAACATGGACAAAAGTACAAAAAAAAACCCAAAACCCTCAATAGGAAAGCAAAGAAATATGTCTTATTCCAACATACATAAACCCTCCACAGAGAACTGAAATATCTTCTGTGGCTGTTTTCAAATGTGGGACATAAACTGATCTATGCAATAGGGAGGAGTGAAGCTCAGGAGGAGAGCACTCATTGGCCAGGTTTCTCTTCTCTTCCATGTTCTGCTGTAGTTTAGTGTTGAGGAGAACACTTAACTATTGATTTTTGAATTTACTCTACCAGTCAGTCATTCTTCTGAACATATTGTCCTGCTCTAGACCCAGCATCTGTCACCACAGTTATATCTACATTGTAATAAATGACCAAAGGCATGGCCAAAGCTGACCCAGTTCAGCTGACTCAGGTTCATGGGGTGGAGTTTCAGGGTTCAACATTAAAGTGCAGATGTTTGAGCAATGGGGCAGGGGACTACTCAGAGCTCTGTAGCATGAGCTTAAAGGCCTACACTGTAATTTTTAACCTGAGAGTTCAAGCCCCATAAGCCCATGTCAACTGACTTGGGCTATGCGAGTTGATGCCTTGCAGGCTTTTGTAGATCTACCCTTAACAGTGTCACTGATTTCATAAGATGTTAGCTATATTTGGCTCACCTTCATGCTGCCTTGCACTTAGATAAATCAGATTGTTTAAAATGATCCTTCACCATTTACTTGACTTTCATTCAAACATCCCATTTTACTTTTCTGTGATAAAACTGAGTACTTATTACTTACACAGGGAAAACTATGCATTCAAAGTAGAAAATAAAAAAAACAAATGTGCAATATCACAAAAAGATAAGTTGTCATTATTAAATTTATTCATTAGGTTCATCAACATTTTTCCATCTTATGCAATTTGTTCAGTATCTCAATGATTCAGGAAATGATTTCTTTTGTTGCTAAAGTTATAGGCCAATTATGGCTAATCAACTGTGATTGCACGATCATAGTACAAGTTTTGGTTGTTGGGCTGCAGACATTTTCATGTAAAATTATTATTCTATATCTAAACTGTTAATTAAATAATCATTGCTAACAAAGTGAAGATCTGTAGCTCATCAGTAACTATTTTACTTGCTTCAGAAAAAAAATACATTAAACCAAATCAAATATATTCCTTCAAAGTGTGAGCAAAATTTAGCTTCAAGGACACCTTTTTAAAAATAAATGTCTAGGGCTAAAGTCTTCACAAATTGAATGATCTCTGAATCATTTGATCTATAAAGCTGCACCAGACAGCTCTGTCCTTCTTTCCGCTTTTTTATTTCTTCTTACTTTGGAAAATTTGGCACAGCTAATTGGATTGATTGATTGATCAATTGATGTATAGTACAAGGGATTACACTGGTAGAAGCAACAGGAAGTAATGCATGCATGCTGATAAAATTGTTTTTAAGACTACTAAGGTTCTGTAGCTAAGCACATACTACAGAGATCTGAAGTAAAAGTTTGAACAATAAAGATTAATGACTGTGGGGAGACTGGATGGAATAACTGTTGAGCTTTATAAACCTCTTGATTTGGGCTGTTGTCACTGTTTTGGGTGTTGGATTGTCTTTCAGGGCATAGACTTTTCTCCCTATGTCTGGGCCTGGCATTTTCTTATATTATTGCCCAGGTATGTTGTCTCCTCTTTTTCTGGGATTTGCAATAAGGCCAGCCTCACATCAGGACTACAGCATGGTGGGGACCTGTTTCTCAATCTCAGTTATACATGACCACATCATCTAAATAAGCTGCAGCATATGAACTGTTGATTGGAAGACTTGATCTGTGAACTTTTCAAGCATCATTGGGTCACCATGGAGGCAAAAGGACATAATCTTAAAATAATGTAGACCCAAAAAGTGGTAGAAGGAATTTTCTCATGTGATTTTTGGCAAGAGAACAATCTTCCAGAATCCCTTGTTTAGGTCTCATATTGTGATAGAATGGATCTCACCCAGCTGGTTTAGCAGGCATTGGGTAACCATCAGGTTTGGAACTGGGTAGCAATCAAATTTGGAGACAACATTAACTTTTCTTAAGACTAGAGAGAACCACAGAGTGTCACCAGGTTTAGAGACCAATACAATCACCTTCATAGTCACTGTGGTACCCTTCTGTGACTCCTTATTCCAATATGTTACAGAAGTCCTTTTTATAACAGCAACCCACCTTTTTGGAGATGTGACATAGAGTTCTGTAGGCTGTGTTGCACTTTCTGTCTTTGGACATGGTGTTGTATAAGGAGCATCTCTCTGGTGCAGAGCACCATCAGGAAAGTATTCAAAAAGAGTCTAATTTGGGCAGTTTGTTCCAAGCCAATATTCCCCCTCCCTCCATCTCTATTGGGTTCTATTGGGTCAGAGACCAAGGATGTGAATGTTTGGGGCCACAGTTCTGGCTCACAGGCTTAAGCAACAACAAATAAGCTCTGATGATCCCTTCAGAGTTTCAAGAGATTATTAAGGCAAATCTCAGTGCCCTTCCTCTTGTCTGACTCAGATTTCCTCATTGGTAAGTCCCACCTGATGGAAGACTTTGGATGGTCTTTCTCATATAATGAGTGGCTTGGACTCTGCACTTGGTGTGGAAGAAGTACTCAGTCATGTGATGTGAATATGCATGTGTATGACCATTTGTTATAAGCTTGCTCCTGGGCCTGTTGAACATTACATAGATTTTCTTTGGTGAAGGGGTCCCTATGGTTTCAATCCTCTCATGAAGCTTTATAACATTCTCTTCCACATTCTCAGTTGTAGGAGTCTATTTTGGCCATGTTTCATGGACCAGAATGAGAATCCCTTTGGTTAGTCTCCTGCATAAGAGTTAGAACAGAGGGAACCTGTGCATGAGGGTAGAACCTTTCTGACATAATAAATAAAAGAGGAGGGATCAGCTGATCTTAGTGGTGGTAGCCCATAGCAATAAATTTTTGAACATCTTTTCTAAGCTCTATTTGGACTATTGAATGTATTAATATCTGATATGACATATCTGCTTGTTATTTGTGAAGCTACAGAGTAACATGTCTACTCCTCTGAGACTGATTGTGTGATAGGCAGTCTATAGGCAGTGTCTTTTTTAAAGTAGATCACATGCCTATGTCAACACCTGAGTCATAAACTTGGTGTCTTTGTAAGTGAGGGTCTTCTTAGGTACTCTGACGATGACAAAGACATTTAGCAATTCCACTTATATAGAGGGGTATTATGGCAAATGTAAGACCAGGGAGGTGTATGAGACAATTAGGAATATTAATAGGAAATAGCAACAGGAGCAGCTGGCGATCAAAGATGAGAACGAAGAAGTGCTTATGAACAGGGAAAAGATGAACAAGATATTGCACCAATCTATACAAAGCACAGTTGGACCCAACTGTATCAGCGAGACTGATTGCAGAACTGAAAGAGATATCTCCACTGAGCATCAAGAACAAGAGCCATATTTCAAAAGAGGATGTAGAAAAAACAGTGAAATGACTGAAGAGCAACAAGAGCCCTGGAAATGATAAGATCACAGGAGAGATGATCAAATATGGAGGAGAAAGCATGATTCAGGAAATACACCCACTATGCAATATAACATGGAAAAAAGGGAAGGTGCCTAAGGAATGGACAAGATCTGTGGTAGTGACAATACCCAAGAAAGGAAGTACATTAAAGTGCAAGAACTACAGAACAATTGCCCTAACGAGTCATCTAGGTAAGGTGTTAATGTTGTTACTGATGGAAAGACCAAGATCGCAGATAGAAGAACATGTAGCAGACAAGCAAGTGGGGTTCAGAAAAGATAGAAGTACCATACAACAGATATTGGCACTAAGACTGATAGCAGAGAAAGCTTGCCGAAAACAAGAACGTATACACTTGCTTTGTTGATTTTCAAAGGGCATTTGACAGTATCGATCAGAAAGTGACTTGGAAGGTGTTGGAGTCGTACAGAGTGAATAGCAGACTGATATGGTTGTTGAAGGATAACAATGACAATGTGGAGGCAACAGTGAGAACATGTGGGGAGTTGGGAAGTTGGTTTAAAACAAGTTGAGGTACGAGACAAGCAGATCTAATATTACCATCTGGAGAAAGCGAAGGACAAGATCAAGGAAGAGGTAGAAGGGATATCTGTGCACGGGAAAAGAATTAACAACTTGACTTTCATGGATGAAAATGTGTGTATTCATCAGGAGCAGGTTGTACAGATATGAGATGGGTGATAGTGAAAGATTTGTAAAGAATAATATTGGCATTCCAAAGGAGTTGTTATAGAAAGATTCTAAGAAGAGGAAGGATGCAGAAGGTCACCAATGAGGAATTATATAGAAGGATACAGCCAAAAGAGCACCTGCTACAAAAGGTTATAAAATGGAAGCTACAACTATTTGGACATATTTGCAGAATGAACAACAAACAAAAACTCAAGATGCTGGTATTTGGCATAATGGGCTGTTAGAATAGGAGAGTCAGACCCCACAGAAAATGGATAGATGATATTGTAGATTGGTGCGGAGCTAGTCTACAGAAACTAAGCCACTCCTTACTGGACAGGGAAAGATGAAAGGAAATAGTGAGAGAGGCATCAGACACCAATGGGCACTGAGCCCATGGTTGATGATTATGATGATGACTGCAATAAACCTTGTTTGGGGGCTCATGTTAGAATTGCCTCCATATGTGGGTCAACATTATCAATTATAACATATATATGTTTATATCCAGATGCACTCGTTTGTAAGGGACTGACAAAATCTATGTTTATCTTGGTCTCATTATTTTTAATTTGCTGGACCTTCTGAGGGAACTGGCCCTTGACTAGACTTCCTCATTACAAGGACCAGCTACCTGCCTATACCTGCAAATATATCAGGTTTTCTGACACCCTTCTCCCAGTATTCCCTGAGATAACATTTCTAGAAGCTAGAAGGCTGTTTAAAACCCACTAGTACTCCTGAAATATGTTCTCAGTCCCACCATCAAGCAGGAGTAGGTAGCATCCAGGCCAGCCTGACTACAAGGCTGTCTTTTCTCATAAAGTCAATCACAAAGTGTTTTAAATCCCAGTAAATGAATTGTCAAAAACAGACTCTATTGGGGGTTTCAGGGTTAGGAACCTGGCTGTCCTGGAGCAGTATCTGGCCATACCTGAAATCCACCAGGCTGGTCATTGAAATAACAGAGGTTCAACACTGTATAGATTAAAACATAAGGCTTTTATTACATACAACTGGTGGTGTGCCACTTTGCTTGTTAGGCTCAGTGAGACAAACAGCTGATTACAATGAATTATATAGTGTGCCAATGGACTGAGAAAAGTCATGGGATGGGAGTTCCCCTTGATAGGTGCTAGCAGCAAGACATAATGAGCACAATAAGTCAACAGTCTAAAAGATTACATAAGTGCTCCACCCATGGTGAAAGTTTGCATGTTTACATGTGAATGCAAAGGTGTTATACATTAAATTTTCTCTTGTACAAGGTTGGTGAAATTCCAATTCCTGGTCTTTAGAGCTGCGTCTACACGTGCACGCTACATCGAAGTAGCGGCAGTAACTTCGAAATAGCGCCCGTCACGTCTACACGTGTTGGGCGCTATTTCGAAGTTGAAATCGACGTTAGGTGGCGAGACGTCGAAGTCGCTAACCCCATGAGGGGATGGGAATAGCGCCCTACTTCGACGTTCAACATCGAAGTAGGGACGTGTAGACGATCCGCGTCCCGCAACATCGAAATAGCGGGGTCCTCCATGGCGGCCATCAGCTGGGGGGTTGAGAGATACTCTCTCTCCAGCCCTTGCGGGGCTCTGTGGTCACCGTGGGCAGCAGCCCTTAGCCCAGGGCTTCTGGCTGCTGCTGCTGCAGCTGGGGGTCCGTGCTGCATATACAGGGTCTGCAACTAGTTGTTGGCTCTGTGTATCTTGCACTGTTTAATGAAAGTGTGTCTGGGAGGGGCCCTTTAAGGGAGCGACTTGCTGTTGAGTCCGCCCCGTGACCCTGTCTGCAGCTGTGCCTGGCTCCCTTATTTCGATGTGTGCTACTTTGGCGTGTAGACGTTCCCTCGCTGTGCCTATTTTGATGTTGGGCTGAGCAACGTCGAAGTTGAACATCGACGTTGCCAGCCCTGGAGGACGTGTAGACGTTATTCATCGAAATAGCCTATTTCGATGTCGCAACATCGAAATAAGCTATTTCGAAGTTGGGTGCACGTGTAGACGTAGCCTTGAAAAGATAGGTGGCACTCCCAACAGGTGTTTCTGTGGTTACATTCCTATATGTGATAAAAATTAACAATAAGCAGTGCATAAATTGGCAATAGAATACAGTTTTTAACATTACCCCTTTCTGGGCTCAGAGTGGCATCTGTGAGGTGCCGACACCATCACTCATGCTGACATGTTACACCTTTTCCTGAATTTAGGCTAGTATTTGAGGAAGACACTCTATTCAAGATAAATCCCAATTTATCTAATTCAAGATAAATCCCAATTACTGGCTTTCACATCCAAGGTTATACTGTCTCAGCTCTTGTTTTATTCCTCGTTACACTAACAAAGGTTTGTTTTGCTATCTGTGCCATCATTATCTATTGTTCAGCCAAATCCCAGACCTTCAGGCCTGTTCCTCTAGGTATATGTTAAAGATGTTGAACAAAGGCTGCAGTCAGAATCTTGCATAATGTGCTAGCATCTTGACCCTTCAACCACCTTTGTCTAGTTATACAAACATGGACAATTAGTTCAGTGAGTCCTCGCTTAAGTTAATCTTTTCACTACCATATTTGACCACAATCACGCTTCTTATAGGGAGTCACGAGAAAGATGTAGGCAAACCCTTACTGCAAGTACCATTGCCTACCCCAGCCAGCAGACTGTTTGTTTTGCTTGCCTAGGTTATTTATTTAAGAAACCCCATGGGCTTGTTTACACTTGCCCCCAGCTTCGAAGGGGGCATGGTAATCAGAGTGATGGGAGATGACTAATGAAGTGCTGTGTTGAATGTGCAGCACTTTATTAGGCTAATTCTACCCCACAGCAACTTCAAATTGTGAAACTTCAAGTGCTGATATGTGTGTAGCCAGCTCTTCAAGCACACCAGCCCTTCAAAGTTTGACAGTTAGAAGTTACTGCGGGGAGAATTAGCCTAACAAAAGCTGCATATTCACTGCAGCACTTCAATAGTAATCTCCCAGAACCCTGATTAACATATCCCCTTCGAAGTTTGGGGCAAGAGTAGACAAGTCCCATGTTATTTTGACCCATTTGGAAGAAATCGCCCTGTGAACAGGGAATCCCAATGACTGTTTGATATGTACCAACCCCAAGGGGTTGGCTATGGGGAGCTTCTTCCCAGCATACTGGGCCCCCCGCCACACACTTCTAAATCCTAGACCAACTGTTGCTACTGGGCAGCCATTTGCTGCAGGTGTTGCAACTGCTGTTGGTCTCCCTCTTCATGCTGCTGATTCTCAGTCAACTATTTGGTAAGATGCTGTAGGTACATATTGTCACTGTCCCTCAGATCTGGAGCCTAGAATCATGGGTCTAGAGTGTTTGATCATATGGAATAATCAGTTGTCTCCTCTCCATTGTGGGTAGGTTGCATTCACTATCATGTTGACACCAAGGTTTCCCCTCCAGGCCCCATTGCTCACCCTCACATCTGCCCTGTTGTATCCGGATGCTGAACTGCATTAATCTGGTCTTAATTGGTTTCATGCTTCTATCTGAGACCTGGATAGTCCCTTTCTGGGGTTGGTCAATACACACACACACAAAAAAAGTCAGTAGTATAAAATTTCTTGCTTGCATGACGTCATACTTAGAGTGCTTCTGTGAGCATGCTGGGAGCTCCAACTGTGCCAGTTTGCTAGTGTCAGAAGAATAGTTCCATTCTTGGTAGACCCACAAAAAGTCATCAGGGTAGAGTCAGCTGGACTTTTGGGTTTAGCCAAGCTTTGCTACAAGCGCTAAGGACAGGAAATCTGCTTTTGTTGCTGCTCTGACACCACCTAAGCTGGGTTTCTTGATTCCCTCTCTCTTGTTCTGACATTTCCCACATGTGCAGCAGGGCAGAGCCATCTGCACTCACATTTGGTCAACAATTCTGTGTTGCCAAGTGTATTGTCACAGTAGATAAGTGAGAAATGTAATTGAACATCGCCATAGTTAGAGTTTACAAAACTTGTCTTTTTTTCTACTACTTATAACAAGCAGTCATGTAGCACCTTAAAGACTAGCAAATGTATTAGGTCATGAGCTTACATAGGTAAGACTCACTTCCTCACATGTTTTTTTCTAGACTTTAATGTAGTTACCAATAAGGATTAAGTAACGCTTTATTGAAATAGCTCACCATAGACAATGTATAATTTTATCTTTTCAACTTGAAAGCAGATATGGCTATTTTTTCTCCTCGGTAATCATATGTGCACACAGAGGAACAGAAAATCATGTTCATTGTGTAGGTGTTTGCCATGCAGAACAGAGGTTCTTACTAGGCAGAAACCAAAATGAGACAAATCTCTGAGGGCTCTGTTGGCATGTCTCTATACATGGAGAGTTTCCCCTTTTTGGATTCTGTTGGCAGCTTTACAGATCTATTTTCTCTGGAGTCCCTATTTATGTATTTATTTTATTTAATGTATTTATTTATATATACATTCAAGTTTATTATTTCTAGTTTTAGTATCGAACTTTTTTAAGTATGTATTGTAACCATTTGAAAACAGTTTACTTACAATAAAATCAGACACATGATAAATCTACACACTTGTCCCTATCTTCCACAGCCTCAGGCACTCAGCTGTCTCCCTGTCCACCCTGATCATCTTATCCCTCAGCTCATTCGATGGCTACTATCTAGTGAGAGAAATGAACTGGAAGAGAAACTATAAGAAGGCTGAATGAAGTTCTAGGTAAACAGCTGTACCTCCACCTACTGCAGCAATTTCATGAGTTGTCCAGCCCCACACAGCTTTAAAAATTTCTAGTAGTGACAAAGAAAATAAGGCCCTAATTCAATACAATGAAGCAAATGTCCAACTTTAAGTGAACACACGTGTAATTACTCTGACTGTGCGAGTGCTTAATGTTAACCTTGTTTGGAACGACTTTGCTGAATTCGGCCTACTCAAATGTTTGCATAATATTATCAATAAAATGACTATTTAAAGCAACCCCTCCTGTAGGCTACTTATTTACATGGTTACTTCAGAAGCAGAATTTTTTCTGCGATATGATGAGAATTTGAAGAAATAATTCTTTCCTTTTGCCAGACTCAGAGGGATAGCTCTGTTGGTCTGCAGCTTCAAAAATAACAGGCAATCCTGTGGCACCTTAAAGACTAACACATTGATTTATCAGGTAATGAGCATTCATGTGTAAGACCACCACTCCAAATCTGACAAAGTGGATCTGAACTACAAAAGCCCATTCTCTAATAAAACAATGTGTTAGTCTTTAATGTGCTAGCACACTGCTTCTCTATTCCTTTAGATGATTTAGTTTTCACAGGTTTCCACACTAATAGCAATTAGTTAAAATTAA
This sequence comes from Carettochelys insculpta, assembly GCF_033958435.1. NCBI lineage: Eukaryota > Metazoa > Chordata > Testudines > Carettochelyidae > Carettochelys > Carettochelys insculpta. The sequence continues at coordinate 94,366,816 of NC_134137.1, read as the reverse complement.
AACAACAATAATCACAGAAGCATTTCAATTTCCAAGCTCTGCCCAGACTCCACAAGGGCTCTTGTTGTACAGCTGAAGAATGAACAGATTACGAAATATTTAAATAATTCTGTGGATTAGGTCACACTAAAGGAAACAATGAACTGAAGAGATCTTCTGAGAATTGCATGGATCTCTCTATCTTATCTTCCAGCTCACAATACTGAATGGATTGATTTCACCTGAGTTTGGGATAGTTATAGGTTGGCAAATATTCAGCAGACCCTACCAGGTCCATATCTGCTCTGGGCACTATGTTAGCTGCCCTTTTCTTTTCCTTTCTTTTCTTTTCTTTTCTTTTTTTTTTTTTTTTGGTGGGGAGGTTGGGGGTGGAGCTGGAAAAGGAACTTGTCTCTTTCCACCATACTGATCAGACATAGTTGGGATTTTTAATCCCTCCTTGCAGAAGGCACAGGTGGTCCCCGTTCATGCAGAACATGATGGATCGTAGCCATATGTTGCAACTCATTATTTAAATGTATAGTGATAAAAGATGTCATATAGTAATGCGTAAACAGGATAGGACTTAAGGAGAAGTGCTCGGTAACTGAGCAAGCTGGGGGCATTTTTTTTAGGAGTTACTAAGAGTTTCGGGAATTGGTTGAATCCCCCACCCCTGGGACTGTAAGATCCCAAAAATGAATCTGCTGGATGGACATGGGTGGAAAAGCAGGGGTTGGGGGCAGCTAGTAAAGACACTCCTCCCAATTCATTATGGGACAGAACAAGAGAGGGTAATTTACAATATACATGTAATCTCCTGGGTAGACATCTAGTAATAACTTTGAAACCTGATTAAATGAATTCAGAGAGGTTTGAGAACCCCTGTACTAAACAGTAAAGCACTCAAGTCAGTGATATGAGTCTTTGTAGAAGACAGACTGAAAGTTTCTTTAAACAGGTATTTAATAATTTTTTTTAAAGTTATTTAAAAATAATAAAAAAGTTTGTATTGGAAGTAGAAAAGTTTCCTTACTAACTGAGCTAAACATGAGTCAGTCATGAATCAGCCCTGAGCCAAATTTGTTAACTATGTGCCTAACATTTTCTTATTAACTTAATGGCCAACAAGAAACAAATATTTCAATAATGTCCATAAAATGGTATTGGAAAACAAGAACAATCTTAGTAATAAAGAATATGAAAACAGTTATAGTTATCCAGGCAGAGACAAATTATCACACAGTCAAATAATAAGAAGAAATAATTTCATAAGGAGAGTGATGGAAAGGAAACAATGTTGGGACTTGCTTAGTGATTCATTTTGTCATCTTTATGAAACATGAATGATTGCTAACTAGCACATATTGACAACTACATACTACATGGAGAAAGTATTTTATTAAAATAAATATAGTAATTTGTCCTCCTGTAATTAAGGAAGTTCTTATGTATATAACTGTAAAATAGATTCTTGTAACGATAAGTAGTAAATGTCAATTTATATGCAGCTTTAACATGAACATTCTTTTGATTTCCTTGGATTCCCTTGTTTCCATGATTGAGTGATAACTTGGCAGAAGCAGAATGATTGCATAAGTCTTTGCAGAAGTTCATTAAATTGGTGGTAAGGGAAATATACACAGGTAATATTGCTGGATTCAGTGGATGAGTGACTCCTGCCATTTGAAAAATTTCGGTCTTGACCAATTGACAAATATTAGAAATGTAAAGGTAAGAGTAATAAAGGTATATTAAAAGGCCCTGACATTTCAATTCTTTCAGACCTTGTGAGAAAGGATATGGCTTTTTATTTTATTTTATTTTTTTTTTATTTACCAGGATTTGATATACTCTTAAAAAAAAAAAGAAAATTTGGTTGAGCCTCAGATCTTACAAGAGATGTTGGACAAATGATATTTTTGTCATTAAAATTTGAAATATTTATTTGTGCGGCCCTGTAGTCTAGAGATGTATTATTATTCCTGAAAGACACATTTACCTTGTAAGCTGCTCTTTTGTCCTTCACCAAAGCATATATTTTCTGATTTCCTTTGTGAGTTACAGAGCATTGAGATGCGCATATGTTTGTTGTTGATGTTATTATTATTATAATAAGATAAATTTTGATTTATCTTGCTTGAATGCAGTGTAATAAAGAGGAATCAGCGCCCACCATTTCCCAAATATGTGGGATTATTCTTAAGATTTCATTCAGAAAAAGGGATCTGTAAGAAATGCCATTCTGACAGTGCTGTATGCTAAGATTAGGATTATTTGTTAATAAAAATGTTATGTTCACGGAATCACAAAATCATCCAGAATTAAAAGTTCAGTTATGCTAAAATGAGAAAATCCCCTTTGTCTATCTGTATTAATCATTGTTTGAAATCTAGTAACACCTACAGGAACACATAGTCTCCGTGCTCATTATATTACAATCAATAGCCCCATTCCTGCAAACATTTATGCATGTTTTTAACTTTGAACATACATAGACAGACCCACTGTATATACATGAACCAACAGAGCTACTCATGAGTTTACAGAAAAACACATTTCACTCTTTGTTGGTTTGGGGCCAAAGAATACATCATTACTAGAAATATTAAAATGGTTTAGAGATTAAGTGCTACCATTAAACGATTAACCATTTAATTTAGGGCCTGCTCCGTAGGCCTCTGCAGTTGTGGGATTCCACTATGGTTATGAAGTTATGCCATCTGCCCCACGGTAATGATGGAGTCCAGTCATGAGTATGGGGCCCCACTGCCCAGCACAATAATCCCTCTACACATGGAGCTGCTCTGGCACAACAAGGCTGGCTGTGACCAGAGTTAATAGGGAAGCATGGTGGATAAGATTCATACTTACTAGTATGCTTCTTGGTTAATCATTTAACATCCCTAGTTATTACACAATATTGAAAAGAATCAGTGACATGAATGAGTGTATAGTTTAATACCAGCTGAGTCCACTTTAACGATCTACAGAGGTTGGCACAGGTCAAGCTGCAATGGCCAGCACAGAGGCAACCAAAAGGCCTATAAGGTTGTCTAAGTCTTTCCACCAGCCACCAAACACCAACCCAGGTTTTACCCCGCTACCTGGATCGAAGTCAATGGGACCTGATCCAAAGGGGCTTACAGGGTGTGTGACAGAGCCAATTTGCTCCCCAGAAGAGACGACAGACGAGGGGTCAACTGTCCACAAACTAACTTTTATTTTAAACAAGAGCCAGATTAGTTACGATGTAACACTTTCCTTTCCTATTTATTTATTTCCTATTTATACTTTGTTTTTGTTACTGTGTCTTTTAAGTATTTCTAGAAACTACAACTATGTATCTCCCTGCTCCCTGAGTCTCAGCACGGGATTTGGGATTAACTAACTAATAGCCCTTAGTTATATTTTGTTGCAAATACAGGATCTACACTGAACCCTCTTTAACTTACGGTACAGTCCCGAAGGTGCACAACTCGGTGCTCTTCCTTGCATGCACTGTAAGGGAAAAGAAACAAACCAGAACTGATAATAATATTCCTATGTTTATGTGTAACTATTTAGGTATATGTATTTATGTTATATACTAATATGTGTATGTCTATATAATTGTGCCAGGTTATTTTATCTGGTAACGGGCTTCCAGAATGTATACCTATATTATTATTATTATTATTATTATTATTATTATTATTATTATTATGCCTGGGTGTTTACCCTGGTAACAGGCTTCCAGCTAATGGGTTGATTTGGGCCTAAAAGGACTATAGTATGAGGCCTCCCGGGAGCTGCCTATGTCGGACCCTTTTTAAAGGGAGCCCCTTTACTGCCTTGCCCCGGGAGGAGCTAGACAATACTATCTTCCTCTCACTCGGGGCACCCGCCCCCTTCAGAGCACTTTTCTCGCTTATGAGAATGGCCGGTGATGTTCTACCCTAGGTCCCCCAGCAACCTAGAGGAACAGATGGATTTATTAATTGCCTAGGTGAGGTTACCCCTGATGGCCAGGCAGATGGGACCTCCAGAAGTAGCTCGCAGGCTACTACCTTAGGACTTTATTTATATATGTATGTAATTAATAAGTGTAGATACAGACTCCTCAGTCTTAAATAGGATACTTGCCTCCTAAGGCCGCCTCAGGGCTTATTGACAACGCCTGAGGTCTTACTCTACCCTGCAGGGGTTTAAAAAATAGGGTTTTTCCCTTAATGGGTTGTCCCTTTAAATTACTCTATTATTATTATATGTAGAATCCTAATTGGGGTTTTCCCTTTAATGGGTTATCCCCTTTTGCATCAACCCCCGCTTGGGTGAGCTCTACCCAGCGGAGGGAGCAATCAGTTCTGGATCCCTTTAAATAAAACCTTAATCTAATCCTCTATATTGGATGCAGAAGTAAAACGGCTAGGTTAGCTAGACCGCCTCCTGTGCTTTACAGTCAAAAACCCCGGGAACAGGGTTACACAATCTAAGACGCTTTAAACAATATTATTCTCTGATCTACCTTGTGCGTAACAACAGCAACAAGGGATCAGTACCACTACTGCTACCACTAACAGTACTACTGACAAGATAAAGAATATAAACCCTAACTCCATTTAGATTTAACTAATTAACCTAATGTTTGTGGGGATCAGATGGTAAATACCTATCCTCCTGATCTGTCTCTCCGGGCGCCGGGCCTGAGGGTCTCCACAGCAAGCTAGGAAAGAAGGCCCTCACGGCGCGCTTTTTACTGGCAGCCGCGGCAGGCAGATAGGAAAGATAGGAGAGAAAAGAGGAGGCCAGGGGAAAAGGCCAGCGTGGGTAACAAAAACCCCTGGCAAGAAAAGCGGCAGCGGCTCCGCCGCCGGCCAGCAGATGCCGCCGCTTAAGCGGCTCCCCAGGCAGGGCACCTGCCGGCGCGGTCTGCCTGGTGATCCTGCCTCAGGTAAAGACTGAGGACTTCAGTGAATTCAATTCAGTTCTTCTGGTCTTCTTAGCCGGAGCTCTTCAAAAAGGCTTCTTAGCCGGAGCTCTTCGAAAACGCTTCTGCATCCCGCGGCGGCTGGGGTGCGTAGATTGACACGCAGGTCTGCTTCAGCACTTTCCGTCGAATCTTCGGCTTAAGGCTGAGTCCAGCTCTGACCTCTGTCCCTTTTTGCTCTTCTGTCCGTTGTCCTCTTCTCTGCAGCTCCCCGACGGACTGAGAAAGCCGGGGCTGGGCTCCAGAATTTATAGAGCCAGGGCGGACCTGGTTGAACACTCGCAGGTGTCAGGTCCGCACCTGCGTTGCCCCGGCAACCAGGATGCACATTCCGTTTACATATTGATGAGCATCGTAAATGGTCCAATCCGTGCATCTGAATTCAAACCAATGCTCATGAATAGGCAATTAGCTCATGAATATGCATAGGTAACGTGCGACCCTAACGGTCACTCCCTATACCTTGCATTATACCTGTACTGTACAGTCACTTTAACACTAATTTATACAATAAATCCTTTTATATTTCAATTTCATTTCTAAGCGGATTAGTGGGAAACACTGTCAAGTCAATAAAAATCCAACTTTTAATTTAAAAATGCTTGACATCTCGAGGCTGTCTGGTAAAGAGTAGTGGAAGGCACACACAAACCTCACAGCCCATGGCCAGGGACATGTTCTCTAAAGAGGAATTTACAACACACTTGAATATTTATGCATATGAAGCCATTTAAGGACCTGATCCAATATCCATTGATGCAATCCAGAGGCCCTCTGATTGAATATTGATAGTTTTCACATAGGCTGCAACTCAGCAAAGGATTTAAGCTCATTGTTAAATCCAACCTTATTAAATATTTTTAAAAAAACTGATTGAAGATAATATCGAATACAGACAAGTATAATTTGAAATATATTTTAAAGCTGTCAAGGTGTCATATGTACGTGCTCACATTACAACAGGATGCAGATTACTGTGTAAGAAATATATCCTCATTATAAGTAACCAGTCCTCCAATATTTGCATCATTTGAAAATTGTACCAGAAATGGTTTTGCATTTTTCCAGAGCATTGATAACTGTATTGAATAACATTCAAAAAACAAATCTTTGCAGGATCCTACTAGAGATATTTCTGTTTCATCACAATTTCCCATTAACAATCGTATTCTGAGATATATCAGTTAACCCTTTTTTAACCATTTAATACTTGGAGGGCCAGCGTCACCTTAAGACTGATCACCAGGTGATTTAAGCTCATTTTTTTAGTAAGAAAAAGGTGTAATGATAATTCTACCCATACAGTATCTTAGGAAACAGAACATTGTCACTGGAAAAAGAAATGTGAGAGAATAATCTTCCTCATTGAAAGGATATACTCTTAATGACTTCTAGACTGAAGCTGACAATACTTTCCTCTTTTAAGAATGCAGGAATTTGGAATGTTTAAAAACAGAATATCACAAAATGAGATTAGAGATATAAAATGTCATGAAAATTCAAATATATTCTTCTTCAAGCAGAGAATTATAGTACTCATGTAGTAGTATTGAATTTAGTAGTTATTTCTCATAAGTTATAACATCACTACTCACAATCTATATCAGATGACTTCATCATCTTCCGGAGACCTAGAACAAGACAATTTGATTGTTAACACCACTTTGGAATTGCTGTAGCCACAATCAAGTGTTTATTCACATTCTGGTGCAGTATTGATCATTTGTCTATAGCTCTGTGTCCTGCAGAATTGCACGTTGTCATGAGAAGTGGAAAGTTCATTACTTAATTAGCTGTGAAGTCCAATCTTGTTTGAGTCCTCTTGGTGCTTTCTGAATTTTATTGTGTTATAGGATTTTCTCATTCTGTTTATTTTTGAACAATAACAGTTATATATCACTCAAATGTGGCTAATTGCAGATATGTTGCATGTTATTGAGACATCCTCTGCACAGACAATTGGGGTATCTCAGTAATTCCTATACACCTGTCAGAACACAACACTGATCACACTTTCATTGTTCATACCAGGGTAGAATTGCTGTGATCATAATCAAGTGTACCTAGAAACATATTTTATTGCAGTATTGCTCCATTGTCTAGAGCTCTGTTGTTCTGCAGGTTGCATTGTGTCATGGCAAGTGGAAAGATCATGATTTAATATACAATTTCTCCCGGTTCCTCTTCAAGTCAATAATTCTCTCAGAATTCCCAAGTTGGCTTGCAGCAAGAAAAGAACAAGAGTGCAGATGTATTTTATTAAATACATGAGTAAAAAATAACTTTAAATACAGTAGGAATCATCTCTGAGAACCCAGAAATAACACACACCAAACAGTAAATATTACTGAAAACCACTATACTCAATAATTTGACTTTGCTACTAAGTTGGAGAACTTTGCTAATATTGTATTTGATGTCCCGTCCTCTGCAGTTACGACTTTCAACCATTTGTACATGTGGTAGATAAATTGCTTGCCAAGTGCTGTATTTACATTGATTCCATGACTTTAATTAATTCCTCTATTCTGATGGTCATAGTGTCAGTCCGAAGGCTGGGTGTTCAATTATGGCAATCTATCAAACTGGTATTTGGCTTTGACAGTTTGAAGAGAGAGAATGAAAATAATTAGCTGCTGAATCCAGGAAAGTGATCACAGCTTTTGGTTCCCAGAAAACATTCTCTGAAGTTTGCATCTCCCCTTGCTCATCTTTTCCCAAAAATGATGACAACTTCCCTTTCCACTGCTTTTGTCAAAATTCCTATTATTGTCAAGAGAAGGAGTAAACCCACTCATTTCTTTTCAAATAAATGCACGTACAACAGAATGTCTGGATTGTTATCTACAAATACAAAGTAAAAAAAAAACAGCATTATTTTCTGAGAGCATACTAAAAGTACATTACATCAATGTATTAAATAGTGCATAGTCCAATCTTATCAAGGCCTGCAAGTTGTATCACAATGTTATTAATAATGTCACAGCAGAGGGATTAAAAAACAAACAAACAAGAAATGGCAAACTCATGTTCTCGCCATCATTTACCTTCTCCAGAGTCTATTTTTAAACACCAAACAAATACAAAACAGTATGTATATATATTTTATCTTACTTTGAATATCCCATGTTACATTACATATTAAAACATAGAATAATATTATGTTACCTTAAAAACAAACTCAATATTTCTGATCTATAATACTATGTATATGGGATGCAATTAAAAAAGTATTTTATTTCAATTTTCTGTTTGACCACCAAACTTTTTAAAATGTTTAGTTTTTTAAATGTTTTCCCCTTTTAGGCCCTTTGGTGAATTTTACAAAGGTTTTTATTTTTTGTAACAGAGAGAAAATATGTGTGTATCAAATTCTAAACTACCTCTATGTGTGTGAACTCCATTTTGATTCTGTCTTCTGTTTTCTGTAATAACCAGTTTTCCATAATAACTGACAGATTTTACCCATGTGTGGTAAAAAAAAAACTGACACTGACAAGGCATGGCAATTCTAGACATTGTCCTGCTCCGGTGATGTGGGACAAGTTGGAAGAGATTTTCACTGAGAGAGCTACCAAGGACCATGAACTCCGATTGCCTCTCAACCACCAATCATCCACTGGAAAAAATAACTGTCTACACAAAGCCTGCCTTACGGAAAAGAACTGGAAATGTGTTAGAAAAACTAGAAGAGGAACATTTTCTGTGAAATTGCTGAGTGATGAGAAGTTATCCATTGAAACATGTCAGAAGAGAGAGTCAGGAGGAGTCTGCCTAATATGAAATACAGATTAGACATCAGACACACTTAAGGGGTAAATTAAGATGCAGGGATTGTCACGTTAGGGTTGTTTGTTATTTCTGTGCTTATCTGCACTGTTAAATGGGAAAGTCAGAGAGTTCATGGGTAGGTAGAGCTCTGAGGCTGTGTGAATGCCCATGTATACTGTGCTTCTGTATCAAGGTAAGATGGCTGGTCTATGGATCCCTATGTCTCAAAGACTGGATACAGACATGTCCTCTGCACCTTGGATAGTACCTTAGAAACCCCTAGCTTTGAGCGGTGACCTAGCTGTACCTAGTCTTGGTTAGTTTAGGAGAACATGGGATCCAACAGCTGAGTCCATTCACAACAGACTCATGTCCACCCAGACAAGAGGACTGGGCTATGACAGATATCACGGAATGGGTTAATTTATAAAATTTTCTGAAAATGGTGTACATAGTGACTCACTTTCGATGCAGTATCACTTAACGCATGATGGTGAAGTGTGGGCTTTTCAGAAGGAAAAGCTTTTCTTGGCAATGGGCTACTACTCCAGAGTTATTACAAGTTGGAATGCTATTTAAATCTTAAAGGCACAAGGAAAAACTAATTCAATTAAAGATAATTTGTCTTCCTGTTGAAGAGGTTTTTTCCGTCACATTAGATCATATTTATGTCCAGAGAGAAAAAAAAAAGCATTTTTTAAGAAAGAAAGAAGGCCAAATTCGGACATGATGTTTTGGGGTGTGGAGGCTGTACACTGTACAAATGTTACATGAAGGTCAGGAGAGGAAATCCATTGACTTCAAAGGAGTCAGGATTTAACTATATTGCTGTAACACACACACTTGGAAACTCAGAAGATTTAATACTACCAACAGGGATGCTCTTCTGAATTTGATCCAAGGAATTTGCAAATTTTTTTCAGCTGTTTGCATTGCATTAAGAGCCTGAGAAATATAAACAGGGTGCTTAAAGTGTCAAAAGGACGGTCATTTATGGTAAGACTGCTTCCCCTTTGGGCACCAAGTTCACCAGAAAGCAAAATGATGTGTAGTAGGAGATAGTTAAGAAACATATAAATGCTATGCTCTGGTCCATCCTAGCTGGCCACCAAAGCTGTAACCTCATGTGGCTAATGTTTGTAGTATTTTTTTTCCCATGGAGCAAAAATGATCTGTGTTGCTGTTTCCTTAACCCAATAATTGTCTTGATTGTAAAGCAGACAGGTGAAGATACAAGTTGTTGTAAAATAGATCATTTATCTTGTTCCAATGCCGTTAGAGCACAGAAAGCAGTATCAGAAATTGACACTATGTCTTATGACATCCATAAGCTACAAATTCATTTAGCAGTGCCCATGATGGCATAAAAATGTGTCATAAGTCAAATATATAGGGTTTTTTGGTTTTCTTTTGTTTTGCTTTCTCAGTTTGACCCTAGCTTTTGTGGAAATAACGGTACAATTTGTGTTAGCTGGACAACTAATTTAAGTTAAAAATGCAGTTATGTGAGAAATGACCTGCAACGCACATGTACTCTACTAATAATCATATTAATTACTTATGCTACAGATACAAGGCAGCAATAAATGAAGGAAGAAAAATTATAAGTCTCCAGAAAAATCACTTTGCCACATTCATTGTCCATTACTCGCCATACATTTTCATTCCTCTCCTATAAATAAAATTACGGATTGTAGGTTATATACTTATGGATTGTATGTTATACATTTATGCTGCTACCCTCTTGGTTACCTCCCAGGCAGAGATTTGGAACAAATTTACTGTGAATGTAGGACCTGCTACTTATGTGTTGGAAATCCTCCTTTGATAATCCTCATTTCATTGTGCTTGATTCAGTTTATACTTAGACAAATGTATGTCCTAAATTAGCCCTCCATAATCAGACATGTCCGTGCATCAAGGGCTACCATGAAGGGCTCTTAGATGGTCTCCACAGTAAGTTTTTTCCCAGTATTGTTACCACAGATATTAAATTGGAAAATAATTATCACACTACTCTTACGGATTTTAAAATCACATCATTTTATGCTGTCTTGATTTCCTCATCCCCCTTTTCTAACTTCAGGCCCATATTTAAGTCTTATACAAGAGCATCCAAACTGAATGGAAAAAGGGTTTCTTTCAGAGTTCCTCAGTGTTCTTGATCGCATGTTGGGAGGAAGGGAACTGTTAAATTGTTTGGACATCAAACTTCTTTCCTGGAGCTGCATATGTTTTCTCAAAAGGATTCTGTACCATGGAGGGAGAGAGCCAAAATAGGAAATTGATCCAGGGCTTCCACCTGCGAACACAGTCCCTAAATCACACGCTATGCGGCAGCCATAGTTTCATAGGTTTTACTTATTTTTCCATTCACTTCTCTCTACTTGGTAGACTTTGGCAGACTTCTATCTACTTGGAAGTCTTCGTGAGAGGTTTTCTTTTGGACAGAACTCCACACAAACATACTACACCCTGCTATTGCTTCATTAACTTACATTATAATAGGTATGCAGAAGGATACTGGAGCATTGGTGGGCCCAATGGGGCCTGAGGGGGAGATGCATCCCATCAGGCTTCTATGCATGGCCTGCAAGATCTTTTGTTTACTGTTTCTCATGCAGAGGGTTGCCAGATTCCACTGGTTCCTGTATTTTTTTTTCATAATAGCGTTACTAAAGTGACATGCATGTAAAGCAAGGGCACATGAAGTGAGTCATGGGCTGGCTGTAAACAGAATTGACTGTAAAATATATGTGCTCCATGTTCATGCAATCAAAACCCTGCTACGGCTCAGTTGGCACACACCACGAATGGTAAATATGCAAGTGCAGTTAACAAAACTGCCCTGTCCTTGGAAAGTAACTTTTTTACAGTGGTCTTGTGACCCATCGAAATGAAGGAGAGCCACTCATGAAGCCTCCTCACTAGCCTAGGCTGCCCATTCTACACAGGAGAGTCTTCTTCTGAGACATGAGATCATCTCTTTTATTATTTGGCTTGCTCCCCCTTCCTATCATATTTTGTTCTATATTTAGTGTCTTTTTCTTTCCCTTTCCTTTCTGACTATAAATTGTTTTCCATGTTTTGCAATGCTACATATAACCCAGTGATTTACAGGAATACAACTTGCTAGTTTTTCATGCTGTTTCTTGTTGATATGGCCAACACGTTCATTTTCACAAGATCACAAAACAAGATCAAAAATTGGCCAAATATATTTTTGGAAGTTTTTCATTGAAAACATATTTTCCCCAATGAAAATATATTTAAAAAGAAAAAAATAACTTTTAAAGGTTTTATATGAATGAATGTTCTGCTGTGTTGGAATGTAAAATTTCATTTTGGTGATAATTGTTTTATCAAATAAATACAAAGCCATAGAAGTTCTCAGTTATGTGTGCAGTTGGTAGCATTCCTTTGTAAATATCTAAATGGCACCTGTTAATCTTAAGCTTTGAGTATTATGTAAGGCATTTTCAGGACAGGAGAAAATAATTAGACTTGTCTAGATGTTTCTAAAGGCATGTCCTAATTTTGCAAACACCAAAATCCCTTAAAGGAAAACATAGTGAAATGCATAGCAAAGCTCTGATGAGCAATGTTTTAGATGTTGATTTTATTGCATGTGAAGAACTGCAGTGGGAAGGAAGTTTTTGTTCTAATGCAGAGTTGAGTGTTAGCAATTGATGAAAGGAAAACGAATACCATTCTGTCATATAATAGTGAATGCCAAGAGTGACTGCAATTTTTGTGTTCATTGGCTAGAGAAACTGAGCACAATTTCTTAAAGGTCAAACTACAGAACAAAATGATTTTCTACTTTACTAAAAGCTTCTAACTTGAACAAGACGTACAATTTCTTTAATTGAATGTCCCATTCATTGCAATACAGAAAAAGTGTTATAAAGGAGATTTAAAAAGATTAAAATATCATTTGAACACTAAGACACAACTATTTCAATGGAGGAAATAGAAAGGCAATGACTTGAAGGGATGTAGAGAGAGTTCATTGGCAGTAAAATGAAGACTAATGTAAAAAGATAGAATAAAGGACTTAACTGCTCATTGATGTCTCTGTTCTGTAAAGCTGTGTCTACATGTGCGCATAAAGTCAAAATATGTGGCCCTCTTTCAAAAGAATGGGAGGAGTGACTACATGTGCAACGCCTTCTTTAGAAAGATAATTGAAAGAACGGGGCACAGATGTCAAAATCTGATGTCAAATGTCAAAACCTGTATCAGGAAGATCGTCCCCATTCAAAAAACTAAATTGAAAGAGTATACATGTAGATGCTCCCCATCCCACTTTTCCAAAAGAGGGATCCACCATGGCACTGGTCATCTGGAGCGCGGAACTGCTCCAGGTGGCAGCAGCAGGCTCTATAATCCTTGTTTCTGGTCATCTTAAAGCAGCATGCATGCAGGAACCCTGTGGCGGGAAGCTGAGAGCGTGCTAGGAGCAGGCCCAGCATGAGCTCCAGCTGCACGCTCTGAGTGATGCAATGATGGCCAGCACACAGCCCCCACATGAGCCCCAGGTCACCCCACCACTCCAAGCCCTTGGACAGCTCCCAGGGTTCTGGAGGGGGAAAAAAAAAGGCCCGCTCCTGAATGAAGCTGTGGGACCTCCTAGGACTCTGGAAAGAGGAGGAGGTCCTTTATGAGATGGGTGTCAGGAAGCGAAACACAGCAGCATTTGCCTGCCTGGGCCAGGGCCTCCTTTCAAGGAGCCACCCTGAGCATACCGCAGAACAGGTATGCAGTAAAGTGAAGAAATTGCAGCAGGTCTATGCCTGGGCTTGGGGCCAGGTTGGCTGCTTTGGAGCAGTCCCAGCTACCTGCCCCTATTTCTGGGAGTTCTGGGGCATCCTGGGGCCCCAGGAGAGTTCCCCACACCCAGAGGTCCTGGACACATCAGCGGACGAGCCACAGCCAGAGGCAGGGGGCATCCCGTAACAGTGACACAGGAGGCCAAAGTGACCACTGAATGGTCAAGTGAGGAGGGGGACCTCAAGATGTACATCCCCTCCTGCTCATCCAGCCAGTCAACTGGGAGACAGGCATCTCTGGACGTCACTGAGGGACCCTCCAGTATGTATGTGGCAGGGCACACACCCTGGTCCATGGGATGATGGCTACACACTGGATAAGGGGGTATGGGTGGCAGGAACAGTGAGTGGTGGAAGTGCACGGGGGGTGGGGGTGGGTGCGTGTCACAGGCGGCCATCCACAAAGGACTTCCTCAGGGCCTCCCTCATGCGGAGGCTGTCCTGGTGGGCTGGCAGATGAGGGCAGCACCCGCCTGCTTGTAGCCAGCACTGGTAGCATTGCCCCACCCAACACATAGGTGTCCCCCTTGCCCTCCACAATGTGGTGGAGGATGCAACAGATGTCCACTACCTGGAGCATGTTCAGGGTCCTGACTTCCATCTCCATGTGAAGGTACCTACACCGCCCCTTAAGGCACCCAATGGCCTTCTCCACGATGTTGCAGGAATGGTTGAGGCGCTGGTTGAATGCCTCCCAGGTGGGGTCGAGGTGCCCCCTGTATGGCCACTGGAGCCAAGGCTGGAGGGGGTAGGGCATGTCTGCCACCATGCGGAGTGGCATGGTGATGTTCCCTTCCCCCCCGGGGGATGAATGTGCCAGGCCCCATGTGCCAGCAGAGCCCAGAGTTCCAAAAGACCGAGGCATTGTGTGAGTGACTGGCCCAGCCCATGTAAATGTGTGGACTGGAGGATGGCTGAATGGTAGCTGTTGACATACTGCTGGGTCTGTGTGCTGGGATGCAGATGGGGATGTGTGTGCCATCCAATGTGACAAAGTAATTTAGGAAGCCCAGGTCCTCAAAGCTTGCAAAGGCAGTATCTGAATCCCTTGGGTGGACAACCCTGTGCAGCAGCATCACGTTGATGGCTCTGACGAGCTGCATGAGAGGGAGAGGACACATGCTGCTTTGAGGATGTGGCGAGCCATCCCTCCTGTGCCTGGCCCCAGCCTACCCCCTTCCAGCCTGCCCCCTACCCATGACCCTCTTGGCCTGCCCCCCACCCCGACCCTCCGAGCCTTCCCCCGCCTACCTGGCCCCTGCCGCCAGGTGTTCCCTATGCCCCACCCAGCCACCCATAGGGGGGCAAGTGACTCGGGTCTGCCTTACCTCCTTAAGTGTGGCCCCGACAGTGGTCTTGACCACCCTGAACTGTTGTCCCATGGAGCAGTAGAACTACAAGATGGCCAGTTTCCAGATGACAATTGTGACACACTTCTCCAGGGTGGTAGTGGGCCATATTGAGTGTCCTGGTGCTGAAGTGTAGGGGTGAGCCAGTGGCAAATCTCCTGGAAGGTCTGCCTCGACATGCAGAAGTTCCGCAGCCACCTGTTGTCATTCCACTTCCCCAGAACCAGTCGGTGCTGCACCCGGGGGGGAACCCGACAGCATCCTGAGTGGGGAGGCCCCATGACCCCGGGGGAACTGCTCAGCCACCTGAGTAGCTGGGTGGCAACTGCAGCAACTGTGCAGAGAACTGACACCAGGTTGTCCGGGATGAACGTGTCCTCCTGCAGGAGCTGCTGCTGTGCCTCCATCCTGTAGTACGACTGGACTCTGCCAGGCTGGGGACAGCTGGGCAGCACTCAGCTCTTGTGGGGTGGAGGGAGGGGCCTTTTAAGGGAGTGGCTGGCTCAGGCCTCAGAAGGGCTTGTTGGACATGGGACCCTGTCTGCAGCATTTCCTGCCTCCCTTCTTTCAAAGGAGATCCTGGAGCCATGTGGACACTCCATTTCAAAAAAACATGGCTCAACAGAATTACCTTTCTGTGCTACCAGAAAGTAAGGTTGAGAAGGTTTCTCTCATAAATAATATTTAGCTCTTACATGAAGCTTTCTGTCTTTATGTCCCAAGGTTTTCACAACCTTTAATGTATTTATCCTTACAAGTTTCCTGTGAGATGGGGAAATATTCTTGTCAGCATTTTATGAGTACAAACTGATCAATAGACAGGCTAAGCACAGCTCCACAAAGACATAGGCAATGCCTAATTTTTAGGTGCCTAGAAAATTACTGGAATGTCACTGTCATACACAGAGCCTGAGTTAGTTGCCTAGGCTCCCCGTTTAATGAATGGTGAGAGATAGGCACATTTCAGACTATGGTTGACTAAAGGCATCACACTATGTGAGGAGCTAACTAAGTTAGCCAATGGCACATGGACAACTAGTGGGCAGGGGCATAAAAAGGGGCACCATCTGGAGGGGAAACATACTCCCCCATGCATTTCTCTCCAGATAACCCCAGCCCCATGTGACTTTTCCTCACCCCAGTCTTCCCCGCCCCGCTCCTTTTCCCCTTAACATGGCATGTTACCCGCCAGTGGGCACTCTATCCTCTCTCAGACAGTCTCACAGATAGTCAAGGGAGAAAAATGACAATATTCAGAGTAACTGGAATTAGATGCAGCTACTATTTGTTCTTTGGTTTTGTAATACATTGAATCTGAGTCTCAGTCCTAAAAAAGGCTGATCACCTTCTTTCTGCAAGCTACAAATTTTCTTCTATTCTCTTTGACATGTCTTTCAGAACTGTGGGTGTAGTCAGTAGTTAGGCAACTGTTTGTTGTTTTGAGGATAACTCAGCTCCTCAAATTACATGATGGTGTTTTCTAGCATAAGAAAGAACTGGAAACAAGGCAGAGTGAGAACCCCACATTAACCACTTTCCAATATTTTTTTTTCTTTTCACTGGATATTTAAGGTTAAAAAAATTAAAAGGGGGTCACATTGATAACAAAACATGATTGTCATGTGTCTGTAGCCCAAGGGGAAAAAATGTGAATACCTTAAATTAGGCTTTTAAATACATAAACAAGGGTCCTGGCCTTCAAAAATGCAGAACAATGAGCTGTTACACACCTACCAATGAGGACAGTGTGAGCTATTTTGTGCTGAGAATGTCTGAAAATCGAGTCAAATATTTAGACACTTCATGGTGGATTCAGGAGCCTAAATTTGCATCACTGTGTTTTTTCAAATCCTCCTGACATAAAGGCTAACGTAATAATGATATGGAGATCATGGAAAGTAAATGAAAATATCTCTGACTGTACAAATGATTTCACAATAGCTTGATTGAAAGTCAGCACTTTCCCCAAAACTGAGATCACAGCATATTACTTTAAATAATATTAAGATTAATTACATTTAAGATTTCAGAGGTTATTATAGTCATCAGAATTTGCCACACCCTTCCAGTATTCATTGTCTTGAGACTAATACAATATTTTCATTAATTTTCTTATCAAGCCATGTAATTGAAATGATCTTTAATTACTATTAAATAGCACATTCACAATTTTCTATAGAAATAATCCAGTCACATGATATGTAAATATTAAAGAGAAGGATTATATTTAATTATCCCTATGCTTCTTATTTTTCAAAACATAGAACAAAAAATTGCAGCTTTATTTGCATTGAAGTTGATTTTGCAGCAGCTAAATTAGTGAAGTATCATCTGGAAGAGAAAAAAAAGCTTAGATTTTTATAACAAGTTAGCTGTTATTTCCAGGCTTAAGCAGTACTTCAGACACTTCCATTGTGATATACAAAGGTGAGCTTTACATGTTCTAGCTAAGCCTTTTTTATAGCTTTCATCAGAAAAAAAAGGCAGCTTATGTAAGAACTGCAAGCAATAATTTCTACTTCTGCTGGAGAGGCGTGAGAAAGTCACAGATAAACCCACTCAGTGTGCTTGGATGGAAAGCATGTGTATATTTAATGGTTTCAGTGGAGGCACACAGTTTGCCTGTATGATTATCTAAACAGATAACTGAAGTAGTTGTACAGATATTCCAAGTTACCATTTTGCAGTATATAGCTACACCTACACTATACTAAATCTTCTTCCAAAAGAGCATGTCCGCACACAAAAAAGTGGATCTAAAGATCAATCTGCTCTTTCAGTGGAGAGCATCCACACAGCTTCTGCTCTTTTGAAAGAATGAGCCAGGGATTGAAAAGTCCAGCACCACCGGGACTGCTCTTTCTAAATAGAGATCTGCAGAGCATGTAAACATGCTTTTTGTTTTTGAAAGACGCTTTTGAAAGAAGGCATATTCCTGATCCAGGAGTGAAAGAGAGCTTCCGGAAGAAGAGCCTCATTCTTTCCATTTTGGATCAAAAGAGCACATTTTGTGTGTAGATTTTCCAAGTATTCTTTCAAAAAAGGGCCTAATTCTCCAAAATAACTTGCTAGTGTAGATACAGCCTAAGAGAATCTTTTACTATGTCGTGAGATATTACATGGGCCATAAACTTAAAGAGGATATAGTATAACATACAGCTGATTTCCCATTGCATGATCTTGTGTGTATTCCCACATACTTATGAACAATATGTCCCCAGGTTCATTTCCACCATTTAGTTTTATAAATATTTCAAGTACAATAGTGAAAATAAGAGGGCTTTTATAAGAAGTTGATTTTTTTTTTAATTTACTGTCTTTGGTAACCTGTGCAGGAATTATTAACAATTTTAAGTTAAGAGAAAGACAAACTAAAGTCTCATTCTTAAGGGTGTTGAATGTTTTCCTGGAGAAGTAGGTTCTATCTCAGTACTGCCATAGAGATACAAAATGATTCTAGGAAAGCCACTGAAACAAACCTCTTCACATGTGGTAACTAGTTATTTTCTCCACACTTTCTGAGTACTTGACTTGGGACCATACAGTCCAATTTCAAGAAGTGCTTAGCACTCATGTCTGCAATTGAAATAAGCAGGAATTGTGGTTTGAACTTATAAAGTGCTGTGTAATATTAAGTACTCTGGAAAATGAGGCCTAAGGTGTCTCAAATTGCACATCTGAAATGAGTAGTTCCTTTTGGACTAAATCTCCCTGTGCCTCTGTTTCCCAATTCTATAATTACTTTAAATAGCAACATTTCTATTCATGTTGTTAATATGGTATGTTTGAATCTGCAACAAGATATAGGCTGGGTCTACATGTGCCCCTTTCTTTCGAAAGGGGCATGTTAATGAGCGAGTTCAAAAGATGCTAATGAGGCACTGCAATGAATATCTGGCGATCGGAAGAAGGGCTTTCGAAAACTGGGGGGGGTCCTTTCGGAAGGTCCCGTCTCCATGGGTGGCACACGATTTGAAAAGCTGCACTTTCGAATCGCCGTGGCTGCCATTATACTAATGAGGTGCTGCATATTCATTGCAGCGCCTCATTAGCATCTTTTGAACCCACTCATTAACATTCCCCTTTCAAAAGGAAGGGGCACATGTAGACCCAGTCGTAGTGCTTGGGTTCATTTATTTTTAGTAGTAGTAAAATTGCTTTATTACGAATTGCTTTGCTTTGTAAGAAACCTTTGCTCTGTAAGCAGGCTTGGATTTTTTAATTGTTTACTGTTTTTTGCATGAGTGGTGGGATGTTTGATATGCTAACAGATAAAATGTAGGAGGCACAAGTAGCAGATCAAGAGAGGAGTGAAAGACTCAAAAGTTGATGTGCCAATTAACAAAAAGGCTGAAGAGGGACAGATAAATCTAAAGCAGAGTTATGCACCCTCTAAGGACAAGATAAAGGCCAGAGAAACAAGAAAAAAGATAAAGACCTGCTGGTGGAACTTCAAGCACTAACCCAAAGGAATGCTGATTTGGGATAAAATTGTAGAACCAGCAATGTTCTGATTAATGACTCCAGCATGACGTAGTAGGGAGCACAGATTAATTTGTTGCTTCAAAAGATGGTGCATTGCCATTGGGACTCTGGGTTCATCCTACAAAAATATTGGAGCTTCAGATGCATTTTACAGAAGCCTCAGCTCTTCCTCCCTCACATGTAGTTCCATCTAACCACTGAAACTCACCAAGCAACACTAAGGATTGGCAACTATAAGATCTAGCTGCAGAACTTTGTGTGCGTGTGCGTGTGTGTGTGTGTGTGTTTATGAGGATGAAAAGCTATGTTGATTTTAATGCCTAAACTGTATTATAATAAATGTGGCATGTTGCCTTATCTCCTTCAAGAAGATTTTGTGTGCTTCTTATAAGCATAATAGTGTTACCGCCCCTTCACCTCACCAAAGTATTGTGAAAATCAGTGCATTGATATATCTGAAGAACTCAGGTACTAAAGTGATGAGCAGCTGTTGGACGGGAGGAGAGACTGCTGGAGTATTTACCTGGACCATTGAACTAGGCAAGGATTCCCAGTGTGACCTGAAGACCAAAGGTCTCTACCTAAACTCCTCCCTTAATCACTCTCAATTCACAGAGATACAGGAGCTCCGAGAAACAAGGTTGCCCTCAAGATTCCCAGTGATCACACCAATCATTTCAGCAGCACTTCTTTTATTTTTCTTAGTAGCAAATTGGCTTGCACAGAAAAAACTGAAATCAAAATAAAATACAAACCAGTGAGTTACAGCAATTAATATATCAATTACTGTAGCAAGCAAGTGAACATGTGCTTCTAGCACACAGCATCAAACTACCATTCGCTTACAGGCTAGATCATGAATTAATTAATTACTTAACAATATAATATGCTGATTATTCAGTTTGCATTACACCCTGAACTTTAATGAGAAATTTACCATCCTTTCCCGCTTCCACATCCCCCAGCCAGCTGTTTCCAGAGCCAAAATCCTCTCCATTCTGTAGACGGCCTAAGGGAGGTTATATGGTAGAGGAGATTGAGATTAAGAAAGCTGGTACCAGATAAACATAAGCTTTGGGAAAGGTCTTAGGTAACCCTTTTTAGAGGGTTTTAGCTCACTCCAAGCACTCCATACACACTTTCCTGCCTGCCTTGGATGTTAAAGCTCTCTGATGTCACTTTGGCCAGTATAGGCCCAAAATTTTGGGGGGTACACAAATGATTGGCAGACCCTTTTTCAGGGGTCTTATCATAAAGTGAAGCCACATTTTCATAAGCATATTCTAAGAAAAACCTCCAGGTGTCCTAAAAAACATACCACAACACCCACCTGAATTCTTCTTCATCAACAGGATGGCTGTTACTCACAAGGGGTCACTGGTGTTACTTAACCTCTCTTGCTGCTCCCCAAGATAATGATCCCATTTTGGGTTGATCTGTGTACAAAGTGTGAGTAGGTATTTAGATCAGAGGCCTGGGCCAGACAAGTGTGCCTCTGCTTCCTGAATGGGGAGGAAGCTAAAACACTTGAGTGAAAATAGATCTGCTTCAGAGTATTTGCAAGAAGGAAACATATCCTGCAAGTACTTTGGAACTGGGAAAAAAAAAAAAGGCAGAACAGCAAAATAAAGTGGTTGCCTACCTTTTATCCCACATGATACTCTCCAAATTAATGAAGCTCTATTAAATGGCCTGTGCCACAGTAGGACCCTAATTAAACTATTATGCCTAATAAGCTAACAGGCTACACAGTACCAAAAAATCCAACATGGAAATTAATTTTGTCTTTAGACCCAAGTTCTCATATTGTTCAGTAAATAAGGAAGGGATCCACTTAGTCCATAATGCGGAGAAATTGCAGTGTTGAACAGGTGCTCACTTAGGGCATATCTACACTACAGTTATTCTGGAATAGTTTATTCTCGAGTCATTCTGAAAAAAAAATATTCCAGAATAAAGTGTCCACACTATAAGAAATCCCTGGAATAAGCAAAACTTATTCCAAAATAGTGTGTGCTATTTTGGAGTAGAACTCCTAGAAGCATTGTGGGAAGGGCACCAGGGTGGATACTTCGGGTGGCTGCTTGGTCAGGGAAGCTCCTCTGAATGGCTGTCTCACAAGCCACTCCACCACTGCCTCCCCACTCTCAGGATATAAAGGTGAAGCACTGGACATGTGCAACTTTGTGCCCTACTTGCCCTTGCAGGCACCACAGCTCTCACAGCATGGAGCTGGACCAGCAGGGACATGGGGGAGGCCCACCTTCAGCCTTGTGTGCAGGCATCTAAAATGCCCCTTGAGATGGACGAATGCCCACTTCACTGGTTCTGGGCCCGGTTCAGCTGCTCATTAAAAAGGTCCTGGCTTGGCTGTGTGTGCCCAGTATATAGTTGCATCAATAGGCTGTGTCCAGTATGATGCAGGGCAGCATCGTAGTGTCCCCGATGGGGAGCTCCTGCCGGGGGATGAAGGTTACCTCGGCCATGTGATGTCCCAACCCCAAGTACTGGAAGACCCTCGCATCATGGGCACAGCTGGACCAGCTGATTCAGATGTCCTGAAACCAGCCATTGGTGTTGCTGAGAGCCACTGGACCACTGAGTGGTACCCCTTGCAATTCACATAGGCCCTGTGGCAGTGCTCCAGGGCCCAGATGGTGTTGTGGGTGCCGTCCAGGGCCCTGAAGCAGTTTGGGAAGCCCAGCTCCTCGAAGCCTGGATGGTGAAATCCAGGTCTCCGACGCAGACCAACTGCCTCAGGAGCACCTTGTTGATGGCCCAGGAGACCTACAGGGCATAGGGGGTGTGCTTGTGAGCATGGGGTGGGGTGCAGCTTGCCTGCCTGTACCAGTGCCCATCCCTGTCCCTGTCCCTGGTGTGCCCGCCCATCAGCATCCCTGCCCAGTCCCTAGTGCCCCTTGCCAGGGTGCCCCTCATCCCCCACATGTCGTCTAGGGATGAGCTGGGCACTGTTTACCTCAACAAGGAGAGCCCTGACTGTGGCCTTGCCCACCCCGAACTGGCGGCCGATGAAGCAGTAACTGTCCAGGGTGGACAGTTTCCACAGGACGATGGCCACTGTTTTCTGCAGGGGCAGCACCAGCCTCAGGCAGGTGTCCCAGTGCTGGAGGACTGGGGCGAGCCAGTGGCACAGCTCCAGGAATGTCCCCTTGGTCATCCTGAAGTTCTGTAGCCACCGGTCATCGCCCCAGTCCTCCAGCACCATCCAGTCCCACCAGTCGCTGCTTGTGGGGAAGCTCCACAGGTGATGGATGACCCAGGGAACTGGCTGGGGATGTTGTGCCCTGAGGATAGCCTCCAGGAGGGTGGCTATCAGGGTGGCCACCTGGAGCCGCTGGAGCACAGCAACCAGGACTGTGGCCAGTGCATTGGCTATGGCTGCAATAGAATGGGGATGCTGCTTGGGGTCCATGGGGGCCTGGGATGCCTCCTCCTCTATCTCCCTGCCAATGTGCCTGGAGAAAGGTTGCTGACCCTCAGCGTGCACAGACTGAGGCATGTGGGGGGACTTTTTAAAGGGATGGCGGGCAGTGGCCCCAGAAGGACTCGTCTGCCACATGACCCTGCCCAGGGCACTTCCTGCCCCTGTTCTTTTGAAAAAGCGCCTGGGGGTGTGTGGATGCTCTCTTTCAAATGTGCACCGGGGCCCTTTGAAATAACGGATTGAACCTTCAGTCCCCGCTGATGTGTGTGGACGTATCGTTTTGAAAGTCTGTCTTTCGATGTTCTCTTTCAAAAGACTTTCTTTCAAAACAGAGATGTAGTGTAGATGCACCCCTGGAGAAAAAACAATAACACCATTTTCTACACAAAAATGGAGTGTTTATTGTGGTGATATACAACAGGGGAGGGAAGGGAACAGGAACCTTGAATGTGGGAGATGGGCAGTGGGCTCAGGGATGGGCCTGCGTATACATGGGAGGTATACTGCCTCCAAGTGGTGAGAAGGCTGCAGCTTCCCAGGTATCCCACTGCCCTATTTTCTGGAGCCCCAGTGACCCCTGTGGAGACTGTGAGGGGAAAGCTGAGGGGGGTGGATGGGCTGAGACATGGCTGGTGGCCCACTCCATGAAGGAATCAATTGCTCCATTGCTGAGGCCATGGTGTCCTAGTGGTGCATCAGGTGCTCCCAGGTGGCCTGGCAGTGCTCCTGGTCCACACAATGCTCCATCCATGGTGGTCCACAGGCAGGCTATCCACTCCCAGAGCAATTCATCCTGAGAGTGCTTCATCCTCCTCATCCCACACCGGCAGGTGGATGGTTTGGGAGGCTGGGGACATGTCATGCGGTGAAGAGAAATTATGAGGGCTGTCATCACAGAAGACTCTGTATGACACCCAGCCCCTCAACTGACACTGCAAGTCTTACTTCAGATACTATTGATTTGCTTTGAGCACAACCATATGTTGCCCAAACAGCCAGCACTGTATAATGGTTGTACAGATGTCCCAGGGGATCATTACAACACCCACAAGCCAAGGACAAGCAGACGTGGGAACATGCCAGCCAGGCCACGGCCCAGCAGGCAGGACGTGGGACTGGACACTTCACTTTCTACCCAAATTATACACACCCTGGGTCTAACACTTGTGATTTCCCCCACAGTGAGGACTCCTATCCATGCTCTCTGGAAAGGGGAAGCAAAGAGAATGTGTGTGTGAGTGAAAGACGTTGCTTGCCAGGGAGAGGGCCACTGGGTTACCCTCCTCTGCCTTTACTCTTGCCCAACCCCCCCACGGCATCTCCCCTTGAAAAACATCAATCTCCACAGCAGCCCAATGCTTCAGTGTGAGCAACTGCTGCCTGAGTGCAGGCCATGAGCAGCACTGCTGTGTGGATCATTTACCCCAGACTCCTTAGTGGTGGCCTGTTGTGGAAAAGTTTCCTACCACATAAGATGGAAGAAGGTAGGCCTCCTCAGCAACCTTGTGAGAGGGACCATGGGATCCCCATGTGGGAGCATCCTAGAGCTGATTGCTCCAGACTAGCAGGCCACGTGCTGATAGTGAGCAGACTATTCTGTGACTCTCAGAGCATGTAGGTCATGAGAAGAATGTGCTTCCCAGTTGCCACCCGCTTCCTCGGCAACAAGGAAAGGTGTCTAACTCACCCCCAGAGTACTGGAGGATGTCCTGGGAGTGGAGGACAAGCTATGAGGTTAGCAGGATGTCCTGGCTGGCAGACAAAGAGAAGTAGCTGGCCTTCTCCTCCTCCTCCTCCTTCTCGGGCACCATGGGGATGATATCAGGCGCATCTCAGCCATATTAAAGAAATTATAAATTACTGGGGGTGTGGGTGAGGGCTGGAACTGGGGCTGTTTGGTTCAGGTGGAGCACCCCCATCCACAGTGCATCCAGTGCTGCAGAGGATGGGAATTGGTCTGACCTATCTGAAGTGCACCACCACATGGCATGCCTGGGGCCATGGGCTGCTCCAGTTGGGCCAGAGTGTCCCAAGCCTATGGTGCTCCAAGGCTGCACCAGTGTGGATGTGGATGGGGATTGCTCTGGCTGTGCTGGAGTGTCCTCCACCCATGGCAGTGCCACAGGCAGGGATGCTGCAGCCAGGCCAAGGCAGCCCTGGCCCCTGGCACATGGCAAGTGGGGAAGGGGTCCCAAACCCCTCCGTACATTTAGTCAGTTAACTGGTTAAACTTGGAGTTTAACCAGTTAACCAACTGATAACAATCCAGCCATAGACATTAGTGTTCTGCTACCCAGTTCAGATACTCTGGAGGCTGCACGCTCCTTCTAGAGTTCTATGAGGTCTGGGACCTGTGCACTGGTCCAGAATGGTTCTTGCCTGCATCCCAAGGCATTAGGTGCCATGGGAGCAGGCTTAGCGCTTCCTCTGGCTACCCTGCAGCTCAGGGCTTTGGGGCAGGTCTGTGGCCAGCTCCTTTAGGGCGCTGCATGTGGGGTGGGTAGTAGAGTTGGCTGCTAGTGGTCCTGGAGTGGTCTGGTCTGCAGATGTGCTTGCCCTTGGAGGTCAAATAATTAGGAACAGCAGTCCCTGCCCATGCACATTAGCACTATTTCAAAGTAACTGTTTTGAAAGAGGCACTTTCTCTTTCCACAACCACGGCTAACCCCTCTAGTGCAGACCAGGGCTAACAGGTAACTGTGCATTCTGTGTACTCAGTAAGGCAGGGCTGCTGTCAGAAAAAAATCACATACCATTTTATCATTTTATAAAAGACTGTGTTATAATGCAAATACACAGGCCCAAAGGGGATTGTATGGGTTTGATAGCCTGATCTGCCACTTGAGTCAAAACCCCCATACTGCTGTAATTAGCACCACTCTAGCTCTTCTCAAGCTAGTGTAAATCTGTCCAGCTGGTCTGGGAAGCTTGCTTTCAGATGTAGTATAGGCATAGTCAGAAGTAGGCAAATTACAGTTGTAACAACATCCTTTATTCTGATCATCCCAGCTTTTCAATACTTGATGTTACAATATTAATAATTTTTTTCCACACGTGTATGTATGTGTTTGCATAATGCAAAGTTTCCAACTAATGTATATCGAAGAAAGCAATATATCAGGCTTTTGGAACTCAGAGTTAGATATCTTAATCCAGGGAATTCTATTCCTCTACATATATAATTTTGAAATGTATAATGCACAAAAACACCTGAAGTTGACTCTTTCATATTTCTCACTGGCACAAATGGACTGAATGGACTCTTTTGAAGTCTACACTTAGAGTACTGTCATGTGTTCTACGTACCTGCTAGGAATCTAAATAGTTTCCCCAGCTCAATAGATGAATCCCTTTTTTGCTTTCAGATCTTAATGCTGCAGAACATTGTTTGCCAGTACCATTTTTCTTTTTTGTACATCTGCCCTCATATCTCGCCTTTCCCTTGTGTTGATACCCTAAAAATCTCTCAATCCTGTAGGCACACTTAAAAGTTGAATTTAAAAAAAGAAGTGTGCAAGTCTTTGAGTCAGCTATAAATGGAGTGAACTAGAGGTTTTCTGCTTCACTGAAAATCTTTGTGTGGGTTCACTGACTCCTTTATGCACTCTGATATAAAGTTGGTGTGCGGAACCAGTCTGTCAAGGCTGCCTGCCAGCTTCTGTTATGAGTCGCATAAAAACTTGAAGCATGTGATTCTTTTATCTCCAGGAGAAAGTGTGCAAGTACAGGTGAATCCTCAGTCAGGTAATTCATTGCCTTTATACAGGAACACCACCTACAAAGACCCAGGAGAAATAGAAAATAGATCCTAATGTAAATCTAATGCTTTTAAGAAGCTAAATGATAATACACTTTTACCTCCTCCAGAGGTTTAAATGATAGATAATTCTGCCCCAGAATATTACATAAAAAGTGTATACTCCAAGGGTATACTGAAAACTGGAAAATGAATTCTTGTAGTACCGTGGGTACTTGACAATAACTGATAAGAAGTGCCCTGTATTTTTAGAATTAATATAATTATTCTGCACACACGGTATGTGTATAGATCGTTAAAACATCAGTTCTGTGGGTCATATTTTTGATGGCACATAAAATAAAACAATTCTTTAAATGTAGGAAATTTAATGACTTTTCAAGGTCATTTTGATTGTTTATTTTTCTACTTGAAGAAAGAGGCTAAATATTTTATAACTGGAAAGTCCTAATGGCATACTGGGCCCCAATTTGCACAGTGCCATACAAATATTTGAAAAACAGAGAATTCCCTTCCAAAGAGCTTTTACAAGCCGAAATACACAAATAGAGAAGGATGGAACAATAAATGAACATGCTGAAGATTTGTGGAGCTTTGTTACTCAGATGTGATAGTGATGTACTTCACATTTCATTTTAAATTCTGGGTACAGGTAGGGAGTAAGGAAAAACAGAAAGAGACAGATTTGAGCCAAAGCCCCCTGAAGTTAATAGAAAGACTTTGACTTACTTCAGTAGGTTTGCAATAGTTTGCATGTCTAGACATGATCAGTATGCAGGGTTTTGTAGCCTATTGAAAACATTCTGGTAACTAAAATAAATTGCTACTATACGTAAAGTATTGGAGCAAGAGACACTGAAATGGTTAAGATTAGAAAATGGTTTAACTCTAAGCATAAACATTACACTATAGTCTTATTTAAATTATTAGAAACTTGCTTGTGGAAATATGCTACAGATTGGGTCCAAATATTCCAGACACTAGATTGCTATTCAAGAAATCAAATTCACCTCAAAGTCTGGTCATATTTGGCATCAACATGTTATTTGTTTTAAAGAGCATTTTAGTGTAGGGATATAAATTTTTTGGCCATTTTAAGGAAAAATATTCAGAGTAGAGTTGGGAAAAATCCATATTATTTTTCCTTAGTAAAATGTTTGGGAGTAGGATAGGGATGTTTCACCACTGAGAAAAATGAATTTTTGAGCAAGTGTTAAAAACCCCAACTTTGGAAAATTGAAATCAAATTAAGAGTTTTTAAGCCATCTGCCATTTTTATGGATTTTGAGTCACTACTCAACCCCAATGTACAAAAATTAATTTGAGGGACATTTATCACTGTGATTTTAATCAGTGCACCTTAACCAGTGAAATAACTGTGAAAGGAATTAATTTTCTATTTTTCCTTTGTGATTTATTTTGATTATATATAAAATTGCTGTATGAACCTAGAACTTATGCCTTATAAAAGACTTCTTCTTCTTTACTTATAATGACTGCATTTTGAAACTTTTCAATTTTCTCAATGTATTATATTTAAAGCTATCATCATGATATTTATAAGAAGACAAAGCAGCTATATAGAGATGGAAGAACAATTCATATATGAGAACAATGGTGTAAGACTGCCTTTGAATTTCAGAATCTCGCATACTACAAAAGAAAGAATGAACTAATTGCTTAAGAACCTTCAGATGCTACATTTTCTATAGTGCTTCTCCATGTTAATAGACTCTTATGCTAGTCATTTGCCCTGATATTCAAAAAGATCCTTAACGGAGATATTATCTCTTCCTTTGAGACCCCATCCTCACACATTGGCTATGTTCCAGTGGAATAACACAACTTTCCACAATGGGTGGAGGAACACTGGAAGAAGCAGGCAAACCCATTTCAATACTCAGATACTTGCTCCCACAAGAAACAAGAATGGCCATAGAATTATTTTGTCCAAGAATGTAAGGCTATAGCCAGAATAGTAGTTGCAATGGCATTCAGGGTCAAGTGTTGGCATGTTGAGAACTGGGTGAAAAACTGTATTTTTCAATGTGCTTAGTAAGTTTGTTCCTCTGATGAAACTCTCCTTCATTCTTACCCTATCTCACCATCTAGACAAGAGAGTCCTAGACCTCCATCAGGAAATTCCAGGGTGTTTAAAGGAGTTTGTGATCCATTGACTGCAACTCCTCCCTCTGACCTGCTATTGAGTTGACTTCCCAATGCCGTGCTGAAAGCACTATTGCTGAAAATGCCATCACAATTCAAAAGTAAACGCAAAGCATTTCAAATAGGAACATAAGAATTTCCACAATGGCCGTGTCTACACTAGCCAAAAACTTCGAAATGGCCATGCAAATGGCCATTTTGAAGTTTACTAATGAAGTGCTGAAATACATATTCGGCGCCTCATTAGCACGCGGGCAGCCGCGGCACTTCGAAATTGACGTAGCTCACCACCATGCGGCTCATCCAGATGGGGTTCTTTTTCAAAAGGAGCCTGCCTACTTCGAAGTCCCCTTATTCCCATCTGCTCATAGGAATAAGGGGACTTCAAAGTAGCCGGGGTCCTTTCAAAAAGGAGCCCCGTCTGGACAAGCCGCGCGGTGGCGAGCCACATCAATTTCAAAGTGCTGCGGCTGCCTGCATGCTAATGAGGTGCTGAATATGTATTTCAGCGCTTCATTAGTAAACTTTGAAGTTTTTGGCTAGTGTAGACATAGCCAATCAGTCCAATGAGAAATCCATTTGCCTTCTATCTTGTCTTTGACTATAGTCAGTGCCAGAGATAGATTCAAGAACCTTCCTAATGCTATCATCTAATGGGTGACTAGTGCCTCAATACATTGAGGTTTACTTTTCCTCCTATTTAAAATGACTGTACATGTTGCTATACCTGGCCAAAAGAGGCAATTTTTCTCTTTGAGTAATTGGAGTATTGCAGGAAATCATCCCAATTAGAAATAAAAATGAATGACAAATTTAGGGGAAAGCATATTCTAAACAAAATCAATTTAGAAGAATAGAAACATATATATATATATATATATATATATATATAGGTTGCTCCCTAAGCTTCCTGCTTCACAGGATGGCTCTCTGCATCCTGGAGAGACCATCACAGCCCAGACTGGAAAGAAGGCAGGAAGTAAATGTCTGAATAGACTATCACCATTTTATTACCATAATATCCATATGCCACAAACAGATTAGCCCTCACTATAGTATCCATGTACCACAAACACAAACAGCTTATTTCTGGCTAAGCTGAAATAAGGACAAAAGAAACTTGTCAGTTTAACCAGTCCTGCAATTTAGTAATAGATGTCTGTGACTTCCTGTCAGATAACGTGCAGTGACTATATACCCTCTTGTTCTCTTCCATAATTAACTGGGGAAAGGTATGATTTTACCAACTCCCAGTCTTATCACCCATATCCCTCCAGAAGATCCATTGTTGTGACCTTTAATCCCCAGAGGGCTTCAATCACTGCCCCACATATTATCCAGATCCTTCCAAGAAATTCGCTGTTGAAACCTTACCAATCACTCGCCCCATTGTAGAAGGGGTAAGGTAAATGATAATGATAGGTTGGGGGAGGGGTACAATGCCAACTAGAGGAGTCCCCAAATGGCTGCACTCACTCAATTACCAGGCACCATTCCTCAAGTCCTTTCGCCAAGCCATTTGTCCATTATTGTTTGCCTTCTTGAATGGAGTACTGCAATGACTGTCTGCCACAAGGAGGTACCAGCCATTAACCTGGCTGACGCCACCTCACAGCCAGCTTGGTTCAAAGACAGAGACATCTCCTAATGCCCTCCTTTATATCAATGAAAAATATGAAAGCACTAGAGAGTGACAGGTGCACACCATCCTCTCAGAATAACTCCGGTGCCTCATAGGCTAGGATGCAAAATTACTGTCCTCCACAAGAGCACCAGGAATTTGGCCACATTCTTATTCACATTCTTCCTGGTCTCATCAATGCTTGAAGAGTTCATGGATCCCTACTGGACCCTAGAATGAGGCACATCTGAGCAAACAATGTTAATTCTTGGAAAAATGTCTAGGGTCCACTTCCATACTGATATGCACTGCAGCCCAAGCTGCTTCAATTGCTCCTGTTCTGAATGAGTGGGAATCAAATTCAAGGGCCAGCACCTCCAACTTCATCAACCCCTTTTGCCAAATACAGTAATCTCTATAGAATTCATGTTACATTTATATACTCAGCCAGGCAGCATAAACATTTTTTCCTTTGTTTTGAGGGCCAGGATGCAGAAAACATGGAAATAATTGAATCTTTCTTTCTCCTTGAATTCAACTGGCTTTTTCATGTCTCCAGAATAAAATATAATGTGGAAACTACAAAGTGTTCTGTGTACTGACAGGCAAGTTGGGCATCATTAGTTATATGCCTATTCTTGGCTGGCAAAATTGAAAAAAAAACTGAAAAAAAACCCACCACGACCACAAAAAAAAAAAAGAGACAATTGCAAAGATTAAAAAGTCGTGAGTTCTTTCACAGCCAAAACTAGTTGAGGAGTGAAAGCCCTCAACCACCTCTTATCTTTTGACTAACCATGAAGCTAGTCATGCAAAACTTCTATGGAGACCATGCTTAATCTTTTCTGATGCAATTTCTTTTTTTCTTTTATGGTTTTTATTCTTCCACCCCAGTGCTATATTTAACTCAGCCATCTTGTTCATTCTTTCTCTTCACTCTCATTTGGCTAAAAGATGGAATCACAGTCATGAATACACTAACAGAAAAGTTTTGAGCATGAGCTTTCGTGAGCACAGACTCACTTCATCAGATGCTGGTTATACCTGGCCCTGCAGATTTCCAAGACCAGCATCTGATGAAGTGAGTCTGTGCTCACGAAAGCTCATGCTCAAAACTTTTCTGTTAGTCTATAAGGTGCCACAGGACCCTTCGTTGCTGTTACAGATCCAGACTAACACGGCTACCCCTCCGATACTTGACAGTCATTTATAAAATACCAGGAGGAAAGCCACATCATTCAACCTGCTTTTTGGCATACTATAGCATCACTGAAAGCGCCAGGCCATGAAAAGTCATGACTGTTCTAAACTGGACTTTAAGGCTGCAAATATATATAGATAACTTAAAGAAAATGAATTTGAATTCTGAAGTTGTGAAAAGCACTAATGTTCAATGGGGTGAAAGTTCAAAATTTAAATTCAGTTCTAGAGTGAAAATTATGTTTTATAATAGGGGTGGAAAAATGTTGCCATGGGATTCATCCAACTTGTACAATCTCACTAGCCATCAGGAGTCTTGCTCCCTGCCTGCCCTGTTCCTGCAACCACTGAAAGCAGCTAGCTGCAGAAGCCATGTGCTCTGCATTCTGCGAGCCCTGGGTGGAGCTGGAAGGAGGGAAGCATGCACTTTCCCTGACCCCAACACAATCTGCAGATCCCTTTGACAAGAAATTGGCCAATGGGAGTTGTCTGTATTGTGCTTGCAGTAGCTAGGATAGTGCATGATGGATGCCTCCACAAGCCTGCAGGGGTTCATGGCACACAGAGGCCATGGCTCCCACAGTCAGCCTCTGTGAGTAGCATGCAGGGGTGAGGCAGGCAGGGAGCCATTTTAAGGGTTCTGCTCAGCTGCTTGCCAGGAGCTGCTTAAAGTGATCATCTCCCAGCCACAACCCTCACCTGTCATCCAGCCCCTCCAGCTCTCCAACTTCTGCTTCTCCTCCTGCACCCCTTCCCTAAGTCAGAAACCATACTGCCTGAACCCCCCACTCTTACATCCATACCCCTCTCCCAGATCGTGCACACCACTAGTGAAAAACCTATCCCAGACCCTGCACTTCCTCCTCCTACCTCATTCCTCCAGGTCAGAATCCTCCCTTGCACCCTAATCCATGTCCCTTCCTGGAACCTGCACCCCAACCCCCATCCTGTTCACAGCCCCCTTCTTCACCCAAATTCTCTCCCATATCCCCAGCTGTACCCTAATCCCCTACTCCAAGATCCCTTCTGCACCAAAACTCCAGCCCAGACACCGCACCTCCTCCTGTAATGTCATTGGAATGTGCAGCACCTGACCACTTACCAAACTCTTGGAGTGGCTCCCTGACAACAATTATTGCCCACCTGAGCTGCATATGAATATCAGAGAGTCCTGCATTTACTTTTCTGGAAGATTTGAAGATCATATGTGTGCTCTCCCTCTCTCTCTCTCTCTCTCTCTCTCTCAGATAGATAGATAGATAGATAGATAGATACTCCTAACTGAAGCCCTGAAAAAGAAAATATTCATGTATAACGACAGTATGAAGCAAGAGGTACATTTTGTTTATCACAAAAACTAGTGAAATATGTAAATAAGCCCCTTTGCTCTCAAGGCTTTTCCTCATTTCAGCTGTGCTCCTTCAGGGATTATTCTTCTGCTCTTTTCTAAAATGCAAAAGAAGACCAGAGCGCTTAATATCATACATTGACAGAGGCATATGAAATTTCAAAGTATCCAGGCTTTGTCATCAATCCTGACAAAGATCCCCGGGCCAGGGATCTAAAAATCAGGCCCTATGAGGACTGCTCTTTCAGAAAAGAGGGTCCACAGAGTGTCTACATGTTTTCTTTTGAAAGAAGTTTTGAAAGAAGTCTTCCTGAAATGGGAAAGGAAGAGCACTTTCAAAAGGAGTGCCATGTTCTTTCGATTTACTTTCAAAAGAAGGCGCTTTTTATATGTAGATATTTCATGGAATCTTTTGAGAGAACGCCCTTCTAGTGTAGGTGCAGCTATAGTGCTTATTTCAAAACAGCACCTATTACAAAATAGCACGTATTTCAAGGTAGGTGCTGTTAAGACAGGGAATAGCACTTATATCAAAATAGTTATTAGAAAATAAGTGTGACCCCATGTCTTAACAACACCTGTTTTTAAATAGTTATTTTGAAATAGGCACTATTCCTCCTTCAATGAGGTTTACCAATTACAAAATAATGCACCTGCTATTTCAAATTTCAGTGAAATAACAGGGCTAGGTCTACAGAGATCCTTCAAAAGGTATCTTCCGGAAGAGCTTATTTTGAAAGAGTGTGTCCACACACAAAAAAACAGATCAAAACAGTGATCTGTCCTTTTGAAATAGAGTCCACATAGTTCCTGCTTCTTTGAAAGCATGGGCCAGAGATAAAAAATGAAGACTGTTCTTTCAAAGAAGGGCCCTGAGGAGCATCTACACATTTTCTTTTGAAAGAAGCTTTTGGAAGGGGGTGCTCTTCCTGAAACGGGAAAGGAAGAGTGATTTCGAAAGGAGCACCACATGGTTTCAATGTACTTTTGAAAGAACACTTTTTGTGTGTAAACGTTGCATGTGCTCTTTCAAAAGAGTCCCCTTCTTTCAAACAAATTTTTCAGACTAACTCGCTAGTGTAGATGCAGCCCAGTATAGAGTAGACAACAGCAAAGTTATTTCAAAAGAACAGCTGTTACCTCAAACTATCTTGTCTGTGTGGCCATAGTCCAAGAGTGCAGATGTTGCGCACTGCAAACTTTAATCCTTGACATTAAGTGTCCTCAGAATTCAATAAATTTAATATTGTTGCTGGATTGTAGAGGGACTAACTTATCCAAATCTGTTATGGGTGCGACAATCTTCTTTTGCTGAAAAATCAGATACTGCTCACTATCCAAAGCAGGAGGAAAGACTAAGTAGACAAAGTCTGAATCTGTGTGACAAATGTTGTGTTCACATAAACATTTCACAAAAGCTAAGGATATTTTGGGAACAGGGATAGAGAAAGCCCATGCAATTACCGTAATAATTTAAAAAAAATGAAATTTGAGATCTTCCGGAAGGGCTTCTCTTGTAAGATCTCTGTCGTGTAGATGTTGCCTATATGTGCAGACTATGTATTTTGAAATAACCAAGTGCTATGTCAAAATAAATTTTTGTGTGTAGCAGCCCTATTTTGAAACAACTATTTCAGAATAGCTATTCTGGAGTAATTTATTTAATAATAAACTGCAGCGTAGTCTTAGCCTAGGACTTTTGCTCTGTGTTGTAGAAATAAATTAAAAGTGGTTTCTATCATGCCCTTCACGTTTATGAACACCCCAAATAAGTTGCCTCTAACTCATCTCCCCAGCTTAATCTTCTTATTTTTCTCTGATTAGTTTCAGAATGTCTTCCTATAAATCTGTTATATCTTTTATATAGCCACATAAATTACAATCATTTAATTTAACAGTTAGCAATATAATCTTGTTGACACGTATAATGAAAGCATTATTGTTGGATAGCTCAGTCATGTAAATGTGTGCCACAGAGTTAACTCAACTATAATCTATGATTTCCTCTGCAAGATTCCATGAAACAAATATCTGTGACCTTAGGAAAGGCACAGACAAGTGAAAGTTATTTTTTTTATCTTAACACAGAGAGGTTAGACCTTTCTGATCCACAGAAAGCACACAGATAATGGTCTGGATCATGACAGCCCCAGAGCTTTTGCTTCCACATCTACTATATCTTTTTTATCTCTGTTCTTTTAAATACAACATTCTTTATTACTTCCACTTTTGCAGGGACATTCTAATTTTTATCTCTATTAACTCATGCAGACACTAGGAAGACACAGAAGTTGATAATATCACAGCTTCATTCTAATTCAGCAGCTGAGCAGAGTCACCAAGATGGAAAATGTCACTGCTATATTAACATTATGTCAGGTTCTAGAAGCTCTGGAGGAACAAAAGTGTGCAGGAGAATGTGGGGTAGAGATAATGGGATTATTATGGTCATACCACTGTCTTCCTTAGGTGGAGGTTAGACTTAATCTTTGTCCTCATGTGAGCCAGGACTGAGTTGGTGGTCTACATTCAGATACTGATGGTCTTTGTGAATGTTCAGAAATATCTGTGCAATAAAGTTGTTGATCTGTTGAACTTCTTTACTGATGACCTGGTAGAAAGTTGTGGTAGCCTTAACCCTTTTCTTGACCATTGATAAAAGTGACTACTGGAGTTAGTAGTCATCCTATTAGTTCACCTTGTCCATGTACAGGATAATTGTACTCAAAGCATGATGGATAAGAAAAGCCCTCCCTACAGTAGTCTATTACACTAGGGCCTCATCTACACTAGCCTCCTCCTTCGAAGGGGGCATGCAAATGAGCCCTATTGGTGAATAGCAATGAGGCACTGTGCTGCATATGCAGCACCTCATTAGTATAATTCTCACAACATGAACATCAAAGTTGCTAACTTCGAAGCACAAACAAGCAGTGTAGCCATGGGCACTTCAAAGTACCCTTGCGACTTTGAAGTTCCTTTACTCCTTCCCTCAGTTCCTTTCTCTCCCTCCCAATGCCTTCTGCACATGGAGGAACAGCTATTCAGCAGGGAGCAGGAGGCAATGGGAAAAATGGGGAGGAACATGGACAGAGCATGTTTGGGGGAGAGAGCAGAAAGAGGTAGGGAAGAGGGAAGGCAGGAGTGGAGCAGGGGCAAGAATAGACAAGGGTGGGACCTGAAGCTGACCAGTGACCTAAGGAGTCTTCAAAAAAATTGTAAATCAAAATGGGGCTCCTCAAGTTACTAAGATTTGAGAACTGATGGTCTATGTAGTTAATCTTCTTCGCTCTGTTTGAACTTTCTGGGTAACTCCCTTAAGCAATTTCATCAGTGTGCCGATTAGTCCTTTCAGGCAATTATGGGCTCAATATATTTGAACTGTCCAGCAGGGGACTGGGCATAGAATTCTGGGGGGAAATGTGGGACTGAGACTGCATTGAGGTCACCCTGTGTTAAACCTTGAAAACAGTGTGACATTGTAGGAGTCTGATATGAATATGAAAACATTGTTGCAACTACTATTACATGTTTGCACCAAATCTTGTGCAAAGTGGGCTAAGTGGTGTCAAATTAAAACTAATGATTTGCTGATTCTGTATCATTTTTGCATAAGAAGTTATGATTATTGGCTATGTACTTGTATTTCAAATGTTTGCCCTGGGAAGACCTCAACAAGTGTGTCCAACCTATTGTGAAATGGTTACTAGTCAAGTAAATTAGAGTGTTTGACTGACAAAAGGCCTTAAGAGGTGCCAGTCCACATCTGAGGAATTTGCTGAGAACATGCAGATGAGAAGATAGTTGATGGATGATTTCCTAAAAACGATGTGAACAGCTGACTTACTCATGTGACAAGCTCCATTTGGAAGGTATCTTCACACAGTGAGAACAATGGCATTCCTTCCACATTGGAAAGATTATAAAAAAGGGCCTAGGAGTTCCTCTGACTTTGTCTTCAGTCCAGCTCATCACTTCAGAAGCATCTTTACTATGAACTTTGGCTGAGAAGGAATGATTTGCAAAGACTTTTAAGATATCAGTTGATTCCATCTCTGCTAAGAGTCTGCACTGGGAACTTTGCATCAGTGCTTGTAATTCAATTTCCTTAATAATTTTACTCTCAACTTTTTCTCCCCTTTTGTAAATAAATGTTTTGGCTGGGTCTACACTACAGATTAATGTCTGCAGAAGTTACTGTTGGGACACCTAATACAGCTTTCCCGTGTCGATGACTTCTGTTGACAGAGAGCGGCCAGACTGCCCAGTCCTCTGTCTACACAACAGCCACCTGGAAGATCTGCAAAAAGGGCTGCCCAGTGAATTGGAAGCCATCTCTGTCAAGAGAGCGCCCTCGCCCACCCCTCCGCCAGGAGTGTCTACACTATTTTTTGTTAACTGTATCTGTTGATAGAGGTGTCATACTTTGTAAAGGAACGACCTGCCTCTCCCAAGAAAACTGCTGAGTTCTGTCAGCAGTTGCTCAAGAAAGCACATTTGCCCTGTGTCTACACGTGCCCCTTCCTTTCAAAAGGGGCATGTAAATGAACGGGTTCAAAAGATGCTAATGAGGCGCTGCAATGAATATGCAGCACCTCACTAACCTAATGGCAGCTGTGGTGATTCGAAAGTGCAGCTTTTCGAATCACATGCCACCCGTGCAGACAGGACCTTCCAAAAGGAACCCCCCCAGTTTTCACAAGCCTTTCTTCTGACCACCAGATAGGAAGAAGGGCTTTCGAAAATTGGGGGGGGTCCTTTCGGAAGGTCCCGTCTCCACGGGTGGCGCGCGATTTGAAAGCTGCACTTTGGAATCTCCGTGGCCCGTATTATGCTAATGAGGTGCTGGATATTCATTTCAGTGCCTCATTAGCATATTTTGAACCCGTTCTTTAACATGCCCCTTTCTAAAGGAAGAGGCATCTGTAGACCCAGCCTTGTAGTGTGGATGAAGATACATCAGGATGTCCACATTTTTGAATGTCTCAATTGTTCTACATAATATAACACATAACATCTTTGCATAACAGTTTTGTTGACAAAACTCTTAGTGTAGAGACAGCCTTAGATTTCAGAGCCTAAAAGATTGGTATAGCATCTCTTTTGGATAAAATCTGAGCTTTAAATCATCCTGCAAATGTGGCTGGTCCTTTAGAATTGGAAGAACCTGTTCAGATTGGTCTTCACAACTCCTGATCTGTGTAAGGAGTAGTACTACTTGTGGCACAAGAGAAGCTGGAATGTGTAAGGGGATTGCTTGCTGACTTCTTGCTAGCCAGTGTGGCAATGGAAATGCGTTTTGTGTCTGGTTTGATGTGCTTTATAGAGGAAGACTCCCAGTCTTGGGCTGTAAGCAGCCCTGTCTTTAATCACTTTGTGCTTATTTGACCCTCTCAGTGGTGCCTCAGAAAGCCAATTATATTCCAGCTAGTAAGAGTAAAGGTGTGGCTGTTTGCAGCAAACAGACAAAGTTGGGAGTAACTCACATGCTAGTGGCCTTGCATAAGCTGCACAGGTTGAAAGATACAGCAACAATGCATTCTAAAGTGTATGCCAGATCCTACAGGAAAGGAGGATGACACAACTGCTCATTGGTCTGTATTGTACCCTGGTATGTCATGTGTTATACAAAGATGATATGTGTTATCTTACGTAGAACAACTGAGACATTCAGAAGTGTGGACATCCTGATGTATCTGCATTCCAGAAGAGAGACAACTAATATTTCTGTGATAAAATATCTCTGGTGGATAAAATAGACTATTTAGACCAAACAACCTGCTATGGAGAGAGAAAATTCATATCTGATAGTGATGTGAGGAGATAAATGCATTGATTGATTGATTGATGTTTATAAACTTGCCTGTTTTAGAGATACTCCATTTTTGTTCTTCAAATCCATCAAAATTAAAGAATTTTATGATAAGTATTAGTATAAGCATCGAGGAGCAACTGGTTGTACACACTGATCACACTTTCTTTCTCATCTTCTCCTTGTTAATTAGAGAAGGGCATATGTCTAATGTTATACAATGTGGAGCAAAACAAAGCATAAACTCTTATTTTTTTCAAGTATGCTCATAGAATTGGGAGTGTGGGGAGAATCCTTCATTGATTGAACCTGGCCTCCAAACTTTGCTGTGGGCTAATAATCTTTTGAAAGACAGGTAGGAAATTTATGATGACTGTGCTCACTGCAAGACTGTCTTGGGTGGCATCCCCTACATTTCCCTGCTTTTCACTCAGCAGGCAAAAAAATAATTGGGTAAGTTGTGTGGTCTTCAAATTGTTGAGACTTAACATACGCCAATTCTACATACTTGTTCAGGATGAAAATTGATTCCAAGGAGATTGGCTCCATCACAAATTGTCATTGGAAGCAGGATTAGTGAAGACATCTCCTAAAAATGTGGAGAAATGTGGTTGCGGTTACTAATGTCTGGCACAGCAAGGTGGCAACTTTCTTTCCTTCAAACCCTCAACCTTGGCTTCATTTACATGATGAGATAAATTCAAATTTAAGACACTTAGCTCAATTTTACCATACAACTGTCTTCACTGTTAATACCATTAGGTCGATTTAGAGTGCAGTAATCTCAAGATTACAAAAGTGCAGTTACCTTATGGGTATTGCATCAAGCTTTGGGATGTATGGGGTGTACAGGGAAGGGTAGTACCTCTGTTGGAGGGACTTGTCATACCCCTGCAGGGGTAGTCCTTCCACTTTGGTCCCCGCCTATCACTCAGCTCTCACTTGTGGCTCCTAATAGCTGCAGCATGTACAGTGGCCACACCCTGGGCAACGGCTTCGGCAGGTCAGCCGACCCAGCTGAGTGTAACCGATGGGGCTCAAAACCTTGCTGAATTTTCAGATGTGCCTACCAAGCATGTGAAGTCAGTTCCAGCGGACTGGGTGGAAGAGCTCATTTAGATCCAATGGCCAAGAAGGAGGTTCTGCAACGTTTTGTGGAAAGTGAAGGGCTTGACAAGGCATGAAGGATGTCAAGACCATCCACTGCAAACAAAAAGTTACCAGTCTTGATGATTCTACGTAACACTGGTGCTTGGCTACCAATGTCGAGAGAGTGGGATTGCTCCCATGCAATGGCTCAACCACTTAAAAAGCTTTCACGCACAGGTCCTGTACAAATCATCATACCATCACATCAACCAAGTCCTGTGGCAATGGGGGAGGGGCGAAGTGACAGGTGGAGGTTACCACTGGGAGACGTAGTCCCAATCCTGCACATAGGCGGCCCGTGGACAAGTGGTTGTCCAGCTCTGGACCTGGGGCAGCAGAATTGCCTGGCAGCATCCCAGGCATCTGAGCAGTCCTCTTTAGGACAGCACTGCTCACCCTAGTAAGGGAGGGGCCAAGAAAAGGTGGCCTAAAAATTGCCTGCCCTACAACAATAACTGGCCAGCAAGCCGCAACTGGCAGTTCAACCCTACTTGTGGTCGAAACCAAATGAAAAATTTGAGAAAACTTACCATTGGTGTATGGAATGTTTGTACTCTCATGGATCGAGAAGCTGTTGCAAGACCTGACAGAAGGACAGCTCTCATTGCTTATGAACTAGCCTGCTATAACATCGATAGCAGCATTAAGTGAAACAAGATTGGCTGGGGAAGGTTTCTTGAGTGAACCAGGAAGTGGTTATACCTTCTTCTGGAAGGGTAAGACTGAGACAGAGGATAGAATACATGGAGTCGGTCTGGCAACAAAAACCTCATTGATGCGTCAACTCCCAGACCTTCCAGTGGGTATCAATGAAAGATTGCTGAAACTACGCTTCCCACTAAATGCCAAATATCATGCCACCATCATCAGTGCATATGCACCCACTCTAACATGCCCTGACAACTCAAAGGAACAATTCTATGAAGATCTCGACAGACTGATCAAGGCCATACCTGCAACAGACAAACTACTCCTACTTGGAGATTTCAATGCCCAAGTCGGGGCTGACAGTGAGAACTGGAAAGGAGTAACTGGGCCACATGGTGTAGGCAAATGAACAATGGACTACTCCTTTCGAGCCTTTGTTCTGAAAACAACCTGACTATTACCAACACTCTGTTCCGACAAGCGGATAAATACAAAATGACGTGGATGCACCCTAGGTCTAAACAGTGGCATCTGACAGACTATGCCATTGTCAGAAGGCAAGACATCCGAGATGTACTGATCACCAGAGTAATGCGAGGCACAGAGTGCTGGACAGATCATAGATTTGTCAGGATGTCTATTCAACTTTACATCGCTCCCTGTTGGCACAAATGCCTTAAGCATGTGCAACCTACTTTTAACATAGCCAAACTGAAGGATGCCCAATGTTTCAACAATTTTCAGAAGAGTCTCGATGACAAATTAGCATCCCATGGTCAACTGATCGGTACTGTAACCAAAAAGTGGGATCAGTTCAAGCAGATAGTGACTGACACAGCAATAACATCACTTGGACCAAAGAAAAGAATACATCAGGATTTATTTGATGAGAACCGAGCAGAAATATGTTCAGCACTGGAAGTAAAGAGAAAGGCCTTTATTGAATGGCAGAATGACCCCTTCTCAGCCTCCAAACGAGGCCATTTCAAGCACCTTCAGACCAAAACACAGAAAGACCTCCGTCAGATACAAGACAGCTGGTGGGAGAGCAAAGCCAAAGAAATTGAACTCTATGCTGAGACCCACAACTCGAAGATGTTCTTTAGCGTTATTAAGACTGTCAATGGACGTTCTAAACCAAGGACTACCCCATTGCTCTCATCAGACAACACAACGCTGGTCAAAAACAAACAGGGCATCAACGAAAGATGGAGAGAACACTTTAGCAACCTCTTTAACAGACCATCGACCATGAATAATAATGTCCTTAATGAAATTCCACAACAACCCGTCCTGACAGATCTTGACTTTCCGCTCCCTATACATGAGATTAAGAAAGCTGTTAGCCAGATGAGTTCAGGAAAAGCTCCTGGAAAAGATGGGATACCAGCAGAGATATATAAAGTGGCAAGTCCAGCAGCACTAGCAGTGTTCCACAGTGTGATCATCAGCATCTGGGAGCATGACAACATACCACAGGACCTCTGCAATGCTATTATTGTCTCCGTTTTCAAGAATAAAGGCAGCAAAGCAGAATGTAGAACATACGGAGGCATATCCCTCCTCTCCATTGGAGGGAAGATCATTGCCCACATCATCTTGAACTGCCTAATAGCCAGTATTTCTGAGGCAAATCTACCTGAAAGTCAATGCGGTTTT
Organism: Carettochelys insculpta; assembly: GCF_033958435.1. Lineage (NCBI taxonomy): Eukaryota > Metazoa > Chordata > Testudines > Carettochelyidae > Carettochelys > Carettochelys insculpta. Next base: position 94,324,626 of record NC_134137.1, on the reverse strand, counting down.
CGACCTGGCCAGAGCACAGCCGATATGGTGTTTTCTGTCGGACAAATACAAGAGAAGCGTGTTGAACAGAACATGCACCTGTATGCTGTCTTCATAGATCTGACAAAGGCGTTTGATACCATCAGCAGGTAAGCCCTTTGGACCATTCTAATACGACTTGGCTGCCCAGGAAAATTTGTCCAGATTATATGCCTTTTCCATGATGACATGACAGGCGAAGTACTGTCTGATGGAGCCACATCAGTCCCCTTCAACATCACCAATGGTGTGAAACAAGGATGTGTTCTCGCTTCTGTCTTATTTAACCTTAAAGTAGTGGAGAACTTTAAATACCTGGGTAGTGTCGAATCAAGTGGTGGATCACTGGATAATGAGATCAACGCGCGAATATCCAAAGCAAGCCAGGCACTTGGCTGTCTGTGTGTCAAAGTTCTAAATGACCATAACATCCGGATGTCAACAAAACTGCTTGTGTACAGAGCTGTTGTTCTCTCATCTCTTTTGTACAGGTGCGAAACATGGACACTATATAGGCGTCACATCAAGCAGCTCAAAGCATTCCACATGCGCTGCCTCCGTAACATCATGAAGATCTGCTAGCAAGACAAAGTGTCCAATCTTGATGTCCTCGAGAGACCCCAGATGACAAGCATCAAAATGATGATTATGAAGTCACAACTACATTGGATGAGTCATGTCAGCTGCATGGATGCCAACAGAATCCCTCGCCAGCTTCTGTATGGTGAACTGTCCCAGGGCATCCAGCATATAGGTCATCCACGGAAACGCTACAAGGATACCATCAAAGCCAATCTGCAGTACAGCAGTATCAAACCTAGGGACCTTGAGGACGCGGCCAGTGACAGAACACAGTGGCGTGCAACAGTCAGAAATACCTGCATTGCCTTTGAGGAAGACCGCTTCTGGCATCTACAAGAGGCATGCTAATGATGTCACAGAGCATCAGCAATGCACATCTCACAGATTGCAAACTTCCCATGCACCATCTGCAGCAAAATATGCACCTCTAGAATTGGCTTATACAGTCACCAGAGGGCACATCATGAGACCAATAACAGATGATCTGCTCAGATTTGTCATCATCGGATCAATGGACTACCATTATAGCATCAAGCTCAAATTCAGAAGTTTAATTAAAGGGCAGACTGGAAACGCCACATCTTAATATCAGATTTATTAGCCTCCAGACGTGTCCTGTATGTAACCCACAATGCCCCTGTCAGTGTTCCACCCTGGCTGCTACTCTCCAGTAACAGGAAGACAATGAATTTCCAAGCGGGAGCAGCAAGCCTTTGGCTGTGGAATCACATCAGTATGAGAGCCTGAGAAATGTCTTTCTTTCTTCATTATTAGTGCTGCGAGTGCATCTTCCTATTCAAATAGCCCCTGCAGGGAGTTCGTGGCTGTGTTTCTACACTTGTCATTTTTTTCTGCACTGCCTGGTGCCAGCTGCTGTCCCACTATCCCACATGTCAACAAGGCTGTGGAGCAGGCTGTGCTTCCATAACATGCCTGGAATCTTCTTCTTGGCTGTTTATATTTGTGTGCAAACCTCCTTCCCCCCCATACCCATACCAGGGCTTGTTGCCACCTGGGGGGGACATCTCCCCAGTGGCTAAGATACACGGGGGTTTGCTGCCACCAGGGGGATGTCTGATGGGTCTTGCTGCCACTGAGGGGAAGTATCTCCCAGCAGCTAAGATGCTCAGACTTTTGTGCTAACACCTGGGGAGTACAACTTCAACTGACCCCCTGCTGAGCTCCCCCATGCCCACATTGGGGCTTGCTGCCACCAGGGGGACATCTGCTGCAAAGACTAAGGTACATGGGGATTGTTGCCACCAGGGGGAAGTCTCATGAGCTGGGGAGGAGCTGATTACCCATGAAGGGACCATGTCACCTGGACACTCAGGTTTTTTTTTTTTTGTTTGTTGGTTTTTTGTAGACTTTTCTATCCTCTTTCTTCTCGCTTTAAAACATGATCCGGGCCTGTGTATTATTTGTAGGGATCACATGCAATGATGGGAGGTGGTACACTCAGTGGATGGCCAGTTGAGAATACAGTCTCTGCACCCGTGTAGTCAATGTAATGTGGGGGGAAATCGACAATTATTTTTTTCCTAAATGTTTTTATCCTTTTTCTTCTAACTTTGAGGGTCCTTGTGTTATTTCCAGGAATCAGCATATTTTCAGGGATGATGAGGGGAAAGAGTAAATGCAATGTGGGAAGATGATATCAAGACCAGCAAGCATACATAGAATGCTACAGGGATGACGGACCTGTGGGATAGCTTCCCACAATGCACTATTGCAACAGTTGATGTTAGCCAATTTGAGTGTGGCAGCAATGACTTGACTTTGCAAGGAGCACATGGGAAGTGAGAATGGTCAATTTCTAACTTATAAATTCAAGAATTAGAAAATCGATATAAACAAATTCTAATGTATATTGTAGTGTAGATGCAGCCTTGCCTGAAGGGAGGGACAATGGGTCCATGCAATGGTACCTGGATCAGGTGAAATATTTGGAGGGGGACTTGTCAGCCCTCAACACAATTTAATCAAATACTGAAGAAATTTTGACCCACCTTGGAGAAGCTATTGCCAGATATTTTCCCCTATGTTTTAATTTAATAAAATTGGAGCTTAGTTAAACCACATTCAGTGATTGTTATATTTCTGCCTCAGAGTTTAAGACAACCAAAGCTTTCCATTAGACAGTATTTAAATACTGTTTATATGAATGTGTTTTTCTAAATAATGCTGTCTATGCTGAAGAATTGCTGATTAATCCTGTGTAGCCATAATCTCATGCAGGTGCAGAATTTTGATAGGTGCAGCAAAAAATTTAAACATATGCTTCATTAAAATAATTAATTGAATGGGGCAATACGCAAGAATTTTGTGAAATAATTAGCTTCAGCAATGGGCAATGTAGCACAATAGACAGCAATATTTTAGCACCAATCATCATAAACTGTCAAACACTCCTGGGTGCTGACTATTTAAAATAATTTCAGACAGCTTTACATATTTCTCATGTTTCTCCATCTTAATATTAAGAGTGCAGTCCACAGAGAGCTTTACATTCTTGTAGGAATAGTTTAATGTCAGTATAACTCTTGATAGGTAGTCATGGAGATCAGATAAAACCATACCACTGAGATTTAATCTTGCTCTGATTTAATCTTCTGCTAGTTTAATTTCAAGCAATAGAATTTTTGTGCAGCCTGAAGTCTTGGAAGGTCTCATAGACTAAGAATTACAACAGTAAATACCTGATATGATGAAAGATTCTGTATCTACATCACAGGATAAGAATAAATTTTACTGTCATATATTATGTAAATCTAGAAAATTAGTGTCAACAATAAAACCCTATCTTTCGAGTAAGTTAGCCATCAAAAACACTGGGAAAAAAAGAATGGCAGAATTAGATCTTCTTTTGATTTCTCTAGACTTGTTCATCAGATTTCAACCACCAATATTTTTTTCAAGATGCCAAAGAATATATTGTCTAACAAAGCACTGAACATCAACAATGTCACAAACTAAAGCCATATCTCAGCAGATGAAATTGTGTCACATAAATTCAAATTAAGTTAAACCAGATGTCCAGTTGGCTGTGCATAGCAAGAGCTTCAAAGTCTGTTCCAGGCTCTCTGGTGGGAAGGTTAGCTCTTATAGATACCATCACCAGTACCACAGTCTGGGCATGCAAGTGCCTGGAAGACAAGGAGAATTTTAAGACTGATGGAGTGTTTCTCAAGTCAGAATGAGAAGTAATACTAAATTCTCAGCCAATAGAAAAGATAGTTTGTTTGGGGACAAAATGAAAAAAATCCAAAAAATAGTAGAGAACATTGAATTAAGATGTTCTGTGCTCCCTACGCCACAGCAAAAATGGTTGTATAAAATGTTAGGGAGGATCCAGCATTTTCTTAAAAATGTAGAAGATTCCACATAGATAGAAGAGTAAAAAATGTCAGTTTAAGAAAGATGACTTTATGCATTTCAAAATATATAGTAGTAATGAAATATTATACACTTCAGCAGGTCTTAGCTAATTGATGAAAAGTATGCAGGCACGTAATTACTATAGGCTAGATCTGTGGTGCAAGAAGATGTAAAGCTGAGGATATAGACCTTAACATTTTAAATTAAAAAAGAAATGCCAAGCAGTGTCACTGGTTACAGCTATCCTTCATTCATTGCATTGTTATTTCCATAACAAAGTAAAATGGAAACTATTCACAAAGTAAACAATATTTGCATTATAAATATCGCAAAGACCTAAGGAAATGCAAAGCATGGTCAATATTATTCAATAAAGGTCACCAATAAGGATCTCTCTCCTTACATAAACTTAAAACTGTGAGAGGTAGGAACTTTTAATAATGCCTTCACCTAAGAGATAAACTGGGTGAGAGAATATTTTGTTTGGACACACTTCAGGTGAAAGAGATTGTTAACAGAATTTGGTCCTATGAAACAATTTACTTCACCTCACATTGTTTCTCCAATATGCTGGGACCACGATGGCTAAAACAACCCATCAGAAATGTCATTCTCTTAGCTTCACAGTCAGCAAAAATATCACTGTTTCAAATTTCATAAAGGTTTTCTGACTCAAACATAGCACCTTCATCTCCGGTGCTCATATAAAGGTTACAATAAAAATGATTTTTTATTTAATCAAATCGATGTTTTTGGGGTTAAATTTTGATTTCAGTTCGTGATTCGCTAATAATTGGTTAAATCATATTATTTTTGTTACCCCGTTTACTCAGAGCCTCAGCAAAAAGCAAAAGCAAATAATTCATTTAAAGGAATCTGTTGAGGCTCAGAGGTGACACAACCGATTGACTGAGATGCTCAATGGCTCTGCCCTAGACAGTTTATTAAAAATATGATTCATGTACCTTTTTAATTAAGACTAGAAACCAGTCAATGATAAAATCAAGAAAACATGTAACTGAAACTACTCCAAACTCTATTAATTTAAGCATTAAGCAATACAATTGTCGAATTCATTTCACATTAAAATCCAGTTATTAAAAACTAATGTCATCAGATTAAAACTAAATAATCAGTTATTCAAACAATCAGGTTAATAACTATCCCATTCTTATAAATCTCAAAATAGGTAAAACAAGGAGGGTGATCTTCATTACTTACAAATCCTAGTTAAGATTTGCCCTTTGCAGTGCAGTCAGTTTAGCTGGCTGAGTACCCAACGATATCACTGATTAGGGTCTTCTAGCATAGTAATATCACTGCAGCTACACCAATATGATCCTCTAGTGTAGACATATCCTTGCAATGTTGGAAGGTGATTTTCCTTTGGGGTAGGACCATCATCTCCCCAAGTGATTGTAAGTACATTAACTGACACAATCGTCTGTTGGCATAGCTGTGTCTACACTGAAGGCTTGTCTACACTACCACCTTCCTTCAAACGAAGTATGGTAATTAGGGTGTTGGGAGTTTACTAATGAAGTGCTGCCGTGCATAGGCAGCACTTCTTTAAGCAAATTTCCTCACCCCCGCAGCAACTTCAAAGTTTTAAACTTCTATGTACGGCACACGTCTAGCCGCGGTTCACCTGCCTTACTCCTCAAAATTGCCCTGGCACTTTGAAGTACCGGCGGGTGAGCCGTGGCTAGACGTGTGCCATACTTTGAAGTTTAAAACTTTGAAGTTGCCAGGGAGAAATTTGCTTAACGAAGTGGTGCCTGTGCAAGGCAGCACTTCATTAGTAAACTCATCATCATCATCATCAATAACCATGGGCTCAACGCCCATTGGTGTCTGATATCTCTCTCACTATTTCCTTCCATCTTTCCCTATCCAGTGCAGAGTGGCTTCGTTTCTGTAGACTAGCTCTGCACCAATCTACTACGTCATCTATCCATTCTCTGTGGGGTCTGCCTCTCCTATATGAACCATCCATTATGCTGAATACTAGGGTCTTGAAACTCCCAACACCCTAATTACCATCCTTCCTTTGAAGTAAGGTGGTAGTGTAGACAAGCCCTGGGTGTCTACATTGGATATTAGGTTGCTTTAACCACATTGGTCCATCAGGTTTATGGATTTTTCACACCCAGATCAAAGTAGCCACCTACTAATGTTTTAAAGGTAAATGAGCAAAATTATTCTATAACTTTTAAGTGATATAATGAGGGCCAACTGACACTCCCTCATTAGATTTCATTATTGCACATGGTGACTGATCTGCTTCTTTGCATCCCTACACAGACTTGAACACTTCTTGTACAAGTAGGTGACATATTAAAGGTTTTCAGGGGCATCACTGAGTCAAATAAGGGCAAATTGTTTTAAGACAGGGCTACTTACAGCCCAAGACTGGAGTCTTCCACTATAAGGCACACCAAACCAGACACAAAGTGCACTAATGTTGCCATGCTCATCAGCAAGAAATCACACAAGAGATCCCCTTATACAGTCCAGCTGCTCTTGCGCCACAACAAGGACCCCTTCTTACACATACAGAAGGTTATGGAAACCAATCTCACCAAATCTAAATAGGTTCTTCTGATCCAAAGGACCATACCCAAGTCAATTTATTCCTCAGATTTTACCCCAAAATCACACTATATCAATCATTTGGATTTTATTATGTAAAATTTATTAATAAAAATAATGAAAAAGGTTGCGAATAAAAAAGAAAAAATAAAGCAATCAAATTACACAGAGTTGGAACAGACTGCGATCTGAAAAGTCTTTGGAATACACCCTTTGTTAGGATGAGTCATCAGTCTCTTCAGGCTAAAGTCATAACAAAAATTTCCTGGACTGAAGACCTGGAGTGAAGACAAAGATGAAGGAACAAAGGGCCCTCTTTGTACTCTTGCCCATGTAGAACAACATGTCTGTTATTGTTGTGTAAGAGTAAGTCCAAGATGGAGTTTGTCACAAGAGCAAGTCACATGTCCATGGCTGAGACAGACTTTTGTTTTTGCTAGAACCGTGGCCTACATGCTGGGCAGACCCTTCACAGAAACAGCAAAGCTCCTCAGATGTTGATTGGCACCACTTGAGAGGCATTATCAGTGAAGTCCTGTTATTTGTTTCACTGGCAACCCTTTCACAATAATCTGGCCCAGCCTCCTGTTGAGGAGTCCCACAAAATAAGATTTTAAATACAAGTACATAATTAATACTCATAATTTCAAATACAAAAATAATGCGTGTATATAAGCAGTATAAACAGAATCAGATAATCATCAGGTTTTAATAAACACGTCATTAGGCCCTCTTTTGGTGCAAACATATGGCAGTGGTTGCAACAATTTGCATGTTGAAATCAGAAACCAATAGTGCCATAGTAGGCAGCTCTAGGATGTTTTCACTAAAACTAGAAACACAAACAGATGTAATGATTTGTACTAAGCAGATTTTAAGATTAATTACAAATTGGGATTAATTCTTTGGCATTTCTCCCATGTGGCCTCTTACAAGAACCAATACTCATAAACAAGTATAACAAATGCACACCTGCAAAACTCATTACACATGCATACATAATAATAATAATAATAATAATAATAATAATAATAAAAGTCAGGGGATTCCCATGTGATGAAGTATCCAGTTCACCTTTAGAAACCGGAGTTGATAGTCCAGCAAACAGACCATAAGATGACTGAATCAGAAGACTGAATTGCCCTCTAGATATTAAAGATGGCTTCACGAGGACAAGTAGGATTTATATACATGAGACACTGAAAACTTGCATACCTTCTGTCTGTGCTACAATGTAGAATGAAAACAGAGCACTTACTTTCTGTGATTCCAATCTAGAAATTCTCAGTCTTATTTTGTTCACTGTGAAGGGATAAATATGCAATTTGAAAGTTTTGAGAATCACTATTTTCATTCCATGCTGTTAGTCTATAAGGTGCCACAGGACCCTTCGTTGCTCTACAGATCCAGACTAACACGGCTACCCCTCTGATATTTTCATTTGTCATCTTATAAATGATAGAACTTGCATAGAATAGGTTTTCAAAATGGTAGCAGTACAATGTATTCATTTCCTGATATATTCCTATTTGTGGGCGGAAAACCATTAGCAAACCTGTAAGATTTTTGTTATTAAAATTGCAGTAGATTTCTCCTGAAAACAACCCTATATTATTTCACTGAAATTGCCCAGTCTATAGTATCATCATATGAGACTCTACTACTTTTTCAGCAATAGACACAGTTTTCTGAAAATTGTTAAATTCAGTAAGGGTTCAGGTATCACAGTTATGGTAAAGTGTAAGAAAGGTGACAGATGACAGACTTCTTAATATCTTACAGTCACTAGAACATTGAATATGAACCAAGTTTTTGAATAAAGGAAAGAATTTCTGTATAGTTACAAGACAGTAGAAAACAGAATCCATCTTCTGACAACATGGACTTTCAGGAAATTGGAGTTTATATAACTAAGCTTTGAATATGTGAAATAAAATGGTCAAATATTTTCAAATGTTAGACAAATGTCCAGGAAATATTAGCTCTTTTTGAACAGCAGGATTATGAAATATTTGTCTATGGAAATACTAACTTACCTAAGACAAAGACAAACAGCATTGTCAAAGGCAAAGAGCCAAGGCCAAGGCCAAAGCCAAAGCCATCACTGATTTTGAATTCAGTGTACATTAAGTACCAAGATACCTTTGATCATTTGAGCCCATATAACCAGTTTATGGTCATGTTAATGGTTAAAAGAAGACTATGTATGAGGGTAGTGTAGTAATAAAGAGAGGAGGGTTTCAGCAAGTAGGAAGTGAGTCAAAGATGATTGTTGCTGAAGGGGCAATGAGTTGTCCCATTAGGATGGAACACTTGATACTGGAAAAGAAGAAGGGTTTTCTTCACTGGAAGGAGACAGAGTGTTTATATTTAGGATGTGGGAAATTGAGGGGTGTGTGTGTGTGTGTGTGTGTGTGTGTATGATTGCCAGGGGAAGGACAAAAGGATTTGATCAGCTGTGTCATCAACGATTGGTAATATTTTATCACTATTCTTTGAGCAACACATTGATTGAATGTGCTTCGCCAGTGTGAAACTCATCCTCATTGAGTCTGTTCTGGTATGGCTATGATCTGAAGAAGTGGGTCTGTCCCACGAAAGCTCATCACCTAATAATTGATTTTGTTAGTTTTTAAAGTGCTACATGACCGCTTTTTTTTTTGTATGAGCTGATATTCTGATTGGATCTGTTATTATAGAGCTACAGCCAAGTATAGATGCCTTGCCTTGAAAATAATTTGTCTAAACACGCAGTGGCCAATACGCTCCCCATCTGCCACATGCAGAAGGTGTCAAAATGTAGCTCAGGAGAGTTACCCTCCTGGGGCATCCCTTCAGCCATTCGGTGACTGTGACCTACCAGCTGGTGGGACAAGTGTATGATGGCAGTAGCAGAAGTGGCTTCTCCAGCCCCAGCAGGCTCCAGCTGTGGCATGTCTTCAGCCCAGAGAGGCTTGTGTGGCTCTAGTGAATAATCTCATGGGGGGAGGGTAGTGCCCAGCTTCAGGGGAGGGCTCCAGTGGTGATTGGTTAAATTTCTTGTGGTAACCACTGGTCTAAACTTCTTCTGCATATTGTCTTTGGCTCCATTGAGCCTAAGAATAGTTTGTACACATTTACATGACTGCACTTCATTTGCTGAACTTGAAAAATTTTAAAAACTGCACAACTGATGTCGGGAGAGATTTATGTGCCTTAAGATGCACCTTAGTTTAGTGGGATTTTCAAAATACCTAAACAGGTTAGGAAGACAGTGGAAGTTTGGCTGCTAGTTTACCTTTCAAATACACTTCATTAGCCAAATAAATATCTTTGAAAATCTGTCCCTTATATACCTAAGAATCATTGATGTTAATAGGATTTATGTGTCAAAGTCACTTTTGAAAATGCGACATAAGTTAATTTTAAAATCTTACCTGTTATCATCAACATAGTTTAAACTTGTGCAACTCAGGCCTCAAATTGTTTTATTGTTTCCAAAATATATAGACTAGTCCTTTTACAGACATTGAAAGCAGTGGAATTATGCTTATTTGCAAAAGCTATGGATCTGGCCCTAAAATTTGTATGTAACATCATGGACCACATGGAGTCTATACTTGTTCATGGATATGAGTATGACAGGGCTGCAAGTATTCAGAGCCTTAACGTTGTACTATAGGAAGTAACTTTTTTTAAACTTTATAGAAAATACAGCTTTACTATTCACAACTTTCAGATCATGTAGGTAATAAAATTGGATCCACTTGCAATTTTTCATATTCTTAACTGGATAGCAAGAAAATTAACTTGTATGTCCATCTGCAATACACTTCATGTAACTGTGTAATATTATTTTCTCCTGTTATGACACGTAGGATGCATCTACACGAGCCAGCTACTTCAAAGTAGCTGGCACAACATCGAACTAGCACGCATTGCATCTACATGTGCTGTGTGCTATTTCGACGTTGAAATCAAAGTGAGACGACAAGATGTCGAAATCTCTATTCCTATCCGAAGATGGGAATGTTGAAGTAGGGTGTGTGTAGACGATCCATGTCCCATTATATCAAACTAGCGGGGTCCTCCACAGCGGCTATCAGCTGAGGGGTTCAGAGACACTCTGTCCAGCCCCTGCAGGGCTCTCTGGAAACCATGTGCAGCAGCCCTTAGCCCAGGGCCTCTGGCTGCTGCTGCTTCTGCTGCTGTTGCAGCTGGGGGTCCATGCTGTGTGCACGGGGTCTGCAACTGGTTGTTGGCTCTGCGGACCTCGTGCTGTGAAGGCCAAGTTTGTCTGAGAGGGGCCCTTTAATGGAGTGGCTTGCTGTTGCCCCAGAAGGGCTAGTCCAACCTGTGACCCCATCTGCAGGCTTTGCTAGCCCCTTATGTCGATGGAGAGTGCTTGTGTGTGTGGACGCTCCGCATTTCCTTCCGGGGCAGCTCCTTTCAATGTTCCCCATCGCTACTTCGATGTTGAACATTGACGGCACCAGCCCCAGAGGATGTGTAGACAAAATGCGACAAAGAAGCCTATGTCGATGTTTTTACTTCAAAATAGGCTACTTCAACTTAGTGTGCTAGTGTAGACTTAGCCCTACAGTGTTTGTTTGAAGACAAAGATGTTTCAGTAAAGTTGATCCTAACAATATGTAGAGAATATCAGAGTTAGTTTGTGCAGCAGTAAAGATACTGCTATCAGAGGACAACAGTGTGCTCAAATTCAAGAACAGAAAATAATTTGAAATGGCACAGCTATAATATGAGCTTGAAATATGGCCATCATATTTTTTAAGGAAAGGGGAAATAAACTAAATGAAATCTGCTTGTTGTAGAATTGTCTACAGCCTCTTTTCCCCTAACATAAATTATACATGAATTCAGTGAAAGAAAGAAAGAAAGAAAGAAAGAAGAGACGAAGTAGACTATGTTTCTCATCAGTATCATGTTTTCTGTCCAGTGTCTTGTCTCTTAAAATAGTCAGGGTGTGTCTACGCTACAAACTAACTTCAACTTCGAAGTTAACTTCGAAGTAAGGGGCTACTTCCAAGTAGCCTGCCAAGCATCTACACACGCTTCCCCTTACTTCGAAGTTGACTTTGAAGTAAAGGAGTCTAACTTCAAAGTCACTACTCCATTCCCAGGAATGGAGTAGTGGCTTACTTTGAAGTTTAACTTTGAAGTTAAGCATGTGTAGACGCTCTTCACTCCTTACTTCAAAATAAGGATTCCTCTGAGGAGGGCTCCCTGGGAGGATGGAGACAGTCTGGCTAGCCCAGGCAGGGGTCTATGGTCCCTGCTGGCTGCCTTAAAGGAAACAGCTCCCTGGCAACCCCGGGAAGGAATCTGAGAGTGTGCCACAAGCAGGGGCAGCATGAGCTGTGCATTGGAATGCCCCTGCTCGAAGCACCTGCCAGCCTCCGCAGCCCCTACACACCATGGTGGCACGGCAGGATTCCCTTCCTCCTCCAGCGGCTCCAGAGGAGGGGTCTGAGGACTCACAGGGCCCAGGAAAGGGCTGCCCCAGGAGGGGACATCCCTTGAGATGTCCCATTCACCTTGAATGTACTGGCTGTGACCTCCTGGGGCTCAGGCAAGGCCTAGCTCAATGATACCTGGCTCAGTGCTCCAGATGGGAGGGCAATGATGAGCTCCCTTCGCTGGAGCCCTTGTCATCACCCTCGGTCTCAGTGGGCCAGTCTCCGCATGGGGGGCTGGTGGTGTTGGAGGGGCCCACCTCCTCGCTGCTGTCCACAGTGGGGGGACTGGTGGTGTCCACCACGTGCTCTGGGCTGGCTGCCTACCTCGGCCCCAGAAGCCTGTGTAGCTCCTGGCGGTGGGGGCAGTGCACAGTCCATGACCCTGACTGGCTGGCAGCATCATGGGCCTTGACATACATCTGGCGTAGCTCCTTCACCTTGATAAGGAAGCTGCTACTGGAGCGGTCGGGGTGTCCTTGGGCAGCAAGACTGCCGACCAGCTGGTCAAAAGCCTCAGCATTGCGCTGGAAGGCATCAGTTTGCCAAAGGACCTCCTCCTCCCCCAACAGAGCGAGGAGGTCTTTCAGCTCTTCCTCTGTCCTTCGAAGTAAGGGAGGGTGCATTTTGTGTGTGAACACTCTACTTTGAAGTTGCTTACTTTGAAGCTGTATTTCGAAGTAAGCAACTTTGAAGTTAGTTTGTAGTGTAGACACAGTCTCAGTGACACATACTTGCAAGGAAGGTACAGGAAATACTTCAATAGGAAGATACCGAATAATGTACAAACAGGTTGACTAATAGGCTTTTGAAGAAAGATACTGAATCAAAATAAACCACACTTCTCTGGATTACCCCTGAGATCAGCACATCTAAGTGAACAACTCACCCACATTTAAGCTTACAAAAGGAAATCAATGTTGTATACAAGACTGTCATCTTACAACTATAAAGTTCTGTGGCATTCAATCCTCTCCCTATCAACAAATTTAACTACAACTGTCAATATATACATTTCATTGTCATTGCAATTGTAGAAGAAAGGTCAGTTTTGTGAGCAATTTTATGGAACATGAACTTGTCGATATTATTTGCTTTTAGATATTTCCTTCATATAGTGGGAAAGCTTAAAGTGAATGCTGTTTTCACTTCTACTGAAAATAAGCAGTGGCTATTAAAGTTATGGAAAAACATATATTGTTTTATGACACCAAGTTAAAGGAATGTTATCTGTATATGGAGTTATATTATTCATTTTCACATCTCTTGGCTTGGACTCTGCTAAATTTGCTGCTAATCTCTGGTTTTGCAGCAATTCTCATTTTCCAAGATGTTTACTTCCCTGTCTTACTTTCACTTTCTTGCCCTTTTCACTTAAATGTTCATTCCTTCCCTTCCGTCAACCTCTGTCACCACTTCTATTGTCATTTTTGCCCTTAAAATTCCTGTTTAATCTTTTTCACCTTGTGCTCATTATCACTCAAGGCCACCAAATACATCAAGAAAGACAATCTATAAAGTGGAGAGGCCTTTTTTGGAGATGGGTATGGACGGGTGTCTAGAAAACTTACTTACTAGTCATCCACATATTTTGCTAGATTACACTTGCTTTATGTGAGTAGGACCTGACCACCACTGCTCCATCTCCTACCCAGCAGGTCTTGCAATCAAAGCAGCTGTTTACTTAGACACTCCCTGGCTGTGCCTACACTAGCCAAAAACTTCGAAATTGCCATGCAAATGGCGATTTTGAAGTTTACTAATGAAGCGCTGAAATAAATATTCAGCGCCTCATTAGCATGCGGGCAGCCGCAGCACTTTGAAATTAACGTGGCTTGCCACCGCGCGGCTCATCTAGATGGGGCTCCTTTTCGAAAGGACCCTGCCTACTTCAAAGTCCCTTTATTCCCATCTGCTCATAGAAATAAGGGGACTTCGAAATAGGCAGGGTCCTTTAGAAAAGGAGCCCTATCTGGACGAGCCACGTGGCGGCGAGCTGCGTCAATTTCGAAGTGCCATGGCTGCCCGCATGCTAATGAGGTGCTGAATATGTATTTCAGGGCTTCATTAGCAAACTTTGAAATGGCCATTTGCATGGCTATTTCAAAGTTTTTGTCTAGTGTAGACAGAGCCCCCAAAACTCTTCCCATTTCCATGAAAGTGATCTGTAAAGAACATATTCCTCAAGCTCCTGCTTCCACAGTCCTTACATCAGGAAAGCATGCACAGTTTACAGCACACACGTTCAAGGTTCTTTAAAAGTATGTCCTGAAACAAAGAAAGAAAGAAGGAAAGAGCATAACTTGAATGACTTCATGAAAAATGGTAATACCATAATAAGATATATATCAGAGAGGTAGCTGTGTTAGTCTGCATCTTCGAGAACAACAAGAAGTCCTGTGGCACCTTATAGACTAACAGATATTTAGGAGCATAAACTTCCGTGGGCAAAGACCTGTTTCATCAGATGCATCTGACGAAGTGGGTCTTTGCCCATGAAAGCTTATGCTCCAAAATATGTGTTAGTCTATAAGGTGCCACAGGACTTCTTGCTGTGCTATAATAAGACAGTTCTTATGCAGTTCTGTTGGTGAACATCTGAAATTTAAAAAGCAACCACCTCAAAAAACCCCACAAAGTATAGTCTCACAGAAGAAAAGAAATACTGGTAGGACTGTTGATTAATTGAAATTTAATCACATGATTATCTCAAAAAACCCTGCAATTAAAATTATTCACAATAAACCACAATTTTAATTACAACGTTAAACAATAAAATACCAATTGAAATTTATTAAATATTTTGGATGCTTTTCCTATATTTTCATATGCATTGTACAATGTGTTGTAATTGAAACCATTATCTTTTAAAGTGTAGAAAACATCCAAAACATATTTTTTATAATTGTATGCTGCTATTGTATACAATTGTAATTAATTACATGCTTAATCATGCTTTTTAATTGCTTGACAGCCCTAAAAAATCATTCTATAATGTTAAATAGAAGGTAACTAAATTGTGTGTGTGTTACTGGCAAACATGCATGCACAGGTACACACAAACACACACACACACACACACACACACTATAGACTACCTTGTTTGGACTAAAGTATTTGGTAAGGTAAGCAAAATAAATCAAATAGAACTATAACTCAAGTGTTCAAACTGATTTTTTAAACTAAGAATCCAGTAATTACAATAAATCTCTTAACACTGAACATTTTGAATGAACCAGAGTTACATCATT
Organism: Carettochelys insculpta; assembly: GCF_033958435.1. NCBI lineage: Eukaryota > Metazoa > Chordata > Testudines > Carettochelyidae > Carettochelys > Carettochelys insculpta. The sequence continues at coordinate 94,309,349 of NC_134137.1, read as the reverse complement.
ATTAATGTACTGAAAAATAATTAATATTCTTCCCTTCCTTCCCTTCCTTTCCCCTAATGATAAGCTAATAACTATAATCTAAAGTTGACCTCATACAGCACAAAAAATGTTTTGCTGGTAGTTACAGAACAGTTACATCAGCAACATCTGTTACATCAAAACTAGAAAAAAAGACATTCCCTAAACTGAAATGGAAGAAGATGACATATTGCAATGATAGCAAGCACCGCCTCTATAAAGCAGAAGTGTCATAGATCTCAGAAGTGGTGAGAAGCGTAGCAACAGTTGAACAAGCAAAACAGTTCACATCTTGCAATGCACAGAATACCCCAGAGAATAGAAACAAGCTTACATTCAGCTGCACTGCAGAGCACACATACAAGACTTGAAAATGTTCAGCTCTTGACATCCTCCTGTCTAAGGACTACGAAGTTTTCACCTACATACTGTAATATTAATGGACTGGAATGATAAGCTTCAGCTAAGCAGGAGAAAGGTCAGGCTTCAAGTAGACATCTCCACAGCCTTTTATCTCCTCTGGATATACAAACATGAACATGGAAAAGGAAAAGATGGCATCAGTGATGGAAGGAAACCTGAAATTAAAGTTCTCTCATTTTAAGTATTAGTAGCTGATGATATAATATGAATAACATCAGGCTTCCCTCTTCCAGGTACTTCAGCAGTAGCATTAATGTAAATTAGTATTAAAGTGAATGTGGTTTATTGGTATTAAGCTTCCTTTAAAAACACTTCAAAGCAGATCGTATTTTGTGAGGCAACTTTCTCTTATCTTGTCTCTATTTCTATGCACACACCAAACACTAAAAATTGTCAGATAATGCTATTTCCCTAAAGTACTCTGTTCTAATTAGGGGGAAAGGAAAAAAAAAACTTTCTTACATTATTTCTCATGATCTCACTCCCTTAGGAGCATATTACTGAACCAAATACACAGACAATGGATATATTCCAACCTTACAGTCCTGATACCAATAATTTCCTGAAAATAGTCAATACTATGGCTGAGAAATAATATATATTAAAACATAGAAAGTCACATGGCAGAAGAGTGTTGGCAGTGAGGAAATAAGTTAAAATATGCTTATAAACCATTATATACTCTGATACCTAATTAATATTACAACAACACCCAGCAGCATTACAAATAATTACGCAAAAGAGAGCTTTTCCACCCATCTGCATCTCTTAGCAGAGTTCCTGTCTATCCCTTCATCCCTAAGGAAACCATGCTGTCAGCTAACTCCAGAATCTCTGCTAATCTATGTATTTTGAGACATGCCAGGGACGGTCACCAACTTCAAGCTTTTTTGAAGAAATTGTGGAAAGAAAGTTCCAGAGGCTTGGAACCCTCACAAATAAATCACTGTCATTTTCCTCAACTCTTTTTTATCTACGGATATTCAAATTGAGTCCCTCAGCTGTGACAGTAAGTGGAGAGAAAAGTATTCTCTCAGCCAAGGAAAGGTTTGCTGAAGCCCAACCTTTTCAGTAGCTCTGCTCCTACCTACCCTAATTCCAACAATCCCTTCTGAAGTAAGTCCCATGACTACACTGGCTTATCTACCTATAAAGGCACCTCCCTCTTTTTCCACTGAGATTTTATTATTTAACTTTGCCCATAGCCGTCACGTTTATTTTTGGAGGGAAAAGAGGACACAGCTCATGAGGTTACAGCAGAAAAACTACGGAGCAAACCTGAATGCATATATTAGGGAAAAGCTCCAGACTGTTTAGCATTTTGATCAATTTTATCTGGAGAATCAGAAAGTGGTAGAGTCCCTGTATTTGTAAGAAAACAAATATAGATCTGCTTTGGGTATAGACCTGCTTTGTCAGACGCAAGCGGGTCTTTGCCCATGAAACCTTATGCTCCAAGATATCTGTTAGTTTATAAGATGCCACAGGACTTCTTGGCTACGTCTACACGTGTCCCAAACTTCGAAATGGCTACACAAATGGCCATTTTGACGTTTACTAGTGAAGCGCCGAAATGCATATTCAGCGCTTCATTAGCATGCGGGCAGCAGCGGCACTTCGAAATTGCCGCCGCTTGCCGCCACGTGGCTCGTCCCAACGGGGCTCCTTTTCGAAAGGACACCGCCTACTTCGAAGTCCTCTTATTCCCATCAGCTCGTGGGAATAAGGGGACTTGGAAGTAGGCGGGGTCCTTTCGAAAAGGAGCCCCGTGGGGTCGAGCCGCGCGGCAGCAAGCGGCGTCAATTTCAAAGCGCCGCTGCCTCCCGCATGCTAATGAAGCGCTGAATATGCATTTCGGCACTTCATTAGTATACTTCAAAATGGCCATTTGCATGGCCATTTCGAAGTTTGGGGCACATGTAGACACGGCCCTTGTTGTTTTTGAAGATACAGATGAACTCGGCTACCTCTCTGTGTTTGTAGGTTGACCAGATATTCCATTTTTAAGGGACATTCCTGTGTTTAAGCTCTCCTGGAGGTATTTCTACCTTTTTGAAAAAATGGGCCAATTGCCCCATATCTTCTGTTTTTTCCCTTGTACCAGTACTCATGGGTCTTGCTGCTGGCCCAGTCTTTACTCACCAGCTGCCCACCCATCGGTGGTGACTGAGAGAGTCCAGTGGCTGGTAATGGGAATGGATGTGTAAGGCTGGTGGTTTGGCAAAGTTGCAGACTGTGGGCACAGTTGCTCCTCTTGCTAGTCTGTGATTGCATCTCCTGTTGCATGTGAACTCTTGCCCAGCAGGCTCTCACCCCACTCCCCCACTTGCTTCTTCCAGTGGTGGTTGGTGAGTGTGAGCTGGTGGTGGCTGATTACGCATCACTTCTGTTGCCATCCATTGGCCCTTTACATTCTTCCCCTCTCACTGTCCTCTCCCTCCTGTGCCCATTCACACCCACCAGCCCCAATACTCTTTCTTAACCCTCCAGTGGGTTGCATCTCACTCCCTGCACTCTGTGGAGAACCAGTCCTTTGTCAGATCATTCAGTTCTCCAACAACCTGGCTGGCAGGCTCTTTCCTTTCCCCACTGGCTCTAGCTGGGCTGGCACCAAAATAAACCTCAAGACCCTTTGGCCTGGGAGACTGGCTAGGAAGATCCAAGCCTCGCATGTGCCCAAGTCCTACTCAATGCTGGCATGGGAAAACTTCTCTGCCCCTCATCTAAGCTACGCACTGGTGGGGAGGAAATGATTTCCAGCCTGTTTGTACTCCAATACTGCAGGATCTATAGCAACCTCCGCCCACCCAGGGCATAGAACTCTCTTCACACACAGCTCCCACCTAGGTTTTACACCCAGAATGTGTGGAATTGCTCTGTCCCCCAGGCACCCTTCCCTGCTGAGCCACCTCTCTGTCCAGGTTCACAGAGGCCTCTTCATGAACCATTCTATGAACCTTAAAGGACAATGCATCCTTACAGCTTAATCCTGTCCCATCTGTGCTTCAGCCAGTGGCAGGAAGCAGCTCAGATATTTCAGTGACCAGCAGCAGCATGGAAGTGTTAGCTGCCTTTTGACACTGTGGAGATAGGAAAGAACAAGCTGCTTCTAGCCATAGCAGAGGATGTGTGAGGAGGAGAGTGGGAAGGAAGAGATGACCTCTTCAATACATGGTCCAGGACATCCCTATCCACCACCCAACTTTCCCTGTTCCTGGAAGCAGCCCCTGTCCCTTTCCACCCACACCATGTTAAAAGGCTGCTAGTAGCCATGCTCTTGTATAAACCCCGACAGAAATCTGGGGAGCGGGGAGTATGAGACCCTGGACTCTCCCCATGTGTTGGCTCAATAAGACACAGCACCAGGTACCAGGAAAGACGGGTCCATCCTGGAGCTCAGCCAGTCATGGAGGGTTTAGAGCAATATCAGGGAGTCATTCAGTCAGCAACCACACCCCCATGGGGAGAGGTTTATAGGATTGTGTGTGTCACCTATCCCTACACAAACATTAAAGTTAAGGTAAATAAAAAGACTTCATCTCTGCAATATTTATTATTAGCTGGTACTTGGTCAACTTGATGTTAACTTGAACAGTTGTGCTATGTAGCTATGATTGACTGACACTGAACTCACTTGAATGGCAGTAATTTTACCACATGGCCCATATTAAGCATAGGAAAATATGGCCATACAGAGTTTTTGGTAATAGGTGTATGCAGCAGGTTTTGTTGTCTGATTATCTATCGATTTATCTATTTATCATAGAGCAAGCAAGAGGAGTGTGTACTAGTCCCAAACCTACCATTTATATTTGATTGCTTCCAACATCTGCAGTCCACTGAAATTGCCCTCATTTAAACAAGTAAGAATTTCATAATTAATTTAAAGGGCCTTTTATCCCCTTTTTATTCTCCTTATTCTTTCTCTAGTTCTTGGATGTGGGGCATGAGGAAGATATAACATTTTCCGGAATACTCTTTCTGGCCTGGGCTTTCTGTAGTCTCCATTTATGTCCCTCTTGACTGTTCTCTCTTGGTCTTCAGAGGTTTCTCTTCTTCCCTCACTCTTTCTTCAGGGACTGGTTCAGCAATATTCACAAACAATTCACTCAGTGAATTTTTTCCATCATTTTTTTCATATTTACTCTGTCCCTGTTTAATTAGTTCCACAGATGGTTGACTACCCTATTCATCATTTTTTTAAATCAGCAAATGATGCAGTCCCAAATATAATTTTCCATCATTCAACCTGCACTAAATGACTCTAGGCTTATTTACAAATATGAGAGATCACTAGTTGCACTTTACAAAGAAACTGATTGTCTAGACCAGAATTAATCGACTTCTGAGTTAGTGCCTGAAATTTACAAATCCTGATATTGACTATAATTTCTCAGATGATCTACTTATACAAATCTTTAATAGTGAAATAGAGAAAAATAACTGTTTCAAAACTGAGATGACATTTCTTCACATAGAAAGAAAACTAATGGCTAGATTCAGAAAGCGGGCTTTGGTGCTGCAATGCTGAGCATAGCAATGATGAACTTGCATGTGTCTTGCTGCCTAGTAAAATTCACAACTGTGAGTTAGGTGCCCAGACTCCTTACACAGTGCACGCAGATGTGTTGGTGCCTAAGAAGGGGAGCACACCAAGCAGGCAGCTTCTTAAACTATTTAGTAGGAAATACCAAAGGGAGGAGAGGGACCCATGTCCCACCTCTCGAAGGAGGAAGACACACTCCATTCAGGATTTACAGCCATAAACTGTCTCCTGATGTTAAGCACCTCAGTAGTATTTTACAAGGAACAATATCTGTTGCTCTTATAACCTTTTGCCCAGAGCACTCCCCCAGTACGTGAGAGACATGGTTCAATTCATGTTTGGCTCTGCTGTACAGAAAAGGTTTGCATGAAGTTCTCACCTATCAGATGAAAGCCCTCACCAGTGGCCTATAGACTCATTCTTACTCAAGCTCTTTCCTGGGGCCTACTTAATAATGTATACCCAGTGGAACAGCTTCAACAGAAGAGACCGGGAAAGCTTCCTCACCCAAGAGTTTTCCATAGTCTAGTGAGGTGGCATGCCCACCTGAGAGGTGGCATACCCATGTCCTAATCCTTTCTTCCCATCAGGCAGAGGGAGAAACTGAACTGGGATTTCCCACACCCAAGGAATGAGGAGAGTCACATATTTAAGAAAGATCCATCAACTACATGAAAAAACTCGCCCAGATCCAGATAGACATCATGGTTCTCAAATATTGAATCTGTTCTGGTCTGGCTATGGTCTGAAGAAGTGGTTCTGTCCCACGAAAGCTCACCTAATAAACTATTTGCTAGTCTTTAAAGTGCTACTTGACTGCTTTTTGTTTTGATAGAGTTTAAAATAGAGCTTGATACATTTTTGGAGGTTAGGTCCATAAATGGCTATTAGCCAAGTGTAAAATATGGTACCCCTAGCCTTTAGTTCTTCAAGTGCCAGTTAGGAGCCTATGTCTCCTTGTGACTCTAGCCCCCTTTTTCTCTTCACTTTTAATCTTTTTGACACCTACTTTTTAAAGTACTTTCAAGGAACTCTCCATTGGTTGGTAATAAACCATATTAGTTCATACCATTAATTTTAACAGACAACCCTTAAGACACCCGAATGTGTATTTGCCCTGAGTTGCTTATAAAATAAATCATACAGGAAAAGTCGTATTGTTACCCACATAACCTAATGCACTCCACCTACACCAGAATGAGGGCTCAGGGCATGACTTGCTTAAATTAGGAACCTCTACGTTTCTCTACTGAGGGCAAGGGGTGTAAAGCACCTACCCATAGGGCTCTGACAGAAATCTGAAAAGTATAAGTAACTAGCCTTGCCCATGGAACTCAGCTCTCTTCTGATATGTGGGACATGTTTCCAGTGAAAGAGCCTGACACAGTTGAGCTCCGAACATCTATTTATTAGCAACTGTCACAGAATATCAGTAGGCATCCTTCAGTCTGCATAGACTATGGTCTTTATATAGACTATGGACTTTATAGTTCCAATTGAGGACTTCATTTACAGTGTCTACTGTGACTATGAAGACCCACATGAGAGTGACAGTCCTTACTGCATCTCTTGCAGAAGTAGTGGGTGTCTGGCAAGTCCTTAGTGTGCTTTCTGTGCACTTGCTTCTCCTCTGCTAGCTGTCTGATCTTCAGCTCGCCCTTCTGAAAGCCCTTGTGTAACCCCTGCCTCCATCTGCTGCGGTCATCTGCTAGTTCTTCCCAGTTGTCCAGCTCGATGTCTACCTCTCTGAGGTCTCTCTTGCAGACATCTTTGTAGCGCAACTGGAGGCGTCCGGGAGGTCTTTTGCCAGAGGCTAGCTCACCATACAGGATGTCTTTTGGAATCCTTCCATCATTCATTCTGTGGATGTGGCCAAGCCAGCGAAGCTGACACTGCCTGAGGAGGGTGTGAATGGTTGTGATTCCAGCTTGCTCAAGGACGGCGGTGTTGGTAACTCTGTCCTTCCATGATATTCCAAGGATGCGCCTGAGGCAGCGCAAGTGGAAGACGTTCAGCCTTTTTTCCTGGCGGGCACATAGGGCCCAAGTCTCACTGCCATAAAGGAGGGTGCCGAGGATCCAGGCTCTGTAGACTTGCATTTTGGTGTGAGTGTACAGCTTGTTGTTATTCCACACTCTCTTGCTGAGTCTGGACAGAGTTGTGGCCGCTTTTCTGATCCTCCTGTTTAGCTCAGTGTCCAACGACAGGGTGTCAGTGATGGTGGACCCAAGGTAAACGAACTCGTGGACGACCTCTAACGTATATTTGTCAATGCTGATTCAGCAACATCCTGACCGAGTACGTTTGTCTTCTTTAGGCTGATGGTAAGCCCAAAGTCCTTGCACGCTTTGGAGAACTGATCCAGCAGTTTTTGAAGCTGGTCTTCTGTGTGAGACACTACAGCAGCATTGTCTGCGAACAGCATGTCTCTGATGAGGACTTCCTGCACCTTAGACTTAGCTTTCAGCCTTGCAAGATTAAACAGTTTCCCATCAGATCTTGTGTGCATCAAGATGCCCTCTGTTGAAGATCCAAAGGCATGCTTCAAGAGGAGTGCGAAGAAGATCCTGAACAATGTCGGAGCAAACAAGCATCCTTGTTTGACGCCGCTCCTGATTCTGAAAGCATTCAATAATGCGCCGTCAATCGGATGGTTCCTCTCATTTCTTCGTGGAACAACTGGATCATCTTGAGTAACCATGGAGGACAGCCTATCTTGTGGAGCAGTTTGAACAAACCATCCCTGCTGACCAAGTCAAAGGCCTTGGTCAGGTTGATGAAGGCTATGTAGAGTGGCTTCCTCTGCTCCCTGCACTTCTCCTGCAGATGCCTTAGAGAGAAGACCATGTCAACGGTAGACCTCTCTGTGTGGAATCCACACTGCGATTCAGGGTACACCCTCTCAGCAATCTTCTGGAGTCTGCCAAGGATGATGCGAGCGAACAGTTTACCAGTGACGCTTAGGAGGGAGATTCCAAGGTAGTTGTTGCAGTTGCTTCTGTCTCCTTTGTACTTATACAACGTTACAATGTTAGCATCGCGCATATCCTGTGGAACCTCACCCTCTTTCCATCACAGGTACAGTAGCTCATGTAGGGGTTCCAGGAGTGTTTCCGCGGCACACTTGATTGCCTCTGGTGGTATACCATCCTGGCCAGGGGCCTTTTCTGCTGCAATGCTGTCGATGGCTGTCTTCAGTTCATCCACAGTCGGTTCTTGATCCAGTTCGTCCATTACTGGTAGGAGCTTGACGACATCGAGGGTTACGTCAACCACAATGTTGTCGCATGAGTACAGCTAGGAGTAGTGCTCATCCCAGCGCTCCATCTGTTTGGCTTTGTCAGCAATGACTTCACCAGATTTGGATTTCAGAGGTGCCATCTTGTTCTGGGTGGGTCCTAATGCCTTCTTCATACCCTCGTACATTCCTTTGAGATTACCAAAGTCAGAACAGGTCTGGATGCTGCTGCATACCTGGAGCCAGTGGTTGTTGGCACAGAGCCTGGCTGTCTGCTGTACTGTTCTTCTGGACGCTCTAAGTGCTTGCTGGGTACTCTGGCTCAGTGAGCGTTTGTACTCCAGGAGTGCATCGCACTTCTTTTGAATGACTGGAATCATCTCATTGGAGTTGGCTTCGAACCAGTCATTCATGTTTCTAGTTCTTCCTCCAAACACCGACAAGGCCGTGTTGTAAACTGTATCCCTCAGATGTTGCCATTTGGATGTCACATCGGCGCCCCCAGGGCCACAGCGCAGATTTTCCTGGAGGGTCTCTCTGAACTTTTCAGCTTTCTCTGAGTTTGCCGTCTTTCTGGCATCAATGTGGGGCCTTCCAGCAGGTTTAGAACGGTACAGCTTCTTGGGTCTCAGCTTGAGCTTAGAAGAAACTAGTGAGTGATCTGTATCACAGTCAGCACTATGATAGCTGCGTGTCAGAAGGATATTTTTGAGGTTATTACACTTTGTGATGACCACATCTAGTTGATGCCAGTGCTTCGAGCGTGGGTGTCTCCGTGACACTCTGTGCTGTGGCTTCGTTTGGAAGAATGTGTTTGTGATGCACAGATTGTGGTACATGTACAGTTCAAGGAGACGCTGTCCATTGTCATTCATTTTTCCCACACCGAAGTGTCCTAAGCAGGAAGGCCATGAGGCCCGATCAGCTCCAACTCTTGCATTGAAGTCACCCAAGTTGTACAGTTGTTCATGAGCAGGTATTTGCACTACAGCAGCACTAAGCACATCATAGAACTTGTATTTTACTTCTGGTGTGGCATACAGGGTTGGAGCATAAGTGCTGATCAGGTGGACGGGACTGGCACAAGTTTGAAGCGTGATCCGAAGAAGTCTTTCTGATACGTCCATTACTAATTCCACCATTTGTAGAAGGGTGTTTCTGACAGCAAAGCAAACACCATGCTCTCTGGGTTCTTCTTGGGCTTTACCCTGCCAGAAAAAGATGTAGTCCTTTTCCTTTAGAGATCCCAAATCTGAGAGTCGCATCTCTTGCAGTGCAGTGGTATCAACTCTGAGCCTCTTCAGTTCCTCGTTGATGACAGCGGTCTTTCGGGTGTCACTGATGGCCTGAAGATCTTCAGTCAAGCCGGTCAGCATGGTCCGCACATTCCAGCAAGTAAGCTTAAATTATTGATGTTTCTCATTTCTTGTTGATTTTCTTATTGGTTTGCCTGGTGCTCAAATTTCAGTCACTTGTCAGGTTCAGGAACCTTAAGCCTCACGCACCCAGCAAGGCAGGTGAACTGTGGCGGGACAGTACCCTATTGGCTGGGCGCTGCACAGCTTGAGGTGGGAGGTGACTGTCCAATGAGATGCAAGGATCTCTCCCACCGTCGAAGGCAACCCCTGGCACTCGTTTTCTACGCCAGTTGAGCAAGAGCTTATAACCGGTATCTGTTGCCTCCCGTGTTGATGCAATGCTGTTCAGCAATGCCAGAGTACCTCTCCGGGGACAAGTCTGGGCACTTATTATGGAGATTCTGGGCTGCCCAGACACCAGTGTCCCCCTCTCGGCTTTACTGATATAGTCCAAAGGAGAGGATAACCTCCACGTCTGGTACCAGCTCAGCTGCAGGAGTTGCCGGGACGGTGCCCGAAGTTGACACTGAACTGCCTTTGGACTCCACTCTGGATTTTCTGTCAGGGTTTACTCCCTTAGCCTTGTTCCTTCCAGGATAACCCACAAGGCAGTGGGGTGTGGAGAATGTGGTTAAGGATCCCACTACTTCATACCTCCCTGTCACCACGATTCACCATAGCTCCCTGTGGAGCAATGATCTCATATCCCTGGGACCCTCCTCCCCACCTTTCGCTTCCCCCCCCAGCTACCATCACCAACCCACTACCCCCATCTGCTCCCATGTCCACCCTCCTCACTGCACTGGCCCCTTTCCCCCCAGCTGCTCTCAGTGCCCCCAGGTCCACCTTTCCCCATTGCTCTTCAGGCTCTTCTTTTCAGAGACTCCTTTTCCTGATAGCGCTGCCTTGCAGGGCACAGGTGGAACACCATACCTGAAAAGGACAACAAACACGGGGCTCCTCCCTCGGCGAACTCCCAGAGGCAAACTCCCTTCCCTGTTAGCTGCTGCCCCCTGTTCGCTGCTCACAGTGTTCACTGAAAGCTCTCTTCTTATACAGAGAGCTGCTAGCTGCTTAGGCCTGCCTCAAAACCCTGCCTCCAGTCTAATCAGCCCTGGAAGGACTCACCTGGCAGGAGACTCCCCCAATTCACACCTTGCAAACTGCTCAGGCACACAGGCAGCTGATCAAACTGCCCTTCTCTGCAAAGTAACACAGCTGCAGACAGACAGACATTCACCCACCAGCTCACCACACAGCCCCCCCAAATCCCACACTCACCCAAGCTCCTCTAGGATGCTTTGCACAGAGGCAAACTCCCTTCCCTGTTAGCTGCTGCCCCCTGCGCTGAGAACCTGCATTCCTGTCCCCAAGCTCTTGTTGGGGAGCTGCATCAGGACAGCCTTGTCAGGAGGAGCCAGCCCAACTACCAGACAGCATGATGAGCAGGAACTACTAGCCCTGTGAATCAATCCTTCTGCCCCCTCCCGCAACAGCCTCAGCTCTCTAGGATCTCAGTGGTACAGTTGCCACACTGCCAGCCCCAATGCCCTGGGTGGCACAGCTGCAGATCTGGCCAGGTAGGGTGACTAATGCTCCATCTGGACAGCACTGCTGAAGTGACACCAGCTCTGGTGGTTAGTGAAGTCCAGTCAGTGGGTGGAAAGCAGATGATTTGGACAGTGGTTAGTGTTCAGGAGGGCAGTCAAGAGACAAGTCATAGATAGGGTTGGATTAGGGGTCCTAGGGAGGTAGTCAAGGTGAGGGACGAATGAGGGGAGGGTTGGATTGTGGGAAGGGGTCCATGAGGACTATCAAGGTGTGGATGTGGAGAGTGTTGGATAGGTGATGGCAGCTGGCACATGTCTGGCTTTATGGAGAAGCACAACTTCCCCCAGCCTCTTGATTTTTGCTGATTGCACCTGACCCCTAACCTCTTCACATATGTTCATGAGCTGGCTTCATCACACCCTTTTTTACCTTGAATTATTGAAAACAAAGGAGAAGACATATAAGGGTCTTTAGACTGAAGAAGAATAATTTTTTCTGCATAAATAATTATTTGCCAATGTAAATTTCAATCAACTCAGAAATATTTGTGAATTTGGTCTGATAATTTTTACTGGGAAAAATGTATCATGGTAAGTTTTCACAAAATAGAACACATGCCCTCCACTTACAAAATTGAGTTCAATGCTTGGGGAACTTGCCTTCCAGGTAGGAAAAAGGCATCCCACACCAGTGCAGTGACATAAATTCAGATCTTCATCCCTAGTGGGGAGGACTTCCAAGCATCAAGCTCGTTGCTGTTCTAGGATGGGTTGCTATTAATTTCTTTTAAAAACCTCTTCTGCTTTGTATACATGTTTAACTAAGCACTGGAGCAGGGACTTGAACTCAAGTCTCTTCTTAGCATATGAGAGCCATAACCCTCCAGCTATCTTATATTCTACTATTGATGCTGTCCCACTTACTGTACATAGATAAATATTAAGTGGGCCAAAGCATGGTGATTAATGAGGTCTCTTGGGAGATAACAAATGTGTATTCAAATTCCAGTTTTCTGCTTCAGAAGATGTCTGGACTGAAGCATCAGACCATAGATAGGTAGATCGATAGCTGGATAGATAGATAGATATAGTTATGCATCCAGTTCTACATGAGATTTACTACTGATGGGTATACAGTACAGCAGCTTTCCTTAACATTACTCACATTCACATAGAAGCTGTGGTTTCTGTTCCACTTGCGCCTGAGTAGAAAACACCTTGTAACCACTGTTGTGCACCATGTAAGTAGGTTTGCCATCTTTCTAATTGCACAAAACCAAACACCCTTGCCCAGCCGCCGACCCCACACATTCTCTTAGGCCTCATTCCTTATTCACTCCAGCCCTCCTCCCCCCTTTGCTCACTTTCCTATACCCTCACTTGCATTCACTGCTCTGTGGCACAGGCTTGGGGTGCAGGAGCAGGTGAGGACTGCTGGTCATGTAAGCCGTGTCTACATGTGCACGCTACTTCAAAGTAGCGGCACTAACTTCGAAATAGCGCCCGTCATGGCTAAACGTGTCGGGCGCTATTTTGAAGTTAACTTTGACGTTAGGCGGCGAGACGTCGAAGCCACTATCCTCATCAGGAGATAGGAAAAGCGCCCTACTTCGACGTTCAACGTCGAAGTAGGGACCGTGTAGTCGTTGCACATCCTGCAACGTCGAAATTGCGGGGTCCTCCATGGCGGCCATCAGCTGAGGGGTTGAGAGATGCTCTCTCCAGTCCCTCAGCTCAATGATGGCCACGTGGAGGGGCCCCTTAAAGGTCCCCTCCCCCTCCCTTCCTGTGCAGGAAGCTGAGGGAATGTGCAGGTGGCAGCCTAGACATGCGGCCAGCCTGCACATCCCTCAGCCACCCAGAACAGGGCCAGCCCCTCCCATGGCTGCCCGGCAGCCCCCCCAGCGCCCCCAGGGGAGCCCCCAGCAGGGGACCCAGAGCAGCCAGGCCAGCCAGCCCGGCAGCCAGACTGCGAAGCGGCAGTGGGGCCCCTCCTGGATGGAGGCCGAGCTGCAGGACCTGCTGGGGCTCTGGAGCAAGGAGGAGGTGCTCCAGGGAATGGGGAGCAAGAGGCGGAACACAGATGCGTTCGCTCGGCTGGCCGAGCGACTGGCCGCCCGGGGTCACCCTGCCCACACTCTTGACCATGTCAGGAGTAAGGTTAAGGAGCTGCGGCAGGGTTACGCCCAGGCCCGGGATGCGGCCAGCCGATCTGGAGCCGCCCCCGTCACTTGCCCCTTTTACAGGGAGCTCAGGGACATCCTGGGCCCCCAGCACACCTCCTCCCCTCCAGCCACCCTTGATACCTCGGCCGAAGAGCCCCAGCAGGCCCTGCAGCCGGAGTCCATCCCGGAGGTAAGTGCCGCACCCCGGGGGCCCCCCTGGAGCCCACCCTCGGGCCATCGTGGCAGGAGGAGGAGAAGGAGGAGGGGGGGTCCTCCTCTGCAGAGTCCGGGCTGCAGATCCTCCTCCCGCCCTCCCGGAGCAGCAGCCGGGCGTCCGCCCCCCGGGGATCTCCGAACCGTGGAAGTGGACCGACAGTTATGTACCCCCCTCTGGTGTACACCCCCGTGGTTGAGGGGCGGGGGTAATAGATATGTGCCCAGGGCCCCCCACATGCCCACATGGCCATGGCCCCAAGGACAGCAGGGCCATGTCCCTCACAGCAGTGCATCAGCCCCTGCCACCTCTCCCCCCCCCGCACGATATTGTCATGGCCCATCCCCGGGGCAGGGGGGGAGCGGAACCTCGAGGGGCCCCCGGGAGGAGGGGGTGGGACACCCTGCAGCAGCAGCATGTGATGGAGTGTGGGGAGTGCAAAAGGGAGACTCAGGCTAGATATGAGCAACAAGCTGAATATCTCCCAGGGGCAAAGGATGATCCTTGGGCTACTGCTGGCAGGTGACATCTCTGCCCTGAACAAAGAGGAGCGAGGAGACGAGCTGTCTTTGAATCGGGGAGGGGGCCGCAGGTAGAGGCTAGGGGAAGGGAGAGCTGGAAGGCAGCCAGCCTGAGGAGGGGGAAAGCTGCATCCCACAGGGGCACCCCTTGAGGTCTTCTCCCCAGGACGGGTTGGAAGGACTGTCTCTGACTGCTGTGCGGTCACTTCCGAGAGAAACTGGGCATCTGTGGCCTAAGAAACCTCTCCTGTCAGACCCTGCTGAGTGAAGTGAGAGTCGCTCCCGCCAGGGGATGGGGTGCAGTGCAAGGGGACCCCTGAACCCCATCCATCCCAGTAGCATCTCCCGGGGACGGGGATGGGGAACCTGCAGCAGAGGGGTGGGGGGGAAAAAGGTCACGGCTCAGGGCCCACACTAACGCCTTTCTTCATTCTTCTTCCCCTCCTCCTCCTGTGTTCCGCAGCTGCACCATCGGAAGGACCAGAAGAGAGCGCCGGCGAGGCATCAGTGGTCCCGGAATCCCCTCCGGGTGCATCGCTCCAGGCAAGCCCCTCGGCCGAGGACTGACCGGCCCCACGGCGGGCTAGACGGCGGACCCCGCAACAGCACCAGATGGCGACGGACCCCCAGCTGCTGGCCATCCATCGTCGGCAGCTGGAGGTCACGGAGCAGCACCTGCGGGTGGACCAACGCCGCCTGGACCGGCAGGACCGGGTGCTGGCCTGGCGCCAAGAGGCATGGGGGGCCTACACGGAGACATTCAACCATCTTGTGGACTACCTGGCCCCCCATGTCGCGCCGGCCGCCGCAGCACCCACCCTGCCTGCTCCACCCGCCGCACCACCTGCTGCTCCGCACGTCGCCGTCCCATCCGCCGTCGCCCTGCCACCCACCACCGAGGGCCGGACTGCCAAGGGACACCTGGGGCCAGCTGAGACTCGCCGGTCGTATCTTCTGGTACGCCCAGCCCCCAGCCAGCCCCGGACAGGGCTGCAGCCAAGGCGGGGCTCCCGGCCACCCACCCCCAGTGCTGGACTTTAGGGGCGTGGGGCCTGGGACGTGCCCCCCCCTTGTATATAGTTATATATGTCCAAAAAGAGGATTTTTATTGACCTATTTCATTTATATTTGTGCCCCCCCTTTGCCCCGTCCCCCCCATGTAAATAGTTCTCCCCTTCCTTATCATCCCTGGTTTTCTTTTTATTGACCAACATCTCCGTTATGTGCAGTCCTTTTTATTATTGTTTTATTTGTGCAGAATACTTTTTTTAGAAGAGGTCTTGTATATAGTTTGTTCTTGTTTTAATTATAGTTAAAAAAAAATGTTCTAAAAGAAAAACCAGTTTAAGTTCAGCCACAAGTGCGTGCTGTCATTTGTCCAGGAAAAGTTGGGGGGGTTGGGTGCTCCTTGGTGTGGGCGTAGGGGCAGGGAGTGTTGTGGAGGAAGGGGTGGGCAGTGGGGGGCCTGGCAGAGTTCACCCCGCAGCCTCATCATCGAAGTGGGCCCGCAGGGCCTCCCGGAGCCGGGTCCCTTCGGGGTCCACCTGGCGACTGGGGGCAGTGGGTGGCTGCAGGTCGGCCCTGCCGGACTCCACAGCCCAGCCCTGATAAAAGGTCTCCCCCTTGCTCTCCACCAAATTGTGCAGGGTGCAGCAGGCACCCACAAACTGGGGGATGTTGTTGGGGCCTGCATCCAGGCGGGTGAGGAGACATCTCCAGTGTCCTTTCAGGCGGCCAAATGAGCACTCCACCACTTGGTGCGCTTGGTTCAGGCGCTGGTTGAAGCGCTCCTGGCTGGCGGAGAGATGGCCCGTGTACGGGTGCATGAGCCAGGGCCTGAGTGGGTATGCCGCATCTGCGATGACGCATAGGGGCATGGTGGTGTCCCCCACAGGGATCTCCTGCTGGGGGATGTAGGTCCCCACCTCCAGCTGGCGGCACAGGCCCGAGTTCCGGAAAACCCGGGCGTCGTGGGTGCTGCCAGGCCAGCCCACATAAATGTCCTGGAAACAGCCCCGGCTACCCACCAAAGCCTGGAGGACCATAGAATGGTAGCCCTTGCGATTGATGTAGCATCTTCCACTGTGATGCGGGGCGCGGATGGGGATGTGAGTCCCATACAGAGCCCCGAAGCAATTGGGGAAGCCCAGCGGGGCAAAGGCTGCGATGGTGGCATCTGGGTCCCCCAGCCTCACGAGCCTGTGCAGGAGCATGGTGTTGATGGCACGCACAACCTGCAGGGAAAGCACATGGGAGAACACCAATGAGGGGTGAGCAGGGTGTGCGTGGCCCTGCCCTGCCCTCCCCTCCCCTCCCCCGCCCTGCCCTGCCCGGGCCCCCCTCCCCTGCCCTGCCCTCCCCCCGTGGGTTCTCTTACCTCCATGAGGACAGCCCCGATGGTGGCCTTGCCGACACCAAACTGCTGTCCCACGGATCGGTAGCTGCCTGGAGTGGCCAGCTTCCAGACAGCGATGC
Source organism: Carettochelys insculpta (assembly GCF_033958435.1). NCBI lineage: Eukaryota > Metazoa > Chordata > Testudines > Carettochelyidae > Carettochelys > Carettochelys insculpta. Next base: position 94,292,841 of record NC_134137.1, on the reverse strand, counting down.
CGACCCGTTTCTCCACAGGGAGGGCACGCCGCATGGCAGTGTCCTGGTGCCTGAGTGCGGGGGTGAGCCACTGGCACAGCTCCATAAATGTCTGCCGGCTCATCCTGAAGTTCCTGAGCCAGCGGTCATCGTCCCACTCCTCAAGCACCAGCCGCTCCCACCAGTCGGTGCTGGTGGGGTAGCTCTACAGGCGGCGGTGTGTGAGGCGAGGGCGGGGGCGGGGTGCTGCAGGGTTTGGGGTTGAGCCCTGCTGCCCTGGGGGCAGCTCCTCCTCCGGTGTAGCAAGGAGGTGCTCAGCTGCCTCCCGCATGGCATGGATTAAGGCGAGCCCTGCTCCTGTCGTGAGGGCTGGGTGGACCTCTGGCTGCTGCTGCTACTGCTGGGGGTCCATGACTGCATCGCCTGGGGTCTGTGTGCCTATGGCTCCTCAGACCGCGTGCTGTGCAGGCTGAGTGTGTCTGGGAGGGGCCCTTTAAGGGAGCGGCTAGCTGTTGCCCCGGAAACGCTAGTCCGCCCTGTGACCCTGTCTGCAGCTGTGCCTGGCATCCCTATTTCGATGTGTGCTACTTTGGCATGTAGACGTTCCCTCGTAGCGCTTATTTCGATGTGGTGCTGCGCAACGTCTAAGTTGAACATTGACGTTGCCAGCCCTGGAGGACGTGTAGACGTTATTCATCGAAATAGCCTATTTCGATGTCTCCAAATCAAAATAAGCTACTTCGATGTAGGCTTCACGTGTAGACCTAGCTGTAGACTCCAAGATGGAGCTATAAATGAGTGTTTCAGGGTCCAAGAGGGCAGAGAGAGGAGTGTAGGAGGGAGCCAGAATCTCAGAGGATATTTTGACTTGGGATGGGATTCTCACCTGGGGTAGGCGATTAAGTTATGAGCTTCATCTGGGTGGTGTTTACCTCAGGCTACTGCTAGTTGATGGTGCAGTGAGGTTAAGGCAGACTCCCTACCTGTCCTGGCTCTGTGCTGCTCCCAGAAATGGCCAGCATGGTAGGCCCTTAAGGAGAAGCACAAGCTGGTGACTCTTCATAGTTTGCAACGCCCACACCTTCAGACACCTGCCCCTGCAGATCCCATGAACATGTTTCCTGTCCAATGGGAGTGATGGAGGTAGCATTTGGGACAGGGTCAAAGTGTGAAGTTTCCTTGGATGCTCATGCACTATGAGGCCACAGGGAGCTGGGAAGTTCCACCTGCTTTCGGGATCTGCATGGAGCCAGAGCAAGCTGCAGGCTGCCTTAGACACACCATGCTGCTTACTGAAATTTTAGCATCCTGGTCAATGCTGCTGACCAGAGCCACCAGGTCCCTTTTTGATGACTTTCCAGTCTAAAACAAGACACATGGATATGTTACATCTAAGGAGTTGCATTTCCCCTTCAGGTAGCTGAAGGCTGCTCTCAAATACCTCCTCCGTCTTCTGTACACTAAACAAGCATAAACCCCTCAGACTTTCCTCATGTTATAATACTTTTTGTTGTCCTCCACTGGCCTCTTTCCAATTCATTCACTTTCTTTTTGTAAGGGGGGCCCAGAATTAGACACAATATTCCAGATGTGGCCTCACTAATGCTGAATAAAGGGGAGTAATCACTTCCCTAGATCTGCCGGAAATGCTCCTACTAATGAAGCCCAATATGCTTTTAGCTTTCTTGGCGACAAGGGCACATTGTTTACTCATGTCCAGCTTCTCATCCACTGTAATGCCCAGGTCCTTTTCTGCAGAACTGTTACTTAGTTGGTCAGTCCACAGCCTCCCAGTGTTTGGGATTCCTACGTCCTAAGTGCAAGTCTCTGCACGTCTTGTTAAACCTCACCAGATTTCTCATGGCCGAATCCTCCATTTTTTCTAGGTCAGTTAATAAGCAGATCAATGGCTTACAGTTATTTGTAATTTATTTATTAGGAAGGAGCAGTGAAAGCTGATCCTATTCTGAAGTGACCATAAGCAGTATGTATGTGGGGAATTGTCAAGATTGTTCAAGCAACATCTTTTTTTGACAATTTTTCTCATTATCTTTAACTACTCAATTGCTGAGAAGAATCATCACTGTCAGCTTTGGTTTACACCTTTAAAAACACAGTGAAGGTATATCTGAACCACACCAGAATATAAATTTTATCTACAGCCATAGAAGTGAAGCAGAAGGAAACAGAGTAACATCCAAACACTACAGTCGAGGAAAGGTTCAAAAACATCCAGTAAAGGGCCGTCAAGGCAAATGTTAGCTCTCTACTTTCCAGTCTATGTTGCTCAGCCACAAGACTCATAATCTAGACAAAAAGGAAGGAGGTGAGAGCTATGCTTCTGTCATGTAAAACTGGCTGAGCAATTGTATCTTGTCAAACAGAGATCAGAGTAAGAAAGATAGCAATGGAAACATTGTGAAACGACGTCTCTCTAGTCGATGATAGACTCAAGATTATTCAGGAACCAACAGAGCCAATTAATTTATGACATTCAGTTTTCCTATCCAGTACATAACCATTATTCTGCACATTGTTACAGAAAATTGAACAGCATGTTGATTAATCCTGTATTTCATTATCCAGTTCAAAGAGAAATGGGAATAGTTATTTCCATGAAGCTCAGCTGAGTATACAAATGAGGTAAGGGGAAGTCATTTAACAAGGCCACATTTTAAAATCAACCGTATATTCCAATTGTTTCATACCAGGCATCTTTACACACAGTTAATGAGGTTTAGATGAAGAGATGATTCACTAACAATTTCCTTATCCTCATTTTCTCCAATGTTTAAGTCCAGCAAACATTTTAAAATAAACAATCCCAAAATCTCCATCTCTAGGCCTTTTAAATAAATCAGAATTACTTTTCTTTTCAGTCTACATCCTTAGGTATTTTCAAGATTTTTGCAGCTCGTCTCTCTTGGACCTATTCTGCCAGAAAACTAGCCTCAACAGCTGCCTGACTTGTCTTTTTAACCTCCTTGTCCTAATAAGGGGACATTCACAGCTCAGTCCTGCCTCATTTCCCTGTTCTGCAGTCTTTAAATGGGGAGGAAGGGAATGTGTCTGAGGTACCTCCTCTGCTCAGGGGAATTTCAGGCCTGTTCCTGTCTAATATGGGGGAGGAGAGGTACACCTCATCTCAATGCAATGTAATATTGGTCTCTTTTAGTGTGTTCACATAGAATTTGACAGCATTTGCCGTAATTTCTGTGTCTGGGAAATAAAAATCTTACTACCCTTGTCACCTTTCCATGTTTGTTTTTCTCATGATCAAGCATTCAGGACCTTTGGAAACATGAAATTCTGGAATTTGGGGAAAGACAGGAACATAGCTGAAAGATATATGGGGGAAAATATATTCAAATATATGTTCATGTAACGATAGAGCATCCTAAAATTAACACATAATGGCTGTGTCTACATGACGAGATAAATTCTAATTTAAAGCAGTTAGCTCGGTATTACTCCACAGCTGATTGCATTGTAAATACCATTAGATCAATTTAGCGAGCATTAATATCAAGATTACAATATTACTGTTACTTGACAGGCATAATGTCAAGCTGAAATTCAAAAGTTTGATTAAAAGCCATTGTGGAAGCGCCACGTCTTAAAATCCAATTTATTAGCCTCCAGAGGTGTCCTGTATGTAAACCACAATGTACCACAGTGCTCTGCTCTGGCCACTGCTCTCCAGGGCCGTGTCTACACTAGCCCCAAACTTTGAAATGGCCATTCATGGGTAGATGCACTCACAGTGCTAATAGCAAAGAAAGAAAGAAAGACACTTCTCAGGCTCTCATGCAAATGTAAGTCCACAGTCACAGGCTTGCTGCTCCCACTTTGAAATTCACAGACTTTCTGTTATCTAATTCGGGCACACCTGAGCTATGTCTACACTAGCCGCAAACTTCGAAATGGCCATGCAAATGGCCATTTCGAAGTTTACTAGTGAAGCGCTGAAATACATATTCAGCGCCTCATTAGCATGCAGGCGGCCGCGGTGCTTCAAAATTGGCGTGGCTTGCTGCCGTGCAGCTCATCCAGACGTGGCTCCTTTTCGAAAGGACCCTGCTGACTTCGAAGTCCCCTTATTCCTATGAGAAGATGAGAATAAGGGGAATTCGAAGTAGGCAGGGTCCTTTCGAAAAGGAACCCTTTTGGGACGAGCCATGCGGCAGCAAGCCGCATCAATTTCAAAGCGCCACGGCTGCCCGCATGCTAATGAGGAGCTGAATATGTATTTCAGAGCTTCATTAGGAAACTTCAAAATGGCCATTTGCTATTTCGAAGTTACTGCCGCTACTTCGAAGTAGCGTGCACGTGTAGACACAGCCTAAATGTGAAAGAAAGCCCAGATTCAAGTAGAGCAAAAGTCTTTTGTGAATCAAGCTGTATCATAGATAGGGCCCTACTGAATCAATGGTCATGAAAAATGCAACTAAGGGTCATAAGTCTAACTTCAGCACCAGGAAAATACAGAAAAAACACAACACCAAAATTATTAAGCATAATCATGAATGTGATATGCTGGGGAAGAGTCAACACAGGTTTAATAAAAAAAATCCCAAGTCTATTAGATTTCTTCAAGTGGGTCAACAAGGATGTGGTGAGGGGTGCTCCTGTGAGGATAGTATGAGGAATGTCTCTCTTTAAAGGCTCTTTAAAGGCAAAATAAGCACTTGTGAAATTAGAAATAAAATCCTCATTTGGATCATAAACTTGTTAAACACTGAGTCTGTGTCTACACTTACATTCCTCTTTTGAAAGAGGTATGCAAATGCAGCAAATCAAAAATGCAAATGAGGCACAAATGTGCATATCTAACACTAGCTGGTATTTTGTTAATCTACAAGCTGTATGGCTTTGTACAATTTCCTGGCTGCATGGGGGAGAGGGAACAGAGCTGAGCTCCCACCTTGCAAGCCAATGAAATCAGCTTGCATGCCACTCTTGGCAACTGTGCCAGGGGTTGCTGACCCTGGTACAGATGCTAGAATAGTTATTTTGGAATAACAACTGTTATTTCTATATAACTTTGCTGAATAGACCTATCCCTAGGCTGTGTACTTTGCCACACAATGTATAGTCAGCCATTGACTGGGGATGTTGAGCATATCAAAAGTATAACTGGATAAAAAATTGATAAATTCATGGAAGATTGGTTCATCAGTACTTATTAATTAAGATGATGAGGAATACAACCCTATCCTCCCGATGTCCCCGAACTGCTGACTGTCATAAGGTAGGATTGAATGACATGAATAGATCATTTGATAACTGATATGTTCCTCTCATTCTGCCTGAAGAATTTGGTACCATAGTGTATTTGGTAATGCTTGTGTTTTAGAACTGAAATGAATGTACAAAAAGTCTAAGATACAATAACGTTAATACATGGGAGGACAGAAAGACAAACATACTATTGCATATTAGAGCCTGACAATTTTGTTGATCTGATTCACTCAGGCTGTGGCCATGCTAGCCCCTCCTTTTAGTTCCCATCTGGTTTTGGGAACAAGGGGCTTTCAAAATCAGGTCTCCATTTCGAAAGGCCCCTGGCTACACAGGCAGCTGAGTTTCGAAACCTGCAGTTTCAAAGTGCGCACAGCCACCATTCTGCTAATGAAGTGCTGCATATTCTTGGCAGAACCTCATTAACATATCCTGAAATGCTACATTACCAAAGCCTCTCCAAAAGGAGGGGCTAGTGTGGCCACAGCCCCTAAGTTTATTTGGTTCTAGGTTTGTAAACTCTTCAAAATACACAGTTGGAGAGCCACAGTAAAAGAACAGAAGTAAGATAATAATGGATTTCATGCATTTAAGCAGTGCACAAACTGCATATTAAATACCCATTAAATTGGTGTGATAAGGTTGCCAACGCTAAATCATGAGCAGGACAGCTGACAGGGTATTGGGCATTGTATAGTTCCTGGCTGACGGTGAGGTGGACGGTGTACAGGAGCATGAGCAAGGGCTGTAGGGGGTAGACCGCGTCCACCACAATGTAGGTCCCTGCCTCCAGCTGGCAGCACAGGCCTAAGTTCCTACAAATATGGGTCACGTGTACAGCTTAGCCAGCCCATGTAAACATCCTGGAAACAGCCCCGGCTGTCCACTGTGGCCTGCAGGACCATGGAGTGGTAGCCCCTCTGGTTGATGTATCTTCCCCCACTGTGGTCTGGGGTGCAGAGGGGGATGTGGGTCCATCTAGGTCCCCAAAGCCGTTCAGGAAGCCCATGGCAGCAAATCCGTTAATGGCTGCATCCAGGTCCCTGACTCAGACGACCCTCTGGAACTGCATGGCATTGAGCACACAGACCACCTGTGGGGAGAGGACATAAGCACCCACGAAGGTGTGCAGGGTGCCCCAGGCCCCTCCCTGCAGGCACCTCCCCAGGCACCTCCCCACCCACTCCCTCCCTCCCTGGCACCCCTCCCTCCCCAGCCCCATACCCGGTCCCCCCATGGGCCCCTGCCCCCCAGTGGGTGCATGCCCAGGCCTTCTTACCTCCATGATGACGGCCCTGACCATGGCCTTTCCCACTCCAAACTAGTGCCCCACATAGTGGTAGCTGTTTGGAGTGGGCAGCTTCCAGACGGCTATTGCAACCTTCTTCTCGACTGGGAGGGCGTGCTGCAGTTCTGGTGCCTCAGTGCAGGGGTGAGCCACTGGCAGAGCTCCAGGAAGATCTGCCGGCACATGCGTAAGTTCCGCAGCCACACGTCATTGTCCCACTCCCCGATGACCAGCCGCTCCCACCACTCGGAGCTGGTGGGGTAGGTCCACGGGCGGCGGAGCACCCGGTGGGGGAGGAACAGGGGAGTCCAGCGGTCAGAGGCATTCCCATCTGCCCCCGTGGGAGGCCTCCCCTACCAGGAGCTGCTGGGACGCCTCCCGTGCAGCACCTGGCAGGGTGCTTGCTCCCTGGGTGATAACCTGGAAGGCTTCCAGGTGCTGCTGCTGCTGCTGCTGCTGCTGGGAGTCCATGGCTGCTCTGTTTCGGTCTGTGAGAGTGTGGCTAGTGCACTCCAGACCTCATGCTGTGCATGCTGGGTGTGTCTGGGAGGGGCCCTTTAAAGGAGCAGTTTCCTTTTGCCCCAGAAGTGCTAGTCCATCCTGTGACCCTGTCCATGGGCTTTCCTGGCTCCTTATTTCCACGGGGAGCACTTGTGTGTGTGTGGACGCTCCGCATTTCCTTCCGGGGTGGCTCCTTTAGACGTTCCCTGTCGCTACATCAACATTGAAATAAGGAGACAGGAAAGCCCGTGGACGGGGTCACAGGCTGGACTAGCCCTTCTGGGGCAACTGCTGGCAACAGAGCGTGTCCAGACACCAGAGTGCCTCAAAAAAGGGATTTGTTCTTCTGACAGAGAGCAGCCAGACAGATGGGATGCTCTCTCAGAAAAAGGCCACCTAGAATCATGTCAGCCATGGTTGCAGGTCACCACTTCCTTCTGAGTGCTGTTGCTGGAGCCCCGTAGAGATGTGCACTTAAAGGGACCTCTCCAGACAGCTTCCCCCCAGCTCCTGATGTGGGCTTGCCTACCTCTTCAAGGGGCAGCAAAGCCCTTGCAGTACCCGCTGTGGTTGCCTTGCATTTGCTCTTCCTGGGCTGCCATATAGCCAGAGTTATTCCTGCGTTTGTAGTGGCCCCACTCAGACATGCTGTGTCTTATGCTGCACTTTCTGGCAGCTACCTTCCTGTTCCTCAGAGGTCCACCTCAGACTCATCTACAGAACTGTATCCCTGGCTGTGAGAGCTAAACCCTGTCAATGGCAACCACAGTGGACAGGCAGATCTGCAACAGTTTGGACTGGTGGGGTCAGCTGGTCATGGAGAGGTGGGAAGACGAGCAGTGACTCCAAAACTTCCCCATGTGGATTGCCACCTTGTAGCTCTGTGCCTGGCCTTCCTCTGTCCTCCAGGGATGTGACACCCAGCTGCACCCTGCTATCCCTGTGGAGAAGTGGGTGGCAGTTGACCTCTAGAAGCTCACCACCCCCAAAAGCTACCAGTCGGTGGGCAACCAGTTTGGCACGGGGAAGTCCACACTTGCAGGTAATGCACTGTCAGGCTGTAGTCCCCACGTGTAGTCCCCCTCTTTCCAGGTGCTGGGAGGGCCTCCCTCATCCCTCAGGTCCTGACATTTGTCTGTCCTCCCATTAGCCTGGCAACACAATGTCACCCGTGCTCAGGGGCTGCCTCCTGAGTCTGCATGATGCACACTAGTGCTACACGTGGTTCCATGTGCAAAGCCCACAACACAAGGTCCAGCCCAGGCTTCCTGAGCAATGCTCGCTCCCCACTCTATCTGTGCCTGACTCCCTTGTCCTGGGTGTATGATGAATGGAGCACTCATCTAAGGAACCTTCCCCAGCATCCAAAGAGGCCTGTTAGCAGCTCCAGGACAAAGGTGAGGGTCCCTGGCTCCTCCAGCTCCTGCTGCTGCCTCTTGTCATGCTGGCTCTCCTCCTCCACTGTGTCATCATCTTGGCTAAAAAGGGGGGCATCAGGACCTAAGTCCAGCATCAGGCTGGAGGCAACATGCTCCCCCCACCCCCCACACAGGGTCTGGTGCAGCTCCCAGTAGTAAGAGCAGGTCAGTGATTCTGTCCCTGAGTGTTCCGCGCTGTCCCAGGCCAGCACATAGCCCTTGAAGCAGACCCACTCCAGTGTGCAGTGGGGGTGTCTACTGTCTACAAGGGCTTTGGTCATGCGGCCATACATCTCAGCACTTCTTCCACTTGCCCAAGGATCCCAGAGGATCTCTTCCTCTCCCCAAGTCTCCAGGAGGGCCTGGACCTCGGGCCCACATCAGGAGGGTGTGTGTCTCTTCCACACCCTGGATTGGTCCTGGGACCTCTGGGGCTCCTGCCTGGAAGGGCCAGGGAGGATCTCAGGGTCTCTGTGGCTCAGCCATGACAGTGTTTGGTCAGGCTGTGAAGAGACACATGGCATACTGCTGGTATCCTAACCAGCTTCCTCCCATGGGGCTTCTGCAGCCTCCCTGAAGCCTTAAGAGGACCAGGAGACAGGAACCATAGAGTGCTGATTGCTGTTGACAAGGTGTCCACTGGGACATCTGTGTAGTATCCTGGAGGCTTCTTCCATTGATGGAAGACCCTTTGTTACATCCACACATGCCTCCTGTCAAGATATCTCTCTCAGTAGAGGTGTTCTTCCTCATGGCGAGTGGGGTACAGCTGTAGACAAAACCCCTTCATTCAGTCAACTTTCTATGGACAGAATGTACTTGCAATGTAGCCATGGCCCAGATTTCACTGAGAAAACAGCCATTTTTGTCAACCAAACCCTGCAGTCTAGACATAGCTAAGGAAAAAAAATGCAATTTACCCTGAAAGAAAGCAACTGCAAATAGCCTACCTAATAATAAGTGTCATTTGGAAAAATGCACTGTGCAAACACGCTCCTAGGTTGTAAAACACTGATCTATCTGTTGAACAGATGTACCATAAGCTTTCTAGCTCTGGCTATATTTTAGTACTTTATTCCTAAAAGCAAAGTTAATAATAACATATAAATAAAGCCCATTCCAAAAGCAAATGACAGGCTATTTCTCATGTGTGAATATGGGAACTTTTAAGAACACCTGATTGCGGAAAAATTTATAGTAGTGCTTCAGCACCGTGCTTTTATATGCTCCAAAGCAGAACTCCTTGCTCAAAGAAAACTCCCATTAAAGATAATGAGAGTTTTGCCTGAGTAAGTTGTTCAGGACTATGCTGATAGAGCTGTTCTGCCTGAGGTTTTAAATTGGGTAAAGAACAGTAGATTGCCAACCTATTAGCTATGTCATAGTAGAACAAGTATCAGGCTATACAAAGAAACTGTTTCCTTTAGTTTGTCTCCAAGATAAAACTAAAAATATTGGCGAAAGATACCACACTGAGAAGCTGCCATGAAATATAAACAACATATCTGATGCCTAAAAAAAGGTCTATTCCCAGCTTCACCACTTGTGATCACCACAGAATCTATTTTACAGTGCTTACTGTATGATCCTCAGCTAACTTGCAAACCAGCATCACTATTTCAATTTCTCCAAAGAATTGAACTAGGTTTGCATGGATAATTCTGTTGGCATTGAACAGTAACAGAGAGATAGCCATGTTAGTCTGTATACTATCAAAGGCCGTTTCTACACAGGCCACTTCCTTCAGAAGTGGCATGCTAAATACACAGAACGAAAGATGATAATGAGGCGCAGATGTAAATTCCCCGTGCCTCATTAGCATAATGTCATGTGATTTGGAGTCTGGAAGAAGCACGGCCCCTGGGGGGGAAAGGGGACTTCTGGAATTTTTGGGAAGAAGGGGCCTCCAGAAGAAGGACTTCTTTCTTGAAGCCCCCCTGGGGGCCATGTTTCTACATGGTGTTTTGGAGTCTGGAAGAATGGTCTTCCGGGCTCCGAATCATGTGAATTTATGCTAATGAGGTGCGGGGAATTTGCATCCGCACCTCAGTAGCATCTTTTGCTCTGTGTATTAGCATGACACTTCTGAAGGAAGTGGCCTGTGTAGAAATGGCAAAACAAAAAAGCAGTCCAGTAGCACTTTAAAGACTAACAAAAGAATTTATTAGGTGGTGAGCTTTTGTGGTCTGAAGAAGTGGGTCTATCCTACGAAAGCTCAACACCTAATACATTATTTTGTTAGTCTTTAAAGTGCTACTGGACTGCTTTTCTGTTCTGTTGACATTGGTTAGAAACCCTTTGCTCCATCTAATGTATATACATGCTATTGTACTACACCCTGAAATAAAGGCACACATCTAGATGAAACAGAGGTAAGTCTGAAACTAATAGCATGTAACCAATGTTCCCTCTAATTTTTTCCATCCAGATGCAGAAGTAGGCAGTAGCTCAGGAATCAGCAAAAGATAAGAGAAAGATCAAACATGGTTGTTTTGAGCAAGGTCTCTGAGCTTAACCTCAGTACGCAGGAAGGTCTAGGGTTCTCCTACCTTTTTTTCTGAGCTGAGAGTGGACAGGAAAAGTTGTCAAGGCTTAAGAATATTAGACAGAAGCTGGAGGAGAGATTCAAAGACAGTTGGACTTTAAGTTCCTTATTTCTAGATTCACCTGTTAACCATAAAAGGGGATATACTGAGTAGTGATTTAACCAGGAGGTAGCTCATATAAGACTAAAGATGACTTGGGCTCCAGGAGGGCTAGGGGGAGTGTTAGACTGAAAAAAAAATCTCCTGTAGTGCTGCACATGGACATAGAGAGGCAGTCTACACACTGACTCATACATTCAACATTCAAGCACACGGCTGTTAATTGATTAGTCGACCACTCTCCAGCCCCTTGTGAAAGACTGTGAATGGCAGAGGCTCAACTAACATCATTATTTCAACTTCTCTAAAGAACTGGACTTGGTTTATGTGGCTAATACAAATGCAAGAAGTAAGGGTAATAAACAGGAAGAACTGGAATTGCTACTAAATAAATAAATACAACTATGACATTGTTGGCATCACAGAAACTTGGTGGGATAATACGCATGATTGGAATATTGGTATGGATGGGTACAGCTTGCTCAGGAAGCATAGACAGGGAAAAAAGGGAGGAGGTGTTTCCTTATATATTAAAAATGAATGCACTTGGACTGAGGTGGAGATGGACATAGGAAACAAATGTGTTGAGAGCCTGTGGGTTAAGTTAAAAGGGATAAAAAACAAGGATGATGTCCTTCTAGGAGTCTACTACAGACCACCTACCGAGGTAGATAAGGCTTTTTTTAAACTAACAAAATCATCCAGGGCCCAGATTTAGTGGTGATGGGGGACTTCAACTATCCAGATATATGTTGGGAAACTAACACAGCAACACACAGACTATCCAATAAGTTCCTGGACTGCGTTGGAGACTGGACTGCATTGGAAATAACTTTTTATTTCAGAAGGTTGAAACACCTACTGGGGGAAGCTGTCCTAGATTTGATTTTAACAAATAGGGAGGAACTGTCTGAGAATCAAAAAGTGGAAGGCAGCTTGGGTGACAGTGATCATAAAATCATAGAGTTCACAATTTTAAGGAAGGGTAGAAGGGAGAACATCAAAATAGAGACAATGGATTTCAGGAAGGCAGATTTTGGTAAACTCAGAGAGCTGGTAGGTAGGGTCCCGTGGGAAGAAAGACTGAGGGGAAAAATAACTGAGGAGAGTTGGCAGTTTTTCAAAGGGACATTATTAGAGTCTCAAAAGCAAGCTATTCTGCTGTGTAGGAAAAATAGAAAATATGGCAAAAGAGTACCTCTGCTTAACCAGGAGATTTGTGTGATCTCAAAATAAAAAGTAATCATATAAAAATGGAAACTAGGATAAATTAAAAAGGATGAATATAGGCAAACAACACAGGAATGCAGGGGCAAGATGAGAAAGGCAAAGGCACAAAATGAGCTCAAATTAGCTATGGGCATAAACGGAAACAAGACGACTTTTTATAAATACACTAAAAGCAAGAGGAAGACCAAGGATAGCGTAGCCCCATTGTTCAGTGAGGAGGCAGAAATGGGAAACTTGGAAATGGCAGAGATGCTCAATGAGTTCTTTGTTTCAGTCTTCACTGAGAAATCTGAAGAAGGAATGCCTAACATAGTGAATGCTAGTGGGAAAGGGGTAGGTTTAGAAGATAAAATAAAAAAAAGAACAAGTTAAAAATCACTTAGGAAAATTAGATGTCTGCAAGTCACCAGGTCATGATAAAATGCATCCTAGAATACACAAGGAGATGATGGAGGAGGTATCTGAGCCACTAGCTATCATCTTTGGAAAATCATGGGAGACAGGAGAGATTCCAGAAGACTGGAAAAAGGCAAAAATATAGTGCCCCTCTATAAAAAGGGTAACAAGAACAATTCAGGAAACTACAGACCTGTCAGTTTAACTTCTGCGCCAGGAAAGATAATGGAGCAAGTAATTAAGGAAATCATCTGCAAACACTTGGAAGGTGGTAAGCTGATAGGGATCAACCAGCATGGATTTACAAAGAACAAATCATGTCAAACCAATCTGAAAGCTTTCTTTGATAGGATAACGAGCCTTGTAGATAAGGGAGAAGCGGTGGATGTGGTATACCTAGACTTTAGTAAGGCATTTGATATGGTCTTGCATGATATTCTTACCAATAAACTAGGCAAATACAACTTAGGTGGGACTACTTTGAGGTGCAAAACTCTCTGGATAACCATACTCAGAAAGTAGTTATTAATGGTTCTCAATCCTTCTGGAAAGGTATAAAAAGTGGAGTTCCGCAGGGGTCTGTACTGGGACCGGTTCTGTTCAATATCTTCATCGATGATTTAGATATTGGCATAGAAAGTATGCTTATTAAGTTTGCAGATGATACCAGGCTAGGAGGGGTTGCAACTGCTTTGGAGGATAGAGTCAAAATTTAAAATGATCAGGACAAATTGCAGAAATGGTCTGAGGTAAACAGGATGAAGTTTAATAAAGACAAATGCAAAGTGCTCCACTTAGGAAGGAGCTATCACTTTCACACATATAGGCTACGTCTACACTAGCCCCAAACTTCGAAATGACCACGCAAATGGCCATTTCGAAGTTTACTAATGAAGTGCTGAAATGCATATTCGGCGCTTCATTAGCATGCGGGCGGCCGCGGCACTTCGAAATTGACATGCCTCACCGCAGCGCGTCTCGTCCTGAAGGGGCTCCTTTTCGAAAGGACCCCGCCTACTTCAAAGTCCCCTTATTCCCTTTCGAAAAGGAGCCCCGTCGGGATGAGACGCGTGGCGGTGAGGCGCGTCAATTTCGAAGTGCCGCAGCCACCCACATGCTAATGAAGCGCCGAATATGCATTTCAGCGCTTCGTTAGTAAACTTCGAAATGGCCATTTGCGTGGCCATTTCGAAGTTTGGGGCATGTGTAGACATGGCCATTGAATGGGAAGCAACTGTCTAGGAAAGAGTATGTCAGAAAGGGATCTAGGGTTATAGTGGACCACAAGTTAAATATGAGTCAACAGTGCAATGCTGTTACAAAAAAAGTAAACATGATTCTGGGATATATTAACAGGTGTGTTGTGAACAAGATACGAGAAGTCATTCTCCCGCTCTACTCTGTGCTGGTTAGGCCTCAGATGGAGAATTGTGTCTAGTTCTGCGTGCCCCATTTCAAGAAAGATGTGAAGAAATTAGACAGGGTCCACAAAAGAGCACCATGAATGATCAAAATTCTAGAGAACATGACCTATGAAGAAAGGCTGAAAGAATTGGGCTTGTTTCATTTGGAAAAAAGAAGACTGAGGGGGGACTGGATAGCAGTTTTCAGGTATCTAAAAGGGTGCCATAAGGAGGAGGGAGAAAACTTGTTCTTCTTGGCCTCTGAGGATAGAACAGGAAGCAATGGGCTTAAACTGCAGCAAGGGAGGTTTGGGTTGGACATTAGGAAAAAGTTCCTAACTCTCAGGGTTGTAAAATACTGGAATAAATTGCCTAGGGAGGTAGTGGAATCTCCATCTCTGGAGATATTTAAGAACACGTTACATAAATGTCTATCAGGGATGGTCTAGACAGGACTTGGTCCTGCCATGAGGGCAGGGGGCTGGACTTGATGACCTCTCAAGGTCCCTTCCAATCCTAGCATTTTATGATTCTATGATTCTATAATTTTATTGATATTGTTGATATCATTATATTAGTTTATATTATCCCTGACTCCTTATTATCATATCTCCGGTTTTGGTTGACAATTGTAATATGTGTTCTCCATTGAGAAGGTATCAGGTTTCAGTGTTCTTATTCAGCTCAAATGTTAAGACTCAATTAAAGAAAAATACTACAGTAAGACTGAAATTTCCAGTGTTGTTCATTATTTTAGATTAGTTAGCATTTCAGCATCTTCATATGTTAGTAACAGTTTCTTAAAGGCACGGGAGGAATGATAATATATTTTAACTAAATATAGCTGAGACTTGTTTGACATTTACTTTTTAAAAATAAAATATTTGTCATCAGAACATGCATCTTGAATATAAAATTCATTGAAAACTTTGAGGTTTATTTAATCTAGTCTGGCTTCCTTTACGGCATTTGAAAAATATCTTTTATATCTTACTTCACTGTAGGAGGTACAGGAGCTCTCAGTCCTCCGCATTTTTAGAAACAATATGCTATCTTCATAAAACCTCTGTTAAAAGAAGGTCAGGGTCATGCTTGCAATCGACACCCCCACATGATTCAGAATACAGATTTTTTTGCAGTTCTCATAGGCAATGGCAGTCTTATCAAGCCCAGGAAAGACAGAGGCACACACAGAATTAAACAGGAAAATTATATGTGTTTTATACAATAAGTATTTTACTAGAAAATGATCAACAACTAAGAATCTGCATATCATCTCATAGTCCAACATCACTACTTATACTATCAAGAGTAACAAAATGGTGGCACAGAGAGTTGCAATCAGGATAGACTCTGTAGCATAGCTGTCATTGCCTTCCATCACAGATGCCTAAACTGCACAACACTCACACCCACTTAGCAACTTGTCAGGCTGGCTCATGCCTGCATCTGATTTGTGTATCAATTCAAGAGCATAGGAACTGCCAGACTGGATCTGACCCAAGGTCCATGTAGTAGAGTTTCATTATCCCTGACACTGACTGGTTATGAATGCTTCAAAAGAGGATGAAAGAACCCCAGACTCAGCAGAAGTGGCATGATCTGTCCTGCCCCTCACTCTCTCATTCAGGTCTCCAAAGGGCTAGAAACTGGCTGAAGAGCTGAAGCACTAGTTTTAATATCACTTCCAAAAATTACAAATTATTGTGTAACACAGGATATTTCTGAGAGTCATATGAATATCCAGTCCTTTGTTGAATCTTGCTAAATTCTTGGCTTCAAGTGCTCCCTGTCACAGTTTAGTTGTAGGTCTCAAAGTAACCAATCATAATATTTACTTTTGTGGGTGATAAACCTTCCTTGTCCCATGCAGAGAAATTGCTTGTTTGCTGATTTTATCAGCAAACTAACAAAACCACAAAGGTATTCACAGCGGCCTTAGAAAGCAAACGATGGCTCACTGACAAAGTCTGTCTGTAAAATGCCCATACAACTCCTGTCAGTTTCAGCGCAAGTTGCAATTCTCATAGGACAGAATTTAATTTTAGGGATTGACCTATTGGAATATGTAACAGCAAGGAATGTATCTGTGTACCTAAGATGTAGTTATTAGGGATACATGTGGAACGTAAAAAGCTTCTTCAGAACTTATTTTTTGATTCTTGGTGCTACATTTGAACCTCCTACTATATTTTATGTAAAACTTATCTTTTGCCAGAATCATCAGTTTCAAACAAAACTGCATTGAATGTGAATTCGATCATTTACAAGACCTTATTTACATTTGCCACACTGTGTACGGTATGTGTATGTACACACCAAGGCGAAGAGCAGTGTTTAGCTACTTTTGGCAGTAATAGACTCTGATGCGGGGTGAGGAAGCAGTCTACTCACCTGCTAAAAACAGCAGTGCAGACAGGGAGAAATTATTTCCACATACACAGAGTGGTAGAGGGTATATATCATAAGGTTCTGGTAGTCTACTTACCTAAATGCCACCTCATCGGCTATTGATATTTATGCCACCACTAGGGAATTTGTTGCATTTAGACTCCATGTGCCATTGAAATTTGTGGGCTTTTATGTTCTACAGAAAAAAAAAGTTGTTTTTTATTAAAAAAAACCCGAAAGGAACTAAAACACATATTATGCTGTGTCCAGCTGACTTCTGTTACACACTTGCATCCAATCATGCATGTGATAAATATTTGTGCATGTACACACACACACACCTTTGAATCCTGTTCCATATTTAATTTACTTAGCCCCCCGCCTTGTACTCTGCGTGGAGCATAGGTCATCTACAAATCTCCTTCACTTCACTTTGTCTTGGGACAAAACTTCTAGCTGGCTCCAGGAGTACCCCAGTTGTTGTCCTTGAATCTCAGTAGACCTTCTCCACATTGTCCAAGGTCTTCCTTTTTTGTGTTTTCCTTGCAGGTTCCATGTGAGATCTTGATGGACTATGCTGGAGGATGTTTTTTGGAAAGTGTGGCCCAGCCATACACACTTTCTTCTCTAGATTTCAATGTCAATTGGTTCTTGTCCTGCTCTGTTTCAAAGCTTCTCATTTGTGATTAAGTCTTGCCATTTGATGTGAAGGATGTACCTCAGGCATCTGTTTATGAATGTCTGTAGCTTGCCATTTGAGAACTTTTTAGTACACCAACTCTTTCATCCATACAAGAGCACACTCTTCACATTCGCATTGAAGATTGAAGTTTTGTCTTCACAGACATTGGTTAACTCCATATGGAATGGACAGTCTTGAATGCATTTGTTTCTTTCCCTATCCTGGCACTGATATCCTTATCTGTTCTTCCATGTACACCCATAATACTCCCCAAGTAGGTGAACAACTCCATATCTTCCAATGCCATCCACTCCCAGTGTGATGGTGCTGTTGTTCGACTGGCTGATCTTCATCGTCTTGGTCTGTCCCTTGTTAATGCTCAGTCCATTCATTGAGGTAATTTTGTACTGTGTTGTGACCTTTTCTTTCACGCTGTCATGTCGGTATGAAGGGAGGGTGACATCTTCAGCAAAATGTATGTCCTCTAGCTGTTGGAAAAGTGTCCACTGAATGTTTGTTGATGGCCATCAGTTCTTCTGTTCATAATCCCAGTCCATTGTGTGCAAAAGAAAGTACATTAGTAGTATGGGTCTGACTATGTTATTGCCTGTATTATGCCTCTTAAAAAGAACTGGTTGAATAGCAAATAATTTGTTTGCAAATATTATAAAGCATGGTTTAGTTTAACCTGGTTGTACTTGCCATGCAGACTATATAAAAGGTAGGAAAGTACATATGGTGGATATATATCCTAGGGCAGAATATATCACAGGGTAGTCATCTGGTCAAAGGTTTCTGAAAGTGTTGTGAATGAGCAGTGGTTTTTTTTTGCAAAGAAAAGCAGATCCCAGATGCCCACCTGACACCACAGCCAACCCCATGGCTGGGACTGCTGAGGTGTCAGTACTCAGTGCCCACAGTACCAGCACAAAAAAAAAAAAACACTGTGAATGAGTAAGAAAATCATATAGTGAGGTGTGAGCCTATTACTATTTCCAGACTACCAGAATTTTAAATAGAAGTATATACTGCATAAAAATAACTTTGAATAAATTTATTTAGAAGGCAGGTTGAAACAAATAGAGTTCAGTGCCAGACTAAGATGTTACTGATTATTTAGAAAAAATTTCTGAAGCAGTGTCCTTCTCTCTATCCTAACAGAAAAGAAGTTGTTCCAGAAGTGCATAGCAAGTATCTAAGTATTGAGAAATGTAAGCAAACATAATTTATTCTTACCTGCGTGTCTAAATATATCATCATAGTTCATATGGTGCTTGTAATGGCTTTTATAGAGCACCGATAAAACAATCACAAGTTCATGATGTTCAAGAGGAGATGTAACAAAAAAATTGGGAGGGGCTAGTTTCCTAAAGGTGTCTCTTCCTATGAAAATAGATGTCATTATAGGTTTAAAGTTATAATCCAACATTAATCAAAATTCCTTAAAAATAGGATAAAAGAAATAACGAGTAGCTGATATACTAATTTTTTTCTGTTCAAAGTACTACTTAACGTAAGATGATTTGCTGTAGAAATACCTTTTCCTATGTTTGTAAACATTCCTTTCTATGCATTTGGGTAGTTGTGAAAATTTCTTCTCACATAGGAAAAAAAATGTGTGAGAGAGAAAAAGTTATTATTATGGCTCAATACCAAGTATTTGAGCTTTATGTCCACCAGCTTTTATTAGAAGCTGAATCTAATCCAATACAACAAATGGTAAAATAGAAAGCCTTTAGTGCATTTAGCACTTGCGAAAGGTGCTGCAGTGAAGTAACTGGACAATAATTTTGTCTCTTTATCTGCAAAATAAGAAATAGAACTTCAAGCTTTGCCACTGGCCCACACTACAAATGTTTACTAGCCATTTTTTTAAATAGAAATTACCAAGAGTGGAAGATGTTTTTGTCTCCAATCCTGATGAATAAACAAACTGTTTTTTATTTGTTTTGTTTTTTGTTTTGTTTTTGTTTTCATGCAGAAGGAAAAACACTGAACATTTTTCCTCAGGAGAAACCAAAAGAAAAAGAATTCTGGCCCGAGGGCTGCTGACCAGTAAGGTGGGTGATGGGTTGCTTGGTCCCATGAACTTGATCAGTCAGGGAATAAGTGCAGCCTAGGGACCCCAAAGAGCTAGCAGATCGAAGAGCAGGCTGCTTGGAATGTTGGAAAGCAGGCATCATGGGGAACTATCATCTAAGAAGCCAGGCAGTATGGGAACTTAAGCCAAGCAGTTTGGGAATTTTGGGAGATGTGGCTCTATAATAGGGGGCATGGCTGAAAATGACAATTCAGGATGAATTGTTTTGAGATAGGTCTATATACAGCCAAAGAATGGGGGTCTTCCATTATAAGGCACACCAACCACTCACAAAAAGCACATCTGTTTCACCATACATGCCAACTAGAAGCCATGCAAGCACTTCGCTTGGTCACTCCAGTTTTCATGTGTCACCAACAGTAATATTCATTTGCAGATGAGATGCTATGAAAACTGATCTCACCAAGTCAAAAAGTTCTTCTGATCCCAACCACATTCCTAGGTCAATATAAAACTCAGCTCTCATCCAGAAATAATCTAAAACCTAAAGGGATATTCATAGCAAAGAAAGAATGGACCAGTGAGAAATAGAACTGCTAAAGGAATCAAAATACATATACAAGCTAGAGAGGTCTAGGTGCAGGCTTGTCGAACTGATGGAATAAACTGCTGGCTTAAATCAAGTGTCTGGAGTAAATCCACATCAACACTGTTTCCTATCAGCTGTGTGCTTGTGCAGCCGCTCAGGAGAGATTCAAAACGATTGAATCTAAAACAATTGGCAGAGAGCTCACAACTAGGTTTTTATTTTTACTAGTGAAGCACATTCCCCCATGCCTTGGTACACTTAGAAAATATTACTCCGCCTATGGATGGGAAAAAAAATCAAACATGGATGTGAAAGATTAGAAGAATCATTGAATGTCAGTCCTTTCTCAGAACTTCAGCTCAAAGCACAGGTCAGAAGCAAGTTTGAAGAGAAAATGGAAGGATTTCCAGTGCCCTTTATATATCCTCAGCCATGTGGATGATCCCTCATTGTTCTCTGATGAAAAAGAATATCCCAGTATGAAGTTGGTCATATGAGCAAGTCACCTATCCATGCGTGACTCAGGTTTTTTCACAGGTAGACAACTTTGCTCCCATGCTTTTCTAAACACAGAAAGAAAAGCTTATCAGCTGTGGACTGACACCAGTCAAGACTCATTGACAGTCAAGTCCTTCTGTTCACTTGACTAGCTGGCTATGTCTACACTTGCATTCCTCTTTTGAAATGTAGACATAGCCCTGTAGACTTAGGTGCAGTAATTTACCAAAAGGCTGGTCAAGACCCCAGCTGATGTGTCCCAGAAACACATGTCTGAAATATAAGTAAATAACCAATACATGTAAGTTCACATACAAAATGATACATGCATATGAATAGTTAAAAGCAGAACCAGTAATTCGTAAGCTTTTTATAGACAACTCACTTGGCACAATTTGTACAAGATTTGGTGCAAACATTCACTGGGTTGCAACAATTATCTGTAAGTTCATATAACAATCCAATAGCATCACAGGCTCCACAGCAAACCACTAGGTGAGTCACCAGGGAGTCTAGCAGCCTCACCAGAAGTTTCCTGGGAATCAACATAAATCAACATGTTCTTGAAGAATTTTTTTTGATCCTTTGAATCATCTTTTTCTATGGAATAATGTTCTGCCAGAAAAAGCCTGACCAACCCTAGTGCAAACACACATTTTGAGGAAATATTTATAGGGTGAAGAGGGTGATTCACTCTCAATGGCATTCAATCCATAGCCTTCATTATAAAACTGTCATAAAATGCTAATCCAACAACTTGAACATGTTCCAATGTGTGATAGCTCCACCAACAATGTCTCCTTGGCAGCTCCCCAAACATGTTAATGTAAAAACTGTTTCTTGGGGAGTCTCAGCTGCCCTCCATTGCTCACAGTCTCAGCTCACCAGGTGGGAAGACATCTTTTGGGAAGCAATAGCCAGAAAGCAAAAGTTATACAGTCTCTGCACCTAACACTGCTGAACAAGCAAGACACACCATTATTTGGTAAATGGAGCTTCCTTTTTCTCTTTACACTGCATTTCATTAATTCAGTTAAGAGGCTCCAAAGGAGAGAATTAGGTTCATCCATTTAAAATAATAACCCGGGTAGGAAGAGGGCAAAGGAGACCAATGAATCCACTGCTATGAATATCCACAGTACATTTCTGATAAGAAAAGAAGCCATAGACAGAGTAGGGTGAGAATTAGACGGGTAACTGGAGTAGTAGGTCACAGGGCATGGCCGTTACTGTTCTGCAATCTACACGCTCCTCCTCCCACAGCTCTAGTTCCCCAAGAACTCACAAATGGCAAACCAGCTTCTTAGGTTTTCTCCTGAGGACAGCATTTGAGGACTCATTTTTAATTGACAATGCCATTAATTTTACCAGTTAAAAACGGAACGTTAACTGTAAATTTTTTTCTAGTGATACATAGATTGTGTGAAACATCATATAGGCTATGTCTACACTAGCCCAAAACTTCAAAATGGCCATGAAAATGATATCTGCTGTTAGGAACAAGGGGATTTCGAAGTTGCTGGGGTCCTTTCGAAAAGGAGCACCATCTGGACGAGCTGTGCAGCGCTGAGCCAAGTCAATTTCGAAGTGCCGTGGCTGCCAGAATTCTAATGAGGCACTGAATATGTATTTCAGCGCTTCATCAGTAAACTTCAAAATGGCCATTTCCAAATTTTGGGCTAGTGTAGACACAGCCATAATAATCACAAACAGCTAGCAATTTAATTTCAGATACTGCTCTTTATTAAACATGTTTTCCTATTATTGAAATAAATGATAAATCAAATACAAATGGAATGGTTGCTTTTCCACATTGTGAGTAATCAACAGCAATACAAAATTCAAGAGTGAAAGTTCAGATAATGTTTCAATTTTTAAATTATGAAAGCTGCTAGTGGATTTTGAAGATTTATTATTTCACATTAGGAATGTTATTTCAAGGGTTTCTTAATTTTTGCAATCAGAAACATATTTTATCATGAGGTTCAGGGAGCTGGCCTATTCAGACAAAGCTTGATGTGAAGGCAGCAAAGAACTAACTGTAATGGATGGAACTAGTGTCCTTCCTGTTCTGGGCCAGCAGGTATTACCCCTACACAAAGAGAAACAGGCAAAGGAGAGACCCAGTCAAGCCTCCCTGACATAGCAGCTAGCTGGTAGAACTTTTCTTGCTGGGCATCAGGACTCAGCAGCCACCTTTATATGGGCCAGGGGGATTGGAGAAGGGTTGGAGCCAGCCTGATATAGCGGAAAGCATTTTATCAACATGTAATAAGCAATAAAGGTGGCCAAAGTCCAGCCAGGGACCCTCAATCCCCCTCCCATCCTCACAGCCTCTGGACACTATTCGTAATAGAAGCCTCTTCTTTTACAGTTTAAACTCTCATTTCTCTGTGTTGATTGGAAGTTTTCCCTAACCTATTATTTAACTCTCTATCAGTCCAGGTACTTGTATTGCCTTCACCACCAGGAAAGAATGGAAGGTGTTAAAATGTTATCCATAAAAAAAGAGCTTTCCCTCACCGTTCTCCCTTACCACCCTTCTGATGTCAGCTTTACGCCCATGCCATCTGTGCTGCCATACAATCTCATTTCTCTTCTCTCACCTTTTTGCTCCATTCTTGTTGCTAATATGCTCCTTTCCTGCCACTCTCCCTCACCCAGCAGTGTTGCATGCCATGGCAATGGCGAGTACTAACAGGTCCTTCTCTAGGAGAGAGACTGTTAACTGATTCAAGGTCTGTGGATTCTAGTTTGAATTTTGCTAAGAGACAGACTGTTGTTTTGCTCATTGAATACATGTTTTGAGATTGTTTGAAATGTTTTTTTATTATTTTTAATGATGATTGTTTAAGTTAAAAGCCTCCCTGGAAACTCTGAATGGAGTATGGACAACTGAGAAATTCTCCATGGGGGCTAAAAGAGTACAAAAACATAACCTCCCAAGGGAGTCCTGGCTTTTGTTTGCTATGTTTTGTTGGTGTTTTTGATGTTTCAATCTTCTAATTTTTTCTTATCTTCTATAAGTTAAAAGTTTACTATGAGTCAGTCCTACTGAACCTCAGGCCATGGTATTGCTATGACATTAAAAATATACCCCTCTAGATATTGGATTTGCTTTCCTCCAAACCCCATTTAACCTTGACTACACTGGTTCTTGTCATGATGACAGAAAAGGAAACTGAACCTAATAGCTGGATATAATCTTTATGCCAGAACTCCAGCCACACCTGACTGGTGGTCCACTGCTTGGAGATTCCTGAAAGAAGTGACACTGCTTTGGTCTGAAGTAGCAACATAAAAAAGATAGCTGCAATAAAAATAGCTGCTCCCTGTGTCTTCCCCTGTTCTCCTGCTTTCCCTTGTTTTGTGTTTACCTGTCTGTTTGCTTAGAGAAACTAACAAGAAATTAACAGCTGTTTAAATAAGTGAAGTGCATTCTGGTGGCGACAATGTTAGCATTTTCATAATTTAAGGAAGTTCTTGAAACTAGAAATTTTCTTGTACAATTAGGTTAACAGAGCAAGCTTATGTTATGAAAATCATCCTTAGACTATGTTTAAAATACTGGGCATCCACCATCCTCATCCTCTTCCCCTTATGCCTTCAAATTCAACACTGCTCATAAAGGGTATAAATAAGGTGACCATATCTCCCTGTCCCAAATACTGGACAGGGAGATATGGGCAGAGGGTTGGCTCCACCCAGCTCCTCCAAGACTCAGGGAGCTGGGAAGGAGGCAGCAGCAACCCTCCCTCCCCGAGCCCCAGGTTGTGGCAGCCTCTAACACTCCCGGGAGCCCTGAGGAAGTGGCTGGGACAGGGCAGCTGTGGCACGCCCCTGACCCTTCCCTGAGCCTCAGCACCAGGAATGGAACAGCTGCAATGCTTCACCCCACCTTCCCCGAGCCTCAGGGAAGCGGCAGGGATGGAGCAGCCACAGCGCTCACCCAAGCTTCAGCAGCTGGGACGGGGCAGCCATGGCACTTCCCCTGCCCCTTTTCCCAAGATCTGAGGAACCTGCAGGGACAGGGCAGCTGCCTATGAACCCCACACTTCCCTGAGCTCTGGGGAAGGGGAAAGTAGCAAAACCTGCAGGCTCCCTGCTCTCCAGCCAGCAGCTGGCAGAAAATAAGGGACGATTAGTCCGTTTTCTAAAATAAGAAGGGATGACTTTTGGGCATCTCAGGTATGGAACCATCCCATCAAATATGGGATGGATGATCAACCTAGGTATAAAGTAGCACCCAGAGAATCCCTACAACAGGAATGGTCTTTTGTTCTTTATTTGTACAACACCTAAGTGAGACTGCTAAGCCCTATTGCAATACGTAGCAGATACAATGGCACCTGTAAAATTAACAAGTAAAAGAGTGGGAGGATGGAGAAAATCACCCTAATCAATTGACATGCTTTTTTTCTTCCTGACACCAGTTTTCCTTTTTCTTATATTTAGTTTTGAATCTCTTCAAGGTAGGTCTGAAGATGTGCAGTGCTTAACCCAGTGGGGCCTTAGTCTGGAATGGTATCTTTGGGAATCTCCACAGGATAGACAACAAAACCAGCAGCAGCATCACTTCCTTCTTCCCACTGTCACCTCCAGAGAATCTTTGCTTTCAGCTACAAGTACAATGGGACAAATAGATAATATCCAGCCTATCACGGGTTGTATAAGATAAATATTTTTGAAACAGATTGACCCAAGATTAACATCATGAAGTGGGGCTAATACATAATAACCACTATATTTATTTGGCAGTGGTCTTCTTCAATACTTTAAAGCATTAATTTCCTTGTAATTATTCAGACACAGACTCTTGAATTTGTACATGCTAATTGTTACTTTGCTCATTGTTTATTATAATTTGACTATAAAAGCTGCCACCATTCATTGCTAACAGAGAAAGAGGACAGTCCGTGGTAAACAGAGGGTTTTGCTGATAATTTATAGAGTTTGAAATGCTAATTTTAGGCTCACCACTTCCCCAATGTTTGAAAAATATGATAGAGAACAGAAGGTCATACTCGTTGGGTTTACCTTGCAGTTTTGATTTAGCACTTCAAGAGCTGTGTGAATGACTGGACTATAACTCACTGCAAAACTCTCTAATTTGTTCTAAATTATCGCAATTAAGGAACCAGCTTTAAAGCTTATAACATTGCACAGTAGCTGTGTTTAGATTCACAGACTTGGCATTTTCAAATTAGATAATTTTAAGGTATTTGTTCTAAAGTAGAGACATTGTATGGTGATTGGTCAGTATGTGTGTTGCTGGACTTAGAGATGTTTCACTGTTCCTATTATAAACCCATCTTTTTAAGGGCCATAGAACTTATCCACCAAATTTTGCTTTGGAGTGAACTTTGGGAGGCTAATCATGTGTGTCTATTTCTTAAGACATAAGGGCTACGTCTACACGTGAAGCCTACATCGAAATAGCTTATTTCGAAATAGGCTATTTCGATGACTAACGTCTACACGTCCTCCAGGGCCGGCAACGTCGATGTTCAACTTCGATGTTGCGCAGCACCACATAGAAATAGGCGCTGCGAGGGAACGTCTACACGCCAAAGTAGCACACATCGAAATAGGGATGCCAGGCACAGCTGCAGACAGGGGCACAGGGCGGA
Organism: Carettochelys insculpta; assembly: GCF_033958435.1. Lineage (NCBI taxonomy): Eukaryota > Metazoa > Chordata > Testudines > Carettochelyidae > Carettochelys > Carettochelys insculpta. The sequence continues at coordinate 94,266,909 of NC_134137.1, read as the reverse complement.
CTAGCACTTCCGGGGCAACAGCTAGCCGCTCCCTTAAAGGCCCCCTCCCAGACACACTCAGCCTGCACAGCACGTGGTCTGAGGAGCCACAGGCACACAGACCACGTGCGACGCAGGCATGGACCCCCAGCAGCAGCAGCAGCAGCCAGAGGTCCACCCAGCCCTCCCGGCAGCAGCAGGGCTCGCCCTGATCCATGCCATGCAGGAGGCAGCTGAGCACCTCCTTGCTACACCGGAGGAGAAGCTGCCCCCAGGGCAGCAGGGCTCAACCCCCAACCCTGCAGCACCCCGCCCCCCCCCACCCGACTCACACGTCGGCGGCTGTGGAGCTACCCCACCAGCACCGACTGGTGGGAGCGGCTGGTGCTTGAGGAGTGGGACGACGACCACTGGCTCAGGAACTTCAGGATGAGCCGGCAGACATTTATGGAGCTGTGCCAGTGGCTCACCCCCGCACTCAGGCACCAGGACACTGCCATGCGGCGTGCCCTCCCTGTGGAGAAACGGGTCGGCATCGCTGTCTGGAAGCTGGCCACTCCCGACAGCTACCGATCCGTGGGACAGCAGTTTGGTGTCGGCAAGGCCACCGTCGGGGCTGTCTTCATGGAGGTAAGCGAACCCACGGGGGGAGGGCAGGGCAGGGGAGAGGGGCCCAGGCAGAGGAGGGCAGGGGAGGGGAGGGGAGGGCGGGGGAGGGCAGGGCAGGGCAGGGCCACGCACACCCTGCTCACCCCTCATTGGTGCTCTCCCATGTGCTTTCCCTGCAGATTGTGCATGCCATCAATGCCATGCTCCTGCACAGGCTCGTGAGGCTGGGGGACCCAGATGCCACCATCACAGCCTTTGCCACCCTGGGGTTCCCCAATTGCTTCGGGGCTCTGGATGGGACTCACATCCCTATCCGCACCCCGCATCACAGTGGAGGATGCTACATCAGTCGCAAGGGCTACCATTCTGTGGTCCTCCAGGCCTTGGTGGACAGCCGGAGCCGTTTCCAGGACATTTATGTGGGCTGGCCTGGCAGCACCCACGACGCCCGTGTTTTCCGGAACTCGGGCCTGTGCCGCCGGCTGGAGGCAGGGACCTACATCCCCCAGCGGGAGATCCCTCTGGGGGACACCACCATGCCCCTCTGCGTCATCGCAGATGCGGCATACCCCCTCTGGCCCTGGCTCATGCACCCGTATACGGGCCATCTCTCCGCTAGCCAGGAGCGCTTCAACCAGCGCCTGAACCACGCGCGCCAGGTGGTGGAGCGCTCATTTGGCCGCCTGAAAAGACACTGGAGATGTCTCCTGACCCGCCTGGATGAGGGCCCCAACAACATCCCCCTGATTGTGGGTGCCTGCTGCACCCTGCACAATTTGGTGGAGAGCAAGGGGGAGGCCTTTTTCCAGGGCTGGGCTGTGGAGGCCGGCAGGGCCGACGTGCAGCCACCTGCTGCCCCCAGTCGGCAGGTGGACCCCGAAGGGACCCAGGTCCGGGAGGCCCTGCGGGCCCACTTCGATGATGAGGCCACGAGTTGAACTCTGTCAGGCCCCCCACTTCCCACCTCTTCCTCCACAACACTCCCTGCCCCTACGCCCACACCATGGAGCACGCAACTGCACCCCCCCCACACTTTTCCTGGACAAATGACAGCACGCACTTGTGGCTGAACTTAAACTGCTTTTTCTTTTAGAACATTTTTTTTAACTATAAATAAAACAAGAACAAACTATATACAACATGTGTGTAACAAAAGTAATGTGTACAAATAAAACAATAGTAATAAAAAAGTTTGTTCACTAATAAAAAGAAAACCAGGGATGATAAGGAAGGGGAGAACTGTTTACATGGGGGGGACAGGGCAACTGGTGGGCACAAATTAATAAATCACAACTATATACAAGGGGGCGGGGGGCCACGTCCCGGGCCCCTCGCCCCTAAAGTCTGGCACTGGGCGTGGGCGGCCGGGAGGCCCGCCATGGCCGCAGCCCTGTCCGGGGCTGGCTGTGGGCGGGGCGGACCGGAAGATATGCGCAACGAGTCTCAGCTGGCTCCAGGGGTCCCTCGGCGCTCCGGCCCTCGGTGGTGGGTGGTGGGGTGACAGCAGATGGGACGGCGACGTGCGGAGCAGCTGGTGGTGCGGCGGGTGGAGCAGGCAGGGCTGGAGCTGTGGCGGCCGGCGTGGCATGGGGGGCCAGGTAGTCCACCAGGCGGTTGAAAGTGTCCATGTAGGCCCCCCATGCCTCTTGGCGCCAGGCCAGCGCCTGCTCCTGCAGTTCGACACGGCGTTGCTCCACCCGCAGGCGCTGCTCTGCGACCTCCAGCTGCCGACGGTGGATGGCCAGCAGCTGGGGGTCTGTCGCCGTCGGCTGGTGCTGGCGTGGGGTCCGCCGTCTAGCCCGCCGTGGGGCCGGTCGGTCCTCGGCCGAGGGGCTTGCCTGGAGCGATGGCCCCGGAGGGGTCTCTGGGACCACTGATGCCTCGCCGGCGCTCTCTTCCGGCCCTTCCGATGGTGCAGCTGCGGGACACAGGAGAGAAGGGGGGGAAGAAAAATGGAGACAGGCTTTAGTGTGGGCCCCGAGCCATGGCCTTTGTCCCCCCAGCCCTGTGCTGCAGGTTCCCCATCCCTGTCCCCGGGAGATGCTGCTGTGATGGATGGGGTTCAGGGGTCCCCCTGCACTGCACCCCGTCCCCTGGTGGGAGCGACTCTCACTTCACTCCGCAGGGTCTAACAGGAGAGGTTTCTTAGGCCACAGATGCCCAGTTTCTCCCAGGAGTGACAGCACCAGCTGTCAGAAGAGACAGTCCTTCCAACCCGTCCTGGGGAGAAGACCCCAAGGGGTGCCCCTCTGGGATGCAGCTTTCCCCCTCCTCAGGCTGGCTGCCTTCCAGCTCTCCCTTCCCCTAGCATCTACCTGCGGCCCCCACCCTCCCCCCACATTTCAAAGCCAGCTCGGCTCCTCCCTCCTCTTTGTTCAGGGCAGAGGTGTCACCTGCCAGCTGTAGCCCCAGGATCATCCTTTACCCCTGGGAGCTATTTGGCTCTTGTTGCTCATATCTAGCCTGAGTCTCCCTTTTGCACTCCCCCCACTCCATCACATGCTGCTGTTGCTGCTGCTCCTGCTGCGGGGTGTCCCACCCCCTCCTCCCGGGGGCCCCTCGAGGTTCCGCTCCCCCCTGCCCCGGGGATGGGACATGGCACTGTCGTGTGGGGTGGGGGCGGGGCAGGGGCTGATGCACTGCTGTGAGGGCCATGGCCCTGCTGTCCTTGGGGCCATGGCCATGTGAGCATGTGGGGGTCCCTGGACACATATTTATTACCCCCGCCCCTCAAGCCCAGGGGTGTACACCAGAGGGGTGTACATACCTGTCGGTCCACTCCCACAGTCTGGAGATCCCCGGGGGGTGGAGGCCCGGCTGCTGCTCCGGGATGGCAGGAGGAGGATCTGCAGCCCAGATTCTGCAGAGGAGGAGCCCCCCTCCTCCTCCTCCTCCTCCTCCTGCCACGATGGCCCGGGGGTGGTCTCCGTGGGGGGCCCCCGGGGTACGGTGCTTACCTCCGGGGCAGACTCCGGCTGAAGGGCCTGCTGGGGCTCGTTGGCCAAAGTATCAAGGGTGGCCGGAGGGGAGGAGGTGTGCTGGGGGCCCAGGATGTCCCTGAGCTCCCTGTAAAAGGGGCAAGTGAGGGGGCAGCCCCAGATCAGCCGGCCGCATCCCGGGCCCAGGCGTAACCCTGCAGCAGCTCCTTCACCTTACTCCTGACATGATCAAGAGTGCGGGCAGGGTGACCCCGGGCGGCCAGTCACTCGGCCAGCCGAGCGAACGCATCTGTGTTCTGCCTCTTGCTCCCCATTCCCTGGAGCTGGCCCTGTTCTGGGTGGCTGAGGGACGTGCAGGCTGGCCGCGTGTCTCGGCTGCCACCTGCATGTTCCCTCAGCTTCCTGCACAGGAAGGGAGGGGGAGGGGACCTTTAAGGGGCTGCTCCACGCGGCCACCATTGAGCTGAGGGGCTGGAGAGAGAGCGTCTCTCAACCCCTCAGCTGATGGCTGCCATGGAGGACCCCGCAATTTCGAAATTGCGGGACGTGCAATGACTACACAGTCCCTACTTCGACATTGAACGTCGAAGTAGGGCGCTATCCCCATCTCCTGATGAGGATAGCGACTTCGATGTCTCGCCACCTAACGTCGAAGTTAACTTCAAAATAGCGCCCGATTCATGTAGCCGTGACGGGCGCTATTTCGAAGTTAGTGCCGCTACTTCGAAGTAGCGTGCACGTGTAGACACGGCTAAGTTGAGGTAAAAATTACTTGAAATGACTTGATAACTTAAAAATGCAGGCTATAGTTGAAAAAAAAATGTTCTCTGTTTCCAAAGCATCTGCCATGGTAAACTCTCACTAGGTCTTTGCCCACAAAAGCTTATGCTCCAAAATATCTGTTAGTTTATAAGGGGCCACATGACTTGTTTTTCTCTGGGAAAATGTTAACCATCTTAAAAATATTAGTTTTCAATTTGTTAAAAATTTTAAGAGCTAGAAGCTTCTTTTATGGGGGGAAAAACAATCCTTTGTTTCCCTCATAACAGCCAAAGCAAAATTCCTGACAGGTTTAAAAGTGCCTCTGGCTCAGCAGAGAGACACGTAGGCAGAATAAGTATATGAGAAAAATCATTTTTCTTGATTAAGACCATTAGGGCACCTAGTTTTTTATAGGCACAACATCTATTGTGTGATTGAAGCCTGATGTACAACTAAGAAGAATGGAAGAGAGGACACTTTGGCTATGGTTTCACTAGCGACTTTTGCCAGCAAAACCTGGTTTGGTCAACAAAACTCATGGAGTACGTACACACAAAATGGGATTTGTCGACAACAGCTTGACAAAACACAGCACTTTTGCTGGCAGTATTATACCTCAAAGCTTTGAAGCATAACACTGCTGAAGACAGAAGCTGCTGATGAAAAAGCTGTGTAAATGCCCCCAGGGGGGCTCTCTCAGCAAACAGGGAATTCACAACAATGGATGTCCCTGTCTGCTGTGCTTCTGGGTGCCTGTTTTCTCGAGAGATTCGACAGGCAGTCTGGCTTCTCTGTCGACTGAGCTGAGCACTCTCCTGATTTGCTTTTTTGTGTAGCCACACTCTGTCAACAGAAGATTTGTCAAGAAATCTCTTCCAGCAGTGACTTCTGTTGACAGAGCTCTGTATTGTAACTGTAGCCTGTGGGTTTGCCTGTCTTCCTCGTTTTGCTAGTAGTCTCCCAGAACTGGGCTTCATTTCCTTGAGTCTACTAAACCCAATGCAGAAGACTTTAAACTGCTAAAAGTTCAGTGGCAGATTGGGGCTTAGGCAGAAGTCCTGATCGCATTGGTCCTGCACCATGCCTGGAAACCAGCTGGCATGTCCCTGCAGCCCCTAGGTCTGAAAGGGAGCTGTAGATCTCTGCATGCTGCCCCTGCCCTAAGTGCTCATTCCACAGCTGCCATTGGCTGGGAACCATGAAAAATGCGAGCTTCAGGGGCAGTAAACAGACCCCTAGGGACTTCAGTGATGTGCCAGTTGCTTCTGGGAGTGGCATATACCACTGACTGGGAACCACTAAAGTAAATGTCACCTGGATGGAGCCCAAACTCTTTACCTTCCTCCTGCAATCCCTCCCTCTACACAAGCTCTAAGCCCTATCCTGGAATCAGCACCAACACCACAACTCCCCACACACATTCCAACTTCCTAGCCCAACCCTGAGCCCCTTTTCTGACCCAAAATGCCACCCCAGCCCACTCCTCACCCTCACTCCTGCACCACAACATGCTCCACCAGGGTCAGCCCAGAGCTCCCTCCCAAATTCAGAAGCTCTCTAACTTAGGCCAGATTCCACACCCCCATTCCATGCACCATCCTGTTGAGAATGAGTCAGGGGAGTGGAGAATGAGTGAATGAAGGAAGGGAGATGGAGTGAGCAGTGGCAGGGTCTCAGAAAAGGCCAAGGAAGGGTTGGAAGGATAGCTCATTGGCTAGAAACTTAGCCTGCTAAACCCCAGGTTGTGAATTCAATCCTTGAGGGGTCATTTAGAAGCTTGGGGGGAAGATATAAAAATAAAATCTGTCAGGGATGATGAGAGGTCCTGCCATGAAGGCAGAGAATTCAGCTTGGTGACCTCTTGAGGTCCTTCTGAGATATGCATATCTCCATATATTTAGTGTGGCCTCTGGGATGAGGAAAACAAGGTGTTTGGGTTTGTGTGACCAGAGAGCTGGTAACCCTGGGACATTGCCCTTTATAAATTCTCCCCCATTGTGCCCCTTTTATTGCACAGACAGGGAACCAGCTAAAGTTTATTGTCATGTTTCTTCCCACTGAGAAATAGATTCCACTATTGCTTATCTGACCCTTCTCATTTCTTCACCAGATAATGATATTCAAGAAGAAAACCCACATTAAGCTGCAATTAAAGCTGAAACCAAAAAGATCAGGGACATTGAATAGACCAAAAAGGGAATGAGAATCCTTAACAACTCTCCACAGAAATCTTTTCTTTTTTTCCACTTTTGCATAGCACTGCTTACCACACTGATTTGTACAAAGCATTGACAGGTAGAGCATATACTATTATGGTCTGCCTAGCACTCCTTGAGTTGTCTGTTGGCTATCTATTTTCTTGCAAACAATAATCTCCTTGACTGTATTTGAAGACATTTAATTTAATACACATTAGCCGTGTCTACACGTGCACGCTACTTCAAAGTAGCGGCACTAACTTCGAAATAGCGCCCGTCACGGCTACACGTGTTGGGTGCTATTTCGATGTTAACATCACCGCTAGGTGGCGAGATGTCGAAGCCGCTAACCCCATGAGGGGATTGGAATAGCGCCCTACTTTGAAGTTGAACGTCGAAGTAGGGCACGTGTAGACGATCCGCGTCCCGCAACATCGAAATAGCGGGGTCCGCCATGGTGGCCATCAGCTGAGGGGTTGAGAGATGCTCTCTCTCCAGCCCCTGTGGGGCTTTATGGTCACCGTCTGCAGCAGCCCTTAGCCCAGGGCTTCTGGCTGCTGCTGCGGCAGCTGGGGATCCATGCTGCAAGCACAGGGTCTGCAACCAGTTGTCGGCTCTGTGGATCTTGTGTTGTTTAGTGCAAGTGTGTCTGGGAGGGGCCCTTTAAGGGAGCGGCTTGCTGTTGAGTCCGCCCTGTGACCCTGTCTGCAGCTGTTCCTGGCACCCTTATTTCGATGTGTGCTACTTTGGCGTGTAGACGTTCCCTCGCAGCGCCTATTTCTATGTGGTGCTGCGCAACGTCGATGTTGAACGTCGACATTGCCAGCCCTGGAGGACATGTAGGCTACGTCTACACGTGCACCCAACTTCGAAATAGCTTATTTCAATGTTGCGACATCGAAATAGGCTATTTCGATGAATAACGTCTACACGTCCTCCAGGGCTGGCAACGTCGATGTTCAACTTCGACGTTGCTCAGCCCAACATCGAAATAGGCACAGCGAGGGAACGTCTACACGCCAAAGTAGCACACATCGAAATAAGGGAGCCAGGCACAGCTGCAGACAGGGTCACGGGGCGGACTCAACAGCAAGTCGCTCCCTTAAAGGGCCCCTCCCAGACACACTTTCATTAAACAGTGCAAGATACACAGAGCCAACAACTAGTTGCAGACCCTGTATATGCAGCACGGACCCCCAGCTGCAGCAGCAGCAGCCAGAAGCCCTGGGCTAAGGGCTGCTGCCCACGGTGACCACAGAGCCCCGCAAGGGCTGGAGAGAGAGTATCTCTCAACCCCCCAGCTGATGGCCGCCATGGAGGACCCCGCTATTTCGATGTTGCGGGACGCGGATCGTCTACACGTCCCTACTTCGATGTTGAACGTCGAAGTAGGGCGCTATTCCCATCCCCTCATGGGGTTAGCGACTTCGACGTCTCGCCGCCTAACGTCGATTTCAACTTCGAAATAGCGCCCAACACGTGTAGACGTGACGGGCGCTATTTCGACGTTACTGCCACTACTTCGAAGTAGCGTGCACGTGTAGACGCAGCTGTAGACGTTAGTCATCGAAATAGCCTATTTTGATGTTGCTACATCGAAATAAGCTACTTCGATGTAGGCTTCACGTGTAGACGTAGCCATTAAGAGCTGAATACCTATACAATTTCACCCTGAAGAGCTACATTAAAACAAACAAGCAAACAAACAAATATAAAAAGGAAATACCCCAGTCACAGTAATGCATGGCTATTTAGAATAAATGAAACATTTTATAAATGTCTTTATTATTTATATTTAAAATGGTCAAGCTTAGGGGATAGGTGATGTAATTTAACTTTGTTTTACTGCTTTAAATTATAGCCATCATTAAAATAATAATGATAATAATTTTATGCAAATTAAACTCCAGCTACTATACTTCACGAGTCTTAAACAGGAAAAAAAAATATAGCAGGGATGACTTTCAACTTTAGCCTTAACCACACACATCATTTCCTTTCTTGAGGGAAAAAAGGGTACAATAAAATAAATATCTCATCCCCACCACAGAAGAAAATGATATTCAAGAAGCCATAAAACAATATGCAGATAGCCCTGCAATATCTTCACATCTAGAAAGAAGCAGGGCAAACACTAGTTAAGACAGATTCACCATTTTCCTTTTTGTTAACTGGTAAAATTAAGAAGAAATGTAATTTGAGGATTCTGTTACAATATGGAGTATCCACTATTACATGAATTTGCTCCTAAGATATATGTACGCCATCTCCTTACAATAATGTTATTTCAATTTATTTTCAAAGCTATAGGTATTTTAAAGCTAAGTATTTACCAAATAGTTCACAATGGTCAATTGTCAACTATAATATATAAAGCTATATTTGCAATCTTTTTCCAAGAGCGTACTGATTGAGCATGCATAGTTAAAGATCTATTCATTTTAGCTGGATTGAGCTGTTAAAGGTCATTATATTAAGATTTAGAGAACCTCCAATTCACCTGTGAATGACCAGATTAATGTCTTCAAAATTGCTTTGCATTATAATATTAATACATGAATGTGATGAGTCCTCCTGATAAAGATTTTATACGACATTCGCTATTTGTTGTCTGTAGTGACAAATGCATATGCGCAGTAATCCATTTTAAACTGAGATCAGTCTCACTTGTTCCTCTGCTACATTATAAGACTATATCTGGCCTTCACATGTGTGGACCAAATTAGAAACAGTACAACACTGCAGCCTTTGAGCCCTCCTGGAAAGGGTCTAGATAAAAGTATCACTGTGTACTTATGTACCGCAATTGTCATTCATTTGCCCTTCATGTTTAACTGATTATTAATTTCAGGAGATTTTTTAATCCAATATATGCTCTTATCAGTCAAAATATCCACAGCTCCCAGTCTTCCCCTGTCCTCTTCTAAACCTACTATATTATGTGACATTTTGTATTAAATATTAATTCCAGTTAGATATCGCTGAATTGACAGAATGGCTCTAATGCAAAATTAACCAGACTTCACTTATAATAAAAGTGAGACAGCAGATTATGAATAAGAAAATGAATAGATATACATCTAGTAATTTTAGCAAGCCATTACCTTTCTTTAAAGTCGTTCACACATATTAAGAAAATTAAGATATTATTGCCAAATTAAATTTGCAATACACACTGAAGATTTTTAGTACATTTATAACTCTGAGGCTATGTCTTCGCTTGCCCCCTTCTTCGAAGGGAGCATGGTAATCAGGGTGATGGGAGATTATTGATGAAGTGCTGCAAATAACATGCAGCATTTCATTAGGCAAACTCTCCCCTGGAGCAACTTCGAAGTGTCAAACTTCAAAGTGTCAACATGCCATGTAGCTGCGGGCACTTCAAAGTGCCCATGCTACTTCAAAGTGCCTTTACTCCCCAAAATTTTGAGGCGAAAAGGCACTTTGAAGTAGCGCAGGCTCTTTGAAATGCCCTCGGCTACACGGCATGCTGGCACTTCCAAATCTGACTCTTTGAAGTTGTCACAGGGGAGAATTTGCCTAATGAAGTGCTGCATATTACTTGCAGCACTTCATCAATAATCTCCCATCACCCTGATTACCATGCTCCCTTCGAAGAAGGGGGCAAGTGTAGACACAGCTCATGATATTTCCCATTTGTGGAGAATACACACTCTGATTTCTTACTATTGAAATACAAGACACATCTAAAAGTCTGAAATTTCTTATTCCAAAATGGCATCTTTCACTTATAAACATCAATCCTGCTTGGCTCCTCAAATGGCCAGAATTCTCTTTCAAAAAGAGAGGGCCTGAACCTAATTGTATTTAAGCCAACTCCCATTTACTTCAACGAAATTTGGAGCAGGTCCATATTCAGCTCAGGATGCAAAGCCAAGATCACTTACATAACTAAGAGTAACAATTAATATCCACAAAAGCTGTGTTACCTTAGCTTTCAAAAGAGTGCTCTTAACGTAAAAAAGCAAACAGAAAACTGATCAAATAGTTTTTTTTTAAATACTTAAATTTAAAAAAAAAAAGAGTTTAGTTAAAAAGAAAGGAGACTTGAGAGAAAAGGAAATAAAATTCCCTATGGAAGGAACAGCAATTAATTTTATACCAAACTTGCTGAAGCAGAAATGTGAGTGTAGAAAAAATTCAGGAGAAAAGTGAAGAAAAAGGCATAAAATAGAATATTGTTTGTAAAAGATAAATTGCAGAAAAGGAATGAAAATCACATATTTGAAAAGTCTAAGAATAATGACTGTTCTTTCTTATGTGGTGGAATACGGCAGATTTGCAACGGCTTATAGCACTAATACTCAGAAGCTTGGACAGGAAGTGAGAAATTACTCATCCGTGCTAAACTGCTGGGAGAATTTAGAGAGGCAGAATGAATGTACACATATTAGACTCTGATCAAGACCCTGAGGATAACACCTCTGGTTTTTAATAAAACAGGGTTTAGATGTACCACAAGAAATCTGAATCACAATCTTATGTCATCTGAAATGTGGCACTTCTCCCAGCCTGCATTTGTGCACTTACACACACACTTCTCAACCAAATGCATGTCATTCCAGCATTCCACTGACTACAGTGATTGCACACATAAATACAACTTGCTTAGCTAGTACAGGCTCTTTGAGAAGTGTGGTTTCTATGTGTAGTCTACCCAATGTGTACATGTGCTTGAAGAGACTGAGACCGGAAAGTTGGTTTTGTTTTCTTTTGTTGTGTTTTGTTTTTTGATAGCATGTCCCATGGTCAATGTCAGCAATCATCTGCTTTGAACCAAGGAAATAAGAAATGGTGTAAACATATTGGTTTTCCAATTCCTTCTCCACTGCAAATAATTTAGGACACAGAACAGAGATGAAAGAAGGCAGAGAGCAAAATTTACCTAAGGGTAATGTGCCTCAAAGACGTCCAGTTATTGTACATTGAAGAGGGCCATCTATAATCATTTTTGAACAAACGGAACTCCTTGTTCACTGAAAGAAAGGTAGGATATTAAACAAATCTCTGTTAAGCAACTACTTAACTGACCACTCATATTACCTTGCTCAGGGTGCTTTTAATTTCAGTTGTTTTTCTAAAAATAAAACACTCTACTTACAAGTGCCATCACTGTTGCTGTCTGGGAAACCTGGGAGCAGAAAAGAGCATATTCTGAATCATGGGGTCTTAAGCATGCTGGGTACCCTGCTGAGGTGAGGCAGGGATTCCCCAAGATCTCTAAAAGAGGACTGGAGCTAGAATTATTTTCACTCATAAGTCAAGGACACTAGCTAGAGCTATGGACACTGGAGTAGTTTTATCTCAGAGCATAAGTTGTAGAAATGAATTGGAGAGATGACCTGTCTCCACCACCCTTTATACCTTGAGTTCAGAGTACAAGGAGAGGGATGTAGGCAGGGAATAACAGACATTGATAATGAAACCACTTCTGGTCTCAGGCCCATGGAATATGTATGCACTTTGAGTAGCATATGTATGGGGACAAAATCACTCAAATTAAAAACTTAAGGTAAGTTTCCTGGTCTCACTTTTGACCTTCAAGTCTCTTAGTAGAAAGAGCTAAAGAGATAAAGCATGTCTCACAAAGCTGCAATTGTCACCATTGGCAACTACCATGAAGCCATGAGGAGCATGTGAAATTGTCAACCTTAGGCATTAAGTTGGTGGAAGCAAAAGACAAATCTTTCTCAACAACATAGCAAAGGGTTTGGTATTTTTTACTCAAAGGGAAATGAATGACCAAGAAGATCTTTCAGGTTAGAAAGCAGAATAACATTGATGTTTTAAAAGCAAGCAGTCTTGTAGCAACTTAAAGAATAACAATTTTATTTATTATGTAATGAGCTTTCCTTGAGCAAAATCCCCAGGAACACTCGTTACCTAAGTCTTTAAGGTGCTATAGGACTTTTCTTTGTTTTGTGAAGATACAGACTTACATGGCTCTGTGACTAATCATCTGTGCAAGTTGTTTCAGAAAATCCATCCTTGTTTCGAAAGAACATGTGGAGCATCTCCACACAAAACACACTCTTCCAATCCAAAATCAAAAGAATGTGGCTCTTCTTCTGGAAGCCCTCTTCTGCTCCCAGATCAGGAAGAGTGCCTTCTTTTGAAAGCTTCTTTTGAAAGCATGTGTAAAGGGTCCACCAAACCTTTTTTTTTTTCCAAAGTTTATCCTCATGGCATCAGATTTTTTGACACCTGGCATGTTCTCTTGAAAGAGCAGGGTCTGTGTGGATGCTCTCTGTCGAAAGAGTGGATTGATCTTTCGATCTGCTTTTTTGTTTGTGGACATGCTCTGTCAAAAGAAGGTTTTTTGTTTTTTTTTCTGAAAAGATCTTCTGGAATAACTTCTTTTGACAGATTGTTGTAGTATAGACATAGCCTTCATGTTTTAGCTTTTACACAACATAAATGAAAAAGAATGAAGGAAAGAGAAGAGAAGAAAAAAGAGGGGAAGGCAGGGAAAGACAGGTATGGAAGATGAGGGAGGAAACAGATGGCAAGAAGAATCAAAGAAGTAAAAATGCAAACCCCCACTCATGTGCTCCTGGGGACACAGCAGTGAGTCCTACCTTACTGAATTTGCTTGATGTCGTTGGCTTCTCAGTGATTGCTGTTATGGGCAGGGCATCTTGACTATGCCCAAAGCACTCCTCCAGCCCAGCTGCAGTTGTCCCAACCTGCTTCTTGGCCCCCATGCTGTTTTTTGGCCCTGCTCCAACAAAAGGCACAACAGAAACTTTGCCAGGAGATGAAGATACCCTATTCTGGGATGGAAGGACTTAGACAAGGGGTCAGGTTATATTGTTAACTGAATTAGGTGGTATCAGGAATTAGGTGGTATCAGGTATCATATATTGAGGAGTTCAGAAATGGCCAAAAATGTTGTTTAAATGTGCCAGTGCTTTTTAAACATGTGTCCACTTTTCCTACATCCTGTCTGCCAGTTACATATGGATGGTGAGTTAGTCACAAAAACCCACTTCAAAAATACTAGATTTTTATTTTGTCATGCGAAATGGCTGTAAGAAAGTATCAGCTCATGACTCCTCCACAGCATTAGAAAAGAAAGACCTGCTCCTTCACCTATGATTATCAGTGAATCATAATTCCATCAAAAGCAGAACCACACAGAAATTATACTGTACACACTGAAATAAACATATTGGAAATAGAGCATATCATAGAAAATTTAGTCTTTGTATATTCACCACTTTCTTTTAGAGGGAGGGATAGCTCGGTGGTTAGAGCATTGGCCTGCTATACCTGGGGTTGTGAGCCCAATCGTTGAGGAGACCGTTTAGGGACTGGGGCAAATAGATGTCAGGGATGGTGCTTGGCCCTGCCAAGAGGGCACGGGACTGGACTAGATGACCTCCTGAGGTCCCTTCCAGCTCTAGGAGACGTGTATCTCCAATTATAAATTTGGGGTCAAATTACTCAGCAGCAGAAGTTGTGAAGGAAAAAGACCCCATTTGTGGGTTTGAGAGTAAAGCAAAACAAGAGTTCTGTAATGCTACTCAAGGAGTGAGCGGCTCCTAAACTAAGATACCAAGAAGTTGCTTGACAGCAGCACAAACAACCTGTGTACCACTCTATGATCAGTAATCATGCTACAGGTCCCCAAAGCAAACACATAGGCCATGTCTACACTACAGAATAACTGAAATTGATTACTTTGAAGTAGAACTTCGAAGTAAGCAACTTCAAAGTAAAGCACCTACACACAAAGTGTGCCCTCCTTTACTTCGAAATAGGCTTCCCCCTACTTAGAAGTAAAACACTGACATACAATAGTCCCTACTTAGAAGTAAGGGGACAGGAAATGATGCAGGCAGGGGGTTGCATGGTCGACAAGCCCTTCTGCGCTGGCAGCCAGATGACCCCTTAAAGGGCCCCTCCCAACACCCACACCATGCACATGCTCAAGGCTCCCAGGCTGCACACAGCTGCAGAGCACATGCTAGAGAAGGAAGCAGACCAGCATGCCTTCCCACATCCTCCCAGACGAAGATCACCTCTCCAGCCTGCTGACGATGCTGGTCACTGTGCTGCTCGAGCACTGTGGCTGGGTTGCCCACATGTGACCCAGCCTCCAGGCCCTGACCATGGCCCTGCAGCCCCATCCCCCAGGCCACCCCATCTATAGCCAGTGGGCCTTTGGTGGTGGGACCGGCTGATGCTGGAGAAATGGGATGAATAGCAGTGATTGAGGAACTTCAAGATGATCCACCAGACATTCGAGCACTTCTGTCACTGGCTCACCCCAGTCCTCCAGCACCAGGACACCCGGCTGTAGCCATCACACAATGGAGGATGGCCACCCTTGACAGCTACTGGTCCATTGGCCACCAATTTGGGGCTGGCAAGGCCACTGTCAGCGTGCTGCTGATAGAGGGGGCCACTGAGCAAGAGAAAGGGGGCCCCTGGCAGGGAAGGGGAAAGGGGAAGGTTGGCCTCCCAGTCTGGCATTCATGGACGTGTCTTCCTCCCACCCCCCAGGTTGTCTGAGCCATCAACATGGTGCTCCTGTTACGCGTCACCATCCTGGGGGACCTGGACGCTGCACTGGCTGGTTTTGGAGACCTGGGGATCCCCAGTTGTTTCGGAGCCTTGCATTGAATGCATGTGGTGATCTGGGCACAGCGGTGGCACCTACTTTAATAGGAAGCAGTACCCCTTGGTGGTACTCCAGGCCCTGGTGGACACAAGGGGACATATCCTGGACATGTGAGTGGCATGGCTGAGTGGACCTCATGATGTCTGGGTGTTCCAGAATTTGTGGCAGAGATGCCAGATGCAGGAGGGCATGTATGTCCCGCTGCAGGAATGCCCACTCAAGGATATCATGATGTCCCCCTGCATCATGGCTGACACTATGTACCTGCTGCACCCATGGCTCATGGAGCCCTATACCAGATTCATCACGTTGACCCAGGACACCGTCAATGGCTGCCTCAACTACATCAGAGGCACAGTAGATTGGGCATTTGGGGGGCTAAAAGGGAGGTTTCTCAGCCTCTTTACCAGGCTGGATGTCAGTTTCCCAAACGTTCCTCGGTGATTGCCACCTGCTGTGCCCTCCACAATCTTTTTGAGGGCAGGCAGGAGCCCTTCATCTAGGCCTGGGCTGTGGACCTAGGGGCCGAGTAAGAACAGCCTCCTGCTACCCCATGCTGTGAGGCCCAGAGGGATGGCGTCAGGGTCCAGGAGGCCTTGTGCCAGCCTTGACCAGGGCCTGCCCTGACCTTCCCAGCCACACTCCGCACTACATGCCACCCCATTCCCACACCCCCTCCTGCTCCCCCCACCACTTTCCCACCACACACTAGGGACTCAGGGTTAGGGTGGGGACATTAAACTTTACTGGGGAATAAATGTAACTGGAAAAAAAAAACAGATTGCATCAAGAATGGTCCACAGAGGAAAGGCAAGGGGCTGGGTGGAGAAACTGAACTTGGAGTGGGTCTGGAATGGGAAAAGGCTCAGTCACCCAGCGGCATCGGGGGGGCAAGATTCCTGGCAGCTATGGCTGTCACTACCACCCCAGGTCCAGGCCCCCTGAGGGGCTGGGACCATGGGGAGGTAGGGGTGGGATGGGGGAGCTGTAGACTCCGCCTCCGCAGGATGTACCAGGGGGAGCCACCAGGGCTGGGCCAGGCACACCCACCATGGTCAGGAACCACTGAGCCAGCTGGATGCAGGGACTGGACACAGGCCCACCATAGTGGACACATTCGAGGGAGGCAGCCGCCAGAGGGGCAGCTGAGGGGGGCAGGGGGCTGCAAGCTGGGCTGGCAAAGGCATGGGAGGTTGGGCGAGGCTGCACCCACATGTTCTGCTTCATCACCAGGTAGTCCCAGAGTATCCCAGTCATGTCTTCATCCTTCCAGCATTGTCTCTATGAGGCCCAGCCGCAGCTGTGGGGGCATGCAGGCTGGGGTGATGGAGAAGCCTCCCAGCCCCCTACAGCTGTGGCCCATTGCTCAATGACAGACCCATGGGGACAGGCGGATGGCCCTTGAGTGCTGGGTCCCAATCCCAGGAGGGCCAGGGTCCCCACTGCACTGGCCCACCCCCACCCTGCCCCCTACTGCCCAATGGCCTGTGAGCCCTGTGGGATCCCAGATTCCCAGAGGTTCCCACCTGGCAAGGGTTGGGCCGTGTTTGCTCCCCTTCCTCATCCTAGTCATGTGGGCTGCAGGGCTGTTCTGTTTGGGGGGGTGCCTGTCCCTGGCATTTGCAACATCCCGCTAACCCTGTACGTACTGGCTGCAACCTCCTGGGGCTCAGGTGAGGCCCAGGTGGATGAGGCACAGCTGCATGTCCCGGAGGGGAGGGCAATTACCAGGGTCCCATCACTGCAGCCTTGATCATTGACCTTCGTCTCAGTGGGTAGGTCCCCACATGGGGGTTGGTAGTGCCAGAGGAGCCCGCTTCACCATCAATGTCTGCTGGGGGGGGACTGGTGGTGTCAACAAGGTGCTCTGGAGCAGCCACCTCCCTCAGCCCCAGGAGCCTATGCAGCTCCCTGTAGTGGGGGCAGTGCACAGGCCATGCTCCCGGCTGGCTACCAGCATCCCAGGCTTTGACGTATGCCAACCTCAGCTCCTTGACTTTTGTCCAGACACTGTTCCCACTGTTGCTGGGGTGGCCTAAGGTGGTGAGTCCCCTGACCAGCCTGTTGAAGGCCTTGACATTTCTCTGGAGCGAGCTGGTTTGCCAAAGGACGACATCCTCCTCCCGCCACAGAGTGAGGAGGTCCTTCAGCTAGCCATCAGTCCAGGAGAGTCCCCTCCCGGCACACCCCTTGCCAGGCACTGCAAGCCCTCAGCACCTTGTCCAGGGGCCTCTGGGTGGGCAGAGGGGTCCTGGAGTTCTGCTGTGGTGAGCAGGGGGTGTGTACACTGTGTGGTGCATTAAGCAGGGGCAGTCCGAGTGGGATCTTGTGCTGCCTCTGCTTGTGGTATTCTCTCAGCTTCCTGCCTCAGGTTGCCAGGGAGTTGCTTCCTGTTAGGTGGCTGGCAGGGACCTTAGAGACATCCCTGCATCTCTGTACCCGGGGAAGGGGCATCACCATGGCGGACCCCTTACTTCGAAGTAGTGAGTGCAGAACATCTACACACACCAACACACGTCCTACTTTGAAGTTAAACGTCAAAGTAGGGCACTACTCCATTACTGGGAATAGACAAATGGTAGACTTGTGACTTTGAGGTTAGTCTCCCTTACTTCAAAGTAAGGAAAAGTGTGTATAGATGCTCTGCAGGCTACTTCAAAGTCGTCCCTTACTTCAAAGTTAACTTTGAAGTAAGTTTGTAGTGTAGACGCAGCCATAGTTATTACAGCTTCAGAAAAAGTCTTAATTTAAATGCTTGATCCTTCTCCTACACCCATCAATGCCAGAGAAATAATAACATTGAAGTTGGGTGGAATGTGCTCACCTCCATTAATGAACTTTTACTTGTTATATATGAAAATTCACATAGTCAAAGAAGAATATATCTTATGCAGTTCAGCTGTGGAAATACTGCTAACCTTACCATAGCGTATGTCTAAGGAGATTTTAGGAGAGGAAATATAAGCATGTTTTCACTCCATGGAAGAAGATCAGTTTTAGTTCACCACAGCCTACAAAAGAAAAGACTTTCAGCATTTGACAAAATTGCAAATTGTGTAAATTATTTTGAAATAGCTTATTCTGAAATTTTCTCCATGCAGACAACACTGAAGATAGGACCAAGGGACTATTTTGAATGTTCTGTTACCCCTTGCATGACAAGGGGTAGCAGAATCAGGATAGTGCACCCAAAATAGCAGCACTATTTTAGGCCCTGCGAAAAACCACGGCACTGCTATATTGGGAAATCATTGTAATCTCTGTAACCTAAAATAGCACCCACAATATAAGCATAGCCTTGAAGGAGAATTTGGAGGTCTATACAAGGGATACTAATCTCCTACTCCATGGCTTTTGTGGAAAAAAAAGTCATTTGATTGCATTCCTATTGAGCTCCTTACTGTATTGCCTGACTTGCTGGAACTGTGAAATCGAGGTATTTGGTGGAGAGGGGTTGCCACATGGACTGTCAAGGAAAGTAATAAAACTCAAATGAAACAATCAGACTAACAAGAACATCTTTTCCAATTTTTGAACCAATAAAAGCGGTCAAGAAAATCTTCATGATGAAGGCGAAGTGGCTGCACAAAAACACACATGCGTGTTAAAAGAACTTTACATTTATAAAGTCAAGCAAAAATTAAAAAAAAAGAAATATCAGAATTAAGATTATCTTGTGTGTATACAGTCTTTATGAGCATGTTCAAATATTATTTTTTCCATGAGTGAGTAGGCATTCAATATTTCTTTTTATCCCTCTCTTTGAATATTAAAAATGCATTCCATTTTAATTTTTTTATTTACTTTTTACTTTATTTTCCACTTGAAAGACATTGTTCCACTTGAAGAAAGATGCTGATGATTACAAAAAAAAAAAAAAACCTGCAGTACTTCAGGTATTTTGTTAAACACTACTTCCAGATTGCTTTGCAGGTTTGCTGCACTGAAATTACACAGCACTGAATAAAGTGACTACCTGCTCAGAGTAAAATATTAGATGTTGCATCCTATAAAACCTTCATGTTTTAGACAGTTGAAAGGAATAGCTTGTCCTTAATGCAGGGACTATGGAGAAAATGTAAATAGGAATTGCTATAGAACTGGACAATCACCCTTTATACAAGCCTGAACATCCGCTAAAGTGAACAACCTGGCCTACAATAAAAGAACCAGGAAACATCAATCAGCAAGCTAGATATTTTCCAACACTGGATCAGTCTTAATAAGCCTGCCTGAAGAAAAGCAGGTCAAGGTGAGTTTTCTCCTTATTGAATCCATAAATAACTAGGTTCTCAGTTCACCAAACATATAACACAAAGCCATATATGTGTATAATATGATGTATTAAAATGCCATAATATCTACTAATGCAACTTTAGGGTTGCAGAGTCATAGTTTGACTGAGAAGGTATCCTTAAGGCTGCCTTCTCAGGGGGAGGAATTAATTAAGATATTTATTATGAAGTTTTCATTCTTATGTTGCCATAGAATTCCCAAAATAATACAGTATACTACAATATATTCTAGCACATCAGCTGCATCTGTGCAACATCTCATAATATATTTGTGTCATTCTTATATACAGTTCATTATCACGTTGGCACAGTGTTTTCCCACAGCTAGATTGTCACAGCCCTTTCTCAGCCATAGAAGCTAGTGTTTCTCCTCTACTTCTCTGCTCTGATCAGTTCGTGACAAGAATTATTTGTCTCGTACTCCCTGACACACACAAGTGGGGCAAAGGGGAGATGGAAAACAGGGTTTCAAATGATCCTATTTACCCCCATTCATTTGCCATAATCAGTGGGAGGAAACTAGATGGAGAAGCAGCTACAGAAAAAAGGTTGAGATAACTTACTCTTTCTAAAACAAAGATAGAAATCTCTGGAGCTCACTGGTACATGACAATTTCATTTTGTCATAACTTACAAAATTTAAAAATGTGTTTCTATTCTTTATTGGAATGCAAACACCGTATGAGATATATTTGTACAAACAGAATTGTGTTGGAATCTCCATTTTCATACTGACATCTGATCTTTTTCATTTCAAGAATGGAGTATGGCTTAGTGCTTAAGGGGCTGGCTAGGTGGGCTGTGAGATCCCCAGGATGAGGTCAGTGTTCTATCTGATTGGATTTTTTCATCATAGGTTACCCTAATCACAAAGTGGGGATATGAATGTTGGTTTGCCTATGGCATCAATGTCCAATGATCAGAGAGGTAGTTGTGTTAGTCTGCATCTTCAAAAATAACAAAAAGTCCTGTATCAACTTATAGACTAACACATATTAGCTGTGTCTACACGTGCACGCTACATCGAAGTAGCGGCACTAATTTCGAAATAGCGCCCGTCACGGCTACACGCGCCGGGCGCTATTTCGAAGTTAACTTCGACGTTAGGCGGTGAGATGTCGAAGTCGCTAACCCCATGAGGGATAGGAATACCGCCCTACTTCGACGTTCAACGTCGAAGTAGGGACCGTGTAGTAGTTGCGTGTCCCGCAACTTCGAAATAGCGGGGTCCACCATGGCGACCATCAGCTTGGGGGTTGAGAGACGCTCTCTCTCGAGCCCCTGCGGGGCTCTATGGTCACCGTGGGCAGCAGCCCTTAGCCCAGGGCTTCCGGCTGCTGCTGTGGCAGCTGGGGATCCATGCTGCAGGCACAGGGTCTGCAACCAGTTGTCAGCTCTGTGTATTTTGTGTTGTTTAGTGCAACTGTGTCTGGGAGGGGCCCTTTAAGGGAGCGGCTTGCTGTTAAGTCCGCCCTGTGACCCTGTCTGCAGCTGTGCCTGGCACCCTTATTTCGATGTGTGCTACTTTGGCATGTAGACGTTCCCTCGCAGTGCCTATTTCGATGTGGTGCCGCGCAACGTCGAAGTTGAACATCGACGTTGCCAGCCCTGGAGGATGTGTAGACGTTATTCATCGAAATAGCCTATTTCGATGTTGCTACGTCGAAATAAGCTATTTCGATGTAGGCTTCACGTGTAGACATAGCCATTTTGGAGCATAGTTGAAAATGTTCTAACCAGTTCTGGAAATCACACTTAATTCCCTTAATGTTTTCTGAGTCAGGAGATCTACATGCCACTTCTTACTTTAAGTACCTTGCTGTGTTACCGCCTCAGACATCTTATATCATAAATTCCATTTATTTCTCTTCTGCATTGTGATTTTAAATAGTGAAAGCAGTGTGGTTAAGGCAATGGACTGAGACACAAGAGACATTGAAATGCTCTCATTATAATTCTACCACTTTGGCAATATCTACAGGCTAAAAGTTGAGCATGTGATTATGTACTTTCCTGTGTCAGGGCACAGGATCTCTGCCACAGTAACTGAGTGTATAATAGACAAATATTGCAAATATCATATGCACATAATTACAACAGCCCATTTTTATTCTGGCTCAATCATCAAACACTGAAAATCACTTTACTTATTAAATATAGCAGACAATACACAAGGTTGATACGTTCTATAGGTGAATAATGTACACATTTTATCCCAACATTAGCTTTCTAAGCAACTTTTGTGACAGGTATGGGAGAGAGTCTCACGTATTTGTTCCTTTAAGTAAATCATTTAGACAATCATTTGAAGGGCTCTCCAACATGATTTTAAACCCCAATCTCCCCACCTTCTGTTTACAGTTTTGTTTCTTTGCTTTAACATGTCCTCTGCATTGACATTTTATGTACCAACTTTCAGGCTGATGTATCACAAAATACTGGCAATATTAGAGCTGCTAGCCCTTAATTACTTTATAGAAAGCCTTATGCCTCTGTCTTTCTGATTTAAAGAGCAACACGAAATTAATAAACCTAAATTTGCCTTGTAGACTTTGCCACTATTCTATTAAAGAGGATAGCAATAATTTTTTCTTGTTGTGTGCCTGATTCCACATGATCTCTCAACCAGTGCCATAGATATTGCAGCTTTGTGGTGACTTACAATAGCATTTTCCTTCTTTGCAATTTAAATAATTGAGAAGATGCTTGTCTTGTTCCTAAAAGAAAGCGTCTGCATGAGTTTTGCTGGCATGGTAAATGAGCAATTTTCAACCAGAGTAAAAGAGCTTCATGTACACAGTGAACAGGCTGAAATGAAAGGGGAAAAAATCCCATTTCTGTCTAGGGAGATTGTAAAGGTCTTTAGTGTTCGAGCCATGGTCCTTCCTTCATATAAAAGAGATGAATTCATTACAGAAGGTTATAAGCTTTTTTTAAGGGAAAATATCCAGCTTTTAATAGAGATCCTTGAAATCTTCAGATGTGTGAATGCTCACAAGCATATTTCTGGCTTACTAGTGTAAAAGCTCCTTTTTTGAATTGTATCACAACATTCAAACTAAAACTGAAAAAGTATGCATTTTGTTCATCTCGTCTTTATCAGAAGGAAAATAATGGAGGGAGAAAAATACCAGATCCTATAGAAAAATGCTATTTTCTGTTACTTGTGAATGGAAGCATAAGTTCCAGTCCTGATCTGTTAGCACAGGCACCCAGAAATTCAGTGATCCCATTGACTTCAATGTTCTGGTTCTGCTATTGGATGTTCCGCAGGGTATGTTTTTGAGCACTATTTTCTTCCCTTCTAACTTTAAATCATTGATTTATAGCAGGAAAAATTCTGATTTGATAACTGATGACTCTTTACATATGAAACGAATAGTTAAAAACCTACCTTTATAATTATTTCTTAGTCTCTTTTTGTTATGCAGAAAAACAGGAGACATAAAGCCCCTGTATACTTACGTGGGCATTCTGCCCATATTTTGGGCAGGTTGGGATAAATAAGTGATTTAGATAATTTTCCAGACACAGTGGGAAAAGCCAGGTCACACAGTATCACCATGAGCAAGTAGGCAAAGTGTGAATAGAGCGTCAGCTCTGTCCCTCAGCAAAGCAAAATGCAGCAGAGCTGAAATAACATGAGGAAGGAGATACACTACACACTGTGATGGGCTGCAGTAACCTAATCCCCCCTTGAGTAAGAGGAAATGAAGAAAGAAGTGTACCTGAGGCACAGCACCTTTCCGGGTCTCTTCTTTGGCAGGTGCAGCTTGTTGACTTGGGGGCGGGGGCGTGGAATCTAGTAGTAATTATAGATTTGGGAAGGCTCGCTAATCTGACTTAAAATTTAAAGATTAAGGTTTGCACCTCTCCCAAGTTAACATAAAGAGTCTGAGACAGAGTGTGTCTCAGGTTAGAGGTGAGATTTTGGGATCCTCAGTGATTACTCAGACAACACTTTTAGCAGCACATATGGCTCATTTGTTTTAAAAGTACAATGGTACTAAAGCAGCACTTAGATACAAACTGAAGATATTTAGTGTCATTAAATTCTGATTACAAACAGAGATCTTACTTAACAATTTTGTAAAAATAAATTCAAGCCACTTAGCTAAATGCACTTATGGTTCAAACTTATGGTATGCAAGCAGGGTGCAATACTCATTGATTCCTCTGAATGCTCTAGAAGCTGAGGCCAGCCTGCTTCGATCAGTGAGTAAGTGGGTAGAATTCAAGTTAAAGAGGAAAAACAAAAGGTTGTTCTAAGAATAGCAGCAGCAAAGATAACAGAGACGGCAGAGAAAGTAGAGAGAGCCTCCGGAGGCAAAGAATACAGTGCTGATTCCATCTAGCACACCCTCCCCGTTCAGCCAGGGGTTCTTA
This sequence comes from Carettochelys insculpta, assembly GCF_033958435.1. Lineage (NCBI taxonomy): Eukaryota > Metazoa > Chordata > Testudines > Carettochelyidae > Carettochelys > Carettochelys insculpta. The sequence continues at coordinate 94,243,094 of NC_134137.1, read as the reverse complement.
TACCCATTTTACCTTATAGTATTTAAATACTGATAGTAAATTAAGCTCTGATTACACAGAATCTTTAACAATCAACAATACCCTAAGTTTCCTGATGATCTCAACACGTATTTTGTAGTCAGTTTTTCAAGACTCATTTCTGATAAAAAAAGGTTGAGGGAAAAAATACTATTAGGTGACCTTTACTCAGATTCAATCAGTACCATCACACCTTTCCAGCCAGGGCAGCGGTTGGAAGCCTGAACACCGGTTAGGCTCAGAAAGGCTGTGTCTACTCTTGCATTCCTCTTTTGAAAGAGTAATGCAAATGAGGGAAATTAAAATGCAAATGAGGTGCAGATTTACATATCCAACACCTCATTTGCATATTCTTATTTCAAAATAGCTTCTTTTGGAAGAAGAAAACCAGTGTAGACACTGCTCTTTCAAAAGTAAACCCATCTTTGAAAGAATCCTTCTTCCCCTTTTTTATGGGAAGAAGGTTTCTTTCAAAGACAATGGGGTCACAGAAGCTATGTCTACACAGGGATGCTACATCGAAATAGCTTATTTCCATGTGGCGAAATCGAAATAAGCTATATCGATGAATAGCGTCTACACGTCCTCCAGGACTGGTGCCGTCAACGTTCAACGTCGACGTTGGGCAGTACTACATCAAAGTAGGCTCTGCAGGGGAGCGTCTACACACTAAAGCGGCCCACATCGAAAAAAGGGGGCCAGGAACAGCTGCAGACAGGGTCACAGGGTGGACTAGCACTTCCAGGGCAACACCAAGCCGCTCCCTTAAAGGGACCCTCCCAGACACACTTGCACTAAACAGCACAAGATCCACAGAGCCGACAACTGGTTGCAGACCCTATGCATGCAGCATGGATCCCCAGCTGCAGCAGCAGCAGCCAGAAGCCCTGGGCTAAGGGCTGCTGCAGACGGTGACCACAGAGCCCCGCAGGGGCTGCAGAGAGGGTCTCTCAACCCCTCAGCTGATGGATACCATGGTGGACCCCGCTATTTCGATGTTGCGGGACGCGGATCGTCTACACGTGCCCTACTTCGACGTTCAACATCGAAGTAGGGCGCTATTCCCATCTCCTGTTGGGGATAGCGACTTCGACGTCTCGCCGCCTTACGTCAATTTCAATTTCGACATAGCGCTCGCCATGTGTAGATGTGGCAGGCACTATTTCGAAGTTGGCACGGCTACTTCGAAGTAGCCGGGTCGTGTAGACGCGGCTAGAGTGTCACAGATAGCGAAGATTTAAGCACAGTAAGGTCTCAGAGTAAGGTCTCAGAGTAAGGATTCAGAGATTAAATTTCTTGATGCCTTAAATGACTGCTTCTTGGAGCAGCTAGTACAGGAACCCACAAGGGGACAGGCAATTCTCGATCTAGTCTTGACTGGAATGCAGGATCTGGTCCAAGAGGTAACTGTTACTGGACCGCTTGGAAATAGTGACCACAATATAATAACTTTTAATATTCCTGTGTTGGGAAGAACACCACTGCGGTCAAACACTCTGGCATTTAATTTCAAAAAGGGGAATTACGCTAAAATGAGGAAGCTAGTTAAACAGAAACTAAAAGGTAGAGTAATTAAACTAAAATCCCTGGAAGCTGCATGGAAACTGTTTAAAGACACCATACTAAAGGCCCAACTTAAATGTATACCCCAAATAAAAAAACACAGTAAGAGACCTAACAAAGAACCACCATGGCTAAACAGCCATGTTAAAAAGGCAGTGAGAGAGAAAAGGGCAGCTTTTAAAAAGTGGAAGTCAAATCCTAGTGAGGAAAATAGAAAGGAACATTAAGGCTACGTCTACACGTGCCCCAAACTTCGAAATGGCCATGCAAATGGCCATTTCGAAGTTTACTAATGAAGCGCTGACATGCATATTCAGCGCTTCATTAGCATGCGGGCGGCAGCGGCGCTTCGAAATTGACGAGCCTTGCCGCCGCGCGGCGCGTCCAGACGGGGCTCCTTTTCGAAAGGATGCCACCTTCTTCGAAGTCCCCTTATTCCCATGAGCTCACGGGAATAAGGGGACTTCGAAGTAGGTGGCGTGCTTTCGAAAAGGAGCCCTGTCTGGACGCGCCGCACGGCGGCAAGGCTCGTCAATTTCGAAGCGCCGCTGCCGCCTGCATGCTAATGAAGCGCTGAATATGCATGTCAGCGCTTCATTAGTAAACTTCGAAATGGCCATTTGCATGGCCATTTCGAAGTTTGGGGCACGTGTAGACACAGCCAAAGACTCCCAAATTAAGTGTCATAATGTAGTAAGAAAAGCCAAAAAAGATTTTGAGGAACAGCTAGCCAAAAATTCAAAAAATGATAGTAAAATGTTTTTTAAATACATTAGAAGCAGGAAGCCCGCTAAAAAAGCAGTGGGGCCCTTGGACGATAAAGATATAAAAGGAGCGATCAAGGAAGACAGTGCCATTGCGGAGCGATTAAATGATTTCTTTGCTTCAGTCTTCACGGCTGAGGGTGTTATAGAGGTTCCTAAATCTGAGCCAGCCTTTTTAGGTGACAAATCTGAGGAACTCGCTCAGATTGAAGTGACATTAGAGGAGGTTTTGGAGTTAATTGATAAGCTGAATAGTAACAAGTCTCCAGGACCAGACGGTATTCACCCAAGCGTTCTGAAAGAACTCAAATGTGAAATTGCGGAGTTATTAACAGTGGTTTGTAACCTATCCTTTAAATCCACTTTGGTACCAAATGACTGGAAGACGGCCAATATAACGCCAATATTTAAAAAAGGCTCTAGAGGAGACCCTGGCAATTATAGACCGATAAGTTTAACATCAGTACCAGGCAAATTAGTAGAAACACTAGTAAAGAATAAAATTGCAAGGCACGTAGAAGAGCACGAATTGTTGGGCAAAAGTCAGCATGGTTTCTGCAGAGGGAAGTCGTGTCTAACTAATCTATTAGAATTCTTTGAAGGGGTTAATAAACATGCGGACAAGGGGCACCCAGTGGACATAATATACCTAGATTTCCAGAAAGCCTTTGACACGGTCCCACATCAAAGGCTTTTATGTAAATTAGGTGGTCATGGGATAGGAGGAAAGATCCTTTCATGGATCGGGAATTGGTTAAAAGACAGAAAACAAAGGGTGGGAATAAATGGTAAATTTTCACAATGGAGGAGGGTAACTAGTGGTGTTCCCCAGGGGTCAGTCCTGGGACCGATCCTGTTCAACTTGTTCATCAATAATCTAGAAAATGAGGTAAGCAGTGAGGTGGCAAAGTTTGCAGATGACACCAAGTTGTTCAGGACAGTCAAAACCAAAAGGGATTGTGAAGAACTACAAAAAGATCTCAGCAAACTGAGTGATTGGGCAGCAAAATGGCAAATGAAATTTAATGTGGGTAAGTGTAAGGTAATGCATGTTGAAAAAAATAACCCAAATTACACGTACTACATGATGGGGTCAAATTTAGCTATGACAGATCAGGAAAGGGATCTTGGAGTTATAGTGGATAGTTCTCTGAAGACATCCACGCAGTGTGCAGCGGCAGGTAGTAAGGCAAATAGGATGTTAGGAAGTATTAAAAAAGGGATCGATAATAAGACAAAAGATATCATACTTCCCCTATATAAAACTATGGTACGCCCACATCTTGAGTACTGTGTGCAGATGTGGTCTCCTCACCTCAAAAAAGATATATTGGCATTAGAAAAGGTTCAGAAAAGGGCGACTAAGATGATTAGGGGCTTGGAACGGGTCCCATATGGGGAGAGGCTAGAGATACTGGGACTTTTCAGTTTGGAAAAGAGGCGATTGAGGGGCGATATGATAGAGGTATATAAAATCATGAATGGTGTGGAGAAAGTGAATATAGAAAAATTATTTACCTTTTCCCATAATACAAGAACTAGGGGACACCAAATGAAATTGATGGGTAGTAGGTTCAAAACTAATAAAAGGAAATTTTTCTTCACACAGCGCACAGTCAACCTGTGGAACTCCTTGCCCGAGGAGGCTGTGAAGGCCAGGACTCTATTAGGGTTTAAAAAAGAGCTTGATAAATTTTTGTAGGTTAGGTCCATAAATGGCTATTAGCCAGGGATAAAGTATGGTGCCCTAGCCTTCAGAACAAGGGCAGGAGATGGATGGCAAGAGATAAATCACTTGATCATTGTCTTCTGTTCTCCTTCTCTGGGGCACCTGGCATTTGCCACCGTCGGCAGATGGGATGCTGGGCTGGATGGACCTTTGGTCTGACCCAGTATGGCCATTCTTATGTTCTTATGTTCTTATGAGTATGCAAACTCAGAGTATGCGACCCCACTCCTACATGACTCACCTCAATTCCTATTGTAAACCCTGTATCACAATTTCCAGTTGCCTTTAACTCACTCCCCCGACCCTGACTGAACCCCACTGGCTCTGCATGGCCCGGGCTCAGCCCCACCCCCCAGCTCCACTTACCACCTGCACATAGCTCCTGCTCCCCCCGCACCCCTGCCTCTGGCTCTAGGTCACCACCCCTCAGGCACGACTCTGACTCAACCTCCCTGGTGCCCGTTCAACCCCTCTGCTGGCTCACTGCCCACCCGTGGCTCTGGCTCACCAACCCTTGTGCATGGCTCCAGTTTACCCTCCACTTCCCACCCCGGTTTAAACTCCCCACGCACAGCTCCAATTCAAACCCCTTACATGCAGCCCCATTTCCATACTCCTGCCCTGGTTTAAATCCCCCGTGCAAGGTTCTTGTTCAACCCCCCCCAGCCCCCCACACGCAGCCCCAGTTCAACCCCACTGCCAGTTCACCACCCACACCTGGCTCTGGCTCCAGTTCAACACCCTGCTGCAGCCCAGCTCACCGTCCACGTGTGGCTCTAGCTCACCTGCCACCCTCACCTCTGGCTCTGGCTGACCACCCCTCACGTGTGGCTCCGTTTCACCCTCCACTCCAAACACTGGTTTAAACCCCCCACATGCGGCTCCAGTTCAAACCTCTCACATGTGGCCCTGTTTCCATCTTCCTGCCCCAGTTTAATCTCCCACACGCGGCTCCAAATTCAATCACCCCCCACCCCCACTTCACCCCCCTGCTGTCTCACCACCCACTTCTGTCTCTGTCTCTGGTTCAACCTCCTGCTGCATCGTGGCTCACTGCCTGAGAAGGGCGCTGACTCGCCACCCTTCACACAGCTCCAGCTTAACTCAACTCCTCTCCCCCCTACAGCCCTAACCCACCCCAGCCTTATCCCCCCACCCACCTCCCATGGCCCCAACCCACCTCCAGGCTTAACCCTCCCCAACCACCCCCCAACTCCAGGACTTCCCCTTCCCCTGCTTCCCCGGCTCCAGAACATGTGTTCTGCCAGGGAAAAAGCCAGATCCCAACTTGCACAAAATCTGGGTTACAAGAAGGTGCTTGGAACAGAACCCTCGCATACTCTGAGACCTTACTGTACATGTCTTAATATTACTTATTGACCTATCTGACCTTAACTTTTCTTATAAATAGGATGAAAGAAACGAAAAAGCAATTTGCAAAAAGCCCCTAATGCCATATTTCACTGTCAGACTGCTTGCATTACTGCGAACAGGAAAGATAAAAGGTAGGCCTCCATGGTCCTAACTTAGATATACTATAATGGCTTCGTGATATATAGCTATAGTAAAACAAATCCTTATTCAACTATAATATAAAACTACAGTTACGCTCGCAAAGGCTAAAAACTGTGTGTGGCCATCATTCAGCGCAAGAAACAGCATCAAAACCTAGATCGCAAAACAATCATCACTACTAATACTGCTGCTATTAACCCATGCTGACTGGTATCTCACTCTTCTGTAATCAGTGGTTTTCAAAGTACGTGTCACCATCCAGTACTGGGTCATGGAATGTCAGGCACTGGGTTGCCTTGCTGATTTGAGTTACAGTGGTCGTTGCCATGAAGCAGCTCTAAAGTGCCGTGCAGAAGGGACATGGAGAGGACAGCAGTAGGGGGTGGTGGGAGCCAGGGAGGGGAGCAAGCTAAGACTTGGAGTGCTGCTGCAGGCTTCTCCCTCAGCCCCAGAGCTCACTGTAGCCAACAGGGAGAGAGCAGCCTTTCTGCCACAGTTCCATGCTGACTTCTGGCAGGGAGGGTCCCTTCCCCTGGAGCTTTGTGCTGCTTTCTGGGCAGAGAGATGCCAAGGGCACTTCCATCAGAACTCCATGCCACCAGCCAGCAGGCAGAGGCCCCTCCCACAGAGCTAGCTACTGTTGGTGGGGAGGGGACTGGGAAGTATCTTTTAGCCTCAACCCTGAGGTGGCCTTCCTGCACCTCAAACTCCTTAGCTCTCTCCTCACTCCAGAACCTTCATACCCCCTAGCATCACAACCCTCTGCCCCAAGCCTAAGCCACCTCCTGTACCCGGAACACCTCATCCCCAGCCCCACCCTGCAGCCCAACGGTCACATTAAGTTAATCTCAACCTGATTAACTTTATTGTGTTTTCTTTAAAAGTAATTGCTTTGTCTAGTGTTAATTAAGCAAAGTGGCCGTTTCTACACAGGCCACTTTCTTCAAAAGTGGCATGGTAATACACAGCCTGAAATATGCTAATGAGACATAGATGCAAATTTCCCATGCCTCATTAGCATACGGTCATGTGATTTGGAGTCTGGAAGACTGTTCTTCTGGACTCCAAAACACCGTGTAGAAGCATGGCCCTGGGGGGGGGGAGCTTCTGAAAGGAAGTCCTTCTTCTGGAGGCCCCTTCTTCCCGAAAACGTTCCTGAAAACATCTGTTCAGATGGAATGCATTGCAATACTATGATCTTATGCAACCTGTAGTCTGAAGATATAAAGGCATTTGTTTTCAGGCATCAACAATTTTCTTGAACTGGGTCAAAAGAAAAAAAGTTTGAAAATGACTGCTTTAGATGTAAGCTCCCTTATTAAGCATTTTTTTCTGGTAGTTTCAATTAATGCTATGTGAGAGAAGGCCTAACTATTAATAATGGTATGCTGCATGGGTTGCCCTGAGGGGAAGAACAAAACCTCTCCCATACATGAATATTAGTTTTTATTCCAACAGGTTAAGGTTGGACCTCAAACCTTGAAGACAGAACTTCACCCTCTGTAAGCTGGCACAGCTGCATTCAGGCTAATGGAGATATGCCAATTTACAATGAAGCTATACAAACTGAGGGTCTGACTCTCATTTACACAGTTGGTCTCAGATCACAAAGTTGGTGAAGTCACTGATCTGGAATTCACAAATAATAATAATGAAGGAAAGGACTTTACAAGACCCAGAAGTAGGTTAGCTGTTCCAAGATTGGGGCGGGGTGGGAGAGGGGGACTATAATAATGTGGTTTTGCTCTTTAGAGCTGACATACTAACTTTAGAGTTGGCATATTAAGGGGCAAATAATAGAGATGGGCTGAGGTGATGAAAGAAAAGCCTTACAATAATAACACAACATTGTAGCTAAGATTGCACTGATCTGGATAGCTCTATTTTATACAAACGACTGCTTTTTTGTTTTGATAGTATATAGACTAGCATGGATCCCTCTCTGTTTCTATTTTATAAGTTTTCAAGTTAAAAATAGTTTAATAATGCACTTATTCTCTACCTTAATTGTTTATCCTCATTCAGTCAACATTACAGGAAGAATAGTATATACTATTCTTTTTTTTATAAAGGAAACTTCCAGTGGCTTTGCCATACCCTCTAAGAATTTAGATAATCTAGCTATCATGATGGCATTTCCAGTTCTTCCTCCAAATCATTTTCACATTAAAAGAAGCCTGGAGAGAAACATAAAAATTCAGATACTGAAAGCATCCTCTTGGCTTGGTTGTCAAAGATGTTAATCCAGTTGTAACTGAAAATTGCAAAAATGAATGCGAGTATTTTTGGGGTGGGGTACTTCTCAGCAGAAGTTAGGATAGCAGTCCCCAGAACACATTCCAGAGTGCCAACAACTACAATTAGTAATTGGTATTTTTTTAAAAAAATATACAATTGGTCTGCATGTCTCAATTTTTGCCCTCCCAGTTCTTGTCTTACTTTTTGCAAGAGATGTGGATGTTGCAGATATAGATTTCCCTCTGAGTTTTTATGTAACCTTCTTGCCAGTCCTTCTGCTGATTCTTTCTTTCTCATTGAGGAAGGAGAGGTGACAGGGCCAAACCTGAATGGCACTGCAATCCCATGTGCCAGGATGCACCTCCTGATGTGGGACACTGGACCCAGCCCCATGAGACACTACTGCAGGCTGAGTGCCTCGGGCTATTTTTTTTTTTGAATGATGGTAGTAACCCAGTGTCATATTTTGCCCTACCCCCTGAAAAACTTCTGTGCACTTCTGATTCTGACTTCTCCAAACTTAAGTTAGCTCTATGTTGTGATAGCCCTCCCCTCCATGCTTTATGAAAACTGGCTTGCAAATATAGATATGCATAACTCAGAGATGTTTTGGACGAAGTGACACATGTAAATTGTCAGTTTTAATGTTACGCTCTGCGGGATCTGTATGTTCATTTTTTTGGAGGTTTTAATGTGCTAATGACAGCAATTACCTCTTCCGCAACCCAACTTAACAACTTGTATACAGCCCTGTTTGCGTTGGTTGGTGCTAAAAAGACATGTGGCCATACCACCGGGTACTGAAAGCCAATATTCCAATATTTGTCCAGGGTAGGGAGATGTTAAACAAAGGGTTCCCACCCAGGAGGAGTCTATTTAAGCAATGGGATACTTCCAGCTCCTTTGTCTTAAGCCTACTTTGGAATTTGCCTGACGCATCCTAAGTAAACTTATTTGAGGGTTTTCATCCTGTTGGGGAGTGGTTTCTTTGATGCTGTGCCCTACAACTGCATCCTCTCAGAACTGAAATGAATCAGTGTCCTCATTGCTCTGCAACCCCAACTTTGTGCCTTGTCAGAGGGAGATCAAGGGGATCTGGCCCAGCAGGACGGGGTGGGGGAGGAAGCTGCAGAGAGCAAGAAGATGTGTGTCAGTGGCATGATTAGCATATGATAAAATCATCTGTGACCACACTCTGTCACATGCATTATCATATAACATACTACATTTCCCTTACTGATCTTACCATTCAGTACAGAATGTAGTTAGGGAATTAATCACTGCTGAGTAGTCCATAAGGCTACTATCTGTAGTTTGCCCAGATAATTTGTTATATAAACTAGAAGTTGTATAGTGAATGAGGCAGGGCATTGCAGGAGACAAAGGACAGTATCTTGGTTAACTGGATTCTGTCCCTGCCTCTGCCAAAAAATTCATACAAAATGCTGGCTGGGCAAGTTGCCATCACCAACATTTTCAAAGCTGGTCACTGATTTCATGTTCCTCACCTTTTGTGTGCCCAGCTTGAGACAATTAGAGTCTGATTTGCAGAGGTGCTGCAGATTTACTGCAGCAACTGGAATCAATAGAAGCTGGACTTTGAACAAATAAAGTAATATAGCAATGCCAGGAACTTTGACAAAATCAGGTGCTAGACACCTGGATCTATCAAAATCAGTGGATGCTTGACAATTTTGACCTTCTCAGTGCCCTTGAAAATGAGGCTTCTAATTCTGTACCCTTGCAGAAGTTCTATGCAGATAAATGGATTTGTGCTTGTTAAGTGATCAGCTACATGGCAACACCCTAGAAACACCCACAAGGAACTAAATATCTCTATTCAGTATAGGATTTCGATGGTTTGTAATAAATAGCCACCCAATGGAGAAGGATAAAAAGTAGTATTTGATAGCTACCAGTTCTTGAGTACCACCCGTCCTGAGCGCTGTCTGAAGCAAGGGTCTTGTGGAAAATTACACTAATGATCTTGTAATGAAATACAGGCACACTAAATTAGGGGATTGTCCTTAAACAAACAAACAAACAACAAACATTGCTAGCCCAAAGTCAAACAGAAAATGTGCAGCGGCTCTGGCAATGGAACTCCTGAGAACCAATCCTGAGTTCTAGCTGTTAAAGCTATTCCTGCTGTCACATATTGTTGAGGAAATGGATAAACTTGCATTCCTCCTCACATGCCCAACCTTCTAAACTCAGAACTTTATTTTAAAAAATCCTATTCTTTTGCTCAGATTTTCTTCTTCTGGTTTTAGAGTGATCGTAATACAATGTTTTTGGTTAAGTTACTACTTCATTTAATTTTAGGTTTAAAACAAATGCTGGGAGCATCTTCACATGTCATATTAATCAGTGTTCCTGAAACAACAAGGTAGATTAAAAGGAACAAAAACAAATTGAAACAACTAAATCCTACTTTTTGTGTTTTTTTTTCTTTTAATAAGAATGGAAAATACTCAGACATCCCTATATCCTCCTTCAACACGTTATGTGACATTGCACTTATTGAACAAAGATCCTATGCCTATGAGAAAATGATTAGCATGTCTAAGTTTTGTTGTAGTCACAAAAAATAGTGACAATAAAAAGCCATATTGACACATTCACTGTATTTTTGTTTATAAACCAAAAACTTTTAACTACACCATCCCCTGAAATATGAAAAGAAGAATAAAAAAGATGTACTGTCCATGAATTCAAGCAATGAAATGAAAACCCCTAGGCCAATAAATATTATTAAGTAAAAATGAACAATGGAAAGGAACTTACAAACTAGCGAGGTGATCAATACTCAAAAGAATAAAGAAAAGAAAGTTTGATGCTCATATTCTTCCCTGTAATAGACCTAGGAAAAAACACCAAAGTAACGGAACACAGAATTAGTTATATCAAGAAATTGATCTTGTCTGTGAACAGTAAGAAAAAGAGAAGAAGATTAGTTCCCAAGAGCACTATAATAATTTATATGCCATGGAACTGGGGGAAAAAAGACATATGCCATTTGTTTAGCACAGAGAAGATAAAAACAAAAGAAAGTAACAAGAGAAGGAAACAACAGGAAGCAGAAAAAGAGACCTTAGAATGGTTAGAATGCAAATCATGGGATTGTCAATTGATCAGAAAATAACCTGGATAACAGCCATGCAAGCAGTGAGCTCAGATGCATATTCCAAGATTCAGAAAAAAGGACTATTTTGTCTCATTTTTGGTTAAGTGACCACAAGAGCAAACTTTTCTATACTTAGTAAGAGAAATAGGCTCGATAAGTCAGACACAGTTGGATCGGATTATCATGCTACTGATTACTTATCATAATAGCTCATACTTAAATTTGCCTGAGACTACGTGCCAATGTCACACTATGAACATACTGACCTTTACATAAGATTTGAGAGTGTGGAAAAAGTAAATGCAGCTAATTGGGATTGATGATACATGCCTTATGTTGTTAACCTTCTAATTCAGAAACAATAATTTTGGTATTAGTATATGAAGACATAGGAGCACCTTTGTACTAAAGCAATTAAGGTTAATTGTTTTAACATTTTCATTTTGAATCCCATTTATTAAAGGATTATTACTTGGGTCACCAATACACAAATCTGCTCTGCAACTTAGCCAATAAAACATAAGATTTATCCAAGAGACGCATGATTTTTACTTACCCATTTTAAACAAATACCTAACCAAACAAGTGCTTTATTAAGTGACTCTCCCATCTGTTTAAATTTATTTCATTTACTTGCAGGCATGTTTGTGGCATTTATTAACTTGGTATTGAATGTGTCAAAATATTATGGAAGTAAGTTTTACATTGCTCTAGTGAAGTGGGAAAGTATTAGAACTTTTTGAGAAGGGAACACGTAAAATAATCCAGAGAAGATTAGTGTACAACACCAAATAACACATAAAGCCTGTGGAAACAAAGCAAGGGACAAAACTTGATTGACACTGTCGAATTCCCTAATTGCAAGGCTTTCGATGTATGTTTATAAGTCAAGTGAATAGGATCTGGTTCATACAGTCCTTATTTCTTATTTATAACATGTAGTTCCTTTTCCATATCCTGAAGATTTGTCTTCTTGATCTCTTCCCATTACTCCTCATTAAATTCCTGATTGTATCCTGAATTTCATTCCTGGATTAGACGATATAAGTAGGATGGGACATGTATGCAGAGCCCTTATGCTTCTACCCTAGCTCTGACTCCTAGGGGTCATCCCTTAAGTCCCTAATAGCATTGCACTACCTCAGTGAACTACAACAATACAGGCATGACTGCATAAAGATCCACAGTGAAATGGTTCCAAGGAAGACACTTGGAGAGGGTTATATTAGTTACAGGGATTATCTCCTAGGTTAAAGGGATTGGATGCTTCCCCATGCTTCAGAGGAAGGAGGCAGTGGGGGGAGGGGGCATGAGAGGGGAATTAAAGGATAGAGTCACCAAAGCAGCTAAGTTCTACCTGACCTATCGGAGGTGGAAGACTCAGAAGTTCAGGCTTTGCTCTGTGCTTGGATCTAGACAGTATGATCTGATCTCAAAAGTATTTGGAAAAAAGACACAGTAAGCTCTCAGTTATAATATTATTGCTTCTTGAGAGTAAGATTTCCATTAACTACCTAACAGTTATGGCTAACCTATGTGATTAAGTTAGAGCAGGAGCTAGGGGTACCTGGCCACATATTATCTATCTATCTATCTATAATATAAGATTAGATAGATAGATCTTTGCACCCAAACCATGGCTCTGACTCCTAACTCTTTGGCCACAACTGCTTTAGTACATCAAATATAGGATAACCCAAAGTCTGCCATTCTAGGGTTCTGGAGGCTTGCTCCAAGTACAAATAGTGGATCCGTCCTGTTCGTGGCAATGGTTTCTTTTATTCCAATTGATGAAAGATTATGAAAACCTAAATATCTGCTTCAAACACTTGGTGCCTTTAGAGCCAAACTACAGATCATAAATCAAAAAGAACCCCCCAAACTAAGCACAGAAGAAAATTCAAAACCAAAGTACACAAGCCAATGTTACAGCAGGCTCAATAACATTTATTTTAGCCCTAAGAAGTTTCTTATCAGAGAAATTGTGACAGCCACTCTGTATAATTTCCAGTAACATGGATGGCAACATAAAAATCCAACAAATAATGTTAAACCTCAGAATTTCATATTTTTTAGCCAGGTGGCAAGTTGTCAAACCCTCACTGGTGTTCATGGAAATGTAGTGTATAACACTGTGAGTCCTTTATAAGCCACAACACATTAAGCATGCACCTCACAAATCTGTAATGGAAAGCGTAGTCTGACAGAGGGTCTCATAATTAAATGACATTTTGATCAAAGTTCACAGGGGGACAAGGCTGGAGAAATATGGAGCCGGGAAGTACAGGGCCTGGAAATCTGGTTGGAGAGAGGACTGCTTTTTCTAACTATCCCTATTTTATAAGTCTCCTGAAATCTTGTATTTACCTAAAGTTCAATCATGAAGTCATGTGATAACATATTTCCAGCTTTCATTTTAAAAGAAATTAAACTAAATTTCTAGCTAAAAAGGTTGCAAACAAAACCTTGAAATGTGAGGCCTGAAGTCTCCAGTGTCCAAAACAAACAAACAAACAAACAGGAAAGGAACCTTTTGCTTTAAAAATCCTTATTTTTTTAGCCAGTCTCAGGATTTTGGGGTGCCTGAGAATATCTGGGAACTAAATCTGATGCTTCCCTTTGTTTCACTGTTGTGCATTGCTGTGTTATGCCTGAGGTGATCAGAGACACCTATTATAGAAGGTATATATTGTGGTATAGTATGGTAGCACACTAAATTCAAACACAAGAGGCAGACTTAGCCAAATAGGCAGCAAAAGAAAGAGGACATGTTTAGAAATAACCAAGGCACCAGAGAATTATGGGAAAAGGCTCTCCTTCCAGCCACCTTCCCTGGTGGAAGAAAAGATCATTCAGTGTCCCTGTGCAGGTGATGATAGTTACACTCATCACTGCACAGACCATTCATGCTGACGTGTTTTCTCTTTTACCTAACCCTTTCACTGTCTTATTCAATTAAAGATTTTAGTCCGTTCTGCAGTGCTTCTGGAAAGAGTTTAACTTTTGATAATCTCATCTTTCATTCCAGCATCATTCTTCTCCCCAAATACATTCATTGAAATGTATGTGCTTAGAGAAAAGAGTGCATATTATAGGGCACCCATCTTAAGGGTCAGGACATCTATCTGAAAATTGTCTCAACTGAGTCTCTTAGGCTGTGTCTACAATACAAAACTAACTTCAAAGTTGCTTACTTTGAAGAACAGCTTTGAAGTATGAAACTTCAAAATAAAGCATCTACCCACACCTTACCTCACAGTTAAACTTGGAAGTAGGGCACTACTCCATTTTCAGGAATGGAGTAAGGACTTCAAAGTTGGTCTCCCTACTTCGAAGTTAACTTCAAAGTAAGGCAAAAATGTGTGTAGACTCTCTGCTGGCTACTTTGATGTAGTGCTTAACTTTGAAATTAACTTTGACGTTAGTTCCTAGTGTAGAGGCAGCCTTACAGTCTAATTTGCAGAAAAGATAACTCATGTGATTAGATTTAGCTAGGTATACATTAAGATTAATATTTTTGTTACTAATAATTTATTATGCAATGGGATTTTGTCACTTGAGGTCCTTCCTCCAGGCTCTGGAGAAGGCCCCAGCACTCCAAGTCCACTGATCTATGATGCCTATCTCCTGGTGATTTTCCCACTCCATTTCCAGTTCCGAGAGGCTCAGCTCTTGGGCTTAGCCTCAGGCAGTCTGTCCCTAACAGGATTGGCATAAAACAGAACAAAAGTTAATTACCATGAACCATTCCAAAGCTCAGTTACATTCTCTTTCTTCAGAGTGTGCTCATCAAGTGATGGCCCTGAACGGGCTTCACAAGCAAATAGAAAGGAACAGAACCCTTGCAAGATCTACATCTACACTAGAGAGTTTTGTCCAAAAAATATGGTTTTGTTGAAAAAACTTGCAGAGCATTCACACCAATGATGTGTTCTGTCAACAGTAAATCAACAGAACATGGCACTTTTGTCAACAGATTTCTGCCTCCCCCTCCATGAGGCAGAACTCCTTTCTGAACAGAATCTGTTGACACAAAAGCCTTATGGATGTCAGGGGGGCCCTCTGTTGACAGACAGGGCTTCCAGGTCACCAAGCAGCCCTGTCTGCTGTGCTTCTGATTAGATGTTCTGTTGAGAGAGCAGCAGGGCAGTACAGCTGCCATCTGTCAACAGAGCAGATCACTTTTTCGATCCACTTTCATGTGTGCCTGGTCTCTGTCAACAGAAGTTTTATCAGAACACATCTCATGACAGGAACTTCTGTCAATTTACTGCTGTAGTGTAGATATAGCCAAGGTAAGTCAGCATTACCCCCTTCTGCACTACCCTTAGAGATGAGCTCCTGAATTCAACCAGCCCTCCCTCCACAAGAGGGGGACTGGATCTCATTAGCCTGCCATCAGATGAGCTGGATTTGCCTCTTCATTGTGGCCTGATGTCTCACCTAAGTAGACTGAGCCCATGCAAGCTTGTTAACCCCATTTTGGCCTGGATGGGGTTTGCATACCCTATCCCACATCTGCACTACAGCACACCTTTTGTGCAGAGATCTTTGGCATCCCCATTGAGTCCCTGCATACTCCATGCTTCCAGCTACTAACATGGCTCCCTGAGACTTAGCCTGTCCATGGCCGACCCTGGACATGCCTCCAAGGTTCAAAGTACACATAGTATGGCCCTGATTCTCAAAAGACTGAAAGCAGTGGAAGTTAGCAGCCCAACAGCTAGCAGCCTAAATACTTTTCAGGATATGGGCCTACATCCCTTGGCAGTTGGTGACATTATGTTTTCTGACCAAAAGTAGGGAGGACATGAATCCCATTTCTGTACCCAGCCCTCTCACCTTCTTCCTCCAGCTTCAACCACCAAGAGCTTAGGGTGACTATGATGGAATGAGGAAGATAAAGTTTATCAGTCCTGCTTTCCCTTCTGTATAAATGTGAGAGAGGTTCTACATAAAAGAGTCACTTCTGTACATGTGAGAGACTACAATACACACATACCGTTGTGAGGACTCCCACCAAAAGTTACTTATCCTTTGCTTTTCCACTAAGTTGTCTTATTTCATCAGAAGTGAGACATAAAAGACAAAGCTTTTATTTAAGCTTTTATTTAGGATAGAGTTCAATACATCTTTATTAAAACAATGTAAAGAACAGTGATTTTTTAAAATGTTTTTAAGTGCTTAGTACCAAGGCACTACAAAATATTTTATGCATTTCATCATTTTATCAGCTATATAAGGGTAATAGAAAGAAAAACAATACATGGTACCATTATACGGTATTTGTATTTATGAGGGAATATATAGGTGGAGAAATTGAAGAAGTTAAAATATTATTTTTTCCCTTCTAAGTTCACTTCGAGAAAGATCCCTGAGCTGTGAAAAAAAGGTAATGTAATATTACTTGACCAGACCACAGACTACTCCAGAAAGCATAGGTTGGTTAGCTTAATATCAGTTCTGAGAAAGTCTCACTCTATTTTAGAGGTAGCCATGTTAGTCTGTATCTTCGAGAACAACAAGAAGTCTTGTGGCATCTTATAGACTAACAGATATTTTGGAGCATAAGCTTTCGTGGGCAAAGATCCGCTTCATCAGATGCAACATCTGATGAAGTGGGTCTTTGCTCACGAAAGCTTATGCTCCAAAATACCTGTTAGTCTATAAAGTGCCACAGGACTTCTTGCTGCTCTAACACTATTTTAGAGGACCAAAAGGAGTGAACCTGGAAAGACACATTTTGATGAAGAGAACGATGTGGTTTTTGAGAGGAAGAGAAAGTTTTGTCTTACTATTAGTTGGAATTCTGTGTAGATCTAGCTGCCAAAAATAATGATGAGACATGCTGTGGACGTTGCATACTGAATATTTTAGATGGTGCTTGTGACAGTCCACTTTAAAGGTTAATGCATAATGTGCTGAATCACCTTCAGATAAGGGAAAGATGATGTAGACCATTGCATACAAGCTAAAATACAGGAAAAATATATAAAACAAATTGAATTTAATTGGTCTAAAAATACTGCAAGGATTCCAACTTGTGGTTTATAAAAGTGATGTAGTCAGTAATCTGGTTGCAAATTGCAATAAGTCCAGTGCTAAATTTAATAGGTAATAATAATAATAATAATAAAAAAACAAAAATCAGAGAGAAAAATACCTCATTTTTCATACAAATTTCATTGGTTCAATGTCTGTCCTAAATTTGTGCCACAGGTTGTAAGGTTTTTATTATTTCATAGAAAGTGAAAAAGTGATTCATTGCCAATGACAAAAATTAAAAAAAAAAACCACAGAGAAAACATGGAAGTTAAGTCTCTTCCTCCAGTTTCTTTCACCTATGATTCACACAGAAAAGAAACCTAAGAGACATGGATGTGACTGAACAATTGATCCAGCTGGCATGGAGATTGGAATGTGAAAGGCATGCTTTCTTTGGATACACAGCAACCAATAAGATGTCTCCTTTTCTTAGGCTATGTCTACACTAGAGAAAGTAAGTCAATAGCAGATATGCAAATCTACCTACAGCAATTATGTAGCTAGAATCAATGTTTCTGCAATCAACTTACCTGGACGTCCTCATTGAAGAAAGTTAGTCAGAGAGTTTATCCCGTTGACCTCCCTTAATCTGTGTCTCGCAAGAGTACAGGGATCGATACTGACCTCTGATAGGTTGATTTTGTGCATCCCAACCAGATGCATGAAACTGAATCCCAGAAGTTCAAGCCTACTGACAGAGACTGAAAACTACAAGATATTTACCAAATATTCATAAACCTGAATTACCCACTAAGAGAAATAAAAAAAACAAATCGACAGGGCCAGACGAATACCCAGAGACCAGTTACTCCAAGATAGGCCCAAAAAAGCCAAGAACAGAAGACCACTGGTCATTACCTACACCCCCAACTCAAACCACTGCAACACATTATTCAAGACCTACAACCTATCCTTAATCAGGATGCCACACTCCAGAAGGCTGTAGCTGACACGCCTGTTCTCTTCTACACACAACCTCACAACCTTATGAGCATTCTCACCAACAGCCATAGACTATACCGCAGGAACACCAGTCCTGGAACTTTTCCTTGCAACAAAGCCCACTGCCAGCTTTGTCCACATATCTGTTCTGGAGATACCATCACTGTACCTAACCAGGTTATTCACAGAATCACGGGCATATTCTCATGTTCTTCAGCAAACATCACATATGCCATCATGTGCCAACAATGCCCACATGCTTTGTATATTGGACAGACTTCAAACTCTCTCAGACAAAGAATTAATGGGCACAAAACAGACATAAAAACACTCCTGATCCACAAACCAGTCAGCCAACATTTTAATGGAGTGGGCCATTCTGTTAGTGACTTAAAAGTCTGTGTTTTACTGAAGAGCAATTTTCACAACAGTCTTGAAAAAGAGGCTGCTGAACTCTCTTTTATATTCAAATTTGGCAACTTCAGCTGAGTGATTTGGGCTTGTTTAGTTTACAGAAGAGAAGACTTAGGGGTGATTTAATAGCAGCCTTCAACTTCCTGAAGGGGAGCTCTAAAGAGGAGGGTGAGAAACTTTTCTCAGTGGTGTCAGATGGCAGAACAAGGAGTCAGAGCCTCATTAGCATTGGGATGCTTCTGCGCACAGTGCTTCGAAAGTGCTGCTTTCGAAGAGCAGCTAAATGGGGTACTATTCTTAAGGCCCACTGTGTAGCCACGCCAAGCCGTGCTCATTTGAAGCGCCATGGCCGGAAGCATCCTAATGCTAATGAGGCACTGAATATTCAATTCAGCACCTCATTAGTATTCTTTGATATGGCCATTAGCAAGGCCATTTCGAAGCTTTGTCTTAGTGTAGACACAGCACCCCCCCAAACAATTACAACAGGAAGTTACCAATTGCAAAAACTGTTATGTTCATTATATAGAACAAGGAATTAATACTCTCTCAAGAAAATTGCAAAGTAACACTGTTTATTTCTTAGTCTACATCCACACCAGGCAAATTAAATTGACCACAGTTACACAATTCTAGCTAAAGTAATGTTGTAGCTAAAATTGATGTATCTGCACTTGGCTAACTTGGCTGTCCATACTGGAGAAGGTTGATGGGAGGGTTTCTCCTCTTGTTCTCCCTTACTCCTTGTGTGTCATGAAGAGTACAGGCATCAACTTCAACCCCTGCATGGGTTGATTTTCCGGGATAGTGCAGACATAGCCTTAGAGAGGTTTAACCTGTATCTATTCCAAAACAAATGACCATAGTAAACACGTTATTAGTAATGTCAAACATTTATTTTAAGAATACATACAACTGAACCTTATTTTTCTACAAATTATTAAGATAGGACTATAAATATGAATCATATTCATCTAGTTTTCTTTTAAACTATAACTGTACATTGTTAAATACATGAACTGCGAACATACTAACATCAAAATAACCTTTAATTAGGTCAAAGCTAATGGGTTATGTTAGGTTTTTGAAAACAAATTAGTGAAGTTTCAGTCTGTGGAAAATTTTGATTTTTCTTGCCAATTCAGAACAATGAAATTAACTGGGAGCTAGGTACATGGGCAAATGGGGGAAAATTATGTGCAAGGGTGGGGCATGCCATAGTGCCACTGGCAAGGGCAGGCCTAGGCCTCCATCGGGGTGGAGGGGTGGGACCCTCAGCAGGTGTGGGGACCCCTGCCTTCCTGGGTTTCGGGGCTTTGTCAGGGCTGGGATGGGGCTGGGATGCCAGGGAGGTAGGCCTAGGCAGGGGCTGTGGGTACTACCTCAGTGGAGGAGGCAGGGGGTCTTGTAGGGGTGGGAGTAATGGGGGGTTGGGTAGGGGCAGATTTTGATGGAGAGGTGAGGGGGCTGGCTTGTCCTGGCGCACACTGGCAATGAGCTAGCAGCCCAGTGTGAGCTGAGTGGCTGGAGAGAGGGTGGTACAGATAAGGTAGGTCAGTTCGGGGCCAGCAGGTATGGGGACATGGGAGGCAAGTGTAGGGACAGGGTGGCAGGAGGGGTTGTGGAGTGTGGGCAGGGGGCAAGGCACCAGAGGGCTGTGGCCACCTCACCCCAGACTCCTGCCACCAGGCCCTGTCCTCCCACTCCATGAGAAGTCATTCCTGTTTTCTTACGGCAGAGGTGCGTGCTGATGTGGCCTCCTCCTCTGGGTCATAACAGGGATGATGGTGGGCCCTTCATGGCTAAGTGGGCACTGGCCTGGGCAGCAAGGATGGGTGTTCCCTGGCTCCATCAAATGGCAGGACCAGTGCTGGTGCCCAAGATGGGACTGGCTCAGCCCTCAGAGGATGATGCTGAAGAGACACAAGGGAGAGAAAAGACACCCGTCAGTACTGCCACCTGGCCCTTTGGGCCCCACCCAGGCCCCCCTTCCCGTCTCCTGCCACAGCATCCACTAATCCAACCCCACTGGGGAGTTCCATGTGACCAGTGGGGCCGCATCCATGTGCCCACAGGCTGAGGTCCAGCCCCCGCCTCCCTTCGCAGTTGGGAGGGTTATTGTGCTGTCCATGGGATTGGGTGCCGCCATGCCTGGGTCTGGGATGTGGAAGGGGGATGCAGGACAGGGCTTACCACTGATCCAGGCTCCCCAATCCACCTGTTACCTACCTGGGATTCTGGAGAAGAGATCTGGGGATGCCTGCCTTGAGGGAGCCTGGTTGGAGGATCCATAGGTGACGGCTATCACCAGGGGGCCTTTGTCCTCCAAGGCTCTATCCAGCTCCTTCACCCTAGTCCAGCATGATGGTCTTGGCCAGTCCTGCGCCTCTGCTTCAAAGTCCATCTTGGGACCAGTGGTGTATATCATGGTCACTGGGTCAGGAGCATCTTTTGGGCTGAGGAGCTGATGTAGCTCCCAATACTGCAGGCACATTGGGGCAGCCCTTCCCCTCAATCTCCTGCAGGTGCCCCTGGCCTGGCTGTAGGCCTGCCTGAGCGCCCTGACTTTTGAATGCACTTGATTAGCAGTGCGCTGGGGATCAGTGTGACAGCTGATGAAAGGCTGCAGCATTCCAGGGCCACTCTGTGATGTGGAAGAGCATGTCTTCGTTGGCCCAGAGGCCAAGGAGGTCTCTGATCTCATCATCCTCTGTCCACGAGGGTCCCCTCTTCTTTTGGCCCTAGCTCACCTCAGGTGACCCCTCAGGCTGGGTGGAGGGGCCTCCTGGGGGTCCCAGGAGTGCGGAGCGCTTGCCATGTGGCTGGTGGGCTGTTGCGCTATGAGATCAGGGCTGCTGTAGGGTGTGCCTGTCAGAGCTCACGTTCCTGAGGCTCTGGACATGCTCAGCTTCCCACAATGGGTTTCTCAGTCCTTGCAGCTTTAAGCTTGAAAAAACAGCTCCATGCTCCCTGGGGCCACTGCCATGGAGGATCCACCATCTTGAAAGAGGGGTCCCAGAGTGTCTAGACATTCCCTATTTTGAAAATCAATTTCAAAAGGAGCCACTCTTCCTTAAATCGGATGGGAAGAGCAATTTCAAAATGTACACCCCTTTCCACCTGAAACAATTTTGAAAGAGGCCGTTATGTATGTGCGCACTCCACGGCCTCTTTTGAAATTGTTTACAAAATACAGGGCTTGTGTAGGTGCACCCTTTAAGTTACCTGTCATGGTAAGAAAAAGCCACAACCAGCATTTTACAGATTTGGGGTACAATAATAAATCAGTTTGCTGACGATATTTGCAAATGTAAGCAGAACTTTCATTAATGCTAAGCTAAGCCACAAAATCTGAAGTCAGGTTAATTTACTAATTTTGGATTTCATAATAAAACTTCAAAACTTTGTAAGTGTGTGATGGTCAATTCTGCCACCACCCTGGCAAAAAAGAGCAAAAATAAGATAGATGGATAGATAGATAGATAGATAGATAGGTAAGAAAGATCTTGTGGGAGCTTGGAACTGGTAGCAATCTATCCATAATAGCAGGTGGACCTTTCAAAATAACCCAGCTATTAAGGCCCCTGGAGTTACCGAATTTAGGGATGGAAAAAGATCATTTTGCAATATGCAATGCAAGGTTCATTCCATGTCTCATTACATATTGGTCATGGTCTCATACTTTTTGGATTATTTTAGAAATTGTGGGCCTGCTTTACTGCTGAGTCCAGTTTTACACCACTGCAATTCTATTAAAATCCTAACAGCATGAAACTGAAGCAGCCAGTTAAACATCTTACAATAGAAAGAAAATTCTGAGATTAGAAGAGTACAAAATATTTCATGAGAAAAGCAGGGCAAACATATTCAACATTTTAGCATGCAGCCATTCTTTTTAAGTGACTAAGGATATTACTTGATGGCTTTCACAATCTTGCTTGCATATCTCTTTCAGTATGGAGGAGCTGGGGAGGCTCCAGCTGAAACGAAAAATTACTTTCTCAGTGAAATGTAGAATTTCACATTATTCACTGCCCGTGCATTGAATTGCATCCCCATTGAATCACAAAAAGATTAGTCTTGATATTTCATCTTTCTGTCAAAGGTATAAAACTAGAGTAGATTCTGTAATACAAATGAAGTAGGAATATATTAAAATAAAATTATATTGATTTAACACATCCAAGAATATTTCTTAAAATGTCAGAAAAAATATTGAACCAAACTCTGAGATAGTCTGACTTAGTCTTATCTCTATGAAGAATGGAAGAGCAGCACACAGCATTCAGTAGTGTATAATTCTGTTGGTTCTAGAAATTTAGAGAAACAAGAAAGTTGAGTCTTTTTTTTTAATTCAGCCAACTTCTGCTGGAGAGAGAGAGAGAGAGAGAGAGAGAGAGAGGGAGAGAGAGAAGCATAGATAAGTGTTTCAATAGGAAGGGTTAGCTTAATGTAGCAGGATGAATTGTGGCCAGTTCCCTGGAATTCAGTAACAGGATTTCCACTGCACCAACAATGAAGAGAATTTGCATCCTTTCAACTGTACGACCAGCCAACCCTATTGTCGGTGCAATACGGCATATGAAACATGGACCCCTAGTCATCTTTCCTTCCTGTCATGCCATTACCCTTTGATGAAACTAAGGCCCATGATGTAACCAACCTGTAGTGCACTTTGCCTTAATAATGTGATCCAAAAGATATTAAAGCCAATGAGAGTCTTTCCATTGATCTCAGTGGGCTTTAGATCAAGCAGTCAGTGCAAAGACTATTTGCCCATCCATTTAATAGAATACAAGTGTGAAATGAGAATTATGGATTTTGTGTGCCCTCTCTTCCCATGTGCACTCCCTGAAGGACCAGATGTAACCTATCCACAGAAGGATTATTGTGCATGTTTTATGATGGAGATGAACTATTAGTTACAATCTCGAAAGTATGAATCACTTAAACTAGGAAAATTATACATGATGAAAATAAACAAAATACAGAGCTTTCTGTGTATTGTACTTGATTCATTTTATCCTTTTGCAGTAGGGAGAAAAACAAAACAAAACAAAAATACCCAAGATGCTGTGTTTTTAAATCACGTATGGCATAGGCACATAATGAAATCCACACAAACTCACATACATACTTCCCAAAGTTATACTACTTTCTCTGCTTCTTTAGACTTCCTTTAAGTTCCTTCTGGTATTCTTCTCATGCCTCTTTTGAATTTACCCACTCAGCTATTCCATTACCTTATATATGCAATACAATGCAAACCTAGCAGTATTATTGCCATTGAAGGAGCCAAAAGTAAAAGCTATATTCATACAAAATATGACACTGGAAATGTAAAGAGTAGCAACATCATAAAATATAACTTTGTTTAAATCTTAATATTTTAATCCACTTTGTGCAGTGCTTTTATCTTTAAAATATTTTTTTCTGTATCATTAATAGCATGTCTTTAAGTTAAAATTGTGGTATTTTCTGAAATCTGTCTCAAGTGCCATAACAACCATACTGGAATAGTCACCACAGCTGGTACACTGATGCTTGAGATGAAATAGCATTTCATCTTTACTCCAAATTTAGCACTTCTGCTGCCTTACTTACAGAGCCAGCAGAATGTTTGCCAGTGCAAAGGGGAGTGGTATCATTCCAGGGAGAAAAAAGTGGTAATAAATTAATGTTTTAAAAACCATTTAACACTATAAAATATGAGGTTTTTAAATTAAAGCTTTACATGACAAATACTATTTATGTTGTTCTCTCATTGGATTTTGTTTTACATATTCATGCATAGGAAGGGACTATGACAAGGAATTATGTTGAATGATACCCGTAGTGCATATTTTCCACTATGTTCATACCTTCTGTTGTCCAGGGGAACTTTTAAAATACACATGTGCCAAATTGCTGTGATTTGATGTCACTCCCAGATATCTGGGCATGTGCCAAACTGCTATGTTACTATACCTTCTCCAAATACTTAGCAGCATGCCAAAGCATTTTGCTTTGATAACATTCCGGGATAGTACAACAAATTGGAAAAACCATAATGATAATATACCCTATTTATGAGGAATTATTCTCAACACCATTTCAGAACACTGAGAAATTATTGTCTGAAAGGGTGCACAATTTTATGTGGTGCAATGACACATGTATTCCTGTAACTGACTGGGTATAGTTGCATCCATTATTCCACAATTTTCTATTAACTTCACATGTAAAGCCCCTAAAGAGCTGTGGAATGCTGGCAGAGATTATAATTGTTAGTAATTGTAGTATGGAGATTTGGTCCCCTATTTACCAGTTTTAAAACTTATTTATATGCCAAGAACTAGCGTCCATCTTAACATCAAAATGGGAGCACCTGATAGGACGGAAAGAGATTCCTTTTGCTGTTGATCTATAAGTTTTGCTGCCAAATAAGAGATGACCATACACAACCTCTTATTAGAAGTGCTGAAATTTGGTCTCCTTAGACCTTATGTAAAAATAAAGTTCTTCCACTAACTGTTGCTACTGTCAAAAGGAAGCATGAAGACATGCATGTTAACTCTTCTAAATTGTGTTCCCACAGATTTGGTTAATGACAGTATCAATATAAGTTAATATCTCATTTTTAAATTTGTAGAATGGATGTTTGCAGTATATTTTTCAGTTCCACATGAGGTTACATTGTGGGATTCTGAATAATCACTTTCAGTGTTCAGCTCACTGTAGCTCACTGTAGCTATGTCTATATTAGCATTCTTCTTTCAAAAGAGGCATGCAAATAAGGGAAATTGGAAATGAAAATAAGGCCCAGATTTACATATCTGGCTCTTCATTTGTATATTCTACTTTTGAAAAAGCTTCTTTGAAAGAAGAAAAGCATTGGAGACGCAGTTCTTTCAAAAGTAATTCCCATCTTAGAAAGAACCCTTCTTCCTTAAAAAAAAAAAAAAGAAAAAAAAATAGGAAGAAGGGTTCTTATAAAGAGGGGGATTCCTTTCGAAACATCCACATCTGCACTGCAAACGAGGTGCCAGATATGTAAGCCTGTGCCTCATTTGTATTTTTTATTTTCCTCATGTGCATGCCTCTTTCAAAAGAAGAATGCTAGTGTAGACATAACCAGTGTATCAGAATGCTGAATAAAACAGCACATATCTTTGTGGTTTCAAAGAGCTGTTGAACTCAAAAGATGAAAAAAGAAAAGAAAAGCAAGACTCAATTTATGAAACATGCAGCTAATTGCCACACCCCCAAAAAGGATGTAAATACAAGACCTCTTTCACCACTACATTTACTTCAAAGTGCCTAAGCTACTTTTGAGGAGTTGGGACTTCAAAGTAGCCCAAGCACTTTGAAGTACCCACAAATTATCTGCGGCTACATGTAAGCCATCACTTCAAAGTTTAACACTTTGAAGTTGCACCACAGCACTTCATTAATAATCTCCCGACATCCTACTTACCACGCTCCCTTCGTAGCTGGGAGCTAGTGTAGACGCAGCCATTATGTTTTATTTATTATTTGTATTGCCACTTGTTAACTGTAATAAGTTTATGGATGAAAAATATCTGAATTAAGCTACATTAAAAGGAGATGTAATGTGATGTTAGTAAAATAACAGCATCTGTAGAACTGGTAGGAGATTCCGATTTCTCCGTCCATTAGGAGGTAATGTCTACGTTGCATTTCGATGTCAAAATGCCACAACCTTACTGGAATCATAGTTGCTCTTGGATTCTTATGTGACTGGATTTGTGGCTGGCCCACAGAATGTAAATTACCCTAGCTGCTACTTGAATCTTTATTACCAACAGGTCCAATTATTGCAGGGTTCACTTAAGTTTACCGTTGAAGACCTAAGGGAAGGTAGAGCAGAGGATGTAAATCCATGCAATATTTCTAAAAAATAAGCAGTCATTCTGTCATGGAATAAACACACCACACTTGTTTGAACTATGAAAAACATAAAACCAAAAAAAAAAAGTTTATTTTCCCAATACACAGTGATTCCTGTGAACAAAATCCCATCTAGCACTCATGAATAGCAAACTATAGAATTGCAGTATGGACGTGGTTGAGCTAAACACCCATTGTGCATTTGCTTTTGCATGTTCTTTGGTGGTGAAAAGGTTAGAATGCATCCAGTGATGACAGTTGCTCAACTGAGTTTTTTCAAAAAAGCATTTTATTTACAGTGGTTTGGGTGTCTTATAGATTAGGCACACATCACTCCTGCAATGATACAATTCTCAGAATTGTAGCACTCAAAGATGTAGTATAACTCCTTGGCCGTGGCCAAACTAGCCCCTCCTTTTGGAAGGGCTAAGGTAATTTGTCACTTTGAAATATGTTAATGAGGCACTACCATGAATATGTAACACCTCACTTGCATAATGGCAGTTACATGCCCTTTGAAACTGTCGGTTTTGACACGCATGCCGCCCATGTAGCTGGGAACCATTCAAAATAACCCCCTGATTTCAAAAGTCCCTTCTTCCCAAAACCAAATGGGAAGAAGGTGCTTTCGAAATCAGGGGGTCATTTTGAAAGGCCCATGACTACATGGACAGCATGCATTTCAAAACCGACAGTTTTGAAGCGTGTGTGCCTGCCATTGTGCTAATGAAGCATTGCATATTCATGGCACTACCTTATTAGAATATTAAGAAGTGCCACATTACCACAGCCCTTGGCTATGTCTACACTAGCCAAAAACTTCAAAATGGCCATGCAAATGGCCATTTTGAAGTTTACTAATGAAGCGCTGACATACATATTCAGCGCCTCATTAGCATGCAGGCGGCCACGGCACTTCGAAATTGACACGGCTCAGCACCGCACAGATCGTCCAGATGGGGCTAATGTTTGAAAGGACCCTGGCTACTTCGAAGTCCCCTGATTCCTATGTGCAGATAGGAATAAGGGACTTCAAGGTAGCCAGGGTCCTTTTGAAAAGGAGCCCTGTCTGGACGAGCCGCGTGGTGGCGAGCCACGTCAATTTCAAAGTGCCGCTGCCGCCTGCATGCTAATGAGGCACTGAATATGTATTTCAGCGCTTCATTAGTAAACTTCAAAATGGCCATTTGCATGGCCATTTTGAAGTTTTTGGCTAGTGTAGACATGGCCCTTGTGTATAGCATATACACTTTTGTGCTTACACTGGTAATATTTGTGCAACAAGGAATGATGCCTTGGTCTGACTGCCTGCAAATTGAACTTCGTATTGTAATCTCTTTGTTTAAAAACAAGTAAAGGGCTCCAGAAAACTTGTTCATGCTGAAATATGTAATGTGAATAATATTTAATAATTGCATCGAAGTTCAGTACTGTGTTCTGAATTCCAGACCATTTTTTCTAATGACAGACTTATGCAAAGTTATTATATCCTCAATTAAGACACTATGCTACCATGCCATCACGCTAGCTCAGAGCTGAATTAATGTTGTAAACCAAGGAACAGCTTTCATGGCCATGCAAGTGACTTTTTGGCATGAATGAATGGGAATAGTTTTCCAAAGGGGAGTGGAGAGAGATATTAATAACACATCTCATTTCTTTTTGGCTTCCTGTTGAAGCTGCCTTTAGAAACCTGTGGAATTTAGAAAATGTTTTCCATAGGCCACACTAGTTTCTGCTGAATAGCTCAGCCAGAGGCAGATGGCAATTCTCAACCCTTCTCAACTTCCTCAGGTTTGTGCGCGTCTGCACATAGTTTGATATCTTTCCTGAAGACATTGCTTAAATATAGAGTGTTTTGGTGATTCATTAGAACTGATTTATGATAATATTAATTATAGAGAGTCATAATAGTCCCTCTTTCAAAAATGAAAATAATCCAACATGGCCTCAAAGGATGCTGTCTCATAGCAATTTAAACTATGTGTTCATCCTACTGATCAGATTCATCTTAGACATTTGATTACTATTTTTGCTCTTCAAGCTTGATACACTGCAGAAAAACGAAGTTGCTATTGCTTACTTCTGAGATTATCCACAGGGACAGACTTTTAACACTGATGCTTTTGGTGTATCATGGTAAAACATTTTTTTCCTTTCTATATTCCCTTGAAAAATCAGCTTGTAGGAGCCCAGACCTCTTGGCCAGCAGTCTATGAACCTTCCAGAAAAGGGAAGCATTACATTGGTGCCTCGGGAATCAATTTTTACAAGTGTATCTTTAGCAATTATGTGGAATTCGAACTCTTTTTGCACCTGTGACCCACAGTAAGTGGGAAGAATTTTGTTTCACATTATTATTTGCACGGTTGCCTAGAAATGCTGAAGTAATTGTATTGGTTGCAGATTTTCCATTTGCTGATCTTTCTTCTTCATTTCAGGGAAGATAGAGTGGGCAGGTGGTGGGATGACTGAAAAAAAATGCTTATAAACCATTTTACTGTATCTTACATATTATTTTGCCTACCCAAACCCACCTGTTATTTCTGTGTTACAAAAGCATAAAAAAGTTACATTGGACTGTCTCTTGGGCTCTAGAATGGAGGTGTGTGTGCAGAGAATAGAAATTTATCCACCCATGCTGCTTATTTCCTAGCCTCATCAAAGGCAGATGATAGACACCATACCCTGAAATCACTAGAATCGGACAGAAACAAGTGGCATTATGGTACTAATTTAGAAATTTAACACAAATATCCTATTATTTAAAGGGAGATATTTTCATAACAGCGACTTGTATTTGTGATATTTTTTCCTTGTTAGTATTTCGTGAAAAATATTGGCACTGAAACTATATCAAGAATATGTTGTAATAACAGACAAAAATGTATATTTCCATTACTAAATTGATGTTTAAAAAGAACTCCTAGATCCTTTTCCTCCTGCAGACTGCCACTTACTATCACTGTGTCTCAGAGAACAGTAAGAAAAATCAGAGGTCAAAAAAATGAGATGGGAAGCTGTTAAAAGTGGGTGTTGATCAGCTTCAAATCTCAAAGGCAGAAACATTATGCCGAGGGGCACACAGATACAGCTGCTGGGTTTTTCAAGTATGTACCACGTATATATAAATTACATGTTGGGGTGAAAAACACGGCATTAAAATGTTAATTAGGTGCCAAAGTCCAGCACTTAATTAAAAAGTGACAGAATTAACCCTATCAAAACAAAAAGCAGTCAAGTAGCACTTTAAAGACTAGCAAAATAGTTTATTTAGGTGAGCTTTCATGGGACAGACCAACTTCTTGGGTCTATCCCAC
Source organism: Carettochelys insculpta (assembly GCF_033958435.1). NCBI lineage: Eukaryota > Metazoa > Chordata > Testudines > Carettochelyidae > Carettochelys > Carettochelys insculpta. Next base: position 94,213,529 of record NC_134137.1, on the reverse strand, counting down.
GAAAGCTCACCTCATAAACTATTTTGCTAGTCTTTAAAGTGCTACTTGACTGCTTTTTGTTTTGGTAGTGTATAGACAAGCACGGCTCCCTCTCTGTTACTAGAATTAAGCCTGTCTGTTTAAGCTTTTCTCCATAATCGTGAAGGTGAAATACATACCATTGCCTTAATGAAAACTTCAGATTCTCACAAAATTTCTTGCCTGCAGGAACTGGGTCTTGATATAAAATAGCAGAAATCATGAGATTTATAATAAAAATAATTTAATTGTCCACACTATATTTCAAGTAGAACTCTACCAACTAACACAATAGCGGAGAAGAACTTGTTCCCCATGACAGAAACTTTCCTTCAGATTGTGGGTGGCATACATGTATGCCTTGAGAGGCATTGTTCCAGTCAGAATTAGATATGGAAGAAATGCATTTAAGAAATAAAAACAAAGATACCTCCAGACTTCAGGAGATGGAGTGATTTGGTTCTCATTCAATTGCAGTTACCTGATCTGTCTGTGTGTGCTTCCACAGGTATGTGCTGCATCTACAATAGCAATGAACTTTGAAGATAATTTCAAAGTTATGGGCTATTTCAAAGTAGAGTGCAGCACGCCTACACACATTTTCCATTAGTTTGAAACTGACTTTGAAGTAAGGAACCCCAACTTCAAAGTCCTTACTCCATTCCCAGGAAAGGAGCAGTACCCTATTTCAAAGTTAATGTGTAGATGCTCTGCAACTGCTACTTCGAAATGGCAGATCCACCATGGCAGCAGCCCCACAGGAGCCCAGAGCTGCTCTGGCCTGCCCAGGTGGGTTTCTATGGTTACTGACAGCCGGGTGTCAGGGAGCAGCTACCCAGCAGCCCTAGGCAGCAAGCTGAGAGTGTGGCAGAAGCAGAGGAACCATGAGCTCCATGCTGCATGGCCCCCTCTTGATATCAGAGGCCCGGGGAAAGAGGAGCACTGAACCTGGCTTAATCCTTGCCATGTGGGAACCCCTCTGCACCCGGGATCCCAAGAGACCCCCTGGGCCATCAGACAGCAGGTGAGTGGGGTGTGGGCCAGTGGAGCGGGTGCCCCAGCCCCTGGGGTAAGGATACAGGACTCACAGGCTGTCCCCCTGTCCCCTTCTGTCTCCACAGGTCTGCCATCTGGGAGCTGCTCCACCCCATGTCAAACCAGCCCTCAGGTGCAGAGGGCAGGAAGTCCACCTCCTCACCCCACCCCCCTTCCATGCAGAGCCACCACTGGGCTGGAGGAAGGTGATGATGGAGGGACAAGGAGACAGCTGGCAACTGGGTGGTCACAAGGGAGATGACCACCGTGCTCTGGGATTGTCTGGCGATGGAGAAGGAGATGTGGGTGCAGGTGGCTGACAGCCTCGAAACACTCACTCAGTTTGTGGCCACCCGCTTTGCTCAACCTTCCACTCCCTCACCAGCCTGCCCCACAGCTGCCCTCCCCCCACAGCTGCCTTCCCTGCAGTGCTCCCTGGCAAGTGGCCCATCTCCCAGCAGACCTGTCCCTGGCCTCCTGCATGGATCTGGGCCATTGGCTCATGACCAGTGCAGGCAAACCAGCAGTGGCACCAGCAGCCCCCCTGCACATCCTGGAGATGCCAAGCCTACAGCACCTCCACCTCACCCCTACCTCTCCGTGGTCCTTGCCCCATCCAGAGCGACAGGGGGCCCCAGGACCAGGGTGGTAGAGGAACCCAAGGCTGCTGTGGCTCCCAGCCCTCCACGCCAGTGGACAGCTGAGCCCTCTCCCCCGCCCCCATTCAAGTGGATTCCCCCACCCCAGCCCCATGCATCCCTCCTGTGCATAGTTTCCCCCTTGTAAATAGGTTCATTCATTGTTTTGTTGTTCTCAAAAAACATATTTATTCCCAAAAACCCCAGTAAAAGTTAACATCCTAACCCTAATCTCGAGTCCCTAATGCATGGTAGGGAATTGGTGGGGGGTGGGAATGGGAGGGTATGCATGTGGTGGGGGAGTGATGAGAGGTGGGGGAGCTGGGGTATATGGTGTGAAGGGTGGCTGGAAGGATCAGTGTGGGGCCCAGGCAAAGTCCTCACACAGTCCCTCCTGGACTCTCATCCTATCTCTTCGGGCCTGGTGGCACTGGGCAGCAGGCAGCTGCTTGTGCCCAGCCCCTGGATCTGAAGGCCAGCCCTGCATAAAGGACTCCTGTCTTCTGTCCACAATATTGTGGAGAGCACATCAGGCGGCAACCACCATGGCCATGTTTGGGAGGCTGAAATCCAGCCTTGTGAGGAAGCAGAGAAACCTCTCCATTAACTTCCAAATGCCCACTCCACAGTGCCCCGGCATAGTTGAGGTGGTTGCTAAAAAGCTCTTGGGATGTGGTGGTGCATCCCATATACGGCCTCATGCGCTACGGGTGCAGCAGATATATGGTGTCAACCACGATACAGCAGATATGTGTTGTCAGCCATGATACAGGTGGGCTTGCGCAGCAGCCCCCTCCCTATCTGTGGTCTGAGCCAGGTTTAACTCAAATAGAACTGCCCCAGTGGTGGTCTTGCCCACTCCAAACTGATGGCTGATGGACCTGTGGCTGTCTGGAATGGCCAGTTTCCACAATGCTATTTCCGTCCTCTTCTGCACAGGGAGTGCAGTCCACATTCTTGTGTCATGGTGCTGGAGGTCTGGGACACTTCAGCAGCAGAGCACCTCAAACGTCTGCCTGGTTATGCAGAAGTTTCTCAGCCACCCCTCATCATCCCAGTTCCCCAGCACTCACCAGTCCTACCATTTTGTGCTGATAGAGAAGGCCCATTGGTGCTGGATCACCAGGGGCAGCAGGGGCCAGCCCAGAGCCTGCAGGATGAGGCTCATGAGATCGGCCCTGCCGTGTTGCAGGAAGACAGCAGCTAGAACCATGGTCAACAGGCTGGCCACAGCAGAGAGGAGTTCCCCTGGGGGAGCAGCTGGCAAGGCTGTTCTGGTCTGGCTATGGTCTGAAGAAGTGGGTCTGTCCCACGAAAGCTCACCTAATAAACTATTTTGCTAGTCTTTAAATTGCTACTTGACTGCTTTTTGTTTTGATAGTGTATAGACTAGCACGGCTTCCTCTCTGTTACTATTTATGCATCAGTTTGTGTGTGCATCTCAGAGCACACACACTCGGACAAATTACCAGGAACAGGCTTTACTCTGTAAAGAGCATAGAACAGGATTACTGTTCAGCAGCCTCCTCTCTGCTTGCAGCCTACATGCTGTCAGCTCAGTAAGTGCATCTACCCCTGCTGAAACAGCAGAGCTTACATTGTATAGTACAATACCGCCCCCCTTACAGACATGTTCTAACTCTCACAATAACTAAACTCCCAAACAAACAAGCCCATCTCCTCCCTTTGTGTTGCTTAAACTCCGCTCCATATGAATTTTTTGGTCTTACCTATAAAGCACATAGCATGGGATTAAAGGTTAGTGACCTTCTCTCTGTTTGCAGGCTAACTACTCCAATCTAAATCATGATGCATCCACATTATGAGATAAATTTGATCTTTAATAAATTTGATTATTTAACCTCGATATTATGAATTCAAATTAAGTGTCCACAAAGCTTCTGGAAATTCAACTCACCTTTTTTCCATGTCGAGTTTCTGCATCCCCATTGCCCTGTGCAACTTCAACAGCATGAGCATTTCATTGTGGGTACCTATCCCACAGTGTCTTAGCCCGAGTTGGTTGTGGGCATTTCAAGTTTGAACCCCATAATGCAAAGCACTGTCCCAGAATTCAGAGCACCCAGTAACCATGCAAAAACTAACTGGAGATTGCGCCATTTCCTGCTGTGGCATTCCAGTGCAAGTATGGATCCCCAAATGAGTCATCTCATAGCATACATCATTTTACCAACCACATTGACTGTGTCGCAATTTTGTCTTCAATTACAAAGCTCAGGGATGGTTCAGTATCTTGATGATGATGACGATGAAGACGACAATGGTTTGGAAGAGCAAATCTCCCAACTACGGTCCAAGAACTCAGAGCTATTGGATGCCCTGGATGCATAGGTGACAGTGGAGTGGTAGTTTGGACCCGTGACAGAAGCACACACTGGTGGGACCACATCATTTTGGGATTCTGGGATGTTGAGCAGTGGGTGCAGAACTTTCGCATGCAGAAGTTAATTTTATGGAACTTTGTTATGTGCTGACCCCCACCCTGAAGTACAGCAACACAAGAATGAGGCCAGCTTTAACAGTTCAGAAATGAATCACAATCACACTGTGGAATTTTGCAACCCCCAACAGTTACCGGTCAGTGGCAAATCAATTAGGGGTAGGCAGATTTTTAATGGTGATTTAATGGTGATTGATGGTGATTTAGTGGTGATGCAGGTGGCCCATGCGATCTGTCAGAATCTCCTCAGGAAGACCGTGACCCTGGGAAATGCACAGTCAATAGTAGATGGCTTTGTTGCTCAGGGGTTTCCTAATTGTGATGGGGCAAAAGATGTCACACGCATCCCCATCATGGCCCTGGACCACCTGGCATGTGAGTATATACACCAAAATGAACACTTATCCATGGTATTGCAGGGGTTGGTAGATCACAAAGGTCATTTCACCAACATCAATATTGGCTGGTCAGGGAGGGTTCATGATGCACACATCTTCTGAAATTCTGGACTGTACAGAAAACTGGATGGGACTTTTTCCACCTATTGGAAAAAATTACATTTGGCAATATGGGCATGCCTTTTGTTATACTGGTTGACCCTGCTTACACTCTGCTCCCTTGTCTTTTGAAGCCCTATACAGGAGTCCTGGACTCCAGCAAGGAAAACTTCAGTCACAGACTCAGCAGATGTGGAATGGTGGTGGAACGAGCCTTTGACCATTTTAAAGTGAGTTTCAGGTGCTTATTGACCTATTTGGACCGTTCTGAAACTAATGTCCCCACCGTGATTACAGCATGTGCTATTTTGCACAACATACATCAATCCAGGTGAGAGACTTTCCTGTCCATCTGGTATGCTGAAGCTGAGGCCATAGGCAGGGCTTACTTGCAGCATCCTACACAGCCACCCACCAAGAGCCACGCTCAGGCAGCAGCAGTAAGGGGCACTTTAAAACATAGCTTCATGAATTATCTGTAATGCACATACTACCCATGTATATCTCTGACATAATGTCTATAAATCATATTATGTCTTAACAAACAAATGCTTTTACTTGGTGGGAGGGGGTTAAGTTGCAATAAGTAGAATGCATGTGGAAGGCATCTGGGCCTTCAGCCCTCCTCTAACCGTTGGTTGCCTCAGCCATGCATCTGCTGTGGACCCCAGGGAGTATCAGTGGGCAGCTGTGCCTTCAGCCCTCCCACAGCCACCCCATTCCCTGTGCTGTGCATCTGCTGCAGACCTGGGAGTAGGAATGGACAGCTGTGCCTTCAGCCCTTCCCCAACCCATATTATGATCTGTGTCCCCCCTTCCCCCCCCCCCCACACTCTTGCATGCCACAAAATCACACCAAGCTCCAATGAACAATTTTATCTTGGGTGGAGGAGAGGTTTAAGTGGCAGGGAAAAGAAACCTTCTCAAGGGTGCTTCAATAGCCTTTTGCTGTGGCCCTGGGGGCTGGAGAGGAAGGCTATCCTCACCCTCCCTACCCAGGTTTGGGGACCACGATGATGGGGGGTGGGCAACCTCTCTTTGGGGAAATCTGAGCACCAGGTATCAGCTCCTGCAGTGCTGCTTTAGAGTGCCTCTGCAGCTGCAGCAGGGAGCACAGGACATCCAATTGCTCTGTAACTGCCATTATGAGCTTCGCTGTGGCTTCACTCTGCTTTTCTGCTTGCTGCTGCTGGAAGTCAAGCCTCTCTTGCCGTAGTTTTAGCCCATTCTTCTTATTCTATCCACAAAGGCCAAGAAGAACAAGTTTTCTCCCTCCTCCTTTCGACACCCTTTTAGATACCTGAAAAACGCTATCATGTGCCCCCCTCAATCTTCTTTTTTCCAAATGAAACAAGCCCAGTTCTTTCAGCCTTTCTTCATAAGTCTTGTTATCTAGACCTTTGATCATTCTAGTTGCTCTTTTCTGAACCCTTCCCAATTTCTCCACATCTTTCTTGAAATGCAGCACCTAGAACTGGACACAGTACTCCAACGGGGGCCTAACCAGTGCAGAGTAGAGTGGAAGAATGACTTCTTGTGTCTTGTTCACAACACACCTGTTAATGCATCCCAGAATCATGTATGTTTGTTTTTTTTTTTTGCAACAGCATCACACTGTTGACTCATATTTAACTTGTGGTCCACTATAATCCCTAGACCCCTTTCTGCCATACTCCTTCCTAGACAGTTGCTTCCCATTCTGTATGTGTGAAACTGATAGCTCCTTCCTAAGTGGAGCACTCTGCGTTTGTCTTTATTAAACTTTATCCTGTTTACTTCAGACCATTTCTCCAGTTTGTCCAGAAAATTCCCATGCTTCTGCAGGTTGCCAAAGGAGACATCTCCCTCCTAAAACTAACAGATATGGAGAAAGAACAGCTACTCCTGCTGTGTGACCAAGAGCTGGGAAAATATGCTAAAATGCTGTGTGGCGCCATGACACCAGATCACTATCTGATTGCCTGGTGTGTGCAACCGTGAAAGCCACAACAAGTCAGACCTGCTTAAGAACCTTGTGAAAAAAATACAAATGTGTCTGGATGAGGCCTTTGAGGAGATTTCCCAAAAGAAGAATCATTCCATCCCTAGGAACGTTGACACACTGTTCTGAGAGTCACAGAAACATAATAAACCATGGTATCCATATCCAATGCTATACCTATACCCATACCCTCCCCCAACCCACTTCTAGCATGCAGAATAAATAGTCACCTGAACAGCTTTGTCCAGGGGGCTCAGAGACTGCCATCAAGGGACCCAGCATGGAGGGAACTGCTGTGGAGGGACCCAGAATGGATGGGACCACCATGGAGGGGACTGGTTCCAGGTCTATGGTGAAGAGCTCCAGGCTGTTTGGAAGAACTTCTCGGTCCCCAGCTCATTTCCCCCTTCTGCTTCCCCACTGCCTCTTCCTCCAGGACACCCAGCTCCTCTGGGCTCACCCCGAACTCCATAGCAGGGCCTCCAAAAGAGTTGTAATTCAGACCAAGCTCCATGCTGGGGTCGGTTCACAAAAGCATAATAATATCAGTAGGTCCATGGTGCTGCCCCTGACCACTGGTTGGCTTCCCAGACCTTTTATATGTCTGATGGAGTTTTTTTCACCTTCACCTGGCATATCACTGAGTCCCACGAGTAACCTCAGGTGACCACCTCATGCGACATCTGATCCTAGATTGCCACCTTTCCATTGGCCACACAAAGTCTCTTCACCACCGATTGGTCTCCCCAAATCACAAAAAGATCCAGAATCTCCTGGTGGGTCCATTTTGTGGCTCTGTTGTGACCCTCAGAAGTACTAGGCGGATCACTACCCTGAGTGCTCATGATTGCAGTAGAGGACTAACAATGCAATTGCAACCAATGAGGTATGATGGATACTGATGTGATTCAATGTGATGATCACAAGAATTTTTCATAATGAGTGCCCTTTATATTGACAGGGCTGGGCACTGCTGAATTCCAATTCCAATTCAAATTTAATCAAAAACTTTGTGGACTTACTGTGACCTTCTTCCTGCACACCTGGATGGAGAGCAGTGTACTACAAAGTAGTTGTAAATGGAGGGTCAGTGTGTAGCTTTGTGGGATACATATGGGACACAGGCTAATAAATTCAAATTAAGGACATGGTGCTTCCACACTACCCTTTATCTGAGATTTTAAATTCAAAATGGATCCTATAGCCATCCCGTAATATCAATATTTTTATTGGTATTATGGCTCAATAAGTCAAGCTGATATAATTAACTGTGAAGACAGTAAAGTTTTAATTTCAATATAACTCCTTCAAATTCAGTTTTACCTCATAATGGGTGCATCTACGCTAGCCGGCTACTTCGAAGCAGCCAGTACAACGTCAAAATAGCACCTGTCGCATCTACACACGCCATGTGCTATTTCATTGTTGAAATCGACGTTAGGTGGCGAGACGTCAAAGTCGCTATTCCCATCCAAAAATGGGACTAGCACTCTACTTTGAAGTTGAACGCCACCAGCGTTTTTAAGTTTTGTTCAATTTTATTCTGAGAAAAGATATAGTGTGCTTTTGTTAAAAATAGAGGTCTTTTTTTTCTAATGTTTAAAAAGTTAAGCATCCTATTCACCATCTTCAGCCACCGCTGTAGGCATTACAGTGACTTTTGTTCTTTACTTTGTTATTCCCCACTGCTGTTTTCCCCTCAAGAAGATCCTCTAAAAGGAAGGAACTGTTAACAGAGTGAAAGTCACAGAAAGACACAAAAAATCAAAAGGCCTGCTTGTGGGGATCAGTTTTCCGTTGCTATGAAAATAACAGAGAATAACAGTACCTATCATAAAAATCACTGAAGACACTTACAGGTTTGATTTATGAAGTTTCAAACTTTAATGGTATCTGAGATCAGACACTGTGGCAGAAAGCTTGGTGTTGAAAGTTTCTGGTAAAGGTTACAGAAAAGAATATAATGTAATACAGAGCCATAAACTTCTCTAGCCCCGCATATGTAGGCCAGGGTGAAGATTTTCCACTCAGTTTTTCATACTATTTTCAATATCCAACCTTTTCTTTCAATTCACAACTTTGCAATTTTGCTCAGGTTCTCAGCTTTGCTTTTCTATGCTGGTGAATCTGCCTCCCTGGACTTTGGAGAACACATTTTACTGATCTGGTCTTTTCAAAATACCGCTGCTAAGACCCCTTCTCTACCACCCTCTGCCCTTTCTATCCCTCCACTGACTTCTTATGCTCATCTTTAAGACCCAGAAGCTATTCCACTTTTGTATCTTATCAAATTGCCCCATTACATGTTCATTCTCCACTCAACATCTGATGATACGCCCAAGTGCCTAGACATCTACTTCTAAAAATGCATTTACTTCTTTGTTCAGGATAATTCTTTGTGAAAAAGAAAATCAAATCCATGAAATCAATGCCAATTCTCCAAAAATAACTCATCAAGTTTGCTCCTGCATTGATACATTGAAGAAACTACAAGCTGATAAGAACTAGGCAAGTTATTCTTGGCTTAAAAGAAAAAAAATGGGAAATGGTTTTCTTGTCCAACAGAGGGTTTGAAAAATCTCAGTTTGCATGTGCTCAGTAGCAGCAACTTACATTTTATCAATTAAAATCTCTAAATATTCCATCCACACGGAGTACACTTCAGACTGTCTTACTTCACATTGCTGATCAGAGTGCACATTTACCATCTCTACCTAGCAACTGAGCATGTTCCATACAGCCAAGTGATGTAGAATTAAAGTAGGACTTTCATGTAGAATTAAAGTAGGACTTTCATATAACTGCTGCTTCAGGTTAGCCTGGGGCCTAGGACCACGCGGATCTGAATGAACGTGTTAAGGGTTTTTTTATATTGAAAAATTGCCATCTTGCAGGCAATTGCTCTTTGCCTGAGACACTGCCTGTGCAGCACTGCCCACACTATTTTTAGTGCACTAAATTGAATCAAATTGAGCTATCCAATCTGGAGAAAGATATTTCCCAGGTGCAGTTCAAACATATTCCAAATGACTCCATTACTGGTGGCAGCATGGAGGAAAAGGCGCATCTGATACCTCAGCAAACATACTACTGGCCAGACAGAATGGTAGAGAAGAAAAGTTTGTTATGGGGTACACATCACCCAACTTGTTCAGAGTCAAGCACCACATAGTCATCAGTCAGAAACGTCTCTATCAAAAAGTTTCTGAGGTTCCTGGAGTCTTCTCTTCCTCCCCTGGCTATCTGTTACCACCTTCCTTCCATCAGGATGCTGCACGCTACTAGTCTCATTTTAGTTAATAGAACTACCTCGTGGCGAGAAGGCCTTTAATTTCAGACTCTTGCTTCCACAGGTCTACTCTTCATATACCTATATTCTCTCTCCAGGAAGTGCTGAAGTTAAAAAATACACATTTCCAAGAATATTAACACAAATTGGACAAATGGTAGCACATGATGGCATATATGATGTTAGTAGAGGAGCATGAGAAAGTGCCCGTGACTCTGTGAGTAACCTGGTTAGGTCCAGTGATGGTATTTCCAGAGAAGATATGTGTACAAAGCTGGCAGCGGGCTTTGTTGCAGGGAAAGGTTCCAGGACTGGTGTTCCTGGGGTATAGACTGTGGCTGTTAGTAAGGATCCTCATGAGGTTGGGAGGTTGTCTGTAGAAGAGAACAGGCATGTCACCCAGGGCCTTCTGGAGTGTAGCATCCTGATTAAGAATAGGTTGTAGGTCTTTAATAATTTGTTGCAGTGGTCTGAGTTGAGGGCTGTAGGTGATGACCAGTGGTGTTCTGTTCTTGGCTTTTTTGGGCCGATCTTGGAATAGCTGGTCTCTGGGTATGTGTCTGACAAATTGGACAAATAAGTGCTTTTTCCATTTGATAGCAATTTGGGCAGGGAAAGAAAATAGTTTAGTTTGGTTCAAAACAAATATGATTTTTTTTCCTGGAATTGTGGATGAATTCAAAAAATCAATTTCGGGTCCATTCTAAAGTGAGGATTTGAACTGAGGACTCCTAAACCCCAGGTGAGTACCCTGCAGATTAAGTTAAAGGTTACAAAAGGCTTCTTGTGGCCATTGTATGAATGAAAGAGTCAGTTACTGTAAAACTACAGAATTGTTTCAGGTGGTCCAGAAGTGCTGCACCTTTCTTCAAAATAAAACATTAGCATGAACAATTCCAGTCAGCTCCAGGTTCTGTATTTCCTCCCACTTTTAATTTCCACCAATGGTCCTCATTTTAGTGCATTAGAACAACTGATCCACAACCCCAGTATTTTCCTGTGCTTTCTTCCTTATCCAGTCCTGCTTTTCTCTTGTGTCTACTGTTCTCATGTAGCTTCTTTTGTGGTAAATCCCATTCACCCACCACAGGCTTATCACATAATTTAAGTTTTCCTCGGTCAGTACAGGTCTGATCCTTTTGCACATAGGCACATAGGCATATGTTCAAAGACACATTCCTTGCTCAACATGATCCAATGCACATGGAAATTGATGGAAAGGTCAGATAGATTTCAACAGACTTTGAATTATGATCCTAGAGCTTTTACCATTACTATATATGTTGTGAATGTTTTATAGTTTGTTGTTCCAGATCCAGACAGTTGATTGCTTGATTGCTTCCAGGTCTTGTTACCTCTTTGGCAGAACTCACTTACTTTAAAGAGCCATGTTTGCTTACAGTGCTCTATTAATAACGATAACTAAATACTGATGTCACATCGACAACTCTGTAAGCCTATACTTTAGCCACGGAGTTTAACATATCTCTATGTATACAGGCTGTTGTGCTTCTATGCCTTTAAATAAATAAATAAATCTGAGATGAATTGAACAGTATTAAGAAAGGTAGGCTTTGTCTGTTTCTTAACCTGAAAGAGGCCACTCTGTTTACACTATGCATTCACAATCAGTCTGGTATCTACCTTCCATCCTCATGAAGAGCCTGAGTACTATATGGTGGTCCACAATTTCATCACTCTGTATAGGGGACCTAGGAAGGCTCTGACATTATAACTATAATCAATGCCTGCAAGACAGTAATTTTTCAATATTAAAAAAAAAACCTTTAACACGTACAATAAAGGTGCACGAGGCACATAAATGTCGTTTGTAATGTTCAGATACATATATCATGAAAGGAGACAAGTTAGGCATCTGGGTACAGCAGTGTTGAAAGTAAATTAGTGGATAAACTGTACAAAGGACATATTGCTAAAGATGAAGGCAAGTGACCAGGAAGCTGAGCAAGAGGGAGAAGTCAAAAACACAAATACGTAATTTTTAATTCAGTGGAAGTCTATGTCGACACTACAGCGATGTGTTGGCAGAAGTTTCGATTGGAAGCTATCTTCTGCCAAAACTTCTGTCAACAGATTGCGGTCACACACGAAAGCGGCTCGCTCTGTGCAGCTGGAACGGCCAACCAGCAGCACAGCAGGCAGGGCTGCCTGGTGTCCCGGAAGCCTCTGTGGATCGACAGAGAGCCCCCTGTAGCGTCCACTCTGGTTTTTTGTTCACCGATTCTGTCAAGGAAGACATTCTGCCTTGCCGGGGGAGAGGCAGAAGTCTGTTGACAAAAGTGCTGCATTCTGTCGATTTACTGTTGACAGAACACATTTTTTAGCTTGGATGTTGTGAGTTTTTTCAACAAAACTTTCTAGTGTAGATGTAGCTGGATTGTGCACAACACACATATGCTACCACCTATTTAAGTGCTGAAGATTTTACTTATTCTATCCTTTTGGAGAGATGTAGATATCCTCCCCCCATCCCACCAGTCGGATTACGTAGGCCATGTCTACACGTGCCCCAAACTTCGAAATGGCCATGCAAATGGCCATTTTGAAGTTTACTAATGAAGCGCTGAAATGCATATTCAGCACTTCATTAGCATGCGGGCGGCAGCCACGCTTCGAAATTGACGCGCCTTGCTGCCGCGCGGCGCGTCCAGACGGGGCTCCTTTTCAAAAGGGCCCCGCCTACTTCGAAGTTCCCTTATTCCCATGAGCTCACGGGAATAAGGGGACTTCAAAGTAGGTGGCGTCCTTTCGAAAAGGAGCCCCGTCTGGACACGCCACGTGGCGGCAAGGCGCGTCAATTTCAAAGTGCCGCTGCCGCCTGCATGCTAATGAAGCGCTGAATATGCATTTCAGCGCTTCATTAGTAAACTTCAAAATGGCCATTTGCATGGCCATTTCGAAGTTTGGGGCACGCGTAGACGTAGACGTAGTGTCCTGTTGGGCCTCTGTCTCTTGTGGACTTCATCCCTTTTCTTTCAAGACCAAAATTTTAAACTGCAGCTGCCTGCAGTTTCACTACAATAATTTCAGACAGGTTTGATTTATGTCCAGCCTTTGTACTTTGCTGTCTCTTCAAAGATTCTGAAAGGTATGCCAGTAGCAACAAGTAGCCAAACAGTAGTAGAATATATTGATTTAAGAACAAAAACCAGAACATGTACAAAATAATAAATGTATGTGTAACATACCAGTAGTTTCCTATACATTATATACAGGAGTCGTATAGGTTAGAGTCCTTCCAACTCTCTGAACAAAAATTCCATTTGTTGAACTTAAATGAAGCCTACCTCTATTAGGTGAAACTGAGTCTTTTATATCAAATGTCTTTTCTTTTTCTCTTTGGGATAATGGAACCCGACTGAACTAGTACATTCAAACTGCTCGTGGAGCAGAAATATTCTGCAGATCTCCACACTCCCAGGGATTGGCATAATAACCTTCCTCTCCACTTCCCACACATAGATAGTTTTTCTTTAATTTCTTGGCAATATTGTGGTAACCATCCAACATTGATCCATATATTGTTATAGAGTTAATACGAGAGTCCCTAAAGAGGCTGAATGTGTTAAAATAAATGCTACACAAGTCATTTCTCGCTCTATGCCTAATTTCTGCATCTGAAAAAGGGACTATACTACTTTCTTTCTCTCATCATTCAGTGCCTTTTGACTAGGGGTTGGCAACCAAAATAGCAAGAAGAGACATTTTTCCAGTTCACTAAAAATCTCAGTAATTCAAGAGCTGCAATGCATGTGAATACAAGATGGTCCGCAATAAATAACGTTAAACCATACTTTTGTAACCCCTACTTTAAGAACAGTGTACACACAATTATTTGTAATGTGATACATATTTATTACAGGACATTCACAAACTTTTTATATATTCTATTTCATTATGTACGTGTGTACCAGTCTTCCTGATTTTCACTCCCAAACCTCTCTCAGTCTAGAGACCGCAATGAAGAGTTATCCAATGTTCCAAGAGCACATATCATTTGCTATATAGCTATTTGCTATCATTTGCTATCTAGTTGTTCTTTTTGGGTCCTCTAGACAATCACTGTTTATCAAAAATAATTAGAAGGTTTTGTTTGGTTGGTTGGTTGTTGGTTGGTTGGTTTTTGGTATTTTTACTTTGAAGTTCTAACACTGGGAGCTACTAAGAAGTCCTTAAAAAGTTGCATGTGGCCCTGGAGCAGCAAGTTGCAGATACCTGCTATAGATTGTAGAATATTGGGGTGGGGAACTGTCTCCTACCATGTGCTTGAAAAGTACCTAGAACTATGCATCTCTGCTTTTATTTGAGCCCTGTTATGACATGTATACAAATATATACTAAAGGTTCTGGTGAAAGTAACAAAGCTTTTACAAACAAACAAACACAGCAATTTTTAAGTCACCCAAAATTGCAACAGACACAGAATTACCATGGTGGTTTCACCAAAACTAAGCCCCGGTAAGATTTTAGTGTTCAGATGAGGTTTGCTATGCTGCAGAAACCTTATACTGCATTAGGGATTGCAACTTCTTCCACTTCAGCAAAGGAGGTTCCACTTCTAATTTGAATATCTGTTCTTGTAATATGTTAATAGTTTAAGATGAGCTGATGGTATCTTTACTCAATGTGAGTAGTATATTAAGTTCAATGGAACTACTTGAGGATAGGACAAGTAGCAATAGGCTCAAACTGCAGCAAGGGAGGCTTAGATTAGACATTATGAAAAACTTCCTAACTGTCAGGGCGGTTGAACACTTGAATAAAATGCCTAGGAAGGTTGTGGAATCTCCATCACTGGAAATTTTTAAGAGCAGGTTAGATAGACACCTATCAGGGATAGTCTAGATGGTGCTTGGTCCTGCTGAGAGGCCAGGGGACAAGACCTGATGACCTCTCAAGGTCCCTTCCAGTTCTAGTGTTGCATGATTCTATGCTATTTCCTTCAACTTTGCGCAGAAGGGATGGATAACAATGGAAAGAACCATAAGGGAGAAAACTTGTTCTTCTTGGCCTCTGAGGATAGAACAAGAAGCAATTGGCCTAAACAGCAGCAAGGGAGGTTTAGGTTGGACATTTGGAAAAAGTTCCTAACTGTCAGGGTGGTAAAACGCTGGAATAAATTACCTAGGGAGGTTGTGGAATCTCTGTCTCTGGAGATATTTAAGAACAGGTTAGATAAATATCCATCGAGGATGATCTAGACGGTACTTGGTCCTGCCATGAGGGCAGGGGGCTGGACTCGATTGCTTCTCAAGGTCCCTTCCAGTCCCAGCATTCTATGATTCTATAAAATATTGAGAACAAAGAAAAATTAGATTTCTGTTATGTCATAGTTATGTTTCAGTACATTCCCTCAATTTACATAACAAACATTCATCAAATGTAGATAGTACTGACAACAAAGGCTTCTGTGCTAGTAGAAATAAAAAGAACTATTTAACCACAGGTGCTGAGCTCCTGTAATACACCATTTTACATCCTCTGAGGATTTTATATGGACGTCTCGGATATCTCTGATTATGTCACCAAACAATGTCATGGTATATATGTTAAAATGCATGGGGACCATATCTTCCTATATTGTATGTCACACTAAAAACTACTTCAATGTGGACAAAAAAGGATCAGAAGCAACTGTTTTCCAGTACACATGAATGTCATTAATAGGAAAGCAGGCCTTCCTAGAGAGGGTGGCAAAGGGGACAGAATTTCAGAGGTGCCTGGATCTCCAGCTGCCACTGCTGTCACACTGGCAGCAGTGGCAGTTGGAGCTCTGGGCTCCTTAGAAGTGCCACAGCAACTCTGCTGCACCGCTCTGTGTGGTTGTGGATGGGGACCCAATGTCATTGTCCAGGTGGCACATAGAGCTGATAGCTTTTGGCCCTGCCCCTTCCAGTTGCATGGAATGGGGTCTTCCACTCACCCCTTGCCCCAGGGCCCTAGTGTCTACCAGCCTCATTGAGAGGAAGCTGATAGCCTTGCAAACCCACTCTCTTTTCATTAGATAACCTAATGGGGCTTGATGTTCACATCTTGTGTCTCATATATATTTGTGATTTACAAACAAAGGTGCTTTGAATGCTAAAATACAAGCAAGCAAATGAACTTGTGTGTATGTGTGTGCATACAAAAGAAAAAAACATGAAATGCAATATAAATTCCAATCAGCCCTTTTTCTTAGGAAGCAGATTCTACCACACTTACCCACTGTGAACAGCATCTTTCTGTAGCCCCGCTGAAATCGATGAGCATACTTATGGAGCAAGGTGCTTCTGAAAATGAGGAAAGGTATCAGAATCTGGCCTTATATTAGGAGTGGCAATCACAGCAGCAGCGATCATTTGCAAAATGAATTTGTTATCTTGTCACAAAACCATGTACCCTTAAGCCCAACAATTGTCATTTTGAAGGAGAGAGAACTGTGTAAAGTGCATATTAACTTTACATTAACATTAACTTTTCCTCCAAAGGTTAGACTTTGGCATTAGGCACAACCCTGACCAGTAAGTGGTGCAGAAGCACAGCCCTGCAAAGCCTAGGTCCCCTCTCCATCTGTTTTCTCCTGGCTTCTCATTGTATAGCTGGTATAGGCCAGCAGTAAATTATTGCCCATCCAGCACTGACTCAGGTAATCAAGCTGGTGAGTAGGGGGAAGGAATGTAGCCAAAGCTGTAGCGATCCATACCCATTTATTTTGAAGAGAAATTTAGCTGGTGCACTGACCCACTTACTTCCCTGGACCTGCACCAATAGTTTGTGTATCCAATTATCCTTTATGCAGGGATTTAGTGCCTTGCATTCATGTTTTATTCTATTGCAAATCATATGCTGTCAGATGCAAGGGATGTAGTTAACCACATAGTGTAACAATAAGATATTTAAGTTATACCCTTGTACACATTCCTGGTTTCCTACAAAGTTCACTGAAGTCAATAAGAGCCAAAGACCATTGACTTCACTGTGCTTTATATCAGGGCTTTATAAAGCTTAATCTATTTTTCTTTCATTTGAGAGTGATGATGGGCTTCAGCCTGAGCCTGTTAGTGCGACTTGAATAATACTTGGAGTGGATGAAAGGTTTTGCACTTTGCATACTGGCTCACTATACCAAGCCTTCTTTCTCTCAGAATAAAGAAATTTACAGCTGCAATTCAGTCTAAGCTTGGTAGAATACCAAGGCTCATTTTACACAACTTATATTCAGCTAGTTTGGCTTGGGGTGGTTTAAAAAACTCTGCATAAAGCAAAAGAGGACAAAATGTTTTTTAAAGGATTTACTAATGTGGCCAGATTCTAAGCCAGTGTATATTGGCAAAATCCCCCTGATTTTACCACTGACTTATACTTGCTGAAGGTCAAGCCCAAACAGTCCTGGTTGTGGCTCCTTTTCTTTGGGAAATATAACTGTAACCAACCAGGCTTGGGTTCCCCAGAAACGAGGCTGCACCCAGAAGGTGAGCGCTATATTTGGTTTATTGAAAGCATGACACCCGCGACGGGAGCCCCGTAAATGCCGCAGTCACCAGTGGGAGAAAACCCAACACATTGGAGCTTTGCTCAGGGGAGAGGCTCTGTAGCAGGCCTCCTAACACTAACTAATAAAGCTTAAACTCATTTACATAAGATTGCTTAACATTGCCTGTGCACTACTCTTACTATCTCTTGTGGTCTACTGCCAGCGTAGCCTTGAAGTTTTGGCAATCATACTTTGTTTTGCAGCTGTTCGCCTTGTCAGGATTACTTATTTTGCAGCTTTTCACCTTGCACAGACTGGTCTGTTTGGAATTCTCCTGAGGGTTCACAGAGGTGTCGGACTGCACTCTTGACCGTCACAATGTCTTCTCGCACCATAAAATAAAATTTAAGATTCACTTCTGAAGGCTTTCTATGCTGTCACATAATGACACCTGAAAGGGGTGCAGAACCAGGAGGTGATGGGAGTTAGTTTAGGAGAGTGATCACTTGCTGTGTCACTATCCTTTTAACAGTAATGAATAACAATTGGTATTAATGGCCCTTTTAAAAGCACTTCAAAAGAGAGGTGATATATTATTAGTACACCTTTTCCAGATAATCATAAGACCACTTTTCAGTGCTTCTTTTTGAATATTGTGAACTATCCCTGTCTGAGGTATGAAACAGCTGAAGATGAAATATTAATTTCAGTCTGACAAGATAGTAGATCAGCAGTATCAAAAGAGAATCAAAAGACAAAGAGATTGTTAGTGTCTCTTGCATTTTCACTGTGTTCCTTCCATGATTCTTTGGTTTCCACAGTTTTCCCTGGATGGGGACAGACTGTGATCAGTCCTTTTATGGACAGCCTAGCAAGAAGTTTTCCATCCCTGCTGAGGCTACAACAGTGTCCCAGAGCGAGAACTGCTTGTTCGATCTTAGCTTCTTCTCCTCACTCCTGTAGAAAGAGCTAGGGAAAAGATAGGTCCATTGCTCCATTCCTTGTTCTGTACCTGCCTGCGGAAATGATGAGCTGTGAGAGCAATCTGTGCCATAGCAATTGTTACCTCAGAGTGTGCAGTTCTTTGAGAGTTTGAGCTGCTTGTGGCAAAAACACTGCTGATGTGGAGGTGATATATCTCCTCAGGCCCCCTAGACAGTTCTATGTGTGTATAAAGAAATAGTGCAGCCAAAGGTATTGAAGTTTCAGCTTTCTCACACTGTGTCAGATATTAATCTGGAGGCATGTACAGAACAGTTCTTTAGGTTTCTTCTCTGACTCTTTATCCTGGAGTAGGTTGTTTATTTTTCCCTTTAGTCTCTAATCTTCCTCCATATTTTAAGTGGATTACGCAACCATCTCTGCAGTGTTCTGTCACCTTTTGACTAACACGAGGAAATGTGACTGGAAGACAGCGTAATTCTCTGCCTCCACCGCAATCCATGCCTGAGTGCTACAGACTAGATCTCTGGCTGTGCTTTGGCCAAGCCAGTAGACTACCTCTTAGAACCACTCTAAATTCCAATAATCTTGCTGCAGCAGTTTTCTTGAAGCATGTTCACCCTTTAAAGTAAGCCATGAGAAGCAAATTCATATATTAACAGGAAAAATAACCCCAAGCTCCCAGACTTGACAGTAACAACGTCTTCTGAAATAGTCATTGCTCTCCTGTACACATATGCATGTTCTAAGGACTGTCTAGCAAATGATTACAAAAGAAGAGCTTTCTGCACGCTTGGATACTTGCCTCTGTCACCAAGAGAAGTTTGTCCAATAAAAGGTATTACCTCATCTGCCTTTTCTCTAAAAAGTTAGTCTGTTTCTCTCTTCTAATTATTACAGCCTCTTTCTGGCAGCATTAGGTTATATACATACTCATGCATTATCTCCCAGGGAAACAAAGAACACTGAAAACATGAAAAAGGAAGATAATTTCTCACTTTAATGTACAATTGTCAGAACGTAATACAGTACCTGAATAATACATTAACAGTGTGGAACATAAGAAAACAACATACGTTTCATTACAACACACACACACACACACACACGCACAAATGTGACAGCGCAGAGTTCAATAAATGTGTCAGAAAAATACAATAAAAAATTAGAAAGCCCGTTGCTGTTGAGTACTCTAGTATGTCATAAAGAAATGTGTTTGAATCAGCCAACAAGTTAGAACATTTCACACAAACATGGCTCTTTTCCCCTAGAACTTTCACTTTTATTAATTAGCGTTCAATAAAGGCCTAATACCTGACAGCCATCTTCCCACCCACCTATCATTCATGCCCTCAAGCATGCCGAAGAAAAAATAAATTCTCTCGTTTTCCTAGAAACAATGGCCGTGACTGTTTTAGTAGGTACTTTGCTGCACATGCTGACCGTGCCACTCTTCAGCTAATTCCTTAGCTATAATGTTCCTTTCCTAGAAGAAATGTTCATACTTTTATCTAATGAAATGCACAATGCTTCTGTAGATTTTGCATGAAATTCTCTCTCATATATATGCACACATGACCCCTTTATGCTGGGTACAGCAGCTGGAGTAGGATAAAGCAAAGGTGATGCATATGGGGAACCCCTGGCCTCATGGGCTACTTCAGTTTCTGCTTTGGCAGGGTTCAGCAATCTGTGGCTTCAGAGTTGTATGCAGCTCTTCAATGAGTAATTTGTGGCTCCAGACACTGACTCCCCCTCAGCTCTGGACACTGAAATAACCTCACCTTGCCACCACTGGAACAATAGCTTGTATCTCCAACCTGGCCAGGGCTCGACTCTGCCTCCTTCTCTTCTCACTTTTGGCTAGGTCAGAGATCTGCAGGGCAGCAGAGGGTTGGTCTGGTCACCGTTCAACTCATCCTCATGCTTCTCTCATGTCTGGGCAGGGTAGCAGGAGTGGGAGGGGTCTGGCCCCCTTGCTGCTGCTGTGTGTTCCAGCACAACTCTGCAGGGTCCAGGTCCAGTCAGGTCTTGAGGGGACAACCCTGAAAGGCAGCTCTTGGAGCACACCCAGGCTGCGTCTACACGTGCACGCTACTTCGAAGTAGCGGCAGTAACTTCGAAATAGCGCCCGTCACGTCTACACGTGTTGGGCGCTATTTCGAAGTTGAAATCGACGTTAGGCGGCGAGACGTCGAAGTCGCTAACCCCATGAGCGGATGGGAATAGCGCCCTACTTCGACGTTCAACATCGAAGTAGGGACGTGTAGACGATCCGCGTCCCGCAACATCGAAATAGCGGGGTCCTCCATGGCGGCCATCAGCTGGGGGGTTGAGAGATACTCTCTCTCCAGCCCTTGCGGGGCTCTGTGGTCACCGTGGGCAGCAGCCCTTAGCCCAGGGCTTCTGGCTGCTGCTGCTGCAGCTGGGGGTCCGTGCTGCATATACAGGGTCTGCAACTAGTTGTTGGCTCTGTGTATCTTGCACTGTTTAATGAAAGTGTGTCTGGGAGGGGCCCTTTAAGGGAGCGGCTTGCTGTTGAGTCCGCCCCGTGACCCTGTCTGCAGCTGTGCCTGGCTCCCTTATTTCGATGTGTGCTACTTTGCCGTGTAGACGTTCCCTCGTTGTGCCTATTTCGATGTTGGGCTGAGCAACGTCGAAGTTGAACATCGACGTTGCCAGCCCTGGAGGACGTGTAGACGTTATTCATCGAAATAGCCTATTTCGATGTCGCAACATCGAAATAAGCTATTTCGAAGTTGGGTGCACGTGTAGACGTAGCCCCATGGTGCACAGCTCTGATTGGTGGAACCAGCTGGTCATGGAACAGTGGGCGAACAGCAGTGGACTCAGAATTTCAAATGATCAAGGAGACCTTTCTTGAGCTGTGCACCTGGCTCTCCCCTGTTCTCTGATAACTGAACATCAACATGCAGCCTGCCCTCCCACTAGAGAAACAGGTCACAATTGCCATGTGGAATCTGGCCAGCTCCAACAGCTACCAGTCAGTGGGCCACAAATTCAGCAGCAGGAGGTTTACTGTTGGGGATATACTTCTGCAGGTACTGCACCCTCAGGCTGCAGGGCCTGCATGGGGGGGAGGGAGAGGAAAGAGGAGAGGGGGAAGGGGAGAGAGGGGAGTGGGAAGGGGAGGATGGGTAGGGAGAGGGGACAAGGGAGATAGGGGAGGGGGACTGGGGGTTATGGAGGTTGCCAGGACCCAGAGGTGCTATCCCCCTGGTCTCTAACAGGCTGAATAAGCTCATCTTCATCAGCGACATGGATGCACTTGTGGCTGGCTTTGATGCCCTCA
Source organism: Carettochelys insculpta (assembly GCF_033958435.1). NCBI lineage: Eukaryota > Metazoa > Chordata > Testudines > Carettochelyidae > Carettochelys > Carettochelys insculpta. The sequence goes on along the minus strand of NC_134137.1, from coordinate 94,191,878 downwards.
GTTTCCAAAATTGTTTCAGAGCACTGTACAGGACCCACATACTCATCCAAGCCCAAGAACACAGGGCCACTTGCTATTTCAACAAGAAGGGCTACTGCTCCATGATCATGCAGGGCTTGGTGGGCCACCAAAGACAATTTATGGATGTCTGTGTTGGGTTGTCAGGCCAGACCTAGGAGGCTAGGGTGTTCTGGAACTCCAGCCTGTTCCGGAGGATGGAGCCAGCCACCTGTATCCCCCACTGGGAGTTGGCCGTGGGGTACATGCAGATGCCTTTGTACATGGTGCAGGGATGCAGCTGACCCACTCCTTCCATGGCTGATGAGGCCATACACTGGTCACCTGGTCCCCACACAGGACCTATTCAGCAGTAAAGGGAACCGGTATAGTGCACCTTCAGGCACTTGAAGGGGAGGTTCTGCTGGCTCCTAACCCAGCTGGACATGGGGGAGCAGAATGTCACCTACGTCATGTCCACCTGTTGTCTCCTCCACAACCTGGTGGAATGGAAGGGTGAGGACTTCCTCCCGGGTGAGCGGTGGAGGTGGGGGAACCTAAGAACAACTGGGAGTGGCCCCCAACCAACAAGTGCATGGGGAAGGGTGCACGTCCAGGAGGCCCTGGTGCAGAGCTTTTCCCACAGCTCCCAATGACCATCTCCAGGATACACCCTCCTCGGGGGTGTTGCAGGCCTCCATCCCTTCCCCCTTCCCCACCACCACCCCTCCCCTAGACCATCCCCAAATTCCTATTGAATAAGGAGAGATGGCAGGGGTGGTGCATTAAAATAAATATACTAACCATATTAGAACTTTGAAAACAATAAACATTCATGAAAGAACTATGTACAAATGGTGGGGGGGTTGAGAAGTGGGGGCCACTCAACTAGGAGGGGGACATCTCAACTGGGAGGTGGGCATCTAAACTGGGAGGTGGGCATCTAAACTGGGGAGCTTAATCTATGGTGGGGAAAAGGGCCAGCCACAAGATTCCCTCCTGCCCCAGGGTCAGGGTCCCCCATCGGAGAAGTAGGGAGGTGGGGGGCTGCTATGGGGTTGGGCTCATCGGGGGGAGTAGGGGTCAGGGAGGGCAGGAAGGGTTGGAGGAACAGGGGATCAGTGGGGTCTGGCGAGTAGGGAGGGCCTGGGAGACATGGATGACTGCCATGTCCATTGCCCACTGCAGGGCCTATAGGAGGATATGATGCAGGAGGGGGAGCACTGGTGGGGGTGGGAAGGGGAGTGTCAGGATCTGTGGTCACAGTGGTCTGGGCCAGCCAGGCCTCCAGAAGGTCCTGCAGGTGTGGTTAACCTAGGCCACCCTCTGGTCAGAGACCTGTGCCCACTCCTGCTGCCACTCCTCTTCTCACCACGGCCGCTGCTACATCAGATCATTTTGCTGCCAGAGGGCAGCTGTTTAAGCATAGAGGGTGTCGTGCTCCGGGCAGTTATATCTCCTCCGGATGCAGGCATTTACTGCCATTGGTGGGCTGCTGTCTTGCAGGGGCCCCACTCCATGTTCTACTGGCTCCAAGTCCTCCCTGAGGCTACCTAGGTGCACAGTGGTGGGGGAAGGGGGCTGGCTCAGCTCTCAGAGGGTGCAGCTCTAAAAGGAGAATGGGAGAAAGCGAGTCCTTCCTGCAGCACCCCACCTGAGGCCCCGCACTCCAAGCACCTCCCCCCCAGCCCCTATGAGCAGCAGCCCCTACCCCTGGGCTGTGAGTCAGGGCTGTCCCAGGTGTACATGCCCAGGCCTTCTGCATGGCAGGCCCTGCCACATGGGGAGCCTGTGGTGTCCCATGGGGGTTGCCACAAAGGGGTCCCTGCATGGGTGGCAGAAGAGCTACATGCAGCCATGCCCTCCCCGGCTCCCCATCCCCATGTGTGTGCAGCTTGCGGCACTCTCCACAGGGGCAGATGCTGCCTGTTCCCTGTAGCCAAGCCCATGAGCTGAGAGCTGTAGTTCCCAGTGGTGTGCCTGGGTCAGGCTGTTGCCCGTGCAGCTGTCCCACTCCCAGCCATAGCAGGGGCAGGCTGCCTTCCCTGCCCTCCGAGGCCCTGGGGCTCATAACACCCTCTGTGGTGTTTGCAGCAGGCTGTCAGCCATGCCCCAGGTCTTCCTGCTGGGTGCATGTGGGATGCACAACCATGTATGGGCACACATGCTAAGACTTCTGTGGAGGCCCGTAACACTACCCTCTTGACCTCCACCCCCAGCCCGTGGGTTTGCAAGCTGTGGGGTACTCATCAGATGGTCCCATGAAGAGACCCATTGATACCCATGTCATAGTGATCACAGTGGAGGGGCCTGAGTCCAGAGCGATGATAAGCATCCCCTGGCTGGACTCAGGGTCAGATAGTGGATTCTGGGCAGGCTTTGGCAGGATTCCCAGCTCCTCTGCCACTGTCTGTGTCTGGGGTGCCTCCTCCCCAGTGCTGATCATGGCATGGCTGCGTGCACTGTCCTCACCCCTGAGTAGGTGATTGAGCCCTGTCAAGAAGGGGCAGGTGGCCTTCCCTGCCCCCATCCTCCACCATTTGGCCCAGGCATGCACATAGCCCTGGCAGAGTTTTTTCACATTCTCCCAAACCTGAGTGAGGGTTCAGGCAGGGTGGCCATGGTCTGCCAGGGTTCCAGTGATGCATGAGTAGCCTGGGGCACTGTGGTGTTTGTCACTGGGGTCTAAGAGACCAGCTCATTGGCCCACAGGGCAAGCAGATCCCGGAGCTCAGGGCCAGGCCAAGATGTGGCCTGCTTTCTGCTGCCCTATAGTGAATCCTAGGAGCCCTCTCCAGAGTCCTGGAAGGGGCCAGGGGGTTCTTGGGTATCCTGGGAGAATTTTTAAATGGTGCAGGGAGTGGCTGCCAGGGTGTGGTGATGGCTGCATGCTGCAAACTTGGAGTGACACTTCCAGCTTCCTGCGCAGGGCTTCTGGGGCTGTCTATCCCTTTAAACACAGCTGGGGCACAGGAAATAGAGCTGTGCTTGTGGTGGGAAGGGCACCTCCCAGCTCCAGCTGGTCAGAGCCATGGGCTACCCCTTTGTCAACAAAAGGGGCCCTGATGCATCTACATAGCTGTTTTGTCACCAAAATACTGTCAAGAGAGGCATTATGACTTAACAGGGAGAGTTATAATTTTGCCAGCAAATGTGCCGGGTTTTGCTGACAAAGTGCTGACAAAGCACATTTTGCATGTAAATGCTCAGCATGTGTTTTTTGACAGAAGCCTTTTTTTGTCAGAAAAAAACCCTCTCATGGGCTACGTCTACACTATCCAAAAAGTTTACTAATGAAGCGCTGAAATACATATTCAGAGCCTCATTAGCATGCGGGCGGTCACGGCGCTTCGAAATTGACGCGGCTCATCCAGAAGGGGCTCCTTTTCGAAAGTACCCCGCTTACTTCAAAGTCCCCTTATTCCTATGAGCAGATGGGAATAAGGAGACTTTGAAACAGGCAGGGTCCTTTCAAAAAGGAGCCCCTTCTAGACAACCCGCGCAGTGGAGAGCCACGTCAATTTCGAAGCTCCACAGCCACCCGCATGCTAATGAGGCATTGAATATGTATTTCAGCTCTTCATTAGTAAACTTCGAAATGGCCATTTGAATGGCCATTTCGAGGTTTTTGGATAGTGTAGACATGGCCATGTAGATGTAGCATAGGAGAAAATTAGTAACATGTTTGAAAGAGAGACATTTTGTAATAAAATAGAAATGTAATCTCATGAGTTGTTATTTCCATGCAAATGCAAAGAGCACCCATTGTAAATAAGATTATTTTATTGTATGCTCCTAAATCGACCCCCTTTTATTTCCCAATTAATTTCTGGTACTCATTGCCACTAGATAGAAATGATCTTGGAGTTTACTAGGACTCAGAAAATTAAGGATGAAAGTGTGTTCTGATGGAACAGAGCTTATACCTAAAAACAAGCCTCTTTCTCCTAAGAATTGGAAAAAAAGAACCAGCCCTTTGAATTTGAGGGGAGATCTTCACCCAAGAATTTGGTCTGGCCTGTAGTTGGGAGCCTGTGGTAAGGATTTAATCTTTTAGCCTGCTAAGTTTTCCCTACTAGAAAACATCTTAATTTTATTTCTGTTGCAACCACTTCTGATTTTAACATTTTATGTTTAGTCACTTAAATCTCTAGTTTTGTAGTTAAAATAATGTGTTTTGAGTTTCATGTAAACTCATACAGTGTGCTGTTTAAACTGAACTGTTTGGTAATTCCAGATAAAATATCAAAAAGTTGAATATTGACACTTTCCAGTGACAACAAAATGTTAAGATCTGAACTGTCCAGAAGAAGGACTGGATAATTCAGCATACATTATAGTGGAATTTGGAAAATGGAGTCTGCTGAGGCAATCCTTGGGCTGTATGGATGCAGACTTCTGACAGAAAAGTTCCCGACATGCTGCAGTTCTCAGAGCTGCTCCAAGGATGTATCTTGCATGATGAGATGGTGTTGTGAGCAGCCCAGGTTGGGACATGTAACATCAAAGCAGTACACAACATCCAAGATTCTGGGGCAGGCTGTGACATGAGCCCTCACTGGTTTGCTGGATTTTATCCCAGAAACCAAATTACACAGCAGGTAAAATTGGGAGCTTGACTGTTTCCCTTTGCCACTCTTCCCTTCTCTTACTAATATTCCATACGGTTTAAACTACCTACTCAACTGTAAGGTGGTCTCTTAAAATGTTCAAGTCACTAGGAGGTTTGTTAACGTAAGAAAAACGGACATCTGTCACAGTAAAACTATGTCTCCTAATCAACCTTCCCTGTAAGCTGAGCACTTGGGTGGCCATCCAGGAGAGATTCACATGCTGCTCAGCTGATTAGCAGAGTACCTACAGCCTGCTTTTCTACTAGTGATGCACATCTGTACATGTCTTGGTGTACATTACAAAATTTATTCCACCCATGGATGTTAAAAATAGAAAGAACACTACTCCCAGTTATGTTAGCTATACTGGCAGAAGTACCCTTCTCCTTCTTTTGGAGTAAGATGTCTCTACACAAGTGTGATAGTTGGTGAAGGAGGTGGAAAGAGAATACTCTGGCATAGCTATGTGATTTATAGGTGCAATTTCTTTTCTCCATGAGCCTAACAGATATACTTACGCAGGCAATATTTTGTAGTGTAGACCTGGCCTGTGTAACAGTTTATTAGAGTTCTACTGCTGGGAGTTGAATTATTTATTTAGGTTGCTGGAATATAGAAGCAAGGGAGTGGTCTGTCTATGTAAGGGTACTATGGTTCTTGGAATCTCTCATCTTTGCTTTGACCATTTCTTGGATCTGTCAAGGGACAGCATCTGAAAATAAGCTTGAATTGTTCATCTCAAGTCTTGAAATCCTGTTGTTACATTAGTATTGATTCTAGGAGAAAGCTGTTGAAATTGTAAAGACATTTAAGGAAATGGACCCTAGCCTTTGCTTAGTGCTATATTTAAGGCAGTGATCAATACAGCACCAGAGGGCCACTAAATTGCCTGGATTAGCATGAAGACTATACTAACCACAAAACCAAGGACTTTGTATCTGGCACTTGTCACTAATAGGGACATTGCAAATAACCTCCTAGATAAAAACAGTCTTTGAACTGAGCCTCATGAGAAATAAAGGGAAGGTGAGAAGGTGTTCGGACAAAATGGCTGATATAAAAGACAGCCAGATTGGGTCTTACTGAAAGTGGGAGCTGCACCATTTGTACTTAGTATGGGCTGGAATGTGCCAAACCCACAGATTCCTGAGGTGAAGGAAAAACTACTCACTGAGGGAAAATGGTATCATTGAACACATAATGGAACCAGCAAAGTAGTCTGGACTCCATGTTATCTGTTCTGAAAGAAAGCAGTTACCACTATACCATCATGGGCCAAATGGGTATTTGCACACTACAGGTAAAAATGAGTCTCCTGATACAGGTAGGCAGACTCATGGTAGCAGGGCTTGAGCTAGCACGCTTAAAATAGCAATGTGGATATTGCAGTGTGCTGCCTCCATATTGAGCTGAAGCGCACACAACTCTTAGGCTGTGGCCACACTTGGCCAAACCTTCAAAATGGCCATGCTAATGGCCAAATCAAAGAGTACTAATGAGGCACTTGACTGAATATTCAGTGCCTCATTAGCATTCGCACGCTTCTGGATGCGGTGCTTTGAAAGCACCTCTTTCAAACGGCGTGGCTCGGTGTGTCTACACCAGGGCCCTTTTCGAAAGGGTCCCACACATTTCAAAATCCCCTTATTCCCCTGAGCTCGAAAGCAGCTGGAAGCGTGTGAATACTAATGAGGCGCTGAATATTCAGTTCAGCGCCTCATTAGTATTCTTCGATTTGGCCATTAGCATGGCCATTTAAAAGGTTTGGCCAACTGTGGCCACAGCCTCAGAGCCTGAGTGGGAATATCTGCCCTGCTAATTTTTGCATCCAGCTAAAGTTCCACAAGTAAAAAATCTGTCTAGGCTCACTCCCAGCTTCTGTGCAGACATACTGGAAGATACTTGATGAAACAGTAACAAAGGCAAGATATATTTTTTCTCACTATTGAAGATATTATCTCCAAGTTTACAATTGCTGCAGTAATATGCTTCTCACCAGATACAGCTAGGGGATTCTGGCAATTTCTGCTTCCCTCTGAAAGTGCCAACCTGAAAAATTTTATAAAGCCATTTGTAAGATATTGCTTTTTATTACCTACTGTTCAATACCATGAGCACCCAGCTACAGCAAAAGCTTTCACCTAGGATTGAATGTGTTTGCTTTGTAACTTCCTTAGAGCCATCACTCTACCAATTATTAATGGCCTGAACCAGTAGTGATTGGCATTCATAACACTTAATTACCCTGGGAGAAGTTAAAAAAAAAAAAAACAGATTGACAGGACCAGATGAATACCCAGAAACCAGCTACTTCTAGATAGATCTAAGAAGGTCAAAAACAGAACACCACTTGTCATCACCCCAACTCAAACCCTTCCTGCACATTGTCAGCAACCCCCAACCTGTGATATAACATATACTACACTCTGAGATACTTTGGGTGAGAGGCCTGTTCTCTCCTACAGACAAACACCTAACCTCAGGAAAATTTTCACTAACAACTGCATGCCATACCGTGGAAATACTAATCCTGGAACTTTTCCTTGCAACAAACCCTGTTGCCAATTTTGCCCACACATTTACTCCAGAGACACGATCATTGCACAGAAACGCATCAGTTACACAAAAGCTCATCGCCTAATAAATTATTTTGTTACTCTTTACACTGCTACATGACTGCTTTTTTGTTTCAGAAGTAATTGGCTCGATGCATGAATTACTGGGTGAAACTGTATGACCTGAATTATATGGAAAGATACAATGCATGATCATATAGTTTCCTTATGTTTCTATCCAATATTAAATTAGTCGTTTACCATCATCGCAGAAAACATACATGTTTTTTAGTTTTAAAAAAAAATATTTTTAGGTATTAGTAGTGAGCAGTGGCATTTCTGTTTATGGTATCTCAGGAATCAGAATCATACATTGTTATTATCATTTGGTTTTGGAACTAAGGGACTTTCGAAGTCCAGGGGGTCGTTTCGAAAGGCCCCTGTCTACATGGGCGGTGTGCGTTTCAAAAGTGGCACTTTTGAAACACGCGTGGCCGCCATTATGCTAATGAAGCACTGCATATTCATGGCAGTGCCTTATTAGCATATTATAAAATGGCTCATTAGCATGCCTCTTCCGAAAGGTAGGGGCTAGTGTAGCCACGGCCAAGGTGAATACACAGTGAATTCTTTGATTTATGACATCTTTATGAGTTGTGACTCTGATCCACCAATGAGAAAGCATTTAATGAGAACTGTTAATACTGATACTCTCAAAACCTACAGTTGTCAGTATTGCACAAAAAACTCATTTTTCTCCATTGCAGAACTGCAGACATACTTCATTTTTATTATTTTCTTTCTCAGTCTTGAATGTACAATTTTCCTTTAGTCTGTTTCATTTTTTCCCTTACATTAGTGGCTGAAGTGAACACTCTGTGCTTTCTTCATATGACCGCATTCATATCCCCCAATCACTCAGAAGTGTGGTAGGTTTTCAATCTTGTAAACATCTTTTTCCTACTCTGTCGTAGAGGGTTCCACCAGGAGCTGTCAATCACCAGCAGAAACAAGCCTTCTACCTAAGAGCTCTGCTTTCTGTACTTGTAAATGCCACACTCAGAACACACTCTTCACTATCATTTACAAGACATACACACAGCTGGTGTTCTTGTTCCACTATTTTCTTTTCATACGCTCAGTGACTTCTAACAAGCATCCTAAAGTGCTGTTTTTCGGACTACAGTTTATTTTTCATTACTCTATGTTCTGACACCTGGAGAAGGAGAGGATTTTTTTCGTCCCTACTATAAATATATTTTAACCAGCATGCCCCAAATATTGCTAATCAGTCTTGTTAAAACACTCCTTTAAACATTTAGGCCGTGGCTACCTTAGCCCCCACTTTTCGAAAGGGGGATGCTAATGAGCCCCTTCGGCAGATGCTAATGAGGCTCTGGTATGAATATACAACACCACATTAGCATAATGGTGGCTGTGAGTGTTTTGAAAATGCCACTTTTGAAACAAATGCTACTCGTGTAGACAGGGGCCTTTTGAAAGAACCCCCAATTTATTTGGTTTCCCATTTGGTTTTGGGAAAAAGGGGCTTTCACAATCTGGGGGGTCCTTTGAAAAGGCCCCTGTCTACATGATCAGCGTGCATTTCGAAAGCAGCACTTTCGAAATGTGCATGGCTACCATTATGCTAATGAGTAGTGCATATGCATAGCAACGCCTCATTAGCATCTCTCAAAGTTGCTCATTAGCATCCCCCTTTTGAAAGGCGGGGGCTAGTGTAGCCTCAGTCTTAGACTTGTTTAATGACCCAGTGAAAGGCTATGTGTTGAATGGATTAGAACTTCAGCTGATGTAAATAGAAGTAGCACCAGTGGTTCTATGCTTACAGGCATCGCGTGACAATCTGACTGGTTATAGTTAAGAGATGGAAATTCTTTCCAATGAAAAATTTCAATTTTCACAAAAAATTATCCTGAATCAGCATGGAAAATACAATTTATTTAGTTATTTATTTATTTTTTCGGAGCTGAGCAGGAAGGCAGGAGGTAGCACATATCAGCATGTTGCCTCGCTGGTCTTATAGCTGTCAGGATGGCTGAGAGGCCTGGTTCACAGCCTGGCAGCCTTTCAAGGTTTTTCTTCATTTCACTAGAAAAATGTGAGATTGACAAGCATGTTCCAGGAAGAGCTATTGTTTCAATTTCCTGACAGAATATCACAAGAGTACAGCAAAACTGAAATCTTAAAGAAATTTCAGAGCTTGTGAAAATTTCCAATTGGAAAACCATGCTGCCAGGGGGAAAAAAAAGGGGGAGAGAGAGAAACAGAGAGAGAGAGACAAAAATCAATGTGAAATGACGTTTTATTTCAGTAGCTGCTGGGTATGCAAAGCTTTAAATTTGCCCGGAGAGTCAAAAGTTTAATACTATGTTCAGGTTCTTTTTCTTACAGATGTATGCATAGCTCCATGAAGAGTAGGGCATAATAGAAGATGGCAGTAAGTTCTTAAATTAAAGTATAAAGATGTGGTGGGATCAGTTAATTTTACTTGAGTAGGTTGAATAACTTCCTGAAGCTGTATAAAGAACAGGATAATTTTTACTGAGAAAAATTAAACAATTTTATTGCTGAACTAATGATCAAACACATTACTTTGAGCCATGGTTCCAAATTTATGTTATGCTTTTGTTCTTCTAGCATTAACCATGTATACTTGAAGGCTGGGTCTACACGTGCCCCTTCCTTTTGAAAGGAGCATGTTAATGAGCAGGTTCAAAATACGCTAATGAGGAGCTGCAATGAATATGCAGAGCCTCACTAGCATAATGGTGGCCACGGTGATTCGAAAGTACGGCTTTTTGAATCGCGCACCGCCTGCGGAGGCAGGACCTTCTGAAAGGACCTCACCCAGTTTTCAAAAGCCCTTCTTCTGATCACCAGATAGGAAGAAGGGCTTTCAAAAACTGGAGTGGGGTCCTTTCAGAAGGTCCTGTGTCCACAGGCTGTGCGCAATTCGAAAAGCCGCACTTTTGAATTGCCGCAGCTGCCATTATGCTAATGAGGCACTGCATATTCATTACATCATCTCATTAGCATATTTCAAACCTTCTCATTAACATGCCCCTTTCAAAAGGAAGGGGCACGTGTAGATCCAGCCAAAAAGTTTTCATGTACACTTGTGTGTGCATTTACAAAGTTTGCATATGATGCCAACTCTGGAGGGACTGCAAGTTGGTTGGAGGATAGAATAAGAATTCAAAATAATTTAAACAAACTGGAAAAACGGTCTGAGATATATAGGAAGAAATTCAATAAAGATAAATGCTAAATATTCCACTTTAGAAGAAACAACCAGTTTCATTCACACAAAACACCTGCCAAGCATGGAGTATGGTGGAAAGGGATTTGAGGCTCAGCATGGACCACAAGTGAAATATTAATCAAGAGTCTGTCAAATTTTTAACAAACAAACAGACAACTAACCCCTCCAAAAATACATCATTGTGGGATGAACTAGGACTGTTTGTAAAGAAGAAACAAAAAGTGATTCTTCTACTTCATTCTGGTTTGTTTAGGGATCTTACAGTTCTTGAAAGGCAGGCAGCCAGACAGACAAGAAGACACAAACTAAAATATATAGTAAACTATTCATTATTAGATTCCCTGTGATGACCCAATAAATACTAATATTTATTATTTTACTCAGATTTAACACTCCCAAGGAACTTCAGGGTTCTATAATGTGTGAAAACATAAAACCCGAAACAAAAGATAGTTGCTACCCTGAAAAGTTCACAGTCTAAGAGTAAACCAGAGTAACATCGGATCTAACGAGACATATAATTCTTCATACACGCTAATTTGTGATGCTAATGTTCAGCAGATACCTATTTGACCTGCTTTACTCATAAATATCTAAGCAGCTAATTTTAGTCCTTTCATATAATATCTCAAAATAAATGGCATGACTGTCTTTGTAGGAGAGTCATTAAGTTCATAAATTTCTTAAATAATTCTCTGGTACCATTTTAAGAAAAATAAGAACATATTTGTCCCATCAAAACAAAAAGCAGTCAAGTAGCACTTTAAAGACTAGCAAAATGGTTTATTAGGTGAGCTTTCGTGGGACAGACCCACTTCTTCAGACCATAGCCAGACCAGAACAGACTCAATATTTAAAACACAGAGAACCAAAAACAGTAAGCAAGGAGGACAAATCAGAAAAAGATAATCAAGGTGAGCAAATCAGAGAGTGGAGGGGTGGGGGGGAAGATCAAGAATTAGATTGAGTTAAGTATGCAGACGAGCCCCTATAGTGACTCAGAAAGTTCACATCATGATTCAAAAAGTAGTGCTTCTCAGAAAAATTTAGATAAAGCATTTTCATTGGACACAGTTCTCAGGACTAGAATGGAATTTATTATTCAAATGGAATACAGCCAGAGACTGATGGTTAAGAAACTTAATTAGTATGTGGGAGACCCAATTTCAGGCTGGCTCGGAGTCACATGAACAACTTGAAACAGACTTCTACCTCACACTTGAGCGTCCTCACCCCACCCTATTCCTTTCAGAAGGGAAGAAAATATTGATTTTAGTTTACTAAGCAGAAATTGTAGTGGCTTTTGAGAATAGGTCTTGGCACCTTGAAGCTTATCAGGTCAAGTTGCCTAAAATTGCAGTATGGGACATAGCAGAACAGATGCACTATTCCAACAAATAGCTTGACTCTTCCAGGAAAAGCAAACATTCAGCATTACAAAGAAGGTGAGGGATGATGGAAGATTCCACTCCACTCTGTTTCCAGAGAATGTCCCACCACAAAGTCCAGTTAGCTTTGTGGAGCGTAATTTGAGGTGGAGTTTCATCCTGAGTAACTTTAGTGATAAATGTACATGTATTCTCATTTTCCAAAGGCCTGGGTTGAATAAACAATTTTGTTGACAGGATGCATGCAGATTATTTTATAGTCATAGCAATAGTATGTTGCCAGGTTAAAAAAGTTCAGTGTGACTCACTTGGCAGTGACAGTGATCTTTACCACCACAAAGGTACATGAAAACCAACTTGTACGGAGACTTTTCACAGACAACTGTACAAACGCGAACAGACAAAGGCAAGTAAAATAATGTAACATTTCTTTGTTCTCAGAGGGCACAATGCTAGTCAGCATCTTTCTATCATTACGTAGGAGCTTCATAAATTTTGATTGAAAATACAAAACTGCAGGTGAAATGCTACACGTATGAGAAATTAAATGTGAGGTGACTTCATCGACTGCAATGTGCCAACAGCTTCAGATTTCTGTTGAGGATTTGCATTTCTTATTAACATCCGGTGTGACACAAGTTTGGCAAATATTCCAATTTTTGATGGACAGCTGGTGGTTCAGAGGAACAGAAGGCATCTGCTCCAATGCTAAAATATGTGATTTTTTTGCTTCTTTTCTGCAATATATTGATCTTTTGTAGGTTATTTATAGAGACACAGGGTCAAACATAACCATTACTCTTGCCAAAAGCCTATGCCTGAAAGTTGGCTCAGTGAGCCTAATATCATCTTTTGGTCTAAAGGTTACCAAAGAAGTTACATTTTGAATTTATTCATGTGTAATAAGGAGCTAAAATAGCATAAGTCAATGCTTAATTGCTTTTGAGACTCAGAAAATATTGGTTACGAATTAAAGCATTTTTGCTGAAATTATAGAAACCATGATTTTATTATTTATTTCTCTTTTGTTTGTAGAACTGAGTTTATCAGAGCAAATCGTGGTACACCAAAAGGCTTTTAAATATGCTTGGGTGGGTAGCGGTTCACTTAACCTTTTCCATCCCTGTGCAGAATATTTTTATGTGTGCCAAGGCATGTGGGAATACCAGTAGAAACACAAAACCTAGCCATGCGTATTCTGCTAATCATCAGTGAAGCATTCAAATTTCTCTTGAGTACCTGCACAAGTGCACAGCTTACAGGGAACACTGTAGGACAGTATACGTTAATCATGGAAAGAGACAGAATTTATACTAATTTAGTCTTGTTTGACAGTTTATGGGTCAAATCTAGTCATCCGACTAGCATGAGTTCCCAATGGAAGGCAGCTTTTCTATTTTAAGTACACAAGAAAAGCCATTTGGGTCAGATCAAAGGTTCATGTAGCCCAGTATTTTGTCTTTTGGTAGTGGTCAATGCCAGGTGCCCTACAGGAATGAATAAAACAAGTTATAATGAAGTGTTCTGTCACTCATTCCCAGTTTTTGACAAACAGAGGGTTGGGACACCAGCTCTGCGCATCCTGGCTAATAGTCATTGATGGAACTATTATCCATTAATTTAGCTAGCTTTTTTAACCCTGTTATAGTCTTGGCCTTCTCAACATCCTCTGGCAAGGAATTCTACGATTGACTGTGTGTTGTGAAAAGAAGTACTTCCTTCTGTTTGTTTTAAACCTTGCCACCCGACATCATAATGCATGAGCGTATTCTATGTAAAATCAGTCTCAATGGTACATTCTCTTGTGGACTTCAAAGAGCCTTTGGGTCCTTCTGCATTTTTGGTGCAGGGTTTAGTTATGGGGCTTAGAATTGGGAAGTGTTTGGGAATATAAGGTCTGTTTGAATTATGAGAGTCACTGGAAAGGCTTTCTCAAAGGAGTATTGCTGAGCATTAAGTCGAAATGAGCAGAGAATAAGTATTGTGCATGAGGGTCGGCAATAAGTGCTCTACAGGCCAAATACAGTTTGCCAGGGTTAGCCCCTGCTGGGTCTCCAGACAAATGGCAAACTACAGCCAATGAGATCTGCGAGTGTCCATGTCTGTGTATTCTCAGGTAAATAAAGTTCTGGAGGCCCATGGGTTAACCCTGGTAAATCACATCCAGTCCAAGGGATTCTCATTGTTCACCCCTGCCGTGAGCTTTAAAAAGGGATAGTTTGAAAACAGAAGTATCAAAATTTCTTATTGGCCAGCACATTCCCTCACAGCCAGATATGGTAATGTAGCAATTCATTTTCATTTTCCATGCCAGATAGCCCTGTTTCCATGCCCTTGCTTGAATTGTTCTCTTTTTCACATTTCATTTCTCCAGCCAGGTCGTTTACAGTCTCACCCCTTCTGTGGTAACAATAGAATCCACAGATAAGAAGTCCATCATCCTGTACAGTGTTTCCAACTCCCAGCTTGCAAGCTCCAGTTCTTGTACCCTCTTTTTCAGGGAGGCTTTCCCACCTCTTCTCAAGGCAAGGGAAGAGAACCCAGGCTCATCATCAACTCTTGTTTCCAGCCCAGGAGGACTTTGTTTAAGCAACTAGGAAATTCTGACAGCTTCTGGCTTCTGCCTGTCCACAAATGCCTTCTCCAGAGCTTCCAGCTACTTAAGGAGGATTCTCTTGGTAATTCTCAAGCCATGCTATGCATCTGATTTGAAGCCTTCTAGTCCAACTGTTCATGGCCCAGCCGTTACCTATAGCTCAGGAAACAGCCCAGCTATTAACTCCTGAGTGGTTGTGGTAATATGTGCTATGTACACCCCATCATGAAGTCAAGGAAAATAACTGAACTGGAGAAAGTGAACATTGATTAGTTAGATAATTCTGAAAGAAATGAGCTTCACTTTAATTTTGTAATTGGTTTGAACACATCATATTTTTAACCACTAATAATATGGAAATCTGTATATAGCTGTGTTGTCTTAATGGCCAAAGCCTTTTTTCTGCATAGATGGCGATTTAACTAACATTATAGTATTTCCCCTTAATTTGTCAGTTAGGTCTCAGCTAGACATCTCTTTCCAAAATGGTTAGTGACTCTTGGATGTTTTTTCAGTTAACAGCTTGCTTCTCAGCGGGCTAGAAAATACCTGTGTCTCACAGATGCCTATCACGGACTGGGCCAATCTGCATGGATGCTGTCAGACACAATCTACTGATAGAGAAAGATTGTTTATATTATGTGTGGCCTGATCGTCAACATAAAGAAATTAAAACTTCACCAAAATGGGCCCAATGATTGCCTCAGGACTATTGTGGCTATATAGCCCAGAAAACTCTTAATCTTCTCTTTCAGTTGCCTATCATGATCTTCAGGTCAGGTTTATAAGTGTTCTCTTCTGATTTGTGAAAATTTGGCCAGGATTTGGATCTCAGCCACTAAAGAGCTGAGAGTAAGCTCAATGAATGGAATTTACGAGAGACAGACTCATCTTTACTTAGTGGGGTGGTAGCTCTATAATGAATCATGAGTCTAATATGCTTGTACACTTCAGGATTCCTATAGCAAGGGGAACCCTGCAAAAGATTCTGATGTACCCATGATGGGATGTTGATCCTGGGTTGATTATGTAGGGTTATAGCATGGAGTAAGATCATGGGAAACAGTAGGAGGTATTTTTCTTCGTAGTGAAAATAAGAAGTCATTAAAATGTACATAGAAAATATTTTAAGGATGTTGTTTCTAACTCCATCTTTCACTGTCCTGCCCTACGTGTCTCGTATTCCCTGTGTTGCTCCTCCATATCTCCCCAGCCATCTTCCCCCTTCTTTCTTTGTCCCTTGTATACTCCTGTTTGGCCTGCCACCATTTCCCACAGCTGCTCTTTCTCTCTATATTACCCCTATTTTTCCCCTTTTCCACTGGCCTGCTAAAAAATTCTACCTGGGGACTTGATGTGAAATTCAATAGTGTTTAAAGCCAGATGGGTCATCTTGGCCATCTTTTCTGACCTTGTATATATTGCATGAATTTTCAGAGGGATACGGGTGTTTTCTTTTTTCTGAATGATGTTAGAGAAGTACTGATGATTGAGCATTCTTCATGTAAGAAGTTGCTCCATGAATCACGGTCTTAAACAAGTGTCATATGTAATTTTTATAAACAGGAAATTGTTCCTCACTAATAGTCACTATCCATCTATCTACCCTATGTGTTTGCTCTACCAGTCTTTGCATTATGCTCATTTACCCGTAAGAGATTCATGCAGTGTGGTCTTCTATACTTTGTTATAACACTTAGGGTGTGTCTACACTAGCTGGCTACTTCGAAGTAGCCAGCACAACGTTGAAATAGCACCCGTTGCGTCTACATGCGCTGGGTGCTATTTCAACGTTGAAATCAACATTAGGCAGCGAGACATCGAAGTCGCTATTCACATCCTTAGATGGGAATAGCGCCCTACTTCGACGTTCAACGTCAAAGTAGATTGTGTGTAGACGATCCACGTCACTCTACTTCGAAATTGCGGGGTCCTCCATTGCGGCCATCAGCTGAAGGGTTGAGAGACACTCTGTCCAGCCCATGCAGGGCTCTATGGTCCCCGTGCAGCAGCCTTAAAGGCACCATGGACCCAGATTTCCTGTGGCAGGAAGCTGAGAGCGTGCAGGCAGCAGCACAGGCACGTGCTAGCCCTGCACGCTTCTCAGAGGCCCCGATCCCCACTGCCTTCATCCATGGCCTCAAGCCAGCCCCCGAGCACTCCCAGGGCTCCCGTCCCGAGGGGACCCAGGCACCCCCAGCAGCCAGGTGGGGGGGCCAAAAGGCAGGGAGCCCCTCCTGGTTGAAGGCTGAGCTCCAAGACCTGCTGAGGCTCTGGGGTGTGGAGGAGGTGCTCCATGTGATGGGGAGCAAGCGGCAAAACGCAGAAGCATTCACCCGACTGGCCGAGGGCCTGGCCGCCTGGGGTCACCCTGCCCGCTCTCCGGATCACGTCCGGGGTAAGGTGAAGGAGCTGCGGCGGGGTTACGCCTGGGTCTGGGACTCGGCCAGCTGGTCAAGGGCTGCCCCCTGCCACTTGCCCCTATTACAGGGAGCTCAGGGCCATCCTGGGCCCCGGGACACCTCCTCCCCCCCCCGGCCACCCTTGACACCATGGCCAACGAGCCCCAGCAGGCCTTGGAGCCAGAGTCCGGCCCAGAGGCCAGCCCCGCACCCTGGGGCCCATCCGAGGAGCCCTCCCCTCTTGGGACAGTGGAGGAGGGGTCCAGCAGCGAGGATGAGGGGCTCCTCATTGACCTCCCCTCCTGGAGCACCAGCCGGGCATCCGCCCACCGGGCTTCCCCCGACCGTGGCAATGGATGGTCAGGTACATACCCCACAGAGTACACAACCATGGGCCACAGGGTGGGGGCACCAGACATGACCAGGAGCCTCACACACCCCCAGCGGACCCCCACCCATGAATGCCCAGCCACAGTACAGTCTCAGGATGGCAGCACGGCCATCAGCACCCGTCAGCACCGGTACCCATGGACAGAACTCAGTCTTGACCCTGGGAGTGGGGGGACAATGCCCTGGCGACAGCCAACAGGGACATCAAACCCACTGACGGGGACAGAGACCCAGCACCCAAGAGGGGGCGGGGAGAATAGGCCATGGGCCAGGGCACTGTACTAACAGCCTTCCCCTCCCTCTCTCCGTCTCTCCAGCTGCAGCATCTGACACCCCATGCAGCCAGGCACACTCTGTTGTCCTCGACAGACTGCCACAGCCACCGCCAGCACCTGGAGACATCCCCAAGGCCAGCGGGATGGTCCTGCCACCGCTGGACTCTGGGGATGGCCCTGGTGGACCCTCAGCTCCTGGAAGCTCTCCAGCAGCAGATTGCGGTGGCAGAGGAAAGACTCAGTTTTGACCAGGAGGAGTCCACCCGGCAGTGGGTGGCATGGGAGGACTTTATGGGGGTTTTCAGGGACATAGCCAAGATGATCTGGGAGGCCGTCGCCCGGCTCCCGCCCCACCACTGCCCCCCAGGCCACCCTCCCCACTGCCCCACCCTCCTCGCCGCCTGCTGCCCCACCTGCCACTCCACCTGCCTCACTGCCAGCTGCCCCACCTGCTGCCCCACCCGCCTCACCACCGGCAAGCTCCACAGAGCCCACTGGGGCTGAAGACTGGCCAGTGGAGGCATACCGGCCATACCTGCCAGTCCTCCCAGCCCCCAGCCAGCCACACTGGGGACCATGGACATGGGGAGGGGTGGTTGCAAGCCATACCCACTGGAGCTCGTGCCCCTCTACCCCCACCCTGGACTCATGGGGGCCCGGTGGATGGCTCGGCTGTTGGCCCATGTACATAGTTGTCCCCCTTTTTGTATATAGTTGTCCCCCTTTGTGTAGATTAGTTGCAGTTTCTTTGTTGAATCAAAGAAGTTATCCAGTTTAAAAAAAAAAGGTTTTATTTTACAAAAAGCTGGAGGCATGTGCTTGTAGGGCGGGTGGCAAGCGGATGTTGGGGGCGGTGTGCGGGCATTGCGGGCTGTGTGTGGGGGGGGTCTTCTTGGGAAGGCCAGGGAGGTGCTTAGGGGTCTCCCTGATCGAAATGGGCCCGCAGGGCCTGGTGGACCTGTAGCCCTTCATGGTGGTCCTGGCGGCTGGGTGCAGCGGCCAGTTGGGGGAAGCCCATGCCAGCGTCAACCGCCCACCCCTGGACAAAAGCCTCCCCCTTGCTCTCAACAATGTTGTGGAGTGTGCAGCACGTGCCTACAACCTGGGGGATGTTCTGGAGGCTGACATCCAGTCAGGCAAGGAGGCACTGCCAGCAGCCCTTCAGACAGCCAAATGTTCTCTCCACCACCTGGTGGGCGTGGTTCAGGTGGACATTGAACCGCTCCTGGCTGGCGTTGAGGTGGCTGGTGTATGGGCACATGAGCCAGGGCTGGAGGGGGTAGGCCACATCCGCCACAAGGCAGAGGGGCACGGTGGTGTCCCCCAGAGGGATCTCCCTCTGGGGGATGTTGGTCCCCGCCTCCAGCCAGCGGCACAGGCCCAAGTTCCTAAAAACACAGACATTGCATGTGCAGCCGGGCCAGCCCACGTACACATCCTGGAAGCGGCCCCGACTGTCCACCATGGCCTGCAGGACCACGGAGTGGTAGTCCCTGTGGTTGATGTATCTTCCTCCGCTGTGGTCCGGGGCGTGGATGGGGACGTGGGTCCCATCCAGAGCCCTGAAGCAGTTTGGGAACCCCATGGGGGCGAATCCGGCGACGGCTGCGTCCAGGTCCCTGAGTTGGACGACCCTCTGGAGCAACATGGCGTTAAGCGCACGGACCACCTGTTGGGAGGGAACGCAGGTGCCCATGAGGCTGTGCAGGGTGCTCCAGGGCCCTTCCCCCAGGCCCCGCTCCCAGGCACCTCCCCGGGTACTCCACTTGCCCAGCCCGTCCCTCCCTGGTACCCCTCCCTTTCCAGCCCCACACCTGGCCCCTCCCTCCCTCCCTCCCTCCCTCCCCAAGCCCACAGCTGCCCCCCTCACCCCCCAGTGGGTGTGTGCCTGGGCCTCCTTACCTCCATGATGACAACCCCGACTATGGCCTTTCCCACTCCAAACTGGTGTCCCACGGAGCTGTAGCTGTCTGGAGTGGCCAGCTTCCAGACAGCTATTGTGACCCTCCTCTCGACAGGGAGGGCACGCCGCATCTGGGTGTCGTGGTGCCTCAGTGCTGGGGTGAGCCACTGGCAGAGCTTGAGAAAGGTCTGCCGGCACATGCGGAAGTTCTGGAGCCACATATCGTCGTCCCACTCCCGCATGACGAGCTGCTCCCACCACTCGGAGCTGGTGGGGTAGCTCCAGAAGCTTGACTGAAAAAAAAGGCACACAAAAACTACATACCAGCTGTATTTTTCATCACTTTACCTCATTTTTCTCAAATGACAATATGACTTCTTTGCTCTTGTCATATAATATATTTATTAGACTGGAGCTTTCAGAAGGATATGTTTGCAAGCATGTGGAACTTATTTTTTTTTTAATGATAGCTCTGTGAGATTGTTCATGAAATCAGAGCAATCTGTACAAGATCAAAACTCTGTGTGATAACATAGAGAGTCCAAATATTACTATAGATATAAATACAGAAAGGGAATTTATGTGTAAAGTAATTGTCATTTTCCAGTCATAAATTTAGGCACCATATTTGCTATTGGATTGAAAAGTGAGTATACAACTTTTGTTTTAAATCTCACTTTGTATTTTGGGGAAGAAAAACAATATAATGTGACGTGATACAAAGTGAGATTATAATTTCAGATCAGACACAACTACCAGTTCAGACAAAAAAAAGTCAGTCTGAACTGAAAGTGGGCAGGTGTAATTGACTTTGTGCTTGTCCAAGAGATACTAAAGAGAGTTCAAGAGCACTGCGTTTTTCATTGAGGGTCTCACATAAATTGCAAATTTGCTCATATGGGCATTAGTAGCAGTTCGCATAGCACAGTTTGTTAACAGTCTTTTTCATGATGCATGAAATTTATTAAAGCATACTGGAAGAGGCTTCCAGATAAACAATGCATGGGACATTATTTTGTTTTACTTACAGAAAAATCCAACATTAAATTTAAGAAACCAAGTCAATATATTATAAAAAAGTCTGAAAAGCAGTAATTTAAAAAGATTCTAAAAATGCCTTATAGAAGTAGCATAGCCTGTTTTGTTATTTGACTGTCTTGAAAATGATATATATGCTTCTGGTCTGACAAAAGGCTTTAATCAGGCTTTTGATGGAACTAAAGTTGAATGCAGTTAGAAGTTGGAAGAGAACATTTACCATTTTTTCAAATTGGATTGGTTACTTTTGATCTGTAATTGTACTGAATTGTATATGGAAAGAATGTAGCATTAAACAAAGATGAAATGCTTTTATGATATGATAAAAATATAAGGGTAATATATTTCTTCTATTAAAACTCTATAATTATTATAAAAATTGAGTCCTCTGTGTTTCTAAAAAGTGATCGCCCTGGAAATTTGTTTAAAAAAAAATCAAGCTATTGTTTACCTAAGTCTCCATTTAACGTGAGTGTAATCTGAAACAAACACAAAAACAAAAACCTGAGGTAAAAGAACTCCTCCAATCTTGTCAGAGATGGCAAATTTTAAGCAGATCAGTATGGGAAGGGAGCTCAAAAACAGAGCAGTTGAGCAGGAGCAGATGAGCAGTGATACAAGCTGGATATGAGAAGTCTTGAGTTGAATATCACTGGAGGACAAATGAGTCGCAATCCTTCTCAAAGAAGTTAATTTTATTTTCCTGCAAGGAAAATTCATGGCAATCACATGCACATATCAATAGCTCCTTAATAACTTTGGTGACAATGTCAAGGTGAATGTCTTCATTTCCATCCCCAAACAATCATTGTCAAATATTGATATAATTTTTGATCCATTCTAGAATTTTTTGAAATTTCTTGATGAACATTCAATGAATCTCTGTTCAGTATTTTTAAAACTTGTGCAATTATATTCATTGTATTCTAGCATTCATCATGTCCCTACAAGTGTAACCAAAAGAACTATATCTAAATATGATTGACATATTCAGCATAAATTTGTTGCAAATTAAAAAGAATGCATGTTATTAATTATGTCTTTGCAAAGCATGTCCATAAAACCCTGGGAAATTTGCACCAATCTCACTCTACATTTGTTAGTCTTGCAGCATTAACATTGTATGTCAATTACAAAACTATTTCATATTTAGAGAAAAGAAAACTCTTGCATTAACATAGGATGGCACAATCTTCAATTTCTAGTCTTCCAGTAGGATGAGTTCAAGGTCAACCATTCATGCATTCAGAATGAGGAAATTATACATCTCTGACTAAAGTGAATAGAGATGAATATAGCAGAGAAAGACTTCATTCTGCATGCCACCATGGGCAACAAACATTAAATATTACGTTAACCTTTCTTGTCAAAAGTACAGAGAAAGAAGGAAAAACAAGGTGTTTGAAAAATAAAGCATTAACTAAAACTTTCATAATAATGTATTGTTCTATTCCCTTCATCTGGAGAGTGTTTTAGAAGGAAAAAAAGTCCCTATTCTGACAAAACAACAAGAAGTCCTGTGGCACCTTATAGACTAACCGATATTTTGTGCCCCATCTGTTAGTCTATAAGGTGCCACAGGACTTGCTGTTTTGGAAGATACAGAGTAACATGGCTACCTCTCTGATACCTATCCTGACATTCTCTTACATAGGAATACTAGTAGTAATTGTCCTTTTGGGGGAAAACTGGATGAATGGGCAACAAAATGGCAGATGAAATTTAATGATGAGAGATACAAAGTATGTTGATCTGTAAAGCCTCACTCCAAATATACACATATGATGATGTGAACAGCAAAATTAGCTATTACCAATCATGAAAAAGATTGGTGATAGTTCTCTGAAAGTATCCACTCAATGTGCACTTCCTCTCCATAAGCTAACTGAATATTGGGAATCATTAGTAAAGGCAGTATATTTTTTGGGCCAGCACTTGCTGGAGTACAGGCACTTCTGCAGCCCCTGCCACAGGGTTGGGTGCGGGTCAGGGCCAGGGAGCTGGCTGAGTACCACTTTTTTTTTAACCAAAAAAGACCTGAGTAAAGGGATAAATAATATGACAGGAAATATCATATTGCCTCTCTATAAATTCAAAGTATACTCAAATTGTGAATAATGCATGTACGTCTGGTCACCAATAGAAATTAATGGGCAACAGATTTAAAATAAACAAAAGGAAATATTTCTTTATTGAACAGAGTCAACCTGTGGAACTCTTTGGCAGAGAATGCTGCAAAAGTCAAGACTGGGTTCAATAAAGAACTGTAGAAGTTCCGGGAGGGTAGGTGAGCTGGAATGGTATTTCAAGCCTCTGTTTGGGAGAAGCAGGGAATGGGTGAAAGGAGATGGAGAAATTGAGGATTACCTGTTCTGTTCATTTCCTCTGAAGCACCTAGTATTGACCACTGCCAGAAGACATGATGCTGGGCTAGACTTTTGTTCTAACCCATTATGATCACCTTTGCATTTTTATTGGTAAAGCAGTATCTCAGATTAGGCAATATCTTGGTGATTATGGCTTCCATTTGGGGTAGGAATGATTAGCATTCAAGTCCAATGCCATATACAAATTTGAATCTCAAAGAGTATGTGTACACTGCACTAAAATATCCATGTCTAGCCTGGGGCAGGCAATTCCAGCTTGTAGGACTATAGATTAGCATTGCAGAGATTTGTGCCTGTGCTCTGGGACTCTCCCACTTTCACTTTAATTTGTCCCCTGACTTTGAAACATCATATTAACTACTTTGCAGAAAATACGTACATAGATAACGTTTCTCAGCAGTTTCGTGAATGCTATGTATCACGTCTGGTTAATTTAGCCTTTACTTTGCTTCACTGTTTTAACATATCTTTTTTTTTAAATTAGAGGAAAAATATAGAATGTCTGCCTATTGTACAATAAAAACACAATAGTCAAAGTCTAAACTGGAACATAGTCTTAAATCACAGAATTTAGGCTCTGTCATTTCCCCTCCAGTAAGTCACATCTATTATGTACTTCATCACAAACTCAGTTCTGGATGACTAACATTATTACACTAGCATACAATAATCACAGAAAGTAAACACAATTTAGGCACTATTTTCAACTAGATAGAAACTCAATGTAGAAGCATTTACATATTTTACACTGTAATGTGGAAGAGAAAATTATTAGAAATTAGGTTCAAAGTGATACAACTGGAAACAAAAGGAAGAAGTTAAGAGAAAGTATAGGGTGAAAGTTTTCAAATGGCTTCACAGTGAAAACCGGAAGGTTGTAGATTAGCATCCTAAGGACATAATGGAAGTTCCACCATAGACAGACATTTACATTTAGGATGTTCAAGCATTATACAAAATATACATTGGAGAAGAAACCTAAATTAGCATAGAATGTATGCACTGTGTGACCTCATTATTTCCCAATCGCTAACTTCTAGAGTATAAAAAAATACTCAGCATTGTTAGATCCTTTCCATCTGATTATTCCAAAGCATTGTACAAACATTCAACATCACAAAATTCTGTACCAGATAAATAAGCATTATGACCATTTCACACATAGCTAAACTGAATCAATGACAACCAAAGTCAACATTTTCAAAAGCAGTGCCTACATTCATGCACTTAAATTTGACCTACATTTTTAGAGGTGCAAAGCTCCTATAACTCCCTTAGAAATCAATTATAGTTCACTTTTATTTGGGTGCTTAACTAAGTATTGACATGATTAACTTTAGGCCTTCAGATATGAAAAAATGCCTATAATGACTTCACAAAGTTGAACATGAATCAGTAGTGGAGAAAAATTGATCCCAGAACATCAGAATTCCCATATCTAACTCTGATAGGTTGCCATACTCTCTCCCTGTGATTAAATGACAATGTTAAGAGAGAAGAACGAGACTATAAAGATCTTTGAGAAAGAGGAATCTAGTTTGTTTTGCTTCTTTTCAGCTGGTGGATGAATAAACATATGGTGTGAATGTCATGTCACAAATACCTGGCTGACTGCTCCTTCTGTCTGATGCTGGTATAATTCTGTTGATTCTGATGGCAGAATCCCCATATGAACTGGAGTGATGATGTGGCAAATCAGGCAAAGTATCACCAGAAGTCAGACAAAAGAGATGTTTAATAACTTTTTGAGATCAAAAAGCTCAATGCAAATTAAGCAAATGTGAAGTTTTTCTAAAAAAATATGATGCAGGCTTCATATAATTTTACAACATGGAAAATTAACTTTAACTGACCTTATTGCATTTAAAGGATGCCAGAAGATAGCCTTGGGGAAACAAGTCTTCTGAGCTTATAGTAAGACAATTCATTTTAGTAAAAGGGACTGCTCAAGTATCACTTCAGCTGTTTTGAAGGATTTCTGTGAGCCCTCTTCACAGAATGAATATGAAAGGTATAATTCAGGGGGCAGCAGCCCCTAGTAAGGGTGCCAAGAGTGGCTTGTGAGCCAATTTGCATCAGCATGCGAGGCGGTAGCTCAGCCCCTCCTCTCCTCTCCCATGCAGCGCAGAGCTTGCTCGAAGCCATGCCACCTGTCAATTAATAAAGCTATTAGTCAACCACTACCTAAACAATAAAGCTCTGCATCTTAATTTATTTATGAATTAACCTGTAATAAGTAGGACTATTAGTGACTTTAAAAAATATCACTGGCACTTGGACTGTACTTAGAGGTCAAAAGGTCAAATTTCAGCTCTCCACCTGAGAAAGGTCTGTGACCCCTGGTATAACCTAAGGTTTAGCAGTTCAAATTTCCATGATTTGGTCCGCCACTATATCTGAAGCCTGATTTTAAAGGGGCAACTTATAGGCAGCGACAGCATAATTTAGTCTCTGATTATTCCTTGCAGACTTTGCTTAGACAGTTACGCTTCTGGAATATTTAGTGCCTGGACACTTGTTCACTTGGAACAGCACTGGTACTCAGAACGAATTCAATGTTTCAGTAGATAATGGCTTTCAGCTGTTTGTCTCATCTAATATGGATTTGAATCTGAGACCTTTCCAGAAAGTGCTTTCCTACTTGCTTCATGATCCTGTTCATCATAACTTTAAAATAAATTGAGACATAATTAATAGCAAAAGAAACCCGAAACAGGTAAAAATATATATAGGGCTCCATCCTGCCAGGAACTGAAAAACGCGTAAAGTGCTGATCATGCTCAGCTACAAGAAAAATTAAAACAATTGAATTTGCATAGCATATAGAGGTGCTTTTCTTCAGCATTGTACAGAATCAAGCCTTTACAATTTTGCTACAGTAATTAATAAATTAAACCACAGGTATTAATGGACTATAATTTCATAGAAAGTCACTATTTAGTGCTTTTTAAAAGATGTCAAAAATCATTGATTTTTTTCTCCATTTACAACAATGGAGGAAAATATTGTATCTAATTTAAACCTTTTCATGCAAAAAAAAAAAGTGTAGGCTGAAAACTTGTATGCCAGATTTCAGCCTGATGCAATTTCAAATGGTCAAGTTGGTACTAACCCCTGAAAATAACAGTTTTTGACAGAAATTATGGGAGCACCTGAAATAGAGAGTTGCTGACACCATTCTAAAATAATTGTGCTCTTTGCTGTAATATTAATTCACACTGAGTCAGCTGCCTTGCGAGACCTCAACCCTACAAGAGAGAGAGCTGTTCATTGTGAAATCTTCTCTCTGACATCTGGTGTAAGAATAATTATTCTTTAACTGTTTCCAAGATTCAACCTTTTCAAGGGCCACCAGGTGAAGCCCTTTCTACACTCTCTCTTGAAGTTTGTTTAATGCCCCTAAGAATCTCATTTTTGTAAGATGATTATATTTTCAGGTCACAATTTGGAGACTGACAGTTAATTTCTGGCACATACTCCAACTTTGAAAATTTGCCAAATCCCTTAGTTAACTAAATTTACATTGGTATTTATATCATTCCCTAGATATTCCTTTTAGTAAGCATAGAGGATATAAATAGACAGGATTACTGGGGCACCAGTACTTTTTTATATGTATCCAATGAAGGCTGTACTAAATCAATGGCTGAAAATAGGTTGTCTGTGCATACATATTTCATCTTCACTGCTCAAAGAGGAGTGCCCTGCACCTGTAGCAATGACATATAAAAGCTTCTGTTTGCCTCTAATAGATAACATAACATTAGGATCCTTTGTATTTATTGCGTGTGTTGTAAAGGAAAGTTATAAGGGCTCTGTCTACACTAGCCCCCTCCTTTCAAACGGGGAATGCTAATGAGATACTTTGGGATATGCTAGTGAGGTGCTGCCATGAATATGCTGCACCTCATTAGCATAATGGCTGCCGTGGCAATTTGAAAGTGTAACTTTCGAATCGCGTGCCGTCTGTGTGGCCAGGGGCCTTTCAAAAGGACACTCCCAGTCTTCAATAAAACCAAATGGGAATAAGGGGCTTTTGAAGACTGGGGGTCCTTTCGAAGGGCCCCTGTCTAAATGGGCAGCATGCGATTCAAAAGCCTCAGATAGGAATAAGGGGATTTTGAAGCTGGCGGGATCCTTTCGAAAAGGACTCCCGTCCGGGTGAGCCATGCGGCAGTGAAAATCAGCAATTTCAAGGAACCACAGCCAGTGGCATGTTAATGAGGTGCTGAATATGCATTTCAGCATCTCATTTGCATGGCCATTTCGAAGATTTGGTCTACTGTAGACATAGCCCATAAGGGGCAGATGCTTATCTGCTGTAAATTGCCATCGTTACATTTACTTCAGCCAAGACCCAATCACTTTTGTTCAAATTGTCAAAAAGCTTCTGTTTGGATTTTGAGCACTCTGGGCCTTTTGCATGATGCCTAAGGCTCCATAAAGAACCCTCTTTTCAGATTATTCATTTTCTACGTATCAGCGATACACCAGACAGGTCTGCGAAATGCTATCAATCCTGTAAGAACAAGGTTTTCAGGGGAGCTAATCCCAAAAGAGCTTGTGTTCACTGCATTCTAACAATTATCGTATTGCTACTAGTTGCTGGAATGTGTCAAATATGTTACTACAGCAATTAGTCATGATTTTCAGGCATGTTTCCAGTTTCACAGCATTTTTATTCCTCCATCATTGAAAATACTTAGCTGTTTACTTTAGTTTTTCAGACACATCCAGGTTTGATAATTTTGTTAATTTTTATAACTGTTCAATGTAATTTCTATGTCAGAGAACTAAAGGATTTCATTGCCTTATTTATTTCGGCTATATTCCAGCAAACCACTTAAGCACATGCCTTATCCTGTTGAAATCAAAAACTAAATTGCTTTGATGGATCAGGGCTTTACATATCATTATTGATCTACAGTGCTGGGAAATATACAGTATAGAAAAAAAAACTTACTTTATGTAAATCATGAGCACACTTTGAACAGTCTCTAACATTTTGGATCACATCTCTGTTGAAAAATTTGATACAGAGAGAATAATCTAGAGGAATTCAGAATAGGGCCCCAAAGTAGCTGAGCACAATGTGGAGCTGTCTACCTGTTCAGTCAGCTGCCAGCTTTCATTCAATCAAAACGATTGTTAAAAAGCTGCCACACAACACTGTCCAAGTAGGAGTATTATTTACCAACAGCACTGTGTTTGTCTACAAATAAGGAGACATTCTCCCTAACTCCAAGCAGCCTACTGTTTAGTACAGACAGGCTAGGCTTCTGTTGACAAAACATCGGTAGACAGAAATGTTGTCAATAAAACATGTGTTCACACTGCAGATCTATCGGCAGAGATCTTCTAGTTGGGAGTGCTCTGTTGGCATCGCTGTTCACACTTTTCCTGGAGGAAGAAGGAATATCTCATCAGTTTTTTTTTTTTCCAATATTTGGCCCTGTGTGGATGGGACAAATGTCAGAAAAGAATCTCCCTACGGAACTGTCACCAAAAGATATGAAAATGCGTTGTGCAATTTAAGTATCTTTTGCCAACAGTTCTCAACAAACTAGACATAGCCACACAGACTAACCATTTAAGAAAGAAATAGCATATTAGGTGATGACATGAGTTTGCAGAGAAGATGGAATTTTGCATAGTAGTAGCTGCAATACAGTGCATCAGACTTAGTCTGTTCAGTTTCCTCTCCGGCAAAAAAAAGCTTTCATGCTGACATTCTCCTACCTTCTACTTTCACAAGGTGTTCTGATAATAGATGCTGGCACCAAGCACTGGCTTAATAATATTTGCTTATGTCAGCATGTTTAATATAAAAATATACTAATATTAATGAGAACATAAATTTTAAATATTTTGTATTAATTAATGTCAGCCAGGGCATGAATGGCAAAGACATACAAACACAGATTGTTTGATGTACAGTTGTACAATTATCCTTGATTATTCTATCTTCCATGCATAAATAATGTAATTAGAGAATCACGGCCTACCAATGAAGAATGAAATATTATAATGAATCCTGATGCCCCATTGTGGAATATTCCATCATCTATCATGCAACCTGACTTTAAAGTATGACTGCATATGGTAGTTTCATTCTCTGCATATTGTTTAACCTCAGTCCAGACAGTGAGGCTACTCTGTCACAGACAATCCAATTAAGCATTCAGTATTAGGAAATTGTCCCCTCACTTTCTGTAAACCCTCTCAAGGAAATATCCCTCTGACATTTTTTGTACTCCAACAAATAGATTATTTAAAATTGAAAATAATAATTTATGGCATCTTCCAGGGACATTCCTCCCACTCTTAGAAAACAAACAAAAACAAAAAGAGCAAGGGAAGAAAAACCCATCTTGAAGTTCTTCAACATTTTCAAGTGAATTTGGTCCAATTTATAGGTGAGGAAACATAAAACAATTGGAACCAGATATCCAGCTGTTATAGACTGGCATATCTCCTGTGAAGCTGAGAATTTCACTCTTTTGTTTTAAATTCTTGTCATGAACTGGGGGCAGAGTGTGATGGAACAGGAGTTTCAGCAGGTTCATTTTCAGTAATGTAGAAGTAAAAGTCAAGGAGGAATGCATTTTTGCAGATCAGACAGCATAAAGTTTGCATGAATCCCCGTGAGCCGAAAACATTAAGTTTTACACAGCTTGATGTGCTGCGAAAGGCCAGCTGCATGACAGGTAAGCACTCACCTGTTATGCTTGGTTCATTTACTCTTGAAAAATAAGCTAAGAGACATCAATGGTATCTAGCAAAATTAGCTAAATGGAACAGGAGAGTATGCAAAAATAAACTTATCCTAGCTTCACACGAAGGAATATCACACTGAAAAAAAATCACAAATATAAAATTAGATCTAACATGAGATCAGCATTCATATTGTTTGCATTTAAGAAGGTAAATGATAAGCCATATACTTGCACCCATTTCCCTATTGTGACTTTCCAAGAGAACCAACAAAACAAAGCAGTACAGACTAACACAGCTACCTCCGTTACCATTCAAGAGAACCAAGTTAATTAATTCTTATTTCCTTTCTTGTTCCTAGATTCTGTCTCTTATGCATGACATTTATGCTTGTACTTCATTTACACCTTCTCTCCAGAAGTCACCTTATGATTGTGAGTGGGCTTGTGTTTTCTGATGAACCCAAGAGTGATGCTGCAGGGAGTCTTGTGCTCCCAGCAGGGTCACCAATGGCGGCAAGATCAAGGGGAAAAGTCCATGCAAAGAACAATAATAAAAGTCCTCAACAGCAGAACAGAAAGAGGATAGCAAAGGTGCTGCTACAATGGCAGTGAAGGCTGCAGTGGAGAGGAGACTCCTAGTCGTCATGTATTCCATGCCACTGGACATTAATTTTCTGTCCATCAAGAACTGGGTGGTGGCAGCAGTGCAACAGTCACCCACCCCCCATGTTAAGAAATCAAGCACAGGATTCTTCCTGTGTGTATTACTCTCCTAAATGTAAGCCCCACAGTGACTGCTGAATGACAATGGGAGCAGAATTGTGAAATCAGGAAGCTTTTAGTCATGAACCAGCATGTACGCAATGGATGGATGTATCAGTCGTTCCTTTTCAAGGATTGAGGTGGTGGAATGGTCCAGCTGCTGCATCCATGACTGAGAAGCCCTATTTAGGATCCACTCTGTTCTCCCCACATGAGGAGAGGGCTAGAGAAGCTTCTTTAAACATAAAAGCAGTCCAGTAGCATTTTAAAGACTAACAAAATAATTTTATTAGGTGATGAGCTTTCATAGAAGACACCCACTTCTTCAGACCATAGCCATACCAGAACAGACTCAATATTTCACCTCAATCCCCGACAGGATAACTGCATCCAGTGGGTTCACCTCCATGTGGTAGAAATCAAAGAGTGGTGTGAAGGATAAGTTCTACACTCACCTGGACACAGTTATGAAAGATATACTCAAAGAAGACAAGACTATTCTCTTGGGAGATTTCAGTGTCGGGGTTGGAAGAGAGGAGGATCTCTGGCAGACTACCACTGATGAAGAAGAGTCGGCAACAGCGACTCCAGTGGAGTGCTTCTCCTTACAAAAATGTGCGGAACATGAGCTAGTCATCATGAACACCCTGTTTCCCCAGGAAAACAAATTTAAGACCTCATGGCAACATCCTCAATTGAAGCACTGGCACCTCATAGACTATGTCATCATCCCTGTTCGGGGATCAGCATGATGTCCTTCTCACAAGTGCAATGACTAGCGCTGATGACTGCTGGTCTGATCACTGCCTTATTTGATTCACAATGGTGATTAGGATTGTCACTAAATGGAGAAATCAGAGGAAACGGATTTGACAAAAGTTCAATATACAAGGCTTGAAGCACCCCATCAGATGAAGACTGAATCTACACTATGAAAAACGTTGAATTTAAAGCAGTTAGCTCGATATTACGACATGACTCTTCTTTGTAAATACCATTAGCTCAATTTAGGGAGCACAAATTTTGATATCACAATATGGTTGGTACCTGCTGGTTAAAGCATCAAGCTTGAATTAAAAAGTTTAATTGAATGCCAGTGTGGAAGTGCCATGCCTTAAAATCAAATTTATTAGCCTCCAGAGGTGTTGCGTATGTATGCTGCAATGCCCCTCAGTGCCCCGCTCTGGCTGCTGCTCTCCAGGTGTGCAGGAATTAGGTGACAGAAAGACCATGAATTTCAAACTGGGACCCAGAAGCTGTGTCTGTGGGGTCATGTTTGTATGACAGCCTGAGAAATATCTGTCTTTCTTTGCTACTAGTGCTGTGAGTGCATCTACCCATTACAAACAGCGCCTGCAGGGAGTTCATGGTTCTCTCTCTACACTTGATGTTTTTTTTCTTCTGCACTGTTTGGCACCAGACACTGCTCCCCAGCACCATGTGGCAGGAAGGCTGCTGTGCAGGTCAGCTTGCATAAGAGGCTGAGAAACTTCTCAGTGGTTTACATTTGTGCATGAACCTCCCTCCCTTCCACCATGAGCCATGCAATTGGGGTCTTTCCTGCTTTCAGACTTATGTGGGAAGCCACTAACACAATAAAAGGATGTGCCTGCTGTTTGGGGTGTACCATATTGCCAGACAGCATCATGCCCTGGGTTGCTTGTGGTTAGGGTTAGGGTGGGAAAGATTGTTGTGGGTTTGCTGCTGTCAGGGGGAAGTCTGCCTTGGCAGCTAAGATATTCATGTGGGACTACTTCAGCTGGCCCCCCCACCAAAAATATTTTCAGGGCCGTTCTGCTATGGGTGGAAATCTCCTCCAGAAGCTAAGATACTTGGGGACTTGCTGCCACTGTGGGAAGTCTCCCCCAGAAGCTAAGATATTTTGTGGGGGGGAGTAATTCAACTGGCATCCCACTGAAACCCCTACTAATGGACCCATAGGGCTTGCTGATGCAATAGGGAAGTCAGGGTCCCTATATTATTTTCAGGGAATGGATGAAATCACAGAAGGGAGGACAATCTGTAGATGGCCAACAGAGAATTCAGTTACAGAAGAAAGAGATTTCTATTAACTATTTTGCCGTTTCTGTGGATGGCCTACTTTTTCTTCCTTCTGACAGGAAAAATTGACATTTGCTTAACATGGGAGGGGAACGAGGAAAATACAGTATGGGAAGATGATGGCAAAGACCAGCGAGCATACCCAGAATGCTACAGGGATGAGGGAACGGTGGGATAAGCTCCCACAATGCAGTACTACAACAGTTGATGTTTGCCAATTGAGTTGGCAGCAGTAAGTTGACTTTGTGAGGAGCACATGGAGAGGTAAGGATAGTCAAAATTTAATCAAAAGTTCCAGAGTTACAAAATGTATACTAATAAACTTGATTTTATCCCATAGTGTAGACACAGCTGAAATTATTTATAGCTAGCACTCCAAAGGAAGCTGCCAACAGTACACCCTGAAGATGTGGAAGAACACTGGTGTTAATTGAAAAATGCCATCATTGGAAGTGTCAGGACTGGTTTGATGAGAATGATGTGGAAATTGAATGCCTGACTGAGGCAAAAAGGAGAGTCTTTAGGGCCTGGCAAAGCAACATCAGTGGCATGACAAAGAGAGAAGTGTATGCCAAGGCCAAGGCAGAAATGCAAAATAAAATAAGGACTCTGAAAAAACAGTGATGGACTGAGAAGGCACAAGAACTCCAGCATCTCGCAGATGTCAATGACACAAGAGATTTCTTCAATGCTACCAAAGCTGTTTATGGACTGAGAAACCAAGGAATCAATCCTCTGAGATCAAAGGATGGTACCCAACTCTTGAAAGACAATGAAGCCATTGCTCCTTGCTGGAGGGAGCACTGTGATGAGCTCTCAAATGGCCATTCCACCATGGTCCTAGATTCCCTTGACAAAATCCCTTGGCATGACCTAGAGATGACCTTGCAACACTTTCTACTCTGAGTGAGGTCCAAGCTGCCATCAAAGTGACGAAGTGCAACAAGGCATCCGGACTAGATGGAATCCCCACCAAAATATTCACAGAAAGTGGTCCAGAGCTCCAAAACCAGCTCTACCTCCTCATTCTTAAAATCTGGGATGGGGGCAGATGCCGCAAGATTCCAGAGACACACTGATCATCAATCTTTTCAAGAAGGCATGAAGTCAGACTGTGGAAAGTACTGTGGCATCTCCCTCCTGGCAACAGCGGGGAAAATCTTAAATCGAATCTTTGCAAACCGACTCCTGCCCCTCTTAGAAGACCATTCCAAGGAGCAGCAGACAGGACCTTCACTGTCCAGGAACTGCAAGAATAATGTTATGCTATGTTATGTTATGTTATCATAGAATCATAGAACAATAGAGCTGGAAAAGACCTAAAAAAGCCATTGAGTCCAGACCCCTGCTCTAAGCAGGACCAAACCCATCAGATTAGCCCCACCAGGGCTTTGTCGAGGCGAGACTTAAACACCTGCAGGGATGGAGACTCCACTACTTCCCTGGGTAGACCATTCCAATGCTTCACCACCCTTCTAGTGAAAAAGACTTTCCTAATGTTCAACCTGGACCTTCCCAACTGCAACTTGAGAACATTGTTCCATGTTCTGCCATCTGTGACCACTGTGAGCAGCCTCTCTCCAGCCTCTTTGCAACCTCCCTTCAGTAAGTTGAAGGCTGTTATCAAGTCATCTCTTCTGCAGACTAAACAGTCCCAATTCCCTTAACCTTTCTTCGTAAGTCATACGCTTCAGCCCCCTAATTATTTTGGTCGCCATCCACTGGACCCTCTTCAGTGTATCTACATCCTTCGTATAATTGGGGGCCCAGAACTGGACACACTACTCCAGATGCGGCCCCACCAAAGCCAAATAAAGAGGAACAATCACTTCTTTGGATATACTGGCAACACTCCTCTTGATGCAACCTTATATTCCGTTAGCTTTCTTGGCTAAAACGGCACACTGTTGACTCATGTTCAGTTTCTCGTCCACTACAACTCCCAGGTCCTTTTCTGCAGAGCTACTACCGAGCCAGTCTGACCCCAGCCTATAACAATGCTTGGGATTCTTCTGGCCCAAGTGCAGGACTCTGCTCTTGTCCTTATTGAACCTCATCAGGTTTCTTGCAGCCCAGTCTTCCAATTGTCTAAGTCACTTGGGACCCTATCCCTACCCTCCAGCCTGTCTACCTCTCCCCCTAGCTTAGTGTCATCCACATACTTGCTGAGGGTGCAATCCAACTCCTTATCCATGTCATTGATATATATGTTGAACAGAACAGGACCCAGAACCAAACCTTGGGGCACTCCACTAGAAACTGACCGCCATCCTGACATCGAGCCTTTGATCACTACCTGCTGGGCCCGACCTTCTAGACAGCTTTCTATCCATCTTACTGTCCATTTATCCAATCCACATTCCATTAACTTGCTGACAAGAATATTGTGGGAGACTGTATCAAAAGCTTTGCTAAAGTCAAGATAAATCACATCCATTGATTTTCCCCTATCCATAGAGCCAGTTATCTCATCGTAGAAGCTAATCACATTGAGCAGGCATGACTTGCCCTTCATGAATCCATGCTGACTATTCGAGATCACCCTCCCCTCCTTCAAGTGCCTCAAAATGACTTCCTTGATGAGCCCCTCCATTATTTTTCCAGGGACTGAGGTAAGACTGACTGGCTTATAGTTTCCTGGATCATCCTTCTTCCCTTTTTTAAAGATGGGCACTACATTTGCCTTTTTCCAATCATCCGGGATCTCTCCCGATCTCTCTGACTTTTCAAACATAACAGCCCAGGGCTCGTCAACAACATACACCAACTCCCTCAGAACTCTAGGATGAATTAGGTCCAGGTCCATGGATTTATGTACGTTTAGCTTTTTTAGATAGCTCCTAACCTGTTCTTTCCCCACCAAAGGCTGTCCACCTTCATCTTACAATGCATCACTTACTGCATTAGTCCGGGAGCTGTCCTTGTCCGTGAAGACAGAGGCAAAGAAAGTGTTAAGTACTTCAGCTTTCCCTACATCATCTGTCACTGGGTTACCTCCCTCATCCAGTAGGGGCCTCACGCCCTCTCTGATCACCTTCTTCTTGCTAACATGCCTGTCAAAACTTTTCTTGTTATCCTTCACATTGCTCGCGAGTCACAATTTCAGGTGCGCTTTCGCCTTCCTGATAACTGCCCTACTTTCTTGAGCTATACCTTTATATCCCTCCCTAGATATCTGTCCAAGTTTCCACTTTTTGTAAGCTCCCTTTTTGTGCCTAAATTTTCCAAGGATTTCCCCATTAAGCCAGTCTGGTCTCCTATCATATTTACTTCTCTTGCTGCACATTGGGATGGTTTCTTTCAGCACCTTCAATAGGGCTTCCTTAAAATGCTGCCAGTTTTCCCAGACTCCTTTTCTCCTCATGTTAGTGTCCCAGGGGATTCTGCCCATGAGGTTCCTGAAGGAGTCAAAGTCTGCTTTTCTGAAGTCCAAGGTGTGTAATTTGCTGTTCTTTTTCCTTCCTTTGGTCAGGATCCTGAAGTCTACCATCTCATGATCACTACTTCCCAGGTTGTCCCCCACCTCTACCTTCCCTATTAGTTCCTCCCTGTTTGTAAGCAGCAGGTCGAGCTGCACACGACATCTGGTTGGGTCCTTCAGCACTTGTACCAAGAAGTGATCCCCAACATTCTCCAGAAATTTCCGGGACTGTTTGTGTACTGCCGTATTGGTCTCCCTACAGATGTCAGGGTAATCGAAGTCCCCCACAATAACAAGAGACAGCGATCCAGAAACTTTTCTCAGTTGTCCAAAAAAAGCCTCATCTACCTCATCATCCTGATTTGGCGGCCTATAGCAGACACCAACCACCACATCTCCAGTGCTGCCTACACCACTAAGCTTGACCAATAGATCCTCAACAGGCTTTTCTCTGTCTATTTACTGGAGTTCCAAGCAATCTTAGTGCTCTTTTACATACAGTGCAAATTCTTCTCCTTTTCTCCCTTACCTGTTCTTCCTGAACAATTTATACTCTTTCATGACAGTGCTCCAGTCATGTGAGTCATCCCACCAAGTCTATGTTATCCCAATCAAGTCATAGTTCTTGGACTGGGCCAGGGCTTCTAATTCCTCCTGCTTGTTACCCAGGTTTCTGGTATTGGTGTACAAGTATCTAAGATAACCAGCCGATCTCCATACCCTCACTACTTGAACCAGGGGTCCACTTTTGTTGTACATTCCTCTTTGCATTTCTTCCCAGCCTCCAAGTTCCTTTCTACCCACAGGATTTCGGTCACCTTCCCCCAGCGAACCTAGTTTAAAGCTCTCCTCACTAAGTTTCAAGCCTACTTGCAAAAATGTTCTTGGTTAGGTGGACCCCATCTCTTCCCATTAGTCCTTGTGCCTGGAACAGCGTGCCATGATCAAAGAATTCAAAGCCCTCTCTCTGACATCACATGCGTAACCATGCATTACCTTCCTCAATTCGATGGTCCCTACCTAACCCTTTCCCTTTCAAGGGGAGGATGGATGAGAACATCACTTGTGCGCCAAATTCTTTGACCCTTCTTTCCAGCACCACATAATCTGCAGTAACCCGCTCAAGGTCATTCTTGGCCCTATCGGCTACGTCTACATGAGCCCCAAACTTTGAAATGGCCATGCAAATGGCCATTTTGAAGTTTACTAATGAAGCGCTGAAATGCATATTCAGCACTTCATTAGCATGCGGGCGGCCGCGGCATTTCGAAATTGACACGCCTCGCCGCCGCACGTCTCGTCCCGACAGGGCTCCTTTTCAAAAGGACCCCACCTACTTCGAAGTCCCCTTATTCCCTTGAGCCCCCATGCTAATGAAGCGCTGAATATGCATTTCAGCGCTTCATTAGTAAACTTCGAAATGGCCATTTGCGTAGCTATTTCAAAGTTTGGGGCTAGTGTAGACACGGCCATTGAGACCCTGAATATTGATTTCTGTCTCATGATGTTAGAATTTTTGTTTCTCCCTATTATGGTGAGAAAACTTAAGTTGTACTTTCTACCACAGGGAGTGTAACCACATAGATATCAGACATGTAAATACACATGAGCTAGTAAAGAGGCTTCTGTGAATGTATACACTGCTCCATATCTATGGTAGGAATTGTTGGACAAAGGTTGCATCTGCACTACAGTTCTGTTTCGAAAGAACGTCTTTTGAAAGAGAACATGGAAAGATGCTCTTTCGAAACAGAGCATCCACACACACCAGCAGGTACCCAAGGTTCGGTCCATTCTTTGAAAGTCCCCCAGCAAAATTTCGAAAGAGAGCGTCCACACAAGCCAGGGCACTCTTTTGAAAGAGCAGGGACAGGAAGCACCACAGGCAGGGTCACATGGTGGACGAGCCCTTCTTGGGCCGCTGCCCACTGTCGCCTTAAAGGGCCCCCCCATACCTCAGCCTGCATGCTCCAAGGGCCAGCAACCCTGTCCCCAGGCAGCGTGAGAGAGAGAGAGAGAGAGAGAGAGAGAGAGAGAGAGAGAGGAGGTGGCATCCTGGGACCCCCCTCTCCATCACAGTCGTGGCCAGCTCCCTGGCCGTGGTCCTGGACGTCGTGCTGCAGAAGCTCTGGGTGGCCACCACAATAGCCACCCTCCTGGATGCTACCCTCAGGGCAAAATGTCCCCAGCCGGTCCCCCGGGTCATCTGCCACCTGTGGAGCTTCCTCACAAGCAGCGACTGGTGGGACGAGCTGGTGCTGGAGGACTGAGGTGACAATCAGTGGCTACAGAACTTCAGGATGACCAAGGGGACATTCCTGGAGCTGTTCCACTGGTTTGCCCTAGTCCTCCAGCACCGGGACACACACCTGAGGCCAGCGCTCCCCCTGCACAAAAGTGTGGCCATTGCCCTATGGAAGCTGGCCACCCTGGACAGTTTCTGATCCATCGGCCAACAGTTTGGGGTGTGAAAAACCACCACTGGGGCCATCCTCATTGAGGTAAGCTGTTCCCAGAACACACCTAGACTGCATTCAGAGGGCAGGGGGCAGCCTGGCGATGGGCATCGTCAAGAGAAGGCTGGGCAGCCTGGGGCCAGGGGCAGGGATGGGGATGAGCACGGGTGGGCAAGCTGCACCCCAGGGACAGGGGTGGGGATGGGCATGGGGATGGGCATGGGCAGGCAAGCTTCACCCCACCCCACGTTCATGAGCATTCACCCCCTATGTTCTGCAGGTCCTCCGGGCAATCAACAAGGGGCCTGCTGCATGCTCCATAACCTGGTGGAGGCAAAACATGAGCCCTATATGCATGGGTAAGCCACCAAGGTAGGGCGCAGGTAAGAACAGCAGGGGTCATGGTAACTCCCCCACCCTGCACACTCCCCCTCACCCACACCCTGCACACACACGCACACCCACCAGCACACATGCATGGGGGACAGAGGGTAAAGCATAAAAATAAACTGTTTACTATTGGAAACACTGTGCCCCTCATTATCCAGGGGAAACTAAATATATGTGGGGGGAATGGTGAATACGGAGAACTCTTTACATAGGAGCAGGAAGGGGGGATGGGATGCTGGGGTGGGGGGCCTCACCCCTTCAAGGGGGTTTGATAGGGAGGAACCCTGTCGTCTGCACCCGCTCCTTCCTCCACGTGTCCGGGGGCCCCACTGGGGTCAGGACAGGGCCGGTGGCACAAGGAGGTAGGGCGCGGCTCGGGCTTGGTCCCTGAGTCTGTGCCAGGCATGGCCTGGGGGAAGGGGAGCCAGGGGCTCGGCCTCCACCTGGCCAGCTCTAGCCAGCAGGTTGTGGGCCAGGCAGATGAGGCTGGCCTGGGGGACGTGGGGAGGGAGCAGGGCCTCGAGGTCAGCCTCCTCGGTGGGGTGTTGTGGGGGTGGGTAGGGGCTGTGGGATTGGGGCAGGGGAAACCACTGGGAGGGAGGGGGGATGTATGGGTGAGGGAGTTCCTGCCCATTGAGCCCCCTGGAGGGGTGAGGTCCCCCCACCCCAGCATCCCGGGGGGGTGACGGGGGCTGTGGATGCAGAAGTGACCATCGACGGAGCGGCAGCAGGGGTCAGGTGGCCACCCATGGCCTGGGTGAGATCGTCCAAGTTGGATCCCACCCGGTCCCATGTCTGACACTCCATGGCAAGCCACTCCCACACAATGCCCTTCAGTTCCCTGAGTGTGTCTGTGTGGGCTGTGTCCCCTGCCTCCTCCTCCCCAGCCTGGTGGCACTGGTGGAGGGACTGGCAACAACCCCATGCTGGTCCTGTCCGAGGCCTGGGCCACTCCCCCTCACTCTCTGTCGTAGGGCTCCATGGGCCCATTCCGGGGCTCGTCCAGCTGCTGGCTGCCGGAGCTGTGCAGACAAAAGTGGAAAGGAACGGGCCATTAGTCCTGGAGAGGGACCCGCTGAACCCATCCCCCTGTCCTGCCCACCCCACCTCAGCGGTCCTGCATGGACTGCATCCAGGGTTCCCCATCTGGGTTGTGGGAATGCTGGCTCTCTTCTGCCTCCCTCAGTCCCTCTTCAGCCCAGCGGCCCATGTTTTTGTCTGGCCTGCATGGTGCTGGGTGTCACACATCAGCCCTCTGAGCTGGGTTGGTGGGGCTGTCTGACCTGCCCATGTCCTGGGGCTGATGTCCCTGCAGGTGGGCTGCAGCCAGCCTGGGTGGGACTGCACACCCCCTCGCGTAGCCCCATGGCCACCAGCATGCATGGTACATACCTGTGTGTCCCTCCATGAAATTGTGCGAGGTGTGGTAGGAGGGGACCAGGCTGGATGAACCCAAGGGGATGTCAATAACAAGGGCCCCCTCACGTGAGCCCTCATCATCGTTCATGTCCTGGAACCTTGGGGGGTGCCTGTGGGTGGCCAGGCCTGAGGGTGGCCCTCTCCCTCAGTCCCCATCCCCGTCTCCTCCGGCTCGGTCGGGGGGTTGACAGCGTCCAGGTACGTGGCCAGGGGTCCCGCTTCCTTGGGCCCAAGGAGGCGGTCCAATTCTCTATAGTAGGGTCAGCTGGTGGGCGCTGCCCTGACCGTCCAGCCATGTCCCAAGACTGACAGTACGCCTGCTGGAGCTCCTTCAATTTCTGCCTCACCTGGTCTGGGGTCCAGGTGGGGTGACCTTGGCCAGTGAGTCCCTTGGTGAGGCACTGAAAGATGGGCACGTTTCAGCGACAGACCCCCATCTGCTGCAGGACCTCCTTATCTGCCCAGAGGGTGAGGAGGTCCTGCAGCTCAGCCTCTGTCCAGGAGGGGGTGCAACATTTGGGAGGCTGGCTCCCCTCCTCAGAGGACTTCCCCAGTCCCTGCATGGCCCCTAGGTGGGCGGGAGTCCCAGCTGCTGGCCATGGTGCCGGAGGTGCTGTGGCTTCCCCTGGGGCGTCGCTACTAGGAGCTGTGTGGGTGGCAGTGTGGGCTCTGTGCTGCCTGCACACACTCAGCTTCCTGCCTAAGGGCTTCTGGAAGCCTGTGTGCTGAAAGATGGCCGGATGCTGGAGCCATAGAGCTCAGCTTGTGCTGTGAGCAGCGCTGCCACCTGCCAGCTGATCACGGCCATGAAGGACCCGCTCTTTCGAATGAGCGGGCCGGGGAGCATCTACACTTCCTTGTTTCAAAATTGTCTTTCGAAGGAGGGCGCATTTCCAATCCCTGGAGAGGAGGACCAACTTTGAAAGAACAGGGGAGTTCTTTCAAAGTTAATTTCGAAAGAGCGTGATGTCAGTGTAGACGCTCTGCAGCTTCTTTCGAAAGAACTCTGTCTTCCGATCCTAATTTTGAATGTACTTGCTAGTGTAGACGTACCCAAAGAGTTTTGATCTTTTTGCTTAGAATGCCCATGGCTGGCAAAGAAATTTTTGAAATAAGATAAATTGAGTATGGTTGTGATTACCATCTTTGTACAGTCTAAGATTAAAGTGAAATACAGAGTTTAGCTACCTTATAACATGCCCTATCTGTTTACTGGTGTATTATTTCTGTTCTTCACTTGCCCGTCAAGAATTGAGGCAGAATTCTGAAAATGATCACTGTCTCATTTAATTTACTGAGAGACTGAAGTCCCAGATTGGGAGTGTTACAGAAATACAGACAGCATGGTCACATTTTGTACAGAGGTAGGTAAACAAACAGACACATAGTTTTCCTTACACCTAAGCAGAGAGTTTTGGTTGTTGTTTTAACATTACAAAACATCCTAATAACCAGTCTCTGTTTCTGTGCAAATAATCAAAGCACGTTTGCAGTAATTTCCAGAAAACAAAAGTTCAGCTCACATGTAAGGTAATCCATTTATTTTTCATACTACTATTTATTTAAACAGAATAAATCAGTTTTTCGAGTGCAGACTAGTCAAATAGAAGAGCTTGAATGCTTTTTCAAGGTTTCTGAGAGGATTTAACTGGTATAATTCAGAACAAGAAACAGGTGATTGAGCTGCTGATTGGACATGTGTAATACCTTCTTTTTATAGGATATACAAGTACACATCAATAGCATGTTGTGATTGAGATTTACTATTATGAACTGAAAGATCCATCATATCATTTCAAATATTCTATCTGGATTCAGTTAAAACATGAAAAGTAAACTAAAAATATCCTAAAATAATACCACAGACCTAGCTAAAACCCCATATTCAACATTGTTATTTGATTCAAAAGTTGCCAGGCTACAACGGATCATAGTCTGCCTTATGTTGCTTATTGTTTTCTGGTGTGCCCTATTTCACTTAAAAACCGCAGGTACTACAAGCCATACCTGCATCCCTTAATCAAATTTTCCATACAAACAAATGGAGCATTATCAAAATAAATAGTTCAATATTTATCAATATTGCTATTATTAATAAATTACTACCTGGGGCCCTAAGAAAGTCTCGAACCATTTCATACTGGAAATTACACATAACTGAAGAAACACATATGAAGACATGGCACCTTTTTCAAACAGCTTAAAATTTGAGGCCCTTATTCAAAAAATTCATCTAGAAGCATATTCCTTTATTTTTGAGCTGTGGAGCAGAAGTCCTATCTGTGCAGTGAACTCTAAATCTAACTAACCTGCTGAACTTGAGGAAAACTGTGATAAACTATAAAATACTTTCTAATCATTTAATATAATCTTAGGCATGACTACATTGAAAACATTTATGTTTCTTTTTAATATCGTACATTGATTGGCAGTAAAGCAGTTTCATATCTGCCACCATACATTACACAGGAAAATCAGCGGGGCACTCAGAGCTTTGAAACATCAGCACTCTGTGTAAGGTATGTACACATTAAACCAGGGTACTGAAAGCGTTTAACCTCATTGTACTTAATTCTACCATAGACATTTTTAGGTACCTGGGGTTTAACTTAATTTAGGGGGTTAAAACTACGTGTGTAAAACAGTGCCTTTTATAAAAAAATCATAGATAATGCTGCGCAAACCATTTTTCTTCGTACTATTAATTTAAAAATGTATATTTGCCAATATAGAATTTAAGGTTAAATGTGCATTTCCCATGGAAAGATATAGAAAATTCATAATGTTTTTTCATCTGTAAGAAATCTCTCGAAGCAATGAAATTCATGCTAAATTGCATGATAGTTAATTTATGTGAATGGTGCTGACACAGTGCATGTATT
The DNA here is from genome assembly GCF_033958435.1 of Carettochelys insculpta. Taxonomy (NCBI): domain Eukaryota; kingdom Metazoa; phylum Chordata; order Testudines; family Carettochelyidae; genus Carettochelys; species Carettochelys insculpta. The sequence goes on along the minus strand of NC_134137.1, from coordinate 94,148,944 downwards.
TGTTGATGAATAGTCTAGTTTGATTTAATTGAATGCTCTAAACAGCCTTTATGAGAAACTGACAAATTCACATGAACATTATATGAAAAAGCAAATACTGTCTGAAAATGTTGAGATTCCCTTTTTTTCCCTACTGCTATTATTTTAAAGTAAAAGGTCACTATTTAAGCTTGTGAAGCTGGCTTGGGGCCCGTGATGAATTAAACATATTCACTGTATTTATAATCATGGTAGTGCCAGATGTTATTGTTTATGCTGCCAAAGAGCCATATTAAGAGCTAACCATATTTTGTTTAATTTCCAGACTTATAGAGCTTTAATTAAAAACTTAGGTGAAGCTGACATTCAACTACACTTTGGCATAGTATATGTTACTGGATTTTTATTTGGCATTGTGTCTTTGATGTGATAGTACTTTGTGGCTGATCCATTAAAAAAGGGCTAATTTATTTTTAATTTTGTTTATTTAATTAAGTTTCACCTTGTTTTTTAATAATTGAATCTTTAATGGAACTGAAAGCTGCGGGGAATCAAATCTTCATTGCCACATATTGTGCTTAATTGGAAATTATATAAATTTCATGAAATGAATCATTGTTACAAGAATAAGACAAGTGTGTGGTGAAACACCTTTCAGTTTATTTGTGACTTCTTCAAAAATAAGTCAATTATCTTCCTGTGGTCTCCTTCACCGTTTAACACATTTAATTGCAGATGTAAAAAGTAAGCATAGCGGGAATGAAGGGAGTAGTGCAATGAAACTGGTGTAACCATTTGAAATATAAACAAATATGAACACAAATGAGAAAGAAGTATATTAGGCAAGTGCATTGCAAGTGTGTTCTCAGTCTCAACACTCTTTCAGGGCCTACATAGTCTGTGACTCATATGTTACTGATATGGCAACTTCTACCTACACTCTTCTAGTGATATCATCTTTCATAGGCCACTTGTTAAAATTTCAAACAAGAATCTTCAGCGCACTCTGCCATGTTTCCTGTTACGTATGAGAAAGCTTTCCAGGAACATCATCAAAATTGCTCATTATCCATCTTTAAATGCCTCTAAAGTACTCTAATAGAATGCTAAAAAACATATTCCAATGGTTAGACAGCTTTTGTGCAGAGACCACTGCCTACCATGCCAACAAATGCCAACCAGTATTGTCTCCTTGTTTTCTTATACTCCTGTGTCTGTCCATATCTACTTGTCATCTTTTTCCTTATACTTAAGACAAATCTACTCTTCCATTGGCATGTAGCTTATAGATGCTACATGTCTAGTTACAATGAGGCATGGCTCAAGCAAGTAGAGGGTACATCAAAACTTATATAATTTATATCTATATCTATCTATCTAGATATAGATATAGATATAAAGATATAAAATTATATTATATCTTTATATCTTAATTATATTATATAATTTTATATCTATCTATCTATCTAAATATATAAAATTATATAATATAGATATAGATATATTAAAGTTTTGATGTGTCCTCTACTTGCTTGAGCCATGCTTCATTGTAGCTAGACATGTAGCATCTGTAGGCTACATGCCAATGGAAGAGTAGATCTGTCTTAAGTATAAGAAAAAAGATGACAAGTAGATATGGACAGACACAGGAGTATAAGGCTACGTCTACATGTGAAGCCTACATCGAAGTAGCCTATTTCGATGTGGCGACATCGAAATAGGCTATTTCGATGAATAGCGTCTACACGTCCTCCAGGGCCGGCAACGTCGATGTTCAACTTCGACGTTGCGCAGCCCAACATCGAAATAGGCGCAGCGAGGGAACGTCTACACGCCCAAGTAGCACACATCGAAATAGGGATGCCAGGCACAGCTGCAGACAGGGTCACAGGGAGGACTAGCGCTTCCGGGGCAACAGCTAGCCGCTCCCTTAAAGGGCCCCTCTCAGACACACTCAGCCTGCACAGCACGTGGTCTGAGGAGCCATAGGCACACAGACCCTGGGCGCCGCAGTCATGGACCCCCAGCAGCAGCAGCAGCAGCAGCAGCAGCAGCAGCAGCAGCAGCTAGAGGTCCACCCAGACCTCCCGGCAGGAGCAGGGCTTGCCCTGACCCGTGCCATGCGGGAGGCAACTGAGCACCTCCTTGCCCCAGGGGAGGAGATGCCCCCAGGGCAGCAGGGCTCAACCCCTAACCCTGCAGCACCCCGCCCCCCCCCCCGCCTCACACGCCGGCGGCTGTGGAGCTATCCCACCAGCACCGACTGGTGGGAGCGGCTGGTGCTTGGGGAGTGGGACGACGACCACTGGCTCAGGAACTTCAGGATGACCCGGCAGACATTCCTGGAGCTGTGCCAGTGGCTCACCCCCTCACTCAGGCACCAGGACACTGCCATGCGGCGTGCCCTCACAGTGCAGAAACGGGTCGGCATCGCTGTCTGGAAGCTGGCCACTCCGGACAGCTACCGATCCGTGGGACAGAAGTTTGGTGTCGGCAAGGCCACCGTTGGGGCTGTCTTCATGGAGGTAAGCGAACCCACGGGGGGGGGCAGGGCAGGGGAGGGGAGGCCAGGGCAGGGCAGGGCAGGGCATGGGGGCCAGGGCAGGGGGGCCAGAGCAGGCCAGGGCAGGGCAGGGCAGGGCAGGGCATGGGGGCCAGGGCAGGGCAGGGCAGGGCCACGCACACCCTGCTCACCCCTCATTGGTGCTGTCTCATGTGCTTTCTCTGCAGGTTGTGCGTGCCATCAACGCCATGCTCCTGCACAGGCTCATGAGGCTGGGGGACCCAGATGCCACCATCGCGGCCTTTGCCACCGTGGGCTTCCCCAATTGCTTCGGGGCTCTGGATGGGACTCACATCCCCATCCGCGCCCCGCATCACAGTGGAGGACAATACCTCAATCGAAAGGGTTACCATTCTGTGGTCCTCCAGGCCTTGGTGGACAGCCGGGGATGGTTCCAGGACATTTACGTGGGCTGGCCTGGCAGCACCCATGATGCCCGCGTTTTCCGGAACTTGGGCCTGTGCCGCCGGCTGGAGGCGGGGACCTACATCCCCCAGCGGGAGATCCCCAGCAGCTGGTGGTGGGGCTGCAGGAGCAGGCAGGGCGGGCGAGGTTGCGGCCGGCGCGGCATGGGGGGCCAGGTAGTCCACTAGGCAGTTAAATGTGTCCATGTAGGCTCCCCCATGCCTTCTGGCGCCAGGCCAGCACCCGCTCCTGCAGCTGGAGGTGCTGCTCTGCGACCTCCAGCTGCCGACGGTGGATGGCCAGCAGCTGGGGGTCCGTCGCCGTCGGCAGTTGGTGGCGCGGGGTCCGCCGTCTAGCCCGCCACCCACTGGATGTCCCTGAGCTCCCTGTAAAAGGGGCAAGTGACGGGGGCGGCCCCAGATCGGCTGGCCGCATCCCGGGCCCGGGAGTAACCGTGCCGCAGTTCCTTCACCTTACTCCTGACATGGTCAGGAGTGCGGGCAGGGTGACCCCGGGCAGCCAGGCCGTCGGCCAGCCGAGTGAACGCATCTGCGTTCCGCCTCTTGCTCCTCATTACCTGGAGCACCTCCTCCTCGCTCCTGAGCCCCAGCAGGTCCCGCAGCTCAGCCTCCGTCCAGGAGGGGCCCCGCTGCCACTTGCCAGCCTGGCTGCCAGCCCGCGAGCCCTGGCTGCCCTGGCTCCCCTTGGGGGGGGGTGCCCTGGGGGCGCTGGGGGGGCTGCCAGGCAGCCATCGCAGCTCTGTGGGGCTGAGGGTGGTGCAGGCTGGCCGCGTGTGCAGGCTGCAGCCTGCACGTTCCCTCAGCTTTCTGCAGAGGAAGGGAGGGGGAGGGGACCTTTAAGGGGCCGCTCCACGCGGCCACCAGTGAGCTGAGGGGCTGGAGAGAGCGTCTCTCAACCCCCCAGCTGATGGCCGCCATGGAGGACCCGGCAATTTCGATGTTGCGGGACGCTGATCGTCTACACGGTCCCTACTTCGACGTTGAAAGTCGAAGTACGGCGCTATTCCGATCCCCTCATGAGGTTAGTGACTTCGACGTCTCGCCGCCTAACGTCGAAGTTAACTTCGAAATAGCGTCCTACGCCTGTAGCTGCGACGGGCGCTATTTCGAAGTTAGTGCCGCTACTTCGAAGTAGCGTGCACGTGTAGACACAGCTTAAGAGAACAAGGAGACAATATTGGTTTATATATCTTATAAAGCTTTCTGTGCCCAAGCAGCACCACTCACGTCTGCAATTCTATTTTAGGAGTGTAGTATCCTGCAGTGTCTCCCTTGACAGTCTCTTCTTGCTGCAGAGAAAGACTGCCCAGACAGAGCTGAAGAAATATTGTCTTGCTTTTCCTCCTTCCAGAGATGTTCACTGAGATGAGCAAGTACATGTACCCTGCATACCACTGGAAATGTAGAGAAGAACTTAGAAGGTAAAGACTTTGGGAAAGGGATTACCTTTCTGTTGTGTTTTCATAGCATGGGGAGGTCCATCTCCATGACTAGTGCTCAGAGGCACCACCACAATACACATAACAAATGTGATGGATGAGTAAGATGTAGGTATTCATACATGAATATCATAATTGAATATATTTGCTGGACTGTGGTCATATTGATTTCTGTTCAGCAAGGAGCTAATTCTGCTATATGTGGGCAGCAGGCAGGCAAGGAAAGGTGATTAGAGGTTTCAGAAAGTACCAGTTACCAACACTTAAAGGACAATGCAGATGTTGTCTCCCTTAATGTTAGGACCCCCTAGACTAGAGTCCAAAGCCTGACTGTTCCTACCAGGGAAAGAGCCCATCTTGTAAACTCTGATCACTGAAGTAGGAAGAAACCCTATGGAAAAAGGGAGGCAGAGGCTGGAGTGTTGCACACTGTCCCTCCAAGACTCAGAGATTGGCATGTCTGGGTAAGGTGGCTTTCTTATGTTGTAGAAAAGGCATATATGTCTGTAGACAGATAGTGGTGTTGATAGGCCTTTGCTATTGCTGTGCTTTGTTTGGAAAAGGAAGTTTGAGATAATGATGGTCAAACTGGTGGCAGAAGCCAGAGGGAAATTTTGCAGGACTGCTGAATCCAGTCAGGCCAAGAGGGAAATAATTTTTGGTTCACAGGGTGCTGCATGAGAGGAATAGCAAGATTAGCAAGAGAGAAAGAGCCTGAGAACAGAGGAATAGCAAGATCAGCTTCAGGCAAGGTGAAGGTTCAGGAGCAGATGGACCAAAGGAGCAGATGACCCTGAAATGTGACACTACTAATAATACTGCATCTGTTACTTGAACAGCTAAAAATGTATGTATACAGGGATATTTTTTCAAGCAATTGCCTTACTTAGGGCTTAGCATTTAGTATTCAAAAAGATGTTTTCGGCTTAAAATCTGGTAACAGTGTTCCTTAAAATTGGTTGTTTAGAACCTGTGGTCTGCAGACCCCTGGGAGTCTGCAGATTATGTCTAACATATCCAAAGGAGGTTGCTCCTCCATGAAAAAAATGCTAGGGGTGGTCAACAAATAAAAAAGGTTGAAAACTACATTTCAAATGAAGCCCAACTCAACTGTAAAGCACAATAGAAAGGATAGCAACACCCCCAGGCAGTGCCAAAGTGCCAGATGTTGGAAATGTGTATGTTCAATATGGACATTTTAATGTTGGTCTCGACACAGCTGCTGGTAGGGAATGACAGCTATGTTCAAGGCAAATGATATGTTTGAGGTAGAAGGGGGAGATTTAAAATATGTGAAGATACGAGGATACCATACCTCTGGAGTCAGAAGACAGGAGCTGTCTATCTAATTAGCCTATCCTGTTGCACTTAAGAAAGAACTTGAACTTTATTCACTTGTCACCCTTGTCTGACATGTTTATCCATCCCGCTTCAAATACAAGTTGATGCCACACCATTCCATTTCGTTGCAAGTACATTCTTTTCATTTTTGGCCAAAGAGTATTGAGATGGGATCAGACCAGCACATTCTCAGCCTCCTCAGAAGTCACTTGTGACCTTTGGGGATCCAGTCATTAATATGACTTGTCCATCAACTGCCTTGCAGATGGATTATATGACCTACCCATCTCCACTTTGCATCACAGATCACCTTAATTAACATCCACTCAAAGTGCAGCAGCAATTAAAAAAGCAAAAAGAATTTTGAAAACATTCTGAAATAGATAATGAATACCAGAGAATATCCTAATGCATCTGTATAAATCCATGATACCCCCACATCCACCATGTCTACACAGCCCAGGTCAACAGCTCCACTGCTGGCAGAGCTGTGCTGTGCAGGTTTCTGGAAATTGCAAATGGCTTCCTATTTGCATACTCAGACATCTAATTCGCATAGCAGTGTGAGATTTCACTTTCAGCAGAGGGGTCTGCTGGCAGGAAAGAGGCTGTGTAGAAATGCTTTTGCCGGCTGGACCCCGCTCTGTCGCTTGTCCTTTATGCCTGAAAAAAGGGAGGTGTAGCCAGCAGAAGCACTTCTGAACAGCCTCTTTCCTGCTGGCAGACACCTCTATGGAGAGCAAAATCTCACGTGACTATCCTAATTAGCCGTGTGAATATGCAAATTAGAAACCATTTCCAATTTCCAGAAACCTGTGCAGCATAGCTCTGCTGGCATCAGAACTGATGACCTGCTGTGTACACACAGACAGCTTGAATACTGCATACAGACATGGTTGTGTCATCTCAGAAAGGATATTATGACATTGGAAAAGGTTCAGAAAAGGACAACAAACTGATTAGTGGGTTGGAACAAATGTCTTATGAAGAGGAATTAAAAAGAGTGGGACTTTTCAGCTCAGAAAAGAGGAGACTAAGCGGAGAATATGACAAAGGTCAATAAAATCATGACAGGCACAGAGAAAGTGAACAAAGAAAAGACATATATTTGCTCCCATTTCATAAGAACTGCAGGGGCGTGGGGAGGATCACACAAAAAATTAATAGGTAGAAGGTTTAAAGCACAAAAAGGAAGTATTTCTTTATGCAGCACTCAGTCAAGCCATGGCACTCCTTGCCAGAGGATGTTGTGAGGACCAAGATTTTAAAAGGATTTTAAAAGGAACTAGATAAATTCATGGAGGTTATGTCTATCAATACATGTTAGCCAGGATGGGTAGGAATGGAGTACGTAGCCTCTGTTTTTCAGAGGCTGGAAATGGGTGACAGGGGAGGGATCACTTGATGATTATCTGTTCTGTTCAGTCCCTTTGGTTTATCTGGCATTGGCCCCAGTCAAAAGACAGGATACTGAGCTAGATGGACCTTTGATATGATCCATCTTTATGTTCTCCTAAAAGAAGACAGCAAGAGCTGGAGAACAGATATGGTAGTACTCTCTAGGAAGTTGAGGAGTAGGACTGCTTTAGGAAACCAAACAGACAGAAGGAAAGATGTGGGGGCCCCTTTATTGTTGAAGCTTTGATGTAAAAGCCAGAAAATCTGGATTAATGGAGTTACTGATGTGAGAGAGATATTTGGACAAAAGACTTCTGTGCTTGAATAGACTTTGAGGAAAGAATCTACAAGAGATTCAATTACCTTTTGTTTAAAAGTCTTAAATATACTTACTGATCCATATGGAAATGTGTTTCCGTGGGTTTTCTGAAAGGCATGGCTGGAATTAATTGCAGGGATTGGGCTCATCCAGCAAGAACAAATGCTGGCCTGATTGGAGGGGGTGATAATTTAAAAGAGATCTAATCCTTTTATAGGGTTGTTATCCTGAATCCACAGGAGTTAAGTTAATTCCCTGTGGGTGTGTGTATGTGTGTGTATTAGGAGATTGGGACCAGACTGGTGCAGTAGTTTGTATGAGTTAGGGTAGCAACAAGCACACGTTCTGCCCTCATATAAAATGGTGTAAATCCAGAGTTTCTCCGCTGCAATCAATAGAGTTACTCCAGACTGAAAAAACTTCTACTTTAGGAGAGTTTGCCTGTTTACTTTAACAAAATGCATATAGCTATAATGTTCCAGAGAGGAAAAAATCATGCTAAGTCATTTGCCACGCTGATTGTTATCAGCTCTTGCCAGGCTTTCACAAAATCCACTACCCTCTTTGCTTTGATAGTAATTGCTTATCCAAATAAGCAAGGCAGACTGTCTATGATTATTCTCAGTCTCTTGAAGTTATGTTTTAGAATAATCAGCCTTGATTAACAAGTAGGTAGATATTCTAAGCTCTGAAACAAAACACTTTTTCTTTTGATGAGAATACTTATTAGACATCATTGCACCTTTTCTGAAGTTCCTATAGAAACTGATAAACTTCCTTGTTTTATTTTTTAAACCTTCAATAGAATTAAAAATAAAAGTGTTCTCTAAGGTGTTTTTAAAAAAACAGCCCTCCATCACTTAAGGCAAACAGAATGTGCACTGCAGTTCTAGGCATGGCACTGATTTGTTTTTATTTGAAATATTGAAATAAAACATTTTAGCATTTCTGAATCAGTTTTGGCACTTCTATTTCAGGGGTAAGGGGGAAATAAAACTTTGATATTTTAGATATTGGAATTTGCCAAGAAATGGAATATTACTCATGTCTAGCTAAGAACTAGGTAGACATAATTCTTACTTGGCCATGAAGGACACTCAGGAGAAATATAACCCAACTTTACTCTCTATGCAGAATGCGATCCTCACAATGCTTCAGAGAATACAGGGCACTTCCCCAATACTCCCTGCTATGAGCAAGTGGCCATGTTAGAAGCCCTGGGAAGACCAGCACACCAATTAACCCAACACCTCCCATTTCTTCTAAACATCTACACAGAGTCTGGAGTGTTACTGCTCCTCAAACTGAGATGAAGTAACTGCCTTTGTCCATAGCAAAGGGGAAGCAGAAAGGGAACTGTGATTCTTTCAGTTACAGTTACTTTCTCACAGTCTGCTTCTTTTATGGAGTAACCATGCACCAGTCCATATTTGAAGCAGATTATAAAGGTGAAATCTACATGAATTTACTCCTCAGCTAGCCCATTGGTTTTGTGGTACTCATGGCATAGTAAAGTACTAAATATGTGTGAAAATGATAACTTTCATTTCTTTCAAATAAACAAATATAACCCTTTTTAATATAGTTAGAGAAACAAATAAACTTATATGTAGGATGATTATTTTGTCTCTTTCCTTGTACTACGGTTTCTCAGCAGTTGCAGTTTCATGAACCTGAAGTACTAGGGCAAGACTGGAGATGCTTTTAAACAACATTTTATTGATAAAATACTATCAATGGAACAAACCTTAATCATTTTGATATCTGGCAAGACACACCCTGGCACCATATTGAAAGGCAGATTGTTCAAATACATAAAACCTGAAAAATGTGAGGCAGTCGTTAATATCCTGACTTGTAATTCACTGAGGTGAATTACAGAAGCTCTTCATTTTCCTTTGCTAAGAATGTATGACCTTCTCTCAGGCCTACATATTAAACATTAAACGTAAACAATGAAGCTCCTTCAACATATTTAGTTTGCCCCAACCTTTTTCTTGGGTGATAATAGAGGCATCCACAAACTGTGTGAAATGGCCATCTCTTATGCTACATGCTTGTGTGACACAGAGTCTATTTCTAATTCTACCAAAGACAATGGAAGAACTCTCAGGATCAAATTCTGGATGGTTTATTCAGATAAGAAGGGAATTTGGACAAGCAAAATGAATGACCATAATTCTCAATGTCTTCATGTGTCTAGGATATGCAACATGCATAATTCTATTGTAGCAGAAATACATGACCATTAATAATTAAAGTCTCTAGCATGATAAAACTACATTGATGTAAGGGGGAGAAGTGTGTGTATATGGTACACAGGGACCTTGCTTCATGAGGCATGTGAAGTTTCCAAAGAGGGCTTGACTTTTTGTGTGTGTGGTCTTTTTACTTAACGTATTTTCTCAACTTCTTCTTGCATTCCACTTGCGGTTTGAAAGGGCCTCCTGGTGCAAAAATAACTTCAGATAGTTTTCTGAATGAACAAAAAATGAATTCTAAATCTTGTGAAAGTAACAATTTGCAAAATCAAAGCTATTTTTAAATGCACTTATTATTAAGGAAGAATCTGTTTTAAAGTTATGGCCAGTGAGTTGGGAAGTTGGCTCTATTAAGCTTGCTAAGTAAAGCAAAGCAAATTTCAAAATGGCAGGGGGTGGAGTGTCATGTAACACACCAACAGATCTGTCTGCAGGCCTAAAGGCCTTAAAGAGCATCAGGCAGACCTCAGAAAGCAAAAGTGTGAACACCTGTTCCTGTGGCACAACCAAGTTCCCATCCTGTTACAGCCTTGAACCCCATCAGTATAAACATGAGATACCCATATCAGCCCCTGACACCTTGAGACATGGGAAGCAGAGAAACCCATAACCAGGACAAACTTGGCTTCAGCCCTGTGAGAATGTTAGAAGTGGCATTGAGCCAGTATGCTCATACTCAGTAAACAGTTAAGGGGTAAAATCACTGTGATGTTCCAACCCTAGCTCAGTTTCATCAGGGAATCTCAACCTCAGGGGTGCCTTGGCCATTCTGCCACTAGAGCAATGTCTGCCATGGCCCTGATGTGAGGCGCTTCAGGACTGGAACTCCCTGTGGCAGAAGGGATGTAAACATGCCAAATAGCCTCTTGTCCAGATACGTACCTTCCTGTTGTACTTGGCCTATTAATGTGTACTTTGTGAATAATTTTTAGTAACTTGGAATAGGTAAGCTTAATAATGCACAGTTATCCCTAACTGAGTCTGTGTTGAATCAAATCCCATAAATCCTGCCCAAGAAAACTCAAGTGGATGTCACAAGATGGGAGGAGCAAGAGATCAACAGACCTCAGTCCTCCATCAGATGTACTAGATCCTCCACCAGATAGAACCCTGATTCAAAAATAAGCAATGTGCTTTCAATGCTGAAAAAACAAACAAGAAAACAAACAAATTTCCTCCCAGGAGGCAGCTTTGAAATGTGCGTACCTACGACAGATGGAGCTGTGGGTCCAGGATAAGACCTCACCCTTGAAACCACTGATGGCAATGAATCAAATCTAAATAATTAATAGTAATTTTACCAAGCTATGCTTGTGCTGGAGGAGGGACTCCTATGAAGGCCTTCTCTAAACACACATGTTTAATCAGTTTAACTAAAATAAATCTGTAACTGAATTAGACGAATTAGTGCGCACCTCTGACTTGAGACACTTTTTATAAATTCAGTTTAATTTTAAGTAATTTTCCAAATTACCTGCTTTTTACATCTTATTAACATTAAAGTCACTTTAAGAGGTCCAGATAATCACTAAAATCACTTTAGTGGAATAAAATTCCAATTAGTGAACTAAAATAATCAATTCATTTCTATTAAATGCTGAGGCTAACCTAATGCTGCAATGGAATGTTCATATTCAGTGATGATACTTTTCTTTTTATGTTTGCATTAATTGACTAGTTCATCACAATAATTGCTATGTATATCTCTCAGCTACTATACTTTAGATGAAGCCAACCTTGTGAAACAGCAGTTAGGAAGATTCTGCTTTACCATCCAAAGACTGCATCAAAATGTTTGATGTCCTTGAGACTCTATTATTTTACCTTGATTTGATATTCTTCAACTGACTCTGTGGTTTCAAGCAGCAGAATGCCAAAATGTACCACCAATCTTTTATGGTATTGCAGCAGATGATGACCCACCCAGCTAGGATGCAGCAGCTCTATGTTTCCGCTAAGCCACACAATCAAGAAGCAGCCTATTAAGTTTCACAAAGGTGGCCAGGGCTGCCTCTCCTTATAGGTCTTAGTCCAGACTGAGACCTGCATGGCTGGGAAAGAGGTACCTATCCTATGGTTCCAGCCCTGGAACTATTGTAGTAGGGAGAGTTGCCCCTCTGCCCCTTCCAAGTCCCAATGCTGCTATGGTGATGAAGAGCTGGGGGGATTCCTCTATTCTTGCTGTATCCCCACAGCAGCCTGCATAAAAATCCTTCATTTCCACCTCTCTGCAGAGCCCACATCTCCCACTGGATCTCTCACCTTTCCCTCTGACCCCAACCTTCTGCTCAGCTGCAAACCCCTTCCTATAATCCAATCTCCTCTGCTCCACCCCGCCCTGTGAATTTTCTTATGTGCACAATTTGTGTACCTTATTGCACCTCCCTTCCATACTGGTGTACATAACAAAATTCGTTCTCTACATGGGTAGATAACATTAGAGGAAACATTGCAGGAGACTAGTACACTGTATGTTCACACCCTAGCTTGCCTTGCATTGTAGACAAATAATTGGAACTCTACAAACCCAGTTTGATGTGATCAGACAGAATGGAGGAATCACTTTAGCAGAGAATGAAAAAAATGTTAAGATCTACTATCTGCCTCAGCTAGGCATTAAAAACTTGACCTCATTAATACCTGGCTGTTATGTAGGGGTCGAAAGAGTAGGGACTGTGTGGACACAGTGTGGACTCTCTCTTTCAAAAGGGAAGATCACTCTTTTGATCCACTTTTTTGTGTGTGCATGCATTCTTTCGAAAGAGGTTCTTTTAGAAGAGATCTTCTGGAAGGACTTCTTTCAAAAGAACTCTGTCATGTGGATGTAGTCATAATGTTTTCAATTGAAAACCCAGCCTCAGTGCCATATTTAATGTTGCCGGGCACTTTGTACAAAAGACCTTTTTGCATATCTGAATTTGGAGCTTCTTTTCTTAAATGCAGAGGATTAATATATAAGGATGGAGAGACAGAAGTAAACAGATTAGTTTCTATTCATATCTCTTTCCTGCATCACATTTATACCAAAAAGGCAAGTATTTTAATTGTCTGCTTATAAGTAATTAGACAAAAATAACTGGATTTGGAAATTGCCTTTTAAGTACAGAATAACATGCAAGATAATGGACTAATTAATTAATTGGTGGCGATCACTGAATAGAACTGATCACAAATTGTGTTTATGGTAAAGGCTTTTAATTTGGTTTAATGGTCTTAATCTTATTGCTAGATAACAAGCATCACCTCACTGAAATTGACAAAACTTATTACCAGAGCTGTCAGATTTATCACAGAAGCCAAAAGTTGTATTTATACTTTCTTGTGCACAGAAGAAACTATGCATCTCATGTGCAAAGCTACATGTGCAGTGTGATATGGGAAACCCTATTTATGGCTACAGGGCTGATATTGTGCCCGAACAACCCAAGCTTGAGTGTTCATTTTTAAAACACTCTGGCTAGGTCTACACTTGCCCCCTTCTTTGAAGGAGTCATGGTAATCAGGATGAAGGGAGATTACTAATGAAGTAATGCCATGCATATGCAGCACTTCATTAGGCTAATTCTCCCCTGTGGCAACTTCAAATTGTCACACTTCGAAGTTCCAGCATGCCGTGTAGCCATGCCCGTTCTACTTTGAAGTGCCTTTACTCCCCACAATTGGCATCTTCATCTTTCAAGTATCTTCATCACACACCTCAAGAGGGTGATGGACAAGATCCAGGGACAGGGAGATGGTATTTCTGTGCATGGGATGAGAATTAGCAATTTCTGGTTCATGGATGATCTATTTAGCACTGAGGAAAATGAAGAGGAGCTAGAAAGAAAGGTGTTGGTGCTAAACGAGGAAGGGAAGTGATACAGACTGATTATGAACATGAATAAAACGAAAACAATGATATTTGGAGATAAGGAAATAGGAAAGAAGATAGGGTGAAACTAGAGAACACAGAGAAGTTCACTTATCTGGGGAGCAACATAACATACGATCTAGACTGTAAGAACAAAATAGTGACTAGAATAGGGAAAGCAAGAATGAGTTTGAAGACGATGGATAAACTCTGGAAAAGCAAAGTGATTACCTTTGGAATGAAGCTGAGCATCTTGAAAACGTGTATTCAACAACATTTTCTATGGATATGAGACTTGGGTGAAAATGTAATATTAGAGGAGAAAGATATTAGCATTTGAGAGAACGTTTTATAGAAAGAGCCTGAGTATAGGATAGATGTAGAAGTCTACACCAATGGGGAATTATATAGGAATACACAGCCAAAGGAGAACCTACTGCACAACATTATGTAATGGAAGTGACAGCTATTCAGGCATACCTGCAGAGTGAACAATGAATGAAAAGTCAAGACCCTGGTTTCATCATAATGGATGTTTTGAATAGGAGAGGCAAGACCCCATGGAGAATGGGTAGATGATACAGTAGATTGGTGCAGAGCTGGTCTACAGGATCTAAGGTACTCTGCACTGGACAGGGAAAATGGAAGGAAATATTGAGGAAGGCATTGGACACCAACGAGCACTGAACCCTTGGTTGTTATTGACGATGGTGAGGTTTAAAACAAACAAAAGGATATATTTCTTCACACAGTGCACAGTGATCACGTGGAACTCCTTTCAAGAGGATTTTGTGAAGTTCAGGACTTTAACAGGATTCAAAAAAGAAATAGCTAAATTCATAGAGGATAGGTCCATCAATACTTATTACTAAGGATGGATGGGGATGTGTTTGCAGAAGCCGAACATGGATGACAGGGGAGGGAGGACTTGATGATTACCTGTTCTGTTCACTCACTCTGATCCTTCTGGTATTGGCTGTTGTCAAAAGACAGGATACTGGGCTAGATGGGCCTTTGGTCTGACATAGTATTGCTTTTATTATGTCCTTACCACATAGACTAATGGTCTGTCTAGTCCAGTGTCATATCCTTCCAAGTGCAAGAACAGAATAGAGTGACTACAAGAGTGATTTACCACCTTTCTTCCACTGCCAGCTTCTTGCAGCCACTGACTTAGGGACACCCAGAGCATGGGTTTGTATCTCTGAATATCTTGGCTAATAGCCACTGAGAGACATAATTTCATTGTTTTTAAATTAAATTTTCAACTTCAGAATATCTTCTTGGCAACAAGTTCCACAGGTTGACTGTACCTTTTGTGAATAAATATTTGTTTCTGTTTGTTTTAAACCTGCTCCTCATTCTTGTGTTATGTGCAGGGATAACTAAATAAAAAAATACTTATTCACATTCTCCAAACCCATGCGTGATATTTTAGACCTGTATCAGATACCCCATGAGACCTCTCTTTGCTAAGCCAATTAGTTAGTCTTTTTAACTTCTCATATGCAAGCTGTTCCATACCCCAATCATTTTAACTCTTTAATGTACTTGTAGTCTTTCTAATTTGTTTAGATAAGGCAACTAGAACTTCACACATTATTTGAAATGTAGGCATACCATGGAATTAAACATTATGATATTTTCTATTTCATTATCTTTCATTACCTTTTCCTTTCCTAATGGTTCCTGACAACAGCTTTTTCGACTGCACTTAACACTCAGCAGATCTTGTATTAGAGAAATATCCACATTGATTCTTATCTTGTTATTGAATGGCACTTGAAAAGTAGGCTCCATCAATTTGAACATGTACTTGGGAGTGTTTTCCAAAGTGCATTACTTTTCATTTATCATTCCTGAGTTTCTGCCATTTTGTTGCTCAGACCCCCATATTTACGACATCCCTTTGAAACTCTTTCCAGAATTCTGAGGAATCCAATATATTGAATAATTATGCAAATCTTTCCAACTTACAGTTTGCCACTTTTTCTAAATCCTTAATTTATTTGTTGAACAGCACAGGTCCTCCTAAGTTTGCTTCAGGAACACTGCTATCCACCTCACTCCTCTGTGAAAACTAATAATTAATTTCTACTCTTTGTTCCATATTTTTAATTAGCTACTAATCCAGAATAAGACATTCCCTTTTAACCCATGATGACTTACTTTGATTAAAAGCCTCTGTTAAGGGACTTTGTCAATGGCTTTCTTAATGTCCAAGTACACTATATCTACTGTCAACCTACTCCACATTTGTTGATTCCCCATCATAGAATTCAAGAGAAATGAGTACAAAAGTTGTGTTGACTTATGTCATCATGTTCTTCTATGTGTGTAATAATTTCATTTGTGACTGTAGTTTCAACCAATTTGCCTTGTACAGAAGTTAGGCTTTGAAGCTTTATATTTCATTTAAAGTAAATTTTATTGTAATGTTCAGTGACCCCACTGTGGGTTTGGCTCTGGTGGGCTACAGCTTCAAGCTCAACAGAGTGAAGTCACCTCTGCTACTTACTTCAAATGTAGAGTCTCTAGCACAATACCAATACAAGCTTTAGTCTATTTTATAAGTTTTATTAAAGTTGCAATTACAATTATGATTACCCAAGCATAGAGAAATTCCTTACAGATCTGTGTACAAGTTACAAGTATAACTGTGCTCATATCCTAAACAATAGTGTTCAGGTCTGATGATTTTCTCATGGATTGATCATCAGTAGAGGAACGGTTCCTGCTGGAGTGTCTCAGAGGGAGCTCACTTTTCTCATTCAGAACTTGCCTTTTCTTATAATGTAAATCTGTCTTCAGCTATGTTCCACACATCTCCACATGAGTGTCAGCTTTCTTTTCTCATATTGATCTGTGTTCCTTGGAACTGTTAGGGAATCCTGTGTGCTGTGTAAGTTTCTTTTATTCTCATCAGCATTGATGTACAATCTGTATCCCATGATTCACAAACATGTCTGAGATAGATGAGCCTTTACAGTTTTTTTATGATCTAATGTTAATCTTTTAGGTAATTTTGCACAATATGACTTGAGACCTAATTTTTCCATAGTATTAGGATATCGGATTATTTTCTGGGCATTTATATAATTATTTCTTGCCAGTATCTCTTGCCGCTTGGCTAAAATAACTAAGCTAAACTCTTTCAGGGTTTGACCAAAGGGTTCTTGCTTCTTGACTTGTCTTAATTATGTCTTGTACATAGCTTAGTATTTAGAGGAACTATCTTTTATTTTATAATCCAAAAAATTAACTCCAGTTGACATACAACAAATATATATGATAAAAATCCAACTGACATTCAATTAATATGTATGATACAAATCATAACATCACACAATAAGGCTGTGGCTACCCACCCCACCTTTTGAAAGGGGGATAATAACAAGCCACTTTGGCAGATGCTAATGAGGTGCTGCCATGCATATTCAATGCCTCATTAGCATAAAATTGCAGCTGCGTGCAATTCGAAAGTGCTGCATTCGAAACACATGCTGCCGATGTAGACAGGAGCCTTTCAAAAGGATCCCCTGGATTTTGAAAGCCCCTTCTTCCCAAAACCTTGTGTAGTCTAAGTGAATAATAAAATCATTGGCTAAAATCATTGGCTGCAGTTTACTGGCTTGTAATTGCCATGATCACCTCTTATTTTATTGTGTTATTTAATTATCATTTCATTAGCTATTAGCTAGTCATCTGGCACAGAAGCTGATGTTAGTGAAAGGTTACACACAACAGTTACTAGTCTGCAATTTCATATTTTAGTTCCTTCAGAACTCGTAGGTGAATATCTTATGACAGTTAAATTTATCAGTTTGTTACAAACCTCACCTATTGACACCTCAGTCTGGAGCAAGTTATTCATAGTTGTAAGCAACAAAGAATGTCTTGGGTGAGGCTATCTCTCTCATGTCCTCTGGAGTGGTAATCAATGTAAAAACTTCATTTAACTTTTCCGTAATGGCTTGGTTTTCCTCAAGAGTTCCTTTATCACCTTGTTCTTTTATCACTCTCTTCTCATAGGCTGTGGCCACACTTGGCCAAAACTTCGAAAGGGCCATGCAAATGGCCATTTCGCAGATTACTAATGAGGCGCTGAATTGAATATTCAGTGCCTCATTAGCATTAGGACACTTCCGGCTGTGGCACTTCGAAAGCACCACTTTCGAAAGCGCGCAGCTTAGCACGGCTACACAGGGGTCCTTTTCGAAAGGACCCCTCTCCTTTTGAAATCCCCTTATTCCTCTCAGTGGGGCGGGGCCCTTTAATACAGTGCATGGCAAATGCTCCCAGAAGGGTTTTTAGGCCATGTGACCCCATCCACGGCATTTCCTGGCCCGTTCTTTCAAAAGAGTGCCCATGGCTGTGAGGATGCACTCTTTTGAAAGAAGGAAAGCCTCTTTCAGACCACTTGTTATGAGTAGCTACAATCTTTCAGAAGATGATCTTCCAGGACAGATAGTCTGACAGATCATCTTTTGGAAGATCACTGTAATGTAGATGCCGCCTGATTGTTCCTCACCAAAGAGCTGAATGTTTGCATAGCTTTCCTCCCAAGAAGAGTTATGCCAATTCCGCAAGTGTGGGAAAAATCCCACTCTGTATTATGAATTAATTGCTTTTACTGTTTTTAATCCCTCTTTGACAAGTTCATACCAAGTGACACTGGTATGAACCATGATTATGCATATTCTCATACAAATACACATATTCTCATAAATATAATTTTCACATCCTGATGCAAACATTTATATAGATATGTATGTGCAGGGTTTTCTTTCTGGCTGAATGCACAGGAACAGTGTTCTGCCACCTTTATCCTGTTATTTTGGAACCACAGGGCACCTCCATCTGCAGCTTGCATTCCACGGAGCGCCTTTCACCATAACTCATGCTCCACAGGATGCCTCCATCCATGGCCCATGTGTCTTGAGTTCCTCCAACCATGGCTTTTGAGCCATGGGGTTCCACCAGCCGTGGCTCTCACACTGTGGGGCACCTCCAGTCATGAGGCACATCCAACCACAGCTTGTGCACTGCAGCGCACTTCCAGTTCATGGCTATTCACAGAGCACATAGCCTCTGCTATGGCCAGGCAGTCAGGTAGCCTGTGTAGGAAACCTGCAGGGCTGCTGGCTGGGAGTGACCCAGGTAAGTCTCCTGGCCAGTGCCTGCCTCTGGCATGCCAGAACCTCCCTTCCCCCAACCAGCTGCTCCCCACTCTTGCCCCTGTATCCCATGTAACCCAAGCCCTCTGCCTCCCTCCTGTACCCATATCCACTTACAAACCCTGCATCTCAGTCACCTACTCCAGGTCACAACCTCTTCCTTCCCTTCATCACAGCTGGAGCCCTGCACCTCTCCTGCACCACAGTGCCCTGTACCAGATGACGACCCCCTCGTGCCCCAGACCACAACCCAACCCCATGCACTTCAGGTCACAACCTCTTCCTTCACCCAAACTCTCTCCCAGACCCCACACACCACTGCACCCCAATTCCTTATCCCAAGCTCACTTCTACACATAACATCTATCCCAGGTCCTGCACCTCCTTCATTCATATCATGGAAGTGGGAAGCCCTTGACCACTTTTCTGAAATCTTGGTGTGGCCCCCTCATCAGAAATTATTAACCACCCATAAGCTAGACTGAGGACTGCAGCGGGCCACTGAGGCTTATGACAAGACAGTGGTTTGATGTTTCCCCTGGACAGGGCAGGACAATAGTACCAGAGTGTCCCATGGTGAGCCATTTATTGATACTAAGGTAGTCCAGATAGGAAGAGGAATAGAAGTGATGGTGTTGGGATGTTGCTAGTAGAAGGTTGGAGGGTCACTAAAACTGATTCCCAGATAGCTCAGTGGGCGGTGCTGGGGCAGAGATTAAACCCTCTGACATTGCCTTTTCCTCCTTTACACTTAAAACAATTATTACATATTTTAGGTGGTTTTTACATGACAGTGTGGGATCTTCAGTTTCACCAGATTGCTTTCCACCAAAAAAAAAAAGTATTTTAAGACAGTTATTTTCGATTACTTTCATTAAAATTGAACACGCTACCACCTACAAGGAATCATCAGAGATGAATTCTGGCACCCTGTTTTCTAGGAAAAAATGATTGTGTATGTGAGAAATCAAATGAAAAGAGGTAGAAGTGAGGTCAAAATTGAAACAGACCAATAATTTGACTTAATAGAAGGGAAAAAAACCCTCAGATTATTCATTCCACTCTAGCCTTTGTTTAAAATGATTTGTGAAGGGAGTGTAAATATAAAATATCTATGAGTGGCTCAATTAATTAATGATATTAATTAAGAACCTATATTAAAGTGACCACTCTTTTTCTTGTTAATGGTGTTTACAGTAACCAAACAAATTATGTACTCAGAAGATCAGTTTGTATCTGCGTACATAATTACAGGTGCATTTACTGAAGATTATGTATAGAGAGACACACTCAGAGATGTAGCATAACTGTAACTGATGTTATAGAATGGATGTTTTAATGTTTGCCGGTGCTTAAAATGGTATAGTAAAAATATTAGGAAATGCTTCTGGTGGATTTTTCATCTACTGACTTGACAATTATTTGTTAATATACACTAGATATTACTTAAAGATGGATCCTACATCTATTGGATCACTTAAAATATGAAGAAATCCCATTGAAAACATCATGACATGCCATACATGAAGCTTTATAAATGTAGGTGGACATGTTATTTTGTAGATGGATATACTTCCAGAATGATCCTGCAATAAAACATGAAAGTTGCTCAGCAAAGACTGCTATAATAAAGTGCCTAAAGGAATGAAGTCTGCATTAATGAATGCTAGAATATGTGAAGCTGTTAGTCTTCTATAGTCAAATATCAGAAGTCAGTTACAAAAAAGTTCAAGATGCTGGTTGAGCCTCTCTAATCTGGGGACCTAACCAGTGATGAACAAGAGACTTTGCCATACCATGAGAAGTCAATGTTATCAACAGCATTGCCAACACTTTGCCAAATTCCTGGGCTTCTAGAAGACTTCTAAGGACAAATTACAGCTAAATAACAGCAAAGAACACAGAAGCTGCACAGAGAGCTTTTTTTGCAAAATTCCAGTTTTGTTGATTCATGGAAGCTGTGTCTACACGTGCACGCTACTTCGAAGTAGCGGCACTAACTTCGAAATAGCGCCCGTCGCGGCTACACGCGTCAGACGCTATTTCGAAGTTAACTTCGACATTAGGCGGCAAGGCGTCGAAGTCGCTAACCTCATGAGGGGATCGGAATAGCGCCCTACTTCGACGTTCAACGTCGAAGTAGGGACCGTGTAGATGATCCGCGTCCCGCAACATCGAAATTGCCGGGTCCTCCATGGCGGCCATCAGCTGGGGGGTTGAGAGATGCTCTCTCTCCAGCCCCTGCGGGGCTCTATGGTCACCGGGGGCAGCAGCCCTTAGCCCAGGGCTTCTGGCTGCTGCTGCGGCAGCTGGGGATCCATGCTGCATGCACAGGGTCTGCAACCAGTTGTCGGCTCTGTGGATCTTGTGTTGTTTAGTGCAACTGTGTCTGGGAGGGGCCCTTTAAGGGAGCGGCTTGCTGTTGAGTCTGCCCTGTGACCCTGTCTGCAGCTGTGCCTGGCACCCTTATTTCGATGTGTGCTACTTTGGCGTGTAGACGTACCCTCGCAGCGCCTATTTCGATGTGGTGCTGCGCAACGTCGAAGTTGAACATCGACGTTGCCAGCCCTGGTGGACGTGTAGATGTTACTCATCGAAATAGCCTATTTTGATGTTGCTACATCGAAATAAGCTATTTCGATGTTGGCTTCACGTGTAGACGTAGCCGGAGTGTCCACACTAAAAATGTGTTCTGTTAACATACTGTCAACAGAACTCAGCATTTTTTGACAGCCTTCTGCCTCTCCCCAGCAAGGCAGAATGCCTTTCTAGACAGAATCTGTGAACAAAAAAGCTGTATGGACACTCTGGGGGCCACTCTATCAACAGACAGGGCTTCTGAATCACTGGGCAGCTCTGTCTGTTGTGCTTCTGGTTGGCCATTCTGTCAATGGATTGGCCTTGCAGTCCAGCAGCTCTCTGTCAACAGAGCAGATCAACAGAGGAATCCACTTTCATGTGTGGCCAGAATCTCTCAGTATAAGTTTTGTTGGAAGATTCTGTTCAGCTGAGCAGAATAAAGGGATTTCAAAATGTCTGGGGTCTTTTCAAAAAGGACCCCATGTAGCCGAGCCAAGCCAGGGGCATTTGAAAGCGAAGCTTTTGAAGCGCCGTGGCTGGAAGCAGCCTAATGCTAATGAGGTTCTGAATATTCAATTCAACGTCTCATTAGTAATCTTTGAAAAGGCCATTAGCATGGATATTTCAAAGTTTTGTGCCCGTGTAGACACAGCCTGTCTGCCAAGTAGACCCCAAAATGCTTAAGTATTCATTTCATACATGCAGCCTAGTATTATCAACAAATTGAAGAATTTACTCCAAATAAGAAAATGTTCCAAGAACATCAACCACAGAACTGACACAATAGAAAATTATGACAAAAATACTAAGAGGTCTAGTAAAAAAATATTTTTACATTATGTTAAAAAATGTAATTAAAATCACATAAGATAGTAGAAACTTTAATGCTGCACTGGTCATGTATGAATATTGGGCAGTCTCTGCCATCAAAGGACAAAAATGGTGGCACTCCTAAACGTAAAATAGTACACCGATCATTCCACCTACAAGAAAATTGTTCGCAAGAACACAAAAATGACTAAACTGGAAAAATATGTCCAATGTATATCATGAACCATACAAAACCCCAGTGGACAGACATTTACCACATATGGCAAAGTGTAGGAACAGGTGAGTATTTCTTATGCATTCATTTGCAGTAGAGCTCAGAGAACAACTGGACACATTACCACATCTATTTACCAGTTGTTTTGCCTTTCCATTTACTATTGTGGCTTCCACCATGACAGGAACCACATTTATGATAACAGGAAATGCTAATCAGAATATGAATGCCTGAAAAAACTAGAGCTTTTCATGCACCTCACTTATGTGTTTTTAGTTACTTACTGAAAAATTTTGCATAGTAAACTATAACTAGTTTTCATACTATACCTAAAAGTTTAACCTAAAATGTGTAAAGAAGCAACAGAATTTAACCTATCTTAATCTAATTAAAGTCTTGAATGTTGCATTTGTCAGCCTCTTAGCCTGTTAACGTGAAAGGTGGTTTTGCAGGTGTTTTTTATTATTAAATGCTTTTCTAACTAATATTTAAGTATGCAACAGCTTTCCTCACAAGATATCATACGATTTTTTTTGTTTTGTTTTGTTTTGTTGTTGTGTCTTGATACACTGCTTGGGTGAGCATAACATTTAACAATCACTTCATCTGTCTTGTCTCTAAAGTAAAACAAAGAAGATACTTGTTAGTATAAAAATCAACTGTATAACAGCTTGGCTGCTGATCTTGTGAAGACAGACATGGAGGCCTATCTTTATGCAAGGAGGTCATTTAACTTCAGGCCTAATCCCTGAAAGGGAACTTCCTAGGTTACACTTCAATGTCCGTGAGAATCCTTGCTAGAATGAGGATTCAAATAGATTTATAACTGTGCAGTTCTATGGTCTAATATGGGAGCCAAGGAAGAATACTATATTCTCATGCAATTGCAAGGTTGGCTAAATGCCATGTGGTCAAAACACTAATGCTAACACCCCTACTCTTCACTAATGCTCCACCAGCTCTTTGACAAATTGTCAGGACCTTGGTTTTACATCTCATACAAATCCTTAATTTAAAAATTCCGTTTCAGGTGGAACCTCTCTAGTCTGACACTCTCAGCTCAATCAAAATCCATGATTCAGCATGATTTTAGTTAGCTGGATGTCCAGTTATCCCATAAAGTTTGTTTACAGATCCCAGTCCTGGCTCTCAGTGTTCTCATGCTGTTACTTAGCTGTACTTTACCCCAAATGTCTTCTGAGAGTACAGAAAGCAGTGGCAGTGTTGGTAATGCTACTAGGCAATATTGACCTCCTGTGGTTTGGCAAATTCTCTGCTCCAGAGGGTGCCAAACTAGGGAAGTTTAACCTGTATTGTATTATATTATCATTAAAAATACTTTACTGTAGCCACATACACTGAGTTGTTTAAAGGCTGAGAAATATGAGGGATATAAAATTCAAACCCAGACCTCCCCTAACAATCCCCTTCTATAACGCATTCAATCTTTTATCATGTTTCTCATCTGCAAGGTTCAATTATTTGACACTTTCTCTCCCCTTTTTTAAGCTCTATCCAGACCACTAAAAACCACAGCATTGGTTCACAAAAGATACTCATGCAGAGCTGTTAAATCAGCCAGAAGAGATTTACTAGCTCACAAGCTTTATAGTGAGTTAAAGATGGAACATTTAATATATTCTGTAAGCTTCTGGCCAAATTTTTTCCTTTGAGTTCTGTCAGCAAATTAGGCCAACAACAAAGGGAAAAAAAATCTAAATCACAGTTTTGATCTGCTTCCATAAAGAGAACAGAGCAAAATAAATCTATCTCCTACATTTAAAGTCCTTCTGCAGCCTGATATTTCCTTTGGCATAAGTTTTAAAGATGAATGCTTATATGGTTTGTGTCTGCATTCTGGGATGAGGTTGCTGCCAGAATAAAAAATATTCTCTATTTAGATACAAAACACCATTGTAATATAGTTCTGCCATATGGCACAGACATATGTTGAAAAATAAGAGTATCGCCTCCTTTTAAAATAGGAACGCTGTTTCTTCCCACAATTGACCCATTATGTCTCCTACTGATGGAGTGCTCAGACTTATCTGATTGGTTTAAGAATGTTCACTTTTCATATCTGGATTTGTAGATCAAATTATATTCCTTTAGGTCTTGAAATATAGGTCCTTTGGGTATAGGCAGAATGGAGTGAGAGACGATCGAGGTGATTAAACTTTTGATTGACTTTCTATCTGTGTCATAGACACTCTTTTCCTATCCTAGTTTCAAATGTCAGCAACAAGGACAAATCACAGTCTGTTGATGAAGTCCTCAATTTTTAAATGTCTTTCTCTTCAGCAACAAACTTGAAAAATGGGACAGTTCAATGTCTTAAAAAGATATGGGGCAAAGCTTTAAGAACAAGACTGTGTAATTTGAAGTGAAAAGATTAGGCATCTATTTAAGGTTTCAGTTTAGATACCTGTTTCTTTGTAAAATTAGCCATTTATGTATTACAAGGTTCTATAGACTAACAATAAAAACAGCTAGATTAATGATTAGGTTTTGTCTCAACACAATTTGGAAGGGTAACAACCTCTGATTCTGCATGACCACAGTAGTGCTCACCTCTTTGTGGCTTCATATATGGTTTCGAAAATTCAGCTAAACTTGGTTTAGTTGGGATCGGTCCTGCTTTGAGCAGGGGTTGGACTATATGACCTCCTGAGGTTTCTTCCAACCTTAATCTTCTTTGATTCTATGATCCTAAAGCAGATGGGCAAAAAAGGTGCAGGAACCTTGGACTTTGCCCATCTAACATAGAAATCAGGATGGAGAGCAAGTTGGCTTCCCTCCATAATTGAGCTTCGGTAAATTATTTCTCCCTGAGAGACAAGGAGCAGGATAGCATCTGAGGCAAAATAACGCACTGTGTTTGAAGATCCCTCCAAATGTTTAATCTATGTAGTACTATGTAGTATTCACTCCAAACTGGGTAAAATGCATGGACTTGCAAGCATTCCATGAAACTCAACAGTTTTGAGCTACGTAGGAACAATGGTGACACGGAAATCCTGAGGTTGCTTTTGTTTTCTAAAGCACAGCTTAGCCCGGCTCACTCTTCTCTCTCCTCACCCATACACACTTTTAAAGGGTGATAAGGGTGATAGATTAAATGACTCTGCCACTTCACTTCTCTGATAAGTGGTCTCTTGAGAAATCAGGTCACATCTATTGGTGATTAATAGGTTGAGAACAGTATCCTGAGTGCCATCACCGAACTATTAAATGCAAGTGTATGCAACAGAGAACAAGTATTATGTGCTAAGCATGATCAATAATTTAGAAGCCAAATTAGTAACGTGATTGAACTCCCTAATGGTTTTAATGTACAATATCCCACACAGGTTGAATCTCTCTAATTGGGCACTGTCTAGTCGGGTAACATTTGCAATTTGGTATGTTCTTAGTTAGCTGGATGACCACTTATCATGAGTGCGGCCAAGTTTCCTGTAGTCCCATAAAATTTGTTTACAGCCACCAGTCCTGGGTCACAGAGTTATATGCTATTACTTAGCTATATTTTACCACTAAATGTCTTCTAAGAGCCCAGTAATCAATGAAAGTGTTGGTTATGTTGCTGGACAATAATGACCTTCCATGGTCTGGCAAATTCTCTCATTCAGCACTTCTCAAGTCCCAGGGGTTCTGGACTGGAGAGGTTCAAAGTGTAGTGTGAGTGACAGCACTGTAATCTCAAGGTGAAAAAGGCTTGCATGATGGCAACTAGTCATCTCAAAGAAAGTTTCTTAAGCTTCCACCCAAGCACATTTGTGATAAAGCCAATGTTGGCCATACTGGATATCTGACAATTCAAAGGTGATGGAAAATGTTACAAGATCCCTTAATTCTTACATCACGAATGAAAAAAACAAATGCACCCTTCATGCCTGAAGACAGGTTCAATCCCTGTCATTTCTTCCAAATGCTTATTCTAAATTAGAGCATCTCCTCAGCTTTATCTTGGCTGAATCTTAGCCAGAAAGTCCCTTCCATAAACCTGTCTTAGACACTGAATATAACATTCATTTGCACCATCTTGATCAAATGAAACTGAGACATAGAACTGAGTCTAATCTGTATACTGAAATTACATTTATCCTCATATTACTCCATAAGCACATTGAGCAGTATGGCTGACAAGAGGATACGCTGAGTAATCCAAGAAGAAAGAGTCCAGAATGCAGAGAAGCTACTAACTCCAGGGACATACAAAGGCCATGTCTACACATTCATGATCTTCTGGAAGAGTTCTGGCTTCTTCTGGAAGATCTGTGGTGGGTGGTATCTAACTAAAAGTGACATGAGAAAATGGAGCCAGTTAAATCAACTTTGTGCCACTTCTTCTTGGTCACCTGGGTATAGGTAGCATATCTGGGTGAGTGTCATTGTTATGCCCAGAATGGCAAGCTTTTGAACCACCCTAGCCAGTGTGAGAGCCGCAATGTGATTCTTACTAGCTCATGCAAAATATAACAATACAAAGGGTGTCATTAATACATTCTAAGAACCCTAAATTCAATTAGCCAATGCATAACTGTATGGCTCCCAGTACTACAGAGATGGCATTTTGACTGAATCCAGTGAAGATTTATGGGTGTGATTCTTAATCCCGTGATTAGTCCCAAACATTATTGCGTAAGTATTTCTGTTGCTCAAGATGTTCAGAATAGGGCCCTTGGTTAATATTTAGCAACTCAGTAGTTCTTAGCTTACTACGTAGCCATCAGGCATCATAGAAAAGCATTTAGTTCTGAAAACATCTATTATGTAATCTAAAGGGCTCCCATCAATTTTGAAATGACACAGGCCACCTTCAGTGTTGCTACTTGAAACCTCTTTTTGAACATTCCCCTGCCTCCTGCCTCTGTTTCACTTAGTAGAAGGTGCATTCATTCTGAAAAACATAGACTAATGTGGTCAATTATGGAGCTTACAGAGATATAATAAATACAAAGAAAAATGACAAAATGTAATTACATTATTTCAAATATATGGAGGTTGGTATGTATGAGCTGGCATGTAATAGCAGTGGATATGGGCTTCATTGTGTTATCTTGTGATTTATACTCTATTATTACAAGCTGAAATATAGAATATAATAAAGAGGTACTGTGTACAAGTTACATAAGGGATAAAACAGTTCTACAAAGAGTCAAACTCAAATAGGTTCAAAACCTAGGTTAAAGGGGACTGGTTCGCTCAGGCACTAGAATAGGTATCCTTCTACATTTCCTCTTCTCCCTGGTATCTGACCAAGTGAAAATTATCATGGGACGGGCTTTGCAGACAGGACTATAAGACCACAGGACAAGAGGCACAAAGCTGAAATTTGGAAGTTGAAAAAAGCTACTGCAAGAGAAAAGAGGAAGCACATTTAGGATGATAGGGATGACTTCCTCTGTAAAGAAGGAAACTAGAGCAGGCTACAAACATCCTAATTCCTTATAGATTCCACTAATTGCCATCATTTATTATTTTTGTGTGCTAGTGGACACAGCACATAAATTAATGGTGTAATGTTGGCTTGGTACTTTGTGTCTTATTTACCACTCTTCTCTTAGGTAGGAAACAACTTCATCAGATACAATGGTTAAATGTCTGTGAACTTTGATGAAGGTTTGGCTAATATTAATGAAAAATTTATATAAATAACAGTTCATGGTTGGCATCCTAACCTGCAATGGACACATTCCAGCAGAGTGACTTTGATTTTTTTACAGGATCCTGACCTTTCTTACTCGTAGTATACCTTGGATCACAGGCAACAACTTACCTTCTAGATGCTGATTGATTCTCTTCCCCACCATCCACCACAGGCTCCAACTTGCCTCTCCCCCGCAACTCTGTTCCCACTCTTTTCTCTCCAGATCTAACCCCGCTCTTCACTCTCTTTGCCCCATCCCACCCCTTCTTTCAAGCACCTGTGCTCGCCCTATATCCTCCCCCAAGTGTGCCCCATCCCTGTCCCTCCACTGCCCTCCAGGAGCTTCCTGAATGTCACAAATCAGTTGTTCACAGTACTCTGAAAGCAATGGGAGGGTAGGGGACAAGTTGATAATCAAGGCCACCACAGTGAGAGGCATGAGAAGGGGCAGGAGGCAGAGGGGGAGCTTGCTTGCCATTGGGTTCTGCATAGCCACTAAAATTTCCCTATGAATGCTCCTGCCCCAGAGCACCCAGAAAGGTAGTGCCTATGTCTCAGATGAAGCACACACATCCCCATCACAGCCCTGGTACACCTGTCCTTTGAGTATATAAACTGAAAGGGGTATTTCTCCATGGTATTACAGGGATTGGTAGATCTCAAATATTATTTCACTGACATCAATAGTGGATGGTCAGGGAGGTCTCACGACATGTGCATCTTCCAAAATTCTGGGCTGTACAGAAAGCTCCTGGACGGGATTTTTTTCCCAGACCACAAAAACATGCTTCATGACATGGAGATGTCTATTATAATGTTGGGCGTCCCTGCTCACCCTCTGCTCCCTTGCTTTCTGAAGCCCTACGCAGGAGTCCTGGACCCCAGCAAGGAAAACTTCAAGCAGAGACTTAGCAGAATGGTGGGTTAATGAGCCTTTGGCCATTTAAAAGTGAGTTTCAGATGCTTATTGACCCATTTGGTTGTTTCTGAAACTAGTGTCCTCACTGTGATTACAGTGTATGCTATTCCACATGTTTGTGAATCCAGGTGGGAGACTTTCCCGTCCATCTGGAACTCCTAATCTCAGGCCATGGGCAGGACTTATGCACAGCTGCCTACACAACCATCCACCAGTAACTATGCTGAGGCAGCAGCAATAAGGGATGTTTTAAAACATAGCTTCGTGAATGATCTGTAACACACATGCTACCCAGGTATTTCTCTGTCATAATGCCAATAAATCACACCATGTCTCAGTGAATGAATGTTTTTCCTTGGTGGGAGGGGGTTAAATTATAGTAAATATAATGCATGTGATGGACAGCGGTGCCCTTAGCCCTTCCCCAACTCCCCACAATGATTTGTGTTCCCTACCACTCCTTCACGCCACAAAAATCACACTAAGCTGAAATGAATGATTTTATTTTGCGGGAAGGAGAGGTATAAGTAGCAGGGAAAAGAAACCTTCTCAAGGGTGCTTGAATAGCCTTTTGCAGTTTCCCTTGGGGCTAGAGCAACTGGCTATCCTTGCCCTCCCTCCCTGCGTTTGGGGACCACTACGACAGGGGTGGGAGACCTCTCTTCAGGGAAGTCTGGGCAGCAGGTATAGGCTCCTGCAGTATTATGTTGGGAGTCTCTTTGCAGCTGCAGCAGGGAGTGCAGGACCTCAGTTTGCTCCATAAAACTGCCATTACAAGCTTCGCTGCAGCCTCACTCTGCTTTGCCTTGGCCTCAGTCTGCTCTGCCGCTTGCTGCTGCTGGAAGTGAAGCATACTCTGCTGAAACTCAGCTTGATTCTGACACCCCTGAGCTGTACTATGACACCACTGAGCAGTGTCCTTTTTCAACTTAATGTGTTCTTCTTCTTTCCACTCCATGTGCTGCAGAATGATATCCTGCTTTCACTTCTTTCTCTTTCTGGTTCTCTGTCCTCCACATCTGGAAAGTGAAGGTCAAAATTAAGATATAATTCACATAATGTGCTTTCAATTGGAATAAATGGGTCTCTGTGTCTACTGTCAGAGAAAGTTTATTTTCTGAAAACCACTAAAGGCTATTAAGGATAAGATTATAAACAATCATTTCACAATACATCAGTTGCCATCACTTACCAACACATTTATTTGTGGACATGGTGAGCTATAAGCAATTGTCTGCTTGTCAGGGGAAGCAGAGGACTGCAAAACAGGGGAAGCAGCCAGGTGTCCTGGGGGTGCCCTGTGGCAGGGGAAAAAAATGTCAGCACTGCCTGAGCCACATGGCAAGAGTAGATGGTGGGGAAGAGTTTGATTACAGCCACATGGACAGCTGCCTGAGGGGGATCCCTGTAAAATACGTAAAATAAAAAATACAATACAATAAACAATCAAAAGAAATGCTTTGTAGAAAGGGACATGGGAGGGGAAACACAAGGCAAAGCCCAGCAACTGCATGGTGCCAGGGAGTCTTGAAAAATAAAAAGAAATGCTGGGTGGAAAGAGATATGGAAGGGAGAAGCCCTGCAGAGCCTGCAAACTGTGTTTGGGGGTGGGGAATGAAGTGCACACCAGCTGCTGCAGGGAAATGTAAAGGGGCAGGAAGTACAGTAAAAAAAATCTGATGCAAATTCCCATGACTGTAAATTGCCAAAGAAGACATCACTCTCCTAAAATTAACAGGTATGGACAAAGTAACAGAGAGGTGGACTTGTTAGTCAGTACTTCAACAAACAAAGCAGTGGAAATGTAGCACTTTAAAGACTAACAAAATGATCTATTCAGTGATGAGCTTTTGGGTTTGTCCCACAAAAGCTCATCAATGAATAAATCATTTTGTTAGTCTTTAAAGTGCTACATTTCTGTTGTCTTAGATATGGACAGAGAATACCTGCTCATACTGTGTGACCACAAGCCTGGAAAATTTGCTAAAATGCTGTGTGGCACCATGACACCAGACAACTGTCTTGTTCCATGACAAGGCCTTCTACCGTGGTAGCCATAACTAGTCAGGGCTGCCCAAGAACCTTGTGAAAAAAATACAAGAGTGCCTGGATAAGGCCTTCGAGGAGCTCCCCAGAAAGAAGGGTTCTATCACAAGAAACATTAACAGCCTGTTCTGAGGAGCACAGCTCCATGGAAAACCAGTGCCCATGCCCACACCTATTCCTATAACCACCCACAATCCGTTTGCAGCATTCCAAAACAAAAAAAATACTTACCATAAGAGTTTTGTCTCAGGGTCTTCTCTGGCATCCTAAAAGCATGTGAATTTGGATCAGATTTCTTTCCCCTTGGTTTTATCCCTTTTACATTTCTCTGGAGTGCATTGCAACACTATGTGGCTGGCAGGCAC
The DNA here is from genome assembly GCF_033958435.1 of Carettochelys insculpta. Taxonomy (NCBI): domain Eukaryota; kingdom Metazoa; phylum Chordata; order Testudines; family Carettochelyidae; genus Carettochelys; species Carettochelys insculpta. Next base: position 94,117,587 of record NC_134137.1, on the reverse strand, counting down.
TTCATTCCCACCCCCACCAGTGCAGATTGCAAGCACTCCAGGCCGTCTTGCTTTACATGTCCCTTTCCCCCAGCATTTCTTTTCACTTTGAAGGGATTCTTCCCCACTCAGGAGGCCATGTGGTTGGACTCAAACCCTTCCCCCCCACCATGCAGCTGCCAGGCTCTGTGAACCCTGCTACCGCAAACCAGCATGTGCAGCACAGGAATGTTTGCCATTCTTTAAATGACCTTTTTTCCCTGATAAGCCCTGGCCCAGAGAGTGCTGATGTAAGGAATGTGCCAGCAGGAACTCAATGCTGCTGAAGTCTGGGAGGAATGTGTCTCCCAGAGACCATTTGCATGAGAATGCAAAGGTGTGCATATGTGATACCTTGCAAACAAAGACTGATGTATAGCACGGAAAAAATAAAATTTTGTCTATTGTAAACACGTTGTAAAATCACAATTTAAGCTAACACTCAGTATAAGAATTGTGAAATCTCACCAATGCTCCAAGTCTTGTGGGGGACAGGGCAGTCGATACAACTGCATAAGACCTGGATTACACGGGGCTCCCTTGTTTAAAGCATTGTAAAGCAGATGGGAAGGGGTATGGATTGAACCAGCTAGCTGAGTGTCATGGCCATGCCTATGCCTTGGCCATATAGTTATAAGCCTGGTTTGACTAGCCCTCCCCACCTGTTAAAAAATAGAGCTGGATACTAGTGTTTTTATGAGACTCCACTTTGGTGGATACCAAGAGCTGAAATCACAGGGTTTTGCCTCAGGCCAGACCCTCAGCAGTGGACAGCGTGACCAGCAGGTGGCCGGTGAGAGGAGCAGTGGATGGCGCGACTGGCAGGTGGCCAGTAGGAGGAGCAGCAGATGGATGGATGGGGCAACCAGTGGGCGACTGGAGTGACCAGCGGGTGGCTGGTAGGAGGAGCAGCAGATGGATGGACGACATGACCAGCAGGCAGCCAGTAGAAGGAGCAGCAGATGGACAGATGGCGCAACTGGCAGATGGCTGGTAGGAGCAAGCAGAACACCAGACCAGTGCAAAGGTGGCATTGTCTCAGGTTCCATGAGGGAATGCAGCAGCATGAGGTGTCAGTGCCCGCATGGAGTGGACCAAGTTGTAAGTGGGGCATTTGAATTTTGGGGGTGTGGAGAAAGTTGGCTGTGTGGATTGGCTGTTTACAGTATTGGACTAGTGAGCCTGAGAGACCATGGACATTGCTCGATGCATTTGAGCTGGGACAGTTACTTGAGGATTGGTTATGAACTCTGGGTGTGATAACTTTCCCAAGCTTACGCAAATTGACTTTTCTGCCTCTTTTATTAAAAGTCCTTCTCTACACTCAGACTCTGTGCTTGTGAGTGAGGAAGCATTGCCTCTCAGAGGTACCCAGGGGTGTGTGATGTTCCCAGGCTAGTGGGTGGGGGCTTGAGCTGGTTCTGTGTGAGATGGATGAAAAGGAAACCCTAGATGTGGAACCCAGCCCTGGTTGCTGCCAGTTCCTTCTGACAGAAGGGTTACACTGAGAAATGTTTTTTCCCCAACGTAGGAGATGGCACGAAACCCCCCTTCCCTCCACAGCATTTATATTTACTTGGCAGGGATCCTCCACCCACCCAGCCGTTCGTGCGGCTGGAATCAAACCCTTCTCCACTATCCCCTCCAGCCACATGGCTGCCAAGCTCTGCGGACCTTGCTCATTGTGGAGAGGTGCTCCAGGAACGTTTAGAAAAGGTTTTTCCCCAGCTCCAGGACATCAGATGGTTTCTCCTGCATTTCAGCCCAATAGTTTATCATGTCCACCATGAAATGTTCTGGACAAGTGATGGTAAATGATTACTTGTGCAATGCACTCTTTGAATGCCGTCCTTAATAAGCCTTAAGCAGCCTTGCAAAATAAACTTTCTCTGATAAGAAAGACAGAGACTCATTCATTCCATGGACAAGTGCTTTTTCTGACTTGTATCTTAATTTTGACCTTCACTTACTTTACAGCTGCCGTCTCTAGCGTGGGAGACAGGGTGAGGAAGTGAAAAATGGCACAAGCAGGATCTCATCCTGCAGCACATAGAGCAGTCTGAGGCATAAACCACTAAGATGACCAGGGACATAGTTCAGTGGCAGCAAAGTAGAGTTCAGTGTCATCATACTGCAGCTGAATGGCAGCACAAAATGCAAGAGCAAGCAGCAAAGCTCATAATGGCACTGAACGACCAAACGAAGGTCCTGAATTCCATGGTGCAGCTCCAGATGGACTCCCAATGCAGCATTGAGGGCTCCACTGACAGCTGCCCTGAGTTCCCTGAAGACAAGTCATCATCCCCCCCTGCAGCCTCATGGTCCCCGAACATGGGGAGGGAGGGAAAGGATGGCCTGCTGCTCTAGCCCCAATGGCCACTGCCAAAGGCTATTCCACCACCTTTGGCAAGGCTTCTTTTTCCTGCCACTTAAACCTCTTCTCACACCAAATAAAATTCTTCTTTTGAGCTTGGTGTGATTTTTTTGGCATGCATGAGTGGTAACGTATACAAATCATTCTGCATAACTATATGGGGGGGTGGTTAAAGCCAGCCTCATCCTTGTGTTGTAGTGTCTCAGTGTGGGGGCCAGCACATCACAAACTTCTGTAAAAGCGGGCTTGCACATGCAAAAGTTCTTCACCCACTACTGGTCATACCAGGACTCCAAAATGATTGGGTACCACCAGTGTTTTCTGGTCTTATGAGTCCAAAACCGCCACTCCACTGTCAGCAATGCATTCAGGGCAGACAGTAGTTGTGAGTTCTTGGACCACAGTTGAATGATTTGCTCTTCAAAACCAGCATAATCATTAGCACCATCATCAAACTGAACCATCACTGTACTTTGTAATAGAAAGCAAAATTGCAAGACAATCTGGGAAGCTGCAGCAGCTGTGTGTGCAATGACTTGAAACAATTGGGGATTCATGCTTTTGTGAGTTGTGTGCCTGAGAAAATGCCGGACAAATGATGTAATCTCCAGTTCATTTTTTCATGGTTACTGGTTGCTCTGAATTCTGGGACAGTGCTTTGCATTCTGGGATTCCTGACATGAAACACCCACAAGGAACTGGGGCTAAGGCGCTGTGGTATAGCTACCCACAATGCACTGCTCATACAGTCAAACTTGGATCAGGCAATGGGGATATGGAAACTCAATGCAGAGAAATCGTGTCTCGAATTCCAGAAGGTTTGTAGATGGTAATTTCAAATTCATAAGAAAGTGGTTAAAAATTTGAATTTAGCAAATGTCAAATTTATCTCATACTGTAGACACAGCTTTTGTCAGCTTGAGTACTCAGGAGCACTCAGTACCTACCATCCATCCTGGGGAGAGGGGCCCTGGGCCTCCTTCAGCCCTTGACTCCCACCTCAGTTTAGAATCACAATTTCTCACTAACTTATAGTACTTAATATAGGTTAAGCAACTGCTCCAAAATAAAGAACATGAAATAAAATATAACTATATAGGACAAAAATTACATCAGAACTTCTATTTTTTAATGGAACTTGCATTTTTTTCTCTTCACATTTAATCCAAATTGAGGAGGCTGGGAATAAAGACAGGCTAGATATTCCTACTGAATTTGCATTTCATGTCAAGGGAAAAAAATACAAGTTCCATTAAAAGCAATAGGTCCGATTTTTAATCCAGGCTAATTGCAAACAAACAAACAAACAAACAAATAAACAAACAAACAAAAAGTGGGGGAAAACCTTTTTTATGATTCTGAAAACCCTGTTCTGCCACCCAAGAGCTGTTATTGCTTTTGCTGATTATAATGAATGTTTGTTAACTTTCAGTGACACTCTTTTCTTCCAACACACACGCTAAATACAAAAGCTACATCCACACTAGCCCCCTCCTTTCAGAAAGGTCATGGTAATGAGGGAGTTCAGAAGATGCTAATGAGGCTCTGACATGAATATGCAGCACCTCATTAGCATAATGGCAGCCATGCATGATTCAAAAGCATCGCTTTCAGAACTCATGCTGCCCATGTACACTGGGGCCTTTCGAAAGGACCCCCTCTGGACTTTGAAAGCCCCGTCTTCCTAAAGCCAAAAGAAAGGCCCCCATCTACACGGACAGCATGCTTTCCAAAAGCAGCACTTTTGAATCATGCGCAGCCATCATTTTGCTAATGAGGTGCTGCATATTCACGTCAGTGTCTCATTAGCATATTCCGAGCTCCCTCATTCTCATGCCTAAAGGAGGGCGCTAGTGTAAACATAGCGAAAATGTATAGAAGGCCCCTGTGTTAGGTTTAAAGCAAAAGTCAAAATCAAGAACTTTAGTGATTTTTCTCCCACTTCTGGTAAAAATCTGAGCAAAAAACTTAAAGAAATGTTTGTCTGATTAAATGTCTACATATGTGAAAAAGGCTTTTTATCTGAATAATCCTTTTCTGCATAATGCGTTAGCAAGCCACTGAAACAGTCTCTTGTTCTCCAATAACTTTATCATATGTGACAATGCTGATAAATGGTGATGGATAATATTCTGGAGCACCACAGCATGAACATGTATTTATAATTCAAAGATGAAAGGTTCTGCATATATAAGCTTCCACAGCATCTCCATAGGAAATTTTTATCTTGTATCAATAATGTATAATATGTAGGAATTCTAATTTTTGTTTCTATTGGTATACGAGTGTCAGTGAGCAGGGTGGGGGATTAATGACATTCTCTCCAGATTTATTGTTACTGGGCAAGAAAATATTTCATTCATGCAAAACAACATTGTCAAACATTAATATACGTATGAAATCAGATGATTAATTTGAAGCATAAATCAGAAGTTCCTAATGCTATTTTTAACAAAGAGATTTGTTAACTTGTCTGTACATTTGTTTACTACTGAAAGAAAAGGAAACAATCATAGGGGCTTATGCATTTGAATGACAGAGGTGTCTAGTTTAATTTTTTTTAATGTATCATTTATTTATTTACTTATTTGGTCCTTCCACTACTTCTGAAACACCTTTGCTAGGCCTACAGCATACGTACTTTGGGCTTTATGTACTATGTGCTCTATCTTCAAATAAATGAAGTCATATGTAGGGCATAGAAAATGTAATGGAAGAAGAGACCATTTTAATTTGAAAAAATGAATCTTATTTTAAAAGAATTATGCTACAAGTCTGGTCAGTTCTATGGACCACATCCATCACCTCTTGAAGACAGTGGAAGGCATCTCACTGATTTTAATGGGCTTTTGGTTCAAGGACAACATGTGGGAAAGCTATTTGATTTTTGATTTTGCTTTATAAGCAGGTTTGTGGAACCCAGGCAAAACAACAAAGAAGGTAAGCAGGCTGAGGTGTCAGATTTAAGTAAAATTCAGTGTTTTACAAATCTTATGTGGCACCGACTGTATAGATGATCGTGACAAAAAATCGCTTAGTTCAGTGGCTTTCTGAAAGGTAGAACTGTATAAATTAATAAGTTAACTTTTCGATAAAACAAAGTAGAACACAGATTCAGTTGAAAATCTAAATTAACTTCCTAGTAACTCTTGCTGTTCTCATTCTTAGACCTCAATTTTATTCAGACCCACTGGTGGTGGGGAGGGGACGGACAGACGACAAAGGAGCAATAGCCCCAGGACCCGGTGTGTTAAAGGGCCCTGGAGCTCCTACTTTGGTAGGGTCAGCAGCTGGAGCTCTGGGACCCTTGTAATTGCTGGCAGTGCTGCTCTACCACTCTACATGGTGTGAGGGAGGGCAGGACTGCTGATTGCCTTAGGTTCGGCCCCTTCCTTTCTAGGTCATGCACTTTCAGGGGAATGGAGCTGGACAGCCCTCCGACCTTACCCTGGGGCCCAGAGTGGCTGACAGCCCCATTAGTTTTATTTCAAGCCTATTTAGGGAGGAGACAGGAGAAGTTAAAGGGGGAGACAGGAGAAGTTAAAGGGTTGACTGATGAACATTTTGATTATGAATTGGAAACATATAAAAATAATATGCATAACATAATATGTATAACATATAAAAATATTATGACGTGCATGAAATGGATTAAAACTGTCTTATAGGTCTCAGAGTATAACCGTAAATGGGGAATCATTGTTGAATGTATTTCTAAACCAGTTGGTTCTAAGTCCTGTGCTATTTAATGTTTTTATTAGTTACCTGGAAGAAAACATACAATTATCACAGATGACATTTGCAGATGACACAATAAATGGGGTGCTGACATTGAAGAGGATAGATCATTGATACACAACAATCGGTACTGCTTGGTAAACTGGGTGCGGTCACATCATATGCATTTTAATAAATCTAAATGTAGTATGAAATCTATAAATAAAGAATATATGTTTTATTTACAGGAATGGGGATTCTGTCTTCAGAACCAGTGATATTTGGGGCTAGCTGACCCAGGATGATGTTGTTGCCAATAGGTGATTTGATTAATAAGCAAGGGAATCTCAAGTAGTAGAGAAATTATTTTACCTCTGGTTTTGGCACTGGTGTGACTACTGCTGGAATAGTATCGGAGGGGTAGCCGTGTTAGTCTGAATTTGTAACAGCAACAAAGGGTCCTGTGGCACCTAATAGACTAACAGGAAAGTTTTGAGCATGAGCTTTCATGAGCACAGACTCACTTCACCAGATGCACTAAAGATATGGAATATCATAAAGTGTACAAGTAGCATATAAAAAGTGTGCAAGTGTAGAACATAAAGATATGGAATAGTCTCTCCAGCACTTTGCCCACAATTCAAGAATTTTGTTGAGAGAAGACCCCTCAAAATGATTGAAGGATTACAATGCATGCCTTAAGGTGATAAAATAAATAGATTAAGCTGCTTAGTTTAAGAAAAAGAAGGATAAAGGTAAGCTTGATTGTTCTATAAGCACGCTGTTGGGAAACAAATATCTAATAATGGGCTTTTGGTCTAGCAGAGAAAGGTGTACAATAATTCAGCAGCTGCACATGGAAGCTAGAGAAATTCTGAGGGGAAATAAGGTGCACATTTTTTAAAGTGAGAGTAATTAACAGCCAAAAAATCATACCAAGGGTCAGGGTGAGTTCTCCATCATTGACACTTTGTTAAAAATTAAAATTACTTCTTTTCTACAGCTTGTGATGTACAGGAGGTCAGATTAGATGATCATAATGATCCCTGCTGGCCTTGAACTCTATGAATTTATGAAAAATGCAGTGTAGAACTGTAGCCAGACAAAATCTCCCCGCTACAGACCAGCTTTTGCCTCCCCTCTAAGGTGCCTCAGAGCACACAGGGCACTGAACAGAAGTTAAACAGAACGGTCTTTGATGCCTTCCTAAAGGGGCCCAGATGTGCTGGCTCATCGTGACCCTGAGGAACTGAAAACACAGAAAGAGGTAGTACTAGTAGTAGGCATCCTTCAGTCTGCATAAACTATGGATCGTGCCCTTTAAAGTTTCAATTGAGGACTTCATTTACAGCGTCTACTGTGACTATGAACACCCACACGAGAGTGACAGTCCTTGCTGCATCTCTTGCAGATGTAGTGGGTGTCTGGCAAGTCCTTAGTGTGCTTCCTGTGCGCTCGCTTCTCCTCTGCTAGCTGTCTGATCTTAATCTCGCCCTTCTGAAGGCCCTTGTGTAACCCCTGCCTCCATCTGCTGTGGTCATCTGCTAGTTCTTCCCAGTTGTCCAGCTTGATGTCTACCTCTCTGAGGTCTCTCTTGCAGACATCTTTGTAGCGCAACTGGGGGTGTCCGGGAGGTCTTTTGCCAGAGGCTAGCTCACCATACAGGATGTCTTTTGAATCCTTCCATCATTCATCCTGTGGACATGGCCAAGCCAGCGGAGCCGACGCTGCCTGAGGAGGGTGTGCATGGTTGGGATTCCAGCTTGCTCGAGGACGGTGGTGTTGGTCACTCTGTCCTTCCATGATATTCCAAGGATGCGCCTGAGGCAGTGCAAGTGGAAGACGTTCAGCCTCTTTTCCTGGCAGGCATACAGGGTCCAAGTCTCACTGCCATAAAGGAGGGTGCTGAGGATGCAGGCTCTGTAGACTTGTATTTTGGTGTGAGTGTACAGCTTGTTATTCCACACTCTCTTGCTGAGTCTGGACACAGTTGTGGCTGCTTTTCCAATCCTCCTATTTAGCTCAGTGTCCAACGACAGGGTATCAGTGATGGTGGACCTGAGGTAAAGGAACTCGTGGACGACCTTTAACGTATAGTTGTCAATGCTGATTGATGGAGATTCAGCAACATCCTGATTGAGTACGTTTTTCTTCTTCAGGCTGATGGTAAGCCCAAAGTCCTTGCACGCTTTGGAGAACTGATCCAGTAGTTTTTGAAGCTGGTCTTCTGTGTGAGACACTACAGCAGCATCGTCTGCGAACAGCATGTCTCTGATGAGGACTTCTTGCACATTAGTCTTAGCTTTCAGCCTTGCAAGGTTAAACAGTTTCCCATCAGATCTTGTGTGCATCAAGATGCCCTCTATTGAAGATCCAAAGGCATGCTTCAGGAGAAGTGCGAAGAAGATCCCGAACAGTGCCGGAGCAAGCACGCATCCTTGTTTGACGCCGCTCCTGATTCTGAAAGCATCCGATAATGTGCCATCATATTGGATGGTTCCTCTCATGTCTTCATGGAACGACTGGATCATCTTGAGTAACCGTGGAGGACAGCCTATCTTGTGAAGCAGTTTGAACAGACCATCCCTGCTGACCAAGTCAAAGGCCTTGGTCAGGTCAATGAAGGCTATGTAGAGTGGCTTTCTCTGCTCCCTGAACTTCTCCTGTAGCTGACTTAGAGAGAAGACCATGTCAACGGTAGACCTCTCTGCGCGGAATCCACACTGCGATTCGGGGTACACCCTCTCAGCAATCTTCTGGAGTCTGCCAAGGATGACGCGAGCGAACAGTTTACCAGTGATGCTTAGGAGGGAGATTCCACAGTAGTTGTTCCAGTCGCTTCTGTCTCCTTTGTACTTATACAACGTTACAATGTTAGCGTTGCGCATATCCTGTGGAACCTCACCCTCTTTCCAGCACAGGCACAGTAGCTCATGTAGGGGTTCCAGGAGTGTGTCTGCAGCACATTTGATTACCTCTGGTGGTATACCATCCTGACCAGGGGCCTTTCCTGCTGCAATGCTGTCGATGGCTGTCTTCAGTTCATCCACAGTCGGTTCTTGATCCAGTTCGTCCATTACTGGTAGGAGCTTGAAGGCATCGAGGGCTGCATCAACCACAACGTTCTCGCGTGAGTACAGCTCGGAGTAGTGCTCAACCCAGCGCTCCATCTGTTTGGCTTTGTCAGCGATGACTTCACCAGATTTGGATTTCAGAGGTGCCATCTTGTTCTGGGTGGGTCTGTTAGCCGGCGGCCAGGTAATGTGCGGTGAGGTACTCCCCTGGGTCCTAAGCAACCCAGTTTTTTACTGTTAGAGCAGGCAGCTCCTAGCACACTCACCCACGGCCAGGCTGTAGTAACCAAACGGTTAAAGTTCTTTTGTTGTGCCGGCTGTGTTGCAGTGACAAAAGGGTTAACAAAATAGTTAGGCTCAGAGCTTAACTAGTTACAAGTTTATTTAAGCTACAGTTATAAGCGTGCGGTTACAAAAGGCTATTGTTTACTTCTTATATGCTAGCAAAGTACAGGTGTTGACAAGTTACGTTACAATCCAATACAAAGATATCTGTTATCATCTAACACAATGATATCTTGGCACAATGACATCTAGTTACAGAGCTCTAATTCTTTAGCTGTGCACAAAAAAAGTCAGAGACCTAGCATGGGTGTATCTTACCCTCTCTGCGTCTCTCGATACCAGCGTAGCCAAGCTGGATCGGTCACTCAATTCCGCGGAAAGACGAATACGAGGTTGGGCGTCCCCAGTTGTGGACCTCGGGAGGCAATCACCTGACCCGACCAGCAGGTAGTTGGTTGAATGCACTCAAAGTTAGAGTTCTGCTGGACCCATCTTTTATACCCCTTTTGGGTTATGTATTCTCTTTCTTATCTATGGTGCCAGATCATACTGGTTTGTCTTTGTGACTCCAGTTTGTTACAAGGGCATTTCTACTTAGTTTGCACTTGTAAGACAAGAGATAAACAATTTAGGAGTACAGGACATTCTTTTGTGCGGGCGGGGCACGTCCCCTTCTGAGTGATTGTGTGTGTGCATCATATTGATCAATGCCAGCTGGGGTGATTTCTTGAGGGTTCACCCCCCCTCTCATGTTGACAGTCTGGCCTGTTAGCCTTCCATCTGTACTTTCTGCTTCTCAGGGTCACGATAAGCCAGCATATCTGGGCCTCAATGAGGGCATCAAAGACTGTGCTGTCAGCAGCCATTTCCGTGCCCTGTGTGCTCCTCAGTGGGGGGGGGGCAACGAGCAAGCTGGCTTGTAAGGGGGAGACTCTGTCTGGCTACAGGGTCCTAATGCCTTCCTCATACCCTCATACATTCCTCTGAGATTACCAAAGTCAGCACAGGTCTGGATGCTGCTGCATAGCTGGAGCCAGTGGTTGTTGGCACAGCACCTGGCTGTCTGCTGTACTGTTCTTCTGGACGCTCTAAGTGCTTCCTGGGTACTCTGGCTCGGTGAGCGTTTGTACTCCAAGAGTGCAGCACGCTTCTTTTCAATGACTGGAATCATCTCATCGGAGTTAGCTTCAAACCAGTCGTTCATGTTTCTAGCTCTTCTTCCAAACACCGACAAGGCCGTGTTGTAAACTGTATCCCTCAGATGTTGCCATTTGGATGTCACATCGGTGCCCCCAGGGCCACAGCGCAGATTTTCCTGGAGGGTCTCTCTGAACTTTTCAGCTTTCTCTGAGTTTGACGTCTTTCTGGCTTCGATGCAGGGCCTTCCAGCAGGTTTAGAATGGTACAGCTTTTTGGGTCTCAGCTTGAGCTTGGAAGAAACTAGCGAGTGATCTGTATCACAGTCAGCACTATGATAGCTGCGTGTCAGAAGGATATTTTTGAGGTTATTACACTTTGTGATGACCACATCTAGTTGATGCCAGTGCTTCAAGCGTGGGTGTCTCTACAACTCTCTGTGCTGTGGCTTCGTTTGGAAGAATGTGTTTGTGATGCACAGATTGTGGTACGAGCACAGTTCAAGGAGACGCTGTCCATTGTCATTCATTTTTCCCACACCGAAGTGTCCTAAGCAGGAAGGCCATGAGGCCCAATCAGCTCCAACTCTTGCATTGAAGTCAACCAAGATGTACAGTTGTTCACAAGCAGGCATTTGTGCTACAGCAGCACTAAGCACGTCATAGAACTTGTCTTTTACTTCTGGTGTGGCTTACAGGGTTGGAGCATAAGCGCTGATCAGGTGGACAGGACCTGCGCAAGTTTGAAGCGTGATCCGAAGAAGTCTTTCTGATCCGCCCATGACTAATTCCACCATTTGTAGAAGGGTGTTTCTGACAGCAAAGCCAACACCATGCTCTCTGGGTTCTTCTTGGGCTTTACCCTACCAGAAAAAGGTGAAGTCCTTTTCCTTTAGAGATCCCAAATCTGCGAGTCGCGTCTCTTGCAGTGCAACGATATCAACTTGGAGCTTCTTCAGTTCCTCGTTGATGACAGCGGTCTTTCGGGTGTCACTGATGGCCTGAAGATCTTCAGTCAAGCCAGTCAGCATGGTCTGCACATTCCAGCAAGCAAGCTTAAATTGTTGATGTTTCTCATTTCTTGTTGATTTTCTTAGTGGTTTGCCTGGTGCCCAAATTTCAGTCACTTGTCAGGTTCAGGAACCTTAAGCCTCATGCACCCAGCGAGGCAGGTGAACTGTGGTGGGACAGTACCCTATTGGCTGGGGGCTGCCCAGCTTGAGGCGGGCTGTGACTGTCCAGTGAGATGCGAGGATCTCTCCCACCATCGAAGGCAACCCCTGGCACTCGTTCTCTACGCCAGTCAAGCAGAGCTTATAACCGGTATCTGTTTCCTCCCGTGTTGATGTAACACTGTTCAGCGATGCCGGAGTACCTCTCCGGGTGCGAGCCTGGGCACTTATTATGGAGACTCTGGGCTTCCCAGACACCAGTGTCCCCTCTCGGCTTTACTGATATAGTCCAAAGGAGAGGATAACCTCCACATCTGGTACCAGCTCAGCTGCAGGAGTTGCCGGGACAGTGCCAGAAGTTGACATCGAACCGCCTTTGGACTCCACTCCGGATTTTATGTCAGGGTTTACTCCCTTAGCCTCTCTCCTTCCCAGGATAACCCACAAGGCAGTGGGGTGTGGAGAATGTAGTTAAGGATCCAACTACTTCATGCCTACTCTTGGTAACAGATAGAGGGCTAGCAGGCTAACCATTAATGGAGTGGCATTAATGGAGTGATGCACCCACACAGTTATCCCAGAAGAGAAATCTCCGCCCTTGTAAAAGAATGTCCTGTACTCCCAAAATTGCTTATCTCCTGTCTTACAAGTGCAAATGAAGTAAGAATTGTCCTTGTAAAAACTGGCGTCACAAAAGACAGACCAGTACCATCTGACACCATAGATAAGAAAGAGAATACGTGACCCAGGGGGTATAAAGATGGGCCCAGCAGCACTCTGACTCTGAGTGCATCTTCACCAACTACCTGCTGGTAGGGTCAGGTGATTGCCTCCCGAGGTCCGCAACTGGGGACGCCCAACCTCATATTCGTCTTTCCGCGGAATTGAGTGACTGATCCTGGCTTGTCTACGCTGGTATCGAGAGATGCAAGGAGGGTAAGATGTACCCACATTAAGGTCTCCTTTTGGTGTACACAGTTAAAGAATTAGAGCTCTATAGATAGATGTAGTTGTATTGAGATGTCGTTGTATTGGATTGTAACGTAACCTGTTAACACCTGTACTCTGCTAGCATATAAAAAGTATACAATAGCCTTTTGTAACCGCACACTTATAACTGTAGCTTAATAAACTTGTAACTAGTTAAGATCTAAGCCTGACTGCTGTTACTCTTTGTCACTGAAACACAGCCAGCACAATCAAAAGAACTTTAACCATTTGGTTACCACAGCCTGGCCGTAGGTGAGAGTGCTAAGAGCCTATCATAGAGTCATGCCGCCTCCATGGGCAGACTCCTGGGGCTCCCGTCAGCCAATCCTGGCTGCCCACTGTGATGGGACAGTGCGTCCTAACAGTTGAAGTCTCGGGTGTGGAAAGGCTCTTAGTGATACCCTTGGGGCACCTGTCAGCCAATTTTGGCTACCCACTGCGAAGGAGCCCTGCGCTCTAGCAGTTAAAGACTTGTATGGTAACAAGGGCATAGTTGGTACCTCACTGCACATTACTCGGCCACCGGCTAACAAGAACCAGTTCCATTCAATTTAGGTTCTCATTAGATTTTCTTCTCACCTTATTTTTCATAAGTCTCACTATAACTATTTCATCTATGCCATATTTTAGGAGTGCACAAAGTGGGGGGCACATCCCCTTTGGGGGGAATGAAAGTTTTATGGAGTGGGATGCACCAAAGTCTCACTCCCAGCAGTTGCAGTGTCATTAACAGGGGAAAAAGCTGGCTCTCCAGTGGGCCAAAGCCGTGTGGATAAGGCAGGGCCACTCCCCCTGCATGCTAGGAGGGCATGTATGCCACTGCTGCCTCCCCTCGGCCTGGAACCTGACCCCACTCCTGTTCCATGCACCGACAAACCTCGGCATGCAGCCTGCAGGGGTGAGTCCTCTAGCTGTCTTTACGGTGATATTTGCTGGTCAGTGAGGCTGCCTCCTCAGCCCCTCCCTCCACCAGCTGACCACAATCAGGTAACCCATGGTGCACCAGAGGAACTGCTCCTGTCCCTGCTCTAATCTTTTCCATTCCCCTCCACCCATAGCCTCCACTTGCTTCCCCACCCTCCCCCAAGGCCTCTGCCACCAAGGGAGCACTCTCCATCGCTTCAAGAGACCGCTGCTCACTGCCAGGGCCATATGGGGGGCAACTGTAAAAAGGTTACTCAGCTGTGCTATAGTCTTCTCTCTGTCCTTTTTTCCCTGAGATTTTTGTCTATTAAGCCCTCACTTTACTAACTCTTGATCTTTTTTTACAATTTCATCCCACAGTCTCTGATGAGCGAAGCACATATATAACATTATTCAAGTTGTTCTTATGCCCTCCCAATATTATAATTAGGTGTAACTCCCCAGATCTTAATCTGTGGCTTCAGAGCACACAGCACAACTGGAATGGAGAAAAATGCACAAAGGTTGATATGTGGGAGTCCAGGGTGCTGGACAACTTCACTCTTTTATCTTTTTCTGCCCTTAATCTTTAAACATTAGTTATAGAGAGGGGAGAGAGATCACGACATTTGATTTAAAACATTTGAAGTGATAAGGTGACTTTTTTCCATGGAAAGCTCTCTGTGTGCTGGCTTCAGGGGTACAGTAACTCCTTTCTTAGTATTGTAAAATGTGGTTTGAAGTGAAACAATGTTAAATGAAAACAAAAAAAACAGTCAAGTAGCACTTTAAAGACTAACAAAATAATTTATTAGGTGAGCTTTCATGGGACAGACCCACTTCTTCAGACCATAGCCATACCAGAACAGACTCAATATGTAAGGCACAGAGAAGCAAAAACAGTAGTCAAGGTGGACAAATCAGCAAAAAAATGATCAAGGTGAGCAAATCAGAGAGTAGAGGGGCAGAAGTGAGGGTGGGGAGTCAAGAATTAGATTAAGCCAAGTATGCAAACAAGCCACTATAGTGACTCAGAAAATTCCCATCCCGGTTCAAACCACGTGTTAATGTGTCGAATTTGAATATAAAAGAGAGGTCCGCAGTCTCTCTTTCAAGAGTGTTGTGAAAATTCTTCTTCAGTAACATTCAAACTCTTGAGTCATTAACAGAATGGCCCACTCCATTAAAGTGCTGGCTGACAGGTTTGTGGATCAGGAGTGTTTTCATGTCTGTTTTGTGCCCATTAACTTTTTATCTAAGGGAGTTTGAAGTCTGTCCAATATACAAAGCATCTGGGCATTGTTGGCACATGATGGCATATATAATGTTCATTGAGGAACACGAGAATGTGCCCATGATTCTGTGACTAACCTGGTTAGGTCCAGTGATGGTATCTCCAGAAAAGATTTGTGGACAAAGCTGGCAGCAGGTTTTGTTGCAAGAAAAAGTTCCAGGACTGGTATTCTTGTGGTATAGACTGTGGCTATTGGTGAGAATGCTCATAAGGTTCGGGGGTTGTCTGTAGGAGAGAACAGGCCTGTCAGCTAGGGCCTTCTGGAGTGTGGCATCCTGATTAAGGATAGGTTGTAGGTCTTTAATAATGTGTTGCAGTGGTTTGAATTGGGGGGTGTAGGTGATGACCAGTGGTGTTCTGTTCTTGGATTTTTTGTTAAATGAATTCAGTTTTCCCATATGAATTAATATAAAGGGAAGAGGATGGGTTAGGTTGCAAGGATATTTATTTTATTTTATTTTATTTTATTTTATTTTTTACAGGATAAAAGGTATTATATAGCTGAATAATCTAATTTTCAAACAATTCATACAAGTGACTAAACACAAGCATAAGTTTTAAATACTATTGAACAAACAATGTGAGACAGTAAGTTAAAAAAATAATGTTTGCTGCTCTGTGTAGGCTGGGGCAGAGAGATACAGCTGCTTGATGGGTGGATTTTGGGCATGCAGCTGAGGGAGGATCTTAGCCAGTGACAGCCGTACTGCAACTGAATGGCCACACACTTGCTACTAGAGACCCTGGAGCATAGGGTTCCAGGGGAAATGGAATGGAGGAGGATGGAGGAGTCAAGAAGCCCCATTCCTGTGGTAGCTGAAGGCTGTTCTTGGGAGAGAATACACCCAGCTGAGCCTGATGGATGATCCCAGACAACTCTCTGGAGGCAGGTGTTATGCCATGCTCCCTAGACAAGCTTCTAGATGGGGAAAATGCCTTCCTGGCTATGCCTGCTGCAGCCATCCCTGTGTACGTAGGCATCACTGTGCTGGCCACTCTCTCACTGATGTCACTATGCAGTGCCATTGCTGCAACCCTCCCCAGCTCTTCCAGCTGCTTGGAAGGTGGCTAGTGGCCTTGTAGGATCATAGTCCTGAAGCAGGGAGGAGTGTGGGGGCCAGGCAACAAAACTGTGAATCATGAGGGATGGGGTACCAGGGTGTGTTTACAAATATGCTGAGACGTGCTCCTGGCTTATCCCACATGGCTTCAGCTCACAAGAAGAGGCTTTGCTGTTGACTTCGCCAGGCATGCTCAACTCCTGTCCCTGCTCCACCCCACGCCTGCCTCTTTCCGTTCCTGCTCCACCTCCTTCCCAGAACCCATGTGTCCTCCCTCATCCCTCCCTAGCCTCCTAAATACTAAGTAACAGCTGATTCCTGCAGCAGGAGGTGGGGTGGATGAAAGAAGAAGGCACTCATCCGTGAGGTCTTCTGGAAGCTGGGGAGCACTGGAGATGTGGGGGAGCTGAAGTGAGTGGGGGTTACCAGCCACCTCCCCCAGTTACAAGTTATACAATGTTCCTTTCAAAGTCATTACTCTTCTGGAGAATCCCGCACGGAGTGGACAGAGCAATGATGTTAAAAATGAGCCCTGCAAAACTTTGAATTAGGATGTTCTCTAATGAAACAGGAATTTAACACTGGAGCAATGCTAAGCGGAAGGATGTGAAGTGAGGACCTGCTATATTTTGTGGACGCTAAGAAGAGCAAGTCTGCCTGAATACAAAGGGAGAATTTAGGCATGTGAACATGTACATCCATAACAGAGCTCAGAGAATCATGGAAGCTTCCTTTTAATATGTAATTTAAAAATAAATAAAAAGTAAGACTCAGTTGAAACTGAAATTAATTTTGTTTTTTTCCTGCCAAAACAAATAAAAACACTTTGACTTGAACAAAGTAATATTTTAAAATGATATTTTTAAAATAAATCATTTAATATTCAGTGTTTAGATCCTTTGTTCAAATTATCTAAATTTCAAAATAATACACTTTTGGAAAGAAAAAAAAGTCAAAATATTTCCTTTCATAATTATTGAAAAATAATTTCGTTTCAGAAAATTCAAAGCAAAATAGGTCAACATTTGCCATGTTTTCATCCATACAAAGCTATTTATCAAATTCACACTCAATTTTGGTACCCTAAAAAAAGTGCATTTTTCAGCAAGTGTGCACTGTTTCCCAGTTCTCATACTGAACAAGAACCAAAGTTCTGACCATTTTTAGTTCATCCCTGTAAATTATTCATTATAACGTGGAGAAGATGAAAAGCAATAAGGTGCTTTTGCTTCTGTGATTTTTTTTTCCTTTCTGTAATACGGGTTAGTAATTTTCTTTCAAGATAAATTGTTAGTGCTGCAATAGGTAATTCACATAGCTGTGTTAGACAGATCAACAAGAGTATTGATCTACTTCTTCATTACTGCATAGGACCAGATGATAGCTAAGCAAGGAAAGCATGTTCAAAAGTGAAAAGAATTTGTGATGAGGATGGACTTAATGTCAATATTAATACAAGCAAAAAATAAACACAAATATTTTTAAAAGTTCCATTTTCTCTACAGTGTGTTGTTCTTTCAGAAATATTTTTGCTAGGGGCTTTTTCTCCTGCATCTATGAAGGTAGAATATAAAGATGTACTTACAAATAAATTGGAGTTTTTAAGTGCGGCCGCTTGACCAGTTGCTGGATTGAAACCCTAACCAATATTTTAAAATGGAAATAGAGTGAGCTGTGGGCCAGCAGAAGACACTTTGATCAGCTGATCGTCTCTTTGAAAATATACATCTATGTTTTAAGTTGATGCAGTAGCTTTATAGGAAGTAGACAGATAATGCATTAAAATAACTGAAATTCATTTGGGAAAAGCCAAAACAATGTGTTGAAGGGAGGGATGTGTGCACATGTGTGAAGGGGAAAAAATAGGAATGTAAAAATTCTAAAGGACTACCAGCAGATTTGGTAAAAAAATCATAGGGAAAATGTTCAGGCCATTTGTCATCATTACAAGACTGCAAGCTTGCTGAGATGTCAAAGATCTTATTTAAAAAAAAGGCTAAAGAGGTTTTTGAGTTACTGATCACACACACTTATTTACACAATGTATCATCTTCACAGGTACAAATTCATTAAAAGTTGCAAGAAGCCTTGTCCTGGGAAGGCCTTAAAATATCTTTGGCTTAACCAGGGAGTTTGCTGAACTTTCCATAGAGTGAGAGTAAAATTATTTCGGGGGGAAATTTCCCTATACAATCTTGTTCCTCTCTCACAACCTCACTTTCCCTTTCTTAAGAAGATTCCTCACTACCATGTGTGGCCAAAAAATCTAGAAGTGTGGGGTGAGCCCCACCTCCTAGGC
Organism: Carettochelys insculpta; assembly: GCF_033958435.1. NCBI lineage: Eukaryota > Metazoa > Chordata > Testudines > Carettochelyidae > Carettochelys > Carettochelys insculpta. Next base: position 94,099,264 of record NC_134137.1, on the reverse strand, counting down.
CTCTCAGGCACGTTCCTTATTAGTGTGAGGTCTATACATCCCCTCATGCCTTGTTTTAAAACAAATGTGTGATAATTCTTTCTGGTGACTTTTTGCATAATAATAGTTAAGTTCACACACAGAGAGCCAGTATTTGACTTGGATTGTATGAAAAGAAGCTAGAGGGAATTAAAACTCTCCTTAACATCTTTTAAGTGGTACTGAACCTTTGGATTTGGATACCTAGGTTGAAGTGGGGCTGCTCTAGCCTTACTTGCTCCCTGAATCTATCCCTGTCTCACGACAACACTTCTTATGTTATCTTACTCTGCTCCATCACGGGCCAGCACAGCTAAACCACTAGGGGAAGAGGAAGTAAATATTGCTGGTATATGCTACTGATTAGATTACTACTTCATTGAGTAAACTCCCTAGGGGCAATCAGAAAGGATATGTAGGTCTCAACTGTAGTGCCCTTGAGACGTTGCAGTGCATTTGATGCAGCTTACACTGTATCCCTTGCTCAGGATTTTACCTGAGGTACATTTTTAGGCCACTGTTAGGAATTAACCATAGTCAGCCTGAAGTCCTATTCTGCATTCTTATCGACAATAGTGCAGTCAATTATGACAGAAAAAAGTAACTTTAGTAGGCTAAATTATTTAGTGTTCAAATGAACAAGAAATTGAATTCTATGGGTATGTCTACAGAGCAGTGTTATTTCAAAATAAGCTATTCTGGAAGGCTATGTCTACACTACAAAGATATGTTGGAAGAATTTTGGGGAAGAAGGGGCTTCCAGATGGAGGGTTTCCTTCTAGAAGATCCCTGCAGGCTGCACATCTCCAGGTATACTTTGGAGTTCAGAAGATTTTCTTCTGGACTCTGAACCACATGCTGATATGCTAATGAAGTGCAGAAAATTTGCATCTGTGCCTTATTAGCATCTTCCAGTTAGCTCTTTAGCATGCTGCTTCCAAAAGAAGCCGCACATGGAGACTTAGTCATAGATATTTGCTGCTAGCAGTCATAGATCAGCTACATGCTGTTGTCGACAGTCTGTCATACCTCAACAAATGTTTGGAGGTCAGACTTAAAGCCAGTTAGGTTTTTAATCTTACTTTCCTCATGAGAAGACTGACCAGAACTTCATTTACTCAACAGTTAGAAAAAATTGCCTAATTTCAAGCCTAAATTTGTTGATGCCCAGCTTATACCGATGTATTAAATTTCCCTGGTATTGTCTTCCCCTAATGTATTTATTGAGAGAAATCATCACCACTCAGCCTCGTTTTGGTGAGGCTAAATAAGCCAAGCTGTTTGACTCTCATCTGATATAGAAGGTGACAAGTATTGGAGAGGTAGTCATGTTAGTCTGTAGCTTCAAGAACAACAAAACATCTTGTGCCACCTTATAGACTAACAGATATTTTGAAACAAAAAGCAGTCAAGTAGCACTTTAAAGACTAGCAAAATACTTTATTAGGTGAGCTTTCGTGGGACAGACCACGAAAGCTCACCTAATAAACCATTTTGCTAGTCTTTAAAGTGCTACTTGACTGCTTTTTGTTTTGATAGTGTATAGACTAGCATGGCTTACTCTCTGTTAGATATTTTGAAGGGTAAGCTGTTGTGGGCAAAGACCCACTTCATCACATGCATGAGTGTGGGGGTTGCTTTCAGAGGGGTATTTAAAGAGTGGGGTCCTGGTAAAGGGGGGGCAGGCAGAGCTGACAAGGTCTATTAAGCAAGGTGGAAATGGCCCAGTATCAACAGTACTTATCATAAGAGGGAAAAACAAGTCAGATCAGATGGAATGTGAGCCATTGTCAGTGTCTAAGGGGGAGCTATCAACACCCAAAGCAGAGAAACTGTCTTTGTAAACTGCGAGCCACTCCCAGTCTCTGTTTAAATCCATGGTTAATGGAGTCACATTTGCAAATAAACCAAATGGAGAGAGAAATCTCAAAGCTGCAATTTATTTGCAAATTTGACTCCATTAACCATGGATTAAACAGAGACTGGGAGTGGCTCACAGCTTACAAAAACAGTTTCTCTGCTTTGAGTGTTGATAGCTTCCCCTTAGACTCTGACAAAGGCTCACATCCCCCTGTCTGATCTGACTTGCTTTTTCCTTTTTTGATAAGTACTGTTGATACTGGGCCATTTCCACCTTGCTGAAAAACCTTGTCAGCTCTGGCCCTTTCTGGGACCCCACTCTTTAAATACCCCTCTGAACCCCCCCATCCCCCCGACTCGTGCATGTGATGAAGCGGGTCTTTGCCCGTGAAACCTTATGCTCCAAAATATCTGTTAGTCTATAAGGTTCCACAAGAATTTTTGTTGATATGGAAGGGTTTCAGTTTCTAGTAGTCCTTCTGTTCCAGTTTGAATTAAACTGTCTTAAACATGGGAAACCAGCGTTGCACACAGTACTGAAGATGGTGTCTCACCAGTCCTGGTACAACTGTACTAAGATGGCCTTGGCTACATCTACACAGAAGGGTTTTTCCGACAAAACCAGGCTTTTGTCAAAATTAAATGAACAAATATATAAATAAATAAATAAAACGGTGGAGCATCTACATGCAAAAAGCACTTTGTCAAGAGACTGTCGACAAAACCCGACATATCCATCGGCAGTGTTGTGCTCCTCTGCATTCAGGAATAATGTCTTTGTCGACAGTTTCATGTCAACAAAAATGCTGAGTAAAGGTGAAGGAGAAAATTAACTTGCTGTCTTTGTGATCTGTATGTGACCTAGGTGTTGGGCCTGACCCTTTGTAGAGTGGTAAGTGCAGGCTCACAGGTGGGCAGCAAGGAAGAGGCTGTGTGAAACTGGTATAAACCTGTTTTACTGGTTTCAACCTGTTTGTGAGGAAGTACTGCTCTGAAGAGATACCTGAGAATGGAATTTGAGGTGATATGTAATAATTGGAAGAGATTTGGTGCAGAAGGGCATGACCTGTGTAAGTGTGTGATTGTGAGTGGTACAGGATGATTACCATGCAAGGTAATACAAAAGACATTGTTTTGTGAATGGGCAGTTGCAGTTCTCCTGAGAGTATCCTGGAGATCCTGCCCTGGAATGCATTCTTGAATAAAGTTGGTTGCTAAAGTAGGGTGCCTGAAATTTATTTGGTAAGGGTTTGGGCCTCCATCTGAACCCTCGGATTATAATTCTCCATCAGAGGCTCTGGGGACCCTTTTGGAACAGACAGGGCTTCTGGTTCATCAGGAACCCTTGTTTGCTGAGCTTCCTGTTGTCCATTCTGCTGAGGGAGTGTTTGGGCAGTCTGGCTCCTCTCTGTTGACAGAGCAGATGGAAAGATCAATCTGCTTTTATGTGTAGACTCAATCTGCCAACAGAAGTTTTGTTGACAAATCCCTTCTGACAATCACTTCTGTCAACAGATTCTTCTCATGTACATGTAGCCCTTGTGTCTGCTGGAAATACCTTACCAGATGCATCCTAAGGCTGTCCAACCTTTTACATAACTTCATTGCATTGGTTGCTTATAGTTATTCTTTGATCAACCAGTACACCCAGGTCTTTCTCCTGCTCTGTCTCTGGCTAAGTCCACACTACAGAGATCTTCCAAAAGAACTTATTTCAAAAGAGTGTGTCCACACACAAAAAACTGGCTCAAGAGAGTGAGTTGCTCTTTCTAAAGTCAGATTCCACACAGCTCCTGCTTTTTTTGAAAAAATGGGCCAGGGATCAAAAAATCAGGTGTAATGAGGACTGCTTTTCTTAAAAAAAGGGACTGCAGAGCATCTATATACATTTTCTTTTGAAAGATGCTTTCAAAAGGAGGTGCTCTTCCAGAAACAGGAGTGGAAGTGCATTTTTGAAAGGAACACCACATTATTTTGATTTAATTTCAAAAGAACACTTTTTGCATGTAGACACTGCTAGATATTTTGACAGAACTTGCTAGTGTAGACTTGGCCACTTGGAACTCATAAATCCCCAGTTCATACCCAAAATTCTTGTTGTTAGTCCTACGTGTATGACTTTTTACTTTGCACTATTAAATTTAATCTCATTTATATTATTTCAGTCTTCCAGGTCTTTCAGGTCTTGTATGATATTCTTGTTCTCCTCCATATTGGAAATATCTCCCAGCTTTGTGTCATCCACTAATTTTATTAGCACACTCCCACTTTTATGCCAAGATTAGTAATTATTTTTTTTACATAATAGAAGTCCTAAAATGAGTCCCTGAAAAACTCCACTACAGATTGAACCTTTCTAGTTTGTCATGCTCTCATCCAGCAACATCTTCTATCCAGCATGATTTTAGTTAGCTGGAAGACCACTTATCATGGCTGTGGCCAACTTTCCTGTGGTCCCTTAATGCTTATTTACAGCCAACAGTCCAGCCCCAAAGTGTTCTGTGCTATTTAGTTGTAATCTACCTCAAATGTCTTCTAAGAGTCACATAAACAGTGGAAGAGTTGGTAATGCTGCTTGACAATATTGATCTTCTGTGATGTGACAAATTTTCTTGTTCAGCACCAATCAGGTCCTGAGGTGCTGCATTACAGAGGTTCAACCTGTATACATGAAAGATGTTAACTATGTTGCTTTACATATTATTGAAAAGTACTCTGATACCAAAACAATTTGAGAACCTTAACAGATTATAGTTATTATAATAAACCAAAATGAAATAATCAAATATGTTTTGTGAATAACTAAAGCAGGAAAAAATGTTTTTATGACTAGTTCATCAAGACCTAAATGTGATCTGAACCTGTTTAATGCAGAAAGTATACAGTTGTATTTGACTTGTAGGTTTTGCTGTTGTTTGTTTTTTTAATTAATTTATTTATTTTTAAAGGGAAAGAACTGAGCATAGTTTACACAAGTAGAAAGAGGTGACCAGGAACAGTTGGGAGAAAATAACTGAATTAACTATTAACTATTAAACAATAATGCTACAGTTACACTTTGATTTCTATTTCAGGATGCATTTCTATGGATAAAAACGCCATGGCTAAACACTGTCCTTGAAATAGCAGAGCTATTTTGAGCACAATATTTAGTTCCTGTCTCCCCCTCATTGTGAGATGGCTAGCATGAAGTTTGAACTATTCTTTTATTTTGAAATAACTTACAAAATGTGCACAACTCAAATTGTATAAATTATTGTGAGATATGGCTACAGTATAGGCTTAGCCTAAGAGAGTGAGCCCTAATTCTCTCATCTTGTTATATTTTTGTTAAAACCTGTATTTTTCTCATATGCAGAAATCTCTGTCAGAGATATAATCCATTTTTTTTCCTGTTGGCAAGGTCTCTGATTCTCAGGGTATCACCATGCTGGTAATTATCTACGACTTCTTTCCTTCTTTTGGGTTGTATAATACGTTAAGTCAGAGGTGGGGAAACTCTGGCCCATCAGCCAGATGCAGTTTGTTAGAATTAGCCACCAGATGGTTTGTTTACCTAAGCTTCTGGAGGCATATAGCCTTGCAACACCCAGTGGCTTTGATTTGCCATTCCCAGACAATGGGAGTTATGGGAAATGGTGGCTCAGCCCACACCAACATTTTCATCTAAAGCTTCATATTTCTAAAAAAATTCGAAGAATAGCATTTTATTTTTGGTGACATATTTGTTACAGGACTACATTTTTAAAAAAAAATTGCTTTTGATCCCAGAATATTATATTTGATGATCATGGCTGTGGTTCTGAATTGAAATCTTACTTTTCTGGAAGGTATGTTCTAAGTACATCATGGAGAGAAGGAAAGCTGAGAGAGATTCACTTACTACTCTAGCACCATCTCATGACTTATCATTGAACTACAGAATATTCAGAATAAATTCCTGATTGGTTCATTCAAATTAGGGTATGGACACAATGTAACAGCAGTAATTGCTCAAAAATGAGTAGCTGAGAAATGCCTAGTAAATCAACTGTGACTAACCTGAAAAAGTAAATAAAAATAAAAAAAATAAAAAGCTTTTAGTTCCCCTAGAACATTTGAGGTCTTTAGTCTATGCTCATTATCTGGTTGTAATACGTCTGACTCACCATAACGAAACAAACAAAAACTTTTTATTGTGTCTAGCGCACACACAAAAAGAATAATGTGTGTCCAGGCATTGTATTAGTTTCATATCCAATGGTTAATCAAAAGCTGGAAGGAGAATTCATTAGATAAGATAACTTTATTTAAATGAATCCTCTATAATTTAAAGTTACATAAATGAAACCACAGTGTTAATATTTTTTCAGAATACGAGAATTGCATTTATATTAGACAGCTATGCAAATAAATACTGTAACTGAACTACAATTATGTCATTAGAATTAGATCAAAAGCTTTGGTGCAATGACTAATGCAAACATATACTTCAATCAGATGCAAGAGTAGAATATTGCAGTTTGGTAGTTACCAGTCCAGTGCAGCACAATATCCAGGCTGTGGCTACATTAACTTGTCATCAAATCAATTTAATATGTTAAAGTAAAACATGAATCAAGAAAAATATAATTAATGTATTTTGATGTGATCTCTGGAAGAAGAAAAAAGTAATGTGACTTGGTCACTCTTGTTTTTATGATTTTTGATGTATAAACAATGTCTGAAAAGGCTATTCCCACATCCCCTAAACCAACAACAAAAACAGTTTTCACTGCATGATTTTACATTATAAATCTATATACTCATGTACTTCCATAAAAAACATAATTATACTTCTCCAGAGCATCAAGGTTCAGATTTGGAAGATTATCACTACTTGAGAACCAGTGAAATGACTTCATTACCAAGCCCCCAAAAATGAAAGCTGAGCTATAGATGTAAGCAGAGGTATTTAGTCAGAGGTTGTTTATCATTGTTTTTGTTGTCTCTGGTTAACATATATTTAAATAAACATTTTTGAGAGTGCAAATCTATGTTATTGTTTCAGTACTGTGACAATTAACAATGTAAATACTCTGAGACCTATAACAAAATCTCCAGGAAAACCAAGAAAGAACAAATCCAGAGATAAAGGAGAAATATATATATATTTTTAAAAACTGTAAAACTAGAAACTGTTAAAAAGTTAAATTGGAAACAGGCCCATAGTATTTAAACTACAAACCATTCTGGACAATTGATTGTTTAGAGGTTAATTACACCATATGTAAGGAAAATTTGTTTTGATTATAATTCATAGAAATTAATTCATAGAAATTTCTCTTAAGAATTCACTATATTAAAAAATGTCATCATGTGGGAATATTGATTTTAAGGGGAAAGACCTCTAAACACAACAAATGGTATTTCTGCAATAAGATTAAGTTTAAGACTGCAGACAATGAAACTTGATGTTATAATGGTACACAATAGTACAGGAAAAACTGAGTACAAAACACAAATTGCAAAGACATTTGTCTAAACTTAATTAAATAATGTCAACCTATCACAGTAACATAGTTGATTTATAGATTGACAGGACAAATTATTACTTTTTAATTGTTCATCAAATGGCAAACAGTGACTAACAAAACATCATAGTAATAATACTAGAATGTAATTGTTTTCATATATACTGAGCATCAAGCATAAATATCTACTGTTTTGTGTAAGCAACACTCAGTTTTTAATAGCAATGAAGGGTCCTACGGCACCTTATGGACTAACAGAAAAGTTTTGAGCATGAGCTTTTGTGAGCACAGACTCACTTCATCAGATGCTGCTTCAGTTTTTAATGAATATTTCAGGATGGACCAGCTAGCCCTCACTGAAAGTTGTATCCACTTTGACGAGAGATAGTTGCGTGTGGCTTGCAACCAGATTAAGGGCAACACCTGAATCAGAATGCAAGTAAAGTCTGCAGGGGAGACAATCCTTCAGTGGACATTCACAGGGTGAAATCCTGACCTCAGTTAAACCAATAGTAAAGTTCCCATTTACCTGAACTGAGGAGGGATTTCATCTGTGAAATGCACTTACATACTTCTGTAGCACAAATGGTAAATATGCCATTGTAAACTAAATATATTCAAGAATATATATATATATATATATATATATATATAACTTCAAGGGTATATATATTACTATTATAGATAGACAGTTGTAACAACCTTTGAACAGCAATGACTACTAAGACACTCTTACAACGCTCTTTAAAAGTGTCAGAAGATGAGGAAAGTGTACCACTGTTGCCAACATGCATTCAATCTATCTAAGCTAAGTGAATTAAGTTAACTGATCATTCTATCGGTGTACAGCAATCTATATGCTCCTCAAACATATTCTTTCTTCCCACTCCTCTGCAGACCTGATCTATGTATTTCATGTGAGTGATTTTGCTTATTTATTCTGTAATTCACTTAATTTTTTTAGAGTAGCATATCTGATAATAAAATAGTTTATAGACAGCTATAATATATCCTAACACATCCCGTCTTGAGTAAACACCTTCCTGCAGGACAGGTTACAATATCTTATGGCCATCACTTCTCTGAAGGAGTTAGCCTTGGCTGGCTGGGGAAATCAGGAGGAAGCCGAAGGCCCTGGGCCTGAGTCCCCTCCTCTCTCCCCAGGATGGATGGTACCACTATCTCCAGATCTGACAAAGTGGGTCTGCCCTTTGAAAACTCATCAGCTAATACATTATTTTGTTAGTCTTTAAAATGCTACATAACTGGGTTTTTTTGTTTGTTTTGTCTTCATCAAAGATATTGAGATGGGCAGGCTCACACATTTCAAGAGATTACAAATGTTTTGCGCTTCTATTCATAGAGAGAATCCAAACAGCCTTGATTTGCAGCTGCACATGTTTTGCCCACTGAAGATCTTGATTTGACACTCATCCACGCATCCCAGTTAGTCATTTGGAAATGGAAATAGCAGATTTCAAGGAGTCAGATATCTGGGTGGAAAAAATTTTCAAGATGAATTCTGATTTAGAATGCCTTCCTTGACAACGTGCAGAACTGACCAAACTGAACAGATATGCTGACTTGAAGAAATTGGAGTATGATAATAATCTCATTCTACAGAATTGGGAAGAATTTCCTGTCACACAAAACACCATGAAGAATATCAGCTTGGCCTTACCTTCAATATTTGGCTACACCTATATGTGTAAGCAGGCTTTCTCTCATTTGGATCACATCAAAACTAATTAAAACAAAAAAGGCAGTCCAGTAGCACTTTAAAGACTAACACGCTACTTTGTTAGGTATTTATTGTTAGTTTTTTTTGTTAGTTATTTTGTTAGTCTTTAAAGTGCTACTGGACTGTCTTTTTGTTTTGATAGACTATAGGCTAACACGACTATCTCTTTGTTACTATCAAAACTAATTTACAGTCAAGACTGACGCAAGACAGCCTGAATGTGTTCAAGCATGCATGTCATCTGAATTTGACCAGTTATGATGTAAACTTTGAAGAATTGTGTGAAAATAAGCAGCAGAAGAAGTATCATTAAATAAAGTATGTGAATAGAATGTTTATTTTATGATATTATTAATCATCATGTCAATTATCCATTATATTAAGTTGTATATTTTCAATCATGCCAATGGGCATTCTTGTACCTGCTCTCTGTTGACCACTTGTCTGAATTTTGATGTTGTTTGGCTCTTTGGTTTGAAAAGCTTGCTGACCCCGGGTCTAGATGGTGCTTTGCCCTGCTCTCAGTCTAGATGGGCTTGATGACCTCTTGAGGTTCCTTCCTGTTCTAGTGTTCTATGAGTCTATTATTCTATGATTTTAAAATCCTTACTGAATTAAGACCCAAGCTTTGAGTATATTATTATATATGTATCTATTTTACAGATGTTAAGGAAATAGAGGATAATCTAAGGCTCATTGAAGTCAATGAAAGAACTCTTTTTGTAATTAATGGTCTATGGTTCAGACATATGAGGACATGAAATGAGTTACTATCCAACACGATCACATAGCCAATCATGTTCAGAGTTCTCGATCAAAGATTTCCATAATCACTAAGACCAGGGCTTCCCGAATCTTTCCTCTCATGCTCCTTTGCCACCTTTCCAGTAACATAACATCTCTATACCTCTCCAGAGATGGGCAAGAGTCTGAGCTCCAGCTATGAATAGAGGTGTAATGAGGGCCCAGGGCCAGGGGAGAGACAGGGCTGGGCTGAGACTGTGATGAAAAGCAAGGCTGGGTAGATCTGGGGGCAGCGCAGAGCTGGGTAATAGTTCTTCCTTTCCATCATGGCGCTGTCCTGGGGCCTGCTGCACCCTGTGGGACACCCTACAGTTTGAGGAACGCTGCTCTAGACCAGTCCTCTTTCCCAAAAAGCATGCTTCTCTTGTTTTGACAGGAATAATTTCTCTTTTTGGGTACGTTAGTCATGATTTTAAAAACACATTACTGTACTGAAGCAAAAAAAACAAAAAAAGACTTTCCTTGTTATCTGTTATTATCTACTATATTAGACTTCAGTGAGAGATTTGGTGCACAAAAAATCTAGACTCCAAACTTTTGTCCTTATTTGATGTTGTTCACTTGCACCTGTGAACTTAAATGGTGTTCATTGAAATTGTAAAAATGAACAAAAAGAGACTCTTATTCTAAGAGAAAATTGCTTTCTTTTCAGAATCAAAGGGTAAGATATTTGATTTATAAATTATGGTCTGTAGCTGCAGAAGAAATTTTGGTTACAATACTTATCTTTATGTTTGTCAGACAATATGGAAAGTAACTTTAAAAACGTGAAACAGACATCTAAAATTGGAGCCAAATATATCAAAAGTAGTACTATTAAAACTATCTCCATTATATGTAATTTCTTACAAAAATGTTCAAGTCAAGGCTGTTTTCATTGTGGCACCAGGTAGGCTGTTTAAAGATTACTGTACAATAATCCCCAATTTAACAAAATAAAAATGAAAACAAACACACACATACACACACACACAAACTCCCCACCCCAAATAATGAACAAAGTGAGCAATATTATGGCAGCAGTTCTCTTAGCTTTCTTTTGTCAAACCCATGTTAAAACGCTAACAAAAGGCATTCCAATATGTATCTAATAGCAAACAAATCCATATTTTATGTCTTATGTAGATTCTGCAGGGGGTTAGCTAGTTTGTTTACTATTTTTAAGATTTACACAGCAAAAATTATCAGTAAAATTAAGGAGGTAATGAGTGAATCATATGAGCTCGACATAAGCGAAAATTTCACATCAAAGCTCATCTTCAAGAAAATAAAACTCTGAAAAATTGGCTGTTTTGTTGTGCAAAATGTTTTGAGAAAAAAAACAAAAACAAAAATAATTTTGATTGAATATTCTCTTTGTATTTTTTTCTTATTCCAAAATGTAGATGAGTCTAAAAGGAAAAGTTAAAAATCCCAACCAAACTGTAATATGAACTCTAATATGCAAGAAGAAATGTCCATGGATAGTTTTAAATTAACTGTTCTAAAAGACTGCAAGCTTTAGTTAATATAGGTTTGAGTCATAACTGTAATTGTGGTGAATCTGTAAATAGTTACTCAAATATGTAACTTTATATGTAAATATATATATTGTCCTCAGTGGGATTCAACACACGAGAAATATTACACACTTGTATGCATGTGTGACTACTGTCCTCTTAGACAACACAATGGAGCCATAGAGTCATAGATTCCAGGATCAGAAAGGACAATTGTGATAATCTTTTTTGATCTTCTGTGTATCACAGTCCATTGAAGTTATCTGAAAATAATTCTTTCTGAACTAAATAATATTTATAAAAAATTGAGTTTAAAAAAGCCAATTATAGGGAATCTACCACAATCTTCAGTAATTGTTCAAATGCCTAATTATGGGTTTTTACTTTTTTTCCAGTCTGAATTTGTCTAGTCTCAGCCAGAGCCCTCCAGAGATAAAAGCATCTGCTATTACAGCCAAGACTCTGTTGTTTGGGGCTATAACAACTTGTATCCTGTGTGGGTCGGCACAGAAGGAGACTTGTAACACATACACACATGCTAGTGGGTTATATTTTCAGGACTGAGGCCTAAGTACTGGACATATGCCATGACTATTATCACTCTCTTTGGGGCTTTTTGTGGTTTGGCTGGCAATTACCATGTTGCTGTTTGTAACTGGCATTTCAGAGACCTATTTATTTTGCTCTGTTTGAATTCCAAAAGCTCCTGTTTGAGCCATTTCCATCGGGAATAAATGCACGTCTGGTTCCTGTATGTATTCCTGCTACAAAATTAGAGTCATAAGGAAGAGATTTTCCTTTGTGCTCTATAATTTGCAATTGGTCTGTTTTATCAGAATGCCCCAAAAGCAGTTTCTCTTCTTTGGCTAGTCCATATAAAAATTAATGTTCTGTAACAGGATTTTTTTCTTCATCAGAAATAATGATAAAAAAAAGAAACTATTTATTTTAAAAAATTCTGATCACATAAACAAATATCCTCAGAACCTTGCAAGTAAGAAAAGATTTAAATGATTACCAGGTGTCCCTGTGCCTATATTCTGGGTCTTTGCCTCGATTTTCCTCAGCAGCAACAATGATCCAAAGAAGCAGTTTTACCAAGAAATAGCCTTGTCTACAGTTGCCCTGAGATATTTTTAAATGTAGATCCTATTACAGATGAATGAGGGAAACAGGTTCTTGGAAGAGGCGAAACAGGTTCTTGGAAGAGGTGAAACAGTCTCAGGCACCAAGCCAGTCTCCCATTGGGCAAAAAAGGGTCTCAATATTCATCTGTTTGATCTTCACTCTCTCACAGCAGGGTGTCCTTCTCCTGCCCTAGTCTTTCTGTTTTATGAACTTTTCTTCGCACAGATTCTGAACTTTCTGAAAGCTGTTTATGTGCATATGTCTTGTGAGACAGGGACAATGTCCTCTATGTTGCCACATTAATGGTGGTCTGGCTGAAATCAGAAGGTTCCTTCTAGCTGGGGATCTTGAGGGGCATAATCTAACCTGTACATAATCTAGGAATCCTCAGCAAGGAGGAGAGAGACAAAATGGGCCACTCTTACTGGAGGAAGAAGAAGAGAAAATATCATCTGAGCAAATACCTAAGATGACTGCAGCCTTGAAAGTTAGCTTTAGTTTTACTTTTTCATGTATGACATTGGCTTGAGCAATCAGCATAAGGCTTCAGGCCTATGAATTTAGGCTCATTTAAATGCCGCAAAGTTGAGTCCTAGATTTGCTAACTGAGAATAGCATGTAAGAACATAAGAACATAAGAATGGCCATACTGGGTCAGACCAAAGGTCCATCCAGCCCAGTATCCCGTCTGCCGACAGTGGCCAATGCCAGGTGCCCCAGAGAAGGAGAACAGAAGAAAATGATCAAGTGATTTGTTTCCTGCCATCCATCTCCTGCCCTTGTACTGAAGGCTAGGGCACCATACTTTACCCCTGGCTAATAGCCATTTATGGACCTAACCTGCAAAAATTTATCAAGCTCTTTTTTAAACCCTAATAGAGTCCTGGCCTTCACAGCCTCCTCGGGCAAGGAGTTCCACAGGTTGACTGTGCGCTGTGTGAAGAAAAATTTCCTTTTATTAGTTTTGAACCTACTACCCATCAATTTCATTTGGTGTCCCCTAGTTCTTGTATTATAGGAAAAGGTAAATAATTTTTCTATATTCACTTTCTCCACACCATTCATGATTTTATATACCTCTATCATATCGCCCCTCAATCGCCTCTTTTCCAGACTGAAAAGTCCCAGTCTCTCTAGCCTCTCCCCATATGGGACCCGTTCCAAACCCCTAATCATCTTAGCCGCCCTTTTCTGAACCTTTTCTAATGCCAATATATCTTTTTTGAAGTGAGGAGACCACATCTGCACGCAGTACTCAAGATGTGGGCATACCATAGTTTTATATAGGGGAAGTATGATATCTTTTGTGTTATTATCTATCCCTTTTTTAATAATTCCTAACATCCTATTTGCTTTACTAACTGCCACTGCACACTGCTTGGATGTCTTCAGAGAACTATCCACTATAACTCCAAGATCCCTTTCCTGATCTGTTGTAGCTAAATTTGACCCTGTCACGTTGTACGTGTAATTTGGGTTATTTTTTTCCAATGTGCATTACCTTACACTTACCCACATTAAATTTCATTTGCCATTTTGCTGCCCAATCACTCAGTTTGCTGAGATCTTTTTGTAGTTCTTCACAATCCCTTTTGGTTTTGACTGTCCTGAACAACTTGGTGTCATCTGCAAACTTTGCCACCTCACTGCTTACCTCATTTTCTAGATCATTGATGAACAAGTTGAACAGGATCGGTCCCAGGACTGACCCCTGGGGAACACCACTAGTTACCCCCCTCCATTGTGAAAATTTACCATTTATTCCAAACCTTTGTTTTCTGTCTTTTAACCAATTCCCGATCCATGAAAGGATCTTTCCTCCTATCCCATGACCACCTAATTTACATAAAAGCCTTTGGTGTGGGACCGTGTCAAAGGCTTTCTGGAAATCTAGGTATATTATGTCCACTGGGTGCCCCTTGTCTGCATGTTTATTAACCCCTTCAAAGAATTCTAATAGATTAGTTAGACACGATGTCCCTCTGCAGAAACCATGCTGACTTTTGCCCAACAATTCGTGCTCTTCTTCATGCCTTGCAATTTTATTCTTTACTATTGTTTCTACTAATTTGCCTGGTACTGATGTTAGACTTATCGGTCTATAATTGCCAGGGTCTCCTCTAGAGCCTTTTTTAAATATTGGCGTTATATTGGCCGTCTTCCAGTCATTGGTACCAAAGCAGATTTAAAGGATAGGTTACAAACCACTGTTAATAACTCCGCAATTTCACATTTGAGTTCTTTCAGAACCCTTGGGTGAATACCGTCTGGTCCTGGAGACTTGTTACTATTCAGCTTATCAATTAACTCCAAAACCTCCTCTAATGTCACTTCAATCTGAGTGAGTTCCTCAGATTTGTCACCTAAAAAGGCTGGCTCAGATTTAGGAACCCCTGTAACATCCTCAGCCGTGAAGACTGAAGCAAAGAAATCATTTAATCGCTCCGCAATGGCACTGTCTTCCTTTATTGCTCCTTTTATATCTTTATCGTCCAAGGGCCCCACTGCTTTTTTAGCGGGCTTCCTGCTTCTAATGTATTTAAAAAACATTTTACTATCATTTTTTGAATTTTTGGCTAGCTGTTCCTCAAAATCTTTTTTGGCTTTTCTTACTACATTATGACACTTAATTTGGGAGTTTTTATGTCCCTTTCTATTTTCCTCACTAGGATTTGACTTCCACTTTTTAAAAGCTGCCCTTTTCTCTCTCACTACCTTTTTAACATGGCTGTTAAGCCATGGTGGTTCTTTGTTAGGTCTCTTACTGTGTTTTTTTATTTGGGGTATACATTTAAGTTGGGCCTCTAGTATGGTGTCTTTAAACAGTTTCCATGCGGCTTCCAGGGATTTTAGTTTAGTTACTCTACCTTTTAGTTTCTGTTTAACTAGCTTCCTCATTTTAGCGTAATTCCCCTTTTTGAAATTAAATGCCAGAGTGTTTGACCGCTGTGGTGTTCTTCCCAACACAGGAATATTCAAAGTTATTATATTGTGGTCACTATTTCCAAGCGGTCCAGTAACAGTTACCTCTTGGACCAGATCCTGCGTTCCAGTCAGGACTAGATCGAGAATTGACTCTCCCCTTGTAGGTTCCTGTACTAGCTGCTCCAAGAAGCAGTCATTTAAGGCATCAAGAAACTTAATCTCTGAATCCCGTCCTGAGGTGACATGTACCAAATCAATATGGGGATAAATGAAATCTCCTTCCTCTGGCAATTCTGGCCCCAGGTGCTGCTCTCTGTGGCACGGGTCACAGGTTTTCTGGACCTACCTCCCAAGTTCTCAGGGAGACCGCCTCTGCCTCCAAGTCAGAGGGAGACCACTGAAACTCACTACATCCCCTCATCAGACCTATTTTATCACTGTTATTTTAGTAAAATTCAGGGGGCCGTCCACTGTTTTCCACACATTTTTGTTCATTGCCTAGAACCTGTTCCCGTATTTTTCTAAAAACTACCATGAGAAACTCTTAACTTTAATAAACATATACACCAATTTGTCATGACAGTGCTCTTATGGTCTTGTCTTGAAGATATTCCTATCCTAAATGTCCAAAAGCTGATGTTAATACATGGTCCTTTGGTTGTCTGTTGTTATCATTTACTGGTGGAATATATGGGCAGACCAGCAATATGGTAACAGCTTTGCCCCTTGTTTCACTTTTAACTGGTACTTCACAATCATTTCTTCATGCACAGAATTTCAAAAACTATATCATCCCAGAATACCCAACTGATTAAAATCACATATGTCAGTTGTCTCATGGAAGGCAAGTGAAAAATAAGTAGTTGTACTCAGATTTTGCATTTGTTCCTTGGTGATTTGATGGGCCATATTCACCGTTTTATCATAAACTATTTTTGCAAATAACAACAAGAAGTCCTGTGGCACCTTATAGATTAACAAATATTTTGGAGCGTAAGCTTTCGTGGGCAAAGCTTATGTTCCAAAATATGTGATAGCCTAGAAGGTGCCAAAGGACTTTCTGTTGTTTTTGGAGACACAGACTAACACAGCTATCTCTCCGCTACTTGTTTTTGTCAATAATGGCATGTCTTGAATTTTCTGTAAGATTTTATCTTTGTTATGAAACTTGCCAAATAGTTCATGACCAGGCCTATTTCTGGTCACTATTTTTACTGTTATGCCGTGTCTACACTTGCCACAAGCTTCGAAATGGCCATGCAAATGAGGGAAATTGAAAATGCAAACGAAGCACTGATTTACATATCTTGCACTTCATTTGCATAATCTCTTTTCAGAAGAGATTCTTTTGAACGAACGAAAGCAGTGTAGACAGAGGTCTTTAGACAATAAACCCCATATTTGAAATAACCCTTCTTCCTATTTGTTTTGAAATAAGGATGCTGTGTAGGCAAAGCCCAGAAGATTAAATTAGTAACTTTACTAGCCATTGAAAAGCATGGTCTTAGTAAAGACACCGGATTTATAATCTGAAACCCACCAACACCCCTTTTTGTCATATGACTACAGATGTGTTAATCAGCCACCTCATCTGCATGGCACCTTAGAATATGTGCTATCTACTTATGCTAAACTATTTATTTGATGTTGTAATTTGCTGTGATAGTCTAGCTATCTTTCTCAGACTGGAACAGAAGCTCTGTGAAAGCTTGAAGACTTTTCTCTCTCAGCAACAGAATTTAGTCCAATAAAACATATTATCTTACCTGTCTTGTGTCTCTAATATCCTGGACTGACATGGCTACAACAAAAACTGTATACAAATAAAAACTCAGGAATATGGTTCATCGGAGTCCTTACTAGGTGTGCCTATGCAGCAGCTAGTGGTTAGACAGAGGCATGCTAGCAGGGCCCAAGCTAGCAACATATATATTTTGATATGAGTAGGTAGAGAAAGTTTTCATTAATGCTACAGAATCTTCACTCTTACTATTAGTGCCACAGTTCAAGCTTCACTAGTGCTCTTGACCCTATTCAAGCTGGGAGACCAACTTCCTGCTGTAATGTAAACAAACCCATTGACCTCTGCTTCACACATGAACCAGTTTGAAGATCCCATTTACCCACATCTCCAGATATGTGAATTTCTGGGAACAACGGTGTTCTTCAAATATGATTATCTTATGTGTTTTACTTGATATTTATAAGTATATTTCAGTGCACAAAGTGCCAATATAGTTTAATTAACAATAAACAAAATATAAAGTCTTTTTCCTCTTCCCAGCTCATTTTGCATTAAAATGAACACAGTTGTATAGTACACTGAAATGTGAATGAACTCTTTAAAGGCTACTTTATTTTAGAAATGTTTGCTCTCATTTACATAATCCCTACTCACATTAGCAAATATGCTTTAAAATATTTAAACTACTGTTTAAGGAAACTTTGAATAAATTTAAATTTCTGTTTACAATTTTGAATAGAGCTTCAAAGTTCTATTAAAATGATTATGCGTTAAAAGGGACTCTATAAATACAGAGTAGTGTTACGATAATTACTTTAAAATAATTTTAAAAAACGATTGTTTAAAAAACATTTTTTAAAAAAAATTGAGTATCCTGTTGCATCATTAGCTGTTGTATCAACAGAAATTAAAGTCATTTTTTTAAATGACTCCTGGTACCATTTTTAAAAATCAATGGTATTTTCTGTTCAAGTCAAAAGGAGACTGCAATAAAGTTAAAAGCTGCAAAAAACATTCCAGGTATTTTCGTGAAGAATAATCAGTAAGGAACCTGAAATATGTAGGAAGTAAAGAGAAAGGAAAGAATGAACTCGCAAGGACACCCTTCTACTCCCAGGGCTTGTCTGCACTTGCCCCCAACTTCGAAAGGGGCATGTTAATCAGAGTGATGGGAGATCACTAATGAAGTGCTGCGGTAAATACATAGCACTTCATTAGGCTAATTCTTCCCCATGGCAACTTTGAAGCTTCAAACTTTGAAGCGCCGGCATGTGTGTACCTGTGGGCACTTTGAAATGCCTGTGCTACTTTGAAGAAGCTTTACTCCTCAAAATTTTGTGGCACAGGAAATGAGTTTCATTACAAATTTTGAGGAGTAAAGGGACTTCAAATTATCACTGGCACTTCGAAGTTGACGCTTCAAAGATGTCACAGGAGAGAATTAGCCTAATGAAGTGTTGCATATTCACCTCAGCACTTCATTATTAATCTCCCATTACTCTAATTAATATACCCCCTTTGAAGTGTGGGGCAAGCGTAGACCCAGATACAGTGAAGTAAGTGGAAGGAGTCCATTGAATCTAATGAGACTTGGCTCAGTCTTGAAGGTTGCCCTCAAAGAACTAAAAACTAAAGATGGACCACAAAGACTGAGGGTCAGACAGCGCCTGACTAGAGAGGTTCAACCTGTAGATATAATTTTAATCCTACTTAATCTTACCTAACAGAAGCTGTCACTAAGCCCATCAAAAGAACATGAGTTAACTTAAAGCCTTGTAATCAACTGCTAGATCCATAAAAAAACAATGAAGAGAACAGATGCAATTTCAGCTTCCTTGAAACAAAAGTTCCCAAAGCATTTTTATTGTCGCAGAAGTATGGTAGAATGTATTAAGAATCTGTGTCTGTATCTGATTCAGAAACAGAATAGATTCCTACTGAGCAAATGCAGCAGAATTTAGAACTAGTAAATATTAAAACTCTAATCTCTTCTCCAAAAATAACCCACAAAATAATACAGTAGGAAGGCCATCTCTGTGTTAATTGTGCCCATGTCTGTTTAGCAATTTGACTGCTGTGTAATCAGTATCTTCACAACTAGTGTACTCATAGTTTCTAACTATGGACTGCTTGTTCATATTGGCAAGTAAAGCTGAGTATGAAACCTATTTCCTGTGCCACAAAATTTTGAGATTTTTTTTTTCCCCATTATTCAGTAAGATGACAAAAAGAGACCCTTCTAATTGAGGAAGAGAGGGAAAATATCTTCTGCAATCATCAATAAGGTAGACAGTAAATCAGTCAGATGGGATATAAAAGACTGAAGTACCAATCCCTACTGTATCTGATTCATAGTGGGGATTTGCACCTGAATCTCCTGTCTCAGTGCCCTATTCACCAGTTTACTTACTCTTCCAGATTTAATTTACCCTAGAACAGAGCTTTCCCTTTTATATATAACTAAATACTAACTGGGTGACAGAGAGTACTGCGTTCACAACCGCATGGTCACTGGAATGTTTCTTCGGAAACTTTTGGTTTTGGCAAATTAGCATTTTCCAGCAGAAATGTTTCATCAAAAACTTCCTCATTGACTAGCTCCAGTGGCGATGTCTTGCATCTTGGACAACTTACTAGATTTTATCATGGGAACATCTCTTGTACAACTCTAAGTGCTAAAATGCAAAATGGCAGCCTCCCCATTCATAAAATCCCCACTTTCCTTCTGTCTTAGAATATGTGTAACAATCCCAAGCTCCTTTGAATCACCAGTTAGCCCATGAACAAACTGAATGTTCCTTCTTGAACCATTTTCTTCCCGACAAAAACCTCCTGCCCGTGTTGACGTAAAGTGCCCTGATGCCTGGATCTAAAGTCTGCATCAATTCCAATGGGACTTCATCATCTCCTGACAGATTGTGCTGAGGGCTCTGCTTTGCCTGTCTCCAGCACAGCTATCCCCCAACTATCATCACCACCTAGAAAGCCCGCTTGATGGAGCTTCATGGAGTGGTGAGATGATGTTAAATTAATGTGAGTTAATTGAACGTATCTGAATGTGTCTCATCATGATTTAAATATGGCTCAATTGCAGAAGGATCTGAGAGCAGAAGTGTGCCAAAGTTAATGCGGTGAGTCACTTTGTCAAGGATTTTGAATCATTTTGCATGCACAATCAATATTGGACTTGCCAGTCAGTAAATATGGGCCCATACAAAAGTAAATATGAGGAAGGTTCCAGTATGGAGTGCATGCTGAGTTGGTCATCATAACTTAACAACAGAAGAGTATGCACAAGTCAGAGTAAATAATTAATAAGTGAATGTAACTAGGGTGATTGTGGGCACTTCAGCCCCTTCAAAAATGCTTAATTAGGTAAGAATTAATCCCACTGGGTTGGATTTTAAGACATGTGACTTCTCTGGGAAAATGAGGTTGTATAAGAATATAGAGAAGAATGAATTAGGCTGTTTGGGGGTAAGAATGAATTAATTTGAGCACCTAAAGATGGTCTTCTATGTTGAATATGGGACAGTAAACCAAAGAGCTTTCAAAGCAACTAAGGACTCTCATCAGTGGAACAGAACAGACCCAGGTGAATGGGAAGCAGATGAGGTGAAGAAGAATAATCTAAAGATTGGTAATCACCTTCCCTGTTTGCCAGATAGGCAATGTGTGAGGCCAGCCCAGGAACTGTGTATGTTTGTGAAAGGGAGTCTCATTTAAGGGGGTCTATATTTTCTACTCCCCTAAGGAATGGACAAGATCTGTGCTAGTGACAATACACAAGAAAGGAAGTACATTGGAGTGCAAGAACTACAGAAAGAGTGCCCTAACTAGTCATCTAGGCAAAGTACTGAGGAAGATGCTGACAGAGAGATTAAAATCATAGATAGAAGAACATCTGGTGGACAAGCAAGTGGGGTTCAGGAAAGATAGATTTACCATACAGAAGATATTGGCACTAAGATTGATAGCAGAGAAAGCGCTACAAAAGAACAAGAACATATGCACTTGCTTTGTCAATTTTCAGAAGGTATTTGACAGTATAGATCAGAAAGACTTGGAAAGTGCTGGAGTTGCATGGCGTGGATAGCAGACTGATACAGTTGTTGAAGGATGTCAGTGACAATGTGGAGGCGGCAGTGAGAACATGTGGGGTTTTGGGAAGTAGGTTTAGAATGAGTAGACGTATGAGACAAGGAGATCCAATATCACTGAGTATCTTCATCATGCATCTATAGAGAGAGATGGACAAGATCAAGGAAGAGGTAGATGGGATATCTGTTCAAGGGAAATGAATTAACAACTTGAAGTTCACAGAGGATATAGTTATCATTGAGGAAGAGGAGGCGAAGCTAGCAAAAATGGTTCAGGTGCTAAATGAGGAAGAGAGTCAGTATGGACTGACTATGAACATTGATAAAACAAAACCAATGTTATTTGGAGATAAAGAATTTAGAAGAAAGATCAGTGTAGATAGGATTGAGCTAGAGAATGTAGAGAAGTTCACATATCTGGGAATAACAGAACGTATGATCTAGCCTGTAAGGAGGAAATAGCGACTAGAATAGTGAAAGCAAGGGCAAGTTTGAAGCAATGGATACAATCTGGAAAAGCAAAGTGATTAGCTTATGAACAAAGCTGAGTTTGAAAACGTGCTTATTCGGCAGCATGTTATATGGATGTGAGACATAGATTATTACAAAAGATTTGAACAAAAGAATGTTGGTGTTCGAGAGGACTTGTTATAGAAAGATCCTGAGAATAGGATGAATGCGGAAATCATCAATGAGGAATTATATAGAAAGATACAGTGGAAAGAGAACTTACTGCAGAAGGTTATACAATGGAAGTTGCAGCTCTTCAGGCATATTTGCAGAATGAAGGACAAACAAAAAATCAAGACCCTGGTATTCCGCACAATGAACAGTTTGAATAGGAGAGGCAGACCCCACAGAGAATGGGTAGATGATATAGTAGATTGGTGTGAAGCAAGTCTACAGAAATTAAGCCACTCCGCACTTGACAGGAAAAGATGGAAGGAAATAGTGAGAGAAGCATCAGACACCAAGCGTTGCTGAGCCCATTGTTGTTGTTGATGATGATGATGATGACATTTTCTATTCAGTGGCACCAAAATCTGCCAGGGGCCCTGTTGTAGGCTGGGATGCAGGCCTGGCTCTGCACCTCAGAAGGGCAATTAGCTGTCAGTACTTCCTGGACTCCTGCATTTCCACCCCCACCAACTCCCTCACAGCCACATTCAGATGGCGCAGTGCTGCCATGATGTTTCAAAGGGACCTGGAGCTCCAGACGCTTCTACTGCCAAAGTAGCAGTGAAGGTGGCTGGAGTTCTGGCCCTTTTGTAAGACCAGGCCTGAGGGTAATTGCTCCCTTTCTGTCTAACATAGAAGCTGTATGCTTGATGTAATTCTTTTATTGTTGTTGTAATTCCTTCTGGATTCCTTCTGAATGCCTTCCTGGCAGGCTTGGGTTAACTTATCTGGTTTGATCATTTTCACTGACAGCAAACAGTAACCTGCTCTTCTGCAAGTAAAGTTCTGGAAAGGATGAGTTGGGCAGGATGGAGTGAGGGGAAAAAATAAGCCCCAAATATCCTAGTGCCCATCCCTGTTCAAACCCAGCCAACTGTGTCCACAATCACATAAGGTGTACAGCTTGGCATTGTTATGCAATCTAGCCTACTGAGTCCAAGGTCATTTAAGGGGTTAGCTTGTGAGTGCTGATTAATTGGTCCTCTTAGACATGCTCTGGTAGTGTGTGTGCGTGTGTGTGTGTCCATCTGATTCTACAGTGGAAGAATCCAGGTCTCAGGAACCTACATCTTACAGGATATCTCCACCGAGAGTGAATTGACAGAAAGGAGAAGCAGAGTTCCAGATGAGAACCCAAGCAACATATTGATAGAGCTGTCAACTTCCTCCCCAACCCCTCAAAAAGTAACCGTAATAATTGAGCATACCCGAATGTGAAGGGCAAATCTGATAACAAGCTTACCATAACACTGTAGCACAACAATAAATGGATGATCAAATGAACTAACTGGGTACTGCGTTTTCAACAGAAATTGATGAAGTGGGCATTTGCACTACCTTCACCTCTAGTTTAAATGTGTGCTGTAGCCAGGATTCTTGTCCAATATGTTGGACTACTGATACTTTTTTCCTGCAACTGCTGCAACAGCAAGATATTGGACTTTCAGAAATAAATCTTGAATAGAAGTGTAAAAGTAGATTTTATACTTATGACTAGTGCTTAGAAAGCATGAGACTTGGCTGTTCTCCTTCTTTTGTATTTTGCAAACCTTTTCACTGTCACTTTATAGTTTTCCCCAACTTTTGCTCCTGAATTTTGGATTTGAACACAACTCAAAAGTGAAACTCGGGCAAAGCCCACTGTTTTTCACTGGGTTGAAAATAAAAAGTAGTCAAGCAAACAAAAAATATAAATAAATAACACCCCCACCCCCCAAAAAATGGGGACAATTGACTCAAGACTGCTTGGAATGTCTACGTGGAATCTTATGGTGAATTAGATGTGAAATTTGAGTTACAATAACCTTGAGGTTAGTGAAGGTTTCATTTTGAACAGTGTGGATGTATACAATAATTGATGGACAATGTCATGCAATGTATTTGGGATATTAGTACAGTCAGTGAAATACTACCCTTTTTTTCTAAGTTTAGGCAATGAAAAAGAGAAAGGCAGAAATGGCATGGAAATTTCCAGATTTTAATGTCTTAGATGGTCATCTCAGTATGTGGACCTTTAATTATAATATTGAAGTATTCTAGTTAAAGTCTAAAAGGAAGGAAAGAAACAGCCTACTCTTGTCGCTTTTGAATAGAAACAGTTAAAAAAACTTTATTAGTTCAAAGGGATGACTCAGCCTTAAACCTTAATACAGCCATATGTATCAGTGGCTGAGTGGTATCAGTGGTATGGAGTAGAAGGTTTGCTTTGAGTGAAGAAATAGCTCAGTGGTTTGAGCATTGACCTTATAAACCTATGTGTGAATTCAATCCTAGAGTGGCAGGGGAGGCTGAAGCCAATAGATTTTTGAAAAAATAATGTGTTAGGGAGGGTGCTTGGTCCTGCTGAGAAGGCAGAGGAATGAACTCACTGACCTCTTAAGGTCTCTTCCAGCTCTATGAGATATATATAGCTCCATATATTTGGTATTATCTGTAAACTTTTGACCCCACATTTAAATTACCACGGGGTATGATTCAGAAAGAGTCACATCACACTCAAGTCCATCCTTGATAACTGTAAAGACTGACCTCTGTCTGTGAATTGTGGTGGAGGTAGTCTGACTGGCCAAAAGAAGGGAAGAAAGCTTTATGTCTGGGGGCAGGGAGATGAAAACTTCTGAAAAGAGGAGTCACCAGGGTTGTCGACTCATATTCTAGGAAAGCAGGGTTTAAAAGAGGGCAGCAGTGTGCCTGAAGCTTCACTTTTATATGCAGCAGACTGAAGCAGGACACACCCACCCTTTTCTTGAGGTGGTAAAATACCACATATGATCAAAACCTGCTCTAGACATTATGCTAGCCACCCACTTGTAAGGGGGCTGGGAAGGTCTTACCAACATATTAGCTTGGGTACAGTTGATATTTTTTTCAGCTTCTTCACAGTGGGTTCAGGAAGGGCTCTGTTCATGCAAGGCATGATATGCAGTGGGCTGTATGTTGCAACTCATTATTCAAGTATAGTGCAGATGATTAGTGCACATACTTCACAGGAAAGGTTAACAATGAATAGTAAAAGTCTTGGAACAGTACTCAGAAAGAGGTGTTTGTTAAAGTAGCGAATAGTGGCGTGGGCTTCAGGCTTCCTGTGATTGGTACAGCAGGCAGACCACAGGGGAGGGATAGCTCAGTGTGAGTTCAATCCTTGAGGGGGCCATTTAGGGATGTGGGGCAAATAGGGAAATAAAAAAAAACAAGGATGGTGTGTGGTCCTGCCAAGAGGGCAGGGGACTGGACTCAATGACCTCCTGAGGTCCCTTCCAGTTATATGAGATATGAATCCTCTCATTGTTATTGCCCATCTTCTCTCCAATAGTGAGGCTGTGGCCACACTTGGCCAAAATTTCAAAATGGCCATGCAAATGGCCATTTTGAAGATTACTAATGAGGTGCTGAATTGAATATTCAGTGCCTCATTAGCACTGGGACTCTTCTGGCCGTGGCACTTCGAAAGCGTGAGGCTCAGCACGGCTACACAAGGGTCCTTTTCGAAAGGACCCCACTCCTTTCGAAATCCCCTTATTCCCCTCCGTTGAGAGAAATAAGGGGATTTCAAAAGGTCTGGGGTCCTTTCGAAAAGGACCTACGTGTAGCCACACCAAGCCGCACGCTTTTGAAAATGGCGCTTTCGAACTCCCGCAGCCAGAAGTGTCCTAATGCCAATGAGGTGCTGAATATTCAATTCAGTGCCTCATTAGTAATCTTTGAAATGGCCATTTGCATGGCCATTTTGAAGCTTTGGCCAAGTGTGGCCACGGCCAGTGTGTGGAGAGGGGGGTGGGTGGTAATGTTGCAGCAATACATTTTACAGAATAAACATGGGTTTACCTGCACTGCACACTTTTATTTTCCAGATTAGTTCCAGGCACCCATTAATAAAGTTCTAGGCTAATTAATCCCATATCAAATATCTCTTGTCCTGTTTACAGTTTTGCCAAACAATGCAAAGATGCCTCTAGGATTATACTACAGGACACAAGAAGTTATCTTAAGAATTAGATAAATCCTGGAGAGTAGTGTTGAAACTCTGAAATGTTCAGTGATGTAAATTAGAGTTTGAGTAGTCAGTACCTCTTAGGATTTGGCCAATTAAACCTATTTTACCACAAAATAAAACAAAATCAGACTAATCCTGCCCAGGCGGTAAGGAAAAATTCCTTCTCAGCCCCCTTACAAATAGGCAACTAACATCATATCTATGTGATGGGGGTGTACCAACTCCACCCTGAGCAGGGGATTGAGAAGCTTGCCTATTGGACAGAAAAGACCCCACCCCCAAGGCCCTGCTGGCAGGCTTCAGCTGTCAACCAAGTATAAAGGCTGGGGAAGATTGGCAGGTGGGTCTGGCCAGCAGTGGGGAGAAGGTCTTGCAGAAACCTAGGAATCACTGCCACCGGAAGAGCAGCAGCAGCAGAAGCAGTGACAGTGATGGCAGCCCTCTCTGGAGGAGCTGTCCACAGCGTGAGCAAGCCCGGTCCAAGAAAAGATGGTGGACCACATCGGGAATGGGGTAGGAAGTAGCCCAGGCTCGGGGAACCAAGAAGGTAACATTGAACTCAGTGTGTTGCAGTGGGAGACCCACTAGGCTGGGGTCTCACACCACCACCAACAGGTCACTGGGCTGGAGCTTGGTGGAGCATGGGGGCCCAAACTCCCCTACCCCCACCTCCCTGTGAGACTAAGGCAGGGAGGACATAGGCCACAGAGGCCTGACTGGGCAGTAAGGCCACCAACTGTGACTGGGTCACAGAGGCCTGACAGGGCAGTAACGCCGCAAACTGTGACATCGGGCGGTGGAGCCTCGAGGGTAACTCAGGAGTCCTCAGGAATGAGGCCGGGCAGGAGACCCCTCCACAGTCTATATCCGGTCTTGAACAAACCTGGAATCTTACCACCTCATAAAAAAAGGTTGGGTGTGTCCTGCTTCTGCCTGCTGCATGTAAAATGGAGGCTTCAGGCACGTGGCTGCCCCTTTCTACAACCTGCTTTTGTAGAGGGTGAGTCAGGATAATTTGCAAGATGCCTCAAACAAAAGACAGATTTTAAGAAGGTTTCTTAATGTCAATCATTCTACCACCAAATCAAATAAAACCAATAGTTTCTCCCCAGATACATAATAATTTATGGCTTCCTAAATTTCTTAAGCGGTAAGGCAGAGATCAAATGAATCCTCTTATCTAGCAATGGCCAGGATCTTTACAGTATTAAAATATATATCAGTAGTTGTATTATTTTCATTGGATGGTTCCTCTCATGTTTTCGTGGATTGACTGGATCATCTTGAGTAACCGTGGAGGACAGCCTATCTTGTGGAGCAGTTTTAACAGACCATCCCCGCAGACCAAGTCAAAGGCCTTGGTCAAGTCGATGAAGGCTATGTAGAGTGGCTTCCTCTGCTCCCTGCACTTCTCCTGCAGCTGCCTTAGAGAGAAGACCATGTCAATGGTAGACCTCTCTGTGCAGAATCCGCACTGCAATTCGGGGTACACCCTCTCAGCAATCTTCTGGAGTCTGCCAAGGATGACGCGAGCAAATAGTTTACCAGTGATGCTTAGGAGGGAGATTCCACAGTAGTTGTTGCAGTTGTTTCTGTCTCCTTTGTTCTTATTCAAGGTCACAATGTTAGCATCATGCATATCCTGTGGAACCTCACCCTCCTTCCAGCACAGGCACAGTAGCTCATGTAGGGGTTCCAGGAGTGTGTCCGCGGCACACTTGATTACCTCTGGTGGAATACCATCCTGGCCAGGGGCCTTTCCTGCTGCAGTGCTGTCGATGGCTCTCTTCAGTTCATCCACAGTCAGTTCTTGATCCAGTTCGTACATTACTAATAGGAGCTCGACAGTATAGAGGGCTGCGTCAACCACAACGTTCTCGTGTGAGTACAGCTCGGAGTAGTGCTCAACCCAGCGCTCCATCTGTTTGGCTTTGTCAGCGATGACTTCACCAGATTTGGATTTCAGAGGTGCCATCTTGTTCTGGGTGGGTCCTAATGCCTTCTTCATACCCTCGTACACTCCTCTGAGCACAGGTCTGGATGCTGCTGCATAGCTGGAGCCAGTGGTTGTTGGCACAGCGCCTGGCTGTCTGCTCTACTGTTCTTCTGGACGCTCTAAGTGCTTGCTGGGTACTCTGGATCGGTGAGAGTTTGTACTCCAGGAGTGCAGCGTGCTTCTTTTCAATGACTGGAATCATCTCATCGGAGTTAGCTTCGAACCAGTCGTTAGTGTTTCTAGCTCTTCTTCCAAACACCGACAAGGCCGTGTTGTAAACTGTATCCCTCAGATGTTGCCATTTGGATGTCACATCGGCGCCCCCATGGCTGCTGCGCAGATTTTCCTGGAGGGTTTCTCTGAACTTTTCAGCTTTCTCCGAGTTTGCCGTCTTTCTGGCGTCAATGCGGGGCCTTCCAGCAGGTTTAGAGCGGTACAGCTTCTTGGGTCTCAGCTTGAGCTTGGAGCAAACTAGAGAGTGATCTGTATCACAGTCAGCACTATGATAGCTGCGTGTGAGATGGACGTTTTTGAGGTTATTATGCCTAGTGATGACCACATCTAGTTGATGCCAGTGCTTCGAGCATGGGTGTCTCCACGACACTCTGTGCTTTGGCTTCGTTTCGAAGAATGTGTTTGTGACGGCGCATTATCGGATGCTTTCAGAATCAGGAGCGGCGTCAAACAAGGATGCGTGCTTGCTCTAACATTGTTTGGGATCTTCTTCGCACTCCTCCTGAGGCATGCCTTTGGATCTTCAACAGAAGGCATCTTGCTGCACACAAGATCTGATGGGAAACTGTTTAACCTTGCAAGGCTGAAAGCGAAGTCTAAGGTGCGGGAAGTCCTCATCAGAGACATGCTGTTTGCAGACGATGCTGCTGTAGTGTCTCACACAGAAGACCAGCTTCAAAAACTTCTGGATCAGTTCTCCAAAGCGTGCAAGGACTTTGGGCTTACCATCAGCCTAAAGAAGACAAATATACTCAATCAGGATGTTGCTGAATCCCCATCAATCAGCATTGACAACTATACGTTAAAGGTTGTCCACTAGTTCGTGTACCTCGGGTCCACCATCACTGACATCCTGTCGTTGGACACTGAGCTAAATAGGAGGATCAGAAAAGTGGCCACAACTCTGTCCAGACTCGGCAAGAGAGTGTGGAATAACAACAAGCTGTACACTCACACCAAAATGCAAATCTACAGAGCCTGCATCCTCAGTACCCTCCTTTATGGCAGCGAGACTTGGACCCTGTATGCCCGTCAGGAAAAGAGGCTGAACGTCTTCCACTTGCGCTGCCTCAGGCTCATCCTTGGAATATCATGGAAGGACAGAGTGACCAACACCACCGTCCTCGAGCAAGCTGGAATCCCAACCATGCACACCCTCCTCAGGCAGCGTCGGCTCCACTGGCTTGGCCATGTCCACAGGATGAATGATGGAAAGATTCCAAAAGACATCCTGTATGGTGAGCTAGCCTCTGCCAAAAGACCTCCCAGATGCCCCCAGTTGTGCTACAAAGATGTCTGCAAGACAGACCTCAGAGAGGTAGACATCGAGCTGGACAACTGGGAAGAACTAGCAGACGACCGCAGCAGATGGAGGCAGGGGTTACACAAGGGCCTTCAGAAGGGAAGATGAGGATCAGACAGCTAGCAGAGGAGAAGCGAGAGCAGAGAAAGCACACTAAAGACTTGCCAGACACCCACCACATCTGCAAGAGATGCAGCAAGGACTGTCACTCTCGTGTGGGTCTTCATAGTCACAGTAGACGCTGTAAATGAAGTCCTCAATTGAAACTATAAAGGGCGCGATCCATAGTCTATGCAGACTTAAGGATGCCTACTACTACTACTATTATTTTCATTACACTCTGACATATAATTCCTGGGAAGGGGGATACAAAACCAAACAAACACAACCAAATCATGAGCCAAACAAAGCTTGGTACTATAATCTATAATCTATCAGACTATACTGTGGAAATTGACAAACGTACCATTTACATTCCTAAGAATTTGATCTGATTTGCTTAGTGTTCCCCAGAATTACTAGTCTGAAAAATGTTATGTGAATGAAAAGTTACCGCCTAGTCACACTCTTTTCTTAATAAAAGAATTGTCTCCCTTTGTCTGCACTCTAGAGATTAAAAAAGGAAGTGAATATTTCTTAGAGCTCCCAGGCAGATATCTTCTTAGGGGTCCCAACCTGAATCCGAATTTGCTTCTTTGATGGGGAAGAAGGAGTGTGTTTTTGTGTGGTCCTTACTTCTGCTTCTGGTTTTTGGCACACACAGGCTGTTTCTACACAGGCCACTTTCTCCGAAAGTGGCATGGTAATACACGGCCCAAAATATGCTAATAAGGCATGGATGCAAATTCCCCATGCCTCATTAGCATAGGGTCATGTGATTTGGAGTCCGGAAGACCATTCTTCCGGACTCCAAAACGCCGTTTTAGAAGTGTGGCCCTGGGGAAGCTTCTAAATGACGTTTTGGAGTCTGGAAGAATGGTCTTCCGGACTTCAAATCACGTGACCCTATGCTAATGAGGTGCAGGGAATTTGCATATGTGCCTTATTTGCATATTTCAGTCCGTGTATTACCATGCCACTTTCGGAGAAAGTGGCCTGTGTAGAAACAGCCATAGGCTACAGCTACACTACATTCCTCTTTCAGAAGGGAAATGCCAGGTTAGCTGATTGGAAATGCAAATAAGCTGCTGATTTACGTATCACACACCTAATTTTCATAATGGCAGCCACTTGCTCTTCTGGAAGTGCTATTTTGGGAAAAAAAAAGCAAGCAGTATAGATGTGGTAAATTCTGAAGGAAAGCTCGCTTTCAAAAGCACCGCTTTTCCTCATATTTTTCAGAAAGAAGGGTTCTTTTGAAAACAGGGTTTCTTTAGAACGAACCCCATTTACACTGCCTATTTTTTTCTGAAAACAGTATTTCCGGAATAGCGAGTGGCTACTATTATGCAAACTAGGCACACAATATCTAAATCAGCACTATATCTGCATTCCCCTTTCAAAAGGGGAATGTAGTGTTGCCTCAGCCATACAGACCACACAAGGTCAGGATCCAACCTATTGTTTATGTGTAATTTAACATGTCACACTAAATATAAATATTCTTGCAAATCTAATAAACTATATGAACATTATTCTATTGCCCCCTTGCAGGATCAAAATTGCTATTCAGACAATCTTCTGAGTTTAATGAACTGTTATTTCTGACAGCCTTAAAGAGCAAGAGATATTTTTAATAAACTGGGATTGCAGCAAACTAATGCATCAGCATTATTTCATTTATTTTTCGTTTTAGTGTAATCACAAATTGCCCCACTCTTCATTAGCTATGTGATGAAATAAAGAAAAATCGTGTATATTTAACAACTAACACATGCCTGTTTTGTGAAGAAACAAAAATATTAAACATATTAAAATTCCCCATATTTCTTTGAGCTGCACCTATCCATCTTATTTCTCATTTTAGATGATCATTTTATGTCAGAAAAAACAGCCTTTTTAAAACTCAGAATTCCCCTTTTGTACTAGATACCCCACTGGTAAACACCACAGCCATTTGTTGCACTGTGAAAATTCTAATGTAACTGGAGTGTTGAAGATCACTTGTTATTTATTGTCTAGGTAAGTGTTCCAGGAAATAAAGGGTTGAGCATAAAGGGCTTTCATTAACTAAAGCCTATCAATCCAAACTTGTTGGCATAATAGCTGAGACTGCAAAAAGGCACTGAAAGTCTATGTGTTTAGGAGGAAAACCTTTCATCTCCATACAGCTGTTGGTGAGATTTAAGAGAGATTCTGGCTGCCTCTTTTTGACAGCAAAATCCATGGAAATCCCTTCTGTTCAGTAACATAGATGTTAATGATGTGCCAGCAATCGTGTTCAAAATTCAGTTTCCCATTATAAGCAAAAGAAGATTCCAGGAGCTTTGTACACGTCATAAAGAAATACTGAAAAAAAATCAGTGAAAAACTAAAACTTGCAATAATGGCTGAAAGCATTT
The DNA here is from genome assembly GCF_033958435.1 of Carettochelys insculpta. Classification (NCBI taxonomy): domain Eukaryota; kingdom Metazoa; phylum Chordata; order Testudines; family Carettochelyidae; genus Carettochelys; species Carettochelys insculpta. The sequence continues at coordinate 94,067,247 of NC_134137.1, read as the reverse complement.
AATACTCAATAAAAATACGAAGTAAAGTATAGACGATCAGGGAGTTTGCAGAACATTTTAATTTACAAAGACAGAGAACATCCGTTCAAATGTAAAATAGCACTTCATAATGTACAACCTCTTAACAAGCTGTAGTAAAGGCATAAGAATCAATCTTAAACAGAATACGGTCTAATGCTAATCCCACTCAAATTGCTGTGCTTTGTCTATTAGCTTCATTAGGAATGGATCAGGCCTCAAATGTGTAAATGCATATTCTACAATACAGTATGATGTTCATGACTCAACAATTCAGTATACTCCTCTGGGAAATTCTGTGCAGCAAGTCATCAATCACACTGAATGTGTGCTATTCCCTCATTCTGCCCTGTTACTTAAGAAATATGAATGACTAAAACTGACCAGAGGACAACAATTCCAATCCACAGCAGCTGCCCAAGTGTTAAAATATGTTTCTGTTCCATGTTGGAATTGAACAAAACCTTTAGAACAATTTCACTGCTGCAGAAGTATCCAGTCTGAGATTAACACCTCACCAGGTGCATAGTCTGGTGATTAAGTCAAAGGCCTGTGAGGTGAGAAATACAGAGTTAAATACTGTCTCTGAAGCAAAGATTTTCATCCCAGATCACTCAATCAACTTTAACAAAGGAACATATTTTTATTTAAATATAATTTAATGGGAAAAGATTTTGATCTGCTTTAATAACTAACCTCATCAAAACAGAAGTGAGAAATCTCAAAGGGGAATACTCCCCCTTCAAATTGTCACTTCAGATATCAAATCAAGTCTCACCTTACTTCTCAGCGCTTAGCTCCAAAAAAGATTAAAGCTTCAATTCTCTGTCATCATTCATTTCTTCCTCACATAAAGCCCCATTAGCAGCAGTGGAAAGACTTCCAAATACTTAACAAGAATTTGGATCAGGATCACAGTGTGAAATTTAAAAGAAAATCAATTGACTTTGTATTGGCCACTTTAATAACACAATCAAGAACACAAAATCCTATATTAAAAACAAAAAACCTCACCCCCACCGCCCCCCCACCAAAAACAAACAAACAAACAAACCATACACAGGCTACGTCTACAGTACAGCGATGTTTCAACAGAACACACTGTTGAAAGATATCTTCTGACAAAACTTCATCCACCCATGAAAGCAGATCGAAAAAGCAATCCACTCTGCCGACAGAGAGTGGCCCAACCTCTCTCTCTGTAGGATGGACCCAGGAACCACATCACACAGGGTCACATGGCCGGCAAGGCTTTTTGGGAGCCCAGCAAGCCACGTCCTTAAAGCTCCCCAGCATCCATCCCCTGCCCTGTCTGTGGCTTGTCTACCTGCACAAGGGACAGCATAGCTAGTTCAGGGCTCCCACTCTTTTTGAGAGAAACTTTTCACTTTCCAGTTAGTCACGGTGCCACAGCAGCCCCTTGGACTTGTACTGGCCCCACTGAGAGTTGTTTCAGCTGCTGCTGAACCTGATCACAGCCATCCTCCACCTCCTGTCAATGGACCCCTGCCTGTCCTGAGCTTCGCGGTGTATGCCCTCAATGCTGTATGAGCCACTTGTCCCCCCATGGGTATTCAAGTGGGTCTGGAGACACAGAACCAGTTCAGACTGGTGGGACCAGCTGGTCATGGGACAGTGGGATGACCAGTAGTGGCTTTGGAACTTCCATATGCTTAGCTGACTCCCACCCTCCAGAGACAGGAAACCCACCTTCAGCCCACCATCCCCATAGAGTCACCATCACCCTCTGGAAGCTCACCACCCCGATAGCTACCACTCCATGGAGAACCAGTTTGTCATGTGGTAGTCCACCATACTTTGTGTTGGTGGGGTCTTCATGTATGTGTTGGGGGGTGCATTTGTTTTTAATATAGGGTTGTGTGTTCTTGATTGTGGGTGCTCACGCAGATAAGGCACTCTCAGACCGTGTCTACACGAGCCCCAAACTTCAAAATGGCCACACAAATGGCCGTTTCAAAATTTACTAATGAAGCGCTGAAATGCATACTCAGCGCTTCATTATCATGCGGCCGGCCGTGGCACTTTGAAATTGACACGCCTCGCCTCCGCGCGGCTCGTCCCGACGGGGCTCCTTTTCGAAAGAACCCTGCCTACTTCGAAGTCCCCTTATTCTCATCAGCTCATGGGAATAAGGGGATTTCGAAGTAGGCAGGGTCCTTTCGAAAAGGAGCCCCATCGGGACGAGCCGCGCGGCGGCGAGGCGCGTCAATTTTGAAGTGCCGCGGCCTCCCACATGCTAATGAAGCGCAGAGTATGCATTTCAGCCCTTCATTAGTGAACTTCAAAATGGCCATTTGCGTGGCCACTTCAAAGTTTGGGGCTCGTGTTGACGTAGCCTCAGTCTGCAGGCCCTGCACGGGGGGGAGAAGGTGTCCCCTCCAAGAGGAACCCTGAGGAAATGAGGTTTGGGTGCAAAGAGTGAGGTTCAGGAGAGAAAGTCCAGTCCCCAGGGGACCACACCATCCCACCCGCAAACAACCCTGCTGCTGTGGGGGGGTGGCCTACTGGGGAGAGCTCAGAGAGGAGGGAACGGGAGGGAGTAGGTGAGTATGCCAGGGCCCAGGGGTGTAATCCCTCAGTCCCTTATATGTGTGTTTGGTCTCCACCCCTTACAGGTGTGATAGCCATCAACAAACTCCTGCTGTGGAGGATCATCTGTAAGGGAAATGTGGACAAAGTCATGGCTTGTTTCCCTGATCTGAGGTTCCCCAACTGCTTTGGAGACATCAACAGGACCCATGTCCCCATCCATATCCTTGACCGCAGCGTGCCCATGTACATCAAATGGAATGGGTATTACTCCACTGTGCTGCAGGCCCTGGTTGACCATCAGGGACAGTTCTTCAACATTTATTTTGGGTGGTTGGGACAGGCACACAATGGGTGGGTGTTCCACAGCTCTGGCCTGTACAAGTGGATGGAGGTGGGCATCTACATTCCCTGCCAGGAGCTGGCATTTGGGGATGGGCACATGCCACTGTGCATGGTGGGGGATGCATCCTACCACTTTATGCCATAACTCATGAAGCCCCACACTGGACAGCTGGGCCTGAGCCAGGAACTGTTTAATGCCTGGCTAAACTGGGAATACCTGAAGGCTGAGTGTGACTTTGACCCCCTGGAGGTACGCTTTAGGTGCCTCCTCACCCGCCTGGATGTAGGGGAGCAGAAAGTCCCCCGAGCTGTGGCAACACTCTCATCCAGCAAGTCCCATAGGGATGGGGTACAGATCTGAGAGTCCCTAAGGGAGAACCCCCAATAACATTCTCCAGGGGACCCCCAGAGGGGGCCTTGGGCCACAGCCCTATCCCATCACCACCATGACCCCTTCCTTTCACCCCTCCTCAACCCCTCCCCAATAAAAAGAGATGTAGTGGTGGTGGACAAAAACCTCTTTACTTTAACAAAGATGAATGTGTTCAAGATAAACTTTGTGATAAAAATATTTACAATATGCAACACAGTATAACTATATACAGTGGGTTGCTTGGAACAGGGGATGAGAGGGCATCTAAGCTTAGCTGATGGGGTTGGGGACAGAGGGTGGGAGCATCAGTCGAAGGAGGGGGTAGGGGGTGGCTGCCCCATGGGGGAGCAGGACTCCAAGTGGCATCAGCATAGGGGTCCCCTCCTGCTGTGGGTTTGTGGTTCCCATTGTGACTGTGTTGGGTCTGTGAACATGGGGAGATAAACAGATGGTGGGGCTGAAGTGGGGTTGGGTTCAGCAGGGGGAGTAGTAGGGGTCTGAGGCTATCACGCCCTCCAGCAGCTGCAGGGGCCTGAGTCCAGGGTGATCATAAGCCTGCTTCCACTGGCCTCATGCCCTGTGTTCATTTGTCCACCTCCAGCTCCAGCTGGGTCCCCAGATGCCCCTTCCTCTTCTGGCTCTGGTGGCTGGGGACGGGCTCCTTGCTGTGTCCATGGCAGCAGTCAGGGTGGAAGGCATCATTGCCCCGCAGGAGTTCGTGGAGCTCCTGATTGTAGGGGCAGGTGGTGGGTCCTGCTCCTGATCTCCAGCCAGCATCATGAACCTGGGTGTACCCTAGCACAGCTCCCTCACCTTCATCCACACCTGCTCCCGGGTGTGCTTGGAGTGTCCCTGGTCCACCTGGATGGTGGCCAACCAGGAGTATGCAGAGACGTTGCATCTCTTGGCAGTGGGATCCAATAGGATCTCCTCCTTGGCCCAAAGGCTGTGGAAGTCCTTAATCTCAGGCCCAGTCCAGGACATGGCCTCACATTTTGCACCACAGAGGGCTTCTGGGACCCTTCCAGCAGCTCCTGAGAGGTTCCTGGGGTGTCATGTGTTGGCTGGCTCAATGGATGGCTCACCATGGCTGAGAAGAGCAGGAGGGTGTGGCTGTAGAGCATGATGCACAGCGGTGTACTCTTGGGCTGCTTCCCCACTCTCAGCTTCCTGACACAAGGTGTCCAAGGCTGCCTTTGCTGTTAAGATTGGTTGGAGGCAGGGAGCATAAAGTTGTGATTACATCAGAGAGGGTGGCCCTAGGTCCAGCTGGCTGGCACCATCGGACTTATCTGTTGACAGAAGTCCCCTCCAGAGCACCCACATTTGGTTCCTGTTGACAGATGTTCTGCCTTCTGGGGAAATGGCATAAAAGCCAACAGATGTGCTGTCTTCTGTCAATTTACTATCGACAGAACACATTTGTAATTTGGATGCTCCATGAGTTTTGTCAACAAAATGCCAGTTTTGTCAACTAAACTCTTTTTGGTGTAGATACAGCTGGGGTGTTTACCCAAGCTAAGATATAGACAATTATTCTGGCATAACAGCTAGACATTTATCAATATCATCATTAGTAGAGCAGACAGGATGCTGACCGTGTTGTTTCACAGCTAATTGACAGTTTGTTTTAATTCCTGACTTGACTTTCTTTGAAAACAGAATTGTATAAAAACATCCATTTTCAAAGCGTGCTTGTGTGTTTATTCCCACAGCTAGTGCACTATCTGGAGATCCAGCTTCAAATCTCCGATTTTTCTGTCACTATTATAAAACTCCCCTCCGCCACCCCCACAAAAATTGCCAAAACCAACATGTCTCCGTTACAACCAGCTGTACGTGGCTGAATGACACAACACATTATTCTTACCAGTCCATGCAATAAGGGAATTAGAGTCCCCTGCAAAGTGAAGGCTGCAAATATTCCTTTTATTTTGCCATGGTAGAAGTGCTCAACCACAACCTTAACGAAAAACAGGAACTTGTGCAAGTCCCTGGCACACTGAATAGTTCCACAGTGATTCTGATGTTCTCTGTTTAGAGGTGAAAATTCACACAAAGTACAGTGAAGGGCTGTGGTGTGCATCAAAGTCATTTCCACATACATTTTTGCTATTTTTACATAGTTATTTCTGATCATTGTAATATCTGAGAACTGCATAAAATAAATGTATTTTGAACTTGGAGTAAAATATGAGCGCACGTGCTCTGATATTTGAAAAAACAGAGATATTTTTCTTGCATATAATTTTTCATTGTCAAGTTACCATTCTTTGCTTACCATATGTAGATATATATGTTATCACCATTATGACACTAGATATCCCAATTATTATGAATTATAGCCTCTACTGTTGAAGAAACCTAGACGGTAATGATTGCACAAGCTCATTTATTATGTAACCACTTGACTTCTACTAAAATAAATATTCTAGGGATAGAAAGAAGAAATATGTTGTGCCATCCAATGGACAATATATACCTAAATGATTCCCAGACTTAAACAGTAAGTTAATGGGCTACAGCAAAATAACAAATGTAGTGGACAATCAGCACTGAAACAGAACACAAAGGAGTTAAATATTTGACATTGTTTGCTGTTTTTCAGTACAAAGAGACTAAGTCCACACTAAAGAACAACTGCCTTCATATTTGTTTGTTAAAGATAGATCTTGCCAGACAAAATCTGTAGTCATGGTAAATGTAAGCATTGTTGCTATGTAACTGAAAAATCAATTCAAGAGATTTAAACATCTCATCAATATTTCATTTGTTGTTGTTAAAAAAATGGTAGTTGGGTTGTGCACCAAATTACTGCATGAGGCAATTTAAAATAGCGAGAGGTTGATCTTTCATTTGTCTGAGGTGTCCATATCTTGTGATAAATAAATCTAAGAAATGAAATGGGCCAGACATCTCTTAAAAAGGCAGAAATGCTGAAAACTAGCAGCAAAACACCCAGCCTGCAACTAGAAAATTCTGTTATCTAATGAAGTCTAACATTTATGTATTCATATTTATTAGCTGTGCTGTGTTCGCAAAGTGTGGTATCAATAACATATTAAACAAGAAACCCAAAATATGTATGGTCATAGATCACAAGAAAATGTACACCATTCCTATATTTACTGCCAATGCAACATCCTCTGTTTTTTCAAACTTATCAATCATCCATCTTCAAAAAAAGTCTGTAGTGCGTGGATCTTTTCTCACGTACCATTTTGGTATTTGATATTAATGTTTAAATTAGTCAGCCACACTACTAATGGGAAGGATATGTGCACTTTAGACATTGTCTAAACTACAGCATAAATTTGACTCTAAGGCACTTAGCTTGATTTTAAATTGTTACTATTCACACAGCAAATACCATTATTTTGATATTAGGGGCTCTAGGGTCTGTATTATTATTCCAAAAACCCAAGTGGATTTAACAGGAAGTTTGAATGTAAACATTCAGATTAATGGTAGTGTGGAAACAGCTTTGGTTTAAACTAGTTTGAGTGGCCTCCAGAGGAGTCCCACATGTATCTCATAATGCCCCATAGTTCTCCATTCTGGCCACTTTCAGACCTGATGCTCTCCAGGTGTGCAGGCAGTAGGTAACTGGAAGCCTGCAAATTTGAATTTGAATTTAAATAGTATAAGGAATGCAAATTCATTTTCTTGCTGACCAGCATGGATCGCACACCTCATCTATCTATCCCATTCATCCATTGCATACAGCTATCATGACTACTCAGAGTTCTTCTCTGGATTTTAGGTCTCAGGGTCACAAAAGAGCTCCAGCATGGGCTCAAAATGTGATCCTGGATCTCATTTCAGTGTGGGGAGAAGAATCAGTAATAAGCAGACTGCAAGTGTGCAAGGAAAATGCAACTATTTACAATAAAATTCCAGATGGTATGAAAGCTAAATGGTACACCTAGGACACTGAACAATGCTGGGTGAAAGTAAAGGAACTCTTGAAGAACTACCATAAGATCAGAGAAGCCAGCGTGAGATCAGGGTCATCTCCCAAGATGTGCCGATACTACGAGCACCTGGACAGAATTCTTGGGAGTGACCCAGCTCTGGTCCCTGAAGCTAACAAGGATTCTTCAGGAGACTGTCCTGAGGACTATGGTGTTAGAAGGGGAGCACCAGGAAAAAACAAAACAAAACAAAACAGAATGCTACAGGGCTGAGGAAACTTCCAGACAGAGGGCTCCCAGAACATCCAGACCATCTTTCTGTTGATAGATTTCCATCAACAGAGGCATTATGCCTTGTGGCGAGCGAGATACAGGTGTCGACAAAAGTGCTGCATTCTTCAATTTACTGTCGACAGAATGCCTTGGGAATCTGAAAGCTCTCCGGGTTTTGTTGACAAAATGCCAGTTTTATTGACAAAAACTTCTAGTGCAGACATAGCCTAAGAGAAAAGGCTATGTTAGAATTGCACAGACTTCTAAGACTGGAGTCTCTGAGGCTTCAGCATGGCTTTAGGAAAAACTGCTGAAAGCTGAAGTTTAGACTAAGTCTGTTGATTAATTGCAATTAACATGCATGATTAATTCAAAAAATTATCACAATTAGTCACAGTTTTAAATACACGTGTTTAAACAATAGAAAATGAAACAGAATATTTTGGAGTTTTTGCTACATTTCTTAGATATTGTTTTTAGTTTAAAACATAGAATACAAAATGTACACTTTTCATATGTTCGTTTTACTTATGAACATTTGCACTGTGAAATGATAAAATGAACAACGTATTTAAATTCACCTCATACAATTACTGGAGTGCAACCTCTTTGTTGTGTCTGTGCATTTTACAAATATGAAAGGGGTTACATAAGTGAACTCAAAACAAAATGCTAAACTTTAGAGCCTATCATACAGTCAGTCCTACTTCTTCTTCAGCTAATTGTTCAGACAGAAAAAAAGTTTACTTATATTTAAGGGAGATAATTCTGCTGACATCTTATCTATAATGTCACCAGAAAATGAGAACAGGCATTCTCATTGGACTTTTGTATCCCACATGGAAGGTATTTACATGCCAGATGTGCTAAACATTCTTGTGACCCATCAGGTTTTGGCCACCATTCTGGGTGACATACTTCCATGCTGATGAGGCTGACTTTCTTTTACAAAATAAAGCATTAATTACATTTGTTACTATACTCTTTGAAGGTTGTGGGGTGTGTGTGGAATTATATGTTTCCATATCTGTCTTACACACTTCCTGCCATGCATTTCATGTTATAATAGTCTCATATGATAACTCATCACATATTAATTTTAAAATCACTGTCACAGCAGATTTGACAAAATACAAAGAAGGTACCAGTCTAATGCGTTGTCTATACTAGGGAGTTAACTCAGTTGCAGATGTGCTATTCTAGCTCTGACAACTCCTAAAATTGACTTATCTAAAAATGATTTAGCTGGCCATTTACACATCTACAGACTCTCCCATCAACCTCCCTCACTCCTCGTGACACTGAGGAGTATGTAGGATGGAAATTTCTGAGACAGGTTATGGTATTCTGCTAAAGACCCCCTATTCAACTCCTAAAGTCTGGAGTAGGCCTATAATCCTATAATCCAGAAACCCAGTTATAATGGGTGGAAGGTTATCCCTGCTTGACCCTCCCTCATCTCACTTACAAGAACCACGGAAAGTTATGCCATCTCGGACAGGGTCTTGGAGTTTGGAGGGAAGGATAGTTGCTCCAGCAACCACATTCCAAGAAGAGGCCACGCAAGTGAGAAAGAGGATATAACACCATCCCATTTCCTGCCCCAGGCTGGTACTCAAAACAAGTGTGTTATTTCTCTATGCTGTTACTGTCTCTTTTGAGTTAATCTTCTAGACAAGCACCCCCGAATGTGCCCGTGTAAAGGCACCATCGTTACTCTTGTAGACACATCATGCATCCAAGTAGACACATAGATGTTGTTGCATGTCTGCTTTGTTTAAGTAACTTGTTGAGGAAAACCACTTGTACTACAGAGAAAATATTGCATAAGCAATAAGTGGGGATACTATGTAACCTTTTTAGATTATTGATTTATATTGCTCATTTCATCTTGTTGTTAAAATCTATCCAGGTTTGCGTAACACCCATGCCGTAGTTCCCCTGCCCACTAATAATCTATATAATTAACTGTAATCTATTGTCTGGCAGTGTTCCGCTGAATCCTGATGGATGAAGTGGCACTCCACCAGTGCTGGTGTAATAAACCCTACTGCTTGTGCCATATACAGTGTCCAGACTTTGTCCCTACAGAGTACAATGGTCAACTGCCTACCCTAAATATTTTGATTTCACATGTCCCCACCAGTTAAATTTAATCAAGTCAATCTTCCTGCTAGTGTAGACATATACTTAGATTTCTAAGGACAGCTAGATTACTGGATACAAGACTAGATAATCTGAAGTTTCTACCAAAATCTCGGAGGGCCAAAGTGTGGAATATGTTTTCAGAAGTTTTAAAAGAGCAACACTGATTCTGAAACTACAGAACCCAAATCAACAAAAAGAATATCAACTTTCTGCTGGTGGCATCTGACTCAGATGATGAAAATGAACATGTTTCAGTCTACACAACTCTGAATTATTTTCAGACTGAACCTGTTATTGGTATGGGTCCATAACCTCTGGACTGGTGATTTGATAAACACTAGCTGTAACAGTTTTAAAATACATTTTCACTGATAACCTGTAATTTACTGTATGTGTAGGCATAAGTGCAAATGCATCATTTGTTTTTTTTAAGATGGTGGATTGTTGAGAACATTTTTAATTACCACATAAAGCGTGAGCATATTCTTTGATGAAATACGCTCCTTTCTTAGATATCATTGAAGTAGTTAGCTGTAAAAGACAGCTAATAGGAGCTTGAAGAAACACATTTACATGTGTGTTAATGAGCTCACAATATTCAGATTATATGGCTTCTTTTCCACTTTCTTATAGGTCTTCCTCATACACATATACTAGTCTGACTGCTAATGTCACAGGATGTTCAAAGAAGCATGGTACAATATGGATAAATGCCCTTCTGTTCATATTTTTAACCCTGAGTCAGCATACAGTCTCAGTTTTGAGAATCACATATCCCCTTATAATATTATTTTCATGCACCGAGGTAACGTGAAAGAGATATCTTCACTGAGCATCGAGAGCGAGACTGATATTTCGAAGAAGGAAGTATAAAAAACAGTGAAATGACTCATGACAAAGGAACATAAGAACATAAGAACGGCCATACTAGGTAAGACCAAAGGTCCATGTAGCCCAGTATCCTGTCTGCCAGCAGTAGCCAATGACAGGTGCCCCAGAGGAGGTGAACCAAAGACAATTGTCAAGCGATTTGTCTCCTGCCATCCATCTCCCGCCTTTGACAAAAGACTAGGCACCATATCTTACCCCTTGCTAATAGACATCTATGGACCTCACCTCCAAACATTTATCGAGCTCTTTTTTAAACTCTGTCAGAGTCCTGGCTTTCACAGCATCCTCTGGCAAGGAGTTCCACAGGTTGACTGTGCGCTGTGTGAAAGAAAACTTTCTTTTATTAGTTTTGAACCTGCTACCCATTAATTTCATTTGGTGTCCTCTAGTTCTTATATTATGGGAACAAGTAAATAACTTTTCTGTATTCACTTTCTCCACACTGTTCATGATTTTATATACCTCTATCATATCGCCCGTCAGTCTCCTCTTTTCTAGACTGAAAAGTCCCAGTCTCTCTAGCTCTCCTCATATGGGACCCGTTCCAAACGCTTAATAAATCATTTAGTTTTTCCGTAATGCCATTGTCTTCCTTGATTGCTCCTTTTATGACTCTATTGTCCAGGGACCCCACTGCTTTTTTAGCAGGCTTCCTGCTTCTAATGTATGGGTACCTGTTCCTCAAAATCTTTTTTAGCTTTTCTTATTACATTTTTACATTTAATTTGGCAGTGTTTATGTTCCTTTCTATTTTTGTCACTAGGATTTGACTTCCACTTTTTAAAAGATGGCTTTTTATCTCTCACTGACTCTTTTACATGGTTGTTAAGCCATGGTGGCTCTTTTCTTAAGTCTCTTACTGTGTTTTTTAATTTGTTGTATACATTTAAGTTGGGCCTGTAATATGGTGTCTTTGAAAAGTTTCCATGCAGCTTGCAGGGATTTTACTATAGTTACTCTACCTTTTAATTTCTGTTTAACTAACCTCCTCATTTTTGTGTAATTCCCCTTTTTGAAATTAAATACCAGAGTGTTGGACTGTTGTGGTGTTCTTCCCAACACAGGAATATTAAATGTTATTATGTTATGGTCACTGTTTCCAAGAGGTCCTGTAATAGTTACCTCTTGGACCAGATCCTGTGTTCCACTCAGTACTAAATCAAGAATTGCCTGTTCCCTTGTGGGTTCCTGTACTAGCTGCTCCAAGAAGACTAAAGAACAACAAGAGCCCTGGAAATGATAAGATCACAGGACAGGTGATCAAATATGGCAGAGAAAGCACGATTCAGAAAATACACTGACTATTTAATATAGCATGGAAAGAAGGGAAGGTGCCTAAGGAATGGACAGGATCTGTACTAGTGACAATACCCATGAAAGGAAGTACATTGGAGTGCGAGAACTACAGAACAATTGCCCTAATGAGTCATCTAGGTAAGGTGATGATGACAATAATGAGTGAGAGATTAAAATCGCAGATAGAGAAACATATAGCAGACAAGCAAGCGGGGTTCAGAAAAGATAGAAGTACCATACAGCAGATATTGGCACTAAGACTGATAGCAGATAAGGCTCGATGAAAGACCAAGAACATATACGCTTCCTTCGTCGATTTTCAAAAGGCATTTGACAGTATAGATCAGAGAGTGACTTGGGCAGGGTTGGAGTCATATGGAGAGGATAGCAGACTGACATGGGTTGTTGAGGGAGATCAGTGATAATGCGGAGTCAGCGGTGAGAACATGTGGGGAGTTGGGAAATTGGTTTAAAACAAGTAGAGTTATGAGACAAGGAGATCCAATATTGACAAGTATTTTTATTGCACATCTGGAGAGAGCGATGGACAAGATCAAGGAAGGGGTAGAAGGAATATCTGTACATAGGAAAAAAATAACAACTTGAGGTTCGTGGGTGATATAATAATTATTGAGGAAGTTGAGGAGAAGCTAGCAAAAATGATGCAGGTGTTAAATGAAGAAGGGAAGCGGTACGGACTGATTATGAACATTGATAAAACAAAAACAATGGTATTTGGAGATAAGGAAGTAGGAAGATCAGTGTTGATGGTATTGAATTAGAAAATGCAAAGAAGTTCACATATCTGGGCAGCAGCATAAGGTATGATCATAGAATCATAGAACAATAGAGCTGGAACAGACCTAAAAAAGCCATTGAGTCCAGCCCCCTGCTCTAAGCAGGACCAAACCCATCAAATCAGCCCCACCAGGGCTTTGTTGAGGCGAGACTTAAACTCCTCCACGGATGGAGACTCCACTACTTCCATGGGTAGACTATTCCAAAGCTTCACCACCCTCCTAGTGAAAAAGTTTTTCCTAATGTTCAACCTGGACCTTCCCAACTGCAACTTGAGACCATTGTTTCGTGCTCTGCCATCTGTGACCACTGTGAACAGCCTCTCTCAAGCCTCTTTGCAACCTCCCTTCAGTAAGCTGAAGGCTGTTATCAAGTCCCCTTTCAGTCTTCTCTTCTGCAGACTAAAGAGTCACAATTCCCTCAACCTTTCTTCATAAGTGATATGCTCCAACCCACTAATTATTTTGGTCATGCTCCACTGGACCCTCACCAGTGTATTCACATCCTTCCTATAATTGGGGGCCCAGTACTGGACACAGTACTCCAGATGTGGCCTCACCAAAGCCGAACAAGGAGGAATAATCACTTCTCTGGATCTACTGGCAACTCTCCTCTTGATGCAACCTCATATGCCATTAGCTTTCTCGGCTACAACAGCACGCTGTTGACTCATGTCCAGCTTCTCATCCACTACAACTCCCAGGTCCTTTTCTGCAAAACTACTTCCCTAGCCAGTCGGACTCCAGCCAGTAACAATGCTTGGGATTCTTCCTGCCCAAGTGCAGGACTCTGCACTTGTCCTTATTGAACCTCATTAGATTTCTTGCTGCTCAGTCTTCCAATTTGTCCAAGTCAGTCTGGACCCTATCCCTACCCTCCAGCCTATCTACCTCTCCCCCTAGCTTAGTGTCATCCGCAAACTTGCTGAGGGTACAATCCAACCCATCATCCAGGTCATTGATAAAACATGTTGAACAGAACAGGACCCAGAACTGAACCTTGGGGCACTCCACTAGAAACCAACCGCCATCCCGACATCAAGCCATTGATCACTACTCGTTGGGCCCCACCTTCTAGACAGCTTTCTAGCCATCTTACCATCCATTTATCCAATCCACATTCCTTTAACTTGCTAACAAGAATATTGTGGGAGACCATATCAAAAGCTTTGCTAAAGTCAAGATAAATCACATCCATTGATTTTCCCCTATCCACAGAGCCAGTTATCTCATCGTAGAAACTAATCAGATTGGTCAGGCATGACTTGCCCTTCATGAATCCATGCTGACTATTCCTGATCACTCTCCCCTCCTCCAAGTACCACAAAATGACTTCCTTGAGGAGCCCCTCCGTGATTTTTTCCAGGGACTGATGTAAGATCTAGACTGATCTAGACTGTAAGAAGGAAATAGCGACTAGAATAGTGAAAGCAAGAGAGTTTGAAGGTGATGGATAAGATCTGGAAAAGCAAAGCAATTAGCTTAAGAATGCCTCTGAGCATCTTGAAAATGTGTGTATTCAGCAGCATGTTGTACGGATGTGATACGGGTGATAATGAAACTTTTGAAAATAAGAATATTGGCATTTGAAAGGAGTTGTTGTAGAAAGATTTTGAGAATAGGATGGATGCAGAAGTTCACCATTGAGGAATTATATAGAGAGATACAGTGGAAAGAGAACCTGTTGCAGAAGGTTATACAATGGAAGCTGCAACTATTCAGGCTTATTTGCAGAATGAACGACAAAGGAAAAATCAAGCCCCTGGTATTTTTCATAATGGGCGGTTTGAATAGGAGAGGCAGACCCCACAGAGAATGGATAAATGATATAGTAGATTGGTGTGGATCTAGTCTACAGAAGCTAAGCCACTCCACACTGGACAGGGAAAGATGGAAGAAAATAGTGAGAGAGGCATCAGACACCAACGGGCACTGAGACCATGGTTATTGATGATGATTGATGATGATGATGAGGTAATGTGATACAAATAACTGAGCTATTTACCGCCTTTTCCATCGGAATTCAAATCAAGGCAAAATTAAGGCAATCGGTGTAGTAGTGGTTAAGGAAGGATGGGATCTATCATAGAGCAGACAGAATGAAGTTTCAATCGACAAAAAGCAGAAGGGTGGAGGGAGCATCTCCTATTTACCAAACTCCCTAAAATGTTTGGGTTTTTTCCTTGTTTTCTGTACAAAGAAATGGCAGAAGAGTGAATGCTCACAGATACATTTTTTTCTACCACAGGTTCACAAACAGATTACACCAGCCATATTTTACCACCATAGCCTTGATTTAAAATAAACTGAGCACCAAGGAAAATCTTTGAAAGTACTATGCTCTCTATGGTCTATGGCTTCTGTGTCTGGTCACCCTTGAAGCTTCATGGACCCAGAAATCCTGTGGCAGGAAGCTGAGCATGATCTGGTGGCAAGAACATGAGCCACAAGCTGCACGCCCTTACAGTCACCCCCTCAGACCTGAAAAACCACCATGACCAGTAGCCAGACATTCCAGGAGCTTCTGGATGCCCCCCACCCCCCACAGAGCCCTCACAGGGCTCACAGTAGCCCAGCATGCCCCCCCCAAAAAAAAACAAAAGGTCTCCAACCTGGACTGATCCAGAGCTCAGGGACCTCCTGGGCCTCTGGAAGGAGGAGAAGGTCCTCTCTGAGATGGGAGGCATGTGGTGGAATGAGGCTGTAGTCTCCCTCCTCACCACAGGACTGGCTGCTTGGGGACACCCTGACCAAAGCCAGGAGCAGGTATGGAGCAAATTAAAAGCACGCTGGCAGGGCTATGCCCGGGACCTGTGATGAGGCCAGCCCTACCTCTGCCACCCCCCTTGCCACCCCCCGCTTCCCTACTGCCCCCATTACCCCCACTACTGGCCCCTGTACTGCCCTCCTCCTGTCCTCTTGCTGAGCCAGACTCCATTGAAGCCATCCTACCTCCCCATGCTATCTGACCCTTCCCAGCTCCACCAGACACTGAACCAGTGGTGGGAGGGGATTCTGGGGCCAATGGGGCCCACAGCCATCCATCCCTGCTCTGGAGTAGTTCCCCCCTCCCTCCCCATCAAGGTTGAGCTGTCCCCCTCTCCAGGCTGAGGTCAACCTCAGTTTGAACTGCACCTCCTTCCCCAGCTCCCCAATGTATATAGATTGCTTCGGTTCCCCATTCTAAATTGTTCTCATATGATGTTGGTAAATACCACATCGTTATTAGTTTTTGTTAAATAGGTTTCTTTTTTTCTCTCATCACTGTGTCCCAACCCTGGATGTGTGTGTAGGAGGTGCTGGTGGAGGGGACAGTAAGGGGTGTATGTGTGGAGGAGGCATGTGTGGAGTGGCTGTGAGATGAGGTCACTGGGTCCCGTGAGCAAAGCTATCACAGAGGGCCTCTCTAATGTGGACCCTATTCCAGTGGGCCTAGCAATTCGGGGCAGTGGCCAGCTGATCATACCTGGGTCCCAACTCAAATGACGACACCTGTTCAAAGGCCTCACACTTTCCGTCCACTATGTTATGGATGACACAGAAGGTACCCACCACCTGTGGGATGGTCTGCAGTCTGAACTCTGAGTGCATGAAGAGGTACCTGAACCAATGCTTCAGGTGCCCAAAGGCCCACTACATCACATTAGCTACGTCTACACGTGTACACTACATCGAAATAGCTTATTTCAATGTAGTGAAATCGAAATGAGATATTTCGATGAATAGCGTCTACGCGTCCTCCAGGGCTGGTGTCGTCGACGTTCAACGTCAACGTTGGGCAGCACCACATCAAAGTAGGCGCTGAAGGGGAGCGTCTACACGCCAAAGCGGCCCACATTGAAATAAGGGTGCCAGGAACAGCTGCAGACAGGGTCACAGGGCGGACTAGCACTTCCCGGGCAACAGCTAGCTTCTCCCTTAAAGGGCCCCTCCCAGACACACTTGCACTAAACAGCACAAGATCCACAGAGCTGATCACTGGTTGCAGACCCTGTGCATGCAGCAAGGATCCCCAGCTGCAGCAGCAGCAGCAGCCAGAAGCCCTGGGCTAAGGGCTGCTGCACACGGTGACCATAGAGCCCCGCAGGGGCTGGAAAGAGCATCTCTCAACCCCTCAGCTGATGGCCGCCATGGCGGACCCCGCTATTTCGATGTTGCGGGACGCGTATCATCTACGTATGCCCTACTTCAACGTTGAACATCGAAGTAGGGCGCTATTCCCATCTCCTGTTGGGGATAGCGACTTCGACGTCTCACCACCTTATGTCGATTTCAACATCGAAATAGCACTCGCCACACGTAGACGTAGCAGGCTTTATTTCGAAGTTGGCACAGCTACTTCGAAGTAGCCAGCACGTGTAGACGCGGCTATTGTGTGCCTGGTTGAGGCATGTGTTAAAAGCCTCTTGAACCAGAATTTCTTTATGAACAAGAGGACTTTCCAGGAGCTCTGCAACTGGATTACCCCCACCCTCATACACCAGGACCAGGTGGCCAGTGTAGGGCTGCATCAAGCAGACCTGCAGAGGGTAGGTTGCATCTGTCGCCATGCAAGAGGTATGGTGACATCCATGACCTGGAGCTCTCACTGGGGGGACGTATGTTGCAGCTTCCATGTGGTGACAGAGCCCAGAGTTCCAGAATACACGGGCATCATGTGTCTACCCCACCTAGGATACAAAAATCTCCATGAAGTGATTCTTCAAATCCACCAGTGCCTGGAGCTCTACTGAGTGGTAGCCTTTCTTGTCGACATAGTGGTAAGAACTGTGTTCTGGGGTGCAGATGGAAATGAGCAACCAATCCAGGGCACTGAAGCAATGTGGGATGCCAAGTACAGCAAATCCTGTGACAGCTGTATCCACATCCTTAATGCAGATGACTCTGTGGAGCAGCATCCTGTTGATGGTGCAGACAACCTGCATGGGAGGGAGGGTGTGCACTCTTGTGAGGGCATGACAGAGAGTGCCTGGTCCCCTCCCCATTGCCCCCCCATCCCACTCCACCTCATGCTGCCTCCCTACCCCGTGCCCCCAGCCACCAAGGACTCCTCTTTCCTGGGAGCCCCCTCCCTGCTCCCTGAGATGCGTGTATGCCTTACATCCATAAGGACAGTCCCAGATGTGGCTTTGCACATCCCAAACTGGAACCCCTCAGACCAGTAGCTGTGCAGGACAAACAGCTTCCAAATGGCAATGATGACCTACTTCTTGCATGGGAAGGCAGGCCACTTATGATGTTCTGGTGTCTAAGGGTGGGGGTAATCCAGTTGCAGAACTCCTGGAAAGTCCTCTTGTTCATGCAGAAGTTTTGGTGACATCTGGCATCATTCCAGTCCCCCATTACCAGGTGATCCCACCAGTTGGAGCCACTGGTGTGGCTCCAGAGACACCAGGGCATTTGGGGAGGGGCACCAGCAGGATCTTGGGTTAGGGCTTCAGGGTCCTGGTGAGGTGTTTCATCTCCAGGAGGAAGTGAAGAGTGTCCATGACCGCTGTGGCCAGATGGCTGACTATGGTACCCTGGAAGTCCAGCTCTAATGCCAGAAGTTCCTGATGGGGATCCATTGTCCGGTAATGACCATTGGGTACCTATACAGGTTCTCTGATGTGTGTGGCAGCTGTACAGGCTTCAGTGCAGGGTAGAGGCTGTTTGGGAGGGGCTCCTTAAGGGGGTGTCTGGCAGTGGCCCTCAGAAGTCCTTGTCAGCTATGCAGCCCCATCTGCAGCATTTCATGCTCTGCTCTTTTGAAAGAGCAGTTGTAGGTGTGTGGACATTCTCTTTTGAAAGAGCGGAGTGAGAGGTTGATCTGCTGTCTGCGTGTAGACACGCTTTTTTGAAAGACGATCTTCCAGGGGATATCTTCCTAAAGCTCATCTTTCGCAAGGGTTCTGTAGTGTATATGTAGCTTTAATGTTTTGTCATTTTTAACATTACGGAGTCAGGTTTTGCCTTGCATATTTATATATTAGTACGTACCAGACTTCTCTTATGATTAATGCACACATTTTTGTCTGACTACTGTAGGAGGCTGTGGGTAAACCTCAGAGAAACTTTATTTATTTGTTGGTTTGTTTGGATGGTTGAAATTCACCATTTGTGAACTCACACAAAGGCTAAGATCATAAAAAAGCTCTGTTATGAAAGGTACCTCACAGAGCCAAACACAGGTTTTGTGAAATCTCCTATAGAAGTTAAGAAAGTTGTAACTTTTCTATGAATATTGTAGGTGTCAAATATTCCATTTATATGCACAGTGTATAAATCTATAGGACTGTACCTTGGCAAGGCTCAAGAATGATTGATGGGATCCCTTCCTGTACTTCTCTTCAGCTCTTTTATGAAGGGTCATTATATTGTCCTCATTTTGTCTGCTGGGATTTTTTTAATGAATATATTTTTATAATTTCATTTATTTATCTAAAAGGGCTAGACGGCCTTTGGGGATTGGGCTGTAAGGATTAATTTAAAAATCTTCATCAGTTTGCAGAACATCTGTCTCCTATCATTAGAACTAGCCTTAATTACTGGCAGCTTAGTAGCTCAAAGTTGTGCTTTTCATTTTGTGTCTCAGAGAAGACCAAATCTGAACTAAGCCTGTAGCATTTTACAAAAAAATCATGGAGGATTGACTGAGGAATATGGTCCATGTAAACTGTCTATAGAGAAGGAAAAGCAATATGGATTTGAGGAGTAGGAGAATACATTTTCTGTTGGATTTCCTTTACTGTTTACATCATAGGATAATTAGATCACAAGCTCATTGAAATAGACCAATTAATTGTACCAATTGTTATTTATATGAAACCTCAGCCTTTTCCTGACAAATTGGCTCTGATGAGGCAAAGGAAGTACTTGACATTTTGCCACTAAAAGTTAATTGCTCTCCAGCTCCAATTAAAATGACATATAATTTGAACAGAATCACTTAATGTGTTGTTCTGGAGGAGGAAAAAATAAGAGAGAAGATATGGGACCTTAGGTGCCCAGGCTTTAGGAGCAGAATGTTTTTGTCCCATCAAATTTGTAATAAGACTGGAAAGCTCTTGTATGTTAGAGATTGTTTGTTATAGAGATGAAAATTTTAATTTCCGATTAGATTATGGTTGTCTCAGTTCAGTGAGTACCCTCATGGTAATGTATTAACTGTGATCAGTGATGGAGGAAGTTTACCAGTTAATAAGACCAAACGTAGCAGGAGACAAGATTAAACAGAACAGCAAAGGAACATGGAGCATTCAGAGGAATCCCCATATTTTTCTTTAACTGAATTATGTCATTTTGCCTTGTTAACTGCCTAATTCAATGCTTACTTCATAGTTTCTCATTTGTGGCTCTTCCTCCAGATCTCCATTCAGCAGAGTTCAAGGTACTATAGGTCAGATTTAGGAGTCTAACGATTCAGATAGACACCTAGAGGGATTTATACAAATCCTGAGGGCTTGACTCACAAAAGGCTCTTCAGTGTCACATTGCTCAGCATTTTGGATGGTAACTTTTCTGCATGCTGCTTCTTAGTGAAATTCACAAACTTGAGCTTGGTATCCAACTCCTCATACAATGCATAAGGAGATTTAAAGGCTTAAAAGAGTGATTTGCCTTAGCCAACCAGCAGAAAATTCTAAGAGCTCCCTCATACATGTTGCAAGGGGACACATAAAGCCACTGGGCATTCCCAGCTGTGAACCCTCTCCTTTTAAGTGTCTAAGCCATGTAAGCCGTTCCTCAAGAAAAGGTTGTTGCTTGCCCTTACACCTTAACCCAGTGATTTCAAACCACTCGCCTGCACAATGGAAGGCCTAAGATTAAATCCCTATCTGTCTCATCTGAAGTGGAGACTTGAACTCATGTTGTCCCTCTTTCACCTTCATTGGGGAAAACAAAAAAAATATTGTGTGTGGCCCACTAATTAGAAAGCTTGCCTGGAAATGACAAGACATGGTTCCTGCTCCACAACAGGCAGAAACATGGATTTGTACCTGGGTTTCCTATAGCCTGAGTTACTGCTCTAAATACAGACCTATTGCAAACATCTTCACTGGCAAGATCTTTAGAAATCTTTTTCAGAAGAAGGGGCTCTTTCAAAATATCCAGCAGGGTGTCTACACACAAAAAGTGTTCTTTTGAAATTAAATTGAAAGAACATGGAGCACCTTTTGAAAGCGCTCTTCCACTCCCATGTCAGGAAGAGTACCTTCCTTCAAAGCTTCTGTCAAAAGAACGTGTTTGTAAACACTGTGTGGGCTTGTTTCTTTTTGTTTGCTTGTTTTTTGTTTTTTTTTTTCTGAAAGACCAATCCTAATGTCACCTGATTTCTAGATCCCTGGCCCATTCTTTGCAAAAAGCAGGATCTGTGTGTGGACACTCTCTTTCAAAAGAGCAGATCACTCTTTTGATCTGCTTTTTTGTGTGTGGACCCACTCTTTTGAAATAAGTTCTTTTGGAAGAGATCTTCTGGAAGGACTTGTTTTGAAAGATTGCTGTAGTGTAGATGTAGCCATTGGGGAAAAATGAACACCCACCAGCTCATCTTTCATGGGAGTTTAGGTAGATCCTAAGCATATGCAATGGCATTGGCACGGCAGGTGACATAGGTGTAGAAGTCCCAAGTATATGAATCCAGCCAGATCTTAGACTGAGATAGATGTCAAGCATCTCAGTGGTATCAGGATTTAATATACTAAGCATATGCACAATGGCAGACATGTAAGGTGCTTGTGTACTTTAGGTGTACTCAAGGTTAGGCAGCAGCAGAGGAGACAGTTAATGAATGCCATGGCACCTAAGATTTTGATTTAGGTCATTATGAACCTATATCACCTTGAATTTCTTCCTAAATGTCTTTAGAAATCTGATACTGTGAGCAGTTTTATAAGGTCCTGATTAGGATGGATGAAAAGATGGGCTACATTCACATGTGGGTGCTCTTGGCTTTCATTATAATTATAACAGCCTTCCTTCATGAGCCCAGACAGAGATAGTGATTGCAGAGGAATCACCTAAAGAGGCATTTCCTTCAGACCTTTTCTTCTGATAGAGGGATTTAATTAGACTACATTATTCCTAATAATCTTTAAAGTATTTTCTATTTTTGTATGATTAGTGGACTTTTTTAGTGTGCTCTAAAACCCTGGCACAGAATGTCTATGGCCTTGGGAATGCACAATTTAATCTTATGCCAAGTATATCCTGCTCTTGACCTGGTCTTCTAATTTTTCTATCCTACCTTCTTAAAGTCTCTTCTGAAAAGCACACTTATTCAAATAAAATGACAAACCCTGTTCTACTGTTCAAAAATGTGTATGCTAAGCTGTAATGAATGAATGCTTGCAAAGGGTTAATCCCAGAGAGAGTGGGTTCTCTGTCCGCAAGCAGCCAGGTGAGCCAATGGGAAGAGAGAAGGATCTTTTGAATTGAATCAGTTACTTGCCAAGGAGTTCCTTCATTTGTGTGGCATAGGGGAGAGAGACACAAAGTTGTTTAAGCCTCAGAAGGGCCTAAGGAATTCAGTAAATATCCAAGCCACAAGGAGGTCTGGGTATACAGATATGTAAGTAGAAAGGAAATGTTTAACAGATGTGATCAAGTTTTCTTTTTTTTTTTTTATTTTGGGTTTGGTGTAGGAAGTAATTCTCTTTGCTTTTATCTGCCCTATTTTAGTTGCACTCTTAAATCTAGCAGCCAGGCAGCATACAATTTTGAGCGTTTCATTAATCTGAAGCCAGTAGGGCTATGATCAGGTTAGTGAAGCAAAATAAATTCCCTCTTCTCACAAAATAAAATGGTAGTAATAGGAAACAAAGCAAGTATTAACCCTCACCATTCAAACTCTGTTCAAACATGTTTTTCACTGTACCCTACTGTTTTTTTTTTGTTGGTGGTGGTTTATTTATTTATTTTTTTTGGTCAATGCATACACTATTTATATTGAAAGCCACCCACAACAGGGGCCTTAAATTAAATATGAATTCCACAGAAGTTAATGGCAAAACCTTTCAGTACAGTAAGATGATCATTTCACCTCTTGTTTTTATTTTTTGAAAAGCTCTCTAAATACTATTGGAACAATATAAATGTATTTATTTCCAGTAGAATTTATTATAATAATTTAAAAATATGCAAAGGCCATTTCTACACATGGCACTTTCTCTGAAAGTGCCATGCTAATAAACAGCCCGAAAAATGCCAATGAGGCGCAGATGTAAATTCGCGGTTCCTCATTAGCATACAGTTACGTGATTTGGAGTCTGGAAGAAGCTCTTCTGGACTCCAAAACAGTGTGTCGAGGCAGGGCCCCTGGGGGATCTCCAGGAAGGAAATTTTCCTTCCGGAAGCCCCTTCTTCCAGAAAATTTCAGAGAAAGTGGCATGTGTAGAAATGGCGAAACATATTAAAACTGTATTTTATTTATGCAGAATTTGAACCTACAACTTTTTTAATAGTTTTCAACAATATTTTTAAAACCACCAAGTTACTTCTATTATTACAATTAAAGTACTTCAATATTATAAAATGAATAAATTAGGAGTCCTGTTTTGAATGTATAATTTCTCTATTTCACATCTGGTTTTTCTGGAGCTGAACAATTTGAAACCATATATAATACAGATTTTAAACACTTTTTAAATAACTTTGCCATATTTATTTCACTGTTGCTTTTAAAAAATCCAAAGCAGATGCTAAAACTCTCTTGAAGGAGTAGTGCTTGGTTGAATAAGCAACCTTGTGAGCAAATAAAATGATTGTGCTAATGATAAAAGGAATGTTGTTTATTAAATGTCTCCAGATTATTAATGAATGATTTAAAAAAGAAACATTGCTAACATGGAGAGTTAAATTGTCTTTGTTCTGATTCTGAAAGATAGGAAATCCCACTACTATTGGCAAGCTTATTGAGGGGTAAAACCTGAAGTGACTGTTAAATGAGACTTCATTTAACAAGAATTCGTAAAAATCATTTAGGAACAGGTCCATAAATTTCAGAGATTTTACCCAAAGAATTCCAGAACAGAAGAGATCAAGAAATTGCAGAGGGGGATCATTATACTGATATAGACTAAAGCAACCTGCAGACAGACCCATTCATTCCACACCTAAACAGTCATGTGAAAGATAGGACAGAGGGGCACAAGAAGCGCATGTATCAGTGGAAGGAAAAGTTGTATCTTGCTATAGGAACCACTGTATTGTTCACTGAGGATCTAGATGGGATATTTCAGTGCAGTGCGGTGGAGCGGCTTCAGTGAGACCTATTCCCTAGTGGTAATCTGGGTAACAGGAGCTGCTGCAAAATCCAGTAACAACTCCATTATGCACGTTCATTCCTTATCGCAAAAGGGGTTAGAAAGAAGGCACAGAGAAGAACCTAAAAGTGGCAGCAAAGCTCCAAAGTGAGTCTCTGGACTAGATAAAAAGCAAAGACAATCACGCTTACTCCCACATGCTACTTTCTTATGTTGTGATGTATAGAGTTTAGAACACATTTCATGCTCTGTGGTTAAAGCACATTCCTTTATTTTGAGAATAGATTCTCCAGCGGAAGTCCGTGCAATAGCTTTATCCATTTTCATTTAAAACTCTGTGATATAGTGACCTTTTCTTTGACAGTAAAGCTGATTTGCTCAATGAACTGATCAGGTACTGAACATATTGAGGGATGTGCTGTGAAAGCCTTCAGATTACCCTTTCTGAACTGGGCTGAGCAAGTTTTCTGTCAAAACTGTTTCAGTGGAAAGTTTCATGGGAAAAGTGTTTGGTATATATATCACATTTTTCAGTTATGTCAAGAACCTAAATACCTAAACAAAAGGGTGTTCTTTTTTTTTTTTTTTTTATTTTGGTGAGTGGTGGTGGTAGTGGCTAAAAGACTTTTTAAAATCTAAATATAACCCTGTTTTGGAAACGCCATTGATATTTATCGGAAGGAGGTTTAATTCTAGTACCTTAATCCCTCATTTTCTTTTACGACCTAGGTTCCACAGTCAGACCACACCTTTGATAATGCACTGCACCCAGGGTCTTCCCATAATGCACCTGGTGTCTGAGCAAGAAAGGAGCTAGTGGTGCATTCTGAGATATTTAGTCAGCTGTGAATCCCAGACAATAGAAGAGAATGGGACATGAGATACTCCTCATAAATCACTGCCATGGAATTTTCAGCAGAAAGCTTTTGTTTTTCAGATTATATTTTTTTCCAAAGTCTTTTTCCCCTGAATAATATTGTCATTTTGCAGCCATAAGATTTTTACTGCTATTTAACTCTGGCTAGTATTTGGTTATTCTCTATAATGTTTTCTACAACACTGCTTACCAAGTCACATACCAGAGGCTTGCCTACACTAGCCCCCTTCTTCGAAGATGTTATGGTAGTCAGCCCAAGCGGGGAATAGCAATGAGGTGCTGTGATGCATATACAACACTTCATTAGCAACCGCTAATTAGGATGGTTTTAATGGGAAAATCTAGATTTCCAGCACAGTGAAGTGCTAGTTAAGTGTATGGAGGACTTGCTATCATAACCTAAGATGCTGCACAACAGTTTACACTTAGTTTCCCTGTTAGTGTATGGCTCTCATTCCTGGTACATTACCAGAAATCTATAAAACCAAAATCTCATCATCATCATCATCATCATCAACAACCATGGGCTCAGTGCCTGTTGGTGTCCAATGCCTTCCTCACTATTTCCTTCCATCTTTCCTTGTCCAGTGTGGAGTTGTTTAGTTTCTGTATACCAGCTCCGCAGCAATCTTTTATAGCATCTAACCAGTCTGTGTGGGGTCTGCCTCTTTTATTCCAACGGCCCATTAAGATGAATACCAGGGTCTTGATTTTTCATTCATCATACATTCTGTAAATATGTTTGAATAGCTATAGCTTCCATTGTATAACCTTCTGCAGTAGTTTGTCTTTTTGCTGTATCTTCCTATATAATTTATCTTTGGTGACCTTCTGCATCCATCCTTTTCTCAGAATCTTTTTATAACAACTCCCCTCAAACACCAATCTTCTTCTCTTTGAATCTTTCATTATCACCCACATCTAACATCGGTACAACGTACTGCTGAATACGCTTTTTCAAGAAGCTCAGCTTCATTTCTAAGCTAATTGCTTTGCTTTTCCAGATCTTATCCATCGCCTTCAAACTTGCTGTTTCTTTTATTATTTTAGTTGCTGTTTCCTTCTTACGGTCTAGATCATATGTTATGTTGCTCCCCAGATATGTGAACTTCTCTAAATTCTCTAGTTCAATCCCATCAACACTGATCCTCCTTCCTATTTCCTTATCTGCAAATACCATTGCTTTTGTTTTATTGATGTTCATAATCAGTCCATACCACCTTCCTTCCATATTTAGCATTTGCACTATTTTCTCTTCATCTTCCTCAATGAAGACTATAACATCTGTGAACCTCAAGTTGTAACTTCTTATCCCATGCACAGGTATTCCTTGTGCCTCTTCCTTGATCTTGTCCATCACTCTCTCTAGATGTGTGATGAAGATACTTGGTGATATGGGATCTCCTTGTCTTGTGCCTCTACTCCTTCTAAACCAACTTCCCAACTCTCCACAAGTTTTTACTGCCGCCACCGCATCATCGATATCTTTCAACAACCATATCAGTCTGCTATCCACTCTGTATGATACTTCCAATGTCACTTTCTGATCTATACTGTCAAATGCCTTCTGAAAGTCAATGAACTAAGTGTAGGTGCAATTGTTCTTTCATCGAGCTTTCTCCACTAGCAGTCTTAGTGCCAGTCTCTGCTGTATGGTACTTCTGTCTTTCCTGAACCCTGCATGATCATCACTAGATGTTCTTCTATTTGCAGTCTTAGTCTCTCCATCAGTTTCCTCATCAACACCTTGCTAGATTACTCATTAAGGCAATCGTTCTGTAGTGCTTGCACTCCAATACACTAATTTTCTTGTGTATTGTCATTAGCACGGATTTTGTCCTTTCCTTAGGTGCCTTCCCTGCTTTCCATGCTATGTTACATAGTTGGTATATTTCCTGAATCATACTTTCTCTGCCTTATTTAATCATCTCTCCTGTGGTCTGATCATTTCCAGGGTTCTTGTTGTTCTTTAGTCATTTAATTGCTCTTTCTACTTCCTCCTTCTAACCATTGGTCTCATTCTTGATGCTCAATGATGTCTCAATGAACTCCTTGAGTTCTTCAATCAGTCTCTCTGATATGCTCAGGTCCAACTGTGCTTTGTATAGATCGGTGCAATATCTCATCCATCACTGCACAACCTTCTCCTTCTTCACGAGTACCCCTTAATTCTCATAAGAACATAACATATAAGAACATAAGAATGGCCATACTGGGTCAGACCAAAGGTCCATCGAGCCCAGCATCCCAT
Organism: Carettochelys insculpta; assembly: GCF_033958435.1. Taxonomy (NCBI): domain Eukaryota; kingdom Metazoa; phylum Chordata; order Testudines; family Carettochelyidae; genus Carettochelys; species Carettochelys insculpta. The sequence goes on along the minus strand of NC_134137.1, from coordinate 94,040,271 downwards.
CTGCCGACGGTGGCCAATGCCAGGTGCCCCAGAGAAGGAGAACAGAAGACAATGATCAAGTGATTTATCTCCTGCCATCCATCTCCTGCCCTTGTTATGAAGGCTAGGGCACCATACTTTATCCCTGGCTAATAGCCATTTATGGACCTAACCTGCAAAAATTTATCAAGCTCTTTTTTAAACCCTAGTAGAGTCCTGGCCTTCACAGCCTCCTCGGGCAAGGAGTTCCACAGGTTGACTGCGCTGTGTGAAGAAAAATTTCCTTTTATTAGTTTTGAACCTACTACCCATCAATTTCATTTGGTGTCCCCTAGTTCTTGTATTATGGGAAAAGGTAAATAATTTTTCTATATTCACTTTCTCCACACCATTCATGATTTTATATACCTCTATCATATTGCCCCTCAATCGCCTTTTTTCCAAACTGAAAAGTCCCAGTCTCTCTAGCCTCTCCCCATATGGGACCCGTTCCAAGCCCCTAATCATCTTAGTCGCCCTTTTCTGAACCTTTTCTAATGCCAATATATCTTTTTTGAGGTGAGGAGACCACATCTGCACGCAGTACTCGAGATGTGGGCGTACCATAGTTTTATATAGGGGAAGTATGATATCTTTTGTCTTATTATCGATCCCTTTTTTAATAATTCCTAACATCCTATTTGCCTTACTAACTGCCGCTGCACACTGCGTGGATGTCTTCAGAGAACTATCCACTATAACTTCAAGATCCCTTTCCTGATCTGTCGTAGCTAAATTTGACCCCATCATGTAGTACGTGTAATTTGGGTTATTTTTTCCAACATGCATTACCTTACACTTACCCACATTAAATTTCATTTGCCATTTTGCTGCCCAATCACTCAGTTTGCTGAGATCTTTTTGTAGTTCTTCACAATCCCTTTTGCTTTTGACTGTCCTGAATAACTTGGTGTCATCTGCAAACTTTGCCACCTCACTGCTTACCTCATTTTCTAGATCATTGATGATCATCTTTGATCACCATATGCTTTGGCTGCCACTTCCTATTAAGTGAGTAATAATTTTGAGTGAGTAATAATGCTTATTTGCCATTTTGTGAGGTCATTTTTTATTTTATGTAACATTTTCTCATATTGGCTCATCAATATGATAAATTATTTGCCACTATGTTATAATATCACCGTAAAGAAAAGACAAGATGTGGTGGACTTTATTTATTCTTACAGTAAAATTTTTTCATATCCAGAATTCTATTATCCAGAACTCCTAAATGACTGCATTTTAATCACATGTAAACTTTAGTTAAATTTCCCATAAGTACAGTATAGTGAAAGAAAATACAAATAAATACAGCAAATATATTGTAGGTTTACAGCATGCAAAACTATTATTGTTGGTAAATAGACTACTCTGCATAAATTTTTGTCTCTTTCTTAATATCTAATCTTGTTTTTATTTAGTGTTATGCATTGTTAGGTATACCTCTCTGTTATCCAGAATATTTGAATGTCTGACAAACTCCCAGTCCCAGGGCTGCCAGATATGAAAGTGTTTGCTGCATTAGTTGCTAAAAGTGCAACTCATTTTAATTCCAAGGCACAGGCAGTGAACAGAGCTACAGCTTGCAACCCAAGGGAATTATAAGAAAGAAGCAATTAACACATAATATATAATGAAAGTCCCTAAAGAGTATGCCAATATGCCATGATTTTTTAAAATGAGTACACCAATAATACTTTGTCAAGTGCTATATAAAGCTTTCAACCTAAGTTAGTCGAAATTACTAGGTAATTTTCCACGAAATATAATTTCTCCAGAGTATGATAGAGTTCAGACTAATCATACAGCAATTAATTGGCATCTACTCAGACACCTATGGAAAGGGTTGTAATGCAAACCACATATTTGTGTATAAAGGGGTAATTCTTGTAAAATGTGCATTTATGCACACAAAACTGTGTAGTACTTATATATGAATGTTCCTGCAGACAATTATGAATGCTGAATTTGTCAACACATATCTATTATGTGCACACATAATTGTGCCAGTAGCTTACCCAACAGTGTTTGCAATGGTAGTAAATAGGGACATAGACCAAATGTCCAAATGTACAGAACAATATTGTACAGTGAAGAAGTACAGGCAATAAAGAAACTGCAAGTTCAGTGCTGTCAGATGTTTGAAGAAGAGTTATACAAGAGATATATTTTGAAACAAAGGTATTACAATGGAAGTTAAAATACATGATATGGCTGTCGAGGTCCAGGATTCATGGCTTTGCTGGTCCTGCACAGATGATTAATAGAGACAGTGGCTGAAGATAGCACAGCAAGAGATGGTGACTGGAAAGAGACTTTGAAGAAAGGCAAGGAAGTGAAGGATGCATTGCATCAAAGAAGGTAGTAAACCAGTGGACCTTAGCACCATCTTTGATATAAAAGTTGATGGATATGTGTCTGGCGATATAACCTCATTTGAAGTGATAAGGAGAAGGAGGATGTACAGATCTAGAGATGTTAAGTTATTGAGATACAAACAACACCAATTAACTCAAGAATTAAAATAGACCACACTATCTGCCTGGTGAAAGTCATTTATATAAATGGAATTCACTAGTTGTTGGCAAGAAAGTTAAGATTTATGCCCTTGAGATTGGTTTCTGAGTTTAAAATAATTTTATTACACAATTTCTGAAAATGTACTCTGAGGAATTACAGATTAGGTAGGTTGAATTATCAATAATTCATAAAGGGCTTGTCCACACTACCTCCCTACTTCGAAGGGAGGATGGCAAGTAAGATGTCGGGAGATTACTAATAAAGTGCTGCACTGCATATGCAGCACTTCATTACGCTAATTCTCCCCCTTGGCAACTTCAAAATTTTGAGGAGTAAAGGGACTTTGAAGTACCAGCAGATTAGCTACAGCTACATGTGAGCTGGCACTTCAACGTTTAACACATCGAAGGTGCCAAGGGGAGAATTAGCTTAATGAAGTGCTGCATATGTAGCTCAGCACTTCATTTATAATTTCCTGACACCCCACTTACCAGCCTCCCTTCGAAGTAGGGAGGTAGTGTAGACACAGCCAAAGTCAGGAACAGGACTTCACTATTTGTTATTTGTTAAAGTTATTCCTATTCAGAGGAGTCATCATGAAATAGAAAAGTGAATGATTCCACTTTTTGGAATAAAACCCCTTTATCTGTAAAGCAGCCATAATATATGATGAACAAAGTGTCAGAGGTTTATATAATACCAAATTGGTATTCCTAATAGTATTACGCCAGAATAGGAAGTAAACTAATTTTTCACCATTGGAGACCATGGCAAAACAACTGGATTTATTTAGCAGTTTAGTGGTCTCATCTGTGTCTTTAGTGTGCTTTTTAAATTTAACTGCAGCAGGAGTCTACCCTTTCTGGCATCAACCCTTCACATCCTGGCTCATTTTTCCTAATCATAAGGTTCTCCAGCTCCCAGAAAAAACATGTTTTTGTGGTTACATAGCCCTCCAAACAAGGCACAATATGACTAGCCCTCAGAAGTGGCAACAGAGACAGACAAATCTTCAATCCCAATGCTATAGTCTGTGTCTATTGAGGAGCCCACCATGGAAAGAGCAAAATAGAAATTCACAAATTGATATACCATCTTTCGAAAGAACACGACCACATGGCAAAGGCAAATCGCAGTTCTGACCAACTCTTTTGAAGACCCTGTCCCATTATTTCGAAAGAGAGCATCCACAGGTGTATGAGCACTCTTTTGAAAGAAGGGAGGCAGAGATGTCACGGATGGGGTTGCATGGACGCCAAGCCCTTCCAGAGCCCACAGCCAGCTGCACCTTAAAGGGCCTCCCTTTAGTTCTCTCACCCTGCACTAGCTAAGGCCTGCCAAGTTGCCAAGAGCAACGCAGGACTCCAGCACAGCAGCACCATGGCCAATGACACCTTGCTCCTTGCACTGGATGCAGACATTGTGGGCACTGCTGCCCATGTTGTCTGCACAGTTGCTGCAGCCGCCCCCCTCCTCCTTGGGAGACAGAACAGTCCCCCTGAGGACACAGAGCGCACCCAGCCTGCACCCCACCCTCTTGCACCCTGGTGCCTGTGGAGCCACCCCAGCAGCAGGGACTGGTGGTTGTGACTGGTTCTGAGGCAATGGGATGATGCCACCTGGCTCTGGAACTTTCACATGAGCCGGGACACCTTCCAGGAGCTGTGTCACTGGCTGGCACCTGCATCGAGGCATAAGGACACCACCATGTGGCCTGCAGCCCCCCTCGAGAAGCGAGTTGCAATTGCAGTATGGAAACTGGACACCCCGGACTCCTACCTCTCAGTGGGCCACCAGTTCGGTGTGGACGAGGCCACTGTCAGAGCGGTGCTCATGGAGGTAAGCCAGGCCCAGGGCACACTCCCACCATGGGAAGGGGGTCCATGGGCATAGGGACCCCTTACAGGTCGCCAGCTGGGGAAGGGCTGGGAGGGAGGTTGCTGGCTGTGGAAGTTGGGTGGCGGGAGAGGGTCGCTGGCTAGGAACACCCTGCCACACCCCCACAAGACCACACGTGCTCCTGCACCAGGTCATCTGCATCAGGGACCTGGATGCCATTGTCAAGGGTTTCTCCTCGTTGGGGTTCCTGAGCTGCTTTGGTGCCCTGGATGGGACACACATCCCCATCCGCACCCCACCACACAGTGCTGGCCGCTATATCAACTGGAAGGGCTACCACTCGGTGGTCCTCCAGGTCCTGGTGAACCACAAGGGCCAGTTCATGGACATCTATGTGGGTTGGTTGGGGTGAACCCACGACGCCATGGTCTTCCACAATTCTGGCCTGTGCCGGCTTATGGAAGCTGGCACCTTCATCCCCCAGTGGGAAATGCTGGTTGGGGACACCACCATGCTGCTATGCATAGTTGTAAATATGGCTTACCCCCTACTACTGTGGCTCCTGTGGCCCTATACTGGCCATCTCGACCCCAGCAGGGAGGCCTTCAACACCCACCTCAACTAGGCGCGGCACATGGTCGAGCAACTCAAGGGGTGGTGGCAGTGCCTTCTTGACCACCTTGAAGTGGGGATGCGCAATGTCCCAGAAGTGCGACCCACCTGCTGCATCCTCCACAGAATTGTGGAGCGAAAGGGGGATGCCTACATCCAGGGGTGGGCAGCTGAGGCCACCATGGTGTTCAAGCAGCTGGTGGTGGTCACCAGCCACCAGGTGAACCACAATGGTGTCTGGATCCAGGAGGCCCTTTGTGTAAATCTTGCCCCGGGGCCGCACTGCCTACCCCGATGCCCACCCTTCACCCTCCCCCATTACATCCACCCACCCACCCACCACATGCACCGCTACCACCACTGCACACATGACTCCCCGCACAGGACCATGGGACACGGGCATTGGTGCACAATATAAACCTTTATCAACAAGAAACCATAAAAAACTTTGGTATAAAAGTCATGGAGGGACACCCCTGTATGTTGTGGGGCAGTGTGACCAATGTTGGAGGGGGGTGGGGAGGAGGCCAGACCTAGGGGGGCGGGGGGCCTGAACTTGGAGGGGGGTGGGGAGGGGGCCAGAAATAGGAGGGTCACTCAGGCAAGGGGTTGTGGACCAAGAGCCACATCAGTCCCGGGATGCCCTTCCCCCCGGGAGCGGGTGCCATGGTGGGTCTGGGATGGGGCAGAGAGCACCGGAAGGTAGGGGCATGGTGGGATGGCAGAGGGGGCACTGGGGTGGGGTGGGGTGGAGGACCCTGTGGGGGATGGGGTGGGCAGGGGACCATGGGTGGGACCTTTTGGGGGGGGCCTGCGGGGGGCTCAGAGGATTGGGCAGCTGGGGTGGGTGTGTGGAGGGCCAGGAGCCAGGCCACATTGCCCAGGTGCTCCTGCAAAGTCCCCTGGATGGTGCGCAGGAGGGACAAGAACCGGTCCCAGGCTTTCCTCCACCATGCCATGGTGGACTCCTCCAGTCGGAGGCAGCACTCCTTAAACTCTGCCTGGGGGAGGTTGGCAGGTTCATCTCCCATGCACCACTGTGACCTCCAGCTGCACGCTTGGTGTGATGCTGCTCCTGAAGGTTCCTGGCTACTGTCTGACACCTCTGTGGGGCTCTCAGGGATCATCGACATCAATGGGCTGTATGAGCCCTTGCTTGCTGAACCTGCAAGTGGTGATGGATAGCATGTCAATCTCCGAGCAGGACCTTGACCCCCATTCTGCCCTGGAACCCTGTCCAACCAAGGCCCTGCCTCTCCCACCCCACCCCCTAGGGCTTGGCCATGGTGCGCATGGCATCCCTGTGGTGTCAAGTGCCCATGGGCTTCCCCTCTGGGTGGGACCATCCCTGGGTGTGGGCTGGCTTGCAGGCATCTTACTGGGCATCTGGGTGCCTGGAACTGCCCATGGGTCTGGGTGCAGGGTGGTGGTGGCAGGTGCAGAGGGCATGTTTGGGGCTATGGCCAGCCAGGGTGTCTGGCCCTAGGCCTGCAGGCCTGTGACCAGTCCGCTGGCAGGGGTGCAACCCCCTCCCTGCCCACCAGGGTGCTGGCCCTGCTGTGCACTTACTTGGGAGCCTTGAGGATCTCTAAGGACACCCAGCTCCCCGTGGCCCAGTTGGACCACCACGAGGGGATGTTGATGATGAGGTTGCCCTCCTTGCTGGACTAGTCCTGGGTGGTGTCTGCCCCCTGACTCGGGCTGGCTAGTCCTGGCTCCTGCAGCTCCTCCAGCTCAGGCTGGTCTGCCAAGATGTCCAGGACCTCCTGGGGTGGGGAGCTGTCCCAGGGTCCCAGGATGCTGAGGAGCTCCTGATAGTAGGGGCAGGTGGAGGGGCCTGCCCCTGAGTGCCTGGTTTCATCCTGGACCCAGGCATAGCCCTGCCGGAGCTCCTTAACTTTGCTCTGAACTTGCTCCGGGGTCTGCTTCAGGTGGCTTTGGCTGGTCAGTCCCCGGGCCAGGTGTGCGAAGGCAGCAGCTTTCCTCCCCGTTACCCCCATTTCCCAGAGGACCTCCCCTTCTCTCCAGAGGTCCAGGAGGTCTTTGAGTACACAGTCCATCCAGGAGGGGACCCTCTTCTTTTTTTCTGGGACGGACCCCTGGGAGCCCTGTGAGGGCTTTGAAGGGGGGGCCCTGCGGCTCAGGAGACTTCCAGGCACTGGCCATGTGCCCGTCGCTGTCGTTGGGGGTGGCTGAGAGGGTGTGCTGCCTGGGGCTCCTGCTTTTGCAGCTTGCCTGCTCTCAGCTTCCTGCCACAGGGTTTCTGGATCTGTGCGGGTTGGACGCAGGGGTCATAGAGCTCCACTTGGCGGGGCAGGGCATCTCTGCGCTTGGGCTGGGGACCGTTGTGGAGGACTCCTCTTTCAAAAGAGCAGGCCGTAGTGTGTCTACACTTGCCTTATTTCAACGTTGTTTTTCAATGGGTAGCACTCTTCCTGTATGGGATTGGGCTCCAGCTTTCGATGTCTAGGCTGCATTCCTTTGGTTTCAAATTGAAAGAGTGCATGGCACATGAAAACACTCCCTTCGTTCTTTCAAAATACTGTGCACCTGTAGACACACCCATAGGCCATGTCTACACGTGCACGCTACTTCGAAGTAGCGGCGCCAACTTCGAAATAGCACCCGTCACGGCTACACGTGTTGGGTGCTGTTTTGAAGTTGAAATCGACGTTAGGTGGTGAGACGTCGAAGTCGCTAACCCCATGAGGGGATGGGAATAGCGCCTTACTTCGAAGTTGAACGTCGAAGTAGGGCACGTGTAGATGATCCACATCCCACAACATCGAAATAGCGGGGTCCGCCATGGCGGCCATCAGCTGAGGGGTTGAGAGACACTCTCTCTCCAGCCCCTGCGGGGCTCTATGGTCATTGTGTGCAGTAGCCCTTAGCCCAGGGCTTCTGGCTGCTGCTGCTGCAGCTGGGGATCCATGCTGCGTGCACAGGGTCTGCAACCAGTTGTCGGCTCTGTGGATCTAGTGTTGTTTAGTGCAAGTGTGTCTGGGAGGGGCCCTTTAAGGGAGCAGCTTGCTGTTGAGTCCTCCCTGTGACCCTGTCTGCAGCTGTTCCTGGCACCCTTATTTCGATGTGTGCTACTTTGGCGTGTAGCCGTTCCCTCACAGTGCCTATTTCGATGTGGTGCTGCCCAACGTCGAAGTTGAACATCGACGTTGCCAGCCCTGGAGGATGTGTAGACGTTATTCATCGAAATAGACTATTTCGATGTAGCGTGCACGTGTAGACGTAGCCATAGTGTGTCAAAGGGCATGTCTATATTTACCAGAAGATTAACATTCTGGCTATTTGATATAATGTTCATAGAAGGCCCACCTTAAATTGAAAGATCAGGGCACCATCATCAACCCCAGAACTAAGTCAATGGGAGAGTTTCTCCCCATTGACCTCATGCTACGGGGAGGGCAGCAAAAATTGATTTAAGCTACATCAACTTTAAATATGCAGTTCTCATACCGTATCTTAAATCACATATTTCCTTCTAGCTTCAACTTCCATCCCTCCTCAGCTTGGATACAACCTCACATGTTGACAGCATGGAGAACCCACATCCATCTTCTACCATGGATGTCTGGAACCCTTAAACTATTAAACTGTCTGTGTCCTCAACTGTGGTTTATTTCTTTCACAAAGCTCAGCCTAGGACTCCTCCACTAATAGCTTCCAGGCTAGACACCTGTTGTTGATGTCTCTTAGGTTTATTGTCCCTGGACTCTCTCCAGGACTGTCCTGCACTAGATTTTTACCCTAGATCTCATTTCTAGTCACACGTTTTATGAGCTTTCATTCCCTTCACTTGTGGAGCTGGGTTACAACCTGGCACAAGTGCAGCTGAGCCTGCACTTTATGAAAGACCCAACTTGTCCTGTGACAATAGTCATTACTCTATTTTGTATAAATGGCAATCACTGATTAAAACCTATCCAGATTACATGTAGCCTCTTGAAACTGAAATATTGCTGCCTGTGGAAACCCAGACTGTGCCTATTTCGTTTAAAGAGAATATTGGGTTATTATGGCTAGCTAGTGCCCATAAGGCACAACCTACCACTGGGCACCACGCAGAAATATACTTCCCTTGGAGGAAAACATATCCCTCCAAAGCTTCTTTGAGAACCCAGGAGTGCACAGCTGTCCCTTAAGCTATGCACAGGCTACTCTATAGACTGCTGTGGAGTGGGAGAAAGTGTGGACTTGCTCCCTCCCGTGCCTCTTGGGACACTGTGTGATGGAAGCAGACTCAGGACTTTTGAACAACAAATTTGCTCTTATATGGACTGTTCAGTGTGAAAACTTTTGCAACTCAACACACTCACCTGAGGAAGGTTTTAATAATGCCACCTTTGATTCTTCAGGACATTCTCATCAATAGGACAAGTAGTTAAGGGAGATACTTAGGAGACACTAATAAAGAAAAGTGTACAACACTAAAGCCGTGTCTACACGTGCACGCTACTTCGAAGTAGCGGCACTAACTTCGAAATAGCGCCCGTCACAGCTACACGTGTTGGGCGCTATTTCGAAGTTGAAATCGACGTTAGGTGGCGAGACGTCGAAGCCGCTAGCCCCATGAGGGGATGGGAATAGCGCCCTACTTCGACGTTCAACGTCGAAGTAGGGTCCGTGTAGACGATCCGCGTCCCGCAACGTCGAAATAGCGGGGTCCGCCATGGTGGCCATCAGCTGAGGGGTTGAGAGACGCTCTCTCTCCAGCCCCTGCGGGGCTCTATGGTCAACATATGCAGCAGCTCTTAGCCCAGGGCTTCTGGCTGTTGCTGCTGCACCTGGGGATCCATGCTGCATGCACAGGGTCTGCAACCAGTTGTCGGCTCTGTGGATCTTGTGTTGTTTAGTGCAACTGTGTCTGGGAGGTGCCCTTTAAGGGAGCGGCTTGCTGTTGAGTCCGCCCTGTGACCCTGTCTGCAGCTGTTCCTGGCACCCTTATTTCGATGTGTGCTACTTTGGTGTGTAGACGTTCCCTTGCAGCGCCTATTTCGATGTGGTGCTGCCCAACGTCAACGTTGAACGTCGATGTTGCCAGCCCTGGAGGATGTGTAGACGTTATTCATCGAAATAGCCTATTTCGATGCCGCTACATCGAAATAAGCTCCTTCGATGTAGGCTTCACGTGTAGACTTAGCTTAAAATAGATACCAGCTTTTTCAGCCACCCAGAAGTAAATTACAAAAGCACAGTATGAAGTACATGCAACTCATAATACACTGAAAACAAGCACTTTTTCCTTCTTTACCAAGTTACATTAAATGAATGGCTCTTTATTTTTATTCTGCCATTTTTTCACTACTCATTTTTAGCAGTCCCACATGAATTTTTGTTGTGCCTCTTATGACAGCAAGACTTCTTTGATCCACTTTTTAGTCACTTTCTAATGACCAGCAGGTATAAGAAATGTGACTTCCCTCATTCAGAGTCTGAAAAGTTTTATTCATAATTGAGTCCCCAGGCACCAAGAGGATAGATTCTAATGTAATTTACTCTGATGTAAATCAGAAATATATCTATCAAAACCAACTGTGTAAAATTAGTTGAAAAGCAATATCAGAATGTGGCCCTAAACATATATTTAATTGCTTTCTAAGAGATTTTTTTTCAGTCTGATTTATTTCTTAAATTTAATCTAATTAAAATATTATCCTTTCTTTGTTCTGTACAAACTGAAGTTTAGCATTTAGGACCATGACATCTTTCTTGTTGCTGCTGTTCTGTAATTTCCTCTTTTTCTGACTATTAAAATTGATAGTCTGCTCTGAATCTTACATAGATTTCAACTTAGACAGAAAAGTGGCTATCATCAGTCATCTGGACTGAACGCAGAAAGGGGGAACATGACAAAATCACAGCTGTGGCTTCACTAGTCTCTGCCTTCTGAAAGGGGGATGCTAATGAGCCACTTCAGCAGATGCTAATGAGGCACTGTCCTGAATATGCAGCACCTCATTGGCATAATGGCAGCTGCGTGTGTTTTAAAAGTGCCGCTTTCAAAATGCATGCTGCCTGTGTAGACGGGGGCCTTTCGAAAGGACCCCCCAGATTCCAAAAGCCCCTTCTTCCCAAAACCAAATGAAAAAGGGGCTTTTGAAATCCAGGGGATCCTTTCAAGGGTCCCTGTCTACACCAGCGGGGTGTGTTTCAAAAGTGGCACTTTCAAAACACCTGCAGCCTTCATTATGCTAATGAAGTGCTCCATATTCATAGCAGCTTCTCATTAGCATCTGCTGAAGTGGCTCATTAGCATCCCCCTTTCAAAAGGTAGGGGCTAGTGTAACCCCGGACAGCAATATTTGTCGTAATCCCAGTTTATATAGTAGCTTTAACAACAACACGGGAAAGGCCACAGAAAGGTGGGCCTCTCTCTCGCATGGCCATTCCTGAAGACTTGGCCGTATTAATTTATTTATAAAATGAAATTACGTTGATCTGGACACTATTGGAGATCTCACAGCATGAGAAAGGGTACCTTTAGGACTGCATTTGAAGTGAATATTTTACTTTTTCTTTCCATCAGATATGGCTGTCACAGTGCATTTGCTGTCACGCCAAAGAGTAATGCTTTTGGAAGGTAATACTTAAGGGATTTATGTTACTTTTACCATGCTGATAGGCTAGTATTGTGATTCTCTGAGACACTGCTCCCAGGCTTTTGTTTGGAGTATTCAAAATGTATGCCATATAAATCAGTACTTTTACAGTTCCGCATATGTATCTGGCATATACTCTGTTTGCAATGCTGAAAATAACAAGGAAGAACATTTTTCCCTTTTCTTCTCTCTTTTTTATGCTGGGGCATGGTACTGAGGAGATGCTACATTGTTTTTGGATTTCTCAATGCCCACCTACTGCGGGGCACTGGAGAATCATGGGTTTAAAGTAAACAGTAGCTGGGCATTGGATGACAAACACAAAATGAGGAAAGCAGCATTTTATGTACTCTGCTGTGCCTAAGTGTGATGAATGAAAATGTGCAAAGACTCTTTAGTGACAGGATACTTCCAGAAATGGAGGTCAGTTGCCTCCTTTAATATATGTGTGGTCCCTATCTGTATTCCACTAAGGGGTACATGTGTACTCCAGACATAAGAAAATCTCACAAGTAATTCCCCTTCGTCTGTGCCCCATGGACCTTCATGCTCGGTCCCAAAACTAAAACGGAAGGAGCAAATCAACTTCCTCTCCAATTCCTTTTTTACCACTAATCCAGTCATGATCTGAAGCCAAAGGTGAAGAAGTCTGGAGGAGTGGAATACAGATGAGGAAACACATCAACCAGAACATCCAGTTAAAGGGTAAGTAACTTCTGTTTCTTACTTGAATGCTGAACCTTATGGCTGTCTCTACACTACAGTTCACTTTTGGCCCCAGTTCACTCACTTTTAGTCAATACAATGGTGTTGAGGAAGACATCCTACATAAACATTGTAGGAGGGGCATTGAGCACTTACATCAGAAATCATCCTCAAAGAAATTGCCTAAAAATTCACTCTAAATCAGTTCCTTTTCAAAAAGTACGTAGCAGTGCTAGAACCCTAGCAAGGAATACCCAGGATTTACGTGGCTGTGTTTCCAGTGAATTTGTTCATATCAGCAGTCTATGCTCCATTTGTTAACTTAAAATGTGACAGTAGAACTGGTGAGAGTGACAAGAGTCACTCTTATTGCTTTGTGAATGTTGACAGAAGTGAAACTTACTCTGTGTTTCTGAGCTTCATTGAGAAAGCTGAATGCTGTAATGGTGAGCTTAGCCATCACAGAACTTAGCCATTATCAAAAATGACCAAAACAATTATCTTATGGGGAAAATTTTGGGATATATTTTAGATTCAGCATCTGTGATGTTGGCCTAATGTGAAAGTGTTTCAAATCAACTGAACGATTGCTATGATGAATTATTCACCCATATCACCTGTCACCAAGGCTTATTAGCTAGAAACCATGAATCAGTCATACCTGACTTTTGAATATAAAAAAAAAATTAAAGTAATATTTAGACATTTTAGAGGGGCTGCAAGAAAAGAGGAGTTTAGACATATGTAATTAGTCTGAAGAGGAATATTCAAATCTGTTAAACTGCAAAATAAATCTGCAGATTAAGTTCAGCTAAATTGCCACAGGACTGCTGGTTATTTGTGTTGAGAGGTTAGAACAAGGGTGGCCAACCTTTTTGCATCAGGGACAACATGCCAATGTTTACACGTTTTGAGGGCTGATCATAAAATAGCCCCAGATCTGCCACCCCCCAACCCCAGGCTTAACTCCTCTCAGCCACAGACTACTCCTATAATCAGTCTTAACCCCCACTCAGCCCCAAACCTGCCCCCACATTCCCAGGCTTAACTCCTCCCCACCCCAAAATCACACCCCTATCCCAGGATCAACCTGACTCAGAGGATGAGCTCCATGTGCTGCTGCTGGTCCTCCACAGCTGCCACCTCCCCCCGCCACTTCTCAGCACAGCTGCACTGCTCCAGCAGGAGCAGACTTGGCCACACCTCACCCCACCCTCCCACCAGCTCTCCAGCTAAATTCCCTCACCTGCAGTGTAGGTGGCTGCCTGCCCTGCCCTGCTGAAATACTGAAGTAACGGAATTAATTACATTGGTTTAAGTGCCAGATCCCTCCTGCCTCTGTGCCGGCCATTAACCCAATTCAATTTAATACCGCTGTTTCAGCCATGGCAGGGAAGAGACCTGAAAATGGCTCGTTAAAGAGACGCATGAGACTCCAGAGCCACAAGTTGCCAACTCTTGCTCCAGCCTGACTACACTATGTGCCCTACACTCACTTTGGCTGGCTTGGGTAAAATGGTGCTGCTGCCATGAGAAAAGGCTTTACAGGCTGGATGCTGGCACGTAGGCCACGTGTTAATCACCCCTGGGCTAGAACAATGTTTGGATTCTCTAGTACAATACTTTGACAGACAGTCATTTGGAAATAGGTCACCAACTTATAGAACAAGTTGGCAGGATGTACACAACATGCTAGAGCAGGCATGTATGGGTGACAAAAGTGGCACACGAGTTGATTTCGATCAGCATGTGAGATGAAAGCACAGCCCTGCCCCTCTTCCCCTATGTAGCCGTGAGCTTGCTCAAAATCATTGCACCCACAGAGTAACAAAAGACCAGCTAATGCTACCAACCATGACCTGAATGGTAAAGTTCTGCATCTTAATTTATTTATTAATGAAGCTGTTGTAAGTAGGACAATTAGTGACCTTAAAAAAGTATCACCGGCACTTGGACCATACATAGAGGTCAAAACGCCACATTTTGGCATTCCGCCTTGGAAAGGTTGCTGACCCCTGTGCTACAGTCCCTTAAATTCATTCTGTATCTCAGTTTCCCAGATTCAGTTTTGCCGTAGCAATTAATTTGGTATTTCGGAAAGAGAACTCTGATCCATATAGCACAAGCTTCTGTCTTGATTGGTAGAACAAGGTCATTTTGAAGTGGCATAAACATAGTTAAATATAGCTTTTATGCTGAAATCTTTCACATCTCCAGGAAACCTATCTCTAATCCCAAGGCCACACAAATGTTTTAGGAGCACGAGAAGCAGCACTACTATCCAGAAAGGCAGATTTCTCATGTAAAAGAAGCCAGCTTTGATTATATAAAGAAACTTGAAGAGGAGTTCAAGGCCAGGTTTCCCGAAAAAGACTTTATGAAATGCATGCTTTATGTAGATCCAGCAACCAAATGCCACCACTCTCTGAAATTCAAAAACTTTCAGCAAAATCTATAAAGCACTTTGACTCCAGCAAGGTTGAAATACAGTATCTATTCCTCTGAAAGGATGACACTATCAAGATACTTTTTAACTGAAACTATTGTGCCAGTAATATTATCAAATTATGATGTCTTTTGTTTCAGTCAAGAAGGAATGAATATAGTGATCTGGAAAAGCTCTCACTTTTTTTACTGCCACTAATCCTGATACGTGTTGCTGTGAATGAGGGTTCAGCCACATAAACTCAAAACACCTACAAGGAATCACCTTGAGAACTTTCAGGTTGATGCCTTTCTACAGATTTCAAATTCAACTAGCACAAAGGGCTCTGATGTAGCTACAGTGATGAGGTACACTCAGAAACACTGACCTAATTTATTATTATTATTATTATTATTATTATTATTATTATTATTAAGCTTAATTATTTTTATTGCAGAAAATTATGTGTCCTATTTTACAGGTTGAATGACTAAATAACATAACCCCCCATCAATTCTTTCATTAGTCCAGTAATTTTGTCAACGGTTTGTCATGCAACATAGCGCATCTCTGGTCAGAAAGTTAAAGCAGGCCCAAATCTTTAGGAACCAGGGCTACGTCTACACGTGCACCCAACTTCGAAATAGCTTATTTCGATGTTGCGACATCGAAATAGGCTATTTCGATGAATAACGTCTACACGTCCTCCAGGGCTGGCAACGTCGATGTTCAACTTCGACGTTGCTCAGCCCAACATCGAAATAGGCACAGCGAGGGAACGTCTACACGGCAAAGTAGCACACATCGAAATAAGGGAGCCAGGCACAGCTGCAGACAGGGTCAGAGGGCAGACTCAACAGCAAGTCGCTCCCTTAAAGGGCCCCTCCCAGACACACTTTCATTAAACAGTGCAAGATACACAGAGCCAACAACTAGTTGCAGACCCTGTATATGCAGCACGGACCCCCAGCTGCAGCAGCAGCAGCCAGAAGCCCTGGGCTAAGGGCTGCTGCCCACGGTGACCACAGAGCCCCGCAAGGGCTGGAGAGAGAGTATCTCTCAACCCCCCAGCTGATGGCCGCCATGGAGGACCCCGCTATTTCGATGTTGCGGGACGCGGATCGTCTACACGTCCCTACTTCGATGTTGAACGTCGAAGTAGGGCGCTATTCCCATCCCCTCATGGGGTTAGCGACTTCGACGTCTCGCCGCCTAACGTCGATTTCAACTTCGAAATAGCGCCCGACGCGTGTAGACGCGACGGGCGCTATTTTGAAGTTGGTGCCTCTACTTCGAAGTAGCGTGCACGTGTAGACACAGCTCAGGTGTGAGAAATTACTCAATTTGGATGGACTTGGGGAAGGAGTCTTTCTCTTAGGAGCAGGTCTGGAAGGGGATCTGTTCATGTGTTTGTGGGAGGAGTGTCCCTCATTCTCATGAGAAGTCTGAGACAACAGTTCCTCAGGTTTATCAGAAGTCACCTTGGTTCAGAGCTTCTGTTTGTGGAGTCGGGGGAGGTAGATGGGAGCTACTTTAGTTCTGAGGCCAATGTACAGAGGGATCTCTCTGGCCTGGATCTGATTAGTGGCTCCTGGGTTTCTCCATGAGGCATTTCCTCTGTTAACAGTCTCATCCCTTTCTGGTCTTAAGAGAGAAAGAGCAGCAGATACTGAACTTGGTAAGATGTGTGACTCTCCAAGATGGCAAAGGCATCATTGGTCATTATCAGTGATTGTAAAGGAGCAACAGCTGGAAACAATGGTAGTAAACCTAGAGACTGTGGCTATAGTCATTATCCTGAGGGAGAAGGAAAAGGAGATGGTCCCAGAGGCAAGGAAATGTTAATTTACACTACTAAAAACACTAACCCATTAAGGACTATAAACAATTTTATGTACAGATCAGGAGAACAGTGCAAAGTTAGCTTTGGATACAAAACATTTCAACCTAGGCCAGGCAGTGATTAGAAAGGGTCACTGGTCCACACCTCACCCTATATCACAGTGTTGAGCAGGAGGAGCTCAAGAGTCCAGGAAAGAATACATTGAAACTGAAACAACTCACAAAAGGTTTGAGTGTCAGGCACATGGTGCTCATGCATACCCATGTGCAATCAGAGGGAAAAATGTTGATTCAGCATTTGGATGGATGAGTCAGCCAGTGCTAAGTTCTATACCAGAAAGAATGGAGTTTAAAAACTAATTCTAACAAGAAATCAGAATCCTGGATATCTCATATTCCTTTGGTGTATGTTGGGATTTAGAAAGCACCATTCTTCTCCCCTGGAACTGTAAATCTGTCTTTGTTTAAATCTTCATCACAACTTGATATTTAAAATCTTGCTATGTAGAGAGTATTTGGAATCTAAGAACAAGTTGAAAAATAGCTCCATGTAAACACTGATGAAAATACTCTCATTTGTAAACTTGTTTACATGGTCATCAAGGTACATGTTGTGCTAATATGATTGTAATCAGCAATGCAGAATGTTAATGGGAAAGATATCTGAAAGCAACTGGTATGAATCATTGCTGATATGTACAATAAGCATAACTGGAAGTACATTTTTCGTTTTCTGAAGTGGTGCTTCTGCCAATGTATTAATGTTAGAATATTGCGATTCCATGTCCTGTACTTTAGATAATGGGCATCCTAAGCATTATGCATTAAGTATTCTGCAGCATGAACACAAACAAATGTTAC
This sequence comes from Carettochelys insculpta, assembly GCF_033958435.1. Lineage (NCBI taxonomy): Eukaryota > Metazoa > Chordata > Testudines > Carettochelyidae > Carettochelys > Carettochelys insculpta. Next base: position 94,022,835 of record NC_134137.1, on the reverse strand, counting down.
TATAAAGGGCTCCCTAGGATTACTTGTCATGTTTCAACTAAAAATCAACTACAAAATCATATTCAACAATTAGAATTCTAAATGGAATTTTTAATGGAGCAACTACAGGTTGCTAATGCAGAAATTAACTTACAGGAATAGTATATTTTTCTTAGTTATTGCTGCTATTTATGACACTGTTTTTGAAACCTGACAAAATAACAGTAACATGGACAAAAAGAGAAGAACGAGAATGAGAAAGGGAAAAACCTATCCATAAAATTAACATTTCGATTTAGTTTTAAATTAATACAATATATAAAGTGAAATTCCCCATATTAATCCAATATTAGGGATATCCATTCAAAAGTCTTGAAAAATCAGGAAATGAAAATGTTGGAGCTCTAAAAACAATATCAGCCTAGCTGCACTGCAAATCTTCTGTTTCATGTTCTGTGTTCTTTTCTTATTCTGCTTTTAATATTATCACTGTAAATTATCATCATTACCATTCAAGAAATGTGTTAGGCACTCAACTGAACAGATAAAAAGTCCTTACCCTCCGTTATTTTCAATCTTAAATGAAACAAAATGCAATGTGTAAAGACAACTATGAGAAGGATGGGCAGAGGAAAGGATACATGCAAATCCTCAGTGTTATGCAGGACTATTATGTGTGTCTCGTGATTGTACCATTAACTGAATTTGCAATTTTCTGTTGCTCCAGGCATTCCCCAACACTAGTTGATTTAAATTTTCTGTTGTTTTCTGGGCTAGAGTTACACTACCAAAGTCCTTCAAAAGAATTAGTTTTGGAAGATCTCTCCCAAAAAAGCTTTCTTTGAAAGACTGAAGCCATAGAGAAAAAGGGGATTGAAAGACCATTCCGTGATTTCAAAAGGAAGTGGCAACACAGCCTCAGTTGCTCTTTTGACAGAACAGGGCAGGAAATGCTGCGGATCTGGTGGCATGGCCAGCAAGCCTTTCTGGGCGCTCCAGCCACATATTCCCTTAAAGCTCCCCACCCACCACAACACACCCTACTTGTACCTGCTGTGGCCTCCCTTGCTGCACACAGTCCTGAATTGCAAAGCCGGTGCAGGGACTACAAGCTGCTAAGTCACAGCCATGGCTCCACAGCAGCTCTGTCACCGCAGCCTTTCTCTGGTCAGGCTGCTGGGTACCATCATCATGGTCACCCTCCTGCTCCTCCAGTGGGACAGACATGCCACCAGGGCTGAGGACCCCAACCCACCAGGGCTACAGCCAGTCCCATCTACATCTTTGAACTGGGAAGTCCAGGACTGGGGGAGGGAGGGCTGGGGCACCGTCAGTGCTGTTGCCCTGCCATGTTGCCATGCCTGTGATGATGCCAAGACCTACACAACTGCCCACCACAACCAAAATGAACTGGCCAAGTGGCACCTCTTCCTCAATGAGGCAGACCTGGCCTGGTGGCGGCTGGCCTGGGTCAAGCTGATGTGCAACCTGGGACTCATCAGCAGGGCCCTGAGGGAGCAGCCAACCCAGCCTCTCACCACTGCCACCCCCGCTTGTTCCTGCTGCCCCTGCTGCTCCTCCACCCCCCCAGCTGCCTTTGCTGTCCCTGCCCCTCCACTACACCTGCTGCCTTGCTCCCACCCAGTGGATCATGACTATGGCAAATGCTGCTCCCAACCACCCTTCCCCCTGTCTCCCCAGTCCCCAGTCCCCCATTCCCTCCCCTGCTGAGCCCGAGCCCACTGTGTCCCTCCCATGGCCTTACCTTCCCATGATCCCAGCTCTGACAGTCTCTGAGGGCTGTGCTCCCCACCCCCACTGGGCTGGAGGCTGCACTCTTGGGCCAAGGAATGGGGACCCCACAACCACTGGCATGTGTGCCCTGCATGGTGGGCCCTGCCACACTTGGCCTCTGCTGTGCCTTGGGGATGGGGCTGGTGGTTGCAAGCCTCCCCTCTGCACCCAGGAGAATGGACTAGCCACCAAGAGTGGTGTCTGTCCATACAAGTGCCTATAGGCATGCTCAAGTGCTGGGGGAAAACACCTCAGTTGTGTGTCTAGTGTCAGTCCATGTGGCTTTGGGCCATGGCAGGGCCTGATTCCACTCCCTGCCAAGCTCCAGGGTGTGTGATGCACTGGACACCTACTAGATGGTCCCTCGAAGATGTCTGGGAACATCTGCTCAAGACAGCCCAACTCAACAAGCCTGAGGCCACAGCTATGATGAGGGTCCCGCTGGTCAACTCACCATCTGAGGAGGCCTCTGTGTCTGGCTCCAGTGCAGTGGTTTGGCTGGACAGTCCAGTCTAGTCTTCCTCCAGCCCTGGCTCCTCCTCTGGCACTGCAGGAGGCTCCTCCAACACTTTGTCCATTGTGGCCTGGGGGCAAGCTGTCCTCATTCCTGAGGAGGCTGTGCAGCTTGTGGTAAAAGGTGTAGGTGGCTGATCCTTCCCCTGAGCATGTGGCTGCATCCGTGGGCTGGACGTACCCTGGCTCACTTCCTTTACCTTGGAGCTCACCTTCTTCAAGGTCCACGTGGGGTGTCTTCAAGCAGCCAGGCTTGTGGCCAGCTGGCCATAGGCGGGTGCATTACTTCTCCTGCATTTCATCCTGCCACAGGCCCAGCAGGCCCCTGAGTTCTGACTTAGTCCATGAGTAGGTCCTCCTTTTGGTGGTCCAGACAGGCTCCTGGGATGCCTTGTCCAGATCCTTGAGGGGTCCCTGGGGGTGCCTGGCTGCCCACCATTCTGTCAGGTTTTGCTAGAGGGGTGAATGTGAAGGCATGGTGCCACTCGGTTTGTCCCTGCTGACTCCACACTTTCAGCCTCTTGCCACAGAACCTCTATGGCTCTCTGAACTTTTAAAGCAGCCGGAGGCAAGGATAATAGAGCTGTGAGTGTGCTGGCCAGGACGTCTCTGAGTTCTGGATGATTGGCTCCATGGAGGCCTCCTTTTTCGAAAGAAGGGCCCCCAGAGCATCTACAAACATTTTTTATTTTCCTAAAAATTCTTACCAAAAAAGAGCTCTTCCTCATCCGCAGAAAGGGACGGCCAGAAGAATTGCTTCATTGTTTTGATTTAATATTGAAAAACGGCATGTTGTGTGTTGAGGCTCCAGGAGCTTTTTCAAAACAGGCCTGGCTTTCTTTTTTTTTAAAAAAAAAAAAACCGTCTAAAGTAGAAGTAGGCCTGTTGTTCTGTCTACCAGCCCTCAGTACTCAAAAAAAAAAATCACACATCAGTCTCACAAAAATAAGACTGGCTTAAAAATCCTGTGATTCTTTAATTAAAGCATTTGGAGTTCTATTATTTGCCTTTATGTATAAGAGTATTTAAGGTTCACATTGTCAAGTTTTTCAACATAGCTATATGCGGCTCATCCAAAAATAAGAATTATATTGCACAATTGTTTTGGAGATTTCAGATTTTGTTTTCATTTGGATATGGAATAAAAATAAGACCATTAAAATATTTTATGAAAGAAAGCAGTTGAACTTTTCCCTCTTCTTCCAGAAGAGCTACAGTAGGGCTGCTTGCCTGTGATATAAAAGACCCAAGTTTACAACCTTACTCTACCTTGATACTGATGACTGTGGTCCTCTTTCTTGTTTTGACCAACATTCCATTCTGTGATAAACTTTTGTCAAAATTGATATGTTTTCATGGAAACATTAGGGTTTGTTAAAATGACTTTTTCTCTCACAAAGTTTCATGGAAAAATTCTAAATCATCTCTTCAAGATTTTCTCAAATCAAAGCTGAGATTGTCAATTAATCACCTGATTCCAACAACTGGCTCAAGGCTACATGAAGGTAGATAAATGAAGTAAAAGGCATACGGGCAGGAGGAGAGCCTTATAGGTCAAATAAAGGGAGAAGAAATAGCGGTGATAAGAGTCAGGGCAATGGGAATGATGAGCCTTGAGGAGGCATAGTTGCTTCAAATAAGGGTGCAGGAGGTCTTGCAGCAGCCCCAGGCTTGAAGTTGTTTCATTTGAACATGTTATTATAGTCTGGTTTAATGACTCTTGGCATCAGTTATAAAAATTGTTCTAGAACCCCTGGAAATGGGTGGCGATAATTGGCAGAACAGCACAATTGGACAGAAGAAAGTGATATGTCAATAAACCTGCTGTGAGAAGTCAGGTAATGTTGAGATGATTTAAAAAAAAATGCAGACTGGGAGTGATAAAGGACAGGAATGTATGCCTATCTGCTGATGGTGAGTGAAAATGATATTGGCTATGACTCAGCCTTCTTCTGGAGCTAAGAAATTTAATTCACCACCGTGAAGAAAGATTCCACGGTCCTACACATTTTGGACCAGATAGGATTTCACTATAAATTTCTGTTCAAACAGGGTGAGCAGGACCAGGAGGTTTGGGCACTTAACAGGGTGGGAAAAAAAAAAGACAGAACTGTATCCATGCAATGTCTGCAACACTAATAAGTTAGTTTCATTTAGCAAACCTTAACCTTTCATATTTTATAACATTTGGTTAGGAAGCTGCTCTGTGGTTCTATATATAGAAGGTCAAGAAGGTCTAAGGAGCATCTGTGCTACAGCTTTTGTTGAAATCACAGCAGAGGTGCTAAAGTTGTGTCCCATATTTACTGCTTTAGCTACAGCCTTTGTGCAACCCAAATCCAGATTTTAACATCAAAGCAGAAACATTTTGGCAAGTATCTAACAGCTACTTCCCAGTAATTTCTACAATTTTCTTGGGTCCCTGCTTAACGGTAACCCAGAGAAGGTGCATAAGACTAAAAACATGTTTAATGTTAAGATTCACTGGTGTATCAGATAGGGTAGAAGAAAATGCTTATGGTTATAGCCCAAATGGCTTAGGAACAGCATTACTGTTCAGGCATCAGAAGGGACTCCAAGAGCTTGTCTACACGTGCCCCAACTTCAAAGGAGGCATGTTAATCATGGTGATGGGAGATTGCTAACAAAGTGCTGTGGTGGATTCTCCCCTCTGGCAACTTTGGGCCACATCTACACGTGCACGCTACTTCGAAGTAGCTGTGCCAACTTCGAAATAGCGCCCGTCATGGCTACACGTGTTGGGCGCTATTTCGAATTTGAAATCGACGTTAGGCGGTGAGACGTCGAAGTCGCTAACCCCATGAGGGGATGGGAATAGCGCCCTACTTCGAAGTTGAACGTCGAAGTAGGGCACATGTAGACGATCCACGTCCCGCACCATCGAAATAGCGGGGTCCGCCATGGCGGCCATCAGCTGAGGGGTTGAGAGATGCTCTATCTCCAGCCCCTGCAGGGCTCTATGGTCACTGTGTGCAGCAGCCCTTAGCCCAGGGCTTCTGGCTGCTGCTGCGGCAGCTGGGGATCCATGCTGCATGCACAGGGTCTGCAACCAGTTGTCGGCTCTGTGGATCTTGTGTTGTTTAGTGCATCTGTGTCTGGGAGGGGCCCTTTAAGGGAGCGGCTTGCTGTTGAGTCCGCCCTCTGACTCTGTCTGCAGCTGTGCCTGGCACCCTTATTTCGATGTGTGCTACTTTGGCGTGTAGACGTTCCCTCGCAGCGCCTATTTCGATGTGGTGCTGCCCAACGTCGAAGTTGAACGTCGACGTTGCCAGCCCTGGAGGATGTGTAGATGTTATTCGTCGAAATAGACTATTTCGATGTCGCTACATCGAAATAAGCTATTTTGATGTAGCGTGCACGTGTAGATGTAGCCTTGAAGTGTCAAACTTCAAAGTGCCAGCATGCGTTTAGCTGCGGGCAATTAGAAGTGCCCGCGCTACTTTGAACTGCCTCTACTCCTCAAAATTCTTGGGGAGTAAAGGCACTTCACCACAGCACTTCTTTAGTAATCACCCTGATTAACATGTCCCCTTTGAAGCTGGGGGCAAGAGTAGACTCAGCCTGAGTGTCTATTATCTCTCTTTCCCTCCTTTTGTGAATGAAAACTTTCACTAGGGGGAAAAAAGAAAACAATGAGTCTCAGATGTGAGCAGGAGGAAACTACAAAACTTTGACACTGCTTCCATGTGTGAGGCATCTTTTATCATCTCGTCTTCTTGCTACTTGCACAAATGTGCTCATAGTTCTTCTTGGAGTGTGAGATGCTGTTTAGAGACTAGATGGACATGAGAAATCCATTCTTTCTGAGAGGTATGGTTCTGAATATGCTTTGGAGATTAACATTATGAGAGGGCTAGAGTTCTCCTGTCAACATCCTCCTTTCCTTACTGCTCAGATGACTCCTTCCTTCACACACTTTTAATAAACAGAGGATTTGAGGGCTGATATTTGTAGATGCCACCTTCAGGGTATATTTAGCAGGAAACTGCTTAAATACTATGGTAATGGCCAGTAGAAGGAACCCTAAAAGGGATAGATGGGTTATTATAGCATACTTATTATATACTCCAGGTTTTGCAGGGGATTTCATTCAGATCAAGATAATTAATCTGAAAATTTGATACATTTCACAAGTATATATTAGCATGTGTATGTACATCTTCCTCAGCTGGTATGATGCAAGGGTGAAGTACATTTATAATCACCCACAGCTAGACTCAAACCTGGGAATGCTGGAGCTTGGGTCAGGAGCCTCTACAGTTTGAGCTAAAATGTTAGCTATCTCTCAACTAAGTCTGCAGAGGAAATCCTATCTTTGTGTAATTTGTCTAGGTTCTACTATGTGGGCCAGTGAACCACACCTAGGTGTGTGGGTTACACAATCTCTCAATTCATTAACAAAATATGCTACTTTATTAGTTATTTTATTTTCTTTGTGTTATAGAAAATAATAATTATCTACATAATGTAGCAATACAGTGAAAGAGCTTTCTGTGAGACATATAAATTGTAAGTGCAATAGGCCAGTCTTATAATGCGTACATTTCAAATCTGGGGATTTGCCACATAAGGGCTACGTCTACACGTGAAGCCAACATCGAAATAGCTTATTTCGATGAATAACGTCTACACATCCTCCAGGGCTGGCAACGTCAACGTTCAACTTCGACGTTGCGCGGCACCACATCGAAATAGGCGCTGCGAGGGTACGTCTACATGCCAAAGTAGCACACATCGAAATAAGGGTGCCAGGCACAGCTGCAGACAGGGTCAGAGGGCAGACTCAACAGCAAACCGCTCCCTTAAAGGGCCCCTCCCAGACACAGTTGCACTAAACAACACAAGATCCACAGAGCCGACAACTGGTTGCAGACCCTGTGCCTGCAGCATGGATCCCCAGCTGCCGCAGCAGCAGCCAGAAGCCCTGGGCTAAGGGCTGCTGCCCACGGTGACCATAGAGCCCTGCAGGGGCTGGAGAGAGAGCATCTCTCAACCCCGCAGCTGATGGCCGCCATGGAGGACCCGGCAATTTCGACGTTGCGGGACGCGGATCGTCTACACGGTCCCTACTTCGAAGTTGAACGTCGAAGTAGGGCGCTATTCCAATCCCCTCATGAGGATAGCGACTTCGACGTCTCACCGCCTAACGTCGAAGTTAACTTCGAAATAGCGCCCGACGCGTGTAGCCGCGACGGACGCTATTTCGAAGTTAGTGCCGCTACTTCGAAGTAGCGTGCACGTGTAGACACAGCTAAGAAGTGGCTGTCCACAGCAGCATCCAACTTTGTCTCTTTCTAGAGACTTTTTTCAAATAAGCCTTCAATGTAAAACAGTATAAATTATTTAAAGAGTTTAAACAGGGCACTGCTGAAGAGAGGGCATTTGTCCAAAATAAATCTTGAATGTAGAAGAATATAATAAGACAAAAGTGTGTATCTTACTGTTAAATGTAAAGCCAGTTCATGTTTAATTTACACACAAATTGCAGATGTGAGTTCACCACTGAATTTTTGAATTTATGCAAATTCAAAAGACTGAATCTAGATGTTGTGTTGCTATGAATGCATTGTTTCTATTTTAGTTAAAGGGAGCGGTCCCTTTATGGAACAATTTGTGTTAGTTCAGGGGAGAAACTGTTGAGACGCGTAGAAGAATTTGTCTGTGTACCCAGCCTGCGTAAAACCTGGTGCAAACTCCAAGAAAGGTCACAGTTTGCTTTAATATAAATGTTCAAGATTTAGACTTTTTGTGTATACAGGTGAAGTTGTAAAATCATTACTTACTAGTAGATTGGGTGCTTCATGGAACGGCTAATGAGCTGCATGGCCTTTCACCTACAGGGCGCATCTGGAGTCCTGCCTAGCTCATTAGGAATTAAAAGTTCTTCCTCTCTAATCCATTTTGGTGGTCTCTACAGCAGAAGAGCTACTACATCATAAACTTGCCATGGGATTTTGCACTAATTGGCAGGCTCAGCAGAGAGGCCAAGAACTCTCTGAGTCTAGGACACTCAAATTCCCCTGAGATTTCACACATTCCTTCAGTAGCTGTATCAGGGTTCAACCATGCTATAAGGGCAGCATGTGTTAGAAATGTGTTTTGCTGCAGAAAGCAGGTAAACAAAGGACCTAGTTAACTAGGGCTGTCAAGACAATGCCTTTCACTCACTAAATTCTCACAATTGTTAAACTGAGCATCTTGGTTAGGTGGTAATCTGTATTCAGGATGAAACATGTTTCCGTTATCATCAAGAAGTCCTGTGGTGCAGGACTTCTTGTATTTGAAGATACAGACTTGGCTACTCCTCTGATACATGCTTCCATTATGCATGAATAGAGTGGCTAGCCCATTGAGGACCAAATCACTAAATGGAGCCTTGGGGAATTATCATATTACAAATACTAAATAATAGCATTTATGTTATTTTTTCAAATGTGCGAAGCAGCTCATTATATAATTGGCTTTAAAAATCATGTGGTTCTGTACAATACTGGGCAGCTATGGTACTGAATTGTTTTATTGAAAAACATAGAGGAAAACCATTATCTGATCTAGAAACATTTAAATACTTTCAAGGTTGGCATATTCTGGTAAGTATCTTATTTTTATATGAGTTTTCCTTAGTAATTACTTCTTTTGACAGTTGAAAAGAAAAGCAGGAAGTAGACCTACAGGGAAAAGGATCCACTTCCCTCCTAAATTTTTCCTGCAAAGTTAATTACCAAAGAAGCTGTTACCTTTAATGGTCTTCCTAATGCTTCTGTTACTCTCGTCTTTTCCTGTCCCACTTTCTTACTTAAGGTTTTTAAACTAGCACTGTTTGATGTTTTCATTGTGACAGATGGATCATTCCTAAGCCCATCACTGTACTTTATTTCTCTTTTGCACTCAGGTGAGATCTGAAATCCATTTTAGGTTTCTATCTTTCAAGGGAGGGTAACTAACATTATTTAATGACCTTAAATAGGATACTACAAAGGAGAGGGTACTTGGAATTTAGAGACATTTACTGCAGTAATGGTAACTCCGAAGTGGACATACACAAGATTTCCACTTTTGTGACTCAATGACTGTCATCAGTGTAAATTAAACGAGATGGAAAAGGTACCCAAAAAGTTACTTGAGTAAAAGTGGAGCTGCTTTCACTTCTGGGTACTTGAGTATAATCTAGCTGTGGTGTGTGCCTGTGTGTGCGTGCTTTTTCTCAGTTTTCCAAAGGAATGTCAGCAACTTGTACTTAAGTACATTCTCTCCCCACAAAGCAGCTATACTTTTACTCAAGTAACTTTTGGGGCACTTTTTCCACCCCTGAAATTAAACAGCTCTATATGTAACAGTCATCCAAACTGCAGTATGTGACTGCCCTCCATATAAAATCATAAACTAGTTCTTTCAGCAAATGACTGAAATAACCCCCGCACCCCCTCAAAGTATGTTCATTGCAAGTGTGTGAACATAGAGGTACTAAAGAGCAACAGATCTGTGCCATGTGCATGACAAGTTTCTCTGCTTCTATTTGTTCCAAAAGCCACATTGATCAAAGAGAGAACAGGAAGGAACATTTGTTTCCCCTGAACTATAATCAAACTTACTTCTGCTCATCCAGGGACGGATTATTATAATTTTAGAACTTGCCACTGCAGTTGTTTAAGGGCCAGATTCTGATCATGGTTGACCAGGAGAAAGCATACAATTTTACACATATACATGTGGATACTTGGGTACACAAAGAAGTAATAGAACCAGCTCCAGTTGCAACCTTATAGAAAAAATTTGCACTTCATAAATATCATAACGTGTTATTAAGTAGCAGCCTACATTTGGTAATCATGTGTAATTCCTTTAATGTATCCGGCCCATTATCACTACTGCAAATAACTACAACAGTAAAAGACAACTCAGGTGTTACTGTGCTAACATTATATCATGAACATTGTCGCACATTACTGTCATGAGAGTGTAAACAAAGGCTTTATGAGCACGAAGGAATAAAATGTCTTTGATTGAAAAGCTTAATGTTTTCAGTACCTCATTATTTAATAGAAAAACATAAGAAATGCCCAAAGCAGCATTTCTATTTTTTTTTTGTTAAGCAGTCGAAACTCACTTTATCCCCACTTTATTTCTAAGCAATATGTTCGATGATTTCCCCCTTAAAGCTAAAATTTGGACTTCATTCTTTGCTGTTTTGCATAGAATAATGATAACTTATATGTCCTCTCTCTGCTTGTACTATGTTAATTCCTTGTTGGAGTTTAATTAGCCTTTTGGCATTACAGTGATTAAGATGCACCCTGTTTTAGTCAAAAGTCATATTCTGCTTTGAGCTGACTGCCAATCTACTCACATTCTCATGATTGATTTTCATAATCAGACTTAAAATTGTCCTTTGTAAACTTCATCAAGACTGATCTATTGCTTGGAAAATAATCACACTTCATAGAATAGCTTGTCAACTGCACTAAAAAAACTAACCACAAACCCTACAGTATTGGACCTGTGCAGCTCTGCATGCTTAACAAGTATAGTATATTGTGCTTACAGTACTGCCTCATCTTTTTCTTATCATATCTACCTTATTTCTAGCTGTGTACATGAAAAGAATCTAATAATAGACTAAACATATTGATGATTGCAGGGCAAAGCACTCTTTTATTACACATTACAGTGGCTTATCAGACACATAGCTTTGGATGCCTCCCCAAATAAAAATATCAATACTTTCTCATTGTCGAGGCTATAATTTACATTTATTGGACTTCCACTTGAATGAAGTCTATGGCTACGGTTACACTGACCCAAACTGCCAGCAGCAGTATGCAAATAGATGGTCTTGAAAATGCAAATGGACACTCATTTGCATATTTGCTTGCCAGTAGACAATGATGCTGTCAGAAATAAAACAGTGCAAATGTGGTTCTGCCAGTGAAGTCCCTCCACCTCCCTTGTCAGCAGCCTCTTTTACCTAGAAAAAATCAGGCAAAAAAGGCTGACAACAAAGTGGGGGTTTCACCAGCAGAACCATGTTTACACAGTTTTTTTTTCTGCCAGCATCATTGTCTGATGTCAAGTAAATATGCAAATGGACATCTATTTGCATTTTTGAGAGTGTCTATTTGCATACTGCTGTGAGCAGTTTGGGTCAATGTAACTGCAGCCTATAAATTCAGAAATAAAGTGTACTAGTTCTCTAAAGAAACAGAAACATTTCTCTATAGGCCTTTCAGTGAAATGATCTTAACGAGCTGTGAGTTGATGTACAGTCTTTTTTATGTTTCCTTTCCTGCAAAATTGTTATCATGGTGTAGTAAGTGCAGGTATTCTTAAATAAGAATACTTGACTTATCACTGCATAAAACTGTTCAAGCTTTTTAAAATAGGCTGTCTACAAGTAATTACAATATGCTAAAAGTATTCTTTTTTCCTTTATTCAGTGTCTGAATAAAGGATGATTAAAAATTGTACCTTAAATATTGTCAGGGTAAAGAATGTTTGATCCTGAGAAAAAAACAATGAGAAGACCTGTGGCACCTTTATAGACTAGCAGAATTTTTGGAGAATAAGCTCTCATGGGCAAAGACCCACTTCATCAGATGCATCTGACAAAGTGGGTCTTTGCCTACAAAAGCTTATGATTATGCTCCCAAAATTCTGTTAGTCCATAAGGTGCCACAGGACTTCTTGTTGTTTTTGCAGATTCAGACTAACATGGCTACCCCTCTGATATTGATCCTGGGAATGTATATGTTTTTAAAGTTAATATTTAAATACTTGTAGTTTGAGTATAGTAATACAGTCAAACTACTTACAATTTGCAAATGTTCAGATCTTCCAGGTACTCCTAAAGTTTAGAGAATTGTGTATGAAAATGGAATAACATACAAAATTCCAAGTAAAGGAGGAGAGCAACAGGAACAGAAAAAGAGATCTTTCTCTCTTTTAAAAAAGGATATGGATATATGCAACTCCTTTACTGTGTCGCATTTAGTCCAGTGTGGAAAAACAATAGATATCTATTCATCACTTATGTCTGTTTAAAGTTTTCAGTTAGGAGATGAGTGTGTCTTAAGTGTTGCACAGTCCTTGAGTAAGCTCTTTACATGGGAGACATTTACTTGTAAGGCACAAATTTGGATCTCTTTTGTTCTACCAGATTAAACTCATTTAATCTTTGTTCATGTCTCAGCTAAAATCTCTGTGAGTGTACGTTACATATGGGGTATGCGACAGGTAAGATTATTATGGGGAAAAACTGTTTAAATTAAACCTTTATAGCCATTAGTGAAACAGTCCTCTGGGTAGAAACAAATTGCATGAAAGTATTAGTCATAATATACAACCTTGAACTTATTCTTGTGGAGATTTAGTTCTATAAATGTTCTTTTAACACTGATGTTACACTATATATTCTTAGCTTTCTGCCTATTTAATCACTCACTAAGAAAATTTATCACAAATTCTAGAGAGCAAACACAATTCTTTAAAATGCAGCATCCCAGGAACCTTGGAGGAATTACCATCCCTGAATGAAGACACATTGGCTACGTCTACACTAGCTAGCTACTTCGAAGTAGCTGGCACAACGTCGAAATAGCACGTGTAGCTTCTACACGCACCGTGTGCTATTTCGACGTTCAAATAGAAGTTAAGCGACGAGATGTTGAAATCGCTATTCCCATCAGAAGATGGGAATAGCACCCTACTTCAACGTTGAACGTCAAAGTAGGGTGTGTGCAGACGATCCGCGTCCTGCTACTTCGAAATAGCGGGGTCCTCCATGGTGGCAATCAGCTGAGTGGTTGAGATGCTCTGTCCAGCCCCTGCGGGGCTCTATGATCTCTGCACTCAGTGGCTCTTAAAACCGCAGGGACCCAGAAACCCCATAGCAGGAAGCTGGCAGCGTGTGCGCAGCAGCCCTGCCATGAGGCGTCCCTGCACAGCCAGACAGACACCATCATGGCAGCCAGCCAGCCTCCAGAGTGCCCCCAGAGCTCCCCCTCTGGGCCATCCCAGGGATCCCAGGCCTCCAGCCAGAGGGGTAGGAAGCGGGGCCCCTCCTGGACTGACCCTGAACTCCGAGACCTGCTGGGGCTGTGAGGGGAGGAGGAGGTGCTGCACATCATGGGGAGCAAGCGGCAGAACGCGGAGGCATTTGCCCGGCTGGCCGAGGGCCTGGCTGCCTGGGGTCACCCTTCCCACACTCCTGAACATGTCAGGAGTAAAGTCAAGGAGTTGCGGCAGGGTTATGCCTGGGCCTGGAACTCGGCCAGCCGGTCTGGGGCTGCCCCTGCCGCTTGCCCCTATTACCAGGAGCTCAGGGCTATCCTGGGCCCCCGGGGCACCTCCTCCCCTCCAGCCACCCTTGACACCATGGCCGATAAGCCCCAACCGGCCTCGGAGACAGGGTCAGGTCCAGAGGCCAGCCCTGTCCCCCCACGGCTAGAGCCGGGACCCTCCACCCCCACCACCCAGTGGTCCAGCGAGGAGGGGGAGCTCATGCTGGACATCCTGTCTTGCAGCTCCAGCCAGGTGTCCACTGCATGGGCATCTCTGGTGCCTGGCAGTGCAACATCAGGTACGTACCCCACAGGGCACAGACCCCCTGAGCATGGGGCGGGGGCACCACTTGACTGGGGGCCCTGCACATCCCCACAACACCCCAGCCTGACATGGCCTGTGCAATCCACAACACAGGGATGGTGCCACAGCCACCAGTGCCCAGCAGCACCTCCACCCATGGACAGTGCCATGCCCCACCCCCGGTGGGAGGGGAGAGGGGCGGACCACTGGAGGGGGCCACCCACAGGATCACTGCATGCACCAATGGGGGATGGATGGGGGGGACACAGGCCCTTGGGGGGATGGGGTGTGGGCCACAGGTCAAGGCTGGGTACTTACAGCCTCCCTTCCCCCTTTTCCCCTATTTCTGCAGCTGCACCATCCGTGGTCCCTGACAGTCCTCCCAGACCATCGGAGCACCACCTCCCGGGGTCACCACCTGCCCCAGTACGGGCCCACCCTCACCGAGGACACCGACGCACCACCACCTATGACCCAGAGGTGGCTGCGGCCCTCTGGTGCCAGGTGGACCTCATGGAGAGGAGGCTCCAATTCGAGGAGTGGGAGGCCGCCTGGCACCAGGAGGCCTGGGGGGAATTCATGGCCACATTCAACACGGTGGCCAATACATTTCAGGAGCTGGTGGCCCTTGTGCCTCCCCCCCGATGTCCTCTGTGCTGCCCTCCCCGCCGCCCCACCTGCTGCTGTCCTGCCTGCTGTCCCGCCTGCTGTCCTGCCTGCTGTCCTGCCTGAAGTCGCGCCTGCTGCCCCACCCACCAGCTGCTCACAGCCAGAGCCACCCGGGGATGAGGACCCGCCTTGGCCATACCTCCCCATGCTTCCGGCCCCCAGCTGGCCTCACCGGGGAGCCTGGCTGACAGGGGACCAGCCAGCCGAACACGGCGGGGCTCGTGCCCTTCCACCCCCACCCCAGAATGTTGGGCGGATGTGGCGTGCCCATGTCTCCCCCCCGTACATAGTTGTCCCCACTCCTGTATATAGTTATTTATAGTTGACCCCCTGTAATAGTTTTTAGAGATGTCCCCAATTGTATATAGTTATTATTGTCATTGAATCTGTTTTATTTTTGCTAATATTATTTATATGCCAAAAAGAAGCAACATTTTTCTTGTAAAAATAATGATAGTTTTATTTTTCAAAAAACCTGTGTCCGTGTGCTTTTGGTGAGGGTGAGGTGGGTGCTGGGGCGGGGTTCAGGGATGGCCGGGGTTGCAGTCAGCGGCATAGTCCCAAATTCCAGAAAATGCGAGCGTCATGCGTAGAGCCAGGCCAGCCCACGTAGATGTCCTGGAAGCGGCCACAGCTGTTGACCATGGCCTGCAGGACCACAGAGTGGTAGCCCTTCCTGTTGATGTAGCGGCCACCACTGTGGTCTGGGCCACAGATGGGGATGTGGGTCCCATCAAGGGCTCCAAAGCAGCTGGGGAATCCCATGGTGGTGAATCCCTCGATGGCCGCATCCAGGTCCCCAACTCAGACGACCCTCTTCAGCAGCAGGGCATTGAGTGCGTGCACCACCTGTGGGGAGGGAACATAGATGTCTGTGAGGGTTTGCAGAGCATGACCCCCTCACCCAGGCCCCACCCCAGGCCCCCTTCCTAGGCCCCACCTCACCCAGGCCCCCCTCCCCAGCAGGGGGTTCATCCCCAGGCCTCCTTACCTCCATGAGGACAGGCCCGACTGTCGCCTTTCCCACTCCAAACTGCTGTCCCACGGAGAGGTAGCTGTCTGGAGTGGCCTGCTTCCAAACAGCTATTGCGACCCTCTTCTCGATGGGGAGGGCGCGCCGCATCCAGGTGTCGTGGTGCCTGAGTGCGGGGGTGAGCCACTGGCAGAGCTCCATGAAGGTCTGCCGGCTCATGTGGAAGTTCCACAGCCACTGGTCATCAATCAATTCACCCATAACCAGGTGTTCCCACCACTCGGTGCTGGAGGGGTAGCTCCAGAGTTGGTGAGGCACCCGGCAGGGGAGGGTGAGGAGGGCCCAATGGTCGGGGCGTCTCCTGGTGCACCTGGGGAGGGCTCCCATTCCAGAAGCTGCTGGGTGGCTGCCCGGGCAGCATCTAGAAGGGCACCTGCTCCACGGGAGGCAGCTTGTAGGGCTTCCGGCTGCTGCTGGACGTCAATGTCTGCGGGCTCGAGGTCTGTGAGGCTTGCATCACTAATGCAGGGCTGCTCGGGCGGTGCAGGCTGAGTGTGTCTGGGAGGGGCCCTTTAAGGGAGCGGCTTGCAGCTGACCTGGAAGGGCTAGTGTGCTCTGTGTCCCGGTCTGCGGGCTTTCCTGGCCCCTTATTTCAAAAAAGGGGGCTTGTGTGTGTGGACGCTCCGCATTTCCCGCCGGGGTGGCTCTTTTCGATGTCCTCTGGGGCTACTTTGATGTTGAACGTCATGTTCCCAGCCCTGGAGGACGTGTAGACGATTATCGTCGAAGTAGCCTATTTTGAAGTTCTTACTTCGAAATAGACTACTTTGACGTTGTGTCTTAGTGTAGACGTAGCCATTGTGCAAGAGAACATGTGATTTCAAAATAAGCATACATTCAGATCTCATTGTTTTACAATGGGTGATCACTAACTACTCCATTACCCAGGCAATTATTTCTGTTAACTACAGAGCCCAGAACTGAGACCATACTTTGCCCTTAAAATCTCTATGTCCTACCCCTTCCCCCACCAAAAAAAAAAACTGAACTAACCCACATGGAAGTCAAATATTACAGCTAACCTGGCACAATGCCCTCAACTTACTGAAGAGGCTTTGATGACAAATCCCAACTGAGCAAGTAAAGCCTCAGCAGGGTAAAGCCGATTACAAAAGCTTCCCTACAGAGTCCTGTGGTTTTGAAGACATATAAGCCTTGTAATTGCACCATTAAACTTCTAAGGAGTCTGCCTTTTGAGGCAATCACCATTTTGCGATGCAGAACTGATGAAGAACCTAGGAGAGGAGACAACTGTGCTCTCACACTGAGACCTTAAAATGGTTATTTCTATGTTATTTTAGATTAAGAGAAACAACCAAAGTGTTCAAACTGTTAGTTATTCATTTACGGGTGGTGGGGGGAAAGAGGAGGAAATTGTATGAATGAGACCCCAACTTGACTCCATATGCAGGTCTGAACATATCATTTGCTGATTGCGTCACTGCTTCAAATCTAATTAGGGGACGATTATATGAAACCACCACTTCTCACTGTTATTGGCTGTAAGTAAGAAAAAAAATGTCTCTTAAAAGTTGGTGCATACCCTCACTTCTTCCCCCCTCATCACAAACCAGGCATTTAAAGATTATCAACCAAAGTCCAAATGTTGAAGAATGTGATTTGAACAGAACAAGATATGTGCTCTATAAATAATTTATGACTTTTTGATGCCTGGTGATGTGACTCAGGATATAAGCCAATTAAAATCAAGTTTCTCCTGACTAAAAGGCAAATAGAAAGTAAAACATTATTTTACCTATGCAATCTGCGCTTATATCAAATTGAGAATAGATCTTAACAATTAGCTATCTAGCTCTAGTTAAGCAGAGTGACCTTGAAGACCAAAAGGGCATTTATTGATTCCCAGATGTCCTAGAGGGAGAATTATACATTAGAAGGGAAACAGCTGCATTCTAGTGACCAGCATTATTTTTGGAGATATTTTCTTCTGTTTGTATAACTATTCTTTGCTAAAAAGAATATCAGACTCAAGTTATATAGTGCCAGAGACAAAAGCCTCCCTTCATCTTTGATATTATTTTGGAGTGGGTTAAAACTTTGTTACACTCTTTAGGCTACAGCACAGTAATTGTTCTCACATATGTAAACAAACTTTTCCTCTTGGCTTTTTCTTAGACCCTTCTTTCTATTTTCTGCATTACAGGCCTGGATCTGATATTTTTCTGCCTCAACATCAGTTTCCCTCAGGTCCTTCCATTCTATTCCACTGCTTATTTTTGTGCTATTTGATTTGAGAGGCCTCTTTTAAACTCAGCATGTTTTTTAACCTTAAATTAGTTGGGAAAATTTAAATTAAACTGTTTCTTTTTGAAATATACCAATTCATCAAAACTGAGGCTTTTTGCATGAAAGGATCAATTTTCACGGAACTTTCATTTAGAAGGTTTCTCAAGCAAAGGATGTAGTTTCTGACTGAAATATAAAAGCACAACTAATCCCAGAATAGTGCTCATCTGGGATTTGCACAATCCACATTCAGGCCTTTCCTCTGTTTGGTTTACTTGAACCTGAGCATTCTGCCTGACCAGTGAATGTCCTTGGTCACATTATTTGATAACCTAGATGAGTCTTCTCAGCTTCTCCTGCTGGAACTCAGCCACTTCATATAAATAATTTAAATATTTATTGTGTCTCAGAGAAAGATAGGTCCTAGACCCATGGTTAGAGGTGTGAGAGACACTGTTTGAAGCCCCTGTTCTGAATGAAGCAGAACAGAACCAGGGTGTTACACAGCTGAGGTGAATGTCTTGACCAGGCTGTTTTGGGATCTCTCTCATTGTTTCCCTTTGTAGGAGACATTGCAATATCTCAGTTTTCTCCCCCTACAGAACAGGAAAAATTGAAATTGCAAAAAAAAAAAAAATGGGACAGGAAAAGTCTTCTTCTAAACCATAATTTAATCTCATCTGATATATGCTCTTGCATAAATCATTTTCTCCCCTGCCTATCCAAACCTCAAATATGATTTTTGAGGATGGTTGGCAGGGGACGAATGGTGAAATGAGACAAACAGGGATCCAAGCAGCAGCAGAGGAAGAAGTCTCTAACATACTGTTTTACCTCTTCTGTTGGGTTAAGTCCAGATATCATTTTGGAAAAGTCTGCTTGAAGCACTTCTGTGAACTTTAATCAGTATAAAGAGACTGTCAAGGTGCATCAGGACCCGGGAACTGCAAAGCCTGTTTTAGGGCTCATCTTCCAGGGTTCAATTTAGTGTCTCTAGTAGGGATGCACAAAATTGAAGGTTGAGGTTGCTCCCATTGACACCAGTACTCCTTGCAGTTGTGAGGCATAAGAGAAGTTAACAGGAGCCTTTCTCCCATCAGCTTCCAACTGCGGGAAAAGTGCCAAAGTTCAAATCAAGGTACATTATCTGCAGGTACACAATTTACCTAGCTGGAGTTGCATATTTTAATTCAAATTTATCCCCTAGTGTAGACTTGCCCTTAAAATGGCTAAAAAGAGATGAAGAGAGGATGGTGATTTGGTGACTGGATGTTCACACCTCTGATTCTCTTAGGACCAGGACAAAGCCTGTTTTGCTAGAAATAGCTAGGATGTTGAGGTTTTCCAGTGAATGTCTGGAATATTCTAAGAATTTGGAATTAGTCAATATCATATTGATAACTTACAGTATTTTGCACAATTTAAGTTAAAGTTCCTTTTCACTTACTAGTGATGGTACAAGACAAAAAGAATATAAATATCATATTTTTAAAAAATGTCTGCATATAAGTTCTTACTATTTGTCTGCTTCTGAACACCAAGTCTCACCGTCAGTGTGACTGTGCAACTGTAATCAGAAAAAAAATGTCCAATTTGGGACAAAAACAGAGCTGAGAAAATACATTTTAGCATATATTTACTCCAACACATTTACTCCTTTTTTTGCTTGTCAGTTATCTGTACTTTTTATATCTTTGTTCACTATTGCTCTAAATAGTTAATGCATATCTTTTTCAGTTTATGGCTTGTTTACAAATTTGTCATTAACATTGTGAATTTGACTATTTAATTTGTTATATTCACAGAGTATGGCTGTACATCCATGAAACATTGTATTAATTCTGTGCCCTCACTAGATGACTGAAACTGTTAGAAAGAAGGAAAGATGCCTAAGATTTCAGTATGCTCACATGAACTTGTAACATAAGAATTAAGGAGAGTTGATTTCTGGGAGCAAACCTATAGGGCAAAAACATTTAAATTAAAAACATGTTTCTGATTGAAGGAATGTCCAAAGTCTTATTGCTAGTGTTTAGTCAAATAATATTATATTAATATTAATATTATAAAATATAAATATTTATTTTGCAAAATATATATTCAGAAAAATTGTCAATCAATAGTACTTTGATACCAAGTTAAGTTCTAACTTTATTTATTTAACTTTATTCTAATTAATATTTCAGAAATGGATTTTGAAAATATTGATTGGAAACTAATTATTCAGGGATGCAAATGCAACATTTAAGGCCTTTGCACGTTATCTGATTCATCAACACTGGCAGCACAGCTCCTTGTGGGTCAAAATAATGAAACAACATTTTGTGGAAACCATTAAACAATCCAACATCTCATAATTGAAACTTTGGAAATGTAATTCTACAGTGATGGTGAATGTAGGGAACATATCATTAAAGGGCTTTGACTCTGAAGATGCCTTCATCTATTATATTGCTCCTGTATATAACCCTGACGGGTAGAAATTAGTTTCAGGAGCTGTGAAAGCTGTTAATTCCAAGGACTTTTCATATTTGTTTTGTTGTATGACTCACATAGTTTTCAAGAGCCTTTTGATCTACTTTAAAAAAATGCTTATGGGTTTGTTTCTTTTCCAAGACAATAGCTTGAAGTTTCACCAACAAGATTTAGTGGTTAACTGCTAAAGAAATAGGAACTCCTTTCCAAGTGTAGCTTTTTATGTAACACCTGAGCTCCAGAACAGATATAGATCCTCTTATTCCTCCCTCTTCAGGGGATCAATGCCATTCCCAGTTAACACTGTTGTGCCCTGAGTTCTCTGCACTCATATCTCCATCTAGTGATTGGGTATAAAAACAAATAGCAAGCCATTATGAGGTATAAGAACAGGAAAGTAAAAAGATCAAAGATGAGTATAAACAACATTTCATTCCCAAAAAGCCTAAGGGGTGAAATAGAAATAGGGAAAATAGAAGAGAAACAACTAATGAAGATTATTCAATGACCAACTGATCCCACAACAATAAATAGAAAATGCTCACAAACTACATAAAAGTACCAAAGATGCCCTCAGAGTTTCTTCATCATCTTTGACAGATGGGCGGAGCTGAAGTTCAATGAGAGGAGCTAGTGTACCTTTCTGAGTAGCCAATAGAATAGAGACCCAAGTAAGCTTAAGAGGTAGCTGTTTCCTGACTCCTGTTCAAAAGAAGGCTCAGCCGACTGGCAGGCTTGACAATGGAGCAATAGAGTGAGATCCGTTGGGCTTGTCTCCAGCCTCTGGCTGCAAAAGGCAAAACTGTACTTCCATTTTTGTTCAGAGAACAACTCTTGTTGTTCTGCTTCTCCTCTGGCTCTTAAACCAAACTCCCTCAACTCTGCTCTTCCCTGCAAACTCTGTCACTGCTTGTTATCATCTCACAGGTCAGTGTTATTCTGAGTTACTTGAAGGCTGTTTGGGCCTGCAATTGTTTACCTAAATTATCTGTTGGGCTCCTGCTCCATTCCCTCCGTCACTCCCACCCCACAACTCTTTGTCCCTCTGATCAGACATGAGGTAGGGAGTCTCAATTTTACTGTTACCCTCTGCGTCTGATGAAGTTCATTTTCTGGTGCCATTTGCTGTTTCACAGCTACTCAAAGATTCCTTGAGCAACATTCCTTTTGAGGAATAAGAATGATTTTACTTTATTAAAGTAAGTGATCCCCATCGTAGTTCAGAGGACATGCCTGTCTCTGACTAGTCGTGGGAAGAGTCAATTCCATAGTAAACAGGTGATCAATGTTCTATTTACTGGACAGGCTCAACAAAATAAGAATTGGGGCTCCTTGTTTCACTCAGAAGTTTTTAGCAGATGTAAAGGTTTTATGAGGAGCTGATCCAAAGCCTCTTGAAATCAGTCAGAGTCTTTATTAGTTAATTAGTTGAACCAGTTGATAAGCCATAGGCCAAGAATGAACCAGGACTATTTTTTCCTGCCAGATTTTCTGACACTCACTGCCAGGAGACCAATATACTCGTACCTGTTTTGTTAAAGCTAAATTTTTAGATCATTTGGATGGACACAGATGCCAGTGCTGCTCTGATTGACATACCTAAATATATATTTGGCCAATATCTATTACCTTGTCATGCCAAGTAGCACTGCAAGTGAAGACAATAAACTGAGTAACTCATTATGCTGTCTCTGAGGTGGATCTGCTGAAAATATGCTTGGTTGTTTGACCAACATTTAAGACTGTTCACAGGTGGTAAGGTACACAGTGCACTACAGGGTTCCTTAAAGGTGGAAATTTTAGGTTAGACAAGATCCTAGGGTAGCTACAATGTTTTCTCTTAAGCATTACATTCTCTGTAGCTGTTCCACCCCATCCTAATTCACTCTTTCTAGCTATTTGCCAAACAACCCTTTCTATTTGAGGCAAGCTCCAGCAATTTTCATAATGTGTCAGTTACCATAGGTACAGTCAACTGACTGGAGAAGATCAGACTGGTACATAGCCAAAGACATACCTTTTGATACTTTTGCAGAGAATCTCAGAGCCATTAGATATAAACCTTAAATCTGGAAACAGATTCTTATATTTCCTTTTACAATCTGTCACTGTGATATGTTAACCATCACAATTAAGCACTGATATTGAACTAATTAGTCATCTAAAGAAACTTATATTTCATTAGGAGCCATTGAGCCAATCTATTTTCAAAATTAGTAATGAAGTAATTGTAATTGTAATTCATCCCATCAAGGATGAATTCTGCAGTTATATTTTCTCAAACTGGATGGAGAATTAACAATAATGTGCTCAAAAGGAACTAAATTTAGGTATTTTCATGGATGACGTTCAAGAAGGCTATATGAAGTGGTGTTGGATGATGTTACTTATAAAAGCACACAAGATGTCAGCAGAATATTACTCGTGGGTATCGTTATCTTAATATGGGCACATTCTATCATATTGCCCATATTGATCCTGAATGTAAACATTGCTAATGTAAGGGCCATAAACCAACCCTCAGGAAGAAAAACATGGTAAGAGGCAGGTGGTACAAAAACAATTTTGTCTAAGATTTTGATGCAAGTAAAGATAATAGAGCATTTAGAATTATCCTATTATTATCCTAGCATTTAGAATCATTGGGCCCAACAGGTAGCGGTCAATGGCTCAATATCTGGATGGCGGTCAGTTTCAAGCAGTGCTGCAAGGCTCAATTCTGGGGCCGGTGTTATTCAACATCTTTATTAATGACCTGGATGAGGGACTGGATTGCACCATCAGCAAGTTTGCAGATGACACAAAACTAGGGGGAGAGGTAGATACGTTGGAGGGTAGAGACAGAATCCAAAGTGACCTGGATAAATTGGAGGACTGGGCCAAAAGAAATGTGATGTGGTTCAACAAGGAGAAGTGTAGAGTCCTCCACCTGGGGCGGAAGAATCCCAAGCATTGTTACAGGCTGGGAACTGACTGGCTCAGCAGCAGTATGATGGAAAGGGACCTAGGGGTTATGGTGAATGAAAGGCTGGATATGAGTAAACAGTGTGCCCTTGTAGCCAAGAAGGCTAACGGCATACTAGGGTGCATTAGGAGGAGCATTTCGAGCAGATCTAGAGAAGTAGTTATTCCCCTCTGTTCGGAACTGGTGAGGCCACATCTTGAATATTGTGTCCAGTTTTGGGCCTCCCAGTATAAAAAGGATGTGAATGTGCTGGAGCAGGTTTAGCAGAGGACAACAAAAATGATTAAGTGCCTGGAGCACAAGACCTTTGAGTATAGGCTGAGGGATTTGGGCTTGTTTAGTTTACAGAAGAGAAGACTGAGGGGTACTTTAACAGCAGCCTTCAACTTCCTGAAGGGGAGCTCTAAAGAGGAGGGTGAGAAACTGTTCTTAATGGTGTCAGATGGCAGAACGAGGATTAATGATCTGAAGTTGAAGAGGGAGAGGTGTAGGTTAGGTATTAGGAAAAACTACTTTCACCAAGAGGGTGGTGAAGCATTGGAATGTGTTGCCTAGAGAGGTGGTGAATTCTCTGTCCCTCGAGGTTTTTATGTCTTGGCTGGACAAAGTCCTGGCTGGGATGACTTAGTGGGGGTTGATCCTGCTTGAAGCAGGGGGCTGGACTAGATGACCTCCTGAGGTCCCTTCTAGCCCTATGATTCTATGATTCTATGATACTAATCTTTTCATTTACTGCTTCAGCTGGGAATTTGAAGCCCAACAAGAACATTTCATACTTACTGTTAGCCAGTGGGCAGGTAATGTGCGGTGAGGTACTCCCCTGGGTCCTAAACAACCCAGTTTTTTACTGTTAGAGCAGGCAGCTCCTAGCACTCTCACCCACGGCCAGGCTGTAGTAACCAAACGGTTAAAGTTCTTTTTGTTGTGCCGGCTGTGTTGCAGTAACAAAAGGGTTAACAAAATGGTTAGGCTCAGAGCTTAACTAGTTACAAGTTTATTAAGCTACAGTTATAAGCGTGTGGTTACAAAAGGCTATTGTTTACTTCTTATATGCTAGCAAAGTACAGGTGTTAACAAGTTACGTTACAATCCAATACAAAGATATCTGTTACCATCTAACACAATGATATCTTGGCACAATGACATCTAGTTACAGAGCTCTAATTCTTTAGCAGTGCACAAAAAAAGTCAGAGACCTAGCATGGGTGTATCTTCCCCTCTCTGCGTCTCTCGATACCAGCGTAGCCAAGCCGGATCGGTCACTCAATTCCGCGGAAAGAAGAATACGAGGTTGAGCGTCCCCAGTTGTGGACCTCGGGAGGCAATCACCTGACCCGACCAGCAGGAAGTTGGTTGAATGCACTCAAAGTTAGAGTTCTGCTGGACCCATCTTTTATACCCCTTTTGGGTTATGTATTCTCTTTCTTATCTATGGTGCCAGATCATACTGGTCTGTCTTTGTGACACCAGTTTGTTACAAGGGCATTTCTACTTAGTTTGCACTTGTAAGACAAGAGATAAGCAATTTAGGAGTACAGGACATTCTTTTGTGCAGGCGGGGCACGTCCCCTTCTGGGTGATTGTGTGTGTGCATCATATTGATCAATGCCAGCTGGGGTGATTTCTGAGGGTCCCCCCCACCTCCTCTCATGTTGACAGTCTGGCCTGTTAGCCTTCTAGATGTACTTTCTGCTTCTCAGGGTCACGATAAGCCAGCATATCTGGGCCTCAATGAGGGCATCAAATACTGTGCTGTCAGCAGCCGTTTCTGTGCCCTGTGTGCTCCTCAGTGGGCGGGGGGGGCAGCGAGCAAGCTGGCTTGTAAGGGGGAGACTCTGTCTGGCTACATTTACTCATTGTAAATACGTCAGATTGTTTTTAAATGTTAACAACGAGATTGCAGTTATAAAATATTGAGCATACATAAGAGAATTGTGAGACAAAAAAGGGAACTGCTTCTAAAATAATCTGCATGAGGAAAGGAACAACACTGACCTGAGCACTGCAAACATGATAAGCCTATGAACCCCTGCTATGTTATTTAGTTGAATGCAGTGTGTGCACTAGAGCTTCAGTCATGTCAGTGTTTCACTTTTGCATGTGTTCCCATTTCTCCCTGTGTGGCAAGTCCAGCATCCCAGTCCACAATTGATTCCTCAAACCTTCAAGGTACGAGTGTGAGACCCAAGATTCAGGACTATCTGCTAGATGGCGATGCAAGAAGGTGGAAAGCTCCTTGAACTGTTTTGTCTCCTTATCATAGCTATGCATGTTGTTCATAATGGAACCCTAACCAAATGCACTTCATTACACCGTTATGTTGCCAGACATAGATATGCTTTTTAATGATGAGGAAACGGTCCATATTCTAGCCAGGAACAGAACCGAGGAAGGTTTCTGGTCTATAATTCTGAGCTCAGATTACTAAACCATCTCTGTCTCACACCATGGACATTTCCGAAGTGACATATGTACAACAACAATGAATAAATGTAGGTTTAATAGAATTACCAATTAATTCACTGTCAGTGGTTGCATCAATGCTGGGAAATAATCAAGTAGGCTCTGTTTAGCAACAGAAAGTCATTTCTTTCTGCATCCCCAGTTTCAGCTGATTCACCAGTTGAGGTGTGTCACTGCTGAACATGTTAAAGCAATAAACCACTAGAAATAATGTTATTTGGGGAATGTAGAAAAATGAATGCATTGTAACAACTTTTTTTTTCTGAAACAGAAAAAAATTATATACTCAACTCTGTACACAGGCACAACCTTTAATATGTGAATAAATAGCTATTTGGTTACTCTTACAAGGTGAAATCCAGATCTTTGCAGAAAGCCACCACAAGGCCAATTTAAACACTCATGTAGGGTTTAAATAGTACCTGTGTACTACGTAGGCCATTTGCTGACCTCTTGCACAAGGGTGGATATTACTTTTTAGCAGGAAACACTGCAGAAAGGCCATTAAGTTTCACATGCAAAACTGCATTCAACATAAGGTTCAAATACTTCCAGGCTTCACATAGTCTGAGTCTATGCACAATGTCAATATACTAGTGGATTTTCTAACAGATGTAATTAGCTTGCTTCAGCTGATCTCTTAGAGGATGCTAGATAGCATCAAGATAGACTTCAAATTTTCACTGCTATTACACCAAGTCCATGTTCTTAAAATGAATAAAACTACCTTTAAATGTGCACAAGAATGTTTTTTGTTCTCCAGTCTCAGAGAAGGATATGTTCTTTTAACTGAAGACACTGCAACTTCTTTGTGACATTCCTTTCAGATAATGATTCAATCATTAATTTTAAGTCATTAATACCAAACTTCCCACATGAAAACCTGTTCAGTAGCAAAGAACAAGGGATACATGCAACACTCAAGAAGACATTCAATTCCATCAATTTGTGTTAATTATTTAACTGTCTATACAGAGTTAAAGTAATTGTATTATAGTATCAAAGAGAAATTCAGAATTTAATACCAGAAATTATTAATAGGTCAGGTCTGAAGTTACAAACAGTTATAAATATAGCAGCTATAGCAAACAAGGAGAGTTTGAAACTGAATTAAGTTAATCCAAAGGAAGCTTCATCAAATTCGTGAAAGGCCAATGAGGCAATGTAGTAAACTGCAGCATAAAAATAGATTTAAAGGAGTCTACTAAGCCAAACAGAAGCAGAGGAGAGAGGAGGGATAGCTCAGTGGTTCGAGCAGGGCCCTGCTAAATCTAGGGGTACAAGTTCAATCCTTAAAACAGCTATTTAGGAATGTGGGCAAGCACATCAAAAAGCAGACTGTGTATATTCCTGCTAAGAGAATAAAGGGCTGGACTCAACTCCTCTGCAAGGTCCCTTCCGGTACTATAAGGTGCATATGCTACTTCTTTTCCACTATAATAGAGGACCAACTTAAATGTATACCCCAAATTAAAAAAACATCCTGAGACCGAAAAGAAAAAAAAGCCACCATGGGTTAACACCCATGTAAAACAATCAGTGAGGGATAAAAAAGCATGTTTCAATAAGTGGAAGGCAAATCCTAGTGAGCTAAATAGAAAGGAACATAAAAACTACCAAATTAAGTGTAAAACTGTAGTATGGAAAGCCAAAAAAATGTTGAGGAACAGCTAGCCAAAAGCTCAAGAAGTAATAACAAAATGTTTTTTTAAATACATTAGAAGCAGGAAGCCTGCTAAAAAACCAGTGGGTCCCCTAGACAATACAGATACAAAAGGAACAATCAAGGACAATAAACCCATTGTGGACAGACTAAATGATTTCTTTGCTTCAGTCTTCATGGCTGAGGATGTTGGGGAGATTACCAAACCTGCACCAATTTTTGTGGGAAATGAACCTGAGGAACTGTCCGAGATTGAAGTGTCATTAGAGGATGTTTTGGAACAAATAGGTAAACTTAATGTTAACAAATCAACAGGACCATATGGCATTCATCCAAGGGTTCTGAAAGAATTCAAATGGGAAATTGCAGAACTATTAACACTAGTTTTTAACCTGTCCTTTGGATCAGCTTCCGTACCTAATAACCTGAAAATAGCTAACGTGATGTCAATATTTAAAAAGGGCTCTAGAGGTGACCCTGGCAATTACAGACCGGTAAGTCTAACGTCAGTTCCAGGCGAATTAGTTGAAACAATAGTAAAGAATGCAGTTGTCAGGCACGTAGAAGAACGTAATTTGATGGCAAAAGTCAACATGGTTTCTGCAGAGGGAAATCAGGTCTTATTAATCTGTTAGAGTTCTTTGAAGGGGTTAATAAACATGCAGACAGGGGAGATCCAGTGGATATAGTATACTTAGATTTCCAGAAAGCTTTTGACAAGGTACCTCATCAAAGGCTCTTATGTAAATTAAGTTGTTATGGGATAAGAGGGAAGGTCCATTTGTGGATAGAGAACTGGTAAAAAAGACAGGAAACAAAGGGTAGGCATAAATGGTAAATCTTCCAAATGGAGAGGGGTAACTAGTGGTGTCCCCCAAGGGTCAGTCCTAGAACCAATCCTTTTCAAGTTATTCATAAATGTTCTGGAGAGGAGGGTGAGTAGTGAGATGGCAAAGTTTACAGATCATACTACTGTTCAAGATAGTCAAGACAAAAGCAGACTGTGAAGAATTTCAAAAAGATCTCATCAAATTGAGTGATTGGGCAACAAAATGGCAAATGAAATTTAATGTAGGTAAATGTAAGGTAATGCACATTGAAAAAAATAATCCCAACTATACTTACAATATGATGGGGGCTAATTTAGTTATAACTAATCAGGAAAGAGATCTTGGAGTTATTGCGCGTAGTTCCTTGAAAACATCCATGCAATGTGCAGAAGCAGTCAAAAAGGCAAATAGGATATTAGGTATTATTAAAAAAGGGATAGAAAATAAGACAAGGAGTATCTTACTGCCCCTATATAAATCTGTGGTACACCCACATCTTGAGTACTGTGTACATATTGTCGCAGCCACTGCCGAGGCGCTGAATATGGCAAGCAACCGTGAGACAAGGGTGTTGCGTGAGCAGCGAGAGCCGACCAAAAATCTTGTGTCTAGGTCTTTCTCAGTGTCCACATTCCTGATCTTCCATTTGAGTGCTGCTCTGTTCAGATTCCCTATTTCTTCCTTTCCTAACCTGGCCATGTCTCTTCTCTTCTTAAACTGTTTCTTATACTTTATCTTGAGCTTCATCTTGATGATAGCAATCACTACACTGTGGTATGAGTCCACATCTGCTTCTTGGAAGGTTTGGTACAATTATACTGATGTTATTCATCTTCTTATCAAGATCATTTTACTGTATTCTTGGACTCTGCATCTTTCAATTGCCACGTCCACTTCCTACAGTCCTTTTGTGGGACTCTCATGTTGCAGATCACCATTTCATGCTCTGTAGCAAACACTAGTAGTTTCTTGACTCATTCATTTCTTTCTCCATGTCCAAACCTTCCTATGACTCTCTGCCAGCCTTCATTACCTGTTCCAACCTTTGCATTCCAATCTCTTCCAATGATCAACATATCTCTTTTTGGTATTTCTTCCAGTTTCTTTGCCAAGTCTTTACAGAATATCTCGATCTTTTACTCTGTGTTCTCTGACATGGATGCATACATCTGAATGATAGAGATATTGAATGGTTTTTCTTCGACTCTCGTTACCAGCATTCTCACACTCTCCAGTTTGTATCGTAACAATGCTCCTCTAGCTCTTTTGCTAAGCAAGAATCCAACTCCTGCCTCAGGCTTCATTTCTTTCCCTGACCAAATGACTTTGCAACCTCACATCTCTCCCGATGCCATCTAATGGACCTCTTCCAGTCCAAGTGTATTGCATAGGTATCTCTCCATCTCCTTTCAAAGCAGCTCTAATTCTCCAGTCACCCACTGCATTTGGATGTTCCGTGTTCTGATTGATAGTAAATGTGTTAGTTTTAATTTTCTTTTGGTAGCCAACTTATCGACCCACCCCTGATCTCTCAACTAGTATCGCAGACTTTGTTTATCCAGGCGACATCTCAGCTGGCATCCTTTATCAGTTAATTGTACTGGCATCAGATTTCATTCATAATGCTGTTTCAAGATGAGTGCATGGATACTTACCTGACCCACCTTCCTCCTTTACCCAGGCTTTGGGCTAGTGTGGCAGAGTTATGGAGTTATGAGCCGTTTCAAGGTTTTTGAATACATTTGAACAGCTATGGATACAATATTTTGCAAAAATTCAGTATGCAATGTTTCAGCTATTTCATCCATAAGTAATTTTGGAGTTGGAAAGCCAGGCTAACAATCTTTTTGAGGATTCATTCACCCCATATAAATGGGATCTCCAGGTAATTGGTACTCAGCATAAGAGCTATCTGCCACCTTGGTCTCCAGACTTCCACATTAGGGGATTTCCCCAAAAGAAAGGTGGTTGTGGTTATAGTTATCTCCAGTTCCAGTAATCCCTTGGTGTAGCCATTTGTTTCTTTGGTCATATTTGGTACTTGAGTGTCCTTGGAGCTAGAGGAGCATCGTAAGGATACAAAGAGCTGGAATACCTTTAGTTAGCAGAAAGTGTCTGGCTAGCTGTCAATCCTTTTTTCAGCTTTATTGAGCATATTTCAGGTTCAGTGAGGATTTAACGTCTGATTTGTAATTGAAGTTACTTTAATAATTATCATTTGACAATGAGCACCTTTATATTAATAGAAGAAATAACTGAGGTATCATAATAATAATTTTGTTCATTAACCAGTCTAACTACAGACTATCTATTTATCTAGTTTCCAGGGCCCATGGAATGAATAGTGTAGCATGAGTGATGCAATAAAACATTGCATGCTCTCAGACTTTTGATTAGATCATACCCAACATATCAAAAATTGTGTGATTTCTTTAATATGTTTTATTGATTTGAGTATTCCCAGTCTTTCTTATAATATAACTGAAAAAAAGATGTCTATACAATGAGTGCAGTAACAATTTCCTCTCAAAAATCTGCTGTCTTACAAAGCTTCAGCATGAATGAATGACACACTCAGATCACTTATAAGTTCATAGCATTGGAAAGATAGAAAGCACTTCTACACAGACATCTAAAGGCATGATTTCAAAGATGCTGCAAGACCTGGAGAGGAACATACTTTACAGATACTGTGACAATTTAAAGAAACTTGCTTAGGATAATTGTAAATTCCTTGTTAATACAAAGTATTTTCTCTTATAAGTCTGAGAGATTTTTTAATTTTTAGTTTCAAGTTGGTTACACTGATTACTAGTGTACTCATTAGAAAAAAACTCATTAACTATTTCTGTGTAGGCTAGAACTTTTTAAATGTTAAATTATATTTTAACAATTTATCCCCTCACTTTTCCTCTTGAGTTCAGAGGGGGGGAAGGCAGATATAACAAAGACATACCCTGAAATCCATCAAAGATGAAAGGGTTTCCAATACAATGACAAATAAGGAAACTGATGGAGAAATAATGTTAATTGTTTCTTTTTTGACTGTGAAAAAGCAAATACCAATTTAATCTTGTAAATTGATCAGTGGTGAAGGTATAGGGAAAGACTTTTCTGTCCATCTGAATGAAGATCACATTGCACCGTATATATCTGAAGCAGAAAACAATGAAATAATTGTCGGGATGTTGGTGTAAAAGCATTTGGCTTCTATTGTGACAAGGACAGTGTTGTTAGGTAGGTTGTTAACATTTCTGTTTGGTTGAGTCTTTAAAGGAACAGGCACTTTTGAGGAGTAGTATAAGCATAATTTCTGTGAATCCCGGGATTCCTTTAGCAAGATGGTCATAACAAGAACAGACAGTTATTGCCATAACAGACTGCTTAATCCTCAAAGGAAAGCTGGACAACTCCTTTAGAAGATGAGCCTGGGAGATGGAATTCATAAGCTTACTAGCAGATTTACCCAGCATTATTTGGGTCCATAATTAAATTTAGTTTTTTTCTTTTTAAGGAAAGGAATTATTTTTTTCATATTTGATAAAACAGAGATTGTTAAAATGTATCTGTTTATTTATTTATATATTTATTTAGTAATTTTAAATGGGAATTACATCATGTATATTTTTCTTCGTACATTATTATTCACTATGTTTTAACAGAAAGGGACTATAATCAATTTGATTTCCAATAACATTTACTTCTAGTTTTCAAACCCTAAGGATAGATTTAACTGTGACAAAACAGAACACTGCTCAAAATTTCTCTGCTTTATCCCTTTTCTGTAAGGTTTAGTGAGAAGCAATCCTATTTCTTCCAGGTTCATCATTCTGTTTCCAGCTAATCTTGGTTCAGTTCAGGGGTGAAAGTAACTTAAATTTCTTACAGATACTATTGTACCACAACTCCCTCCACCCTGGGGCAGGGAGCCTCAAAGCAAGAGGCTGAGGGGAGGATTGTGATTCAACAATAACTAGAGGAAATTTAAGTGTGGGATGTTTCGGGGTTTCTTTTAGCGGACAGATTTTAGATGTGATTAAAATGAAACCCTCCACACGGAGGATGTGAACCTGCAAATGCACAGATCCCAGGACCCAACCAGAACCCTGCTGCAACCCCAAGATGGGAAAGTGCCACCCCGGTACACTCTGGTCCCCGCTAAGGCCTCCTGGAAAGAAGTGGCTGGCAGAGACAACGAGACCAGGACAAGGGTTAAAGTTAAAACAAAGTAATTAAAATTTTATTTGAGGCACACCATCAAATTTAAATTGTATCAACTTTGAACGACTAACTTATAAACTTACAATAAACATTGTGTCCTTGTTGATTCCTGACAGATGTCTCTAGACTTTATTTAACCAGAAGGCAGAAAATTGGTTAGAAGAATAGATACAGGTAACTATATTTAGGATTAGGGTTTTGAATCCCCGCTGTTCCCTTTAGAAAGGAGGGGTGAGGTCGCTAATCTCACCCCCTACCGGGGGCAGGGTGCTAGCCTGCCCCCAGGGGTTAGGGTTAGGAGGCTGTCAGGGCTGTCTCTCTTTTTCTTTGGGGGGCCCCCCCTACTCCAGGAAGCCTAACTAGAGGATACCTGGGAGGCAATATGCTCTTCCTCAGGTCCCTTAGGGTGAACAGCAACTGGGGAGGAAGGGTGGCTATGCCTACACCTACAATATATTTTTACATAGAGATGGGATAGGCAAAAGGGGATAAGGGAGGTTGAACCTTCACCTTATTTTTAGACAAAAATTACAATAACTAAGAGTCTAATAAAAAAAACAAAAAGCAGTCAAGTAGCACTTTAAAGACTAGCAAAATAGTTTATTAGGTGAGCTTTCGTGGGACAGACCCACTTCTTCAGACCATAGCCAGACCAGACCAGAACAGTCTATGCAGACTGAAGGATGCCTACTACTACTACGTGGGACAGACCCACTTCTTCAGACCATAGCCAGACCAGAACAGAACAGTTCTGGTCTGGCTATGGTCTGAAGAAGTGAGTCTGTCCCATGTAGTAGTAGTAGTAGGCATCCTTCAGTCTGCATAGACTATGGACTGCGCCCTTTAATGTTTCAATTGAGGACTTCATTTACAGCGTCTACTGTGACTATGAAGACCCACATGAGAGTGACAGTCCTTGCTGCATCTCTTGCAGATGTAGTGGGTGTCTGGCAAGTACTTATTGTGCTTTCTGTGCGCTCGCTTCTCCTCTGCTAGCTGACTGATCTTCATCTAGCCCTTCTGAAGGCCCTTGTGTAACCCCTGCCTCCATCTGCTGCGGTCGTCTGCTAGTTCTTCCCAGTTGTCCAGCTCGATGTCCACCTCTCTGAGGTCTCTCTTGCAGACATCTTTGTAGCCCAACTGGGGGCGTCCGGGAGGTCTTTTGCCTGAGGTTAGCTCACCATACAGGATGTCTTTTGGAATCCTTCCATCATTCATCCTGTGGACGTGGCCAAGCCAGCGGAGTCGATGCTGCCTGAGGAAGGTGTGCATGGTTGGGATTCCAGCTTGCTCAAGGACGGCTGTGTTGGTCACTCAGTCCTTCCGTGATATTCCAAGGATGTGCCTGAGGCAGTGCAAGTGGAAGACGTTCAGCCTCTTTTCCTGGCGGGCGTACACGGTCCGAGTCTCGCTGCATAAAGGAGGGTGCTTAGGATGCAGGCTCTGTAGACTTGCATTTTGGTGTGAGTGTACAGCTTGTTGTTATTCCACACTCTCTTGCTGAGTCTGGACAAAATTGTGGCCGCTTTTCCGATCCTCCTATTTAGCTCAGTGTCCAACGACAGGGTGTCCCACGAAAGCTCACCTAAAAAACTATTTTGCTAGTCTTTAAAGTGCTACTTTACTGCTTTTTGTTTTGATAGTGTATAGACTAACACAGTTTCCTCTCTGTTACTAAGAGTCTAATAAATACTAATAATACTAATTATTAAACAAATGTATACCTAATAAATATGAACAAAGTTATTAATTAAATGTGCTTTTAAAATATCTGAAGTAATATCCCAGCCTGGGCTTTCAGGCCCGGCCTCAGGGGTCAGGCCCCCAGCTACTGCCCCTCCCCCATTAGGGAGGGTACACAGCAGGGGAGCTACCCCTGCTCCCTCACTGAGGGTCCCGGTATCCCAGGCTAGTCTGAGAGAAAATGTCTATGAGCTCCACGTAAAGACATGGGCTGGTGGATAAAATTACTTGTCAATTCCGGTAGTAGTTGTCACAATCAGGTAAGTCGAGGTCCAATCCAGTGAAGTCGTAGGTAGGAGCTAGTGAAGACAACCATGAGGTGGGCCAGTTCGCCACCCGGTCACTTCCCCATGAGGCAGCTTGTTGCTCCTTGCGGTGGTGAGGAGAAACGCTGCTAGCATGCAATGGTGTCGCGGTGACAGGGCAACACTGTGTGATTTAGCTCTGCCCAGGTGAGATCAGCTCTGCTCCGATGAATCTTCGCAAAGCCTTCACCTCCTGAGCGGCTGGCCTGAGGGCTGGTGGATGCCACAAGTGGCCAACACCTCCCTGTGTAGGGTGCACAGTTTGTACTGAGCTCCCAAGGGCCGCAGAGCCCTCCGCGGCACCTGCTTTTATTCTGTGTCCTCATGTATTATTCCTGATTTAATTAGCATACTAAAATTCCAACGACCTGTTTTCAGTCAGGTCCTCCTGGGCTTAGAAGTTTCCAGAAATCTGGAGCCTCGCCCAATAGGAGGCCTGGAATTCAAATACCTGATTATGAACTATTCATGAGTTCAGGTTACTGGGGAAACCAACTGACAAAAAGTGACTGTTGATGCTGCTGCTAAAAGGCACCCTATGACACTTTGGATTTTTTCATGTGCCTGCACTGATTTTATACGGCCAAAGGCTTGTATTCCCTGGCCCATGGGGACGATTATCCTTAGGGGATGGTAAAAATCCCTGACAGGATGAAGCGTGGAGGAGTGGGGAATGTTGTGGTTTCTGGGGCTCAGGGCAGGGGGTTCATAAGTAGAGGGTGCAGGAGTCAATACAGAAGCTTGAAGATGGTGGGTGTGGAGCTCTGGGCAGGAGCTGTATATATGAGGGTACAGGGGAGGGTGGAGGGGAGATCATGGCAGGGAGATGGCAGTGTGAGGGGTCTCAGAGCAGGCCACTGGGGTGTATATGGAGGAAAGCAGGAGTCAGGGCAGGGTCTGTCTTAGAAAGCTTCAGTTTGAATGAATTACATTGGAGTACATGGGAGTCAGATTTAGGGTAAGGAGGGGCTGTGTGTGCGTTGAGAGAGGGGTGTGTACGGAGGACAAGGGGACTGAAGCTGCTTACTGTTTCCATTCCTGTCTCTGTCATGGAGTGAAAGCAAAGTGTTTGGCTTGTCTGCCCCCTGCTCTCCCCAGCCAGAATGAGGAATACAGCCAACTGCGCTCTTTTCCCCTCCCTCGACAGCAACAAAGGGAACAGCAAGTAACATCCCTGTATGAATCAAGGGGGAGAAATGGTTTTGCCTCACCCACCCTCCTCAAAGGAAGGTGGGAGGCTTGGGGCTCAGGGCTGGGGCTGGAGCAGGGCAGGTGCTTGTCCCCAGCCATCTCCTTTCACCTGGCTGGGTACTGTTTGGACTAGAGCTCCTGGGGATGGACTGGGAGTGCACATTGCCTCGTCTTGCAGCCGAGCACCTCAGCTGGCCAGCTCTCTCTCTCACCAGCACATCACAGGGGAGCACAGTGGCTTACTTTAACCTCTGGCTCCAGCTCTTTGAGCATTTGCTGAGGTATGTCAGCTGTGGGGACTGTGGTTTATTTGGAGATTCTGGCTCCTTCCTGTTTGGGTTTATGAGAAATTATCCCATTCCAGGCACACCCTGTTTTCCTGGCTCAGCCAAACCCTTATGCGGCATAAAATTAATGATAAGTGGAAGCTGTACAAAGAATGTGATTGCCCTAGCTATTGCCATCTAGAAGGAGAGCTTGATTAAACAGACAAACTGGTAAACTTTCTCAAATATATAGTAGATTAAACATTACAAATCATGTACTCAGTAAAGATACTGGATTTATGGCTCATTAAAACAATTTGTAAGCCAGTACCCCTCCTTTGTCCTATGACTGCGAAGATGTAAACTGCTCACTTTACCTTGAAGAGTCTCTTAAAACACATTAACTCCTAAAGCAAAACCATCTGTTCAAGCATCTGTTTAGTTTTGGCTTTGCCAGGCAAGAGACTGAAGTGCAGGAACTTTATGGTAGCATTATCTAAAATGTTTCCAGTTTTATGCATGGGGCATGAAAAATAGAATTACAAGGTGTTGGTGCATGAATGAGATTATGGTGTTAGAAAGAGGGTTTCTAATTTATTAGGAGCAAGCAACCCTATGAGAAAGGAGGAGCCAATCTAGAAAGGATGGTCTCCACCTAAACTAAAATGGAACCAGACTGGTGGTCTGAAAAATACAAATATTTTAGAGGAATATTTAAAAGAAGATATGGGGAAAGCCAAGATGAACACATGATTCAAGTAAAGGTGTTTCTAAGAGATGGATTTATTCAAGGAAATGTTCAATAACAGTAAAGAGGATAGGAAAGAAGTTGGTACAGTATGAATAGGAGTCTGTGAGGAATAATCAAACATAAGTGTGTAAATTATATATAAAACATGAAGACAAGCAACTGAATATAAACAAAATCTTCAAATGTTTATAGACTATTGCTACAAATCTGAATAATGAGATGGGTGAACTCGAGTGCCTTGTATTAAATGAGGGTATTAATACAATCAGCAGCAGAATAACATCCTGGAATTAAATTAATCAATGGGACATAGTAATATCAAAGTACAAATATACTGGAAGGAGCAGCTGTATATTTGAAAGGCAGCATAAAGTCAAGTAAAATAAAAATCTTAAAATGAATATTACCTTACCATAGAATCTCTATAGATATAAATTCCATGCTTGAGCAATAAGAATATAGCAGTAGGAATTTTCTTTCAATCACCTAACCAGTATGGTGACAGTGTTTGTGAAAACCTAAAAGATATTATGAAGGCTGAAAAGACATAACATTATAATCATGGGGGATTTAAGTGATCCACATATTGATTGGGTATGTATTACCTCAGGAAGAGAGGCAGAGGTGAAATTTCTAGACACTATAAATAACTATTTGGAGCAGTTGACCTTAGAAGCCACAAAGGAAGAGACAAATTTTGATACAGTCCTAAATGGAACACAAGATTGACTTCAAGAAGTAAACTTGGCAGAATCACTCACTTGAAATGTGAATAATGACATTTAATTTAAAATCCCTATAATGGGAGGGGCAGGTTTGAAAGGAATGTCAAAAAAATTATCATTTCTCTTCAAAAGAGAACCTAAAAAAAACTAAACAGCAAAGTAAAATGGGTGGTTAGAGGCAATAACGCATCCTTTAAATGTAGAAGTCAGAATCTAGGGAGGAAAGTTGAAAGGATCACAAATTCTGGGCAGTCAAATGTAAGGAAGGAGAAGCAAAACATTTCCAGAGCAAGTAACTAAAGATATAAAAAAAAATACTTTAATATTGCAGAGCAGGGAGCCAGCCAAACAGGCATTGAGGCCACTGACAATCATGGTGCTAACAGAGCACTCAAGGATAGTGTTATATTATGGGGGTTCTGGGCACAGTTAAGGGTATGAATCCTCGGTTTATCACTTAAACCAGGCCACTTACAGCCAAGGCTGTGATTTCATTCTCACTAAGGCAAATCAAATCACCCAGAAAAGTACCTCTGCCAGCCCCAGGCTACATCTACACGTGCACGCTACATCGAAATAGCTAATTTCGAAGTAGCAACATCGAAATAGACTATTTCGATGAATAACGTCTACACGTCCTCCAGGGCCGGCAACGTCGATGTTGAACTTCGACGTTGCTCAGCCCAACATCGAAATAGGCGCAGCGAGGGAACGTCTACACGCCAAAGTAGCACACATCGAAATAAGGGAGCCAGGCACAGCTGCAGACAGGGTCACGGGGCGGACTCAACAGCAAGTCGCTCCCTTAAAGGGCCCCTCCCAGACACACTTTCATTAAACAGTGCAAGATACACAGAGCCAACAACTAGTTGCAGACCCTGTATATGCAGCACGGACCCCCAGCTGCAGCAGCAGCAGCCAGAAGCCCTGGGCTAAGGGCTGCTGCCCACGGTGACCACAGAGCCCCGCAAGGGCTGGAGAGAGAGTATCTCTCAACCCCCCAGCTGATGGCCGCCATGGAGGACTCCGCTATTTCGATGTTGCGGGACGCGGATCGTCTACACGTCCCTACTTCGATGTTGAACGTCGAAGTAGGGCGCTATTCCCATCCCCTCATGGGGTTAGCGACTTCGACGTCTCGCCGCCTAACGTCGATTTCAACTTCGAAATAGCGCCCGACGCGTGTAGACATGACGGGCGCTATTTCAAAGTTGGTGCCGCTACGTCGAAGTAGCGTGCACGTGTAGACGCAGCCCCACTGACCAGCCAGAAGCCACACAAGCAAACTCCCAAATTCTCCAGGTGCTCCTAATGCCCAGACCAGCAACCCCCTTGACTCAGCAGAATGGTTGTTAAAACCTATTGCACCACCTCCACACAGATTCTTTTGGGCCCCAAAGGTTCCAGACACATTCCCAGCTCAATATCCATCTGGCCCTTACCCAAAAATAGCACGCTGGACCAGTCCTTTGGACTCTAAATTTTTACTAATAAAGAAAGAATAGGCTGAGAGAGAAAAAATGTTAAAGTAGTTCATTACATACATTAATTACAGCTATTGATGCAGGATACATCTGATGGTATGTGCTGCTTTCTTGAGAGTACATCCTTCTGAGGAATGGACCTTAATCCACACAGGCTTAGTTCATGAGGACTGAAGAACAAAGATGGTCTCTGCCAAGCCATCTTATAGCTTGCCAAGTGGAGGGGAATACCCCTTTTTTCTTCTATAGGCAATGCAGGATTACCTGATCAGGTGGCCAGCTGTGGCATGCTGCCATTGGCTTCATCCCAGATGACCTGTCCCAAATTCCTGAGATGTGTATTTGATGTCTGAATCTTTGTCCACCATCCAGTCTGGGAGAAGGCCATGCCTCCTACTGTGTACCTTTAGTTCTAAAACATTTTTAACACAGCTATACAGCCAATATCAATAACTTCACATACAAACATGGCACAGATATACAAGTAACATAAACAGATACAAGGGCATTATCAGCTTTGACTAGACACCTCTCTTGTCCCATTTAGCACAAGATTTGATGGAAACCTAGTAAAGTGGTCACAGAAATGGTTTTATGCTCATTGTAAAATCCAGTAATATCACAGATGGTAAGTGGATTGTGGATATATTAAATGAACTATTTTCATTACTCTTCACTGTAAGGAAATGGAGAGAAGCTCACATACTCAAACTATTCTTCTTAGATGAAAAATTTCAGGAGTTGCCCCAGGCTGAGTGTCCACTAGAAGAGGTTTTTCAGTAAATTGACAAATTAAACAGCTCTAAACCATCAGGTACAGATGGCATTCACATGTGTCCTCAAGGAAATCAAAAATGAAACTGCAGAACTAGTAAAATTGTAGTATGTAAGCTATTGCTGAAATCA
The DNA here is from genome assembly GCF_033958435.1 of Carettochelys insculpta. Lineage (NCBI taxonomy): Eukaryota > Metazoa > Chordata > Testudines > Carettochelyidae > Carettochelys > Carettochelys insculpta. Next base: position 93,983,011 of record NC_134137.1, on the reverse strand, counting down.
GCTTCTGCACTAGATAATTGCTATATAGTTAAGGTAATGGGGAAGCCTATTTCTCAAAAAGACTCTTCACAAAGCCCTGGTAATCACAGGCCAGTAAACTTAATTTCAGTATTGGTTGAAATTATAATAAAGAACAGAATTACCAGACACAAAGATGAATATGACTTAACATGATTTTTATAAAGGGAAAACATTCCTCACCATTCTACTGGAATTCTTTGAGGGAGTCAACAAGCATTTCATCATCTTCATCAATAACTGTGGGCTCAGCACCTGTTGGTGTCTGCTGCTTCTCACACTATTTCTTTCCGTCTTTCACTATCCAGTGCACAGTGGTTTAGTTTCTGTAGACTGGCTCTGCACCAATCTACTACATCTTCTATCCATTCTCTGTGGGGTCTGCCTCTCCTATTCGAACCATCCATGATGCCGAATACTAGGGTCTTGAGTTTTACTTTGTCGTTCATTCTGCAAATATGTCCAAATAGTTGTAGCTTCCATTTTATAACCTTCTGCAGCAGGTTCTCTTTTGGCTGTATCTTCCTATATAATTCCTCATTGGTGACCTTCTGCATCCATCCTATTCTCAGAATCTTTCTATAACAACTCCTTTCGAATGCTAATATTCTTCTTTTCAAATCTTTCATTATCACCCGTGTCTCACATCCGTACAACATGCTGCTGAATACACACATGTTCAAGACGCTCAGTTTCATTCTTAAGCTAATTGCTTTGTTTTTCCAGATCTTGTCCATTGCCTTCAAACTCGCTCTTGCTTTCGCTATGCTAGTCACTATTTCCTTTTAACAGTCTAGATCATACGTTATGTTGCTTCCCAGATATGTGAACTTCTCTACATTTTCTAGTTCAATACCATCAACACTGATCTTCCTTCCTATTTCCTTATCTCCAAATGCCGTTGTTTTTGTTGTATCAATGTTCATAATCAGTCCGTCCTGATTCCCTTCTTCATTTAATGCCCACACTATTTTCGCTATCTTCTCCTCCTCATCCTCAGTGATAACTATATCATCTGCAAACCTCAAGTTGTTAATTCTTATCCCATGCACAGATATCCCTTCTACCTCTTCCTTGATATTGTCCATCACTCTCTCCAGATGTGCGACGAAGATACTTGGCGATATTGGATCTCCTTGTCTTCTACCTCTACTTGTTTTAAACTAACTTCCCAACTCCCTGCATGTTCTTACCGCTGCCTCCACATTATCATTGATATCTTTTAAAAACCATATCAGTCTGCTATCCACTCCATATGACTCCAACACTGCCCAAGTCACTTTCTGATCTATACTGTCAAATGCCTTTTGAAAATTGATGAAGCAGGTGGATAAGTGTTTGTTCTTTCTTTGAGCTTTCTCTGCTATCAGTCTTAGTGCCTATATCTGCTGTATGGTACTTCTATCTTTTCTGAGCCCTGCTAGCTCATCTGCTATATGTTCTACTGTCTGCGATCTTAATCTCTCAGTCAGTATCATCATCATCACCTTACCTAGATGACTCATTAGGGCAAACTTTCTGTAGTTCTTTTACTCCAATGTACTTTCTTTCTTGGATATTGTCACAAGCACAGATCTTGTCCATTCCTTAGGCATCTTCCCTTCTTTCCATGCTATATTACGCAGTTGGAGTATTTCCTGAATCATGCTTTCTCCGCCGTATTTGATCATCTCTCTCGTGATCTTATCATTTCCAGGGCTCTTGTTGTTCTTTAGTCGTTTCACTGCTTTTTCTACTTCCTCCTTTGAAATATTGGTCTTGCTGTTGATGCTCGGGGGTGATATCTCTTTCAATTTTTCAGTCAGTCTCTCCGAGACACTCGGGTACAACTGTGCTTTGTATAGATTGGTGCAATATCTCGTCCATCGCTGCACAATCTTCTCCCTATTCATGACCACTTCTTTGTTCTTATCTTTGATCGCCATCTGCTTCGATTGCCTTTTCTGATTAATATTTCAAATTGTCTTGTACACCTCACTGGTCTTACACTCACCATAATACTTCTTGATATCTTCACATTATTCCTCTAACCATTTCTTCGTATCCTTTCTGGCTGCTTTCCTAACCTAATTGCATTTCATTCTATATTGCTGTTCTGCCATCTCAGAAGCATCTCTTCTGATCTTCAGCTCTCTTTTTTCTTGAATCAACTTCAGTGTCTTCTGGGTAATCCACTTCTTATTGATCTTTTCTTCTTCTGCAACAGCCTGCTCAGTTGCCTCTTCTATAATGATGGCTATCCCTGTGACTTTCTTATCTAGGTCTTTTTCTGTGGCGATATTCTTAATCTTCTCTTTGAGCGCTGTTCTGTATGTATTCTCTGTTTCTTCCTCACATAGCCTCACCACATCTCTTCTTTTCTTAAACTGTGTCGTACATTTTCTTTTGAGTTTTATCTTCATGTTTGTGATCACTAGACTGTGGTCTGAGTCTCTATCTGCTCCTCGGAAAGTTTGGCACTGCTGTATGGATGCTATCCATCTTCTTCGTATCAAAATCATATCTATCATGTTCTTGGACTTCCCATCATTCGATCAACATGTCCACTTCCTACAGTCCTTTTGTTGGAATCTCGTGTTGCAAATCACCATCTCATACTCTGTAGCAAACTCTAACAGTTTCTCACCTCGTTCATTTATTTCTCCATATCCAAACCTTCCCATGACGCTCTCCCAACCTTCATTATCTGTTCCAACATTCACATTCCAATCTCCTCCAATGATCAACACATTTTTCTTTAGTATCTCCACCACTGTCTTTGTCAAGTCTTTATAGAATAGCTCAGTCTCTTCCTCCATACTGTCCAATGTGGGTGCATACACCTGAATGACTGAGATGTTGAAAGATTTTGCTTCAAATTGCGTGACCATGATTCTTGCGCTCACCAGTTTGTATCCTAATAATGCTCTTTGTTTTGCTAAGAAGGAATCCAACTCCTGCTTCATGCTTCGTTTTGTTTCCTGACCAAATGACTTCACAACTGCATATCTCTGTTGATCCTGTTCAATGCATCTCTGCCAGTCCAAGTATATCACATCGGTATCTCTCCATCTCTTTCCAAAGCAGCTCTAATTTTCCAGTTGCCCACAGTGTTCGAACATTCCATGTTCCAATGGATAGCATATGTGTTAGGTGTAATCTTCTTTTGGTAGCCAACTTATCGACCCAACCCCGATCGGTTGATTGGTATCACAGACCTTGTTTATCCGGGCGACGTCTGAGCCCGTATCTTTTAACACTTAGTTGTACTGGCATCAGATTTCATTCACATTGTTGTTTGACCATCAGTGCATCGACACACATCTGACCAACCCTCCTCCTTCATCCAGGCTTGGGATTGGCATGGAGCTCTTAGTGGCTTCGTGGAGGAGTTAACAAGCATTTGGAAAAAGCTAATCCAGTGTCTATAGTGTACTTGGGCTGTCAGAAAGGTCCCTCATGAAAGGCTCTTGAGAAAAGTAAATTGTCATGGGTTAAGAGACTGGTCCATGCATGGGTCAGTAACTAATTCAAAATAAGAAACAAGGGGCACAATAACCCTTCAGTTTTCACAGTGGAGCAAGGAAAATAGTGGAGACCATAGGGATTAGTCCTAGTGCCTGCACTATTCAATCTATTTATAACTGATATGGAAAACAGAATGAATAGTGTGGTAGCAAGATTTGCAAATGACGTGAAATTACTCCAAAGCTAACTGTAGATTTACAAAGGTTGCTTGTTAAGACTTTCCTTCACTACCATGCTACATTGTCACATTGACACAGCCATGACAATGGCCATGTCTACACTTAGGAAAAACTTCGAAATGGCCATGCTAATGGCCAAATCGGAGAATACTAATGATGCACTGAAATGAATATTCAGAGACTCATTAGCATGCTGCTGGACATGGAGCTTCAAAAGTGCCACATTTCGCTCACACATGGCTCGTCTACATGGGGGTCCTTTTCAAAAGGACGCTGCAAACATCAAAATCCCCTTATTCCTATCAGCTAAAAAGGATGCCCATGTGGACAAGCCACATGTGAGCAAAATGCGGCACTTTTGAAGTGCCATAGCCCGCAGCGTGCTGATAAGGAGCTGAATATTCATTTCAGAGCCTCATTAATATTCTCCGAGTTGGCCATTAGCATGGCCATTTCAAAGTTTTTCCTAAGTGTAGACGTAGCCAATGTGGTGCATCTGCTGAGGATGCACTGTTACTCCATCTCAATGAGAGATGAAACCTGTGTTGGACAGAGCGCATTTCCTGACGATACAGTGTAGTGGTGACACAGCTTTAAGCTGCTGTATCTTACCTCTCTGGATGTTGGCTCTTCCACACTGCTGAACAACGTAAATTACTTCAACATGACAGTGTAAACAAATCTAATCTGGGTATCAAAATCATAGATGAAAGTCAGTCCTGATTTGCACACTGTGAAAAATAATTCTAATTTTACATACAGAGTACACCTGAACTTCTCTGTTTTCTGTCACTTATCTGGCAATGGCTGTGGTACTGGCAGACCAGGCATGTTGCTGGACCAGAGTGCCTCTATGATTAGGAGCTGGGGCTAGCTGGGAGTCCAGCAGTAGGTGAGCCAGCATCTGACAGCCTGGCTAGGGTTAGGAGAAGAGCCAGGTTGGTGTACAGGAGCATAGTTGGGCCTGGGGCAGAACTGGGCAGGGGGCAGAGGGTGGGAGCCCACCTGGGGATAGGAGTGGAGTGAATTTTGGGAACCATTAAGAAAAAGATAAATAGTAAGGTGGACAATATCATAATCCTACTATGAAAGTAAAGGTATGCCCACATTTTGTGAAGTTCTGTTTGCCTCATTTAAAAAAAATTGAATTTGAAATATACAGAGGAGGGCAAGAAAAAATAATTAGCTCTGTGGAATAACATGAAAGGTTTTAATATACAGACTGCTTGACTTGTAAAAGAAACAACTAAGGGAGAAATTCAATAGAGGCTTAAAAACTATCATGAACGGTGTAGAGAAAGCAAATAAGGAAGAGATACTTTTCCCTTCACCCAACAGAAGAACCAGGAGTTACCAATAAATAAATAAATAAATATGCAACATGTTTAAAGCAGATATAACAAAGTATTTCTTCACACAGCTCACACTAAACCTGCAACACCTGCTGCCAGGATATGTTTTGAATGTCAAAAAATACAATTTGGTTCAAAAAAGACTTGTATAAGTTCATGGAAAATAGGTCCATCGACAGGGTCATCCTTAGGATTTATGGCGCCACATTCAGTTCTACTAAACTGGAGCCCCTATGCTTGACTGACTACACCTGTGGAGACAACAATGATTTTTTTTTTAATATTTCATAGTCTTCAAGAATATAAAAATGAAATATTTTAAAGGAAATTTTAAACTAAGTTCTGCATGAAGCATGGTAAATTTAGAAGCTGCCAGTATATATCTGTTAAATGGCTTCATTACCACCTGATTGAATTTCACAGGTTCAGTGTTATAGGTCTTATAGGTGTGCTAAGAAGGCAAATTCCCTTTCATGTCAACTAGCTTCTATTAGGATAAAGATTTACCAGATTGCAGCAGCTACAAAAAAGGATTGGAAGTGTAGGTGGGTGGGAAAAAAGACCCAGTGGTTCCCTAAATTTTCATGTGCCCTATGCAGCTGCATATTCTGCAGGTGGGTAAAGATGATCCTGTACATCAATGACTATTGTCCAAGAGGGTAATGGGTGCAACTCTATGTTCCAGGTATCTCTAAACTAACAACTGCTAGAATTTGGGCTGGGGCAACAGGGAACTGATCACTTGAATTTCTCCTGTTCTGGTAATTTACTCTGATGCATCTGGCATTAGCCTTTGTGAGAGACAGGATAATAGTCCTGGTGGACTTTATGACCATTCTTGTGACACTCTGAATATCTTTCCCAACAAAAGTTTGTCAAATAAAAATAGCACATTGTCCACCTTTTCTTTTGATCAATTCCTCACAGTTTATCAAAAATGAATACACTTTTTTTCTTATGGTTAATTGACTCATACTCTGTCAAACAGCAAACCAAGGGCAGAATCAAAAGCCAGAAGTTTTGAGTTCAGTGACGTCTTCTAATCCTAGATCACACAAAATAAACAGACTATTAGGAAATATCAATATGTTTGGTTATGAGGTTCAGTAAAATTAATATGGTGATAGTATGATAGTCTAAAATTTATGTAAAGATATTTTGATTCATACTTGTTTTATGATCATTATTGGTGTTTTGCTCAACTATGCATATCTGTGACATAGACCTCGGTAGTGGTTTCAAAACTAAAATGGCAAGCACAACAGTAATGTATTAAATATGTAAACCATGTGGTTAATATGTCCATTCTTTTGGCTGTCACTTGATAACAAGTAGGATGCCTTCTTGTCACTTTCCTATTAACAAGTCCATTGATGGCTGACCAGCCAGATTCTGGAGCCACACACCTTATAGCAGAAAGAGTGGGTGATAGCTGTTATAGGGGCATGAGCCAGTTTTTGCACCTCCTTTCTTTTTCTCTGTCTCTCCTCATCTGTGCTGTGCCTGGACTTCTCCAATTGCACTGTTCCCTCACAGATTACTGTCCTCCACTGAGGACAATCCTGGGCCACGTTCTCCCAAGTGTCAACACCAATGCTGCAGTTTTTCATTTGTGCCTTCAGCATGTCCTTAAATTGCTTCCTGTGGTCCTCAAAGCTCCTCCAAATTTCTTTCAACTTGGAAAACATAGTCTGTTTTGGGAGGTACATCCAGACCATGTGACCAGTACTACAAAGTTGTTGCTACGTGATAATGGGTTCAGTGTTGATCACGTTTGATTCGTTTGTGACAGTGTTCATGCACCTATCTTCCCAAGAGATATTTAGGATTCTCATGTGGCAGCGTGGAAGATATCATTCATGTGCCTTCAGATGATGCTTGTATGTTGTCCAGGTTTCACATGTGCAGTAGTGTTGGAACAACCACTGTGCGGTATACAACTAGCTTTGTCTGGGCAAAGATGCTCCAGGTCTCAAAGACCTTTTGTCTCAGGGGGAGAAATCAGAGCTTCCACAGCTCAGACAATGCTAGATTTTCAAGTCAATAACAACCTTAGTGGAAAGAATGACTTCCAAAGTATGGGAAATGCTTCACATTTTACAGCAGGTCTCCATGGACTTCAACAGAGAGGGTACATGAGATTGTCCTGTTGGTAAGAGTTGAGAAGATGGTCCACAAGACACTATGAAATTGAGTATCCGATTGAGGCAAAAAGAAAATCCTTCAGGGCCTGGCCAAGTGACATCAACTGTGGAACAAATACAGAAGCACTTACTAAGGTGAAGGCAGAAGTCCCAAAGTAAAACAAGGACTCTGAAAAACCAGTGACGGACTGAGAAGGCACAAGAACTACAGTATCTCACACACATCAACAATAAAAGAGGTTTTTTTTCACCAAGCTGTTTATGGACTGAGAAGCCACAGAATCAATCCCCTAAGATCAAAGGATAATATCCAACTCTTGAAAGACAATGAAGCTCCGTCCTCACTGGAGGTAGCACTTTTATGAGCTCTTGATCTGCCCCTCCACCATGGTCCTAGAATCCCTTTGAACAAATTCCTTAGCAGCTGCCTAGGGACAGTCTTGCAACATTTTCTACCCCAAATGAGGTCCACACTGCCATCAAAGCAATAAAGCATAACAAGGCAATGGGACTAAACAGAATCCCTGGCAAAGTCAGCAAAGAGGGTGGGCCAGAGCAGATGCCATGGGAGTTCAGAGACACACTGATCAACAGTCTCTTCAAGATGGTCAATAAATCCTTGAAAACCAGTTACTGCCACTCTCAGAAGAAATTCTCCAAGTATCCCACTGTGGTTTCCAAGCCTTCCAAAGAACAGTGGATGCGATCTTCACCACCTGACAACTGCAAGAAAAATGCCTTGAACAAAACCAAGCCTTATACATGAGTTTCATGTAATGCTATTTAGAGGTAAGAAGTATCACAATATAAGGCAGAGAGGTATTTTGCTTTACATCTTTGCTTTGACATTCCTTCTTACAGTAATGTACAAGCAGTTACTTTTTTCCACACACAGATATACAGAGATATAGAGTGTGTCTACACAGGCACAAATCTTCAAAATATGGCCATTTCGAAGATTACTAATGAGGTGCTGAATAGAATATTCAGCACCTCATTAGCATTAGGACACTTCTGGCTGCAGTGCTTTGAAAGAGCTGCTTTCCAAAGAGCGCGGCTCAGCACCGCTACATGAGGGTCCTTTTTGAAAGGAACCTGCACCTTTCAAAATCCCCTTATTCCTCTCAGCTTAGTGGAATAAGGGGATTTTGAAATATTCAGGGTCCTTTAGAAAAGGACCCTCGTGTAGCCGCGCCAAGCCACGTGCTTTTGAAAGTGACGCTTTCAAAGCACCATGGCCGGAAGTGTCCTAATGCTAATGAGGCACTGAATATTCAATTCAGCGCCTCATTAGTAATCTTCAAAATGGCCATTAGCATGGCCATTTCAAAGATTTGTGCCCGTATATACAGAACCATATTGAAAAGGTCTATTTATATGTTTTACCACGTATTTACAAAGCAGGTGCACTGAAAATAGAGGATTGTAACAATGAATTGTGCAGAAACATAGCTCACAGAACTTGCGATTCCATTGCAAACAGACTCAACAAAAACAATACTACAAAAAGTGAGCACATATACACTATATTCTGGAAACATATGAACTTAACTTAATGTCAGAATCAATGTCTATTGCATTTTATCTTTTCTTTACTACTGGCAGTAACCAACAGGGGGTATAGCAGTTTGCTACTTAATGAGTTATAAATGATCTAATTAAGTGTCTCCTTGCAATTGTCTTCACACTTCATTAGTGAAGTGGTTATTTATTGACTTATGAATTTTATTGTCAGACTAATAATTTCTTCAGTTTTAGTTAAATATACAAAGGTTTTGATGGAATTACTTGAATGATGTGCAAATATACTAGCACAAAAACATTTCCTCTGAGCAATTGGGCAACAGTAAATATTTATTCTACTTTTTCATGTAATCTTTGAATGAAACTCACACAATTCATATACTGTACTAGTTTTATAGATTATTTCAGTCTATGTTACTTTGCATTAAAATTACATGGTTCCTTTAGTTTTGAAATATTAGGAAGATGGCTCTCTCCAGTGAAGACACATGATATTGATGATCATGTCCTGGAGGTATTTTATTTTAAAAATTCCATTGTATTCCCTGACCTATCCACTGAGAGTTTTATACCCATGTGGTCCTTGAACTACCAAGATTAAAATTCTATATTTGGGGCAGAGGGAGATGAAGAATGATGAAATGCAATATTAATAGGATAAAATAGTATTAGTATTCTATTACAGTAGTTTCATTTTAGCTGCATTTTTTCAAAATTTGACAAAGGAAGTAGAGTGGCAATAGTATGAAACAAAATACAAGGGATTTAATTTATGTTCATTGAAGACAGATGCTTAAGGGACAAAACTGAATAGTAGTAACCGCAAAGTATTACTTTGATATTACATAGCCCTCAGTAAAACCCCTCCAGTGCACCTCTGACAAACTACAACCTGTACTGGAACATGATCCCTCAATCTCACTGGCTTTGGCTGACAGGCCTCTTCTCTCCTACAGAAAGCCACCCAGCCTCAAGAAAGTACTCACCAGCAACCAAACACCATACGGTAGAAACACCAACCCAGGAACAAATTCCAGCAAAAAAATCCATTGCCAGCTCTGTCCACATATCTATACTAGAGACAACATCGCTTGACCTTACCACATCAGACATACCATTAGGGGCTCATATACTTACACATTCCCTAATGTGATATATACCATCATGAGTCGGCAATGTTCCTCTGCAAACTACAATGAACAAACTGGACAGTCTCCACACCAAAGAATGGTCATAAGTCAGAGATCAGGAATTGGCCCTGGTTCTCATGGGAGACTTTAGTCATCCAGACTTTTGTTGGGACACCAATACATCAGCACACAGACAATCCAGGAAGTTTTTGGAGAATGTTGTGAATAACTTCTTGGTACAAGTGCTAAAGAAACCAACCAGGGGCCATGTGCAACTTGACCTGCTGCTCACAAACAGGGAAAAGCTAGTAGGAGAAATAGAAGTGGGTGGAAACGCGGGCTGCAGTGACCATGAGATTGTAGATTTTAAAATCCGGACAAAAGGAAGTAAGGTGAGCAGTAACATATAGACCCTTGATTTCAAAAGGGCAGACTTTGACTTCCTGAGAGAAGTGATGAGCAAGATCCCTTGGTAAAAGAAGATGAAGGGGAAAAGAGTTCAAGAGAAACTGGCAGTATTTTAAAGTATTACTGAAGGCACAGGAACAAACTATCCCCCTGCATAGTAAGAAATGCAAACAGGGTAGGCAAACAGCTTCCTTAACAGGGAAATCCTTAGTCAGCTTAAACTCAAAAAGGATGCATACAAGAAATGGAAATATGGAAAGTTCATTAAGGAGGAGTATAAACATACGGCTGGAGAACGCTGGGCAGTAATCAGGAAAGTGAAAGCACAATTGAAACTGCAGCTGGCAAGGGATGTGAAGAGTAGCAAGAAGGGTTTCTACAGGCATATTAGCAATAAATGGCTTATCAGAGAAGGTGTGGGGCCGTTACTAGATGACGGAGGTAAGCTAGTGACAGATGATATAGGAAAATCTGTCAGTCTTCACGGACAAAGTCAACTCCCACACAACGGTCCTAGACAATGCAGTATGGGAAGGTGAAGGGCAGCCATCTGTGGAGAAGGAACAAGTTCTGAGCCATCTAGAAAAACTAGATGTACACATATCCCTGGGTCTGGATTTAATGCATCCAAGGCTACTGAGGGAATTGGCAGATGTCATTGCTGAACCTTTGGCCATTATATTTGAAGACTTGGAGATTGGGGGCATACCAGATAACTGGAAAAAAGCAAATGCAGTGCCCATCTTTAAAAAAGGAAAGAAGGACAATGCAGGGAACTATAGACTGGTCAGCCTTACCTTAATTCCTTGGAAAATAATGGAGGGGATCCTCAAGGAATCCATTTTGGAGCACTTTGAAGAGGGGAAAGTGATCAAAATAGCCAACATGGACTCACCAGGGGCAAGTCCTGCCTGACAAATCTGATTCGTTTCTATGACGAGATAACAGGCTCTGTGGACGTGGGGAAGTCAGTAGATGTGATATACCTTGACTTCAGCAAAGCTTTTCATACAGTTTCACACAACATTCTAGTCCATAAGTTAAGGAAATATGGTTTGGATCCTTGAACTATAAGATGGATAGAAAGCTGGCTTGAAAGTCAGGCCCAATCGGTAGTGGTCAATGGTTCAATATTTGGGTGGCAATCAGTTTCAAGCTGAATACCGCATGGCTCAGTTCTGGGGCTGGTGTTGTTCAACATCTTTATTAATGACCTGGATAAGGGACTGGATTGCACCCTAAGCAAGTTTGCCATGACACAAAAATAGGGGGAGAGGTGGATACATTAGAGGGTAGAGAGAGAATCCAGAGTGTCCTGGATAAATTGGAGGACTAGGCCAAAAGAAATGTGATGGGGTTCAACAAGGAAAAGTGCAGAGTCCCACACCAGTGGCGGAAGAATCCCAAGCATTGTTATGTAAGGTGAGCAATAACATACAGACCCTTGATTTCAAAAGGGCAGACCAAATGGCTCTGCAGCAGTACAATGGAAAGCGACCTAGGGGTTATGGTGGATGAAAGGCTGGATATGAGTAAACAGTGTGCCCTTGTAGCCAAGAAGGCTAATGGCATACTAGGGTGCATTAGGAAGAGCATTTTGAGCAGATCTAGAGAAGTATTTATTCCCTCTATCCGGCACTGGTGAGTCTGCATCTGGAATATTGTGTCCAGTTTTGGGCCTCCCAGTATAAAACGGATGTGGATATGCTGGAGCAGGTTCAGTGGGGGGCAACAAAAATGATTAAGGTGCTGCAGCACATGACCTATGATGATAGGCTGAGGGATTTGGGTGTGTTTAGTTTACAGAAGAGAAGACTGAGGGGTGATTTAACAGCAGCCTTCAACTTCCTGAAGAGGAGCTCTAAAGAGGAGGGTGAGAAACTGCTCTCAGTGGTGTCAGATGGCAGAACAAGAACTAATAGTCTGAAGTTGAAGAGGGAGAGGTGTAGGTTAGATATTAGGAAAAACTACTTCAACAGGAGGATGGTGAAGCATTAGAATGTGTTGCCTAGAGAGGTGGTGGATTCTCCATCCCTTGAGGTTTTTAAGTCCCGGCTTGACAAGGTCCTGGCTGGAATGACTTTGTGGGAGTTGATCCTGCTTGAAGCAGGGGGCTGGACTAGATGACCTCCTGAGGTCCCTTCCAGCCTTATGATTCTGTGATACTGTGATTCTGTGAATGCACATAAACTTATAAAGGAACACTTTAACTTCCCTGCATGTTCAATAAAAAATGTGAAAGTAGCCGTTCTTCTACAAAAGTATTCTATCACAAGATTAAAGAGTGAGACATCTGAATTGGAATTCATTTGCAATTTTGAAATATTTAACCTCAGGCTTACCAGGGATTTTCAATATCTCATACATTACAAGGGCAATGTCCTTACCTTCGATATTCACAGGAATGACATGCATACCACTTAACTTACTTCTTCCTCTGGCCCTATTAATGATAGGTAAACCTCCTGATTCTTTTTTCCTTCTGCTCTCCTCCCTTCCCAACCCCTCCTCCTACACCACTATATGAATCCTGGGTTCTTATTATCTACTTCTATCACAAAATCTGAAGAAGTGGAGTTTACCCACGAAAGCTTATTACCTCATAAATAAATTTGGTAGTCTCTAAGGTGCTACAAGACTGCTTGTGTTTCTGTGAAGCTACAGATAACCATGGGTATCCCTCTGAGACTATTACTTTGATTTTAGAACAGCAAGATACAAATAGTACAGTGGCAAAATGGTTTGATCTTCATATGTTCTCTTATTTTAGTTTCTCTTTACACACTATCTCTCCCTCCTCCATTTTGTTTGTCTTTTCTGTCATTAGCGCAAAAAATGTTTTGTACCATGTAAAGGTTGTTCTGCAGCCTTGGGATCTGACTTGCGCCGGATGAGAGACTTTACTGGATGATAGGAGATCAATATTTTCTAGCACATTGTCAAAACTTCCACTGCTTACTGGGCTCCTAGAAGACATTTAGGGGTATATTAGCACTAAATAACAGCAAAGAACATGGGGAGCCAGTACTGGCGGCTGTAACTTTGAAGGACCATAGGAAAGTTGGCCACACCCATGACAAGTAGTTGTCTGGCAAACTAAAATCAGGCCAGAGAATGGAGTGTGCCACATTAGAGAGATCCAGATTAGATAGGTTCAATCCATAGTAAATATTTCACTGAATTAGGCTACTAGAAGTAATCCACCTTCAGGTTTCCTCTCCTTGAATGCACAGGATAAGATTTGGCTGAATAAAGCGCCATTGCATGGCCAATCTTCTGGTCAATGTTTTCCTCTGGATAACAACAGAAAAAATAGACTTGTGTTTCTTTGATGCTTTTAGTAAATATCTATATAATGGGAATTACAAAAAAATTCCACACAACCAGTTTGAGACGTCAAAATTCAAAGATCTGAAACTGAAGAAACAGCTCTGGAAAAATGAAGACTTTTCCATTTGATTTATAAATATTCTCCTTGATGTTTTTGTCTAAAATTATTTGTGGTGTACTATATAGTCTGAAAATCTGAAGAATCTTACTGAAATGTTCAGTTTTGTGTTTTGAAATCATACATGATAAGATTACTGGAAGCAACTTTTGTGTATGAAAGCTTTTTGTAACACTATTGGATTTGGTGAAATGAGAGAAGAAAACATAACTCTTAGACAATGAAACATTGATGGAAAAGGGTGAGGGGAATCCTTATTACGTTAACACTGTAAACAGAGTGCCTAAAGGCTAGCACAATCCTAATAGAACTAGGGGCCATTCTCCCTGATCTGGGATCGAGGTTCGGATTTCAACATCTGTGCCCCATTCTTTCGATTTCCTTTTGAAAGACGGCTTTACAATTGTGGACGCTTCTCCCACTCTTTCGAAAAAGGGCCGCTTATTTCGATATTTTGTGCATTTGTAGATCCAGCTTAAATGAACAATATTAAACAAAGTGTTTGTATTTCTAATGAGGAATGTATGACTGGGTGCAATTTACCCCCTATGCAACACTGCAGTCCAATGCTAACCCTAAAAATCATGGTTTAAAGGAGATATAAGTGGAATATAGCGTGGTTGTTTTGCTGGTCTTCATAGGGATGAGTCTGACTTGTAAACAGCATGGTCTGATTTTCTCTACATACAATCTTTTCCAACATGCTGAACAATTCATTACTCTCCTTGGAATTTTTGTACCACTTGAGTACTTCAAATTGCTATTACCCTCAGTAGATTCCTGTAACTCTTATGGAGTATACAGATTTTTGTTCTTTTATTATTGTCCCATTAGATCTTCCAGGTACTGAATCAATTGATACGCTCTTTTCTCACATCTTTCCAAGTTGTCAACCTATTCTTGATACTGAAGCACTAAAAATCGTATGCAGTGATCTGCATGCCCACTACTTCCATGAAAATTAGGACTGTCATTTTCCAATGGTACAGCTTGCATTATTTCTAAGACTGAATCTCATTCTATTTTCTGCCAAAATGCTAATGTCTCTTAGGCTACGTCTACACGTGCACCCAACTTCGAAATAGCTTATTTCGATGTTGCGGCATCGAAATAGGCTATTTCGATGAATGACGTCTACACGTCCTCCAGGGCCGGCAACGTCGATGTTCAACTTCGACGTTGCTCAGCCCAACATCGAAATAGGCACAGCGAGGGAACGTCTACACGCCAAAGTAGCACACATCGAAATAAGGGAGCCAGGCACAGCTGCAGACAGGGTCACGGGGCGGACTCAACAGCAAGTCGCTCCCTTAAAGGGCCCCTCCCAGACACACTTTCATTAAACAGTGCAAGATACACAGAGCCAACAACTAGTTGCAGACCCTGTATATGCAGCACGGACCCCCAGCTGCAGCAGCAGCAGCCAGAAGCCCTGGGTTAAGGGCTGCTGCCCACGGTGACCACAGAGCCCCGCAAGGGCTGGAGAGAGAGTATCTCTCAACCCCCCAGCTGATGGCCGCCATGGAGGACCCCGCTATTTCGATGTTGCGGGACGCGGATCGTCTACACGTCCCTACTTCGATGTTGAACGTCGAAGTAGGGCGCTATTCCCATCCGCTCATGGGGTTAGCGACTTCGACGTCTCGCCGCCTAACGTCGATTTCAACTTCGAAATAGCGCTCAACACGTGTAGACGTGACGGGCGCTATTTCGAAGTTACTGCCGCTACTTCGAAGTAGCGTGCACGTGTAGACGCAGCCTTAGTCTTATTTTATTATTTCTTTGTCCTCCCTGGTAGTTGTAGTACATCCCAATGTAATATCATCTGCAAATTTAATTAATAAACTCTTTACTCCTTCTTCCATATCAGAGTAAAAAAAAAAGTCCAATAAAACATGGTCTAACAATAAGCCCTCCAGCTTCTTGTTGGATGCAACCCTAATTTAGTACCTTTCTGTTTTATGTCTGTAAGTCAGCTTTCAGTCCATGTGGCTGTCTTCATATCCATACCTATCTGAATTAATTTTGTAAGTAACACTGTGAGGCTCTCTATAAAATACTTCACTTACAAGATACCACTTAACCTGAAATTATGTCATTTACTGATTTTAAATAGATTAAAAATGGAATCAAGCACATCTGGCCAGCATCTTTTTTTTTTTTCTTATGATTCTGTTAGCTATTTGCCGACTTGGAACTCCTCAATTCCATCTTGAAACATTCAGTCCATTATCCTACTTTGGACTGAAGATAGCAGTTTCTATCCAGAAAATCCAGGGACTTAAATCTTCCCTGCTTTGAACTGAAATAAAAATTGCTGTACTATTTGCATTTTCACTAGTATCATCATGACTTTTCAGAAATAGTTATGGCAAGTGACATGTAGGCAGAGCTTCTGATTTGTATGTGTACTACAATATTCAGGTTTTTCCTATCTACGAGAATATTTGGTACTTATGTAAACTTTTTAGTGGGGCTGTTGATTAATTGGGGTTAAGTCATATGATTAACTAATATTTACATATAGTTTAGAGAAAATCACTATTAATCACAATTTTAATTGCACTATTAAAATAAAATACCGACTGAAAATTATTAAATAATTTGTATGTTTTTGTACAGTTTCAAATATGTTGATTTCATTTACAAGAGTGCAAAGTATACAAAACTTACCATATGCTATTTTATTACAAATATTCACATTGTAAAAATTATACACACAATAAACAGTATTTTAATTTATGTCATGTAAGTACCATAGTGAAAACTCTTTATCATGCAACTGCAATTTACAATTTTATTATGTAATTGTATTCAATAGCAAAACTATGTAAAACTTCAGAGTTTACAAATCCACTTTGTCCTACTTCTTGTTCAGGTTATCTTTAAGGCTATGGTTACACTACAGCGAGGTGAAAAACTCTTTACTGTCAATAGAAGTCTCTGTTGGAAGAGATTTCCCAACAAAACTTCTGTTGACGGAATGCAGCCACACACAAAAACCAATGAGAAGATCACTCTGCACTCTCTCAACAAAACAGGCACCTGGAAGCACAGCAGGCAGGGCTGCCCATTGTTGTGGTTGCTCTGTCTGTCAAGAGAAGGCCTCCCCAGAGTGTCCACACAGCTTTTTTGCCAACAGAGCCTGTCAACAAAGGTGTTCTTCCTCATCTGGCAGAGGCATAAGATTGTCAGCAAATGTGCCAGGTTTTTTCGACATACTGTCAACAAATCCCATTTTGCGTGTGGCTGTTACACTAGTTTTGTTGACAGAACTGGGATTTTGCCAGCAAAACTCACTCGTGTAACCATAGCCTCAAAGAAACATCATTGTTTACATTTATGCGAGACAATACTTCCCAGTTCTTATTTATAAGGTACGTAAACGTTAAAGCAAACATTTAAATGGGTCTTTTATATTCAGCATTGCTAGATAATTACACATCAGGTATGCAAAACATTTTTATTCCTCTTCATGCTTTGGCCTTCATTCCAGAGCACATGCTTTCATGCTGATGACATTTCTTAAAAAAAGAACGTGTTAATTAAATTTGAGACTGAACTCCTTGGGGGAGAATTTTATGTTTCCTGCTCTGTGTTTTACCTACATTCCACTATATACGTCATGTAGTAGTAGTCTCAGATGATGACCACGGACACGTTGTTCATTTGAAGAAGGTTGGATTTGACAAAATACTAGGAAAATACCAATGTGAGATTTCTAAACACAGCTACAACACTCAAACCAAAATTTATGAATCTGAAATGCTTTCCAAAATCTAAGGAGAAAGGGGTGTTAAGCACACTTTCAGAAGTCTTAAAAAAAACAACACTCTGATGCAGAAAATACAAAATCCAAAGCACCAAAAAAAAGAAAATCAGTCTCCTGTTGGTGGCATCTGACTCAGATTATGAAAATAGTATGTGTTGGTCTCCACTGTTTTGGGTTGATATTGAGCAAAACCCATCATCACCATGGATGCACGTCCTCTGGAATGGCAGCTGAAGCAAGAGGTGACATATGGTTCTCTGTAACATCTGCCACATAAATATCTTGCAATGTTGGCCACAGCAGTGCTATGATGAGAATGACTGTTCTCACTTTCAGGTGACATTGTAAACAAGAAGCGGGCGGCTTTATCTTCTGCAGATAGAAGCAAACTTGCTTGTCTGAGTGATTGACCAAACTAGAAGGTGGACTAGTGGGCTTATGATTTTTACATTGTTTTATTTTTGAACACAGTTTTCATATACATAATTGTATATTTGTTAGGTTCAACTTTCATTATAAAGAGATCGCATTACAGTACCAGTATCGAGTGAACTAAAAAGAATGCTATTTATTTTATTTGTACAGTGTAAGCATTTAAAAATATGGAGTGAGCACCGTACATTTTGTGTTTTGGGTTGTGATGGAAATCAATATGTAGAAAATGCGGGAAAATCTGAAAATACTTATAAAAGTTGCATTATCTTTTGTTTATCAATATGATTAATTGCATGATTAATCACAATGTCTGTTTCTACACATGCCACTTTCTCTGAAAGTGGCAAGTTAATAAACAGCTTGAAATATGCTAATGAGGCACATATGTAAATTCATGACACCTCATTAGCATAAGGTCACATGATTTGGAGTCTGGAAGACAGTCTTCTGGACTCCAAAATGGCATGCAGAAGCACAGCCCCTGGAGGGGGGGTCTTCCAAAGGAAACCCTCCTTCTGGAGGTCCCTTCTTCCAAAAAATATTCAGGAAAAAGGGGCCTCCGGAAGAAGGACTTCCTTTCGGAAGACCGCCCCCCCCCCAGGCCCACGCTTCTACATGCCATTTTGGATTCTGAAAGAGCGTTTTCTGTACTCCAAATCATGTGAACTTATGCAAATGAGGCTCTGGGAATTTACATGCATGCCTCATTAGCATATTTTGGGCTGTTTATTAGCATGTGTAGAAACAGCCAAAGAGCTTTTTAATTACTTGAGAGCCTTTGTGAGGGAAAAAAGTGGAAGACATATGTGAAGAACTAGGGGTAGAAGTGATATCTGATGGTGACCAGAGCAGTGGAAAATTCTGTCCCAAGGGTATGAACTTGCAGCTGCAGAGTGCGTGATAAGAAAGCCTGTAAATTGCTTAAATATTTATGACAATGCTAGATGTATTATTTTAGCCTTTAGCATATGTGACTGGAGGTATGGAACTGATAACTGTCCCTCCATCAACTGGGTGTAACAGTACCCCCTTCCCTTATGACTTCCAGACTTCACCGTTGAACCAGGCATTGGTGTCACAGAGTCCTCCACAGGTTTGTTCATGGTCTTCTTGGGGTCATAAGCTGAAGGGACATAAGCGTCTTTCCTTAGGTTTTGGGATAATATGCCTGGGGTGCTGTTTGCTGATATCCCTCAATAAATATTGTCAGCTTTCTGGAGACTGAGTGTGTCTTTTTCACTTGTGAATCTGGCAATATGACCTTACTTTTTGCCATAAATGCAGTAAATGTGAGAAAGCTTCATGAGCCTTATTTTGTGAGGGAGAAAAGCTGCTGTGCATAAAGTTTACCTAAAGTGCCTAAGGTGACCCAGAGAGTCTATGGAAGGAATGGGAACAGAATTTAACTGTTGAATCCTGTGATTCATGCCCTGGACCACAACAGCTTCATGATATATCTAAATAAACAAAGTAATAAAAGTGTTGGCAATATTGTAGCTAAGAAAACTAATTGTGTATGGCCTTGTATTTTCATATTAGCAACTATATTATAAATCTTTGGTACTTCTCTTCTCTGCACTTTCTCAATTATCTGTGTTTATAGTCGTCCTAAAATATTTGGTCAGAATCAAAAAGTGCTTTAAATATATGTATATTTTAGATAAAATAATTAAAATTGGAATGTGTAGTATGAAAATGTAACTGGCACAGATGTGTGTTTCACAGTTCCATGCAGTGGCACTTACACCACTCACAAAGAGAAAGAAAGTGTCTCTTCTATGGCCTTAGTTGAAAGGAAACTGGCTTTTCATTCAAACTGTAGAGGCTAATGCACTAAGCCAGGGGTGAGCACACTTTTTACGTTGGGCCCCACATTTTGTCCCTGCAATTATCTGGTCCCCAACCTCTGATGCCAGATGGCCTTGGAAGCGAGTGGTGGTGTTCCAGAAGTGATGTACTGACCTCCTTCTGCAACAGTGGCAGCTAAGCCCCACCCTGGGGGCAAGCGGACAGACAACAGATAAATCAGCTTTTTGAATGCCACTCTTTCTTTTGAAAAGCTTGGCTTTTATTTTCTGTTTATTCAGTGAAGAGAGATGAGCAAACTTTTTTTTTTTGTTTATATAAATCTCCTTTCATACTGATTGTGTCTCATGGGATCATTTAGTGGACCCTGGCACTTAAGAGAAAGAGGTTGATAGTAATTGTGCTAGTTTTGTAATTTACACCTGCTTCTTATAGTAAGGGATTCTCAGCAGCAATGAAACTTTAAACAAAATATGTTCCTCTCTTTTTATCAGACTCTCAGAATTTTTGAAGCTTGCCCAGCCCAGGAGGCCTGAAGGAATTAGGTCTGACCATGACTTATAGAGCCTCTAGTCCTATAAGTGTTGGGCAGGCCGTGTGCAGTGGAGAGTTCTTCCTGAGTTCTCCCGAACACTCAGCCAATGCTGCTCAATTCCTCACTGGAGGGTCATTAATCAAGCTGCTCTCCTGCAGCAAGGCTACGTCCTTCTCCTGGGAAAGACACCTAGGGTGAGCTGGTGCCTTGGGAAAAATAAAAATAAATACATCAATAAATATAAGAAAAAGAAAACAGGATACAGTTCTTAGCAGAGCTCAGCACAATAGGAAGAGAGGGGCTGTGGGGAAAGTAATGGAAGCTGAGAGGGAAGAGCATCTGGATTGCACTTCACACCCCCCCTTACAAAATGTCGTGCACTGCCCACTTTTCACATCCCTGCACTGAGCAACAGAGGCTCCTGGTTTGAGTCTACCTGTGTGCAGTTACAGAGACATAGACAAGCATACCTATGGTTTAAGGATCAGCTAGAGAATTTTGTGGTCAGAATGTTTCTGTATTTATTAAGCTCCCCAATGCAACACACCCTGGTCCTCTCTGATAACTGTGGAGGATCAGGAACACTACAACCAGTACACATCTCTATTTTCTTTGTAACATAGTATTAAAGCAAATTATAAAGTAATGTGTACGTACAAACACCAATTTTAAACACATTTCATATTTTTAAAGCTATTTGTGATACTCATTTTACTCATTTATCACATTTAAATAGATCTGAGAGGAGTTCTAAAGATCAAGTCTTCTACATGTGTTGAGTTTTCATGTGGAGTTCCTGGTGGAGATGTGCCTTATTTTCTGACAGAGTCCCAAATCCTCTCTTTTTTTTTTCTTGTTATGAAATAATGAGGATTAACCTGATTCCTCTGGAGAAGTTTCCATCAGGATCAGGGAATTTCTACCAAGTTATGAACTTTCCAAAAGTCAGATGTCTTTGATCTACTATTTTTCAGAACCTCCAAAAATCAGGGCATTCAGGTGACTAAATATGGATTATAGGAATATTGCTTTAAAAACTCAGATTTGAAAATTTGCTTAAGACCATATAGTTAGTGGCAGAACTGGAAGAGACAACATGGGTTCTAGACTACTAAAACATTGTCCTAACCACTCTTGTACAACCCAGTGAAATAAAAAACACAAGACCTTTAGTAAGTTGTTGGTTACCCAACTGAAGCTACCAGTTGTTTTTATACAAGCATTTAAAAATTAACCCTTCACAGAGCATTTGCAGTGATGGTTTTAATTTAGGTAGTTCATTATAATCAGTTTAGCTTCTTTACCGATTTTGCTAAACTTGTAACTACTTTGGATTCTTTCATTCCTATTAGATTGTTGCTGCATTTGTCCATCAAAGAATGAAAGCTCTTCCTGTCTTTTACTTATGAATCCTGACACATTATTCTTTAACTAGCTAAAGGCATCTTCCCTGCTAGCAATTCTGTTGTATATAAGAACTCCTCGGCTGTGTCTACACTTGCATTCTTCTTTCGAAAGAGACATGAAAATGAGGGAAATCAAAAGTGCAAATGAGGTGCAGATTTACATATCTGGCACCTCATTTGCATATTCTTTCAAAAGAAGAAAAGCAGTGTGGAAGTGGCTCTTTAGAAAATAAACCCCATCTTCAAAAGAGCCCTTCTTCCCTTTTTTTATGGGAAAAAGGGTTCTTTCGAAGATGGGGTTTACTTTCAAAAGAGCTGCATCTACACTTCTTTTCTTCTTTCAAAAGAATAATATGCAAATGAGGGACCAGATATGTAAATGTGCACATCATTTTCCTCATTTGCATGCCTCTTTCAAAAGAGGAATGCAAGTGTAGATGCAGCCCTTATAAAGGAATGAGTGCTGTTGCAGATTTAAAAATCACAGATATATTGTCAACTGAAGCATAAGAAGACAGACATTGGCTCAAACGCAGAATACAATTTCACAAAAGGACAAAATCGACCCCTTTCTTCCCAGTTTGAATAACACTAGCTTCAAGATTTCAGTTTTTATCCTGCCAATTTAGTTTAGATAACCCCTTTCTAAAGATTTGGCAGAGACTTTTTACGTTCAAGTAAATAGTTAAATTTTGATGTTTGACACTGATATACATGATCATCACTAACACTATTAATTGCAATTCATCAGTAGCAGAAAGGTCCACATGCAGAACTGAATTAACATTTTATATATTTTTTCATGAAAAATGATTCACAGGCATTAATAAAAATATCCCCTACTTCAACAAATGTCTTTTAATTTGTTTGAATCTCAAGTGTTTGAATTGACAATTAAAAGTATCTCAGTCAATGTAAATATTATCCTTGAAAGTTAGTCTAATACTTTCTTTAGGTGAGATAAATATGAACATATAAAATCCCATAGGCAGAACTTCCAAGTTCAGTTAGGCCTCAAGCCTTCAACGTGTTCCGTACAGTTACATACCTGCCTCCGTGTAAAACCCTACTGAAGAGGATAACTTTCAGGACTAGGTCATACTAGGATAAAACCTCTTTATATTTGTTTCTGCTTTGGAGGGGGTTTTTTGTTTGTTTTGTTTTGTTTTTATTGATTTGATTGTATCAGTATATATTTTGCATTGGCAAAGAACAGTGCAGGTTGAATCTCTCTAGTTCAACATTCTGTGGTCCAGCAGCAAACATGGTCTGGCATGATTTTTGTTAGATGGACACCCACTTACCGCGGCTGTGGCAGTTTCCCCTAGTCACATAAAGTGCTGTTATTTAATCCTAATTTGCCCCTAAATGTGTTCTAAGAGCCCAGTAATCAGTGGGATTGTTGGCAATGTTGCTAGACAATAATGACTTCACATGGTTCAGCAAATGTCTGGTCCTGAGGGTGTTGGACTAGCGAGTTTCAACCTCTACTTGGAAGAAAGGGCTCAAGTGCAAACCACGTAAACATTTTTTTTTCATTTGTTTTTAACTCTATAGTGAGCTTGATGAAGTGTGAATAAAAGACATTGGGCTGAGACAGTGATGGGAAACTGGGTAATGTTTTTTAAAGGGATGCCTGTAAAGGAGATGAGGTGGGAATGGCAGTGGCACTACACAGTGAATAAAAAGTATCTGAGAGGTAGCCATGCTAGTCTATAGCTTTGAGAACAACAAAAAGTCTTGTGGCACCTTATAGACTAACAGATATTTTGGAGCATAAGCTTTCATGGGCAAAGATCTGCTTCATCAAAATGGCAGATTTTTCCTCATTTGTTCCATGAAGAAAAGCCTCTACTAAGTTCCATTGTGGTTGTCTGTCAAAGGAACTAACCTGCTAAATCACTGCTATAGGTGCCTCATGAAGTAAATGGAAAGGAGAAAACAAAGATCTGTACATGCTGAGGAAAAAGGCCTATGACTGTGAGTTTCAGAGCCCAGGCCAATTGTGAACTCATGCTATGTGGTTAAAAATAGCCATACTAACATGCCCCCCACCAGCCTGAATAGTTGATCAGATTTCTGAGACTCCCAGCAACCGTGTTCTTTTTTTTTTTCAATGTAGACTTAGGCTTAAAATCATGCTGAATTTCCACATTTTGTTAAATACTTGTAGTAAATAGAAGAATTTCACTTTTAAGGAAAGATTTGTCATAGTAAATCCAGATGGACAGAAGTGTGATATTTTAATAAAATTGTAAATAGACAGCAATTAAAAAGCGGATATCGCAAGAATCTTTTTCCCCCACCTGTCTCCCCCACCCCACACACTTCACAGGCACACACAGCTCCATAGAGGAGATGTGACAAGGAAAACCATGCTGCCAAATTCAGTTGTCTAGGATACCAACTCCAGGTTGTAACAATTAATGTATTAATCTATACTACAGAGTTATAATATATGAAGACACACATCTCACAGAGCTGGAAGGGGTCCCCGGCAATCATCAAGTTCAGTACCCTGCCCTATTGGCAGGACCAAGTACCATTTCCCCTTTTTTCCTTTAAATATATTTTGCTCTAGATCCCTAAATGGCCCCCGCCTCAAGCATTGAACTCACCTGCCTGGGTTTAACAGGTCAATATTCAAACCACTGAGCTATCTTAATAAACTGCTCATTAATTATGAGGAAAACATTTGCTTTTCCTCTAGCTTGCACAAAATAATAAAGAAAATTTTATAGTCACTTTTTCTTCATACAATTGGAAGATTTAAGTAATGAATGTAACACTTTATGTAATGCAATATACTTAAAATAAATAATTCACATGTTTAGCATTGCATTTAAAATAAGTTACTTACCTCACTGGTGTGTTCTTCTTTACCTCACTGGAGGAGAGGAGTGAAGAAAGAAATATTGTTCTTTTTTCTAAATTGTTAAATCCAGATTTATGTTGAAAATAATATTTTACTGTGAAAAGTAAAGAGAATTAAGACAGCATTTTCAAAAAAAAATACTAATGATGTATGATATGTGTATTATTCCTATATAATACATACTACAGGCACAAAGTAATTGTTCATAGTTCTGAAAAGTTCAATTTTCTGTTTATTTATATTGCTACTTTGACATATCTTTTGTCATGTCAGTTTTCCTCAGAGCAAAGATAAGTTTGTTTTATATATGCTTGTCATAAGTAAAGAGGTTAGCTTTCATTGCTGTGACATAAACTGAAGTCTCTGTGGCAATTATTGTGCTTATCTGCTGAACAGGTCTGCAATAGTCATGGCTATTATAACATGACATCAAAGTCACGATGAGAATACACATTATTGCATGCACTACATTGCAGAGTATTAGTCTTTACAGAATATTAATAAGAACAAAGCCAACATGACAAGGGATTTAACTGGTTGTTGTGACTATTACCAGAAATACAAGAACCACAACACTAAATATGTATTTTTGGGTTTTCATGAAACAAACAAAATAATACGTTCACCTTTTGTAGGGTGTGTCTACACTAGGACCTAACTTCAAAGTTAACTTTGAAGTTAGGCACTACATCAAAGTAAACAGCAGAGAACTTACACACATTTTCCCTTTGTTTGAAGTTGACTTTGAAGTAGGGAGCCCAACTTTGAAGCCCTCACTCCATTCACAGGAATGGAGTAGTGTCCAAATTCGAAATTTTACTTCAAAGTAGGGTGTGTGTAGATGCTCAACTTCAAAGTTGCTTGTATCAAAGTTGTACTTGGAACTAAGCAACTTCGAAGTTATTTTTGTAGCGTAGACACAGCCATAGTGTATTATTCTGTAGAGTTCCATACACAGCCTGCATATGTCATACTGCCTTGTCTGTGAATCTGGGTAAACAAAACTTAAGGTTTACAGTAAGCCCATTGCTAACAGTGATTTGGATCCGGTTCTACAGAAGGTTTTGGAATGAATGAGCAATTGCTTTTCACCTGTAAAAACTGTTCCTCTGGATTGTCTTTTGAAGACAAGCTATGACAAGGTAGCTTCTCAGTGCTCTTTGATACACCTGGAAAAGGCTAGCTAATTCTTCCTCGATATATTTTATAGGTTACAGTTATCCTCTTCTCCAGATCAAAGGGTAATTTGTTGCAAGATGGATAAGATCTGGGTATGCGAGATTTCGTTTCAAATAAGGTAACCTCTTTTGTGCCTCAGGTCACAAGAAATACTCAGCACAAAAAAAAAATGCATCTGGTTCTGCATCATACATACTGATCGTATAACCTAACAATAACATTTCTTTTTTATGGATGTGTAACATTTCCCATTATGAGTTTTTTCAAGTGCTTAGGGCACTGGCAAACATTACTCATTCAGATAGAAATTGTTCATACCACATCTCTTCTTCAAACTGCTGGGTATCGGGGGCATGAGTGGGGACTAAGAGGTGGTAGATATGCCAGTGAAAAGGTTCAGGGTTGCTGAGAAAAGTGAAGGCAGATGTTGTTTTGCCCACATGAAAAAACTACTTTATTTGTAAAGCTCTAGTGCAGGGGTCAGCAACCCATGGCACACATGCCACCATTGTCATGTGAGCCAATTTTTAAGGGCACGTGGCAGGAGCTCAGTCCTGCCCCTCCCAGCCCATGCAGCACAAGTGGGCTGGAGGGAAGGGCCACTGCAAAGGCCCCCACGGGAGTGAGCTAAATGAGGGCAGTCTGAGTGGGATGGAGGGTTCAAGAAGGGATGGTGATTGGGGTTTTGGTTCGATGTAAGGTGAAGCAGTGGATTGGGGGTTCAGCAGCAGGCTGGAGGTGAGAGGTTTGGGTAGGACTGAGGGTTCAGGAACAGGCTGAGGGTGGAGATCTGGGCAGGAGGGGATGAAGGAGTGGAGGAGAGGATCTGGGAGGGTCTGGGCAGGAGGAGGGGGAAGAAGCAGGCTGGGTGACGAAAGGACACATCTCCCTGCAGCATTGTTTCCGCCCTCTCCCCCAGCTGGTAGTGTCCCCCTACGTAGGGCCTGCAGCAGCTCTGCTCCCACCCTGTAGGGCTGCCTGCCAGACCAGCTGAGAACAGCAAAGTTGCCTGACCAGGGAACACAGAATAAAAGACATTCAACCCATATTAAAATCCTGGACATTTTTATGTATTTAAAAAAAAAACACAAAAAACAAACAAAAAAATCCTCAGCCAGATGGAGATTTAAAGAACAAAATGGTAAAGTGCTGCATCTTTATTTATTAATGAAGCTGTTGTAAGTGGAACTATTAATTACTTTTAAAAGTATCACTGGCATTTGAGCCATAGAAAGAGGTCAAAACATCAAATTTCAGCACTCTGCCTCAGAAACTTTCCTGACCACTGCTCTAATGTCACCATGTTCTGGAACAGGGAGCTAAAATTTGGTGTGGCAGAGATAGTGTGTAACAATGGATTTAGGGAAGTGTTTTTTTTTTTTCCCTCATTTTCCCATGGAACTCTATCTGAATTGTCAGTACTATGAATCTCTGAAAACTGTTGTTTACATGTGGCCCATGGAAGAACAGCAACTCATGCTGTCCACCTCCAACAAAGATACTATTTCCACTGAACATTGGAGCCCAGGGCTGGAGGGACTGTGCAGGACTTTCCATGTGATGGATCCTTCATGCATCAGGGAGCTGACATGGGACAAAAAAGAGAGCATGTCTTATGGCAACCGTGAGCAGAACTGAAGCAGAAGCAGAAGAAGTCAAGGTAATGAAAAGCAGGTGCAAAACTGGTGTGTAAGCATGGGCCTTTCTGTTATTTTCAGCTTCACTCCCCACAAAAACACCCAGACTGTAGACTACCTTCAGTCTTCATCAATTTTCACAAGTTTCCACAACTCCCTGCTTTGTAGAGAGAAAAAATAGTTCTCACCCACTCCACTTTTCTGAGGCAATGTCTACAGTTGCCCCCTTGTTTGAAGGGGGCATAGCAATCAGGGTGATGGGAGATTACTAATGAAGTGCTGAGATGCATATGCAGCACTTCATGAGGCTAATTATCCCTCGCAGCAACTTCAAAGTGTCAAACTTGGAAGCACCAGCTTGCATGTAGCTGTGGGTCAGCCGTGGGTACTTCCAAGTGCCCGTGCTACTTCAAAGTGCCTTTACTCTATAACATTTTGAAGTAGCGAGCAGCGACATGACAAGCTGGCACTTCAAAGTTTGACACTTTGAAGTTGCCATGGGGGGAGAATTAGCCTAATGAAGTTCTGCATATGTTCCACAGAACTTCATTTGTAATCTCCCATCACCCTGATTGCCACGCTCCCTTCAAAGAAGGGGACAAGTGCAGACATAGCCTAAATGTACCAGATCTAAAGGCTTGGATTTGATGTCTGTAAGAATTAGACAACACTACTATTTTAAAATGAGAATAAAGCCTTTTATTCCAGAATATCTCTATTGCTCTTCTGTCCAGCAAACAGCTATGAAAAACACTGGCAAAGCATGATTCATAACCCTTCAGTTGGAGTCAACAACAAGGACAACATTCTCCTACCATTTTCTTCATTAACACAAGTGGCCTGTGATTTGCTAATGGTTCCAACCAGGAGGATAATGCATGAGTAGTTAGGGAAGGAGGTCTATTTAATTGAACAAGATGGAATTTTTATTGTTTTAATTTGCTGTTTTAAGATCTAGGGATGAGATCCACAAAGGGGCATACAAGATGTGATGCTGAGTGTCACAGTGCCTAACTTTTAGATAACTAGAAAATCAGCGGCATACCAAAGTGATTCATACTGCCTGAGTTAGGTACCTGGCCCTCAGACAATGGATAGGGGAGAAATACGTGCCTTAGAGTATGATCTATGAAGGCAGCACAATATGCAGGGAATCATATAAGGTAATCAATGGAGGATGTCAATCAGAAGGGTCTGTCCTAAGCCCCACCGTTCTCTCAGTTATAGGATCTTAAGTCTAGGCTGCAGGAATGGTCCTATCTCTGCTCTCAATGATCTGTAAACTGGTGGGGAAGGGAAATAGTCATCTGGCTGTGTAAATTGCATATGGGGACTTGATGCGGCTGATATGCTCAGAGGCTGCCTTCCAAGATGAGATAAATTGTAGAGAAATTCTTACTCTTTCACTGGACCATTAAATATTTAATTATCCAAGGACTTAAATTAAGGCAGAAAAACCTAGCGAAAAAGAGCAGCTAGAGAGAGTTTCATGAGGGAGTTCCCCAGGTGAAGGAGGAGTAGTTATGACAGCCTTGGGGTGCGTCTACACTTGCATTCCTCTTTCAAAAGAGGCATGCAAATGAGGTAAATAAAAAATGCAAATGAGGTAAAAACTTGCAATTTTGATTTATCTCATTTGCATATTCTAAATTTGAAAGAGCTTCTGTCGAAAGAAGAAAGTCGGTGTAGATGCTGCTCTTTCAAAGGTAAACCTATCTTCAAAAGAATCTTTCTTCCCTATATTTAATTTCTTCCCTCTACTTAATTGTTTCCAAGGTGGGGTTTACTTTCAAAACAGCAGCATCTACACTGGCTTTCTTCTTTCGAAAGAAGCTCTTTCAAATTTAGAATATGCAAACGAGGTGTAAACTATGCAAATTTATACCTCGTTTGCATTTTTATTTGCCTCATTTGCACACCTCTTTCGAAAGAGGAATGCAAGTGTAGATGCAACCTTAAGGTAAGTGATTCTCTGTAACGTGGTTTTTTTCCTGATTTTGTATCCTGAACATTCATTTGATATAGATTTTGGTATTTAATTAGTAAATAGCTTTGGAATGCCACTCAGTACTTGTACCTTTTGGGAACATTCCTGCTACCTCCCCAGCCCTTAATGTAATTTCACAAATGTTATATAAGATCTTTCAGGAAGATCTTATCCCTCTTAAATAAATACTCAGACATTGCAACTTTGGATTTTTTATGAGACTTCTGTATTGTGGTATGCCAAAGTCTTCCTAAAACTTTGATAATTTACCTTCCTCTTATATAGAGAGTCTAGAAACCTAGCTCAGGGTTTCTAGGTTTTGCTGACTGGCTAAACACCAAGAAGTTGCAAAGCCTGAGGGCTTGTCTTCACAGAGTGTCGTGATGCTTTAGTAAAGATGCTAATAACTGGAAAGATTGTCACATTGCTGTAGTTAGTCAACCTCTAAAAGAAGGAGTTGTTATAGATTACGTATAACTATGCTGCTCAGGGGTATGGATTTGTTTACATGCGTCAGCAATGTCATTATGCCAATATGTATCTGTAACACAAAGCTTGTCTATGTCCCTTGGTGACTTTGGACACTAGTTAGTGGAACTCTTGTCCATTCTGGAAAAAATAAATCACACCACTTTACTTTTCACACTTAGTAAGGGTAGGCATACAGCTGTGGTGTCCAAAAAACAGCTTCTCTCTCAGGCTATGTCTACAAGAGATGTCTCTGTCAACAGAAGTCAGTGTCAGAAGAGATTTCCTGGCAAAACTTCTGTTGCTGGATTGCGTCTGCACATAAAAGCAGATCAAAAGAGCAACCTGCTTCATTGACAGAGAGCAGCCAGACTGCCCAGCCCTCTCTCGATGGAATGGCTGACCAGAAGTTCTTCAAATAGGACTGCCCAGTGAACTGGAAGCCCTGTCTGTTGTCAAAAGGGCCCTGGAGCATCTAAATGGCTCTTTTGTTGACAGAACACTATTGAGAGAGGGATTATACCTGAACAGGAAGCAATATAACTGTGAGCAGATGTGCTGAGTTTTGTCAACAAATTGTTGACAAAGTGCATTTTGCATGTAGATGCCCCCCATTTTTTCTTGACAAAAGCCCAGTTTTGCTGGGAAAAGCATCTCATGTTGACATAGCCTCAGAGTGAAGAGATAATAATTATTTCCCTTTCCTCATTGTTTCAGTGTACAATCCTGTATCTTGTTGTAAGAAGGTAGAGGGTGCTCAAACAAAAGGTCTCGCTGTTTCACACAGCTCTCTGATCATTCACCAAGCTACCTGGACTGGACAAGGATTAGCAACCTGTGAATCTTATTCCTACACCTCCTCACACCCAGCACACATATGCCAGTAAGGTAAGAAGGTCACACAAGGGAGTAAGGTGGTTTGGTATGCCCTCCCACATTCTTGCATGGAAGATTTTGCACTGTTACTCTTAATCTGCCAGTTCTTAGGTTCAAAAATCCCTTGTGAATTTATTGTGAATAATTTATTCCATTTGTTTAGAAAACAGAGAGACACAACCAGTATTTCTTTTTCCACTGTACAAACCAATCTGAGATCATTTGGATCTTTTTTTGCAGCTGTTCCTGTTCACATACACATAGATTGTTCATAAAGTCAGTGCTGAGGCACCTTCTATGATGAGATTCTTTATTCCAAGAGAATAGTAATTAATTTGCTTTCAGGACAAGACAAAATAGCTTAATTTTAAAAGAAGTCCTTTGCAGAGGCAGAAAATGAATCTAAACTAAGTATTATAGGAGAGTCAATATTGATTATTAGAGCAAAGATGTGCTACTTGACGCATTAGAACTTTTGATTACAGTAAATTTTGTCACTATAATCTCTCATCACTTGCTAAAATGATAGAACACTTTTGTAGAATTAATATGTCACTACAATGGAACCACTTAAATAAAAATGGCACTTCACTGATGCAGCTGGGATGGCAACTTGAGGAACAGAGTACTGCTATTTTAGCAATTTTCTTGTATAACTAATAGCTCATTATTTTCTATACACAGACGCTTTTAATTCTCTTGCGCAATTTGAAATCATGTCTCACACTAGGAGTGCCACTTTCACATCATTTTTAACTGCCTTATCCTTTAAATACAAAGGGTATTTATACAGGTAAGTGGGTTGATTAAACAAAGCACATTTAAAATACAACACGTAAGAGTTAACCCCTTTTCCAAAATCTTATGGCTGCAAGTAGAAGGTGACCCCAAATTAGGACTAGCAGATGTAAATGTACTGCTGTAGGCCTGAGGGACATAGGAGTTGCCTAACTTGTCAGACCAGTTGTTATTCTAATTCACTGTCTGTTCTCTGGCAAAAATACTTGAATAGAAAATATGCCTTACCCCAAAATGGACTTTTTCCTTGTAACTCTTGTTCCATGAAATATGTTTGACGTGAAAAAAAAATCTTTTAAAATTCTCATAGCTTTAGATGTTATCTTTACCCAGAAGTGGACTGGCAATTTAGCTGAAGGCCCTTAAGCACTTGACTTCAATGATATCTTATGGCGGTGAGTTCCACAGCCTATTTTCTAATTTAATGAAATGTTTCTTGTTTTCTTATAGTGAGAGAATGAACAGAGGTTCTCATGCATGATTTCTCATATCTTTGTCACTGTTAGTTACCTCTCTAAATTAAACAGTCCCAACTTTTAAATATCTTAGTTATTCTTTTTAGTATTCTGGTTTACATCTTCTGTTTCTGATATAATCTTGTCGAGGTAGGGTGACTAAAACAGAGTATAATATACTAGATGAGGATAGCTGCATCATTGATTTGTATAATGATATGTTTTGTATTGTTCTCCATCTTAATATTGTTGAGTTTATTGTTTTGTTTTAACAACTGCTGAAATTTAAGTAGATGTTTTCCCTCAATTGGCCCTGACAGTCCCTAGATCTTTCCCACATGAATTTAGAATCCAATAAATTTAGTTCAGTTACCTATATTTATCACTGATGTAATTTCACTGACTTCTACAGAATTATACTAAAGATTATTTTAACCCATTCTTCAAATACAGAATGACTCTCCCTAATCTGGAACTTTCTCGTCCTGTAGACTTCATGGGTGCAGCCAAGTTTTCCATGGTCCCATAAAGTTTGTTTACAGTCCTGGCTCTCAGTGTTCTGCTCTGTTATTTAGCTGTAATTTACATCTAAAAGGCTGTGTCTACACTAGCCCCAAACTTCGAAATGGCCACAAATGGCCATGTTGAAGTTTACTAATGAAGCACTGAAATGCATATTCAGCGCTTGATTAGCATGCGGGTAGCCGCGGCACTGCGAAATTGACGTGCCTCTCCGCCGCGCATCTCATCCCGACGAGGCTCCTTTTCGAAAGGACGCCGCCTACTTCGAAGTCCCCTTATTCCCATCATCTCATGGGAATAAGGGGACTTTGAAGTATGCGGGGTCCTTTCAAAAAGGAGCCCCATCGGGACAAGATGCGCGGCGGTGAGGAGCATCAATTTAGCAGTGCCGCGGCCACCCGCATGCTAATGAAGCGCTGAATATGCATTTCGGCGCTTCATTAGTAAACTTCGAAATGGTCATTTGCGTGGCCATTTCGAAGTTTGGGGCTAGTGTAGACGTAGCCAGAGTCTTCTAAGAGCCCAGTAAGAATGAAAAAGTTGGTAATGTACTAGAAAATATTGACCTCCCATTGTCTGGCAAATTCTTTTGTCCAGCACCAGTCAGGTACCAAGGGTGCTGGACAAGAGACATGCAATCTTCATTAGGATTTTAATTAAATGACTACAATTTTTATTATGCAAATAATAATAATTAGATGACTCCCATATAACCTGTTTTGGCAGCAGTGAAGTGATAGGCATATTAACAGAAACAACTGCTATCCAAAGTATCACCAGACTTTTCCCCTTCCTTTCAATGCTTGTTTTGAGAGCACATTCAGGCTGGTGCAGGAGAACACTCTCAACCTTACTGTGAGACTTCAAATGTTTCTGTGAATTGACTTCCCTTGTCCAAAAAGTGAGTTGACACTTAATTTGCAGAGTTCCCTATGGACCTGGCTCTATAGAAAAAGAAAAAAAAAGCCTAGGAAATATATGGCATATGTATATAGGAAAATCTTGCCTCAGGTCATATGCATAGACTGTAGATTTGGCTGCATAATGTAAATACCAATACGTGTGTGCTCAGCCCATCCCAAGTCTCATATTGCATGAGATTTGCATAAAAAAAGCCATTGCAAATATAGTGCTTATACTCACAGGGGAAATTCTAGGGTAATGAATGGGGTTTTCTCACACAATTTGGACTGGTGTAATAAATGCTCTCTGTGACTAGCCATACTAGTACATTTTGTCTATAAATCCTTTCTTAGATGCTGGTTATTTATGCCCCCATCCCCTCAACCTGAGCCTATTTTGTAACCACTGTGGCTGGGCACTGAATGGTTTCAACTTGAGACAACAGGGCTTCCTACATCACACACCGTTTCTTGCAAACTCACAGAGTGGGAGGCATAATATAACCATAACAGACACATAAGAAAGACAGAGTGAGCAGATTTTATAAAAATCTAGTAAGTTATTCCTAGTAAATAATGCAAATTTGATATGCCTACAGTTCTCAGGAACACACAAATACTAGAAAATTGGGATTTCACAGCACAAACTTGTGCTAGTTTCTATACAATATAACAGCTCTGTTTGCCACAAGCAGAATTGTGCTCCTGCTTTTCCTGCCCAGTCTAGCAAATATTTAATTTCATGGACATCTTTCAAATGTAGTTCTGGTAAACAAATAACTATCAGGACAATGTAATACTCATAACTACTTTTTAGCCACTGAAACTAATGCGTGAGTAATAATTTAGGAGAAAAGGAGACTAACTGGAGGGAAGTAATTCAGAACAAACACATGAACCAGATTTTCCATCCTCAAATGAATACTATAGATATCTGTACAGCAAATAAGAGTGAAATGGTAAGCAAATACAGTGTCAAAACTGGTTTTATATGTTATGAGCTACAGTTCTGCAAGGCCACTAGGATGACAGGACATATAGGCTGCGTCTACACGTGCACGCTACTTCGAAGTAGCGGCAGTAACTTCGAAATAGCGCCCATCACGTCTACACGTGTTGGGCGCTATTTCGAAGTTGAAATCGACGTTAGGCGGCGAGACGTCGAAGTCGCTAACCCCATGAGGGGATGGGAATAGCGCCCTACTTCGACGTTCAACATCGAAGTAGGGACGTGTAGACGATCCGCGTCCCGCAACATCGAAATAGCGGGGTCCTCCATGGCGGCCATCAGCTGGGGGGTTGAGAGATACTCTCTCTCCAGCCCTTGCGGGGCTCTGTGGTCACCGTGTGCAGCAGCCCTTAGCCCAGGGCTTCTGGCTGCTGCTGCTGCAGCTGGGGGTCCGTGCTGCATATACAGGGTCTGCAACTAGTTGTTGGCTCTGTGTATCTTGCACTGTTTAATGAAAGTGTGTCTGGGAGG
Organism: Carettochelys insculpta; assembly: GCF_033958435.1. NCBI lineage: Eukaryota > Metazoa > Chordata > Testudines > Carettochelyidae > Carettochelys > Carettochelys insculpta. The sequence goes on along the minus strand of NC_134137.1, from coordinate 93,948,168 downwards.
GGCCCTTTAAGGGAGCGACTTGCTGTTGAGTCCGCCCCGTGACCCTGTCTGCAGCTGTGCCTGGCTCCCTTATTTCGATGTGTGCTACTTTGGCGTGTAGACGTTCCCTCGCTGTGCCTATTTCGATGTTGGGCTGAGCAACGTCGAAGTTGAACATCGACGTTGCCAGCCCTGGAGGACGTGTAGACGTTATTCATCGAAATAGACTATTTCGATGTCTCAACATCGAAATAAGCTATTTCGAAGTTGGGTGCACGTGTAGACGTAGCCATATAATGGCATATGACAATGACAATGACACTGAGTAGAACCTGTGAGGTGCTTCTCTATTTCAATACTGAGTTTTGTAAAGTAATTAGAAGATATGCTTAGGAAAAGTTACAGTGTGTTTGTTTTCCTTCAGCTTTTTTTTTAAACTGAACATGTCATTGTTGGAGGCATATTTGTTTGTTTAGGTTGTTTTTTCTGCATGTTATGGTTCATAAAATAGCTAGATTTTATTAGCCAAAACATTGATGAAGTAGCTAAGTTTTATTGTTTATCCATAAACAAAACCAAGATGATATACCATCTGAAATGACTTATGCCTTCACTACCAGAAAAAAAAAGCAGGGGGGGGAGTTACAGCCAGATTGCTAACATGCACTAATTAAATCACAAAATTCAGTGGAGAAAAGGTACAGATAGATTTAACTACCATATAGCCAAGTAAAGTCAAAACTACAACCTCACCTACCTGTGTTTTACCAGAACTTTGTCACTACTAAGAATTTACAGTAAGATAACTTTTGTGAAAATTTTTCACCCAATGCAATATAATGTGAATATAAGTTTGTAACTTCCTGCCAGATTATGGATAAAGCCTTTCAAATTTTGTAACTGTCTGTAAGCTTTGTAACAGTAATTGTTTGTAAAACCATTGAGCTTTGCAACATTCCTTCATATAGAAACTTTTGTATAGGTTTTATAAAGTTTTACAGACATTTTGTAGTAATCTTATAATCTAATGATTTGTTAGTAACTTGTTAAGAATTGCCTTGCAAGAATTTGTTATTGTAACTAGAACTCCATTTTAAAATATATTGTTTTATTTAATAATTCATACATTATTTAGTAAATCAATACAAATATAGCCCTGGGTGTTCTTTAGTGAAATTAAAGTAACAATAACTATCACTCAGTGGCTGTGTCTACACGTGCCCCAAACTTCGAAATGGCCATGCAAATGGCCATTTCGAAGTTTACTAATGAAGCGCTGAAATGCATATTCAGCGCTTCATTAGCATGCGGGCGGCAGCGGCGCTTCGAAATTGACCAGCCTTGCCGCCGCGCCCAGACGGGGCTCCTTTTCGAAAGGACGCCACCTTCTTCGAAGTCCCCTTATTCCCATGAGCTCACGGGAATAAGGGGACTTCGAAGTAGGTGGCGTGCTTTCGAAAAGGAGCCCCGTCTGGACGCGCCGCGCGGCGGCAAGGCTCGTCAATTTCGAAGCGCCGCTGCCGCCCGCATGCTAATGAAGTGCTGAATATGCATTTCAGCGCTTCATTAGTAAACTTCGAAATGGCCATTTGCATGGCCATTTCGAAGTTTGGGGCACGTGTAGACGTAGCCAGTCACTGTCATGCTGTAACATGTACCTTTTTGACCATAAAGACGTAATGTTAGATCAACAAAACTCAATTTTAGAAAGTTAGGTGTCTGCAATTTCATTTAGAAGTGTGAATATAGGTGTCTGTGCAATGGAATCAGTTTAACCCTGCATCTTCCTCTTCCCCTCTCCTGCCCTAAACCCATAAGCTGTGTCTACATGTGCAAAAAACTGCAAAATAAATGGCCCTTTTTTGAAAGAGCAGGAGGAACGTCCACGTGTGTAAACCCATCTTTCGAAAGAAAACTGAAAGAACGGGGCACAGACTTCAAAATCCGAACCCCGATCCTGTATCAGGAAGATCGCTCCTTTTTGAAATAATAAATTGAAAGAGTACACGTGTAGACGCTCCACAGTCCGCTCTTTTGAAATACAGGTCCGCCATGGTGCCGATCAGCTGGAGCGTGGGACTGCTCCAGATGGCAGCAACGGGGCTCTATGGTCCCTGTGTTCAGCTGCCTTAAAGCCACACGCACACAGGAAACCCGTGGCAGGAAGCTGAGAGTGTGCTAGGAGCAGCCTGCACACACGCTCCAGCCTGAAGCTCCAGCGGGTGCATGGCAAGTATCGAGCCCCACGGCCCCTCCTCCAAGCCCCTGCAAGGCTCTCAGGACTCCTAGGGGGAGAAAAAAAGGGCCTCCTCCTGGACAGAGCAGGAGCTGCGGGACCTCCTCGGCCTCTGGCAGGACGAGGAGGTCCTGTGCCACATGGGCATGAAGCGATGCAATGCTGCAGCCTTCCGCCACCTGGCAATGGGCCTCCACACCAGGGGCCACCCGGAGCGTACCATGGAGCAGGTATGCTCCAAAGAAAAAGAGCTGTGCCAGGGATATGCCCAGGCCAGGGACCAGCCCGGATGCTCCAGGGCAGGACCAGCGACATGCCCCTTCTATAGGGAGCTACGGAGAATCCTGGAGCTCCAGGAGAGTTCACCCCCCTGTGGCTTTCCTGGACACCTCCGGGGAGGAGCTGCAGCTGGAGGAGGGGAAGGAACAGCCTGGATCAGGGACCCAGGAGGGCAAGGGGACCACGGACTGGTCAAGTGAGGAGGGGGAGCTGACCACAGTGATCCCCTCCTGCTCCTCCAGCTGGGTGACCAAGGGCCAGACATCTCCGGACGTCACCGAGGGACCCTCAGGTACATCCAGGGAGGGGCGCACACCTACTCCACAGGGTGGGGGCGAGGCAAAGGCTAGGTGACCACAAATGGAACCAGTGGGCCCAGGCTGCACACAGGCCAGTCCCCACATGGGATGCAGCACCCCGCGGTGCCACACCAGCAATGCCCAGCACCCACCACCAGTGGAGAGCACCGTAAGCCACACAGGGGTGGTGGTCAGTCGGTGCTGGATGGCACCTGTGGCCCACGCGTCGCAGGCTGGGAAGGGCCACCTGCGGGAGAGACCCCTGGAATCACACCCAGGCTGGGAGGCCCGGTCCCAGGAGCGGGCCAGTCGGTGCTCCCTGGGGGCAGTCAGTGTCCCTTGTGGTGGGGGCATGGGGTGGGCTCAGGCAGGTAGGCCACAACCGGGTCCCCTCCATCCGGGGCACACTACTGACATGCTCTCCTTCTCTCCACACAGCCGCACCATCCGTGGGCCAGGAGAGCCCCATGCCATCCCTTGTCGCAGACAGCCCGCCCGCAGCTGTTGGAGGTGTCCGGACTCCACCCCAGGCAGTGCGCCATTGGGGCCATGGCTGGAGGGCCCCCTGCCAGGCTGAGGAAGACCCAGCCACCCAGCAACAGGCCGAGGTGGCCGAGGAGCACCTCCAGCTCTCCCAGGCCATCATGGAGTGGTGGAGGGTGGCCTGGGATAGACTGCTGGACACCCTTGAGGGCATTGGACATGCTGTGCGGGAGCACACGGACACTGTGGCCCGCCTCCTGGCCCCCCCCAGCGTCTCCCCCTGCTGGCTGTCCCCCTCCACCCCCACTGAGCCTGCCCCCTCTGCCCCCACCGAGCCTGCCTAAACCACCTAGGTGAATGGGCAGCCTGATAATAAATGAAATTCAAACTCAATAAATTCAGAGTAATGTATATGGGAGAGTAATATTTAAACTATTTTAAATACCATACAAAGTTCTAAGTTAACAACGTTGTCTCCAGAAAGGGATCCTGACACCTGTGTTGATAGGTCCAGGAAGACCACTATTCCATATGGAACTGCAGTCGAAAAAGCTAACAAGATATTAGAATGCATAAGGAATAGGATAGCAGATATTATTGAGTATGTTATAATGCTTTTATACAAATCTAGAGGTGCAGCCTCATCTGGAATACTATGTGTAATATACCCCATTTTTAAAAGGGTAAGGCAGAACTTGAGAAAATTTTATAGCATGGTAACAAGAATAATCAATGTCTTTTAAGGACTCCTATATGAACAAAGAAAAAAATCTCTGATTATTTACCTCGGAAATAAGATGATCAGAAGAGACATGTAAAATACTAAATGGTAGAGGAAGACAGCACGTTTGTTCTGCATTCTCATAAAAAAGTGAAAAGTGCAATTTATGAAATTTTAGATGAATAAAAAGTAATACTTTTCCTATTCACTGTGGTATTAAACTGCAGAAATCAAAGCCATGGTAAGTCATCAACAGCAAAAATTAACAAGATTTAAGAAAGTGGATTGGACATTTATATGACTATAAATAATTATAATTTGTTGTAATGAATAGTAAAATGTTTGAAGAAAGTGTATTATCCCTGAGCTTCAGGTCTTAATCCAGTCTTTTGTAAAGGATCCAGATAAGACCATATGTGAGTGACATGTTCAATATCTGCCTTCTGCAGTGTCCTTATGCTTGCCTTTGAAGTACCTAGTGATGGCCACAGTCTGATACAGGATGCTGGACTAGCTGGACTTCTGCTATGGTCCACTCTGGCAACTGCTATGTTCATATGTAATTCTTACTTATAATTCTTCTTCATCTATCTATCTATCTATATATATATATATAGATATATATATAATTTTCAGATCATTAGTGCTCTGTTTTGTCCTCCATATATATAAATAGATAAATAAATACATAAATAAATAAAAACTCATTCCGTGTATAGTTTGTCATAATGAATGCTATTCTCAGATGTTTTCTCATAATTTTACATGCCAATTTCCTATACAGTCCTATAATTGTCATGAGGCATTGAACGATGTTAAAGTGTCTGCCCATTATCTCCCCACCAGTTCTTTTTGTGATCACTGTCCAGTTAAATGTAATATTTAAACAAATAATCCCTTTCCACATTCAACTGTTTATTTAAATTAATTCTGTCATCCCTTATTGTGTTTTATGTGTAATTTGAAAAAGAAAAGATGTCAGACACATATTTGGAATGCATTGTATTTATTACGCTTTGTGTAGGAGTATTTCTAAGGGCACATGATAGAAAGAATAATAATAAAAAGAAAAACCTGGGTCGTGTTAGTACTTTAAGTTTTTTGAATTATAGCCACACAACATAGGACAGATTCTTGGCCATAATATGTCATTTTTTGAAGCTGGGATAACGTAAAGGGACCTTAATTCTGCCTGAAATGGTCATCAGTGGGAAACAGGTATAACTGTTATTTTGTCACCCACTTTTCTGCTAATGCCCTCCAGCAGGGATACTAGTTTGAAACAGTCAAAGCTGGGAAAAGTTAGCTCTACCTACGCTGCAGATAACCTAACACAGCAGAATAGTCCCTAGAGTTCCTTTGCCACTGATGTTTTCAATTAAAACAAAATATTATCAAAGCCAAAGTTATACATGTCTCTCTTCCCTCACTACCAGACGTCTTTCCAACCTGTTCAAAATCTGTATCTATATACATATTTATATCTGCAGATAGACAGAGGGAGAGATAGTATTGTTTTCACAACAGCTGCTAAGTCTTTTCCCCTACTGCAACTGCAGAACATAATAGACTAAAGCAAACGGAAAACTGAAGTCACTAATCCAAGGGCCAGTGTACATGGAAAACCAAATACCCAGTCCCATGGATCATGGATGGCTGTATATACAGAAGAACATTTAAAGCAAGCTTCTCAAAAACAAATCTCTTGATATTAAAAATTAAAATCTCTCTTGATATTAAAAATTAAAATCTGATGGGGAGTCCACAGATGGGTCTCTGGTCATTGCGGTGCCCTCCACCACCAGCAGCCAGTCCCCCTCCAGCTGGGCATCACCCGACATATACGAGGCCACCTCGGGTAAGTGTGCACAGTGGAAAAGCACAGTGGGGGGATGGGGACACCTGGGACCCAGCCCCAGGCCCTGGATCCCTAAAGCCTGTCCCCAGTCAGGGCCAAGGGCATACCCATGCCTGTGAGCATCACCTGGCTCCCTCTCCCATGCAGCACCCCCTGAGCATGCTGATGCCCCCCCAGGCAGCAGAGCTGCATCCGGAACCCCTCCACAGCTGAGCCCCCTCCAGCCCACAAGCCCATCGCCAGGGTGGGCCACCATGGATAGCACCTCAGCCCCAGCATCATGCCCCAGTGGACTCCACGGTGAGCACAGGCAAGCCTGCATGGCAGCCTACCCTGGCTAATGCCCTTCCCATGGGTCTGTGGAGGGAGTAACCAGTCAGGGAGACTGCGGCCATGCCACCCAGATCCCAGATGTGGAACTGACTTCCACCTGTACCCCCACCCTCTCTCTCTTCACAGCTTTACCATACAAGGGACGGGGCAGCCAGAGAAGGAGCCCTGGACCTGACAGTCCCATCCAGGAGGCAGGACCCAGCAGCCCACCAACTGGGCCTGCACCAGCCCCCGTTGCGTGGTGGTCACGGGTGTGCCGGACCAGAAGCAGCCGCCGTGAGGAAGGGGTCACAGCCTAAACGGAAGCCCTCCCCCAGCAGAACACCCTTGCCAAAAGACGGCTGGCCCTCAATGAGGCCGAGCTTCAGTGGAGGCAAGACACATGGAAGGAGGTGGTGGGGATACTCTGCACCATGTGCGGGGCCCTAGTGGGCCAGCCCCCCCCAAGCCCCCCCGCTACCACCCTGTGTTCCCCCCCGCTGGCCCCCCCTGCTGGCCCCTCAGCTGCTCCCATGCCCCCAGCCCATGACCTTGAGGTCGTGGCTGCCCTACTGCCCCTGGGCCTGCACGATGCTGCACTGAGGGACCTCACAGCATAGCTTGTGGCCACGGTGGGCCCTGTGGAGGGTCACTTGAGCCACCACCCACCCCCCTCTGGCCCCTCCACTGAGGCTGGTCCAGGTGCTGACCGGCCCTACCTGCCAGTGCTTCCGGCCCCATCAGTGCCCCGCAGGGGACTGCACACCGGGGCTGTGAGGGGAGCCCGCAGTTGCCAGGGCTCTTGGCCTTCCACCTCATCCCTTGATTAGGGCCCCCCACCATTCCTGCCCCAGTCCCCATCCAGGTTTAAGTGCCCCTGCCCCCATTACCCCATGTATATAGTTCACTCCCTATCAGGTTTTGGTTTTTATTTTTATTATTCACCATTTACTATTTACATTGTTCACAGTTGTTAAAGGTTGAGAGTAAAACACATGTTAGCATTCAGGATCCCTCCGTGTCCCTGATTACTGTGGGGGAGGGTGGGAGGTTGGGGGGTTGGGGGTGTGCACATGGGTGTGTGTATAGGGAGACCTGTGGGGAGGAGTGCAGGGTTAGGAATCCCCTCACCTGAATGCTTCCTGAAGCACCTCCCGGATCCAGAGCCCATCACAGTTGAGCCACATGTTGGGGGCTGCAGCGGGCTGTTGGTAGTGGAGGGCCAGCTCCTCCGCCATCCTGCCCTGGGGCTTGGTCCCCTCACATGCCTCGATGAGGTTATGGAGAGCGCAGCGGCGGCCACGACCTGTGGGACATTCTCCACCTTCACATCGAGGTGCATGAGGAGACACCTGAACCACGCCTTCAGACGGCTGAAAGCGCACTCGACGTCATACTGGGCCGTGTGAGCTGGACGTTAAACCTGGGAGGGTGTGAGGTGTTCTGTGAATGGGTGCATCAACCAGGGTTGGAGTGGGTAGGCCAGGTCGCCCACGAGGCAAAGAGGCATCATGAAGTGGCGCGCTCCCACCAGGGCATAAATGTCCTGGCCTCCATCCTGCAGAACAGGACGGAATTCTGCAGGATCTGCTTCTCATGTGCCCTGCCCGGCCAGCCGACATAAATGTTCGTGAACTTCCCACAAATGTCCACCACCGCGAGGAGCATGATGGAGTAGTACCCCTTGTAGTTGACGTATTGGCTGCCACTGTGGTCCAGGGATATGCATCCCATTGATCACCCTGAAGCACTGGGGGAACGTGAGCATGGTGAAGCCCTCAACGATTGCATCCAGATCCCCGAAGCTCACCAGCTGCCACACCAGCACGTGGTTGATGGACCTTATGACCTGCAGGGGAATGGACGCACTCATGGGCACCCACACAGGGATCCCTGCCACGCTTCCCTTCCACTTCCTCCCTCCCTACCTCCCCGCCTCCCGCTGAGGGACCCCCTCTGGCAGCAGACATGTGGTATCCCTTCTAGGCTAGGCTTGGCAGCACCCCCCTCGCCCCACCCTGCCTCCTGTAGATCAGCACCTGGGGTCCCCCAAGCCGGCTGGCCCCCTCCCTCTCACCAGCAGAACAGGGTCTGGGGCAGGGCTTACCTGGAGGACAATGCCCCAACAGTGGATGTGCCTACCCCAAACTGCTGCCTTATGGATCGGTAGCTGTCTGGGGTGGCCAATTTCCATACGGTGATGGCCATGAGCTTCTCCAGGGAGAGGGCCAGCTTCATCCAGGTATCCTGGCATCATAGCATTGGGGTGAGCCAGCTGCAGATCTCGAAGAAGGTCTCTTTCTTTATCCGCAGGTTCTGCAGCCAGCGGTCAATGTCTCACTCCCACATGATGACCCTGTCCCACCAATCCGTGCTGGTGGCGTGGATCCAGATGCTCTGGATTGGTCAGAAGGGGCCTGGCAGGGGGCTGTGGGGGTTCTGGACCCACAGGCCTTGGCCTCTGTCTCCACAGGAGGCTGAGGAAGGTGTCCAGGAAGATGGCTAGCCTGAGGGTGAGGGCAAGCCTGCTGTCCTGCAGCTGCTGGGGGTCTATGCCTGCTGGTCGGTGGGCGCTGGACAGGGATCTGGGTCTGGCTCACTGTGCACAGAAGTAGCTGACCTCGGCAGCGTTTGAAGGGAGGGGCTGTTTGGGTGGGGCCCTTTAAGGGGCCATGTGGCCGGCAGCCCCAGAAGGCCTCCCTTTCTGTGTGACCCCATCCATGTTGTTTCCTGCCCTGTTCTTCCAGAAGAGCACCAGTGCCTGTGTAGATGCACTCTTCCAGAAGAAGGGGTGGCTCTTTCAAGGTCCTGTTTGACGTGTAGATGCACTCTACTGGAAGAGATCTTCCAAAAGATCTTCTTCCGGAAAAAGTGCCATGTGTAGAAACAGCCTTTCAGTATAGGTTGAAGATTTTCTCAGTGTGGGCAAAAACTGTGTTGTCATCAGCACACTGAAGTTCCATGATAAATGTGGAAATCTTACTCTTAGCTTTCAGCTTTCCATACGTTCTATAAATGATTTCAATAAAATCTAGGAGCTTCCCAGTAAACGTGACTGGGGTGATGATTTGACTGGTTTTTGTACTTTGAAAAATTCACTCTGGAGGTCAGTACTACTCAAAACAATCACTTTCATGTTGTCATGAAGCAACTTTAGGACATTGATATAGGTATCAGGACATCCAATCTCTGAACATACAATACAGAGGCTATGGTGGTTCACTGAATAAAAGGCTTTAGTTAGCTCAATGAAAGCCATATACCATGGTTGATTTTGCTCCTGACACTTTTCTTGAAGCTGCTGTGATGTGAAGATCATACCTGTAGTTCCAGGACATGGTCAGAAACCACTGTGTGACTCTGATATTTTTTTTTCTGACCTGGGCAGAAAACAAGTTGAAAGGATCTGTGCAACAACTTTGCCTTCCAGGGGCCAAGCCCTGTCCTTGGGGCCCCTAACTCACCACAGCCCCAGCCATTCCCCCTGGGCCAGCTGGAGCCTCTGGAGCTAACCTACCAGTTCCAACTGGTGGGATCAGCTAGTCCTGGGCAAGTGGGACGATGCACACTGGCTGCAGAACTTTTGGATGAAGAGAGACACCTTCTTAGAGCTCCACAGCTGGCTTGCCCCTGCCCTCCTAGGCCAGGATACCCAGAAGTGGCCTGCCCTGACCCTGGAGAAGCACATGGTAATTGTGATCTGCAAGCTCACCAACCCAGACAGCTACCACTCTGTGGGGTAGCAGTTGAGGGTGGGCAAGTCCACCATCAGGCCATCCTCATGGAGGAAAGGCAGGTGCCACTCACTGGCCTGACACAAGGAGAAGGAGGGAGCTACTGGGCAAGGGGGACCCTTGGGGGATGGGGGCAGGGGTGGGAGGGGGCAAGATGGGACAAGGGGGTGGGGAGGGCTAGCACCTGGGGACTATGATGCCACACCCTCACACAGGTCCACTGCCAGAGGTGTGGCCTTGGCAGAGGCCTGGGAAGGGCAAAGGGAGGGAGGACCAGAAGGGTACAGTGGCACTCCTTTACTCACTCACTGTCCCCCACAAGTCAGGACAGGATGAACCTGATGCTGCTCTGGAGTCTTGTGCATGTTGGGAACCTGGACACAGCCATCACGGGGTTTGCCACCCTAGGTCTCCCCCATTGCTTTGGTGTGATCAATGGCATCTACATTGCCATTCAATCCCCAGACCACAGGGCCAGGCAATGCATAAAGCACAAGCACCATTCCTTGGTGTTGCAGCCCCTTGTGGACCATCGGGCCAGTTCAGGGAGATCTACTTGGTCTGGTTGGGTTGGGCCCATGACAGCTGGGTTTCCCACAACTCCAGCCTATGCCGAAGATTGGAGGAGGGGACATACATGGGGATGTATGCAGGAGCTCACACATGGGGATGTCCCCACACCCCTGTGCATTGTGAGTGATCTGGCCTACCCCTGCAGCCCTGGCTCATGCAGTGTATACAGGCCAACCCAATCTGTTCCAGGAACTATTCAACAGCCGTCTCACCCAGTCATGCTCCCCTGTTGAGTCTGTGTTTGGGCACTTGAAGTCAAGACTCAGGTGCCTCCTTATTCCCCTCAATATCAGGCTGCAGAATGTCCCCCATATTGTGGGGGTTTGCTTTGCCTTCCATGACCTGGTCGAGGTGAAGGGGGACACCTTCCTCTGGGGCAGTCGAGGCTGCCTCTGGCTATGAGCAGCCCTTTGCAGCCCCCAACCACCAAGTCCACCATGATTGTCTCAACATCTGGGAGGCCCACCAGGAGACTTTTGATCACTGACTCCAGTGAACCTTCCCTGGGAACCCCCTGCATGCTCCCTCAGCCCTCAGCCCCATCCTGGAACCCTCACTACCCCTCCTGCGCATCCACCCCTCACCCCATCCCCCCATGACACCTCCCACACATCCACCCCTCACCCTCTCCCCCCCACCAATGAGGGATATGGGGTGTGTGTGTGGAAAAACAAACAGTTTACTTAAATAAACTAAAGCTTTGCAAACAAGTAAAACAACCTCATAACTATTTACAGGGGGGAACTTCATAAAATGGGAGGGGGAGGCTTGGGGAGGGGGGGGCCACCTGAACTTGAAGAGGGCTTGGAACAGGGGGTGGGTCCCATGAGCTGTGGTGGACACAGAAGCCCCTTCCACCCCATGTGAGGGGTCCCCAATGGGCCTGGCATGGGACAGGGATCATGGGGAGGTAGGGGCATTAGGGGACAGGGAGGATGGGGGATGGGGTTCACCCTAGCCATGAACCACTCACCCAGGCCCCATAAGGTGGAAGGGGTGAGGTCAGGTGGGAGCAGGGAAAGGAGGGCAGTGAGGACAGGGGAGCAGCAGTGGGAGTGGAGGGTGGCAGAAGGGACAGAGGGGGCAGCAACGGGGACTGGCTGGTTGCTGAGAGTCCTGGTGAAGCTGTGCAGGGTCAGTGAAAGCTCTCCCCATGCCTTCCACCACCAGGCCAGGTTGGCCCGGTCCAGCGCCATCCACATCTGCAAAATCCAGTTCTGCTTCTGGATGGCAGTGTCTTGTGCTGCAGCCTCTGTGTCCCAATTCCGATGATAGTCCCTCCACCTGAGGGCCTGCCCAGGCAATGATGGTGGGAGTGCCCCAGCCCTACCAGCTGCCAATCGTGGTCTTCCTGACCTGACATCAGGGATGGAGCTGGGTGGGGTGGATATGAGGCAGGCTCTCTCAGGCCTGAGACAGTGGACCTGCAGGTATGGAAGGGGAGAGATAGATGGCACATCAGTCCCACAGTCCAGCACTGGTTGCCATGCCCCCAGCTCCCCATGGGCAGAAGACCCCAGCCCTGGGCCAAGGAACAGGGATGTCCCAGGACCAGTGGCTTGTGTGCCCTGTATGGGGAGCCCTGCTGCACAAGAACTCTGCGATAACTTGGGCATGAGGTTAACTGTTGCAGAGCTGTGACAGGGCCAGGCATTCCCAACCCCAGCCTGGGGTGTGGGGGGAGGGCAATGTACTTACTGGAGCACTTATCAGAGGTTCCCAGGAATACTTACTGGAGCACTTACTGGAGGGTCCCAAGGTGATGTCAGGAGATGCCCAGCTGGAGATCACCTTACTGGAGGACCATAATAGAATGGCAATGACAGGATCCTGTTGGTCAACTCATCATCATCCAATGGGATCTTGGTTTCTGGGTCTGGATGGCGGGTCTGGGTGGAGGGTCCTGGCTGGTTTGGGGGTGGCCCTGGCTCTTCCTTGGATTCCACAGGGGGCTTCTCCACCACTGTGTTAAGGATGCTGCGGGGAGTTTCCCTTGCCCCCAAGGATGGCATGGAGTTCCCTGTAGAAAGGGCAGGTGGCTGTCCCTGCACCTGAGTGCCTGTCTGCATCCCTCACCAGAACATAGCCCTGGTGCAGCTCCTTTGCTCCAGGGTGCAGCCAGTGTGTCCATAAGCACTCAGTCCACTGGTCAGGCAACCATAGGTGGGTGCATTGTGCCTCTTCCCACTGGTTGTCTGGAGGATGTCTTCTTCTTGCCAGAGGCCAAGTAAGTCTCTCCACTCTGGTTCACTCCAGGCGGATACTCTCCTTTCAGTGACTGGGGATTGCTCCTCGGACCATTCTTGTGGCTCAGCGGGCAGCCCCTGGGGGTTGTGTAGCAGCTGTCTCTTGGCCACGATGGCTCTGGTTGATGTAGGTGTATTTAAGAGGGTGTGAGTGTCAGCAGCTCATGTTCTCCCTGCCACCATGCTTTCCTGCCATGGGGTCTCTGGGTCTTCCTACACCTTTAAGGTATCCAGATGCAGGGAGCAGAGAGCTCTGTGAGCACTGTCCAGAGCATCCCCTCACACCTACTGGCCTGTGCCATGGAGGACCCCTCTTTGAAAGAAGGACCCCCTGAGTATCTACACATGCTTTCTTTCGAAAGATTCTTTTGAAAGAAGGTGCTCTTCCTCATCCAGGAGCAGAAGAGCGCCTCCAAGAGAAGGGCCACATTCTTTCAATTTATTTTGAAAAGAACGCCTTTTGTGTGTAGATGTTCTGCATGTTCTTTAAAAAAGGGCCAAATTTAAAAAAAATACTAGTGTAGATGCAGCCCAAGAGCTTCCACAGTCCATGTTATGCCCTTTCTTGAACAGGGTGACATTCAGGACATCCCTCATTTGCCTGGGTATCTCCTCCCTTATCCAGATATTAAGGATGAACAGGTAAAGTGGCCAAATTAGCTTTGGTTCACCATCTTAAGAACTTCCATCTTGACTTGCTGCCTTGTTGTTCTTTGGCTGCTTAATGGCACTGTGTACTTCATGTAAATTGGAAATGTAGGGACAAAGTCTGGACACCATGTAGAGTCAACCAGGAGGGTTTATTATGCACAGCTGGTGGAGTGCCACCTTGCCTGTCAGGCTAGGCTCAGAGAAGCACTGTCAAGCAATAGGTTACAAGTGATTACACAGGATATTAATGGGCAGTGAGAAGAGACGGAGTGAGCGGTCCCATGCCCCTGGATAGGTGCTGGCAGCAAGATATGATTAGCAGAATAAGCCAATAATCTAAAAGGTTACACAATGACTCCATCCATAATTTACATGCAACATTTTATTCAATATGCAGGTGATTTTTCTTTAGTCATCTGTTTAAATAACATATATACTGATACTAGTCCCGCTTACATATCCATGGAAGTAATGATTACTTTGTTTGATTGGGTATGATCCACAGGTTCGTATCTGAAGGAGTTAAATTAAAACAATGAGTACATGACAAACATTGCTTATATGTAGCACTTTGCTCTTGTATCTGAGGCCCTGGGTTAGTGAACTAGGGAAATGTCTTGCAGAGCGTACTGAAAATGAGGAGTGTATCTCATCTCTGGCAGCTCAAGCTTATCTCAGACCTCTGGACTTGACCTCGGAGCACAGTTGCTGTGGTTAGTGTGGTTATTATTTCTTTCTCCAGACTATGAGAAACCTATGACCTTGCTTGTAAGGTCCTTCTAACACTAACTGTATTTGTGAACCGTGATACGTGTTATGAGATAGTTAGGTCTTACACCAGACTATGAATTTGGACGTAAGAATAGGAGGGTTTTAAGAAAAACCATAATATGCATTAGGAATTTGGGATTTTCACCCTACAGGAAGGTTTCCAGGCTCGTTCCTAGGAGTTTGTTGGGGGATTCTCTCAAGGAACTTCATCTGCAACCATGGAGCTACAGTTAGGAATATCTTCAAAATCTTCCAGCAAAAATTGAGGGCTTCATTATCCTTCAAAAATGTGGTTCCAGAAATGTGAAGGATATTCATATCATAACAAGCTGGCCCATAGACAGCCTTAATGGTACTAAATAAACCACATGCATTGTGGATGTCTGCAAGATGTTGGAGTTCTTGCACTTTCTCAGGCTACCATTTTTTCTTGAGTTGTCCGGTTTTATGTTGGGCTTCTATCCTCACCTTGGCATAAGCTTCTTTCTTTGTATTACAATTCATGTCATTCCACCAAGCTCAAAATGCCATTTTCTTCCCATTGATGATTTCCTTGATATCAGCATCATTCTTATCAAACCACTCCTGACGTTTTCTGGTTTGGTAACATATGGTTTATTCACAGGCAGTGAGAATTACTATTTTCAGCTAGTTTCAGCCTTCCTCAATTTCTTCTGGGAACTCTGATGGAAGACTGTTTGGAAGTGATCATGTTGATTGGGATCCATCCGATCTTGAGCCTTTGGCTTGGGACTGGCATGCTTTTTTTGCAGCTTTCATTTGGGGGTGATCTTAATTTTCATTGTGGATTGAATGAGACAATGATCAGTCCGCAATCATCAACACTTATCGTTGGTCTTCTGAGAAGTACATCACTTGTGATCTTGGTCATGAACTATGACATTGTCAAGAAGATACCAATGCTTTGATTGTGGATGTCTCCACTAGCTCCAATCCTATTCCCAAAAAAGTCCCTTCTGTGGGTTGGCCATTTTAGAGATATCACCCTCACTCTACACGTGCTTTGGTTAGCTGCAGACTGACTACCGTCCCTTCTGTTTTAAGATGTCTTTGGTTCTTCAGTTGACACTAACTCCAAAAGTTTCTGGTATATTTTTGTGTCCATCATTGTACTCCTTGCCTAAAAGTGACCAGATTTCCCTAGTGGGATCTACTTATTGGTCATCTTTACAATTGATTACGAAGGATGAGTTTCTCCTGCCTTGGAGCCTGAAGTGATTAGTTCCTGTCATTCTATGGGGTTGTAAGTGTGAAGGTAAACAACCAATGTTTTGGCATATTTAGTTAGTGAATGTGAAAGCCAGGATAGACTGTGGCTGGCTGAAGCTTACAGCAGAATTTCACCGTTGTGCTATTTAAATAAGATAGTTAAATATAAGCTTTCTGTCTCTTAAGAACACAGAACTTTGATTCCAGTGCTTTCAGGGAACAGCCTTGATACCACTTGTGATGTATGTTAACATATGCAAATATATGGATCATACTGAAGTAGATAAGTTTCTACATTCAGAAGTTCATATTCTCCCTATAGATCAGAGAAGAGTTTGTACATATCATAGAATCATAGAACACTAAGACTGGAAGGGACCTCGAGAGGCCATCAAGTCCAGCCCCCTGCCCCAATGGCAGGACCAAGTACTATCTAAACCATCCCTGATAGACATCTATCTAACCTGTTCTTAAATATCTCCAGCGATGGAGATTCCACAACCTCCATTGGCAATTTATTCCACTGTTTGACCGCCCTGACAGTTAGGAACTTTTTCCTAACGTCCAACCTAAACCTCCCTTGCTGCAGTTTAAGCCCGTTGCCTCTTGTTCTATCCTCAGAGGCCAAGAAGAACAAGTTTTCTCCTTCCTCCTTATGACACCCTTTTAGATACCTGAAAATCATTATCCTGTCTCCCCTCAATCTTCTCTTTTCCAAACTAAACAACCCCAATTCTTTCAACATTTTTTCATAGATCACATTCTCTAGACCTTTAATCATTCTTGTTGCTCTTTTCTGGACCCTCTGTAGTTCCTCCACATCTTTTTTGAAGTGCGGTGCCCAGAACTGGACACAATACTCCAGCTGAGGCCTAACCAGCGCAGAGTAGAGCGGAAGAATGACTTCTTGTGTCTTGTTCACAACACACCTGTCAATGCATCCCAGAATCATGTTTGCTTTTTTTGCAACAGCATCACATTGTTGACTCATATTTAGCTTGTGGTCCACTATAATCCCTAGATTCCTTTCTGCTGTAGTCATTCCTACTGGGAGACCCTATGAAACTTGTCTTTTCTTAATGGGTGCATCTACACTAGGGACTAACTTTAATGTTAACTTCTATGTTAGGCCCTAGTTCAAAGTATCCAGCAGAGAGTCTACACACATTTTTCCTTATTTCAAACTTAATTTTGAAGTAGGGAACCCAACTTCAATGTCCTTAGTCCATTCCCGGGTATGGAGTAGTACCCGAGTTTAGATAACTTTTAAGCAGGGTGCGTGTAGGTGTTCACCTTTGAAGTTGATTACTTTGAAGGTGTACTTTGAAGTAAGTGACTTCAAACTCATTTTTGTACTGTAGACACAGCCAATATCTATTTAATCCTCTTGAAGACTTTATAAAGACCCATTATTTCAGTATCTGCCCCTGACATTACCATAATCCTGGTATAATTTGTATTTTAGTGACATCATATATCAGAATGTTGGAGGGACTTATATCTCAGACATTTTAAATTATGGCTGGCTAGAACTTGACATTTAAAATTGACATCTAATTTGACTTAATTAAACCTTGTACTTGTGTGGATTATTTTAAAACCCCCTTCAGAAAAAGAATTTTGCAGTCTATTTGTCCATATAGAATTATTTTGACTTCAAGGGATTTACTTTGACTCAGTTCAATCCAGGTGAAAACTGATTGCCATGTAAAATCCAAAACTGTCTTTTATAGTTGACACAACTATGAAACTCTTTCCAGATACAGAATATGGAAAGACTTTTGAAGCTGTGTGAAGCCTAGGGATTCATGTAGAAAAGAAGAGAGAGAGTATGGAGGAAGACAGTGAGAAAGACAGATTGGGTAAGGATAGGTGAGAAGAGGAAAACAAGAAGAATGACTGATTTCTACCAAGCTAACAGAAATATATAACAGAAATTTTTCTTTCTCCTTAATGTTTGGGAATCAAGTCAGCACAGATTGCTTGCCTATTCTTTAGTAGAATGAAGAAGCACGTTTGCATTTAAATGATCTGTCATGGAAGACCTTTCATTTTTCTGAAGATTTCCCTTTATTAATCTCCTCAACTCGTCATATAGATCAATTGAACTATATGTCCCTGAAAGAAATAGAAATTTCCATATAATAATCCATCATTGTTATATTTATCTGAAAACAAGATAAAGAATTAAAAAAGAACACCCTTGCTCAGTTTTTATATTATTATAGCTTCAGGCAACATGGGTAATGGGTTGGGTAATTTAGAGAAGACATAAATGATACATTTACAGCTTTCAGATAATTTTAACACTGTTTTTAAGAGTTTAAAAGCACATCCTTAGTGAAAAGACAGCTTTGAGTTTCCTGCTGAAAAGCCACATCTACACTAGCCAGATATTTTGAAATAGCTAGTCCAACTTTGAAATAGCGCGTGGTGTGTCTACGCGCACCACGCGCTATTTTGAAGTTGAAATTGATGTAAGGCGGCGAGATGTCAAAATTGCTATCCCTATCAGAACATGGGAATAGTGCCCTTCTTTGACATCCAGTGTTGAAGTAGGGCATGTGTAGACAATCCACATCCTGCTACATTGAAATAGCAGTGTCCTCCATGGCAGCCATCAGCTGAGGGGTTGAGAGACGCTCTGTCCAGGCTCTGTGGGGCTCTATGGTTGCCACGTGAAGCAGCCCTTAGAGCTATATGCCCTTCCCAGATTTTCCTGTGGCAGGAAACCGAAAGCTTGCAGGCAGCAGCACAGACACATGCATAGCCTGCACATCCTCCAGATGCCCCAATCCCCCACCCAGCGCCCATGGCAGCCAGCCAACCCCCTGAAAGCCCCCATGGCACATCCGCCAGAGGGACCTAGGGCTCCCAACCATCCAGCCTGGGTTGGAAGAGGTGGAGAGGGCCCTCCTGTTTGGACGCTGAGATCCAGGACCTGCTGGGGCTTTGCAGTGAGGAAGATATACTCTGGGTAATGGAGAGGAAGCAGTGGAATGCAGACGCATTTGCCCTGCTGGCTGAGGGCCTGGTCACCTGGGGTCATCCTGTCACACTCCTGATCATGTCAGGAGTAAGGTCAAAGAGCTGCAGCACAGTTATGTCCAGGCCTAGGACACGGCCAGCTGGTCTGGGGCTGCCCCGCTCCTTGCCCCTTTTACAGGGAGCTCAGGGAGATCCTGGGCCCCCGGTACACTTTCTCCCATCTGGCCACCCTTGACACCTTGGCCAAGGAGACCCAGCAGGCCCCAGAGCTGGAGTCTGGCCCAGAGGCCAGACCTGCACCCTGGGTGCCCTCAGAGGAGCCCACCCCAGGACAGTGGAGGAGGAGTGATGGTGGGGTTCCTCATTGAGCTCCCCTCCCACAGCTCCAGCAGGACATCCACCCGACGGGTGTCCCCTGACTATGGAAGAAGAGCATCAGGTATGTACCCCAGGCACACACCCTGGGTTAAGGGGCAGGGGCAAAGGACATGACCAGCACCCCCCACCCACACACATGCAGCTGACCCTGGCACACCATGGCCTGGCCAGACCATAGCCCTGGGACAGCAGCAGCATGGTCCCCAGAGCTTGTCAGCACTTGCCCCCCAGGACAGCACCACGCCCCATCCCCAGGGGTAGAGGGGGAGCAGAAACCTGAAGGGGGTTACCCATCGGGGGGGATGTCACACCCCTCATCATCCTAGGGGACAAGAAATGGGGACCCAGCAGCGGAGGGATGGGGGGCATGGGTGATGGGTCAGGGCCCAGACTAATAGCTGTCTTCACTTTTCCCTACTCTTTTCCACAGCTGCACCATCTGAGGACCATGACAGCTCAGCTGCTGTGTCACACCATGGCAGCCAGGGAATGAAGCAGGGATCAGCCCCAGGACAAGCCTGCCACTGCTGGAGCCAGCCGCGGGCGGCTGCTGACCCCCAGCTTCTCACCACCCTCCGGCGCCAGTTGGAGGTATCAGAGTGCTACCTGCAAGTGGAGGAGTGCCGGCTCCACTTGCAGGAGTGAGAGTTGGCCTGGCGCCAGGAGGCCTGGGAGGTTCTTCATGAGGACCTTCAAGCAGATGGCCGAGAAGATGCTGCCCCCTGCCACTCTGGCCACCGTCCCTCCCAGACACCCTCCACCCTCTCTGGAGCCCACCAAGGAGGAGCACCATGGGGCTCAGAAGCCAGCCAGGCCGTACCTGCCATTCCTACTGGCCCCCTCCCAGCCTTGACGGGGCCTCTGGCCCAGGTGTGGGTGGCGCCCCCCCCCCGCCGGAAGCTGGACAATAGGGGAAAGGGAGCCAAGGACTGGGCCCCCCAGGCCCCCCCCTTTGCACTTAGTCCCCCCCATTGTAAATAGTTGTCATGTCCCACCCCGCTTTAGCTGCTGTACCCCCAATGTACATAGTTCCCCATTCCTGTTAAAAATATTCATTGTTTTTGTTGGGTTTCAATAATGTTTGGTTTATTTAAAACAAAAAAAAAAAAGCGTGTTGTGAGCTCTCGGGGCACAGTAGTGTGGGCGTGTGGGCGGGGTAGTGTGTTGTGGGAGGGGGTGGTGGGTGGCCCACCAGGCTGGCCCCACCAGCGCTCACCCCACAGCCTGGTCAAAATGGACCTGCACGGCCTCCCGGACCCAGCTCCTTTTCTGGTTGGTTTGGTGATTTGGGGAGGTGGCTGGCTGGGGGTTGGCCGTGCCAGTCTCCACAGCCCAGCCCTGAATGAAGATCTCCACCTTGCTCTCCACCACGTTCTGGAGTGCGCAGCACGCACCCACAACCTGGGGGATGTTGGGGAGCCCCGCATCCAGGTGGGTGAGGAGGCATCTCCAGCAGCCTTTGAAGCAGCCAAAAGTCTGCTTGACCACCTGGCACGAATGGTTCAGGCAGGTGTTGAACTGCTCCTGGTTGGTGTCAGGGTGGCCCATGTAGGGGCTCATGAGCCAGGGCTGGAGGGGGTAAGGCGCATCCACCATGAGGCAGAGAGGCACAGTAGTATCCCCCAGAGGCATCTTCCTGTGGGAGATGTAGGTCCCCACCTCCAGACGGCAGCAGAGGCCCAAGTTCCTAAAAATGTGGGTGTCCTGCGTGCCAGCCAACATACATGTCCTGGAAATGGCCCTGGATATCCACCATGGCCTAGAGGACCACTGAGTAGTAACCCTTCCTGTTCAGGAAGCATCCTCTGCTGTGCTCCAGGGCATGGATGGGGATGTGGGTCCCATCCAGTGCCCTAAAGCAGTTTGGGAACCCCATGCTGGCAAACCCCACGATGGCCACATCCATGTCCCTGAGACTTATGAGCCTGAGGAGCAGCAGAGCATTCAGTGTGCAGACCACCTGTGTGGGGAGGACATGAGCACACATGAGGGGTGTGTAGGGTGTGCCTGGCCCCTCCTGAGCTGCCCCCAGGCTCCCCCCTGCCCCCAGGCTTCCCCCTGCCCCCCAGAGTCCCCCCTTGCTGGGTTCCCATGCCGGGGTCCCCCCCTCCCTGGGGTCCCCTCCTGGGCTTCCTTACCTCCATGATGACAGCTCCAATGGTGGCCTTGCCCACACCAAACTGTTGTTCTACGGATCACTAGCTGTCTGGAGTGACCAGCTTCCAGACAGCGATGCCAACACATTTCTCGATGGTGAGGGCACATCACATGGGGTGTCCTGGTGCTGCAGAGCAGGGGCGAGCCACTGACAGAGCTTGAGGAATGTCTTCCAGCTAATCTGGAAATTCCAGAGCCAGTGGTCGTCATCCCACTCCTTGAGGACCAGGCGCTCCCACCACTCTGTGCTGGTGGGGTACCTCCATAGCTGGTGGTGTGCCTGGTGGGGGGGCCAGGAGGGCC
Source organism: Carettochelys insculpta (assembly GCF_033958435.1). Taxonomy (NCBI): domain Eukaryota; kingdom Metazoa; phylum Chordata; order Testudines; family Carettochelyidae; genus Carettochelys; species Carettochelys insculpta. The sequence goes on along the minus strand of NC_134137.1, from coordinate 93,926,970 downwards.
CCATTATGGTCTGAGGTGGCTCCTTCATCCCCCCGAGGAGAAGAGCTCATGTTCTAGGAGGTGCTGGGCGGCCTCCTCCATGGTGCCAAGCAGGGCAGCCCCTTCCTCAGAGACAAACCTGAGGGCTTCTGGCTGCTGCTGCTGCTGCTGCTGCTGCTGCTGCTAAGGGTCCATGCTGCGTGCACGGGGTCTGCAACTGGTTGTCAGCTCTGCGGACTTCTTGCTGTGTGGGCCGAATGTGACAGGGAAGGTCCCTTTAAGGGAGCGGCTTGCTGTTGCCCCAGAAGGGTTAGTCTGCCCTGTGACCCTGTCTGGAGGCTTTCCTAGCCCCCTGTAGCAAGACAAAATCTCCCCACTGCAGACCAGCTTTTGCCTCCCATCTAAGGTGCCTCAGAGCACACAGGGCACTGAACAGCAGTTAAACAGCACAGTCTTTTATGCCTTCCTAAAGGGACCCAGACGTGCTGGCTCATCATGACCCTGAGAAACAGAAAACACAGATAGAGGGTTAGCAGGCTAACCGTTAACGAAGGGCCTCATAGAACTGCTGTTGGCTGGCATTAATGAAGTAATGCGCCCACACAGCCATCCCAGAAGAGAAATCTCTGCCCTTGCAAAAGAATGTCCTGTACTCCCAAATTCTTTATCTCCTGTCTTACAAGTGCAAATTAAGTAAGAATTGTCCTCGTAAAAACTGGCGTCACAAAAGACAGACCAGTACCATCTGACACCATAGATAAGAAAGAGAATACGTGACCAGGGGATATAAAGATGGGCCCAGCAGCACTCTGACTCTGAGTGCATTCCCACCAACTACCTGCTGGTCGGGACAGGTGATTGCCTCCTGAGGTCTGCAACTGGGGACACCCAACCTCATATTCGTCTTTCGCAGATTTGAGTGACTGATCCTGGCTTGGCTACACTGGTATTGAGACACACAAGGAGGGTGAGATGTACCCACATTAAGGTCTCCTTTTAGTGTACACAGTTAAAGAATTAGAGTTCTATAGATAGATGTCGTTGTATTAAGATGTTGTTGTATGGGGTTGTAACATAACCTATTAACACCTGTACTCTGCTAGCATATAAGAAGTAGACAATAGCCTTTTGTAACCGCACGCTTATAACTGTAACTTAATAAACTTGCAACTAGTTAAGATCTAAGCCTGACTTCTGTTACTCTCTCTCACTGCAACACAGCCGGAACAATCAAAAGAACTTTAACCATTTGGTTACCACAGCCTGGCTGTAGGTGAGAGTGCTAAGAGCCTAGCGTAGAGTCGTGCCACCTCCACGGGGCAGACTCCTAGGGTGCCCATCAGCCAATCCTTGTTGCCCACTGCGATGGGACAGTGTGTCCTAGCAGTTAAAGTCTTGGGTGTGGAAAGGCTCTTAATGCTACCATTGGGGCACCCGTCAGCCAATCTTGGTTACCCGCTACGACGGAGCTCCCTGCTCTAGCAGTAAAAGAGTTGGGTGTTTAGGACCCTGGGGCATCCGTCATCCTGGCCCAGGTTGCTCGCTGCGAAGGAGCCCTGTGCTCTAGCAGTTAAAGACTCGGATGGTAACAAGGGCATAGTTGGTACCTCACTGCACATTACCCAGCCACCGGCTAACACCCCCTTATTCTGATTGGGGCTGCTTTTGTGTGTAGACGCTCCCCTGAGGGGCCCATTTCGATTTAATGCTTTCCTACTTCGACTTTGAACATCAACAGCACCAGCCCCAGAGGATGTGTGGACGCTACACATTGAAATAGCTTATTTCGATTTCTCTACGTCAAAAAAAGCTATTTTGACGTTGTGTCCCAGTGTAGACGTAGCCTTTGTGTACTACTCCCAATAAACAGAGAAAGATCGGAACTCAGAATTTGGATGAACCTAGTAATAGAAAATCAGAGTGGAAGTATGTCAAATGGCCTTAATTTAATGTGAGTAATTGTTTCTGTATTTGAATTTATTGAACAGGACCAATGGCAAAATATGGTGGTTTGTTTGTTTGTTTGTTTGTTTTCTTCATTTACAGCACTTTATGCATAGAGTTAAACATTAAGCAAAATACAATACTATTCCAATAAGGGGTAAAGGAGATGTGACATATAAGCTGCATCTACACTAGCTGACTATTTCGAAATAGCTGTCCCAACTTCGAAATAGCGCCCGCCACGTCTACACGTGTTGAGCACTATTTCGAAGTTGAAATCGACGTAAGGCGGCAAGACATCGAAATCACTATCCCCATCAGAAGATAGGAATAGTGCCCTACTTCGACATTGAACGTCAAAGTAGGGCATGTGTAGATGATCCACGTCCCGCAACGTCGAAATAGTGGGGTCCTCCATGGTGGCCGTCAGCTGAGGGGTTGAGAGATGCTCTGTCCAGCCCCTAAGCTCTCTGGTCACTGCATGCAGCAGCCCCTTAAAGTTCCCTGTCCCCTTATTTCCTGTGGCAGGAAGCTGGGTGCATGCAGGCAGCAGCACAGACACGTGTACTGCCTGCACGCTTTCCAGACACCCTGATCCACCACCCAGCACCCATGGCAGCCAGCCAACTACCCAAGCACCAACAGGGCACCCCCACCAAGGAAAGCCAGGGCTCCCAGCCATCCAGCCAAGGGGGGGAAGAGATGGTGGGGTCCCTCCTGGTCGGACGCCAAGATCTGGGACCTGCTGGGGCTTTGGGGTGAGGAGGAGGTGCTACAGGTAATGGGGAGCGAGCGGTGGAATGCAGCTGCATTCGCCCTGCTGGCCAAGGGCCTGGCTGCCTGGGGTCACCTTGTCCACACTCCTGACCATGTCAGGAGTAAGGTGAAGGAGCTGTGGCAGCGTTATGCCCGGTCCTGGGACACGGCCAGACGGTTTGGGGCCACCCCCGCCGCTTGCCCCTTTTACAGGAAGCTCAGGGAGATCCTGGGCCCCTGGTACACCACCTCCTTCCTGGCCACCCTTGACACCTCGGCCAACGAGACCCAGCAGGTCTCAGAGCTGGAGTCCAGCCCGGAGGCCAGCCCTGCACCCCGGGGACCCACAGAGGAGCCCACCCCTGGGACAGCAGAGGAGGAGGAGGAGGGCTCCAGTGATGGGGGCCTCCTCATCAACCTCCCCTCCCACAGCTCCAGCAGGGTGTCCGCCTGATGGGGACCCCCCGACCGTGGGAGTGCACTGTCAGGTATGTACCCCAGGTGCACACCCACAGGTTAAGGAGCGGGGACAAGGGACAACCAGACCCCTCCACACACCCAGCTGACCACAGCCCCAAGGACAGCAGTGGCACATCCATCAGAGCCCATCAGCCCCTGCCCCCCAGGACAGCGCCATGCCCCATCCCTGGTGATGGGGGGAGCAGAACATCAGAAGGGGTCCCCCCTGGGGGGATACCACACCCATCATCAGCATCTCTGGGGAACAGGGGATGGGGAACTAGCAGCAGAGGGGTGGGGGGACATGGGCCATGGGTCAGGGCCCAGACTAACGGCTGTCTCCGCTCCTCCCACCTCTGTTTCGCAGCCACACCATCCGAGACCCTCGAGAGCACAGGCGCTGTGTCCCTCGTGCTGGACAGCCCACAGGGGCCATCGCAGCAGGCCAGCCCAGTGGCGGAGCAGGGAATGGCCCCAGGATGAGCCTGACAGTGGCGGAGCCATCCCCTGGCATCCCCTGACCCCCAGCTCCTCGCCACCCTCTGGCATCAGGTGGAGGTTTCCGAGCGCCACCTGCAAGTGGAGGAGTGCCGGCTCCACTTGCAGGAGTGAGCGCTAGCCTGGCACCAGGAGGCTTGGGAGTCCTTCATGAGGACATTTGAGTGGATCGCCGAACACCTGGCACCCCCTGCCGCTCTGGCCGCCATCCCTCCCAGCCGCCCTCCACCTGTCCGGCTGGAGCCTGCCGTGGAGGGGGACCGTGAGGCCCAGGAACCAGCCTGGCCATACCTGTCGGTTCTTCCAGACCCCACCCAGCCTTGATGGGGCCTCCGGCCCAAACGTGGGGCGTGCCCCCCCACACCGGTTGCGGGACAGTGGGGGGGAGGAGGCCAAGGACTGGCCCCCCCAGCCCCCCCCTTTGTACATACTCCCCCCCATTAATTGTAAATAGTTGCCTTGTCCCAACCCCCCCCGCCCCTTTAGTAGCTGTTCCCCCCATGTACATAGTTCCCCCATTAATGTAAAAGTTCATTGTTTGGTTTCAAGAAGGTTTTGGTTTATTTACAACAAAACACATGTGTGGGTGTGTGCTCTCTGGTGCTCAGTGGTGTGGGCGTGGGGGCAGGTAGTGTTGTGGGGCTGTGGGGGGGCGGTGGGTGGCTCACCAGCAGCTGGCCCTCCCAGCGTTCACGCTGCAGCCTGCTCAAAATGGGCCCGCAGGGCCTCCCGGACGCGGATCCCCTCAGGGTCGACCTGGCGACTGGAGGCAGCGGGTGGCTGGGTGTTGGCCCTGCCAGCCTCCACAGCCCAGCCCTGGACAAATGCCTCCCCCTTGCTCTCCACCAGGTTGTGGAGTGTGCAGCATGCGCCCACAATCTGGGGGATGTTGGGGAGCCCTGCATCCAGGTGGGTGAGGAGACACCTCCAGTGGCCTTTGAGGTGGCCAAAAGTCTGCTCAACCACCTGGCGCACATGGTTCAAGCGGGTGTTGAACCGCTCCTGGGTGGCACTGAGGTGGCCCTTGTAGGGGCGCATGAGCCAGGGCTGGAGGGGGTATGCCGCGTCTGTGACTAGGCAGACAGGCACGGTGGTGTCCCCCAGAGGGAACTCCCACTGGGGGATGTAAGTCCCCGCCTCCAGCCGGCGGCACAGGCCCAAGTTCCTAAACACCCGGGCATCTTGGGTGCTGCCAGGCCAGCCAACATAAATGTCCAAGAAGTGGCCCCAGCTATCCACGACAGCCTGGAGGACCACGGAATGGTAGCCCTTCCTATTCAGGAAATGTCCTCCGCTGTGCTCCAGGGCACGGATGGACATGTGGGTCCCTTCCAGAACCCCGAAGCAATTAGGGAAGCCCATGCTGGCAAACCCCACGATGGCAGCATCCAGGTCCCCAACCTGCACCAGCCTGTGGAGGAGTAGGGTGTTGATTGCACAGATCACCTGAAGGGGAAGGACATAAGACCACCCATGAGGGGTGTGCAGGGTGCGTCTGGCCCACCCCCTGGGCTTCCCCTCCCCCCCGAGCTCCCCCCCAAGCTCCCCCTCCCCCTGGGCTCCCCCCGAGCTCCCCCTCCTCCCAGGCTTCCCCCCGTGCTCCCCCTCCCCCGGGGCTTCCCCCTCACCCTGGTCTCTCCTCCTCCCCCTGGGGTCCCCTTACCTCCATGATGACAGACCCGATGGTGGCCTTGCCCACACCTAACTGCTGTCCTACAGCTTGGTAGCTGTCTGGAGTGGCCAGCTTCCAGACAGCGATGCCGCCCCTTTTCTCAACAGTGAAGGCATGTCTCATGGGGGTGTCCTGCTGCCGCAGGGCAGGGATGAGCCACTGGCAGAGCTCAAGGAATGTCTGCTGGCTCATCTGGAAATTCCGGAGCCAGCAGTCGTTGTCCCACTCACCAAGCACCAGCCGCTCCCACCAGTCCATGCTAGTGGGGTACCTCCATAGCCAGCAGCGTGTCCGGCAGGGGGAGGCTGGGAGGGCAGCAAGGTCTGGGGCTGCTTCTTCATCCCCCGAGGACAACTCGTCTTCCTTGAATAGAAGATGCTGAGCTGCCTCCTCCATGGCACCGAGCAGGGTGGCCACTGCTTCAGGGGTGGGTGTGTGGGCCTCTGGCTGCTGCTGCTGCTGCTGCTTCTGCTGCTGCTGCTGGGGGTCCATGCTGCTTACACAGGGTGCGAGTGCTTGTGGGCTCTGCTGACCGCGTGCTGTGCAGGCTGAGTGTGTCTGGGAGGGGCCCTTTAAGGGAGCAGCTTGCTGTTGCCCCGGAAGTTCTAGTCCACCCTGTGACCCTGTCTGCAGCTTTTCCTGGCACTCCTATTTCGATTTGGGCTGTTTTTGTGTGTAGAAGCTCCCCTGTGGCACCTTGTTTGATGTAGTGCTGTCCCACATTGATGTTGAACGTTGACGGCACCAGCCCTGGAGGATGTGTAGATGCTACTCATCGAAATAGCTTATTTCAATTTTGCTACGTCGAAATAAGCTATTTTGATGTAGCATCCCAGTGTAGATGTAGCTATATAGTATTTTGCATAATGTGTTGATTCTAAGATATATAGCAAAAAATTACAGCTGTATCACAAGGGAAAAAAAGGATGGGGAATAGGTGACAGCAAAGAACAACACATTTACATTAAGGATTTATTATCATTCAAATACTCAGGAGCCCTGACAGAGCTATTATTATAAAAACCACTACGGGATGTGATGCATGAGGAGGAGAAACAGGAGGGGGTATTTGGCACCCTAAATATGAGAACTAGGTGCATTGATAAAAATAGTGGGTGTGGCCATCTGTATTACAATGTTCACCCCTTTTATAAGACTATGATAAACATTCTATAAAGTACACCTTGTGTGGTATCATTTGAAAACGATTCATTTGCTGATCATTATTGTTGTGGAAAATGTGTGGCAATGCTGTACATAAAGTTACAAACTTCCATTATATGTTACTGCTGAGACATGTTTCTGAGTTCAAAAATGCAGCCCCAATCCAGTTAATTGAAGACAAAAGACAAGAATCTTAGACAATTTTCAGAGGACTCAAATGCACCATCATCATGTTAAGAGGCCATTCTTTGGCAGAAAAAGAGAAATTTGCATTTCAGAAAACAAAGAGTTATACATTCCTATTCCTACAGCTATTCTGTCTGGTTTACCCCATCTGCGGCTGATTTTTGAAGAAGAGGAAAGAGTGTAAAAACTGGGAGAAGATTCCCTTTCCCTAACTTATTCTTCACTTTCTGTTTATTCATGGCAGGTAGAACTCCTGCGAAACAAAAGAACAGCTGAGGACTGAGTGGGGGGATCCTCTCTGAAAGAAATTCAGACAGTAAGACTGCTGAAGCATGTGTTGAGAAAGACTTTTATCTCATTTTGCTTGTTAAGTTGCATGTTAGTTAATTTTTTTGTCTTCTTGTAATCAATTTTGTATATCTCATTTCTTCTAATTACCTAATATCTATTGTTCAGTAGTTACTAAATTACATTTTGTTTTATCAATGACATTGTGCATGCGATAAAATTTTTTTGGAAACTCCATTTGAGATAACACAATTTGTGCATATGGTTTTCTGTTAATAAAATCAGGGACTTTGTATGAGCTTGTATTTCCCAGAAGGGTGCTTTCTGTGTGAGATTTGGGGTAACAGATACAGGGTGTGACAGAGGTAAACGAGAATTGAGAGTAACAGGACTGGATACAATTCTCTGGATGTGATGATGCCAACTGCAGTGCTTGTGGTAGCTTCATTGTAGTCTAAGTCCTTTGCAGTCTTTTGATAGCAGATGTCAATCATGGAGCTCCAACACACTTATGAAAACATGTTTGCTGCTCTTTCTCTTGGAGCCCTTCAGGTCATCAAGAATCTTGGCCTCATGGGCTGTGTCTACACGTGCCCCAAACTTCGAAATGGCCATGCAAATGGCCATTTCGAAGTTTACTAATGAAGCGCTGAAATGCATATTCAGCGCTTCATTAGCATGCGGGCGGCAGCGGCGCTTCGAAATTGACTAGCCTTGCCGCTGCGCGGCGCGTCCAGACGGGGCTCCTTTTCGAAAGGGCCCCGCCTACTTCGAAGTCCCTTTATTCCCATGAGCCAAGATTTTTAGCTACACAGAGCTGTTCCTCAGGTCTGGAAAAGGTACTGAGTGCCACAGTTAAGTAGAAGATCACACCATTAAGTAGATGATTTTACCACTGAGTTTGATAAAAATAGGCCAGGTCCCCAGTGGGAATAAATTGTCATAACTCAAGCAAAGTCAACAGGGCTCAGCTAATTTATACCAGCAGAAAATCTAGCCCATTATCTGTAAAATTATTTCTGTAATTAAAATATGTAAAAGTTAATTGTGGCAATCTGAATACATTCCTCAGACCTCAGGAACAGCTCTCAAAATTTTGCCTCTGACACCAACAGAAATTGGTGCAATAAAATATACGTCTTCATCCATCTCATCTCTCAAATATCCTGGGGCCAACACACATACAATGACACTAAACACAATGTAGGTACAATGAGAAATAGGTTGTCCAGCTACACCACAACTTGGATTTTCCCAGAGTGTCATCATGCACAGAAGGTCCTCACCAGTTTCAAATTCTACTTCTCTCCCTCCTTGTGGACAGAGTTTTGTGGCCTGCACAGTGGGGGAGCATCCACAGTTGGTGGCAGCTTGCTTCAGACCTGCTCTCAGCAGCAATATCTTGGGTAGCCTAGGCCCTTCATCTATGCACTTCATCTCCCTGTGGCTGGTCTTTATTTTTCCTCAGACCCCAAAACCAATCCCTTGGTCTCTATGTGAGTACTGGGAATGTTTTGAGGAGAAAAAATCATTGTCCATCCTTAGATGTTTGTTTAAAGAGGCTGGGAATGTCATTAAAAAGAAAACAAAACAAAAGCAAAACAAACAAACAAACAAACAGAAGCAGCATTTCTCTGCTTTATTGCTAGCTCCCCTATTTAGGGGGTCCCACAATTTGCTGGGCTTTGCTGAACCAAAATGACTTCTTGTATCTTTTAGATGAAGCCCCTTCACTGACCTGACTTTTTTCACTAGTAAGGGTCTTCTGAAGAAAATATTCACTCTTTTACTGCAGTTCTCATGTGTACTTATTTTAGCATCATCTGGGAAGAAAACAAGAACTTGAAGAGATTTCTATGACTAACAGCAGAAAAGTTCTCTCCTTTCAGCAAGTATTGATGATCTCTGTCAAAACAGTCATCAAAATCTTATAGAGCAAGAGAAGTGGGGACTTGTCTCCCTCAAATGAGGTAAAGTGGTTCTGTCACCTTAAAAGTACATTTTTTCCTACAATGACAGTAGACTATCCTAATATAATTACAAACAGGTGTAACATAGCACAGCCTTGTTGCTGTAATGACAATTAAGTCAGATAAATATTAGTTATATGTACAAACTGGCTTAAAAAATCCCCTCATTGTGCTGTTACAGTGATGCCAGATACTTTGCTATGAGATCTGTATATATGTCTACAAGGAGGTCTACATGTGGTTTCATAAGTAAGCGATACCCCACTTCATTTGTATTACATGCACCTGCACCTGCAGTTCCTTACCAGTTTTTCAAGATTTGACCAGTGATTTTAATAAAAATGAGCCAGGTCCCCAGTGGGAATAAATTGTCATAGCTCAAGCAAAGTCAACAGGGCTGAGCTGATTTATACCAGCAGAAAATCTAGCCCTTTACCTGTAAAACTATTTCTGTAATTAAAATATTTAAAAGTTATTTCTGGCAATCTGAATACATTCCTCAGACCTCAGGAACAGCTCTCAAAATTTTGCCTCTGACACCAACAGAAATTGGTGCAATAAAATATACGTCTTCATCCATCTCATCTCTCGAATATCCTGGGCCAACACACATACAATGACACTAGACACAATGTAGGTACAATGAGAAATAGGTTGTCCAGCTACACCACAACTTGGATTTCCCCAGAGTGTCATCATGCACAGAAGGTCCTCACCAGTTTCAAATTCTACTTCTCTCCCTCCTTGTGGACAGAGTTATGTGGCCTGCACAGTGGGGGAGCATCCACAGTTGGTGGCAGCTTGCTTCAGACCTGCTCTCAGCAGCAATATCTTGGGTAGCCTAGGCCCTTCATCTATGCACTTCATCTCCCTGTGGCTGGTCTTTATTTTTCCTCAGACCCCAAAACCAATCCCTTGGTCGCTATGTGAGTACTGGGAATGTTTTGAGGAGAAAAAATCATTGTCCATCCTTAGATGTTTGTTTAAAGAGGCTGGGAACGTCATTAAAAAGAAAACAAAACAAAAACAAAACAAACAAACAAACAGAAGCAGCATTTCTCTGCTTTATTACTAGCTCCCCTATTTAGGGGGTCCCACAATTTGCTGGGCTTTGCTGAACCAAAATGACTTCTTGTATCTTTTAGATGAAGCCCCTTCACTGACCTGACCGCTGAATATTAAGAAATGCAAACATGGTAGGCAGCCAGATTGGCTTAGCAGGGAAATCCTTAGTCAGCTTAAATTCAAAAAGGATGCATACAAGAAATGGAAATGCGGACAGTTGACTAAGGAGGAGTATAAACATACGGCTAGAGAATGCCAGGAAGTAATCAGGAAAGCGAAAGCACAATTGGAACTGCAGCTGGCAAGGGATGTGAAGAGCAACAAGAAGGGTTTCTACAGGCATGTGAACAATAAACAGGTTACCAGAGAAGGTGTGGGGCCATTTCTGGATGAGGGAGGTAACCTAGTGACAGATGATGCAGGAAAAGCTGAAGTACTCAATGCTTTTTTTGCCTCAGTCTTCACGGACGAAGACAACTTCCCCATGACGGTCCTAGACGATGCAGTATGGGAAGGTGGAGGGCAGCTATCTGTGGGGAAGGAACAAGTTCTGAGCTGTCTAGAAAAACTAGATGTGCACAAGTCCATGGGTCTGGATTTAATGCACCCCAGTGTACTAAGGCAATTGGCAGAGGTCACTGCCGAAACTTTGGCCATTATCCTTGAAGACTTTTGGAGATCAGGGGAGATACCAGATGACTGGAAGAAGGCAAACGTAGTGCCCACCTATAAAAAAGGAAAGAAGGACAATCCAGGGAACTACAGACCCATCAGCCTTACCTCAGTCCTGGGGAAAATAATGGAGGGAATCCTCAAGGAATCCATTTTGGAGCACTTGGAAGAGGGGAAAGTGATCAAAAGTAGCCAACATGGATTCACCAGGGGCAAGTTCTGCCTGACCAATCTGATTAGCTTCTATGATGAGGTAACAAGCTCTGTGGACATGGAGAAGTCAGTGGAAGTGATATAACTTGACTAAAGCAAGGCTTTTGATACTGTCTCCCACAACATTTTTGTCCACAAGTTAAGGAAATATGGATTGGATCCTCGGACTCTAAGATGGATAGAAAGCTGACTTGATGGTTGGGCCCAGTGGGTAGTGGTCAATGGCTCAATATCTGGATGGAGGTCTGTTTCAAGCGGAGTGCTGCAAGGCTCGGTTCTGGGGTTGGTGTTATTCAACATCTTTATTAATGACCTGGATGAGGGACTGGATTGCACCCTCAGCAAGTTTGCAGATGACACAAAACTAGGGGGAGAGGTAGATACTTATGAGGGTAGAAAGAGAATCCAGAGGGACCTGGATAAATTGGAGGACTGGGCCAAAAGAAATTTGATGTGGTTTAATAAGGAGAAGTGTAGAGGCCTGCACCTGGGGCGGAAGAATCCCAAACATTGTTACAGGCTGGGGACTGACTGGCTTAGCAGCAGTACGATGGAAAAGGACCTGGGGATTATGGTGGATGAAAGGCTGGATATGAGTAAACAGTGTGCCCTTGTAGCCAAGAAGGCTAATGGCATACTAGGGTGCATTAGGAGGAGCATTTCGAGCAGATCGAGAGAAGTAGTTATTCCTCTTTATTCAGCACTGGTGAGGCCACATCTGGAATATTGTGTCCAGTTTTGGGCTCCCCTGTATAAAAAGGATGTGGATTTGCTGGAGCAGGTTCAGCAAAGGGCAAAAAAAATGATTAAGGGTCTGGAGCACAAGACCTTTGAGGATAGGCTGAGGGATTTGGGCTTGTTTAGTTTACAGAAGAGAAGACTTAGAGGTTATCTAATAGCAGCCTTCAACTTCCTGAAGGGGAGCTCTAAAGAGGAGGGGGAGAAACTGTTCTCAGTGGTGTCAGATATCAGAACAAGGAGTAATTGTCAGAAGTTGAAGAGGGAAAGTTAGATTAGTAGGTTAGATATTAGATATTAGATATTAATAGATATTAGAAAAAAACTACTTCACCAGACGAGTGGTGAAGCATTGGAATGCGTTGCCTAGACAGGTGGTGGATTCTCCATCCTTTGAGGTTTTTAAGTCCGAGCTGGACAAAGTCCTGGCTGGGATGACTTAGTGGGGGTTGATCCTGCTTGAAGCAGGGGGCTGGACTAGATGACCTCCTGATGTCCCTTCGAGCCCTGTGATTCTGTGTGATTCTGACTTTTTTCAGGAGTAAGGACCTTCTGAAAAAAATATTCACTGTTTTACTGCAGTTCTCATGTGTACTTATTTTAGCATCATCTGGGAAGAAGGCAAGAATTTGAAGAGATTTCTATGACTAACAGCAGAAAAGCTCTCTCCTTTCAGCAAGTATTGATGATCTCTGTCAAAACAGTCATCAAAATCTTATAGAGCAAGAGAAGTGGGGACTTGTCTCCCTCAGATGAGGTAAAGTGGTTCTGTCACCTTAAAAGTACACTTTTTCCTACAATGACAGTAGACTATCCTAATATAATTACAAACAGGTGTAATGTAGCACAGCCTTGTTGCTGTAATGACAATTAAGTCAGATAATTATTAGTTATATATACAACTGGCTTAAACATCCCCTCATTGTGCTGTTACAGTGATGCCAGATACTTTGCTATGAGATCTGTATATATGTCTACAAGGAGGTCTACATGTGGTTTCATAAGTAAGCGATACCCCACTTCATTTGTATTACATGCACCTGCACCTGCAGTTCCTTACCAGTTTTTCAAGATTTGACCAGTGATTTTAATAAAAATGGGCCAGGTCCTCAGTGGGAATAAATTGTCATAGATCAAGCAAAGTCAACAGGGTTCAGCTGATTGATACTTGCTGAAAATCTAGTCCTTTATCTGTAAAACTATTTCTGTGATTAAAATATTTAACAATAACTAGGTATTTCTGAAAGACAGGAGACCAGCACCTGAATTTCATTTGCAGTGGTGTAAATCTGGAATAGCTTCAGTTCTCTCTGTGGAGCTGTAATAGACATCAGAAGCTGGTCTACATGCCACAAGCAGAGCAATGACACTGAGACACTCTTTATTTTTCACGTGTTACTCCAAATGATTTGGGAGAGGACTTTCACAGTTATGGCATATAATAGGCCAGATTTTTTTCTTCTCCTCTGAAACTATTAAGGTTGTAAAGGGGAATACGCCCCATACAAATGCAGTATAGATTAAATTATCTTATGTTCATTCCACCCTTGCAGTCCCTTGTTCAGGAGTATCAGTACCTTTCACCCTGTAATGTAGCCATAGAGGCTCATAATGCTACAGGTGCAGTTTGCACTCAGACAATTGAGAACGGCTAGCATTTTTATCTGCAAATGCTTTTTCCAGTATTAAATGTTGACTTTTTTCTATTATAATCCTGAGCATGTATTTTATCTACTAATTTTTATTTGTATATTTCAATCTCTAGTAGACAATTTTGCATTGGTGTAGCATAAATGATGTAACATATCTTCTAATGTCTCTTTTTAGCTCTTTGTATGATGTATAAAGCTATTCATTGTAATTTCAGGTTATAAAGCACTAACCTGTAGAATACCTTCACTGGTCTCTCTTGTAAAATACTGCAGGGATATGCATGGCATCTTCTTATCTGCAATAGTATTTTGTATCAGATATAATTTCAGGGCTGGATCTGCCTTGTCGTTAAACACAGCCAGTGGGGTGTGTAGCATTTTTCACTGAAATAGGATCTATGACAGCATCAACATGATTAGAAAATCAGAAATGAGTGAAAAGTGTCAGGATCTCAGACATGGGGAAGATTAAAGTCAGCAAGATAAAGATATCTCATCTTGAAGAGAGAACCAGGGATCAGATGCTGAGGATTCTATGCTGTCCTAGTGAGCAGGTAAGCCAAGAAAATGATGAGAGAGAAAGTTGGAATAATGGAAATGATAAGCAGCATTTTACAGGAATTCTAATTTCGTCACTAACAATAACCAGCTATTAATGGTGCACATCATAATTATTATATTAACTAAAGGTAGTCAGAAACAGGATTTGGAGTTTTGCAGAAGTGGAAAAAAACATTGGCTGTCAATGAAGATATTGGAAAAGAGGCAGAGTTGAAGATTGTACAGAAATATAAAGAGTTAATATATTTGTAAAGCAATACAGACAAACAATCCTTGGGGGGAGGATTTTGAAGAGTATAAGTCAAATTTATACTTAGTGTAACTCACAGTTTAACTCACTAATTAAACAGTAATCGTCATAGAAATCTATATATTTCTAATACTGTCTCTTGTTTAATTAACCTCACCACATCTTTTGTGATTGTTCCTATATTCAGCATCATATTTAAACCACCAAGGGTGCATCTACACTTGCCCCCTATTTTGAAATTGATTTCGAAAGGGGGCCCAATTTCGAAAGAGGCTGTGAAGGGTCTGCATGACCAACAGCCTCCTTCGAAATTGTTTTCGGCGAAAGGGGGCTCAAATTTTGAAACTGCTCTTCCTATCCGGGATTGGGAAGAGTGGCCCCTTTTGAAACCAAATTTTGAAATAGGGCAGGCGTAGATGCTGTGGGCCTGCAATTTCAAAATTTTGGGTCCACCACGGCTGTGGCTCCAAGGAGCGTGGAGATGCACTAGCAAGCCCCAGTGGGGCTCTATGATCCCCAGGCCAGCCCCTTAAAGCCACACGTCCCCGTTAACCCCTTGCAGGATGCTGAGAACGTACCCAGGGCCTGAGGAGCACGAGCTGTGCCCGTCACATGCTCCAGCAGCCAGCCAGATGCAACACACAGCCAATCAGCTGGATGGTTAGCCCTCCACACTCCGGGGACCCCCAGCCCGAGGGGTCACCCATGAAGACCCAGAGCCAAAAAAGGAGGGCCCCTTCCTGGACAGAGGCCGAGGTGAAAGACCTCCTTGGCCTCTGGGTGGAGGAGGAGGTGCTGCTCCACAGCACCAGGCAGTCCCACAACACAGCCACCTTCAAGCAGCTGTCACTGGGGATGCGGAAGCAGAGAAACCCTCAGCACACAGATGCTTAGGTCTGCTCAAAGGTGAAGGAGCTGAGGCAGGCCTATAGCCAGGCCAGGGATGCTTGCAGGTGATCGGAAGCCAGGGCCGGCCTGAGGTGCCTGCATTACCAGGCATTGGAACAGCTCCTCGGCCAGACGGATGTCCCTGAGCCGTCGGTGATGGTCAACACATCTGGGCCTGACACAGACCAGGAGATGGACCCACAGGAACAGCAGGGACCCTCCCGCCAGACCACATCTGTGAAGCCAGGGAGTGACTCAGAGGAGGGGAGCCCACTCATGATCGCAGTCAGCTCCGGTACCTCCACCCAGGCCCTCTCAAGGCTGGTGTCCTTGGACCTGTTCTTCAGAGCTCCAGGTAGGTAATGGGTGGATCAGGTGGCCTGGGTGGGGAGGCCTATCCCACGGTCCCCTGACCTTTCCCAGACCCAGGCATGGATCCATCCAGCATCCGCATCTGTGGACAGCACCCCAGCCCTCCCAACCAGGAAGGCATGCAGGGGCCAGGCTGCAGCCAGTAATCGCCCCACAGATGAGGTCTCAGTGGGTCCATGGGAACCCGAAGAGGGGGTTGGCAGGGGAGGCACCACCTTGGGGGATGGTCCAGGGGTGGTGTGGGTGGAGACCTTGGGACCGGGTGACAGCACTGACAGGTGTCCTGTCTCCCCCTTGTGTCTCCACAGCATCATTCTCTGAGGGCCGGACCATATCGGTGCCACCATCCAACAGAGCTGGAGAACCCTCCTCCCCATCGCCCAGACTGCCACCTGCCCAGCTCTGGAGGGCCTGACAGCGATGCTGGTATGACCCACAGGAGGCAGCAGAGGCCCACACTGCAGGACTCCAGGAGCAGACCACTGGGATCCAGGAGCGGCTTCAGATGAAGCGGGAGGACAGGGCCTGGCAGAGGGAGGTCTGGGCCGAAGTGGCTGCAGCTCTCCAATGGCTGGCCCCCCTTCTGGCCACCCCACCACCCCCCTTCCACCCCGAACACACTCCCACCGCCCCCAAATCAACATCCACCACCTCTGAACTCACCGCCCTCATCCCACACACCCTCATCCCCTCCGTCCAGCTCACCCTGGGCCACTGGCTGATTGCCAGTGTGAGCCAGGAGGAGGATCTCCCCGCTGTCCCTGCAGGACCCCATCCCCCCCCACCTCACCAAGCCCACCCTGTCCCTTAGCCCCTGGCCAATCCTACCTCCCCATCCTGCCAGGCCCCTCCCAGCCCCAACAGGGCCCCCGAACCCAGGGTGGCAGGGGCCCCCTTATCCACTGGGGGTTTTGCCCCCCACTCCCCTGGGGGACTAGGTCTGCCTGTGCCTGTGGCCCCAGCCATGTGGGCGTGCCCCTGCCTCATTGTTTATAGTTCTTCCCCATTCCCTCCCATATTTAGTTCCCATAGGAAGACCCCGCACAATTCTTCAGAGGTGTTTATTTACATGTATATAGTTGGTCCACAGTTAATAAACCCTTTTTGTGTGCCCCAGTGACCCCTGGGTGGGGAAGGGTGTGCTGCAGGGTGGGTGTGAGCCAAGTGCCAGATGGAGGTCAGCATGGCTCCCACTCGAAGGCGTCCTGGAGGGCTTCCCGGACCCTAACCCCTTCTCGTTGTGCCTGGCAGCACAGGGCCATGAGTGGCTGCTCATAGCTGGGGCTCTGGTCCACAGTCCACCCTGACAGGTGCTCGTGCTTGTCCACCACTATATTGTGCAGAGAACAACAGGCTGCAACCACCCCAGGGACGTTGGGCAGGCTGACGTCTGGCCATGCATTCAGGCATCGGAAATGCCCTTTGAAGTGTCCAAAGGCCCGCTCTACAGTGTTGTGGGCATGGTTCAGGTGGTTGTTAAAAATATCCTGGCTGGCAGTGGTGTGCCCAGTGTAGAGGCACATCAGTCACAGATGCAAAGTGTATGCCCCATTGGCCACTATACATGGTGGCACCATTGTGTCCCCCACGGAGAGCTTCCAGGCAGGGATGTAGGTTCCCTCCTCCATGCGCCACCCCAGGCAGGAGTTGCATAGAACCTGGGTGTGATGGGCTCACGCAGACCAGCCCACGCAAATGTCAGAGAACTGGCCCCGGGCATCAGCAAGAGCGTGGAGCATCACCAAGTGGTACCCACCGCAGCTCATGTAATGTCCTGTGCTCTGGTCTGGAGCACAGATACCTGTGTGGGTGCCATCCACTGTACTGAAGCCATTTGGGAAACCAAGGGCTCCGAATCCCGCCACGGCATTTTGCAAGTCACTGAGGCAGACAGCCCTCCGCAGGATGAGATGATTGACGGCCTGGATCACCTGTAGAAAAGGAGCACCAACATGTGGGGCCTGTACATCAGGGAACCCTCCTGTTTCCTTCCCCTTCAGGCCCTCCACCCATGGACACCCCTGCCCTCTCCCACTTCCTGGGATGGGTGTGGAGCCTTTGTCTGACTTACCTCCAGGAGGATGGCTCCGATGGTGACCTTGCCCACCCCAAACTGGTGCCCCATTCAACGGTGGCTGTCTGGGGTGTATATCCTCTATAGTTCAAGCTAAAAGCCAGCTGTGGAAATTTAGTTTTTTCACTGTGTAAGTGCAACTATATCAGACAGTGAACTGCACACAGGTGTGTGGGTTACATATTTACTCTAGCTGAGAAAGTAAGTCTAAGCTTCAGAGACCCAGTTGAAATGCTGGGCAAGCTCTTACTTGTAACCACCCACAGGTAGACTTGAACCAGGATTCTCAGGAGCTTAGTGCAGGCACTTGTACAGTGCAAGCTCAAAACCAGGGGGGTCTCAGCTAAGGTTTTAGAGGAGAGTCATTCTTTCACTCTCTAAGGCTGTGTATACACAGCAGCATTATTTCAGAATAAGCTGTTCAGGAAGAGATTTTCCAGGTTAGTTTATTTTAAAATAGTGCATCTACACATAAAATTCATATTGAAATAATGCTCATTTATCAGAGCCCCCAAACTCATTGGACACTGAATCACATTTGAAACACCCTATGTAGGGCTGGAGGCCGCCTATTTTGAAATAGTCCCTGTTCCCTGTCTACACAGTCCCTATTCTGAAATGTCATTTCAGAACAGGCACTATTCCTCATAGAATAAGGTTTACAGAACTAAAAAAAATGCCATCTGCTATTTCAAAATGCTGATTTTGGTGTGCAGACCCTTGCAAAGTTATTTCAGATTAGCAGCCTTTATTCTGAAATAACTTTACTGTGTACAGACACCCTACCTCAGACCCCCTACCCCACAAAAAAAAAATCACCAACATATACAGCAAAACCAAAATGAAGTAATTAAATTAGATATGACAGCAATGAAGTAGTAACATTGTGCCTGGTTTCAATAACAGAAAATATATACTATCAGAGTATGATTTCTATTGCTGGTTACTCAAAAACCAATAGGATGTCTTCATGCCACCCTCCTATTTATGAGTCTATTGACAGCTGATCAGCTCAGTCTGGAGCTGCAGAGCTTGTACAGAAGGAGCAGGTGTTGGTAGCCGTTGTAAAGGTGTGGGGTCATTTTTACTGCTCTTTTCATCTCTCCTTCTCCTCTGCACTGTGGCGGGACTTCTCAGATTGTGTCACCACCTCACGGACTATCACTATCTACTGGGGATGGTCCTGGGCAAGCTTCTCCTAAGTGTCAATGCCAGTGCTGTATTTTGTCATGTGTGCCTTCAACGCATCCTTACATCACTTCCTCAGGCCCCCAACACTGTTCCATCATTCCTCCTATTCCCAAAAACACAATAGCTGTGTCTACACATGCACAAAACATCAAAATAAGTGGCCCTCCTTCAAAAGAGTGGGAGGAGCGTCCACAAGCGTGATGCCATCTTTCGAAAGGAAATCGAAAGAATGGGGTGCAGACATTGAAATCTGAACCCTGATCCCAGATCAGGAAGACCGGCCTCTTTCGATATACTGAATTGAGAGACTACACGTGTAGATGCTCCACAGTCCACTTGTTCGAAATACAGGTCCACCATGGTGCCAGTCAGCTGGAGCGTGGGGCTCTATGGTCCCTGACCCCGGCTGCCTTAAAGATGCATGCAAGCAGGAAACCCGTGGCAGGAAGCTGAGAGTGTGCTAGGAGCAGCATCTACACATACTCCAGCCGCACATTCCAGTGCTGCAGCACGGACAGCAGCTAGCCCCCCTGCAAGCTCCATGGCCCTCCCTCTGAGCCCCTGCAAGGCTTCCAGGGGAAGAAAAAAAAAGGGCCCACCTTCTGGATGGAATGGGAGCTGCAGGACCTTCTCGGCCTGTGGAAGGAGGAGGAGGTCCTGCACGAGATGGGAATCAAGCAGAGCAATACTGCTGCCTTCAGCCACCTGGCTCAAGGCCTCCAGACCAGGGGCCACCCAGAGCATACTGAAGAGCAGGTATGCTCCAAGGTAAAGGAACTGTGGCAGGGTTATGCCCTGGCCAGGAACGAGGCCGGCTGCTCTGGGGCAGCTGCAGCCATGTGCCCCTTCTTCCAGGAGCACTGGCGCATCCTAGGGACCTGGTACAGCTCCCCATCCCCAGCATTCCTGGACACCTTGGCCGAGGAACTGCAGCCGGAGGAGAAGGAGCAGCCCGGACTGCAGACTCAGGAAGGGGAGGGAACCGCCAAGTAGTAGAGTGAGGAGGGGGACCACACTATCATCATCCTCTCCCACTCCTCCAGCCAGGTGACCGGGAGCCAGATATCCCTGGCCATCGTCGAGGGGCCCTCCGGTACGTACAGGGAGGAGTATAAAACTGCTCCACAGGGTGGGGAAAACACAACAGAGAGTCGTCCACACACAGGACCGGTGGTCCCAGGCTACACACAGGCCAGCCCCTACATGGGATGCAGGACCCTGCGGTGGCCCACCAGTGATGCCCAGCACCTGTCTTCTCTGGACAGTGCCGTAAGCCACACGGGATGGCAGGCGGTCAGTGCTGGAAAGCACCTGGGGCCTGCACGCTGCAGGCCGGGAAGGGCCACCTGCATGAGAGACCCCTGGACGCTCCCCCAGGGTGAGAGGTTCAGCACGTGGGGGGCAGGTTGGTACCCCTCGGGGGGTCAGTGTCATTTGGGGGGTGGGGGGCCTATGGGGTGGGCTCAGGCAGGTGAGACACAGCCAGGTCCTCTCCATCCAGGGCACATTACTGACATGCTGGCCCCCTCTCCACACAGCTGCACCATCCATGAGCTGGGAGAGCCCTGCACCATCCCTTGTTCCCAAGATCCCCCCCTGCAGCCCTCGGAGGCACCCAGATGACACCCCATGCAGCACACTGTCAAGGCTGCGGCTGGAGGGCCCCCCGTCGGGCTGAGGAGGACCCAGCCTAACAGTACCAGGCCAAGGTGGCTGAGCAGCACCTGCGGGTCACCAAGGTGGAGATAGAGTGGCGGAGGGCGGCCTGGGAGAGTCTGCTGACCACACTGGAGGGCATTGGCCACACCCTCTGGGACCATGCAGCCATCGTTGCCTACCTCCTGCCCCCACCAGGAGCTCCCCCCACTAAGACTGTCCCCCCAATCCCTGCTGAGCCTGCCTCCCCTGCCCCCACTGCAACCACCCCCTCTGCCCCCACCTGGCCTAATCTCCGGCCTTACCTGCCGGTGATCCCCACACCCTCTCCTCCCTGCCAGGGAACCCACACCCGGGTAGGTAGAAGCTGCAGGGACCAACGGGGTTCACTGCCCACTGCCCCTGTCCCAGAATGAGTGCCCTGTCCCCCTCCAAATTAGGTTCCCCTGCTTCCTTCCAAGTTAGGTTCCCACCCACTGTACATAGTTACTGAGAATCATCTAGATAAATGTTTATTTTAATGTTCACCGCTCCATGCTGTGCTCCTCAGGGGGGTGGGGGGGGGAATGTGCAGGTGCAGTGCTGGTGGGGGTGGAGGTGACGGGGATGGTGGGTGGCAGATGTACATGGGATGTGGGTGTGCATGTGGGTCAGAGGTGGCCATTGGCAAAGGCCTGCGTAAGGGCCCCCGATGCAGTGACCAACATTGTGGAGGACGCAACAAGCATCCACCACCTGAGGCACATTGAGGAACCTGGCTTCCAGCTGCATGTGGAGGCCCCTCCACCATCCCTTTCGGCACCTGAAGTCCTGCTCCACGACGTTGTGGGTGTGGTTGAGGCACTGATTGAATGCTTCCCAGTTGGGGTCAAGGTGTCCTATGTACAGCCTCATGAGCCATGGCTGCCGGGAGTAAGCCGCATCTGCCACAATGCAGAGTGGCATGGTGATGTCCTCTGCTACCAGAATCTCCCACTGGGGGAAGAATGTGGTGGTCCCCATGCGCTGGCAGAGGCCAGAGTTGCGAAAGACACGGGCATAGTAGGTGCGGCCACCCCAGCCCATATATATGTTAGTGAACAGGCCCCTCGTGTCCACCAGAGCCTGGAGCACCGCCGAACGGTAGCCCTTCAGGTTGTTGTACTGTCTGGCGCTGTGTGGCAGGGTGTGGATGGGTATGTGCGTGCCATCCAAAGCACCAGTGTGATTCAGAAAGCCCAGGTCCTGGAAGCTGGTGGCAGTGTTGTCCAGATCCTACAGGCAGATGACCCTATGGATTAGTATCGTGTTGATGGTTCTGATGACCTACATGGGGGAAAGAGGGGCACATGCTCTAGTGCAGGTGTGGCAGCCGCCCCCCAGCCTTGGGCCCATTCTGTCCCCCTCCCATCCAGACCCTTGCAGCGGTGAGTTCCCTTTGCCCCAGCCCCCTCACACACCCGTGGGGGACACATGACCCAGACTCACTTTACTTCCATAACTACAGCCCCAATGGTGGCTCTGCTGACCCCGAACTGTTGTCCCATGTAGCGGTAGGAGTCCGGGGTGGCCAGCTTCCAGATGGCGATCGTGACCCATTTCTCCAGGGTGAGGGCTGGCTGCATGCAGGTGTCCTGGTGCCGGAGTGCGCAGGTGAGCCAGTGGCAGGTCTCCTTGAAGATCTGCCTTGACATGCGGAAGTTCTGTAGCCACCTTTCCTCGCCCCACTCTCCCAGCACCAGGTGATCCCACCAGTTGTCACTGCTGGGATGGGCCCAGTGGCATCGGGGCACCTGGGGGGGCATCTAGCAGTGCCCTGAGTGGGGGAGCCCCACAGCCCTAGGGGGACCACCCAGCCACCCGATGAGATTGGGTGCAGCTGCAGCGATGGTTCACAGCACCGCCAGCAGGGTGTCCATAATGAGGGTGTCCTTCTGCAGGAGTTGTCACTGGGCCTCCATCGTGGGCATGGGTGGGCTCTGCCAGGCTGGGAAAAGCTGGGCAGCACTTGGCTTGTGCGGAGTGGAGGGTGGAGGGAGGGGTCCTTTAAAGGGGGCGGCTGGCTGCGGTCCCGGAAGGGCTTGTTGGCCATAGGACCCTGTCTGCGCCGTTTTCTGCCTCCCTTCTTTCGAAAGAGGGCTTGGAGCTGTGTGGTCGCTCTCTTTTGAAAGACCTGCAGTGGCACTTCAAAAGAGCAGATCAAGGTGCCGATCTGCTAATGACGTCGGGTGCTCCCTTTCAACAGCCGCTATTTCGAGTGCCGAACTTCAATTTTTGCCTTTTCGAAAGGGTGCTAATGTGTAGACCCAGCTAATCTGTTTTGGGAGGCGCAGATCAGATATCCAAAACATGTGACCAGTCCAATGTAATTATTGCTGAATGATAATGGCTTCAATGATGGTCATGTTTGACTCTTTCAGGACACTCATGACACATGTGCGAGTTGTTCACAGAACATTGGTGTGCTGTGGAACATAGTTTAAGGTGCACTGATCTAATCTAATCCCCCTTCATTCATGATATAGGAGTTTGTCTAATCTCCTTTTATTCTCTTAAGAGCAACCTTCTTTAGTCTTACTTCTAATGAGTGCAGTAGATATACACTTTTATAAGATTTGTGGCTTCATTGGTAATTCACACACATTGAAAAAATACTCATGGGGATGTGACATTAGTAGAATTGCTATGGATGTCTGAGGTTCAACATGATTCGCTGGAAAATGTCTGTGTTGCCAATCTTGGGACTGCAGTATTAATTGCTGTTGATATGCCTAATTTCAAACTAGCAATGAAAAAGGTCATTTCAGGCTTCACGGACTGAAACAGCATTTCACAGAATAAACATGTTAGTAAGCAATGACTGAAAAAGCACTTCTTAGATCAAAGGGATTAATTTAATACTCTTTTGGTTTAACTAAGAATCTTGGAGTGGCTTAGAGGCTCCCTCTCTAGTATCATTGAGCACAAAATGTGCAATGCTTCTGCTTGATTGTGATACTCATGTTAGTATAATTAGCATCATAAAATCATGGACCAATATTGTTTCCCCCCAACCAAAAGAATAAAAAACCTAAATATGAAAGCTTCACTTGACTATTGGTACTGGGCTCTATGAAGGTTGATACAGCTGTAACTTGAACCGTCAAGCTAACTCTGCCGCTTTGAAAACTGATGAAAACTAAAAGAACAGAGAGATCAGTTTCTAGCTTTTTATGAGTCCATTTCTCACACAAGAAAGACTACAGTAATATGAATTCCTGTTCCTCAATATTGTGGGCACATGGTCTCATGTCATATAATGCGTATATTTTTTTCTGGTATGTTCAGAGTATTTTAATGAAAATATGATTTCCTTTTAATTATTGTTTTAACCTCATTTTGTAAGGAGGAATACCAAGCTTTTAGGACTAGATTAAATCTTGTGCTTTACAGATATGCTAAAAAGTAAAGAAATTTAAGTTCAACACCCATACAGCATCTACCAGTGCCTTGGGTATATAATAGGAAAAAGGACTACAACCTCCAGTGTTTCTCCCTTGCGTGGAGCAGAGTGGCCTTATTTCTACTCCTTGATGTGACAAATTGTGGAAGGGTAGAAAAGCATTTCGCTGTTGCCCTGGACAAAGAGATTACCGGGCCCAGTGAGTAAGAAAGGAACAATAGAAGAATCATGACTCACAGTGCTGTCTCTAATTCACAGTTCCCTAGGAGACTGTTTCTGGGTTTGTACAGTGTGTGGTCTGACCCTTACTTAAGGTCATGACTACAGTAAGAATCTAACAATCAACAACACAAAATTTCCCTCATTTTCTTCACTACTATCTTCAATATAAATTTAAACTGTTTAATGATATTATATGAAATGTACTGTCCCATTATCTACTATTATCGCTCCAAAAATAAATAGAATTTTTTCACCTGTAAAGGAATGAATGTATGGACATACTTCCAGCTAAGAAATAGCCAGTTAAGTTCAGCAATTAAATGGAGATGACTTGCCAAGTAAATAAGAGGTGTGCAAAACATATGGTAAATGTGGACTAGAGATACAGCAAAGCTTTGTTTCATTTTATTTAAATGTACATATAAATTAGGTTAACGAATAAATATTTCAATGAAACAAGGCTGGCTGGCTGAAACAAGAATTATGTCTGTCTCAAACAACTAAATAAACATGATGTCTGCGTATGAGTATGTCTCAGCAACATTGTTTTGCTGGGCAGATGTGGAGAGATGTAAACGTAAATTTATGTAAATTAGGCGGTCATGGGATAGGAGGAAAGATCCTTTCATGGATCGGGAATTGGTTAAAAGACAGAAAACAAAGGGTTGGAATAAATGGTCAATTTTCACAATGGAGGGGGGTAACTAGTGGTGTTCCCCAGGGGTCAGTCCTGGGACCGATCCTGTTCAACTTGGTCATCGATGATCTAGAAAATGAGGTAAGCAGTGAGGTGGTAAAATTTGCAGATGACACCAAGTTGTTCAGGACAGTCAAAACCAAAAGGGACTGTGAAGAACTACAAAAAGATCTCAGCAAACTGAGGGATTGGGCAGCAAAATGGCAAATGAAATTTAATGTGGGTAAGTGTAAGGTAATGAACATTGGAAAAAATAACCCAAATTACACGTACAACATGATGGGGTCAAATTTAGCTACGACAGATCAGGAAAGGGATCTTGGAGTTATAGTGGATAGTTCTCTGAAGACATCCACGCAGTGTGCAGCGGCAGTTAGTAAAGCAAATAGGATGCTAGGAATTATTAAAAAAGGGACAGATAATAAGACAAGAGATATCATACTTCCCCTATATAAAACTATGGTACGCCCACATCTTGAGTACCGTGTGCAGATGTGGTTTCCTCACCTCAAAAAAGATATATTGGCATTAGAAAAGATTCAGAAAAGGGTGACTAAGATGATTAGGGGTTTGGAACGGGTCCCATATGGGAGAGGCTAGAGAGACTGGGACTTTTCAGTTTGGAAAAGAGGCGATTGAGGGGCGATATGATAGAGGTATATAAAATCATGAATGGTGTGGAGAAAGTGAATATAGAAAAATTATTTACCTTTTCCCATAATACAAGAACTAGGGGACACCAAATGAAATTGATGGGTAGTAGGTTCAAAACTAATAAAAGGAAAGTTTTCTTCACACAGCGCACAGTCAACCTGTGGAACTCCTTGCCGGAGGAGGCTATGAAGGCCAGGACTCTATTAGGGTTTAAAAAAGAGCTTGATAAATTTTTGCAGGTTAGGTCCATAAATGGCTATTAGCCAGGGATAAAGTATGGTGTCCTAGCCTTCAGTACAAGGGCAGGAGATGGATGGCAGGAGATAAATCACTTGATCATTGTCTTCTGTTCTCCTTCTCTGGGGCACCTGACATTGGCAACTGTCAGCAGACGGGATACTGGGCTGGATGGACCTTTGGTCTTACCCAGTATGGCCATTCTTATGTTCTTATGTTCTTATGATGAGAGAATATAGGTTATGAAAATAAAGTAATCGAAGTGTTTCACACAGACTGTTTCATATATCAGAGGCTGCATCTACATGTGTCACTTCTAGAAGTGGCACAGTATCGAGCTATCAGGAAGATGCTAACGATGCACAGATGCAAATTTTCTGTGCCTCATTAGCATATTGGCATGTGGTTCGGAGTCTGGAAGAAGTTCTTCTGGACTCCAAAGTGCACAAGCAGATGCGTGGCTCATGGGGATCTTCCGGAAGGAAATCCTTCTTCCAGAAGCCCCCTCTTCCCCAAAATTTTAGGGAAGAGGGGGCTTCTGGAAGGAGGATTTTCTTCCAGAAGATCCCCATGGGCCAATGCATCTGCACATGTACTTTGAAGTCTGGAAGAGCTTCTTCCAGACTCTGGACCACGTGCCAATATGCTAATAAGGCATGGAAAATTTGCATCCGTCCTTTATTAGCATCTTCCAGATAGCTCATTACCATGCCGCTTCTGGAAGAAGCAGCATATGTAGACGCAGCCAGATTGTTTTATTCTTATACCATGTTTGCTATTGTAGTATCTGTAGTAAGGGCCTGACACATGAACCCATGTATTACAGGCCTGGTTTGAGGCCTGAAGCCTAATCCACAATAATTAATACTTTGCTAATATAAAGCTGAGCTTGTCAACACAAGAAGCAGGCCCCTCTTCACAGAAGTTGTCAAGAACATGGCTGATATTACAAGTACACTCATACTTAAGAGGTACTAATCACAGGATGTAAGCACATCCCAGAGGAGTCATAACAGAACGATTCATGAAGAAACACTGCAGGAGCAACACACTGCCCATAAATAACAGACATACTCAGCTTCCGAGGAGGGTATAAACTGATAGCACAATGGATAAACACGCTCAGGTTAGTACCAGAACACCCCAATACAGAATACTTCTACAGACAGTGATCCATATGGAGGATATGATCAGGATGCAGCGTGGTGGATAGAGATATTTTGATCAAACCATCACGCACAGGATAATAAAATGGGTAAATCTAGGTACATTAGAGGATGGTAATCTGAGATCTTCAGGAGTGATGTGTAACGTTTTTGTACCTATATATAAAAATGTAACCCAAGGGACTTGTTTTTGTCCAGCGTAGGGGGTAGTGACCTCTCCCATGTCATTGACTGAGCTGGGCCCATGACAATGGGGACAAATTCTTAGCCTACCTGTAGGCATCTGATCTGGGGAACTATTACTGCACTTCATTTACAGTAAACCTTGCCTAGTGCCTTTGATTCTTATCTGATTTGATAGCTGGGATGGGGGGTGTGGACTTTCTCTGGCTACATCTACATTACCAAGTAGGCCTTTTCTGAAAAAAACACGAAGTGTGTACACATAAAATGCTCTCTTATGATCTGAACTCAAAAAAACACAGCACTTTTTCCAGTGGCTCTCTTTCTCTCCCAGAGGAGGAAGAGCATCTTCTTCCAAAAGATTATTCTGGGAAATAAAACATGTGTAGATGCCTCGGACCCCATTTTTCAAAAGTGCAGCCCTCGTGATGCCGGATTTCGTAATCCCTGGACTGTTCTTTTGGAAGAGCAGGAGCTGGGTGTCTGCTCTCTATCAAAAGAGTGGATTGATTTTTTGATCCCCTTTTTTTGTGTGGACATGCTCTTTTGAAGGAAGTTTGTTCTGGAAGGGTGCGTCAATGCTAGCAAGTATATTCGAAATTAGAATTAGAAGACCAAATTCTTTCGAAAAAAGCTGCGGAGTGTCTACACTGACCCAGCGCTCTTTCGCAATTAATTTTAAAAGAACTCTCCCCGTTCTTTTGAAGTCGGTCTTCTGTTCCCAGGGTGGGAAAAGAGTCCACTTTCAAAAGATAATTTCAAAAGAGAACACGTGTAAATGCTACATGGACCGCTCTTTCAGAAGAGCGGGTCCTCCATGGCTGAGATCAGCTGGCAGGCAGTGGCGCCACTCCCAGCACAAGCGGAGCTCTATGCTCCACAGCCTGGTTGTGCTTCAGGACGCAGGTTCCCGGAAGCCCTCAGGCAGGAAGCTGAGAGTGTGCAGGCAGCAGGAAGCCCATGCTGCTAACCAGCCATCCAGGAAGGGTGACACTCCAGACCGCCTACTGGCCTCCCTTGCACCATGGATAGTGCCCCTGATCCCCACCCACCACAGAGGCCCCCAAAGAGCACAGGGGAGCCCTCCCAGGAGGGGAGTCAGCCCCCCCAAGCACCAGGCCCTGTCCTGGACTGATGCCGAGCTGCAGGACCTCCTAGCCCTCTGGCAGCAGACAGGGGTCCAGCGCCGAAACACAGCTGCATTCAAGTGTCTCACCAAGGGCCTCACTGGCTGGAGTCACCCCAGCTGGACACCGGACGAGGTGAGGTCCAAAGTGAAGGAGCTCCGGCAGGCCTACTGTTGGGCTCAGGACATGGCTGGGCAGTCGGGGCAGCACCCACCAGCTGCCCCTACTTTAAAGATCTTGACTGCCCCCTGGACTCCAAGGAGGCGGGACCCCCAGCTGTATTTCTTAACATGGCAGACCCCTGGAAGGAGGCGGAGATGGAGGGGATGGGAACCAGACCTCTGACCACGCACAGGTGGCCACCACAGATCCCGGACACCGGTGATGATGAGCAAGGGGGGTCCTTGTCATGGAAGTCCCCTTGGGCCCATCCAGCCTGGCCCCCTCAGATCACACCTCGCCCAAGCACCTGGACGGACCCACAGGTATGTACCATGCATGCATGTGGCCGCAGGGCTGGGGGAGGGGGCATGCAATCCCACCTGGGGTGGCTGCAGCCCACCCACAGGGACATCAGCCTCATGGCACAGGCAGGACAGATGGCCCCACAGCCCCAGCCTCACAGGGCCAACGTGTGGCACTCAGCATCATGCGGCCTAGAGAGTACCACAGGCTGCCAGGCCGCAGAGGGACTGAGGGGGGGCAGGGGAGAGCCAGTGCTCCCACATCCCAGATGGGGAACCCCAGATGCAGTCCCTGAAGGACTGCCGGGATGGGGTTCTGGGGTGGAGGGGTACAGGGGGTCCCTCACCGGGACTAATGGCCCGTTCCTCTCCCCTTATGTCTCCACAGCTCCAGTGGCCGGCAGCCAGACCAGCCCCACAATGGGTCTGAGAAGCCCTACCACAAAGGGTGAGGGGAAGTAGCCCAGGCCCTGGACAAGGACAGCCTGGAACCACCACCGGTCCCTCCGCCAACGCCACTAGGCCAGGGAGGAGGAGGCAGGGAACACAGACAACACAGCTGCCCTAAGGCAGCTGACGGGCATCATGAGAGAGTGGCTTGCCATGGAGCGGCAGACGTGGGACCGAGTAGAATCTAACCTGGATGCCCTCACCCAGGCTTTGGTCGGCCACCTGGCCACTGCCGCCGCTCCATCATGGGTCGCTCCTTCACCCAAGCTCCACTTCACCCATCCACCATCACCCACTCCCCATCATCTGTGAGTCCCCTCCCACTCCAGTGTTTCCTCCCTTCCCAATCCCCCAGCCTCCTCCATGCTGCCCATCCCCAAGGAGGCCTTGTCTGCCTGGCCCACACCCTACTGGCTTGGGCTGGCCAGCTGGAGGTCGAGCCCCGCCCTCCCCTTCCCCCTTTGCTGAGCCTGGTGCAGGCATGGGGACTGCGCCCAAGCCACACCCCACCTCCATGTGCTGGCGGCCCCAGCCCAGCCCCCATGGCCCGGACTCAGGGAGGAAGGGGCAGGTGCAGGTGATGGGGTCCCAGCCATCGAGCCCTGTGGAGGGGTGAGACCCCCCACCCTGGCTCCCCGTCCATCATCCCCCCCTCCCATGTAAATAGTTCTCCCTTTGCACCCTCCCACCACACATGTAAATAGTTCTCCCCACTTACCCTCCCCCCACATGTATATAGTTCCCCCTAGAAAATAAGGGCCACATTTCTTCAAAGTAAATTATTTATTTTTATGGTTTAACCTGTGTCCCCCATGTATGGGTGCTGGTGGGGGTGCATGTGTGTGCAGGGTGTGGCTGAGGGAGGAGTGTGTGTGCAGGGTGCGGGTTGTGGGGGTGCATGCAGGGCTGCGGGGAGTTACCATGACCCCTGCTGAAAGGCCTGCATAGGGCCCCCCTTGCATGCACCCCGTCCTGCTGGGCCTGGTGGCACAGGGCTGCAGGGGGCTGTTCATACCCATGCCCTGCCTCGGCAGCCCACCCCTGCATATATGGCTCATGTTTCGTCTCCACCAGGTTATGGAGGGTGTAGCAGGCCCCAACCACCTACTGGGACATTGGGGAGGCCCACCTCCAGCCTGGTTTAGAGGCATCTAAAATGCCCCTTGAGGCAGCCAGATGCCTGCTCAACGGTTTTCCAGGCATGGTTCAGCCACTCATTGAAAAGGTCCTGGCTTGGCTGGGTGTTCCCGGTGTAGGCCTGCATCGGGGATAGGCCACGTCCGCCACTATGCAGGGCAGCAACATCATGTTCCTGATGGGGAGCTCCCGCCAGGGGATGAAGGTCCCCTCGACCATACAACGTCCCAGCCCTCAGTTCTGGAAGACCCTCACATTGTGTGCATGGCTGGACCAGCCCACGTAGATGTCCTGGAACCAGCCGTTGGTGTCGACCAGGGCCTGCAGGACCACTGAGTGGTAGCCCTTGCAATTCATGTAGGCCCTAGGGCTGTGCTCCGGGGCCCGGATAGTGATGTGGGTGTTATCCAGGGCCCCGAAACAGGGAAGCCCAGCTCCTGGAATCCCCGCATGGCATCATCCAGGTTCCCGACATGCACCAGCTGCCCCAGGAACACCTTGTTGATTGCCCGGATGACATGCAGGGCATAGGGGGTGCACTTATGAGCATGGGGTGGGGTGCGGCTTGCCTGCCTGTTCCTGTCCCCACTCCCACACCTGTCCCTGGGGTGCCCTCCCTTCTCCTGACAGTGCCTGTCACCAGGCTGCCCCCTGCCCCCGCATGCAGTCTAGGTGTGAGCTGGGCATGGCTTACCTCAATGAGGACAGCCCTGACAGTGGTTTTGTTCACCCTGAACTGGTGGCCAATGGATCGGTAACTGTCTGGGGTTGCCAGCTTCCATAGGGCAATGGGCACCCTTTTGTGCATGGGGACTGCCAGCCTCAGGTGTGTGTCCTGGTGCTGTAGGACTGGGGCGAGCCAGTGGCACAGCTCCATGCATGTCTCCCTCATCCTGAAGTTCTGTAGCCACCGGTCATCACCCCAGTCCTCCAGTACCAGTTGGTCCCACCAGTCGCTGCTTGTGGGGAAGCTCCACAGGCGGCGGATGACCCGGGGGACCGTCTGGGAATGTTGCACCCTGAGGATGGTGTCCAGGAGGGTGGCTATTGTGCTGGCCACCCGGCACTGCTGCAGCATGGTATCCAGGACAATGGCCAGGGCACTGGCCATGGCTGCAATGGAAGGGGGGTACTGCTTGGGGTCCATGGGAGCCCAGGATGCCACCTCCGATGTCTCACTCTTGCTCCCTCTGTCTCTTGTTCTTGCTCTGCCTTCAGACAGGGTTGCTGGCCCTTGGCATGTACAGGCTGAGATACAGAGTGGGGGACCCTTGAAGGGGATGGTGGGCAGCGGCCCTGGAAGGACTTGTCCACCATGCGACCCTGCCCATGGCGCTTTCTGCCCCTGCTCTTTCGAAAGAGTGCCCTGGCATGTGTGGATGCTTTCTTTTGAAATTGTGCTGGAGGCCTTTGGAAAGAATGGACTGAACCTTCATTCCCCGCTGGTGTGTGCAGATGCTCCATTTCGGAAGACCATCTTTTGATGTTCTCTTTTGAAAGACATTCTTTCAAAACAGAACCATAGTGTAGATGCAGCTGAAGAGATCTTCTGGAAGAACTTCTTTTGAAAAAGCACTGTAATGTAGACATAGCCTCTGAGTTTGCTGTGTTGGCTACTTGAGCAAGCCAACTCAACAAACAGAGGGAACAAACACGTAGCTAAATAGTTATCATCACTGACAGAGCAGGAGACCTGTCTGGACATCACACCAGTGACTTCTGTTTTCAACAGTATTTGCACAATTTCCAGTAGGGAAACTTGACTAACATCTGTCATCTATTTGTTCTTTCTGCCAGTCCCAGTGGGAGAAGTCTATTCTCTGGATTATGATACTTTGGAATGCATTTATTTTTACCTAAATACACACACAAATACATTCCTATGGCTGTGTCTGCACTAGCAGATAAATATGAATTTAAGGAAGTTATGTTGATATTAAAATCTTCACTGTAAATACCATTAGCTCAAATTAGGGAGCACTAATTTCAATATCGTAACATTGCTGAGACCAGCCAGGTGTAGTGTGAAGTTCAAATTTAAAAGTTCTGATAAAGGCCAGTGTGGAAGTGCCATGTCTTAAACTCGAATTAGCCTCCAGAGGTGTCCCCACAATGCCCCACAGTGCTCCTCTTTAGCCACTTCCGTCTCTGCTGCTCTCCAGGTTATCAGGTATTATATAACAGGAAGACTCTGAATTTCAGTCTGGGACCAGGAAGACCGTGGCAGTGGGATCATGTTTGTGTGAGAGTCTGAGAAAAGTCTTTCTTTTTTTGCTATTAGAAATGTGATTGCATCTACCCATTACAAATATCTCCAAAAAGAAGTTTGTCGTTCTGTCTGTACCTCTGCTTGCTAAGCACTTGGTATTTTTTTCTATGCTGCCTGGCGCCAACTGCTGCTCAGTGGTTTACATTTGTACGGGCCCTCCTCCCTTCCCCATCAGCACAATGCAAGCAAGGTCTTTCCCATGCCCAACTCCATCACAAGCCTAGCCCCAGACCCAATAAAAGGATGTGCCTGCCATTCAGTGCTGCCCTTGCTGCTAGGCAGCACCATGTCCTGGCTTGTGTGTGGAGAGGGCTGTAGGGGATGGAGAGATTTCTGGTGGCTTGCAGCTGCTGGGGGAAAGTCTATCCCAACGGCTCAGATTTTCAGGGCTTGATGCCAACAGTGGGGCTGCTTCAACTGCCCCCTCACCCATCATCCTGACGCATCCCCACCACAACAAAGACAGTGGGGGATAGCTGTTGCTAGGGGGAAGTCTTCCACAGAGGCTATGAATCGTGGGGATTGGCTGCTGCCTGGGAGAAACAGTTCAAGTGGCCCACAAGCCATGGACCCCACACCCCACCACCAAAAAAGATTTTTGAGAACAATGTCAACTGGCAATTCAACTTCCAAAGTACAAAACTGATACCACAATACAAAAATACCAATACCACAATGGCAATGAAATTTGGCCAGCCCCATTCTCCATCCCCCATCCAAAGTGTTGACAATGTCGGTGTAGTGAAAAGGGAATCTAAAAATCTTTTTTCTAACCTTTTCTAACATCTTTCTTCTAACTTCGGACCCCTTTTATGCAGAGAAGAGTGGGTAGAGGGCCATTTGAGAAGTGAGACTGTGCACAGAAGCCGTATAATGAACTGGGAAGCAAAAGACACTCCTTCACCAAAACTCTTCTTTTAAAAACCTCTACAATCTACTCTTTCTTCCAGCTTTGCATTGTGCCTTTATTTATTTTCAGGCATCAGATGTACTCAAAGTAGAGGAGACCGTGGATGAAGGGCCAGTTGAGAAGACAAACACCCCATGCTTTTTTATACAATCTTTGATAATTCAGTTACAGCTACAGTTATAGAAGCAAGAGATTTCTGTTAATTTGGCAAACTTTGTTGAAGCCCTACTCTTCCTTCTGCCTGGAAAAGTGGACATTTGCTTACCATGTGAGGGGAAAGGGAGCAATGCAATGTGGGAAGATGAAGCCAAATACCCACAACAACTTGCAGTGCATTTTTTGCCATGCTGCACCAGTGAAAATAGCCAGAATGCTATGGGGATGAGGGAACTGTGGGATAGGTTCCTACACTGCACTGCTATAACAATCAATGTTTGCTGATTGAGTGTGGTAGCACTTTGTGGGAAGCACACGGGCGGTGAGGATAGCCAAATTAGAATTTATAAAATCCAGCTTTACAAATCAATATTAATAAATTTAAATTTATCTTGTAATGCAGATGTAATCTACATGTTAGAGAAGGCAGGTTGAGAAATGGTTCTTTCATTTTGCATAGAAGACTGTGAAATTTAGTGTGTACTTCCTCTAAGCCTTCCTTCCAGTGTCTTGGTGTGACTCCAAAGCTGCGTCTACACGTGCACGTTACTTCGAAGTAGCGGCACTAACTTCGAAATAGCTCCCGTCACGTCTACACGCGTCGGGCGCTATTTCGAAGTTGAAATCGACGTTAGGCGGCGAGACGTCGAAGTCGCTAACCCATGAGGGGATGGGAATAGCGCCCTACTTCGACGTTCAACATCGAAGTAGGGAAGTGTAGACGATCCGCGTCCTGCAACATCGAAATAGCGGGGTCCTCCATGGCGGCCATCAGCTGGGGGGTTGAGAGATACTCTCTCTCCAGCCCTTGCGGGGCTCTGTGGTCACCGTGGGCAGCAGCCCTTAGCCCAGGGCTTCTGGCTGCTGCTGCTGCAGCTGGGGGTCCGTGCTGCATATACAGGGTCTGCAACTAGTTGTTGGCTCTGTGTATCTTGCACTGTTTAATGAAAGTGTGTCTGGGAGGGGCCCTTTAAGGGAGCGACTTGCTGTTGAGTCCGCCCCGTGACCCTGTCTGCAGCTGTGCCTGGCTCCCTTATTTCGATGTGTGCTACTTTGGCGTGTAGACGTTCCCTCGCTGTGCCTATTTCGATGTTGGGCTGAGCAACGTCGAAGTTGAACATCGACGTTGCCAGCCCTGGAGGACGTGTAGACGTTATTCATCGAAATAGCCTATTTCGATGTCGCAACATCGAAATAAGCTATTTCGAAGTTGGGTGCACGTGTAGACGTAGCCCAAGAGTGCTCTGTCTCCTGAATAGATCAATTTTACTTTTATTCTAGAAAGCTGCATTGCTCCAGAGAAGTAAAGGATGGATATCAGACAACCATTTTCATATCTATAGCCTGCTATCCCTGTGTATACCTCCTTCCATACAGACACCTTTTCTCAGCCCTGCCATTCATGATCCATATGTTTGAAAATTCAGAATTTTACTCAGAAGATTATTACTTCATTTGGTTTGTGGCTCTGATTTACTTCTTGATTCTTTGCTATTTACCCTTGGATATGATGGAGAGGTAAGGGATTTATTTCGTAGGCAGAATGTCATTAGTTGACTAAAATATTATACTTCTAAAATGAACCAAAGGAGGAAAAAAGTGAAATTGATCCAATGCATGCCCCTCCCAAAGCAGACTCCATAAAGTAGGTGAATTTTGCAAAACAGACTCCCATTTAGCTAGATAACTAACAAATTGTATACAGGAGAAGGAACATACAGTATGAACTGCAAAGGTAGCCAAAATTAATCTTCTGACCATAAGGCACTCTTTGACTTGTTTGCAGTTTCCATTACTTCAAGGTCATAACAGATCTCAGGTTGCCTATCCAGCCCTTAACAAGACCTTGGCTCAGAGCTCAAGCCTAGAAGAACCACCCTTCTGAAATTAATTAGATAAGCCTGTTGGGAAATAACTCATTATTAGGACCTTAAAATACCCCTCAAAATGCATGAAGAAAATAGAAACAGGACTTTTTTGTAATTTACAATAATGATGCTCGAACTTTGAGCAAAATAATTCTGAAAAGCTATGGCTGAAAAGAAAAAAGTTAATTTTAGCAGGCAGCATGTTTCCCATGGTTTCTCCATTTACATAAAAATTAAAGGCTATAATAATACCCCAAGGGTGGGAAGCCTCCAGTGCACTGTCCAGATGTGGTTCCTAAGATGTAGCCACTGTTGGGCTGCCATATGTTTTGGTTACCTCAGTATCTGCAGACACAGAGTTCTGCAGCTCCTCGTGGCCACAGTTTGCCATTTCTGGCCCATGGGATCTTGGGGGAAGTGGTGGCCCAACCCCCTCTGCTCTCCGACAGCTCCCATTGGCTGAGAAAAATTGAACTGCAACCCTGGGGAGCATCAACATAAGAACATAAGAACGGCCATACTGGGTCAGACCAAAGGTCCATCCAGCCCAGCATCCCATCTGCCGACGGTGGCCAATGCCAGGTGCCCCAGAGAAGGAGAACAGAAGACAATGATCAAGTGATTTATTTCCTGCCATCCATCTCCTGCCCTTGTCCAGAAGACTAGGGCACCATACTTTATCCCTGGCTAATAGCCATTTATGGACCTAACCTGCAAAAATTTATCGAGCTCTTTTTTAAACCCTAATAGAGTCCTGGCCTTCACAGCCTCCTCGGGCAAGGAGTTCCACAGGTTGGCTGTGCGCTGTGTGAAGAAAATTTTCCTTTTACTAGTTTTGAACCTACTACCCATCAATTTCATTTGGTGTCCCCTAGTTCTTTTCTAATGCCAATATATCTTTTTTGAGGTGAGGAGACCACATCTGCACGCAGTACTCAAGATGTGGGCGTACCATAGTTTTATATAGGGGAAGTATGATATCTTTTGTCTTATTATCGATCCCTTTTTTAATAATTCCTAACATCCTATTTGCCTTACTAACTGCCGCTGCACACTGCGTGGATGTCTTCAGAGAACTATCCACTATAACTCCAAGATCCCTTTCCTGATCTGTCGTAGCTAAATTTGACCCCATCATGTAGTACGTGTAATTTGGGTTATTTTTTTCCAACATGCATTACCTTACACTTACCCACATTAAATTTCATTTGCCATTTTGCTGCCCAATCACTCAGTTTGCTGAGATCTTTTTGTAGTTCTTCACAATCCCTTTTGGTTTTGACTGTCCTGAACAACTTGGTGTCATCTGCAAACTTTGCCACCTCACTGCTTACCTCATTTTCTATATCATTGATGACCAAGTGGAACAGGATCGGTCCCAGGACTGACCCCTGGGGAACACCACTAGTTACCCTCCTCCATTGTGAAAATTTACCATTTTTCCCACCCTTTGTTTTCTGTCTTTTAACCAATTCCCGATCCATGAAAGGATCTTTCCTCCTATCCCATGACCACCTAATTTACATAAAAGCCTTTATGTGGGACCGTGTCAAAGGCTTTCTGGAAATCTAGGTATATTATGTCCACTGGGTGCCCCTTGTCCGCATGTTTATTAACCCCTTCAAAAAATTCTAATAGATTAGTTAGACACGACTTCCCTCTGCAGAAACCATGCTGACTTTTGCCCAACAATTCGTGCTCTTCTACGTGCCTTGCAATTTTATTCTTTACTAGTGTTTCTACTAATTTGCCTGGTACTGATGTTAAACTTATCGGTCTATAATTGCCAGGGTCTCCTCTAGAGCCTTTTTTAAATATTGGCGTTATATTGGCCGTCTTCCAGTCATTTGGTACCAAAGTGGATTTAAAGGATAGGTTACAAACCACTGTTAATAACTCCGCAATTTCACATTTGAGTTCTTTCAGAACCCTTGGGTGAATGCCGTCTGGTCCTGGAGACTTGTTACTATTCAGCTTATCAATTAACTCCAAGACCTCCTCTAATGTCACTTCAATCTGAGTGAGTTCCTCAGATTTGTCACCTAAAAAGGCTGGCTCAGATTTAGGAACCTCTGTAACATCCTCAGCCGTGAAGACTGAAGCAAAGAAATCATTTAATCGCTCTGCAATGGCACTGTCTTCCTTGATTGCTCCTTTTATATCTTTATCGTCCAAGGGCCCCACTGCTTTTTTAGCGGGCTTCCTGCTTCTAATGTATTTAAAAAACATTTTACTATCATTTTTTGAATTTTTGGCTAGCTGTTCCTCAAAATCTTTTTTGGCTTTTCTTATTACATTATGACACTTAATTTGGGAGTGTTTATGTTCCTTTCTATTTTCCTCACTAGGATTTGACTTCCACTTTTTAAAAGATGCCCTTTTCTCTCTCACTGCCTTTTTAACATGGCTGTTTAGCCATGGTGGTTCTTTGTTAGGTCTCTTACTGTGTTTTTTTATTTGGGGTATACATTTAAGTTGGGCCTCTAGTATGGTGTCTTTAAACAGTTTCCATGCAGCTTCCAGGGATTTTAGTTTAATTACTCTACCTTTTAGTTTCTGTTTAACTAGCTTCCTCATTTTAGCGTAATTCCCCTTTTTGAAATTAAATGCCAGAGTGTTTGACCGCTGCGGTGTTCTTCCCAACACAGGAATATTAAAAGTTATTATATTGTGGTCACTATTTCCAAGCGGTCCAGTAACAGTTACCTCTTGGACCAGATCCTGCGTTCCAGTCAAGACTAGATCGAGAATTGACTGTCCCCTTGTGGGTTCCTGTACTAGCTGCTCCAAGAAGCAGTCATTTAAGGCATCAAGAAATTTAATCTCTGAATCCCGTCCTGAGGTGACATGCACCCAATCAATATGGGGATAATTGAAATCTCCTATTATTACTGTGTTTTTTTATTTTGATAGCCTCTCTAATCTCCCTTAACATTTCAGCATCACTATCACTGTCCTGGTTAGGTGGTCGGTAATATATTCCTAATGCCATATTCATATTAGAGGAATGAATTGTTATCCATAATGATTCTATGGAACATTTTGATTCCTTTAGGATTTTTGCTTCATTTGATTCTATATTATCCTTCACATATAGTACCACTCCACCACCCGCACGACCTGTTCTGTCTTTCCGATATAATTTATATCCCGGTATGATAGTGTCCCACTGATTGTCCTCATTCCACCATGTTTCTGAGATGCCTATTATGTCAACTTCCTCCTTTGATATGAGGTACTCCAGTTCACCCATCTTGTTAGACAGACTCCTAGCATTTGTGTAAAAGCACGTTAAAAAACTACCACTATTTATATGTCCGCCTTTCACAGACGCGTTGGATTTTTTTATATGCGATTGTTTCACATCTGATCTTGCCCATATATTATTTCCCATGTTCCCTATCTGACTAACTTCTAGGGAATCCCTATCTATGGAGCCTCGTGTAAGAGAAGTCTCCATCCGACCCAGGTGCTCCCCCGCACCAATCGGCTTTCCCCCACCTCTTAGTTTAAAAACTGCTCTACGACCTTTTTAATGTTTAATGCCAGCAGTCTGGATCCACCTTGATTTAGGTGGAGCCCATCATTCCTGTATAGGTTCCCCCTACCCCAAAAGTGTCAAGAAGTTAACCCTAGTAAACTGCATGTAGCCCAGAGGCTGAAGGCTCCCCAACCCTGTGATTCACATATGCTGCGCTATGATACTGAAACCTGAAAGTGAAGAATTGTTTAATGGTAAAAATAGGAGCATTACTATTTACGAATACGGATAAGAGTGACAGAATTTAGATGAGGTAACACATAGGGCAAGGTCTTGACCTAATTTTTGACTGGTATGCTCATCGTCTTGCCAATTTTCTTCTTACATGGAATTATTTAGATAATGTTTACTGGTGATAGAAAAAAAGGTTATTTTTTCTTGAGATGGAAAGTTTGGATAACATTAAGTTATTTAGTATAATAAACATGGAAACATTATGCGAGAAGATCCCTGAGGAAGAAACAAGAACAAAAGGAATACAAACATTATGACACAAAAATAATGCCAACAGAAAAAAAAAGTTGTATAAATTGGAGCTTGCACATGAGTATTGAATGGCTAATGTAAGAGAGAATATTTCATGTTGGATAGAGGAAAGCTAATGAATGTGTAATGTGGAAAGGTATTAGAAAAAAACAACAATAACAAATCCTAAAAAGTGAAAAAAGCCCCAAATCAGAGAAATACCAGACCAAAAATTGAAGGAACAAGACTGAAGGACCAGATCAAAGACAATCATCATGACAACCATCATTAATTGAAGTAGGGCTTCTCAGTAACTTGGTCCACTACTTGTTCTGACTTATTTGTTTATTGCCTGGTATTTTTTAATTGCAATATAGCAGAAGCTCACAGTTGTGAACACCAGATCTATGAACTCACTGGTCAACTACACACCTCCTTTAGAAACATAAATATACAGCAGATATTTTTCAAAAAAGCAAATGAACTACGAAAAATAAAGGGAAGAGAAAGCTTAAAAATGCTTTTGGAAGGTAAGGAAATGTTTCGTTCACTTAAACAAAGATAGTTAAAAGCAGCATTTTTCTTCCGCACAGTAAAAATTTCAGAACATATTAAGTTGATATTCAGTTGAAAACTTTTGAAAGAACAATTATAATATTCTGTTCAGAATTACAAATATTTCAGATTTACAAATAACTTCCATTCCTGAGCTGTTCTTACTCCTGAGGAACTACCACAATTCTGTCTGAAAGTGTCTAAACTTGGTGAAATTCCAACTCTGTTTCCCACCTTACACTACCAACACATCACTTGGTCAAGACCCAGCAGTCTGTGTTTCCTTGTAGAAGAGCAGGGGTATGTCCATGACCCACCCACTTAGCATCAAGGCCCACTCAAATCAGGGCTGAATTCTCAAAATCTCAGGCCGGGACTCCTGACGCCAGGTAGGTATTCATCAGCTGGACTGCAGTGCTCTCCTGCTGGTGCCATATGCACTCCCCCTGTCTCCAGCCCCAGCAATAGCTCAGTGTGGGGTGTGCCTCATGAGACAGGTCTGGGCAAGGCTAGTGCTGGGGTTGGAAACTGGTGCAGAAACAAACATCACAGGAGAGCAATGTGGCCACACTGGCAGACACTGGAGCTGGAACTAGGAGAAGTGGGTGAAGCTCATGCCCTGTTGGGGCCCCCCGCTGCCCCATAGGTGCAGTACCCAGCCTGTGTGCCATGTATGCTCACTGAGTAGTAAAGAGGACTAGGGGAAGGGAGTCCCCCATCCCTCCTGCTCCATCTTGCCAGGACACCAGATCCGTCCCACCCCTAGGATCTTTATGCCTGCCCCCCAGAGCACCAGATCCCTCCCACCCTCTTCCCACAACACTGGATTCCTCATACTCCCCATATCCACAAGGCACCAGATATATACTATAAATCTATAAGCAGCACTGTTCTGACATTTTGAAGAGTTTCTGGGACATGCAGTACCTTGATTGTTGTAATAATTTTCTCTTAAAACCTACATTCTCCATGCAAAAAAGAATTTCTGTTAGGATCTATTTTATCTAAGAAAGGTCTGCAGAACTTGGCTGAATAAGAACAGCTTCTAAGCAAAAGCAAATGTTGTCCTTTCCTTAGCTATTACCAGGAGTTAGTGAACTATAGAAATAATAATTTTAAAATGCAGCATGGCTCCCAGTTTTCTACCACATACTGGATAAAGCATGTAAAAAACAAGGAAGTATAGATTTAGGAACCTACTTTGGACATTTAATTTTGTATAATCTTAGTCCATGACATGCTTTCCTATATCAGATATAACAAGTGAAACTCCTTGAGCACAATAACAGACTCATCATGAATAGTGACAGAGGCATAGAGAGTGCCTTGGGGTACTCTGATCTATCCTGCCACCCAAGTAAGATTACCTCTGCAATACAGGATCCCTTACTCCATGCACATCAAACTCAAAGCCTACAGAGGGTTGCACACAAAAAAACTGATAACTTTCAGGTCCGCCAAAGCATATGTACTTCTCTCGGAAAGTCGTAATTATTTATTACAATAGATTATGTTTTAGGTATATTTGATAAGTTCTTTTCATATGTTTTTAACATGATACGATAGTTTTAAGTAAGAATTCAATACTTAATATGACTTGTATTGCTTTATAATGTTATTAATAGCTCATAAAATTTGCCACTTGTGTCTTGAATTGCCCTCCCAATGCACCAACAGCAAGGTCCTTGCACTGCCCCCACCTCCAAGCACTAGCCCCTAGGGACCCTCGTTGCTTGCTCTGCCCACCCTCCAATATTTCCACCTATATAACTCTTCTTCACCTTCCTCTGCCCCTTGCTCCACCCCTTGCAACTCCCTATCTGCAGCTGTCCCAGGCAGGCACCCCTCATCACATTGGCCCACATGGGTTTCACATTGGGCTCCTTAGATTAGTCACACACCCTTCTCTGACATGCACAAGCAGCAGGAGTGAGCTGAGTGGGCAGTGTTGAAGGGAGAGAAGAGACAAGACCTACCCCCCCACCCAGCCCAAGAAGTTCCCCAATGATCCAGGGCTGCTACCAGGAAGAGAAGAATGAAGGACACAAGAAAAGAAAAGCAACACAACACATGCTTTTCTCTTTTTATGGGAGATATGCAGGGTGTGAGCAGGGCTCAGCCTAGAGGAGAAAATGCACACACAACTGATTTTCATTGACTATCCCTTCCCTCTGTAAACTCTGCTGCCTGCCTGGGGAAAACCTGCATGGAGGGAGGAAGGGAGCCTGCTTTCCCAAGGCCTCCTTTCAAACCTGCTCTTCTCCACTGCAGCATGGCAAGAAAGACAGAAAAACCTGCACATCCAGGGCCATGGCAGGTGGGCATGGGGGCAGGAAGGGGACTAGAAACAGGCTTGACCCAAAAAGCGGCAGCATGAAAACTTCTGGCCAGTCCCAGGGAACTCCCAAGCTCTTAGAAAACCCACTTTTTCACAAGCTGAAGGGGCTAGGATAGGTATTTGACCTATCCTCTGCCTCCTTGGGTTGCCCATGTCTAGTCCATGCATATAAAAATCCCGGAGGACCAAGAAGATTTTAATGGACATGCACCAGTCACAGGCTGCCTGGGGAGGCACGTACAAATGGCAGACAGGGCTTCTTGGGCTGTCTGTGAGTTGCTGGGAGGGCTAAACTTAGAAGTTTCATTAATATATAGTTGAGGTCCACAAAAAAAAAATGGTAAGGCTACATGTGGCCCCCTGACAGGGTGTTTGACATTGCTGCCATACACCAAGGATTACACTAATATTCAGTTTACTTCCAGCCCCAAAGGACCAACCACTTACCTCCTTTCAAGGCATTTTACTCCCTTCTCCACTTTGCTTTGAGCTGCAAACTCAGCCAATGTGATGACTTCCCTTGCAGGACTCATTGTCATGGGGACAAGGGAGTAAACAACAGGGTGGTTTGTTGAATTTAATATTCCACTCTAGCTCATCTCATGCCAATGGACCTTCCTTGTCAGGAAAGACATGCCTTTCTCTCTAAGGCTACATCTACACTAGCACAAATCTTCAAAATGGTCATGCAAATGGCTATTTCAAAGATTACTAATGAGGCACTGAAATGCATATTCAGCACCTTATTAGCATGCCGGTGACTGCAGCTCTTCAAAATTGTTGCTTTTCGCTGCCGC
Source organism: Carettochelys insculpta (assembly GCF_033958435.1). Taxonomy (NCBI): domain Eukaryota; kingdom Metazoa; phylum Chordata; order Testudines; family Carettochelyidae; genus Carettochelys; species Carettochelys insculpta. The sequence goes on along the minus strand of NC_134137.1, from coordinate 93,884,065 downwards.
GCGGCTTCTCCACATGGGGCTCCTTTTCCAAAGGACCTCTGGAGCTTCTGCTGATAGGAATAAGGGGATTTCAAAGTTGGTGGGATGCTTTTGAAAGGGACCCCCCTCTGGACGAGCCACACAGCAGCAAAAAGTGGCAATTTTGAAGAGCTTATAGATCTTTCCTTATAAGTTTCTTATTTTTTATGTGGGTGACTATTTGCTTTACTAATAAGTACATCAAAAACATATGCGACTTAAAACCTTTAACATAGACAATGTGTTAAAGTGGCCTGGCACATGGGCTTTCCTAAATTCTTACACTTTTAAACACAGCTTGTACACTACAACATGGAACTTGGAAAGAATGAAAATAACCAGTTAGGAGAGATATAACAAATGTGTTACCTAGCCATGAAAGGGCCATGGTTTCAAAGTGAACTTCGTAATAATAAGCTTAGGTTACTAGATCACTGGCTATGTCTACATGGAGCTGTGCTGCCAGCAACATAATGCAAAGGAGGGCTGTCAAAAATGCAAATAGTCACTATTTGCATAGTCATACAGCTAATTTGCATATTCCCTTAGGATCACCCTGCAGGCAGAGGCTGATGTTGTCAGAAAATGAGCCACATAGACGTGGTTCTGTTGGCAAAAACTCACTTTGTCAGCAGCCCCTTATCTCTTGGTTTTAGTCAACAGAAGCACATCTACCTGGCACATGTTCTGATGACAGCAGCTTCTGTCAGCAAGGCAATCCCACGTGAGTATACAAATTAGCTGTTGACTGTGCAAATAAGCAGCCATTTGCATTTTTGAGGGCCCTCCTTTGCGTCATGCTGACAGCAGCATGTCTCTGTGAAGAAGTAGCCATTTTTTAACAGTTGTACGGTAAGGAAATACAAATAAGGAATAGGGGTGAAATCTTCTCCTGAATATTCATTGAACATAATGGTGTCAGCATAACACATATTAAAAGTTACTTCCCAGCCTAGGGTAGGTAAGAGGAGATATAGTTCATGAGGAGATACAGGAAGGCTTCACCATTTAAGGTGGTTATAGTCCAGACAAAGCCATGAATGGTGAAAACCGTGAATGCCAGGAGCAGTGGAAGGGAGCTAGTTGTGACACAGAAGCAACACATTGTCTGCAAAGAGCATTTTATTGTCTGCTGTTTAATAGCCTACAAGCAGCAGAGAAGTTGCCATGTTAGTCTGTATTCTAACAAAACAGAACAGCATTAATGTAGCACTTTAACGACTAACAAAATGATTTATTTGGTGATGAGCTTTTATAGGATAAACCCACTTCATCAGATCAATAGCATTCCCAGTACAGACTAACATCTATGAGTATAGAGACCCAAAAAAATGGCAATAAAATATGACAAATCAAACACGAAAGACTGAAGGATGGAGGTGAGGGGAATCAAGTTTAACTTAGAAGCAGTAAATTAACAGCCAAACTGGAACACAAAGATAATTCAATCAACCCACTGCGAGCAGTCACTAGGGACGTGGGCCCCGTTGAGCCAGTTGAGATGGGGACACAGAGGGTCCACCACATACGACCAACACCCTCCCCCTCAGCCTCCGAGACAACAAAGGCACTGATAACATGAAGCATATTTGGAAAGTCTTATGATCTCCTACCATGGGTGAGTTTTACATTTTTTGTCCTCACATGTCAGTGTTGTAGGGGTAAAATAGTCACTACATATTTAGGTGGTTTTTACATATCAGTGTGGGATGTATGGTTCCACTGGATTGCTCTCTATCAAAAAATGTTTTAAGAGCATTATTTTGAAAGATTTTCATTAAAATTGAACACCCTAGCCCTTATGAGGAATCCTCAGACTTGAGTTCTGGTGGTTTGGGGCTGCGGAGATGAGGTGGTGGTGGGTGGGTTAAGCCTGGGGGCAGGCAGTGGTTCGGTGCTTGAGCTCTGCCAGATGGGGCTTGGGGGTTGAGTTCTGATGGCGGCGGGGTTGGGGCTTCAGTTCCACTACCTTTTTTTCCTCAGGCAAAAAAAAAAACTCCAAGAAAAATGATAACTAACACTTTAGACTTTTCTACAGAAGAAGGTGTGAGTATCTGGATATGCAGATGTACATTTTCTAGTATCGGTAACAGAGAGATAGCCATGTTAGTCTATATCCTATCAAAACCAAAAGGCAGTCCAGTAGCAATTTGAAGCCCAACAAAATAATGTATTTAACTTACCGAGTTGGGGTATTTGTGACTGTGCTAAAAGTACTAATAACCTATATTTATAAATAAAAAAAGAGTTCCCATGATGTTACTGTTTGACATAATATGATATTTACAGATGCAATGGGCAAGTGGCTGTGAAACCAAGCTTATTTTTACTTGTATTCCTTTTCACTGTTTTTAGTTGTCATCTGCTGTATCAGTCCTGCATGCAGCAAGGATGTTCTGAGTTGCTGCATTGATTTAAGCAATGTCTGTTAACTAAAGTCCAGCTCGCTTTTGGGGCATCAGCTGACACTTTCTGAAAACAACATAGACTGCAGGAGATAAAAATGCATCACCTTATTGTGTAAAGTAAGACCAAAGAAACCCCAGCTTCTCCCAGGGACTGACATATCAATATACCATAGAAGAACATGATCTCTTTCATAAAGTGAGACACAGCATAATGGTAAAGCGTGGCATTAAAAAACTACATCTGAAAGCTCTATGAGAAGACTCTATTTCAGAAAAATATGTTGCAAGAAGAGCAGGTATTAGACAGGTAAACATTTGAATTTTTCTCAACTCTTATTCTGGTTCTTTTCAACTGGAAGAGACAAACAGAGTGTTTATTTGAAGGCAGCAGGTCAAGAAAGGAGAGTTTAACAGTCCTCAAGCCCACAATTCCCCCATGACTGCCACAAAAAAAGTTCAGTGCTTACATAACTGATGGAATAGGGAACTAATAGCATCCCCTGAGTGTTAGACACACTAGCAAATTTATTTTGCATATACCTTTCCCCTTCACCAGTCACAGAGAAATCCAAAGCGAAAGATTTAAACTCGCCCTGTTCACCCTCCAAATGGCCTTAGCAGCTGTCAGAAGTGGTCAGCCTTCCAATTTTATTTTTTTGTTTGTTTGTTGTATAAAAACAGTTGCATTTTTATCCTTTCCTAATGATTTCAAGCTGGACTATGCACTTGTAGACTCAGACACAATGAAGATATACCACTAGAAGCCTAAATAAAATGTCTAGGTTATTGTTGCATCAACACAATTTCCAATTTATCTTTTCTTTTCACAATATGAGTAAACATCAGTACTAAAAATCCACAGTTTGATAACAGTTCCTTTCTCCTCCCAACCACAAACAATTGTATTAGAAAATCTGATTATTGAATATCCGCTGTATGTCACTTTGATGACTCCATAGTTATGGCAGGATTTCAATCACACCTCTGCTATTTGCCAGAATATATTAACTGGAACATTTGCTTACACATAATAGCAGGATGATGCTTGAAAAAAAATCCTTTAAAGGTTTTGGCTGCTATGATTTTTTTTTTTGTTGATCTATATTTCTGTTACAAGGTGATACAATAGCCACTCTGAAAGTAGAACACGGTTTGGCACATAATGAATAAGATTTTATGCACAAAGCAGATGATGTTTCATTAACTGCAAACCATTTGGCTGCCTGCATATTTTGCCTTAACATATGCTGTTGGCTTAAGGATTGCCAATGCTAGCTTAATAAAATGAATAAACTAGTGTTTATTCAGCGACTCAAGGAGTGTCAAAATCACTTTGACCTACTAATGTGCTAAAGTAGACTGAGAAACATTACTTTCTGCCTCTGAGATTGAGCACGTGATTCATCTGTCTTTCAGATGTGGTTATTTCACTTGCACACAGCTTCCTTATTTTAGCCAGAGGACTATTATGTAAAACAGATGTAATCATTAAGTTGCTTACTGATACAATTTATACCCCTACTTTAATTGATTTTCATTACATTTATTCACACGCCACCTTTCATGTCCAAAAGAAGCCTCAGTTGATGTAGTACTCACCACTTTTTGAAAAGAAAAGCATTACACTAGTAGCTAAGTTGATTTTTAATTCCTAGCCCCTTGCAATTATTGGTGTATCATTGAATGGGGATCTATTTATTTCTTTAGTTAGGACATGTCCTTGCAATATGACTAAAGGGGTAATAATTTGATTCTTGAATCCACTCCAGCTACTGCCCAAAGTGCCCAAGGGTTATAACAAGTTCCCATGACCCTATTAAAAAAAATCTCTTCTCTTTCTTTTATGCCTAATTTTTGTGGTCTTTATTCAGTTCTAACAATTTTTAATCAGGTTTACTGATGACATATTTAAAGACAAGAAAGTAAGAATTGCACCACTGGGTAAGGCCAGTGGTCAGTCCAACCCAGTCAGCTATCTTATAGAATCATAGAATCATGGACTCCTAGGGCTGGAAGGGACCTCAGGAGGCCATCAAGTCCAGCCCTCCTGCCGTAAGTGGGATCAACCTTAACTAAATCATCCCAGCCAGGACTTTGTCAAGCTGGGACTTAAAATTCTCTGAGGATGGAAATTCCACCACCTCTCTATGGCTGTGTCTACACTAGCCAAAAACTTGGAAATGGCCATGCAAATGGCCATTTCGAAGTTTACTGATGAAGAACTGAAATACATATTCAGCTCCTCATTAGCAGGCGGGCAGCTGCGGAACTTTGAAATTGGCTCGTCCTTTTTGAAGGGACCCCAGCTACTTCGAAGTCCCCTTTTTCCTATGAGCAGATGGGAATAAGGAGACTTTGAAGTAGCTGGGGTCCTTTCGAAAAAGAGCCCCATCTGGACGAGCTGCGCAGCCACGAGCCGCATCAATTTCGAAGTGCAGCGACCACCTGCATGCTAATGAGGCGCTGAATATGTATTTCAGTGCTTCATTAGTAAACTTCAAAATGGCTATTTGCATGGCAATTTCAAAGTTTTTGGCTAGTGTAGACGTAGCCTATGTAACACATTCCAGTGCTTTACCACTCTCCTGGTGAAATAGTTTTTTCCTAATGTATAACCTACACCTCTCTCCTATGTAACTTGAGACCAATGCTCCTTCTTCTGCCATCTGTCACAACTGAGAACAGCCCCTCTCAATCCTCTTTACAGCCCACTTTCAGGAAATTGAAGGCTGCTATCAAATTGCCCCTCACACTTCTCTTCTGCAAACTAAATAAGCAGAAATCCCTCAGCCTCTCCTCATACATTATCTGCTCAAGTCTCCTAATCATTTTCATTGCTCTTTGGTGGCCTTGCTCCAATGCATCCACATCCTTTCTATACTGGGAGGGCAAGAACTGGATGCAATATTCCAGATGTGGTCTGACCATTGCTGAATAGAGGGGAATAATAACTTCTCTAGATCTGCCAGAAATTATCCTCCTAATGCACCTATGCAATTAGGCTTCTTGGCTACAAGGGCACACTGTCAACTCATAGCCAGGTTCTCATTCACTGTAATCCCAGGTCCTTTTTTGCTGTAGTGGTACTTAGCCAGTCAGCCTCCAGCTTGTAATGGTGCTTGGGATTCTTGCATCCCAAGTGCACTACTCTGTACTTGTCCTTCTTGAATTTCATCTTGCCTGTGCCTTCACTTTACCTGAAATGTCTTTTGAGAGCCTAGTAAGCAGTGGTAGTAGTGGTAATGCTGCTAGACAGTATGGATCTTACAAGGTCCAGCAAATTCTCTCGTCTGACACTGGTCAGGTCTGAGGGTGCCAGACAAGAGAGGTTCAGCCTGTACTGCTTTCTTGAATAGAACTATAGAAATTATTAGCAATATTGTATTCCAATTAACTAACCTAAAACCACTTTCCGAAATTTTAGACGAAGGCTCAGACCACTTATAGCTTTTAGCTAAATCTTAGTAAACAAGTCAAAGAAGTGGCAAACAGTGTGCAGATAACCCAGACAATTCATGTGAGTCAAACTGATGAAGAGTGCAAGGGAAGAATCTGTGAAGGAAATGCAGTACGCTGAGACCAATTCAGAAGAATTCCAGATCTTTGAAGTGTAGCATTATAATAATATGTACCCTAATCATAACCATTAAGCAGCTGTTCTGCAGAGGACATGATCATGACAAACATACAAAACAAGGAAAGATGCAAGAGACTATTTTAACTTTAACTTTTGGTTTCCTCACCTCCACTTTTCTCTCCTTTACCTTCATTTAATACTTTGTGGAAGTTTTCTGTATAAGACTATTGAGAAAAAGAATGTGTGCATAATAAATTCTTAATATATTTGCATGTGAAAAATGGTGTTTCTGAGCATTGTAAGGTAACCTTAGCACATGTGTGATGATAGAACCAGAATTAGAAAACTGATGACACATATACAGAAATGGGCATCCAAAGAAGTCTGGAAAATATGTTTTGGGAATTGTTTGTGATGGTCTACACATTTTAACTGATAAGAAATTAAAAAGCATGAATTATATTGTAATATATAACAAGATATCTCTAAATTCAGAGAGACAGAGTCAGAGACAAAGACAGATACATTGTCCCCTCAGAATAGCCAATAATCTAGTAAATAAAATACTCATTTGGATGTGAAGGACGCCATCTTCAAGTTGCTGTTTTGCCTGAATGGAGTTTCCTGTGCTTTACCCAGGATTCCTTCTTGAGGAAAGTGTCATGGAATCATATGTTTCTGCAAAGAAGTTTCAGTTCTGACAAAGCTGCATTTTTCGCAAAGCCGCATTTAATCAAACCAATTGCCAATCAGCTCTACATACCTCATTGTTAGTTTTAAACAGCCCATTGCACCTCTGCACTTCAACACTAATCATTCACTCTCTGTCGCTGTCACCCTGCTTGTTAGAAACAGGCTTCCTGAACTACCATTTTATTGTCTACTATAAGTACCTCCCCCCATGACAAACACCTGACATTTTGTTTGGCATGTCATTTAAAATCTGGACTAATTTATTCTTATATGGCCTAATCCTGCATTTGCAGGAAGATCTATGTCTGCACAAAATAAGAATTGCTAGTAATATAAGGAAGCATGGGTATATAGGAAGGGGAATTGAAGGCATGAGCTCTGTCTTTGGAAAGGTATGGGAGCAAATGGCTGCATAGTCTTATCCCTCGTATTCTTCCAGTGAATCAGTGTCTACCAAGCCCTGCTTAGCTAAAGCAGTGTTGATGATTTAGCACTGCAAAAGCACATAGGATTCAGGATTTAGCCTCTCATTCTGAAAATGTCTGTCTTATAACAATGCATCAGCAGCATCCATTAATAGTTACATTTTTCATTGACAAAGTGAAAAATGACTGATTAAGAAGTTATTTTTAAAACTTTATAGAAATTTAAAGGACTTTAGAGAAAGAGTGGAGCATGCTTACACAAAAGCTATGGCCTGGGAAAATTAATCAACTAATTCAGTCATGTGTTACTCTCAGGCTCTAAAACTAATTATTTTTGTACTTTTTGTTATATGATTAATGTAAAACCTCAGGAATAAATCTATATTCACTCTTCAGTTTTTAATTTACATTTAGCATGTGCAACTAATTTAATTATAATTATTTAAAAGAAATACAGCCGTTAAGAATCCGAACTTGATTCATAAATAGAAGATTGCCTAATATGAACAATATTTAGTGAGTGATTTTCTAAAACTAAAAGTGCTGCCACTTGCAATGTTTTAGCAAAAATTAGAATATTTTTCACATCTCTGCATGATGTGAACCAAATTAAAAATGTCTTCTTTGAATGTAATCCTTTAGTTGTTTTTGCAATATTGCAGAAACCACAACTCCTAAGGACCTTAAAGTCAAAGGGGTTCAAGCTAAATACTTATTGTAATCAATGGAAGAAGTTAGATACAATACATCATATGGAGAGACAGTTTAAAGCAGAAAAGGAGAAAGAGATAAATATTCAATGAAAGTTCAAAGTTGTTACTTCCTGTGTATTTTTGTTTTTATATTAATTTGACAAGTAGAAATGGTTGACGAGGGATTTAACTGATGAAACAGACATTGTGAGGTATTCAGGATCAAGGAGATATTCCAGTCACTCAGGCAACATGGGAAAAGGTTTAAGGATCCCATGGGAAGATATGAAGAAGAGCTGAGGAATTAATGGAACACAGCTTGTAACCAGGAAATGGTGGAGATAACTTAAAAATAAATTTAAAAAACAGCTGTGCAAAGCCTTATAAAAGCAGTTTTACAATAAAGGAAAAAAAATTTGTGCTGACATGAGAAGGATAGAGCATCTAAACTAACCTGGAAAAAAGCAGTAAAGTAGCACTTTAAATACTAACAAAATAATTTATTAGGTGAGGTTTCATGGGACAGACCCACTTTTTCAGACCATAGCCATACCAGAACAGACTCAATATTTAAGGCACAGGGAACCAAAAATAGTAATCAAGGTTGACAAATCAGAAAACAAAATTATCAAGGTGAGCAAATCAGAGAGGAGAGGGGTGTGGGGGGCAGGGACTCAAGAAGTAGATTAAGCCAAGTATGCAAAAGATCCCCTATAGTGTCCCAGGAAAGTTGTATCCTGGTTCAAACCATGTGTTAATGTGTCGAATCTGAATATGAAAGAAAGTTCAGCAGTCTCTCTTTCCAAAGCAGTGTGAAAATTCTTTTTCAATAAGACGCAAACTCTTAAGTCATCAACAGAATGGCCCACTCCATTAAAACGTAGACTAACTGGTTTGTGGATCAGGCGTGTTTTGATGCCTGTTTAGTGCCCATTAACTCTTTGTCTGAGAAAGTTTGAAGTCTGTCCAATATACAAAGCATCTGGGCATTGTTGGCACATGATGGCATATACGATGCTAGCTGAGGAGCATGAGAATGTGCCCATGATTCTGTGACTAACCACGAAAGCTCACCTAATAAATTATTTTGTTAGTCTTTAAGGTGCTACTTTACTGCTTTTTTGCTTTGATAGTACATAGACTAGCACAACTTTCTCTCTGCTACTAACCTGAAAAGTGTATTTGTAGGCACTACACCCCACATAGTATGGGGAATTTGCTATTGCCATCTGTTAGTGAACAGGAGAAATTATGGCTTAAGGGACCATATGTTTTCTTGGCAAAATTATGTAAGTGACACTTTGAAGAGTCATCAGGACTATTCACAAATTCTGAACTGTCTGGGTGTCAGAACTGACCTAATAGAGAAGTAAGGAAAGGGGGATCCTACACTGTGGAAGGGATTTTGCACAAGGCTCCTCTGTGCCGCTGATCCTCCTCCATTGAGGATTCTTCAAAGAAATGCCAGAGACAACTCTTTACTGAAGCTGCAAGGGACAGCAGTAGAACTGAATGTACTCTGTGAGGGACACTAATCCTTCTCCAGTAAAGCTGAAATCACTGTGGCTGGGTTAGCCTGGCAGGACTCAGGCCTATTCCATCCATTGGCTCCAAGCTATGAATGGGGGGAAGGCAAAATGAGAAGACAGATATCAGTAGACAGATGAGAATGCTTCTGCCAATGTGCACAGGCAGAAATTGTGGAAAAAGTAGCATTGCTTACCACATAACCTCAGCCATGCAGAATGCAATGCCATCAACAGCCTCAGAAACAACTCTGAACTTGTCATGCAAGAGCCTGACAAAGGAAGTGCTGTTGCCATCATGAATAGGACAGACTACCAAAAGGAGACTGCCAGGCAACTCTCCAACACCACATTCTACAAGCCACTGTCCCAGGATCCCACTGAGGAGTACACAAAGAAACTACAACACCTCCCTACAACTACAAGACCCTCCCTATAAAAGCACAGGAACAAATCTACACAGACAAACCCCTAGGACCCTAACCAGGTTTATTTTACCTTCTGCCCAAGACCCGTAAACCTGGCATTGGCATGCTCACTGGAGGATTGTCTGGATATATGGACTCTCTACTCAGACCCTATGCTACCAGCACTCCCAGCTTCCTTCAAGATACCACCAACTTCCTTAGGAAACTACAATTCATTGGTGACCTTCCTGAAAACACCATCCTAGCCACCATAAATGTAGAAGTCTTTTACACCAATAACCCACATGAAGATGGACTCCAAGCTGTTAGGATCATTATCCCTGGTGAGACCGAGGCACAAATGGTGGCAGAGATTTGTGATTTTGTCCTCACCCACAATTATTTCAGATTTGAGGAAAATGTATACCTTCAAATCAGTGGCACTGCTATGGGCACCTGCATGGCCCCATAGTATGCCAACACTTTTATGGCTGACCTGGAACAGCACTTCCTCAGTTCTTGTCCCCTAGTGCCCTTCCTTTACTTGAGCTACATTGAGCTTCATCATCTGGACCCATGGGAAGGAAGCTCTTGAAGGCTGTGTCTACACTTGCATTCTTCTTTCAAAAGAGGTATGCAAATGAGGGGAAATGAAAATGCAAATGAGATGCAGATTTGCATATCTGCTGTCTCATTTGCATATTCTTGTTTCAAAATAGATTCTTTCAAAAGAAGAAAACCAGTGTAGACACTGCTCTTTTGAAAGTAAACCCTATCTTTCAAAGAATTCTTCTTCCCTTTTTTTATGGTTCATTACAGAGAGAAGCACACTGAACATTTTCCAAGCACCTACCTCACCAATATGAAACCATCAATCTGGGGGACTCTGACTACAAAGTAGCTCAATCCTCCATCTGCATCTCCTATGTCTCAGGTCATCGGGACAACTGTTTATTTTCCAGTATCATAACACTTTTTCACACCAGCATGCCTTAAAAAATCATTTCCACAAAAGTGAATGGGAATAGCCCCATTCATTACCATTCAATTGATTGTTGTCCAATTCATTTATTTATTTCCTGCCTTCTGTATGATATTTTCCTTCAGGTTGTATGTTATTATGTTAGAAGTATGTTTTCGCAGTTTGACACTTCTTTGAGGGTTGGATTTCTTTGAAGCTTGACTTTCCCAAGTACACTAAAAACTTGTTCTCCATGCCTACCGCACACCAGAGGTCTGTCTTCATTTGCCAGCATATCACAGGGACTTTACTTCAAAGTATTCTAAGACTTAAAATATTCTGTGATACAGAGTATCTGAACCTGAGTCTGAGAGACAGCACTCCATATTCACAGTAATTCCTTTGTAACAATATTTCTATTTTATTTCAGATTGGAACTATTGATTGCTGAACCTCTACCCGCCACAACAAGATTTCCAAAAATGTATTCTTTTCAGAGCTGAGGTGTTGGGCACCATGGTTATTACAGCCCGATATTTGTAAACACTACTATTACTTTTTCTTTTCTCCTGATCAGACAGTGGATGGAAGAGTGAGGAAGGGTTTCTTATGTTTCCGGGGGTTAATTTACTTTAACTTCTTACAACAGTGCTGGTATGAAATTCCCATCTGTAGAACAAAGCTTTTTATTTGGCTTCTCTCAGTATGACATATGACAATAAGGTTCCTGAATCATTTGGATTTGCATACAAACAGTTTATGAGCTCTAGAAAGCTGCATAACTATTCAGCCCTCAGGTTTTTTTCTCTTTCCTTTTCAACATACTGAAGGAATTGAAAAGATGACCTTAAAAGTGTTGAAGTTAAAGAACAGCTGAAAACCCCTTTTAAAATTGATGAAGACTGTTTTTGTCCTCTGCATTTCATGAACAGATAAGAAAAAATATCCCTTAATATATTAACTACAGAGAAAAGTAGTGGATGATTATATACGTCAAATCTGAGAAACTCTACTTTCTGAGCATAATACCTTCATTGTAGGGACTGAAATTTCGAGCGTGTGTTGTAATTCTTATTTTTTTCCAAAACTGATTTTCTATCTCCTAGTCACACAGTACTACAAACAAAACAATATGAAACAAAATAAAACAAAACAAAAATAACAATAAATAAAAACAGTCTTCTTAGATATTTAAACATTAAAAATACCTTGGCTAACTTTAAGTGAGAAGTGGATATGCTAAGGAAGAGGTAGAATATTTTTGATGTGCTTTTTTTTGGGGGGGTAGGAGGGCAGTAGATTGCTATCAATTTACTGTTGGTAAGCCCTAGAAAGCAATTGTAGGTTGTCAGGTATTTCATGCTATATCCCCCAATAACTGTTATAAAAATCAGAGGTGAAAAATATTATGACTCTGGATCAATTAATATATGAGTTAATAAATGTAGAGCATTACTGTGACATTAATTATTTAACTATTTATCATGTTTATTTATCAAGCTGAAGATAACAGCCATAATTCCTCCCCCACCCCCAAGAAAAAAAGATGTGGGACATCCTCTGATCACTTGTGTAGAAGCAGAAGAACACTAATGATATCTGACCATACCTGACAATGTCTTCTGAAGCCTCTCCTTCTATGAACATGATGTACCCTGCCAATGAAAATTTCAGGAACTGATAGACATTCACATCTATGCTCTCCACCACAAAATCCAAGGACCCAACCTATGTGACCCATCAACCAGCTTTCTGGACGCGAGTTATTCCCTAATTAGTCGTCAATAACAAACGTATAAATTGCAACAAACAGAAAATCTACAGTTAAACATCCTGGTTATTGATAGGGTACTGATAAAAACCAAAGCCAGGGCCAATCTAATTTTAGAGGAAAAAATATGTATTGTTCCCAAATGATAATCAGCTTATACTTCAGCATTCCTAGAGATTCTTCAGGCAACCACAGAAAATACATAAAATAATGAAAATATGGACAGGAAATGCAAGAGCATGGGGCAAGAGGTAGGTGGCAACAGTAGTCACAGGCTTCAGGATCTGGCTGGACCCTTTATTGGATTATACTCTTGATTGGACAGGGCTGCCAAGAGGATGTCACTGGTAACATCCAAATCAAACAATTAAACTCGCTATGGTTATGACAGCTGGGTAGAGGAATGGACGATGGCAGTTTTCACACAACGCTCTCTGAGCTGAGCATTCATAATTAATGCCAACATGTTTGGTGACCAAACAGTGCTCAGCAATCTCCCACCCATCAAACTGACAACTTAACAGATCCTAAAGTTCTTCCTCAGGGTTATGTACTGTTCCAAATAAGCCCCAAAACAAGAATCTTGTAAATTAATGTTGAAAAACTCTCATGGGCAAAATGCAAGTACTTTAGAAACATGGAGAAGGCTTACAACATCAGTATTGGATGTTACAAGTGATATTGCAAAAGACCCATGTTAGCAACGATGAACAGGCTCGGCACTACTGTTTGAATGGATGCAACCTAACCACTAGCCATTCTAAATATGGTTTACCAATGTGCACCAAGGACGTCATCACAGATTGTAATCTTATTCCACTTCTGAATAAAACACATTTATCACAATCATTATAGAAGGGGAATTGCACATTCCTCTCCATAAAGCCCTTATCACAAGATGGACAAAACCAGCACTTCCAAGCATTCCTATTCCATTCATCAATGCCATGATGTTAATAACCACAGTATGTGGGGCTACAATACAAACCAAACTTCTGGCAAAGATCTCATGGACTGGATATCTGGATAAAACATATAATTAAACTATGAGCTTAAGCAAAAACTGATCTCCCATTGAAGCTGTTGGCAGCATGGATACAATCCAGACCTTACTTTTCTGTCTAAAGATCAAAGTGGCAACACTCTCATTGGATCACAATGAAGTATTATCAGCAGTTCTGAAGAGACAACATAGGCCTAAAATTATCTACATAAGCATTTAAATTCCAGTGTTCTTTTCTGAAAGAGGTACCACAATGGAATTTTGCTTAAGCTGATGATGGGGCATACAAATGGACTTCTGACAATACTGGTGCAAGGATTCCACTGAGGCTGAAATGCTGTCAGTGATTCACTGGGCTCTGGTTAAGGAGCAGGAAAGAAGAATATTTCCTGAGGCTTTCAGGGAAAAAAAGCATAACTCCCTGCTGGCAAGGAGAGAGAAACAGGAGCTGCTCTGGTATTACAACCACACCAGCACCTTTCACACCACAAAAGCCGTACTACACTCCCTGGACACTGCAAGGTGACAGAAGGGGTATGACTGCATGCAAAACCTTGATTTTACATATTCAAGCTATTGAGTGTGGACATTACTGCAATGTCTTGGGGCCTGTAATGTCTCCGCTTCCTGCAGTTCCCATTACCCAGGCACAGCAAACCCAGATCACTGATGCTCTGGGGATTACCCTGATGGGTCACATTCTGAAGACTGCTGACCCCTGATGTATAGCCCACTAATCTGAGACCTCCTGATCTCCCTCCCACCACCAACCTTCCTCCCATGCTTAGGGTGATGGCTTAAAGTCCAACCCATGTGGAGACCTGGGTATTATGAGGAAGAAGGGGCTAGGAGATGAATTCTGTTAAATTAGCCAAGCCTTCAGCATAGCTTACTCTCCTCTACCCTGTCTCACCAAACTGTGCCCTCCCCCCCACAAAAGAAAAAGCATGGAAATTCTCACTAGTGAAAGTTTTTATCACAAAATGCAAGACTAGATTGCTTAATGTCATGCCATTATTTCTATAGATTTAATTTTTTTCCACCTCATTGGCAGTTTCTACACAGGCCACTTCCTTCCACTTATTTTTGGGAAGAAGGGGCCTCCAGAAGGAGGACTTCCTTCCAGAGCCCGCCTTCTGGGGGCCATGCTTCTACACAGTGTTTTGGAGTCCAGAAGAAAGGCATCCATGCCTCATTAGCATCTTTCGCTCCCTGTATTAGCATGCCACTTCCAAAGGAAGTGGCCTGTGTAGATATAGCCGTTATGTTTCATTTATGCCTAGAATCACTTTGCTTAATGCAGAAACCACTATAAGAGCAAGTTATATTTTCCCTTTGCACAATCATGGTTGCCACATGATCCTTAAGCTATGTTGTCTCAGGTAGTTTCTACGAAGGTCTTTGATAGAATGAGAGACAGATTTGATATATCAGAAAATCCTTAAATCATTGGTCTCTTGTTTGATCTTAAGTCTTTTGTTGCACCTTCTGCTGATACCTTTCGGATACCAGTGCCTGCAATTTTAAACATGTCAAGATATATATTTCAAGAAAATAACAGAACACGCCAAATATGCAATCATAATCTAAGCAATATGTACCTGAACAAAAACACAATGCAATCAATGTAAGAAAACAATATAAATCATATAAATAAATCTAATGTCATTATCCAGAAGCTTTGCTGCTAATGAAGTTATTTATTCAAAAGTCTTTCTCAGAGCAGTTATCCAAAGGTCATATCAGCAGTACACTGACCTGAATCACACATAAATTACCTCTTGTTCTAGAATGTACTTTGGCTTACTGAAGTTCTTAACAATCTATCATACTCTGCAAATGGAATTTGTTCTTCTGTCAGTGACTCAGTACCATGTCTTCCAACCCTTACAGAAAAAAAAAGAGTGAGAGATATTTTTCTAAATGAAAATCTGTGTTTGAATATAAAAGTCATCTCTGTTCTTTCTGATTTGTGCATTTCTACCAATAATGAATATTCCGTAGTTGGAACAATAAAAATTTTGATGGTGTGTGAGCCAGAAAGGAATTCCTCTCTCGTCTATTGCTATATGGCCATTCAATGATAACAGGAGTTAAAAAAAATAGAGAAAATTCATTTTTGTCATTAAAGAAAGCAGACAAGTTTTAGAGAAGTAGTACTGTTGAAGTCAGTGGATTTATTTTTAAATATTCACAGTAAATTCTTTTTCAAAATAAGCAAAGGGAAATCTCATTATGGCTGTGTCTACACTAACCCCAAACTTCGAAATGGCCATGCAAATGGCCATTTTGAAGTTTACTAATGAAGTGCTGAAATACATACTCAGCACCTCATTAGCATGCAGGCAGCCGCAGTGCTTCGAAATTGACGCGGCTCCCCACCGCGTGGCTCATCCAGACGGGGCTTCTTTTCCAAAGGACCCTGCCTACTTCGAAGTCCCCTTATTCCTATGAGCAAATGGGAACAAGGGGACTTCGAAGTAGGCGGGGTCCTTTCGAAAAGGAGCCCCATGTGGATGAGCCACGCGGTGGCGAGCCGCATCAATTTCAAAGCACCGCGGCTGCCTGCATGCTAATGAGGTGCTGAATATGTATTTCAGCGCTTCATTAGTAAACTTCAAAATGGCCTTTTGCGTGGCCATTTCAAAGTTTGGGGCTAGTGTAGACATAGCCTATGAGCCCAAGCATGGGGTTAGACTGGATGACCCTTGCAGTCCTATTTAACCTTATGATTCTGTGACACTGAAGAAGTGTGGAAAAAAAGCATTTTTTTTTCAAGGTTATACACTGTACCTAGAATGACTTTTGCAGAGAAGATATCAGAGACACTCTTCAAAAATATGTCGTGTGACAGTAGTGGTTTGTTTATTTTGGTTAATTCATACGCTATCAAATAAAATAGAAAATGTGCCACTTCAAAAGTTTTTTATAGGCAAGTTCATAATTTGAGGTGACTTTTATATGATAAAACATCCCCAAAGCTATGGTGCTTGTGTCATCTTCAGCAATACCCTCCAGCTGGGATTTCACAGTTCCCAACACAGCCAAATGTAGCTCTGATATCCTTGTGGCCTAGTCAATGAACCTCACTTGGGACACAGCTGTTCAGTTGACACCGTCCTCTGGACAAACAGCTACAACTCTCTTCTTTCATACTGTGGCCTGAATTTGCAGAAATCTGCAATTCACAGATATCATCCCCTGGCCCATATTTGCTCATCTAAGTGCATACTGCAAAGTGTGACCTTGAGCTGATCAAAAATGAATACGGGGCTCTGAGTATACTTGTGAGGGACTTTGGAGAGCAGGTGGTGTTCTCGCTGATCCTTCCAGTCAAAGGTAGGGGCTCAGTAAGATACAGGTGCATCAAGGAGGTGAATGTCTGTCTGCAATGATAGTGCCTCCAGGAGGGCTTTGGGTTCCTTTATCATGGGATGCTCTTCCATTGAGAAGGACCGCTAAGCAGAGATGGGCCATTCATGCAAATGGCCATTTTGAAGATTACTAATGAAGTGCTGAAATACATATTCAGCGCCTCATTAGCAAGTGTGAAGCTGCGGCACTTTGAAATTGGCACGGCTCACTGCCATGCAGCTTGTCCAAACTGGGGGGACCTTTTTGAAAGGACCCTGAGAACTTTGAAATCCCCTTATTCCTATGAGCAGATAAGGGGAATTCAGGGAATTAGGGGATTTCAAAGTTCTCGGGGTCCTTTCAAAAAGGAGCGCTGTCTGGATGAGCCACACAGCAGCAAGCCGCGGCAATTTCAAAGTGCTGCAGACACCCGCATGCTAATGAGGCACTGAATATGTATTTCAGCTCTTCATTAGTAATCTTCAAAGTGGCCATTTACATGGCCATTTTGAAGTTTTGGGCTAGTGTAGACTCGGCCCTGTAGATAGATGCTTCTAGTGTAGATGTATCCAATGACTGGGAAATGTGGCACCTGAACTACAACTCATGTGAGACACAAGACAGCTCCAGTGATCACAGATGAAAGTTTAACTGAGCCAACACAAAAGCTACGTCTACACGTGCACCCAACTTCGAAATAGCTTATTTCGATGTTGAGACATCGAAATAGGCTATTTCAATGAATAACGTCTACACGTCCTCCAGGGCTGGCAACGTCGATGTTCAACTTCGACGTTGCTCAGCCCAACATCGAAATAGGCACAGCGAGGGAACGTCTACACGGCAAAGTAGCACACATCGAAATAAGGGAGCCAGGCACAGCTGCAGACAGGGTCACGGGGCGGACTCAACAGCAAGTCGCTCCCTTAAAGGGCCCCTCCCAGACACACTTTCATTAAACAGTGCAAGATACACAGAGCCAACAACTAGTTGCAGACCCTGTATATGCAGCACGGACCCCCAGCTGCAGCAGCAGCAGCCAGAAGCCCTGGGCTAAGGGCTGCTGCCCACGGTGACCACAGAGCCCCGCAAGGGCTGGAGAGAGAGTATCTCTCAACCCCCCAGCTGATGGCCGCCATGGAGGACCCCGCTATTTCGATGTTGCGGGACGCGGATCGTCTACACGTCCCTACTTCGATGTTGAACGTCGAAGTAGGGCGCTATTCCCATCCCCTCAGCTGCGTCTACACGTGCACGCTACTTCGAAGTAGCGGCACCAACTTCGAAATAGCGCCCGTCGCGTCTACACGCGTTGGGCGCTATTTCGAAGTTAACTTCGACGTTAGGCGGCGAGACGTCGAAGTCGCTAACCCCATGAGCGGATGGGAATAGCGCCCTACTTCGACGTTCAACATCGAAGTAGGGACGTGTAGACGATCCGCGTCCCACAACATCGAAATAGCGGGGTCCTCCATGGCGGCCATCAGCTGGGGGGTTGAGAGATACTCTCTCTCCAGCCCTTGCGGGGCTCTGTGGTCACCGTGGGCAGCAGCCACTAGCCCAGGGCTTCTGGCTGCTGCTGCTGCAGCTGGGGGTCCTTGATGCATATACAGGGTCTGCAACTAGTTGTTGGCTCTGTTTATCTTGCACTGTTTAATGAAAGTGTGTCTGGGAGGGGCCCTTTAAGGGAGCGACTTGCTGTTGAGTCCGCCCCGTGACCCTGTCTGCAGCTGTGCCTGGCTCCCTTATTTCGATGTGTGCTACTTTGGCGTGTAGACGTTCCCTCGCTGTGCCTATTTCGATGTTGGGCTGAGCAACGTCGAAGTTGAACATCGACGTTGCCAGCCCTGGAGGACGTGTAGACGTTATTCATCGAAATAGCCTATTTCGATGTAGCAACATCGAAATAAACTATTTCGAAGTTGGGTGCACGTGTAGACGTAGCCCTCATGGGGTTAGCGACTTCGACGTCTCGCTGCCTAACGTCGATTTCAACTTCGAAATAGCGCCCAACACGTGTAGACGTGACGGGCGCTATTTCGAAGTTACTGCCGCTACTTCGAAGTAGCGTGCACGTGTAGACGCAGCTAAAATGTTTTGATTTGTTACAATGAATAAAAGCCAACTACTGCAACTTCCTAAATCTTTTAATTTCTAAATTTTCTGTTATATGGAAAATTTGAATTTTTCATCATTATTCAGGATGAAAATAATGGAATTTCCAGTGAGTCTGAATTTCAGATTTTTGACCAACTCTACTAAATTGCACTCTAAATTATTATTAGTATTAACATAATAATAATAATAATAATAATAATAATAATAATAATAATAATAATAAAAATAATAATATGCATTGTCTGTTTTTAATTGTGTTTTTCATGCATTTCAGAAGAGACAAAAGCAAAATGAAAGAATTGGGAAACATGGCTCATAAAGACATACTCAAGGAGCTCAGTCCATTTAGTGAAAAGAAAAGAAGGCTAAGGGGTGGCTTTAACACAGCCATTGAGTACCCACATATGAGTAACAAATATTTGATGATGAGTTCTTCAATTTAGCAAGCAAAGATCATTTTTAACAGTGAGGATAATTAAGTGTTCAAATAAATTACTGGGCTTGTGGTAGATTTTTCATCACTAGCATTTTTTCAATCAAGTTTAGCTGATTTTTTCCTTCTAATGGGTATACTGCATTTCAAATAAGAACTAGTGCAGATAACTCTATCATATGCATGCCAGAGTAGATGATAAAGTAGTTCCTTATAATCTGTGAATTTATTAATTCTCTTAACTGGTCATTTCCCCCCCACATCCCTGATTAAGGTCAAATTGTGGCTGGCTGTGGTCACATGCATAAAGATGAGTTAGGATGGAATGTTGTGTGCCGGCAGCTTCTTCTCCTGTCTTCATTTATAAGTGTTAGGTGAATATATAGCAAAGACTGATCCTGTGATCTGGGCTACGTCTACACGTGAAGCCTACATCGAAGTAGCCTATTTCGATGTGGCGACATCGAAATAGGCTATTTCGATGAATAACGTCTACACGTCCTCCAGGGCTGGCAACGTCGATGTTCAACATCGACGTTGCGCAGCACCACATCGAAATAGGCGCAGCGAGGGAACGTCTACATGCCAAAGTAGCACACATCGAAATAAGGGTGCCAGGCACAGCTGCAGACAGGGTCACAGGGCGGACTCAACAGCCAGCCGCTCCCTTAAAGGGCCCCTCCCAGACACACTTGCACTAAACAGCACAAGATACACAGAGCCGACAACGAGTTGCAGACCCTGTGCATGCAGCATGAATCCCCCGCTGCAGCAGCAGCAGCCAGAAGCCCTGGGCTAAGGGCTGCTGCACACGGTGACCATAGAGCCCCGCACAGGCTGGAGAGGCAGCGTCTCTCAACCCCCCAGCTGATGGCTGCCATGGAGGACCCCATAATTTCGACGTTGCGGGACGCGGATTGTCTACACGGTCCCTACTTCGACGTTGAACATCGAAGTAGGGCGCTATTCCGATCCCCTCATGAGGTTAGCGACTTCGACGTCTCGCTGCCTAACGTCGAAGTTAACTTCGAAATAGCACCCGACGCGTGTAGCCGCGACGGGCGCTATTTCGAAGTTGGTGCCGCTACTTCGAAGTAGCGTGCATGTGTAGACACAGCTCTGGTGAGCATCCTAAACTTCTGTGTAAGGGGGGGTGAGGGTACTCAGGCTCTTGCAGAGTCAATCCCAAAGAGAAAATCTGGCCCTTTGTGAACAAATGTTTAGCTTTTCTCTCCGAGAAACCTGTTTATCAGACAACTATGCTGCATTTGCCCAATGGCCTTTAAAAAGTGATGAGTTAAAGACAGGTACTAAGAATAAAAGCTATTTTAATATATTCTTCTGCCAGAATGTGACAGTTTATGAGGAACCTGGCAAATATGCTGTATTATACTTTGATATACACCTTGTGTGTTCTTTGAATGCACTTAAAATAGCTGGGGTGTGCCAACTCAGAGATGGCAGGGTTTTTTTTTTTCTTGAAGAAGAGCACTTTTTACCAATTTTCTACACTATTTTAATTACTCTTCAGAAGCTTTCAAAGGGATCTAATCAACCTGGTTTGTACAAAGGGAAATGATGTCTCATTTTTCTGTTGGAGTTCCTTGAACCTGCCCATAAAATTGTGGTAAAGAAGAGCCCATTAACGAAATGTATGCTTCCAAAATGTTAAACGCAACGAAAGTTAAGTAGTCAGGAAGTGAGGGGCAAACTACTTAGATCAAAGTGGCTAGGAGATAGAAAGAGAAAATAGAAGAATGAATTGTCAGTTTTCATGATGACCAAAGACTTATACTGGGGAACGTGGAGGATTTGATATTAGATTTCACATTGCTCAATACATATAATTAATAATCTTAAAAGACAGTGTAATGAGTTAGAAAAAATACATAAAATGTTACAAAACTTAAGCAAGTTCAACAAAGACTGCAGGGATTTTCAGAAGGCCCTACCCAACTTAGTTGAATGAGCAACATGTTGCTAAATTTTCAATATCGATAAATATAAAGTATTGTAAGTTGTGGAAAATATTTAAACCATTCAGAATCTTGTACAGTTCTATATTGCTTTGATCAGTTCAGGAAAGAGACCAGAATATCACTGAGGAGGATTCATTGAAGATTGTGGCTCAGTGTGGATCTAAGTTTAATAAAATCTACCAACAAGATGTTAAGACAAATAAGAAATGGGAATCAGAATAATATGTACATTATTATCATGCCACTATATAAATCAGTGTTGCAAACCAAGCTGGAATTTTGTTTGTATCATAATTATGTATATTATCTCAAAAAGGAAATGGCACAATTGCAAGGGGTTCATGCAAGGCTAATGAAAATGATTGAGACAGGTAAACACTATCATATGAAAATACATTGAAAAGACTGGAATGGTTTACCTTTAAAAAGCAGACAAATAAAAGGAAACATGATAGAAGAATATAAAGTAATAAATGGCATACAGAAGGTAGATCAGGAGCTCTTTTAATAACAACAAAAAATAGCAAGCAGACATTTAGTGAAACAGAAAAAACAAATACATTTTTTTCCAAACAATGCATAAATAGATTCTGAAACTCATTATCACAAAATTTTACTGAGGCCAAAAATTTAATAAGATTAAAAAAGAGATTTTCATGGATAACAGTGATAATAGTTGATGTTAAAAATTGGAAGGGATATTAAATTTAATGATTCAATAGCTAGAGATTAGTTTTAACTATTGTGGATTAGAGAAGCAGCTTATGGCAGATGGCAGTTTATTCCTCATCTGTCTGCTGTAGGCATTCTGGAATATTTATCTGAAGTAACTGGTTCTGGTCAATCTCAGACATAAGATACTGAATAAAAAGGACCACAAGTCTGATTCCTTTTGGCAATTTCTATGCTTCACAAAGCCTCTGTCAATCTGGGCACAATTGAGATAATTACAGAATCTCTATGCTCTTCTATGAGTGAAATTGTTTTTTTTCCTTCTTCTTCTTTTTTTTTTTGTATGAGAAATATCAATCAGTCATTTTGTAGCCATCTTTTCTGGGGATAAACTTGCCCAAAATAATAGTGTTCAAACTGAAATTTAACTACAGTTCCTGTTTATTCAGGCAATACATGTATCTCACAGAACTGGAAAGGACCTTGAGAGGTCATTCAATCCAATCCTCTTGGCAGGACCAAGCACTGGCCCTATTTTTTTAACTCCTAATGGCCTCCTCAGGGAGTTCAACTTGCACACTTGGGCTGTGTCTACACGTGCCCCAAACTTCGAAATGGCCATGCAAATGGCCATTTCGAAGTTTACTAATGAAGCGCTGAAATGCATATTCAGCGCTTCATTAGCATGCGGGCGGCAGCGGCGCTTCGAAATTGATGAGCCTTGCCGCCGCGCGGTGCGTCCAGACGGGGCTCCTTTTCGAAAGGGCCCCGCCTACGTCGAAGTTCCCTTATTCCCATAAGCTCATGGGAATAAGGGGACTTCGAAGAAGGTGGCGTCCTTTCGAAAAGGAGCCCCGTCTGGACGCACCGCGCGGCGGCAAGGCTCGTCAATTTCGAAGCGCCGCTGCCGCCCGCATGCTAATGAAGCGCTGAATATGCATTTCAGCGCTTCATTAGTAAACTTCGAAATGGCCATTTGCATGGCCATTTCGAAGTTTGGGGCACGTGTAGACGTAGCCTTGGGTTTACAAAGTCAAACCTGAAATCACTGAGCTATCCTTCCTCTCACTACCACTGATGGCCTTCAAAGAAAGATTTGATCAGTGAAGTGGGAGAAACAATAACAGAAAATGTGGGAATGGCACAGGTACTTAATGGTTTCTTTGTTTAAGGTTTCACCAAGTAACTTGATGGAGACTGGATGCTTAACATAGTGAATGCTGGTGGACATGGGGTATGTCAGAAGTTAAAATAGGGAACGAAAAAGTTAAAAATTACTTAGAAAAGTTAAATGTTTCCAAGTCACCAAGGCCTGATGAATCCTAGAATACTCAAGGAGCTGATAGAGGAGGTATCTGAGTTACTAGCTATCATCTTTGAAAATCATGGAAGTCAGCAGACATTTCAGAAGACTGAAAAAGGGTAAATATAATGCCAATATATAAAAGGGACAACCCAGGAAATTACAGGGCCAGGAAAGATGATGGCACAAATATTTGAGAAATCCATCTGCAAACATCTGGGTGATAATAAAGTGATAGGTAACAGTCAGCATGTATTTGTCAGGAACAAATCATGAGAAACCAGCCTTATAGCCTTCTTTGAATGGATAACAAGCCACGTTGTGAATACAGGGAAAGTGTTGTTCATTGTGTACTCAGACTTTCCTAAAGCATTTGATACAGTATCACATCACCTTCTGACCACTAAGCTAGAGAAATGTAACCTAGAAGAGGTTACTATTAGGTGGGTGCATAACTGGTTGGATAACTGTTCTCAGAGAGCAGTTATCAATTGTTCACAGTAAAGCTGGAAGGCAGTAACAAGTGAGATTCCACTAGGGTCAGTTCTGGGACCAGTTCTGTTCAATATGTTGATCAATGATTTAGATAATGTCATAGAGAGTATGCTTAGCAAGTTCACAGACGATATCACAGTGGAAAGGGATGCAAGTGCTTTGGAGGAGAGGGTCAGAATTCAAGATGATCTGGACAAACTGGCGAAATAGTCTGATGAAAAGAAGATGAATAAGAGCAAATTCAAAGTACTCTATTTGGGAAGGAAAAATCAGTTTCACACAAAAAATTGTGTAGTGATTGTCTATGAAGCAGTGCAGCAGAATGGGATCTAGGGTTCATAGTGGACCACCAACTGGACATGAGTCAACAGTGTGATACTGTTGCAAAAAAAGCAAACGTTTCTGGGAAGCATTAATAGGCATGTTGTGAGCACAGAATAAGAAGTAATTATTCTGTTCCACTGTGCACTGTATAGGCCTTAATTGGAGTACTGTGTCTATTTCTAGGCAGCATATTTTAGGAAAGATGTGGAGAAATTGGAGAGGGTGAAGAGAAGGGTAACTAAGATAATTAAAGGTCTAGAAAATATGACCTATGAGAGAAGATTTAAAGAATTGCATTTGTTTAGTTTGGAAAAGAGAAGGCTAAGAAGGGACATGATAGTAGCTTTCAACCACTTAAAAAGGTGTTACCAGGGGAGCAAGAAAAAATATTCTCCATAACCTCTGAAGATAGGGCAAGCAATGAGTTTAAATTGCAACAGGGAAAAGTTCATTTGGACGTTAGGAAAAATTTCGTAACAGCCAGGATGGTTAGGTACTGGAATATATTAGCTAGGGTGGTTATGGAATCTCCATCACTGGAAATATTTAAGAAATATTTAAGAAAAGATCACATACATATCTAACAGGAATAGTATACATAGTGCTTGGTCCTGCTCTGTGGGCAGGGGACTGGACTTGATGACCTCTTGAGATCCCTTCCAGTTCTGGGGTTTTTCTTATGATTCTCAGAAGAATTTTCAAAAATGTCCGGCAGTGTCCTAAATCTGATCTCAAGGGGATTTTGATAACTGACAGCAATGGGGAAAATGACTTAGGTGGGTAGAGTTAGGCCAGCACTGAGCACTTTTAAAAATCTTACTATCTAGTACTTACGAGATGCTGAAATTCTCAGCATACAGGGTAAAATATCTGCCTACTTTATAGCTGCGTCTACACGTGCACGCTACTTCGAAGTAGCGGCAGCAACTTCGAAATAGCGCCCGTCGCGTCTACACGCGTCGGGCGCTATTTCGAAGTTAACTTCGACGTTAGGCGGCGAGACGTCGAAGTCGCTAACCTCATGAGGAGATAGGAATAGCGCCCTACTTCGACGTTAAACGTCGAAGTAGGGACCGTGTAGACGATCCGCGTCCCGCAACGTCGAAATTGCTGGGTCCTCCATGGTGGCCATCAGCTGGGGGGTTGAGAGATGCTCTCTCTCCAGCCCCTGCGGGGCTCTATGGTCACCGTGGGCAGCAGCCCTTAGCCCAGGGCTTCTGGCTGCTTCTGTGGAAGCTGGGGATCTATGCTGCAGGCACAGGGTCTGCAACCAGTTGTCAGCTCTGTGTATCTTGTGTTGTTTAGTGCAACTGTGTCTGGGAGGGGCCCTTTAAGGGAGCGGCTGGCTGTTGAGTCCGCCCTGTGACCCTGTCTGCAGCTGTGCCTGGCATCCCTATTTCGATGTGTGCTACTTTGACGTGTAGACGTTCCCTCTCTGCGCCTATTTCGATGTTGGGCTGAGCAACGTCGAAGTTGAACATCGATGTTGCCAGCCCTGGAGGACGTGTAGACGTTATTCATCGAAATAGACTATTTCGATGTCGCAACATCGAAATAAGCTATTTCGATGTTGGCTGCATGTGTAGACGTAGCCTATAAGTCCACATAATGTAAGTTGGTGTTCCAGTTCAGGTGAATTTCTTCTACCAAGCAACAGTAAGTTGTTGTAAGATTTAAGATCTAAATAACTGTACAAAAGAGAACTACCTGAATAAGTATCTAATGCCAATAGAACAGTGATATCTCTTTAAAACTGAAGGCTGTATCTACGTGGGCAGCTCCCGTTGACAAAACTGAGCTTTTGCCAACAAAACTTGATGAGTGTCTACACAGTTAAAACTTTTTGTCAGGAGTTTGTCAACAAAACCCAGTTGTTCTATCAGCAGCATTATCCTCGCTCCCGATCAGGTGTAATGCCTCTGTTGACAGTGTTTTTTGGACAGGGTGCCCAAGTAGATACTTCTGTCAGCAGAGAAGGCTTCCAGTTCCCTGGGCAGCCCTGTTTACAGAGCTTCCAGTCAGCCATTCTGTTGAGAGAAGGTAGTCTGGGTACTCTGTGTCAACAGAGCAGCTTGTTCTTTTGATCTGCTTTTGTGTGTAGATGCTATCGGTTAACAGATGTACTGCTGAGGTTTCTCTGTCAACAGCAATCTCTGTCGACAGAGGCTGCCCATGTAGACATAGCCAAAGAGTTTTCAAGTACCATATTTAGGCACAAAGTCTCTATCTATTACTTTGATTATTCATCAGCTTCCTAGGTTGTGTTAGTGAATGTTGTGTGAATGTCCAGCAGGAGTGAGGAAAAAAAAAATTGCCAGACATACAGGGAGGGCCAGGGATGGCATCGTGGCATTGGAGTTCCAGGCCTCTGGAAGAGGGAGAGCCTTGGATGGAAGGTATGAGGTTGGGACGTTGCTTTCTCTGCAGAGTGTAGTCAAAAATGGTGTTAAAGTTCTAACTTGCATCATCTTATTAAATCCCTCCGTCAAGCAGAAACCCAAAGGAAGAATGGCTTGGATACCATTCTAGGATCCCATATAGTTTCTACCCAGCAGAAATAATTCTTTTTTTCAGGCTAAAGGACAAAATAGCTGGGTCATATGCAATATTGTCCA
Organism: Carettochelys insculpta; assembly: GCF_033958435.1. Taxonomy (NCBI): domain Eukaryota; kingdom Metazoa; phylum Chordata; order Testudines; family Carettochelyidae; genus Carettochelys; species Carettochelys insculpta. Next base: position 93,857,291 of record NC_134137.1, on the reverse strand, counting down.
AGCATTCACCAGAATGGAGACCAAGACTAAAATCAGAGCCTTTTTCATCAGGAAGATCTCAGTGTCCTGCACACAAGCTGGTTTTATCGTACTTTACAGGTAATTTAAATATGACAGCCAAATATCATAGAAGAAGTCAGTGGAGCTGAGAGTGGAGGACAGCTTTCATGTTTCCGAGTCTTCAGTATTAATCTTAAGTCTTGGCTCCCTTAGGTGTGAAGGAGTGTCTTGGAGGAATATGCATGCACTAGTCAGCTGCTTTATTGGAATATCGAGCAATTTCACACCACAGATTTATTATAAAGCAATTAATTACTACTCCTCTAAACAGTCTATTGGCTGTCTTCCAAAATTTCCACACAATGTGCATATAAGGATGCATCAACAAATGCGAAAGCCATGTAAGAAAACAAAACAACCGCCCCTCTCTTGTCTGCCCCAACCCAAGTCACACACATATTCAGGGTATAGTGACAATTGAATTGATGACTACAATATTCTGCCCCTTCTATGTGTTGAATGACAGACAGGAAACATTCAGCTTAAGAAGGACAAGTGTGACAATGGCACCATCTAAATTTAATCCAATACTGCTTTGAGCTAGAAACAGAGAGTAAATTTTTTCTTATAGTTTTAACTGTGCTGACCAATGGATTTGATTTAATTATTCAAGGAAAAACTGCATGAGCAATTCCTGAAACCACCATCTGCCCCGAGGTGAATGCAAATAGGAAACTTTTGTTTCCTTCAGCACAATGGTGACATTTACTTTATAAAGTTTCCAGTGCAAGTCACTTTACTACTAAAATGGATCTTGAATGTTTTTCTTTTCTATTGATTTTATTTTCTCATGGCTTGCTGCCATGCATGTACTGTTTTGTGTTAACTTCAGCAGAACAGCATTTTCTAGATGAGTCTCTGCAATAGGGGGGGGTGTGTGTGTATGTGTGTGCACGTGCGTGCGTGTGTGTGTGTGCACGTGTGCATGTGTGTGTGCATGCTACTTTTATGGCCTGGACGCTGTAGCTTGTTTATATTCTTTCGATAATAATACTTAGAAGCTCTATACTCAATTCAATGTTAAATAGAACCAAAGTAATACTTTTGCTCTATCTATATGTCTTACAAATATATAATATATAATCATGTACTTTAACACACTGACTTCTCTATAGATGGTGGCTGTAGTGTGTTTGGAGAAAAGTTACAAAGACAACAACCCTGGATAGTATCTTCATACATTTTCATATATATATATATATATATATATATATATATATATATATATATATATACACACAGAGCTATAGATGCGATTGTTATTGTCATAAATTTTCTTACTTAATGAATAGAGGCAGATGTACTCGGATCCTGAACTGTAATATTGCAATTTTTGGAGGGGAGGGGAAATTAAAAGGAAAACATACATGCTGTATTTAAATGCTTGTACAAGGTGTGTGCTCAAGGCATTGAGTGAAGGGTGCAGGAGTTAATGTAGGACTTGTGGGGGGCTTAGGGCAGTGAGTTTGTCTCTTCCTCTCTTCTTCCATCTTCAAAGAATCATGAATGGTCTCAGTTTATCCCAGGCAAGGCCTTAAAGAAAGGCAAGCTAGGCACTAGCCTTGGGCCTCATGTCTTCGGGACCCTGAGTTCCACTTGAGTATATCCACTGCCCACAGGTAAAGACATGCTGTCAGCATGCTGCCCAAGGCCCTGAAAACTCTTTGAACAGGCCTGATTTATCCAGATACAAAACTGGGAGAAAAAGCTGAAGTCTTAAATTATTCATGGAACAGGAAAAAATATTTCCCTACAAGCTCTATTCATTAGAAAGAATGAATATCTTAATAAAGCATAGCAAGCTATATATAACAAACTTGGAAAATTAAACAGCAAAACAAACAGAATTATGCTGATCAGAGAAGGTTTATTAATGAAGTTTACAGATGACTAATTAAACAGCACAGCAAGAACCATGTAAAAATAACTGAAGTTTTCCTAGTTTATAAAATGCATTAAGTGATCCCATTAAATGCTAATACAAGGTGTTAATATCAGATATTAATATTCTAGTTCAGTAACATACATAATAAGTACTGAGGCATTCCTGCTGAATGAAGAGCAATGCTAAAAGCCCAGCAACATTAGTAGATCTTCAGTAATTGAAAGTTGTGCTTTTGACAGTTTTAGTTCACACTTTATTTTTAATGCTTAACATTAGTACAAGCAAAGAATAAATATAGGAACAAGTAAAATCAGCTAGAAATTTAATTTTGTGTGTTCCAATCACTAAATCCTTCCCTGTCACCTTCTAAGTAAGGGAAAAAATACCCCTCATCTTTATTTAGGAGTCAGATTTTTTCTGCTTGATTCAGGCTTCCATTGCAAGGAGTTATTTCATGCTGAAATGAAGTATAACAAACTATTCTATTTCACAGTCGAGTGCCTTTATGCACATGCTCCAGTCAGTATAACCCTCCAGTCCCATCCAACAATGACACTTTTTTTTTGTTTGCCTTTGTTTTGCTCCTTCATAACATGGAACACCAATTTCATGGAACTGGGTGTTTGTTTCAAACTTCTGAAATGTATATGCTATTTTGAACTCATAAGCTGTGTCTACATGTGCACGCTACTTCGAAGTAGCGGCACTAACTTCGAAATAGTGCCCGTTGCAGCTACACGCGTCGGGCACTATTTCAAAGTTAACTTCGACGTTAGGCGGCGAGACGTCGAAGTCGCTAACCCCATGAGGGGATAGGAATAACGCCCTACTTCGACGTTGAACGTCGAAGTAGGGACAGTGTAGACGATCCACGTCCCGCAACGTCGAAATTGCCGGGTCCTCCATGGCGGCCATCAGCTGGGGGGTTGAGAGACGCTCTCTCCAGCCCCTCAGCTCACTGGTGGCCACGTGGAGCGGCCCCTTAAAGGTTCCCTCTCCCGCCCTGACTCTGCAGGAAGCTGAGGCAACGTGCAGGCTGCAGCCTGCACACGCGGGCAGCCTGCACAGCCCTCAGCCCACCACACAGCGGCGATGGCTGCCCAGCAGCCCCCCCAGCGCCCCCAGGGGACACCCCCCAAGGGGAGCCAGGGCAGCCAGCCCAGCCAGAGGGCCAGGCAGTCTGGGAAGCGGAAGCGGGGCCCCTCCTGGACGGAGGCCGAGCTGCGGGACCTGCTGGGGCTCTGGAGTGAGGAGGAGGTGCTCCAGGTAATGGGGAGCAAGAGGCGGAATGCGGATGCGTTCGCTCGGCTGGCCGATGGCCTGGCTGCCCGGGGTCACCCTGCTTGCACTCCGGACCATGTCTGGAGTAAAGTCAAGGCCCCCCTGCTCTGCCCTGCCCTGCCCTGGCCCCCCTGCTCTGCCCTGGCCCCCCTGCCCTGCCCTGGCCTCCCCCTGTGGGTTCTCTTACCTCCATGAAGACAGCCCCGATGGTGGCCTTTCCGACACCAAACTGCTACCCCACGGATAGGTAGCTGTCCGGAGTGGCCGGCTTCCAGACAGTGATGACGACCCGTTTCTCCACAGGGAGGGCACGCCGCATGGCAGTGTCCCAGTGCCTGAGTGCGGGGCTGAGCCACTGGCACAGCTCCAGGAATGTCTGGCGGGTCATCCTGAAGTTCCTGAGCCAGTGGTTGTCACACTCCCCAAGCACCAGCCGCTCCCACCAGTCGGTGCTGGTGGGGTAGCTCCACAGCCGCCGGCGTGTGAGGCGGGGGGTGGAGCGGGATGCTGCAGGGGTAGGGGTTGAGCCCTGCTGCCCTGGGGGCATCTCCTCCCCTGGGGCAAGAAGGTAGTCAGCTGCCTACCACATGGCATGGGCCGGGGCAAGCCCTGCTCCTGCCGGGAGGGCTGGGTGGACCTCTAGCTGCTGCTGCTGCTGCTCCTGGGGGTCCATGACTGCGGCGCCCGGGGTCTGTGTGCCTATGGCTCCTCAGACCGCGTGCTGTGCAGGCTGAGTGTATGTGGGAGGGGCCCTTTAAGGGAGCGGTTAGCTGTTGCCCCGGAAGCGCTAGTCCGCCCGTTGACCCTGTCTGCAGCTGTGCCTGGCATCCCTATTTCGATGTGTGCTACTTGGGCGTGTAGACGTTCCCTCGCTGCACCTATTTCGATGTTGGGCTGAGCAACGTCGAAGTTGAACATCGACGTTGCTGGCCCTGGAGGACGTGAAGACGTTATTCATCGAAATAGCCTATTTTGATGTCGCAACATCGAAATAAGCTATTTCGATGTTGGCTTCACGTGTAGACGTAGCCATATTGACTTTGACTGAAAATTTTGAGATAGTTGCCTGAAAATATATATTTACCCAATCTATAACATTATCAACACAACACTTTTTTTATTGGAGGACACAAACTCAGTCACACAGGAAAATCTTTCCTTTTTTCAAGTTACATTTTCATGTTCACATTCAGTTCATATAAGTGTGTGGGAAATGCATCATCTTTCCATCTGCCACAGCATTATAATAGAATATTGCAAATACCACTGCTTTGCTCCAAGTTAACCAGAAATACTTACTATCAGAAAAGAACATCGGTAATGACACACTCCTTTTGTCAGAGTGCAGTGCACAGATGATATAGCCAGTTGTTAGGCTACATCTACAACAGAAGCACCTGTCTACAGTAACGTCTGTTTACAGAGTTGTGTCGACAGAAACTCTATCGACAGAGTGCATCTATACGCAAAAGCAGACCGCAGAACTATCCACTCTGTTGACAGACAGCATCCACAGTGCCCTGATCTTTGGTGACAGAACAGCTGACCGGAAGCTATGGAAACGGGGCTGCCCAGTAAACTGTAAGCCCTCTCTGTCACCAGAAGTGTTTACCCTGCACTTAGAGCCACTATTCCTCAAATTTTGAGGGATAACACTGTCGAGACAAATGCAGAGTTCTGTCAAGACCGTGTCAACAGAACACTTTATGTGTGCAGACTCTCCCTGAGTTGTACTGACAGAAGGCCCCTTCTGCCGACAAAACTCTCTAGTGTAGACAGTCTCAGAGAATGGTGATAGAATACACTATACACTTGCTTAGAATATGTCATCCAGAGTTCTCTAAAGAGCTTTATAACAGTGAATATTATCCATGGGGAAGTTAAGGCACTAAGACTGTCATGTTCCAGTTGTCTCTTCACTTCTGTCTTTTATCTTCATGCATTATGAGTGCAAATTTAAATGGCAGCATTCTGTGATCACCTTGCTCCAATATAAATGATTACACAAGTCTAATTCAAGACTACGGAAAACTGGGCTAAGTCATATAGCAAGTCAGCAAGAGTAGGAGAGAGACCCTAGACTTCCTAAGGCAGGTCTACAATAGTCCTCAATGTCAATCCTAGATACTCCATTCCAGCTACAACAATCTGTCACGTGGCTGGATTTTTATGTTGGGTATGGAAACTATTTTAATACCCAGTGTGGCTAGTGGCCCCAAATATTTTGCTTGGGGAGGGAGGGGCATGTGGGGTGTCTAATGAAAGCTGAAGATGCCCTGAATTTATGTATGTTCCTCACATGTCTGTATCATATATATAGGTAATGTTACAGATTTTAGCCATGTAGCTCTATTAGAAAATGTTTTAGGGTTAAGCTTCACAATAGGAGGTGTGAGCTTAGCCCCAGCCAGGACACTGGGCTGAACAACACAGTGGAAACCAGGTGCTGAGATACCAAATCCGCATTCTAGATGCTTGGGACTTGTGAATATATGGAGTCCTAGGGTCAAGTGACATGAGCTGAAACAAAGATACAGGTCCATTTTAGAAATCTGAGACTGCCTCCTGGGATTCATTCAATGGTAGTTTCCCAGAGTACCCCACCTCAGTCAGATGGGGGTCGACAATCAAGGGACTATGGGAAGAAGGAGGGGCTTTTGTCTCTGAACAAGGGAGTACAAGAGACTTTTTTTGTTGCCCAAAAATCATGACTGACCAGGGAGATTTCCCCCAGCCAGCTACAGGACCTTCATCGTGCACAGGCTGCCTGGCACCTCGTGCAGCATGTCCTTGTATTGATTTGGGGTCAAGCCATGTGATGCAGCTGGGCGATGGAAAGTTCCAGAATGCATGGCACCTCTGCGGGGAGGGAATGGAGGGGACGTGAGTGTCAAGACTAAATGTAAGCTGCTAAAAAAAAAGTTTCTTGTCCAAGCATGACCCCCACCCATGTAGGTGCCACGTGATGTATGTGACAGAAAATTCCAGAATGTGTGGTGCCTCTCAGAGAGGAAAGGGAAGGGATGTAGAGGGAGGGACAAAATGTAAATGGATGAAAAGAAGTTTCTCATCCTATGAGACAAGCATGACCCCCACCCACAGCCTAGCTGTTACATGGTGCTGGGGCCAGGGAGTCAGGGGGGTGGGGGGCAGCAGCTGGCACCAGGCAGCGTAGGAAAAAAAAAAGCAGCTAGTGGGGTATAAACAGAAGCACAGACCCCATAGCCACAATACTAGCAAACAAAAAGAAGATTTTTGAGCCTTTCATTACCCTACAGCCATGGACTTCCAGGTGCAGAATTTAAACAGTCTTCCTGTTGCCTAATTCCTTCACACCTGAGAGCAGTGGAGATGGAAGAGGCCAGAGAAAAGAACTGTGGGGCATTGTAGGGCACATACAGGAAATGTCTGGAGGCTAATGAATTCAATTTAAAGACATGGTGCTTCCTTACTCCCCTTCATTCAGAATTTAAAATTTGAACTGAACTCTACATCTGTCAGGTTACTACATTATTATGATATTAATATTATGTCAATTTTAGTACACCATAAATGTAGATAATGGAATTTACAGTGAAGACAGGCACTTGGAAAAATCAGGCTAAATGATTTAAAATCAATATTATCTCATAGTGTAGACATAGACTAAATGTTGCTTTTGGATTGATTTCCATGAACAAGTTCTTTGATCTCTGAAGCCCAGAGGCCACACAAGAAATGGAGGAAAACAGTGGATATAAGTACAAACTCTCCCAGACAGAGGATTTTCTCCTGCTGTGGAGTTGACTCTCCAGAGTGACACATCAAGCTTTCTGTTTTTCCACTTTCCTGTATTTAGAATATTGCTCATGAAAAGCAGAAATATAGTGATTCTCATAGCCACATTTTCTGTCAGTCATGCTGCACCTTGGGGTACATTCTTGTTTTCTCAGTTATTAGTTTTAACAAAGTAGAGCAAACCATTAAAAAGCTCTTCCATATATTTATAATTAGTATGGTGATTCTGATACCTGCAAAATATAATAATAATAATAATAATAATAATAATAATATAACTGGAGATACACATCTCCAAGAACTGGAAGGGACCTCGGGAGGTCATCTAGTCCAGTCCCCTGGACTACCAACAGGAGTTAATTAAACTCTAGTTTGCATCGTGTAACTCCATGGTCTTTACTGGATTGAATGGCTACGTCTACACGGGAAGCCAACATCGAAATAGCTTATTTCGATGTAGCAACATCGAAATAGGCTATTTCGATGAATAACGTCTACACGTCCTCCAGGGCTGGCAACGTCGATGTTCAACTTCGACGTTGCGCGGCACCACATCGAAATAGGCGCTGCGAGGGAACGTCTACACGCCACAGTAGCACACATCGAAATAAGGGTGCCAGGCACAGCTGCAGACAGGGTCACAGGGCGGACTCAACAGCAAGCCGCTCCCTTAAAGGGCCCCTCCCAGACACACTTGCACTAAACAGCACAAGATACACAGAGCCGACAACGAGTTGCAGACCCTGTGCATGCAGCATGGATCTCCAGCTGCAGCAGCAGCAGCCAGAAACCCTGGGCTAAGGGCTGCTGCCCACGGTGACCATAGAGCCCCGCAGGGGCTGGAGAGAGAGCATCTCTCAACCCCCCAGCTGATGGCCGCCCTGGAGGACCTGGCAATTTCGACGTTGCGGGACGCGCAACAACTACACGGTCCCTACTTCGACGTTGAACGTCGAAGTAGGGCGCTATTCCGATCCCCTCATGAGGTTAGCGACTTCGACATCTCGCCGCCTAACGTCGAAGTTAACTTCGAAATAGCGCCCAGCGCATGTAGCCACGACGGGCGCTATTTTGAAGTTAGTGCCACTACTTCGAAGTAGCGTGCACGTGTAGACACAGCTAATGAAATGTAGGGCAGCAAAATTCAGCCTTTACACTATGGCTGTGTCTTCACGGCCCTTTAGCACAGAGCTGCTGCTGACAGTGCTATGCTAATGACAGTTCAAGAAATTACAAATGGAAGACCATTTGTAAACTCGTGTGGCTAATTAGCATAGTCTTGCGAGATTTTGCTGTCAGCAGGGCAGGGGGAGAGGGCAGTGGCAGGAGTACAGAGGCCATGTGGATGTGCTTCTGCCGGCTAAGCCCCCCTCTGTCACCAGTCCCTTATGGCTGAAAAAAATCAGGCATAAGGGACTGGTGACAGCGGGGGGCTTAGATGGCAAAGGCATGACCACATGGCCTCTATACTGTTGACACCCCACCCCCGACAGCAAAAACTCGCACAACTATGCAAATTAGCCGCACAAGTTTGCAAGTGGTCTTCCATTTGCAATTTCTTGAATTATCATTAACACCGTGCTACCAGTAGCAGCACTGTGCTACAGGCCTTTTAGATGTGGCCTATATGTTGCAGACCGTACTCGTATACATTACATATGTAAGGGAAGCTAAAGCAAATTTCAGATAAGTTATTATCATCATAATGAACGTGGTTAACCACACATAATTATCATAAATATTTTCAGACATTTTATCTTAATATTAAGCAAAGCTATGGAGAATCTATCTTACAGACCCAAATGCATGACTAAGATGGCTGTGTCACATGCCATTCCAAACTCATCACAGCTCCGGTAATGTCCACAGTATGGTCAACATTTTGGGATTTAAACAATTGCAAACTCATCTTCTATCTCACTCACCCACTAACTCTCTTTGTCCTATAGAATTATTTCTTGGGCTGGTGGCATAGTCTACATGAGTGGCCTGCAAGCTTTCATTATATCCTATGTCTTGAGACCTGGACAAATGGCTTTGTATGTTCTTTCTGGGACCTTTCAAGTATACAAAGTGAACACTTGCTGCCCCTTGATGCTCTAAGAGCAGATTGAAAAGAACACTTACGATAGTCCTTGGCACCTAGTCTTCAATGGCTGTTCTGTAAAAGTTGAAAAGCACCACCTTCCACCCCCTGCAAATGGCTCTGAAAAGCTCTCAGCTGTATTATTATTATTATTATTATTATTTTCTGTAGACCTGAGACATGCACTTCCATTAGTATTCTGTAGTGCTTGAGGGACTGACAGAAAAGGACAACAATTCCTAGCTAAGTGCACAGAGACCCAGGTATGCAATGACAACAAGGCTGTGTTGCTCGTAATTGGCAGTTGCTCTTATAAACCGTTGATGCAAACAAACATCTGCTGTATATGAAAAGACAAGAGGATGATAGTAAGGTTTGAATGACAGATGCAAGTGATGGGAAGTTTGCCAGATCAAAGTTGCTGGAGCACAACAAAAACGAGGAAACAGGGCAACTAGTTTGGGTTTCCCCTCCTCAGATACTTGTTGGGGCTGGTAAAGTCCCAGGTTCAGGCTAGAACAACCCTGGGAGACTTCCTAACTTATCTCACTGCTGAAATGGCCCTTTCAGACTCTGAAGGGTTGAAGGTCTGCTCCAGCCATGATCCTGTCCGCATCCTCATTCCATGTTTTGGGATGGAACAGTACACATGCCAAGGCCATGGCCTAGCTTTTGTCTGGTCTGAATCTTGCCTTGCTATTATTATTGTTGTTGTTGTTATTATTATTATTATTATTATTATTACACCAACTTGCTTAGATAATGTCTAGTTTATTGCTGACGGGAAAATGGTAGTTGTTAATTTGTTACTGTGTTGGATGATTTCGCTAAAAGGAAGTCAGGATAATAAATTTTAAAGTGTAATGCTAAATATCCCCTTAAACTGTTTTCATGTCATGTTTACGTATCACAACTTGTGAGGCATATTCTACAGATTACGTAAGATACTATGCTTAATACTGGTTGGATAAAAGCTAATCAAGATGTAATGGGGAAAGATATAAAAAAGGCTCAAATTGGAGAAATACTGGAATAAAAACCGATGAAATAAGACTAGCTTTAGAGACATACTGAGATGATCATAATGAACTAGAGAAATGTTTTCCAGTACTCTGGAACTCAACAACATGGAGCTCTACCTGCTTTGTCTTATTGACTGGCATAAATATATGATCAGAAACTACAAGTGTCAATAACTGTCTGAACAATTATAAACGTAAGTGAAAACTGATGAAGGAGAAATTTAATTAAATTCTGGCTCAGTTTCATGCCTTATGCTCCCCACAGCTTTCACACCCAACTGTATAAAATTTTCAAAAATAGTGCTTTTTCTCTCTATTTAATAATTGTATTTTAATAATCTTTCGACATTGAATAACCCTGATTGTGGGTCTATACAATACAGACAAGGACACCAGCAGTTAATTACATCCTTTGTGTCTCAGTTGGCATCTGATGAAGCAGGTCTTTGCCCATGAAAGCTTATGCTCCAAAATATCTGTTTGTCTATCAAGTGCCACAGGACTTCTTGTTGTTCTTGAAGCTACAGACTAACACGGCTACCTCTCTGATAATTGAATATGTGGTAGATCAAATTACAAGTCAACTCTGAATACTGTGTAGCTCAGATCGTCCCAGGAGGTTGGAAAGATACTCCTATACTTTTTCTGCAGCCAGTACTAGGAAAACCTCATGAAGAGACAGAATTCAGTATCTAGAGATTTTTCACCTACAGATTTAACGATGCTATTGTAAATCCCCATGCATTGTATGGCTGTACATTGAATGAACCTATCACTATCATGCACTCTAAAGATGTCACAAATCTGTGTTAGGCATCTTTCACATCTAATTTCTTGAATACTAGTAAACATCCTCTGAGTAAGGATGGGGCAGCTATCAGATGAGAGAAATGAATGAAAGGCCCAGTACAAATGTTAAGTTAAAAATGTGATCTTCATTACATTGGTAACAGTCAAATGACTTCAGCAAATCAAAATAGATAGTGGTTGGGGACGCTGAATTGCACCTCTCTGACGCAGCAAAACTCCTGCAAACTGAGCTTAATCAGCCAGTCAAAAAGTGGGTTTGCTGATTTGTTATAAGCAAAGAATGGCCAAAAAAGTTGGATAAAAGCCTTTCAGGAGTGCAGTGCAGCTTCCATAACATTCTTGTTGTCAATGGGAAAATTCTGTTCACATTTGATTAGTGATAGAGAGATAGCCATGTTAGTCTGCATTCTATCAAAACAAAAAAGCAGTCATGTAGAACTTCAGAGACTAACCTACACACAACCTCCCAACCTTATGAGGATTCTCACCAGCAACTACAGGCCATATCACAATAATACTAATCCTGGAACTTCTCCTTGCAACAAGCCCCGTTGCCAACTTTGTCCACATATGTATTCTGGAGATACCATCACTGGACCTAGCATCATTAATTACAGAATCACGGGCACATTTTCCTGTTCCTCAACTAATATCATATATGCCGTCATGTGCAAACAATGCCCACAAACCATCCCTGTGTCTATATGAGCCCCTTCCTTTTGGAAGGGCCATGTTAATGAGAGCGTTCAAAACATGCTAATGAGGCACTGCCATGCCTATGCAGCGTCTCATTAGCATAATGGTGGCTGCGGTAATTTGAAAGTGCGGCTTTCGAATCGCATGCCACCTGTGGAGACACAGACCTTTAGAAAGAACTCCCTAGTTTTCGGAAGTCCCTTCTTCCTATCTGGTGTTAGGAAGAAGGGGCTTTCAAAAACTGGGGGGCCCTTTAGAAAGGTCCCTGTCTCCATGGGTGGTACATGATTCAAAAGCTGCAGTTTTGAATTGCCGAGGCTGCCGTTATGCTAATGAGGCACTGCATAGTCATAACAGCACCTCATTAGCATCTTTTGTACCTGCTCACTAACATGCTCCTTCCAAAAGGAAGGGGCTTATGTAGATCCAGCCCATGTGTATAGGACAGACTGCAAACACTCTTCAGCAAAGAATGAATGGACATAGAACAGACATAAAAAATCTCCAACTACTCAAACCTGTGAGCCAGCACTTTAATGGAGTGGGCCATTCAGTTAAAGACCTGAGAGTCTGTGTTCTTCAGAAGAGGAGCTTTGACAACTGTGCTCAGAACTAACATTGATATTCACATTTGACACATTAACACATGATTTGAAGAGGGACAGCAATTACCTAACACATTGCAAGGACTCTTACATATTTTGATGTTTTATCTCTTAACTCCCTCACCCACACACACACACTGTCCTTCTGCTCTTCTGATTTGCCAACCTTGATAACAATTTTGCTGATTTGTCAACCTTGATAACAATTTTTGGACCTCTGTGATCTATATATTGAGTTGGTTCTGGTAAGACTATGATCTGAAAAAGTAGGTCTGTACCACGAAAGCTTATCACCTAATAAATTATTTTGTTAGTCTTTAAAGAGCTACATGACTGCTTTTTTGTTCACATTTGTTGCAAGATATTTTTAAACCTATAAAATATCGTGTTTCCCTAAATTTTAAAATAATTCATAACATATTTTTTTTATTTCAGCTTACTAAGGGGGTTGCTCCTGCTGCCAGTTATTTATTTGTAGGTGCACCCTTAAAGGGTTTACAGAGTATATAGAAGAAATTGGGGAAAGGGAATCATTATCATCATACAGGAAACTGAAACATAGACAAACTAAATAACTTGTCCAGTATCCCATGAGAGGTTTGTGTTAGCAATAGGAATTGAATCCAGAACTCCTGTGACCCAGGTCAGTACTTTATTTACCAAACTAGCTTTCTGCTCTGCAGTTGTTATATTACATTTTCCTTCAGGTCAGCACTGAGGAACTTTGACAAGGAGAATTTGAGGGAATAGCTTACGCTACTTCTGCCTTCAATGCTTGTGTGTGGTTTTTGGGCTTTAAATGTGATATCCTTCATAAGAGAGCAATTAAAATAAGTTGTTGAATTTTAATAGTCAGGGTTCAGTCCTGTAAACAATTCCAGTCATGAGTTATTTTAGTCATTTTTTTTTAAATGTGCCTAAGCGACTGGAGGTTTGAGGAAGATGGTAGCATAAGCAAAAGACCAATAATTGTTCAGGCAGTGGCTGTGTAAGTGTTCAAGTACATACTCTTAAATTACTCCTTTCTCAGCCTACAAAGCATCTTTGGTATTGCAAGGATTCTCTGTACAAAGACAGCCCATCATACGAAAGTACGAGGTAGCCATGCGAGAAGGGAAGACATCTAGCAGAGATTATGTTCAGACTGCACATCTCATTTCATTTGCAGCCTCAAACAAATTTAATCCCAGGGTTCCAAAAGTTAAGTGTTCTGTATTATTCTATCTCCTTCATTGAGCCCCATCTTTTTCAGTAATTGCAACTTGTTACCAAATTTGCATGCTGTACACAGGACCACCACCTGTTATCTGGACCAAGTATTTATCCATGTTAATGTACTAAAATGCATTTTTGAAGGGGAAGATTAGAGAGGCACTGTATGAAAGAAATAAAATGTTAAATGGTATAGTCCTCTAAAAGGTATATTAATGTGGAATCAATAATTCTCTTCTCTACAATTGCTTTTGTATGGAATAATATTTTATATACATTCTAGTAAAAGATTAAGGTGATATTAATTACAATTATATTGCATGGTATGGATCTCTTTAATTGATTTTTTCACTGTATAGAAAGGAAACTGAGGCCTTTGAGCAGGAGCCATGCTGACCTCCCCCCGGCACATGGCTCACATCCACCCTGCAGCATGCCCCTCCCCACACACACAGAGGGGACACTGGGGTGCACAAAAAGTTTTATTAACTGGGGACTAACTATGTAAATAAACAGCTGTTAAACAATGGTGTGGGGTCTTCCTATTGGAGTTAAATATGGGGGAAACGGGGGAGAACTATATACAATGGGGCAGGGGCATGCCCCCATGGCTGGGGCTACAGGCTTGGGCAGGTCTAGTCCCCCACAGGGGTGGAGGTGTGAGATCCCCTGTGGGTACGGGTGCCCCTGCTGCCCCTGGTGCTGCTGCCCCTGGCGCAGGGGCCCTGTCGGGGCTGGGAGGGGGCTGGAGGTAGAGTCGTTCAGGGGCTGAAGAACAGGGTGGGCTGGGTGAGGTGGGGCGGGGGCAGGGGCTGGAGGGGATGGGGACGGGATCCCCCTCCTGGCTGGCACTGGCAACCAGCCAGTTGGCCAGGGCAAGATGGGCAGATGGGCTGAGGGTGGGTGGGATGAGGACAATGTGTTCAGGGGCAGCAGTGGGAGTGGGTCCAGGGGCAGCAGTGGGAGTGGGTTCAGGGGCAGCAGGGAGGGCGGGTGGGGGGGCCGGCTGGGGGGCCTGCCGTCGGAGGGCTGAGACCCCCTCGGACCAGACCTCCCTCCACCAGGCCCTGTCCTCCCGCTCCATGAGCAGCCACTCCCGGAGCACGGCGGTCTGCTCCTGGATGGCTGCAGTGTAGGCCTCCGCCACCTTCCCTCGGGTGGGGAAGAGGGGGCCTCCTGGGGTGCCCCAGAGTGCAGGGGCTCGCCATCCCACTGATGGGCTGAGTGGCATGGCCATCTGGCTGCTGGAGCACATATAGGGCTGATCTCATGCTTCTCGAGCCCTCGGCACACTCTCAGCTTCCTGCACAGGGTTTCCAGAGCCTTGCAGCTTTAAGGGGCTGGCCCAGGGACCATAGAGCCCTGACGGGGCTTGCTAGCTCATCTCCCGCACTCCCTGGAGCCACTGGCATGGCGGACCCGCAATTTTGAAATTGTGGGCCGCAAAGTGTCTACACACGCCCTATTTTGAAATTTTATTTTGAAAGGGGCCACTTTTCCCAATCCTGGATGGGAAGAGCGATTTCGAAATTTGGACCTGTTTTCACTGAAAACAATTTCGAAAGAGGTTGCTGAGCGTGTAGATGCTCCACAGCCTCTTTTGAAATTGAGGCCACTTTCGAAATTAATTTTGAAATAGAGTGCTAGTGTAGACGCACCCACATGGAAAAATTCCTGCATCACTGGGCAAAAGAGTGAAAGTTGTTACAGGATCTTCTGAATCCACAAACTTGTTGATATTGTGGAACAATACAGTGTCAAGAATTGAGAAACAAAACAAGACTTTAGCAGTTCTGGCTGTGTATAACCCAAATGAGACACAGCTGTTTCACCTGATGCATCTTGTGCTGACATAGATGTAGTCCTCCATCACTGTGGTGCCCAATAGTGTATGCCTCAAAAGCACTCATCAGTACAGACTAATGATACGCACTCCTCCCAACCCCCCACAAAAAAGTCTTAGCCACTAGATGGGTTCTTGAACATTTCAGAGATTTCCCAGCAGGCATAATATCTCATGTGGAAGCTGATAAAGAATGCGAGTCATGCTTCTATTTTTTTTAATTAACATTGTTCCCACCTAGGATACATCGAAACTTGTGAGATTTTAGTTCTTGATTGCTCAAGTACCTGTAAAAATCCTTGCCCAAGCTCTCCAGGGCTCTGATGGCAGAGATGCCACATCAAGGTTATAAGTAAGAGACACTGCTCATAAGATGTCTTATAGATGCACTACTTACTACTTTGATAATGACAGAGAAATGCCTGAAAGAACTGAAAGAGAAGCAAGAAGCTTGGAAATTACTGAGTTAAGGCATGAATCTATACAAAGAAAATCTGGACAAAACAAACAGAAATGCATTAAACCTATTGGATCCTGAGATTTTTCTAAAATTTTGGGTTTGACAGGGTCAACAGGCCAGGTGTGCCTAAATCAATGCAGCAGGAAATCATTGTCAGACTGCATGAGGGACAATGAAGCATTTCAAAATGCCCTGACAGAGATATATCTTCTATTTAGCAACATGGGACATGCAGCAACCAAGTTGCAAAATGTGATATTTGTGCTCACATGAGATTGAACCCACTGGAACTACCACTACCATTTGCTCTATCAGACATGCCAGCATAGAAAGATGTAAACAATTTTTTCTATCTGGATAATACAACCTGTATTGGGATGACAGATTATTTCTCCAGATCCACTGAAATTGCCAAAATGTTCAATACCACACTGAGTGCAACTCTGGAGAGGCTAAAAATCATCTTTGCCTATTTTGGAATTCCAGAGCAAGATATCTCTGACAATGGTCTGCAGATAACATAATGAGGCTTGAAGGATACTGCACTTTCACTTGTATTACATCCAGTTCACAGTTCCTTCAGAGTAATGGTGAAAATAAATATTCCCTAAGAAAAAACAACCTCCTTTTATGTCAACAGATCCTTATCTTGCCCTGTTAACATACTGGTCAATACCTATAGAAAATGGATTCAGACACACAGAATTGTGATGAGAGGGAAGTTGAAGTCCTCTGTCAAAGACATCCTTTATCGAAGAGATCCCAGTCCTGATTTCCAGAGGCTATAGAAGAAGGAAGATCAATATTAAACTGTCAGGAGGGTGATTATGACGGGTGTCACAGAATCAAATCCTTGGCAATGTTCAACCTACACATTATGTTTGGGGAAGGATTCTCAGAAAAAAAAATGCAGCATGTGTAGGTATGTGCCAGAATGCCTCAACCCAATTTTCTTAGAGTGTCAGCAAAAAGAATCATTTTATGGAACACTGGTGTCATCATTTTGCATCTCCAGGTAGACCTCCATTATAACCTGGCTGTTATGCTGAGAAAGAATCTGTGACTATCATCCTCACTGTCCACATAGAACTGCGTGTATGTTGTACATATCCTCTTGCTGGTAAGAGAAATCCAGCAAGTGACATACAGGCTCCAGCAATCTTGGGGCATTAAGTAAATTCTTAACAACTCAAGAAAGTCAGAGGACCTAAAATATCTTAAAAGAGCAGAATAAATCCCTGAGAGAGGGCTGACAGTTCACTCAGTCTGCTTCAGAGGGCTGCATATTTAGTTTGTGTTGATGTTTCATTCCTGTTATATACAGATGAAAGTAAAATTTGAATAAAGGTATTATTTACCCTGGAAATAAAACATTTTTGAATGCAAGGTTAATCAGTCATTGGAACAAGTTACTAAGCTCTTCCGGGTTCCAAAACAGCGTGTAAAAGTGCGGCCCCTGGGAGATCTCCCAGAAGGAAATCCTCCTTCTGGAAGCCCCTTCTTCCTGGGGCTTCTAGAAGAGGATTTCCTTCCTCGAGATCTCTCAGGGGCCACGCTTCTACATGCTGTTTTGGAGTCTGGAACAGCTTCTTCTGGGTTCCGAATCATGTGACCACATGCTAATGAGGCACCAGAAATTTACATCAGTGCCTCATTAACATTTTCTGGGCCATTTATTGGCATGCCGCTTTCGGAACTGTTGTAAATTCCTCTTTTAAGAGAACATGTCCCTGGCCATGGGCTGTGAGGCTTGTGTGTGCCTTCCACTACCCTTTACCAGATAGCCTTGAGAAATTGAGCATTTTTAAAATTAAAGTTTTATTTTTATTTCTTTGACAGTGTCCTCTATCAATCCGCTTAAGATTAAAACAAAAATAAACAAGAAATTTATTTAAAATGTAATGTAAAAGTGCTTAGGTAGCTAGGTTTAATATTAGGTATAGGGAGTAACCATTAGGGTTGCCAGTTGGTAATGAATATTCATTAGCTAATTGAATATTTATGAGTGTAGGTTTGAAATCTGAGGCTCTGATAGGGTAGAGTAGGATGCTTATAAATATTCATGTGGACCCTGTATCTTGGTTGCCGGGGCAACGCAGGTGCGGACCTGACACCTGCGAGTGTTCAATCAGGTCCGCCCTGGCTCCATAAATTCCGGAGCGCACCCCCCGGCTACCTCAGTCTGCCGGAGGACAAGAAGAGGAGCGGATGGAAGATCAAAAAGGACTGCGTTCAGAGCTGGACATTGCTGGTAGCCGAAGACTCGGAGCGGAGAGCTGAAGCGGACCTGCGAGTCAGTCATCGCTCCCCAGCCGTTGCGGGACGCAGAAGCCTTTGCGAAGAGCTCCGGCTTCGAAGACTTTTTGAAGAGCTCCAGCCCGGAAGATCTGACAGACTGAACTGAATCACTACTAAAGACCTCAAAGCTTTGCCTGAGGCAGGCTTACCGGGCAGATCGCGCCGGCAGGTGTCCTGCCTGGTGAGCCGCGCAAGCGGCCTCGCTGTTTTAGCCGCCGACCCCTGCGGGCTGGTGGCGGAATCGCAGGCTGCCTTTCTTTGCCAGGGGATTTTTGTAAACCACGTCGGCCTTTTCCCCCTGGCCTCTCTTCTCTCCTTGCTTTTCTGTCTGCCTGGCCGCAGCTGCCGTATAAGCGCGCCGTGAGGGCTTCTTTTCCTAGCACCTGGAGAGGAGACCTGCGGGCCTGGCGCCCGGACGGACAGATCAGGAGGGCATAGGTATTTAACATCAAACCTCCACACATACACATAGGTATTAGATTAGCTAATTCTTAATTAGCTAGTTATGGAACTAGGTTTAATATTCTTTATACTATCTGTAACATTGTTAGTGATTACATTGTTAATAGTTATTCCTTGCTGCTGCTATGTTCATGGCAGACCTAGGAATCCTAACGTTGTTTAATTGGAGCGCGCCATAGATTTTGTAACCTCCGCTTCCTAAGCCTTATTGTAAAGCACAGGAGGCGGTCTTACTGGACCTAGCCTTAATATTTACATGCAAGCAGAAGACTAGATAGAACTAATATAGCCTATAGCCTTTGTTAATACCTTACAGAACTGTTGGCTCCCTCACTTTAAGTAGAGGTCGCTTGAGTAGAGGTAAGAGCATTCAGGGGACAACCCGGTAAAGGGATAACCCTGATAATAGAACCCCTTTGTGGGTAATATATAGTAGCTGTGGGCAAACCTGTAACCAGGATAACCCAGGCATTTTTGTGGGACAACCCGGTAAAGGGATAACCCAGATTATTGAACCCTTTAAGGGTAATATAGACTGGGCTTGGGACAGTGCAGTAAAGGGCTTCCCATAATCGGGGGGTCGACATAGGCAGTTCCAAGTTGACAGTATAATTAAGGTAATAGCCCGTTACAAGGGGAAACCCGCATGCTATTTTTGGAGACCCCCTGCCTGGCCAGCAGGGTAACTCACTTAATTTAAAGTCCTATAGCATAGCATAGGCAAATTTTATACCACCTGCTCCCCAAGGTAATTGGGCCAGGGGTTGAGCGACCTTCAGCCATCTACGGAAAGAGCTGAGGAAGAGCGTAGGAGCTGAGAAAATAAAAAGAATATAACATAATATAATATACATATAAAAATACAAATATACAGTTCTGCTATAATTTTTCCTTACAGCACTCGACGAAGATCAATTTATTATGTTTCTCTCTGGAACCCAAGTAAGTTAGGAGGGTTTAGAGTAGTGTAATTATTATAGTAACATAATATATTAAAGGCTATTAGTCTGCTAATCAAATCCTGTGCTAAGGCTTAGTGAAATAGGGGGAAATAATTAGTTGTACCTATAGTATAAAAAATACATATAAATAGATAAAAATATAAACAAATACAATAGTTTAAAAAGAACAAAGAAATATTATAATACATAAAATATTCTTTCTTGGGAAATAAAGTTCCTTTGTGGTTAAGTTGATCTCTGTCTGTCATCTTTTCTGGGGAACAGCACAGCTTGTCACACACCCTGAAAACCCCACTGGACTAGGTCCCTTGACAATCAACACAGGTTGCAGGGTAAAACCTGGGGCAGTGTCTGGCCGCTGGTGGAACGCCTTAAGCATCCTTACAGGCCTTTTGGTTGCTTCTGAGCTGTCCACACAGTTAGCATCATTAGGAACAAGTGTCGTGTAGAAAGGGCCATCCTGTCCCAGATTTCTAATGTCAATGAAGAAACATGTGATGACCATTTTGTAGACGTGGAGAAGTCAGTTGCTCACAAAAGGGTCTAATCCTGTTCTTGCTCAAGACTTTTATTGACTTCAGCAGGATGGAACTGAGACAACAGTAGAGAACACTATTCACCTCTCACATTTCAAATACACAAAAAGCCAACGTTCCTTAACAGAATGAAGAAGTAAAAGTTAGAACTACCACACTGAGATCTCATTGGGATGTAAGAATTAGGAACAAGAAACAAAAGAAGGAGCTGAGCAAGTTGAGAAGTCAAAGATAATAAAGGGAAATTATCACTTCCTAGTGTTTTGGAAAATGAAAATTCTTCATAAAATCCCAGCAGTTCATAGCTACATTTTACTACTTCTTTTTTTTAAGTCCCCGTGTTCCTACAATTCCCTTTAGTAAACAATAATAAGTTACAGCCTGAAAGTTAAGATTGGCTAAAGTAATTTCTATAACTGGGAGCACTTAAAAAAGCCATTCTTGAAAGCTTCATCCCTTTAAGACTAAAGAGAGAAACAAGTCTCCAAGCTTTTATTACCTAGAGAGACTTTAATTAAGAGGGAATAAAAAATAAATCACTTGAAGGGATAGTCTCAACTGCTTAAAATTGTTCTTAGTATAACTTTTTCTTAAATTCTCCACTGTTTTCAATAATGCCCTTCAGAAATCCGTAAGCAACCCTCTTACCACTATTGGTAGATTTTATTAAGCAAAAAGTTTTTATTTTCTCTCCAGAGCAGTGCTCAGCAACCTTCATCACCTCATAGCATACTTCAGCACTCATTAAAATTTCATGGCACGTCCAGTACATATAACCCAACCCTTTCCCCTCCTCCACCTCCTCCAGACACAGGCACCCCATCCCTTCTCTGACTCATTGCTGGTGACTCACCAACACTGCCTCCCCACAGCCACCTCTGCTGATTCCGCCACCACTGCCACCACACGCTTCTCCCAACAAGCAGTGGAGAGGCATGCACATATTGGTGGACAGCAAGCCCCATGCATGGTTCTGAGGCCCACTAAGTTCCGCTTCATGGCACACCAGTGTGTCACAGCACACTGGTTTCAGAGCACTGCCCTAGAGAGTCAGTCTGGCTTAGGTGATGTCAACAACAGAACTGCCATTGATTCCAATGAAAGCTCGATCGAGCTTTAACAGGGAATTTTTATCTTCTAAGATACAGAATACAGACATAATTTTCAGAGTGTGTTACGTGATTGCCAGTGACAGAGGAGGTGACTTGTGCAGGCATAAATAGGAAGGGAGGTGTTCAAATTACATGTTTTTAGTAAGATATGGTCTGGACTATGCAGAAGTTTAAGAACCACTGTTTTAGGCCATTTTACTCTCTTATGGCTCAATACTGCCAGTAGTGGGCTTTATAAATACACAGCTCAAACCCTACTTTTACCCTGAAAAATTGAGGTGTATTCCTCAAGTAACCTGCCTATTGAAATTTTGAGACCTTCCTAGAATAAACTGCCTATTTTTTCTTTAATCTGCTCTTCCCAAGACTGAAGTGTCCCACTTCGTTAAGATAAACCCTGAAAGGCAGAGAGATGCTTTTCCAATAAAGTAATTGGCACAAGCAATATTATTTTTATTATAAACAAGACATCTTTTTATTAATGTAGCAGATAATGCATTAAACAATGGAATGAAAAAGCCTTGGCTGTTTCTATGAAGAAAGTGGCATGTTAATAAACGGCCTGAAATATGCTAATGAGGCGTGGATGCAAACTCCCCGTGCCTCGTTAGCATAAGGTCACATGATTTGGAGTCGAGTTCTTCCGGACTTCAAAATGCCATTTAGAAGCGCAGACCCCGGGGGGTCTTCCACAAGGAAGTCCTTCCAGAGGCCCCAAAGAGGCAGGTGTAGAAACAGCCCTTAACAACAACGAGTATATGCAAAATTGGTGGCTACTAAGCACTTGCAGTATGGAGCAACAGAAAATCACCAACTCTTCTCTCAGCTGGGTGCATAGTCTGTGACCCCACCCAAACTAAGCAACTGGAGATGACATATGGAAGTCAGTAACATGGTCAAGAGAATGCAAATAACATCCTGCCAGGGGATGGGTTTTCCTGTGATTATAAGAGCATAAATTCCCAATCCAAGGAAAGAGATCCAAATGAAGTTGTCAGCGAGGGAATTGATCCTGGCCTGATTAGGCAAGAAATCCAACATTTTTTTTCAACCTGGTACACATGGTCAGCATGAGAGAGAAAACAAAGCCCATGCTCTTAAAGAGGTATGATTCTTGGAGATGTGGATGTAGTTTGTTTATTTTTTAATGAAAAGAAGCAGATGAGGAATCCATTTTCAACCTTCTTTTTTACTATTTCAGTTTGGGGGGGGCAAAGGTACAACTTCAACTCAAGTGCTGTTGTAGCCTTCCTGGCCTCACCAGGGAAAGAGAAAGGAACAGAATCTAGGGAAGGCTTCTTATGGAGTATGTACGTGTATTTACATGAAGTAGAGCAGTGGTTGCAGAGGAAGAAACTTTGAGAAAATGACACCTCATGTGAAGGTGATTGCAGCTGAAAGGACTTGAATGGGAAGGAAATGCTCAAAGTTTTGCATAACTTGAATAATCATCTGTGCTTTGGAAGCATATTAGAATTGAACCTGATTTACAAACCCTTAGATGTTCACACATCACAAAGAAAAGCAGGTAATTTTATCTGGTTCTGTTTTACAGCCTATCCCCTGGGAGCCTGGTGAGATGATTGCTTCTGATGGAAATGTTTCTCAACAAATGGGCTTTTTCTCCTTAACAATGTATAAAAGAAAACTGCAGTGCCTACTAACTTCTATAAGCAAAAGAGAAAATGTACAATAATTGAATACATACCCAGAAGACCATGCTCCAATTGTTTTGTAGAACTCCTTTCTGACATGCCCAGATTCACTTTTCAGTAAACTCACGAACAGCATTCATGAAACAACGCACCATAAAAGGTATGTAATATTTGTAAAATAGGTGCATGATAAATATAAGGAATGTGAACTTACATGTATGCAATAATGGGGCAGATTCAAGTGAAAAAAACAATACAAACTTAGCAAAAGATCATGTGGAGACTT
This sequence comes from Carettochelys insculpta, assembly GCF_033958435.1. NCBI lineage: Eukaryota > Metazoa > Chordata > Testudines > Carettochelyidae > Carettochelys > Carettochelys insculpta. Next base: position 93,834,243 of record NC_134137.1, on the reverse strand, counting down.
GTTAACACAATTGTATATATATGTAAGAAACTTCATTCTGTTAATGGGAATTTTGTAATTCACCCTAGGAAACATATTTGGGCAGTGGCTGGATATCTGCTAGCACACATTGGAAGATAAGTGACAAGAGCTGTGTCTACACGTGCACGCTACTTCGAAGTAGCGGCACTAACTTCGAAATAGCGCCCGTCGCGGCTACACGCGTCGGGCGCTATTTCGAAGTTAACTTCGACGTTAGGCGGCGAGACGTCGAAGTCACTAACTTCTTGAGGGGATCGGAATAGCGCCCTACTTCAACGTTGAACGTCGAAGTAGGGACCGTGTAGACGATCCGCGTCCCGCAACGTCGAAATTGCCGGGTCCTCCATGGCGGCCATCAGCTGGGGGGTTGAGAGATGCTCTCTCTCCAGCCCCTGCGGGGCTCTATGGTCACCGTGGGCAGCAGCCCTTAGCCCAGGGCTTCTGGCTGCTGCTGCGGCAGCTGGGGATCCATGCTGCAGGCACAGGGCCTGCAACCAGTTGTCGGCTCTGTGTATCTTGTGTTGTTTAGTGCAACTGTGTCTGGGAGGGGCCCTTTAAGGGAGCGGCTTGCTGTTGAGTCCGCCCTGTGACCCTGTCTGCAGCTGTGCCTGGCACCCTTATTTCGATGTGTGCTACTTTGGCGTGTAGACATTCCCTCGCAGCGCCTATTTCGATGTGGTGCCGCGCAACGTCGAAGTTGAACATCGACGTTGCCAGCCCTGGAGGATGTGTAGACGTTATTCATCGAAATAGCCTATTTTGATGTTGCTACATCGAAATAAGCTATTTCGATGTTGGCTTGACATGTAGACGTAGCCAAGATGTCTCAAACTGACAATATACTTTCTTTTTCAGGGTTATGTTTCATTTATATACTTTTTGTTTTCTGTTTCATTTAGCTCTTAACACAATATCTCCAGGTGCATGAAACAAAAAATGTTAAAATAATATAATACCTAAAATGAACAAATAAAAGTTCCCAAATTCTGAATCACTACCACACTCACCCAAAAGTTCCACCCTATCCATCCTTATCTAGCATGGTATTTAACATTAATGTTGATAAGAATTTTCTTCACTGGAAAAATTCAGCTTTTTGTCAAAAATACAGAAGCAAGGTTTTGTTTTGGGATTGAAAAGGTAGAACTTGGAAAGAAAGATTTCCAGAGAAATAAGTGTTTTGTTGAAGCCCCAGTTATACAAACAGAGATTTGGCAAAATTTAGTCTGACAGTCCTACTTAACATATAGATGATTGCTATAGTACAATCCTGGTCCACTAGCAGCATGACGGTCTTATATCTTGGTATCCAAATAGAATAATAACACCTGCTTTATACCAAGGGGAAGCCAGAATTTCTTGCTTCTCTGTGGCTACGTCTACACGTGAACGCTACATCAAAATAGCTTATTTCGATGTAGTGACATCGAAAACGTCTACACGTCCTCCAGGGCTGGCAACGTCGATGTTCAACATCGATGTTGCGCAGCACCACATCGAAATAGGCGCTGTGAGGGAACATCTACACGCCACAGTAGCACACATCGAAATAAGGGTGCCAGGCACAGTTGCAGACAGGGTCACAGGGCGGACTCAACAGCAAGCCGCTCCCTTAAAGGGCCCCTCCCGGACACAGTTGCACTAAACAACACCAGATCCACAGAGGCGACAACTGCTTGCAGACCCTGTTCATGCAGCATGGATCCCCAGCTACAGCAGCAGCAGCCAGAAGCCCTGGGCTAAGGGCTGCTGCCCATGGTGACCATAGAACCCCACAGGGGCTGGAGAGAGAGCGTCTCTCAACCCCTCCGCTGATGGCCGCCATGGAGGACCCCGCAATTTCGATGTTGCGGGACGTGCAACGACTACACGGTCCGTACTTCGACCTTGAACGTCGAAGTAGGGCGCTATTCCTATCCCCTCATGGGGTTAGCGGCTTCGACGTCTCGCCGCTTAGCGTCGATGTTAACATCGAAATAGCGCCCAACACGTGTCGCCGTGACGGGCGCTATTTCGAAGTTAGTGCCGCTACTTCGAAGTAGCGTGCACGTGTAGACACGGCTTGTGATATATAGTATTAATTTTTTTTTATTATCACAATCATTTGTTTGGTATTCATCCCTGTGAAAAAAGAGAAATGTACAAAGTTTAAGCTTTAATATTTGAGGTTACATCACAAGGATGAAAATGCTATGATCCCCTGCTAACTGCTGTTCCACCAGCAAAAAAAGGTAAAATAAAACAAAAGAATTTAAGGACAGATTCAGAGCTCACTGAAATCAAGAAAAAGGGGAAAAAAGGTTCCTGGTTTTTGTGGTTTTTAGATAATATTCTTGTTCACTTAAAAGGCATCTGTTTTTTTTTCAGTCCTGGAAGATAATAAGAGGTCTAAATCTACAACATCTCAAAGTATAGGCTCTCATAGATACATGAGGTATAAAATAGTTCTTATTCTTCTGTCTTTTCATGAGCACGAGCTAAACCAGTCAACATTTGTTGCTATAATACTTTTACAGATGTAACACTATTTTATAGGCTCATCATAGCAACTCATTTCTTATAAAACTTGAATATAAATGTGGGGTTTTTTCAGTGTACACATCATTTACTTTGCATTCTATTGCATTTTCAATATGACAGTGAGGCTTATCTAGAAGCATAAATGTAATCCCAGTTTTCGGCCGTGTCTACACGTGCCCCAAACTTCGAAATGGCCATGCAAATGGCCATTTCGAAGTTTACTAATGAAGCACTGAAATGCATATTCAGCACTTCATTAGCATGCGGGCGGCAGCGGCGCTTCGAAATTGACGTGCCTTGCCCCTGCGCGACACGTCCAGACGGGGCTCCTTTTCGAAAGGACGCCACCTTCTTCGAAGTCCCCTTATTCCCATGAGCTCATGGGAATAAGGAGACTTCGAAGTAGGTGGGGCCCTTTCGAAAAGAAGCCCCGTCTGGACGCGCCGCGCGGTGGAAGGCGCGTCAATTTCGAAGCACCGCTGCCGCCCGCATGCTAATGAAGTGCTGAATATGCATTTCAGCGCTTCATTAGTAAACTTCGAAATGGCCATTTGCATGGCCATTTTGAAGTTTGGGGCACGTGTAGACATAGCCTTCATGAGGAATAGGCTGCCAGTTTCATTCCTTAACGCTCTATACATGATCAGCTTAGAGGGGTTCACCCATTTCAGCCTGGCTTTCATTCAGATAGAAGCAGCTTTGCTTTGATGAAGACAGCTCATTTTACATTGTGTGTCCATGAATTTAAAGCTTGTCACTAGACAAAATGATAAGATGTTCCATTAGGGAAGAGTGAAATATAAGACATATTCCTTTAAATAGGCTTGTTGGATATATTCTAAATTAGACCAGAAAGCTTCAAAGTTAGGTCTATTTTAATCTTTGCTGTTAAAAGAAATTGCATTCTTAATAGATTTTCAAGTGAAATAAAATACATAAAAAACTTCTTCCCTTGACACCACAACAAAACCCCAACCATCTGGAATTGGATTGCTATATGTTTTAATGCAAGGAATTAGTTGGTTCCCAGCATCTACATTAAGGTATTCAAGCTTCAATATTTATAAAAAATGAACCTTAAAACCTAACATCAACTTCCGTAATTTTCTCCACAAGAATTAAATGTTAAAATAAACAATGCCTGGAAATACACATAAACACATCCTTAATTGAAATAGAAATTATAATTCGTTTGAAAAATATAGGATACCACATAAAATAATTGAAACTGCAACAAGGTTGACAGGTAGTGTGAATGTTTAATTATTCATTTTTTCCCATCTGCTGCAGTAAACTGGGGTTAGATCATGAATACAGTAGTTTAAAAAAAAAACTGAACATTACCAGCCTTAAATGAATGCATGTTTCTATTCCTGAAACCATATGTTGGGTTATGATGGGATATGGGTTTTGTTTGGTTAATGACTTTATATTGTAAAACAAATAATGACTCAGAAATGACCCAAAATAATGAACAAGTGAGGAAAAATCACACTGGTTCAGAAGCACTACTATTTGGGATACATACCTATTATTTTGTATTGCTGATGTTTCACATCTATGATACTGTGGTAGAAAAAAAAAGGTATCAACCAAATTTTGGGCTCACTTGGGAATAGTATGGGATGCTAACAGATGATTTAATGCATTATTAATATAGTAAAATAAATTAATAGCATTATAAGATACACTAATGAGTACCTTCCATAAACTGCATTTGAAACATACACATATGTGTTTCAAATATATATATATATATATATATATATATATATATATATATATCATAAAGCTGAAAGGGACCGTGAGTACAGTCCACTGCACTACCGTCAGGACCTATCACTATCCCTGAGAATTTGTTTCCTTTTAAGGGACCCCCTTAAGGACTGACTTCATAAACCTGGGTTTACTAGGCCAATGCTCTAACCACTGAGACATCCCCCCTTAAACAACAGTTAAATGGAATATTTGCTGAAGTTTCAGTGAGGTCAGTACTCCCTCCTATTTCTTAATGAGGGCTTATTCCTATATTGAGCCCCACCATGTAGGGATTTTGCCACCTTTTTCGATCCTCAGTGTAATCAATGTTTTTGGCTCACATTGCTAATGCCTCACTGAGGGATCAATGTTGATGTTGAACACAACAAATATTAAAATACAAGGGGAAGGCAACATCACACAAGCAATGAGAAGCAGAAGGCAAAAATGATATGACCGGGGTGCTAAAACTGAACATATGACTCATGTTAGGTTTTATGCCAGGCTTTCTTTTTAATACTTAATTTATTGCATAATAGGTGTTAGTCATCCAGCTCCATATTCTCGTCATCATCAGTAGTTAATTGTTGCAAGAGAGGTTTGAACTAATTTGTATAAAATCAAAATTGCTCTAAACCCATGGAGCTTGTCTATGTAACTATTGTGTAGCAAACTGAGGTGTAAATATATCTCATACTTTGCTGCTATATGCTAAAATTTTCCTACTGTGCTATCATATACTCCCATTTTCCAAACAGTGTAGTTCAAAGATCATCACGTGTGTAGAGGGTTGGGTTGGATGAGCACTTCTAGACCTCAAATCTTTAATACTTCTGCACATCTTCCTTCCTCTGAGGTCATGGAGCAAAGCGAAAGCTCAGAATTACATTTATCTTGCTCAGAATACATGCAGCTCTGCATCAAGAAAATAACTATACTCAACTCACGTATTTCAGGGCTTCAGCTGCTCATGTCATGACTCACAAAATAATTCTTCCCCCAGTGCATAGGTAGCTAAATCTAGTCCTTGTACGTTCTATCCACATGTAGAAATATGTTTGTAGATATGTATGCATTAATTTAGAGATGCTCCCTCATAGAATCATAGAACAATAGAGTTGGAAGAGACCTAAAAAAAGCCATCAAGTCCAGCCCCCTGCCCTAGGCAGGACCAAACCCATCAGATCAGACCAGTCAGGGCTTTGTCGAAGAGCGACTTAAACACCTCCAGGGATGGAGACTCCACTACTTCCCTGGGTAGACCATTCCAGTGTTTCACCACCCTCCCAGTGTAAAAGTTTTTCCAAATGTTCAACCTGGACCTTCCCAACCGCAACTTGAGACCATTGTTCCATGTTCTGCCATCCATGACTACTGTGAACAGCCTCTCTCCAACCTCTTTGCAACTTCTCTTCAGTAAGTTGAAGGCTGTTATCAAGTCCCCCCTCAGTCTTCTCTTCTGCAGACTAAACAGTCACAATTCCCTCAACCTTTCTTCATAGGTCATATGCTCCAGACCCCTAATTATTTTGGTCACCCTCCGCTGGACCCTCTCCAGTGTGTCCACATCCTTCCTATAACTGGGGGGCCCAGAACTAAACACAGTACTTCAGATGTGGCCTCACCAAAGTTGAATAAAGAGGACTAATCACTTCTGTGTATCTACTGGCAAAGCTCCTCTTCATGCAACCTAACATGCCATTAGCCTTCTTGGCTACAATGGCACACTGTTGACTCATGCCCAGCTTCTCATCCACTACAACTCCCAGGTCTTTTTCTGCAGAACTACTACTAAGCCAGTTGGACCCCAGCCTGTAGCAATGCTTGGGATTCTTCCGGCCCAAGTGCAGGACTCTGCGCTTGTCCTTTTTGAACCTCATCAGATTTCTTGCGGCCCATCTTCCAATTTGTCTAAGTCACTCTGGATCATATCCCTACCCTCCAGCGTATCTACCTCTCCCCCTAGCTTAGTGCCATCCACAAACCTGCTGAAGGTGCAATCCAACCCCATATCCAGGTCATTGATAAATAAGTTGAACAGAACAAGACCCAGAACCGAACCTTGGGGCACTCCACTAGAAACTGACCATCATCCTGACATCGAGCCGTTGATCACTACCCACCGGGCCCGACCTTCTAGTCAGCTTTCTATCCATCTTACCATCCATTTATCCAGTCCACATTCCTTTAACTTGCTGACAAGAATATTGTGGGAGACTGTATCAAAAGCTTTGCTAAAGTCAAGATAAATCATATCCATTGATTTTCCCCTATCCACAGAGCCAGTTATCTCATCGTAGAAACTAATCAGATTGGTCAGGCATGACTTGCCCTTCATGAATCCATGCTGACTATTCCTGATCACTTCCCCTCCTCCAAGTGCCCCAAAATGACTTCCTTGAGGAGCCCCTCCATGATTTTTCCAGGGACTGATGGAAGACTGACCATCCTATAGTTCCCTGGATCATCCTTCTTCCCTGTTTTAAAGATGGGCACTATATTTGCCTTTTTCCAATCATCCGGGATCTCTGCTGATCTCCTTGACTTTTCAAAGATAATGGCCAAGGGCTCGTCAATGACATATGTCAACTCCCTCAGAACCCTCGGATGAATTGGTTCTGGGCCCATGGATTTATGTACTTTTAACTTTCTTAGATAGCTCCTAACCTGTTCTTTCCCCACCAAAAGCTGTCCACCTTCATCCCACAGTGCATCACTTATTGCATTAGTCTGGGAGTTGTCCTAGTCTGTGAAGACAGGCAAAGAAAGCATTAAGTACTTCAGCTTTCCCTACATCATCTGTCACTGGGTTACCTCCCTCATCTGGTTGAGGCCCCACAATTTTTTTCTGATCACCTTCTTCTTGCTAACATGCCTGTAGAAACTTTTTTTGTTAACCTTCACATTCCTCGCAAGTCACAATTCCTCTTGCGCTTTCGCCTTCCTGATAACTGCCCTGCATTCTCAAGCTGTACATTTATATCCGTCCCTAGACATCTAAGTTTCCACTTTTTGCAAGCTCCTTTTTCGTGCCTAAGTTTTCCAAGGATTTCCCCAGTAAGCCAGTCTGGTCTTCAACCATATTTACTAGTCTTGGTGAGCATTGGGATGGTTTCTTTCTGTGCCTTCAATAGGGCTTCCTTAAAATACTGCCTATTTTCCTGGACTCCTTTTCCCTTCATGGTAGTATCTCAGGGGATTCTGCCCATGAGGTTCCTGAAGGAGTCAAAGTCTGTTTTTCTGAAGTCCAAGGTGTGTAATTTACTGCTCTTTTTCCTTCCTTTGGTCAGGATCCTGAAGTCTACCATCTCATGGTCACTGCTTCCCAGGTTGTCACCCACCTCTACCTTCCCTTTTAGTTCCTCCCTCTTTGTAAGCAGCAGATGAAGCCACACACAACCTCTGGTCAGGTCCTTCAGCACTTGTATCAAGAAGTGATCCCCAACATTCTCCAGAAACTTCCTGGACTGCTTGTGTACCACCATACTGGTCTCTCAACAGATGTCAGGGTAATTAAAGTCCCCCATGATAACGAGAGCCTGCAATCCAGAAACTTCTCTCAGTTGTCCAAAAAAAGCCTCATCTACCTCATCATCCTGATTTGGCGTCCTGTAGCAGACACCAACCACCACATCTTCAGTGCTGTCTACATCACTAAGCTTGACCCATAGATTCTCAACAGGCTTTTCTCCCTCTATGTACTGGAGTTCCTAGCGATCATAGTGCTCTCTTACATACAGTACAACTCCTCCTCCTTTTCTCCTTTACCAGTTCTTCCTGAACAGTTTATACCCTCATACAGAAGAGTGCTATGAAGATAGGAATTTTTAGATGTGCCCTGGGATGGTGATTGGAAAAATTTCTCAGCGATGATTTCCAGTATGTTTCTATTAAAGTCATATTCTTTCTTCATTCACTAGTTTGCTTTTCAGTGAACCCCAGGATTGTTACATGGTGTCTGAAGTGTTGAATGAAACAGGAAGTGCAGTCATTTTGAAGCTAATTCCTGTGTTTGCCACTAAAAACAGAGATGATGGGAAGTACCAGAAAAGCACTTGAAGCACCAGGCTCAGAGACTTTTTCGTGTGTTTGTTGAGCACAATTGTAGCTTGACTAGCTGAAGAAGGAAAAAATCCAAAAATGTGTGTGTTACAAGCTCTATATAATCTGCAATTACCAAGCAGTGTTGCAGAGAACTGAAAAAAAAATCAGGCACAAATCTAAATTCTATTAAGTAGCCACAGGGACAGGGATAAAAAGTGATAAAGTGAAATAATCAATTGTTGTTCATGTTACTGTGAAGGGAGCATTGGATATTTTGTAACTGTAAGATTGAAGAGGGCGAAGACATGAAGTTAAGGAAAATGCTAACTGAATTAGAGGAACATTGCAAGTCAAAAAGGAATGAAACTTTTGGGAGACTTTTTACATTCATGCAGAAAAGACTAATGACATGATAAAACAGAAACACAATAAAACTCATGACTTTGGTTAGATGACAGAGTCACTGTTGAGAGACAGAATCCTTTGTGGTATTAAAGATGATGTGCTAAAAGAGGGAATGCATCATGCAGGAGACTTAATCTTAGAAAAAGCTCTCCAAATATGCAGGACATGTGAAACCAGAAACCAAACTGACTTCATTGGACGTGACTGCCCATGTACTGAGTGAAAAAAGAATATAGCAAGAATAGGTCAAACCACAAAGGGAAGGAACACTTGCTATGAAAACCATTGCTAGGAGGAAAATTGAGTACAGTGATGTAGAAGGTATGGATCACAGCATGGCCTCAAATATTGTACTGCTTTTGGCATAGGCACTGACCTCCCCTCTAACCCAGTACATTGCCTTCGGTACCAGCCCTATTCCACCTCTCCCTTAAAATGCCACCACATCCCATGCTACCCTGAGTGTGGTCCATCATCACTACTCCCCACAGTTCTTGAGCCTCTTGTAAGCCACAAAATGATAGTTCACAATGGGAAGAAAGTGCTGAGATAGAAGCGAAGAAGTACATCAGCCGGTCTACTGTCAGGTAAGAAGCAGTGGGGAGGAGGGGGCATATGGGAAAACTGTATCTTGTGGACAGTGAGCATCAGCTATTTTTTCCTTGTGGGTGCTCTAGCTTGAAAGCACCCACACAGTCAGCTCGTAGGATCACTGGGAAATATGATCACAAATGTGGGAAAAATAATCATTTTGCCAAAAGCTGCAGATCCTAAATTCAGAAGAGTAAAGTGCATCAAGTTCCAAAAGGGTCTTCTGAAAAAAATTGACACTGACCTATATGCCTGGCAATCAAAGGACTATTTATTAGTTAACAATTATTATTCTTTGAAATTAGCAAACTAAGTAGTACTAACAATAAGTCAATGATAGTAGAGATGAAGGCAATCTTTTCCAGACAGGTAATTCCAGATTAAGTCAATAGTAATAGTGGGCTGCAATTTCCCTATGAAGATTTTGGATAATTTGACCTACACTGGAATTTTCATCAGAACATCAAATCCAAACTGTTCCAGATCAAATGGATGTGGAGATGTATATACAGAGAGTAAAGGGCCTTATAAAAGAGTCTTTTGATAAAGCAGATGATCTGTATGAAGTATGTCTGGTTGACCAAAGTATACTTTTGAGCTGTGTCTACATGTGCACAGAACATCGAAATAAGTGGACCTTTTTCGAAAGGGCAGGAAGAGCATCCACATATGTAAAACCGTTTCTTGAAAGGAAATTGAAAAAACAGAGTACAGATGTCGAAATCTGAACCCCAATCCCAGATCAGGAAGATTGGCTCCTTTTGAAATACTAAATTGAAAAAATACACGTGTAGACACTCCACAGTCTGCTCTTTTGAAATACTGCTCTGCCATGGTGCCAGTCAGCTGGAGCGTGGGGCCACTCCAGGCGGCAGCAGCGGGGCTCTATGGTCCCTGCGTTCGGCTGCCTTGAAGCCGCACACACATAGGAAACCTGTGGCAGGAAGCTGAGAGCGTGCTAGGAGCAGCCTCTACATGTGCTCCAGCCCCATACTCCAGCGTTGCAGCATGGCCAGCAGCCAGCCCCCCCCGCAAGCCCCATGGTCCCCCTTCTGAGCCCCTGCAGGACTCCCAAGGCTCCCAGGGGGGAGGAAAATAAAAGGGCACCCTCCTGGATGGAGCGGGAGATGTGGGACCTCCTTGGCTTGTGGAAGGAGGAGGAGGTCCTGCATGAGATGGGGGTCAAGCAGTGCAATGCCACTGCCTTTGGCCACCTGGCTCAGGGCCTCCAGACCAGGGGCCACCCGGAGCATATGCTCCAAGGTAAAGGAGCTGTGGCAGGGCTATGGCCAGGCCAGGGACCAGGCTGGCCGCTCTGGGGCAGCTCCAGCCACATGCCCCTTCTTCCGGGAGCTCCGGGGCATCGTGGGGCCCCAGGACAGCTCCCCACACCTGGTGTTCCTGGACACCTTGGCCAAGGAGCTGCAGCTGGAGGAGGAGGAGCAATCTATACCAGGGACCCAGGAGGGCGAGGGGGCCATGGAGAGGTCAAGTGAGGAGGGGGACCTCACCATCATCCTCCCCTCCCAATCCTCCAGTTGGGAGACTGGGAGCCAGACATCCCTGTATGTAGCTGAGGGGCCCTCTGGCACGTACAGGGAGGGGCGCACATCTGCTCGACAGGGTGGGGGCAACTCAATGGCTGGTTGCCCGCACACAGGACCAGTGGTCCTGGGCGGCACACAGGCCACCCCCCATGTGGGATGCAACACCCTGTGGTGCCCCACCAGCGATGCCCAGAACCTGCCTTCAGTGGACAGCACCGCAAGCCACACAGACGTGGCAACCAGTCAGCTGGACAGCACCTAGGGCCTGCACACCGCAGGCTGGGAAGGGCCACCTGTATGTGAGACTCCTGGATGCACCCCCAGGCTGGGATTCCCAGCCTGAGGGTGGCGGATTGGTGCCCACTGGGGGGTCAGTGTCCTGTGGGAGAGTGGGGGCCCCCTGGGGTGGGCTGGGGCAGGTGGGCTACAGCCAGGTCACCTCTGTATGGGGCACACTACTGACATGCTGTTTTTCACTCCACACAGCTGCACTATACATGGGCCAGGAGAGCCCTGCACCATCCCTCAAACCTGAGAGCTCCCTCGCAACCCTCAGAGGTTCCCAGACACTACTCCATGTGACGTGCTGTTGGGGCTGTGGCCAGAGGACCCCACCAGGCTAAGGAGGACCCAGGCAGCCAGCTCCGGGCCCAGGTGGCTGAACAGCACCTGTGGCTCACCCAGGCCAAGATGGAGTGGTGGAGGGCAGGCTGCTGACCACACTGGAGGGCATTGGCCACACCCTCAAGGACCATGCAACCACCGTTGTCTGCCTCCTGGCTCCCCCGGCAGCTCCTCCCACTGATCCCACACCCTTCACCCCCTCTGAGCCTGAACCCCCACCTCCCCCGAGCCCGCACCCTCCACCCCACCAGGCCCACTCTCTGGCATTACCTGCCAGTGCTACCCTCACCCTCTCCTCCCCACTGGGGACCCTGCACCCAGGGGGGAAAGGGCTCCAGGGGCTGATAGGGCTCACGGCCCACCACCCATGCCCCAGAATGAGCACCCTGCCACTCTCCAAGTTATGTTCCCCTGCCCAGCTCCAAGTTAGGTTCCCCCCACCCCTCCAAGTTAGGTTCCCACCCCCCGTACATAGTTAATAAGAATAGTGCAGATAAGTGTTCATTTTAATGTTCACCACTCTGTGCTGTGCTCCTCAGGAGGATGGTGGGTGGTGTATGTGTGGGTGCGGTGCTGTTGGGGGTGAGGGTGGCGGGGATGGTGGGTGGAAGATGTGCGTGCGATGTGGGTGTGCATGCAGGTCAGAGGTGGCCATCAGCACAGGCCTGCCTTAGGGTCCCCCTGATGCGGTGGCCATCCCGGTGGGCCTGGTGGATGGGGGAGGTGCCCGGCTACTCATAGTTGGTGCTGGCCAGAGGGCCCCCCTCCGGCAACATAGACATCCCCCCTTTCCCTCCGCAACATTGTGGAGGACACAACAGGTGCCCACCATCTGGGGCACATTGAGGACCCTGACCTCCAGCCGCATATGAAGGCATCTGCACCACACCTGTAGGCACCCGAAAGCCCGCTCCAAGACATTGCAGGCGTGGTTGAGGTGCTGACTGAATGCATCCCAGGCGGGGTCGAGGTGTTCCGTGTATGGCTTCATGAGCCACAGCTGCAGGGGTTATGCTGCATCTGCCACAATGCAGAGCAGCATGTTGACATCCTCTAACACCAGGATCTCCTGTCGGAGGACAAAGGTGCCGGCCCCCATACACTGGCAGAGGCTGGAGTTCCGGAAGACCTGGGTTTCTTGGGTGAGGCCGGCCCAGCCCACATAGATGTCGGTGAACTGGCCTCTTGTATTCACCAGGGCCTGGAGCACCACCGAATGGTAGCACTTCTTTTTGACCTACTGGCTGGCACTGTGTGACAGGGCACAGATGGGGATGCGAGTGCCATCCAAAGCACCAATACAGTTCAGAAAGCCCAGGTCCTGGAAGCTGGCAACAGTGTTGTCCAGACCCTCAGGCGGATGACCCTATGGAGCAGCATCAAGTTGATGGCTCTGACAGCCTGCGGGGGGCGAAGGGGGACACGTGCTCTAGTGCAGGTGTGGTGGCCATCTCCCCCCACCTTGGGCCCATTCTGCCCCTCTCCCTTCCAGCCCCCACCCCATCTGGTCCCTTGCAGTGGTGGGTTCCCCTCGCTCCAGCCACCTTACCTACATAAGTGACCCAGCCCACCTTACCTACATAAGTACAGCCCCAACGGTGGCCTTGCCCACCATTAACTGTTGTTCCACAGAGCGGTAGGAGCCCAGGGTGTCCAGCTTCCAGATGGCGATTGCTACCCATTTCTCCAGGGTGAGGGCTGGCCACATGCAGGCATCCTGGTGCCAGAGTGCAGGGGTGAGCCAGTGGCAGATCTCCTCGAAGGTCTACCTCAATACGCGGAAGTTCCACAGCCACCTGTCCTCACCCCACTCCCCTAGCACTATGCTCTCCCACCAGTCAGTGCTGCTGGCGTGGGTCCAGAGGTGTCGGGGCACCCGAGTGGGTGCCCTGAGGTGCCCCAAGTGGGGGAGCCCCACAGCCCCGGGGGACTGTCCAGCCACCCAATGAGATGGGGTGCAGCTGCAGCGATGGTGCACAGCACTGCCAGCAGGGCGTCCATAATGAGGGTGTCGTCCTGCAGGAGCTGTCGCTGGGCCTCCATTGTGGGCACGGGTGGACTCTGCTGGGGTGGGAAAGGCTGGGCAGCACTTGGCTCGTGCAGAGGAGAGGGTTGTGGGAGGAGCCCTTTAAAGGGGGCAGCTGGCTGCAGCCCAGAAAGGGCTTGTCAGCCATGGGACCCCCATCCATGACGTTTTCTGCCTCCCTTCTTTTGAAAGAGGGCTTGGAGCCGTGTGGACGTTCTCTTTTGAAAGACCGTGGCAGCACTTTGAAAAAGCAGGTCAAAATGCCGATCTGATAATGGCAGCCGGTGCTCCCTTTCAATGGCCATTATTTCAACCACCAAACTTCGATTTTTGCCCTTTTGAAAGGGCGCTCACATGTAGACCCAGCTTTGGAGAATGCCCTTTAATAGGATGAAGGGTCTAATTTACTTCTTACTGATACCTTGCTGTAGTCTCATTACAATGAAATCATATGGAAGAGGGAAAAATAAAAGAGGAAGCAGAAATATGTTTTTGAAAAAAAGCCCATGATCCTCCTTCCCTTAACCCTGGTGATAGAGCATGCTTGATGGATCGTATCTTTAATACCTGGGGACAAAGGGGCATCATTAAAAACAGCTGCATCCAAGGTCTCATATAACCACACAATCAGGGGGACACATTCTGACATGTGACTAATCTCAGAAAGTTCCAATACATTGAAGTGGACTCTGGCATTTCCCATCTGAGTGATCCTTTATCATCAATACAGGAACTGCTAAAGAACAAGGGAACATTGTGAATTTTAGAGAAAGACTAATACTGAGATCAGAGTGGGAAATTAAATGTATTTAATTACTCACAGAGACTTGTTAACTTGCCCAGAGAGTTAATTTATTTCTTTAAGAGGAGAGATGTAGAGATATATTTGTGAAAGATTACAACTTATAGGTACTCCTTCATAAATAACAGTATTATGAAGATATGCATTTGAACATATGCCCTGGACGCACAGTTTGGGAACACTACATGAATGTTTGGAGCAGTTCACTAGAAACACTATCCAGTTAATTTAATGAAAGTCCAATTCCTTTCTCATTCACTGGTTCATTATTTAACAAAACCCAATATAATTCTACCCCCTTAGCCTTCTTCTTAACCATAAGGGTTGGCCACAGCCAGACATGTGACTGGCCAAAGGGGAGCAGTTTTGTGAGATGATATAGTTAATTCCCTTTGTTAGATACCTGGTTGGTGAGGCTTGCTCACATGATCAGGATCAAACTGATCATTAGATTTGGGGTCAGGAATGGAATTTTCCTCTAGCTCACATGGGCAGGGAGTTTGGGTGAGGGCAGGATGGTTTCGCCTTTTGAAGTCTCAGATATGAATTGACAGATACAATCATTTGGGCATGCCTCATCTAATCCTGTCATTTTATTAAGTCCCACCATTACAGAAGCTTCAGGCATCTGTGGCACTTGGTCACTATTGTTAACTGTCAGAGGCATGTAATAGTTTCTTCTTCAAAGGGCTAATATGCTTTATTTAAACTAAAGTCTTTGGGTTCAATGTTAAGTTTATGGGAAGAATATAATGGTCTGTAAACCAGACTATCTACTCTAATGGCTCTCTTCTGGCCTTAAACTCTGTTTACTTCATATGGGTATTGTGGATTGTAGGAAATTAGTGATAGGGTTGCCAGATGTCCAGTTTCTGAGCAGAATGCTTGATCAAAAAGAGCCACTGGCAGTTGTTAAAAGCCTGATCAGTATCACAGCAGTACTAAGGCAGGCTTCCCATTAGCCTTGGACCTGCATGGCTCCCAGAAGGAGCAGAATGCCCCCACCCCAGACTCCTATGCATTCGGGCAGCCAATAGCTTTGCATACTGCTCCCACCTCAAGTGCCAGATATGCAGCTCACATTGGCTGGGAATTACAGCCAGTGGGAGTGTCAAGAACAACACCTGAAGACTGGGCAGTGTGCAAAATTGCCTGACAATGCTGCATCCCATCAGTATAAGGAACTATGTGCTTCTGCTTCAAAGAGCTGCATGATAGACGTGTTAGCTGGACCTCGTACCATTGATTTGAATCATGGGCTTCAGTCCCCTGCCCCAGCCCAGAACCCTCTAAGATCCCTTCAGTTCCAGCCTGGGTCATCCTTCTGAATTCCAAATCTCTTATCCCCCACTCCACCCCAGGTTCTGCACCCCTGCATGCCTAACCCGAGCCCTCACATGCCTCCAGGCCCCTCTTCCAGTCCAGTGAAAATCAGAGAGCAAATGAAGATGGGGAAAGCGAGCAACAGGTGGTAGAGGGATGGAGTGAACACAGATGCGGGGCACCAAGCGTATTCAGTTTTGTGAGAGTAGAAAGTGTGCAACCCTAATCAGGGACTAACAATGTACTATGTAGGACAGAGTGGATAATGACTGGTAACTGGAGACAGATTTGAAAGAGCAAATCAAAAGTCAAATCTCCGTGTTCACCATTTCCAGCAGTGAAAATAAATAAAGAAAATGGGATTTTTAAAAATTTGTAGACATTTCAAACCAAAAGACAGAAATTAAGAAAACAGAATATGTCAGGAGGGAGTCATTTAAGCTACTTTTAATTTACTTTTATGCATTAATAAACCGTGGGCATCATAACAGAAGTGACCTGGATTGAGCAAGTAGGGATTTTAGAAAAGTACATTGTGATGTCTTTGCAAAACAAAATTGGGAGGTAATGTTGCAAATAGAGGAAAAGGTAAGACAAATAAGATTTGGAAAATAATGATGCTAGTGTACTCCTGAAGCCAGTTAGAAGTTTTGCCTCAAGGCAGAGTGAAGTGGAGGAGACTTGTAGATGACCTATGCTCCATGCGGAGTACGAGGGTTAAGTAATCTTAGTAGGTGCTCACTACTTCAGACTTTATGACTAACAGCAGCTGGGAATAAGGGGATTTCGAAGTTGCCAGGGTCCTTTCGAGAAGGAGCCCCATCTGGACGAGCCGCGTGGCAGTGAGCCGCATCAATTTCAAAGTTCCGTGGCCACCTGCATGCTAATGAGGCTCTAAATATGTATTTCAGTGCTTCATTAGTAAACTTCAAAATGGTCATTTGCATGGCCATTTTGAAGTTTTGGGCTAGCGTGGACACAGCCTATATGATTTTCTGAGAAATTAGGCAAGGCAGATCTGACTATTTCTTCACAAAATGGTATCATGAATGTTTACAAATCTTAGAAGGGAAAATAATCATTAACTTTGGAGAGTATTCCTCACTAGAAGTCAAATAAGATCACAGGTTTGAGAAAAAAATTGCAAAAAGCAGTATTAAAATCTTTCTGACTCAAGAAATCTATTTTTAAAGCAGCTCTTGAAAACTTTCTATTTCATTATAATTTGCATGAGTCTTTCCCCCTGTGTGTTCCTGCCTCGTCTCTCCCCTTTGCCTCCAAACCAGGAAAGATGAATTCAGCATGGCCTTTGACCATTGGATCCATCTGTACACTTTGTTGTAGGTTCATTTTTATACCATAGTTCACTCTTAATTATTTCACGATTATTCTTCATCAGCATAGAGCATACTGGACTTCTAAATAAATTAGGTCAGATCTTTACACTGGTGAAACTCAAAGTCAGTGGAACTGCCTGCATGTAACCAGAATAATGCAGCAAAAAATTAGGGCAATTCTTGTGAACTCAGAGTTTCTCTTAGATATTTGCCTTTAAGCAAAGGGAAAAGTAAAATATTCTTGCTACTGTGGTGAAATTGAAGACTTAAAAATAATTGTAATGGATGAAATGGAAACAGAGTGAAAACACTGTTTCAGATATCCTTAGGAACTCTGTGTTCTTTATTTTTCTAGGTCTGAGATTATTCCGGTCCAAAATCTTATCTCTAACAGTGGCCAGCACAATGTTTTAGAGAAAGGTAGAAGAATTCAACAACAAGCAAGTGTGGAATGTCCCCCTACATGAGACCTCACCTTGAAGTCTAATAGTGATCACCATAAAGCCTGAAGCACGAGATTTTATATCCTTTCTATAAAGTTGCTTTGTGATAGCTTTTAAATCTCAGGATTTTCTGTCATCCACTCCCCAACAATTTTTGCGAATTTTGCTAAACTCTGGGTTTTGGTGGCATTTTATGGCCATGAGTTCCACTAATAAGACAAAATTCCTCAGTGCTAGTTGCTGATCATTTTTGGAACTCTAGGCACATATCTTTTATATAAAACATCACATATTGAATTATTGCCACAGTAAAATAAACTTGTCATTTTAAATTCATTTTGGTGGATTTTTTTATATAAAAGGAGAAAATAGAAACATACAATTCTGTGTTAATTAAAATATTAAGTACTTTCCTTAGGGCTTTTAGCTTGTCCTAAGTAAGACTAAATTACCATTGTTGTCAAGAGTAAGTTGAACGAATTGAAAAGTGCCAACACCTCAGAACATTTGATGTGTGTTGTATTTGTGGAGACACATTTCTGCAAATACTTAAATCATGTGATTAACTTTATTTACTGTGTATACAAAGTGCCTGAAGATATGCACACGTATAAATATTTGCTTGATTAGATCCTCCATATGTGAGGAGATGAATTCCATGACAACTTTTTTTGAAGAAAAGTATTACACCAATATACAGTTATGACTAGAGTTATAATCTAACACATGGGAAGGCCTCACTCGGCACTGTTCCATCCAGATCAGTGTGTGCATGGAAAAAAACCAAGAATAGTGTAGATAAGTGTTTTTGTGGGAGGAAGAACAGAGAGAAACAGGGAGAAGTAAAAAACAAAATCTATCAGCTGCCTGGGAGCACAATGTAATCCTGGAAATAAGTAAGAAAGAGCTTTTCAGGTTTAATGTTGGCTTAACAAGCATAATCAGGAAAATAAAGCCTTGTCTATCCTACACAGTTTTACTGAATAAAAAGGCAGTCTTTATCAATAAAACAGTGGAGGTGGGGCACTGCAACGATCATCCTCCTGTTTTAATTCTCTTGCTATGTCCATATAATAAAACCACTTCAGTAAGAGATAAAGCTTTTAGCAACAGTTAGGCCTTTTCCACATTAGAGTTTTGCTGATAAAAGTCAGTTTACTTCAACGAAACATTGGAGGTGCACATACCACGATGATCCTTCTGCTGACAAACACTCCTGTCTTGGTGACAAAATAAAACTGCCTTTAAGAGATGCATAGATCATTTTGCGGCAAGGTTATGGCAACAATATATCAGCGTAGACACCGAACTTGGTTATGTCTGGGTAAATGATGTCCAGAAGTTGTCCCTTAAGGCTTATCCTGAGCATGCTGCAGATTGACCTCTGCTACTCTGCACTCAGGTACATAGGCTTTTGTTCGTCCCTTTTAAAGACCTGGGTATTACTGAAATTCCACACCCTGTTTGCATGGTGTGGAGAGCTCACTTTACGTCTTCTCACCTGACCATGATGTCTCAACTCCACATGCACTTGGAGCACACTTGGGTTGTTCGATTTGTTACCACTATGTGGAAAGGAGGCTGTGAACTATCAGTTTTCCTCTAGCCATACTAACTTCAACTAGGGTGCATCTACACTAGGAACGAACTTTGAAGTTAACATCAAAGTTAGGCACTGCTTTGACGTAGCCACCAGAGAGTCTACACACACTTTCCCTTACTTCAAAGTTAAGGAGCCCAACTTCAAAGTCCTTACGCCATTCCTGGGAATGGAGTAGAACCCTACTTCAAAGTGAGCAACTTCAAAGTTCTTTTTGTAGTGTAGACATAGCCCTAAAGTGACAATTTCCATAATGAAAGCTCATTTGAGAGAGTGCTCAGCGCCACGGCCTTTGTAAGAACTTAAAATCTATTTACTGCTGTTTTATAAAATTATAGCATGAGAAATAAAATAAGACTTTAGTTATTTGTGTCTTACATGCTGTGATTAATGCAGAAATTAGTATAAAATGGCAATCAACACATTTGCAGACTACAAATAATGTTCAGGAACCATTCATTACAAGAGTCATTCCAGTCATCAAGTAATCAATACCTGTGTGAATGAATTACCAAAAGACACTTTACTGGGATCATTGTCCAAATCTGCTTCAAAGCTTCTCTCATTTGAACAGACACTCACTGAGCTGCTCTAATAGCTCATATATTAGGCTACTTAAAATCAGTCACCAGATGATCCACCCTAGTGGTCCACCTCCAGGAACTCTTCCACCTCAGGTTCACCAATGTTATACAGAGCACTGCAGGCTGTTATGGTTATGGGAATATATACATTGCTGAGGCTTAACTTGCCAAAAAGTCAGCATCAGTGACCTTTAGTCTATCAAATGGACATTCAGTGAGCTGTGTGCATCTGCTGATTTTGTTGCTGTCAAGGTTTTTGGTGTAAGGCTTTATAAACCATGACACTAAGGAGTATGCTGGGTCTCCCAGGAGCACTATGGTCGTTCCACATTCCCTACTGGAATATTCTGGTCTGGAGACAAAATCCCCACTTGCAGCTTTCCACAGAGGCCAATGCTCCTGCATATATGTGTCCTGCATCATTCTTGACCAGTCCTCTTTGATGTAAGTGAAGGTCCCAAATGATTTATCACCAACGCTAATACCATAAAAATAAGTGTCCCTTTATGTTCATGTACTCCATCACAAAATTATCTGGATCCAAAAATTGGTTATGCATGTCATCAATTCTCCGCTGCTGATAGGGTGCCTCACCATCCACTGTTTCTCACACATTGGCCAGAGTCAAAGCCCCTGCAGGAAGAGGCATTTAGCAGTCCTGAACTGTTGTATCACTGCAGCCTGCACCACTATCAATTCAGAATTGATCAGTGACAATCTGGAATTGCCAGCTTCCAAACAACAATCACCACAAGCTTTTTCTCCAGGGGGAAAATTCACATTTTGATGTCCTTGAGCATCAGGGCAGAGGTGATCTCCACAAAGAGTTTTACAAAGGTGGCTTTGTGAATTCAAAAATTCTGCAGGCTCTGCTCACCGTCTCACATCTATATAACAATGTGATCCCACCACTTAGTGCTTGTTTTCTGGACCATAATGAAAGTCCAACACATGCAGCTGCTCCATGAATGCCAACATCAATCTTGGATTGTTTCCTTACACAGCACAGACCAGAGAAGGCACCACAGGTTTATTATTGAGTTAGTAATACATCAAATAACAGCAGATTCTGTAGTGTGTTCAGGATACTCATAACAAGACTGGAATGAAGTGCAGTATTTATGATTTTAGGCAGTGACAGAAGGTGTAGGGTTTACAGAAGAGTTGAAAAAAGTCTTGAAACTAAATTGGAAGTCCATGGATTGATGGGATGGAGAAAATTGCAACATACAAAGATTTGCCTACCACCATCAGGTACTGTGGTCCATTCCTTGAAGACCTAGAAAATGGTGAGTAACATGGTGGGACAGCTGCTGCTGATGTGCTGCTCCGTTTTGATGCTAGAACATCCACTGTGTGTTTATTCTCATGACACGAGTAGCATTTTATGAACATGCACAAACCACTGTAATTTATTATGTAGATTTATGATTGCCAATCCTGCTTAAGTGATTTGAGCTCTACAGTGTAAGCATTACAAAGGAAATATTTCGTTTTGTTCCTCCTGAATCTGGAGAAGTAAGACTTTTTTATATTCTTTTTAAATAATAAAAGTTGCATCAAAGAAAATTCCAGACTTCGGCAATATTTGCTTCCAACAGTAAAGCAGAGCACCAAATTAAGATCAGCCTTTGGGACCCAAAATTGATAACGATGTTACATCATGATAAGATACCATTCCATTGATTTTCTGATGCCAACTATATTTGGAAGAAGATAGTTTGATATTGAAATATGTGTACAATGCCAGTGCATTGAAAATCAGAATGATTGCTTCTGAAAGTAGTTCATCCAGAGGAGATTTTTCTGAAACAATAACCTATATCCAGAACGACAGTCAACATTACTATTCCTTTCAGTGTTTTTCCCCTAAGTAATGCTTTCATAGATGCATTTCTAAAGATTACAGTAATGACTAAGTGAGACGAGTAAAGAACATTTTCTCACCCACTTTTCATCTCACAGCCGTGCACTGGCAGATACTCAAATCTTTGTGATTGTGAGTAGATCTAATGACTTTTTCATTTTTTTCCTCTAAATAAGTACCAAATTCTGACCTCAGATTCATAGATAGATAGATCGATAGATAGATAGATTTGTGGTAATGATTTTTTGAATGATGTTACTTAATGTACTGTATTTTACATACTCTTCTTAATGACTTCCATTTCCTTAATGCCAAAACCCTACTTTTATTTTCTGTCAATATTTGTTAAGTTTGGTTAATAATTAGACTATAAAATGTTTGTGAGTTTATGTCTATGGTATGTTATGATATGGTATGTTCTGTCCAGAATATAGCAGAATGTGGAATGATAAAAAAACAACTTCATTGTTTTTCTTATTTACTCTTACTTTGGCACCGATTTAGGGTTTTTACTTTAAAAAGTCAGGCCCATTAGCTTTTGGATAACACATATAAAGTATATAAGTAGCACCTCCCTCCAGGAATTCTTAAAATGGGTATCATCATAATAAGATTGCTTCTGAATGATTGGATGGAAGTGCCCATTTTTGACCCATTCTAGTATATATAGAGGATTAAAAGAAGATATCTCCAGTCAGCTAAATCTTCTCAGAACTGAGTTATTCAAGAAGGCAGCCTCTTTCTTGTTTCAGAAAGCTAATAAAACATAACAGCACTTTTAAACTAACAGCTCATATTATTTGTTTCACTCCCTCCATTCTCTTTCCAATTACTGGTTTGATGACAGCTACCCTGTGTCTACATGTGCCCCTTCCTTTCAAAAGGGTCATGTTAAGGAGCAGGTTTGAAAGATGCTAATGAGGTGCTGTAATGAATATGCAACGCCTCTTTAGCATAGTGGTGGCCACAGTGATTCGAAGTGTGGCTTTTCGAATCGCGTGCCACCCATGGAGACGGGACCTTCTAAAAGGACCCCCCCTCAGTTTTCAAAATCCCTTCTTCCTATCTGGTGATCACAATTTTGAGGAGTAAAGGGACATTGAAGTTGCCCAGGCACTTCGAAATACCAGTGGGTGAGCCAAGGCTATACGCAAGCTGGAACTTCATTAATAAACAACCAAAGTCCTACTTACCATCCTCCCTTCAAAGTAGGGAGGTAGTGCAGACAAACCATGAATCGCTTGTTCTGGTCTCAGCACAAACCTCTGATCAGTGCTGGGAGTCAAAAATAGAAAAAACCTAGACAAAAATATCTTGTTCAACAATTAGTCTCCTCTTCCTCTCCAAGCAGTTCTTCTCTCCATATATGGGGGAGCGGGGAATTGGTTGGGTATGTAATTCTCATCACTTCAAATTAGGAAATGGAATGGAAGAGTAAACATTCTGATTCTGCCATCTCCCATCACAGTCCAGAGTCTCTGCTCCCTGCATGGAGGAAAAAAAAGTCAGAGTTGATGACTTCTGCTAACCCCTACAAAACAAAAGGGGATAAGAAATCCAGACTCCAGCTATGCTTGGGCCCTGCAGGAGAAGGCAAGTGTCTACAGATTCACAGAACAAGAAGAATCAACATTTTGTTGTGGGTGAATGGATTTGAAGAACTGGAGCATTACCAAGGGGAAACAAAGACAGAAGATATATTATAAGGCCTTCTCTACATTTTAATGTAAGATATCATTCACAAATTGTTATGCCCATGTTGACAGAGGCAATGAAGTTAAATGTATCCATGTTTGAAAGCACTCTTAGATCCTTGGTTAAAAAGTTCTGTAAAAGGACAAGACACCAGGGCAGATCACCCCACTGATTTCAATGGAGAGTTCTGCTTTAAAAAAGTCACCATGTGATCTCATGTTGTCTTAGCCTGAAATGTGATAACAACTGGAAAGTAACACAAATGGAATTAATCCCCTTTGTTTCTCCGTTAAAATATAATTCACTAGCAAATGTGATAAGTTGCAGAACTGTATTTTCCCCACTTTTTATATCTAGACAACCAACTAATTAAACACATTTTTCTTTGTTTTTCAAGGAAATGGTTGTCAGTGTATTACTTGACTTAATTGCATTAGGAAATAATCTGTTCGGAAAAGTGCCATGACATGTAAATGCATTAGCCAAGAGGTGTTAAAGAGACTGGTGGAACTGCTTTACTGCAATGGTACTAATTGGATGGCAGGAAATATTTCCAAAGCTGCGTCTACACGTGCACGCAATTTCGAAGTTAACTTCGACGTTAGGTGGCGAGACGTCGAAGTCACTAACCTCATGAGGAGATAGGAATAGCGCCCTACTTCGACGTTCAACGTCGAAGTAGGGACCGTGTAGACGATCCGCGTCCCGCAACGTTGAAATTGCTGGGTCCTCCATGGCGGCCATCAGCTGGGGGGTTGAGAGATGCTCTCTCTCCAGCCCCTGCGGGGCTCTATGGTCACCGTGGGCAGCAGCCCTTAGCCCAGGGCTTCTGGCTGCTTCTGCGGCAGCTGGGGATCTATGCTGCAGGCACAGGGTCTGCAACCAGTTGTCAGCTCTGTGTATCTTGTGTTGTTTAGTGCAACTGTGTCTGGGAGGGGCCCTTTAAGGGAGCGGCTTGCTGTTGAGTCCGCCCTGTGACCCTGTCTGCAGCTGTGCCTGGCATCCCTATTTCGATGTGTGCTACTTTGACGTGTAGACGTTCCCTCGCTGCGCCTATTTCGATGTTGGGCTGAGCAACGTCGAAGTTGAACATCAACATTGCCGGCCCTGGAGGAAGTGTAGACGTTATTCATCGAAATAGACTATTTTGATGTCGCTACATCGAAATAAGCTATTTTGATGTTGGCTGCACGTGTAGACGTAGCCAAAGACTGTTCTCTGCCTTTTAAGAAGAATACAGTGAGTTCGTGCAAAAGACTGCATATTGCACCTAATTACAAAGCAGAGTGAAGCTGTGGTTCTTAAGTGTTTTGAAATTAATGACAAATTCCTGCTTATACAGGAATCTGTCCTCTTGTCTATCACCATTGTGCCTGGGCACCTGAGTCACAAAACAGAAAACACAGGATTGGTATATAGGAAGGAAGAGGAAATTCTCAGAATTGTTAAGTTTGTGTGTATGTTCTGCAATGTTCTTTAATTTAAGCAGTTTTAACCATTAATAGTTTAAACTTTGAATAGGGCAAAAAATTACTTCCACAATATCTAGCCTGCAGTAAGTTAAAATAAGATCCTTCCCCACTACATTCTTTTAATATAATGATGTTACAGTTGTATTTCAGTGGTTTTATTCTTTGAGGATTAAGAACAGCTTTTGGGATTTGAGGGCCATGCCCTCCCCCTCAGTTTAGTTTCTGTTGCTTCAATTGTTTATCATCATTTACTGTTCATTCCGTACACAGTCTATTCTGATAAACAAATAAAAAGGATAAGGTCCAAGAGGGGATTTCTCAGCATGGCAGGAATTTACTAAGCTGTGAGTTGTTATGCTAGATGTCTATCTCATCTTGAGTATAGGAACTGGGACCTAAAACTGATTTCCCAAATCACATTTTAAATTCTTAGCTCTGCATATCAGATGCAAAGTTCACAAAACTCAATGGAACTGGGCCTAATAACATTGGTCTTAGTGAATTTTAATGTGACTTCCTGTGCTTTCTATTATGTCTCCTACAAGAAGCTTGACCAGGAATGCCCCTCACAGCTTCCAGTTGCTGTAGCTCATTGCTTCTGACCAATGGGAGCTGTGCACCGGGTCACCATTTCCTGCAGTTCCAACTGGCCAGGAACAGTTAATCATGGACACTGCGAGCTGCAAATCACCTTATTATGGGTGACCAGCTAAACAAAGTGTATAGCAGCCAACCAGTGGTCATCCTTGATGAACAGCATGTATCCCATGGATCACTTAGTGGCCACCTTGGAGCTAGACAGTCAAAACTGTAGACATTCTAAGTACACTAACTGAATGTACTAAGTATCAGAGGGGTAGCCGTGTTAGTCTGGATCTGTAGAGCAACGAAGGGTCCTGTGGCACCTTATAGACTAACAGAAAAGTTTAGAGCATGAGCTTTCGTGAGTTAACTCACTTCTTCAGATGCTGGAGATGCTCCAGCATCTGAAGAAGTGAGTTAACTCACAAAAGCTCATGCTCTAAACTTTTCTGTTAGTCTATAAGGTGCCACAGGACCCTTCGTTGCTGAATGTACTAAGGCACTAAAAGAGATAATGATTCAACTAATAGTTCATTGTTTTCTTGTTCTTCCTATCCCTTCTGATATATTTGGTTGCAAATACACCTTCTGAGATGGTCCACTTATCAAGAAAAAAACCTATAAACAAACTAAAATGAAAATTTCTTAAGTTCCATTAGATATAATTCAAAGCTACTCATATCCTAAATCTACATTTGAGCCATTTGATTTCAAGCTCGATCAGGTTGTATCACAAATCCTAGGTTATGTCTACTCTAGAGGGTTTTTTAGACTAAACAAGCACTTTGTTGACAAAACCTGTGGAGCTTCCACACTAAAAATGCGCTCTGTGAACATGCTGTTGACAGAATTCAGCACTTTTTTCAACAGCCTTCTGCTTCTCCCCCATGAATCAAAATCTTCTCTCAACAGAATTTGTCAACAAAAGAAGTCATGTGGACACAGTGGGGCACCGTCTGCTGACAGACAGGGCTTCCAGGTCACTGGGCAGCCTCGACTGCTGTGCTTCCAGTCAGCCATTCTGTTGAGAGAGGGTTGGGTAGTCCAGCCACTCTTTGTTGACAGAGTGGATCGTTTTTTCAATCTGGTTTTGTACACGGATGCACTCTGACAATAAAATATTTATCGAAGATCTCTTCCAACAGTGACTTCCGTCAACAGATCACTGTAATGTAGACATAGCCTAAGACGGGAACAAAAACAGTTGTTGAAAGAAGAGAGATGTACAAGACAGAAGCAGTTATGATCCTTTTCTTCATCAGACTGAAAAAAAAATATCCGTACACAAATGTCAACGAATGACAGCATTCATGGCGTGAAAAACTGAAATTATGATTTAAAAATACTAACGAGAAGAACATTAGGTATTCAGACTGGCTGGCTATAAAGTACTTGAAATATGTTTTTCTGGTTGTTGAACTCTTACCAAAGGGGATTGAGTTCTCAAAACTCTCAGGCCTCTCAGATTTTCTTAACTTCTGTCACTGTCTGCTTCACTTATTTTATCTATAATAGTGAAGTAAATCAAACATTGGAATAAGGTAAAAAAACCACAACTTCATTTAGAGATAAAAGGATAATATGATTTTTAAATAAAAATATGTCCCCTCCCCTGATGTTAATACAACTACTCCAAAACACAGGACAATAATTATTGGAACAGCAGCCAGAGATCTTGTCATTAGGTTGCTGTGATGGGGTTCAGGGGTCCCCCTGCACTGCACCCCGTCTGCTGAGAGGAGTGACACTCACCCAGCAGGTACAACAGGAGGTTTATTAGGCAACAGATGCCCAGTTTCTCACAGAAGCGTCAGTACAGCAGTCAGAGACAGTCCTTCCACCCCGTCCCGGGGAGAAGACCCCAAAGGGGTGCCCTTCTGGGGTGTAGCTTTGCCCCTCACCAGGCTGGCTGCCTTCCAGCTCTCTCTTTCCCTAGCCTCTAACTGCCGTCCCCCGATTCAAAAACCCAGCTCGGCTCCTCCTTCCTCTTTGTTCAGGGCAGAGGTGTTACCTGCCAGTTGTAGCCCCAGGGTCATCCTTAGCCACTGGGAGCTGCTCTGCTTGCCTCTCACATCCAGCCTGACTGACACATGCACTCCCCCCACTCCATCACAGTTGCAAACATCATCTTTGAATGACAAACAGAAGCTGATAATGAACAGTTGAAAAACTGATGAAAAAATGACATGCCATAAATAATTTTATATTCTACAAAACAAAATGAACACCTGTATGTTTTGTCTTTGAACTCTTACAAATGATGTCCTTCTTCACTTCTGCTTTTTTTGGCTTGGGTGTGTAAGTGAACTTCTTGGCTATGTCTACGCTAGCCCCTTCCTTTCAGAAGGGGCGTGTTAATGAGCAAGGTTGAAGGATGCTGATGAGGTGCTTCCATAAATATGCAGCACCTCCATAGCATAATGGCAGCTGTGCATGATTGCATGTTTCAAAAGTGCCACTTTCAATTTGCGCACCACCCTTGTAGATGAGAGCCTTTTGAAAGCCCCCTTCCCAACTCTGAAAGCCCCTTCTTAAGCCCCTTCTTTCTAAAATCAAATAGGAAGAAGAGGTTTTCAAAGTCTGGGAGTCCTTTCGAAAGGCCCCTGTCTACACTGGTGGCATGTGTTTCAAAAGTGGCACTTTCAAATCACACATAGACACCATTATGCTAAAGAGGTGCTGCATATTCATTGCAGCACCTAATTAGCACCCTCCCATCTCACTCATTACCATGCCCCTTCTGAAAGGAAGGGGTTAGTGTAGACATAGCCCTTGAGAGGTTATTCTGAAAAAAATTAAATGTCTGTAATGGCAAGGCTTTGACAATATTTCTCTTTTTGCTTTGTTAAAATGATATGAGTAACAGAAACAATAAATATTCTCGGGGTAGCCAACTTATTCTGTATGTTAACAAAACAAAACAAAATGTCTGGCAGCACTTTAAAAACAAACAATTTTATATTTTAGGTTATGAGCTTTTTGGGGTAAGATTCACTTGTTCACCTTGGCTGCATCTACACGTGCACGCTACTTCGAAGTAGCGGCACCAACTTCGAAATAGCGCCCGTCGCGTCTACACGCGTCGGGCACTATTTCGAAGTTAACTTCGACGTTAGGCGGCGAGACGTCGAAGTCGCTAACCTCATGAGGAGATAGGAATAGCGCCCTACTTCGACGTTCAACGTCGAAGTAGGGAACGTGTAGACGATCCGCGTCCCGCAACGTCGAAATTGCTGGGTCCTCCATGGCGGCCATCAGCTGGGGGGTTGAGAGATGCTCTCTCTCCAGCCCCTGCGGGGCTCTATGGTCACCGTGGGCAGCAGCCCTTAGCCCAGGGCTTCTGGCTGCTTCTGCGGCAGCTGGGGATCTATGCTGCAGGCACAGGGTCTGCAACCAGTTGTCAGCTCTGTGTATCTTGTGTTGTTTAGTGCAACTGTGTCTGGGAGGGGCCCTTTAAGGGAGCGGCTGGCTGTTGAGTCCGCCCTGTGACCCTGTCTGCAGCTGTGCCTGGCATCCCTATTTCGATGTGTGCTACTTTGACGTGTAGACGTTCCCTCGCTGCGCCTATTTCGATGTTGGGCTGAGCAACGTCGAAGTTGAACATCGACGTTGCCGGCCCTGGAGGACGTGTAGACGTTATTCATCGAAATAGACTATTTCGATGTCGCAACATCGAAATAAGCTATTTCGATGTTGGCTGCACGTGTAGACGTAGCCCTTATGGAACAGAATTGAGACATCAGTGAAATATGAAGTGAGGAGTGTGTGGGTGGGGGGCAGAATAAGTAGGGAGAGAAAAGAAAAAAAAAAGAAAAAGAAATGAACGTGGGGGAAAAGGGGACCTCCGAGAAGAGTATATTAAGTTAAGTGAGATGTCTGGCATTCCTGTGAATATCAAAGGTGTAGAAGTTGTGCTTGTAATGTGTAAGATAATTGAGATCCTTGTTGAGTCCCACGTTAAAGCTATCTAATTTGCAAATGAATTCCAATTCAGATGTCTCCCTTTGTAATTTGGTGTTAAAATCTTATGTTAACCAATAAAGATTACACTATTGTAAAGAGCTCTACAAGAGCCTACACCTTAAGTCAACCTGGAAACTGAAGCTGATGCAGGATGTGACTGCCAGCCTGCATATTTAATGGCTAGGAGCCCATGACACCTTTTTGTACTCTGATTTGCTCCATATTGATCCCATGCTGGCTTTAAGTGGCTGATTTATCCTATAAAATCACAAATAGTTTGGGAACATGCCAGCTTGAGACCACCTATCCCTTCAGGAGAGAATGGCAATGCATTCTCTATGAAGGAACATCATCTTTCCCTCCAGCCTTTCTTCCATCTGTGCAAAACATCCCAAATGTGCTGGCTTTCAGGGTACTCAGTGTGACCAGGCTCTTAAGAAAGGCTTAGGATCATGAAAACTGGCATTTGCAGATGAGTTTAGTATTATTTGTGTTTGTGCTTATCATTAACCAATTACACTTTTTGGTTTAGGATGAGGAGAAGCAGCTCTTTTGTTATGTGACATCATAGTAAAAGGGTAACAAAAGGCACCCTGAACTTGTGATAATCATTCTAAGTTGTGCTACAAATAAAAACTGGAATGGAATGAAAATGATTTTGTTTTGTTTTGTTTGTTCTTAAAATTTTAGAATCATAGAATCATTGGCTACGTCTACACGTGCCCCAAACTTCGAAATGGCCATGCAAATGGCCATTTCGAAGTTTACTAATGAAGCGCTGACATGCATATTCAGCGCTTCATTAGCATGCGGGCGGCAGCGGCGCTTCGAAATTGACGAGCCTTGCCGCCGCGCGGCGCGTCCAGACGGGGCTCCTTTTCGAAAGCACGCCACCTACTTCGAAGTCCCCTTATTCCCGTGAGCTCATGGGAATAAGGGGACTTCGAAGAAGGTGGCGTCCTTTCGAAAAGGAGCACCGTCTGGCCGCGCCGCGCGGCGGCAAGGCTCGTCAATTTTGAAGCGCCGCTGCCGCCCGCATGCTAATGAAGCGCTGAATATGCATGTCAGCGCTTCATTAGTAAACTTCGAAATGGCCATTTGCATGGCCATTTCGAAGTTTGGGGCACGTGTAGACACAGCCTATAGTGTTATAAAAGGCCTTAGGAGGCCATTAATTCTAACCCCCTGCTTCAAGCAGGAGCAATCTCAACTAAATCATCCCAGACAGGACTTCCTACCTCCCCCCTAGCTTAATGTCATCTGCATAATTGCTGAGGGTGCAATCCGTCACCTCATCCAGGTTGCTAATAAAGATGTTGAACAAAACCAGGTCCAAAAGTGATCTAATATTTCAGAGACAGGATGAATGGTGGTATCTTTTATTAGACAAACTAACTTGGTGAGAAACATGCTTTCAGTCGTACAGACCTCATCTTCAGGTCTGAGAAAGTTATTCAGTGGCTGCGTCTACATGGAGCCATGCGGCAGACAGCGTAATGAAGAGGAGCAGTTTCAAAAATGCAGATGACCAATCCTTTTCCTATTCTTGCAGCTAATTTACATAATTGCACAAGATTGCAGTCCCAGCAGAGGCTTCTGCAAACAGAAAACAAGCTGTGTAGACGTGGTTCCTCCTAGAAGGGGAATTTTTGCTTGCAGAACCACGTCTATGCGGCTTGTTTTCTGCCGGCAGCAGCCTCTGCTGGCAGGGTGATATCATGTGACTATACAAATTAGCTGTGTGGTTATGGAAATGGGTAGTAATTTGCATTTTCAAGACAGCTCTTTTGCATCACACTGCTGCCTTCACAGCTCCGTGTAGACACAGCCAGTGTGTGTCACAGCTGTGGAACTGACTCTTTTGGATAGATATTTAACACGCATTTTAAGAGTGTCAATATTGTAATGACACATCTGGCTTGGGATGCAAGGCCATAAGATGCTGAGGGCTGGGCTGATGACAGGTTCTGGAAACTGAAAAGGGTGGCAGGATTCACAGCCCATGGCTCAGCCAAAACCAACAATTTCCACACTGCAATTTTATCGGCTCGCAGCCCGTGCCTCTTAAGCCTGAGTTAGCTGACATAGGAGATAACTGGGAGTTCAATTATAGAGTAAGCATACCCAAAGAGACCATTCAAGAGAAAGTGGCCTGTTAGAACCCAAGCAGTCATAGGAGGAAAAAATAGGGTGGAGATTACTAAGTTACACATTATTGTAATAAACCAAAAATCCAGTCTCTCTATAAAGGCAAAGATTTCAGTGTCTATTGAACTTGTGAACTTATGAATTTAAGCTCCCAGCTTATCTTCTGAAGGGGTCCATCTACACTCGCATTCCTCTTAGTTTACTAATGAAGCACTGACATACATATTCAGTGACTTATTAGTATGCGGGCGGCAGCGGCACTTCGAAATTGACGCGGCTCGATGCCGCTCGGCTCATCCAGACGGGGCTCCTTTTTGAAAGGACCCCGGCTACTTTGAAGTCCCCTTATTCCTATGAGAAGGAAAGGAGCCCCGTCTGGATGAGCTGCGCGGCGGGGAGCTGCATCAATTTTGAAGTAGACATAGCCAAGGACTGAGAAGTAAGACATGGAGTTATTTTGAGAAAAAGTTGTGAGAAAAGTTCTCTCTCTCTCTCTCTCGCTCTCTCAATTTTTTTTGAGTTTTAAAAATCATAACGGTTATCTGATTTCCACCACAGAAGGTGCATCTACATTTGTCAGCTACTTTGAAGTAGCTGTCACAACGTTGAAATAGCACACATTAGCCATGTCTACACGTGCACGCTACTTCGAAGTAGTGGCACTAACTTCGAAATAGCGCCCGTCACGGCTACATGTGTTGGGCGCTATTTCGATGTTAACATCGACGTTAGGCAGCGAGACGTTGAAGCCGCTAACCCCATGAGGGGATGGGAATAGCGTCCTACTTCGAAGTTGAACGTCGAAGTAGGGCACGTGTAGACGATCCGCTTCCCGCAACATTGAAATAGCGGGGTCCGCCATGGTGGCCATCAGCTGAGGGATTGAGAGACGCTCTCTCTCCAGGCCCTGCGGGGCTCTATGGTCACCGTGGGCAGCAGCCCTTAGCCCAGGGCTTCTGGCTGCTGCTGCTGCAGCTGGGGATCCATGCTGCAGGCACAGGGTCTGCAACCAGTTGTCAGCTCTGTGGATCTTGTGTTGTTTAGTGCAACTGTGTCTGGGAGGGGCCCTTTAAGGGAGCGGCTTGCTGTTGAGTCCGCCCTGTGACCCTGTCTGCAGCTGTGCCTGGCACCCTTATTTTGATGTGTGCTACTTTGGCGTGTAGACGTTCCCTCGCAGCGCCTATTTCGATGTGGTGCTGCGCAACGTCGATGATGAACGTCGACGTTGCCAGCCCTGGAGGATGTGTAGACGTTATTCATCGAAATAAGCTACTTTGATGTAGGCTTCACATGTAGACGTAGCTATTGTGTCTGAACGCACCGTGTGCTATTTCAACATTGAAATCGACGTTAGGCGGTGAGACGTCAAAATTGCTATTCCTATCTGAAGATGGGAATAGTGCCTTATTTCAATGTTCAACGTCAAAGTAAGGAGTGTGTAGACGATCTGCATCCCGCTACATCAAAATAGCAGGGTCCTCCATAGCAGCCATCAGCTGAGGGGTTGAGATTCGCTCTGTCCAGCTCCAGCAGGGCTCTATGGTCACTACGTTCAGCAGCCCTTAGCCCAGAGCTTCTGGTTGCTGCTGCTGCAGCTGGGGGTCCATGCTGTATGCATGGGGTCTGCAACCAGTTGTCGGCTCTGAGGACCTTGTGCTGTGCAGGCTGAGTGTGTCTGGGAGGGGCCCTTTAAGGGAGCAGCTTGCTGTTGCCCCAGAAGGGCTAGTCCTCCCTATGACCCTGTCCGCAGGTTTTCCTACCCCCCTTATTCCGACTGGGGCTGCTTTTCCATGTAGATGCTCCCCTGTGGGTCCCATTTCAATGTAGCGTTTTCCTACGTCGACGCTGAATGTCGACGGCACCAGCCCTGGGGTATGTGTGGACGCTAAGCATTGAAATAGTTTATATCAATTTCACTACTTTGAAATAAGCTATTTCAATGTAGTGTCCCAATGTAGACATAGCCAGAGAGTGAAAGGCAGTGAATGTATTTCATGTGACACACTACATCTTGTAATAGGCACCCATGAGCCTGGAAAGATATATTGTGGGGCGAATTGATCATCAAAGCAGAGGAGATATGTGAACAGCAATAAACCTAAGCTACATGGCCACACGGCTGCCTAACAAATACCTTGCAGGTTTTCAGGATTGCTCCACAGAACACCGCATCTGCCCCAGCACTGAATGCCATCTCTGCCCACTGGCCCTAGCATGGAGATGCCACAACTGCAGGACAAGTTCTGCAGCCAGAGAAGAGGTATGCTCTTGGTAGGTCATGTCTAGGAATAAGTGGTCATTTTTTTATTGTATTATTATTTGTTTATTTGTTTATTTTGTTTTTGTCTAGTAAAGCATGTTCTCTCTGAATATTTGGATAGACTTTTACCTCTCTGGTATAGTGTTTAGAGAAGGTGGTTAAGTGTGTTAAGTGTGTAATCCAAATTTTCTTGTGGTATCACATTTTGCAGAGCACGTATGCCTGGTATAGATGTGGTTTCCTGGCATGGTTTCTGGGTCTGAGAAGGCAAGTGTGGTTATTTCTGGGTCTTCAGCAAAAACTGAGTGCTATGTCCAGGATGTTGTTGGGGAGTGGAAATATTCAAGAAAGAGCTGGCTGATTTGAGGTGGAAGTGAAAGCTGGGATGGAAATCTATGAAGGGGTTAATCGATCCAGAGGATGAAAATATCATTGATGTATCTTGGGTGTATAATTCGTTTTTCTGGTACATTTTTTCCAGAACATCTTCCTCAAGCTGGGCCATGAAGAGTTGACCAACTGAGGAGCCATGTTAGTTCCCACAAAGCTTATGTTAGTGAATGAGAAAAATGGTATAGGTGAAGATGAAAGGGATGAGTTTGATATGTTTGGAGTGGATATCCATGGGTTGCCTACCGCTTTGTAGATATTGAAGGCAGGGGGCAATACTACTTAAGATTGCCTGGAAAGATAAGTGTCACAGGCTACGTCTACATGTGAAGCCTACATCGAAGTAGCTTATTTCGATGTAGCAACATCGAAATAGGCTATTTCGATTAATAACGTCTACACGTCCTCCAGGACTGGCAAAGTCGATGTTCATCTTCGAGGTTGCGCAGCACCACATCGAAATAGGCGCTGCGAGGGAACGTCTACACGCCAAAGTAGCACACATCGAAATAAGGGTGCCAGGCACAGCTGCAGACAGGGTCACAGGATGGACTCAATAGCAAGCCGCTCCCTTAAAGGGCTCCTCCCACACAGTTGCACTAAACAACACAAGATACACAGAGCTGACAACTGGTTGCAGACCCTGTGCCTGCAGCATGGATCCCCAGCTGCAGCAACAGCAGCCAGAAGCCCTGGGCTAAGGGCTGCTGCCCACGGTGACCATAGAGCCCCGCAGGGCCTGGAGAGAGAGCATCTCTCAACCCCTCAGCTGATGGCCACCATGGCGGACCCCGCAATTTCAACGTTGTGGGACGCGCAATGACTACACGGTCCCTACTTCGACGTTGAACGTCGAAGTAGGGCGCTATCCCCATCTCCTGATGAGGATAGCAACTTCGACGTCTCGCCGCCTGACGTCGAAGTTAACTTTGAAATAGCGCCTGACGCGTGTAGCCGTGACGGGCGCTATTTCGAAGTTAGTGCTGCTACTTCGAAGTAGCGTGCATGTGTAGACACGGCTACAGTGTGGTAATTTATACTGTATATTTAATAGTAGAGCCCTATACAGATACAAATATCTACCCATGAATGCAAATATGTATGGATAGAAATTGTCATCAAGTGACCCATTAGGATGTACTCCCAGGAGACACCATGGCAAATTAGAAGAACATGGTGCTGCTGCTTCCAGGAGCCAGTGCCCCATGCCATCAGCTCCTTCTGTGCATGCAGCTGCACACCCCACAGCACTGTCAACAGTGTTGCAAACACATGGCAGGGAGGAACTGCTGGTTGGGACACTGGCTTGTGGGAGAAATGGCACCATGGTCATCTCTCTTGACCACAGCACCTCCTTGAAGTAGACCCCTGTGGATCAACAGATATCAATTTCTATCTGCAGATGCGGATATCCATGGATAAATATTCACATCCATATAGGGCTCTGTTTCAGAGGTTAGATTTATATTTTTGGTGGCAAAGTGGAAAAAGTTTACAACTCATAGCTAAGAAATAGTCTCAGTGAAGAGCTCAGGGTTAGTCATATCTTTTGTGTTGGGTTAAACTTTGATGAAGCTGTGCACCCATTGTGCGAGTAGGTAGCTGAAATGAGAGGGGACTCACCCAAAGCAAAGTCATATGGCAAGGCTTGAATCAAACAGGCAGAGCGAAGAAGCTGGAGTTTCCCTGAGGATTGGCACAAAGATGCAGGGGCTGGGGCACTGACTGGTGGAGCCACATTTGTCTGGGTTTCCATGAGTGAAACAGCAGAAAGAACAGAGGTGCTAAAAGAAAAAGGCAACAAGAGATCACCAACCACAGAAGAATAGATAGAACATACCCCAGGGTGGAGGAGGTGGGGGAGCTTTGGGGCTGAATGCTAATTTGCAAAGGATTAGAGCTGTGAGCAAAGACTCTATTTCCTGATTAATTCCTTCTGTGTTCAGAGATTCCAGACTTTATACTTTCTTTCTAAATAAGCAGAACTGTATCAAAGAATACTTGACTCCATTATCAATTTCTCCCCCCGCCTCCATCAAAATCAAGCCATAGTGTCTTGAACTTTAGCTAACTTTCAGGTAAAAAAGGGTTACTGTTACAACATGAACTGAATTTGCTGAGTTTCTAGCTTTTGGAATTTAAACAGTAACTCATCATTAGCATTGTTTTAAAGATACTCAAATTCTTAAGTACCATTAACTAATTTTTTTGTTTGGGAAAAAGAAATTGAGGGCTTTGAACCTTCCCAGTCTTCCAATCCCTGTCTTATTTCTTAGTGCATCTGATTATTAGTTGGTTATTTTTGGTTCAGATGCACTGTTCCAGTTGTACAGGAAAGTTATTCTCTCAGACTATCAATTGAAATGAAATAAAAATGTGATTTTTCATTTCATATTGAGAGAGAAGAAAATGCATATTTAAATTTCTGTAATGTCTGGTTGAGGCAGATTAGGCCATGCCAGCAACTTATTTCCATTTCACTGCCATGACAGCAAAGTTGCATATCTTTAGCTTAATAAATATGAAAGAAAAAGGAAAGTGTTTCAATTTATTTGAAAGTTCCACAGCAAAGACACAATAGCAATTGGAGACTTCGTTTTAACTGTTTTCATAAAACTGACAACAAATTCATATATCTTTAACTTACTCTACATATGGTGTTTTATTGCAAAAGGTCTTCACTATACTGACAAACTGGGAATAGTCAGGACCAGTTTCATTTCAGAACAAAGCCACAAAGCAACTTAACACTGGAGTGAGCTGTTTTGAAAATTTGTTCCTTCATGTTTTCACATAGTTTTATTAGTAACAGAGAGGCAGCTGTGTTAGTCTGTATCCTAACAAAACAAAGCAGCAATCACGTAGCGCGTTTTAAACCAACAAAATAAATTTATTGGGTGACGAGCTTTCATGGGACAGACCCACTTCTTCAGATCTGGAGAGGGTGCTGTACTCGAAACATTGCTGAAAGCAACTTGGCATGAAAGTTTTATAAAACAGAGATATAAAAAAATGAAATAAAAACTGAGAAATCATATATATAGGACAGAAGGGAGGAGGTGGGGGTAGGGGGAAGGGAGAGAATTGGTAACTGTGAGTGTCCTGGCTGTTATCATAATGAATATCGAAGATGGGGAAGCTGCCTTTGCAATGAGTAAAGCAATCATTATCTCTGTTAAGGCCAACTGTTAAAGCATTGAATTTGAGCATAAATTGCAGTTCACATGTTTCCCTTTGTAATACGATGTGAAAATCTCTTTGTTGTAAAATGCATATTCTCAGCCCAGGCTCAGCCCCCACTGCCCTTCTCTTGCCCCCAAACTGGGGATGGGTAGGCTTCCCTGGGCCCTGGGGCCCTCCCCCATCCACCCTCAATGGAGCTGGGGCTGGGGTTGGAAAGGCCCTGCTGGCAAGCCTGTCTGTGTCCCCCCAGGGTCAAGCAGAAGGGCTGGGAGCCATGGCCATATCCTTCCTCCCTGAAGCCACCATGGGAGTCCTGAGTAAGTCCCCCCATACCTCTGAGACCCATGCCAGGAGCCCTTGGCACCCTCCACTCCTACCTTCTGTCCCTACTCCCTGTCCTTAATTCTGCACATTCCACCCTCTGACTTCAGTCCCCCTAATTCTCCCAGCCGCTGCCCTCACTTCCCCTGGCCACAGCCCCACACACAGCTAACCCCTTGCCCTGGGCCTCCTTATAACCAACATCCTCTACCTCGGCTCCCTTCCCTGAGTCCCCCTACCCATGGGTCTCACTCCTGCACCCTCCACTTCCTGCTCTGACTACCACCACCCAACCTCCTGCCCTGCCTCCTCCAACCCCCACTCCCTTCCATCAGCCCCACTATTGAAATAAAGTATGAAGCCATGGTTTAAATAAACATGCACATTTTCCTTTTATTATTTTTAAATAACTGTATTTAAGTACTCATACAATGCTGGGTACATCGGCTAGTCTGGGTGTGTGTGTTTGTGTTAATCTGCTCTAATTTTCATACACATATATATCTAAGGGTATACACCAGAAAAGAGCATTTTATTGGAACATACATTTAGTTGACTTACTGTCTTCCATCTATATATGATACATTATTCCTCCATATGGAGTGTCAGCTCACCCAGCAGGTGTTTATGATAACAGATGAACACATATCCTTTATGTTATCAATTCAAGTATTCATAAGTGTTAATCTGTATTATCATGTTCAGCATCAGACCACATAGTATAACATATTGAAGGGTGAGTGCCACAAGTTATGGCCCCAAATCTGGCAATATAGCTGACTATCAGAGGTCCAGAGCAGCACCTCTCAAAAATCAGACCTACTTTTTTTAAAGTACCTGATTAGGGATCATGTCTAACTTCTGGCATGTGTACATGTAAGTTTTGGCCTGGTTATCATGTTTTGTTTTACGTAGTAAGCATAATGTTTGTTCTACAGGTATATTTCATTTAATTGCTTGCCTACTCAGTAAACCATCCCGATTATCAGAACAATATTACAAATATTACCTTTTATTTTTCATTAGTTTTCTTGATGTGTGGCTGGCTATGGTAACACTAGCAAGTTTTACCAGCAAAACCCTTGTTTTGTCAACAAAACACATGGAGCGTGCACACACAAAATCCATTTTGTCAACGGTATATAGACAAAACATAACATTTTTGCCAGAAGTGTTCTGCCTCAAAGCTTTGAGGAATAATGCTGCTGTTGACAGATTTTGTCGACAAAATAGAAGTGTGGCCCCTCTGGAGGTGGGGGCATGGAGGGGGACATGTTTCTTGACAGACAGGGCAATAATAATGGGCAGCCTTGTCTGCTGTGCTCCCGGATGCCTGTTTTGTCAAGAGAGCAGTCAGGCAGTCCTGCTGCTTTGTCAATAGAGTTGAGCACTAGATTCTAGCACTGCTGTTAAGTTTCAATACTGTGGCAGCTTTAAACTTCATTATGTTTTGTAAGTCCTCAAGGGACAACATGCATAAATAAGCTTATATAGTTGTCTCTCATAAAATATTATTGCCATTAGCACCTTGATGATCTTTTTCCACTGATCATCATTTGAATATGGTCCCACTCAGAAGACTTCTTGTCCATTCCTATATGAAAAGGTGTTAAGAAAATTAGCAGCTCTTTTGGACTTCTCTGATTTGGGGTAATTCTTCCATCAACACAGAGTCACGTCCACATCCATATAACTCATTGGTCTCCGGTAAGGTCCATTTCTCATTCCCTACTACTCTGCAATTGGGCTGACATCATAGTAGAGGCCTTGGAGTTTTATGCTTACCCATCTGAACACTATAGTGCTGAGTATCAGGGTACTGATCTCTGTTTCACCCAACTGTACTTTGCAAAGCTGCTATGAAAGCAAAGGCTAATGAGGAATTGCTGCTTCACATATCCCTGCTCTCCCATAACACATCTGCATCTTAAGTTGCTAGCTAAGTCCCACGATATATATTTAGAAAGCGGGAGAGTTTCAGGTTGTTAAATATTTCTTGCATGATCTGGTAGGTTCTCTCAAATTTGGTCCTTATTTGAAAGGACTGTGACTTATTTTCAGCAAGGTTGATCTCAGCTAACATTGCTGCCATTGCCCTGCACTCTGTGGAGAGCAGTGAGGCTCCTCAGCCTCATTGTCTCCCTTAATACTGAAGACAGACCTCTTCTTTGAGGACAATCTCCCAGCCTCTGTTGTTAGAAAACTGCGCTAGATACTTTAAAAGGAGAAAGGGGGAACACAAGGGTAGGAAGGTGACTTAAAGAGTTGCTTAAGAAAGATATGGGGATGCAGGGGAATGTGGAAGTCATGGAGAATAAGAGAGAAAATACAGTCAATTTTGGCTGGCAGCAGACTATGAAGGATTATGGTAGAGAGATAAGAGACGGATTTGAGCAAGAGAGGACCTAGTAGGGAGAAAGTGTTAGCTCCCCTACTTTTCGGAAGGTTTCCTATCAGAGAACCAGTTTCATGGACCCCAGTGCAGGACGTACAATTAAAGGTTAATTTTAATCTGAAATGATTTTATGCACATTTAGGAGAGACTTCTTTCTCTTATCAAAGTTCAAATTCAACCAAACAAATCTGAAAGCAAACTGAAGTGATGTATTTTTCCTCTAAATCTCATAATGTTGTGGGTAGAGGTATGATTCATTAAATGGATGTTTCTGGATGTACTATGCACGTAATCCAGGATTCCTCACCTATTTCAGGTACTTTGGCTTGCCTTACACTGCACCCCTTTATGTTTGGCACATATATCACACAAATCATTCTGCTCTGTGACCACTTCATCACTGGGACCTTATTTGAATTTACCATGTCAACTTTTCTGAGGACGCAACCTTCTGCCAGGCAGCAGACATACTCAGTGTGCTGTTTATCAGTGCACTGAAGGGCAGAATTTCAATAAAGAAGAGATTTAACCCTTCTGTTATGCTGTGCAACATACAAATAATGGAACAAGAGAAGAGAAAATCAACTATATTCCAAGAGAAAAATAAAAAGACCACACATTTTCTGTTTGTCCTCTAATCCACCCAATAAGAAAAACAAAGAAAAAAGACCCCCCCCCCAAAAACAGAAAAGAAAATCCAGACTTTGAGATTATATAGACATCAGATCAATTCTCCATGCTTAAGCTTTTTCTCTAGAGCAGCGGTGTCTAGTATGTTCCCCTGTCTGCAAACAGAGCCATTGGTGTGGGAAAGTGCCTCTCAGAAGACCCACACACGGGTGCCTCTCTGGACGCTCCACACATGTCCCTTACCACATGGTGGGACAAGCCTGTGGTGGCAGCAGCAAGGGGAGCTCCTCCAGCCTCAGCAGGCTCCAGCCGTACCATAGCATTGCTCGAGAGGCTGCAGCTCCAGGCACAGGGCAGCTCGCGCAGCCTGGCTTCAGCCCAAGGCAGCTTCTGTGAGTAAATGGGGACAGGGGGTTGGCTGGAAGGGGCAGTGCCTGGCTTGGAGTGGGATCGATGCCGGGGGGGAGGGGGGACTGTGATAATACTTTACATTCCATTTGGACACCACTGCTCTAAGGCGTATACTGTTATGAAGTTTTCTGTAGCAATCTGTAGTAAAACATTTTTATAGTTTTTTTCCTCACCACTTTCCATGAGCCATGTGGGGTTTTGTTTCTTATGTTTCTGGTTAGATAAAACTATCAAATGCTGAATTTGAAAATACTTTCACTCGATTTCAACATTCATTATTATGAGGTTAGTCCTAGAAAGAACCATTTTTGAGGCTCCATCATGTTTTTGGTAGACCTTTCTTTGTTCACTTATGATAGAAGCCGACAGTTATTTTAGCTCATAGTTATGTATATATTATTGCTTCAATATGTTTTGAGGGGTTGTTTGAATAATTTAATAAGAGTTTTTTCTCTCATACCACAGATAGCATTGCTTTTCTGTTAAATATAAGAAACAAGCTATGAATAGAAAATATAATTTGCCCTACCCTAAGTGTGCTATCTAGTGCTGTTACGTATTTTTGTTCATATTGTGTGATGAGGTCAGCTCTTGAGTTTTGAAATAGAATC
This sequence comes from Carettochelys insculpta, assembly GCF_033958435.1. Lineage (NCBI taxonomy): Eukaryota > Metazoa > Chordata > Testudines > Carettochelyidae > Carettochelys > Carettochelys insculpta. The sequence goes on along the minus strand of NC_134137.1, from coordinate 93,792,690 downwards.
AGTTGAAGGGAAGGGTGACGAAAAAAGCAGGTAAAAGCCAGAAAAGAAGGGTGTGTGTTTACAAAATAAGAAGGGAAGGTGTGGGAGGAAGGAGATGTAAAGAACAGAGGATGAACACAGGAAGGACCACAATAGTCCAAGGAGTTGAGTAGTCCAATTTATTATCTCTCTGTCTCAGATTCTTGCCCCTTTGGCATTAAAGTTAAGAAAGTTTTAGAGTAATATTTAGTTATGTGATAAAGTAATAAGAATTCATGCATAAAAAGGCAACAGTACACTTCGGGAAGGCAATATGCTACCTTTGCACTCATCATTGTCATTTAAAGACAGTTACAAAGCCAAAGCATTTTAATGATAGAAGGGAACTCCGGAATCCAGACAAAACCCATTATACTGATATTACCTTACTCCCTTCAAAATTAATAATAAAAGTCCTATTTACTATTATAGGAACAGCAGCAGTCTCAATGTAATATTATAATATGTAAGCATGTGCACACATACACACACACACACACACATACACAGAGTATATATGTGTTTTCCCATAAAGACAAGGTAGTACAGACTGCAGATAAACTACCATATAATAGAACCCCAGGAAATTTAGGTATGATTAAGTTTACATTGAAATATAGATAGTTGAAATAATGGAAATTCGCAGATATGTTCATCAAAAACTCATTATTCATGCCACCTTATGTCTATATGCCAGGCAGTTATATTGTCCCAAGGATCAACAGGAAGGCAGAAGGAGATACCATCTCCACTAACTCAATCTACAAATTCTAAGTATTATTTTATCAGGAAAACACCCCACCATAGATATTTTGATAAGAAATATTAACGTTAGAACTATGCAGTCATAAACCTAATCTTGATAGGACCCAGTCACATGCATCTGATGAAGCAGGTGATTGCCCACGAAACCTTATGCTCTAAAATATCTGTTAGTTGATAAGGAGCCATAAGGCTTCTTGTTATTTTTGAATATACATACTAACACGACTACCTCTCTGACACTCATATGGAGTCTGACTACAGGGTTGTGGTTTTGTTTACTCAGTAAAAATGTCTTCTAGGCTACGTGTACACTACATTCCCCTTTTGAAAGAAGAATGAAAATGAGGGAGATTGAAAATGCAAATGAGGCACTGATTTATAAAGATTTACAAATCTCATGCTTATTTTGCGTAATCTCACACGATCATGTTTTCAGAAGAGACTTTTTCAAAAGCAAAAACAGCCATGTAAACAGAGTTCCTTCAAAAATAAACCATTTTTGAAAGAGCCCTCCTTCCTATTTTGTTTCAGGAAGAAGGGCTCTTTCGAACACAGAATTTATTTTCGAAGGAACCGCATCTACACAACTCTTTTTGCTTTCGAAAAAGTCTCTACTGAAAACGTGATCATGCAAGTTTATGGAAATGAAGCATGACATTTATAAATCTGTGCTTCATTTGCATTTTTGATCTCCTTCATTTGCATTACTCTTTCAAAAGGAGAATGTAGTGTAGACGTAGCCCTAGTGAAAATACAATAAATTAAGTGGTCTATTCCCACTAGTGATTGGGTAAGCACACAAAGATTTTTTTTTAATTTGTATATCATTAATACAAGCCTACCTGAAATTTGAGATTTCTCCTATCCTGCTCTTCCTCAATTTCTTTCACTCTCATTTTCCTACTTCCTTCACCATTCTTCTTCTCCCCTTACTTATTACCTAGTCCAGTTTTCTTCCACCTTCCCTAGTCTAATCCCATAACCTTCTTGCAACAAAGGATCACAGTTCCTTTCTGGAATGCAAGTAATTTTTTTCCCAGCTCACACTTTCTTCTTTTCAAATTTCTTCTACCCAAATATGTACTCCTTATTTTTCACTCTTAACAACAACTTAGCCATTAGGTATTCCAGATTAGAGGAAATTATGGACGCTTTGCATGATGGCAGCCTCCTAATTGGAAGATGCCTCCCATTAAAGTAATTTTGTTCTGATTGATTAGAAGTGCATGTATTACTTATAATTAGTGAATTATCCATTTCTTAAATTTAGCACGTGTCCCAGCAGTATTTATAGAAAGATTTTTTTCAAAAGCTATCATGGTGTTAGGGAAATGATAAAAACATCAACAAGTTTCAAAGATAATTATTAGTCTCTCTCTCCATGAGACCCTAATTGCTGTTCTGAAATTTGTGGAAGCAACAGCTTCCTTCGTGAGTTCAGAATTATGTTCTGTGTGTTCTGTACAGGAGCCAGCATGTATCAGTGCAGTACTAAAAAGGCACTAGTACATTAATTTTTAATCAAATATTTCAAATGACATAAGAACTGAAATATGTTCTGATGCTACAAATATTCTGGAAAGGTTTATTTTATTAATTAAAGCAATTTTTTAAACATAGTGTCAAAAATTTGCTGCTTCCACTGTTTTAAAAACATAAAGAATTGAAAATTCAGGATGTTATGCACCATCGCCACTGATTCTCAGATGACCAGTAGAAATATAAGATATTTTAAAAAGTATTAGATACAACATTGCATGAAAGTGTCCAGATACAGACAGTAAGAATCAAACCATTTCTGTCTCTCTGGTTATGACTATTTTCTTGTGCCAAGACTCTTCCTTTATGAATATTCACAAGTTCAGCAATCAGTAGTCTGTTATTTTTCTATTTAATTTCTCCACTTTGTTCATTTGCAGCCTGATTTTTAGAGACTGTGAACATCTACAACTCCATTTGAAGTTATTGGGAGCTGTGAGTGGCTGACATTTTTAAAAATCACGGCTTTAATTTTCAGCTTGAAATTTAAATCCTTTTACATACTGATGATATTGAACATAATTTTTGACTACCTGTCCTGCTGTGGAAAGGAAGTTTATAATTTGATTATAGTTACAGTATTTTTTTTCATATCCAGAATTCTGTTATCCAGAACTCTCCAATAATCAGCATTTTAACGACAAGTAAATTTTAGTTATGTTCTCCATAAGTGTGGCACAGTGAAAGTAAATACAAAAGATGCAGTAAATGTAGCATAAGTTTATACTGTACAATACTACTGTTGTTGGTAAATAAAATACTCTGCATACATTTTTACATTTTACATTTTTGTTTGTTCATTAATACCTATTCTTGTTTTTCTTTTGTTTTATTCATTGTTAGGTATACTTCTCTATTATCTAGAATATTTCAATGTATGGGCTGCCGGATGTGACAGAGTTTATTGTGCTTTCATTCAGATATCTAATACACAGAGATTATATCTCTTGGGAAACACAGTCTTTAATTCACTAATCCACCTGTTTCCTCCCCTACTTCACCTTACATTTTTCTCCTTTTGCTACATCATTGGCACAAATCTTTGACAGTGAGCTCCCTTTATATTTTTTACATCTTATTCTGCTAAACTATTTAATATGGAATATGCACTATTACCCAAATTTAACTCTACCTCTACTAAACCTTACCAATAACTCTACCTTCCCTAACCCGATTATTGCAGTTTGCTCCCCTATGGCTTTCTTAAGACAAGCTCTTAAGGGTGCAGTACAGATAAAATGCCATTTTCCACCTTCTAACAGGCATGAAGGAGGACACAAGCACCATATCTTCACACAATTCCAGCAGCAGATTTCAGGGTCCATTTAATAATTGCTCCCATGTTTTACAAATGCTTCTGGGGATATACAGCATTTCACATATTGTTTCTCTGTCCTGGATATATGCCTTCCTCTTCACAAGTACTGGAGTAAGTTGCATCTAGGTGCCATAAATCTGATCTTCTACTTCATGTCAGTCTAAGTACCTATTGCCAGAAATTGAGTTAAAACTAAGAACAAAGGCATATCCATGTACCCTGTCTCATCTCTCTCAAAACCAAGTGGTTGATTTCCCCAATTGTCATGTGAACTCCATAACTACTGCTGCATGAGAGAAACTCACCATCATCCTATCCTGTGTTGTTCCTTTCTGAATCCCATGCTTCAGTGAACAAAAGCACAAAATTAACTGCTTTTTTCCTAAAACATGAAACGTTGCTGAGTAAACCACACAAAGTTAGCATCACTTCAGAAGACATGCAAATTTCAGAAATATTGTTCTGTATTTTAAAGACAGCAGAGGCCAGTTTAAATTTGCCATTCAAGGGCAAGTTTAATAGGGCATAAAACCCAAACATACTCAAAATCAGAATTATGTTGAAAAAAAAGTTGTTTTTTTCTCCAACAAAATTGTAGCAAAGCTAGTCCACCTTCACACATATCTTATTTTCTATCTTCATTCTCAATGAAAAATGAACATCAGACATGTAAAGAACTTGCCAGCTCCACAGATCATATGTACTATGAGCTCAACTGGTTCGCTAAATCTTACGTTTTAACATTCTGATTTATATTTACATTTTATTTTATTTCTTCAGTTAAACTAAAAATAGTGGCTCACATTTTTAATTTCAAAGACTTGTGTTGGAGTGAATTAAGAATGACCAATCAGCTCTTCTATTTAGGAGCTTTCTTAAAATCCATTGGGAGCCTCTTTTGCAAGAAAGTCCGGTAAAATATTGGTACTCTGAAAGTGGGCCCAGATTCTCACTGGTTTAGACATCTAATGCCGATTGAACTAAGCAATAAAGTATCATTGAAGATCTGGGCCTTTGTCATAATTAAACTGAATTATTTATACCTGTGCTTTGAGCCCTCAGTTCCTTCCCTCTCACATATGTTTTTCAGTAGATCTTTACTATGGCCTACCATGATGGAGGGAGGAGAAGTATGCACAGTGATGTTGTTATTTGAAAAGAAGGAGGTGGAGCTAAAATGGCAATTGTTAGGATGGAAGGAGAGTATGAGAAGAATAGTTGTAGGAAAAGAGAGGTAGTTTGATTATATGTAGTGACATTATTCAAAACAGGAAGAAACATAAGATTGCATTTGTGTAAAACATTTAAATATTAAATTAAGACCATAATAATGGCTGAATCTGTATATTGTGCTTGTCATTAGTCAATAACAGCTACTTCAAGGAAAATTATACAACTCTGATAACAAATAATTATTACTATGTGGAAGATTTCTTTCTTAGGTGAGTCCGTTATTGGTTGCCATTTTAGCTGAAACATATGGCTGGATATGTAAGTCAGCTTGCTGGGTGATTATATTTAATTAAAACCCTTAATTAAAACAGCGGGTATGAGACATTGAATGCTTTATGAAGAACTTGACTAGAATATTAGGGCATATCTGGTATTAGGAAGAACAGCTTTCAAAAACTGGGGGTCTTTTCAGAAGGTCCCGTCTTGACGCGCGGCACGCGATTTGAAAAGCCACACTTTTGAATCTCTGTGGCCGACATTATGTTAATCAGGCACTGCATATTCATTGCAGCACCTCATTAGCAGCTTTCAAACCTGCTCATTAACATGCACCTTCCAAAAGGAAGGGGCTTGTGTAGACCCAGCCATTGAGAACTAAACATGAATTCATATCTCAAATATTCACAAATATAATGCAAAATATGTTTTACCTGGCCAGTTAGTTTGTTTAATAGCTTCTTGTGAAGACCTTATCAAAATATTTTTAAAATTGCACACAACACATAGCTAAAAGCTCTCCATCTTCTTTCCATTAGGTTAATGATTTATTCCAAAAATTACAGTTAGAAATGAGTTCCAATTATTTTCACTTGTACAAATGTTAAACTAATCCAAGTCCATTTTCTTCAGATTTGTAGTTATGTAAGTGAAAGAACCAGGAAAACAACTTTCCTTTTTTTGATATGCTGGTTAGTGCCTATCAAATCATATTTCGGTTGAAAATGTCTCATCTCCAAAACTAGTTCCTTCATACAAAAGTCTTTGTGCTGGAGAATAAGGGGTGTGTGCAAAATAACTATTTTTCTCAGTCCTTTCATTTAACACCAAGAAAATGACAGGTCATCAGTAGCTGCATGACCTAATCAGCCAGCAACATTTGAAAACAACATGATAGACGGCAAAAGCAACATGATAGATGGCCTTGGCAAAAGAGGGGAATTGGACCATAAACTCCAGAATTCAGTCACTTGAAGTGACAGGCCATTTAAAAAGGGACTTCTAAAAGACAGAAATATCACTTGTAGACTAGGGGAAAGGAAAAGAAAACTACAAGCCTCTGCAGCCAAGTTAGCATTGGAGAATACCCCAACTTGCTGGAGTAAACAAGGACATACCATGTAAGATTGAATCCGCTGTCCACTGATGGATGAGACTGTAACATACAATAAAATTCCAAATAATGCCATCCAATCATATGCAATTTTGAAGTGGTGAATCAGGACATAACAAAATGTTTGAACAGATGGCTTCGGGAACAAAAAAGCAAAGAGCCACTCAAGAGGTCAAAGATACTTAGAAAAGCTGCCTGTCCCAGAAATTAAAATGTTGAAATAGAACTCCTGCAATAATTAACCATGGAGCATCCTACCACAACTGCCTCTTGCAGCTTAACCCACCACACAGCTACCTCATTGTCTTATAGCCCTTTATTCAGACTCAAGGCCAACTTCTTCCCCACTTTCAAACCCTCCAGCTTTCCTCCTAATTTCTTTATGACCTTAACTGTTTTCCAAAGGCCTTGAAAAGCCACAGGAAGCAAGAGTGGCGCAGGCCTACCATGTCAGGCAAAAGGTGGGAGAACAATTGATCACGTGCATGTCACACCTCAGTGGCAACAGATCTCTCATGTGCTATTCCTGTGGAAGATCTCTGAGTATCCTGCTGTCTGGAATATTTCTTTTAGTAAAACTAATCAAAAGTTTACATCAATTTTGTTTCATGACTTTGGTATCAAATAAGTCATCAATAATTCAAGTTTCTCATTTGTATTGTAACAAACTCCACAATTAACTGTTTTCTACTGTGACAGTTTCAATCATCAACAAAAGATATAAGCAATCTATTTATCATACATATTTATAATGGGAGAATTTACCAGCATTGTTCAAGTCCTTGAGGAGGCCCGGAGCATGGAATGCTCAGGACAATGGGTTGGATGGGGGAGGGGCGGTGCAGGAGTCAGGGCAGGAGACGTAAGGTACAGGACTATGGGTAGTGGGTGGTGGGATCAGGGGATGGGGTTGGGAAGTGGAGGAGGAGGCTCAGGACAGGGGCTTAGGAGGTGCTGGATTCAGGGAGCGGTTGAGGGATTAGGCCAGAGGACTCAGGCGAGGGGCCTGGACAAGATCTAGTGGGGCTCTTGGGGGCCTCCCTCAGTGGTGAGGGCTGTGCTTATCTTGCAGCAGTGGGTCTTGTGGTTCCTACGGCTGCAGTGGTCTGCCAGTGGTGACTACATGGGGCTCCTGGGGCCATGCTGGCCTGGCAGTGGTGGATGCACAGTGTGCTCAAGACCACACTGGTCCAGCAGTGGCAGCTGTTCTAGGATGTCCACAGAGATGAGGACTGTGCTGCCATCAGCCCCTCCACCATCCAGCACTGGGGCCAAGATTTGGGGGGCAATGGCTTGGTCTCCCCCTGTTGATTATGGGAGTCAACTATGTGGAAGGAGCAACAATGGACAGCACCAGCATGAGAATGTTATCCATGGGAAGAGGATGACAATATTTAGAGCCTCTCACCTAGTTGGCCACTCTCTTAATGGTGTGACTGTCCTTTTGTGTCCAGGCACTTCTTGCAGCCCTCTCTTTTTCTGTGTTACAGAAAATAATCCCATTCTGGGCACATCCCATTTTCCTGGCACAACAAGACCCATTCTTGCTTTAAGATCAGACAAGAGGCAGTTGCGCACCAAATTTTGTGGTCCAAACTCTTACATTTTGGGAGTTCTTGAACAAATGTACTCATTAATACACAAATGGGCGCAAAGACAGACAAATACACAAATATATACAGATCGGTATGAGCAGTTCATGCTCTTTATGTGTGATGTGATTTTTTTGAAATATCTTGACTTGGATTGACTCTGATCACACTGAAATTAATTTGACTAGGTTTCAACTGTGGGTGAAGTGCAGTTAGATATTTACATGACTCATAAGAAGTAGCCTGCAAACTGATAAGCATTTTATAGGTACAGTACAGAAAACCAACATGCACAAGAATTCCATGTTGGATATGTTTCAGTAACTGACACCTCTGGTGATTTAACAAAAATGGAATTTTTGCCAAACAAACAATCAAACAAAAATAAGCATGTGCATTTTTCCCTGCAGGGTAGATGGAAGGAAAAAGACATCACACACAGTAAGAAGTTGTACAAATTTGGTATGAAATGAAACACAAAATGCTTGTTAAATGATTGCATATTTTATAGTTATAATAAGCTGCCTGTGGGTGGGATATCAACAATAAGAATGAAATGAAGAGCCTAAGAGCAAGAATCTAACAGTATGAGCCTAAGCTGCTTCTTTAAATAATCCAGGCTCTTTAGATGGTATTTTTTGTTGTTTTTTCCTGATTTATTTTGTTTTTTTGAGGAGGAGAGGTATATTTCATAGCAAGTTTCACTGGCAAGATTCAAATAAGACTTTTTCAAGTAAAGCATTCTGAAAGCTGCACACACACACACACACACACACACACACACACAGAGCTGGTTTTAAAATATGAGAAAATTAATAAAAAGTCTTCCTCACTGAAAAAAAAAAGATTAAATAAAAAATAGTAGCAAGCATTAGAAAAATCATCTATTTTTGTTCAGAATTTTTTAAAAAGTGAAACATTTTGACCAAACTTATTTCATACACACACCCACACACAAACCCAAAACAGCTTTACCCATCTAAAATGCCGAGTGAAAGTCTATACTTATTAGTTCAAAACCTGACACTCCTACAAAGGTTTATATGTGGACTTATTGCTATTAACATTTCTGGCATTTTATCCCACCACCTCATTTCCTTGTGTGGTATTAGCTTGTTGTGCTGATGTCAAGCCACAAACTATTTGAGTTGACTAGCTTAGCAGTTATCACATGCTGGGTTCATGGTACTAAAGTGACTCAGCAAATGTAGGGTGATTGCTGTAGCTAGGACACAGGGCTAAGATGGCAATTTAGCTGCTCTGTACTGACGATATGACATGAAAGCAAATGCTTCTGTGGAGCTCGTTTGCCTGATTTCAAGACACAGATTATGTGTTTTCTGTGTGAATTCCTCTGGTTTGTTAGCCTGATGTCACAGACTACGCCTTTCTTAGATCACTAGCTCAGAAATTCCAGTTTGTTAAGCTGACTCTAAGGCACAGGCATCTGAAATTATTTGTGCAGCAACTTAACTTGGTGGAAGAACACTGAACATACATGGAAAAACTGAAATAGCATTCCTTGCCTAACCATCTAATATCAGGCTATTGGTTACTGTGATGCCGCTGTCTTGCTGGGCTGCTGTCTAGCAGTTAATTATTGAAATTAGCTCATTTGTGTTCATTTACTATGGATATGAGAAAAAAATGAAGCCATTGCTAAGTGATAAGGAAAGGTGACATTTGAGGATTATAAACTGTGCCTATTCTGCATGTGAGCCACATAGGGCAACAGTTTCTCTATAAAGTAGTCTTCTGACATGATCCAAGCACCCTTTGTTGAATGCTGTAGCTAGGAGAAATGAAACAAGGAAGCTAATGCTGATAAAAAAAAAGGGACTAGTGACTGAATGTTTCAGATGCTGCAGCAAGTGCAAATTCAGTGTATGACCTTCCCTAACATGGATGTCTCATGATGCTACAGGAAGGGCTTGTCCACACTACCTCCCTACTTCAAAGGGAGGATGATAAGTAGGGTGTTGGAAGTTTATTAATGAAGTGCTGCGCTGAATATGCAGCACTTCATAAAGCAAATTGCACACACACCCCCGCGGCAACTTCAAAGTTTTAAACTTCGAAGTTCTGGCTTGCATCTATCCGTGGCTCACCTGGCGGAACTTGGAAGTGCCCAGGGTACTTCGAAGTCACTTTACTCCTCAAAATTTTGGTGGGTGAGACACAGCTAGACATGAGCTGGCACTTCAAAGTTTAAAACTTTGAAGTTGCCACAGGTGGTAATTTGCTTAATGAAGTGTTGCATATGCACACGGGCGTGCCCTCATGCAACACCCAGAACCTGCACTTGTGGACAGCACTGTGAGCTGCATATTCATGGGGAGTTGTCTCGGGAATGGGACAGCCATGTCTGGGAAAATCCCCCGCCCACTAGCCCATTCTCTGGGAGCTGAGGGAGTGGGCACAGCCCTCTGCGCTCATCTGTGGGTCAGATGTGCCATGTTCCCCTACCCAGCCAGCCTTGTAGCCACACAACCTGAGGGCCAAGCAAAACCCACCCACCACATTAGTAGAGGGATTGCTGCTATCTGAACCCCCATTGGAGCCCAGGGTGCACCCTCTCCAGGACCCCCCATATACCCATGTCCCCATCCTAATCCCATGCTGTCCCCAGTGTAGATTGGGTACCCTTGTGCATAGGTGGGAGAGAATGGTACAGCCAAACAAAGGTGTGCCTGCATCAGTGACATCATTAATTTTTTACAAAGAGCTCTCTAAGTCATCTACGTTACTCGGTGCTCTGAAATGGTTATCACAGCAAGATATGTAAACCTTGTTCAAGTAACCAGCACCATCATGTCCCTCAAGTCTGGGGGTGTGGGGTGAGAGGAGGATGGGCGGGGAGGCATGGTGGGGGGCAAAGTAATGAAGTGCCCATCAGCCATGAGGATCCATCCTCAAATGCCTGGGAACCACTCACAGGACCTCACAGATGAACTCCATCCAGCAAGGATCACAAAATGTGGAGTGCCATGAGGCCTGGAGGCAGAGGGCTGCCTTGAGCTACGTCTACACGTGAAGCCTACATCGAAGTAGCTTATTTCGATTTGGAGACATCGAAATAGGCTATTTCTATGAATAACTTCTACATGTCCTCCAGGGATGGTAAAGTCGATGTTCAACTTCGAAGTTGAGCAGCACCACATCGAAATAGGCGCTGCGAGGGAACGTCTACACGCCAAAGTAGCATACATCGAAATAGGAATGCTAGGCACAGCTGCAGACAGGGTCACAGGGCGGACTAGCGCTTCCGGGGCAACAGCTAGCCGCTCCCTTAAAGGGCTCCTCCCAGACACACTCAGCTTGCACAGCACGCGGTCTGAGGAGCCATAGGCACACAGACCCCGGGCGATGCAGGTATGGACCCCCAGCAGCAGCAGCAGCAGCAGCAGCAGCCAGAGGTCCACCCAGCCCTCCCGGCAGGAGCAGGGCTCGCCCTGATCCATGCCATGCGGGAGGCAGCTGAGCACCTCCTTGCTACACAGGAGGAGGACCTGCCCCCAGGGCAGCAGGGCTCAACCCCCAACCCTGCAGCACCCCGCCCCCACCCCCGCCTCACACGCCGCCGCCTGTGGAGCTACCCCACCAGCACCGACTGGTGGCAGCGGCTGGTGCTTGAGGAGTGGGACGATGAGCGTTGGCTCAGGAGCTTCAGGATGAGCCGGCAGACATTTATGGAGCTGTGCCAGTGGCTCACCCCCGCACTCAGGCACCAGGACACTGCCATGCGGCGCGCCCTCCCTGTGGAGAAACGGGTCGGCATCGCTGTCTGGAAGCTGTCCCGGGCCCCACGCCCCTAAAGTCCAGCACTGGGGGTGGGCGGCCGGGAGCCCCGCCTCGGCTGCAGCCCTGTCCGGGGCTGGCTGGGGGCTGGGTGGACTGGAAGATATGATCGGCAAGTCTCAGCTGGCCCCAGGTGTCCCTCGGCGCTCCGGCCCTTGGTGGTGGGTGGCGGGGCGACGGCGGACGGGACGGTGATGTGCGGAGCAGCAGGTGGTGCGGCGGGTGGAGCAGGCAGGGCGGGTGCTGCGGCGGCCGGCGTAGCATGGGGGGCCAGGTAGTCCACCAGACGGTTGAATGTCTCCATGTAGGCCCCCCATGCCTCTTGGCGCCAGGCCAGTGCCCGCTTCTGCAGGTCCAGGCGGCGTTGGTCCACCCGCAGGCGCTACTCTGTGACCTCCAGCTGCCGACGATGGATGGCCAGCAGCTGGGGGTCCATCGCCGTCAGGTGCTGTTGCGGGGTCCGCCGTCTAGCCCGCCGTGGGGCCAGTCGGTCCTCCGCCGAGGGGCTTGCCTGGAGCGATGGCCCCGGAGGGGATTCCAGGACCACTGATGCCTCGCTGGCGCTCTCTTCCAGTCCTTCCGATGGTGCAGCTGCGGAACACAGGAGGAGGCGGGGAAGAAGAATGGAGACAGGCGTTAGTGTGGGCCCCGAGCCGTGACCCTTCTCCCCCCACCCCTGTGCTACAGGTTCCCCATCCCCGTCCCCGGGAGATGCTACTGTGATGGATGGGGTTCAGGGGTCCCCCTGCACTGCACCCCGTCCCCTGGCGGGAGTGACTCTCACTTCACTCAGCAGGGTCTGACAGGAGAGGTTTCTTAGGCCACAGATGCCCGGTTTCTCTCAGGAGTGAGCACACAGCAGTCAGAGACAGTCCTTCCAACCCATCCTGGGGAGAAGACCCCAAGGGGTGCCCCTCTAGGGTGTGTCTTTCCCCCTCCTCAGGCTGGCTGCCTTCCAGTTCTCTCTTCCCCTAGCCTCTACCTGCGGCCCCCGCCCTCATTCAAAGCCAGCTCGGCTCCTCCCTCCTCTTTGTTCAGGGCAGAGATGTCACCTGCCAGCTGTAGCCCCAGGATCATCCTTTGCCCCTGGGAGCCATTCAGCTTGTTGCTCATATCTAGCCTGAGTCTCCCTTTTGTACTCCCCCAACTCCATCACATGCTGCTGCTGCGGGCTGTCCCACCCCCTCCTCCTGGGGGACCCTCGAGGTTCTGCTCCCCCCTGCCCCGGTGATGGGGCATGGCACTGTCATGCGGGGGCGGGGGGTAGCAGGGGCTGATGCACTGCTGTGAGGGACATGGCCCTGGTGTCCTTGGGGCCATGGCCATGTGAGCATGTGGGGGGCCCTGGACACATATCTCTTACCCCCGCCCCTCAAGCCCTGGGGTGTCCACTAGAGGGGGGTACCTACCTGTCGGTCCGCTCCCACGGTCCGGAGATCCCCGGGGGGCGGAGGCCCTGCTGCTGCTGCGGGATGGCACAAGGAGGATCTGCAGCCCGGATTCTGCAGAGCAGGAGCCCCCCCCCCTCCTCCTCCTCCTCCTCCTGCCACGATGTCCCGGGGGTGGCCTCCGGGGGGGGCCCCCGGGGTGCGGGTCTTGCCTCCGGGTCGGACTCTGGCTGCAGGGCCTGCTGGGGCTCGTCAGCCGAGGTATCAAGGGTGGCCGGAGGGGAGGAGGTGTGCCGGGGGCCCAGGATGTCCCTGAGCTCCCTGTAAAAGGGGCAAGTGACAGGGGCGGCCCCAGATTGGCTGGCCACATCGTAGGCCTGGGTGTAACCCTGCTGCAGCTCCTTAACCTTACTCCTGACATGGTCAAGAGTGCGGGCAGGGTGACCCCGGGCGGCCCGGCCCTCGGCCAGCCGAGCAAACGCATCCGCGTTCCGCCTCTTGCTCCCCATCACCTGGAGCACCTCCTCCTCACTCCAGAGCCCCAGCAGGTCCCGCAGCTCGGCCTCTGTCCAGGAGGGGCCCCGCTGCTGCTTCCCAGCCTGGCTGCTGGGCTGGCTGGCCTGGCTGCTCTGGCTCCCCTTGGGGGGGTCCCCTTGGGGGCGCTAGGGGGGCTGCCGGGCAGCCATCGCAGGTGCTGGCCCTGTTCTGAGTGGCTGAGGGAAGTGCAGGCTGGCCGCGTGTCTAGGCTGCCGCCTGCATGTTCCCTCAGCTTCCTGCACAGGAAGGGAAGGGGAGGGGACCTTTAAGGGGCCGCTCCACGCGGCCACCATTGAGCTGAGGGACTGGAGAGAGCGTTTCTCAACCCCTCAGCTGATGGCTGCCATGGAGGACCCCGCAATTTTGACGTTGCAGGACGCACAACAACTACACGGTCCCTACTTCGACGTTCAATGTCGAAGTAGGGCGCTATTCCTATCTCCTGATGAGGATAGCGACTTCGACGTCTCGCCGCCTAACGTCGAAGTTAACTTCGAAATAGCACCCAACACGTGTAGCCGTGATGGGCATTATTTTGAAGTTAGTGCCGCTACTTCGAAGTAGTGTGCACGTGTAGACACGGCTTTGGACTCCTCGGAACCAGGTAAGGTCTTGTCCAGTCAGGCCTGGGGCAAGGGGGCCTTTCCTTGATGAGGTTTTGCAGGATGCAGCAGGTCACCACGAACTGCAGGACATCCTTCACCCCCATGTTCACGCATGTCAGGAGGCTCCAGAATCTCACCTGCAAGTGAGTAAATGAACACTCCACAGGGGAAAGGGCACACACCAGGCAGCTATTGAAGAGCCCCTGGGAGGGATCAGGCACCTGTGTAGGGCCCCATCTGCCACAACAGTAGGGGGTAGCCAAGGCCACCCACCACACAGGGGAATGCTCACCTCCCCAACTATTTGCTCACGCTGCTGGATGTAAGTCTTGGTCTTCATCCTGTGGTACAGGCTGGAGGTCCAAAACACGTGCACCTTATGGGTTGAACCCAGGCTACCCACTCAGATATCCATAAAGTGCCTAGAGCATGAAGGCCTGGTACCCCTTACTGTTGAGGAATCAGCCACTGCTGTGTTTCTGGGCCTTCATGGTGATATGCGTGCCATTGATCACCCCAAAGTAGTGGGTAAAGCTGAGGGTGGCAAATCCCACAAGGGCTTCATCCAGGTCCCCGATGGGTGCCAGCCTCCAGACTAGAACACGGTTGATCGTTCTGATGACCTGTGGAGAATGGAGAGTGGCCAAGCTTGTGGTTGTGAATGAGGTTGCCCCTGCCCACTGCCAGCCACACCGTCTCTCCCCGCTTGATCCCCCAGACTCCCAATGGGGCAGCCCCTCTGGCAGGGGGCCTGTGTAGGCTTGGGATGTCCCAGTTCCCTCAGGGCTGGACTTCCCAGTCTCCCAGGCCCAAACCTAGTGCCTGCAGACCCCAAGGATCCCCCTTGCCTGGCAGCCCTCTCCCCATGCCAGGCTGTGGCACAGAGTGTGTCTTACCTGGAGGATAGTGAATCCAACAGTCACCTTGCCCACCCCAACCTGTTGCCCAGTAGATCAATATTGTCCAGAGTGGTAAATTTCCAGAGGGCTATGGCCACGTGCTTCTCCACAGGTAGGGCTGGCTGCATCCACGGGTGCTGGTGTCAAAGGGTGGAGGTGAGGCAGATGCTGAGCTCCTTGTAAGTGTCCCTCTTCATCTTGAAGCTCTGCAGCAGCGTGCACCATCCCACTTGATCAGGACCCCCCAATCCTACCATTCAGTATTGACAGGATGGGTCCAGACCAGCAAGATGGACCAGGAAGGCCTCAGTGGGGAGTGTGGTGGATTGAGGCCCCAGGAATGGAGTGTCCAGCTCTGTTGGAGATGGAGGAAGACCGCCAGCAGGGTGGTCAGTAGGTGTACCAGGGTGATGCTAGGGGGTCCTAGCTGCTGTGAGTCCATGTCTCTTGCAAGTAAGGGTCAGAAACAGACACAGACTCAGCTTCATTGTGAAAAGCTCAGCGGGCCTCAGCAGCATGTGCAGGGAGAGGGTGTATGGCGGGTGCCCTTTAAGAAATCACATGGCTGGCATGCCCAGAAGTGCTTTCCAGCCATGCGACCCAGTCTGCAACATTACCGGGGCTGTTCTTTTGAAAGAGGGCACATGGCTTTGTGGACACACTCTTCCAAAAGCACGAATAGCTCTTTCAGGTCTCTTTTGATGAGTAGATCCTTCCAGATGATTGCTGTAGTGTAGATGTGGCCATGATGTATTGAGAAAGGTTGATTATTTCATCTGCAGTCAATGCACACAAAGTTATGTAGACAATGGCATTGCTCGGACTCTCTGGACACGGGCTCTGCTTTTGAATTGTGTGCTAAGGGCTGACATAAACATAGCCACACATGGAATAATATGAAAGCAGATAAGGTTCTTTAAAGCTATTCCTTCATTCATGGCCTAATATCATTTCACCTAAGTAACATTACACAGCTCAGAAAGACTATTCATGTGTGCGAAATCACTCATATATGTTTGCAGCAATGGGGCTCAATGCAATTTGGAGTTTCACAGACCATTTCCCCAGCTTCCAGAGGCAATTACCCTGGTATGATATTTCAAACTATGCATTTTGTCATAAATTATTCAGGGTGAATAATGGACAAGATTGGCTGTTCCATATTGTGCATTTGATTTTTGCACACTCTTCAATAAACAAATAAGAAAAGACAAAAATCTTTTCTTTGGACATTAGTCGGGCTGCTATGCCAGGAGTAGCATGAAAAAGCACCTACTACAGAGTCACATAAAACCTGGTGCAGTCTTTCCCACATTTTCTGCCTGCTGGTCATGGGTCTGAAAATCATTTATGCAAAACAAATTACATTTTGTTCAGAATGAGGCTTGGAATATGAAGTGGTAAAAGAATCTGATTTGTCTAGTGTAGGAGTTCTTTTTTTCACCATGGAGGTGCAGGACACTCACAGCATCCTTTTTACTTCCAATCTACTTCCCAGTTTCACTACTTAATTTTTATGTATTTTATTTCTTTTGCTTTGAATGAATTAATGTATTACTGCTGGGATTCTTTTTTTTTTCTTTTTTAATAGAGGATTAACATGTAAATATTTCTTTTAATAAGTGAATTCAGAGAAAATGAAAATGGGATTTTAAATATGTAAAGGTTTGGTGGGAAAGTAGGTTAGAAGAAGCACATTTCTTCACAAAACCCATTGAATTGCATAAAGCATGATGGTACTGACAAAAGAGATTTCAAAACCCAGCACAGTTTGAGGTTTTGTGCATATATTGAAATATTTTGCTCAAGAGAGCAAATCCTTATTTAACTAAGTTGCTGGTTGATTTGTTTTCAAGATTTAGGGTATAAGACAAAACTTAGTTATCTAATAAAAGGGAAGTCTGCTTGCAACAGAGGTACTCCAAGAAGTATAGAGATGCTTCATTTCCTGCAGACTCCTCGTGTCATCTGTGGTTTCGTGTGATATACTTTCTTCTTGAAGCTGAAAGAACAAAGCCTACAGTGGGGCAGTTGGAGGCTCCTCACTGAGTTATTTTAGCTGCCTTGAAAAAGAGCTAAATTTCCTATATGGTCTCCCACCCCAGTATAAATAGCCTAGGAGAAATTTTCTTTACACAATAAAGGATTAATCTTGGCACTACTTGTTATAAGGATACTATAAGGAAAAAGATAAAACTAAGAAACTAAATGGGCAAAAGGATATGAACTCAGAAGGTATGGCAGAAGATTTTCAACTGGTGTAAACTGGAATTGCTGTATTGAAGTCAGTAGAGTTATGCAGGCATACACGATCTGAGGAGATGGCACAAGGAATGATTCTTGCCAAACTCATAGTAGTGACTTCATACTCATCCATCCAAAGCACCTAACAAGACATCTTTGTTTATTACATAGTTTATTAAGTGAATTATGCACATATGGATGGCACAGCCTAACTTCACAACAGGTGTTGGGTAAAGCAACGAAAAGTTGAGTAATCTCAAAGTGAATTACCCACTGAAAAAAGCCAAGGTGCCTCTCAGGCAAGGTACTTTACTGAATACACTAACCTCACTTAAAATTTGTACTTGATGTTTTTCTGTTTGTAATTCTTATGGCACTTATAAACATTGAACAAGCATTATTACACTTAGGCTGGGTCTACACTTGCCCCCAACTTTGAAGGGGGCATGGTAATCAGGGTGAGGGGAGGTTACTAATAAAGTGCTGTGGTGAATATGTAGCACTTTGTTAGGCTAATTCTGCCCCATGACAACTCAGAAGAGTCAAACTTTGAAGTGCCATCATGCGTGTAGCCGCAGGCACTTCAAAGTGCCTTTACTCATTAAAATGTTGGCTACACCTCCTGCAGGGGAGAATTAGCCTAATGAAGTGCTGTATATTTACCGCAGCACTTCATATCTCCCATCACCCTGATTACCATGCCCCTTTCGAAGTTGAGGGCAGGTGTAGACAATCCCTTAGTGTACAATTATAAAAGACAATTTGTACCAGAATACTGTGTTCAAGAGAAAGTTTACCCATTGACAAATGAAGGTTATATTTTTGATCTGTCACAAGCTTCCTACGTAGCCTTTGCCAAGTTGTATTTATTTATTTATTTATTTATTTATTTAATTCTTTGGGCCAGACCATCATTTCAAGTATTAACAATATGCTAATTTATACAAGAGAAGTATCTGTCCCAGTTATTCAATTCCTCAGTCACCTCATGTGGCAAAGGAGCTGTGAACAGTCTGTGTAGGCCAAGAGGACATTTGAAAGACTGTTTATAATGAGGTGGATGGTGCAGGAATCTTTTTGCCAGATCTCAGTGTTTCCTTTCACTTTTGAAGACTGGTCCTGAGTGGTTCAGAGGTCAATATAATAAATAAAATGCTAAAATATGTTTCCCTTCCCCAACTCCTTGAACATCAGGGAAAGACAGACTATTTTCAAGAAACTATAAAAAAGGCGTATGAACTCACGCAGAGCATGTCTGCATTGTTAAAGAAAAACAGTCAAGAATGGAATGAACTACACTTGTCGGCTGTATTGTACATCTACGACAAGAGTTAAAGCCTGACAGCTGCACAGTTTATCCACAGCTGTTGTTATCTGAATCTTTGAACAACATCTATTTTCTCTCAAACATTTACAGCTGCAGACAGAATTGATCAAAATTACCGCAGCGTAGAACACCAGGAGTATAATAGCTCTGTAGTTTTAAGCCATGCATAAGGAAACGTATTCGAGAAATAATTCTTCACATAATGCTTAAGACAGCCCAGATGTCCATGTCTGAAATAGCACGACATGATTAAGACGAAAGTGCTGACAGAAGCAGAGTAGACGTAGTACCTAATAATGCAGAAAAACCATGTAGAGGAGGTTAAACTGGCACCTTTTGGGGAGGAGAACACATGCAAATAGAATGTGTCAGCACCTGCATAGTTTTCCTAAGCACTAAAGGAGCAAAGTTATGGTTTGTTGGGGCTGTCACAGTAAACTGAAGGAAATGAAGCTTGACTATCGTAAGATGGTAGGTGCTGAAATTGCACTCGTAATTTTATGAAAAATATCGGAGGTGTAGCTATGTTAGTCTATATTTCCAAAAACAACAAGAAGTCGTGTGACACCTTATAGACTAAAATATTTTGGAGCATATGCTTTCATGGGCAAAGACCCACTTCGTCAGATGCTCAAGTCTTTGCCAACGAAAGCTTAAGCTCAAAAATATCTTTTAGTCAATAAGGTGCCACAGGACTTCTTGTTGTTTATGAAAAATGTTTGGTATTGATTCAGTAGCTGTCAAACCTTCACCTTTATACAAGGTTCCGTCCCCGCTATTTCACCCATATTTTTACTCAGTGACAGCAGATCTACTTCAGAGATTCAGCAGGTTTTCCAAGGATTACATAGCTCTCTCCTACATTGAAGGATTACAGTCATATGGGGTACTGACTTCTGACCTGCGAAATGTAATAAGCAGTGATGTTAAGAATCCAGCAATTTCAGCAGCTGTTTGCTTTCTGATTTGTGGGACAATTATTTGTGGTTTCCCTGAAAACTACTTGTGGAGGTAAGCCTCTGCCCAGAAATCCCTTTCCCATATGAAAAGTGGGCCCAGACACAACGACGACATAGTATATTTCTTCTTTTCAGTCCCACAGAATAGGAGCAGGTTAGGCCTGGGGAGACAAAGCACCTGCGTTCAGCAGATATTGAAGCAGAAGTCTAATGCTGTCTATATTTTGTTTCTTCACTGAAGGCCATGTCTACACTACACAATAACGGACTTTGAAATTGTGCATCCACACACGCAAATCCCCAAGCCCTTATTTCAATATAGCGTCTCAGTACTTCAAAAGGAAGCGTCTACACTCTTATGCCCTAATTTCAAATAAGAGGCCAGAAAATGCCATGGACAGGGGTCACATGGCTGACAAGCCCTTCCAAGAGTTACAGCCAGCCACTCTCTTAAAGGGCCCCTCCCAAAACCCCTCAACCTGCAAGTGCTCAGGGCTGCCAGGCTGTACACAGCACAGCACACCCTTTGCACACAGCAGAGCCACTGCGGACTCCATCATGGATCCTCAGCAGCTCCCCAAGGGGGATTTCCTCCAGGCTGTGGACAGACTGCTGGCAGCGCTGCTGCTGACCATCCTCCAGCAGCAGCACAAGGCCAGCTGCATAGCTCCACTCCTGCAGGCCCTCTTCCAGGGGCAGTGGAAATACACACTATTTCAAAGTTAAACTTTGAAATAGGGCACTACTCCATTCCTGGGAATAGAGGAAAGACTTTGAAGTTGGGCTCCCTTATTTGAAGTTAATTTTGAAATAAGGCAAAATGCGCGTAGATGCTCCATGCTCTATTTCTAAATAAGCACTAACTTCAAAGTCAAACTTAACTTCAAAGTTAATTTCAAAGTTTATTGCTAGTGTAGACAAAGCCTAAGTCTCTCATCCTCCATCACCTTTGTAAACACGGTGCCAGAGAGGAATCACCAGATGGTCCTGACTTCCCACTGACACTTTAGGTGCTATGCAACAAAAGTATTGCCCTAGACTAGAACACAGAAAACCCAGATTCATTTATCTTTTCTCCCACAGACTACTTGTTTGACCTTGGCAAGTTACTTACATTCTCTGTCCCAGACATTAAGAAGCACTGAGGCACCTAGCTCCAATTGAAATATGGAACTCCATGCCTCAGTTCTCCATCTGTGAAAATGGTGATAAAAGCCCTCTCATATTTCACCAGGGTCTTAATAGATCAATACTATTGTTTTCTGAGGTAGCAACTAAGTGAACTAATGTTAAAATGCTTAACCCAAAGACCACCTCTATCTGAGGTGGTCCATAATCTCACTAAGTGGCTGATATAAAAATTGCATGATGAATTATAGTCTTCCAAGGTTTTAACATTAGTTTGCAAGTAAATGTTATGGTAAATGATGGCATCAGTTTTGGATTATACACTACTCCTTTGCACAGAATGTGTTAAGTAACAGACCTTGATCTCTGCCTTTGGCTCTAGAGTCAATTATTGGAATAGGATTATTCCTTGAGAAATGTACTTTGGTGATATGAAAGATGCCCAAAAAAAAAGATTGTCTTGCAAGTTGTTTTGAACACCTCTGTTCAAGGATGCTGCATGTATGCAAATAAAACATGTCAAACTTAGTATATACCAAGCTGCACATAACTAGTTTCTCCTCTAGTGTGAAGCCAAACTGCAGGATACCAGCTATCTGCTACCTTGCTTGACAGAGTATGTGCTCAGCTATTATGGAAATGGGAGTCACATGAATACCCAAGACAGACAGGTGTCTACACTGTTCATGTACACACTATATAGTCACTTACATTAGTGTAAGAAAAGAAAACATCTTCCTCTGCTTTAATGGAACAGGAGGAAAGCCTTCTTGTCTCAAATACAATGTTTATTTTTATTTTTGTCTTATCACTCTGTCTCCAGTTTTCCAAGGGTCTACTTGTTTGCTCCAACAATATATCTAATATTTTATATGATATATATAAAATAATCTCCTTACTCAGCTTCTATGGATATCCAGGTAGATGTGAACTGGAGACTTATCAAGAAAATACTTATTTGTGATTTGTCCTTGACAAATGATTTACCTGAACCATAATGAATAGTAAAGACTGTTGCTCACTCAGAATACTTTTATTATAAATGCAGCATAAAAGAATCATATTCAGCCATGTTTTTTCCCCACATCTCTAAAATAAGGATTGTGTACCTTTGTCTTTTACAATAGAGTTAGTAGCTGCAAAGAGGTTTAATCTCTCTCTTACTTGACTGTTACATACAATAAGCAATGAGAGCAAACATGAAACTGATGGAATGTTTCAGGACACTCACAGGAGTGCAGACAAGGAGGTATGCTAATCACCAGATAAGTACAACTTCCTAGTGGAAGCAGGAGTACATGTATTCCAGAAATATGATATCAGAGGAATCATGTTATATAGTAGAATATTATATTATGATTGCCAGAGAATAAATGAAAAGGTAAAGCAGAAAATTCAGCACAGAGAAAACAAAAATATGGTATTTGGAAGACAAGCAAAAGTAGTAAAGATTGACATTAGAGACACAGAATTTAAGCAATTGGGGAAAAGAGTGTCACCGTGGAAAACTAGTATGATAGAATCACAGAATACTAGAAATGGAAGAGACCTGGAAATGTCATCAGGTTTAGTTCCCCGCCCTCATGGTATGAACAAGTACCCTGTTAGATGTTTAACTAATCTGTCCTTAAATATCTCCAATTATGAAGATTCTACACCGTTGGCTATTTATGCCAGTATTTAACCACCCTGACTGCTAAGAATTTTTCCCAATGTCCAACTGAAACTTCCCTTGATACTATTTAAGCTCATTGCTTCTTGTCCTATCATCAGAAGCTAAGGAGAACAATTTTTCTCCCTCCTCCTTGTACCCTCCAAGTACCCTTTTAGGTACTCAAAAGCTACTATCATGTCCTCTCTCACCCTTCTCTTTTCCAAATTAAACAAATACAGTTCTTTTAATCTTCTGTCAATAGGTCATATTTGCTAGACCCTTCATCATTTTAATTGTTTTTCTCTGGACCCTCTTCAATTTCTCCACATCTTTCCTAAAATGTGGTACCCAGAACTAGATACAGTACTCCAGTTGAGGTCTATTCTGCATAGTAAAGCAGAATTACTTCTTGTGTCCTGCCCACCACATGCCTGTTAATACATCCCAGAATCATGTTTGCTTTTTTGCAACAATGTAACTCTAATGACTCATGCTCAGCTTGTTGTCCACCATGACCCCTATATCCCTTTCTGTAGTACTTCTTCCTAGGGAAAAAATTCCCATTGTGTATGTGTAAAACTGATTGTTCCTCCCTAAGTGGAGTACTTTGCTTTTGTCCTTAGAGATTTTTATCCTTTCTTCCTCATATAATTTCTCCAGTTTGTCCAGATAATTTTGAATTCTGACCCTATCCTCCAAAGCACTTTCAATCTCTCCCAGATTGATATTATCTGTAAACTTGAAAAGCATACTCTCCATGACTTACTTGAGGTCATCTACAAGTCTCCACTTCACTATGTCTTGAGACATAACTTCTAGCTGACTCCAGAGGTACCTCAGATGTTGTTCTTCAGTCTCCCTAGATCTTCTGCACATTGTCCAAGACCTTTCCTTTGTCTTTTCCTTGTGGGTTCCACATGACAGCTTGATGAACTATGATGGGTGATGGTTTTCTGAGACCGTGGCCTAGCCATCCCCACTTTCTTCTCTTGATTTCAATGTCAGTTGGTTCTTGTCCTGCTCTGTTCCAAACCTCCTCATTTGTGACTAAGTCTTGTCATTTGATGTGAAGGATGTACCTCATGCAACTATTTATGAATGTCTGTAGTTTGTGATTTGATGAGTTTTTAGTACAACAGGTCTCACATCCAAACAAGAGCACACTCTTTGCATTTGTGTTGAAGATCCACAGTTTCATCTTCTCGGATATTATTTGTAAACTCCATATGGGACAAAGAGTCTTGAGTGCAGCTGTTGCATTTCCTATCCTGTCAGTGATATCTGTGTCTGTTCCTCTGTCTGTGCACATAATACTCCCAGAGTAGGTGAAGTTCTCCGCATCTTCCAGGTCACTACCTTCAATTGTGGTGGTCGTGTTGCTGGACTGGTCTATCTTCATTGCCTAGGTCATTCCCTTGTTAATACTCAATCCATTCATTGAGCAGTTTTGTCACATGTTGAAACCTTTTCTTCCATGATGTCATGTTGTTGTGAAAGAAGGTTGACATCATCAGCAAAATCAATGCCATTATCTAAATCATTGATGAAGATATTGAACAGAACTGGCCCCAAAACTGACCTCTGTGGAACCCTACTTGTTATTCCCCTCCAACATGACTGTGAAACATTAATAACTACTCTTTATAAATGATTATCCAACCAGTTATGTACCCACCTGGTAGTAGTCCCATCTAGATTGCATTTCCAAAGTTTAGAAGGTCATGAAATACTGTGTCAAATGCCTTTCTGAAGTCCCAGAATACTACACCCACTGCTTCCCCTTTATCCTCAAGGCTTGTTATCCTAGCAAAATAACTATCAAGTTGTTTTGACAAATCCATGCTGACCGTTACATATCACCTTATCTTCCAGATGTTTGCAGATGGATTCTTCAATTATTTGTTCCATCATCATTCCTGACATTGAAAGAACGAGAAGTGAAAAAAAAAAAGGTGACCTAAAACATATCTGAATAGCCATTACTGCATTTGTAAAACTCTACAAGAGCTGACAGGGTAAAAACATTTCAATAACAGCAACAGTTAGCATCTATACTGCTGCATTGGTTGGAAAGATTAAATATGAGAAAAGTTGGTGAATTGGAGATATCAACTGTGGAAACGAACTGTCTCAGGGGATGCTGAGAGTATAAAAACTGGAGAAACTAGGAAGAAATAAGGCTCGAGCAAGAAAGATGGTTTTGGTGGCTTGGACATACATGAGGAATGGACCCAGAAAGGACAGGATATGTGAAAATACATACTATAGCAAAAAGGAACTAGAAATAGAAGATAACTAGGGAAGTATTGTGAAGACATGGATAAGACTGCCAAAGAACAAAAAGGTTTAAAGATTAATGAAGCTGTAACAGTGGTACAAAACAGAAAATGAGGTGGAGAACTCAGCTGACCCCAGTGTCACGACTTTGATGATGGATTAGAATCAAAGAAAAAGAAAAGAAAAATTATACACCCTTAAGGTGAGCTTGTTGATTTATCTAGTTTTTGTAAACTGAAATAGTTTATTCTTTGATTCAGTAGCTATTCAGGTTAATTTTGATCACTGCAATACATTTTAACCACTAATTCATTCATACCTTTTCTTGAAATACAGTATGAACTTTAACATTAGCCATTAGAATTCAATAGATTATAGGAAATTATGCAATATTAATGGAAAATGTTATATTAATTACATTGAGGAGTCATAAAATTCAGTTCTGCAGATGTAGCAATGACATTGTTAAAAGTCATACTCAGAAAATGCTAGAAAGCTCTTTCATGTAATTTAGAATAAAACAAATTAAATAAATGTTTGAACACAAATTGGGGAGTGAGACTGCTTTTTATATGATGAACATTTGCCCAGAATTCCACATCTGAGGTATGTTTTTGCTCAAAAACTTTGCTGCAGGAAGAACAATAAACAGGCATGGGTAACCCTAGACTAATTCCTTCACATAAATTGAAGTCTGTTTTCCTGAATTTTTTTTTCCAGAGAGCATGTCTCTTTGAATAACTAAGATATTCCATCTATTTTACACTTATAGGTAAGTGTAAATATGTTTAGTTGAAGCATGAAATATGTTTAGATAATTAATAAAACACACGGCAGTATTTGTCTATTCACCTTCATAGTTTCCGTTTCTTGGCTTTTTCATCAAGATGGCAGTCTGGGAATAAAGCTGGTTACTAGGAATAGTTATAAACCTGCTTTTGAGAAATTCATTGTAATTGAATAAGTATAATATTAATTCCAAACAAGGTATATTCATTAATGGAAGGAAATCTTAATAACCAGATAGTGATATAAATGTAATATAAATGTAAATATGAAATTTTTTTACATGGTGCAAGTAATCCAGTTTGCATTTGATAGGGGCATTTGTAAAGTAGATACATCAGTAGGATGCTACCTGTCCTGCAATTTCTCTGTTTTATACATAGGTTTAACAAAATGCACTTGATAAGTACCATTGACTGTTCATGTCTGTATAATTATCATGTGTACAGGACTTCGGACAATATTGACTTAAAAGAATACCGTTTTCAGAGCATTATTTATTTACTGAGAAGGGGATTTCTAAAAGAAACACAGGAAAAATAGGTACCTAACTCCTTTGAGTCTTCTTTCAAAATCACTGCCCAAAAGATTCAGTTCTGACATTTAAACATATTTGATAAGAGAAGCAAGGTTTATTTTAAAAAATTGTCTTCTAAGACTACAAGACTACCCACTCACTTGCTAGTTGCAAAACTAATTGGATCAGGAATAAGAGCTAATATAATAAAATAATTTAATGTTGTGTTGAAATAGGGAAAAATATGAATTGTTTCCAGTGTTTGTGTACTGCAAGATACTTGGGGGCAGATTATTCTAAAAATGCAAATAAAATTCATGCAAAATCTAATATTCACCCTTTATTTAATGAACTCAAAATAACTGCACTATAAATGTGAATTTTACTTAAAGGATTTTCACAGCTGATATACGCTTTAGTGAAAAGATACTGCTATCTTTGGCTTCAATCCTGCAACTCTTACTGCTACTGAATAATATTCACTGGTGCCAGGGATTTTTTATCCCTAGGACATTATCGCCCCTGTGTGTCAGGGGAAACAAGCCTCTGGCACTGTAAAATCAATGCAGGTACATGGAAAATCTAAAGTCTCACAGGCTGCCATTTAGCAGCCCCCTTCAACGGTCACTATGAGGCAGTTGGTTTCCCCAGTAACCTGAACTCATGAATAATTCATAAAGCCAGGTTTAAAATAGAGTCCTCCGATTGGCCGAGGGTAAAGGGTTTCCAGAACCTTCGGCCGAGAGGAGGACTTGTTTGAAAACCTTGGTGTAGAATCATGGAAGTTAAAATGAGCTAATGAATAATCATGAGAACTCTATAAATTCTGGGCTGCCAGCTCAGTCTGCGGCCCTTGGGTGCTGGGACAAGGACTCCACAGACCCTGTACAGGAGAGCGTTGGCCGCCAGGCATCTGCTGTTCGTGAGGCTAGCTCAATAGAGCGAAGAGCTGAATTCACTGCGGCGCCTGCCCTTTGGGTGGCGCCGCTCCTGAGCTGAAACACCGCGGCTGCAGCTCCCCTGAGAGGGAGAGCCTGTCAGCTGTGAAGCGGTGCCATCGCCCAAGTGCCTCTCCGCACCCGAGCACCGAGTTTGCTTCTAGGAGCGACAAGTGGGCTTCTTGGTGTACTCACTGGGTAGGGAACTGGCCCGTGGCTCCGGCCACGAGTACTGCATACCCAGTGAGGAAACTGGAAGCCCACCAACGCCATCTTGCTGTCGCTGCTCCTCCAGCCACTCCATCGCCTGCGCATCGCTGCTGTGCTAAACCGACTACTCACCAGACTTGGACAACCTACCTGAATTAAACCACAACCTGGACTGGACATCACTTTCATCGAGACATGTAAACTTTACTAGGCCTGTGGCAGAGCCTGGGCCTCATACACCAAAACTAGACAAACACACTTTAGTCAAAGACATTTCAAAGGCCACCAGGACCCCTAGTAGGGGAACAGAGGGTCGCGACCTCTGTTGTGCTGTCCTTCAGCAGGGGGAAGGCAGAGCCTGCGGGCCTGACCTCCTAGGCCAGACCTAAAAAGACCATAAGAACCTAAATTAGACACTCTTGATTAAAATTGTTTGTTATAGTTAGTTTATAATTGTATTAATGCCCAATTAGGTATAGTTATAAGGAAAAGTAATTAAAGAATAGTACAGTTACCCTATCTCTCTTCCCCTTCCCTTATATTTTCTCCTGAGTGGGTCAGAGACCCCGGGAAAGGGCTGGGGTTTAAAGGGGCTGACCATGGCAGAATCCCGGCTGCCTGTACCAGCAGCCATTTGGGCCGGGAGTAGCGCCCCGGCCCAGATCCCCCCTACCTTCCCTTTTTTTTCCCTTCTCCACTAACGAACTTTTTCCTTTGTGGCAAAATAAAGATAATAATACAAGAAGTCGACATGGAATATAAATGTATCATTGTAAGATAAGTTTAGTTGTAGTAATAGGTTAAGTATAGATTGATTTACGTTTGTGTTCTATTGTCGTTTAATAAATCATTCCTTAATTTTTACCTGCTATTCTGTGCCTGGGTCTCTGTCTCTCTGTCCTGGTTTCTACCTGCCAGGGAAGTAAGAAGGGACCTCAGGTGCTCTTGCACTGCCCCAGAAGTGATTGCGTTTCTCCTTCTGCTCGGTGGGTTGGTGGGATTCCCCCACCGAGGACCCTGGGTTTTTGGTGCCAGCTCACCCACATATTTCGGCCATCTCTCGCAGGGAGTAACCACCAGACTCTGGCAACTGGCAGTGCAATTTCAACAAGTTTATTTGCATTAATTAGTACACCAGACTACACGTATGACTACATATTATGTTAGTAAGTCTTGATTGCAGAATTTGGCTGCACATACACTAGCAAGTTCTTTCAGGAGATTTTTCAGAAGAAGGTGGCTCTTTCAAAAAAATCCCATGGAGCGTCTACCCACAAAAAAACATTCTTTTGAAAGTAAATTGAATGAACGTGTTGCCTCTTCTGAAAGAACTTTTACCCTCCCAGGTCAGGAAGAAGACCTTCTTTTGAAAGATTCTTTCAAATAAAAGTGTGTGTAGATTCTCCATGGGGCCCTTCTTTTGAAAGAGAACTCCACGTGGCACCAGATTTTTCAGCCCCTGGCCCATTCTTTTGAAAGAGCAGGGGCTGCATGGACTCTCTCTACTGAGAGAGTGGGTCAATGTTTCAATCAGCTTTTTAGTGTATGGACATGCTCTTTCAAAAGGAATTTTTTTGGAAGATATCTCCTGGAAGAACTTCTTTCAAAGGATCTTTGTAGTATTGATGTACTCATGGAGTCTGTGTTAATTTTCCTGTGAACTTCAAAAATGTTATGATCATAGCTGGTGTCATTAATTTATGATGCAACTGCAGCCTCCAGTTCTGTACACTAACCCTTATGGGCAAACCCTGCATCTGTGAATAGTAAATCAGAGATCTCAATACTGTGGGTTTTGAAATCAATATAGGTGCAGAGAACCTCCCTCATAGAGGAGCTAGCAGGATTAGAGGCTGTTACAATATTTCTGACTAGTTTAAGACAGAAATTATGTATTGGAACTCTAACAAAGCATTTTCTCCTTCAGGACCCATCTCTGTTTGTCAAAGAGAGAGATTCAGATAACCTCTGAATTTTGTGGCCATTACCAAAAATTTACAAAATGTTCATTTGAAAAATATACTGGCTTCATGAAAATAAAATACCATGTAAATCCTCTTAATTTTTAAAAATATTTCTTTTTACTTTCTTTGCTTCTAAAATTATAAATAATTCCAGAAATGTTGGTTACTATACAAGACACAATTATTATTAATCTCAATTTACGGAGAATACCACCTCTATGGAATCTGTCTTAGAATCATTGAAGGCATTGAAACATCCAGAAGAAACTAGAGTAGAGGGTGATTCATCTAGGTTAGACTCTGACGGGCTGCCAGTTTGTTTACATGAGTGCCCACTGGCCACAGTTCATCGTTCCCAGGTAATGGGAGTTGTGGGAAGCAGTAGCCTGGCCCACAAAACTTCCTGTGACTCCCATTGGTCATGAACAGTGAAAAATGGGTACTAGGAGCTGAGGACTTGTCTATTCCCCTTCCCCTCAGGCCATATATGGAAGACAGATGACATCAGTATCCTATTTATTCTGTAGTGCATACATAAGACAAGCAGATATTTGTATGAGCAAAAAAGGTTTTCTGAGATTTGGACCACAGCTTGACTGTGCATTAAAACAAGGAGCTTAAACAAGGATAACATGCTTTTGAAATATTTACAAAAGTGAAAATGCTGGTAAAAAGAGAAAGAACCCTCTGCTAGTACAAATATTCTCTTTTAATAGAAAATTATTGTAAACATATAGTTGCAGGTGACAGCCTATTGATACACAAAGACAATTATCCCAATGGTATGTGTAAACATACAATTGTTTTCATGGGCGAAGGCTGTTCTGTCTTGGGTTCTGTATATAATTAAGTCAGCGGTTCTCAAGAGCTTTTTTCAGACCCAAGTACATTTAACGACCAAAAAATTGTCCTTTAGCAATTAGTGTGCTTTATTTACGAAAAAAATATAGTTTGATGTTTGTTATTTCCTTATGTTATGCAAATCTATTGAGTCTCACTGGTTCAGGCTACATATATGCTGGCATATATGCTGGGAGCCGTTGAGAATTATCCAGTCCATTCTAAAAGTTTTACTGAGGCAAATCTTTGAATAGGAAGCAGACAAACTGTAAGGCCTTGTCTACGCATGCCTCTCCCTTTTGGAAGGAGCATTTAAATTACATGGATCAGAACTGGTTAATGAGGCACTGATGTGACTATCCAGTGTCTCATTAGCATAATGGCAGATAGTTGCTCTTTGAAAGTGTTTCTTTCAAAATGCAAACTGTGTAGATTTAAGTGTTTCAAAATAAACCACAGACTTCAAAATTCCCTTATTCCCAATACTTTTTGATGTGTCTAACAAAGTGGGTCTTTGTCCACAAATCTTATGCTCCAAAATATCTGTTAGTTTACAAGGTGCTGCAGGGCTTCTTGTTGTTTCCTTGCGTTTTGTCAACAAACCACTGATTCTGTCAACAAAACTCTCTAGTATAGATGTAACCACAGAGAATTAGTAAAGTAGGGCTCCTTTTAACCAATCAGCTGAGGACAAGCTGGTTAGAATGAGACTCGTACTTATGCTACATCCTTCCTTTTGGCAGGGGGGATACTTATTGGTGATGGTATGACTGCTCCACATTTCTAGTCTGAGGATGAAAGACTATTTGGTGGTATGTGTATCTGATGAGGGAAAGGAATGTAGGGAGACGGGTAAGAAAGGGATTGCTGGGAGAGAGTCTGAGTTTACATCCCTGTACCATCTCCAATGTCATGAAGATTTGATTGTGTTCTCCCGCATCCTGGGTGAATGATCAGGCTATAAAGGACAAGGATGCTCTGGTCATAAAGAACAAGGTTCGCAGCATCCCTGTCTCCTGTGTTTTGTGTTAGGCTCCATTGGCTAGCAGTCAGCTATTTCGAGCATTTTGGTGACAATCAGGCAAGAGCCAGGTTCTTGAGCAGATTTGTGCATTATCAGAAACAGGTGCTGTGAGGTATCACAGCCTGCAGCATACTATAGTGACCTCAGGGAGGGCAAGTATGTGGGCAGTTGGGTAATTACCTTTATGTTTCCCCAGGACTGAGGCTTGTCAAGGATCAGGTTGCAGTAGCAGGCTAATCCAGCACCTGGGGGTAATCAAGCACCTGCAGCCAATTAAGGCCCATGGGACCTTTTTATCAGGCTTCCTCTCAAGTAAGGGGGCTGGGAGAGAAGAAGAAATGGGATCGACCAGGAAGGAGGGAAGACCTGAAGAGGAGAGCCTGCAAGAAGGAAGAGCAGCAGCCAGCAGAAAGTACTTAGGAAAGTGTCTGGGGAAGTGACCCAAGAAGGAGACTGGTGCACTTTGGGCTGAGGGAGACAGCCCGTCCAGCAGCAGCAACCTACGGTCCCTGGGCCAGAACCCAGACTGAGGGGGAGAGAACTGAGTTCTCCCAGACCACACCACATCCTCTGGAGCAGTTCAGAAGGGGCAGAAGGAGACCCAACATTCACAAGAGACCTCCCCCCATTTATGACTGTGCTGATGATGAGAAGGCTCAATAGTCTGTGCCCCATCCCTGGGAAAACTGAGAGGTAGAGCAAAGGGGAAACAGTGAGCCTCTGAGGCATCTCTTTAACTACCACAAAGTACGGGACCCACAAAGAATACATCAGGACTTTGTCACAGTGCCTAGAGTATTTAGTCACCTGCGGGATTATATGGCAGTTCAGTGGGGTTTGTGAGAATCTATAATTTGAGTTTCTGTTCCTAAAGTGATAAATAGGTGCCAGAGTCCCTTTGTGTACTTAGCCCTATATTAATATTCATTATGAATAGGAAGTTATAACAATTTGGTCTGTGTTACCTCATACTCAGCTCAGGATGCATAGATGGGGAAAAGTGCTCAGATGATTAAGTAGTCAAAAGCCACATGACATTCTGATACTCACATAAAACAAAAACAAAGCAGCAGAAATGTAGCACTTTAGCAAAATGATTTATTTGGTGATGAGTTTTCATGGGACAGACCCACTTCTTCAGATCAATTCAGCATCTTTCCATTGATTCACTGGGTGCTGGATGTGTCCCATAACCTTCAAGTAAGTTCTTTGTCCAGGACATTTAGACATAGTTGAATTGGAGTGTAACAAATTATCCTAAATCTTTACTAACATGGAAAAGGGTTCTAAAAGTGTGCCTTCAAGACATGTGTTTGAGTTGGATTTAGATCCTGGTCTCGTAGAAGAGAGGTGTGATAAGCGCCATGTCTTAATGTTTGAAAGAGCATTAATGTTTGCTTAATGAAATTGGAATTGTACCTTTCAAATATTCTTTATCCATTTATAAACTCACTTAACATCTTTTGACAGTGGAATAAACTTCAAATATTGAGTTTTAGTCCCTAAGTTTAACGTTATATTTTATACATATAAATATCTTGAAAAATCACATTTTTATAGTTCCTGTCAGGGACACATATCAATAGCTATTAGAACTCTGTATTTTGGCTTACCATTTTGTCTTACTTTCTTAGGGATGTATCATTTCTTTACATACTCAGTGCAACTAAATAAAAACAATTATTGTGCCATTCAAAGAAAAATATTTAATTTTCCTATCAGCTCTAGTCCTTGTGAACACCTAATATAAAGACATTTACTTGATTTGAAACAGCTGAAATGGCCATATGGTTGAAACATCAACCAGAATAATTGGTCCATGGATACCAATAACACAAAGGCTGTCTCAAAATATCCAACATCATTTTGAAGTTTAAGGTACTTTGTCATGTGATAATTTCCCTATGGACATTTCTAGGATTCTGACTTATTAGTGTACATCATTGGTGCAATAATTCTTGCTGACATTTTTTCCATCAGATATCCATTCCTTAAAAGTTATACAAGAAACATCGCTTATGGACTCGAATAGAATGTTAATTGGAAAAAATAGCATCCAGGTACACATTCTTCTGACTATATACTAGTCTAAGTGTAATTACTTAAAAAAACAGTTTAATAGTCTTCATAATTGTACATAACTCTAGATTCTCATTCTTGGACTGAAGAACGTTCAATATTGATGGTATCGATCTAGAGAAAAAGCGTTCATGGATATTTGTGAAAATATGGCAAGTTTGCATCACTAATTTGTGGAATCACATCATTAACATTATTGCAAGTGTTTGGATGATAACCAGGCTGTTACAGCTGAAAACATTTGATATTAAATCAGGACAGATTATTTTTCTGAAATCCTTATATGTGGTCTTCAATCTCTAAAAGATTAACTTTTTTGGTCTTTAATCTCCTGTTAGAAAAGTTTCAGTTATTGAAGATCATATGATTTATATGAGTAAGCATGCATTATGAATACCAAAGAGTCAGAATGGACAATTGTGGTGCTCTGCGGAGGCCACTCAGAGCCACTTGACATGGAGTTACCTGTCTGCCTTAGCAAGAGAGCTTTGCTGAATCTTAGATTTCAGTGGAGACACAGCCACACCAATCTGTTCACTTTACCACTCTAAGGCCATGTCTACACTAGCCAAAAACTTCGAAATTGCCAAGTAAATGGCCATTTCGAAGTTTACTAATGAAGCGTTGAAACACATATTCAGCGCCTCATTAGCATGCAGGCAGCCGTGGCACTTTGAAATTGACAGCTTGTCCAGATGGGGCTCCTTTTCGAAAGGACCCAACCTACTTCGAAGTCCCCTTATTCCTATCTGCTCATAGGAATAAGGGGACTTCGAAGTAGGCAGGGTCCTTTCGAAAAGGAGCCCCATCTGGATGAGCCATGCGGTGGCGAGCCACGTCAATTTCGAAGTGGCATGGCTGCCCGCATGCTGATGAAGTGCTGAATATGTATTTCAGCAATTTCAAAGTTTTTGGCTAGTGTAGACATAGCCTGACTGTCTAAATTTAACTCCTACATACAAAGCAGTGAACTCTAGTTCCTCAGTATCCAGAGAGCTCTCTCTACAGTTCCTTTCACTGGGCACTGCCAATAGTAACAGAGAGATAACCGTGTTAGCCTACATATTATCAAAATAAATAAGCAGTCCAGTAGAACTGTAAAGACTAACAAATTATTTTATTAGTCTTTACAGTGCTACTGGGCTGCTTTTTTGTTTTGGGTGCTGCCAGAAATTACTCCATTTACCACCACCAGAGAGACAATATAGACACCACTCTTTTCATTTAACTGAGGTGCCAGACTTTTACATATAGTACTGGAGGGGTTTTATAACAAAACAAGAGTAGACTTATTAATAAAAACATAGATTTAAGTGACAGCAAGCAAGAATTAAAAGAGATAGGATTACAGTTTTTGTATTAAAACATAAATCTAGCAAGCTAGTCTTCACCTTGTTGTTGATTACTTAGTAGGGCTGTTAATTAATTGCAGTTAAATAAGGTAATCAACTCAGTATTAATTGTGATTTAAAAATTATCCTGCTTAATCACTATTTTAATTGGATTGTTTATTAAATATTTAGGATGTTTTTCTATTCTTTCATATATATTGATTTCAATTACAACAAAGAATAGAAAATATACAATGCTCACTTAATATTATTTTATTACAATTCTGTGTATAGTAATAATGGTAAATAAAAACAAATTAATTCACCTCATGCAACTGATATCATGCAATCCCTTTATTGTGAAAATGTGGCTTCCATATGTAAGATTTTTTCTTACATAACTGAACTTAAAAATTAAATAGGGTAAAACTGTAGGACCTATGAGTCCATTCAGTCCTATTGACTGTCCAGTCAACCACCAAGATAAACAAGTTTATTTACATTTATGGATGATGATGATGATGATGATGATGATGTTTACTTCTTATTTGCAGTTTCAGCTGAAAGTGAGAACAGATGTTTGCATGGCAATTTTGTAGCCAACATTGCAAAGTATGTATACGTCAAGTATGCTAAACATCTGGGTTCCCCTTCAAGACTCAGCCACCTTTCCAGAGGAGATGCTTATCTGTGGTAAATACTTACATTAAACACATTAAAAAGATTTTTTTTTTTGTTAAAAATGCATTAAATAATTTTGT
Source organism: Carettochelys insculpta (assembly GCF_033958435.1). Taxonomy (NCBI): domain Eukaryota; kingdom Metazoa; phylum Chordata; order Testudines; family Carettochelyidae; genus Carettochelys; species Carettochelys insculpta. Next base: position 93,757,629 of record NC_134137.1, on the reverse strand, counting down.
GACTGAATTCTTTGGGGGTGAATTGCAAGTCTCATGATCTGTTTATCTCAATTCTGCCATACATTTCACGTCATATAAGTTTTAGATGGTGTCCCAAGACGTTGGTCATTTTAAGAACACTTTCATTGCAGATTGGATCTATGCAAACATTGTACCAATGTAAGAGGTATGATTTCTAAAGATTGCTAGAGCACTTGGCCGAAGGTTTACAAATCTGAACATCCTTCCAAAATCTGAGATGGGCGAAGTGTGGTGCAATGCTTTCAGAAGTCTTCAAAGTGCTATACTCTGATGCAGAAGCTGCAGAAGCTGAACCACAAAAAATAAATCATCACCCTTCTTCTGGGGTTAAATTGAACAAAGGCGATGAAAATGAGCATGTGTCAGTCTATATTTCATTGAACTGTTATTGATCAGAACCCATCATCACCATGGATGCACATCCACTGGAATGGCAGGTAAAGTATGAAGAGATGAATGAATCATTGGCACCTCTGGTACATAAATATATTATGATACCATCAATCATACATGTTTTCAATTTCAAGTGACGTTGTAAATAAGAAGTGTGCAACATAATATCGCCTGCAAATCTCAGCAAATTTATTTATCGGATCAACTCACTGAACAAGAAGTAGGACTGAGTGCACATGAAGGCTCTTTTACATTGCTTTATTATAATGCAGTTTTTGTACATAATTTTATAATTCAGCTTTCATGATAAAGGGATTCCACTAAAATTCTTGTAATAGAGGAATTATACAATATTGTTTGTTTTTACAGTACAAATATGTTCAATAAAATATAAAAATGAGCATTATTTGCTTATTTGCGTTCATTGTGTGCAATAATTGAAATTAATTATATTTGAAATGTATAAGAACTCCAAAATATTTACATAAATGACATTTATATTATTGTTTAACATAAAAATTAATCACAATTAAATTTTAAGTGATTGATTAATCATGATTATTTAGGGGAAAAAAATCACCCTACAGCACTGTTACATGCATCAAGGCTCCACCATCTTCAAACCTTCATGCAAGAGGCTTCAGAACTCACCAAATAAAATGTGGTGTCATGCTTTTCTCTTAACTGATGTATAACTATAATATCTTTTATTTTTCTCCTTCCTTTATATTGTCCAAAGACCTTTCTTCTAAGTCTTAAAAACCAGGAAGACTACTTGGGGCAGGGGTGGTAGTGGTTAAACTCCTATATTCTCCTTTCCATTTTGTGTACTCATAAGCAGCTTCTTCTACCATTTGATAGTTTGGTAGCTTGATTTGCCTTATAGTAACAGAGACATAGCCATGTTAGTCTGTATTCTATCAAAACAAAAAAAAAACAAACAGTCATATAGCACTTTAAAGACTAACAAAATAATTTATTATGTGATGCACTTTCATGGGATAGACCCACTTCTTCAGATCTATAGCTGTATCAGAACAGACTCAATATGTAAAACAAAGAGGTCCAAAAATTTTTATCAAGGTAGACAAATCAGAAGCATTGTTATCAAGATTGGGAAATCAGATAGAAGAGCCGAAAGAGGGATGTGAGGAGGGGGAAGTTAAGTGTTTGGTCAGAGATCAAAGTATGTGAAAGAGTCCTTACAATAGGTCAGGTAATTGCTGTCCCTGTTCAAACAACTTGTTAATGTGTCAAATTTGAATATGAATGTTCCTTCTGAACATTCTCTCTGTAGATGGTTGTTAACATCTCTTTTCTCCAGAAAACAAACTCTGAGGTCTTTAACAGAAAGTCTCATTCCATTAAAGTGCTGGCTCACAGATTTGGTTATTTGGAGATTTTTGATGCCTGCTCTGTATCCATTCATTCTTTGGCAAAGAGTGTTTGCAGTTTTCCCAATATACATTGTGGCTGTTTCTACACATGCCACTTTCTCTGAAAACTTTTGGGAAGAAGGGGCCTCCGGTAGAAGGACTTCCTTCCAGAAGACTCCCCATGGGCCGCACTTCTACACAATGTTTTGGAGTCCGGACTGCAAATCACGTGATCTTATGTTAATGAGGTGCCTGGAATTTACACATGAACATCCTTAGCATATTTTGGGTTGTTTATCCAAAAGTGGCATGTGTAGAAACAGCCAGTGAGTGGGCATTGCTGGCACATGATGGCATTCATAATGTTAGTTGAGGAACAGGAGAAGGTGCCCATAATTCTGTAATTAAGGTGGTTAGGTCCAGTGATGGTATCTCTGGAATAGATATGTAGACAAAGTTGGCAATGGGACTTGTTGCAAGGAAAAGTTCCAGGATTACTAACATTGTGGTATAGCCTGTGGTTGTTAGTGAGAATCCTCATAAGGTTGGGACATTGTTTATAGGAGAGAGCAGGCCTGTCACCTTGGTCCTTCTGGAGTGTGGCATCATGACTTAGCACAGGTTGCAGGTCTTTAATGATGTGTTGCAGTGGTTTGAGTTGGGGGCTGTAGGTAATAACAAGTGATGCTCTATTATTGGCTTTTTTGGGCCTATTATGGAGTAGTTGGTTTCTGGGTATTCATCTGGCCCTATCTTTTTTTTAACTTCTCCCGATGCGTATTTAAGATTGTTTGGTAGGGATCTCGTAGTTTTCTGTCTCTGTCAGTAGGATCAGAACACATGAGATTGTATTGCAGGAATTAACTGTAAACGAAGGATTGTGTGGTGTGTGCAGGATGGAAACTAGAAGCATGTAGGTAAGTGTAGGGGTCAGTGGGTTTATGGTAGAGAGAGGTGTTGATCTAGCCATCAGTGATTTGTAGTGTAGTGTCCAGGAGCTGTATCTCTCATGTGGAGTGGTCAAGTGCAGATGGTAAAAGTTTCTGTGAAATTCTTCCAGAGTATCTTTACATGGGTCCAAATGATAAAGATGTCTTCGATATATCTTAAGTAAAGGAGAGGTAATAGGGGACGAAAGCTGAGGAATCCTTGTACTAAGTCAGCCATAAATATATCATCACATTGTGGGGCCACGCAGGTGCCCATAGCAGTTGCTCTAATCTGGAAGTATAAATTGTCACCAAATCAGAAATATTGTGGATGAGAGCAAAGCTCCAGAGGTCAGACACCAGATCAGCTGTGGTAATGTCAGGGATGGTATTCCTGATTGTGTGTAGTCCTATTCATGAGCAATATTAATATAGAGAGCCTTTACATCCATTGTGGCAAAGATGGTGTTGTTAGGAACTTTTCTGATGCTTTGTAATTTCCTCAGGAAGTCAGTGGAGTCTTGGAGATAGCTGGGAGTGTTGCGGGGGGTAGGGTTTGAAGAGGGAGTCTACATAGCTGCATAGTCCGATAGTAAGGATGCCAATACCCGAAATGATAGGATGTCTGGGGTTTTCACTTTTGTGGATTTTAGGAAGTAACTAGAATAATCCAGGTCAGGGCTCAGATGGCGTGTTTGAGTGAATAAGTTCCCAAGTGGAAACAGGTAGTTTGTTAAGCAAATTTGCTTTTTGTGGAAATATATTTACACTGTCTATTATTTAAAAAGCTTGATTCTGACAAATTCACATTCCTTTATGTAAGGCAAACCTGCCTCCAACAAATATTTTCAGAATGTATTTCCTACACACATTCAGAAGTCATGGTACACATCTCATATAAATATAACATCATGATATTAATGAGAAGCACTTCACCAGAGTTTATGATACATTACAAGACACTTTTTAAAAACATTCTGACACTGTGTTGACTTTAAATATTCTGATAGTTTGTTAGTTTCCATAAAAGAGCATTTGTCGTCACCACAATCTACTAATAACCCATAAAATAAATTTGCATTGAAACAAGCTATTCAGAAAATAAAAATTAATATATTGACTCACTCTTTTTTTTAACCTACATACATGCAGAACACAGGACTGCTTCCCAAAAATATGGAGAGAAATATATAACTTTATTTGCCCAGTAATTTACTCATTGTAATTTAAAAATGATCTCGAATTTCCAGAACAGGGATCCCATCCTTTAAAATTTACCATGGTGGAATAGAGGCAAATATAAGTTAGAGTGGCCATAACTTGCCATTACTCTAAAGAAGTACCAGTTGTTACTGACTTTTTGTTTTGTTTTTTGTACTTCATAAAAAGTAATTATCTATTTTCTAGAGTAATTCCACAAAACGGTCTAAAATGTCATGTGAATATTTTAACTAAAATAAGCATTATGGAGATAGTATTAATAAAATATCTACACATATTCCACTTAACTGAAATATGTAGGAAAAAATGAAATTGGAATTTTTTAATGGGTATATTTTTTGCAAATTTTTACCACCTTTTAAAGAAATAAATGTTAAAGTATAAAAAGGATGTGGATTTCCTGGAGCAGTTTCAGCGGAGGACAACAAAATGATTGAGGGACTGGAGCACATGATCTATGAGGAGAGGCAGAGGGATTTGGGCTTGTTTAGTTTACAGAAGAGAAGACTGAGGGGTGATTTAATAGCAGCCTTCAACTTCCTGAAGGGGAGCTCTAAAGAGGAGGGTGAGAAACTGCTTTCAGTGGTGTCAGCTAGCAGAACAAGGAGCAATGGTCTGAAGTTACAGAAGAAGAGGAGTAGGTTGGATATTAGGAAAATCTACTGCCCCAGGAGGGTGGTGAAGCAGTGGAATGCGTTGCCAGAGAGGTGGCGGATTCTCCATCCCTGGAGGTTTTTAAGGCCCGGCTTGACAAGGTCCTGGCTGGGATGACTTAGTTGGGGTTGATCCTGCTTGAAGTAGTGGGCTGGACTAGATGACTTCCTGAGGTCCCTTCCAGCCCTAGGATTCTATGATTCTATAATTCTAAGTAAGTCAAAATCAGGAAGTGATATATTTCAAAAGTATAGTGACACTAATAAATAACACATTAGTTATATTTAAACACTGTATATTAAAGATTCTACAAATAGTATTGTGCCTTGTGCTGCTGTGTGGTGTGACATATAACAGATAACTTTGATGGCTTTTTTCCTGCATCTTAAAAAAAGAAAAAGCATGGTGAAAAGATTTTTTTTTTTTAATAAAACATGGCTCTGGATTTTTTCTTTTTCTTTATAATTTTTATAAAGCAGTTAGTCAGAGCAAGAGGATAATTAATAAATGAACTGAATGTGTTTTACTCATAATGGAATGCTGTAGCTTTTAGTATAGAAATTTAGCATTTATTCATTGCTTTTTAAGGGGAGGGGTTAGAGGACCCTTGAAAAATGAGAGATCTGCTGGTTGTTTTTAAATATGTTCTCAAATTTCAAATTTTACACCTACATTTCATTATATGATCTTGAAGTGAACAATTATTGACTGAAAGTTGGTTCAGGAAAAAAAAAAGACTGTCGATTGACAGAGTATCTATTTGGCTGGTGGCACCTGGTTCTGGTGAATTACCAAAAAAAGAGATGAAACGTGCTTAGAGAAATCGCAAAAACAGGTCTAAAGGTTGTACAAACATAGACTGAAGAGTTAAATGGAATGCAAAATTATGAAGTGGGATTCAAATGGGAAACATAAACCACAACCATTGATACATATTCAAAAGGAGGAGAAACCTGAAAGGCGGCAATGCTGAATGATTTAGGAGTGACACTGGACTGCAAATTAGATATAAGTTTATGGTATCTGTTTTGCTTTAAAAATGCAGATTATATCTTTGGCTGTATTTGCATCTGTATCATCAGACATAAAGAAAGAAAATGTTTACATTAATGTCCCTAACCCATAAGTGGAATATTCTGTTCAATTTGAGGCCAATTATTGCCTGAACCATGGACAAATTAGAATAAATTCAGAGTAAAGCAACAAGAAGTAGAAAGATGTTCATAATGGTATATGAGGAAATACTTTGAAAGAGGAAGTAAGTGTCATATGTATTAGTCTGTCACAGAGAAGACTAAGTAGAAAATAATTATCCACACTGGAATTATTCCTATTCATGAAAGCATAGGTGAGTAAAAAAACAGATCCATACTGTTGTTTTAACAATTTGGGAAATGCTGTAGTTCTATTTGTTCATTCAACCTTATGGTTAGAAGATCCATCTCACTTTCAATATTTTCAAATAGAATGTGTAAGAGGAAAAGAAAACAATCTTCCAAATTTATACCTAGATAGCTAGATAACAGCATTGCATTGCTGGACTGCTACATATATATATATAGCACTCCAGCAATGCAATACTCATCTTTTCTTTAAAGCATCACAACCATCAAAGCAGATATTGTAAATTTACTAGATGCCCTTTGCCCTGGCATTTTAGATGGAACTGATGTTAAGCTTAGCGGGATAGTCTGAACAAACGTTATGATATAGTGTTGAGTCTGAAGCTTATAGAAGTCTAGAGATGCAAGCATGCCGACCGACAATAGGTTCGGTTTCCACAGTCTTTACTTTCAGTGTGTTCGTAGCACTATTTTTCGCAGACTATATATGAAAGGTTATTTGCTGCCATGTTACTCAGACTGTGCACTGACTTTATAAGTTATCCTCAGTTCCACAAGTCAAAGCAATGTGACCATAACCTTTCTTTTCAGAGAAGCCTTTTAATTTTCATTCAATTCTTTCTTTTAACTGAGGGGTGACACCTACTTGAGTAAAGGGTAATGTTCCAAGCTCTTAAACACAACCTCTTCCTTTTTTCTCAGTGCCCCTATCACTCCATCCGTGTCCCAGGTGTCTCTCAAGGTCAAAATCATAGTACCTCCTACATTGTTACTCACCAGAGGGCTCATTGAGGGAATCCTACAGGATGTCTTGATGTAGATTAGATTTCTTTCAAGTAATATGACTGAACTATGGATAAAAAAAATTCCATGAATAAGATGGTGTCAAGTCTCTTGATTCCCTCTGGAAACCTAAGGCTTTTGCTTTGCTGTTAGCCCTCCAAAAATTCAAATAATCTCTTCAATGTCAGCGTATTTTCTTCTAAGGATGTAATGTAGCCTGGGCTTTTGGGACCAGTTCTCCCTGTCCTAGTCTTCCATAATTTGAACTTAGATCAATAGTGGTAACAAAAGAAAATAGACAGATGATGTTATAATTTAGATAGATCCTTGTTTTGAATTACTGAGAGCTTACAAAGTAGGATGTGAGAGACTCCATGTGGCTTCATCAGACGTGCCATTTGATAACGTGCCATAAGTTGTATGTCTGCATGGAGTGGAGTAATGCCCCATTTTCACATAGGAAACTACACAAAGTTCCAACTTGAAGGTCTGATTGTATTCAGAGGAACAGTCACAATCCTACAGGTTGGGTGTCACATCACACATGATCTCTCAACATCTTTTTACTAAGGCAGCTCATGATGAGAGTTCTGCTGACCCTTTACCTCACAGAAAATGTCAGGGCTTCCAGGGTACTGCAAACTACATTTTTGTAGAATGGACCCATAAGTGGGAAAGAAACATATATACTAAGTAAATTCAGGAGTCCAAACAGACAACGTCTATTTGATCGCATATCCTAGACCAAGTGCAACAGGCTGCTGTCCAGTTCATCAAGAGTTGCTGCAACTATTCACAAAATTGGCCTGGTTTTTCTCAATGCAATAACTGTTAGTCAGCATTGCAGACAGAAACATGCAGTGGAAGAATGCTCAATTTGACATGTGGAGAGCAGCTTACAATACCTAACCTCTCTTGGTACAGAAGATAGCCTCTTGTAAAAGAACAAGAACACTGAGGTCTGATGTCTGTAGTCAAGAAGGTGATAGACGTACTAGTTCTTAAACAATTCTTAGTACAGAGAATTCAGCAACTAGGGTTCTTGACCCACATGGAATTACACAAGGTATATGTGTACGAATTTGTCCATCATAGAAGAGTTATACAAAAAAGTATTGTTTACTAGCATATATTTTTAAAAAGAAATAAAATATGATACATATCCTATTACCAAGCAGCAGAGAGATGTTATATCCACGCATCCCTGCATACTCTCAAACCTCAATGGGACTCTGAAAAATAATGTATATTTAATATATTTTAATCAGCATAAAACATCAACGACCCCATTTTTTCAGATTCTAAGTGCATTGACTTTGGAAGTGGGGAGGTCCATCAATTCGTATAAAATGTACCTATCAACACAGAAGACAGAAATAAACAATATTACCAAGCCAAAAGACAAAGTAAAAACATACCCCGCCTTCCCCAATCCATTATGTTTCACATCTCTGGCAAGGAAATACTGAAATAACTCAAATCTGAGGAGTCAGTGTCTTTTCTTTGCAAGCCAGGGCTGTGGGAAAATCAGCTCTACACCTGCAAACCCTTTAGACCAAATTGTGGTCAAAAATCCTTGAGCAGGAAGAAAATCATACAGTGCAACTGTTTCTCACCCCCTTTCACAAATTCTGTTGCTCATGCTCTACAGATTCTTTCTTATTAGAGTACTCTAGAACAAAAAAACAAAACAGCAGTCATGTAGAATTTTAAAGACTAACAATATGATTTATTAGGCGATGAGCTTTCATGGGACAGACTAACTTCTGCAGACCTATAGAATTTCAAATCTAGACAGTTATATAGTACAGAGGTAAAAAAATGCAATAACAACTGACAAGTCAAATACATGAACTGAAGAAGGGGTGTGAGAGGTGGGGGATGTTAAGTGTCTTGCCAGAGATAATTATGAACATCAAAGGAAGGGAAGCAGTCCTCGTAATGTATGAAATAATTGCTGTCTTTGCTCATACCAGGTGTTAATGTGCTGAATTTGAATATGAAGCCCATTTCACAAATCTGCCATGTAATCTGTTTTCAAAGTCTCTTTGCTATAGGATGCATATGGGGGCATTGCTGGCACATAATGGCATATATAATTTTGGTCAAGGTACATGAGAAAGAACCCCTGATCTAGTAAATAATATGGTTATGTCCAGTGATGGTATCCAGAGAATAAATATGTGGACAAAGTTGGCAATGGGATTTGTTGCAAGAAGAAATCCAGGATTAGTGTTGCTCTGGTGTAGCCTGTGATTGCTAGTGAGATTCTTTCTTAGATTAGGAGGCTGTCTATAGGAGAGTACAGGTCTGTCCCCTAGGGCCTTCTGGAGTATAGCATCATGATCTAGAACAGGTTGTAGGTTTTTAATGCTGTGTTGCAGGGGGTTGAGCTTGGGGCTAGAGGTAATGACAAGTGGTGTTCTGTTATTGATCTTCTTGGGCTTATCTTGAAGTAGCTGGTTTCTAGGTATTTGTCTGGCCCTGTCAATCTGTTTTTTTTTCTCCTGGTGGGTAATAAAGTTTTATGAATGCTTGGTAGAGATCTTGAAATTTTCTGTCTCTGTCAGTAGGATCAGAGCAAATGTGATTATATCTAAGGGCTTGACTATAAACAATGGATTGTGTGCTGTGTGGAAGCTGGAGGCATGTAGGTAAGTGGAGCAGTCAGTGGGTTTCTGGTAGAGAATAGTGTCAATGTGACAATCAGTGATTTGTATTGTGGCTTCCAGGAAATATCTCTCTCCTGTGGAATAGTAATGGCTGAGATTGATGGTAGGGTGCAGGTTGTTAAATCTCTGTGGAATTCTTCCAGATTCTCTTTACCATGGGTCCAAATGATAAAGATATAATCGATGTAGCTTAAATAAAAGAATGGTAATAGTGGATGAGAGCTGAAAAATTCTTCTAAGTGGAGCCACATGGAACAGTGTTTCTTAAATTATGTTCCGCAGAACATTGTTGTTCTGTAAACTCAGTGTCAGGATGCGAGTGTCTGACACCTTTTTGATACCATACACTGAAGTTACCTATTTTCTGTTATTAAAACCAGATACAACGTTACTTCTTCATTGCAATTATACCTGATGAGATTACTTCATCTTGTTTTTGCTGTATATATTGCTGCTTCTATTTTTTTTTTACATCTGAAAACAATTTTTGAAGAAAAATTTCATATGCATTCCACATTAAAAATATTATTCTTTGGTTCTCTCTGGTCTCAGGAAGTTTAAGAAACGCTGGTCTAGACTTACTCTTGGGGTCAGCTTCTATGGTTTGTCCATTTTGACATCATCTTTATTAGTATATTTTTAATCCTATGTCCATTAATTTCTCTCCTAATGATTAAATAATAAGCCTCTTTATCCTAAATATAGCTCAGTGGTTGGAACCAAACTCATGTAAATTTACTTTTTTTGCATGAGCTAAATGGAAAATGTAGTCAGTTGCCATCACCAGTGTGGTGCTCCCTTCTGGGTTGATAATCTTTGGCTGTGTGTGTGTACTCTCTTTGGAATGCAGTGCAGGCTCTGCAATTAGTCCACACTGTACACTCCCAAGGAAACCCAATAACTACATATCGGGCAAAGTGCTAAGGATTCAGAACAGTTCAGTGGGCAGGAGCACCCAAACTGTCCCCAGGCGAGATGATGCATCCCCTCTGAGTGACACTTTTATACAGAGGTACAAACAAGTTATGTGTCCATGACATTTCCCAAAAGCAACACCTTAAACATATGAGAGTAACACCCCTTGATGTAGCTAGGTACCACACATTACATTGTATATGGTGGTACCATCAAAAGAACACTAACCATTATGCTGTCATCTCAACCCTGTGCTGAACCTGGGTCAGTATGTCCCATTATCTCTAGTACTAAGCAAGATGTTTTGTTACCAAGTGTAGGGTGCGAGAAGAGTTTGTAACGGTCTCATAAGAGCAGTCCAACCCCTCTGTGAACCCTTAGAGGAATCCTATACAGAAGCATGCTGCCAGTACTTCAACGCTACACGCTGCAAAACAACACATCCTGCCCCATAACACCTGCAAAACAAGGCTTGCTTGCCAAGACTTCAAGGCTAAGCTGGCAGTAGGCCACAAGAGATAGTGATAAGGAATGCATAGGCAATTTTAGGCAATCTTATGTTAACGAGTTCAGCTTTATCAGCTAGCATTAGGAGGCCTGTTACAGAGCCTCTCCCTGAGCGAAGCTCTGGCACGTTGGGTCTTCCCCCACGGGTGACTGCGGCGTCTCTGGGGCTCCCGTCGTGGGTGTCACACGCTTTCAATAAACCAAATATAGCACTCGCCTTCTAGGTGCAGCCTCGTTTCTGGGGAACCCGAGCCTGGTTGGCTACACCAATTATGTGTATTTCTGCAATATTAGTCTTGTCTTTGTCAAATTCCGGTGAGCAGGACTTGAGTCACAGCTTTAGTTTTGCTTTATGTTAGCCAAGTTAATCTTATGTTGCTCAGGCTTTAGACCTTCGGCCTTACATGAAGCCTGATTGCCAGGCCCTCTTGTTACTGCTGAAAATTTTGGTGACTGCAATTGCAAAAAAGGAAGCTTAAACAAACACAGAGAGAGGGAGAGGGAGAGGGAGAGGAAGAGAGAGAGAGTTGGCACCCCGATACAGTTTGTTTTCCATAGAAAAGCAAGATTAAAGTTTTTGTAGTGTTTCTACTGTTTGTGCACCCATACATTGCCATCAATTTTATCATGAACTCTCTTGCTGTCTACAGTATGCTGTTTTATCTCAAGTATCCAGTATGCACTGTGCTAGAAGCAAGGTACATGAATTCATGGTATAAAGCTAAATCTCTTATAAATTTAGTGTCCCTGTCTGCAATTAACTGTACTTGGATTTCCCATAGGCAAGTTATCCCCATGGGTCACAGATGACTATGCAATATACATTTGACAAAAGTGTGTATTAAGTCATCTCATGTCCTTCCCCGTCACCCTTCTCATGAACGCTGAGAGGCAAGTTCCTAGCACTTATGAGCTGCGTCTACACGTGCACGCTACTTCGAAGTAGCGGCACCAACTTCGATGTTAGGCGGCGAGACGTCGAAGTCGCTAACCTCATGAGGAGATAGGAATAGCGCCCTACTTCGACGTTCAACGTCAAAGTAGGGACCGTGTAGACGATCCGCGTCCCACAACGTTGAAATTGCTGGGTCCTCCATGGCGGCCATCAGCTGGGGGGTTGAGAGATGCTCTCTCTCCAGCCCCTGCGGGGCTCTATGGTCACCGTGGGCAGCAGCCCTTAGCCCAGGGCTTCTGGCTGCTTCTGCGGCAGCTGGGGATCTATACTGCAGGCACAGGGTCTGCAACCAGTTGTCAGCTCTGTGTATCTTGTGTTGTTTAGTGCAACTGTGTCTGGGAGGGGCCTTTTAAGGGAGCGGCTTGCTGTTGAGTCCGCCCTGTGACCCTGTCTGCAGCTGTGCCTGGCATCCCTATTTCGATGTGTGCTACTTTGACGTGTAGACGTTCCCTCGCTGCGCCTATTTCGATGTTGGGCTGAGCAACGTCGAAGTTGAACATCGACGTTGCTGGCCCTGGAGGACGTGTAGACGTTATTCATCGAAATAGACAATTTCGATGTTGGCTGCACATGTAGACGTAGCCATGGTGAAGTGCAACTGGGGTACCATCTTTAAAAGGGGTGGACCATGAACTCCTTTCTGCCCTCTATGCCTCCTGACCATTGCAGAAGAATAGGCTAGCATAATGGCCCAGTAATTGGCTATTTTATTTCAGGTGTAGCCAAAAAAACTAGCTTTTCGGTGCACTCAGCTTTTACAGTAGCCCAAAGGTAGGGCAACCAAGTATGTGAGGAGGGCACATTTTGGGGTCTGTTTATGGGATATATGAATTTTGATTAATATTATGAAAAGCAATTAGGAAAATTGTTATGTCATGAATGCTTGCCTGTATATGTGTTGCCATGCCCTACCAGCCAGAAAATCTGTATGAAGACAATAGGGAGGTAATTAAACAACTGATTTGACCAAGGATGCTGATGCTTTGGAGATGGTTCAGAGATGACCCACGTGAATGATGAAAAGATTTAAAAACACATCTCAGAGAAAGACTAAAAGAATTTAATTTATTTAGCTTCACAAAGAGAAAGTTGGGGATCGTTTATAGATTAAGTACATAAACAGGGAATAAATATTTGATCATGAGCTGTTCAGTTTAGAAGAGAAAAGTATAACATGATTTGATGACTGGAAGCTGAAGCTGAAGAAATCCAGACTGAAAATACAGGGTAAATATTTAACAGTGAGAATAATTAACTAATGAAATAATTGAGTAAAGGTTGTCGTATATTTTCCATCACTGACTGTTTTCTAATCAAAATTGGAAGTCTTCTAAAACATACGGGCTATTTCTACACTATGGTCATCCTTTGAAAGAAGTTCTTCCTGAAGAGTTCTTCCACAAACACTTTCAAAAGATCATGACCACACACATGAAAGCAGATCAAAACTATCGATCTACTCTTTTGATAAAGAGTATCCACACAGTCCCCACTTTTTCAAATGAATGGGCCAGGAATTGAAAATTCCAGCACCATAAGGACTGCTCTTTTTGAAAAGAGGGTCCCCAGGTCACCTACACACGTTTTTCCTGAAAGATTCTTTAGGAAAAAGTCATTCTTCCTCAACTTGGAGCAGAAGAGAGCCACCAGATAAAGTGCTGTGTTCGTCCAATTTCATATTGAAAGAACACAATACGTGCATAGGCACTCCATGAGATTTTTCAAAAGAGCTCCGGCTTATTTGAAAACAACTCACTAGTATAGACATAGTCATGCACTTAGAATTATTTTAGATAACTTCTATCACTTGTGTTGTTCAAGAGGTTAGACTAAGTGCAAACAACTGTCCCTTCTGACGTTGGAATCTAAATCTTGAATCTACTTTTGCTAAAAAAGCTGGCATGCTAACAGTGGGATGGCAAAAGGGGCAATTGCCCTGGTGCTGGGCATTTTAAAGGGTACTGGAGCTCTGACTACTACCACTGCCATGTGGTGACCAGAGCTCTATGCCACTTTGAAATGCCACAACAGCACCTTTGTGCCACTCCACATGGTTGTGAGGGAGGGAAAGGTGGCCCAGTGCCATTCTGGGCAGTACTAAGGGCTGACTGCCCTAAGTCCCATCCCTTCCATACTTGGTCCCACCCTTCTAGAACATGAAATCTGGCCTCCCTCCCACCTTTCCCTGGGCTTCCAGTGGCTATCAACCCCACTGCTAACACGCAACTGCATTCTCAGTGGAACCAGTTTGTCCTACATCTCTACTGGGAGGAATTTCTAGTGCAGATTTTGAAGCAGTAGAAAATAACCAAACAGAACAGAGAAAGCTAGGTTTGGAAAGAGGGAGATGATCCTCACAGCAGATCATGGAAGAAAAACACAGGAATGGACAGTGCTGTGAAAGAGCCCATGAGAAGGAAGGATGGAATATGTAGGAGCCTGTATGAGGCAGGAGTCACAATCTATATACCTTCCTGAACAGAGGTGGTGTCCTAAGGGAGGAGGGAGCTAGAAAAGTACATTACAGCTGGGGTGTTTGTTGTGTTCTATTTGTGCTGCAGTCTCTTGTAATGTATGTGATTATGTAACAGGGCAATAATGTTAGACTGTGGCAAAGTAGTTCCATGTGCTTTAAAATCATCATATGGAGTTCACCAAGAGCATGTGAGAAGACGAAGTTGCAGATTTTCAACACAAATGTTAAGAGCATGCTCTTGTATGGATGTGAAACCTGGCATACTCAAAAATTCTTCTAATCACAGCTACAGACATTCATAAACAGATGCCTGAGGTGCATCCTTCACATCAAATGGCAGGATGTTGTCACAAATAAGAAGCTTTGGAAGAGAGCAAGACAAGAACCCATTAATGTTAAAATCAAGAGAAGAAAGTGGGAACAGATTGTCAACACTCCTCAGATAAATCATCCAGCATCATCCATCAAGTTCTCAAATGGTCCCCAAAAGAAAAACATAAGGGAGGTAGATCTCAGACAACATGGAGATCTACTGAGATTGAAGGACAACAACTGGGGTACTCTTGGAGTCAGCTAGAAGTTTTGTTCCAAGACAGAGTGACATGGGAAAGACTTGTAGATGACCTATGCTCCATTCAGAGTACAAGGGTTTAAGTGGTAAGTAGTAAAATCATCTTGGACCTCCTGGAAGAGATAAGATGTAATCCAAAAGGGTGTCACTGGGAGTATAGTTTTCAGAGAAGATGTTTTTAAATGACCATTTACCTACTAGAACAACTTACCAAGAACTGTGGTGAATTCTCCATCACTGTTAATTCTGTAGAGTCATAGACCCATAGGGACCGTACACACTTAAGACTAAGAAAAAGCAAAAAAAAGGAGTCCTGTAACATGTTAAAGACTAACAATATAACTTATTAAGTGATGACAGACCCACTTCATCAGATCTGGAAAATCCTGATAAATTATAACTGAGACAAAGATAATTTAACAGAAAAATAGGAAAAAATTAAATAAAATTTATGAATCAGCTAGATAGGACAGAAGGAGGAAGGGTGAGGGAGGAACAAAAATAGTTTCTGAAAGTGTTTAATAAGTTAAGTCAGCTTCCTGGGATAACTGTGAATATCAAAGTTGGGGAAACTTTCCTTGTAATGCATATTATGTTATATTTATGGACATCCTGGCATACCATAACATTGCATTGAATTACTCTGGATATTTTTACTGTAAAATATATGTTAAAGAGAGGCTTATAAGCAGGCTCTGATGGATATCATTAATATGTGCCACTGAAGATAGATTACTTTTATGTGAATGTGGTTAAGTTCTTAATATGAAATATCAAAGTATATTACACAGCAGACAAATACATAGTTCTAGGTCACTTTGCCTGCCTTCAGGAAATATTTTCCCTTTCAGATTAATCAGGTTTGACATTTTAATATGATTTATAGAGCAGATACTCATATGGAAATTTATCTCCAAATTCAAGAATATTCCTCGGTTCTTTATAATTAAAAATCAAAAGGTAGAAGACAACCAGCACAGCTAATCCTCCCCATTTATCTTTATAAAATGTAAGAATAAAACTAGGCTGACACAAGTGAGTCATGTGAATTTTGAAAGTGTAGGTTGAATAAGGGCAGGTCTCATGAAAGGTAGGATTTTTGGGGCCAGATTCCAAGACCCCTAGTTATTATAAGTAAGGGGTTACCCCAAAAGTGATAACTCCTTTGCACCATCCTTCTTCCCAGATGCATCAAAATCTAGATTTTTAAATTTATCTAGACATTGTTCCTGTTAGAGGTGGAAGACTGAAGTGATTTAGACAACTAAATCCCATTTTCAGAATGGGCTTTTCAACCTAGGAGCCTAAGTATATTAGAAGTGTATTTATTATTATTATTATTATTGAGGAGTAAGGGTAATATTTACAACAGGCAATATGAAGAGATCAAACTGTATGCCTAGTGAAATTTTTAAAAAACGACATAAAATAAGGGGAAACGCATTTTGCAAAGTGTTACAATTTAAGAAGGCTGCTATTATGACTTATGAACGTTTAGACATTGTAACTGGACAAATTCATCCTGCAGCTTTTTAACATGGAATTATTTACCAATTAGAACAATTTACCAAGAAATGTGGTGAATTCTCCATCACTGCTAATTCTTAAATTCATGATTGATGGGATTTTTATGATTTGTTTTCTAAAATAAGTTCTGAAGACATTCTATGATATTATATGGAAGATCAGATACATGAATAAAAGAGTTCCTTTTGGTTTGAAGTCAATACAAATAACAACATTTATAAAAAAAAATGGACAATACCTGACAGTGCAAGAGGAAGACAATATACCAGAATATTAATTTACTTAGCCAATTGTGTATGAATGCAAATGATAGAAAAAGAAATTCCTATTGACTTCTGCAAATAATTAGCTTGCTTCCTAATTTATTATGTTTGGTTGTCTACATCTTAGGAGGCATAATTACAAATATGATTTTATGGCCACGAAATCAAACATCCATCTTTGAAGATTATATACACTTGACCTTAAGATCTCATGTAATAGCTATTTTCACAGGTTTGTTGTGTGGAACAGTATTTTTTAAATTGCTTTAAGTTTACTGGCCATTATTTAATCATGTTTCCTTGCCTTATGAGGCGTGGGGAAAAGGTTTCGTTATATTTTTCATAATTTTGAAAACCTTAGTCATAGACCACCAATCTCTTTTCTTTTCCAAGTGAAATAAAATGAATTTCCATTAGAAACAAATCTTGTAATACCCTGACTTATCTCATCCGCTTTTGACATTTCTCTGGTATCTATCAGCATGCCCAGAAATCTTCTTGTTTGGAAAACTTCAGTCTCATTTCTTTCTTTAAGGCTCCCAAAACTAGACAGAAACCTGGTCCAGAGCCCATACAACTGAGACAAGGTCACACTACTTTCATAGATAGTCATAACAATATTTTCCATTTAATATGATTGCAGATTTGGTACATAACTGTACTTTGGCCACTGGATAATGAGATATAGGCAGTGCCGTTTTTGTTTAAAAAAAAAAAAAGAGGGCTTGTACTCGGCATTCTATCCCCCACCCCCTTCCCCCCAGCCAATCCGATGGTTGGGACTGCCAAGCTGTTAGTACTCAGTACTGGCAAGAACCAGTGCAAAAAGGAAAAAGAAGAACTGGATATTGTTAAATTCAAATCTGGCAAAGAACAGATGCTGTCTGAATCCAATCAAGTTTCTTTTTTTTTTTCCAATTTGTATTTGAATTCGAGTATTTTGCTCTTTATTTTCTCTGGGAGTCACCAACTGTTAAGGGTGCTAAAAAGGCACACAAGGGAAGCATTTTAATTTCATTTGTTGATGCTGCATTGTCTCTCAATATACAACAAAGTATTCTACGAATTTGTTTTTATTATGTAGTCTGACCTTAATGAGCTAGCAAGGCACACAGAGTCCAGAAAAGAAGTGTGTTTATGCTTTTGTTGAATACTATGTTGGAGTGTCAGAGATCCAGCAGAAAGGTGGTCACAAAATAATGACCTCTGCTTTCGTCATTCCCTTCTAAGGCACAAACCTTTTAGGTGCTGAGAATTCTGGCGCTAATTCATCAAAGCACTTTAGTATGGAGTACCAATGGGACTTTGTGTCCAGTTTGTGCTTGAGTGCTTTCTTGGAACAAGGCCAAAACACTCAGCACCTTGCAGCATCAAACCCTGGAAAAATACTTTCACATTCACCATATTCAAACTCAGTAGGACTATTCCTCTTATGAAACTAACAATGTTTTGTATGATACAGTGCAGATTACCTTCATTTATTACAATCATGTAAAAAAGAATTGTATGTCACTATATTTACAAAGACTTTACTTGAAAACTATATAAAAGGATTTAATGGATGAGGTCAGTTTCCTAAGAGGGAAAGACATACACTATTATAAAGCCTGGAGTGGGTTTTTCACAAAGTATTACGGATGCACTGAACAGTGAGAATCTCAAAAGGATTGTGCTGATCCAGAAAATATGAGATTTAGAAATCTAAGCTGTGCTAAATAGACAACGGAGTCTCAACAATATTTATCTAGTTATCTACTTATGATGAAAACCTTTTCTAAACTAATATAAAATATGTGTTAGAATGCACAACCTATATGCTAATAGTCTTGTGTAAACAAGGCATACTAAGTTTAGCACTTGTTCAAAACAAAAGCTAGGTAAAGACCTGCCGTTAATCAAGTTAGTACATCATAAAGTGTGCACAGCCTGTCCGCACTAGCCTTCTAATATGTTAGAGCATGGGGACGTAGAACGTAAGCAGCATATGTAATGAATTCTTTCTGACTGGATTGCTTCTTAGACAGGAGGCAGATGTTACCAGTTAAAATGTTCCGCTCCTATAAATAAACACACTGCAAATGGCATTTCTGTAACGTGTAACTTCTCTCTAACATTCAGTTCATCTGAAGCTTAGAACTATGTTATAGAGCTACCTGAGTGATAGCCATTAAATGTTACGAGTCACTGATTCCTCCTAGAACTTCTACAGGAAAAAGTTATCTCACCTCTCATTCTTATCCCATATATGCATTGTTGTAAGTGCTCACAGGCTAGTATTCCAACTGTATGTAGTTAACTCCATAGACAGACTTTGTTTTTATAGAAATAGAGCTTTTAATAGGCATCTAGTTTTTCAATAGGCCTTTTTGCGAACACCATTCATTGTTCCTGTTGCACAACCCATTAACTCTTTCTGTTGAGACTTTGAGGTGCATTGTAAACATAGTATAGCTTGGATTTCTATTTTCTGGGTCAGCACCATACTTTGGAGGCTTCTATTTCACTCTTTAGTGATGCTGTTATTATTTGTGGAGAACCCCACTCCAGGGCAGTAAAATAGTGTCCACTTGAGTCTTTTGCTTCTTAGGAAATTGCCTTATTTTACTAAATACATTGATATATTCTGCAGTTAAGTCCGCTGGTTTAACATCTCACAGGGGTACCTATGTGATCTTCACAGGCAACAAGCAGTCCAGTAGCACTTTAGAGACTACAAATCATTAGTTAATGTGCCTTTCGGGGGTAAAGCCCATTTTATCAGATGAAAATGAAACCGAAAAACAGAATACAGGGTTTATACAGCAGGGTGAGGTAGGGGAGGGTGTGGGGGAGGGCTGGGGGGAAGTTACCTGTCAGTAGTAGGACCAGTTAATGAAGCAAATTAAGTTGGATATGCCTCTTTCTTGTGAATATTAAGTAGCCATTCTTCTACAAAAAAATTTATTATACAATTAGAGGGAGACATCTGAATCAGAATTCATTCATAAGTTTAGCACCTCTAGCCTTGGCCTGTATTGATATCTTAACTGGCTTATTCATTATAAAGGCAATTTACTGATATATTTCCTCACCATCGATCCGAGGGCTGAGGAGCGTATAAGCTGTGCTCCAAGTCCTAAATAAGGGTGGAGGTGAGTGGAAAGTTGAACTGGGAAAAAAGGAGGGCTGCTTCTCGGTGATGACCTGCACCACTGAGATTGATTCTGCTATTACGAAACTGGTGTAGTTATAGCCGTGGCTTATACCACACTACTAACAGGAAGAATAGGATTATGCCCAAAGGAAAGAGAAGCACCCCCTGAGGTTTTTCTAACTCCCAGTAGTTATCTAAAACAGCTCACGGGTTGGTGGAATTCATTGGCTGTTATCTACCCCAATTTCGAAGAGCTGTTATCTAGCCCCAAGAAGTGTGAGTTTCAAGTTTCAGGAGATGGGGCTACTTAAGGGTTAAAAGGAGGGTGTGACATACAGACACAAATGACACTCTATCCCATAGAGCATGGAGGCTCTGCGAATCATGCTTTCCAGCTGAGGCAGCTTGCTTTCAGAACTTCTCGTTCATTGGGTCAAAGCCCTTTCAGGGGTTCTGGGGCGTCTTTGCCTCAGCCTTACACATGACCCTTACAGGCTCATGAAACTAAAACAGAAAACACATCAACACATAGCCAGACTTGCCACAGGACAGGATACAAACAGACAGAATACAAATAGAGTTAATTTACTGAGAGCATATACTTACATAGTTAAGCAGATACAGGAATAAGACGCACCGTTGTATCATGTTACTTCAACTAGCTATACTACTAATACAGATATTCGCGGTACCGTTAGGTATTTGCACCCTACTCTATCTAACTTGTGAGCAGGTGGGAGGAGTGGCGAAGGGTGATCAGGCCTTGTTGCAGACAGCGTCCAGTCTCTCCAGGATTCAGGAGTTCCTCCACCTCTTTACGTTGTAGCCCCACTTTAAAATCCTGCCATTTGCTGGCTCCACCAGAGGCCTGACACATCACAGCCTGTTTGCTTTTGCTTCTCTTTGCTTGCAGCCCCTCTCAGCCCAGCTCCCCATTTTACACAACTATACACCTCATACTTATTTTTTCCTCATTAAAGTACGCAGCTGGCTCCTATGGGCTGATGGGTCAGAGGCCATGGTCTTTCCTGTTTTTCAATTTAGGCTGAGAGGATGTGGATGTGGCTGAAGTTACATACTGTTGTTAATGCAGGCTGTATGCAATCCAGTAAATCCCAGTGCTAACTGGTTTAGACTTGCCCAATTTACTCAGTTCCTCAGTTCTTGTCCTGGGGTTAATGTTTTAGCCATTTTGTGCTAAGGTATATTTCTTTACAGTATTTTAAAAGAGTCTCTGGACCCTGCTTCCATCCCACATACCTCACTGCGTTGTTCAAGCGCCCATGCAATTCGTCCTAACTTACCCAAGCGTGGCCGGTCACTTAGGGGTCACTAGGCTATTTTGCACAAGGGCAAAATATGTCCATACTAGAGAAGCTTCACCGGCATCAGAATAAATGACAGATATAAGAACTGAAATGATCCTTTTAAGGTTGAATGGAAAATCATTGCAATGATATTTCTATTCATGATCTGGAGTGGATTGTGCCCCTTTATGCATGAAATGTCATATTCAAGAAACAATAGAGTTCAGAAAACTGGGTGCTCAACTGACTTTTAATAATCAACTGCTAGAAATCTACTGTGTAACTCTAGGCAAGTCACTTAATTCCTATGCCATTTGCAAAGCTCTTTGAGATCAACAAATTATAATTTCCAAAAAAAAAAGGTAAATCTCAAATTTCTTATTGACTACAAAATAATGTCATAGATAAGCAAAGGATGTACACTTATGAAATCAAAGATTTAAACTATATAATTCTAAGGAGAACACATAGGTTGTATAGAAATATTTAATGCTGAATTTAGAACATATTCACTACTACTTTTTTATTTGAATCATTCTACTGCTGCTACTATTACTTAGCATAGGTCATCTACAAGTCTCCTCTACTTTATTCTGTCTTGGGACAAAACTTCTAGCTGACTCCAAGAGTACCCCAGTTGTTCTTCTTCAGTCTCAGTAGATCTTCTCCACATTGTCTGAGGTCTTTCTCTTTTGTTATCCTGCTGGATTCCATGGCATAACTTGACAGACTTGGTTGGATAATGGTTTTCTGAGAATGTAGCCTACCCACCCCCACTTTCTTCTCTAGATTTCAATGTCAGTTGGTTCTTGTCCTACTGTGTTCCAAAGCTCCTCATTTGTGACAGTACCAAGCCATTTGATGTGAAGTGTGCACCTCAGGCATTTGTTTACGAATTTCTGTAGATTGTAATTTGAAGACTTTTTAGTACACCATGTCTCACGTCCACACAAGAGCACACTCTTCACATTTGTGTAGAAGACCTGTAGTTTCATCTTCACAGATATTATTTGTGAACTCCATATGGAACGGTGAGTCTTGAATGCAGCTGTTACTTTCCCTATACTAGCATTGCTATCCTTATTGGTTCCTTCACTTCTGCCCTTAACACTCCCCAAGTAGGTGAACTGCTCCACATCTTCCAAGTCATCCCCTCCCAGTGTGATGATGTTGTTGTTAGAGTGGTTGATCCTCATTGTCTTGGTCTTTCCCTTGTTAGTGCTCAGTTGAGTCATTCTATTACAGGTTAAAACTCCAAAATTCAGCATTCGCTTGTCCAGCCAGACCCATTATCTGGCATGACCATGGATCTTGCAGGACTAGAGAGTCCCAAGGCTGGGAGGAGGAAGGGCCAGCCAGACTAGTGGCAGGAGCCCAGGGCAGGGCAGTCACAACTGATCTAGCAGCAAGGAGGTTGGGTGTGGCAGGGACAGACAGCAGCCAGGGAGCTCAGGTCAAGAGCAGCATCAGGGAGAAGTGGCTTGGGCTATTGAGCTGCAGCTCAGGCTGATGGCAGCTCATTGCAGGGGCTGCACAGGAAGCCACAGCCAGGCCTGTATGCAAAGCCTTGGGGAGCAGTATCTCATAGCAGCTCGTCCCCAGGTCAAAAAGCTGCTGCATCCAGAAGCTGTGGCTGGTGCTGGGCAGGAAACTGCTGCTCAGGGAGGATAAGAAAGGGTGGCTGGGGCTGAAAGCCAGTGGCTGGAAAATCTGTTGGGGGCTGGAATGGGGGAGAGGGTGACGAAGTCATGGCAACAGAGGGTAAGTGAGCCCAGGAGCAGGAGCTGAAGCCAGGACCAGGGGCAGAATTGACCACCCCAGTCTGGAAAAAATCCTTGCCCTAAAGGTTCTGGACAAGGGAGGTTGAATCTGTAGATTGCAAGGTATTCAGGACAAGGAACTTATTTATTGGTGTTAAGATTTTTCAAGACAAGTTTACCACTTTAAAAAAAAAAGATTGTGGATGCATTTTATTCTTAATAGCAAGATATGAAATTCTAGCCATGGGGAGCAAAAGAAAAAATAATTGTGAATACATTTACATTCTACAAATATCAATAGTTATTTTGTGAATGGTTATAAATGGGAAAAGTGAGTCTACATAAATTGAATGTGGCATATTCATAGTCTGCTATTTCTGGTACTAACTATTGTCACCCTAGGAAAAAATGTTTTGACTGGAAGAGATTTATGTAAAACTGAAAAATTTATAAGGACAGCTCATCAAGCTGTGTCACTCTAGTAAGTATCTACTGAATCTTTACACTTTAAACAGCTAATAGGTACATGATATCCTCTTAAACCTATTAGAAAAATGGATATCCTGTTGTTTTTAACTTTGGAAAATACTGTGAAATGAAGTTTGTCCAGGGACATCTGTCTTCATTATACAAATGTCTTTACCATAAATAATGAATAAAGCAGCTCTCCCAAGAAGGAAACTACTAGTGACACATTTATTTATTATGACTGCAGTGTGTCATGAAGATGAGTCACTAGACACAAACATAAGTTGAAAACATTCCATTCTTGAAAGCTGGATAGTTCTCTTTATTGTAAAAAGAAGAAAAAAAAGCTGTGTGTTTGAATCCTTTCAATATTTCTAAACAAACAGTGAAATTCACCCTGTTAGAAGTCAGAAAGAGACATATACACCATTCAAGTCCTAGTTAAGTTTATCAAAAAAAATGGGCTTACCTAGCACAATGGCTTTGTGCTAGTCCTCTGAACATGAATTAATTTCACCCCAAATTTCTGTTGCGTTAAGGATTTTTCATAAAGTTTGCATAAGGTGTTGTGTACCCCAATGAAAGTACAAATAGTACATTTATATGCCAGGGCAAATTCAGTGTCTCCAAGTACTAATAGTAAATGTTTACACTTCTGAGAAAAATACGGTGTTCATAAGCTATTTTGACAACTGTCATGAGCTTGAAATATTAGAAGAACCACAAACACTGGCAAGTAAGAAGAAAAGTATAATAAGGTGGTCCAAGAATGAATTTAAGAAGCAACTTATTAAAGATGTGAAGACTATCAGTAAAAATTTACATCAGTAAAGGGAAGCTTGACAAACAGGCAATGAGGCCCGTAGATGCTAAAGAAGGGAGTCCTAAAAAAGGGAAATTTCAGACAAGGTAAACTTCCATTGGGTATCAATGCAGAGTATCAAAACAAAAAGCAGTCAAGTAGCACTTTAAAGACTAGCAAAATAATTTATTAGGTGAGCTTTTGTGGGACAGACCCACTTCTTCAGACCAACTTTGGCAACTTTGGTCTGAAGAAGTGGGTCTGTCCCACAAAGCACACCTCATATATTATTTTTCTAGTCTTTAAAATGCTACTTGACTGCTTTTTGTTTTGATAGTATATAGACTAGCATGGCTCCCTCTCTGTTACAATGCAGAGTATGTGTGGGAGATACACAAAAGGAATAGAACTGAGGAAGGTTTTTTTTTTTGTTTTTGTTTTTTTGTGGGGGGAGATACATTGAAAAGTAGTATGTCCCCAGGACCCAGTGATATCACACAAGAGTTCTGAAGGAATTTCATATTTGAAACTACAAAACTATAAACTGTAGAATGTAGCTTATCACTGAAGTCAGCAACTGTACTAGGTGATTAGGAAGTAGCTAATTTAGTGTCATGGTAATTTTCAAAAGAGATTCCAGGGGAAATTCATGCCGTTATAGGCTGGTAGGCCTATCTTCAGTAAAAAGAAATAGGTAGAAACTATGGTAAAAAACAGAACTATCTGCCAAGTAGATGAATATATTTGTTGGAGAGGAATCAACATGGCTTTTGTTAAGATAAATCATGCCCCTCTAATCTACTAAAATTCTTGGAGGACCTCAACAAGCATTTGGATAAGAGTGATCCACAAAATATGGTCCTAGGAATTTCAGAAAACCTTAGACAATTGTTCACCAAAGGTTCGTAAGGAAAAGGTGAATGCTCCTCTCACAGATCAGTAATTGTTTAAGAGAGAGACCAAATGGTGGAAATAATTGTTCAGCTTTTGCAGTGGAGAAAGGTGAACAGTGTGGATGCTGAAGGATCTGTACTGGGATCAGTATTTTGCAACATATACATTAATGACCTAAAAAAAAGGTGGGAGTGATCTCTGAGGAGATAAAGTTTCAGATGCAAAGTTATTTAAGATGAGTTAAATCCAAAACAGACTGCACTGATTCACGGAGTGAATATCACTAAATGGGGTGACTGGGGATATATTGCTAGTGGAATTTAATGTTAATAAGTACAAAATAATGTACATTGATTAAAAAAAACAACTATACATGCACAATGATGGGTTCTCAGATATCTGTTAACATCCAGAGCTGGAGTTGCCTGAAACACTGTTCAATGCACAACAGTACTCACAAAGTGTAATAGTATGTTAGAAACTATTATGAAAGATAGAAAAATAAGACATATGAGCCCACATCTTGAATACCACATCAAGTTTTGGTTTTGCCATCTCAAAAAAAATTGAAGTTGAACTGGAAAACTGTTCAGTGAAGGGCAATGAAGAAGATGCAAATGGAACGGCTTTAATACAAAGAGAGACTTGAAAGTTTAAGGCTGTTCAGGTTAGCAAAAAGTCAAAGGAGATATATGGCAGATTATAGACTCATGAATGTTGTGGAAAATGCAAATAATGACATATTATTTACTCATTCACACGAAACAAAAAGAACAAAAATCAGTCCACCTATTCATATATGAAGCAAGTTTAGTGCAAAGAACAGAAAATACATTTTAAACAACGCAAAACTAATTTGTAGAACTCATTGCCATGGGATGTTACGATGTTATGCCCAAAAGTATAAATGGAGTCAAAAGCAAAACTGGATAAGGGCATGGAAGATAGGTCTGTCAATGGTTATAAGCCAATAAGGTCAGAGATGCAACCCTATACTTGATGTGACCCTAAATCTCTGTCACAACCTAGGAATGGAAGCCAGAGGTGGACCACTCCAGATTGCCATGCCCAGTAAACTCCCCCACTTAATGCTTTGGTATGAGCTACTGTCAGAGACAGGATACTGAATAAAGTGGAAGATGGACTGAATCATTGTGGCTGTTCTTTTGTCAATGGTAGGCAATCTGTGTCCCACAGGCCACGTGCAACTCTTCAGGATAAGATACTGGTGTACAACAAGACGAGGAGGACCAACTGACTTTCCTGGCCTGGCCTGTGCAAAGTGTATGGAGAGGGGGCACTGGCTCTGCACTCCTGGCAGAGGAGGGTCATTGGCTGAAAAGGGCCAGTCTGGCCCACAACCAGCCTTGAGAGTCACTCAGAATGCACGTGAAGCAGTGCACTGGAGGTGATAACTAGGCTAAGTCCAATTTCAGGCCACTAGTAAACCACCATCAGCTTAACCTGGATTTTTTAAAAGTTTTTTGGACAATTAACTACTTTGAAATAGTCAGATAG
Organism: Carettochelys insculpta; assembly: GCF_033958435.1. NCBI lineage: Eukaryota > Metazoa > Chordata > Testudines > Carettochelyidae > Carettochelys > Carettochelys insculpta. The sequence continues at coordinate 93,731,141 of NC_134137.1, read as the reverse complement.
CACACCTTTAAGTAATATATCCTGATTTCATTTTATTTAAGATTCCAATTTTTTCTGCTCTCCTGCTTATCTTCAGAAAGATCTTGTATAGAGCTGAATCTAACAAAATAGAATTATGCTTAGAGTTTCAAATCATGGTTCTATTTGGTACATGTTCACTTTCAGCTTTTTTGCTGCTGTTGCTAATGGAAATCTTTTCCTCACAGAGTGTGAGGAAAGTCGAACACAATTACCATAATTTGAAAGTAATAGCAAATAAACAAGCACACACCAGCAAAACTTGAATGTCACTTAGTACAATAATTATCAGGGTTGCCTTCCCTTTTTTCATCTGAAAATGTGGGTTTAAATCAGTCTTCAGACTGGTAGATACAGTGCCTTCAAAACACACTATATTCTCTTTGGGTAATGATTTGTACTTACTTTGCAGAGACTGACAACACCTAGTGCAGCTCCTTAGTGTAGGTATTTTTTTTTTTACATTGGTGTCTGCCTTAAGACTACATACTTTACCTATAGTCTCACAGAGGTAGCCATATTAGTCTGTATCTTCCCAAGACAAAAAAGCAGTCTTGTAGCACTTTAAAGACGAACAATGTAATTTATTAGGTGACGAACTTTCGTGGGACAGAATTTTCCATATCTGAAGAAATGGGTCTGTCCCACAAAAGCTCATCAGCTAATAAATTATATAGTTCATCTTTGAAGTGTTACAGGACTGCTTTTTTGTTTTACTTAAATCAATGCAAGTCACTTTGCATCAATCCATTCATTCATTGCCTAAACTTATGGTGACACAGTAAGCCCACTTCTCCAAGGAACACAGTCATAGAATCATAGGGATATAAAAGACTTCAGGAGGTCATTGAATCCAACCCCCTGAAAAAATCAGGGTGAATCCCACCTAAATCATCCCAAACAGGGCTTTGTCAAGCTGGAAGTTAAAGACCTCTAGGGAAGGAGATCCTATTACATCCCTAGTTAATGCATTCCAGAGCTTCTCCACTCTCTTAGTGAAATTGTTTTTCCTAATATCCAACCTCCCCACAGCAACCTGACACCATTGTTCCTTGCTCTCTCATTTGTCACTACTGAGAACAGCCGCTCCACATCCTCCATAGAACCCCGCTTCAGTTAATTGAAAGATGCCATCAAATCCCTCCCTGCCCCCACACTCTTGTCTTCTGTAGATTAAATAAAGTAAAATCCCTCAGCTTCTCATCCTAACTTGTGTGTTCCAACCACATCATCATTTTGTCACACTCTTTCCAGTAAGTCCACATCCTTTCTGTAATGGGGGACCCAGAACTGAATTTAATACCCCATATGCAGCTTTACCAGTGCCAAATAAAGAGGAATAATCACTTCCCTAGATCTGCTGGTAATCTTCCTACTAATGCAGTCTGTTATACTGGTAACCTTCTTGGTTCATATTCATCTTTTCATCCACTGTAATCCCCTAGTTCTTTTCCACAGAACTAATTGTTATCCAGACAGTTCCCAGCCTGTAGCAATGCTTGGGATTCCTCTGTGTGAAGTGCAGTACTCTACATTTTTCCTTGTTGAACATTATTGAATTCTTTTGGCCCAATCCACCAATTTTTCTACGTGTCCCTAAACCCTATCCCTACCCTACAGCTTATCAGCCTTTGCTGGGGTTAAAGTCCATCCCCTCATCCAGGTCATTAATAAAGATGTCAAATAAAACCAGCCCCAGAACTGATGCCTGAGTACCCTGTTTGATACTGGTTGCCAACCAGACATAGAGCTGATGATCACTACTCATTGTTCCTGATGATCTAGATAGTTTTCTATCTATCTTAGAGTATATTTATCCAATCTGTACTTATATAACTTGCTGGCAAGGAAACTATGGGAGTCTATATCAAAAGCTTTGCTAAAGTCATCCACCACCTTCCCCATATCCACAGAGCCAGGTGAATCCATTCTGACTATTCCTGATCACTTTCCTTTCCTCCAAGTGCTTCAGAATGAATTCCTTGAGGATCCCCTCCAAGATTTTTCTGAGGACTGAGGTGATACTGACTGGTTTGTAGTACCCTCGATTCTCCTTCTTCCTCTTTCTAAAGAAGGGCACTATATTTGCCATTTTCAATCCCCTAGGACCTCCCCTCAAAGCCATGAGTTTTCTGATATCGTGGCTAATGACTTTGCAATCACATCAGCCTAATATCTCAACATTCTTAGCCTCATTTGATCTGACCCGATAGATTTGTGCATGTCCAGCTTTTCCAAATAGTTATTAACCTGTTCTTTCTCCACTGAGGGCTGCCCACCCTGTTCCCACACTGTGCTGTCTACTGTGAAGAAAGAGGCAAAAAAAAAGCATTGAGTACTCCAGCTTTTTCCACATCATCTGTTACTAGATTACCTTTCTCATTCAATAAGGGTCCTACACTTTTCCTGATGAGCCTTTTATTGCTAACATGCCTCTAGAAACCTTTGTTGTTCCCTTTCACGTCCCTTGCTAATTGAAACTCCAATTATACTTTGGATTTCCTGATTTAACCCCTACTTGCTTGAGCAATATATTCATACTCTTCCCTAATCATCTCTCCAAGTTTCCACTTCTTGTAATCTTTTTTGTATTTATGCTCATCACAGATTTCTCTTTTACACCAGACTGCTCGCCTACCATCATTTCCGCCCCCCTGCATACTAGGATAGTGTGCTCCTGTGTCTTTGGTAAGGTTTCTTTAAAATACAGCCAACTCTCAGGGACTCCTTCCCCCTCATGTTAGCATCTCAGGGGACCCTGCCCATCAGTTCCCTGACAGAGTCAAAATTGGCTTTTCTGAAGTTCAGGATCTGTATTTTGCTGCTCTCCTTTTTTTATTTGGTCAGGATCCTGAACTCTACCATCTCATGATGACCACAGCTCAGATTACCACCCACATTAACTACCCTTACCAATTCTTTTTTTTTTTTTTGAGCAGCAGGTTGACCTGAATATGGCTCCTGGTTGGTTCCTTCATTACTTGAACCAGGAAGCTTTCCATGTACTGCTGTATTGGTTTCCCAGAAGATATCACGGTGATTGATGTCCCCCTATAAGAACCAAGGCTTGTGATCAGGAATCTTCTGTTAATTGTCTGAAGAAAGTTTCATCTACTTCATCCACCTGCCCAGGTGGTCTGTAGCAGACACCCACCACAACATCACCCTTGTTGCTCTCACCTCTAAACATAACCCAGAGAGGCTTAACATGCTTTTCTCCTGTTTCATACTGGAGCACGAAGCAATCATAGTGCTCTTTTATGTACAGTTCAACATCTTTTTCTCCCCTGCCTATATTTCCTGAACCACATATGCCCTTCCATGACAGTGCTCCAATCACATGAGACGTCCCACCAAGTCTCCATTGTTCCAATTATACCTTAGGTCCTTGATTGTGCCAGGGCTTCCAATTTTCTCTGCTTGTTTCCCAGGCATCTTGTATTTATGTATAGACACCTGATATAAGTGGCCAATTGTCCTACTTTCACAGCATGAATCAGGGATCGTCCTCTATTCTATAATGGGCCATATTCCCCCTGACTGACCGGATTTCTCCTCTCTTGATTTTCACAGTTCCACATTAACTGCTGATAATGGGCCACATCCTCCATGACTGAATAGACCTTATCAACTCCGGCCCTCCCCTGGAGTGAGACTCCTTCTTTAAACCCTTCTCTGAAACTCCCCCCACTCATACATTGGACAAAGAAGATCTTTGCTCATGAAAGCTTATGCTCCAAAATATCTGTTAGTCAAAAAGGTCCCACAGGACTTCTTGTTCTTTTTGAAGATACAGACTAATTTGGCTAATCTCTGATACTTATCTTTATTTTGTGTTTCTTCTCAGTGTCACTCTTCCCCACTTACCTCAGGGTTTAGGTCACCATCCTCTGACAAGCCAGTTTTAAAGCTCCCCTCACTAGGTTTGCAATCCTGCCAGCAAAGATGGTCTTCCTTCTCTTGATTAGGTGGATACCCTATCTTCTTAGCAATACTTCTGTCCAGAGAATAATCCCATTGTTGAATAATCCAAAGCCCTCTCTCCATCACCACCTGCATATTCATGCATTCCACTTTTACTGTGAGTTTCAGGACATACCTGGTGGATGGCCCTGTGCAACTATGATACTCCTTTGAGGACCTCCAAGAGGTCTGAATCAAAGGCCCTTGGCAAGGACCATAAAAACAAGGAGATGGTGGAGGATCAGATCAGATACACTAAGAGCTAAGATTGTTTTAGATACCACCACAGTCCAGTCATTCCCACCAGTCAAGTTAGCCTGATACAGGGTGAGAATCCTCAGATTCATGTGTAATTATATTTCCCATCATAATTATTTACTAATGATGCCTTCAGAGTAATATAAACATGGATATTGACTTCTCATTCATTTACTTATTCTAGAAGATGCAGCAGAACAACTAAGCATGGTTGCTGTTTTTTATTCCAGAGCTGTGTCTACAAGTGCATGCTACTTCGAAGTAGCGGCACTAACTTCGAAATAGCGCCCGTCGTGGCTACACGCGTCGGGCGCTATTTCGAAGTTAACTTCGACGTTAGGCGGCGAGACGTCGAAGTCGCTAACCTCATGAGGGGATCGGAATAGCGCCCTACTTCGACGTTCAACATCGAAGTAGGGACCGTGTAGACGATCCGCGTCCCGCAACGTCGAAATTGTGGGGTCCTCCATGGCAGCCATCAGCTGGGGGGTTGAGAGACGCTGTCTCTCCAGCCCGTGCGGGGCTCTATGGTCACCGTGTGCAGCAGCCCTTAGCCCAGGGCTTCTGGCTGCTGCTGCTGCTGCAGCGGGGGATTCATGCTGCATGCACAGGGTCTGCAACTCGTTGTCGTCTCTGTGGATCTTGTGGTGTTTAGTGCAAGTGTGTCTGGGAGGGGCCCTTTAAGGGAGCAGCTGGCTGTTGAGTCTGCCGTGTGACCCTTTCTGCAGCTGTGCCTGGCACCCTTATTTCGATGTGTGCTACTGTGGCGTGTAGACGTTCCCTCGCTACGCCTATGTCGATGTGGTGCTGCGCAACGTCGATGTTGAACATCGACGTTGCCAGCCCTGGAGGACGTGTAGACGTTATTCATCGAAATAGCCTATTTTGATGTCGCCACATCGAAATAGGCTACTTCGATGTAGGCTTCACGTGTAGACGTAGCCCAGGTGGATTAAGGTAGGGAGTGGGGTGAGGGCAAGAAGTGTAGTTTGCATATGCAGACAATCCTCCTGAGAGATCTGAATTAAATTTTACTGAATTACTTTAACCTTTTCTTGAAGGTTTCTAGGGGTGGCAGCTTAATTTCTTTCACTATGGTAGGATACTTTCCTATGACAGTGAGCGAAAACTTTAGCAGTTGCCACTGGACTATACAGCCAGCAGCAGCTGTGCTCTCTTTGTTATTGTTAACCTATGGAATGAGATGTTAGCTAAAGTTCCACGGCCTTTGGCAGAACATTTTGCAATTTTTCATAATTATTGCCCTATACTTGGGGATATACAAACATGGTCTCCTCTCCACCACCCCAGACTGGCCTATACTCATCATGGCTGGTACTACTAATGCAGCTGTGCACAAGCAGTCTGAAAGAGAAGGGTCAATACTAATGTCTTGTTTAAAACTTTAGGTGAGCAAGGGATGGCACTTCTGGGTCTTAACTCTCAATTTCATTAGTGATTGTACTACTAATAATGCCTCTGTGTATAAAGTGCTGATTAGGCTATCAAGGCCTCCACATTTGTGGAATGTGTGAGCCAGAGGAGGAGAAAGAAGAAAACTCAGGATGATATGTTAAAAAGAATAGACTCACAGGGGCAGCTTTATGCCAATATAACTTGAGTCAACCAAAGTTTATAAAAATAAAGACATGGTCTTGGACATTCAAAGACTAAAACCAGATGTGAGCACTGAGATTTTCTAGTCTGATCTTCACAACACAGGCCTTCAGTCTTCCATCAGTTAACTTATGATTCATGTCTAATAACTGGTCTCACACTGGAACATCTCTTTGGAGATATCCAATTTTATTTAAAAAGTTTCCATTGCCTGAAGATCTATCACAACCCTATAATAAATGTGTCTCTTATAAGTCTGAATTTGTGTATCTTCCTACTTCCAGCCGTCAGTTTAACATGTGCTTTCTCCTGTCAATATCCTATGACACTTGCAGGAATGCATTATTAAATTTCAGTCAATTGATTATTTTCCTTAGATGGTCAATTGGAGTGAAAATACACTATTCTTAATGCACTGTTTTGTGTAGCAGAACAGTGATGTTTAAAAACCTCACACCTTACCTAAAGCTGATTATATATTCCTTGCTGGTGTAGAAGTCTTACACTAACTGAAGGAACAGACAGGTTTAATATAAGCTTTATTAGATTGAATGTTTGTCAGATTTCTATTGAAGTGCACTTAAATCACACAAATTCAGTGTCATGCTTTTACTCTCCACTTCTGCACGCACCATGTATATTTATGGATGGTCAAAATGGAATACCTGATTATAGATGCAATACAGTAAAAATGAACATTTCACTCAATTGAGAAGTTGGAACCTTCATTAATTTAACCTTGAAAACAATTCTGAAAAGCTAGGCTTCTGTGCATTTGATCCCTTCTGCAATTATTTCTAGTTCTTCTCCAGCATTACGAACCATAAAAAAGCCTTTATTCACATTCTGTAATAAAAGCAGGCTACCTTAGTAAAACTGGAAATTACAGGATGATTATGATTTGATGGAGTCAGCTGCTGAATCATAATATACTATAAGTGCAATACAGCTAAGGGTAACTTTTGTAATTACAGCTCAACTCATGAACAACAAGACACTCTTCCTAGAAATTGTTGTCTGATAATTTAAGCTTGTTCTGGGACAACGAGCAGGAGGCAGCAATGTGGTGAATGGAGCCCAGACACATACAAGTTTTGAGTGACCACTTGGCTGCTTGTCTTGTTCCAATTTTCTTCTTTTTGGGGGATAGCTGTTCTGGAGCACACTGAAGTAGGTAGGGGTGTGAAGAGGCTGGCACCATGGCCTTGGCACCACCCAGAGCAGCGGAAGGGTGGGGGCTGGGGCTGTTATGCCAGTCTGGGTAGAGCAGCACAGCAGAGGCTGATTCTTGCCCCAGCCCCAACGTGAGCTTAATGGGGAGGCAGGGAAGGATTTCCTGGTCCTTAGGAATTTGGGGTAGGATGTGGTGAGGCAGGGGGGCTCCTCTTGTGGGTTGCTGAGGAAAGGCACTAATTTTCAAGAGACTGGCAGGATCAGGAGTTCTGTCTCCAAGTGGCCACTGTTTTCTCACTGCATCTGCTCCCAGCAGTCACTCTGCAGAATTGCTGTTCCCTGCACTTGTTGCCCCAAGCGGTGAGTCAAAAGTATGTCATCCCTGTTGTATAAAGCTTCCGTCCAAGCTATTACTCAATTTTACACATGGATTCTCTGGAAATACACTGAACTGTAAGGTCCTGTCACATGTGAGTTACAGACTGACAAAAAAAACCTCCTGCTGATTGCATTGCTGGGGTAGAAGGGAGCAGCTGTCTTCTAAAATACCTCAGTACTGATAATTTGTAAATGATTCTCTGAAGCTTTGTAATTGTTTCTGCTGCACTGCCTTTTAAACTCTGCAACTCATTGTGATCTTAGACCTTGCTGCTCTGTCATCTCTGTAAAACCTTGCAACTTTAAGTAACTTGTTTTATATGTTCAGAAACTTACTTTTAGCTTGGCGATTGAACCTTGCAACCTTGTAATCTTTGCTAACTTCCATCCACTCTGCTTGTGGTGGACTGCATATATCTCCCCAGATATGAATCTGTGTGTGAAGACTTGATTTAGAACCTGCAAGGCTGAGCACATGGAGAACCCAATCAAGGCTGAACACTGCGTCTCTCTATCTCAAGGGAAATCTGGTCATGGCCCTGGACAAATGCGGATGAATCACAGGGGTGTTACAGATGCAATAATAGGAGAGGGCACCTGACAGTAGCCTCCTTTTCCTCCTCTTGCCTTCCTGCAACCAGTTGCTTTCCTGAGCAGCTCTCCAGCCATGACCAGCAACCAGACCCTCCAGGACCAGCTTTCTTTGACTCCTTCTGCACTCATATGCCCTTGTAAGCATGTGAGTGCCTGAGGGCAGGGACTCTGTGTGTGTGTGTGTGTGTGTGAGAGAGAGAGAGAGAGAGAGAGAGAGAGAGAGAGAGAGAGATATCTGGTTCCCTCTTTATTTTAAACCTTTAGTGGCAGCTCTATCCCCTTTAGTTTAACCATATAGTACATATTCTGAAGTGTTTAATTTCTTGATCAATAAATCAGTACTAATGTAACCCTGGGTGGTCTTTCTAGTGTAAATTAAGGCAACATTACCTCCAGTTGGTGCCCCTCCCTTTCCATGTTCTGGGAAATCCTGGATTTCAGGCATCTCCCACTGCCGAAGTACAACCAAACCCTGACCTTGGTTCAAGTTAGAGTAAGAGAAAGGTGGATACTAGATTTTGTGGTCATAGATCATGCATTTAAGTGAAGTTCTTGAAAAAACATGGCCCAAGGAGGCAGGGAGACAGAAAGACAGACAGATGGATGCACTCTAAAATATATAGTGGGTAAACAACTTACAAAAACAGATAATAAGTAAGCAAGAAAAAATAGTGTGGGTAAAACAACGAAAAATGTACTTCATATAAGATTTCTGTTTTCCACTGAATTGATTATGTAATTAACACACAAAAAGGGAAAGTTGCCAGATTTTATTAGTGATAAGCAATAAGTGAAATGGTATTGTCCTCTGAGTGTAAGAGAGGCTGTGGTAAATTGGAAATGCATTTAATCATGTGGGCAGATTCCGTTTGGCACTGTGAACAATGTGGATCAGAGGCACTGGATCTTCATTGAGGATCATGCTATATGAAATTATTCTGCTCTCTTTAAAGTTCTTTTAGGGTATCTTTATCAATATTGAATCCCAGCAGTGATTCCTGTGTATTCAGTGAGTTCACTGATGGAGTACCTCTTCAAGGAATGCCTGGATCTACCTCAGCTACTGATGTTATCACTCAGCAGGTCAAACCTGGAGGATACTACACCCAGTTTGTTGTTCGATTAGCAAGTTTGAATATTTTTCCAAGTAATGTTCTTGATGGTTGCAACTCCAACGTGTGGCCAAACTGGGTTAAATTGACTATAAAATGGATAAAAAGCTGGCTAGATACTCAGGCCCAATGGGTAATGATCAATGGCTCAGTGTCTGGTTGGTGGTCAGTTTCAAGTGATCAGGGATCAGTTCTGGCTTGATACTGTTCAACATTTTTACCAATTAACTGGATGAGGGGATGGATGGCACCCTCAGCAAATTTGTGGATGACACTAAGCTAGCAGGACAGGGAGATACATTGGAGGGTCAGGATAGGGTCCAGAGTGACCTAGATAAATTGGAGGATTGGGCCAAAAGTAATCTGATGAAGTTCAACAGAACAAGAACAAGTGCAGTCTGAATCCAGCTTGTCACTCAGGTTGCTTTATAAGTTATAGAACAGCTTTTGGTGTATGCTGGCCAGGTCCAGACACCAGGAGTTTAGATACAGGGTGATACCACTTCTTGCCACACACTATACAGATCATATACATCTTTCTTAGCTACTAGATCAGTTATAATACCAAGGGGAAAAATAAACAAAAACAAACAACAACAAAAAACATAGTTATTTCAGCAATTGCTTATTTAATGCTGGAGGCATCGACTCCACTGACAAGGGGGAGTGAAGTCTTTGCTCAACAGCCTTGGTTGAGACCCAACTGGCTTTTAGCTCATGTGGCACAGGGCTTTAGCTCCTCAGGTCATAGGTTCATCAGCTTTACACTTGTTTGGACTTATTCAGCAGTTTATCATGTGTGTCTTGTCTAAAGGTGGGCCTGCTCAGGTCAGCAAAGCCAGCTCCATGTGAGTGCAGCTGTCATGGAAGTGGACGTACCTTTTAGATAATAGATTTACTAGATGTAATCTCCTTTAAGGTATTTGGAACAGAGCTAGATCTACATTCAGGGTTTTGCTATCCTGGAATTAAGAAGGGTGTTACTCCAGAATTTGTCATTGGCGACTGAGCTAAATAGGAGGATTGGAAAAGCAGCCACAACTCTGTCCAGACTCAGCGAGAGAGTGTGGAATAACAACAAGCTGTACACTCACACCAAAATGCAAGTCTACAGAGCCTGCATCCTCAGCACCCTCCTTTACGGCAGCGAGACTTGGACCCTGTACTCCCTCCAGGAAAAGAGGCTGAATGTCTTCCACTTGTGCTGCCTCAAGCGCATCCTTGGAATATCATGGAAGGACAGAGTGTCCAACACTACAGTCCTTGAGCAAGCTGGAATCCCAACTATGCACACCCTCCTCAGGCAGCGGCGGCTCCGCTGGCTTGGCCACGTCCACAGGATGAATGATGGAAGGATCCCAAAAGACATCCTGTATGGCAAGGCAGCCTCTGACAAAAGACCTGCCGGACGCCCCCAGCTGCGCTACAAAGATGTTTGCAAGAGAGACCTGAGGAAAGTAGACATCAAGCCAGACAGCTGGGAGGAGCTGGCAGACGATCACAGCAGATGGAGGCAGGAACTATACAAGGGCCATCAGAAGGGTGACTTGAGGATCAGACAGCTAGCAAAGGAGAAGCGAGCCCACAGAAAGCACAGCAAGTACCTGCCAGACACCCATCACATATGCAACAGATGAAGCAAGGACTGTCACTCTCATGTGGGTCTTCACAGTCACAGCCGACTCTGCAAATGAGGATGCCAAACAGAACTATGAAGGGCGCGACCAATAGTCTAAATAGACTGAAGGATGCTACTACTACTACTACTACTAGATCAAGCTAATTGAAACCTTATTGTATGTAAACTCCACATCATTAAAAGTTTGGATAAGCAGGGCTTTTGAAAGTAAGGCCGAATATTAGCTTCAGGCTTAAAGTTTCTTGTAATCAAAATGGGAGAAAGGGAGAAAAAGAGACAACAAATTGTGAGACTGAAAGAAAGTAAATGGATGGAGACCTTGAATTTGGTCACTTCTGATAACAGAAGCTTAGTAGATTAAAGTTAGGAGAGGCGATAACCCAGCAAGAGGCATTATGATCTGTGTGTTTTGTGAAAGATAGCTACAAAAAAAATTAGGTAATAGACTAAATTAGACTTTGGAACAGTTCTCTGCTGCTATCCTGAGTTTTCCTGACAACTTACTTCTGATTAGGGAAGGAACCATAAACTGATAGTCTCCCGCAAAATACACTATACCATATGGCAAGCTGGGTAATTATATGAGATATTCTAAACCTGCTGCTTATGTCTCTGTGTGTCTCCATCTAGTAGTTTTAGATAAGACCATGTTTACTTGTGTCTCCGTAACAAATATAGATATTTAATTATATCCCATAAAAGTCCTATACAGGTTGAAACTCTCTAATCTACGTAAGAACATAAGAATGGCCATGCTGGGTCAAACCAAAGGTCCATCCAGCCCAGTAGCCTGTCTGCCGACAGTGGCCAGTGTCAGGTGCCCCAGAGGGGGCGGACCAAAGACAATGATCAAGCAAGTTGTCTCCTGCCATCCACCTCCAGCCTCTGACAATCAGAGACCAGGGACACCATTCCTACCCTTGGCTAATAGCCTTTTATGGACCTAACCTCCATAAAGTTATCTAGCTCTTTCTTAAATTCTCTTATAGTCCTGGTCTTCACAGTCTCCTCTGGCAAGGAGTTCCACAGGTTAGCTATGTGCTGAGTGAAGAACTTTCTTTTACTAGTTTTAAACCTGCTACCCATTAATTTCCTTTGGTGTCCTCTAGTTCTTATATTATAGGCACAAGTAAATAATTTCTCCTTATTCACACTCTCTACACCTGTCACACCCCTCTACCCCCACCCCAGACTGATGGTCCAAACTCCAAGCCGTCCACCGGGCCCCCATTTGCCTAGTTGTCCCCCATGTATATAGTTGTCCCCCTTTGTATATTGGTTGCAGTTTCTGTTGTGCACCAAACAATGTTAGCAGTTTTCAAAAAAAAAAGGTTTTATTTTCAAAATAACTGGAAGCATGTGCAGGTCTTGGGGACGGTGTGCAGGCAGTGCGGGCTGTGTGTGTGGGGGTCCTCTGGGGGAGGCCAGGGAGGTGCTCAGGGGTTTCCCTGATCAAAGTGGAGGGCCTTGCAGACCCGTACCCCCTCACGGTGGGCCTGGTGGCTGGGTGCGGATGCCGGCTGTGGGAAGCCCGTGCTGGCGTTGACTGCCCACCCCTGGATGAAAGCCTCCCCCTTGCTCTCGACAATGTTGTGGAGCATGCAGCATGCTCCCACAACCTGGGGGATGTTCTGGAGGCTGACGTCCAGGAGGGCAAGGAGACACCGCCAGTGGCCCTTCAGACGGCCAAAGGTCCTCTCCACCACCTGGTGGGTGCGGTTCAGGAGAGCGTTGAACCGCTCCTGAGTGGTTTTGAGGTTACTGGTGTATGAGTGCATGAGCCAGGGCTGGAGGGGGTAGGCTGTGTCTGCCATGAGGCAGAGGGGCACGGTGGAGTCCCCCAGCGAGATCTCCCTCTGGGGGATGTAGGTCCCCACCTCCAGCCGGTTGCACAGGCCCGAGTTCCTAAAAACACAGGCATCATGTGCGCAGCCAGGCCAGCCCACATGCACATCCTGGAAGCGGCCCCGACTGTCCACCATGGCCTGCAGGACCATTGAGTGGTAGCCCCTGAGATTTATGTATCTTCCTCCGCTGTGGTCCGGGGCAGGGATGGGGATGTGGGTCCTGTCCAGGCCCTGAAGCAGTTCGGGAACTCCATGGCAGTGAATTTGGTGATGGCAGCAGCCAGGTCCCCGAGTCGGATGACCCTCTGGAGCAGCATGGCATAGAGCACATGGACCACCTGTGGGGAGGGAACACAGACACCCATGAGGGTGTGCAGGGTGCTCCAGGCCCCTCACCCTCAGTCCCCCTCCCAGGCACCTCCCTGGGTACCCCCCCAGCCCCTCACTCCCCGGCGCCCCTCCCTCCCCAGCCCCACACGTGGCCCCTCCCTCCTCAGCCCCGCCAACCCCCCAGTGGGTGTGTGCCCAGACCTCCTTACCTCCATGATGATGGCCCCAACTGTGGACTTTCCCACTCCAAACTGGTGTCCCACAGAGCGGTAGCTGTCTGGAGAGACCAGCTTCTAGGTGGCTATTGTGACCCTCCTCTCAACGGGGAGGGTGTGCCGCATCCGGGTGTCCTGGTGCCTCAGTGCAGGGGTGAGCCGCTGACAGAGCTCTAGGAGGGTCTGCCGGCACATGCAGAAGTTCCAACACCACATTTTGTCTCCCACTCCCACAAGACCAACTGCTCCCATCACTCAGAGCTGATGGGGTAGCTCCAGAGGCGGGAAAGCAGACGGCGTGGGAGGAAGAGGGGAGCCCGGTGGTCAAGGGCATCCCCATCTGCCCCCAGGGAGGGCTCCTCTGGCAGGAACCATTGGGCGGCCTCCCAGGAAGCACCTACCAGGGCACTTGCCCCCTGGATGACCACCTGGAGGGCCTCCTTTTCCTGCTGCTGCTGATGATGATGGGGGTCCATAGCTGCTGTGACCTGGTCTGCAAGAGTGTGGAGAGTACTCTGCAGACCTTGTGCTGTGCAGGCCGGGTGTGTCTGGGAGGGGCCCTTTAAAGGAGCGGCTTGCTGTTGACCCAGAAGGGCTAGTCCAGTCTGTGACCCGGTCTGTGGGCTTTCCTGGCCCTTTATTTCAACGGGGAGCGCTTGTGTGTGTGGATGATCCACGTTTCCTTCCGGGGCGGCTCCTTTCGATGTTCCCTGTCGCTACTTTGATGTTAAACATTGATGGCACCAGCCCTGAAGGACGTGCAGACACTACGCGTCAAAGCAGCCTATTTCGATGTCCTTACTTCGAAATAGGCAACTTCAACATAGTATGCTAGTGTAGACATAGCCAATGAGACTATTCAGTGGAAGACAACTAAACTGACTGAAAACTTCTTAAACCCAAGGGCTGCGTCCACACTAGCACACTACGTCGAAGTAGCTTATTTCGAAGTAAGAACATCGAAATAGGCTACTTCGAGGCGTATTGTCTACACATCCTCCAGGGCTGGTGCCGTCGATGTTCAACATCAAAGTAGTGACAGGGAACGTCAAAAGGAGCCACCCCAGAAGGAAATGTGGAGCATCCACACACACAAGCACCCTCTTTCAAAATAAGGGGCCAGAAAAGCCCGCGGACTGGGTCACAGGCTGGACTAGCCCTTCTGGGGCAACAGCAAGCCGCTCCTTTAAAGGGCCCCTTCCAGACACATCCGACCTGCACAGCACGAAGTCTGCAGAACAGTAGCCACTCTCTCGCAGAACAAGTCACAGCAGATATGGACAACCAGCAGCAGCAGCAGGAAGAGGAGGCCCTCCAGGTAGTCTTTCAGGGGGTGAGCGCCCTGCTAGGTGCTGCCTGGGAGGCTGACCAGTGGTTTCTGCAAAAGGAACCCTACCTGGAGGCAGACAGGCATGCCCCTGACCACCGGGCTCCCCTCTTCCTCCCTCACCGGCTGCTCCCCTGCCTCTGGAGCTACCCCAGCAGCTCCGAGTGGCGGGAGCAGCTTGTCATGTGGGAGTGGGATGATAATATGTGGCTCCAGAACTTCCGCATGTGCCAGCAGACCTTTCACGAGCTCTGCCAGTGGCTCACCCCAGCACTGAGGCACCACAACACCTGGATGCAGCGCGCCCTCCCCATCAAGAGGAGGGTCACAATAGCCACCTAGAAGCTGGCCACTCCAGACAGCTATCGCTCCATGGGACACCAGTTTGGAGTGGGAAACACCACGGTCGGGGTCATCGTCATGCAGGTAAGGAGGCCCGGACATGCACCCACTGGGGGCTGGGGGGGTGGGGGTGGGGTTGGGGGGAGGGAGGGGCTGGGTATGGGCTGGGGAGGGAGAGGCACTGAGGAGGGAGGGGCTGGGCAGGTGGGATACCCGGGGAGGTGACTGGGAGGGGGGGTCTGGGGGAAGGGTCCTGGGGCACCCTGCACAACCTCATGGGTGCCTGTGTTCCCCCCCAACAGGTGGTCCGTGCGCTTAATGCCATGTTGCTCCAGAGGGTCATCCGACTCAGGGATCTGGATGCAGCTGTCACCGGATTCACCTCCGTAGGGTTCCAGAACTGCTTCAGGGCCCTGGATGGGACCCACATTCCCATCCATGCCCCGGGCCACAGCAGAGAAAGATACATAAACCGCAGGGGCTACCACTCTGTGGTCCTGCAGACCATGGAGGATAGTCAGGGCCGCTTCCAGGACATGTACGTGGGCTGGCCTGGCTGCACACAAGATGCCCGTGTTTTTAGGAACTCAGGCCTGTGCCGCCAGCTGGAGGCTGCCTGGGGCGTTGGATGCTGCAGCTGGAGAGACGGAGAGAGAGAGGGGAAGGCTGTTAGTACAGTGCCCTGGCCTGTGGCCCGTTCCCCACGCCTTCTTTTGGGTGTTGGGTCTCCATCCCCATTGGTGGGTTTGATGTCCCTGTTGGTTGTCACCATGGCATTGTCCCCCTGCCCCCAGGGTTAAGGCTGAGTGCTGTCCATGGGTGTGGGTGCTGACGGGCGTTGATGGCCGTGTTGCCGTCCTCGGACCATACTGTGGCTGGGCGTTTGCACGTTGGGGTCCGCTGGGGGTGTGTGAGGCTCCTGGTCATGTCTGGTGCCCCCGTCCTGTGGCCCATGGCTGTGTGCTCTGTGGGGTACGTACCTGACCGTCCATTGCCACGGTTAGGGGAAGCCCAGTGGGCGGATGCCCGGCTGGTGCTCCGGGAGGGGAGGTCAATCAGGAACCCCCCCTCCTTGCTGCTGGACCTGTCCTCCGTTGTCCCAAGGGGGGTGCTCCTAGGGTGGGCCCTGGGGTTCTGGGCTGGCCTCCAGGCTGGACTCCAGCTCTGAGGTCTGCTGGGGCTCATCGGCTGTGTTGTCAAGGGTGGCCAGGGGGAAGGAGGTGTCCTGGGGGCCCAGGATGGCCCTGAGCTCCCTGTAATAGGGGCAAGCAGCAGGGGCAGCCCCAGACCAGGTGGCCGAGTCCCGGGCCCGGGCATACCCCTGCCGCAACTCCTTCACCTTACTCTGGACGTGATCTGGAGTGCGGGCAGGGTGACCCTAGGCAGCCAGGCCCTTGACCAGTCGGGCAAATGCTTCTGCATTCCACTGCTTGCTCCCCATCACGTGGAGCACCTCCTCCTCGCCCCAGAGCCCCAGCAGGTCTTGGAGCTCGGCCTCCGACCAGGAGGGGCCCTGCCTCTTTTTGGCCCCCTGCTTGGCTGTGTGGGGTGCAGGGGTCCCCTCAGGAGGGAAGCCCTGGGGGCGCTCTGGGGGCTGGCTGGATGCCATGGTACTGGGTGCTTGGGTCGGGGTCCAGAGACGGTATGTAGGGCTAGCATGTGCGTGTGCTGCTGCCTGCATGCTCTCAGCTTCCTGCCACAGGAAATCCGGGTCTGTGGTGCTTTAAAGGCTGCTGCGTGCGGGGACCATAGATCCCCGCAGTGGCTGGACAGAGCATCTCAACCCTTCAGCTGATGGCCACCATGGAGGACCCTGCTATTTCAAAGTATCAGGACGCGGATTGTCTACGCACACCCTACTTCGACATTGAACGTCGAAGTAGGGTGCTATTCCCATCTTTGGATGGGAATAGTGACTTTGACGTCTCGCCGTCTAATGTCGATTTCAATGTCGAAGTAGCACATGGAACGTGTTGATGCGATGGGTGTTATTTTGAAGTTGTGCTGGCTACTTTGAAGTAGCCGGCTAGTGTAGATGCACCCAAGGTATTTCCTGTCCTGGGTAAAATGACATATTTTATATTCTAAATTTGCTCATTCTCCTATTAATTGAACAACTTGTTTTCTCTACATACAAAGTTAGAGAAGTTTTCCTAACTGTCAATGCAATACTTTGAAAGACTTATTTTCTTCCAATTTTCAATACAGCAATAATGAATGGAATAAACACAAAATTCTCTCACACCATGGTATTTTCATCAGCAGAACTTTTTTTTTTATTCTCCAAGTAAATATTTTTACAACACTGATTTAGTTATGGTTACTGTGGAAATCCTTACATCAACATACACCTCAATAGTTCTTGAGCAGGTTCAGTCTAATAAGAGGGAAATACTGTATCCACTGAGATATTTTAACATTTCATTCCTGATCACTATTCCATTCATGAGAGTATGTCACAATTAGATTTGTTAAGAAGTTGGATAGCAGAAAACATGTTCAGTAAAAAGAAATTGTCATATCAAACTTGCAGTATTTCTTTGAATTTCTTCATCTACACTAGTATCAGAGGGGTAGCCGTGTTAGTCTGGATCTGTAGCAGCAACGAAGGGTCCTGTGGCACCTTATAGACTAACAGAAAAGTTTAGAGCATGTGCTTTCGTGAGTTAACTCACTTATTCAGATGCTGCTTTTCTGTTAGTCTATAAGGTGCCACAGGACCCTTCATCTACACTAGGCGCTTTGAATTGAAAGTTTTCACTTTCCCTTTGCTAATGTATTTTAATCTAAGCATTTCCTGAGCAGCATAAAATAATTTTGTTAATAATCAAAGAATGGTAAAAGATTTATACAAAACAAAATGAATAGCAATTTCTTGAGTTATTCTAATGTCAGTTATGCATTTTACAGTGGAAGTTTTGCTCTTGGAAAAGGCTCTCAACTGATTACCAACCAGACCTTTATTTAATCATGTAGCAAAACAGATACACTGGCTGTCAAATGACCTTGCAGTCAAGAAAGCTCATGTTGTAACTCAAGTACTATCCATACACAAAACCTTTTTAATTTAAGCATAGTGAAACTTTTAACTCAAGTTGACTGAGTTTTTAGCGGGTGTAGGTTAAACCTACAAAAGATGGCTGCTGCTATCACTACTGTGCTGCAGTGTACACAGAGTCTGGCTTCACTTAAGAGCTGCTAGCTCTCAAATGCCTTCCCACAGGTTTCTTTGTGCACCCATACGGGACAGGCAAATTGTCCCAAAATTCACTGGGGAAAGAACTCAGAGCAATTCAGTGACCGCAGCATGAACAGCAAAAAAAGTAGCTTGTAACCTGGATAACAATTATCTACCAGAATCACAGGATTATGATGGTTAGTCAACTAAATGTAAGCGCCTGTGATCAAAAGGGCTAATTTAATAATAGAATCAATGAGCACAGAAATATTCAGTAGTAATATGGAGATTACATTACCTCTGTATGTGTCACTGGGACAGCCACAGTTGGAACACTATCTGTTCAGGTGTCCACAACTTAAAAAGGATATTAATAAATACAGAGGGTACAGAGAAGACTCAGGAAAAAAATATCTCAACCAGAAAATGTGCCAAGCGGTGAACGGAGCTCAATCTATTTTGCTTCAGAGAATGTTACGAAGTAACTTGATCACAGACAAAGTAACTGCATAGGGAGCAGAAATTTGATAAAACAGGAGATTTTACTCAGCACTTTAAAAAAAAAAATTGCAAGATCCAAAACCTGGCAACTGAGCTAGACATATTCAGAGTAAAAGTAAGGAATAGGGTATTAACTGTCAGGGTAATTAACAGTTCAACAAATTGCCAAGGTCACTGAGCGTATGACTATACAGCAGAGTTATTTCAAAATAAGTTTTTCCAGAATGCTATGTGTACACTCCCCCATCCTTTCAGAAGAGGACTGTAAATGAAGTGGATCAAAAATGCTAATGAAGTGCTGATATGATTATTCAGTGTCTCATTGCATAATGGCAGCTACTCGCCACATCGAAAGTGCTGTTTTCAAAATGCAAAATGGCTGTGTAGATGGGGCTCCTTTTTAAATGTAAATCTCTTACGTATTTAATAATACAAATTCCCATACATGGAATCAGGCACCCAGTGGAAGAAAATTTGGAAATGTCCCAGATTGTGTTACAGGTGTCCTTTCAAAATAAAATGTAAGAAATAGCTATTTTGAAACAAGTTATTTTGAAATAACTCAACCCCACCTAAATGCATTTAGAGATAGCACCCAGCTATTTGAAAGAACATTTCCAGGACAATAGTGGTATTTTGAAATAGTGCCATTGGAGACCATTGTGGCCAATTTTGAAGTAGGCATCATTCCTCATAATCAAAATAATTTACCCACTATTTTAAATTTATTTTGAAATAACAATGTGCATCATTTAGAGGCTGCGAAAGTTATTTTGAAATAGCAGCTGTTATTTCAAGATAGCCTTCCAGGGCTGCAAACTGCCCTGTAACTGAAGTTTAATTATAAAAAATCAAAAATATGTTAATTTGTGCCTGGCTAATGTTTTAACTCTTATCACTTTGAGATATGCACCGTTATATTTCTGTTTAATGCAGAAATCTTTAGCTCAAGGGACAGAGGTGGTGGGCAGAGTGACAGAAACAGAGGATGCAGAAAGTTACGTAAAAATGTTCAAAAACAATCAAATGTTTAATGCAGACTGGATAAATGTTTACTGTAGAGCACTGAACTTTATCATTCAACAAGATACAAAACCTGCTTTAGAAAAAAAATGTCATTTCTTTGGAGAAATAAAAGTGAAGGTGCAAAACTGATGATTTTATACCATTACTTTCTTTTTTAAAGTCTGCATTTTTAATAAAATAATGATGAATAAACCAGTCAGATGAGTGATAGTGGACCTCTTGAATATATAACTGTGAGTAGATAGAACGACAGAGCTAGGTGGGTATCCAGAAATCACCAACTACAAGACAGACCCACAAAAGAAAGCAACAAAATGTTGCTGGCCTTTACCCACAGTGCCCAGCTAAAACCTGTCCAATGCATTATCAAGGATCTACAATCTATCGTAGATGACAATCTCTCCTTCTCATGACCTTGGGAGGTAGGCCGCTCCTTCCTTACAGACAGCCCTTCCCAAACTGAAACATAGACCTACCACCAACTACACACCACACACCAGAAGCAGGAAATGGTCTCTGCAACAAACCCCATTGCCAACTCTACCCTTATATCTACCTTAACGACACCATCATAGGACTCAACACCATCAGGCATACCAACAGGGGCTCTTATAAATGCCATCATGAGCCAGAAATGCCTCTCTGCCATGTATATCGGACAAACTGAACTGTCTCAATGTAAATGAAGATAAGTTTACAAATCAGTAGGAGAAAACATCAGTTCCCCTGAACACACAGGGTGTGGCCACACTTGGCCAAAATTTCGAAATGGCTGGGCTAATGATCAAATCGAAAAATACTAATGAGGCACTGAAATGAATATTCAGCACCTCATTAGCAAACTGCCATCCACGGCACTTTGAAAGTGCTGTGCTTTGCTCGTGCATGGCTCGACTACATGGGGGTTCTTTTCGAAAGGACGCTACAGGTTTCAAAATTCCCTTATTCCCATCAACTTTCACAAAGGACCCCTGTGTAACTGACCCACACACGAGCAAAACATGGCACTTTTGTAGTGCCACAGCCAGCAGCTTGCTTGTGAGGTGCTGAATATTCATTTCAGTGCCTCTTTAGTATTCTTTGATTTGGACACTAACATGTCCATTTTGAAATTTTGTCCAAGTGTGGCCACAGCCACAGTGACAGATTTGAAAGTTGCCAAACTTGAGCATAAAGACCCTTCAAAAACAGACTACAGTGTGAAATTTCAGAGCTGGATTTCATATGCATGTTTGACACTATCCAAATAGTTCTGAATGGGGACTGGGAATGGCTAGTTCATCACAAAAAGTAATTTCTCCCTTTAGGTATACTCTCCTATGTATCCACTGTTGGAAATGGGCTACGTCCAACTTGATTGCATTAACCTTGTTAGCATTGATCTTCCACAACATAACATGATATTCCCATCATTATGTGTATGTGTAAATCGCTGCCATATGAAGCTTCTATTTCATGCATCGATCAAGTGAGCTGCAGCCCATGAAAGCTTATGCTCTCATAAATTTGCTAATCTTTAAGGTGCCACAGAACTCCTCTTGCTTTTGTTGAAGCAGATTAACTTGACTACCTGTAGCCAGACAGCCAGCCCCCTCTCAGACCAGCATTGCTGGGAACACAAGGGAGCCAAAACAACAGGGCACTTAACATAAATTCCAGCACAGCCTTTGAAGCTGTGAGAAGCACAGGTGTGCTGCTGCAATGTGCCTCTGGGAACATATACAACGATTAGGCTCACAGCAGACAGAGAAGCTGTGACAGACATGGCTCTTAGCCCCTACTAAATAACGTGATGCACACACACCCACATCCTAGGTGGGAAAATATTTACCCTAATAGAAGAATGTCCAGTAGTCGAAACTTATTGTTTCTCTCCCTTGCAAGTGTAAACTACTCTTGCGAGAGCTGGCGTCGCCCAGACAGACCAGCCCCAATTTGGCATAAGAAAGGAGAAAGAGAATAAAGGAGTACAGAGGTATAAGTATGGGACCTACAGCACCATGATTTTTGAGTGCTTTTCACTATCTATCTGCTGGTCAGATAAGTGACAGCCTCCCAAGGCTTCTGCAGCTAAGAGGGTCCCTGAGCCTTGTCCCTTATTCGTCTTTCCGCGGAATTGAGTGACCGATCCTGGCTTGGCACCGCTGGAATCGAGAGATGCAAGGAGGGTAAGAAGCACCCACACCTGATCTCCTATCTTTAGTGTACACATATTTTGAAATAGAGCTCTATACTTTGTTTTCTTTCTTTGGGATTGTGGCTTCAGCTTTGTAACTTGTTTGTGTGTGTAACATCTATACATTTAAATAAGTAGGCACTAGCAATTTTGTAACCACATGATTAGAATCTAGTTTAATAAATTTTGGTAACCATTTGTGCATAAGCCTCACTTGTTTCTCTGGTTTACTGTAAAGCAGCCAACACAATTAAAGAACCTCAGCCGTTTTGGCTATAAAGCCTGGCCATTAGGTGAGAGTACTAAGAGCCTAGCGTTGAGTTGTGCCGCCTCCACGTGGCAAACTCTTGGGGCGCCTGTCAGTCAATCCTGACTGCCCACTGCGAAGGAGCTCTGAGCTCTAGCAGTTAAAGTCACGGGTGTGGAAAGGCTCTTAGTGCTGCCATTGGGGCACCTGTCAGTCAATGTTGACTGCCCACTGCGAAGGAGCTCTGAGCTCTAGCAGTTAAAGTCACGGGTGGTTAGGACCTTGGGGCATCCGTCAGCCTAGCCCGGGCTGCCTGCCGCGAGGGGACAGTGCGTCCTAGCGGTTAAAGTCACGGATGGTATAAAACGGGCATAGCTGGCACCTCACCAAACATCCTTGGCCATCGGCTAACACTACCGCTCTGAAAACAGTCTTAATAATGATGATTTCATATCTTTTGTATGGCCTCTTTTTGTCTATTACAACTTTAAGAAAGGGGTGGAGGGGATTATCTTCACAATTCCTTTGTACAAAAAGAAATGTTTTTATTGAGACATTCAAATTCCCACATTGTCCTGATACCAGAATGATTTCTCATTTATCCCTTACCTTAAAAATGGGGAAGTGGCATCACTCCATAAGCCACTTTAAGTAGCTAATCATAGACTTAGTTTTTAATGTATAGGGCAAGATTTTGTTTAAAAGAATGTGATCACTGTATCAGAGCTCTTACATCTATTTTCCAAATCTTATTGGTTGCATATACACTAGCAAGTCCTTTCAGAAAATCAGGCCCTTCTCTGACAGAACAAGTGGAGAATCCTCACACAAACTGTGCTTTTTCGAAAGAACAGGGTGCTTCTTCCAGAGACCCTCTTCCTCTCCCAAATGAGGAAAAGCATCTCTTTTCTGAGACATTATTTTGGAAAAAAAGTGTGTGTAGACACGCCAGGGGCCCCTTGTTCGTATGTGTGCTCATTGTGCTGGGATTTTCTATCCCTGACCCATTCTTTCAAAAGAGAGGGGGGCTGTGTGGATGTTCTCTTTTGAGAGATATGGTTGTGCTGTTGATCCAATTTTTTGTGTGTGGTCATGCTCTTTTTTGAAAGAAGATCTTCTGGAAGAGATCTTCCAGAAGATCATCTTTCGAAAGATGACTGTAGTGTAGACATGGCCATTAACTGTATGATACTATGATACTTGACTTCAGTTGCCAAAAATATAAAAGTCAACAACCTTTTTATAAAAATTAAATGGTCAATACCCTATGCTTAAACAAATAAAAGTTATAAGAGATGTATGTGAAGGGTGCAGGTAACATTGAAAAGTTTTTTTGTTTTGTTTTGTTTTGTTTTGTCTTTAGAAAGCTCCGGCAGTGATCTTCCATTCCAAAGTTTTCCTTTTAGGAAAAGATAATATTAAGGTAGTTGAAAAGTTTAAGGATAACTATTATGTACTCAAATCTAAATAACAGATTAAGAGATATACATAACATTGTTTAAATATGATATATTTATAATGTAACAACATGGTCAGGGCAAAAGTTTCAACAGATACTAGCAATTTACAAGAAAATGTCATTTCAAAAGTCTGGTTCTGCAGTTCTTTTCTTTCTTTCCTAGAATATATTTAAAAATGTTCAATTAATGCAAATGTTTAGTCATAATTAGACATTCCTACTGCAAAAAGGTGAAAAAAATAGTGAACACGGCATTCCAGACAAATTCACAAAAAACAGAACTATTAAATAGTGGATGGAAAATATTTAAAAGACATTTATTTTTAAAAATATCTACATGGTTCAAAGGGTTTGTGATTTTTCTTTAAAAGTGAGAAATCATTATGTTAGAATGCTGGCTACAAATATTAAATAAGCCTTCACTGTTTTTTTAAGATATGAACATTGAAGAAAACACACAAAAAACAGTCACTAGGTCACACAAATGGTCCACCTAACCCAGTTTCCTGATTTCAAACAGTGTCTAATAACAGGTCCCCCAGAGGGAATGAAGAAACCAGGGACCCATCCAGTGATCCATTCCTTATTACACATTCCCATCTTATAGAAAACAAAGGCTAGGGATACCATCCGTGCCCGTTGTGACTAATAATCTCTAATGATCCTATAATCAGGGATGCCATTTCAGACTGGGGAGGAGTCAATTTTAAACATAATTCCAGAAGGTACCTGAAAACAGTAAGGTTTTCTGTAGATAATAACTTAGAAATTAACAGATAAGAGCACTGTATCTAATTCTTATATTTTCAATGATATTCAAATAAATTGTAAACAGACACAGCTCTAATGCTAGCATGCTCTCACATCTTGTGTCAAGTCACTTAAGAGTACTGGTTAGATTTAAATTTTTAATCTATATTCTTACTTTGTTACTAACTCTTGAATACATTAATTGAAATATTTGTAGAAAAATCAAGATTACTTTCCATCACTTTCTTTTTAATTCATCAATCTTGGAATAAATCATTTAACTTTGGAAACTCCTTGCCAAGTCAAGGCATACTGAATTTATACTGCTTTCTTTGCGGCTGAAGGGTTTTTCCCTCACTAAAAGTAATACACTAGATATTTACTTTAAATAGGAGTAAAAGTGTCACAAGTTACTTTCACATTCTTGTCAGTCCCAAATGATAAAACTCATGAATCAGGCTTACCAAAAATTATGACATTGCCTTTAAAGTCATGATGTAAAAATAATAGATGTGGTGGGTTATTTTGTATTTGCCCTCTGCTGTATGAGACTTTAGGGTGTATTGGTGTTACATTTTTCAACTTTTTTCACAGCCGCAATGGCTGAAACTTTGTTTGTTTGTTTGTTTGTTGGTTCATTCTAAAGATGAAGGCATAAATCCTCATATATCCTCTTGACTCTAGGAGCTTGGGCTCTAAGGAAAAGAATAATTATCATGACACAATTGACAAAATGAGAATTGGTAACAAATGTTTACTTCTATTTAAGGGGTTAGTTAATTTCTAGAAATCTTTTAACCAGGGAATTACAGTGAGTGGCCATGTCTACACTAGCCCCAAACTTCGAAATGGCCATGCAAATGGCCATTTAGAAGTTTACTAATGAAGCACTGAAATGCATATTCAGTGCTTCATTAGCATGTGGGCGGTTGTGGCACTTCGAAATTGACGCGCCTCGCTGCCGCACATCTCGTCTCGAGGGGGCTCTTTTTCAAAAGGACCCTGCCTACTTCAAAGTCCCCTTCTTCCCATGGGGGAATAAGCTCATGGGAATAAGGGGACTTCGAAGTAGGCGGGGTCCTTTCAAAAAGGAGCCCCCTCGGGACAAGCCGCGTGGTGGCGAGGCTTGTCAATTCCGAAGTGCTGCAGCCTCCAGCATGCTAATGAAGTGCTGAGTATGCATTTCAGTGCTTCATTAGTAAACTTCGAAATGGCCATTTGTGTGGCCATTTCGAAGTTTGGGGCTAGTGTAGATGTAGCCACGGTGTTGCATTTCTCACAGAACCATATTTAAAATGAAGCACCAAGACATTTCTGCATTTTAAGACTTTCAGAAAAAATGAGATTTCTGAGGTGTATCCGCACTACTGCTGGCAGGAAAGGAAAATAAAAAAAAATCCCAGGGGCTCTGGGCACTTCTTTCTCTTGAAAGAAACTTGGATGGTTAAAGGTCCTAGTCCTTAACACAGTCATTTTTTTTTCAATTACCATCAGTACCTCCACTCACATATATTAACTTGTTCCTAGTCACTAAACACGTCATACTAAAATATCTGACCCATCTCCTATAGGGCTACACATTTTCTACAGATTTTCTCAGGGACTACATTTTCTGGCGTATTCTGAACAGTAGTGAAAATATACATGTTTCTGAGCTAACATTACCAATAAGAACATAAATTGTTGAGTGTGTCAATTCTGTGGATTAAATTTCTGTTCTTTGTTCTGGAATTGGCATAGATAAAGCTGAAAACCTAAAAAAACAAAAACTAAAACAAAAAATGGTTTTCAGTCAAAATGTAAAATTTCACAGCACTGCTCTACAACAACCAAGCCTGGGAAAGACCCTCCTTGGACAGTGGAACTGGTGTCTTTGATTTGCTCACCTTGATTACCTTTTTCTGATTTGTCCTCCTTGCTTACTGTTTTTGGTTCTCTGTGCCTTAAATATTGAGTCTGTTCTGGTCTGGCTATGGTCTGAAGAAGTGGATCTGTCCCACGAAAGCTCACCTAATAAACCATTTTGCTAGTCTTTAAAGTGCTACTTGACTGCTTTTTGTTTTGATAGTGTATAGACTAGCACGGCTTGCTCTTTGATATCTTTTATGTGACTCTCATCCTTCATCCTTCCTGAACTTTGTGTTTCTTTTCATGCTGGCAGGCATGATATCCATCCCAAGATTCAGGGACCATTCTCTGGAGTCTCAGAGAACTAGCTGCATTGCTTTTGTTCACATCTGTCACAGTTCTTTCTTTTAACCCAGCATGCAGCATAGAGATAGGCAGGTCTGCTAGACACAGCACTAGTTGTGAAAGACCTGGATGTCCCCCGCAACCCCATGAACTTCTTGTATAACCTCAAGAAAGTGCCTTAGCGACAGAGGTTTTTAGGAAATCAAATATTCAGCTAGGCATCTGGTGATGTTTACAAAGCACCTAACCTGCTAGGCACTTTTGAAAATCCCACTAGGATCCTAAATACCTTACAAAAATCTGACTTTTAATCTATGTGTGCCTTAGTGTCCAATCTGTATAATGGGAATAATAGCACTGTTCTACTTCACAGAGAGGCTGTGACCTAGTTTAGGCCTTGTGAGGTGCTGAAACACTACAGTGATGTAGCCACATAAGTAGAGCGAGAACTACTCTGGACCAGTGCTACCCCTTCCTGTGATTTTGTCTCCTTTATTCTATGGCTACGTCTACACGTGAAGCCAACATCGAAATAGCTTATTTCGATGTAGCAACATCGAAATAGGCTATTTTGATGAATAACGTCTACACGTCCTCCAGGGCTGGCAACGTCGATGTTCAACTTCGATGTTGCGCGGCACCACATCGAAATAGGCGCTGCGAGGGTACGTCTACACGCCAAAGTAGCACACATCGAAATAAGGGTGCCAGGCACAGCTGCAGACAGGGTCACACGGCGGACTCAACAGCAAGCCGCTCCCTTAAAGGGCCCCTCCCAGACACAGTTGCACTAAACAACACAAGATCCACAGAGCCGACAACTGGTTGCAGACCCTGTGCCTGCAGCATAGATCCCCAGCTGCAGCAGCAGCAGCCAGAAGCCCTGGGCTAAGGGCTGCTGCCCACGGTGACCATAGAGCCCCGCAGGGGCTGGAGAGAGAGCATCTCTCAACCCCCCAGCTGATGGCCGCCATGGAGGACCCGGCAATTTCGACGTTGCGGGAGGCTGATCATCTACACGGTCCCTACTTCGACGTTGAACGTCGAAGTAGGGCGCTATTCCGATCCCCTCATGAGGTTAGCGACTTCGACGTCTCGCCGCCTAACGTCGAAGTTAACTTCGAAATAGCGCCTGACGCATGTAGCCGCGACGGGCGCTATTTCGAAGTTAGTGCCGCTACTTCAAAGTAGCGTGCACGTGTAGACACAGCTTATATGTCCCAAAAACTCCCCCTTTTCTGACTGTGACACAGGAGAATAACAAGAATACAGCCAAGACCTCAGAGCCCATATTATCACTAAAACAACTCCCTCCCCCGTGCCCTCCTCCCCAGTGTTTTACAGGCTAGATATCTGGATCCTTAATTTAATCACCATCCCTTTCTTGTCTTAATCACCCTGCTCTTGTTAGTGAACAAAATACTGACTCTCTGCCCCAGGGTATCTCTCCTGTTCAGACTTCACATTGCACATTAATGCTGTGCTGTAGTTAAGAGCTCCACTGAGGAGCACACACTCTTCCTGTTAGAAGCTCGAAGGGGCAGTTCTGCAGCCACCTTTCTCTCCTCCAAGTAACACTTCTAACTTAGGTAGATCTTTTTTGAATCCTATTAGTAGTAGTAGTAGTAGTAGTAGGCATCCTCCAGTCTGCATAGACTATGTATCGCGCCCTTTAAAGTTTCAATTGAGGACTTCATTTACAGCGTCTATTGTGGCTATGAAGACCCACATGAGACCTTGCTGCATCTCTTGAAGATGTAGTGGGTGTCTGGCAAGTCCTTATTGTGCTTTCTGTGCGCTTGCTTCTTCTCTGCTAGCTGTCTGATCTTCATCTCGCCCTTCTGAAGGCCCTTGTGTAACCCCTGCCTCCATCTGCTGCGGTTGTCTGCTAGTTCTTCCCAGTTGTCCAGCTCGATGTTTACCTCTCTGAGGTATCTCTTGCAGACATCTTTGTAGCGCAACTGGGGGCGTCTGGGAGGTCTTTTGCCAGAGGCTAGCTCACCATACAAGATGTCTTTTGGAATCCTTCCGTCATTCATCCTGTGGACGTGGCCGAGCCAGTGGAGTCGACACTGCCTGAGGAGGGTGTGCATGGTTGGGATTCCAGCTTGCTCGAGGACGGTGGTGTTGGTCACTCTGTCCTTCCATGATATTCCAAGGATGCGCCTAAGACAGTGCAAGTGGAAGGCATTCAGCCTCTTTTCCTGGCGGGCATACAGGGTCCAAGTCTCGCTGCCATGTTATGTCCTGTTATAATCTTGGCATTTGCAACATCCTGTTTCAAGTTCCACAGGCTGACTGTGCATTGTGAAAGAAACACTTTCTTTTGCTTGTTTTGAACCTGCTGCCTATTAATTTCACTCAAAGATGACTTGTTCATATATTGTTGAAAGTAATAAATAACATATCCTTATTTACTTTCTCCACACTAGTCATGATTTTATAGACTTCCATCATATCCCTATCAGTCCTCCCTTTCAAAAGTCAAAATGGCCAAATTTTATTTCTCTGTACTCATACAGGAACTGTTCAATAGTGCTAACTGTTTTTGTTGCCCTTCTCTATAACTTGGGCAATATAAGGTTTATTTGTTTGTTTGTTTTGTTTTGAGATGGGGCCACCACATATCACAGAATCACACAATCATAGGGCTGGAAGGGATCTCAGGAGGTCATCTAGTCCATTCCCCTGCTTCAAGCAGGATCAACCCCCACTAAGTCATCCCAGCCAGGACCTTGTCAAGCTGGAACTTAAAAACCTCTAGAGATGGAGAATACACTACTTTTCTAGGCAAGGCATTCGAGTGTTTCACCACCCTTCTGCTGAAGTAAGCTTTCCTAATATCCAACCTACTCCTCTCCTTCTGTAAATTCAGACCATTGCTCCTTATGCTGCTATCTGTCACCACCGAGAACAATTTCTCTCCATCCTTTTTAAAGCACCTCTTCAGGAAGTTGAAGGCTGCTTTAAATCACTCCTCCCTCTTCTCTTCTGAAAACTAAATAAGCCCAAATCCCTCAGCCTGTCCTCACAGGTCATATGCCTCAGCCCCTTAATCACTTTTGTTGCCCTCTGCTGAACCCGCTCCAGCAAATCCACATCCTTTTTATCCTGGGGGGGCCCAAAATTGGACACAATATTCAAGATGTGGCCTCACCAGTGCTGAAGAGAGGGGAATAACTACTTCTCTAGATATACTCAAAATGCTGCTCCTAATGCACCCTAGTGTGCCGTTAGCCTTCTTGACTACAAGGGCACACTGTTTACTCATATCCAGCCTTTCATCCACCATTACCCCTAGGTCCCTTTTCATCGTAATGTTGCTGAGCCAGTCGGTCCCTAGACTGTAACAATGCTTGGGATTCTTCCACCCCAAGTGCAGTACTCTACCCTTTTCCTTGTTGAACCACATCAGATTTCTTTTGGCCCAGTCCTCTAATTTATCCAGGCCACTCTGGATGCTCTCTCTACCCTTCAATGTATCTACCTTTCCCCCTAGTTTTGTGTCATGCGCAAACTTGCTGAGGGTGCAATCCAGTCCCTTATCCAGATCATTAATAAAGATGTTAAATAACATCTGCCCCAGAACCGACACTTGTGGCACTCCACTTGAAACCGACTGCCATCCAGATATTGAGCCATTGACCACTACCCACTGGGCCCAACCATCAAGCCAGCTTTCTATCCATCTTAAAGTCCAAGGATACAATCCATATTTCCTTAACTTATGGGCAAGAATATTGTGGCAGACCGTACCAAAAGCCTTGCTGAAGTCAAGGTATATCACATCCACTGACTTCCCCATGTCCACACAGCTTGTTACCTCATCATAGAAGCTAATCAGATTGGTCAGGCAGGACTTGCCCCTGGTGAATCCATGTTGGCTACTTTTGATCACTTTCCCCTCTTCTGTGTGCTCCAAAATGGATTCCTTGAGGATTTCCTCCTTTATATTCCCAGGGATTGAGGTAAGACTGACCAGTCTGTAGTTCCTTGGGTTGTCCTTCTTTCCTTTTTTAAAGATGGACACTATGTTTGCCTTCTTCCAGTCATTCGGTATCTCCCCTGATCTCCAAGAGTCTTCAAAGATAATGGCCAAAGGTTCAGCAATGATATCTGCCAATTCCCTCAGTACCCTTGGGTACATTAAATCCAGACCCATGGATTTGTGTACATCTAGTTTTTCTAGATAGCTCAGAACTTGTTCCTTCCCCACAGAAGGCTGCCCTCTACCTTCCCATACTGCATTGTCTAGGACTGTTGTTTGGAAGTTGACTTTGTCCATGAAGACTGAGGCAAAAAAGCACTGAGTACTTCAGCCTTTCCCACATCATGGCTACGTCTACACTAGCACACTACGTTGAAGTAGCCTATTTTGATGTAAGAACATCGAAATAGGTTATTTTGACGCGTATTGTCGACACGTCCTTCAGGGCTGGTGTCATTGACATTCAACGTTGAAATAGCAATGGAGAACGTCGAAAGGAGCCACCCCAGAAGGAAATGCAGAGCGTCCACACACAAAAGCTTTCCCTGTCAAAATAAGGGGCCAGCAAAGCCCCAGGCCACTCCCTTAAAGGGCCCCTCTCAGACACACTCAGCCTGCACAGCACGAGAGCCACAGAGATGACAATTGGTTGCAGACCGAGTGCACGCAACATGGACCCCCAGCTACAGAAGCAGCAGCGAGAAGTCCTAGGCTAACGGGTGCTACACGTGGTGACCATAGAACCCCACAGGGGCTGGACAGAGCATCTCTCAACCCCTCAGCTGATGGCCGCCATGGAGGACCCCGTTATTTCGACATAGCAGGATGCGGATCGCCTACACATGCCCTACTTCGACGTTGAATGTCAAAGTAGGACACTATTCCCATCTTCAGATAGGAATAGCTATTTCGATGTCTCGCCACCTAACATTGATTTCAACATCAAAATAGCGCACGGTGCATGTAGACGCGACACATAGTATTTTGACGTTATGCCAGCTACTTCAAAGTTGCCAGCTAGTGTAGATGCAACCCATCTGTCATTAGGTTACCTCTCTCATCCAGTAATGGACCCACACTTTCTCTGATAACACATTTATTGTTAACATGTCTGTAGAAACCCTTCTTGTTACTCTTCACATCCCTTGTCAGCTGCAGTTTCCTGATTACTGCCCGGCATTCTCCAACCACATGTTTATACTCCTCCTTAGTCAACTGTCCACGTTTCCTTTTCTTGTATGCATCCTTTTTGAGTTTAAGCTGATTAAGGATTTCCCAAATTAAGCCAAGCCGGTAGCCTACCATGTTTGCATTTCTTACTATGCAGCAGTATGGTTTGTTTCTGCGTCTTCATTAAGACTTCTTTAAAATATTGCCAGTTCTCTTGAACTCTTTTCCCCTTCATTTTCGTTTCCCAAGGGATCCTGCTCATCTGTTCTCTCAGGTAGTGGAAGTCTGCTCTTCTGAAATCAAGGGTCGGTATGTTACTGCTCACCTTTCTTCCTTTTGTCTAGATCTTGAAATCTATGATCTAAAGGTCGCTGCAGTCCAGGTTTCCTCCCACTTCTATTTCTTCTTCTATTTCTTCCCTGTTTGTGAGCAGCAGGTCAAGTTGCACATGGTCCCTGATTGGTTCCTTCAGCGCTTGTACCAAGAAGTTACCCCCAGCATTCTCCAAAAACTTTCTGGATTGTCTGTTTGCTGATGAACTGGTCTCCCAACAAATGTCTGGATGATTAAAATCTCCCATGAGAACCAGGACCTGTGATTTGAAAGCTTCACTTAGCTGCCTGAAGAAAGCCTCATCTATCTCATCTCTCTGACCTGCCAGTCTATAGCAGACACCATCTACAACATCACTTCTGTTACTTCCACCTCTAAGCTTAACCCAAAGACACTCACCTGGATTTTCTCCTACCTCATGCTGAAGCTCTGAGCAATCATACTCCTCCCTCACATAGAGCACAACTCCTCCTCCTTTTCTCCCCTGTCTGTCCTTCCTAAACAGTTTATAACCTTCCATGACCATGTTCAAGTAATGCAAATCATCCCACCAAGTCTCCATTATTCCAACCACCCCTTATACTTCTGTAACCTTTCCAGGGCCTCTAATTCTTCCTGTTTGTTCCCTAGGTTTCTGGCATTAGTGTACAAGCGTCTTAGAGAAGGGGCTGATTGGCCCACTTTCTCCTCTTCACCCAGAAAACCCTCATGATTGTTCCCTCCTCCCTTACCACTTACCTCAGGGCTTGTGTCACCTTCCCCCCAATGAACCTAGTTTAAAGTCCTCCTCACTAGGTTTGCAAGCCTGCCCTCAAAGATGCTCTTTCCACTCTTTGTGAGGCAGATCCCACCTCTTCCCAGCAATCCTGGTTCACGAAAGAGAATCCAAATCATTCCCTACTACACCACCTATGCAGCCATGCATTTACCTCTGTTATTCGACGATCCCTACACGGACCCCTTCCTTCCACAGGGAAGATAGACGAGAACATCTGCGTGCAGTACTCAAGATGTGGGTGAACAATGGATTTATAAGAGAGGAAATACAATATTTTCTATTTTATCTACCCATTTCGTTGATTCCCAAAATTCTCTTGTTTTTTTTTTAATGTGGCTTCACATTGAGTGTATGTTTCTTTATTGAGTGGCAGAAGCTAATTTAGATGTCATCATTTTATATGTGTAGTTAGAACTATGTTTTCCGGTGTGCATTATATTGATGCATATCACATGGAGCTG
Source organism: Carettochelys insculpta (assembly GCF_033958435.1). Lineage (NCBI taxonomy): Eukaryota > Metazoa > Chordata > Testudines > Carettochelyidae > Carettochelys > Carettochelys insculpta. The sequence goes on along the minus strand of NC_134137.1, from coordinate 93,698,068 downwards.
AAAAGGTGTTTGAGTCCAGTTCCCTGTCCTGTCAGCAGGACCAAGCACCCTTCCTGACATGTTTTTTTAAAAGCCCTATATGCCTGAGACTTCTAAGTCGCCCTCACAGGGCTGAGCTCCCCACCCCAGATTTACATGGACACCACTTAAACCACTGAGATATCAGAACTGAATTACTTATGCTATTTTGTGAGATGGCCTGTCTAGCTCTTTGAAGTCAGCTTGGCACTTAACTATTTTAATCAGAGTACTGGCCCTACAAAACAAAGCAGCAGAAATGTGGCACTTTAAAGAATAAAAAAATTATTTATTCCGTGATGAGCTGTCCCACAAAAGCTCATCACCGAATAAATAATTTTGTTAGTCTTTAAAGTGCTACTTTTCTGCTGTTTTGTTTTGCTGGAGTACAGACTAACACAGGTTACTATTCAGTACCCGTCCTAGTACAGATCACTGGATGACAACACTATTTACCTCTCTCTAATCTGAAAATGGACTGTTTGTATCTATCCTCTGGTTAAAAGATAGGAAGCAGTTACTGGTCTGTGAGAGGTAGATATAAATAGACCATTTCAGGCTAGAGAAAGGTAAATAGCATTGTCCCCCAGGGCTCTGCAATTTCACATTTGAGTTCCTTCAGATCTCTTGGGTGAATACCATCTGATCCTGGTGACTTATTACTGTGTAATTTATCTGCTTGTTCCTAAACCTCCTCTAATCACACCTTAATCAGGAGGAAGCAGCGGCAGGGAAAATAACAGAGAGAAAAAGAAGATTTGAAGTGAAAGAAGACATAGAAAGATACTAAAATAGTCAAACAAAACAAATAAGTATGTGGAAGTCAGGGGGACTATTCATGTGCTGAACATGATAAATGATCTCAAGTGCTTTGTTGGAGTCTGCATTGAATGTATTTGGGGTTTTATGAAGTATTGTGATGATATAGACAAGGATATGATAATGTGGCATAAAGGTTATAGCCAGATAATTAAGGCATGCATGAAAACCATGAATCATTCAACTTACACCAAACATGTTAGGTCTAAGTATAGCATACGCAGTAGTTGCTCCACTGAAGTCAAATCCTTTATACCACATCACATCATATTCAGTAGTTAAACTTGAGGTTACTGGCTTCAGCAATATATCCTCAGGAGATGGTTCATACTGGTGGAATTAGTAATATCTTTGAAATTAGAATGAGCTTTAAGTGTACCCTTGATTAAATGAGGAAAAGCCCAACGTCTTAGAAATAGTTCCGAGTCTTTAAAAGTTACTGGAACTATTGCTTATATCTAGGTTATATCAGCCTGTAAATGCTGTTGCCATGGTTATCAACTACACAGAGTTTTATGTCTCAGAAAGGTCTCTACAAATAATCCAAACTACTTTTTAAGTTCAATAAGGGGGAAATTAAGTACCTGGGAGAGCCTGGGGCAGTGTGCATCTGGGCACCATGGAGCAGGAGGGGACAGCTGGCACGAGGGCGGGGTGAGCAAAGTGGGGGGCGGGCCCCCTAGGATGCGCATGAAATTTCATAAGGGGGGCACAGCACAATACACTGCTGGGTCTCAGGCTCATCCATTTGATTAAAAATGTTAAAATATGTTAATGTTTTTGCAGATAGATAGATAGATATTCACATTCATATACTAATTAACAAAGGTTTTACATTCTATACATGTATTTTCTCACATATACCAAAAGCAGTTTTATATATATACATAACAACATAATGGAAGTTGCTGTTTGTTTGGATTACATTAGACAGGTTGGTGGGGCCCTGTGAATTGCAGGGACGAAAAGTGAAGCCCAGATTAAAAAAACTGCTCACCCCTGATATGACAGATCATTTCAACACCTCTGTGAGATAGGTGTTATTCCCTTAAAGATGCAGAAACTCAGGGGCTCTGGACACACTAGCCCCTACTTTTGGAGGGGCTATGGTAATGTGGCACTTCAGAATATGCTAATGAGACACTGCCATGACTTTTCAGCCCCTCATTAGCATGATAGCAGCCATGAGTGTCTTAAAACTGCCAGTTTTGAAACACATGCTGCCTGTGTAACCTGGGGGCTGTTTCAAAAGGCCCCCAGCTACACAGGTGGCGTGTGTTGTGAAACTGGCAATTTCAAAGCGTACGCGGCTGCCCTTATGCTCATAAGGCACTGCATATTCATGGAAGTGCCTTATTAACATCTTCCAAAGTGCTTCATATTCTTCTTTTGAAAGAGCTTCTTTCGAAAGAAGAAAACAAGTGTAGATGCAGCTCTTTGGAAAGTAAACCCATCTTCAAAAGAATGCTTCTTCCCATTAAAAAGAAGGGAAGAAGGGTTCTTTTGAAGATGGGGCTTACTTTTGAAAGAGCTGTGTCTACACTGCATTTCTTCTTGAAAGAACCTCTTTCAAAAGAAAAATATGCAAATGAAATACCAGATATGTAAATCTGTACCTCATTTGCATTTTCATTCCCTCATTTGCATGCATCTTTCAAAAGGCTAATGTAAGTGTAGACACAGCCTTCATGAATGGGCTTCGAAAGTTACAAAACATAGATGAGCAAGTGTTGCTTTCTTGACATTTGTCCCTGTCAGTCTCTCGTTGCTACCAATCCAGAGAAAACAGTAAGTTAACTTCTTTTCTCCTGTTCATGCCCTCCCCGACTCCCTTCTATAAAACCCTGGATTCTGTTTTTCCAAATGAAATCCATCTGATGAAGTAGGTTTTACCCACAAAATCTCTAGACTCAATAAACGTGTTAGTGTCTAAGGGTAGGTTTACACACCAAAGCTATTTCAAAATGAGAGTCATTATTTCAAAATAACTATCTTAAGCTGTCCCTAAACCAGCCCTCCAGTCCCCCTTTCCAGAAGGGCAATAGTAATGAGCAGAGTGGAACGTGCACATGAGGCACAGATTATAATATCTCACACCTCATTAACATGTTCCCACAAGATCTCACTTCTGGAAGATCCCCTTCTGGAAACAAAGCTTCTGTGTAGACAGGTCTCTTTCTGAGGGAAATGGGGGTCCTTCTAAAGGAAATCCTTCTTCCTGAAGACTCTTCTGCACATGATTGTGGAAGAAGGGTCTCCCAGAAGGTGGATTTCATTCAGAAGGAACCCCATTTCCTTCTGAAGGAGCCCATCTACGTGGCAGCTCAACTTCCAGAAGGGGATCTTCTGGAAGTGAGATATCACAGGAACATACTAATGAGGCATAAAATATTTTAATCCTCATTTCATTTGCATCTTCTCCTCTGCTCGTTACCATGCCCCTTCTGGAAGTGGGCGGGCAGTGTAGATACAGTATTACGCTCTATACAATGCAATTGATTGTCTGAAATTATTTTGATATAGTAATTGGCTTTTTTCAAAATAGGTAAACCTGGTGGCTGTATCTGTACATTCCCCCTCCTTTTGGATGGGACATGTTAATGAGGCAGTTTGGAAGATGCTAATGAAACACTGAGATGAATATGCAGTTCCTCATTAGGATAATGGCAGCTAGGCATGATTTGAAAGTGCTGCTTTCAGAAGACACTTTGCCTACATAGGCAGGGGCCTTTTGAAAGGACCTCTACAACTTCAAAAGCTGCTTCTTCCTATTTGGTTTTAGGAAGTAGGGGATTTCAAAGTCAGGGGTCCTTTTGAAAGGCCCCCTTCTACACAGGTGACGAGTTCCAAAAGCAGCACTTTTGAATCATGTGTGGTTGCCATTATGCTAATAAGGCATTGCATATTCATGGAAGTGCTTCGTTGGCATCTTCCAAACTGCCTCATTAACATGCCTCCTCTGAAAGTGAGGGGTAGTGTGGCTACAGCCCTTGACTGTAAACTTCTTTTGGGAGGTTTTTTTTTTTTATTTTTTCAGAAGAGATCTTCCACAATTCCAGCCTCTGCAGGAAGCAGGAAGAACATTTGTGAGCTGGCAATGGAAGACATGCAGACGTCCATGTGCATCATGGGGGACACACCTTACCTGCTCATGCTGTGACTGATGAACCCATATACCAGTCACCTGGGCCCCAGAAGGGAACAATTCAGTGCCCACCTGAACCGCACAGGATGCAGGTTGAGTATGCCTTCAGCTGCCTCAGGACACATTTCAGGTGCTTGCAAACCTACCTGGATGTGAGGGAGTGCAACATCACCAAGACAGTGTCAGCATATTGTGTTCTCTACAACACTGTGGAAAGAAAGAGGTAGGCTTTCGTCCTGGGTTGGGGAACAGATACCAGCCTTGAGTCACAAGCCTTCAAACAACCGAGGTCAGGTGCCACGTGCCAGTCCTATGAGGACTACAGATCATGGACGCCCTGAGAGAGAAGTTCTCTGAAGGACCCCAGTAACTTTACCCAGGCCCCCCCATTCAGGGGCCTCTGACTTGCAGCCCTATCCCATCCCCAGCATAATCCTTCCTTTGCCCCTTTACTGACCCCTGCATAAAGTCACCCATTTGGTTTGTAACAAAAAAGTAAGTATTAGTGTATTTACAACAGCCGTGCAGGGGCAGTGGGAAGAACATGGAGGGGAGTGGGGCTCAGGCCTGGACGTGGGACTGGGAACCTGCAGGGGAGGGGGCCTAAGAAGGGCATCAGGCCTGGGTGGATGTGACCACACTGGCTGGCATGTCTGTGTGCTGTGTGGGGCATTGTTTGGTGTGATGGGTGTCATGCCAGTGCCCTTGTGACTAACCTACTTCCAGCCATGACAGGTTCTGGGGGGGTGGCCAGATGTGTGTCTGGCCTCCTATGAGCCTGGCAGCAGGATGCCAAACTGTGCTCAGAGGATGCTTGCTAAGTCTGAGTAGTGCACATTAATGCTGCACATGATTCCACATACAAGGACTGCAGTGATGTCCAGCCCAAGCCAGTCATGCGATGCTCACACCCTACCCCATCTGTTCCCACCTCCCCTATCCTGTGTGTGTGCTGAAGGTAGCACTCACATGACAATCCCTCTTCAATGACGGATGAAGCCTTGTAGATGTCCTGGATGGCAGGTACCTACTCCAGGGTCATAGCGAGGTGCCCACATCCAACGTAGACTGTGTCTCCATCTGCTGCCCCAGTCCTGATCCTCATTCTCCTCTGTCATGTCTTCCAGATGGACAACCACAGGGGTCTGGAGACCAGAGTCCACCATATGGGGTGGGGATGATGTTTTCCCATCTTCCAGGATTTGCTTCTGCTCCTGGTTGTAGGGGCAGGTGTGGGCTCCTGCACCTGAGGGCAAACCGTGCTCTCCTGATCGAAAATATCCCTGGCAGAGCTCCTTCACTTTGTTGTGGATTTTGTCCATGGTCCAGGATGGGTATCCATGGTCTGCAGAGCCTCAGCCATGTGGCCATAGATTTAAGTGTTTTGGCACTTGGTGCAGGGATCTTGCAACATCTCCTCCTAACCCCATGGCTCGAGTCGGGACTGGATCTCCATCCCAGAGCAGGTGGGTGCCTGACTCTTGGTTCCCCCTGGTGGGTTCTGGGGCCTCTGATGCTGCTCCCAGTGAGGGCCAGGGGGATCTTGGGAATACTGTGACTATGCCATGGATCTAGGCTGTTTTGGCAGGGAGAATCCCATGGCCAGGTGCTGCTCCCCAGGCCAGCTTTCTGACACAAGGCTTGTCCAGGGTTCCTGCAGCTTTAAGAAGGGACAGGATACAGGAACCATAGGGCTGTGGTTGGTGTGAATGGGGTGTTCACCAGGGCACCTATGTTACTTCCTGGAGGCCTCCTCAACAAAAGACCTTCCTCCATGTCCATACATGCCTTTTTCTGAAACAGCTCTCTCAGAAGAGGAATTATTCCTTATAGCAAACGGTACAGCTGTCAACAAAAGTCCTCCATGTTTGTGATTTACTGTCAAAAGAATGAACTTGCAGTATGGGCATGGTTTGAGTTTTATCTGGAAAAAGGCCATTTTCACAGCAAAACTCTGTAGTGCAGACCTAGCCAGGGAATAGACCCTATTTCAGAATAAGCTAGAATACATCCAATGTCTCTGTTTCAAAATAGGTTCTACGGCCATGTCTACACTAGCAAGTTCTTTCAACAAATCAGGCCCTTTTTCGAAAGAACATGCAGAATGTCCACACACAATGAGCTCTTTTGATGCCAAATTGAAAGAATGAGTGTCCTCTTCCAGAAGCCCTCTTCTGCTCCCAGATCGGGAAGAGCACCTCCTTTTGAAAGTTTCTTAAAAAAAAAAAAAAAGAAAAAAAACATGTAGGCACTCTGTGGGCCCTTTTTTTTTTGAAAGAGTAGTCTTCATGGAACTGAATTTGTCTAACTCTGTCCCATTCTTTTGAAAGAGTGGAGGCTGTGTGGATGATCTCTTGTGAAAGATCAACCTTTCCATCTGCTTTTTTGTGTCTACTTTTTTAAATAAGGCTGCTGTGTAGATTTACCCTTTGGGTGATAGTACTTCTTGTTCCTCTTAAGGGCTGCATCTGCACTTCCACTCACTTCTGGAAGAGGCATGTAAATGCAACCAACAGAAAATGCGAATGTGGTGCTAATTTACATACCCAACACCTCATTTGTGCAAAGACAGCCACTCACCATTTTGGAAGAGCTGCTTTCAAAATGCAAAATGGCCATGTAGATGGGGTTCCTTTGAGAGGAAGCCCCACTTTCAAAAGAACCTTTCTTTCTGAAAAAAATATTAATGAGTGCTTTCGAAAACAGGGCTTCCTTGTGGATGAACCCCATCTACATGGCCATTTTGCATTTCGAAAGCAGCTGTTCCAGAAGAGTGAGTGGACACCATTATGCAAATAAGGTATTGCGTATGCAAATGACATCTTATTAGTATTTTCAATTGGCTGCATTTGCATGCTCCTTTCAAAAGGGAGGGGTAGTGCAGATGCAGCTAAGATGTAATATGAAGTACTTCCTAACACACTCTCACAGGACCCAGGACTTTCATTTTGTCTTTTATAGATGCAATGCTCCAGCCACCCACATCGTGTTGAAATTCTGTCTTCACGCTATCCTCACAGCTTAGCCAGGCCATAGGAGTAATTCAGCCCAAACTGACCACCACAAGGTCAGACAAGTATTTTTTGACAGTCAGCAATATAATACACTTTCTCTGTTTAATATACAAGATAATTCTTCGCCTCCTTCCACATATGGCATATCCCCCAAACTACCATTCTGAGACTGATAAACTATCAAAGCAGAGAAAATTGTAGTCCCTTTGATAGGCAGTTAGTTTGTACTCTTAAATCCTAGTTCAGCTAAAGCAGCCTAGAAGAGTTAGATAAGAAAATGAAGAGAATTTTGTCATTATGAAAGGAACTTTTAATACATAAAAGTTTAAACTTGACTAGGATTCTTTTCTAATCTCTCAAAAAATATTAAAAGAATGGTCATTCTGAACAAGTGAAAAATTGTATTATGCTAATGGTTCTCGCAAAGCTCAAATTGTTTTCTTTTTTAGTAAACAAATTGGTCTATTCCATGTTGCATTCTGCCTCATTGTTTCTTAGAAGAAAGAGTTGCAGTGCATTTTTAAGTAGACTAGAAAACAGAAGCCATTAAGTTAATTACATACAAACACTCCTACGGTTCGTCTACAGGTGCCAGATCTTCTGAAAGAGGATCTTCCAGAAACTATCTTCAGGAAGATCATCTTCCAGAAGAGAGCATCTACACGCAGAGCACCATCCGAAAGTGCTGCCCGGTCTGCTGGAAGACCATGTCCACACAAGCACAGAACATGGAAGAACAGGGCAGGAAATGCAGCAGAAAGGGTTGCATGGCTGGAGACCCCTACCAGGGCACCAGCCACACAGCCTGTTAAAGGGCCCCTCCCCAATAGCCCCTGCCTGCACAAGCTGCTGAGGCCTGTCATGCTACCCACAGCACAATTCACCCTCTTGCTGCTCCTGCACGCCTCCATGCGCCGGGCATGGACCCCAAGGAGCTGTGGCAGTGCGGGATCACCCTGACAGGGTGCTGGAGAGCCTCCTGGACACCTTCCCTGTCCTCCTGTGGGAATGCAGAGTGGTCTTTGAGGGTTCTGACCCACCCCTGCCTCACCAGGCCTCTGACAGGCCATGCCCCACGTGTGGACCCCCACCACCAGCAGCGACTGGTGGGACAGGGTGGTGATAGTCCAGTGCAATGATGACAGATGGCAGCAGAACATGCATATGCTAAAGAGAACATTCCTTGAGATCTGCACTTGACTCTCTCCTCTTCTTCACCGCCAGGACACACAGATGCAGCCAGCCCTCCTGGTAGAGAGGCGCCTGGACGTTGGCCACTCTGGATAGCTACCTCTCCATTGTGCAGCAATTTGGGGTGGACAAGTCCACCGTCATATTTTAGGTAAGCCCACACACCAAGCCTCAGCCTGGCTCAGGGAGCAGGGAGTGGATGTTGGGCAATGGGGACCCTGGGGACCTCTGAGGGGCCTGGGCCCAGGGGGACTGGGAGGCCCACCGGAGGAAAGTCCAATGCCCCACCCACACATAAGCCCTCTTCCAGAGGGGCACTCCACGGGGGGGGTGTAGTGAGGGAGGGAGGGTGGGGGGCCCTGGGTACCCCTGTGCCCTACCATGAGCGAACATGCTCTCTGTCCCCTTCAGGTCATGAGGCCCATCAATGACATGTTTGCACACTGGCTCATGTGCCCCAGGGACCTCAACATGGTTGTGGCAGGCTTCGCTGAGCTTGGGTTCTCCCACTGCTTTGAGGCGATGGACAGCACTCATATTCCCATCAGGGCCCTGAACCGCCATACTAAGCAATAAGTGAACTGCAAGAATTACCACTCCATCATGCTCCAGGCAGTGGTGGATGCTCAGAACCACTTCACCAATGTCTATGCAGGCTGGACCATCTGGGCACACAATGCCCACATCTTTAGAAACTCCTCCCTGTGCCACCAGATGGAGGTGGTCACGTTCATCGCTCAGCAGAAACACGTCATCGGCAATGTCACCATCCCACTGTGCCTCATCACTGACCTGGAATACCCTCTGCATCTGTGGTTGCTGCACCCGTACCACAGGACACCTGACCCCATCCCAGGAGCTCTTTGATGCCAGGCTCAGATGTGCCTGGAACCCCATGGAGTGTGCCTTTGGGCATGTGAAGGCAGGATTCAGATGCCTTCTCATGTACCTCAGTGTGGGGGTGGAGAACATCCCACAGCTTCTGGCTGCCTGCTACACTTTCCACAACCTCACTGAGGTGCATGAGAGGACACAGCAACAGGGCTGATGGCCCTGCCACTGCAGGGGTACAAGCAGCCTCCCTTAGCCCCCAAATGGCAGCTCCACCAGGATGGGGTCCACATTCAGGAAGCAGTCCAGGAGTCCTTCAACCTCATGGACCTCTGATTCGGCACCCCAAAACAGAACCCCTTCCATCCCTCACTGCCCCCAATAAACAGGGGCGTGAAGGGTTGCAAATCTTACTCTATTGAACAGTAAACAGAATAATGGTTTAGAACATTAAGTACAGTACTAAGAAAAAAATTGCTTCAAAATGAACAGGTGTCAGCTATGTGCAAGGGGTGCCTGGGCAGGAGGGGCATAAAAAACATTGGTGGAGAAGGGGATGGGAAGGGAGGGGTCCCTACTCAAGGGATGGAGTGGAGGGCCATGAGCCCTGGCACCTACAGCTGCTTCTCCCACCCCAGGTGTGCAGTCTCCTTCAGGGCACCAATGGGGCAGAGAGCATGGGGAGGTCATGGTGGGCAGCCTGTGACATTGCCTCAGCAAGGGGGTGGGTTGAGGGTTCCTGGGGTGGCCAGAAGCCAGACCCCCAGGTCACTCAGGGCCACCACAGGAAGTCTCTGGGGAAGGAGGGTAGCTAGGGTCTTGGGTGGGGATGGCTTGAGCCTCAGGGGCAGAGGGGGGCAGGAGCAGTTGGGGTGCAGGGGTGGCAGGGGAATAAAAGGCACCAGGAGGGTAGTGGGGCAGCAGCAGAGAAGGCAGCAGGGGAGGCAGCAGAAGCAGCAGAGGCAGCAGAAAGAGAGGCAGCAGGGGAGGAGGGAGCACTTCAAGGGCCTCACACATGGCGGAGAAGCCCTAGAACCTCACCCATTTGTCCCTGCACCAGTGTAGCTCTTCCACCTCCAGGGCCAGGTGCCTTTCCACCAGTCAGTTTTAGTGGCGGAGGGCAGCCGTGTATGCCTCAGCCTCCTCCACCAGACTCTGCTGATGGACCTTCTATGGCTGCTGGGCTGCAGCCGCTCAAGAATGTCATGGTCTGGCTGGGAGACTTGCTGCACCTCTGGTATGGGTGCTGTTGGCAGGCCCTGGGCTCCTCCAGTACAGCTCCTCTCCCTGGGATGGAGCTGCAGGAAGGCAAGGGGGGAAAAGAGAGGGACAAGAGTCCTAGCAAGAACCTGTGTAGAGGTTTCCTGCCTCCCCGGGCACCCCACCCCAGACTGGACCCAAGGGATGGTCATGTCGAGGGGATGCCCATAGCGCGGGCCGAAGTCCCTGGCACGGTGGTCTGGGAAGCTCCTCCCCTTGCGGGTGCTGCCACCTGTGGAGGACCCTGCACAGGAATGGGCTACTGAGTGAGGTGGGTGCAGTCAGGCACAGAGGGGTCCCTGCTCAGGTCTAGGTGCATCTCTGCACCCTGGGTTCCCCCAGCACACACTTGTGGGTGCTTGGACTCCCAGGGGTGTGTGAGAGGTAACCTGCAGTATTCTAGTGGCCCTGGTGTGCATTCTGGGGTGGGGTATTGGAAAGGCATGGTAAGGGGGCTTGCATGTGCCACCACCAGGGGAAGCACAAAGCCATGTGCTTACCTGAGGTGACCTCATATAGGTCAGGTAATGCCTGGCTGGAGGTTGCCCCAGTTCAAACCCATGTGTATATCCCTGGTTCAAACGCCCCATTGCCTGGCTCACCACCCAAACTTGGTTAAGGCTCACGACCCCCACGCATGGCTCGAGCTCAAACCCCCCCACCCCCCACCCTGGTTGAACCACCCCCCTGAGCAAGTGGCTCTGGCTCAGCTCCACCCCGTCTTGCAGCCCTAACCCACCCCAAGCTTAACCCCCATGCCCCCCTCCCACAGCCCCAACCCACCCCCAGGCTTAACCCTGCCCAACTGCTCTCCTCAGCCCCTGGACTTGCCTTGCACGAGGAGTTCCAGGTTCTTCTGCTGTTTCCCCAGCTGCAGAACATGAATTCCACTGCGGAAACAGACCACCCCAACTTACACAAAATTCCAATTATGCAAGGGAGGATGGAACTGCAACCCCTGTGTAAATTTAGGAACTACTCTATATAAATACAAGGTATTACAGTTAGTCAGAGATTGTTTTTAATGACAGGCAAATAAAGCTGACCCTAGACAGATAGAAATCCCAAGATTGCCATGCTTCAGAGTACTTCTAACTACTGAAACCAGAGTAATAATTTGACAATTGTGCAAATACTAAAACAACAAACTTTGTAAAAGTGTAAGCAACATAGCTTTCTTCTATAATAATAAAATAAATCCTATTATAAGAAAAAATAAGCTGCCACTTATAAATACTAGAGCTAATTGATAAACTAATGCTTTTTCTTAAAGTTGTTCTCCAAGCTTTCTTGAATGTTTAAGTTTTCAGATTTCATTGACTATGTCTGAATAACTAGTCGGAAAAATACTGACATTTGCCCCATTCCATTTTTAAAATAAAAAAAAAATCGGATACCCCTAATAAAAAATGTGTCTCCATGTGCACAAACAATCAAAAGAAGTGGCCCTTTTTTGAAAGAGAAGGATAAGCTTCAACACGTGTACACCTATCTTTTGAAAGGAAATCAAAAGAATGGGGCACAGACTTCGAAATCCGAGCCCCGATCCCGTATCAGGAAGATCGGCCCCATTCAAAATACTAAATCAAAAGAGTACAAGTGTAGACGCTCCACAGTCTGCTTTTTCGAAATATGGGTCCTCCATGGCGCCGGTCAGCTGGAGCGCAGGGCCACTCCAGGCAGCAGCAGCAGGGCTCAATGTTCCCTGCGTTCAGCTGCCTTAAAGCTGCATGAATGAAGAAAACCCGTGGCAGGAAGCTGAGAGCGTACTTGGAGCAGCCTCTGCACATGCTCCAGCCACACACTCCAGTGCCATACCATGGCCAGCAGCCAGCCCTCCCTGAGCCCCACAGCCCCCACTCTGAGCCCCTGCAGGGCTCCCAGGGCTCCCTGGGGGAGGAAAAAAAGGGCCCCTCCTGGATGAAGCGGGAGCTGCGGGACCTCCTCAGCCTCTGGAAGGAGGAGGAGGTCCTGCATGAAATGGGGGTGAAGTGGTTCAATGCTACTGCCTTTGCCTGCCTGGCACAGGGACTCCAGACCAGGGGCCACCCGGAGCATACCACAGAGCAGGTACACTTCCACGTAAAGGAGCTGCATCAGGGCTATGGCCAGGCCAGGGACCAGGCCAGCTGCTCTGGGGAAGCTCCAGCCACATACCCCGCAGAGGGGCATTGGCCAGTCAGAGCTGGACAGCACCTGGGGCCTGCACACTGCAGGCAGGGAAGGTCTACCTCCATGAGAGAACCCTGAACGTGCTCCCAGACCAGGAGGCCCAGCCCATGGGGGGGGTGAGTCGGTGCACCTTAGGGGGTCAGTGTCAGGGGGCCCATGGGGTGGGCTTGGATGGGTGGGCCACAGTCAGGTCCCCTCCATTCAGGGCACATTACTGACATGCCATCCTCCTCTCCACACAGCGGCACCATCTGTGGGCTGGGAGAGCCCCGCACCGTCCCTCATCCCTGAGAGCCCCCCTGCAGCCTTTGGAGATGCTCGGCTGCCACACCAGGCAGCTTGCTGTCGGGGCCATAGATGGAGGGCCCCCCACCAGGCTGAGAAGGACCCAGGCAGCCAGCACCAGGCCAAGGTGGCCAAACAGCACCTGAGGCTCACCCAGAGTGACATGGACAGGAGAAGGGCAGCCTGGGAGAGGCTACTGACCACCCTGCAGGACATTGGCCACACCCTCCAGTAGGATATGGCCACTGTTGCCCCACTCCTGGACCCCCAGCTGCTCCCCCCACTGAGCCTGCCTCCCCACCTCCACCAAGCCTGCCCCCTCTGCCCCCACTGAGCCCACACCCTCCACCCCCACCAGGCCCACTTGCCAACATTATCTGCCAGTGCTACCCACACCCTCTCCTCCCCTCCCCTCCGGGGACCCCACACCCAGGGAAGCAGGGGCTCCATGGGCCAACACGTCTTGCGGCCTACCACCCCTACCCTGGAATGAGTACCTCTCCCCCCTCCAAGTTAGGTTCCCCCCACCACCCTCCAAGTTAGGGTCCCACCCCCTGTACATAGTTAATGAGAATAGTGTAGATAAATGTTTCTTTTATTGTTCACCACTCCACACTGTGCTCCTCAGGGGGATGGTGGGTGGTGGATGTGCAGGTGCGGTGCTAGTGGGGGGAGGGGTGGCAGGGACTGTGGGTGGCAGATGTGTGTGGGATGTGGGTGTGCATGTGAGTCAGAGGTGGCCCTCTGCAGAGGCCTTCCTGGGGTCCTTCTGGATGTGGTGGCTGTCCCAGTGGGCCTGGTGGATGGGGGTGGTGCCTTGCTGCTCATAGCCAGTGCTGGCTGGATGATCCCCCCAGGGACATAGGCATCCCCCTTTCCCTTCATGATGTTGTGGGGGACGCGACAGGTGCCCACCACCTGTGGCACATTGAGGACCCCAACCTCCAGCTGCTTGTGGAGGCACCTCCACTGCCCCTTCAGGCACCTGAAGGCCCGCTTCACAACGTTGCAGGCATGGTTGAGGAACTGATTGAATGCCTCCCAGGTGGGGTCAAAGTGTCCCGTGTACGGCCTCATGAGCCACAGCTGCAGGGGGTATGCTGCATCTGTCACCATGCAGAGTGGCATGGTGACATCCTCTGCCATCCAGATCTCATGCTGGGGGAAGAAAGTGCTGGCCTCCATGCGCCGGAAGAGGCCAGAGTTCCAGAAGAGCCAGGCATTGTGGGTGCGGCCAGCCCAGATCACATAGATGGCAGTGAATTGGACCCCCACGTCCACCAGGGCCTGAAGCACCACCAAATGATAGCCCTTCTTGTTGATGTACCAGCCAGCGCACTCAATGTTGTCCAGATCCCCCAGACAGACAACCCTGTGGAGCAGTATCTCATTGATAGCTCTGACAGCCTGTGAGGGAAAGGGGGACACGTGCTGTAGTGTGGGTGTGGTGGCCATCTTCCCCCACCTTAGGTACATTCTGCCCCCCTCCCATCCAGCCCCCACCCTAGCCAGTCCCCATACCTGCCTCCTATCGAGCCCCTGCACCCCTTCCTTCCAGCCCTTTGCCCCCACCCATCCAGCCCCTGCCCCATCCGGCCCCTTGCAGTGGAGGGTTCCCCTTGCCCCAGCCCCCCCGCAACCCGACCCCACCTTACCTCCATAAGTACAGCCCTGACGGTGGCCTTGCCCACCCCGAACTGCTGTCCCATGAAGCGGTAGGAGTCCGGGGTTGCCAGCTTCCAGATGGTGATTGCGACCAGTTTCTCCAGGGTGAGGGCTGGCCACATGCAGGTGTCATGGTGCTGGAGTGCAGGGACGAGCCAGTGGCAAATCTCATCGGAGGTCTGCCTTGACATGCAGAAGTTCCGCAGCCACCTTTCCTTACCCCACTCCCCTAGCACCATGCGCTCCCACCAGTCAATGCTGCTGGGGTGGGTCCAGAGGCATCGGGTCACCTGGTGGGGGGAGGCACCCGGCAGTGCCCCAGGTGGGGGAGCCCCACGGCCCGAGGAGGACCACCCAGCAACCCAATGAGATCAAGTGCAGCTGCGGCGATGGTGCACAGCACTGCCAGCAAGGCGTCAATAAAGTTGTCCTCCTGCTGGGCCTCCATCCTGGGCATGGGCGGGCTCAGCTGGGCTAGGAAGGGTTTGGCAGCACTTGGCTCGTGTGGTGGGGAGAATGGAGGGAGAGGCCCTTTAAAGGAGCCTTCTGGCTGTGGCTCCATAAGGGCTTGTTGGCCATGGGACCCCATCTGTGGCGTTTTCTGCCTCCCTTCTTCCGAAAGAGGGCTTGGAGCCATGTGGACACTCTCTATTGAAAGACCTGCAGCAGCACTTCGAAAAAGCAGATTGAAATGGCTGCATGTGCTCCCTTTCGACGGACAATATTTCAACTGCTGAACTTTGATTTTCGCCCTTTTGAAAGGGCGCTCAAGTGTAGACCCAGCAAAAGTGTCCTCTGAACAGTTTTCCTGTCCACTCAGAGAATCACAAATGATCACTCCCTGTGTCAGATTCCTGGGTTGTTGCCCAAAAGATTGTCCTGAGCAGTAATTGTGCTCTGTGCAGACTCAAGCTCAGTTAAATCATAAGCCATATTACAAGCCTTCAGCTCAGATACACATTTAAAACAAATCCAGTCTCTGATTTTCATTGACATATGAAGAAATTGGCTGCAGAACATGCTTTGCCTGAATGCAGGACATACTCCAGTTACCCGTGAGTCTTGCAGTGACTCTCAATGATGTTTAGGGACTACAATTCAAACTTCTGATCGCCCAGCATAGCTTCCATAAAATGCTGATGTAGATAAAAACAGTGTCTCAGAAGTTTTCTGAATCATACATGCTTTTGGTGTACAGTATTTGGTTACACAAACATATGATTATATTATACCATGTAACAATATCCCCTGAAGTCTTGGTCTCCATGGAGGGTATTGCCAGCAGCTTCGTGATAACAAGCAGTCTTGCAATTGAAAATGGCTACTTATTAGCATAATTGTGCCATTAATTAGCATAGCTACAGGAAATCTTACTGCTGGCGGAAACTGCTACCGGCAGTAAACATATCATGCAGATGTGCCTCCACCAGCAAAATCCCCTTCTGTCACCAGCCCCTTATGACTGAAAAAAAATTATGCTAATAAGCATCCATTTGCAATTGCGAGACTGGTCATTAGCATGAAGCTGCTGGAAATACCCCTCCATGTATTCCCAGATTAATTCTCTCTTTTTATCGTCCCTGCAACAGACAAGACAGATCCAAGTTTTTCCACAAAGAGGGCCCAAGGTCTTTCGACTTTGGAGTCTGGCATGCAATTCACCAAGAAACTTTCATCTTTTTGAAAAAAGACTGAAAGATATACAAGAATTTTATTCTCAAGAAGAAAAAAAAACACAAGTAAGATAACGTCTGACTCTTTTGAAAAGGGATTTCCATACTTGAAAGTTGCAGTTTCTTAAAATATGGGAAAGAAGAGTGACGGGGTCTCTTGTGGACCGGGAACGAAAGATATTAAAATGAGACCCTCTACACAGAGGACGTGAACTTCCGAATGCACAGATCCCAGGACCCAAACCAGAACCCTGCTGCAACCCCAAGATGGGAGAGCACCACTCTGGTACGCTCCGAACCCCACAAAGGCCTCCTGGGGAGAAGGGGCTGGGAAGGACAACGAGACCAGGGCAAGGGCTAAATTTGAAACAAAGTAATCATTATCTTTATTGATTAGCACAAAGTAAAATTAAACAAGTATCAACTCTAAACAACTAACTATGAAGTTACAACAAACATTGTTTCCCTGTTGTCTCCTGACAGATGGTTTTAAACTTTATTTAACTGGAAGGCAGAAAATTGGTTAGGAGAATAAATAAAGGTGAGTTTATCTAGGATTAGGGATTTAAATCCCTGCTGTTCCCCTAGAGAGGAGGGGTGAGGTCAATAATCTCACTCCCTACCAGGGGCAGGGTGCTAGCCTGCCCCAAAGGGTTAGGGCTAGGAGGCTGTCAGGGCTGTCCATCTTCTTTCTTTGGGGGCCCCCGCTACTCCAGTGGCCTAACTAGAGAGTACCTGGGAGGCAATAGGCTCTTCCTCAGGTCCCTTAGGGTGAACAGCAATCGGGGAGGCAGGGTGGCTATGCCTACACCTGCAATATATTTTTATATAGAAATGGGATAGGCAAAAGGGGATAAGGAAAGTTAAGCTTTCACCTTATTCTTAGATAACAATTAGGATAAATGAAAGTCTATCACTAAAAGTAATAACTATTGATCAGATGTATATCTAATACATATTAACAAAATTATCAATTAAATGTGTTTCTAAAATATCTAAAATAGTATCCCAGCCCGGGCTTTCAGGCCCAGCCTCAGGGGTCAGGCCCCCAGGTACATCCCCTCCCCCGTCAGGAAGGGTGAACAACAGAGGAGTAACCCCCCACTCCCTCACAGAGGGCCCCAGTGTCCCAGGCTAGTCTAAAAGAAAAAGTGTCTGTGAGCTCCACATAAAAATGCAGGCTGGTGAGCAGGATTACGTGTCAAATCTGGTAGTAGTAGTCACAATCAGGTAAGTCGAGGTCCAATCTGGTGGAGTCGTATGTAGCAGCTGGTGAAGACAAGATGGCGGCCCCAGGTTCCGTGACCAGGTATGCAGTACCCGCCATAAGGTGGGCCAGTTCGCCACCCGGTCACTTCCCCCGGTCACTTCACTTGCTGCTCCTGGCGGTGGTGAAGGGAAACTCTGCTAGCGTGCGATGGCACCACGGTGACAGAGCAGCACTGTGTGATTTCAGTTCTGCCCAGGTGAGATCAGCTCTGCTGTGATGAGTCTTCGCAAAGACTTCGCCTGAGCGGCTGGCCTGAGGGGTGGTGGAAGCCACAAGTGTCCAACAGCTCCCTGTACAGGGTGACAGAGTCCTGTCTGTCCCCAAGGGCCGCAGAGCGCTGTGCTGCGCCTGCTTTTATTCTGTGTTCTCATGCATTATTCATTAGGTAATTTAAATATTCATGATTCTACCTGTGGTTCTCAACCAGGTCCTCTGGGCTGTGGAAGTTACTAGAAACTCCCCCCTCCACCCAATCAGAGGCCTGGATTTTAAATCCTTGCTCATGAATTATTCATGAGTTCAGGTTACCAGGGAAACCAACTGACCCAAAGTGACCATTGCTGCTGCAACTAAATTGCAGCCTATGATATTTTAGATTTCTCATGTGCCTGCACTGATGTTATATAACCAAAGGCTTGTATCCCCTGGCCCACGGGGGTGATTATGCCCAAGGGATGTTAAAAATCCCTGACATGCCCCCACGGCTGCGTGGGAGAGGGACAAGCTCTTTGGCTTATGCAAGCAACTTGAGAATTGGGAACACAAAGGCTTCCTTTAAAGCCAGTTATAATTAAGGTCTACTTTAAGTTCTTTAGCTTTCCCAGTAAGTTGAAAACATGTTACATAATTGAATTTACATAATTACAATATCTACAAGCAAATTAAAGTCCAACCGTAATTACATGATCTCTATGTTCAATAATTTGTACCTCTATTTTTGATTTTCGTGTCATTATTAGTGATTTGCAACAAGACATTAGACACCTGATTAAGCATTTACAAAAGAGTACAATCAATCAAATTACAACAATAATTTTTGTAAAGGTTAAAAATCCCTGTAAAATCTGTCCTTCTATGTAGCCCAAGGGCTTTGTTAGCCAAGACCATAGATCCCACTTTGATAGATTAAGGAAAATAGCGGGAGGCTGGGGTGGC
Source organism: Carettochelys insculpta (assembly GCF_033958435.1). NCBI lineage: Eukaryota > Metazoa > Chordata > Testudines > Carettochelyidae > Carettochelys > Carettochelys insculpta. The sequence continues at coordinate 93,679,570 of NC_134137.1, read as the reverse complement.
ACATATGCCACGTCCATGATGTGCTTTGCTGTACTGACTACTGGTTCGTCATTATCTGGGATGAACACACAGCACTCCTCCCCTATCAATGCACAGACACCCCCTTTTGTTGCCAGAATCATGTTCAATGCGATTCTGTTTTGTATTACTGCTTTCCTGATTTCCTTTTGCTCTGTGGCCAACTCAATTAACGATTCTCCTGTTTCTTTGGCCATGATTTCCAGAATAGCTTGTAATTTGATAATCACTTTTCCTACTCGCACGACCCCTAGTGGCGGTAGAAAACCTCACCCTATTAGTTCTTCATAATAGATTGGAGGTGTTTTCATGATTTCAATTTGATCCTCTGATAATCCTCTAACATTTCTCACTTTCCCCTTTGGCAATTTTTGCGTACACTAATTGCTGGAAGAACCATGCCCACATAACATGATCCACTCCAGCCCTCTGGAAGTTGCTTATATGCCCTATTATCACATATAAAATAGTGACTGGTTAAAGCTGTCATCGGTCGGTTGCATTGATTGTTCATATATCCAGTACTATACGAAGCATAATAGCCTGTAAACAGACCCTTTTTCTCTTTACCCAGGGTTGTGTTACAAAGATATAAAACATGATTTGTTACATATGTACATTTAGTTCGTTTGATTGATTGGGTTTGTGGGAACCGGCTATAATTATAAAGTGTAGGGTCAAGATAAGCCCAATAATAATCTACATTTCGATGCCAATGTCGGTTCATAAATACCCCATCTTTAACAACATAATTTATACGTTTGCTCCTTCCGACCATAGTTTTCTTAACCCCTGCTTTTTCTGTAATTAATTCTTGTCTGTGAACTCCAGCATGGCTGCTAAGGATGGATTTAACAAACGTTTTAGTGATATCGGTCCCATTACAGATCCAGCACCAATTGCTGGGATAAGGTCGTACTGTAAGATAGTTTGTGTTATTTAGCTGAACATCCACCCAGGTGGTGTCTTCCTTCTCAAAGGTGTCATTGATTAACAGGGGTCGCCATGAATAAGTAAGGAATTGATCCGAAAGGGGCAAGGGTATCAACGGTATGCCCTCTTCAGAACTATCTGGTAATACAGAGCATATCCAGCAGTTCGATTGGTTTATTTGCTCAGCAATTTTCGCAGAGGTTCTTATATACATATTGTTCAGGTCCCAATGGTCTGGCCTTATGATAGGTGTCATGATTTGGGGGAAGCAGAATATCTAAAACAGTGATAAAACATAATTAATCTCCTCTCCGATTGATCCAATTATGATGTACAATGATTCTTGGGTTAATTAAATGGTAGGTGTTGGGGTATGTGCCGGGGGAATCAATTTCTGCTTTGATCGGTGATTTGTGTCCTTCCCCCAGCAACATGACCCATACTTTATCTCCATGATTATAGTAAGGTGTCCAAGGGTCTCTGACTTTGGGCTGGATGTCGGGCCACCGTGACGTGGCCCTATTGATATTCAATAATGCTCTGTCTAGATAAGCATGCCAGCCCTTGTAGTCCGGATTTGGATTAATAATTCTTAGATGTTCCTTAATTACGCCAATCTTACATTCCATGACTCCATTTGCCTCGGGATCATATGGGAGATGAAAATGCCACTTTGTGTTCCAAGACTGAACTAATTTGTCAAGGTGATTAGAATTGAACGGGGGACCATTGTCAGATTGAATCTCCGTAGGGATTCCCCAGTTTGCGGCACATTTAATTTATAACTTCTCAATTTGCTCTGTGGTGGTCTTTTTGGTCGGCGCTGCCCATACTTGTCAAGTCCCTAGGTCCACAATTACTAAGGCTTTTGGATACTGACGGTCCCCCGGCAGGGATCCCATTAGGTCCACCTGCCAGGTGGCCCCAGGCTTGAAGTGTCGTGGACCTAGGGAGTCTTTTTGATATTTGATTTGATTTAATCTCTTATTGGTGTTACATTCAAGACAATTCTGTGTGATTGTTTTCCAATTCTTAAAAGTTATGTCAAGGCAGTCGGACTCTGACCTCCAAAGCTTCCGGCAAACTTTAGGCTTCCAGTGGCCGCAGGTCTGATGAAGCCAGCGGGCCAGCTCGGTCGAATCAGATTTTTTAGAATTGGTGTTAATATTCACCTCGACCTGATTGGAATTGTCTGGGGGAATTTGCCCACTGTAGCTTTGTAGGTGAGAGTCCAGAAAACTGTGTAGCGGGTCCGAGTCGGGTCTATGGGAAGGACAATGTCTCACAAACCAAATACGTGATTTTGACTTATTTAACGTTTTTAATTTGGCGCCACATCTCTTCATATTTTGTGGAGATCCTTCATTAACCAGGATCTCAATCGTGTATTCTGAATCCACTCCTAACACTGGAGCTTCAGTGGAGTGCTTTTCAATGGCATGTTGGACTGCTAGGTAGACGCCCCTCACCTCTGCCGCTTGGGCAGAGGTCTCCTGTGCCTCAGTCACAATTTTAAGGTAATTGCACTTGGCACAGAGCATCCCAGATTTTACCAATTGGTTAGTGCTCCCATCAGAATATAACCAAGGGTCGTGACTGTCAGTTATTATTATTATAGCGGATGATTTTAACTCCGCAGGGAGAGGGGCATCTACTAAGGTCCAAGATGACCAATTAGTCTTTGCCAAATATAATAATTTATTCCATGTCTGATCTTCTCCACCAAACTCCAGTGGGTGCCCTTCCATGAGCCAGTAGAGGGATGTTACAACTGGGCCTCTTACTGTCCCATGGAGGTGGTTCCAAGACTTTGCCGCCTCTAAGGCGAGTAGCATCTTTCCATAGATGCCGTATCGGACCTGACTAGACAGTCGTTTCTTAATCATTCTTCCTACAACATGATCATTCTGCTCTACCCTGACTATAACTTGATTAAAATTAAGCTTGAAGTTGATCACTACCGGGGAGCTATGATCAATTCGCCTTAATTTTGATGGGTTAATCAATGATTGTAACATTAATTTATACACCATTAGTTGGGCACCATTCCACACTAAGCTGTTCTTCTTTTTTAGTTTAGATTGAAGAACACCTAGAGCGGGAGCATATTTGGTTGGAATCAAGGAGCGGTGGTAATTTAGAAAGCCTAATACCTCTTGGGTCTGTTTGACTGATTTTGGGGGATTTTCTAACCATTTATTTACATGATTTGGATCAAGTTCGGTCGCCCAGTGGTCAGCCGTGACCTCTATTCCTAGAAATGAAAACTCACGGATGGGTTTAATTTGGCTCTTCTGATCATTAATTTTCCACCCATCCATGACTAGTTGGTGTTTGACCTGATTAATGAATTTTTCCGCCACTGACCGATCCCTGCCCACAACAGCGATGTCATCGATGTAGTAGAGCAGTTCACAATCAGTGGGAACTGACAATTTTTCCAGGGTTCAGGCTAGCCACTGAGTGGCGACCGAGGGGAAATTGTGGTAGCCTTGGGGTAACACTCACCACCTGTATAGGTGTCCCTCAAAGGACAAGTCCAGTACTCCGTGGGGATCATCCAGCAGAATTTGATAAAACATATCTTTTAAATCTATAGTTGAGCCAAATTGATATAATTTTTTGGCCAACCCTTTTTCGATTGCTGGATGAGTCCACTTAACAGAATACTGGACTGGTCTAATTCTTTCATTGGCCCTTTGGTAATCAATTACCACGTGAAATTTGAGGGCCGGGGCTGCCGATCCACGTTTTGGGATACCCCAAGCTGGTGAGAGGTATTTACTTTCGTTAATTCTGTAGATCTTATTTTCCTTAATTAGATTGCTAATTAGCTCCTTGAGTCCCACCAAAGCTGCCTCCCCCCGTTTGGAATAGGCCTAAATCTCCAGGGATCTGACCAAACAAGCTCAGGGGAGAGACGCTCAACTAAGGGGTCTTGTAAGTCAACGGGCAGCGCCGCCAAAACTGCTTGTAATTTTGGTGCCCTAATGGCCTCTATGCCCAAAATGTTTTTATCCTCGATGACTGCCCTGAACCTTAATAGCAGTCCATCAATGTGTCTTAAGTTGGTTTTCACCACTGGGGCCTTCTTGACCTGATTCAGGCCCTGGACATGCAGTTCAACCCCGGTTTTTCGGTGGGCTACATCGGGGGTAATAACATTTATCTGGGCACCTGTATCTATTAGGAACTTCCAGTGTCTGTGGCTCTCATCTTTGATTACAATGCAGGGTTGTGAATCATGATTTGTATCTATATGATCAGTTAGAATGTTAACATGATGAGTTGAAACAAACTTACAGTTGCAGACCCGACCCACAGGTCCCCCTAGTTGTTTTTTGGTGGGGGACCCTTCCTGGGTTGGTTGGGAGTGCCAGGCCTGAGGAGCCAGCGATCAGGCTGCCACCCCAGAGCTATGGCCTCTCTTTCCAGGTTCGCATTTGATTGGTCCCGCAACTGATCAATAGATTTACCCTTCCGCGAAAGGTATCCTATAAGGGCACTGCGGTATCGACGCAATAAGGAACACCCAGGACCAGGGCTAGGTCCGGGCAAAGGCTGAGATAAAGAGTCCGAGGACCTATAACGAGTCAGATTGCAGTCGTTGAAATGGACCCTAATAGGGTCACGCTGTCTCTGAGGAGTCCCATAGTCCTCCAACAGGCGCGGTCCCGCCTGCTCTTTAGTGTTAAAATTTGAGTGTTGGGAGGAGCCAAACTCTGGGAGACCCTCCTCAACTTTGAAAAGGTAGCCTACTTCTTGGTCCTCCCACAACCTGAGCCAGAGGACAACCCCGGGATCCTTAAATGGCAAGCTGGAAACGCCAGCTCTGATAGCCCCACCAGACACGGGAAGTCTGGTGAAGTCTTGCATATATATATAATATAATGGATCTCGAGACTGCTCCGGAGTCAGGCCGATGGGACCACCAGGAATGGGGGTCCAATCCATAGCTGCCGACCCAACTATGGCCCAAAGTAGATCTTTAGAGGTCTTGATGCTGTTGGCTGGGATACTCATGGCCAGCAGGGATGTCTTGTTAAGGAGCATGGCCAAGGCCGGCACTGTAATTGGCCACACTCTATTCTCCTGCCGTAACTGGAGCGAGCACCCTTTACCACGCCATGAGGCGTTCGTGGCTAGGTAATTGGCCTCGGTCTGGGAGAGCCACTCTTGTGCATGTTCAAGTATTAGTCTACCCAGCCACACCAAAGCCGACTCTCCCAGCTGTCGTTTGGTGTCATCAGTCAGAGTCTTTAGCTTGGCCTTAGTCCTTTCCCGCTGCAGGGTGTTTGTTGTTGTCTGCTGGGTTGCGTGGTCTGTGATCGATTTCGTGACAATTACAGGATAGGCAGACGTGGAAGGGGCACATGATTGGGAGTTTTGATTCTCTTGAAGGTCTTGATTAGATTGTTCAATGTGATCATGATTATTAATTTGATTGATCTGAGCTAGTGCCATTCCAAACTGGGCTTCCAGCTTAGAGATGACATTAGCTGCCTTCAATAACTGTTGTACTTGAGCCATGATTCGTTGTTTTTTAGAATATGTTGTTCTCCCGAAGGCACCTCTCTTTTCAGTGGAAGTAAGGGCTTCTGCCTATCCCCTAATCAGATTGGTCACCTTCAGGGAAGGAGTGATTAATCGAGGTAGTTCATCCGGTTTACATGATAGATCAATTTTATTCATGATTTTTTCAACTTTTGCTAGGGACTCCTCCACTGTACCAGATGGAGGGTCTTTAGCAGATACTGTCATGATTGTAAGGGAACTATCAGGAGAATCAAAAGATACGTGATTGTGACATTCTAATAGACAAGCGAGGCCAGATAAAGTTATATTTGCCAAGTAAATTTTTTCCTGGCCATCTTTATTAACAATGATTTGGTAATCTGTCCCCTATCCATTAGCCTCCTCCTTATGGAGGAAGAGGTGCTGGGCCTCGCCGTCTGTGCAAGCCCCAACTAGCCAGGGGCAGCGGCGTCCATGCCCCCGAGGCGGAACAGCCCCAGTCAGAGGGGTCGAGAGGGAATGTGGGTCCTGGGATCCTGTCCGTGATGCCATGATGGGGTCTCTTGTGGACAGAGAATGAAAGATATTAAAATGAGACCCTCTACATGGAGGACGTGAACCTCCAAATGCACAGATGCCAGGACCCAAACCAGAACCCTGCTGCAACCCCAAGATGGGAGAGCACCATCCCGGTATGCTCCGAACCCCACAAATGCCTCCTGGGGAGAAGGGGCTGGCAAGGACAATGAGACCAGGACAAGGGCTAAATTTGAAACAAAGTAATCATTATCTTTATTGATTAGCACAAAGTAAAATTAAACAAGTATCAACTCTAAACAACTAACTATGAAGTTACAACAAACATTGTTTCCCTGTTGTCTCCTGACAGATGGTTTTAAACTTTATTTAACTGGAAGGCAGAAAATTGGTTAGGAGAATAAATAAAGGTGAGTTTATCTAGGATTAGGGATTTAAATCCCTGCTGTTCCCCAAGAGAGCAGGGGTGAGGTCACTAATCTCACTCCCTACCGGGGGCAGGGTGCTAGCCTGCCCCAAAGGGTTAGGGCTAGGAGGCTATCAGGGCTGTCCCTCTTCTTTCTTTGGGGGCCCCCGCTACTCCAGTGGCCTAACTAGAGAGTACCTGGGAGGCAATAGGCTCTTCCTCAGGTCCCTTAGGGTGAACAGCAATCGGGGAGGCAGGGTGGCTATGCCTACACCTGCAATATATTTTTATATAGAAATGGGATAGGCAAAAGGGGATAAGGAAAGTTAAGCTTTCACCTTATTCTTAGATAACAATTAAGATAAATGAAAGTCTATCACTAAAAGTAATAACTATTGATCAGATGTATATCTAATAAATATTAACAAAATTATCAATTAAATGTGCTTCTAAAATATCTAAAATAGTATCCCAGCCCGGGCTTTCAGGCCCAGCCTCAGGGGTCAGGCCCCCAGGTACATCCCCTCCCCCTTCAGGAAAGGTGAACAACAGAGGAGTAACCCCCCACTCCCTCACAGAGGGCCCCAGTGTCCCAGGCTAGTCTAAAAGAAAAAGTGTCTGTGAGCTCCACATAAAAATGCAGGCTGGTGAGCAGGATTACGTGTCAAATCTGGTAGTAGTAGTCACAATCAGGTAAGTCGAGGTCCAATCTGGTGGAGTCGTATGTAGCAGCTGGTGAAGACAAGATGGCAGCCCCAGGTTCCGTGACCAGATACGCAGTACCCGCCATAAGGTGGGCCAGTTCGCCACCCGGTCACTTCCCCCAGTCACTTCACTTGCTGCTCCTGGCGGTGGTGAAGGGAAACGCTGCTAGCGTGCGATGGCACCGCAGTGACAGAGCGGCGCTGTGTGATTTCAGCTCTGCCCAGGTGAGATCTGCTCTGCTGTGATGAATCTTCACAAAGACTTTTCCTGAGCGGCTGGCCTGAGGGGTGGTGGAAGCCACAAGTGTCCAACAGCTCCCTGTACAGGGTGACAGAATCCTGTCTGTCCCCAAGGGCCACAGAGCGCTGTGCTGCGCCTGCTTTTATTCTGTGTTCTCATGCATTATTCATTAGGTAATTTAAATATTCATGATTCTACCTGTGGTTCTCAACCAGGTCCTCTTGGCTGTGGAAGTTACTAGAAACTCCCCCCTCCGCCCAATCAGAGGCCTGGATTTTAAATCCTTGCTCATGAATTATTCATGAATTCAGGTTACTGGGGAAACCAACTGACCCAAAGTGACCATTGCTGCTGCAACTAAATGGCAGCCTATGATATTTTAGATTTCTCATGTGCCTGCACTGATGTTATATAGCCAAAGTCTTGTATCCCCTGGCCCACGAGGATGGTTATGCTCAAGGGGTGTTAAAAATCCCTGACAAAGAGAAGTTTGTTCCCGCTGATTTCACTGCCGCTCTCAAGATACTTCTCTGATTTTCATGGAATTTATCATTATTTATTTCTCCCACCAAGCCAGGAGCAGAATTTGTTTCAAGAGATAAAGTAGAAAGATGGGATAACTACTTTTAACTTTTTGAAAAAACATGCCAAAAACCAAGCCAAACCAAACCAAACCAAACCAAAAACCCTCTTTGAAAAGAGCAACCATGCAAACATGCAAGCAGATATGTGTTCAAAAAAAAATCACTAACAACAGACAAAAGCCAAAACAGGAGAGTGAAAAATCACAAAGAAAATCTTTAATCCATCTGTCTGCCTTCAGGAGAAATATCACTTCAGAAATCTGATTACACTCAGCAAGATGGCTGAAGATCATTTTAAAAAAGGGAAAAGATCATTATAAAAAAGCTATGGTTTTCCTACTTATATCACTGGTGAGTCATGGGATTCTTGGCCAGGAATGCATAGGGCAAGGGATGAGACAAAGGCTGTGTCTGGACTAGCCCTGAACTTTGAAGGGGGCATGGTAATTAGGGTGTCAGTAGATTACTAATGAAGTGCTGGGGTGCATATGAAGCACTTCCTTAGTCAAAAATCTCACCTGCTGCAACTTCAAAGAGTAAAACTTTGAAGTGGCAGCTTGTGTGTAGCCGCATGTCAGCCGCAGGTACTTTGAAGTGCATGCGCTCCTTCCAAGTCCCTTTACTCCTCAACACCCTAATTACCATGCCCCCTTTGAAGTTTGAGTGTAGTCTAGACACAGCCAATGTGTTCCAGACAGGTGCCTCCTGTATTCTGCAAAAAGTTGTGCTATTTCTCTCAGTAATGTGACCACTTCTTCCTCTGCATTTTGGGCCTGTTTCCTAAGAGATGGAAACTGAACATTTCCAAGCCCCAGAAAGGTTATCGCTGAATGGGCCCATACGCAATCTCTCAGGCCTGACTGAACATCTGTGTTATACTGCTTTTTATCTCCCCCCAAACCTTGCTTTTAGGCTCTCATCTTGAAGAACACCATAATCCTAAACCTGATTCTTTGGCATCTCACACTATTCTATATACTACCCCCAAGCCCCGCCCCCAAGTCTGGTCACTTCATTTAGGCCACATCTACACTATCAAGTTATTTTGGAAAATCTGGACCTTTTTTGAAAGAACATATGGTGCATCCACACACCACACTCTTCTGCTCAGTGCCTCTTTTCAAAAGCTTCTTCCAAAAATAAATAAATAAATAAATAAATAAATAAAAGCATGTATAGATGTTCTGTGGGCCCTTTTTTCATAATAACAATCCTCATGGCCCCGGATTTTTCGATATCTAGCCTATTCTTTGGAACGAGTGGGGACTGTGTGGACACTTTCTATTAAAAGAGCAGATGGATTTTTCAATCCAGGTTTTTGTGTGTGGATGTGCTCTTCTGAAAAAGATCTTCTGGAAGATCACCTTTTGAAAGACCTCTGTTGTATAGGTGTGGCCTTACAAACAAACACCCTCACTCTGAGTCCTTCACCCTTTTCTTGGGAAGGATTTTTGCAAGTCACCGTTCAGTAGCCCAGGTGCACAAGAGAAAGGCAGTTTATTTTGCCAACTCTAACTAGAGGCTTTTCTCCTCTGATCAAGGAAATTAAACAAACTAAATCTCATCATTCAGCTGTTCCTAAACTGCACCCATATCAGCTTTCTGATAGTAAAGTATGAATAGACTCTTGTTCTTAAACAAAGATACCTTTTAAAACCCAAAAGTGAACAAAGTGTTCACTGATGGCTTGAGCAATATGTCAGAGGAATGAGCTTTAAACACGTGCAGAATTTTTGAAAGATACTGGCTACGTCAACACATGAAGCCTACATCGAAATAGGCTATTTCGATGAATAACGTCTACACATCCTCCAGGGCTGGCAACGTCGATGTTCAACTTCGACGTTGCGCAGCACAACATCGAAATAGGCGCAGAGAGGGAACATCTACACACCAAAGTAGCACACATCAAAATAGGGATGCCAGGCACAGCTGCAGACAGGGTTACAGGGCGGACCAGTGCTTCCAGGGCAACAGCTAGCCGCTCCCTTAAAGGGCCCCTCCCAGACACATTCAGCCTGTACAGCACGCGGTCTGAGGAGCCATAGGCACACAGACCCCGGGCGCCGCAGTCATGGACCCCCGGCAGCAGCAGCAGCAGCAGCAGCAGCAGCAGCAGCAGCAGCAGCAGCCGCCAGAGGTCCACCCAGCCCTCCCGGCAGGAGCACGGCTTGCCCTGATCCATGCCATATGGGAGGCAGCTGAGCACCTCCTTGCTACACCGGAGGAGGAGCTGCCCCCAGGGCAGCAGGGCTCAACCCCCAACCCTGCAGCACCCCGCCCCCACCTCCGCCTCACACACCGGCGGCTGTGGAGCTACCCCACCAGCACCGACTGGTGGGAGCGGCTGGTGCTTGAGGAGTGGGACGATGACCGCTGGCTCAGGAACTTCAGGATGAGCTGGCAGACATTTATGGAGCTGTGCCAGTGGCTCACCCCCACACTCAGGCACCAGGACACCACCATGCGGCGTGCCCTCCCTGTAGAGAAACGGGTTGGCATCGCTGTCTGGAAGCTGGCCACTCCGGACAGCTACCGATCCGTGGGGCAGCAGTTTGGTGTCAGCAAGGCCACCGTTGGGGCTGTCTTCATGGAGGTAAGAGAACCCACGGGGGGAGGGCAGGGCAGGGGAGAGGAGGGGAGGGGAGGGGAGGGCAGGGCAGAGCAGGGCAGGAGAGGGCAGGGCAGGGCAGAGGAGGGCAGAGGAGGGCAGGGCAGGGCCACGCACACCCTGCTCACCCCTCATTGGTGCTCTCCCATGTGCTTTCCCTGCAGGTTGTGCGTGCCATCAATGCCATGCTCCTGCACAGGCTCGTGAGGCTGGGGGACCCAGATGCCACCATTGTGGCTTTTGCCACCCTGGGCTTCCCCAATTGCTTCGGGGCTCTGGATGGGACTCACATCCCCATCCGCGCCCCGCAGCACAGTGGAGGACGGTACATGAATTGCATGGGCTACCATTCTGTGGTCCTCAGGCCTTGGTGGACAGCCGGGGCCGTTTCCAGGACATTTATGTGGGCTGGCCTGGCAGCACCCGCGACGCCCGTGTTTTCCGGAACTCGGGCCTGTGCCGCCGGCTGGAGGCAGGGACCTACATCCCCCAGCGGGAGATCCCTCTGGGGGACACCACCATGCCCCTCTGCGTCATCGCAGATGCGGCATACCCTCTCCGGCCCTGGCTCCTGCACCCATACATGGGCCATCTCTCTGCCATCCAGGAGCGTTTCAACCAGCGCCTGAACCACGCGCGCCAGGTGGTGGAGCGCTCATTTGGCCACCTGAAGGGAAGCTGGAGATGTCTCCTGACCCGCCTGGATGTGGGCCCCAACAACATCCCCCTGATTGTGGGTGCCTGCTGTGCCCTGCACAATTTGGTGGAGAGCAAGGGGGAGGCCTTTTTTCAGGGCTGCGCTGTGGAGGCCGGCAGGGCCGACGTGCAGCCACCCGCTGCCCCCAGTCGCCAGGTGGACCCTGAAGGGATCCGGGTCTGGGAGGCCCTGCAGGCCCACTTCATTGATGAGGCCACGGGGTGAACTCTGCCACGCCCCCCACTGCCCGCCCCTTCCTCCACCACACTCCCTGCCCCAACGCCCACACCATGGAGCACCCAACCGCACCCTGCTCCCACTTTTCCTGGACAAATGACAGCACGCACTTGTGGCTGAACTTAAACTGCTTTTTCTTTTAGAACTTTTTTTTTTAACTATAAATATAAAACAAGAACAAACTATATACAACATGTGTGGAACCAAAGTAATATGTACAAATAAAACAATAGTAATAAAAAAGTGTGTTCAGTAATAAAAAGAAAACCAGGGGTGATAAAGTGGAGAACTATTTACATGGGGGGGCGGGGCAAACGGGGGGCACATAATAATGAGTCCCAACTATATACAAGGGGGGGCCACGTCCCAGGCCCCTCGCACCTAAAGTCCGGCACTGGGTGTGGGAGGCCGGGAGCCCCGCCGCGGCCATGGCCCTGTCCGGGGCTGGCTGAGGGCGGGACGGACCGGAAAATATGCCCGGTGAGTCTCAGCTGGCTCCAGGGGTCCCTCGGCACTCCGGCCCGTGGCCGTGGGTGTCAGGGCGACGGCGGACGGGACGGTGACGTGCGGAGCAGCTGGTGGTGCGGCGGGTGGAGCAGGCAGGGCGGATGCTGCAGCGGCCGGCACGGCATGGGGGGCCAGGTAGTCCACCAGGCGGTTGAAAGTCTCCATGTAGGCCCCCCATGCCTCCCAGCACCAGGCCAGCGCTTGCTCCTGCAGCTGAAGGTGCTGCTCTGCGACCTCCAGCTGCTGACGATGGATGGCCAGCTGCTTGGGGTCCGTCGCCGTCGGCTGGTGGTGGCGTGGGGTCTGCCATCTAGCCCACCGTGGGGCCGATCGGTCTTCGGCCAACGGGCTTGCCTGGAGCGATGGCCACGGAGGGCTGTCCGGGACCACTGATGCCTCGCCGGCGCTCTCTTCCGGTCCTTCTGATGGTGCAGGTGTGGGACACAGGATAGGAGCGGGGGAAGAAGAATGGAGACAGGCGTTAGTGTGGGCCCCGAGCCGTGGCCTTTGTCCCCCCCGCCCTGTGCTGCAGGTTCCCCATCCCCGTCCCCGGGAGATGCTGCTGTGAGGGATGGGGTTCAGGGGTCCCCCTGCACTGCACCCCGTCCCCTGGTGGGAGCGACTCTCACTTCACTCCGCAGGGTCTGACAGGAGAGGTTTCTTAGGCCACAGATGCCCAGTTTCTCCCAGGAGTGACAGCACCAGCTGTCAGAAGAGACAGTCCTTCCAACCCGTCCTGGAGAGAAGACCCCAAGGGGTGCCCCTCTGGGATGCAGCTTTCCCCCTCCTCAGACTGGCTGCCTTCCAGCTCTCCCTTCCCCTAGCCTCTACCTGTGGCCCCCGCCCTCCCCCCCCAATTCCAAGCCAGCTCGGCTCCTCCCTCCTGTTTGTTCAGGGCAGAGGTGTCACCTGCCAGCTGTAGCCCCAGGATCCTCCTTTGCCCCTGGGAGCTATTCGGCTCTTGTTGCTCATATGTAGCCTGAGTGTCCCTTTTGCACTCCCCCCACTCCATCACATGCTGCTGCTGCTGCTGCTGCTGCTGCTGCTGCGGGGTGTCCCACCCCCTCCTCCACGGGGCCCCTCGAGGTTCCGCTCCTCCCTGCCCCGGGGATGGGGCATGGCACTGTCGTGTGGGGAGCGGGGGGGGCAGGGGCTGATGCACTGCTGTGAGGGACATGGCCCTGCTGTCCTTGGGGCCATGGCCATGTGAGCATGTGGGGGGCCCTGGACACATATCTTTTACCCCCCGCCCCTCAAGCCCAGGGGTGTACACCAGAGGGGGGTACATAGTTGTCGGTCCACTCCCACGGTCTGAGATCCCCGGGGGGCGGAGGCCCGGCTGCTGCTCCGGGATGGCAGGAAGAGGATCTGCAGCCTGGATTCTGCGGAGGAGGAGCCCCCCTCCTCCTCCTCCTCCTCCTCCTGCTGCGATGTCCCGGGGGGCACCCCCGGGGTGCGGGGCTTACCTCCGGTGCGGACTCTGCCTGAAGGGCCTGCTGGAGCTTGTCGGCCGAAGTATCAAGGGTGGCCAGAGGGGAGGAGGTGTGCCAGGGGCCCAGGATGTCCCTGAGCTCCCTGTAAAAGGGGCAAGTGACGGGGGCGGCCCCAGATCGGCCGGCCGTATCCCGGGCCCGGGAGTAACCCTTCCGCAGCTCCTTCACCTTACTCCTGACGTGATCAGGAGTGCGGGCAGGGTGACCCCAGGCAGCCAGGCCGTCGGCCAGCCGAGCGAACACATCCGTGTTCCGCCTCTTGCTCCCCATTACCTGGAGCACCTCCTCCTTGCTCCAGAGCCCGAGCAGGTCCCGCAGCTTGGCCTCCGTCCAGGAGGGACCCCGCTGCCGCTTGCCAGCCTGGCTGCCCTTCTGGCTGGGCTGGCTGCCCTGGCTCCCCTTGGGGTGGGTCCCCTGGGGGCGCTGGGGGGGCTGCCGGGCAGCCATCACAGCTGGGGTGGCTCTCTGTGCTGGCTGAGGAACGTGCAGGCTGGCCGCGTCTCTGGGCTGCCGCCTGCACGTTCCCTCAGCTTCCTGCACAGGAAGGGAAGGGGAGGGGACCTTTAAGGGGCCGCTCCACGTGGCCACCATTGAGCTGAGGGGCTGCAGAGAGCGTCTCTCAACCCCTCAGCTGATGGCCGCCATGGAGGACCCCGCAATTTCGACGTTGCAGGACGCTCAACGACTACACAGTCCCTACTTCGACGTTGAACGTCGAAGTAGGGCGCTATTCCTATCCCCTCATGGGGTTTGCGACTTCGACGTCTCGCCGCCTAACGTCAAAGTTAACTTCGAAATAGCACCCAACGCGTGTAGCTGTGACGGGCGCTATTTCGAAGTTAGTGCCGCTACTTTGAAGTAGCGTGCATGTGTAGACATGCCTTATATGTGTTGTTCTACATTGGGAGAAAGCTAGTAGTGATGGCATGAAGTTGAAAGAGTTATACAAAATGGCCGTTTCTGCACAGGTCACTTTCTTTGAAACTGACTTGGTAATACACTGCCTGAAATATGCTAATGAGGCATGGATACAAATTCCCCGCACCTCATTAGCATATGGTCACGTCATTTGGAGTCCAGAAGACCGTTCTTCCGGACTCCAAAATGCCTTTTAGAAGCGTCGCTCCCGGGGAGTCTTCCAGAAGGAAGTCCTTCTTCCAGAGGCCCCTTCTTCCCAAAAACTTTTGGGAAGAAGGGGCCTCCGGAAGAAAGACTTCCTTCTGGAAGCTCCCCGGGGGCTGTGCTTCTACATTGTGTTGCGGAGTCCGGAAGAACAGTCTTCCGGACTCCGAATGACATGACCGTATGCTAATGAGGTGCGAGTAATTTGCATCTGTGCCTCATTAGCATATTTTGGGCTGTGTATTACCATGCCGCTTTCGAAGAAAGTGGCCTGTGTAGAAACAGACAATATGAAGAGATTTTAGGATGTGAAATTGTTTTTCAAAAATGAGGATGAGACCTCATCAACTGGGGATTTTAAAACCAAAAACTGTACTGTGAAAACAAATAATCCCGGACTGGCAGAGAAAGAGTTAGATAGTTCTTCATCTACAACAATTTGTGACAGTCAAATGATTTCAGTAAAACCCTGAAGTTTTTGATAGCTAGGTTTTCAGAAATCTGGTTATGATTCAGCATTCACATGCAAGCTCTGGTGACCTTTGGTTTGACATTCAATACACTTCTGACCTTCTGTGGTCCACTTTTGCTTTGCTTCCTTACAACCCAAACCAATTGAATTGCCTGATGGGATTATGAAATAAATATTTATAGGACATGTTATGATAAGAGAGTAACAAATCAAACCTGTCTGGTCAGACATTTTTAAAAGATGAAACACATCATGATGCAGTGTAAGTAAGATGACCATCCCCCCCACCCCCTATTTTCACAGACTACACCATATTTTAGGTTTCTGGCAGGTGTCCAGACTGGTTTTAACAAATGAGAAAATTGTCCCCTTTATTCACTCTCCCTGCTGAGCTTCTTCCCCCAGTCAATGCAGCTGGAGCAGGCTCCTTCTTCTGGCTTCAGGTAAAAGCAACCATGTGCCAGGCAGCACACACTGACTGGCCAAGCAGGGTGTGCAGGCAAACTTCAACAGGAGAGATAGCCAAGGGCACTGCCCTACATAGGAATAAAGCAAGGTGTGTTGGGAGGTACTGTATGTCACCCCACATGTTGTCCAGGCTAAGGAGATATTGAGGAGCCCACCAATGGCAGCGCACCCTGGTACCTCAGTAGTGCAGGACAGCCAAGGAGCTCCCCTGTGGGTCTACAGCCCAGTTCCCAAAAGTGTGGGACAGATGGAGATCCCACCCACAGAGACTCTACTCCTTGCCCCAGTTGGGGAGCTCCTTCATGGTGTTGCCACCCCATTTCTGGTGGCAGGGTGCAGCCACCCCACAGATGGGACCTCCTCAGTGCTCCACAGCTCAGGGGGCAGCTTCTGATGCCCAGGGTGTGGGGGGATGCCCAGGAGGTGGGGGGTGGGAGGGATGCCCAGGAGCTTCACCAATGGGCAGCTGCTCTGTTCCCTATCCTAGGGCATTAGTCCATGCTGCTGGGCAGCTCCTACATGGGACAGCTTCCCCATTTCCCTGTGCCTTGCTGTGTAGCCCTCAAATTCAGTGTCCCCTGCCTGGAGGCCGTGGATCCCCTAGGCATGGTTTCCCACCAAGGGACAGCAGCTCCAGACCCTTGGAAGCCAGGTGTCCCATATTTGCTATGGGGCAATGTGGTCACCCCAAGTATAATCTAACATTCCTATTGTTAATTAGAGGTTATAATTATAGTTAGAGGTTTGCTTACCAGTATGTAGCAGTGATTGTTACAGTGTATTAATTTAATAGCATACTGGAGCTTCTGGGTTTACTCCAGTGCAAATGGGTATGTGTTTGTACAATACAGCCCTAAGTATTAACATGTACATTAACATGATGTAATAACTTCTGGGTATTTTTGGCTATTTTTCAGCAAGGAATTATTTAATCTTTCAAAGATTTCTCGAACACATATAACAGCCATTACAACTACTTGTCTATAAAACTACTATAAGAAATATATGTTATTGCACAAATGTTTTGGTCATAAGTATGATGAGCTGCATCAGAAAGTCATTACAGAGGCTTAAGGTTGGATAGGTAATATCTTTTATAGGGCTAACTTTTGTTGGTGAGAGAATCAAGCTTTCAAGCTTACTCGGAGTTCTTGAGCTGATGAAGAGTGCTGTAAAAACTCAAATGCTTGTCTCTCTCTTACACAGAAACAAAATTTGGTCCAATACAAGATATCATTCGTCCACCCGCTATTTCCAGTATCCCGGGACCCACACTGTTAGAACAACATGGCATGCAATACAGAGGTATGTTAGTTTTTCTCATGACGAACACTGTAACATGACCTGATCTAGCCTGTCACATTTTGTTCCATCCCAACACAGTAAGGAAATACTGTTTCTTTACAAGATGAATGGTAACAGAGAAGTAGCAGTGTTAGCCTGCATCTTAGCAAAACAAAAAAGCAGTCATGTAACACTTTAAAGACTAATAAAATAAATTATTAAGTGATAAGCTTTTGTGAGGCAGACCTACTTCTTCAGATCTGGAGATAGTGCTGTATTGGAAAAAGTGCTGACTGTGAACTGGCATAACAATTCTATAAAAGAGAGATGCAAACAAAAAAATTGAAAAATCAAGTACATAAGACAGAAGGTGAAAACAAAGGGTGGGGGGAGAAAATAGGTAATTATAATCATCACACCAGTTCACTCTTAGCACTATTTCCAGTACTGCACTATCTCCAGATCTGAAGAGGTCGGTCTGCCCCACAAAAGCTCATCACCTAATAAATCATGTTGTTAGTCTTAAAGTGTTACATGACTGCTCTTTCTTTATACTTACCTTATGTTTCTCATATAAGAAATGAGAGTTAATGAACAAGGGTGCGATCAAAGGCCAACTGAAATCAATGGGTATCTGCACATACACTTGAATAGGCTTTAAATCAGGTCCCCAAAAGCAGAAAAATAGAAAGTAAAATTCTGTCTCCTTTGAAAACAATGAGAAAAAGCCCACTGACATCAATGGAGCCAAAAGTTCGCTGAAAGATTTAAAGAGAGAGAGAGAGAGAGAGAGTGAGAGACTGATGCACAGAAATTACCGATAGGCAAATATACCAGATTAATGTGCACAATACAAATCCAATTACCGGGAATAAAACAAAACAACACAAATGAAACTGTCATTATGTTTTAAAACCTTTTGAGAGTTTCTTTCCAGAGAGCTGCTATCATTTAAAAGTGTCATTATTAGATACTATTATTACTAACTCTGCATGCATTTTCTTTTTAATTGCGGATAATGCTTTCAGATTTTTGATGGAATGCAAACATATGTTATTTTAGAATCTAAAATGTATTAGATTCTTAAATTTATAAAAACTGGAAAATTCAAAACTTTCAGAGCTGAGCACCTGCCTTTGGAGTTGTAGGTATTCAGTGCTGGTGTGGAACCAAATCCCTGGAACTTGGGGTAAAATCCACAAAGATACTTGGGTGCTTAAGTCCTGTGATTAGAATATTTTGTGTATGTCTACACTGCACTCATTAGAGTAACATGGCTGGAATATTTTACCTATGCTGTTGTAATGTTGGCATTTTCTACAATTACAGAGTGGGGGAGGATTTATTTATTTTTAGTAGCATAATAATTCCCCTTCTCTCACAAGGTTGTAGCTAGGTCAACAGAGATTTCTCCATTTCTCCTAGCTGTGTCCACAGTGGGAGTTTTGTCAACCTAACTGCATTGCACACCATGATATATTTGACAGCCTTCATAGGCTGACAGTCTTCATATATAAACCAGTTCCCTTCCCCTCCCCCACTCCCAACGGCAGGCATCCCCAGTCCTCTGTTCAAACGTAATGTCAGTGACTCACCGGAGCTGCTTCTGCCACTGCTGCCACCACACACTTCCCCAGCCAAGCACTGGGGCATGTGCACAGAGTAGCTGACAGCACTGCTGGTGCACAGCTCTAAAGAGGAGACACATTTAGTGGCTCAACGAGCTGTATGCATCTCAAAAGTAGGAGGTTGCCTACTCCTGGTTTATTCAATTCATTTAAAATATTTTTTTCCTCAAAATTGGATGGCAAACTAAGTGCCATTTTATGGCACAATAGTGTGCCACAGCACGCCAGTTACAGACCACTGGATTAAAGAACTCAACTGGGATGTAGGAGGCCAAGATTCAATTTCCCTACCTCTTACTGAAAAGGGAGAAAAGATTTCAACAGGATTCTCTTAACTCTTGAAAGAATGTTCTAAGCACAGGGCTCTGGGATATTTTAATGTAGAGTTAGTTCCTCAGTCTCTCCTGCTGAGGTTGTTCCACTGTGGGACTAAAGAATGAAAGTGATTGAGAAAGAAAGGAGAAGTAGTTCATTTGGTTTAGGGAACCCAAATGAGAGGTAGGAGACCCATGGTCAAGTCCTCTTGTTCTTTATTCATGAAATAGCTTCAACAGGAGAAACTGAGAGACAATGCATCAAAATATTAGATCCCAGCAGCTAGAGCAATCTCTTCACAGATAGGATTTGAAAACAGGAGTTTTCTTTCCCCCTGTCTTCTGGGAGAGAGGAATTATTTGTGGTCTCCCATATCCTGCGTGAGTACTCATGCTGAAAGCTATGAATTGGGCAGGATCACCTCTTGGAACAAGGCAGGGGCTTAACTCATTCCCAGAAGCAAATATGTAAGATCCTAACGTGGGAGAAGGGCTCCTATTCATGGATCGCATAGAAAAATAACCACCATCTTACAGCCTGGACTGAGGTGCCCATCTCTGAGGAAGGGGTTGAACTTATAGCATTGGTTTCTTCCATAGTCTAGTGAACTAGATTTTGTGTATCTCATTCTTAGGTGCTTATGTCTCCCTATTCATAGTTCAGGGAATTAGGCAAATAACTTAGCTTGGTGGCTCTCAGCATCGTTCCTCTGATTTTATAGGCACCTTAAAATTAGCCGCTGCGATGCTCAGCATTGCAAAACCTAAGTTCCATCATGTATTTCACCCTTAGTGATAAAAATATATGCCAGGGTATCTAGTTCAATTGTTCTCAGCCCTTTTTGCATCTGGAATCCAAAGCCGGCTCTGATATTTTTGCAGGGTTCCCTACAAAATGGCAGGCATTTGGGGTCAGAAAATTTCTCTTTCAAATTTCTGCATTTAGAGAGCAAATTAAATGTCTGTGGTGTTAGTGGCTCAACACACGTCTCAAACTAGAAAAGAGAAAACAGACAAAAATCTAAAAGAGTTGCTTGGCTGAAGTAGGGAGGAGTATGGGACGCTACCATTGCAGTCTCCTCAAGATGCATCAATGCTGGAAAGGAAAGGCATATGTGTGGTTGAAATACCCAACCACTGAAATTCTTCACTTCTTCCTCCAAATGCTTCTTTAGCTTCTCTATTTCCTGTAGTTGGCTGTCCATTGAAAACAATATATGGCAGGATACCACTTTCATCCCCCATAATGGATGCAACTTCTTAGACACTAGGGGAGGGGCTGGTGGTTTTTATTTGTTTGTTTGCTTGCTTTTGCAGGATGCTCCTGGGAGTCTCTATCCTCTCCTCTCTATCGGCTTTCCTCATAAAGGCACTACCATAACCACCAACAAAATGATTAAATAATAACATTATTGAAAAATAAGAAGACTGTTAGCTTTTTATATCATTAGCATCATTTTTGCATGTCACTGGTGTCACTGTGACTATACAAATTAGGCCTATGTATAACAGAGCTAAAAGATACTTACAAATGGAGTCCAGCCCTACTGCATTCGCAGATGCAAAAGGTTCAGAAAATCAGTGGGAGTTTCGCCTGAGCAGTTTTCAAAGGATAAAGCGTTCATAATCTCCTATGGGTAACAGGAGAAGACAGAACACTGAACACTGAAAATAAATAGCTTCTTTTCTAAGAGGAATTCTGAAATGAATACTAACTCTCAGATAATTGTAGCAATGGTTTTGTGCTCCATTGATGTGCATTGTTAAATAACTACTGTATTCCAAGATTGGGATAGTTTCACTTCTCTGGCAGGTAAAGTTTGTGAAACTCTCTGTCATCTGCAAAATGAAAAGAGCTAAGTCAGTGTATGATATTGTATAAGATTTATTTTCACCTTGGAATAGGCTGTCAGAATTACTTTCCACTTTATTCTAAAACCAAATAAATGAAAGTTACTTGTAAGATATGTTTTGTTTCATTGACAAATGAAAGAAATTAAGCGTGCTATACACCCACAGAAAATGTACCTTTTTTGATGCTTAGAAAACAGTTTAATTTTTATTACCATTTTTCCAGCATTTTTTCCTACTGTTGAAATACTAATACATAAGCACAGGTGCTAACTTCTTCTCTTTGAGTATTTATCAAGTTTACAATTTACTAAAAGATTTTAGTTAAACAAGAGTTTTTTATCCATGTGTGACTCATATTATTTGATTATTTAATTAAAGAAAGAAAAAGTGCACAAAGAAACAAAGAAAAAATACAACATGAAGATACAGTGATTAATTGAGAAACTATAATGTTCTTTATCATGTTTCCTAGTGTTGTTCATCATTAGTGGACAGGGCACATCATACGAATGGAGGAGTCAAGAATTCCTAAGCAACTCCTCTATGGTGAACTCTCCCAGGGCAAAAGGAATCAAGGTAGGCCTCGCAAGAGATATAAAGACTGCGTGAAGGCCAACATTGCTCTTGTTGGTTTTAAACCAGATCAGCTAGAGCGGAATGCAAAAGACAGAACAGGCTAGCGTGCTCTCATACGACACATGTATCACAACTTTGAAGAGCAGTGATGCATATGCCTCATTGATGCTCGTGAGAGAAAGAAAGCAACAGCAGCAGCCACACCCATAGAGCCAGGACAATTCCCATGCCCCCACTGTGAACGTTCATGCCATTCAAAGCTTGGTCTCCTCAGCCACATGTGACTCCACAACCGATGAGCCTGTGCAAGCTCAAGACGTCATTGTTGGATACGGCGGACTACCTACTGACAGTGTTGTTCATCTAGCACCTCACATATATCCAATGTAAAATAATCAGTGGAGGGCTTTGGAACTGTGGAGATCAGAATCTTCAATCTGCTTGAGCTGGACTCCACATAGAGGGTGGTAAATGAGAAGACATAAAAGTATCTTTAAACCTAGGTAAAAAGACTATTGAAAAGAAAAAAAAATACTGAATCTAGGAAGCTTCCTAGATTTATGTTTAACAGAGAAGGGCAGGCTTCATTCAACCTTGTCTGCAGGAATCAGTTCTCTTTGACACAGTGCCACCAGCAACAGTGAGCACCATGCAGTCTGAATAGATGTTATATGGTGAGTTACTGAGCTAGTAAAGAGCAGTTGTCATAGACGCTGAGCAGAATCAGTGGTTCGTAATATGCAGTCTTCTCAGACACTGGCAGAGCATTCTTCATGGAGATGGCATCCCACTGAGCCATAATAGGTACTGGTGATAGGGAGAAACATAACAATTGTTGGCCACTCAGTGCTGATAAGAAAATGTCCAAGCTCTCTTTATGCTCCACTACACTAAGCCATAGCACAGCTCTGCTATCATTTTAATTTTATTACGGCTGCTGAGTTACTATTTTTGGTTTCTTTTAGCTACATCTATCTTATCATTTTCTCACACTCTGCTCTGTATATATGAAATATTCCACCCCTCTTATCTTGTCTGCAAACCTTTTACCTTCCTTATAAGGCTCACCTCTGCTGTGATGACTGAATTATTGTCCTTTTAATAATGGATGTAGGGACAGATAGATAGAAAGTGCACTTATTTTATTGTGATTGTATTTGGGAATAGCTAGCCAGATAGGTAGATCAAATTTGCATGTACTGCATTGCATCCCACTCGTCCATTCAATTGTCACTTTTGTTCTTAGGCACTAATCCAGTGAAGGCACACATAGGTTTAACTTTACACACTATAAATTGTCCCATTTAACTCTTTGGGACAACTCACTGTTTGTGAAGTTAAGCAGGAAATTGGCCATAAAAGGGGGAGGAGTATCTTCTTCACACAGCGCACAGTCAAAATGTGGAACTCCGTGCCAGAGGAGGCTGTGAAGGCTAGGACTATAACAGGGTTTAAAACAGAGGCAAATAAATTTGTGGAGGTTAGGTCCCTTAATGGCTATTAGCCAGGATGAGTAAGGAATGGTGGCCGTAGCCTCTGTTTGTCACATGCCAGAGATGGATGGTAGCAGAGATATTGTAACTTGTCTTGTTCACTCCCTTTGAGGCACCTGGTACTGGCCTCTGTCAGCAGACAAGATACGGGGCTAGATGGACCTATGGTCTGACCCAGCATGGCTGTTCCTATGTTCAAAACTCAATAAATGTCTCCCACGTTTTTTAAATACATTAAAAATTTACACAAAATATATTGTCAAATTCAAAATGTGGAAAGGTCTTGCAATCAGTGAGCAAGTGTCTTTGTGTAGTCAAAGTCTTAGGGGGTAATCTCTTCAGGTGTGATTTTGTACAGCACTTGAGAAGCCCCCAAACCCTATGTATCTCAGAACCATCTGACAGATGCCTTTACTTTTTAGGGTCTTTTAAAAATGAGGGATCCCATCACAAGAAGCATGCAGAAATCTACCTTTGTTCAAGCAGATTTAAATTTGCTCAAGTGTAATTTATGAAAGGTTTGTTTCTGAAATAGACATTGGGTTCTCTGATACTCATTTGGAATATCCCTTATTGTTCCAGATTTGTCCATATATCTATTCTGGAGATACCATCCACTGAACCTAACCACGTTAATTACAGAATCACAGGCACATTCTCCTGTTCCTCAACAAACATCATATACGCCATCATGTGCCAACAATGCCCATATACCACGTGTATAGAACAGATTGCATACAGTCTTCAACAAAGAATGAATGGACATAGAACAGACATGCAAAATCTCCAGATACACAAACCTGCCAGCCAGCACTCTAATGGAAAGGGACATTCTGTTAAAGACCTGAAAGTTTGCATTCTACTCAAAAGGGACTTTAACAACAGTCTACAGAGGAAATGCTCAGAACTAACATTCATATTCAAATTTGACACATTAACACATGGTTTGAACAGGGACAGCAAGTACCTGATACATTATAAGGACTCTTTTACATACTTCGATATTTTTTCTAACTCTTAACTTCCCCACCCCACACCCTTCTCCCTCCCATCCTTCCATCTGCCCTTCTGATTTGCCAACCTTGATCGATTTTTTTCTGATTTGTCAACCTTGATAACAATTTTTGGACCTCTGTACTTTATATATTGAGTCTGTTCTGGTAAGGCTATGATCTGAAGAAGTGGGTCTGTCCCACAAAAGCTCCATCACCTAATAAATTATTTTGTTAGTCTTTAAAGTGCTATGCAACTGCTTGCTTGTTTTAATATCCACTTCATTTTACCATGTCTTATATATCATTTACAGACAGTTAGACCCCAAATCTAGGCACACATAGGAATTGTACAGTTATACTGAAAGGACAGGAGATACTCTACAGGCATTTGATCAGGTCACAACTTTATTGTTAGATGTCCAGGACTACCCAGGACATAATAATGTACAGTGCACAGAGTTCCATTTTCATTCAGATAACTTTGTAGTCTTCCACCAGCCCATCTTCAATTTCCATCCAGGTTCCTCAGGCTTGAACCTCACCATCTCTCTCACCTTGTAGTAGGTTAATTTAAGGTAGTCTGTGAGAAATGGGTTGGCTCCACAATCCCCAACATCCATTCCATTACTTTAACAAGAAGCTCCTTTTTATGTCCTTTATCGGGCTATTTATCTGGTCATTGGATTTCTTTTTTACAGAGTATCGGCACTGAGTGTCTGCCACAAGGAATTACCAGCCATTAGCAAACCCAGTTGGTTTCCCAGACATTTGCCAGTGACCTCTTTTATAGTGACCAAACACATTTGACAGGTGCACCCTTGTTCTCTTGAAAAAAATCATTTGTCTTTTGCACTACTCCAGGATCATTGAGGATGCCAACAACTCGGTTGCTGATGGCCATGTACTGCATTTTTGCAGCAGTTTCTGACCTCATTTCCATCCCACCCCCACACACACCTGTAAAGCACTGCTACCCTTCTCTAGCAAGCTCATAAATATCTGTGCATTTCCCCAACAACATCATTCTGAGTCAAAAGAAAATGTCAAATACATATTTTTTCTGTGTGATGGACATTTAAAAAATCTTGAAGAATAAAGCTTTAAAAATATCCAGCACAATTTCCCACTGCACCTGGATACCTGGCAGACAATCAGAGGGGCTACTATAGAGATGTGATGCTTGAAATCCCAGGGAGACTCAGCTCACAAGCTTCTGATCCAGCAGGCTACCAAGGAGCTTGGATGCCCAGGGAGGCAGGTGAGCTGTCAGAAAATCAGGAAGATTGGCTCTGCTTTGCCTGCTGCTGGCCAATGTGCCTCATTTTTTTTTAAACTTTTACGGAATAGACACAGTAGTTGTGCATCTTTAAAATCAGCAGAAAAATCAAAACATCATTTACAGCCAAAAAAACAAAAAGCACAAAACCAAACCAAACAAACAAACAAAATAAAGAAAAAAACATTATAAATGTTGAGACTTGCCAGTGTGAGGAAAAAGAGTTTATTGAAATCAGAATAGGTGGCCTAATGTCTGATAGGTAGTTAATAAAATAATTATTTATTACTGAACTTCTGAAATCATTCTTAATGTCAATCTATTAAGTATAAATGAATTTCCATAAATCAATTCAATTTGTTTATGGAAATTACATCAGGAAACAAAATAACATTGACTGATTTGTTGTTAGTGGTGGTTAATAGATTTTTTTTCTCCTGGGTAATTAAGAAGACTCCATACTGTAGGTTGAGCCAGAAAATCTAGGTGCCTTATGGAGTGATGAAGCTCCATGGACTTGTCCAATGTGCATATAATGTTGGTAATGGGGGATAAATTTTGTTCTGCTTATTCTGGGACTGTTATGTAAAGGGCTATCCCCTGGTACAAATTAAACTGTTATAAGAGATAACTGAACTGATGTGACAAACCATAGCTGGGTTAGAGAGGAATAATATCCAAGCTTCTTTCTCCTCCAGTCATAACTCTTACGCCAACAGCATGAGCTAGGATGGTGGGTTAGAAACCAGAGGAATCTACTCCATATAAGCTTGGTCTATGATCAAATTTCACTGGTGATAATGTGACTGCAAAATGTAGGATCTGGACTTGAATCCCTGCAGGGGATAATTTGTATATAATGGCTCCTGGTTGAAATTTAGAAAAGTCTTCCAACATCTACAGAAAATCCACAAATAACATTATATTTTAAAGTAATTATAGCTGGTATTTCCAGCATCTCCCTGCACAAACCCCTTAAAAGCTAGAAAATGCCAAATTATGGGGGATCATCTAACTATACCTTAATGCCTAAACAATATTACTGCTGATGAGTGACTTTGCACCTCCACAGAGCTTCCCTCTGTCTCCAACTGAGAAGAAATCATGCTGCACAATACTTCATTCTCTCTCACGGTATAAGCAAATCCTAACTTACAAATGGAGTGATATTATCTAGAATTCAGGGGTGGCATAATTGCAGGGTAAGTGGGAAGTGAGTTGTAAGTTTGAAGGAGGAGTTGGAGGTGGTAATTTTTTTTTTTTGGTTAACATTGATTTTGTCGCATTACCAATTCCTACTTCTGTCCAGGCCCACACACAATATGAACTGCTAGATTTTCCTTTACAAAAATCTCTTAGGTCTGGATAGGGATGATTCTTTCATTCTCCAGTGCCTCACTGCAATACTTTCAAAATATAGCTGGGGTCCTGGGGCATATTCTGATGTTTTCTCAGAAGTACTGAAGAAAAAAAATGTTTAAAAAAACCCACTTGTGAGACAGCTGAATATTCAGTGGTTTTGTAATCATCAGTTATTTCAGTGGAACAAAAGTTGTTGTGTTCTGCTACAGGCACTACCCTACAAGACCCTACTATTTTCCATTTCAACACTTCTTATATTACATCCCACTTTTTATTTTTTGATCCTATGACTCAGACTGTATGTGAAACCAAGGGCCTCCTGTCTTTCTTGTGAAGCTCTGCTTAGTTTAAAGGTTTCTTGTAGCTAAAAATTTTATTCTCTGCAGCCTCTCTGAATATGTGTGAGCTTCTTAAACTGCTTCTCTGATGGCCAAATGGAATGAAAGTGATGTCATATTTAATTTTGTAATAATTTTCCTTTGCAACCTTTTCAAGGGCTTAAAAACTTTGGGCTCAATTGTGACTTTGCCCAAATCCTCAAGCAAAGGACAATGCATAGCTGTATTGCCTCAAATAACAAGATTTTGTCTGTTGCTCTTCATAACAACAAATGTAATAGGAAGGAAACCCGATATTCAGATGTTCACCCCAAAGCTCAAGCTGCAGCCCAGCATGGTCACCCCATAGCTCACCCTGGACATCAGGCCCAGGCCAGGCCCACTGGCCTGTCATGTCCTGCACCCTACACTCTTGCTTGGCCAGGGAAAACTGCAGCCTCCCATCCCCATCTCCCCTCCGACCATAGCCTCCCTTGTCCATACCCCCAACTGCTGTCGCTGGGCTGAGAAAACATGATGCAGATGCAACCCCAGCCCTGCTCCCACCCTCCTGGCCTGTCCACCCTACTGCTGCTGTGGCTGGGATCAGACACAACAGCTGTGCCCTTGCCACTCCTCTCCCCACACACAAACTCTCCCTGTGGCCATGCATAACAGGTGTTGCCCTGCCTACCACCCCCCCAAACACACTCCCCAGGCTAAGGAGAAAGACAGTGATTTAGACACCAGATCTCCCCCATTAACCTGATCCAGCCCCACCCCACCACTGTCCCAGGTCTGGGGAAAAGGGTCACCACCCCAGGCGAGGCACCCCAGCTAGCACTCTCACCTCATCGGGGAAAAGCTCTATGATTCTGCATCCCTCTGCCAGGGCTGGGCAGCACAGCTCTGGTACTCCACAGACCAGCTCCACCTTCAATGCAGTGGCCACCTCCAATAAGCCCTCTGAAACCTCCCAACCAACTACACCAAGACCCCGTTTTGCCATCCCCCCACCATCTGGATGGACCCTCCCCTCCCAATCCTCCAACGCCGAATTCTCTGTTCTGAACCCTCCATGCCATTCCCCAATGCCACTATCTTCCATCCGTGGCCTGAGACCCCCACCACTCCTAAACCCCTAATGTGATGTCTCCACTCCCACCCCCATGCACACAGTGAACCCCATGCCGAAAGCTCAACCAAAAAAAAAGGGAGGAACATAGGGAGACTCCAAGGATTTCCTCTCAGGCTTTTATTACTATACAGTCATACTCTGAGATACGCCTATTCGGGCTACAAGAATTCAGATTTACGAGCAGCTTGATTTAAAACCACTACTTCTCCTTACGAGGCATTTCCTCAAGTTCATGAGTGCCTCAGCGGGACGCGAACACCTGCAGTGGGAGAAAGGCCATGGCTCCAGGCAACAGCTGCCGGCAGCTGCATCTCTCCCGGCGCATATCTCTACAGCCCCTAGCAGCAGTTTCCCAGAGCCCCCAGCCAAGCCTTTACCTGTGGCTGGTCTGGGTCTCCATCTCGGTGCTGCAGCAGCAGTACGCCCCAGCCCAGCTGGCAGCCGTGCGCTCCCAGGTGCTCCTGGGAGATGTGGCTGCTGGGCGCACAGCCCATCCCGGCCCTGCCCCTGCCACTCGCCTCCTGGGCGGCTATCAGGCTGCCGCCGCAAGCCTTGTGCAGTTGTGCCTTGGCCATCATGTGTGGGGCCTCTCTGCCACGCAGCCCCGCACAAGTCCCCACGCAGCCCTGCTTGAGTCCCCAGCCCCGCACACAGTTACCCGGCTTTGCGCCCCACCCCCAGGCTCTCCTTGCTTTCCATTCCCCTGTCTCTGCACGTAGGACAGCCCCTTGGCCTCCGGCTCTGCTCCCCATGCCGCACTACCAGGAGGACTTTTCTGAGCTTTGTAGTTGTACAGTTGTACAGTTGATGCATGTTGCACTGAGTTCTCCTCTCAGAGTACTGCAGAGTTTGATAGTTTATAGCAGTGATAATCTTGTGCATCATGTCCCCTAAAATGAAGAAAGTGCTAAAAAAAACAAGTATTAAGCGAGAAAAGCCAAAAAAAGATAGAAAAGCAATACCTCTAAGTGTAAAATTGGATGTATCAATGAAGCGTATCAATGAAGGACAGCGTAACAAAGATGTGATGCAGGCACTCCATTTATCTTTGTCTACTGTGTTTACTATCTACATGCAAAAGGAAAAAATATTGAAAACTGCTGAGACTGCTGTTGGTGGTGCAAGTTTAACAACGTTGTCTTTGAGGAGGCACCCCATTAAGCAGAAACTTGACACACTTTTGTTGTAATGGATAGAGAATTTGGTGAAATGCCACATGACTCTTAGCTTTCTTCTCATAAGAGAAAAGGCACTATCATTGTTTGAGCAATTGAAGGCACAGGTAATTGAGAAGGGTGATGAGATGGCCAAGGATTTGAACTTTAAAAGCAGTAATGGAAGGTTCAACCATTTCAGGAAGAAGGGACTCTTGCATAGCCTCAAGGTTACAGGTGAGGCAGCATCTGCAGATTTTGCAGCAGGCAGTGCTTTTCCTGAAAACTGAAGAAAATTATCCAAGAAGACTGCTACACTAACAAGCAGATTTTCAATATGGACGAAACTGGATTGTTTTGGAAGTGAAAGATGTCTCGTACCTGCATCTCCAAAGACGAAAAGGAAGCTAAAGGACTTAAAGACTCTAAAGACAGGTTAACATTGTTGCTTTGTGGCAACGCTGAGGGTGAGATAAAGGTCAAACCTTTGCTCATATACCATTCGGAAAATCCACAGGCTTTGAAATATATCAATAATATAAGCCTTCCAGTGATTTGGCATTCAAATAGAAGTGCATGTGTGACCCAACAAGTGTTTCTAGACTACGTGCAGAGTTATTTTTGTCCTTTTGTCGAAAAATATTGCAAAGAAAATAACCTAGACAACAAAGCGCTTTTAATTGTTGAGAATGCTCCAGGCCATCCAGCAACAATTCTTGATTATGGTAGCAATGTTCAGGCTGTATTTTTGGCTCCAAACACAACATCTTTGATACAGCCGATGGACCAAGGTGTCATTGCTACATTTAAGGCTTACTGTATGCAGCTTGATGAAGTATCTCTTTGATGGTTTGGACAAGAGTGACACAGTGACAGTCAGGGAATTACGGAAAAATTATAACATAAAAATGGCCATTGAAAACATAGCAACTGCTTGGGACAAAGTAATAGTGAACACTATGAATGCTGTTTGGAAAAAACTTCTTCCGGAAGCTGTGCATGGTTTCAAGGTTTTGAATCTGTGAACAAGATGATCTGTGATGACATTGTGGAGCTGGTAGTGAAAGCAGGTTTTGATGAGGTCGACATTGAAGATGTGCAAGAAGTGTTGGAATCTCACTCTGAAGACCTGACAGATGAAGAACTAATTCAACGAGAAGAAGAAGGTTTGAAGGAGGAGCCTGAATATTTGAAAGAAGGGAAATTTGACAAAGAGGAAGAACCAGTAGAAGAATTTTGCACAAAACAGTTATGCTATTTGTTCTCCATTATCAATACTGCTTGTGCTTTGTTGGATGAAAACAATATAAATTTTGAAAGAGCTTGGAAAGCTAAAATTCTCATGAGAGAATTGATTGAATGTTACAAACAACTGTACGATAGAAAGATGTGAGAAGGCAAGCAGACCAGTATTTTATTGTTTTTGTCTTCCAGCCACCCTTGCTACTGCTGCTTCTGGTACTTCTGCCACTTCTGAGCTTCAACCTTCAACCTCTGGCATCTTTCATCCTCCCATTACAATGGAAGAGGAAGAAGAAGATGATGTTGACGATCCAGAAATTATGGAGTGTGAAGAACTCAGCCACTCTTCATCCTCCTCACCTTTGCCTTCATTTTCTACTCCATTCACACCAATGCCACCATCACCAACCAACGAACAACAGTGACTCTCCTTGCAGTCTCCCTCACTTCATCTTATCGCCTTTCCACACAATGTCAACTTGTTCACTGAGTGTGATATCGTTTGCATTGTTTTCATTGATTTCTTTTGTCTTTTCTGGTCTGTTCCTTTTTTCATTAAAGGTTGAATTACATAAACATTTAGTATCATAAGTATGTTTTGTTTGTGAGCATAGTCTTAAGTGTACGGTGCGTAACAGCTATGAAAGAGCTTAACGAGAGAAGGTAAACAGCCATATTATACAGTAATTAATGAAGGGAAAACACCTTGTTCGGTTGTGTTATGATAACTAATGATAAATAATGAAGTAATTGTGTTCATTTTAATGGGATTTGGTTTTGTTTTAGAGTAAATGGGTGTAAATTTTGGGGCTCAGGAATGCATGAATTTTTTTCCCATTGAAATTAATGGTAATTACATTTTCAACTTACAAGAATTCACCCTAAGAGGAGTTTTTCAGGAATGAATTACCCTCGTAAGGCGGGGGAAGACTGTACACTTCTTTTTTCTTTATTTTCCACAAATACAGATATTTATGTAAATCGTATACATTTTCCAAAAAAGGAAGGAAATAAAAACTTACTTGACTTACACACATGAGGAATGCCCCACTCATTCTGCAGCCCTCTGACACCCCCTTAAACCCAGCTGCTCCCCCAAGCCCCACTCACTCAGCAGCTCCCCTGCCACCCTATAAATCCAGCTGGCAAGTTCCCAGGCCAGTAGGATGGGGGCCATGTAAGCCCACAGCAGCTGCAGCCGGGGTGGGGTCACTTCAGGGGGAGCAGTTTAAGAGCCATTTGCAGAGCCATTTGCAGCTTGTTATGCCGTCAGCAGCTGCTGCTGCTGTAGGGACAAAGGCAGCTGCAGCCGGAGGCCCCTGCTCAAATTCATGTTCCCCTTGGAACTGCAGCTTCCTTTGTCCCTGAAGCAGCAGCAGCAGCAGCAGCAGCAGCAGCAGCAGCAGCCCCCACCACCAGCAGCATAACAAGCTGAAAATGTGAGCCAGATGCAGCTCAGTGGGAGCATCCCTGCCCACTAACTGTGCCCCCTGAGGTGTGGCATCTGAGTCAAGTGCCTCAGTAGCCTCACCCTTGTTAAGGCCCTCAGGTACCTTGTTAAAAGCTTTCTGATGGTACAATTACAAAATTGTCCACGCTTATTGACCCCATTAAATTGTAGTAGATTGATGAGGCATGATTTCCCTTTGCAAAAACTATGTTGTAAAATTGTGTTAATCTGTGTGTTCAATAATTCTGAATGCAACAGCTGAGGACAACTTTTACACAGTTATGCAAATCCAGCAATGCCAGGGTGAACAAAATTTTTGCATCAGGCTCCACTTTTCATCCCTGATATTAGCAGCCCCCACCCACACACGTCTAATGTAGTACAAACTGATGAAAATTTTGGTTACGTTCATATAAAAAAATTGGCATGTGTAAGAAAATAAGTTTGTAGAATATAAAAAAACTTTATTAATTGGTACGTATATGAGAATACACATACTTAAAAACAGTAACATTTGTCAATAGTTTAAATAAAATGGGTGAGCCTGAGATCCAGCAGCCAATCATGATGTGCCCCCATCCCCAGGAAATGTCATGCCCCCTTCTGGGGGACCTGGTCCAAATTTTCTTCACCCCTGAGCTGTGGAATATAAACTTCTGAAGCTATTTAGGTGAATCCAAGGCCTGATTTAACATTAGGATATGTTCCAATTCCTGACTTTCTGAACAGGCCTTTCCTCCCTATGAATAACACTCACAAAACAAATGAAAAAATGAAATAAATAAAAGAAATAGCAAACACTGCCCACCAATCCCACCCAGACAGCAATATGAAATTAATCAACCTCAAATAATAATTAAAATATAAATAAAACCTTTAAAATACAAGCTAACTTAAAAAAGCCTTTCAAAAGACAGTCTTTACCCGCAATAGAAGAAAGTGCCAAAAACTCATTGAGGTCCGTTTTAAACTATTCTACTGTTAATGTTTTTAATAGAAGATACAGTATAAAATTCTAAAACAAACTGACATTTTTAAAAACTGAAGAGTGTTAATTTTAAAAATATTTTGAATGTAATGACCATTCTTACCCATTGAGAGATGTGGTTGATCATATACCAGTGAAACATGCTGACACCATGACAGATTTCCAGAATACAATTTTCAGAAGTCTCTAGAATATATCAGCTTCTTCCCAGTTTTTACACAAATCATTCTGCACTGGAAATTCCGGACTAATACAATAACTACATGGCAAAAATGTAAATCTTGTGAAATTAAGAAACAAACTATTGAGATTATTGACTTAGTCACCCTGCGTACTGATAATGCTGAAAACTTACAAATCCTTGTTTCTAGTGCTGACTATAAAATTCATGAAAATATCAAGAATAATAAAGATAACTTTGATGTACTAATAATTGACATTCAAGATTCCATACAGAAATGTGCATGCATACCTTCTGTTTATTTATTCCCTTATTCAACATTTGTTATTTTTTTCCAAAATCACCATACATTTACATTTGAAAAATGTTGTCATAAAAGAACCATACTGTACTTCTACCCTTTGAGATGCATATTTTGTTTTAATAAAAAGGAAGGGACAAGTCTTTCAGCTGGTGTAAACCAACATCACTATACCAGCTGTGTATTTATTCTGGAGTATGTTTGTTCTAGGAGTTGAACAAATCCAAATGTTAGCTTCTCCACACAAAGATGTACACATTTAACTATAACGTTTAACATAATATGTAAGAAATTGAGTATCTCTTTGATAAGCCACTTTAAAAATATTCTTTATTTCCCATCATTTTGTTCATAAAGATGTACAGAAAAAGATTTATTAACTGGCATTACCAGGAAACTGGGGATTCCGAATAATAAAATGTGCCAAATGGTAAAACTGGGACCAGTAGCCATCCCCATTTTACTTCACAGCCCCTGGTTGAGTAGTGGGCAGTTGATCCCAATGGCAGCCAGCCCGGAACACCAACCCATGGCCAGTAGCCCCACCTGGCCATGCTGGTTAACTAAATGTGCTGGATAATTGGCCTTTTATTGTAATATAATTGGATGATCAAAATATTAATTGTTGGCTGAGTAGAACTTCCCTACTCTATGAGCTGTCAGAAATATAGTGCTTAACAATAAAAATGCATGAATACCTACATTTTAAAAGCCCCTCTCCTGTGCTTGAACCTATACATTCTGTAGATGTGAAGCTGAGCAGTTTTTTTAAAATCCCTGTAGTGAGCTAAACATGGCTAATGAATTATTAAACATTATTCTACATTATAAAACACAAGCAATTTTGGATGAAGTACCACTGGAAGTGCCATTTTCCTTCTAGTTTGCACATCCTCTGGAAATACACTAACACCCACTTTCAGAGAAAGGGTTTCTTGCAATGAAAATTTAGCTAGTGGGGATAGAAAATAGGACTTTTCTTGGAGGTAGACCAGGATTCTAAAAAAGGGTTCTGCAAGTTGTGTTATTAAACCTGTATTTGAAGTTTAAATAAGATGATTGATATTCAGAATTGGTGAGACATTGGAACTAGCTTAACTCCTGGATCCAGTGGATGAAATGTAGGCAGTTTCTGGAAAACTGTCACTGTTTAAAGTGACCAGAAGTCTTATTTTTAAAGACTCAGTCAAATATTTCAGTTTCCTGTTGACGTTCCGATTTTTTCTCTAAAACAGGCAAATGATCCTGTTTTCTTCATCTCACCACAGTCTGTTTTGAAGGCTCCTATTGCTGGCTGGACCTGTAGTCACCAGCTCCTTGTCCAATAGTGGTGAGTGGGAGAGTCCAGGAGCTAAGAGTACAACCATTCATGCCACACCCTTTCCCTATCCATTGCCTCAGGAAGACACACAGTCTGGTATCAGGAGGGGTGAGTCTTTCCCAGGGACCCAGCCAGGCCAGCACCAAGCACCTTTTCAACCATTAGTAACTAATCTTAGTAAACTAGGGCAGTGTTTCCCAAACTTAAAACATTTGCGTACTTCTTTCAGAACATTGGGCTTATCAGCATACCCTCTGTCTCGGTGCCATCCCAGGGCTTATCTTCTGATTTTCAGTCATTATTTTCTGCTGCATACTCCTTGAAATCCTTTTGAGTACCACCAGTAGTACACTTACCGCACTGCGGGAACACTGAACTAGAGCATATCATTCAGAAAGACATTCATTGCAGATCTGGGTAATTTTTTTTTCTGATTAGTAGTCAGTCCAAAACTATTTGTGAATTGCTCACAAATTCAAAAAATAGCTTTGCCCCTCCATTTACTCTGACTTTCCAAATTTTCTACCTTTATAAAACCAGGAACTGCTGGTCCTCTTTTTACCATTAGTCCAATGGTTATGGTGCTTATATAAGAAGCAAGAGCTCCACATTCAATCCCCCACCCTGGGGAAGGGACATGGAATCAGACATCTCTTCCTTCCATGACAATGCCCTAGTCTCAACTTTAGAGTGGATGTTGACATTAGTATCTGCCAATCTTTCCACTTCAAGCTGCTGCATTTTGGAGAAAATACTGCAATTGTCCCTGGGCCAGAGAGAAAGAGCCTCTATAATCAGGATCCTAATCCTTTTACGGAGGAGGAGGGGAAGTGTCTGCTTCAGAGGGAGAATTTGAAACTGGGTCACACCCATGAGCACCCTAACCTGGTACTGAAGCTTATAAAGCACATGGGGGGCTCCTCCAATTCTTCCTTCTCCTGTTTGTAATTACTGCCCTCCATTTCCATCGCTTGTGTTTTAAAAATGTCCCAAAATAAAACAAGTGTGTAAGCATTTTAGGTACATAAAATTATAAATAGAATTAATGGCCACTAGGGAAACTATACTATCTTAAAAACTGCAATAAAAAAGATAATGCAGGTTGAACCTCTCTAATCTGGAACTTCCTCATTCAGCCACATCCGTAATTTGGAATGATATTAGTTAGCCAGATGTCTAGTTATCATAAGCGTGGCCAAGTAGCCTGTAGTCCCATAAAGTTTATTTCCAGTCACTGGTCCTGCTCTCAATGTTCTGTGCAGGACCAATCAGGTCTGGAGGCTGATGGGCAAGAGAACGTCAACCTGTACAACTCGTTAAAAAAAAAAAAACTATTAACACTGTCATTTTATGCAAAGTACATTTAAATTAAGGTTTTAATTTATTTATTTTTTTAAACAATGTTGTTAAAAGGTCTATGATATACATGATATAGAAAACCTACCTTAGAATCCTGGTAATGAAAATTACTATTCCTTTCTTATTCTTTTCTTTTAAACGAATTAATGAATTATTGATGCATTCATGGCAGCTGATGGGGAGACAGAATTAATGTAATTCTAATTCAATTCCACCTCAGCACTTCTATCTTTTAACCAATAATGTAGAATTAAATGATCCTTTAAAATAAATTGAATTAGTGAGAGGTCTATTCTTCCTCAGTACACATGAATAATTCCCCTTCATGTTGACAGTGCAAGTAGACTGGGGCTGTGTTTGCCTTAAATAATCCACGAACTAATCCCTATGTTTTGTTTTATAGAGTATTCAGGTAAAGCAAATTATTTATATTTTATTGAAGGTTTGAAGTTCTATGTGATTTAATATATACAATACGTTTCTAGGGCACCCTATACCATCTCTGAAATGAAAGATAATTTTATAAAATTATATTTTGTTTTATTCTAAAAAAAGCCACCTATAACCCATCACTCTCATTCACATTAGAACTGTGCAAGAGTCAGCACCAGACTGTACCAAAAACCTACTGATTGCTCTACTTACCTACACCCTTCTTGCTTCCATCCTGCACACATAACTAAATCCATTGTTCACAATCAAGCTCTTAGATGCAATTGCATTTGCTCTGATCCAACTGACAGAGACCAAAAACTACAAGATCTTTTCCAAATATTCATAAACCTGAATTACCCACCAGGAGAAGTAAAAAAACACAAATCTACAGGTCCAGATGAATACCCAGAGACCAGCTACTCCAAGATCAGCCCAACAAAGCCAAGAACAGAACACCACTGGTCATCACCTACAGCTCCCAACTCAAACAACTGCAACAAATTATTAAGGACCTACAACCTATCCTTAATCAGGATGCCACACTCCAGAAGGCCCTAGGTGACAGGCCTGTTCCCTCCTACACACAACTACCCAACCTTATGAGGATCCTCACAAACAGCCACAGTCTAAACCCAGGAATACCGGTCCTGGAACCTTTTCTTGCAACAAAGCCCTCTGCCAGCTTTGTCCGCTTATCTTCTCTGGAAATACCATCACTGGACCTAACCAGGTTATTCACAGAATCACAGTTACTTTCTCATGCTCCTCTACTAACATCATATATGCCATCATGTGCCAACAATGTCCAGATGCTTTGCATATTGGACAGACTTCTAACTCCCTTAGAAAAAGGCTTAATGGGCACAAAACAGACATCAAAACACTCCAGATCCACAAACCAGTTAGTCAACATTTTAATGGAATGGGACATTCTGTTAATGACTTAAATGTATGCATGTTACTGAAAAAAAAATTTTGCACCGCTATTCGAAGGGAAACAGCTGAGCTGTCTTTTATATTCAAATTTGGCATATTAATACTTGGTTTGAACCAGGATGGGAATTTTCTGAGTCATTATAGGGGCTCGTTTGCATACTTGGCTTAATCTAATTCTTGACCTTTCCCCCCTGTGGCAGGGTGGGACCAGGAGAAGGGAGGCAGGAGTAAAAAGACAGCTGAGACAGAGCTGGCAACTGAAGTAGGAACAACTGAGGAGTAGGCTGCCCTAAATCAATCAGGGCCAGCTGATCCTACTCAGGGGCTTCCTTTATAAACTCTTCTCCAGGCAGGGCAAGGGGAAGGTGGTGAAGGAGAGTTTCGGAGATGAGTGAGGAGGAGGAAGGAGACTAAGAGAAACAGGTGGGGCTATGAAAGAGGAGAGGAGCCTCAGCAACCCAGGGGGGCTTTGCTGCCCCAACCCAGGGAGGGTCTGGAGCCTCACCAGAGACTTGGAGGAACTGGTCAGCTGAAGGAGCCAAACTAAGGAGAAGACCAGCTGCCACAACTACCACTTGAGGAAGGGGATACCAGGGAGAAGCATCTGGGAGAAGTGGCCCAGGGAGAGAAGCTGCAGGGGCCAGGGAGAAGTAAGTCAGCCTGCCCAGGTAGCGTCTGTCCAGGGTCCCTGGGCCAGAACCCGGAGCAAGTGGGTGGGGAGCGGGTTCCCCCCTGGACTGCCCCCTGCCCCAACAAGGGTAACGTGGTGCATATGGTGGGGCCAGTGGACTAAACAGAGGGCCTGGGGCCCAGGAATGAGACTGGCCACACCACACACCCCCACCCCTCCATTCTCTGATTTGCTCACCTTGATCATTTTTTTCTGATTTGTCCTCCTTGCTTGCTGTTTTTGGTTCTCTGTGCCTTAAATATTGAGTCTGTTCTGGTATGGCTGTGGTCTGAAGAAGTGGGTCTGTCCCATGAAAGCTCACCTAATAAATTGTTTTGCTAGTCTTTAAAGTGCTACTTCACTGCTTTTTGTTTTCAAATTTTGTGTAACACAATATACAGATTTAACTTTAATTATATATTTAATATTTTAGTGCAGATTTTGTCAAATTCTTTGTTTTGGAAAACAAACAAAAATCATAAAAATAAAAAAAGTTCTTTTCAACTTTAGCAAAATTATTTTTTCCACTTTTACACCATTCAAAAAAATTTGGTTTTGATATTTCTCTAGTTTCATATTTGAACAATTCTAAATTCTAAAAGTTCATCTAAATCAAAGAAAAAAAACATTTAATTCAATCCCAAACAATCTATTTGCAATTGTTTGTTTCCTTAGAACATCCGCAATCAAACTGAGAAATCTTTGTCTCATTCTGTTTCAGAGCACTCTTTCCTCATTTGTTTACTGCACTCTTTTCTTTCTGCTTCTCCCAGGGCATGTATATTATGGGGTTTTACAATCAGCTGGAGAAGGCTGGGTGTGAAAAGATGAGTCAACTTGTACTCACCAGGATCTCTCACTGTATATGGTTCCATGGCTAAGGGCCCACAAGTTCAAATGTCCTATCATTGGACTAGCACAAATTTTCCCTGTTTATGACAGAATCTCTGCATAGTTGATATGATAGGTAATGAAGGGAGATTTACTCCTGTCTTGCACTGCCTTGCACCTTGCGTAGTTGTTTACCCCTCTCCCATTTAAGCTCTATCCATCTGTTCCACAGACACACCTCCCCCTGCAACAACCCTCAGGAACTTGGCCAGAGTCTTACTTATCACCATCCAACTGCTAATGTCATCTAACTCATGCTTTGTGTTTGCGCAGCTGGAGCTATGTGGGAGCAGAGTCAAAAGAAGTCTGTTAGAAGAGAGAGGCTTGCAGGGACCCCCGCTCCATGAGTATTCATAGCTCACTTTCCCTGAACATTTGCAAACAAGGACTGAAGTTCACAAAGTCATGTAGAACTTGATCTGAAGTCAAGTTTCAGAATCTATTGAAGAAAACCGTTGACTTTAGTGAGCTTTGGATCAGAGCCGAGAACTTCAACTCCAGGCTAATTTTAAATGGGTATAATATTTAAAGATTAAATCATTCTAGTTACAATCGTACTTTGATATTTCATTTGAATTTTCAGTATCCGTGGATGGATAAGCCATGGCACTGCCTTCCAGTAAGTTAGTAGCTAACACATTTAACATCATGCTGGAACTATAGATTGTGTGTGTTGATTAAAGACTAATAATTAGCTCAGTCTAAATATTATGTCTTAAAATTTCCTTCAGGTGTATACTTAAATCTCTAACAATGAGTATGAAACATATTCCTGGGTGATAATTCAATTAAAAATGCACTGCCACTTTGTTAATGGCTCCTAATATCAGTTTATCTGCAGTTAGCTTGTTTTCACTTTAGTGCTTCAGAGAAAAACTGTAGCCATCTGGCAAACAGATGCTAGAGTTTTGTAAATATCGGTTAACAGACGAAAATGGGAGGTGAGAAAACACAGGGGAGGGAGACCTGTGCAGTTAAAGTGAATAGGATAGTCAAGAAATGTTTGCCCACCTGCTTTATGATCTTACTGACTGAGGCACTACTATCATATCACCTACTCTTTTGAGAGTGATGAGAGATTATATGGTTTTAATTATGGTCAGTGCTTCTTAGGATAATACCAGCATAAAGTTCTTTAGTCTTTCTCAGTATATCTGCTTTTAAAGTTTATCCTAATCTATCAGCAGTTTGTTCTGTGCTGGAACAAAGGAGGACAGGAGATGTTTTGCATTATTCACTAATATCACTGATTTCATAGGCTACAAACCAGCACTGGCATTCTGCTGCTTGTCAGGAAATTGGATTTTTACAGTGAGTACTGCAGACTTTGTCTAGACAACAGGAATTTGTTGTCAGGAGTTTTGTCAGAAGCTATCTTCTGACATAACTTCTGTAGACAGATCACAGAAAAACTGCCAAGCACATCGCAAGAGTGATTCGCTCTGTCAACAGAGTGGCTGGACTGCCCAGACATGCTATCAGCAAAACAGCCAACTGGTAGCACAGCAGACGGGGCTGCCCAGTGTCCCACAAGGCCTGTCTGTTGACAGAGCACCCCCCCAGGAATGCACAGACCAGCTTTCTGTTGACAGATCTCTACCAACAGAAGTGTTTTGCTTGTGACGAGCAGGGTACAGCTGTTGACAAAAGTGCTGACTTCTGTTGACTTACTGTCGACAAAACACCCTTGGGAATCTGTATGCTCTGCAGGTTTTGTTGACAAAATGGCCATTTTGCTGACAAAACTCTTTAGTGTAGACATAGCCCCACTGAAACTGACAGTAGTAGATTATTCAGTGACAGCAACAACGATAAAGAGATAGTAGTGAACCTGACACAAAAGTTACTGCTTCTCTAAGTCATCTTGGTTGATGATCTGCAGATTTTAATGGTAGAACTAGATTATCACTAATGGCTCTTTATTTTTAGGGCTTATATCTCACTCTTTGCAGAAGAACAAGCCACCAGAATCTGGTGTTTGTGCTGCACCAACCTCTCAGAAAAGCCTGGGATTTAGATGGATCATGGAATTAGATGGATTATTAGAAGAGTTCATGCAGAACCCTTTAAAAGGCTAATCATGGCAGCAGAACTTTCTCTGGGCTTCTTGGAGCTCCAGGAAGTGTTGTGCCCCCCTGAGGCAATTCGACATCTCATCTACACT
The DNA here is from genome assembly GCF_033958435.1 of Carettochelys insculpta. Taxonomy (NCBI): domain Eukaryota; kingdom Metazoa; phylum Chordata; order Testudines; family Carettochelyidae; genus Carettochelys; species Carettochelys insculpta. Next base: position 93,638,696 of record NC_134137.1, on the reverse strand, counting down.
CTTCCTTTGCAAACACAATAAACCCCTTATTGCTTTGTGACTTAAAGTGTCTCCCTTTATTGCAAACCTTTCATTCCATGCCAGTAATTTGTGACAATGAATTGGAGAGATTAAGCTTTATTGTAATGCCTCATATTTAATTATCATATCTGATAAAATCGCATGTTATTTACATTAAATACAAACTATTCCCTATATACATACTAACCAACCTGTTGCATTGACTATGGCAAAAGGAAATATAAATAGCTACCTCATAGTGAGAATATCCTTCTGGGAATCTCCTCAACCATGAAATAACAGAGCTGTCTCTTCAGAATAATAGCCATCAAATCCTCTATTGAGGAGATACCTGGGAAAACAAGTCATGCATCTAACAGTCATGTAATTCAATACCGCATGAGGCAAGGTGATGTGTTGAACAGCCAGGACACAAACCACTTAGTGTCCTATTGGTTAAAATCAAACCCTTAAACTGCAGCTGACAAACAAATGAAAACTGGCCAACAGCATGGATGACAGGGGTAATGTGCTCTGGATGTAATATTGCTTGTTAAAGGGGCCACTTCTAACTAAAATTTCTGGATTGTTTGGAGGTGTACAGCAGATTTCAGTAAATCCAGCCAGGGAGTATCAAAAGAATGGATAATTCAAGAGGGACCACCTTCGTAAAGATAAAGACTTGATTATTTTACAGAATTCTAATTTCAAAGAAGTGGTCACAGCAAAAAACAGAACACAAGCATTCAAAAGCTGTCAGGCTGGTGGGTAGTGACCCTATATAATTGGTAGTAAACATAGGACTGGAACTAGGGGTACTGATATAATTTTCTCCTTTGTTTCTAGCTTCTTTCCCCCTCCACTTTGATTAGGGTATCAGTCTGGTCTGGAGTGGCTCAGAAACTAAGGTAGGTCTATACTTACCTCAGCACCACCACTGCAGAGATCAAACTTCCAGGGTTCAATTTAGTGCTTCTAGTAGGGCTTTGCTAAATCAAACATGGAGGACATCCTTATCAACCCTGGTACTCCTTGAGGTCACAAGGAGAATGGGCAGTCAGCTGGATAGTTTCTCTCATTGACGTCCCACTGTGGGGATGGTGGAGAAAGCCATCATAAGGCAGGGGTCAGCAACCTTTTCCAGGCAGAGTGCCAAAATCTGACCTTTTGACCTCTATCTACAGTCTGAGTGCTGGTGATACTTTTTCAAGTCACTAATAGTCCTACTTACAACAGCTACATTAGTAAATAACTGAAGATCTTTGCTTTACTGTTTAGATGGTGGTTGGCAGCATTGGCTGGTCTTTTATTAATCCACAGGCAGGATGGCTTTGAGCAATGGAATTAGGATTACATCTCAAGAGTTAGTTACTGAGAAAAGATGTTAACTGAATAGTTAGAATATCCGCAACACACCAATTCACCACAAAACTTTTTAAAATTGATGTTTTTTTCAAGTCTTCAGGTTAACTGTTTCTGCAAACAACAACAAAAATCTTCCACCTACTCTACTGTATAAAAAATGTAAATGAATAACAAGATGTGACTCTGCATTCACTGAAGTGGATGACAAGACTCCCAATGATTTCAGGTGTGCAAGATCAAACATCAAATGAGGCTAAAGCAAAGCAGGATGAACATAATAGAAAGATGTATAAGAAGTACAAAAGATCAGTGAGAGGCACAAATGGATAGAAGCCTAAAAGAAAGATGAGGTAACAACATCTATTCTTTTGTTACACATTACAAACATTTACCTGCCAATACTGCAGCAAGACATCTGAAATTCCATCTTTCTATGTGGTACTATTTACTAACAACTTGGGTTTGCCCTCATGATCATAATTTCAAGAGAACACAATGAAACCCAGCTTTATTATTTACTGTTACATAGAATGAAAGCAAAGATGACCTCATGATTAAAGCAGGTTAAATTATTTCAGGACTACCAGATCTGTGGCTCTGGGATGTCCTGGGTTCTGCACTATGTGGACTACCCTGGGACTGATAAATTCAGGATTCCCAGACACTCTCCCTTTTTGTCTCCCTAGCCTGAAAATTTATCAGGGCAAGTCCAGGGGTGCTAGGTTTTATTCTCTGCTTTCACAGACATTTAGGAGATCTTAGTCCACTCCCTTGGTTATTTTTAGTTTGCTTTTCATTAGTGATACAAGAATAATAATGCTCCCTTATTCCCAACTGTAGTCTCTTTTATCAACTCAGACTGTAAGTACTTAAAGGCTGGGGTCATCTAACTATGGTTTGGAGAATACATAGTTCACTAGGGCCTCACTCTCAACTGGGGACCATAGGTATTACTGTAATATAAATATTCATATTAATGTAATTCTTTTCACTCAGATTCTACTTCCCTATGATTTTCTATCTTGTTGAAAGAAAAAACAGCATGAAAAATTTTACATACTGCGCTGTAATCTCTAAAGCCAAACTGTATTTGTTCTTCGTTCCCTGTTTGTGACACATTCTGTTACGACAGTGACTTCTGTGCCTGTCGTGAAGCAGCATTCCCCTTCCCCTTGGCAAACCATACAATACCTCACCATATAAGATGTGGTCAGTCATTTCCACTACTTCCTGTCTTTTACCATTTTCATGGCTTGGATCATTTTAAATCATTTTACTCTATCTCATTCACCCCATAATCTATCCAAAACTTCCTTGGTTTTCCTGTTTGCAGTTGTTCGCCTTCCAGTTTGTGCCGTCATGTTTAGTTTCTTGATCCCTTCCTCACATTCATAAAAGCCAACAGAGTTGCCTTTCTTGAATCATAAACAAAACACGTTCAACAATTTCTTATTTCATTCTTTTGTTAAATTTCTTCAGTGTTCCTCTCAGTCTATTAATTTGTACAGTCAATATGTTTCATTCATCCGCTTTCCTCATACTATAACATTTTGATCTGAGCTGCAGTATCAGCCCAACTGTTGTCTCATACATCGATTTTCATTTTTATCAAAATTTCTCCGGCTTCACAGGTCTTCCAGATTTGTCTATTTATGTCATCTTGACAATTCCCATTCTTCCATACTAGTCTTCCAGAATATATTTTTCTCATTTTTCTTTGATTTTGAGCTTTACCTCTTCCCTTAACTTTGTATGCACATAAATTATTGACATTTTTAATCTTTCCCATACTGATCTGCAATCCAAATTTTCTGCTCTCCTAGTTCACCACCTTAGTCCCAGTAAATCTTCCTTGATCAACCTTGGAGTCTGTCAATCTAAAGTTATTCACTGTCCTCCCACAGAACATGTTTCGCCCTGCTGTTACTTGGAGTTTTCTCAACCTGAAACTATGGTAACTTGTTTTTATTTGCCAGGCAGTGTCAGGACACAAATCAATGGAAACACCACATCTCCATCCAATATATGAATGATATACATAAGTATTTTCGTCCAGAAATCCTTTTTTATTAATTCTAAAGCACACATCAAAATCACAGTGTTGAAACACCATAACTGGTTACCCAAAGACTGAGGAGTTGCCTAATATACAGGAACAGGCAGCCATACTTCTTCCTCTCAGCTGGTGGTTTACATCACTCCAGCTTTCTCTAAAGTAGATTGTTTATCTATTTCTATAGGTAGCTTAAGACACAGCAAGAACTCGTAGTAACCTCTAATGAGATGACCAATCCTTACCCACAGTAAAAAAAAAAAAAATAGAATAAAAAAATCATGATTTCTACTATTAACAAAGCAGCTTTTCAGCAATTTTTATAAAAAGAGGGACACAGGCTCATGGTCAAATTCTTTATAGTCCCATCTTTGGCTACAGCTACACTAGAAGCATCTGCTGACAGAAGTTTCTGTCGGAAGAGATTTTTGGACAAAACATATGTTGACAGAGTGCAGCCATACACTAAAGTGGATTGAAAGAGCAAAAGTCTTGTTGCTTTCTCAACAAAACAGCCAATCAGAAGCAGAACAGACAGGGCTGCCCAGTGTTCTGGAAGCCCTGTCTATTGAGAGAAGGCCACACTAAGCATCCACACAGCTTTTTTGTCCACAGAAGCTGTCAACAACAGTGCTCTTCCTCATCTGAGAGAGGTCAAAGGTTGTTGGTGGAAGTGCCTAGTTTTGTCGACAGACTGTCAACAAAACACATTTTTGCATGGATGTGCGGTGAGTTTTGTTGACAAAACTCTGATTTTGTCGAAAATACTTGCTCGTGTAGCTGTAGCCTCCCTGTGATTCTGCCATCTTCTTATCTTTGTTAGAAACAGCTAATCTATTATATTTCAGCCTGGCCTGTTTCTTAGCCAGCACTGCTTCCACATATCTCGTCATTCTTTTCTGCATTTTCTTGGAGAAAGTTTCCCCGATATACGTAATAAATTGCCTCCTTTGTAGTTCCTATCTCTATTTATATAAATTTGTATTTCCAGCATTTGCTCTGTTCACACCCTTTATTGTGTGTTCCCTACCTGCCTGCAGCAGTTTTGTGATTGTGTTGCCTTTTCCTGATGCCCTATTTAATTTCAAACTTTCTGCTGAGACCTTTACTTCTTTTTCTAAAAAACTCTGGTGGATGCTTTCAGTAACTTGTACAGTGAAATTTCTCCAGCACTATTTCATCTACTCTGTGCTGTACTTGTGCAGGTCTTGAAAAAATAATCTTTCCATTGATTGCATAGTCTCTGTTCTTAGGGATTCAAGTAATGATGAGTAAAAATATTGGAAAAAGGGTACAATATTAAGTCAAATTATAACATATGTTCAGACAGAGACTCCTTTGTCTGTGATGGTGAGCCACTGTCCTTTTACTACCTCAGCGAAGGCTCCTTGGATGCCCTACTTGGCTTCCCCATCATAGTGAAGCAAACCTTTAAAGTGCAGTCATCAGCTGAATTGCCCCTCCTCACCCTGGTGCTTCCCTCCACTCCCCACTGTTAGTCTTCTATTAAATTTTCACAGTCCTCAATTTATATGCTGCTCAGACTGGTGGTTGGTGACCTGTTGTAAATGATGTAAACAAGGGAATACACAATTTACCTAAACAGATAGATGAGCAGATATCTGCTGTCTTGAAAAAAAAACAAAGAAACAAACAAGTAAATAAACAAACAAACAAACCCAGTTTTTTTTTTTTCCTGGTGACTAATATTACGATACAAATTTTACAACATACTTTCAAAACATGTGATATGACGTCAGACCTGACACTTCTGAAAGGGTAGCTAAAGGCACACATATTTGCCATAGAATTATGAAAACTATTTTTATCCATGAACTGAAAGACTTATAACTAACTACAGTTAAGGGCATACTGTAACATTTAAAAACTTCTTCCACTGGAAGAGGAGGGAGGAAAAGCAAGCTTCAGAAGGTTTGTGTGTAACAAAAGGAAAAGACATTCTTTTGGTAAAGAACTGTGTCTCTCTATAAAGGAAAACTTGTGTTTTTTTTTTTGTTTTTTTTTTCTGTTTGAGGAGGAGCCCTTTGTTCCCAGAGGAGATTGGTCCAGAGTGGGCTAGAAGTGGTGTTGATGATTTTACCCAGTATAATAAACGTATCAGAAAGGTAGCTGTGTTAGTCTGAAACTTCAAGAACAACAAGAAGTCCTGTGGCACCTTATAGACTAACACATATTTTGGAGCATGAACTTTCATGGGCAAACACCTGCTTTGTCAGATGCATCTGACGAAGTGGGTCTTTGCCCATGAAAGATTATATTTCAAAATCCCTGTTAGTATAAGAAAAGACATTGCTGCAGCGGGAGTTAGGAAATGTGGGATTTTTGTTTGTTTAAAGAAATCTTTCAGGCCAACTTGAGGGCAGATCCTGTAAATCTAATCAATTAAGTTATTCATGTAATTCACTGTTCTGTATACTGCTGCGTTCGAATCACTTTTGATGGCTCAGTTTCTGAGTAGGGAATTCAAATCTTGCAAGGAATGGTTTGCTTGCAGGTGGTACTGAGAAGGTATTCAGCTCTCACGAGAAACTGCACACCAAACTGTTGCACGCCAACAGCTTGCTTCAGCTGGTGTGCTAACATAGGGCTTGTCTGCACTAGCTCCCCTCCTTTGAGGGGGCATGTAAATGAGCCCAAGTAGTGAATAACAAAGAGGTGCTACACTGTATATGCAGCAATTCATTAGCATAATTCTTGCCACAAGAACTTTGAAGTTGCTAACTTCGAAGCACCACCAAGCCGTGTAGCCATGGGCGCTTTGAAGTACCTGCACAACTTCCAAGTTCGCTTACTCCCAAAACATAAGGAAAACTGTAAACCACCTTCAAAACATGAACCTTGGAGCTTATATTCATAACTTTGTTGGACACTAAAATCATGACCTGATCCCAGACACTTGTTTTGTGGATTACTAGCAGACTTACCTGGCCTTGCTCAGGTAATCAATTCTTTTATTTAATAAAATGAAGGTGTACATGCTTTATTTAAACTAAGTAATTATTTTAAAAATAAGGAAAAATAAGTTTGTCTTAATAAAAGAATTAAAGTGATTCAAACCTTAGCTAGAGCTTGTTGATAGAAAAACTGCAAACATTTTCTATTTTTTGCTAGAGCAAAGAGTTTGTTCCCATTTATCATTCTTGATGTAGCAACATATATTTTCCAATGTCCAAATCAATCTGCTCTCTCTCACATGCTCACATAACAGTGGCAGAGGAAAGACTGACCCATTTACAAAGCAGTTAAGTTTAGTTTCATTTTTGTAGCTTCTGAGTTTGTGAGGTGTGAGCATAGGTGAACAGCCCAGGGTGTCTGTGCTTACCTCCCAATTTCCACAAAACCCCTGAAGAATCTAAGAGATAGGTCAGATAGCTCCAACCACGTAGACTCTACTATTCAGAAAGTCAGAAAACCAACCCTTTGCCAGCTATCTAAAACCAATGAATACCTCTGCTGAACTCTACACCTGGGAACAGAGAAAGGACTGTGCTCCTCTCAGGGTGAAAACATACCAAGTAAGCCCCTTATCTGTTATTTTTCCTTAGCCAAAACATGTTTGCAATGTTTCTATATCCATCTCCAGACTCAACCTACACAGCCAATCTTCCTGGGAAGGTGCCAGAGAGCAAGCTGGGAGCAGGGGTATAAATGTGAATAGTGGGAGGTGAGGAATTTGTTATATTGTTGAGGTAGCTTTTTCAGTTACACTTCACCCTTTCCTTCTCTAGAAATGTATTTTTTTCCTGTGCCCAAGAAAATCTCCCTTTGTATATTATTAAAACAACAAAGCAGTAAAGTAGCACTTCAAAGACTAACAAAATACTTTATTAGGTGATGAGCTTTCGTGGGACAGACCCACTTCTTCAGACCATAGCCATACCAGAACAGACTCAATATTTAAGGCACAGAGAACCAAAAATAGTAATCAAGGTTGGCAAATCAGAAAAAAATTATCAAGGTGAGCAAATCAGAGAGCAGAGGGATAGAAGGTGGAGTGGAGTCAAGAATTAGATGAAGCCAAGTATGCAAAAGAGCCCCTATAGTGTCCCAGAAAATTTGCATCCCAGTTCAAACCATGTGTTAATGTGTCTAATTTGAATATGAAAGAGAGTTCAGCAGTGTCTCTTTCCAAAGCAGAGTGAGAATTATTATTGGCTTTGTGTGCTGCATTTCATGTGTTGGGGTTTGTAATTTTTTATTTCATTTCTTGAGAACTCGGTTAAATTCCTTGTATTATTTATTTTCATTTTTTGCTGAGTAATAAAGAATAAAAAAGGACTGTAGTCCATTTGATTTCCAATAACCATTTTTTTCTTCTTTTTAAACCTCAGGCATTGACTTAGGTAACACAAAACACAGGGCTGCTCCAAATTTCTCCATTGTCTTTCTTTTCAGTAAGGTTTATTGAGAAGCAATCCTATTCCAGGTTCATTTTTTCTCAGGGGGTGGGGCGGAGGAAGTGTTTGGGGGGGTCATTTTGGTTTACTCTTTTTCAGCATTAGCTCAGTAAAGTCAGTTTTGAGGACTGTACTTGCTTTGGTGATTCAGTGTCTTTTCTATTTAGTTTTTATCAGAAGAAATTCCATTCCAGGCATATCCCATTTTTCTTGGTTCAACCAAAACTTTTCCTTGCTTTAAGTTGTTATAAGAGGAATCCATATACTGCATTTAGTGGTTAGAGATGTTATGGTTTAGGAAGAGTTCTTGGTCGAACAGACAGAAAAATTCTGTGAAATATATAGTAGATAAAACTGTATTATCCTTAGCAACTCTACCCCAGATGCCCTCTTCCTGCCCTGGCTTTACTTTCTCTGATTTGGTAAGTGTTACCAGGTCACTTTACCTTGACTGGTCCCTTGAAACGTGTGTGAATTACTTATGCTAAACAATCTGTTTCACATTGTATTTACTTGGGACACTCTTGGGGTCTGCCTACACTACAGATCTTTTAGCAACACGGAAGTAGCGTCTTTAAAGGTCAGGAAGTATAAACGTGGTTTTAGGCCATTTCTGCTAACAAAAAAGTTCACCCACTATGAGTAGCATTTGCTTTGTTGGCAGGAGAGCACTAGTACTTGGAGCAATAAAGCTTTTATTATTCAGTAGGGGAGGGAAGAGGCGTTACAACCCTGTGAATGAAAAATCTTTGTTGCTCAATTGAGGGTGTAGACAAAACTGTATTGGTTACGTCTACACAAGAAGCATCTGTGGACTGAAGTCACTGTCAGAAGAGATCTTCCAGCAAAACTTCTGTCAACGGATCATGTCCACACACAAAGGTGGATTGAAGGAGCAATCCACTCTGTCAACAAAGAGTGGCCAAGAGGTCCAGCTGCTCTCTTGACAGAATGGCCAACTGGAAGCTAGGGAAACAGGGTTGTCTGGTGAACTGGAAGCCCTTTCTGTTGACAAAAGGGCCCCTGGAGCATCCACATGGCTTTTTAATTGACAGTAAACTATTTACAAAGGCATTATACCCAAGCATAGAGAGTACAACACTGCTGGCAGACGTGCTGAGTTTTGTTGACAGACTGTCAAGGAAACACATTTTTCATGTAGATTCTCCCTGGTTTTCCCAAAAAGTCCTTTGTTTAAAAAAAAAAACAAACCTCTCATGCAGATGTAACCATTATGTTTCCGAGACCTGAAGAAGAGTTCTATGTTCGCTCAGAATCTTGTCTCTCCCTCACCAACAGAAGTTGGTCCAATCAAAGATATTACTTCACAGACAAATAGAACATTGTGCAGATACAAAATTGCTATCTCCATCTGCATAAATGATCCATGAATACCCCCATTCACATATGTGGCTACAAATACTCGATATAAAGTGGATATACACAAACTTACAAGGGTCTGGATACAAAATTTATATCTGAATCTAAAAGTGCAAAAATGAGTCATAACATCTATATCCACATCTGTGGATGCAGCTAAGAAGCAGATATCTATGGATTACAGAGGCTCTACAGATATGCTTGGAAGTATTTTGTTTTTTATTTTTATTTTTAATAATATTCCCAGGTAATATCAGCATTTATCTTAAGCCTTTTTTAAATTTTTTATCTATTCAAATATTCACAGTTGTTGGAAATGACAATGGTGGTGAATTTAATGGGAGAAGACATTGAGATTTAACATGCTAAGCTTAAGTGTTAAACACAAATTAATATTCCATGTCAAACTAGATGAAGGAAATATCATTAAATTCAATTCTAAGAAATACCCAAGCACCTTTTTACTTACTTTGCCCAGCTGTATTTTGTATTATAAAACTGTTTTTGTTCTGTTTTTGTTGGTTTGTGTGTGTATGGTGAAACTGACATTAAAAATATAAAATGTAACCCTTCCAAGTATAACTACAGACAAGTACTTTGCCATGGAAACAGTGATTTACAGAATAACACTCCAATTAAATATCTCTAGAAATCAGACTGTAGTGCCAACTGCAAAATTAATGCATCTGCTCTGCATGATGGAGTACATCTGTAGGACTTCATAAAGACAAAAACTGCACATAGTGAGCCAGAGTGTATGCTCAATTCCACCTTTGTAAATCCAGAGTGACCCCTTAATCTTTAAAAAATCCTGAAAAAGGAGCTCTGCATAGCTCAGACTTGTTTCTTTCCCCAACAAAAGATGATACAAGATAGTACTTCCCCTACCTTGCTACTCTAACTAGATATTTATGTTCCTTTATAAATATTCACAAAAAAGTACAGATATTAAATATCTGCCTTCATGTACTCTCATGCTGGACATTGTATTGACATTTAGATAGAATCATAAAACACTAGAACTGGAAGGGACCTTGAAGACCATCGAGTCCAATACCCTGTCTTCGTGGCAGAACCAAGCACCATCTAGATCATCCCTGACAGATGGCTATCTAACTTGCTTTTAAGTAGTGTCAGTGATGGAGATTCCACAACCTCCCTATGCAATTTATTCCAGTGTTTAACCACACTGACAATTTGAAAAATTTTCCCAATGTCCAGCCTAAACCTCCCTTGCTACAGTTTAAGCCCATTGCTTCTTGTCCTATGCTCAGAGGCCAAGGAGAACAATTTTTGTCCTCCTCCTTGTAAGTCTCTTTTTGGTACTTGAAAACTCCTACCATATTCCCTCTCAGTCTTCTATTTTCTAAACTAAACAAGCCCAGTTATTTCAGTATTCCCTCATAGCACGTTTCCTAGAAATGTAATTGTTCTTATTGCTCTTCTCTGGACCTTCTCCAATTTCTCCACATCTTTCTTGAAATGTAGTGCCTAGAACTGGGCACAATACTACAATTGAGGTCTAATCAGTGTTGAGTAAAGCAGAAAATGTTTTCTTGTGTCTTTCTCATGACATTCCTGTTAATGCATCCCAAATCATGTTCGGTTGGTTGGTTGGTTGGTTGGTTGTTTACTAGTCTTATTCCCACTGACTGGTAAAAAATAAAGGAAACTGTATTGAGATCTAGCCCGGACAGCCACACAAATAATCTGACCAAGTTACTTAATTCCTACCATGCTTCCTAGCATAACAAAAGGGCAGCAGGATTTAGGGAAGTAGATTGACTATGCCCCTATTTAAGAATATTTTCCTTCTTTGAACTAATAACTTTACAAATTCCTTAATATATAAATGCAGCTGATCATAAAATTATAGAAGTGTAGGGATAAAAGAGACCTCAAGAGGTCATCTAGTTCAACCCTCTGATCCAAGCAAGACCAATCCCAACTAAAACATCCCAAACCTGGCCTTAAAAAACTTTTAGGGATGGAGACACCACAATCTCACTAGTTAACTTCTTCCACTGCTTCACCACTCTCCTAGGCTGTGTCTACACGTGCACGCTACTTCGAAGTAGCGGCACCAACTTCGAAATAGCGCCCGTCACGTCTACACGCTTCGGGCGCTATTTCGAAGTTAACTTCGACATTAGGCGGCGAGACGTCGAAGTCGCTAACCTCATGAGGAGATAGGAATAGCGCCCTACTTCGACGTTCAACGTCGAAGTAGGGACAGTGTAGACGAGCCGTGTCCCGCAACGTCGAAATTGCCGGGTCCTCCATGGCGGCCATCAGCTGGGGGGTTGAGAGACGCTCTCTCCAGCCCCTCAGCTCACTGGTGGCCGCGTGGAGCTGCCCCTTAAAGGTCCCCTCCCCCGCCCTGACTGCAGGAGGCTGAGGCAACGTGCAGGCTCCTGCCTGCACCTGCGGCGAGCCTGCACAGCCCTCAGCCCCTGACACCGGCCATGGCTGCCCAGCAGCCCCCCCAGCGCCCCCAGGGGACCCCCCCCAAGGGCAGCCAGAGCAGCCAGGGCAGCCAGAGGGCCACGCAGTCTGGGAAGCGGCAGCGGGGCCCCTCTTGGACGGAGGCCGAGATGCGGGACCTGCTGGGGCTCTGGAGCGAGGAGGAGGTGCTCCAGTTAATGGGGAGCAAGAGGCGGAACGCAGATGCGTTCGCTCGGCTGGCCGACGGCCTGGCTGCCGGGGTCACCCTGCCCGCACTCCTGACCACGTCCGCAGTAAGGTCAAGGAGCTGCGGTAGGGTTATGCCCGGGCCCGGGATGCGGCCAGCCGATCTGGGGCCGCCCCCGTCACTTGCCCCTTTTACAGGGAGCTCAGGGACATCCTGGGCTCCCGGCACACCTCCTCCCCTCCGGCCACCCTTGACACCTCGGCTGACAAGCCCGAGCAGGCCCTGCAGACGGACTCCGCCCCGGAGGCAAGCCCCACACCCTGGGGGCCCCCCCCGGAGGCCATCCCCGGGACATCGCGGCAGGAGGAGGAGGAGGAGGAGGAGGGGGGCTCCTCCTCCGCAGAATCCAGCCTGCAGATCCTCCTCCTGCCATCCCGGAGCAGCAGCAGGGCCTCCGACCCCCGGGGATCTCCGGACCATGGGAGCGGACCCACAGGTAGGTACCCCTCTCTGGTAGACACCCCGGGGCTTGAGGGGCAGGGGGAACAGAGATGTGTCCAGGGCCCCCCACACGCTCACATGGCCATGGCCCCAAGGACACTAGGGCCATGGCCCTCACAGCACTGCAGCCATCAGCCCCTGCCCCCCGCCACCCTGCATGACAGTGCCATGCCCCATCCCCGGGCCAGGGGGGAGCGGAGCCTCGAGGGGCCCCCGGGAGAAGGGGGTCGGACACCCCTCAGCAGCAGCATGTGATGGAGTAGGGGGGGTGCCAAAGGGAGACTCAGGCTACATATGAGCCACCCGAGCCGAGGAGCTGCCAGGGCCAAAGGAGGATCCTGGCGCTACAGCTGGCAGGTGACACCTCTGCCCTGAGCAAACAGGAGGGAGGAGCCGAGCTGGCTTGGAATTGGGGGGCGAGGGCGGGGGCCACAGGTAGAGGCTAGGGGAAGGGAGAGCTGGTAGGCAGCCAGCCAGAGGAGGGGGAAAGCTGCATCCCAGAGGGGCCCCCCTTGGGGTCTTCTCCCCACGACGGGTTGGAAGGACTGTCTCTTCCGACAGCTGGTGCTGTCACTCCTGCCAGAAACTGGCCATCTGTGGCCTAAGAAAGCTCTCCTGCTCTCAGACCCTGCGGGGTGAAGTGAAAGTCGCTCCCACCAGGGGACGGGGTGCAGGGCAGGGGGACCCCTGAACCCCATCCATCACAGCAGCATCTCCCGGGGACGGGGATGGGGAACCTGCAGCACAGGGCGGGGGGGACAAAGGCCACGGCTCGGGGCCCACACTAACGCCTGTCTCCATTCTTCTTTCCCCCCTCCTCTCCTGTGTCCTGCACCTGCACCTGCACCATCCGAAGGACCGGAAGAGAGCGCCGGCGAGGCCTCGGTTGTCCCGGAGAGCCCTCCGGGACCCTCGCTCCAGGGCAGCCCCTCGGCCGAGGAACGACCGGCCCCGCGGAGGGCCAGACGGCGGACCCCGCGCCTGCTACCGGCGGCGGACACGGACCCCCAGCTGCTGGCCATCCTCCGCCGGCAGCTGGAGGTGTCGGAGCAGCACCTCCGGCTGCAGGAGCAGGCGCTGGCCTGGCGCAGGGAGGCATGGGGGGCCTATATGGAGACCATCAACTGGCTGGTTGACTACCTGGCCCCCCATGCCGCGCCGGCCGAGCCACCGCCCGCCATGCCTGCTCCTGCAGCCCCACCACCAGCTGCTCCAGCCATCGCCGGGCCGTCCGCCGTCGCCCCACCACCTCCCCGCGAGGGCCACCGCGCCGAGGGACCCCTGGAGCCACCCGAGACTCGCCGGTGCCGCTACCTTCCGGTGGAGCCCACTCCCACCCAGCCGCGGACCAGACTGCAGGCCCGGCGGAGCTGCCGGTCGGGCACGCCCAGTGCTGGGCTGTAGGGGCGAGGGGCCCGGGACGTGGCCCCCCGCTTGTTGGACATACTTTTGTTGGACTGCTTTATTTTGGTGCCCCTGTTTGCCCCGTCCCCCCTCTGTAAATAGTTCGCCCCGTTCTCCTCCCTGCTTTGCTTTTTTGTTGATGGTGCACACTTTTTTATTTGCTTTGTGGTTGTATTGCTTTATTTGTGCCCATCTTGATTTGCTTGAACGTTTGTCCCTCCTTCTTTTTGGTTTCTGTGTCAGATATTTATTTATTTAAAAAAAAAAATTCGTTAACACAAAAAAAACGTTTACGTTCACCCACAAGTTCGTGCTGTCATTTCTCCTGGACAAGTGGGGGGGGCACGGTGGGGTGCTCCATGGTGTTGGCCTTGGGGCAGGAGTGTGGGGGAGGAAGGGGTGGGCAGTAGGGGGCCTGGGCAGAGTTCACCCCGCGGCCTGTTGGTTGAAGTGGGCCCGCAGGGCCTCCCGGACCCGGGTCCCCTCTGGGTCCACCTGCCGACTGGGGGCAGCAGGTGGCTGCACGTGTGCCCTGGCGGCCTCCACGGCCCAGCCCTGAAGAAAGCTCTCCCCCTTTCTCTCCACGAGGTTGTGCAGGGTGCAGCAGGCACCCACAATCTGGGGGATGTTGTTGGGGCTGGCATCCAGGCGGGTCAGGAGACATCGCCAGCGTCCCTTGAGGTGGCCAAATGAGCGCTCCACCACCTGGCGCGCACGGTTCAGGCACTCGTTTAAGCGCTCCTGGCTGGCGGAGAGGTGGCCGGTGTAGGGGCGCATGAGCCACGGCTGGAGGGGGTAGGCTGCATCCGCGAGGATGCAGAAGGGCATGGTGGTATCCCCCAGAGGGATCTCCCGCTGGGGGATGTAGGTCCCCGCCTCCAGCCGGCGGCACAGGCCCGAGTTGCGGAAAACCCGGGCGTCGTGGGTGCTGCCAGGCCAGCCCACGTAAATGTCCTGGAACCGTCCCCGGCTGTCCACCAAGGCCTGCAGGACGACTGAATGGTAGCCCTTCCGATTGAGGTATCGGCCGCCACTGTGGTCCGGGGCGCGGATGGGGATGTGAGTCCCATCCAGAGCCCCGAAGCAGTTGGGGAAGCCCAGGGTGGCAAAGGCGGCGACAGTGGCCTGTGGGTCCCCCAGCCTCACGAGCCTGTGCAGGAGCATGGAGTTGATGGCACGCACGACCTGCAGAGAAAGCACATGGGACAGCCCCAATGAGGGGTGAGCAGGGTGTGTGTGGCCCTGCCCTGCCCTGGCCCCCCTGCCCTGCCCTGCCCTGCCCTGCTCTGCCCTGCCCTGCCCTGCTCTGGCCCCCCTGCCCTGCCCTGCCCTGGCCCCCCTGCCCTGCCCTGCCCTGCTCTGGCCCCCCTGCCCTGGCCTGCCCTGGCCCCCCTGCCCTGCCCTGCCCTGCCCTGCCCTGCCCTGCCCTGCCCTGGCCCCCCTGCCCTGCCCTGCCCTGCCCTACCCTGCCCTGCTCTGGCCCCCCTGCCCTGGCCTGGCCTCCCCCTGTGGGTTCTCTTACCTCCATGAAGACAGCCCCGACAGTGGCCTTTCCGACACCAAACTGCTGCCCCACGGATCGGTAGCTGTCCGGAGTGGCCAGCTTCCAGACAGCGATGCCGACCCGTTTCTCCACAGGGAGGGCACGCCGCATGGCAGTGTCCCGGTGCCTGAGTGCGGGGGTGAGCCACTGGCACAGCTCCAGTAATGTCTGGCAGGTCATCCTGAAGTTCCAGAGCCAGTGGTCGTTGTCCCACTCCCCAAGCACCAGCCACTCCCACCAGTCGGTGCTGGTGGGGTAGCTCCACAGCCACCAGCGTGTGAGGCGGGGGGTGGAGCGGGGTGCTGCAGGGGTAGGGGCTGAGCCCTGCTGCCCTGGGGCATCTCCTCCCCTGGGGCAAGAAGGTGCTCAGCTGCCCCCAACATGGCATGAGCCAGGGCAAGCCCTGCTCCTGCCGGGAGGGCTGGGTGGACCTCTAGCTGCTGCTGCTGCTGCTGCTGCTGCTGCTGCTGCTGGGGGTTAATGACTGCGGCGCTCGGGGTCTGTGTGCCTATATGGCTCCTCAGACCACGTGCTGTGCAGGCTGAGTGTATGTGGGAGGGGCCCTTTAAGGGAGCGGCTAGCTGTTGCCCCGGAAGCGCTAGTCCGCCCGTTGACCCTGTCTGCAGCTGTGCCTGGCATCCCTATTTCGATGTGTGCTACTTTGACGTGTAGACGTTCCCTCGCTGCGCCTATTTCGATGTTGGGCTGAGCAACGTCGAAGTTGAACATCGACGTTGCCGGCCCTGGAGGACGTGTAGACGTTATTCATCGAAATAGACTATTTCGATGTCGCAACATCGAAATAAGCTATTTCGATGTTGGCTGCACGTGTAGGCGTAGCCCTAGTGAAATAGAATTTTTTCCCCTGACATCCAACCAGGACAGCCCCTCCTTCAACTTGAGATGATTGATACTTGTTCTGCCACTGGCTACCAATGAGAACAACCTAGCTCTATGCTCTTTGGAATCTCCTTTCAGATAGTTGAAGGCTGCTATCACATGTCCCCTCACTTTTCTCTATTGCATATTAAATAAACTCAGTTCCATCAGCCTCTCCTCATAAAATTAATACAGTCTAACCAGCTTACAAAATTACAGGAACTGTATTGAGATAAAGGCAAATGTACTGGAAAAAGGCAAATGCAGTGTCTGTCTTTAAAAGGGGAAGAAGAAGAATCCAGAGAACTACAGACTAGTCAGCCTCACCACCAGTCCCCGGAAAACTCATGGAGGGGATCCTCAAGAAATCTGTAGTGAAGCACTTGGAGGAGAGGAAAGTTATCAGAAATAGTAAACATGGATTCACCAAGAGCAAATTATACCTGATCAACCTGATTGCCTTCTACAAGAAGGCAACTGGCTCTGTGGATATGCAGAAAGCAGTGGCTATAACACACCTTGTCTTTAGCAAAGTTGTTGAAACAATACCCTTGCACCAAGTTATAGAAGTATGGATTCGATAAATGGACTGCAAGGTGGATAGAATGAAGATTAGATCATCAAACTCATTTGATAGTGACGGATGGCTCTATATTTGGTTGGTGGTTGGCATCAAGCGGAATACCCCAGGGATAGATTCTGGGGCTGGTTTTGTTCATTATCTTTATTAATGGCCTAGATGATGGGATGGATTGCATCCTCAGCAAATTTGCAGATGACACTAAACTAAGGGGAGAGGTTGACATGTTGAAGGATAGGGATACGGTCCAGTGAGACTTAGGGTGTGTCTACACTAGGAACTAAGTTTGAAATTAGCTTCAAAGTTAGGCACTACATCAAAGTAGCCAGCAGAGTGTCTACAAACATTTTCCCTTATTTCGAAGTTAACTTGAATATGCAGCTCCTCATTAGGATAACGGTGGCCGTGCACATTTTGAAAGAGCTGCTTTCAAAATGCTCGCTGCTCTTGTAGACAGGGTCCTTTCAAAAGGAACCCGAAGATTTCAAAAGACCCTTGTTTCCAAAACCAAGTGAGAAGAAGGTGCTTTTGAAGTCCGGGGGTCCTTTGAAAGACCCCTTTCGACACAAGGAGCATGCATTTTGAAAGCAGCACTTTCGAAATGTGTGCAGCTGCCATTATGCTAATGAGGTGCTGCACATTCATGGCAGTGGCTCATTAACATCTGCCAAAATGACTCTTTAGCATCCCCCTTTCAAAATGCGGGGGCTAGAGTAGGCATGACCAAAGTGTTCTTTCAAAAGTAAATTAAAAGAAGGTGGCTCTCCTTTCAAAATCACTCTTTCTTTCCTGTTCCAGTAACAGCACCTCCTTTTGAAAGCTTCTTTCGAAGGAAAATATGTGGAGACACTCCACAGGGCCCTTCTTTGAAAAGAAAATTTTTGGTCCCTGGCTCATTATTTCAAAAGAGTGGGGGCTGTGTGGATGCTCTCTTTCAAAATAAGTTCTTTCAGAAGAGATCTTCCAAAGATCTTCTCTCAAAAGATCTCTATAGTACAGACATAGCCTGTAGGTTTAGTTGGCAAGCAACTGTCCAGACTAACTGACCTTACAACTTAATTAGATTTTTCCCCCTCAGTTGTATATGTTGCACACTAAAGCCGTGTCTACACGTGCACGCTACTTCGAAGTAGCGGCACTAACTTTGAAATAGCGCCCGTCACGGCTACACGTGTCGGGCACTATTTTGAAGTTAACATTGACGTTAGGCAGAGAGACGTCGAAGCCGCTAACCTCATGAGGGGACAGGAATAGCGCCCTACTTCGACGTTCAACGTCGAAGTAGGGACCGTGTAGTCGTTGCGCGTCCTGCAACATCGAAATTACGGGGTCCTCCATGGTGGCCATCAGCTGAGGGGTTGAGAGACGCTCTCTCTCCAGCCCCTGCGGGGCTCTATGGTCATCGTGTGCTTCAGCCCTTAGCCCAGGGCTTCTGGCTGCTGCTGCCGCAGCTGGGGATCCATGCCGCATGCACAGGGTCTGCAACCAGTTGTCAGCTCTGTGGATCTTGTGTTGTTTAGTGCAACTGTGTCTGGGAGGGGCCCTTTAAGGGAGCGGCTTGCTGTTGAGTCCACCCTGTGACCCTGTCTGCAGCTGTGCCTGGCACCCTTATTTCGATGTGTGCTACTTTAGCATGTAGACGTTCCCTCGTTGCACCTATTTCGATGTGGTGCTGTGCAACGTCGATGTTGAACATCGACGTTGCTAGCCCTGGAGGACGTTTAGACGTTATTCATCGAAATAGCCTATTTCGATGTCGCTACATCGAAATAAGCTACTTCGAAGTAGGCTTCACGTGTAGACGTAGCCTAACTATGCTAGTATGAAACAGTGAAAATATGTACAGAAGTCTAAAGCCCGATAGTGTGAAGCAGAACACACTAAGTGTCAGTGATGTGAAGGTAGGCATATGCTGGAAGCTCATGGATCTAGAAGACAGTACACAATAAGAAAAGTTTGCTCTAGAGTGTGCTGCGCAACCGGTGGTTTCTCCCCACTTGGTGGCCGAAATAGTGTGGGCGAGCTGGGCGCTAGGACCCACGGTTCCCGGGGGGGACCCAACCACCCCACCGAGCAGGAGAAGGGTGCAGTAGTTGATGGGGGGCAATGCAAGCGCACCTAAGGTCCATTCTATTCCCTTAGCAGGTAGTGGCCGGAACAGGAAGCGAGGCTCAGGCACAGATTAAAGGGTGCGATTAATAACTGATTTATTAATAATAAAAAACAACAGGAAACACAGACACAACAGAATGTACACTAATCTATATTAACTACCAATTTAACTATACTTAACTCACAATTATTATTTTACACTCCATGAGGATCACCTGTATGGCTGACTTTATTTATCCGTAAAGAAAGAAATTTGATTAGTAAATTGGGGAAAGGAAGGAAGGGTAAAGGGAATCTGGGCCGGGGCGCTACTCCTGGCCCAAGTGGCTGGCGGTGGAGGCTGCCGGGGATTCTACCCGAAGCCAACCTCCTTAAACCCCAGCCTTTTCCTGGGGATCTTATGACCCACACCGGGATAAATATGAGGGGAAGGAGTGAAAGAAAAAGGGGACAAGGTGGCTTTGTTTATGCCTTACGGCACCAAGTTAAGATTTTACTTTAGTAGCTCTATTTAACTAATAACTTTAATAACTCTCTTTAATTAAAGGCTCTAACACTAAGACTAAAGATACAACTAATTATAACTAACGTTTTTAATCAAGTGTGTCCCCAATTGGGAATGTATGGGCTTTTTAGGCCCAGCCGTAAGGGGACGGACCCCCAGGCTCTGCCCTCCCCCTGCCGGAAGATGGCATGGCGGTGGGTGTGACCCTCTGCCCCCCTGTTAGGGGTCCTGGTACCCACAACTATAGGAGTGTCTCTTAAATGTATGTGAAGTGTCAAATCCAGTGGAAAAAAGACCGGGGACTTGCCACGGGTCTAATAAAGTCATGTGTCTTGTCGGGTGGTAAGTGTCCAATCCAGTGTGTTGTCCGGTCCAGGTAGGGTTGTCTCAATTAGGGAGCGATGCAGACAGTGTAACGGCGAGAGGAGTAGCAGTGATGATGCGGTGTTGGTGGGCTCCTGGTTTCCCTGCCTGGTACGCAGTACCCACGGCTGGAGCCGCGGGCCAGTTCGCCACCCGACAGGTATGCTGAGGGGCCCACTTGTTGCTCCTCGAAGCAAGCGCGCCGCTTGAGAGCAGTGAGGCAAGCTGGGGCACTGGCGCCGCTTCTGGGCTGCTGGTCCACTCAGGCCTCAGTCAGCTGTGGTTGGCGCCACAGCAGGTGCTGCGAACGCTGAGGTGATTTCAGCTTCTTCGGCCTGAGCCTGACCTGAGGGTCTAGGGGACACAGCTTGTGCTGCCACGCTCCCCTGTGCTAGGTAACAGAGTTCTCATCTGTGTCCCCAAGGGCCACAGAATGGACTGACAGCCCTGAATTTATAGAGCAAACTCATGATTATTTATTACCTGATTACCATATCCAATATTCTACTCAGGTGTTTTCAAACAGGTCCTTTTCTTGGCTGAAGGTGCTAGAAAAGCTTACCTTGGGCCAATCAGAGGACTCTATTTCAAACCTGCATCTATGAATAATTCATGAGTTCAGGTTACTGGGGAAACCAACTGACTCAGAGTGACCATTGGGGGGGCTGCTAAATGGCAGCCTATGAGACTTTAGATTTTTCCATGTACCTGCATTGATTTTTACACTGCCAGAGGCTTGTTTCCCCTGACACACAGGGATGATAATGCCCCAGGGATAAAAATCCCTGACAGAGTGCTGAAATACCAGCTACTTCTTTGCATTCATTCAAGTCCTTATATTGCCACATTGCCCAGAAATGTCACCACACCAGTGCAGAACAAGTAGAAATAAAAGCTGCAATTATAGCAATAAGAAAAAGCGGTCAAGTAGCACTTTAAAGACTAGCAAAATAGTTTATTAGGTGAGCTTTCGTGGGACAGACCCACTTCTTCAGACCATAGCCAGACCATACATGATCTGATATGATATATCATATATGGGCTACGTCCACATGTGCACGCTACATGGAAATAGTCTGTTTCGATGAATAATGTCTACACGTCCTCCAGGGCTGGCAACATTGACGTTCAACTTCGACGTTGGGCAGCACCACATCGAAATAGGCGCTGCAAGGGAACATCTACACGCCAAAGTAACACACATCGAAATAAGGGTGCCAGGCACAGCTGCAGACAGGGTCACAGGGCGGACTCAACAGCAAGCCGCTCCCTTAAAGGGCCCCTCCCAGACACAGTTGCACTAAACAACACAAGATCCACAGAGCTGACAACTGGTTGCAGACCCTGTCCATGCAGCATGGATCCCCAGCTGCGGCAGCAGCAGCCAGAAGCCCTGGGCTAAGGGCTGAAGCACACAATGACCATAGAGCCCCACAGGGGCTGGAGAGAGAGCGTCTCTCAACCCCTCAGCTGATGGCCACCATGGAGGACCCCGCTATTTCGATGTTGCGGGACGCGGATTGTCTACACGTGCCCTACTTCAACGTTCAACTTCGAAGTAGGGCGCTATTCCCATCCCCTCATGGGGTTAGCGACTTCGATGTCTCGCCGCCTAACATCGATTTCAACTTCGAAAAATAGCGCCCAACACGTGTAGCTGTGACGGGCGCTATTTCGAAGTTGGCGCCGCTACTTCGAAGTAGCGTGTACGTGTAGACGCGGCCATGGTCTGACTATGGTCTGAAGAAGTGGGTCTGTCCCACAAAAGCTCACCTAATAAACTATTTTGCTAGTCTTTAAAGTGGTATTTGACTGCTTTTTGTTTTGATAGTGTATTGACTAGCATGGCTTCCTCTCTGTTACTATAGCAATAAGGTTTTTGAACAAACACTAGAAAATAATAAAAACACTCCCAAAAAAGCCAAAAGAGGATACAATTACATGTAGTGGGCCTTTAGGAGCTGATCCTGTTTCAGTTGAAATCAGTGACAAATTCTCCATTGACCATAAAGCTACAGGATAGGCATTTGCCAAAATACCTTAAGCCACTTTGAAAATGGCAGGTGAAGAAAAGCATGTTTCTTTATATATGACAGTATATTGATTAATATCAAATAACAAAAGCCTAGTTAATACAACAGAATTAATAGAAAAGCTTCTTTTTCAGCACCTTTTTAACCTGTGCTTTAGATGTTATCCTGACTGCTGTGGCTGAGTATCTCTGAGTCCTCTACTCTTTTCAGGTTCCCTCCCCTACCCCACACACATATGCAGTGAAAACTTTTTTTGGATTTTTTTTTCCCCCACACCTGAATTCCATTGTGTTAAAGAACTCAGCCTCATATCTCTATGCCACTCATTCTATTTGTAAGTGCTGCATAATGCCTAGGTTATAGTCGTATTTTTAGTATCACTATCTGCTCAATAGGCTTTTAAATCTAGCTTTGCTTTTATTATGTCTGAGCTGGGACATTGCTAGCATCTTCAAGGACCTTCACTTCAAACTCTCTACTTTCACTGTCTCCTTTTCCCATAGATTACTCTTTTTTATTTTTCTCAGCCTTGCTGATTTTTGAGCTTTTTGTCTTCTAACATGAACCTTGTCTCTTGCCTTCCTGTATGATATGTTTTATTTAATTTGAAATATATTTTACAGTGAGAGGCCTCACAAGATGCCTTTCCCCTCAGCTTCATGCTGTGCAGCCAGTATCTTGCTAAGAGACTTGGGGAGATGAAAGGAACACCTGGCATTGTACCTATCAGCAGCAGGTGAGCAGTGAGACAGACAGGAATGTGTCAGTTTGTAAGAATGTCTCTGAATGACACGTTGTGTTCTCCAATTCCTGTCATTATAATAGCACAGAAAAAGCTTCTTCTCTGATCATCAGTTTCTCATCTCTTTGCTCCTATCCTCTTCCTTGTCTCAACAATGGGCAGCTAGGCAGCAGCCTTGTGGTTAAAACTGATAATATCACAAGAAAAGGTGCTCTCAAACCATGTGTTCAACATGTCTAGAAGAATAAACCAACTGCATAATATATTATTGAACACACCATGTGACACAGCTATTCCCACCCAACTTAACTCCAAGTGGATTTGCTATCAGGGTATTTTCTTTCACAGGATGATTTGGGTACCAAATTGCATTGGGCTCTGTAACAATTTGATTTTATTACCTTCATTACCTTCAATTTATTTTTCCCACTAGTCAATCCCAATTTATAGTTGTGACAGGTAATTAATCTCCCCATTCACACTGATCACATAAATAAAGGATCTTTTCATTTAATTTGGCATCACTTCAGACTCCCAGATGAAAGGCTCTTCAAATAAACGTCATACGTGAAGACTGGTGCTGCTTGTAAGGGGTTTCTTCATTTGCTTAAAAATATGACTTTTGAGTCCACAAGAAAGACCTAATCAGGGATCTATCGAAATCTACAGAAGGAGAGCCACTAACTTTTTTGCACCTGGCAGCAGGATTTGAAGTTGTTTAAGCTCACCCATCACCCATGTAATGATATAGATTATCAGACTACTTGATTGAATCGGTAGTCACATTACTGCAATTGTGATCAAATTTACCTAATAAATACCAAGGCCAGGACAGAAATGAAACTTAGTCCACCCCAGACTCATAAGCACTAGCACAACCTGAGATGAAATGAGAAAAGCATTAGTAGCAGAGTTACAGAAAGCATGTAAAATAATGAAAAAATACAAATTTCAAAGCAGTTTCTCTTTCAAAAGGTTTGAGGTTTAATTAATATTTTAGTCAATATGTTACTGTAAATATTCTCCAAAACATCTACATCACTATAGAAACTATATCAATGTAGACAATGTTCACTAATCAAACTCCTGTCTTCTGCTGAATCAAAAATATCAATTGCAGCTTCAATAACTTTTTGATTAAAAATTACGTTTCCATAATCATTGAAAAAGTCAGTGGCTTTGAAAGGATGCATCTTTTTCTGTGAATGAATCTTTAGTTTGAAACATTCTGTTGAGTGAAAATCACTGTTCACACCAATTACTATGTTTAACTAGTTTAAACTTTTAATTAAAAATAATTAGGACAATACACTAACACCTTAATTAAGCATAAAATAATTAAGACAGAGCAGGGTAATGTAATGATCATGTACCGTGTCCTGGCATGAAGACAAGCTGTTTCTGTCACTATCACATCCATTCTTGTCCGATCTGGTACAAGTCAGCATTTCTTTCCATATCTTTGATAAACATGCACCCTTTATACCCTGTCTCATAAAATTTCACAGGTGCAAGTTATTAGAATTACAGTGTCTATAAATATGCCATTATAAATATATATTCTGCAGAGACAAGGATGGAGAGGAAATATTTTTTATTTGACCATCTTCTGTTGGTGAAAGGGATAAGCTTGTTCCTTGTCCAACAAGTTGGTCCAATAAAAGATACTACTTCAGTCATTTTGTCTCTCTAATATTCTTTGACCAACACACCTACAACACCACATACTTCTTCTAACACATCTTTATGTATTTTGCTGAAATTCTAATTGATACTTCCATATCTAGCTCTTTTTTGAAGAAAAGTCTTTGCTTTCATGTATTCATTATTTCACACAATAGGGCTGTGTCTACATGGGCACAAATCTTTGAAATAGCCATATTTTGAAGATTACTAATGAGGCGCTGAACTGAATATTCAGCGCCTCATTAGCATTAGGACGCTTCTGTCCAAGGTATTTTGAAAGCGCCGCTTTTGAAAGTGTGCGGCTCGGTGAGGCTACACGAGGCTTCTTTTCGAAAGGTGTGGGGTCCTTTCGAAAAGGAGCCTTGTGTAGCCGCACTGAGCCACGTGCTTTCGAAAGCGGCGCTTTCAAAGCACCGTGGCTGGAAGCATCCTAATGCTAATGAGGCGCTGAATATTCAATTCACCGCCTCATTAGTACTCGTCGAAATATAGCTAGTTGGAACATTTGTACCCGTGTAGTCACAGCCTAGAAGTATTGTTGTTTATCTATTTCTTCTTGCCATGAATTATTGTTTTTCTAGAGCTGTTCAAAGTTTATCCTCACTAGTCTCTTTTGCCATTTTGGAGAACATCTTCCTGGTAAATCACACATTTGTTTAGTTTGTTTTTCCATGTTATCTACTCAAACCAAGAATCCACTGTAGGTAACACAAACAGGTCTCCTGCTTTTTTATACAACTAAAAACTGTCATCAAGATGAATACAGAAAGTAGAAAAGTCCCTTTACATTTTTCTTATAACAGTATAAATTATACAACATCTCTTTATCTGACATTATTTAATGTGCATGTATCTAGTACAGCTTATCCCTTAGGCAGCTGCAGGAAAAGTGCAGGAAACAGCAAAGGCCAGTATGCATTGCATTCATCCACCTAACCAAGGCTTTTGACCTTGTTAGCAGAAATGGTCTTTTTCAAATTCTGGAAAAGATTGGCTGTCCCCCCACCCTGCTCAATATCATCAAGTCTTTCCACAAGGACATGAAGGAAGTCATTGTCTATGATGGATCCACCTCCGAACCTTTCAGTATCCAGAGTGGAGTGAAGCAGGGTTGCATTCTGGCCCCTACACCTTTTGGAATATTTTTTTCTGTCCTGCTCAAATATGCCTTTAGTTCAGCCACAACAGGCATTTACCTTCACACGAGATTTGATGGCAAGCTCTTCCAGCTGTCCAGGCTAAAAGCAAGGACCAAAGTGCAAACAAGGTGCTTGTGAGACTTCCTCTTTGGGGATGATGCAGCTATTACAACTCATACACAGGAGGAACGGCAGCACCTCATGAATCACTTTGCGGATGCCTGCAAAGAGTTTGAGCTTATCATCAATATCCAGAAAACACAAGTGATGAGTCAGGACACTAACCATCCACTTGGCATAAACATCAACGATCACCAGCTGAAAGTTGTCCACGAGTTTGTTTACCTGGGATCCACAATAACCGACAACCTCTCCCTTGAAAGTGGGATTAACAAACGTATTGGAAGGGCTGCCACCACACTATCCAGGCTAATAAAAAAAAAGTATGGTCCAACAGGAAACTCACAGAGCACACCAAAGCACAAGTCTATACATCCTGCATACTGAGTACCCTCCTGTATGGCTGCGAAACTTGGACGCTAAGCTCCAAGTATGAAAAGAGGCTCAACTCGTTTCATATGCGTTTCCTGAGATGCATCCTGGGAATCTCCTGGCGGGAAAAGGTGACCAACAACATGGTGCTTGAACAAGCAGGGACTGCCACCATGCACACTTTGATCAAGCAGCGACACCGGCGATGGCTAGGTCACATCTCCCGTACGCAGGACGGTCGCATACCTAAGGATCTGCTCTATGGTGAACTGGCAACAGGGACCAGGCCAGTTGGAAGACCTCATCTCCACTACAAAGATGTGTGCAAGTGCGACTTGAAGGCTGTTAACATCAACACTGCCACCTGGGAGACACTCGCCACTGATCGATGCCTGTGGAAGCAAGGCGTGAAAAAAGGACTGTCCCAGTATGAAGACAACCGTGGGCAACAAGCAGAAGAGAAAAGAACCCTGCGGAAGTCTCACCCCCAGTCCATCAACCAGGGCTCAGTGTTCTCCTGTACCCTGTGCAGAAAATACTGTCACTCAAGAATCGGACTTTACAGCCACACTAGACGCTGCTGTCAATCCAACCCCGGGTGCAACAACACACCATAATCCTCCGGGACTGACGGATGCCTAGTAGTACAGTTCTTTATACATTCCTTTACATTTCTGAAAAATTCTTATTATAGTTAGTGTCATAACGCCCACAGGCTCTAACCAAGATCAGGACCTTACTTTGCTAGGCATTATACACATACACACACACAGAGAGTGCATCCTGATTAGTGTATTATTTTGTCTAACTAGACAAATGATTAGCGAGGTGAAGTGGCTCACCCTCGGACACACAGCAACATAATGATAGATCTGGGATTAGGATTCAGGAGTCTTAATTCAGTACCTCATCTACTTTAGCATGTAGTTTCATTTTAAAGAATGTCAGGGAAGAAATTGATACTGCCATGCACTGAAGGGAAGGCAACTCCTGTCAGGTAATTTGTACAGATATCTAATTAATTCTTTTAGAACAATATTGGTTTCATTCCCATGGTATTCACCAAGATTTGTTCACAAGCATACATTCTTCCAGAACCTCCTAAGATCATTGTGGCTTTTTCAAGCATAGTGACTCCAGAAGCTAACAACAGGTGACAAGTCTCTGAAATGGGATGTGACTTAAAATCACCATCTTTCCTCTCAAATATTTGCCCAATGTAGAATGCAAATGCAGAAAACTACATTTTCTAGTTATTGTAGAGAGTTTGTCTGTTTGATCCAGAATGCCTCCTAAACGATAAGCACTAAGACTACTAAATTGAGCATACAGATTCTTCCTAGCATAACTTAAAACACGAAAAGAGTTTGGTTGTTCCAGGAGAATTGGATGTGTGTAAAATGAGATTGCTTCTCATAAAACACAACAGGAAAGACACTGACTCACCAAATTAAATATTGTTTTCAAAATTGAGAAAACTGAGTGAATGTTTGAAAGAGACAATCAAAATGAGCCAGAATAACAGGATGAACCTGGAATAGGATTGATTCTCAATAAATCTTAAGGAAAAGAGATAAAATGGAGAAATTTGGAGCAATGCTTTGTTTTGGCATAGCTGCATCAGTGCTTAATATTTAAAAACTAGAAGAAAACTATTATTGGAAACCAAAAGGACTACATTCATTTTTAGTTGAAACACAGAAAATACTAACATTTTGTAGGGACTGAAGAAAAAATACACTCAATGGAAGTCCCATTTAAAATAAAAATATAAATGGAGAAGTTTTAACAATCTCCCTTTTGAACATATGTGAAATAAAAATTTAATTAATAAAACTAATAGTGTATATTGATCAATACAATAATTTAAATGAAGCATGTACATTTTCCTTTTATTTTCTGAGAAAAACAAACAAACAAATAAACCCAACCCTTTTAATTGAGTTAAGGACCTAAGCAGTGCCAAGTAAATTAGATAGTTTTATATTAATAGCACTACATTATATTGCAGAAATACCGAAGCCAGGGAAATGACATATAGAAATTATGTAGAGGCATTGTTAGCTATTTGGGAAAAAAAATTGTCTGATATCAGACATGCTTCCTTTGTGCTGGCAATGCATATAGACACTCAGATGGAGTAAATCACTGAAGCTCTACTGGCTTCAATGGCAGCTCAACAATTTACACTGGCTGAGATGTAGCTCGGTGTGTCTGTTTCAGATGTAGCTGACAAGTTCCTCATAAAACACAACCTCATACCTCTATAATCATCCTCCTGTTCTGAGAGCAAAGCATAAAGTGTGATTGATCTCCTGGACAGAACTGCAAGTTGAACCTGTCTAGTCCAGCACCCTTGGGAACTGACCAGTGCCAGGCCAGAGAATTTGCTGAGCCACAGGAGGTCAATTTTAACTAGCAGCATAAATAACAATTCCATTGCTTACTGGGGTCTTAGAAGATATTGAAGTGTAAATTAGAGCTAAATAATAGCACAGAACACAGGGAGCCAGGAGTGCTGACTGTAAACAATTCTTTGGGATCATGGGCAACTTAGCCACCCCCATGAGAAATAGACAGGCAGCTAACTAAAATTGTGCTGGATCATGGATGTTGCTGGACCGGAGAGTGCTGGCCCACAGAGGTTTAACCTGTACAACCCTTGTCTTTACTTAACTTTAGATATCATGTTTAAGTTGGGTTGCAATCTTATCAAAGCCCAATCAATTTCTTTAAATTAGGTATCTACGTTGCTAATTTAAAATAATTTTCTTCCTCATGCTTCAAATATTAATTATATGTTCTTTTTAGCAACGTAGATACCTAATTTAAAGAAATTGATTGGGCTTTGATAAGATTGCAACTTCAGAAGAAACCTATTCTGATTCCCAAACTTGGAATTTTCTGGGATATAGAGGTTGGATTATTATGGTGATATAAATGAAGTTGAGGGAGGGGGCAGAAAAATACATAAATCAGATACCAAGGTAATTTTTTAATAGTTCATGCTTGTACTGATGGTATCAGTTAAGGATATCTAGCATTTGTTATTATAACTCCCTGTTTTCAACTGCTTTTAACTTTGCCCCCGTGTCTACATGAGCCCTTTCCTTTCGGAAGGGGCATGTTAATGAGCAGGTTTGAAAGATGTTAATGGGTCCTGCCATGAATATGTTGCACCTCATTAGCATAATGGCAATCGCAGCAATTTGAAAGTGCAGCTTTTCAAATTGCGCGCCACCTGTGGAAATGGGGACCTTCCAAAAGGACCCTCCAGTGGACCTATGTGGTGTTAGGAAGAAGGGGCTTTTGAAAACTGGCAGGTCCTTTTGGAAGGTTCCCATCTCCACGGGTGGCACATGATTTGAAAAGCTGCCTTTTTGAATCACCATGGCCGCCATTATGCTAATGAAGTGTTGAATATTCACCTCATTAACATATTTTGTACCCACTCATTAATATGCCCCTTCTGAAAGAAAGGGGCTCTTGGAGACCCAGCCCCTGAGTTTAACCATTTGAGATGAAGTTTTTCATGCCATGGGCATACCTCAAGCTGAATCATTTGCAACAAAAATGTTTTAGTCATTTCTAGAATGAGAGTAGGAAAAATTATATGTTTTTCATATATGGTGTTTAAAAATGTTTTATTTGGAAGTCCTACCAACTTCATAATATAGAACAGAGACTGAACATACAACATTATTCTGGTACGTCCTACCATTTGAGTGATTGATTTAACAACCCTAATGTCCATTTAACTAAAGGATTGGGGAGGAAGGGTTGTGTACATTTTGATTTTGTAATGTAATAGACAGGGCCATTAATGGGGTGTGAGAGTGGGAAGTGGGGACAACTGCCCCAGGCCCCAGTGATACAAAGGAGCCTGGGGGTTTTGGCCACTGCATGTGCAAATATGACATCAGCGGAGCCACAGACACAAGCTGTAAATTCAGCATCTGATGAAGTGAGTCTGTGCTCATGAACGCTCATGCTGAAAACTTTTCTGTTAGTCTATAAGGTGCCACAGGACCCTTTGTTGCTGTTACAGATCCAGACTAACACGGCTACCCCTCCGATACTTAAGCTCTAAATTGCTACCAGAGCACTGTATTGCTTGCTCCTCATGGTTCTGAGGGCTGGAGGAAAGCTCAGCACCACACTCCAGACAGTGGCTGAGGGCTGGCTTCCTTCAACCATGCCCCTTCTTCCTGAAGCCCCATCTCTTCTGGACACAGAGCTGGCCTCCCTCTACACCTTGCTTCTGGGCCTGCCAAAGCTGTCAGCCCCCCTGTTAATTGCTCCTTCAAGGCTAGATGCAGTTTCCACTTAACCTTTCCATTGATTTCAATGGGCATTAATCAGACATTTAGCTCTTAAAGATCTGAGCATTAGAGAACATATAATATTAGAGAAAGGATAAAATCGTACTGTCCTAATTTGACCTGGACTTCGTCATGGCTGCAGAAATTGTAAGATTATTTCTGTAGTCCGGAGGGCTAAAACGTTGCTTTTTATTTTAATGACAGGTTAGAGTCCACAGAAGTTCAAAGTCCAGCCAGAACACATAGATAATGTAGGAAAAAGCAAACTCATGGGCTAGTGGTTTGGCATCCTTGATATAAGGGATGACCAGACAATAGGAGAAACACTAAAGATTAGAGAGGAAAAAGACTAAAAAAAAATATTAGACTAAATACATCTTCAGAGGAATCATCTTGGGAGCTAACAAGTATTAGATGAACACACATAAGAAAACTAACATACAAGGATAAATCACAAACAAAAATGCTTTGAATTAGGAATTCATAAATCAATAACTGTGCTACAAGGGTACGATTTTTCCCTCAGATTGTTAGTTTTCACAGATCATCCATAGGTATTAGAGTATGGCTGGCAGACTTCCAAGGAGTATCATGTAGTTATTTTTTGTATAATTTGTACACTGATCGATAAAATATGTGCTGAAGTATTTGTAGCCTCTGCCAGGTGAGTAACTGCCAAGAACTTTGTTCCGGGATATTGCACTGAAGCCCAGAACGTCAACATACTCAGGTAACTAAGTAATCCCTAGGAATGTGGATTCGCAATAATATACTTTTTAAAAGATCATTTATCAAGATTTTTTTACAGAAGATATTAGATCAGATTTATGTCTAGCTCTGTTGCTACAACAACTGGGTTGGGAACAGCTATGCCTTATGCTTCTTAAACAGCACAATAGTACGCAAGAAGCCCCATTGAAATCACTAGGTCTCAGAATGAACAAATATATGAAGAAGATAACATGAAGAAGTGTAAGAGAATTAAGCCTTTAATTTAGAAAATCAGTAGGACCAAATTAGGTCTGTTTGGCTACGTCTACACTTGAAGCCAATATCGAAATAGCTTATTTTGATGTAGCAACATCGAAATAGGCTATTTCGATGAATAACGTCTACACATCCTCCAGGGCTGGCAACGTCGATGCTCAACTTGGACGTTGCGCGGCACCACATCGAAATAGGCGCTGCGAGGGTATGTCTACACGCCAAAGTAGCACACATTGAAATAAGGGTGCCAGGCACAGCTGCAGACAAGGTCACAGGGCGGACTCAACAGCAAGCCGCTCCCTTAAAGGGCCCCTTCCAGACACAGTTGCACTAAACAACACAAGATACACAGAGCCGACAACTGGTTGCAGACCCTGTGCCTGCAGCATGGATCCCCAGCTGCCACAGCAGCAGCCAGAAGCCCTGGGCTAAGGGCTGCTGCCCACAGTGACCATAGAGCCCCGCAGCGGCTGGAGAGAGAGCATCTCTCAACCCCCCAGCTGATGGCCGCCACGGAGGACCCGGCAATTTCGACGTTGCGGGACGCGGATCGTCTACACGGTCCCTACTTCGACGTTGAACGTCGAAGTAGGGCGCTATTCCGATCCCCTCATGAGGTTAGCAACTTCGACGTCTCGCCGCCTAACGTCGAAGTTAACTTCGAAATAGCGCCCGACGCGTGTAGCCGCGACGGGCGCTATTTCGAAGTTAGTGCCGCTACTTCGAAGTAGCGTGCACATGTAGACACAGCTTTTCTGTGTTCAGGGCCTGACAAACAGAAGTTGCTTCTTATGCTTCAGTGTGTTTGTAACTGAAAAACAGGCAAAATTTGGTTGCAAGCAGTTCTGAGCCTGGGGAGTGTGTGCTGCAGTTCTTCTTGCTAATTCAGAATGCGGAGCATGGTTACAACATCTAGGCTGTGTCCACACAGGCAAAAATCTTCGAAATAGCCATGCTAATGGCCATTTCGAAGATTACTAATAAGGCGCTGAACTGAATATTCAGCGCCTCATTAGCATTAGGACATTTCCGGCCGCAGTGCTTTGAAAGCACGCAGCTCGGCGCAGCTACACGGGGGTCCTTTTCGAAAGGACCCTGCACCTTTTGAAATCCCCTTATCCTTATCACTGATCAGAATAAGGTGATTTCCAAAGGGGCGGGTCCTTTTGAAAAGGACCCTCATGCAGCCGCTCCGAGGCACGCGCTTTCAAAAGCGGGGCTTTCGAAGCGCCATGGCCGGAAGTGTCCTAATGCTAATGAGGCGCTGAATATTCACTTCAGCTCCTCATTAGTAATCTTCAAAATAAGGCTATTTCGAAGATTTGTGCCCATGTAGACACAGCCCTAGAGACTATTCTCCATTTTGAGAAGCAGTGGCTCTGACTTGCTAGGGGCAGAACAAGAGCAAAATTCTTGACCAAAGTGTATACACTACTTCTGTTGATGGAATGGCCACCCCTGACATCAAGTCTGAACATGTCTGAGCACCCAAAGATGAAAAATATCACAGTCCTCAAAGGCTGTTTATGGTCTTCTCGCCTTCGGTGAAGCAGGAGTGGGCTATAAGTGCAGTTTAAACTGTCTAAAGCTCAGTAAAGGCTTTCATTGCTCTGTTACAGAATGCTTACCTAAAAATGGTATAATTGTTAAATACAAGCTTTCCATTTTCTAATAAAAAACACCTAGAGAGAGTGGAAACTATTTCAAGTGGTATCACTTACTGCCCTTAATGGGACATGTTATTGTGGGAAACTAGACATTTCCCATTACATTCACCCACACACATAAAGAGTGTGAGAGAGAATTGGCAAGGTGCCACTGTGCTGAATACATGTTCTTATGAATATATAGTGGCTGGACCTCTGAAGGGAAACAGAGGTGCAATTGCACACCTAACATTATGTTTCCACGCACTCCTAGGTATCTAAAATGCCAAGAATCTTATATTCT
The DNA here is from genome assembly GCF_033958435.1 of Carettochelys insculpta. Classification (NCBI taxonomy): domain Eukaryota; kingdom Metazoa; phylum Chordata; order Testudines; family Carettochelyidae; genus Carettochelys; species Carettochelys insculpta. The sequence continues at coordinate 93,605,610 of NC_134137.1, read as the reverse complement.
ATATTGGAAATGAAATCTTGGATACATAATTTAAAATAAAACATATTTACATCTGATATTCAGGAACAGGAAGGAAAATAAAAAGAAAGGTTATCTACGCTATCACATTATTATTACTTTGTGCTAACACTTCAGAAATACTTGTATTATATATACATATAATTCTCAGGATCTGAGTAAGAAATTCTCTCTACCTACAGAATTCCCAACAGTGGATTTTGCTACATCCACACTTATAGTACAATTCCACATTTGCTACATATTTACAACGGTTGTTGGAGTCAGTAGCAAATTTATATGTCCAACAAACTAAAACTAGGCACTTATTTCTTGTAAATGCCTAATAATAATAATGATAAGATTCAAATAGCGTGGTGTTTTAGGGTATGACTACACAGCTAATTTATTTCAAAATAACATATATTATTTCAAAATAACTTTGCTAGCATCTACACTGTACAACCACGATTTGAAATAATTTTGAAGTAGTGGTTGGCTTATTTCAAAATAGGTAAACCTCATTCCAGCTGTGTCTACACGTAAAAGGTTTATTTTTCACCTCCCCAGTGACCTGTGAGAATGGTGGGGGAGTGGTGAGGGATGCATGTGCAAGAGAGGATGGCGGTAGGGGCTATGGTGAGGGCGCATGGGATGGTGTGATGTGCAGGGTGCCTAGAGGAGGGTTACTGGGACCCCTGGGCAAAGGCCAACATGAGGGCTTCCCTCACACGCACCCTGCCCTGGTACATCTGGCAGCATGGGACAGTGCCTAGCTGCTCGAAGCAAGGGACGGCCTCAGCTGCCCACCGCTCAAAGAATACCTCCTGCTTTCTCTCCATAATATTGTGGAGAGCACAACATGCTCCCATAACAGTGAGCACATTCTGGAGTCTGACCTCCAGCCGTGTCAGGAGACATCAGAAGCACAAAAGCCCGCTCAATGGTATTACAGGCCGAGTTGATGCGGGCATTGAACTGGTCCTGACTGGGGTCTGTGTGCCTGTGTATGGCCACATGAACCACAGGTGCAGGTGGTAAGCGGCATTGGCAACTTTGCATGACGGCATGGTCATGTCCCCAGACAGAAGCTCCCATGGGGACACATAGATCCCTGCCTCCATCTTGTACCCCAGCCATGAGTTTCTGAATATCTGGGCATCATGGGCCTGGCCCGACCAGCCTTCAAAGATGTCTATGAATTGAATGTTCACATTGATGAGGTCCTGGAGCACAACTGAGTGGTACCCCTTCCAGTTTATGTAGGCTGATGCACTGTGTTGTGGGGATTGGATCACTATGTGGGTCCCATCCAGTGCATCAAAGCCATGTGGGAACCCCAGCTCAGTAAATCCCACGATGGCAGCATCAAGGTCCCCAGTGCAGATGACTTGGCACAGGAGGAGGTGGTTTATTGCCCTGATGACCTGCAGGGAATGGAGGGCAAACACACCCCTGAACACATGATGGGATGCTCCAGGACCCCCATTCCCTTTCCAGGAGCCCTTCCCCTGTTTCCACCTGGAAGCTCCTCCCCTGTCCCTGTGGTGAATGTGTGGCCCAGGATGTCTTACCTCAATAAGGATGACCCTGAGGGTGGCCTTGCCCACCCCAAACTGGTGCCCAATTGAGCGATTGCTGTCTTTGGTGGCCATTTTCCACAGGGTGATTGCTACCCTTTTCTCCAGGAGGGTGGCAGGACACATTTTGATGTCATGGTGGTGGAGGACAGGACAAGCTGGTGACATACCTCCAGAAATGTGCCTTTTGTCATTCAGATATTTTGGAGCCAGTGGTCATCACCCAAGTCCCCCATAACAAGCTGGTCCCACCACTCAGCACTGGTGGGGTACTTCCACAGGCACCATCTGACCTGGGGACGGGGGGTGTGTGGCACACACCTTACAACATGGAAGTGGCCTGCAGGAAGGTGGCTGGGCAACAGGCTGTCCAGAGCTGCTGCAGGACAACTACAAGCAGTGTGGCCAGTAGGCTGGTGATGAGATCCAGAAGTTCCCAATCAGGGAGCTGGTGGGGATCCATTTGGGTCTCTGCAGTGGCTCTGCTGCTCCATGTTTTGTACATGTGGTGGGTTGTGCTTCAGAAAGCCTGGAAGCCCTCAATGTGTGCATGGGGAGGATGCCTTTAAGGGAGTGTCTGGTTGCACTCGCAGAAGGGTTTGTCAGCCATGAAACCTCGTACACAGTGGTTCCAGCTTCATTCTTTTAAAAGGGAGCCCTGGGCTGTGTAGCCCCTCACTTTCAAAAGGACACAGGGATCTTTCGAAAGAGAGGACCAATACCTTGATCAGCTTTTTGTGTGTAGCCGCTCCATTTTGAAAGGCAAGCTTTCAGATGGTGGCTTTCTAAAGATCACCTTTCGAAAATGAGCTGTAACATGGCCACAGCCAGTGCATGTAATGCTCTATTTCGACACTGTCTCTATTGTGTGTATACACTGTATTTTGAAATAGCTGAGTGCTATTTTCAAATGCCTTGTGGCTATTTCTGCATATTCACTTGTTCCAGAAGATGATCCTCTGGAAGACGTCTTCTGGAGGATCGTCATCCGGAAGAGCACATCTACATGCTAAATGGGCTCCCGAAAGAGCCACCACTTCTTCCAGAAGAGCACATCTACACATGCACTGGTGCTCTTCTGGAAGAACAGAGAAGGAAATGACTCGGAAGGGGTTTGCATGGCCAGAGAACCCTTCTGGGGCTGCCAGCCACATGGCCCTTTAGAGGTCCCCAACCAAACAGCCCCTCCCTGCACAAGTGGCTGAGACCTGCTGAGCTGCTTGCATGGTCCCTGGCCTGCATGGCCTGACCAGCAGGCATGGACCTCCAGCAACTGCAGGCCAGAAGGCTTGCTCTAACCGGCAGCCTGTTTGTCTTCCTGGAAACCCTCCTCTGCCTCCTATGGCAACAGAGACCCAAACCCATGGGTCCCAACCCCACACTACCTCTGCTGCTCCCTCCCCAGCTGTCCAGCATGTCTGGACCCACACCACCAGCATGGGCTGGTGTGACAGGGTCATTGGGGTGGCGGGGAGGATAGTGACCACTGGCTGTAGATCTCTGGATGAAGAAGGAAACCTTCCAGGAGATCTGCAGCTGGCTTGCCCCCATGCTCCAATGCCAGGACACCTGGATGAGGCCAGCCCTCTCTGTGGAGAGGTGCATGACCATCACTGTATGGAAATTGCCCACCCTGGACATCAACTGGTCCATCAGGCAGTGGTTTGGGGTAGGCGCATCAATCATCTGGGCTGTCATGCTAGAGGTAAGCCATGCTGCATGCCCCGCCCTGGGCAGTGGGGAGAGAGGGAGCTGACAGGCTCAGGAGATCCCTGGGGGCTGAGAGGGAAGGGGGGACAGGCCAGGGGGCATGTAGGCTTAGCCCAGGGGGTTATGTCACATGCTCAGTGCCAGAAGTGTTGTCCAGCAACACTGGGGGGGTTGGTGGGGGAGGACTGGGAAGGGACACCCCTCTGCACGTCAATGAGTGTGCCCCCTCCCATTCCCCCTGCAGGTCATAAGGGCCATCAACCACATGCTGGCACAATGGCTGGTGCGCATTGGAGACCTGGACTCGCTTCTTGAGGGCTTCATGGAGCTCAGGTCCCCCATTGCATCGGGGTGATCAACAGGACACGTATCCCCATCAGGGCCCTGGACCGTAGCAGTGGACAATACATCAGCTGCAAGGGGTACAACTTGGTCATGCTCCAGGCAGTGGTGGATGCCTGCAGGAGGTTCCTAGACATTTATGCCGGCTGGCTGGGCAAGGTGCATGACATGCTCATCTTGTGGAATTCCATCCTGTTTTGCAGGACGGAGGCTGGAAAATTCGTGCCCCAGTGGGAGCGCCTCTTTGGGATGGTTGTCATGCCCCTCTGTCTTGTGGGTGACCCAGCCTACCCACTCCATCCCTGGCTGATGCTCCTCACACCCTCCCAGGAGCTGTTCGGCACCCAGCTTACACAGGCAAGGTACCCTGTTGAGAGTGCATTTGGCTGTCTGAAGGAGTGGTTCAGATGTCTCCTCACGTGCCTCAAAATGGGGGTGGAGAATATCCTGCAAGTCATGGCTGCCTGCTGCACAATCCACAATCCCATCGAGGCATGTGAGATAACCCTGCCCCAGGGCTGAATGGCAGAGCCGGTCCCAAAGACCAGCAGCCTGTAGGTGGCTCACATATGACAGGGTCCAGATACATGAAGCACTCCTGGAGGCATATGTCCAGGGGGAATACTAATCCCCCACCCTCTCCCACATGCCCCCCCACACCCTCACAGACACACCCCACACCTCTACCCTCCCCCCAATAATCAGGGACACAGGGGGTACAAAATGTAAGTATGGATTTAACTCATAACATAGAAGAGCAGGAAACAATGTAAGTAGCAACTGGGAAATAATGAAATTATCTTCTATTAACCTAAAACTGCCTAACTATATACATGGGGGTAAGGGAGTAGGGACTTTTGAACTGGGACAGGGCCTGGGACAAGGATGGTGGGGGCCCGAGTCAAGAACGGGGTAGAAGGCTGTGGGCCCCGGTGTCCACAGGTGTCCTTACCAACCTGGGTGCATGGTCTCTTGTGGGGCACTGATGGGGCTGGGAGCACTGGCAGGTACAGCCAGTCTGTAGCCAGCCCAGCCTCAGCAGCTGGGGAAAGGGAGGACAGGTCACAGCTTCATGGAGTGTCCATGGCCCCTGCCATGGCCACGAGCCAAGCCACAAGGTCCCTCAGGGTGGCTGTGGGCAGCCCTGTGGGCAGTAGGCTAGCCAGGGCCTCGGGGTCACGGGCTGGGGGGTGTGAGCAGAGGGGGGCAGCAGGGGGTCAGGAGGGGCAGGGGGGCTTCAGGAGGGCAGTGGAGGCAACAGCAGGGGCAGCATGGGGGCAGGGGGGGTGGAGGGAGGACTCAGGGGGACAGCAGGGGGCAGAAGGGGGGCCATGGGAGAGCTATGGGGGCAGCTGGGGGCTGGTCTGCCAGTTCCCCACACACAGTGAGGAGCATCCCCACCACCTCCCCCCATGTGTCCCACCTCCAGTTCAGCTTGGCCTTGTTGAGGACCAGCCACCTCTCTGCCAGGGCATTTTGGTGGTGGAGGGCTGCAGTGTAGGCCATGGCCTCATCCTCACAGTTCCAGTGCCTGTTCCAAGACACTCATGGCCACTGTGCCATGGGGTCTAGGGCTGGTCCAGGCCCAGCTGGTGGTCTGCTAGGTCCTCCAGCCTGGATGGGACTGGAGGGCCCTGGGCTGCTCATTTGGCTCCCCCCGCCCTCAGATGGTGCTGCTGTAAGAAAGGGGTCAGTGCTGCATCTGTGTACTGGGTGGTATGACCCTGGCCCCCCCTGGGTGGTTAAGCCCAACCCAGACCCATGGGATGGCCATGTCCCAGGGGATGCCTTCGTGTGGGTCCCTGTGCACTCACCATGTTGGCCCCTGGGGCGTGGTGCTGGGACTGGGTCACTGTCTGTGGTGGCCTACCCCAGCAATGGACTTGTGGGATGTGGATACTCAGCCAAGAGTTGGGTGTCTGCCTCGGGAGTGGATTGGCTGGGTGCAGCCTACTGACTCAAAGGTCTTCGGCACACTTGGGGGACTCTCCATGGGGGAGGGAGCCAGATGTTGCCCTTAGGCATTGGTATACCCTTGATCCCAACTGGGAACAGGCCCTTGGGGGTTGGAGACATGGCACGCTCTTACCCAATGTAGCCTTGAACAGGCTGGATGATGCCCAGCTGGAAGGGGCCTGGCCGCTGGTGGCAAAGCACAGTTCAATGATCAGGGTGACATCTGAGAACTCCCTGCTGGATGGAATGTCCATTGTGGCAGGGCCCTCTTCCCCCTCCTGTGCAGCAAGGGGCTTGGATGCTGCCAGCTCCAGGGTGACTGGGTGTGGTGATGCACCGTCCACTGCCAGGAGGTCCTGCAGTTCCCACTAGAAGGGGCAGCTGGCTGTGGCATGGCCAGATCTGTGGGTGCTGTCACAGGCCTGCAAGTGCCCCTGTTGCAGCTCCTTCACCTTGCATTGTACTTGCTTAGGGGTCCAGAAAGGTTGGCCATGGGCAGCCAGGCCCTGTGCAAGGTAATTGAAGGCAGAGGTGATCCTCCAGTGCACCCTGGTGTTGCGGAGGACCTCCTCATTGTGCCAGAGCTCAGTCCATGAGGGGGCCCTCTGTCTGAAAATTTCCAGGAAGATGGGGCTTTCAGAAGGAGGATTTCCTTCTGGGAGATCCCCAAGCACCATGCTTCTACATGGCTGTTTTGTAGTCCGGAAAAGTTTCTTCCGGGCTCTGAATCATGTGACCTTATGTTACATCCAGAAATTTACATCCATGCCTCATTAGCATTTTCCAAGGTGTTTATTAGCATGCTGCTTTCAGAACAAATGTCACATGTAGAAACGGCCTTTAGGTGTAGCATCGTTATTTCAAAATAAGATCTTCCAGAATAACTCTTGTGGAATAGCTTATTTTGAAATAACACTGTTGCATAGACATACCCTTATTAAATATAATGAATTCCAGACAGAAAAGCTCATAAATGAACAAGCAGAAGATCTCCTGTACAGTAATGTTTTTCAGAGACAATATGTAACTCTTGCTGGTGGTGGGGCCAAGCGTAAGTATAAGGTGCTGGTGGTGAGCAGCCCACATATCTCTTCTGGGATGGCAGAAGATAAAGGCAACACTAAATATGTTGCTTGTTGATTTTTGCTGGATTTTCCCAGCAGCTGGAGAAGAGGAATTCACAGTCTAGAAGCCCTGGCCCATGGCTGGGGAAAGTGAGCAAGCCTATGGTCAGGTGTGGTTTTGCCTGCCCATGTGACCCTGGAATTGGCAGTGGAAGGTAACTTGACTTGGGCAGTGAGGGGAGTCAGGAAAGAGCTGAGCATGGATTGTGAACTTCTTAAACCAATGGCTTCATGTTCCAGTGGGGAACAGGGAGAGGAGGGTGCTGGATTGTTAGGACTGAAGCTGGACTGAGTCCCTGAACTTCCCTGCCATCTCTACGTCCAATGAAAAATGGAAAACAAGTCTCTCCTTTGATATTTTCGTTGTCTAATAAATAATATTCCCAATTTCTCCTCTTCTCCCTAAACAAGGCAATTCTACAAACTTGAAAGTTGTCTTTACTTTTATTATAGTATGTGTAAATTTATTTCTCCTAAGAATGGTGCTGTATAGTCCTGCATATAAACAGCAATTTTGAGTGGCTTATTTTTGCATAGTCAGATTTTGCTATACATTTTATGTTAATAAAATTATCACTACAAAGTATGAGAGATAAATGTTGTCACCATATTTCTGCTGTATTCCCAGTTTTGAATGGTGCAGTAAATGAAGTACTCACACTGAAAGGAAACTAAAGCTTCACTAGTAGTAGTAGGCGTTCTTCGATCCCGAGGGATCATGGGTTTGCGCCCCAGTTGGACTGATTCGAGCAGCATCTTTTGTGGCTGTGCAATCTAATACAGGAGTGGCAGTCCTTTTCGCACTGTGAACAGCAGTAGGCAGATGTTGCTGTGGTATCACAGGCACGGATCTTCCTGAGGGCTCTCCTGTCTTCCGCTTCCTTCACCAAGGTAGTTTCATACATAACAAGAGCCTCCTTCACTCCCTGTTTCCAGGCATGCCTGTCTGAGGTGAGCGAATGCCAGGTGTTTGCACTGATAGAGAGAGCGCTGAGGTCACGCTTGCACATGTCCTTGTAGTGCAATTAGGGTAGCCCTTTCGACCTCTTTCCAGACGCCAGTTTGCCGAAGAGGAGGTCCTTCGGTATTCGACCATCCCTCATGTGTGAGACATGGCCCAGCCAGTGCATGCTCCTCTGTTTGAGAAGGGTGAACATGGAGGCGGTGCCTGCGCTCTCAAGCACTGCCCTATTGGGGACCTTGTCCTGCCATGAGATACCGAGTATGTGCCTAAGGCAGCGCATGTGGGATGTGTTGAGCCGCCGCTCTTGTTTTGAGCGCAAAGTTCATGTTTCACTGGTGTACAGCAGTGTGCTCAAAACACAGGCAGTGTAGACCTGCACCTTGGTGTGTACGGTGAGCTTATTGTTAGCCCATACTCTCTTCATCAGCCTGGAGAACGTTGTGGCGGCTTTTCCAATGTGCTTGTTGATCTCGCTATCAAGTGACAAGTTGTATGAGATCGTCGAGCCTAGGTACATGAACTCATGGACGACTTCCAGTTCGTAGTCCAGCACGCTGATAGATGGCTTGTTACCCACCTTTTGGCCCATCACCTGGGTCTTCTTTAAACTGATTGTGAGGCCAAATTCCATGCATTCATCCACAAAAGCGAGTTATGAATGACTGCATTTCCTGCTGAGTGTGAGCAGCAATAGCTGCATCATCAGCAAAAAGGAACTCCCTTAGATGCTTCGTAAGCACCCTGGTCTTCACTCTAAGCCTCGACAGTTTGAAGAGGTTGCCGTAGATTCTTGTATGGAGAGAGATGACCTCTGTAGCAGTTCTGAAGGCATATTTGAGCAAAACTGCAAAGATGCCAAACACTGTTGGAGCCAGCACACACCCCTGCTTCACTCCACTGAGAATCTCAAAGGGTTCAGATGTGGATCCATCGTATATGATGGTCCCATTCATGCCTTCATGGAAGGCCCTAATAATGCTGAGCAGATTTGAGGGACAGCTGATCTTAGCCAGAATCATGAACAGACCTTTTCTGCTGATGAGGTCAAATGCCTTGGTCAGGTCGATGAAGGCAATATACAGAGGTTTGTTCTGCTCCCTGCACTTTTCTTGTAGTTGCCTAACAGAGAAAACCATGTCTATGGTGGACTGTTCAGCTCTGAACCCACACTGAGACTCAGGGTAGACTCTCTCTGCAAGAACATTGAGCCTCTTCAGAACAACACATGCAAATAGCTTCCCCACGGTACTGAGAAGGGAGATGCCATGATAGTTGTTACAATCGCTTTTGTCACCCTTGTTCTTGTAGACAATAACAATGTTAGCTTCCCTCATATCTTGTGGTACACTGCCTTCTCTCCAGCATTGCCAAAGTATTCCATGCAGTTCTGAAACTAGGGTACTGTTGGCGCATTTGAGGATTTCTGAGGGAATACCATCTTTCCCTGGGGCTTTTCCAGAAAAGAGTGCTTTTAGCGCGTTGCTGAGTTCCTCCAAGGTGGGCTCAGCATCGAGTTCAGTCATGGTGGGAGAGGCTCAATTGCATTCAAGGCTCTCTCTGTAACTACGGTCTCTCTGGCATACAACTGTGAGTAGTGTTCCACCCAGGATCCCATCTGCTTGGTTCTGTCCTTCAAGACATTCCCGTGGCCGACTTCAGTGGGGCAGTCTTTCTTTGTGATGGACTGATGGCCTGCTTGATCCCTTCGTACATTCCTCGCATGTTACCAGTGTCTGCGGCCTGCTGAATCTTGGAGCAGAGTTGGAGCCAGTAATCGTTGGCACATTGCCAAGCAACCTGCTGCACTTGACTCTGAGCAGACTGGAGCACCTGCAGGTTCACTTCACTGGGAGAGGACCAGTATGCAGCCAGTGCCTGTCTCTTCTTCTCAATCGGAGCATCAGCACTTCAGTGTGGGCTTCAAACCAATCAGCAGACTTGACTGTCTTCTTCCCAAAGGTAGATATCACAGTATTATAGATAGCATCCCACAGTTGTTCCCATCTCTTGCTGATATCAGTGTCATCTGGCAGGGCAAGGCCTCTTCAAGTTCTTGGACAAACTCGCATACTTTTGAAGGGTCACGAGTCTTGCCAGTGTCAATGCATGGCCTCCCTTCCTTTTTGGAGCGAAAGAATCTTCGCAGCTGGATGTGCACCTTCCTACACACGAGCAAGTTGTCAGTGTCACAGTCTGCACTGTGGTAGCTATGTGTCACCCTGACATTACCTAAATGACTGCCTTTGGCAAGAACGAGATCAAGCTGGTGCCAATGTTTCGATCTTGGGTGTCACCATGAAATTTGGTGCTGGGGTTTGACATTGAATAAGGTATTGGTTATACAGAGGTCATGTTGGGAGCAGAATTCAAGGAGGCGCTGTCCGTTTTCATTCATCTTCCCTGTTCCAAACTGTCCCAGACAGGATGGCCAGCTGTGGTGGTCGCTGCCAACTCTGGTGTTGAAGTCGCCAAGGATGAATAGTGGCTCATGGGAAGGTACCTCACTGATGGCAATGCTAAGTTCATCATAGAACTTGTCCTTAACTTCCTGGGCAAAAGTTAAAGTGGGTGCATAGACGCTAAAGATGTTGACCATGCCCACTGGTGTTTGAAGCTGTATTTTCAGCATTCTCTCAGTTCACAAATTTGGTGGTATGACTGAGCCAACTAGGCTGTTTCTGATTGCAAAGCCAACACCATGTCCCCTGGTCTCTTCTGGAGGCTTCCCATGCCAGAAAAAGGAAAAGTCCTTCTCCCTGAGACATCCAGAGGATGACAGCCTTGTTTCCTGGAGGGCCACGATGTCCATCTGCAGTCTTCTCAGCTTGTTGTTAATGATTGCTGTCTTCTGGGGGTTACTAATGCTCTGTAGGTCTTCTGTAAGGCCCGGAGTCATGGTCCGTACATTCCATGTGCCGAGCCTGAAGGCTGGATTATTTTGTTACTTGTTTGTTTTGCCTGGTGTAAGGTTAACGATCCACCTGTCAGTGATTCTCTAAGCCCCACACACCCAGTGGAGCAAGTGGACCGTGGCAAGGCAGCACCTACTTGGATGGAGGCTGCCCACCTTGAGGTGGGTGGTAGCTGCCCAATGAGATCCGAAGACCTCTCCCACCGTCGGAAGCAACCCCTGGCACCTCACTCTATACCAATTGAGTGCAGCAGCTTAATAACAGTAACTGCTGCTTCCCGTGTTGCGTCACCACTCAGAAAGTGATGCCAGAGTGTCCTCTCCAGGGCGCAGGTCTGGGCAAGTAAGTTTGAAGAACCAACTGATGCCCAGCAGCAGGTTCCCCCTCTCCACACCCACTGATGTAATCCAAAGGGAAAGGCAGAAGCCAGTACAGCTTGGCACCAATGTCATCACAGGAGCTGCCAGAGTGAGATTGAGCACAACCTCAAACTGTCTTAGGGGCTCCATCTCTGGATTTTTCCTTGGGGTTTACTCCCGAAACCTTTCCCATGACTAGGCATCGCCGCAAGGCAGTGGAGGTTTTAAATCAGAGTTTCCTTCTCCTAGGTGGGCAGCCTTCCCGGGCTGACAAGCCCCATCTGCCCGAAGCAACTGGTTTGAAGGTGCCAGTCACCCGCCTTCGCCACTTCTCCTGTCAGTGCAAACAGTTTCACCGGGCTTAGAAACTAAGCCACACGTGAAGGCCAGGAGCTGGACTTCGGTTGTCAGAGGCTATTGGAGACGCACGCATGGGAGCATTTTATAGATAGTGGGAGCTTATCCCCACTACCAACCCCGGCTATGACAACCTTTGAAACCACTATGTCCTTTTAATTGTATAAAATATATTTAAGTCGAAATTGCTTAAAGATTCTGTAGAATATAGAAATGTATATTAGTATATTAACAAAGTGAGACTAAAGACTAATCAGTGATTAAAGGCAATAAATCTTTCCTGTCAGATTGCTGAATCTTTTGCTTTTTTTTTTTTTTTTTAAAAGTGTTATTCTGAGGCAACTGAACACTCCATTGCCTGTAACTTATATATTTCTGATCACTTGTTGCCAGCATTAACTCTTAGTGTATGACATGATGCTTCCTGTTTAATACATACCAAGAGAGAATAAAGAGTAAGACACAAAACTAAATTTATCATAATGGTATTTAATCAACTTTATTATTTTTAGGTGTAATTAATCTACTACCATTTTGTTAGCACAGAATGAAATGTAAGTTAAAACCATGAAGCTATATGTTGTCAAAACTGCAAGGAAGAGTTTTCTACTGGTTTATCATCATATCAACAGAGTGCGCAAATGGCACCTCCCGACTTCATAATGGCTCATTAACCATTTTCCATGCTATTAATATTACAAAAAAGGGTCTTACAATACAAAAGCTTTTAATCATTTTGGACAGCTGCAGAGGGGAAAATTCGTTCAATTCTGAGAGCCATATTTTTTCCAAGAAAGGTGGGGCTATTTTATAAACAGTGATCTGTGCCAGGGCTGTGAGAGTGGCAGCAATTACCTTCATCCACTGGTGCTGAGAACGAAGCTGTCATTTATCTCCATTATAGCTGAAAGTTGCCTTCCACTTTATTCAGCAAATGAAATGCTCTAATACCTGATTATGGAATAAAAGCCAAACAAAAAGAGATGAAGAAAGGAGAGTTATCATAAGGAAAGATAAGAAACAATGACTTTTATGTTGTCAGAAAAAATTAAAGAATTACTATAAAGGATTCCAGAACACAAATGGCATCTGCTGGTGTTTGAAATGATCACTGTTTACACCTTTTCTTCAAAGACAGTTGAACACCTTGTATCTTTTATTATTTTTTCTATATTATTGTTTTTTTCTGCCTCGTTGTCAGACAAAAGAAAAAAAAAACTAACTCTAAATTCTACACTGACTGAAAGGTCAGCTCTTGTTTTCTTCCCTATTGTTGTTTAGCCACTCTCTTTCTTGGCCTAAACAAAACATTCAATCACTTTCTGAAGGCAAAAAGATTCTTATATTTTGTGGAAAACATTTTAGAAATGTGGAATGTACCTATTTATTATATTGAATGTAGTATGTGGGTGCGGCAGACAGCAGTCATGCAGATGGGAACCACATCTAAGAATCCTGATTTAACACACTTTGGCTGTGTCTAGACTAGCCCCCAACTTAGAAGGGGGAATGGTAATTAGGGGACATGCAAGCCGGCACTTTGAAGTTTGACACTTCCAAGTTGCCACAGTGGAGATTTAGTTGAATGACGTGCTGACTCTGCACTGCAGCACTTCATTGGTAATTTCTCAACACCCTGATTACCATGCCCCCTTCTAAGTTGGGGGCTAGTCTAGATACAGTCTTTGAAAGCAAGGATAACATTCTGAATGACTGCAGTGGACACCTGATCAAGCTATGGTAAGAAGTTTTCACTTTCAGTTAAAAAATGTAATTCCTGAGTGTATAGCTACAGTTATCGGAAGATTGACTCCTTCAGGGTTGACCTTCTGGGGTTCGATTTAGCATGTCTAGTTGAATACTCTAAGTCAAGCCATCACAGCTCTACTGTAGGCGCTGGTACTCCTCATCATTGTGAGGAGTAAGGGAAGTTGATGGGAGAAACTCTCCCGTCAACCTCCTGCTGTGTAAATAGCCAGAAAAATCGATCTAGGACTTGTGGATTCCAGTTGTGCAATAATCTTAGCTGGAACTGTGGATCTCAGATTGACTTTTTGGTCTAGTGTAGACTTGGTCTGAATATACATCTTGTAAACGACAGCTGCATTTGATATACAGCAACTATTTTTATTTTTATTTTTACTTTATTTTTACTCCAGTGCATTATCAGTGATCTGAAACCCATCCTGAACAATGATCTTTCACTCTTACGGACCTTGGGAGGCAGGCCTGTTTTCGCCTACAGACAGCCTGCCAACCTTAAACAAATCCTCACCAGCCACTACAATTCACAAACCAGCTATTAATATAATATATGTCATCATGTGCCAGCAATTCCCTACTGCAATTTACATTGGCCAAACTGGACAGGCTCTCTGTAAAAGAATAAATGGACATAAATCAGACATCAGGAACGGTAAGGTACACAAGCCTGTTGGAGAACACTTCAATCTCCCTGGACACTCACTGGCAGATTTAAGGGTGACAGTCCTGAAACAAAAAAAAATTAAAAAATCAAATGGAGAGAGAAATCTCTGAGCTGCAATTTATTTGCAATTTTGACTCCATTAACAGTGGATTAAACAGAGACTGGGAGTGGCTCACAGCTTACAAAGGCAGCTTCTCTGGTCTGGATGTTAATATCTCCGCGTTAGATGCCAACAAAGGCTCACATCCCCCTGTCTGATCTGACCTGCTTTTTTCCTCTTTTGATAAGTACTGTTGATACTGGGCCATTTCCACCTTGCCGAATAGATCTTATCAGCTCTGGCCATTCCTCTTACTGGGACCCCATTCATTAAATACCCTTCTGAAACCACCCTGCCACTCATGCATCTGATGAATTGAGTCTTTGACTATGAAAGCTTATGCTCCAAAATATCTGTTAGTCTATAAGGTGCCACAAGACTTCTTGTTGTACTTGAATTATAATTACTCTTTGGCCTCCTGGGGACTATTTTTTTCTACAATGGTAACTGTTCTAACTTCCATTGTGGTCAGCTAATTTGGAAAAGTCTGTAAAATATACATCAAAAGTTTGTGTTAATACTTTGTATTACTAAGGAATAATCAACCACCAGCTGGCTGTCTCACACTGTTATTATTTCTGTTTCCTTTGTTCTCTGACACCATTGTTTTCTGAGAATTTGCTGGGGAAGAAGGGTATACTATCAAGGTAAGAAAAATGCTTTATTTGTCTTAGCACAGTACTGACCACAATGTCAGACAACTGAGACAAATAATTTAAATAAGCATTATTAATCAATAATTATTATCAAAGTTAATCTATTAGGCTTCAATACCAGAAACTGAACATGTAAACCTATGCTTTACCAGATTGTTTTATCCTGCACATAACTGTTTTATTTAAAATGTTTTTCAGACAGATCCAGGATGAGACAGAGAAAAATTATTTCAAAAACTCATATGCTCAAGAGTGATCTCTCAGACTTTATATATAAATAAAGCATGTTACCTCTCACCACCTGTGGGATTCTAAAAAGTGTTGTAAACAATTGGGATTTTGGGAATGTTACACTCTATCAGTGTCTTTGTGGAAGCCAGCTTTCCTGCATAGACTTTATATTTATATGGTTAAACAGTAAGACATACGTTTCAGTTCTTACCTATTATGCAAAAATATTTCTTCATATGAATCTGCATGGTTTCTTTTTACTATGTATGGTACGCTTCTAATTATGCCAAATAATTGAAAATGCTCCATGTTTTTGTATGTATGGGTACTCCCAAAAAGTTAATGGTTTTTCTGCATTTGTAAGGTGAATAGAATTTGATCCAAACACTAAATATTAATACCAATATTATGACACAATTTGATAACTTGTTTAAACATTCATGTAACTTTACATATGTGAGTAATCCCATTGACTTTATGGAGAATATTCACATGACAAGAGGCATGAGCTTTTCTGAAACAATGACTGTATGAAGCTGAAACAGATGTAAACTGGAACAGCAAGCTCCAGACAAATTAGGCAGTCAATGAAAAACACTTCATTCCTACCCCTGTTCCTTTTACAACTGTAATTATATAAATATAGCCAAGCCATTCAGTTTACTTCACCCTATTATGTATTGCATTCTTTTTCAGTAGTGAGGACATCATACAAGAGTATGTGATATTCCTCTCTGTGAAAGTCACATGCTGGCTTTCTGGCTTTGTTGAAAATAACTGTGTGGCATGTCTTTTACTTCAGTGAAAGGCATACTCTTCTCATGATTTGCCAAGCAATTCCACTTCTTTTATACTCTCACACATGACATTAAGGAGAGAGTTTAAATTAAAACTTCCAAGATGGCAATAGCTTTAAGTGACATAACTCAACTACACAAGCAATCTATTTCACTGCTTAGGTGGAAAGTTGATGGATTCTCTAAAAGTACCTCAGTAGAAACAGCTCATATTTTTTCACTTGTTTGTCCACAACTTTACATGCCACATTTACAAAGTGTTGAAGTTATTTTCAGTCAGAGATTAGCTGATTTCCAAAGCATCTTCTCCTTCTCACATAATCCTACAGATAGATCAGCATGCCAAATCTGCGATGCTACAAATATATTCATGACCCAAAGAAACAGGGCAAGTGGATACCAAAGCCTTCATTGTAGTTTACTAATTAGTTTGTTTATTCTCCTTCAATTAGAACCCGAAATACTGATGATGCCCTAGATTCCACATTCCTGTGTCTGAGTTAACTGAAACAAGTGTGAAAATCAGATACCCAAATACATCTTACTAGCATACATAAAAGCTCAGATATCTATTCTGCTATAGCTAAAATCTGAAATGAGTTACACTCGAGAAATTTGGTTCAGTTATACTCATTTAAGACATGAGAATGGAAAGAATTATCTGTACAGGGTTGAAACATCTCTTTCATTTCATCCATGCTCCTTTAGGGGTTCACTATCCATGGCTATGGTTACACTAGTGAGTTTTGCCAGCTGAAACCCTGGTTTTGTCGACAAAACTAGTGGAGTGGCCACACACAAAATGGAATTTGACAACAGTATGTCGACAAACCCAACAGATTTGCTGACAATCTTCCACCTCTCACATAGGAGGAAGAGTGCCTTTTGTTCTCAGGTTCTGTCAGCATAAAGCCATGTGGATGCTCTGGGGTGGAGTTGTGTTGGGGAAGGGCTTCTGTTGACAGAGAGGGCATCCAGAACAATGGGCAGAACAATGGGCAGACCTGTGTGCTGTGCTTCCAGGTGCCTGTTTTGTCAAGAGAGCAGCTGGGCAGTTTGGCCACTGTCGACAGAGCTGCATGCCAACCATAACTTAATATTGTTAGAGACATTAAAAGGGAGAAGAGGTGGGACCATGGCTGACAGAATATAATCCTTCTCTTTTAGTTTTTTTTTTTCAATTGAACATCCAGATTTCAATCTCAAATCTATATTTTTGAATGAGATTGTATCACAATCCATTGCATCAAAATGCTAGAAAACGCTGACAGTAAAAATCACGGAACACACGATTTTAAAGTCTAGAATGTTCTCTGTTCTTATGGACCTTACTTCTGTCCAGTCAGCTCATCACTGAAGTTTTGAAACATTAGGGTAGGTTTGGTTGAAATATCATAATGGATGAGGTGCTGAAAAAAAACAAATATGTCAATAAAAACCTATCTGTATATAAGAACAAATGCAAAAGCATTAGCAGAAAAGACTCTTGTGAGGTGTGCTAGTGCCAATGTAAGGTTTAGGCTTATCTTTTCTCTTGAGTTTGATTTTGAATTTTTCTTGCCTGTTTCATTTTTGAAGCACATACATTTTTACCTAGGGGGCTAAACAAAATAATCCTTACTTGTGCAAACAAAGACAAAAAAGTGTATGTTGCTTCTGCATAACCAAATGGGTTTGAGAACAGATAAGGGGGACAGATAAGAACAATTAAAACAGGATGTCTCACACTCACAGCCCTTGGGCCATCCATGACCCAAGCAGTTTCACAACCCAGCCCATCTGACTGCTGGCATGTGAGTTCCTGTGGTCCTGGATGTGGATTGCCCCAAGCCCAGGCTCTGCTGCCTTCTACCCCACATTTTCCTGTTCTGCCCTCTCACCTCCCCCCCTTACACCGTTTCCCCCAAATCTCCTGCCCTGAGGAGTGCAACATTGGGGATTACCAGGAGGCCTGTCAACGTTGGCAGCAGGGATCAGGCTGTCCTGCACTCACTGCAGTGGCAAGCGTTGCAGGGAAGAAGAGTGATACAGCAACCTGCTCTGCTCTACCACCATGTCTCAGGCCAGGAGCACAGTAGCTTGGGATAGGGTGCTCTGCTTCCCCGCTGCATGCTTTTCATTATGGTCAATAAGTGGTTTTTTATAGCTGCCCAGAAAATTTTCTTACAAAGTCATTCACAGAAGCTGCATCTACACAACATTCCCCTTCCAAAAGCAGAATGCAAATGATTGAGATTGAAAATGCAAACAAAACATAGATTTACATATCACATGCCTCATTTGCATATTCTCGCATGATCATGCTTCCAGAAGGGGCTTTTCCAGAAGCAAAAACATCCATTTAGATGTGGTTCCTTTGAAAAACAAAAAACAAACACAAAAAATTGGAAGAACCTTTCACATTCATTTCAGGAAGAAGGGTTCTTTTGAAAACAGTCTTTTTTTTCCATAAAGAACCCTGTCTACATGGCTGTTTTTGCTTCTGGAAAAGCCTCTTCTGAAAGCATAATCACACAAGAATATGGAAATGAGGTATGAGATATGTAAATCTGTGCCTCATTTGCATTTTCAATCTCCCTGATTTGTATTCCCCTTCTGGAAGGGGAGTGCTGTGTAGATGGGGCCACTGTATGTGTTTAATTTAATCATATCAGTGAATGCATGTGAATTATTTTAACAATGTTATTTGCTTGTGTTTGTAGAGAGTTTTTAAGTATTCATGGTAGCTTGTGTGTATGTGTGTTGGGGGGAATCAAAATAATCTGGCAAAAATAATTTAGTCAGTTGACTATTTCTTGACTCAACCTTCTTGTAACACCTCATACTGCAGAATGCCATCTTTGTTATCATTTAACACTGCTTTTCTATAGACAAAGACTGACATCTTGCAATGGACAACTAAAAATGTCATTGAGACAGAAAGGATCACATTCACTCTCAGAATTTTATATGTCATGTAAAGAATATTAATTGGTGAACAATACGTCTGAGTTAGATTTTAAATATGAATCATCACTATTAATCATTTCTACAAACATTCCTTATAGGTGAAAATACATGGCCAAGTTCCTGCATCGCCACTGTCAAGTTCCTGCATCGCCACTGTCTTACTCAAGTTTGACTGTGTGAGCAATGCATTGTGGGTACCTGTCCCACAGTGCCTTAGCCATGGATGCTTGTGGGTGTTTCATGTCAGAATCCCAGAATGCAAAGCACTATCCCAGAATTCAGAGCACTCAGTAACCATGTGAAAATGAATGGTAGATCATGCCATTTCCTGCAGCATTTTCTTCAGCATGGTGCTAGTACAAGCATTGATCCCCAAATGCTTCAAGTCATTGCACATACCATTACGGCAGCTTCCCGGACTGTCACACAATTTTGCTTTCTATTATAAAGTTCAATGATGGCTCACTATGATGATGATGATTGTTTTGAAGAGGAAGTCTTTCAACTGCAGTCCAAGAACTCACAAATGCTGACTGCCCTGATTCCATTAATGACAGCAGAGTGGTGGTTTTAGACTCATAAGACCAGCACTCACTTGGTGGGACCACATTGTTTTGGAGTCCTGGGACTACCAGCAGTGGGTGCAGAACTTTCACATGTGCAAGTCCGCTTTTATGGAACTTTGGGTACAGCAACACAAGAATGAGTCTGGCTTTAATGATTCATAAGAGAGTGGCAATCACTCTGGGGAAGTTTGCAACACTGGACAGTTACCAATCAGTGGCAAATCAATTCGGGGCAGGCAGATCTACAGTGGCATCTGTGGTGATGCAGGTGGTGCACGCACTCTATCAGTTTCTCCTCAAGAAGACCATGACACTGGGAGATTTAAAGGCCATAGGCTGTGGCCACAATAGCCCCTCCTATTGGATGTGCTGTGGTAATGTGGCACTTTGGGATATGCTAACAAGGCTCTTCCACAAATATGCAGCACCTCATTAGCATAATGGAAGCCATGCACGCTTCAAAACCAAATGGGAATAAGAGGCTTTCAAAATCAGGGAGTTGTTTCAAAAGCCCCTCCCCCCATCTACTCAGGCAGTGTGCATTTTGAAACTGTAAGTTTTGACATATGCATGGCCACCATTATACTAATGAGATGCTGCATATTCATGTCAGTGCCCCATTAGCATATCCCAAAGTGCCACACGATCATAGCCCCTCCAGAAGGAGGGACTAGCGTGGCCACAGCCAAAGTAGATAGCTTTGCTGCCATAGGGTTTCCTAACTGTAGTGGGACAATAGATGGCACATACATCCCCATCATGGCCCTGGACCTCCTGGTCTCTGAGCATATAAACCAGAAGGGATACTTCTCAGTGGTGCTGTAGGTGTTGGTAGATCACAAATGTTGTTTCACTGACATCAGCGTGGGATGGTTGGGGAGAGTTCACAATGCACACATCTTCAGAAATTCTGGTCTGTACAGAACGCTCCTGGATAAGACTTTTTTCCCAGACCAGAAAATCAAGATTGGCGACATGGAGATGCCTATTGTAATATTTGGTGACACTGCTTGCCCTCTGCTCCCTTGCCTTATAAAGCCCTACACAGGAGCACTGGATCACAGCAAGGAAAACTTCAGCTGCAGACTCAGCAAGTGCAGAATGCTGGTGGAATGTGCCTTTTGCCATTTAAAAGTGAGGTTCAGATGCCTATTGACCTGTTTGGACCTTTCTGAAACTGATGTCCCAACTGTGATTACAGCATGCATGATTTTGCATAACATTTGTGAATCCAGGTGGAAGAATTTCCCATCTGCCTGGAATTCCGAGGCTGAGACCATGAGCAGGGCTTACTCTCAGCCATCTACATGGCCATTCACCAATTAACATGAGACAGCAGTCATCAGGGACACTTTAAACATAGCTTCATGAATGATCCATCACACATGATAATGATGTATTTCTCTGTTGTAATCTCAACCAAGCCCCACTCCTCAAACTGATTTGTGCTCCCCACCAAATGTGAACCAGTAAATCAGACTGTGTCTTACTGAAATAATTCTTTTAGTTAGTGGAAGGAGGTTAAGATTCAGGAAGTAGAATAGATGTGGACAGAGGGTTATTTTCCTTAAAAAAAGGCACCTGTGCTTTCAGCCCTCTCCACCCCAGCCTGGTTCCCTCAATTATTTGTGCACCCTATCTATCGTGCATGCAAAAAATCACACAGAGCTCAAAAGAATAAGGTGTTTTTTTTTTGGGGGGGGCAGGAAATGTTTAAGTGGCAGGGAAAAGAAGTGTTGTCAAGGGTGGTAGAATAGCCTTGCCCTTCCTTCTTGCGTTCGGGGACCACAACATCAGGGGGTGGGCAATCTCTCTTCAGGGGATTCCAGGAACCATTGAGTGGAGCCTGCAGTGCTGCATTGGGAGTCCCTCTGCAGCTGCAGCATGGAGCGCAGGACCTCGGTTTGGTCGCTCGTTTCCTTTATGTGCTTTGCCGTTTGCTTTTGCTGGAACTCAAGCATTTGCTGCTGCCACTTAGCTGTATTTTGCCACCACTGGTCTGTATCCCTTCTCCTTTTACTAGTTTCTGCCTCAGACTGCTCCATGTGCTGCAAGATGAGATCCTCCTTGCACCTTTTTCACTTCTGCACCCTGTCTCCCACAATGGGGATGGCAGCTGGAAAGTGAAGGTCAAAATTTAGATACGATTCACACAAAGCACTTCCCCATGGAATGAATGGGTGTCTGTCTCATTATCAGGGAAAGTTTCTTTTTGTAAACCTGCTTAAAGCTTATTAAGGCTGGCATTCAAGGTGTGCATTGCAGAACCCATCATTTACCATCATTTATCCAGAACATTTTGTTGTGGACATAGTAAGCTTTTGTCCACTTTTTAGCATAAGTGGGAGGGCTTGAAATCAGGGGAAGCCACCAGGGGAAAAACATTTTTCGACCATTCCTGGAGCAATCCTCCACAATGAGCAAGGCACACAGACTCTGGCAGCTGCATGGTAAGAAGGGATGTTGGGGAAGGGTTCCATTCCAGCCACACAGACAGCTGGGTGGAGGAGGGAATCCCTGCAAAATAAGAATAAATTCTGGAAGGGAGGGGGGTTTACCTGTCACCTGGCGGGTTGGGGGGAAAAAACTTCTCCGTGCTCATTGGAGCAGCCCTCATCATGGAACAAAGGCCCTGTAAAGGAAGACAAACCCATCTGTGCTGCAAATGCTGGTTTCTTGTAGCAGGGTCCACAGAGCCCAGCAGCCATGTAGCAAGGGGAAAGGGTTCAATTCCAGCTGCCTGGACAGCTGGGTAGGGAGTGATCCCTGTATATTAAAGAAGAAATGCCAGGGGAAAAGGGACACAAATTCAAATTTATCTGATAATGTAGATGCAACCTGACAGTTTCAGGTTATGGGTCCTTGAACTGCTCACTGAGTCTTTAAATAAGAAGTCAGCAATCCCTAGTTTTATTTACACAGGGAAAGAGGCATATTTGCTTCTGACTCATGGCAGAACACTTGTTATATTATTAAAAAACAAAAAGCTCCAGTCTCAGTATCACCATCCCCTCATCACTTTATTTTGAAGAGTTTGTTACATACTAATGTAGCTTTAAATGACCTTGTGACTATAATCATAACAGAGACAATGAATGTAGTGGAGAATTCAGTACTTTGTGCTGTGCTGTGTCTATTGAAGCAAAATATTACTTTCAATTCAGCTTTAATAATGCAGTATTTAGAGAAACAGTTTGGAGAAAAAATGGGAAATAGCATATGTATTAATCTACTTTTAACATGATTCAGTTTTGCATAATCTCAGTGTTATTTTAAAGAAAAATGTCATACTACATATGCATCCAAGCTGAAATACTGCCTGTATTTTCATTCAGTATCTTAATTATCTATATTCCTCACAGTTGATGTTATGTGCAAACAGAATAATTTTCTATGTCATCATGAACGTTTAAACATTTTCAAATAGTTGTACTTTTCATTCCAAGCAGCTTTTTTAATACATAACTAAATATCCACACCTCAGGTGCAGAAGCTCCTCAACAGGACTGATGCATTCCAACAATTTTTAAACTTCACTGAGGTGCACATAGCATAAAGCATCAACGAACATTCATTTGGAGACTTTTACACAGTCTGTTCTGCAATACTGGTATAATTCTGAAATAACTCTGCTGAAGTTAAGGCAGTATACAAGCAATGCCAAAACCTGATGAAAAGTATCACAATTCTCACCCACAACTGCAACTATATTTCATTATAACCAAAACTACACCCTTTGAATCCACTGGCTTGCCAATATGCCTTGATGAAATTTAACCTTTTGGTTTTCAGACCAGATCAACAATTCAGGTAAATCAATTTAGTTTCACTGAAGTTAAGATAATTATATAGATTAACATCATATAAGGATCTGGTGGTTTCTTGTGATAAAATCCTTTATTGCTTAACTGCTGCCTACATCTCAGTTCTGGTCTCTTTCCAAGTTATTCCCATTCCTTTCATTTCACCCCAATTTGTAACAGGAATAGGTAAAATTGATTCATACAGACTTTCCTCCAAACTTTTGAGTTGCAAAGGTAGAAGTCAGTCAAATATAAAGAAACTAAGGATACAATGAATAACATCTCTGCACAAGAAAAAAAAAATGCATAGACTACGTCTAAACTAGAGAGATTTGTCAGCAGAAGTTTTTGTTAGAAGATATCTTGCAACAAAACTTCTGCAGACCTATCTCAACCAGACCACAAGGCAGATCAAAAGAGCAATTCACTCTGTCGACAAAGAGTGGCCAAGCAGTACTAAGATATGGCTGAGAGCTAAGCTTGGTGGGGAGGGGGGAAGCAGAATGGTCTGTGGCTGGGTATCTTTGAGGACATGATTATAACTCAAAGTGATCTAGATAAACTGGAGAAATGGCATGAGGTAAGTAGGATAAAATTTAGCAAAGTACTCCATTTGGGAAGGAATGATCAGTTGCACACATAGACTAGCTCTACACCAGAGAGTTTTATCAACACAACCAGGGTTTTGCCAACAAAACCTGTGGAGTGCCTATACACAAAATGCATTTGTCAACCGTCTGTCAACAAAATTTGGCATTTCCGTTGACAGCATTCTCTCTCTCTGAGATGAAGAATAATGCCTTTGTCAACAGTTTCTGTCGACAAAAAAATGTGAATATGCGCTGAGGGGCCCTCTGTTGACAGATAGAGCTTCTGATTCACCCAGCAACCCTATTTGCTGAGCTTCCAGTTGCCCATTGTGTTGAGAGAGTGGCAGGGCAGTCTGGCCATTCTCGGTTGACAGCGTGGATTGCTCTTTAGATCTACTTGTGTGTGGACGTGATCTGCCAACAGAAGCTTTGCTGGAAGATGTATTCCAACAGTAACGTCTGTTGACAGATCACTGTAGTGTACATGAAGCCATAAAAATTAAAACTGATTGCCCGAAAGGAGTTGTGGAAAGGGATCTGGGGGTCTAAATGGATCACAAATTAAATATGAGTTAACAGTGTAAAACAGTTGCAAAAAAATCAAACATCAGTCTCGGATATATTATCAGGAGTGTCTTAAGTAAACATGGGAAGCATTTCCTCTGCCATAGCCCAAGCTAATTAGGTCTCAGCTGGAGCACTCTATCTGGTTCTGGTAACAGATAGAGTTTTTATCTGGTTCTAGGTGCCACATTTCATCAAAGATGTGGACAAATTAGAAAAAACTCCAGAAGAGAGCAATAAAAACTATTAAAGGTCTGCAAAACCTATAAGGGAAAACTGAAAAAAAAAGTGGGTTTGTTTGCTGTGGAGAGGAGAAAACTGAGAATGGACATAGCAACAGTTATCAAATACACAAATGATTACTACAAGGATGAAGGAGAAAAACTGTGTTCTTTAACCTCTGATAATAAACAAGAAGCAATGGGCTTAAATTGTAGCAAGGGCAGTTTAGGTTGAACATTAAGAGGAACTTCTGGGCTGTCTGGGTGGTTAAGAACTGGAACAAATTGCTTAGGAAGATTGTTGGAGATTTTTGTTTTAAATCAAGGTAGAAAAACACCTCTGGGGATGATCTAGATAATATTTAATACTTTCATGAGGCTACATGATATCTTGAGGTTCCTTTCAGTCCTAGTGTTGTATTATTCTAAACACAATTTTGGTTTGGAAATTTGAAATTCTATTATGGAGTGAAACAGGTTGGTCAATGTTTATATCCCTTTAAAACCAAATAAAAGACTTTGGATTAGCATTCCTTTATCAGTATGTCATCATTTTACAGACTCACAAACTGTAGCCACCAGGAAATGAAGCAAACTGAAATAGAACACTGAATCATAATGAAGATACAAGTGAAAATCCTGTAAATCAGCATTTTGTAAATTCCTATTATGATTACCTGTAGTCCTACCTTTTAACATGACAAGATATTTCAGTAATTTGAAAGTGTCATCTGAAATTATACATGGTTTTATATTTGAATTAAAAGATCTGCTCAGTTATACAAGTTTGCTGATGCTAACAAACTTTACATTCATACTCATACAATGTGATTTTATATTTTATAATGTAACTGAAAGATATTAAAGATCTTTTAAAATCGATTTAAAATAATTTTAAAAACTGTTTTAATGTTTCAAACTGTGTCCATATAACTGCAATGAAACTTTTTATTGCCATTCATAGCTCTACATAAATAGAAAAGACCAGGTGATGTCAAAGAATCTATCCTGCTCTAATTGCAGTGGCTGGCAGGCTCAGTAGATCTACTGTAATTCACCCTGAATTCATAAAACTTTGGATGGCACCCCATATTCAGGGGTTTTTTTTTTTACAAGTACAAAACACAATCAATTACTTTCAACCAGGATATCTTCTGGGTACGATTAAGTCAAATGTTTCCATGTGCATGAATATAAATTGGCTTCTTACATAACACTATCTGTAGAATTATACACCGTGGCTTCTGCATCCATCCCATAAAACTTGGAAATAACAAAAGGTCTCCAGGAGGGAAAAATAATCTGTGAGCCTGTAACTCTGTTGCAGCCATCTTGAATAAGAAACTGCTTTCTGAAACTGAATACCTTCTAAAGCACATAGGCAGGAAGACTACATTACACAGACTCTTGGATTCTAGCTATCTATATTCTCAGCTTCTCAGCTGTGTATTAAAAATACGGACTCAGTGCACAGCTCTGACCTCTCCCGTAACCATTAGCATGCCCCCCTCTCTTTGGAACCCTGTACATGTCAGGCATTACCTGTGCAGAATCAACTATATTGACCCATTGTAAAGATGTGGATATTTTTCTGAAAACCCTAATATGCAGGCTGTATGTTGAAGCAGGATGTTCTTTGTAATGTTGTGATTGCACAACAATCTCAGAGCAGCATTTAGATCTGTCTGACTCTTCAGTTACAGCTTAATGAAACATTCATTATGAGAATTTATTTTCCCAGATATTGTGAGTCATAGGCACACATTTAAATTTATTTTTGCTCCTTAAAACAGTTAAATTAAATTGCTGAAATCATTCAGTTAAATTCATCCTTGATATCTTTTGATAAACAGTGGTAGTTTAATTAGTCTGCTAACTAATCGCAGAATTTTTTGACACTGGCTTTCAGGTGAAAAAGAATTCAGTATTTGAGCTCTCTCATAGATTTCCCTTTTGTTGGTTCTCCTGGAGAAAGCTTCAGAGAGTTGGGCATGCAACATATGAAGTATATGGAACTGTGGGGTAAATGCTTTTTGATTCTCCTCCATAAAGGAGAGGCACACCGTTATTATTCCATAGCACTCATGTTGTCAGCTGCACAGGAAGGGAATCCTCCACCAGGGAAGGTCAGACTACAATATTCCCTCTTGTCTCCCCTCAGCATTTTGCCATGAAGAGCAACTAAAATTTATTGTGAAGGCTCCATAGCCCTTGTGATGGCAGGTACCGAACCAAGGAAGGCCAGGGCAGCCCCCGGAGTAGATTTAGATGGTTAACTCTGTATTTTCCCATAAAAAAAGAGGGTGAACACATCAGGAAGGAGAACTGATCAAAGAAGTCTTTGTTTGCATTACATTCAATTTGTTTTCTGTGGTTGCAAACTATTTTGAGGTGTATTACAAATTTTACATCTTCTGCAGGGGATTTTTTTTTCCAGGGAAGGAAAAGAATAAAAAAATAAAAAAAGTACACAATGGAAGTAAGTGAGTACTGTAATAATATTATGAACCAAAGAAAAAGAACTAGGGGACAAAGTGTTGGGCCTTTACTCTCTAAAATATTCAGGCTTTACTAAGAAAAATCCTCACATTGACAGGGTAAGAATAAGTAAAAACTGAGATCCCTTTCCATTTTCCACAGGTTAAAGAGAAAAAAAGGATAAAGAGCTAGAAAAGATTCATAAAGTGAAGCTTAGATGTCCCCCAGCAATGTTTTGGGTTTTCCCACGGGGAAAGTGCTTTGCAGGTCTTGGAAGTCTCTGAGACTCATCCCCAGTGTTTGTCCCCCTGCACCACTGCTTACAGATGCTGGCAGGTCTTCCTGTGGGCTGTATGCAATTGGACCTGTCAAACAGACCCACAGTGAATTAATGCTTTGTGCATAGGTATTTCCTCAGAAAAATGTGGCAAGTCTGGATGATCAGAGGGCAAATATCCAACCACTTACATTGTCTCTTTCTGCTCCCATCGCTGCATTTAAACTTCTATAGAGCTCTGGAAGAGGAATGCCTATGAGGCACAGGGAATGAAAACATGGTATGGAGAGAGAATTCTGGAGGTGTTCTGACAGGGAGCATTCTCCTGAGGTTGTACTTGAAGGTGGTGCTCCAGTCCTGAGCAAGGATTTCTGGATTGGGTCCATCATTTCTGAAGTATTTGACATTTTTGCTGTACCAAATACTTGTGTCCTTTAGTGCCCTTAAGATAAAATGCTTTTGAGCCTATTAAGGAGTATTTAACACTTTAAAATGGCTTTCTTTCTTTTGGAAAAAAAATTGCCATAATCTAGGTAACATCCAGTGTTAGGGCATTGAATACTCAGTTCCTTTAACAGCCCTAATAGGCTGTCTCAGAAATAGAACAGAAGTATTTTGTTTCAGCAATGGTAAAGTTTAATGCAAAATATGCAATCTACATTTTTTTTTTTACTTCATGCCATCCTATTGTTCCTAGTTTTGACCTCCGACCCCCACCAAGTAAACCCTCTCCACTCTGGAGTCAAAATGAGGGTAGTCTACCAAGGGTAAGTTAAAGGTCATGTGGAGGTGGCACAAGAATTTTCCCTCTGATGTGCAAGTGCCAGGGATAATCAAACCAGCTTCAACCTGTTACACACAAGAAGATAAGCTACAATAGAAAGTATCACAGGGATTTATCTCATCTCTTTAACAAAACAGAAATAATAGACACAGGACATCCTGAGGTCCCTTCTTGGCCACCACAATCTCATCGGCCCTTCATTAAATATGTACTCAGAAATAATTTCAATACAGTTATTGTGTGCCTAGGTGAACAACAAATCTGAATACAAGGAACTTAGGAAGACTCACAGTTGCTGAAACAAATTTTGAAACCCTCTCTTTACTCTGCGTTATAGTCAAGCGTTTGCTTCTGCCAGCATGTCCATGGATACAATGCTTAGCAATGACAATAACAAATGGTATGTGTAGAAGTCAGAGTGGCAGCAGTGGTGGTAGTGATGCGGGAACTTAATAAAGTGAAAGGATAACATTTCTAAGGTGCTGTAGCTACAGGGATGTTTGTGTGTGATTAAGCTTCCTGGTCCATGATTAGGGTAAATAATTACAATGGATTACAATACAGTAGATACTCATTTTCTTTGTTAGGATTAAGTGGATATATTCAATCTATGAGAAGAGCCAATTTTAATGTTAACTTGCTTATTTATTTGTATCTTTATTATACCGCATTCAATTTTCTTGTGGGAACTGAAAATTAAACAAAAAAATCACCTATAAACAGATATATCAACTACCCCATTATCAAATCCAACAAAAAGGCAGGAACATATATTAAAATTCTCCAGAAAATCCCTGTTGTCTTACACTGTCTTTTCTCGTTGCCTGTATCCTTTTGAGGAAAAAAGTACAGTTTGGACTTTTAATTACATTTTGAATACTAACAAACTGAAACTGTTCTGCATTTAGTAATTTAAACTTCCTGGATGCTTCAGTCATGAAAAGATACCCAAAGATTGCATTAGATCAGAAGTGGGCTCAAAATAAAATGTGAGTGAAGAGGAGGTTAAAGAAAAGCTCATAAAAAAACTAACGTAGGAAATTATTGTAAGGTAGAGGAAAATACAATTTCAGAAAAAATGGTCCAAAGCTATCCTAATGTTTTCACTTAATTCAATAAATAGATGGACAAAGTATAAATGCAAAGATAATAGTCATAAAATTGGAACACCTAAGCTTCATGATTATCTTGGGCAATGGTGGCTTGAAATCCAATGGCTGTTTCCAGAAGATAAACATCCTTCACTCCTGCAACCCTAAACTTGAAATGTTTTTGAACTGTGAAAGTTGCTTCCAGTTCAGATAAGAAGTGGTCCTCTGCAAGTAACCATTTAATCCTAGATTAGCCATCAGCCAGCCATTTAGTAAGGTTACCCTCGTTCAGGATATATATAGCAATCAGATGCAGTGGAATGGGACTTGGACACATGTTTTTCCTTCTCTTACAGATTTCAAATATTTTCCAAGGGTATATACCATAGTCATGGTCCTGAAGACTGGAGAAAACATTCTAATAGTGCTTATCTTTAGTGCTTATCATAATTGGTTTCAAAAGGACTAGTCATTTCCAGCCATGGATTTTATTTTGATATTTCCAAGCTAGTCCTTCCCCAGCCAAACCATACTCTCAATGAGGCTTTACTCTCCATTAGGATGTTAAGACAAGCATATGGGGAGAGGGGTCTCCCTCAAAAGTTTAAGTGAAGCTTGTTCAGATGATCTGCGACACTGTCAACCCTCCATTCCCCAACTCCTCCATTTTTTTTCCCCTTTTACTCATCCATGCACGTCATTCATGACTATCAAGATTTAAGAGCATTTTAAAGAATTAAAACACCATGGAATATATGTGAGTCCTATGACAAAGAGACAACCTTACCTGTAGCAAGCAGGACTCAGCAGCACTTGCAATAGTATCTTGGAAAATAATACATGCAGTCTTAGTTCTGATGCTTGCCGTCCTTTGGAATTATAGCGTTACTTCTCATTTTACACAAATGTAAATGAGGAAAAATATCTGTCAAATAAACAAACAAGCTACAAAGCAAAAATATCTAGGCAGTGCTCACTCTCTCTCCCTTCAGGTAGCTGCATGTAACACCAAGTAAAACAACAAGGAAGGCTTGGCTACACACACTGTCTTTTTTATGGTGATAGTGCCAAGCAATTTAATGTGTCTGTCAGGTGACTGTCAGCCAAAGGAAGATAGATACCCGGGGGACTTGAGTCTTAAAGCTTTTATTTAGAAGGCAAACTTCTGCTGAAGTGTGGGAACAAAATCAGCAAGGGGAGAAAAGTGGTTAACAACAAATCATGTTGGCAAGTCATTTTTCTGCTGTGCTAATCACGCAGCTGGATGATTTGCCCACATCCCTCTTTTATACAAGGTAAGAGATCTTATTGGTAGACAACTCTGAAACACCAAAGTTAAAAGCATCTTGATTATTGCCAAATCAGTGCACATTATTCTGGAATTAGCTTCCCTCTAATATTGTCACACTGTTCATTATATTTGCAATTTATGTAATGATTGATCTTGTCAGTTTTTTTAAGATTTGTAATAGATGTTGCTAGTGTAGAGTTGAGTCTCAGTGCTGATTGTAAATTGTTCCAAAGTGGAGGTGACAAAATCCTATTTGTACACATTAACATATATATGTTTAAAATGATGAATAATTGGATAGTCTTCTCCATTCTGTTCCATTTGGTTGAACTACTACACTCTTGGCAGTATATGTCTTGGGATGTGGCCATTGCATCTTACATGGAAAATGCCTGATGTATACCACAGGTGAAAACACACTGGCTGCAGCTACACTACAGTGATCTTTCAAAAATGATCTTGAAGTTCTTCTTTTGAAAGAGCATGTCCACAAACAAAAAAGAAGATAGAGAAATTGATCTGCTCTTTCAATAGAGATTGTCCATATAGCCCCCACTTTTTCAAAAGGAGCCAGGGACTGAAAAATCCATCGCCATAAGAATTGATCTTTTGAAAGAAAGGGCCCATAGAGTCGCTATATTTTTTTTTGAAAGAAGCTTTCAAAAGGATGTGCTCTTCCTGATCCAAGAGTGGAAGAAGGCTTCCAGAATGTCATGGCTCCTACCCCACTCTAGCAAGATAAATGCAGAAGTGGGGACCAGCAAAAGTACCTCCAAAACCTTATCTACCAGGTTTTGGTATAAACTTCCCCCAAAAATCCTAAAAATCTTAGATTTTGGGGATAAAATTCACTGCCACCACCCAAGTAAGTAATAAGGAAACCAGGGAGAGACTACTTGGGAAATCTCAGCCCCAAAAGTAAAAACCAGGACACAAATATTAACCAATAACAGGTTAATAAAAAGAAAAAGCGAGAACTTTTATTATTACAGCTACATTCATGTTGCAAGCCTCATGACTAGATGGAAGAGTCACAAAGTAAAACACATGGGGAGTCTCCACCATGGGCCTAGAACTTAGTTACAAGGAGAGTAAAAGAACATTTCTAAAAAGTGCACAGACATCAGATCCCACTTCCCAAACCATAAAACAATAAAGCCTAACGGATCTATCTAAACTTTACCCTACTTACGGAAGATTGGAGGGCCTGTTCTTGAAGGGAGATATTCTTTGTCTCTCTCCCTCATGGCTGGAAAGAAGAAGAAGGAACAGAGAACAGAAGAGGGAGGAGCCAAAATTCAATTTTTACCTACATTCCTATAGGCCAACCCCACCTGGCTAAGGAGGTTAACCCTTTTACTCCCAGGCTGCTGACTAACCCTCATGATCATGACACAGGAGAAGAGAAGAAGAGCTGCATTCTTTTGATTTTGAGTTGCAAGAGCACATTTTGTGTGTGGATGTGCCACGTGTTGTTTTGAAAAAGGACCTGATTTTCTGAAAGAACTTGCCAGTGTATACATGGCCATTATGTGGTGCCAGAACCATTATGTAGTTGTCCAGAGTAACTGGGTTTGTTTGGTTTTTTGTTTTAAATTTAAAAAGGGAGCAAATGACTTGAAGGGCGTTATGGAGATGATCATGCAATAGAGATTAATTGAATGATGTTGAAAGCATCTGTTTTGATCCCATGCACACTTATGAATGTGCTTAGCTTTCAGCATGTGAGTAGCACTGCTGATATACATATCACTGTGAGTATTGAAATGGGAGTGAGGACACATACTAGTCACTGATACACTTTAATATTAAAATGTGGATGTTGTCTAATATATTCATCTTTTTTGTTTTTAAATTAGCAGTGCTACTTACATGCTCAAAGTTAAGCACGTTCATAAGTGTTCATGGGATCAAGTCAGATACTTTCAACGTCATTTAATTAACCTCTCTTGCATGACCCTCTCCCTACCACCCTTCAAGTCATTTGCTCCCCTTGATTTAATTTAATATTTATGTAATTTATATATAATTATAATATATACTAAGTATATATTATATTATTAAATTACATTGAGGGCAGCAAATGACTTGAAGTGTGATAGGGAGAGGATCATGCAAGAGAGATTAATTAAATGATGTTGAAAGTATCTAATTGATAGATCTATATCTATCTCTATCACTGTGAATGTTGTAATATATATGTATATATTAATAAGATTATATATATATTGAATATATATATATATATTAATACCAAAAAGAATAAGAATTTATGGATTGTATTATATTATATTGTATTACATCTTTAAAACCAGGGTTAAAATTTCTCAGAGGGCATAGGTAGTAATAGCTCTAAAACCTTTAACAACTGAAACAAAAGGGAAAGGCAAAATAGCAATCTGAATTTCATGTTTTAAGGTTTGATTATTTGTGAATGCCCATGGTTACAACAATGCTGATTGGAATCAATGAAAACCTGAGGCTTATGGCTTAAAATGATATCTGGAATCCGTTTACCTCCATAATGTCCATAAGGACTTGTGATTCAGACAAAAAGAAAAGAAAAAAAAAGAGCTGGTCATTTTCAGACTTATTTCATTTTTCCAAGTATTTTGAATGGGGTATTCTGTGGTAAATGCATGTAGATTAAAAACCATGCTGGAGTCCCCATGAAAGAAGTAATTGCAGTAATCTAATCTAATGTTATCAGTTCAAGTAGCTCGCTCATTATCTTTGTGTATAATATCCTAGCTCCCTAAAGGATAAGTCACTCCTCTCTTAAACCAAAGTCTCTGGGCTTGAATACCATCTGGCATCATTGATTTATAAAATTCTATATTACGTGTAATGCAGAAGGCCAGACTAGATGATGGTAATTTCCCTTCTGTCTCTCAAATCTGTGGATGCACCTCAAATGCCTGTTCAGTGGA
Source organism: Carettochelys insculpta (assembly GCF_033958435.1). NCBI lineage: Eukaryota > Metazoa > Chordata > Testudines > Carettochelyidae > Carettochelys > Carettochelys insculpta. The sequence continues at coordinate 93,572,553 of NC_134137.1, read as the reverse complement.
ATGCAATTGCCCTTAAAATAATGCTTAATATACTAAGATTTATAGGCCCCAATTTAAACACTAATGTTAGAGAAAGATGGTTCTTTTCTCAATTTTACATATTATGATTATTAGTTGTTAGTATCTTGAAATTTAAGCCAAATGTATTGTGTATAACCACAACGTGCACTCTAATGAATACCACTGGACCTCCGTTACACTTCTGGATAGGTGATACAGGTTGAACCTTTCTTTTCTGGTACTCTGTAGTCCACCAATATGCATGGTCCAGCATGATTTTAGTTAGTCAGACAACCACGTATCATTGACATGGTCAAGTTTTCCGCAGTTCCATAGAGTTTGTTTTAGTCAGCAGTCCGGGCTTCCAGTGGTCTGTGTTGTTATTTAGCTCCAATTTACCCCTAAATGTCTCCTAAGAGTCTAGTAAGCAGAGGAAGCATTGGTAATGTTATTAGATAATATTTACCTCCTTTGGTTTGGTAAACTTTCTGGTCAGCCCTCGGCACGTCACTGGGCAAGTTCAGCACTGAGCAACCTGTAGCAATAAAGTGCATTACCTCTATCCTAGTGTTTGTGTGTAAATAATTCACTGTCATTTCCCAAATATTATTAAGTTATTAGGCATTAAAATAATATGTTAATTTATAGAAGGTCCATTTTCATAACTGAAAAGCGTCAGAGTGGGGTGCAAAAAAACAAATAAAATCACTTTTAGTTTTCACTTTTCTGTTACCTGTATGCGGAAGCACATGGTCTCCATGTGTACATATCCCTGAACATTGTAATTAATCTTTTAGTTTATATATTAAACTAGGATTTTGTAGATATTGTTACCAAACTATTAACATGAAATAATTAAATAAAAATTGTTAATATGTGAGAAGAGCAGAACCTGAAATTATGCTCAGCAATGTTAAAGAACTTGCTTAGAATAGAACTGGGAATGGATTGTCTGTAGAGGTTTTGACCACATATTCAAATTAGATCTTGAGGACAGAGTACTGAGACGTTACTGAGCATCTTCAAACTGACATTTAAAGTGTGAGGAAATCAGAAAAAAAACTGAAAACTTCACTGAAACTAGGGGTTGTGCAGGAGTCAAAACATAAAGATGTTTGCTAAAAAATGGAAAAAAAAAAATTCTGAAATGCTTCCATGATGACTGTTGGGACTTGTAGTTTAGATGCCCAGGCCTCCTCTTCTTTTGTATAAGTTGGGCTCCCAGGATTACTTCTTTTATGACGAGCCACCATCTGCCTTGTTTTGAAGCCACCATCGTGAATCATAGGTATCCCTGACCATAATGCCTCCATGGGATATGTAGTTCAGTGGCAGACCTAGTCTGTCAGTGATAATAAGTGTCTCTCATCCTCAAACTATAATGCCCGCAAGGCCCAACAGCTGCATTTCTGCATCTTAAATATTCAAATTTTGGACTTTTTTTTGGTTATCAGCAAAATATTAAACATTTCAAATGGTTTGAGTTTTCAGTGAAAATTGCTTTTTCCGTTGAAAACAGGCATAACAGATAATACAAGCCCTCAATTTACCATCAAAAAGAGCTTTGACTGAAACTTTTCAACCAGTCTGATGAATAATTAATGACAATTCAAAGGTCTGCCGTGCTTCACAGGACTGAGACCTGAGTGAGGACTTTTGAGGACAGGGACCTGCTTTCATTCCCAATAAAGGCAGTGGCTAACGTCTTGCTGACAACAGTGAGAACTTTAGCCCTTAGAAGATCAAATGTACTGGGATAAAAGTACCATACTCACACTGTTAGAAATAATAATAATTAAAAACCTAAGAATTGCTCTTTCCAGGGCATTTGTTGAACGATTCAAAACCAAGTAATCAGATGAAGCGAGGCTGAATGAAAGTAATCAGTATCAGGGAAAATATTCTACTGCCAATATAATAATAAATCTACTGCTAATGTTTAGCAAGTTACTGATCTCCTGAATAAACTGCCTAAGATGTAAATTGTCAGTGTCAATAGAAGAGCTCTAATCAATCAGGAAGACAAATAATCATTGACTGAGAGAGTTCATATTATCACTGATAAATAAACAAGCAAACAACTTATGTTTGAGGCAAAATATAGCTTTAAGGAGTCTGGTTTATGTTGAGATATATTAAAAACTTGACATTATCAGTCTTCATAATGTAAAATTTTAAAAACTGTTCAGTTTGGTTTTGCAAGAATTTTACATGTCATGCTTCAAACAAATAATCACCATTTCTGTATTGTGTAAACCTGCTCCAGCAGAAGCTAATGGGAATTTTGCCATTTACTTCAGAGCCAGCAGGACTGAGCCCATAAACAGGGCTGAATTTGGACAAAAGGCAGAGAGGTTATGTTTGAAGAAGTGCAAAACTACACCCTATCCCTTCAGAAAGAACACCTCAAAAAGCAGTATTTCAGTGAGGCATGATGCCCTGCCAACTCGCAGCAGGTAGTTACCTGATGTCCAGTAACTAGGTATCAGTTACTGGATACATAGTTGGAGACTCCCAGGGTACGTCTACAGTAGCAAGTACATTCGAAATTCAGACCAGAAGACCGAGTACTTTCGAAAGAATCCACGGAGCACCTACACTGACACGGCACTCTTTCAAAATTAACATCTGCAATATTGTGTCCAGTTTTGGGCCCCCCACTATAAAAAGGATGCAGATTTGCTGGAGCACAAGGTTCAGCGAAGTGCAACAAAAATTATGAAGGGGCGGGAGCACAAGACCTATGAGGACAGGTTGAGGGATTTGGGCTTGTTTAGTTTACAGAAGAGAAGACTTAGGGGTCATTTAATAGCAGCCTTCAACTTTCTGAAGGGGAGCTCTAAAAAGGAGGGTGAGAAACTGTTCTCAGTGGTGTCAAATGGCAGAACAAGGAGTAATGGTCTGAAGTTGAAGAGGGAGAGGTGTAGGTTAGATATTAGGGAAAACTACTTCTCCAGGAGGGTGGTGAAGCATTGGAATGTGTTGCCTAGACAGGTGGTGTATTCTCCATCCCTAGAGGTTTTTAACTCCCAGCTGGACAAGGTCCTGGCTGGGATAACTTAGTGGGGGTTGATCCTGATTGAAGCAGGGGGATGGACTAGATGACCTCCTGAGGTCCCTTCCAGCCCTGTGATTCTGTGATTTGAAGGGATTCCCCTGTTCTTTTGAGGTCGGGCCTCCGCTTCTGGGGTGAGAAAAGCACCCTCCTTTGAAAGATTATTACAAAAGAGAGCAAGTGTGGACGCTCCACAGACCGCTCCTTCGAAAGAGTGGGTCCTCCATGAGCACAATCAGCTGGCAGGCAGTGGCACTGTTTTGAGCACAAGTGGAGCTCTATGGCTGCAGCATCTGGCTGTGTCTCAGCCTGTTGCCAACTGTGACGCCCCAGGGGAAGCCTCACCACCTCTGGCACCGTGGCCTGCAGATGGGACTCCCACCCATCCCAGTGGCCATCCAGGGACCTGGAGGAGTCCTCCTGGGAGGGCAGCCAGCTCCCCAGGTGCCAGGCCCTCTCCTGGACTGATGCTGTTCTGCAGGACTTCCTTGTCCTGTGGCAAGATGAGGATGTCTCGCAGCAGACGGGGGATCCAGTACCGGAATGCAGCTGCGTTCGAGAGCCTGGCCAAGGGCCACCTGGACCCTGGACCAGGTGAGGTTGAAGGTCAGGGAGATCTGGAAGGGCTACTGCTGGGCTTGGGACATGGCTGGGCAGTCAGGGGCAACACCCACCAGCTGCCCCTATTTTAAAGAACTCAACAGCCTCCTTGGGCCCAAGGAGGCGGGACCCCCCAGCCATGTATCTGGACACTGCCAACCCCCTGAACTGAGCCAGAGAAGATGGGGACTGAAGGGGAGGATTGCCCCAGACCACCAGTCACCCATAGGTGACCCCACTGATCCAGGCCAGCAGCGATGATGAAGGCTCGAGTGAGGGGGCCCTCGTCATCGATGTCCTGTCTGGCCCATCCAGCCTGGCCCCCTCTGACCACACCTCGCCCAAGTTCCTGGAGGGACCCACAGGTATGTACCATGCATGTCTGTGGCCATGGGGCTGGGGGAGGGGGCATGCAGTCACTCGCAGGGTAGCCACAGCCCACCTAGAGGGTCATCAGCCCCAGGACACAGGCGGGACAGATGGCTCCGCCACCCCAGCCCAAGAGGGCTGACGTGTGGCACCCAGCACCATGCAGGCTGGACAGCACCATGGGCCTCCAGGCTGCGGAGGGATGGAGGGTGGCTGAGGAGAGATAATGCTTCTACAACCCAGAGGGGGCACCCTGGATGTGGTCCACACAGAGCCCCCGGGATGGGGTGGGAGGGACATGGGGGGTTCAAGGGATCCCTCACTGGGACTAATGGCCCATTCCTCTCCTCTTATGGCTCCACAGCTCTAGCAGCCGGCAGCCAGACCAGCCCCATGATGGCCCCAGGGAGCCCAGGGACTGAGGGCGAAGGGGAGTGGCCCAGGCTTCAGACCAGGACAGTGTGGGGCTGCCACTGGTCCCTCCACCAGTGCCACCAGGCTGGGAAGGAGGAGGCATGGGACACGGCCCACACGGCCACCCTGAGGGAGCTGACGGGTGTCGTGTGGGAGTGGCTTGCCATGGAGCAGCAGGCATGGGACTAGGTGGCATCCAACCTAGATGCCCTCACCCAGGCTGTGGTCGGCCACTTGCCCCTGCTGCCATTCCATCATCTCCTGTCACTCCCCTACTGTCCTCCATGCCCCCATCACCCATGCATGCCCGTCTCCATCCCTGCCCCTGTCCCCGGGGTGCCTGCCCATCTCCCGACAGTGCTCCTTGCCAGGCTGCACCCCCCCACATGCAGTCTAGGTGTGAGCTGGGCACGGCTTACCTCGATGAGAATGGCCCCAATGGTGGCTTTGCCCACCCTGAACAGGTGGCTGATGGATCAGTAACTGTCTGGGGTGGCCAGCATCCTTTTGTGCAGCGGAAGAGCCAGCCTTAGATTTGTGTCCCAGTGCTGGAGGACTGGGGCGAGCCAGTGGCACAGCTCCAGGAATTTCTCTTTGGTCATCCTGAAGTTCTGTAGCCACCAGTTGTCACCCCAGTCCTCCAGCACCACCTGGTGACACCAGTCGCTGCTTGTGGGGAAGCTCCACAGGTGGCAGATGACCTGGGGGCTGGCTGGGGATGTTGTGTCCTGAGGATGGCATCCAGGAGGGTGGACCTTGTGGTGGCCACCTGGAGTCGCTGCAGCACAGTGGCCAGGACTGTGACCAGTGTGCTGGCCATGGCTGCAATGGCGGGGGGTGCTGCTCAGGGTCCATGGGGGCCCGGGGTGCATGCTCCAATCTCTCTGTCTCTCTCTCTTGCTCTCTTTCTGCCCGGGGACATGGTTGCTGGCCCTCGGCATGTGCAGGCTGAGGCACAGGATGTGGGGTGCTTCAAGGGGATGGCAGGCAGTGGTCCTGGAAGGGCTCGTCCACAATGCGACCCTGCCCATCTTTCAAAAGAGCACCCTGGTATGTGTGGGTGCTCTCTTTCAAAATTGTGCTGGAGGTATTTCGAAAGAACGGACCAAACCTTCGGTCCTCACTGGTGTGTGTGGACACTCTGTTTCGAAAGGCCATCTTTCCATATTCTTTTTTGACAGATGTTCTTTTGAAACAGAACTGTAGTGTGGATGTAGCCCCAAGGAATAAGGCAAACACACATAGTATAATCAGAATTATCACATTAAAGAGGAAGTGAGCATGAAATGGATGTTGGTGGAAAATTTTAAGGAAGATGGGGTTTCTGGAAGGCATATTTCCTTCCAGGAGATCCCCTGGGGGCCGCACTTCTACATGTTATTTTTGGAGTCTGGAAGAGCTTCTTTTAGACTCCAAATCATGTGACTGTATGCTAATGAGGTGCTGGAAATTTACATCCATGCCTTATTAGCATTTTCTACACCTTTTGTTAGAATGCCACTTTTGGAGCAAGTGGAATGTATAGAAACGGCCTTTGAGTGACCAGTTTTAACCCTATATTTAACCCAGTGCATTTTCTTAATATATTTACTGAGGATTTCTTCTCCTAATTTACTTATCTGGGCATAAGCTTTCATGGCCAAAAACTCATTTTGTCAAGGGGTGCATGGAGTGGAAATTACAGCTGTTTAATTTCCACTCCATGAGTCTGACAAAGTGGGTTTTTGCCCATGAAAGCTTATGACCAAATAAATCTGTCATCTTTTAAAATGCCACAGGACTCCTTTTTTTTTTGTTTCAGATACAGATTAACATGGATACACCTCTGTAGCCAGACAAAGTCTCCCCTTTACAAGGCAGCTTGCTCGCTGCCCCCCCCACCCCACCTTAGGAGCATTACTGCTGTTCAGGCAAATTGGTTTGCTTCCAAATTCTCCTAAGTAGCCCAAACTACTGTCTGGCTTGCCCTGTCTGCCAAGCCCACGACGTGGGCAAACCTGTAAAGACAGTTCTGGCAACCAGATCTCTGCCCTTAGGACTGTTCCTGCAGTTATAAATGAGCTTCATTCAGCTACCCAAATGTAAATCTTTTAAAATGTGCTGGTTATTGTTTGTTTGTTCTCGGGATGGGTACAGGAATGTCCATGCTGGAAAGTTAATACCGCACAGAACTCCACCTTAATTAAGGAATCCCTATGGAAGGTGGGAATGCCTAGAGAGTACCTCCATGCCACCGAGCAACCCCTAAGTATAGGACATGCGTCAGCCCAGCAAAAGAATAACACCCCGGCTGCACAGCTAAATAACCTGGCAGATGCAGCAGCCCAGATCTCTGCCACCCAAGTAGATTGTGAACGTTTGTACCTATGACTGCATGAGACTCTGGGGCACACAGGGAGTGATGAGCTGGTGCGGCAAGCACATATCAGGGGGTGGCCTATCACCCACCAACAGGCCAGAGACCTGTTGCAAGCCTGTACTATCTGTGCTAAAACCTGAAAACACACAGCTGAAGAACAGCGATTTGCCAGACTAAGAGATGGGAAAACACTATGGGCAACCTGGCAGGTTGATTACATTGGCCCACTTCCTATGACCAGGCAAAGGTGTAAGTACCTCTTGACTGGAATGGAAGTTGTTTCAGAAATTGGTTTTGCACACCCTGCCCCATTGGCAACAGGACTGTCCACAATTATGGGACTAAACCGCTTAACAGCAATTGTCCCAGCACCCCATGAAATCCAGTCTGACAACAGCTCACGCTTTAAAAACAAAGTAGTACAAGAGTGGGCTGTTAAGCGTGGAATTCAATGGACTTACCACCGCCTTTGCCGACCCCCCGTCCAACAGCATAGTCGAGTGCCGGAATGGGCTGTTAAAAAGCCACTTGAAGCCCACGGATGGCACTTGGAAAAACAGGCTGAATAAGGTGGTGCAGCAACTAAACAACGAGCAAACCCCTACGGGCAGTCCAATCAGCAGAGGATTCTTCCCTACAGAGAAAAATTCCTCAAACTTCGGTTGCGCCACTCAACGACTCCAAATCTAATCCTGGAGATACTGTTGTAATTAAACACCCTAGCCTGGGAACACAGACTCATGTACTGAACTCATACAAAGGTGGGGGGTGTAGACTGTTTTAGACTCTAAAAGGGAACCAATAACCATTACCAAGGCTTGGATCACATCCAAGACCGGCTGACCTTGTGTTTTCTCTCCAGAAAAGAAGGAACCACCTGGAATACACATCTCCCTGGGAGGAAGCAAGGCAATGGCCACCTGTAACATCAGTACACACCAAAGAACTCTAATGTACATAATATATGCATGCTGCTAGATGCCATATTAATATTAATAGACTCTTAGTAATTGCTATAGGCCTAGTTGTGTTGTAGCTACCTTCAACCCAGATGACAGCATGGCACCTCAACTCCTCGTCATCTTCCTGACTACCTCGCTGACCTCTGCCACACCTAAGCATCCCCTCAGAAATGCCATCCAGCCCATCGTCTCCACCGCTGGTGCCACGGATTGCTGGATGTGTACCCTGCTGAACTCCTCTACCACATTGGGAATTAAGTTTGTCCCTCTGAACCTGAATGATTGGTGGGAAGTTCTGGTTCTGGTTTTGTTATTGTACCCTGTAACGGGATGAGGCTTGCTGGGATTTGAGTCCCTGACAACCTTGTCGTTCCGTGTGCTGGGAGGGTGGAACTGAATGTCTTGCTTATAATTCCTCGGAGTGGAAGCCATCGCGTGCGAGGAAGCTCCAAGGTTAAGCTGGGCCCTTCTGTCCCGTCCTCCCAGCCAAGCTGGTGTGGGTAGAAGTAACTGGTTTGAACTTTCTGGATTAGACCATAATTCCCATCTGCCTTCCTGTCTAATTGTTCTCTGTCTGAGTGTCAGCAAGGGATGGGTGGGTCTCAAAGTATGTAGTCCTGGCCCAACAAGGAGGAGTTTGTGCTGTAATTAACCAATCTTGCCACTTTTAGGTAAACACTCAGAACCGATTAAACAGGATGTATCTGCCATCAAAGATGCAGTTAAAATCTTACATGCTGTAACTATCTCATGGTTAAAATGGTTAGCTCAACAATTAGAATTTTCTCTTACTCCATTCCTGCATTCTATTGTAACCACTATTTTGATTGTTCTTATCATAGTAGTTGTGTTTTGTATAACACTGTGCATCGTTAGGAGACTGACTGATGTCGCTATCTCCTCCACGCAAATCCTATACACGGAGCTGACAAGTGATCCTAGCCAGTTCCGCGACTCCCCACATACTGATCGGATCATTGGGCACTTTTAGACTTCCCCCAAGGAGGGCAAAAGGTGCTGGCATCACCACCACCTTGCGTTCTGGGATGTAGTGTGGTGCATCAGGGGTTGGAATGTAGCCAGACAAAGTCTCCCCCTTACAAGCCAGCTTGCTCGCTGCCCCCCCCGCACCTTAGGAGTATACAGGGCACGGAAATGACTGCTGACAGCACAGTCTTTGATGCCCTCATTGAGGCCCAGATATGCTAGCTTATCGTGACCCTGAGAAGCAGAAAGTACAGCTAGAAGGCTAACAGGTCAGACTGTCAACATGAGGGGGGGGACCCTCAGAAATCACCCCAGCTGGCATTGATCAATATGATGCACACACACAATCACCCAGAAGGGGACGTGCCCCGCCCGCACAAAAGAATGTCCTGTACTCCTAAATTGCTTATCTCTTGTCTTACAAGTGCAAACTAAGTAGAAATGCCCTTGTAACAAACTGGAGTCACAAAGACAGACCAGTATGATCTGGCACCATAGATAAGAAAGAGAATACATAACCCAAAAGGGGTATAAAAGATGGGTCCAGCAGAACTCTAAGTTTGAGTGCATTCCACCAACTTCCTGCTGGTCGGGTCAGGTGATTGCCTCCCGAGGTCCACTACTGGGGACGCCCAACCTCGTATTCGTCTTTCCGCGGAATTGAGTGACCGATCCGGCTTGGCTACGCTGGTATCGAGAGACGCAGAGAGGGTAAGATACACCCATGCTAGGTCTCTGACTTTTTTTGTGCACAGCTAAAGAATTAGAGCTCTGTAACTAGATGTCATTGTGCCAAGATATCATTGTGTTAGATGATAACAGATATCTTTGTATTGGATTGTAACGTAACTTGTTAACACCTGTACTTTGATAGCATATAAGAAGTAAACAATAACCTTTTGTAACCGCACGCTTATAACTGTAGCTTAAATAAACTTGTAACTAGTTAAGCTCTGAGCCTAACTATTTTGTTAACCCTTTTGTCACTGCAACACAGCCGGCACAACAAAAGAACTTTAACCATTTGGTTACCACAGCCTGGCCGTGGGTGAGTGTGCTAGGAGCTTCCTGCTCTAACAGTAAAAAACTGGCTTGTTTAGGACCCAGGGGAGTACCTCACCGCACATTACCTGGCCACCGGCTAACAACCTCGGAGACTTCACCTAATTTAATGCTTCTCCCTTCCTATTCTACTATTTCTCATAGTACCTAATGTTATGTGCTCTTGATTAAGTTTCCTATCACCTCAGATAATGTTTGGGTAGTGTGAGGCTTGTCTAATTCTGTCCCTAGTATGGGTGTTTTTCACTAGTCAATGTAGGCGCAGAGCACAGAAATGAATATCTATCTCTAATTCCGCTACTTTGTAGCACGGGCATTCCTCAGTTTGACAGAACACAAATATTAAAAATCCTCTTGTTAAAAAGCACCATAGAAGTTGGTATTTATTATGTATAGTATATTAATATTATTACTTATCAAAAGTGGCTTTGAAAGTTAGGGTTCAATGACAAAGCTTTTTCATTTCGAAACTTTTCAAGGTTAATCAAGCTGTCAGAAAAAAAAATTGCAAATACACGTGCCCACACTGAATGTTACAAAATGTGCAATCACAGCAAGAAAAGGAATATGTTTTCCACTTGGTTGCAGTGCTTTTATTGAGAGAGCTCTAAAGTAAAATGGTCTGTAACTTAGATGCAGTAAGAAGTCTTTTATAAAAAATAGATACAGACTCCTCATGGCATGTTGTTAATATTTTTTTTTTCAAAATATTGCTTTGTAAGGACATAAGCTAGGGATGAAATCAGAAGAAATAGTGTCATAAAACAGAGCAAGGAAACATGAATTATCTTTCAATGCAGTCTGATTCTTGTCACTATATTTTCAAAAAGTTATGATCATGTCACATGTCGGACACTGACAATTGCTTACTTAATTGGGCATTCAGTTGAACTTGCATGCAGTTTAAGGTTTATATAGGTTTTCACTAGTGGCATAACTAAGCAAAGTCAGATTGTGATTGGCCCTTTGTGGATGTTCAGTTTGAAAGGGATATTTCAGGTAGCACATGATGGGTGATAATATGAAAGGAGTCCATCTTTCTAAAACTAAACTACAATAGCTCTTTATTAAGGTAACTATTTCTGTAAGTAGTTGCTGACCTACTGGCGCCTGAGGTTACATATCTCAGCCTAGGGGCATGATTTTCTTTTTAACCTCTAGACCACCACAATATGTTAGGCCTCATAGTTCTTTAATTATGCTGGCCTTGGATCCAGTCTCACACTTTTTGTTGGCATTGGAACTGCCGATGGAAAGACTCCTTTCAAAGATATGGTAACCTTCACTCTTTTATTATCGTTAGTTAGTTAATACTTTGTGTTAGTAATATACTTTGTTTTTTTTTCTGACTCTACTGATCCTTGCCCCATCTATCTGGGTGAGCCAGATGTCCTCCTCTAATCTCCAATTCTCTTTGATTTTGCCTCCACTAGTGATCAGAGTCTGTAGCTATACCAAATAATCTGTGCCCAAAGGTAGTTTCAAACTATTTTGCTTTCCATTATTGCTTTGTGGGGCTATCTGATGGTTGGACTAAGACATCCTCACTTGTATGCAATGACCTCAGGTCCTTGGATCCTTTTTAGTAGCAGGTTGTATGCATAACTTCACATTCTGTTAACTGCTGCTGTTTATTGTTCATTGTTCCTCTCATGGAATGAAGCAGAATATCTCCCATGGAAAGAAGAGTCTTGGATACTTCAAACTCATTTTAGTAGAAGGACAAAAAGCCATCCACATCTGAGGAAAGAGCCTACATTCATTATAAAAGAGGGGAGGAAGGAGAGGAATGAAAAGAAAAAAAATGGCTTAGGGGGTAAATGAAGATAACTACAATTCCTTTTAAATGTTTTGTATAACAATGGGAATAAAGGGGAAGGAGAGAGTCATGATCAAGAATCATAAGACACAAAGACCATGTCTACACTAGCCCAATTCTTTGAAATGGCCAGGCAAATGGTCATTTTGAATATTACTAACGAGGTGCTGAAATACATATACATACAGCAGAGCAGATAGGAATAAGGGGATTTCAGAATTGGCAGGGTCCTTTCAAAAAGGAGCCCCATCTTGATGAGCCACGTGGCAGCAAGCAGCAGCAATTTCGAAGTGCTGCGGCTGGCAGCATGCTGATGAGGCACTGAATATGTATTTCAGCACCTCATTATTAATCTTCAGAATGGCCATTTGCATGGGCATTTCAAAGATTTGGGCTAGTGTAGACGTAGCCAAACTGTACAAAATTGGTAAAAGAAAATGGACACAAATATAAATCTATGGCAAGCAGAATTAAGAACAATGAAAAGTTTAAGTATATGAGGAATAAAAAGTCCTAATCATGGTATTGGTCCATCACTAGATATATGTTGTACAATTGTCAGAAATAATGAGAAAAGACAGGTGTGTTCAATTTTATTTGTTCTGTATTTTGAGAATAAAAGTGATCATTTCGTCATACATGATGACTCTTTCTATTCCGATAGTAATGTAATAGCATGTTAAACAGCAGCTGAAAAAGGTAGAAATTATTAAAATCAGCAGACCCAGCTAACATTTATCCAAAAGTTTTAAAAGAGGCTGCTCAGGAGCTAGCTGTAACATTAATGTTGATTCAATAATTCTTGGAATACTGGGGATGTTCCAGAAAACTGAAAGAAAGCTAACGGCCATTTCTACACAGGCCACTTCCTTCAGAAGTGGCATGCTAATACACAGAGTGAAAGATGCTAATGAGGCATGGATGCAAATTTCCCTCACTTCATTAGCATAAGGTCATGTGATTTTGAATCTGGAAGACCGTTCTTCCCAAGTCCAAAACACTGTGTACAAGCGCAGCCCCGTGGGGCCTTCCAGAAGGAAGTCCTCCTTCCAGAGTTCCAGAGTCCCCTTCTTCCCAAAAATTTTCAGGAAGAAGGGGCCTCCGGAAGAAGGACTTCCTTCCAGAAGCATCCGCTGGGGCCATGCTTCTACACAGTGTTTTGGAGTCTGGAAGAACAGTCTTCCGGACTCCAAATCATGTGGTATTACGCTAATGAGGTGTGGGAAATTTGCATCCATGCCTCATTAGCATCTTTCACTCTGTGTGCTAGCATGCCACTTCTGAAGGAAGTGGCCTGTGTAGAAACGGCCAATGTGTCAACACTTCAAGGCCGTGTCTACACTAGCATTGCACTTTTGAAAGACGCATGGAAATGAAGAAATTGAAAATGAAAATAAGGTGCATATTTACATACCTGGCACCTCATTTGCATATTCTTCTTTCAAAAGAAAATAAAGCAGTGTGGATGCAGCTCTTTCAAAAGTAAATCCCCATCTTTGAAAGAACACTTCTTCCTGAAATGAAAAGACTGTGTCTACATATGCCACTTCTTCCGGAAGTGGCATGGTAATGAGCAGTCCGGAAGATGCTAATGAGGTGCGGATGTAAAATTTCCCGTGCCTCATTAACATATGGGCACATGATTCGGAGTCCGGAAGAATCTCTCCTGGACTCCAAAATACATGTGCAGATGCTCAGCCTGCAGGGATCTTCAGAAGGAAACCCTCCCACTTTCAGAAGTACCCTCTTCCACATGTTAGCTGGTTTGGAGCTTACCCAAATACTATAATGACAGAACTACTATTTAGTATCCAAGGCAAAGGGTTTGCTATATATAAAAAAGATAAAATAATAAGAGTCAGTAAATGAAAATGCTGTTACATATTAAGATTTCAAAGTCCATAGATCAAGTTCCTAGAAGTACTGATTAGTTTGGTGGCTTGACAGTCCCTCAGGAATACACCCACAGGTGGGATGGGTCATTCAGTCCTTTGTTCAGAGCTTTGTAGAAAAGTTACTCTGGTGGTAAAAAGCAGAAAGGAGGATAAGAAACAAAATTTAAACAAAATGGTGATGATGTAGATGCCCTTTACATTACTTCTTCAATGTGACTTATATTGTCTGTTTGTGTCTATGATCTGAATGCAAGCTCCATGGAATATAGCATGGAATATCTTAGAATTCTGTCCTTACATGCCTTGATGAGTAATTCCTTTCAATATGTTCATTATTGTTGACGTCCTTAGTGGGGTAATCAAGCAGAGTACTCATTGCTTAGGCCAGTCTGCATGGAGTGGAGTGGCAGTATCACCCTTAAAACAGAACAAGTTTGGAAACACAGATATACCCTATAAATCTATAATTCATAATATGCAGGTGGTACAAACATTGTCATACTTGGCAATTGCAACATTTTTGCAAAGACCTCATCTGACATATCTGGGCAGATATCTTGCAATTTCAGAAAATTTGTATCACCAATATTATAAAATTTCTCTCTATTCCATACAGCATCACAGGGATGATCATATTAAATCATGGATCTCACAACAATTACTGACAATATTATGAAGTGGTTCACATAAGGCTCAGTTAATAAAGAATTAAAGGAAGTTTATATAATTACTTGAAATGTGATAGATAACATCAAGACAAATAGCTTTGTCAACTGGGCACATCCTGTTATATTCTGGGCTACCAAGTACAAGTGACAGACATACAAAATGTCATGGTTTTCATACTAAAAGCTGGACAAAAGTAAATCATGGTTATATTCTACATTCTAGAAAGTATTTATAATTCGATAATATGATTTAATCAAACAAGCTAGCCAAGAGAGGAAAAAGAATACTTCTACCAAAAGCCTCAGAACACTTTTGAAAAGACCCTAGAAAAGAATTCATCCTATAAATTGGAAATGTGAATGCCAAAGTAAGAAGCAAAAGCAACGAGAAATCCTGTGGCACCTTATAGACTAACAGATATTTTGGAGGATAAACTTTTGTGGGCAAAGACCCGTTTCACTAGATGCACACAGTGGAGATTCCAAAGGCAGTTTTATTTATACAGGCTCATGAAAAAGAGGGAATCCCAATAAAGAGGAATGCCAGAGTTGATGAGGTCAATCCAGTCGGGGACGGGGACGATGTGGCCCACTTCCATCAGCTAATGTGGAGGTGTGAACATCAAGAGAAGAGAAACTGCTTTTGCACTTGGACAGCCACTCCCATTCTCTGTTCAATCCTTGATTGATAGTGTCAAATTTGCAATTGAATTGTACCTCAGCAGTTTCTCTTTGGAGTCTGTTTTTGAAGTCTTTTTATTGCAGCATGGCTACTTTTAAATCTACTACAGTGTGCAGGGAGATTGAAGCATTCTTCTACAGGTTTTTGTATGTTACAATTCCTGATATCTGATTTGTGCCCATTTATTTTATGTAGAGACTGTTCAGTTTGGCCAATGTATATTGCAGAGGGGCATTGCTGACACAGGATGACATATATTACATTAGTAGACGTGCAGGTGGACAAGCCCCTAATGGTGTTGTTGATGTGGTTAAGTCCTGTGATTGTGTCACTAGTGTAGATATCTGGGCAGAGTAGGCACTGAGGTTTGTTTCAGGGATTGGTTCCTGAGTTAGAGTCACTGTTGTGTGGTCTATAGTTGCTGATGAGGATTTAGTTCAGGTTGGCAGGCTATCTGTAGGCAAGGACTGGCCTACCTCACAAGGTCTGTGAGAGATCTTTATCCAGGATGGGTTGTACATCACTGAGGTGCTGGAGTGGCTTTAGCTGGGGGCTGTATGTGATGACCAAAGGTGTTCTGTTATTTTCCTTGTTGAGCCTGTCTTATAGCAGGTGGCTTCTGCGTACATGTCTAGCTCTTGTCAATCTGTGTCTTCAGTTCCTTAGGTGGGTATTGTAGTCTTAGGAAAGCTTGGTAAAGGTCTCGTAGGTGTTTGTCTCTGTCTGAGGGATTGGAGCAAACACAGTTGTACCTTGTGTACATTGTTTACATCTTGGCGGTATAAAATGAATTGTATGGTGTGCCATGGAGGGAAGCTGGGGGCATATAGGTAACCATAGCAGCCTGTGGCTTTCTGGTATAGGGTGGTGTTTATATGACCATCACTTATTTGCATTGTAGTGTCCAGAATGTGGATCTCTTGTCTGAACTGCTCCAGGCTGAGTTTGATGGTAGGGTGGAGAGTGGAGGAAACTGTTGAAATCAGGGTGCAGCTCTTCAACAGCCTCCTTCCCATGCACCCAGATGATGAAGATGTCATCAATGTAGCTCCAGTAGAGAAGGGGAACTAGGGAACGAGAGCTGAAGAAGCATTGTTCCAGGTCAGCCATAAAATGTGGGTACACTGTGGGGCCATGCAGGTGTCCATAGTGGTGCCACTGATTTGAAGGAATAAATTGTCCTCAAATTTGAAATAGTTGTGGGTGAGGACAAAGTCACAAAGCTCCACCACCCATTGTTCCTTGGCTTCATCAGGGTTAATGTTCCTAACAGCTTGAAATCCATCTTCATGTGGGATATTGGTGGAAAGGGCCTTGGTGGGATATAGGGCTTTCATGTGGGATATTGGTGGAAAGGGTGGCCAGGATGGTGTTTTCAGGAAGGTCACCAATGTATTGTAGTTTCCTCAAGAGATAGCTGGAAGTGCTGGCGTAAGGTCTTGTAGAGAGTCTACATATCCATACAATCCTGTAGTGAGAGTGCCAATGTGTGAAATGATGGTGCACCTGGGATTTCCATGTTTATAGATCTTGGGTAATAGAAAGAAAAACCTGGTTTTGGGTACTAGGGATGTGTCCATGTAGATTTGTTGCTGTGCTTTTGTAGGGAGGGTCATGAGCAGGTGGTGTTGTTTCTTTGTGTACTCCTCAGATGGATTAGAGGACAGTGGCTTGTAGAAAATGGTACTGGAGAGCTGTCTGGCAGCCTCCTTTTGGGAGTCTGTCCTATTCATGATGACAACAGCACCTTCTTTGCCAGCCTTTTGGATTATAATGTCAGAGTTGTTTTAGAGGCTGTTGCTGATATTGAATTCTGCACTGCTGAGGTTATGGGGCAAGCCATGCCATTTTTCCACAATTTCTGCTTGTGCACATCAGCAGAAGCACTCTATGTAAAGGTCTAGTCTGTCATTTTGACTGTCACGAGGAGTCCATGCAGAATTCTTTTTCTTGTACTGTAGGTGGGGAGAGCATCTGTGGATCTGTGTGCTATTCAGTGCTGTGTTGTAAGTATTCCTTGAGGCAGAGAGGATGAAAGTAGGCTTCCAGATCTCTGCAGAACTGTATCAAGTGTGTTGGGATAGTGGGGCAAAAAGAGAGTACCTGGGAGAGGGCCAACTCTTCTGACAGGCTGTGTGTCGTTGTATAGATAGACAATATTGCTGGGTGAGTTAGACAAAATAGCATCCTATTCCTATTATCTGGTTGGAATTGTTGTTTTGACCCCACCCTTGGCCCTCTCCCTGGCCTCCCACCCCAGGCCCTCCAGCTCCCCAAAGGGGGCATGCCCAGGTCTTCTTACCCCCATCATGATGGCCCTAGCTGCGGCCTTGCCCACACCGAATTGGTGTCCCACAGAGCAGTAGCTATCTGGAGTGATCACCTTCCAGACAGCTATCACAACTCTCTTCTTGACTGTGAGGACGCACCACATTTGGGTGTCCTGGTTTCTCAGGGCAGGGGTCAGCCACTGGCAGAGCTTGAGGAAGGTCTGCTGCCATATCTAGAAATTCCAGAGCCACCGGTCATCGTCCCACTCCCTTATGACCAGTTTCTCCCACCACTCGGTGGTGGAGGGGTGGCTCCAGAGCTGGCAGAACACAATGGGGTGCAGGAGGGCCCCATTTTCTGGGGCGTCCAGTTCTGTCCCTCAGGGGAGGGAGGGCCCTGCCAGGAGCTGCATGGTGGCCACCCGAGCTGCAGCTAGCAGGGCACCCACTACACTGGTGGCAGCCAGCAGGGTGTCAAGCTGCTGCTGGTACATGTTCATTCTGGTGGGCATTGTGTCTGCAGGGCTTGTGGCAGCTCTGCAGGCCAAGTGCTGTGTAGGCCAAGTGCATTTGGGAGAGGACCTTTAAAGGAGTGGCTTGATGTGGCCATGGAAGGGCTTGTCTGCCCTGCAAGCCCATCCACAGCCTTTCCTGGATGCTTTTTTTGAAAGATGCTGCTGGTAAGCATAGACACTCTCTTTCCAAGGCCAGGGTGACCCCTTTCAATGTGCTGCCTGGCTCTTTTGATGTCGCTCATTGACAGCACCAGTCCTGACCTGTGTGTATATTCTATGCATCGAAGTAGCATCTTTCGAAATCTCTCTTTTGAAAGATTCCCTTTTGAAGTAGCGCTGTAGTGTAGATGTAGCTTTGGTGATCTGTCATCAGCAAACCCTGATGAACTGTGTGTCAGCTGTGGGCAAGAGGTTTCCTACACCTGCAGTAATGGATTTCGGTAAGGCATTTAATACTGTTCAGACATGGGGAAATTATTAGTTAAATTACCGAAGACATGGATTAAATAATAAATTAATTAATATGTCAGGCTGGAGGCAGGTTACTAGTTACTAGTGGAGTTCTTCAGCAATTGATATTGGTCCCAACCTTGCTTAACATATTTTATGAATGAACTTAGCAAAAAAATTGGATTATACTAATAATATTTGTGGATAACAAAACTGGGAGGTATTGTCAACACAGAGAGAGCCTGGAATATTTTATAGGAAGATCTGGGTGAGCCTGAAAATTGGAGTAACGGAAATGGGAAGAAATTTAATAAAGAAAAGTGGGACGTCATACAACTGGGGGACTAAGAACAAAATTATTTGCTATAAGCTAGAGATTTATCAGTTGTTAGAGACAGAGGAGGAGAAAGAGCTGAGAATATTGGAAAAAGCAAGGAAACTGTGAGTCACCAGTGTGATGCAATTATCAAATAAAAAGCCTAATGCAGTCCTAAGATGCATAAAGCCAGGTATTTCTAATAGAGCTAGGGAAATGTTAGTACCATTACACAAGGGAGGAGTTAGACCTCATTTGGAACACTGCATGCAATCTGGGTCTCCAATATTTAAGAAAGATGAATTCAAACAGGTGCAAAGAAGGGGTACAGTAGAATGATCTGAGAAATGGAAAACTTACCAAATGAGAGGAGACTCAAAGAGCTTGGTTTTTTCAGCCTAAGCAAAAGAAGGCTGAGTGGAAATATAATTCTCTGTATAGAACAGATGGATAACTACTTTGGTGGGAGACAAGGTATTTAAATTAAGCATCCATGTGGACATAACAAGTGGATATAAACTGATTATCAGAAAAGGTTAGGCTTGAAAGTAGATGATGTTTTCTAACCATCAGAAGAGTGATGTTCTGTAAGGCTATGTGTATATTAGAGGGGTTTGTTTACGAAACAGGTATTTTGTCAACAAAACCCATGAAGTGCCCACGCTAAAAATGTGTTCTGTTGACATACTGTTGACAGAACTCATCACTTTCATCAACAGACTTCTGCCTCCCCCGTCAATGAGGCAGAACTGTTTTTTCGACTGATTCTGAGGACAAAAAGCCAAGTGAATTCTCCAGGGGGCCCTCTGTTGGCAGACAGGGCTTCTGGGTGACTGAGCAGCCCGGTCTGCTGTGCTTCTGGTCAGCTGTTCTGTCAAGAATGGATCAAAAGAGCGATCTGCTTTCATGTGTGTCTGTGATCTGCCAACAGATCTGCCGATTCGTGACTGGTAGTAGCAAATATTTCCAAGGTCACTGGCGGGGAAGACTGAGGCTGGGTCAACACTTGCCCCCAGCTTCGAAGGGGGCATGGTAATCAGGGTGATGGGAGATTACTAATGAAGTACTGAGGTGAATATGCAGCACTTCATTAGGCAAATTCTCCCCCACAGCAACTTCAAAGTGTCAAACTTAGAAGTTCGAGCATGTGTGTAGCTGCGAGCACTTTGAAGTGCCCACACTACTTCCAAGTGCCTGCAGCTATACACATGCCGGCACTTAAAAGTTTGACACTTTGAAGCTGCTGCGGGGCAGAATTAGCCTACTGAAGTGCTGCATATTCACCTCAGCACATCATTAGTAATCTTCCATCACCCTGATTACCATGCTCCCTTCGAAGTTGGGGGCAAGTGTAGACAAGCCCTGAGTTACTATGGAGAATTCTTTCCCATGTGTCTGGCTGTGGGGACTTGGCAGCTGCCTCAGGGGCTAACTGATTGGATATTTGAGGGTGGAAAAGAATATTCCTCTACATCAGATAGGCAGAGACTCTGGGGGAGTGGCAGCTTGCCTTTTCTTGTAGCAAGGGTCATGAATCAAGGGAAGCAGTTAAGATTTCAGCAAAAGACCTACAAAGATGCCAGATTTATGCTCCTGAGAAACAAAAAGGAATAATTTAAATACATATAATTAATGCCAATCAGCATGGCTTTATGTAAAACATATACTATCAACTAACTTGATTTTTTTTCTCGTGATATTTCAAGTTTCTAATTAAGGTTGAAGAGGTAAATAATTGAGAACACAGGTCACAGATACAGATAGCTCTCAATTGTTTGGTAAACTGAAGACAAGCAAACTATGTGTTCTAATATGGTTAACTGTAACTGTGCACATTTAAGGAAAAGAAAATGTAGGCAATACAGGATCAGATCTCTATCCTGGGAAATAATAAATGAAGATTTGGAGAACATTGAGATAGATAACTGAACATGAGATCAAGTGCCACATGCTAGCAAAAAGAAATAATGTGACCCTTGGCTGAATAAGGAGAGGAAATTCAGGTAGGAGGACAGAAATAGTATTTCTATTTTTTGTATTGAAATATAGTGTCCAGTTCCACTGCCCAGAATTCAAAAATTGGATTGATAAATTGGAGATGGTTCTAGGAAGAGGAATGTACAATTAAAGAATTAGAAAATATGCCTTCCAGCTCTTCCTTCCTAGAACCTGTACTCTCCTCTCCCATGTGCATGGAACTTGGAAGGAAGACATAAGAAACCTGCATCTTAATCTTACAAATAAGATTATGATCTTGGCTGTGGCCACACTAGCCTCCTCCTTTCAGAAGGGGCATGTTAGTGAGGGATTTCAGAAGATGCTAATGAGGTGCTGACATGAATATGCTGTCTTCATTAGCATAATGGTGGCCACACGCAGTTTGAAAGTGTTGGTTTTGGAATGCCTCTCCCCATGTTGATGAGGGCCTTTTGAAAGGACACCTCTGACTTTGAAAGCCCATTTTCCTAAAACCAAATAGGAAGAAGGGGCTTTCAAAGTAAGGGAGGTCCTTTTGAAAGGCCCCCATCTACACAGGTGGCAGCATTCTGAAAGTGGCACTTTTGAATTGCATGCAGCCGCTAATATGCTAATGAGGCGCACATTCATGTCAGCTCCACATCAGCATCTTCTGAAATCCCACATTAACATACCCCTTCTGAAAGGAGGGGTTAGTGTGGCCACAGCCCTTGTGTTCTTCCACAGATGTGTGGTGCTGTATCAAAGAATGAAAGTATTGCTCTTTTCTCGTGCTAGCCACTTGGAACGAGAACAAAACCATAGCTCTATTTTTAACTTCTCACTGGCAGCTCTGAGAGGAGAAACATACATTATAGGGAGTGAGAGCTACCACTGCACAAGGAATTTGTCTGATTAAAAGTTTTGCCTCCAACAATGTATCATGATTTACACCCTGATTTTTTGAATACAGTAGATTGTTTTTTGTTTTTTTTTTAAATTTGATTACAACTTTAAGTTCATTACCGAGTTCGCACATTTGGTATTCCTGAAAACAAAATGTTCCAATTAAGGAAACAACTTGCAACTCTTTTTTTTTTTAAATGTAGCAGTGAACAAGACACTTTTTGTATTGTTAAATACATACTCACACAGGAGTCTGGCTTTTATAGGCAGAGGTGAGCTGGCAGAGTTCAGAGCCCCAGGTAAAATAGTAGCTTCTCTGCAGTCCAGTCTTTCATAATTCAAGCACAGAAAAGAACAGCCTCTAGTTTGCACTATGAGTCAGCTTTGCAGAGGTAAGAGGATAAATAAACAGCAGAATCATGTTGGCTCTGGAGAAGCTATTGCTGCATACACAAACAGCAAAATTAGTAAATGAAAGGTGCATGTTTTTTTCATAACATTGCAGATTCAAAATACACTTTAAGCATCTGCCCATCCCCTCCCAATCTCTGGTCCAAACTGGGTGTGTCACAACACTCTTGGAATATGATCTTTCTTTCATCAATACAACAAGAGCAATTACTTAGATTAGAGCTATATCAAAGGAGTAACTGAGCGTTTCTCTTACTGGAATCCATAGCAGCAAAAACATTACATTTAAAACTTTATTTTTACGACATGTACTGCGAGTATGCTTAACCTAAATATCCATATAGACTAGTAGGATTTGAATTAATTTTATTTAGCAATTCATACATTTGGAACAAATGAAGTGACATCAGACAAAGTACATTGGTGGCATGCATGTGTGTTCCTTTCCAGTAGTGGCCAATCTATCTATCTATCCATCTATCTATGTATCTATCTATGTATGTTTACCAGAGCTGCTGCCCCATTCCTTTTTTTATTTTTTATTTTATTTTTTTCCCATTCCACATGAGGACAAAACTGAGACCTTATGTCTTTTTTTTTTATTAAAACCAAAACAAACTAACAAACCAGGTGGTATCCAAACTTCCCTGCTCACTTGATTAGTGCTCTGATTCTCTGGTACTTTTTCAGTCATTCCTCTTGGATCTGTACAACTACGTGTAAATAAATATACATTAGGCCACAGAATGACTAACTATGACCAAATGATTAAGGCACAGACCTGAGATGTGGCAGATATGTTCAGATCCCTTGCCACTGAACAAATCTGGCTGCACAGTGACTGAGACCGTTTTGCACATCCCTGGTGAGCACCATCATGAGGCAATTCAGCATGTGTGTGGAAGTGAAAGTGTTTGGCTTGGGCAGCAATTCCATCCTAGATATGAAAAACCTCTAAATAAGTTTTGTTTAAACTAATACATTTTTGCAAAAGTTTTGGTACAGTCAGTTAGCATTTGCTAAAGTAGCATATGTAGTTAATACACACATTTCCCAGGCAGTTCTATTTTTACATTCCATGACAGATTGTGATTTGGCCTACATACCCTTCAAGGCACTAATGGAGAGTTGTAACCCCACCTCCTAGCACAGGCTGCTCACACCTTGGATATGGATGCACAATAATTGGAGCCACATGCCTATCCAACACAATGGACTGTGAGCAGACAAGAAGGGATGAGGAATGCACAGAACCTTGGTTAAGACACTTGCTCAGTGGGCAACCCAGCTGAATCAGTCCAGTAGGGGTGGAAGTCAAGTAATTTAGAGCTTCTGTACATTTGCAGTGCATTACCTCCAACAAAGAGGGAATTGTGCCTTCAAGAGCCTTTCCCCTTTCCCCAAAATGTTCCTGGGGTGGTACAAGTATATACTTCCACTTTCATGACAAATCTAGCTTTACTTGTTCATTTTAAATCTGCTTTTTGTACCGTGTGACATTATCTGATTCATATGTGGCACATAGCCAGATAGGGTTAACAGGCTCATAGTCTGAATGACCTAGAGTCAGGCTTTGAAAGATTTGCTAGGAAGATATGTAACTAATAATTTGACTATTACATTAGGTTAGTGCGCTAGTTCTATGGTATTTCTCCAACTTTGAAATGCACGTCTGCATGTTTTGAGAATTAGAATGACAGGGATTTACTCAGGTCTTATGATGTGAACAAAGAATTATTATTTATTACCACAGGTTTGACCTCCTTGGTCTGGCACCCTGGTGACCTGAGTGGTCCCATAACAGGGATTTGTGGGACTAGGGAGGTCAATATTTTCCTGATGACTTCTTGCCCCAGGCTCAGGCACCCTCCCAGCTGCCCCCTGTGGGTTCCCAGTCCTCTAGCCCCCACTGCTTCTTAGTCCTGGCTAATTACCACCATGTTTGGGAGAAAGCAGGCTACACCAAAAGCTTATTATTCTCCCAAGCTACGAGGCTGATGGAAATTAAGAATAACGTGTAATACAACGTGAACTTTTTTTATTATCATATCTACCTGGATTTTCATGGGGAAAGCTACAAGGCATAAAAGATGAGATCCCAGGATACCCTGGTGCCGCTGTGTTGACTTAGTAATTCTGGACTGATACTGAAAAAGCCGTCTTCAAATATAAAGCTCAACAACTCTGTGAATCTGATCATAGGCCTTTACTCATGGCTATGTGTGTTTGATTCTTGTAACCAATTTCATCTCTTACCTTTCCTTCCTCCTATAACTAAACTGTTAGCTTTTTAGATACTAAATAAATGGTGACAGCCTGATTTGGGGATAAGAGCTGAGCAGTATCTTTATTTAGCATATTAATTATTTCATGAGATTGGTTGTAAGGACCACTCATAGCTGAACCCAACGTTTTTGATGGAGTTTTAAAACTGGAGTGCTTTGGGAACTGCTTTTATGACTTCTTGGTAGCTGGTATGGTAAGATACAAATTAGTTTTGAGTCTGGTTTGTTATGGGTATTAATCAAGAAACTTTTGAAATAGTGTTGTCCTATTTCTCAGCAGCGTGACCTGAATTTGGCATTCTCAGTTATGGTCCAGTAAGGTATGGTTTCCTATGCCCACTTCAGGTATAAATATACTGCCTTATGTGCATATAAATAGGAGAACTGGAATGAAGGCATTGGAATCTGGCCCTTAAAGCCAGATTCTAGCCATCCTTTGCATACGAGTGCAAAGAAATCAGTGGGGGTGTCCACTCATGCCACTTGTGTATGTGGCCCAAGTGATACATAATGAAAAAGGAATTTCATTTTTTAAGTTCTGTTTGATCATGCCTTGATGCCTTTATTTGTGGTGAGTCATACTTACTCAGCAAATAGTTAAATTGAAACTAGTTGCATAATTAAATGATCAAATATGAGCAAGAGCCCCAGCTAAGGTATGTTTATAAACTCTCTCTTCTCATAAACTCTGACTCATTAAATTTAAGACATTCTCTGAGCAGCATTAAATACTTGATAACATTTTCCTTGTCTTTTAAGCTAAAATAAGTGGAAATATTCTTTGAATTATCTTCATGCTCTCACTGAAATCCATCTGTTCACTCTTCATTTGTATTTCCAGCACCTTGATTTGGTCTCACCTGGAATACTCTCAGACACTCCTAAAACCAAGCGGTCAATCTTCACAATTATAAAAATGTTCTTTCCTTACCTCCTTGACCATGCCAACCCTCTCCAGTATTCAGTGTTTCCATTGTCTGCACTAGCTCCACTTACCTATCTGACTCCACATCCTCATTTTAATCCCGAGCACAATTCCCTCACTTACAGCATTTCATCTTTCTGCTCCTAACTCCTCTGGCCTAAATATCCTTCATGTCTTTTTTGCATCTGTCTTCTCTTCGAACTCTTACCATCAAGCCTCATTTCACATTCTTTTCTACACCTCAAATGATATATGCCTGTTGCAGTGCACCAAGCATCTTCACTTTCTTTCAGAAGTCAGTCCTCTGCTACTGTGACAGGGTTTGGGCTTCCAGAAGGGCTTCTACCCTTCTGGCTCAGTGGGCAGCCATCCTATCCCACCCCCAAGTCAGTCGTTTGCGGGGGAGATGTTCCCTCCTTGCCTCAGGTGGGTGAGAGGCAACAGTTGGGGGAATTAACTCATCAGTTCACAGTCTTTGGAGGTCCCTGGCCCTAGGTCAGGGTGGCACAGCAAACCCAAAGTCTTAGGCAGCCCTCAGCCCTAGCTCAGGGGAGGGTGGCAAACACACAGTCTCAAAGGTCCAGGCCCTAGTGCAAGTGGGGCAACAAAACCACAGCCGTTAGGCGGTCCCTGATCCTAGCTCAGGGAAGGGCAGGGCAGCACATATCAAAGGGATCTCAAACCCTGGAGCAAGGCAGGGCAGGCCCAGGCAGGCCCAGGCCCTAACTCAGGGTGGAGCAAAAAGCATCTCAAAAGAGAAGCCTAAGCTCCGGAGCAAGGTGGAGGAGCAAACAACCACGGTCTCTAGATGGCCCCTGGCCTTAGCTCAGGGCGGGGCGGCACACAACCACAAAGGAGCCCAAATCCTGGAGTGAGGCAGGGCTGGCCCAGGTGCTAATGCAGGGCAGGGCAAGAAACCAAACAAATACAGTCTTTAAGTTGCCACCGGCCCTAGCTCAGGGCAGGGTGGCCCACATCCAAAGGAGCCCCAGTCCTGGAGCAAGGCAGGGCAGGCCCAACTCCTAATTCAGGGCGGAGCAGCAAACAATAGTTCAGGGAGCGCAGGCCCTAGCTCAGGGCAGGCCAACAACCCAGTTCACAGTTGCCAACAGGAACAGCCACTTCGCCTCTGCTGGCCAGTGATGTGGGGAGACTGCCACCCAGCAAGTGGGTGGCAGGGCGGATGCAGGCCCACCCACTTCACTGCATCCTGGCCCAGAGGCCCTGGTTACAGAAGAGCCTGCTGCGTGGGTCAGCAGGGAATCTTAATCACAACATGCTGACCCTCGAAACTTTAACAGTTCTCTCTATTGCCTGAGCCACTTCCAGTCTCCCCTTAGCACTTACCCAAAGTCCATCCAATGTGTCAGGTCTCAAGGGGTTTCAGGTCCACCTGGGGTCACAGTGGCTCAAGTCCAGGCCTACATGGCCTATTGATTCCCCTGTCTCAGGCTGAGGCCGGTTGTCCTGCTGCCTCAGGCTGGCTTACATTGCAGGCTGAGGTGGGTACTCCAGTCAGTCCTCAGGGTCTGGTTGGTCTTGTCTAGCAGTCAGGTTCCACATGGATCTGTAGGGTGTCAAGACCAGCATGGGCCCCCCGCCACACTACCCAGGCCTCAGACTCACTCAGCTGGTCGGCATACACCCAGGCAGGGAGCCCAGAGCTGTCCTCTGCCTCTGCTTGAGGCTCCATCCAGAATGAGTCCTCAGCGTGGGCTTTTTTAGCCCCGGCCTTGCCTCCTGGCTTCCGGGCTTCACACAACATGGCTCCCACCTCACTACAGCTACCTATTCCTTCATTTTGCTGCACCTTATTCTCTGCTGACCCATATCAATGTTAACATTATATTACCTTTCTTTCAAATGATTTCTCCATCTCTTTGTCTTCTTCCCATTCTATCTCATTCTAATGGACACTAAAAATTGTTTGGGACCTCTGATCCCCTGCCCTTAAATCTATGCAAAGCATGATGCAGAATAGTAAAGCTACACTCAACACAAATAACTTTTAATCAATGCAAAATCTATTAGTTTCAAAGTCATTTTCTTCATGGAAACAGTTTAGATATTAAGTCAAGCCTGTTACTAAGAAAATACTTTTTTTTTAACTCTGTACCATATGATTTTTCCCTTTAAAATATCTCTTTCAATTTTGCTAATTTCTGAACTTTGTCATTTTAAATGACAGATGATCATTTGTTTCTTTTCCTTTGAAAAGTGGTGACTGTTTCCTCTTGTGCATTTAAACTACTTTATTAGTTTCCAGTGTTGTTGAGTCTTACTAGGGATTAGATGGATTGTTTTAGATCCAGAGTCTGCAGAAGTCACTTTTTATACCGAGTTTAATTGGCTCCCATTGGCTGTTAACTCTGACTACAATTTCTTGTTAATTGCCTGTTTTCTCCCGAGCGATACATTTCAGGATTAAATCAGCAAACTGACACCTTTCCAGACTAAATGAACTCTAAGAGTCCTTCATCTTGTAACTTTATGTTCCTTTAGTACAGTGAAACCTTTGAAATATATATTCTGGTCTTTTGTGCTTAGCAGAAAAAGTTTTGTTTTCCTTCTCCCGTTAAACAAGTCAGTCAGTACTTCTTGTCTCGGACATTTATTCCAAAGAGACCCCCCTCTGTCCCAGCACACACACACAATTTAAATTAGCAGTGTATTGTATCTACATTTTTTTTGGGTGGGGGGGTGGAGATAAGATTTACTGTGAGATTATACACCTTCCCTGGAAGTACAAAACTTCTGCGTGAGGCTAGTATTTTCATCCATCTTAACCTGTATAAAGAAAAAAAGAGAAGGAAAGGTGAATGATAACAACTTTCCCTTCTATGACAGCCATAATAAACAACCACCTTTCAAAAGTTGTAACAGTCGTCATACTTCTATTGCTGTCACTAAAGTAATGCATCTCCACGTTAACCCAGTCCATTCATGTGACTATCTTAAATTTGGTGCTCTGATTATACTAGACTTAGAATACAGCATGGATTAATATTCTAGTTTATTTTATTGGATGGCTTTCCCGCTATCCAAACCAAATTTCATAATCTTCTGCGATCTGCAAAGTCATCTGCCAGGTTGTGCCCTCAAAGCTTCAGTAAGAGGATTAAACAACCCACTCGCCCAACCCCAAGTGGCTCATTTCATTGGTAGCCCATTCTCCTAGCTTTGGATTTCAGCAGTTCTGTAGAGAAAAAAAGTTATGCTTTCTAAGCCTAGAAGGTTTTTTCTCTGCTGTATGGTTCAAGGAGTTACACAAAGCCCTCTGATTTGCCAAGCAGGACAAAGCTGGTAGCATTCATTGAAGAACTTGCTTAAAGGTGCTTGAAAACACAGAAAATGGCAGGGAAGAAGGATTTTGGGTCAAGCCCTTTGAAGGTATTTGTAGTAAAAAGAGAGGGCAAAAGACTAAGTGTGCACATGTCCACACTTTTTTTAATACATTTGTGAATTTTAGTAATTCTTCTTCATTCTAGATCATTAAATTTCTTAATTAGTTCCTTCTGGTACCATCTTAAGCTTTTCATTTAAGCTGTGTCTACATGTGCACGAAACGTCGAAATATCCATCCCTCTTTCAAAAGAATAGGAGGAGAGTCTACATGTGTAACACTTTCTTTTGAAAGGAAATCAAAGGAACATGGTGCAGACATCAATATCCAAACCCCAATCCAATATCAGGAAGTGTCCCCTTTCAAAAAATTATTTCAAAAGGGTACACATGTAGATGTTCCAGAGACTGCTCTTTCGAAAGAGGAGACCACCATGCCACCAGTCAGCTGGCACCTGGGGCCACTCCAGCCAGCAGCAGAGGGACTCTATGGCCCCTGCATCCAGCCACCCTGAAAGCAGCACACACGCAGGAACCCCATGGCAGGAAGCTGAGAGTGTGCTAGGGGCAGCCGCAGCAAAAGCTCCAGCTGCACACTCTGTGAGAAGCCTGGGAGCAGCAGCAGGCCACAATGGCCAGTACACAGCCTCTGTGGTAGCCCCAGGTCCCCCTGTCCAAGCCCTCACAGGGCTTCCAGGATTCTGGGGGGCAAGAATAGAAAGGTCTCCCTCCTGGATGGAGTGGGAGCTGAGGGACCTCCTGGGCCTCTGGAAAAAGGAGGAGGTCCTCCACGAGATGGGTGTCAAGCAGTGAAACACTGTGGCATTCTCTTGCTTGACCTGGGTTCTATTCACCAGGGACCACCCAGAGTGTACTGCCAAGTAAGTATGATCGAAACTTAAAGAACTGAAGCAGGGCTATGCCCAGGCCTGGGACCAGGCCAGCCACTCACGTGGAACTCCAGCCACCTGCTTCTATTTCTGGGAGCTCTGAGGCTTCCTGTGGCCCAGGACAGCTTTCCCACCACTTGCAGGCCTTGACACGTCTGCAAATGAGCCACAGCCAGAGGCAGGGGAGCAGTCTGGACCGAGGACCCAGGAAGCTGAGGGCACCACAGAGTGGTTGAGTGAGGAGAGGGACCTAACCATCTATATCCCCTCCCACTTGTCCAGTTGCACAACCAGGAGCCGGGTGTCCCCGGACATCACCGACAGACCCTTGGACATGTACACGATGGGGGGAACACCCCAGTCTGCCGGGTGGGGATGACACACCAGCCAGCCAGATGGCTGCACACAGGACCAGTAGTCGCAGGCCACACACTTCCTGGCCTGGTATAGTACATGGCACCCTCTGATGTCCCACCGGTGATGGCCAGCTCTCACCCCAGTGGACAATGCCATAAGCCATGTGTGTGGCGGCAGCTGGTTGGGTCTGGACAGCACCTGGGAACTGCTCAACATGGGCTGGGAGACCCCATCTTCCCAAGATGGCCCCAGCCGCCATGCTGTCAGATGGGATGACAGCCCCAGGAGGGAGTGGATGCCCCAAGGAGGGGTGACAGCTCCAGGAAAGCGGCAGGTGCTCCAAGGGGAGGACATCAGCCTCAGTGACCTGGAGTGGCAAAGGTCAGCATGGGACAGGCTGCTGACCACACTGGAGGACCTCGGCAGCACCCTCAGGGAGCATGCAGCAAATGTGGCCTGCATCCTCACCCCCCTAGCCGCTGCCCCTGCTGAGCAAGGGAGGGCAGGAGATACCAGGGCTTGGGGGGCTCACGGCTAACCATCTGAGCCCTTCACTGAGCCCTCCCACCACCCCCCAGGTTAGAAGCCCTCACCCCCGCCCCCCAGTACACCATTGATTCCTTCCCTGTACATAGTTTCAGGTTAGTTTCCATAATGTTCATATATGTTTAACTGGCTTACACCCCCATGTGCTGTGCTGTTCGGGGAGGGATGGTGGGTGGTGGATGTGTGAGTGAGGTGCTGGTATTGATGGTCGTGGTGGTAGTGGTGGCAGAGATGGTGAGGGGATGATGTGCATGGGGAATGGGAGTGCAGGTGGGTGTGGGTCACAGGTGGCCAGCTGCAAAACCCTGCCTGAGGGCCTCTCTAATTTGCAGGCTATCTTGGCGGGACTGGTAGATGGGGGCAGTGACTGGCTTCTTGTAGCCCCACTGCCCCTCCTTCCTTGAACGTAAGCCGCTCCCTTTTCTTTCCACAATGTTATGGAGGACGAAGCAGGCACCCACCACCTGGGGCACATTGAGGACCCTGACCTCCAACCTCATGTGGAGGCACCTCCACTGCCCCTTAAGGCACCAGAAGGCTTGCTCCACAATATTCTGGGTGTGGGTGGGGTGGAGGTTGAATGCCTCACAGGTGGGGTTGAGGTGGCCTATATGCGGCTGCATAAGCCACAGCTGTAAGGGATACAGTGCATCTGCCAGCATGCAGAGAGGCACGCTGACATCCCCCCACTGGAATCTCCCCCTGGGAGATGAAAGTGCCAGCCTTCATGCTCTGGCAGAGCCCAGAGTTCCAGAATACACAGGCATCATGGGTGCAGCCAATCCAGACCATCTATACGCCAGTGAACCAGTCCCTTGCATCTCAGGGCCTGGAGGACCACCGATTGGTAGCCCTTCCTGTTTTGTGTACTGGCTGGCACTGTGTGCTGGGGCACAGCTGGGGAAGTGCATGCCATCCAAGGTGCCAAAGCAGTTTGGGAAGCCCAGTTCTGCAAAGCCCATGATGGCAGCATCTAGATCCCCCAGGTAGATGGCCTTCTGCAGCAGCATTGCATTGATGGCTTGGATGACCTACACAGGGGGAATGGAGAAATGAAGTCTCTATAGGGTGTGGTGGGTGATCGGCAGCCCCCACCACATGACTGCCACCTGCCTGCCTGCCTGCTCCCAGCCCTGTGCCTGCCCCCTCCTGGCCCCCCACCGCTAAGGGTTCCCCTTGCCCAAGCCCCTTCATCTCCCCATGGGGGGTGCACAACTCAGGCCCAGCTTACCTCCATGAGTACAGCCCCGATGGTGGCCTTGAACACCCCAAACTACTGTCCTTTGGAGTGGTAGGAGTCTGGGGTGGCCAGCTTCCAGATGGCAATTGCGACCCACTTCTCCAGGGTAAGAGTGGGCAGGTGTCCTGGTGCCAAAATGCAGGGGTGTGCCAGTGGCAGATGTCCTTGAAGGTATACCTGAACATGCAAAAGTTTCAGAGACAACTTTTGTCATCTCACTTCCCCAGCACCAGGCACTTCAACCAGCTGGTGCTGCTGGGGTGGGTCCAGAAGTGCCAGGGCACCTGGCGTGATCTGGCAGTGTCCTGGGAAGTGGGGGCCCACAAACCCAAGGAGGCTGCTCAGCCATCCAAGTAGCTCTGGGGTGGCTGTGGTGACAGTGTAGAGCCTGGCCAGGAGGGTCTCCATGATGAGGGTGTCCTCATCCAGGAGCTGCTGCTGAGACTTCATCCTGGAGTATGAGTGGGCTCTGGGAAGCACTCAGCTCGTGCGGGATAGGGGGTGGAGGGAGGGGCCCTTTAAGGGAGTGTCTGGCTGTGGCCCCAGAAAGGCTTGTCAGCCATGAGACACTGTCCATGATATTTCCTGCCCCCTTCTTTGAAAAGAGTGCCTGGAACCACGTGGATACTCCCTTTTGAAAGAATTCAGCAGCCCTTTGAAAGGGCAGATCGACCCATCGATCTGCTTTTAACATGTGCTCTCTCCCTTTCAAAAGCCGCACTTTCAACTGCCCTCCTTTGATTTTTGCCCATCTGAAGGGACGATCACTTGGAGACCCTGCTTCAGTCTAAGATTCCCAGTTGGTATGTTGCTTTTCTCCCAATAGTATTCATTAGATAAAACAAAACAAAACACCTCTTCAGGGAGGAGTCTGTGGATTTATGAATACAGGAAAGAGAAACAAAACATATATGTGGATTTCCTTCCAATTTGTGGGATGCTTACATCTGTACCTGGACTTTGTAGTTCAGCATTTCTGCAGTGTTATGTTTATCTTAACTCTTAAACATGGTTAAAACATTCTGTCCCCACCCAAATTTCATTCACCAATACAAGCAGCTCCCATATTTCATTCTCTGCTATTGTCTTAAGAAGTGTATGGCAGGATTACATTCCACATTCTCCCACAGATATTTCAGTGCATCTGTGAGGGACTATAGAGATTTCTTCTTCCTCAAGCATAATAAGAAGGGATGTCACTGGATATCTTGAAAAAAACTCTTGAAACAATATTGAAGAAGGCTACCCAAAGCTTGAGCATGAAGCAAGAATTTTGATGTAAATAATGGTCTCTATAGAAAAGTGAAACAGTGAAAAAAGTTATTTTAGGGAAATTATAAAGAATCTGGACAAGACCTTACACAACCATTAACCCCCTTCACTATGTTTCACTGCCAAAGTCCACAACAGTGATTTGAATTATTTAAGAGTTTACAGTGCTGTACACAATGTATGTATTGTGGTGAAACTGTGGATGGGAATCTTCCTGCTTTTTGCAAAGTTCTGAGCTGAGTTTTTTTTCTGAAATCACTATCTGTAATTTTATGAGTTGATCAATTTTTGTATTACTTTTTCTTGTGATTAAAGAAAATAAAGCACTTTTACCATATCTGAAGTGAAATCCTTCCTCCAATTAAATCAAAGGCATTACGTCTTTTGATATCAACTATATCTCAATTTATTCCTGACATTCCATTTACCCACCACAACCTCAGTCCCATACAAATATGTATCTTTACATTTACATTATTTGTAAGAGAGAATCCCATGCAGAATATATGGCTGCTATGACAGACAGACAGAGAATGCAGGAAGATACCATATGCAAAAGTAAATCAAATTTCCTGAAAGATGGTTTGGAAAATGGATTAAAGTAAACTATTTTAAAAAGTTACATCTGCTGCCTCATAAACTACTTATAATTACTTCACATTTGTCTTCACAAAGGGCATTTTATAAGCTTGAGGCCATATGGAGAATATAATACAAGAACTCTAGCAAACTAAGAGTTATCATGCTTTAATTATAAATATATGTACTTTTAGAAAACATGGTATATTGCAGTGGAAAAACTTTAGAGATTAGAATTCAAAAGTTAAAGATTCAGGAATTTAAACAAAAGCCATGGTGAGAACAGTAAGGTTTAACCTCTGTCTCTGGCCTCCATACATTTTAGGCAAGTACTGTTAAAAATGACATCTATGGAATTAAATTTCCAGGCTACAATATTATCACACTCAAACCATAATGAACAGATTTAAGATCAATCTAGAACCTGAAAAAGAATTTCAGTGCTATAAAATCTGGTAATAGGATAAATTGTGTTAATTTTATATTTATACTACCAAAAGTACAACAAAAGACTGGATTTATTTAAGAATACACAATCTTAGAGGAATAATATTAATCTGTTTCATATAAAATCAAAATGAAAGTTATTAGAGGCATTATTAGAAAATAGATGCACTTGAACCTGACACATCATCATTTACAGGTTCACAAGAAATGTGCAATTCTTCAAAATTCTTTGATTTTATGGTAGTTCTATGTCTAGAATTAGTACTTTGCAGACAGTAGCAGTAATAGATGTCTTTTTGTCCAATGATGAATATTTTCATAGGCTTAGAATTCAGTTGCATCCTAAAACACTGTTTTATAAAAATGTAATTTTAGGGTTCCATGTTTTATGTATCTCCTTCATTTACATATGGAACATGCTCAGTTTCATAATCAAATGATGCTTCTCTACCCCAACAACCCCATAAAGCGAAATGAAGATTTTACGACCTGAATGAGGGACTGGATTACACCCTCAGCAAGTTTGCAGATGACACCAAGCTAGGGGGAGAGGTAGATACATTGGAGAGTAGAGATAGGATCCAGAATGACCTGAATAAATTGGAGGATTGGTCCAAAAGAAATCTGACAAGGTCATCAAGGAGAGATATAGAGTCCTGCACTTGGGACCAAAGAATCCCAAGCATTGTTATAGGCTGGGGACTGATTGGCTAAGCAGCAGTACAGTGAAAAGAGACCCAGGGTTATGGTGGATAAAAGGCTGGATATGAGTAAACAGTGTGCCCTTGCAGTCAAAAAGGCCAAAGACACATTGGTCTGCATTAGGAGGAGCATTTCTATTAGGCACTGGTGAGACCACATCCGTAATATTGTGCCTAGTTTTGGGGTGCCCAGTATAGAAAAGCTGTGGATGTACTGGAGCAGGTTCAGCAGAGGGCAATGAAAATGATTAAGAGGGTGGAACACATGACCTATGAGGAGCGGCTGAGGGATATGGGCTTCTTTAGTTTACAGAAGAGAAGACTGAGGGGTGATTTGATAGCACCCTTCAACTTCTTGAAGGGTTGCTCTAAAGAGGTTGGAGAGAAACTATTCTTAATGGTGACAGATGGCAGAACAAGAAGTAATGGTCTGAAGTTACAGAAGGAGAGGAGTAGGTTGGATATTAGGAAAAAACTACTTCACCAGGCAGGTGGTGAAGCACTGGAATGCATTGCCTAGAGACATGGAATCTCCATCCCTAGAGGTTTTTAAGTCCCGGCTTCACATAGCCATGTCTGGGATGACTTAGCTGAGTTTGATCCTGCTTGAAGCAGAGGTTTGGACTTGATGATTTCTTGAGGTCCCTTCCAGCTCTATGATTCTACAATCCAATCCATTAAAGAAAACATCTGACATAAATAAGTGTCCCTTGTCAATCCTCCAGTTTTATTTAGAACTTACTTCTCTAGAAACTATGGTTATGGCTACACAGGCAGCTTCTGTCAACAGAGATCACTGTCAACAGAGAAGCCCTGGCAAAACTTCTCTTATCAGATAACATCTGCACACAAAAGCAGATCTAAAGAGCAATCTGCTTTGTCGACACAGAGCAGCCAGTCTGCCCTGCCCTCTCTTAACGGAACAGCTGAGCAGAAGCTCTGTAAACAGGGCTACCCAGGGAACCAGAAGCCATCTCTGTTGATAGAAGTGGGTACACAGGCACTCTGTTGACAAAACTGTTGAAAGAGTCACTTTACCTGATTGGGAAGAGGTATAATGCTGCCAGCTGAAGAGCTGAGTTTTGTTGTCAAACTCTCAGAGTGCTTTAAACTTGTAAATGCTTTGCAAGTTTTGCCAACAAAAGCCCACTTTTTTTAAAACAGAAGCTGCCCATGTAGAAGCATTCTGTAAGTAGTTTGAGGGGGCTTTTCCCTGGTCACCCATCTTCCACAGACCTGAACATTCTGAGGCAAATTAGAGGCTAACACTCATGCAAGCATATAAAACTCCTAAATACAGCTCTCACATGTCAAAAATGAACATTTTGGGCTTCAGAATTCAACCATACTGTTTATTAACATTAGAAAGAATATAAGGAAGAACAATTAAGAGGTAAGTGAATGTAACAAAGAAAGAAAGGATGAAAAAATAATATTTACCAATAAACATTAACAAAGTTGATAATCTGAGGAACACGAGCTCCCATTAAGACACTACCCAGAAGGAGCTAATGTTATCCTGGAATGTATAAACAGAGATATCTCAAGCAGAAGTAGAATAGTTATTCGGCCTCTGTATTTGGCAATGGTGTATCTGCTGCTGGAATACAGTGCCCAGTTCTGGTGCCAACACTTCAAAAATGATGATAATAAATTAGAGAGTTTTCAGAGAAGAGTAATTAGAATAATTAAAACATTACAAAAATATATATCTTCTAGTGATAGACTGAGCTTCTTGAGTCTATTTAATTTAGTGACAAGAAGGTTAAGAAAACTTGATTGCAGTCTATAAGGACCTATACGTAGACAAGTATTTGATATTAAACTCTTCAATCTAACAGATAAAAGATATAATATGAGTAAATAACTGAAAGTTGAAATTCAGACTGGAAATAAGGCAAACTTTAATGTAAGAGTAAATATTTTTAAACAGTTTGCCAAATATTGTAGTTGATCATGCATCACAGAAATTTTAAATGTAAGATTTTTTTAAAGATATATTCTATGATTTGTTGTAGAACCATTCCACAGCTGATGTTGTACAGGAGATCAGACTAGATATCGGAATGCTTCCTTTTGACCTCAGTGATAGCTATAAAACTACAACTTTATTAGAGTACCCAAAATAACCACAACCCATCCACCTTATGTGCAGACTCTAATCTGTTAGGCCACATCCTGAATGCCTTAGGTTTTTGGTCCAATGACAGTTTAAGGATAAAGAAAGAACAAAGTAAGGATTGACCCAAAGAGAGGTTACAGATTTGGGTTGAAATCCTGCCACTGAAGTCAACAGGAGCTATGACATCAAGTTCATTGATGACAAGACTTCACCATAGGTATTTTGCAATGAGTTTAAAATATTTGTTGAATAAAAATAATAAAAAATGTTTTTAATGCTTGATGTAATAACAAATAATTAGGCTTCTTACCACCAACACATATCATACTCTTTTAAACAGCCTTTGCCTTTTTTATTTATTTCTAAGTGTTTTCATGAAGTTTCATGTCTCTTTTTGACATATCAGGATGATGATACAAAGTTGTGTCTTCCCACCACCTCCCCATTTTAGAGCTATCTGACTTACCTTTTTCTGGAGGACTACAGAAATTACTGCAGGATTTGAAATGTGACTTTCCAGTGGGTCAAGTTCTGATTTACCTCTTCTTGCTGAGAGAATTGAAATGCAACATTGCATTTGGAAGTTAGAGAACAAACAACAGCTCATACAGCTTTCTATCCCTTCCTCTCCTTTGGAAGTTTACTTATGAAAGCAAAACAAGGCAATGGTGGTCACTCATTCCCAAGTATGATCATCTTCCATGGGAGTTGTGTATTCTCTGATGGCTGATAAGGCCTGTCCTTGAACCACAAGTTCTATTACAATGAGGACAAATGTTTCCACGTACAGCAGGAGGCTGTTGACCATGACTGAAAACCAGTGTCTCCTTCCTCCTGTGCCTCTTGTCCTCCTCAGCTTGTTGTCAGTCAAGTTCAAAATGTAGGGGGACCATTGGGTATTACTTCTCGCAATTGTGATCAACCCTGGGTGAGTGTCCCAAGATGTCTATATTGCATTTCTTTACGTTATCCTTCAGTAACTCCTTATAACACTTCAGTTGGCCTCCTATATTATGGCACCCTTCTTTCAGCTGAGAGAACAGGACCTGTTTTGGAAGGCAATGGTTTGGCATCTAGACAACATGACCAGTCCAGTGAAGTAGCTGATGTATGATCATTGCTTCAACTCAAGTGGTCTTTGCCTCTTCCAGAACACTAACGTTGGTGTATCTGTCTTCCCATTTGATCTTCAAGATCTTGTACAGGCAACATTGGTGATGCCTCTCAAAGACTTTCAAGTGATGTCTGTAGGTTGGTCAGTTTTCAGACCCATACAACAATGTTGGCAGAGTAACAGCTTGATAAACAAGAAGCTCTGTGTCTGTTAGAAAGGTGTGATCTTCAAAAACGTAAGTGTACAAAGGCTGCACTTGAATAGATCAAATTGTGTTGAATGAGTGATGACTTCCAAGGAAGAGGAAATGGTCCAATTCTCCTGTACTTCTCCATTGATTTTAGTAGATAGAGTGTGCAATATCTCATTTTAAGAGGAAAAAAGCAGTCAAGTATCACTTTAAAGACTAACAAAAGAATAGTCTATAAAGTGATACTTGACTGCTTTTTTGTTTTGATAGTATATAGACTAGCACGGCTTTCTCTCTGTTACTATTCATTTTAAGAGGGTTGATGGAGTTCTTTGGTCTTCCTGATCTTGAGTGTGAGACCAAGATATGTGTAAGCATTGACAAACCTGTTCAGGATAGTTTGAATATCTTTCTCAATAGTTTGAATATCTTTCTTATGTTTTCACCAGCATAATAAAGTTCCATGGTAGAAGTGGCGGAATTTTTATCCTTCGGTTTCAGCCTGCTAAGCCTGAACAGCTTTCCATCTATCCTATACATGATTTCTATGCCAGCTGGGAGCTTTCCAGCAATTAGGTAATGAATGATGGAAATAAAAACCACAAACATGGTTGGAGCAATGATGCAGTCCTGTTTGACTCCTGCTTGTACTTTGAAAGATTCACTCTGACAGCCAGTATTTCTCAGAACAGTCGCTTTCATGCTGTTGTGAAAAAAAAATAGGACACTGATATATTTATCAGGACATGCAATCTCTGAAAGTACAATCCAGTGGGCAAGGCAATTTACTGAATCAAAGGTTTTAGTTAGATCAATGAAACCCATATATGATGGCAATATATACTTTTGAGTCTATATGAGTGAAAGAAAAATCTGAAGGATGGGTATTATATTTGTATATATCTAGACTTGGCAGAGTTCAATTATATAACATAATTTCTGTGTGTGTGTATTCATTTTGAAGTTTTTATTTTTATCTGTTCAAATTTTCAGTTATGGGAAATTATAGGGGGACAGGTTAGAACATTACTAGACAGAGATTCAAAAGTTAAATATTTATAAGCATTAAATTGTAAATTGTCAGCATCATATATCAACTATGTTATACAACGTAAACAGCCTGCAACCAAACTGCAGTACATTTTCAAGCAACATTTTTCTTACTTTACCTGTCTGTAAATTTTTATGACACACATTTACCAACTAAAACTCTAATTCTTCCAAGCCCTGCTCCACATACTTACAGATCTCTAAATTGCTAGCCAGTTGTACATTGATGCAACTCTTTCACAGGAATTAGGCTCTCTCACAGGGCATGTCCTTCAAAGCCTGTGCCAACAGTATGCAATATGAGCCAAGCAAGGAAACTCAGAAAACAGAAATTCCATTCCCAGTTCTGCCAGTGATTTGCTTTTTGATAGTGATTGAGTCATTTCATTCCGTGCATAAAGTTGTCCCTACCTGAAAGTGGGTTAATATTCCTTATCCACTCCTGAAAGAGCCTGGATGTCTAGCTCAAAGATGATGGAAGAACGCTATACATTATGACTGCTAGCTATTTTAATTATTCATTTTTTTAGCTTCAAAGATTTGATAATTTCACCTACTACACTTGCAGAAATATACCTAGAAATTACAGATATTGCATCATTCAAAGCAAATTGAAGTATTTTCAAAACTTGGAACAAGCTTTATATGTATACCAAAATAACAAAGTTGGTAGAGGGAAAACCTGCTAGCTGAAATGTTGGACCAAACTTCAGATTATAGGGGGTGGATTCAGAACTGATGTTTAGATCAGTCTTAACAGACTAGTAACAGAGAGGGAGCTGTGCTAGTCTATATACTATGAAAACAAAAAAATCAGTCCAGTAGCACTTTAAAGACTAACAAAATAATTTATTAGGTGATGAGCTTTCGTGGGACAGATCCACTTCTTCAGACCACAACCATAGTAATCAAACTTGACAAATCAGAAAAATATTACCCAGGTGAGCAAATCAGAGAGCAGAGGGATAGAAGGTGGAGGAGAGTCAAGAATTAGATTAAGCCAAGTATGCAAAAGAGCCCCTATAATGGCTGTGGCAAGGTTAGCCTTGCTCCTGGGCTCCAGGCCTCCGTTTAGTCCACTAACCCGACAGCCAGAATGCCATTGCCCTTCCTGAGATGGTTGGGGAGGGAGGTGGTCTGGAGGAAAGCCAGGCCACACGCACTCATTCCGGGACCCCAGGGACCCTCTGTGGCTGCTAGTGGTGAGGGTGGGCTCCCCTCGTTATGAACACCGCAGATCTTCCCTGGGCCATTTCCCCAGATGATTCCTCCCCACCATACATCCTCCAGGCAGTGCCATTGGCCGTGGCAGCAGCAGCAGTAGCAGCAGCAGCACGTTCTCCCTCCAGGATTGGCTTCTCCTGTGTGGTCAGTTTGCTTGGCCTGACCCCGAATCTTGGGGCCCCCTGCGACTGAGCACTCCTCTCCTCCTCTGGTAGTTCTAGACAGACTCCTTTTGCTTCTCTTCTCTCACTCTCTATCCTCTCCTCTATCACTCTCCTCTCCTCCTACTACTAGGCAAAGGGTTCTTTTAAAAGCAGGCTTAAGTGGGACCATCTGGCCCCAATTGGCCCAGGGCAATTTCCTCCCCAGCTGCTCAGACTCTGCTTGTTTGCCAGCCCTGCTTTTTCCTCTTGTTCTCACTCCCTCCCAGCCTTACCTTGTCACATATCCCCCTCCCCAGCTCAACACCACGGGGTTGGGCTACCTGGGATGGCATACAGTGTACTTGGGACAGGCCATCTGCATTCCCTCGCTGGGCGCCAGCCCTATGCTGCACTCTAAATTGGAACGGCTGCAAGGACAGGAACCACCGGGTTATTCTTGCATTCCTATCCTTGTTTCTGTTCATCCACTGTAGGGCTGCATGGTCCATGACAAGGGTAAACTTCCGTCCAAGGACGTAGTATCTTAAGCATTCCACCATCCATTTCATCGCAAGACACTCTTTTTCGATGATGGCATAATTTTGCTTTGTGGGAAGGAGCTTGCGGCTCAGGTATAGGACGGGGTGTTCTTCTTCCCCGACCAATTAGGACAGCATGGCTCCAAGCCCACGTTGGAGGCATCAGTATGTAGTAAGAATTCCTTCTTGAAATCTGGGGCAATAAGGGCTGGAGTACTACACAGGGCTGTCTTTAAATCCAGAAATGCCTCCTCCATCCCTGGGGTCCAGTTCACCATGTCAGGGCCACGGGCTCTTGTGAGGTCTGTCAGGGGGCATGCTCTAGATGCAAAGTGGGGGATGAACCTCCGATAGTAGCTTGTTTCTTCTGGAGCAGTTGAGGCCACTTTTGTATTGCCTCTACATTGTTTAGTTGGGGTTTCACTACGCCCTGGTCCACAATATACCCCAAATATCTTGCTTCCGTTTGCCCTATAGCACATTTTGTCATGTTCACCTTGAGACCAGCTTCCCTCAGGGTGTTTAACACTGCCTCTGCCTTCTTCTTGTGGGTGTCCCAGTCTGGGCTATGGATAACAATGTCATTGAGATAAGCTGCTGAATAGGCGCAATGTGGTCATAATAACTTATCCATTAGCCATTGGAATGTTGCGGGGGCTCCGTGTAACCTAGTGGGAGGACAGTGTACTGGTAAAAGCCTTCTGGGGTGGAAAAGGCTGTTTTTTCCCTGGCTTCCTGGAACAGAGAAATCTGCCAGTATACCTTGGTCAGGTCGAGGGTAGACAGGAAGTGGGCCTTCCCCAATCAATCTATCAGTTCATCAATATGGGGCATGGGGTATGCATCAAATTTGGACACTTTGTTTAGTTTTCTGAAATCGTTACCAGAGGCTGCTGTCTGGCTAAGGCACTAAGACGATCGGGCTGGACCACTGGCTATGAAACTCCTCAATCATGCCCAGTTCCAGCACCCTCTGCACCTCCCTTTGGATCTCCTCCCATTTTGCCTCTAAGAATCTATAAGGTCTCACATGCACTCTCACCCCTGGGTGGGTGACAATGTGGTGTTCCACCTCTCTGGTTTGTCCAGGGTTTGCTGAAAACACATCTGAGTGTCGTTTCAATATGTCAAGGACCTTTCCCCATTGATTGGTGCTTAGTTCTGGGGAGATTCCCACCTGTCTCTCTGGGTCTTCCTCCAGCATCAACATGCTCGGAGCGGCCAGCTGTCCTTCCTGGTCCCACCATGGTTTTAGTAAGTTAATATGATAGATCTGATCAGTCTTCTGGTGATCTAGTTGTCACACCCTGTAGTTTACTTCCCCTATGGTGTCAACTACCTTGCAGAAGCCCTGCCACTGGGGTAGGAGTTTGCTCTCAGCCGTTGGAACCAATGCCATCATCTGGTCCCCTATATTGAACTTCCGGACAGTTGCCTGTCAGTTATAGTATGCCTGCTGAGTTTCTTGAGCCTGTTCCAGTTGCTCCCAGATGATGGGCATAACCTTGGCAATCCAGTCCTTCATCTGGAGCGTATGCTCAATGATATTGTGCCCATGGTTCGGCTGCCCCTCCCAAGTCTCTTTGG
This sequence comes from Carettochelys insculpta, assembly GCF_033958435.1. NCBI lineage: Eukaryota > Metazoa > Chordata > Testudines > Carettochelyidae > Carettochelys > Carettochelys insculpta. The sequence continues at coordinate 93,530,304 of NC_134137.1, read as the reverse complement.
TGAGGTCCAGGATGCCTTGAGGGTTCCGCCCATACAATAGCTCAAATGGAGAATACCCTATGGAGGCCTGGGGAGCCTCCTGGATGGCAAAATTTAGTTATGGGAGCAGGACATCTCAGTTTCTCCCATCCCGGCTCACTACCTTGCAGATCATGCTTTTGAGGGTGCGACTGAACCTTTCAACGAGGCCATCTGTCTGTGGATGGTATACTGATATCCTCAGCAGCTGGACGTGGAGCAATGTGCACAAATCTTTCATCAATTTGGAGACCAACAGTGTACCTTGGTTCCCTAATATCTCCCGGGGTATTCCGACTCTGGCGAAGATCTGTACTAGCTCCCTCGCAATGGACTTTGAGTGAGAATTCTGCAGGGTTACCACCTCTGGGTGGCATAGTCCAGGACTACCAAGATGTATCAGTGTCCTCGGGCTGACCTTTCCCGTGGGCCAAGTAGATCCATGGCTATCCGCTCAAAGGGGACCTCAATAATGGGTAGGGGCACCAACAGAGCTCTCAGATGCAGTTGCCGTCCATGCACTTGGCACTCAGGGGAGGACTTCTACTTATACCCCAGGGCAAAAGAACCTCCTTAAGATCTGGTTTAGGGTCTTTTCAACCCCGAGGTGACCCCCAAACAGATGGCGATGGGCTAAGTCCATCACTACCCTCCATTGTCTTTGGAGCACCAGAAGTTGCTCCTCTGGCTGGTTTTGTACTTTCCCTACATTGTATAGTATGTCTTCCCTGATTATATAGTATGGTCCCTGACCTTTTGCTCCACCCTCCACCGGTACCCCATTCACCTCCACTGTCTCCTGACATATTTTGGTATACAGGGTCTTCGGCCTGTTCCCGTGCAAAGTTTGGGAGGGAGGATCCTATATTCTCAAGCTCGGGGGAAGCTCCCTTTTCTTCTGGCCCTGTGCCCATAGTACTGGGTCCAGTCTCAGGCTCCTCTATCCCTTGGGTCTCCCTCCTCTGTGGATTCAGCCTCTTCCCCCACCAGGGCTGGTCCTGTGTTCTGGGACAGGATTTGGGTACCCAGCTGTTTGGCTGCCCTTTTCTCACACCTCATCTTCCGCAGTTTCCCAGGTGCAGCAAAGAGGTCCTGGGAGAACTCATGGAAGATTGGAGGTGACACCCCTACTCTTCCTCCCTCCACAGGCAACAGATTGCCGAAGCCAGGGAAGTCCCGCCCTATCACCACCGGGTAGGGGAGCCTTGGTACCACCCCTGTTGTCACTCTTGTGACATTTCCTTGGAACTCTGTTCACACAGGGATGACTGGCTAATAACACACATCCCCATGCACACAGGATATTCCTGTGCGCTTGGCTCAGGTAAGCTAGTCTTACCCCACCAGCTGCCCTGAGACTAATGTAAGGGCACTCCCCAAGTCCACCAGGGCCATAGTCTCCAAGCCCTTCATTTTCACTGTCTGGGTATACCAGTGGGGGGAGCTGTTGTGATGCCCACCACATCTATCAGGCTGTAGAGATCCCCCAGATCCCCACCGTTGCACTGCATGGGTTCATCCATGTTTGGGCAGTGGACCACTATATGTCCCAATTCCCCACATGCGTAACACTTATACCCCACATGGAGCATCCACCTTCCCTTGGGCCTGCTAGGTCTCACCCTTGGATCCTCCTTCTCTGGCCCCTCAAGTCCCCTGGGGACAGCTGGTTGCCTTTCCCTCTCCTTTCTCCTGCCCCCAGCCATGCCTAGGGGCTCCAATGGCCGAGCCCATGGAGTAGAGGGGACCGCTTGCCTTGCCAGACTTCCTCCACAAGGGGCCATGTGAGAGCTTGGGTTGTTAACTGTCTCTCCACAAGAGCCACCATTTCATCATACAAGGACGGGTCATTCTGGCAGACCCATCCCTGAAGGTCTGATGGTAACCCCCTAATGTACCAGTCCAACACAATGGTCTCCAGGATCTTCTCTGGGCCATGAGTTTTGGGCGGGAGCCATCTTCGGGCCAGGTGGATTAAATCAAACAGCTGGGCCCTCAGCACTTTTCCCTCCCGGTACTTCCATTCGTGGAACTGCTGGGCTCTGATGGCTGTTGTTACTCCGATCCGTGCCAGGATCTCGGCCTTCAGTTGGGTGCAATCTGCAGCCATGCTCTCAGGTAGGTCAAAGTAGGCCTTCTGGGCCTCTCCACAGAGGAACAGGGCCAGGATGCTGGCCCATTGGTCTCAGGGCCAGCCTTCCATATGGCCGTCCTTTCAAAGGTCAAAAGGTATGCGTCTATGTCGGCTTCCCCTGTCATTTTCTGCAGGTGTTTGCTAGCCTGCAGGGGTCGAGTCCCATCTAGGCCACGTACCTGGGCAGTCAGGGCTTTCAGCTGTCTTACGACCTCTCCGAGGGTGGCTTGGTCCGGGGCTGCCTGGCTCATGAGCAGCTGGTTAGTCTCTTGCCGTAGCCACAGGACCTCCTGCTGGGTAGCTACATAGGCCTGGGTGGCTTCCTGCTGCACTGCAGTGGCTTGTACGAGGGCTTTCACCATGTCCTCCATCTCCCTTTTTCTTTGTGTTCCTCTGGGTGGGTCTGCTGCAGGGTCTCACAGCAGCACTCCAATCCCACTGCTGACACCATAGCCGTGTCTACACGTGCACGCTACTTCGAAGTAGCGGCACTAACTTCGAAATAGCGCCCGTCACGGCTACACGCGCCGGGCGCTATTTCGAAGTTAACTTCGACGTTAGGTGGCGAGACGTCGAAGTCGCTAACCCCATGAGGGGATAGGAATAGCGCCCTACTTCGACGTTCAACGTCGAAGTAGGGACCGTGTAGTCGTTGCGCGTCCCGCAACTTCGAAATAGCGGGGTCCGCCATGGCGACCATCAGCTGAGGGGTTGAGAGACGCTCTCTCTCGAGCCCCTGTGGGGCTCTATGGTCACCGTGGGCAGAAGCCCTTAGTCCAGGGCTTCTGGCTGCTGCTGCGGCAGCTGGGGATCCATGCTGCAGGCACAGGGTCTGCAACCAGTTGTCAGCTCTGTGTATTTTGTGCTGTTTAGTGCAACTGTGTCTGGGAGGGGCCCTTTAAGGGAGCGGTTTGCTGTTGAGTCCGCCCTGTGACCCTGTCTGCAGCTGTGCCTGGCACCCTTATTTCGATGTGTGCTACTTTGGCATGTAGACGTTCCCTCACAGCGCCTATTTCGATGTGGTGCCGCGCAACGTCGAAGTTGAACATTGACGTTGCCAGCCCTGGAGGACGTGTAGATGTTACTCATCGAAATAGCCTATTTCGATGTTGCTACATCGAAATAAGCTATTTCGATGTAGGCTTCACGTGTAGACGTAGCCCACGTGTGGCAAGGCGAGCCTCACTCCTGGGCTACTGGCCTCTGTTTTATCCACTAACCCCACAGCCAGAATGCTGTCGCCCTTCTTGAGACAGTGGGAAGGGAATGGTGGTCTGGCAGGAACCCGGGCCCCACCAACTCATTCTGTGTTCTGGCCCAGGGACCCTCTGGCTGCTAGTGGTGAGGGAAGTCTCCCCTCATTATGAACACTGCAGCTTTTCCCTCAGCCACTTCCCCAGACGATTCCTCCCACCCGCCTACCTCCTCCAGGTAGTGGCAGTGGCAGCGGCAGTAGCAGCGGCAGCAGCACATTCTCCCTCCTGTGTGATCAGTCTGCTTGGCCTTACCCCAAATCTTGGGGCCTCCTGGGCAGAGACCTTAACCCCTTGCAATTGAGCACTCCTCTCCTCCTCTAGTGCTTCTAGACAAATTTCTTTTGCTTCTCTCCTCTCACTTTCTATCCTCTCCTCTATCACCTCTTCTATCACTCTCCTCTCCTCCTCCTACTGGGCAAAGGACTCTCTTAAAAGCAGGCTTAAGTGGGACCATCTGTCCCCAATTGGCCCAGGGCGGCTTTCTCCGCAGCTGCTCAGACTCTGCTTGTTTGCCAGCCCTGCTTTTCCCTCTTGTTCTCACTCCCTCCCAGCTTTATCTTCTCACATGGCCTAAAAAATTCCCATCCCAGTTCAAACCACGTGTTAATGTGTTGAATTTGAATATGAAAGAGAGTTCAGCAGGCTCTCTTTCCAATCTGTTGTGAAAATTCCTCTTCAGTAAGACTCAAACTTTCAGGTCATTAACAAAATGGCCCACTCCACTAGGATGATGGCTGATTGGTTTGTGGATCAGGAGTGTTTTTATGTCTGTTTTGTGCTCATTAACTCTTTGTCTGAGAGAGTTTGAAGTCTGTCCAATACACAAAGCATCTGGGCACTTTTGGCACATGATGACATATATGATGTTAGCTGAGGAACATGAGAATGTGCCCGTGATTCTGTGACTAACCAGGTTAGGTCCAGTGATGGTATCTCCAGAATAGATATGCGGACAAAGCTGGCAATGGGCTTTGTTGCAAGGAACAGACTACTAGACCTTGTTCATATTTGTGACTAAAGCAAAAATTACAGCTGATGAGAACATTAATTGAACTGAAATATTGATGAAAATCAGACATAAATAATTATTTTTTTAGCATTTTTTCCTGTTTCCCAAATAACACTCACAATGAATGCACTTAAAAACATATGTGAACTGGTTGGTCTCCACCTCACTGCAACCAAGAATATATGCACAATGGAAAGGGTTCTGATATTGGATTTGTTATAAAAATAAGTTACCATAACAGTACTAAATGACAATCAAGCCCGAGCTCCCCTTCCCTACCCCGCTTGGCTACTATGAAGACTTTCCTCAAACATTTGTCATTCCAGATCACTGCACTTCCTGTAGTGAAGTTACACCCACCTCCCTTATATACAATGAACCACATCTGCCCCCACTAATTACAGTGCAGCTCCCTGCAGCTACTAACAGTGGGCAACAGGATAAAGCTATTGCCATGCTATAGTATGCTAGAAGTAAATAATGAAGGTCTAATGAAATATACAGGAATTCTAATATCTATACACATGGCAAAACATCTATATACATACATCTCAGGCTAAGTTAGAAACAGAGGAAGGCAAACAACTACTAAGAAATATAGAATATTGCTTAATAGGCATAAGTAGTGTATTTAGAGTCTCTGAGAATCATGCCAGTTTGTTCTGAAGAAATTCACAATCAAGAAAGCATATTTCTGATGTAATGATCTTCTTCACCGTTGGAAAAATTGGCAGTGCTTAATTTTTACTAAAAGGGAAGAGCATTCAGTTATAGATGATTACTCTATTTCCCCACCACTAGGCCCCTTGACAAGGGGCTCCTTCACAACCCAGGAATGGCGTTGGATTGGATGAAAGGGGTGGAAAGGAGGGCAGACAGCCCTCAGCACTGCCATGGACCTCAGCACCCCTCCCTGCACCCAATCCTCAGCACTGCCTGGAGCGAGATACTCTGGCCGTGATTTAAACAACCCATCTCCAGCCACTGCTGCAGTAGCAGCAGCAGCAGGCCTGCTGTATTTATTTGGAAGCTGTGATTCTTGAAGAGGAATAATGGTGAAGACTGTAGGAAGTGGACGTGGTGATTGAATGATGGGAAGTCCAAGAACATGATAGATATGATTTAGATAAGAAGAAGACAGGTAACTTCAGTACAACAGTGCCAAACTTTCCAAGGAGTGGATAGAGACTCAGACCACAGTTTATTGATCGCAAACATCAAGATGAAACCCAGGAGAAAGTTTAAGACACAGTTTAAGAAAACAAAAGATGTGGCAAGGCTATGTGAGGAAGAAATAGGGAATGCATACAGAACAGCACTCACATGCATGTTATTACAAACAGACAGGCCGACTTCTTAAAGAACAGAGGGAGCATCCATGCGTGCCATTTTGACTGGAAATCAGAGGAAGATGGCCCAGACGTTGAAAACCAGACCCCAATCCCATAGTGGGAAAAGCTTCCCCCGTTGACAAACTATGTCGAAAGAAGTCACGTGTAGATGCTCTACAGCCCACTCTTTCAAAAGAGGAGCCCTCCATGGTGTCTCCCAGCTGGAGCACTGTCATGGCTCCTTCCCCACTCTAGAAAGATACATGCAGAAGTGGGGGCCAGCAAAAGTACCTCCAAAACCTTATTTACCAGGGTATAAACTTCCCCCCAAAATCCTAAAAATCTTAGATCATGGGGATAAAATTCATTGCCACCATCCAAGTAATAATAAGGAAACCAGGGAGAGACTACTTGGGAAATCTTAGCCCCAAAAGTAAAAACCAGGACAAAAACATTAACCAATACCAGATTAATAAAAAGAAAAAGAGAGAACTTTTATTATTACAACAATATTTGTGTTGCAAGCTTCATGACTAGATGGAAGTGTCACAAAGTAAAACACATGGGGAGTCTTCACCATGTGCCTAGAACTTAGTTACAAGGAGAGTAAAAGAACATTTTTAAAAAGTGCACAGACATTAGATCCCACTTCCCAAACCATAAAACAATAAAGCCTAACGGATTTATCTAAACTTTATCCCACTTACAGAAGATTGGAGGGCCTGTTCTTGGAGGGAGATGGTCTGTGTCTCTCTCCCTCATGGCTGGAAAGAAGAAGAAAAAGAGACAGAGAACAGAAGAGGGAGGAGCCAAAATTCAATTTTTACCTACATTCCTTTTGGCCAACCCCAACTGGCTAAGGAGGTTAACCCTTTTACTCCCAGGCTGCTGGCTAACCCTCATAATTATGACAAGCACAGAGACACCCTGCTCTGCAGCGAAGGGCTTTATGACCCGTGTGTCCGGCCACTCTTAAAGCCACATGGACTCAGAAACCCCGTGGCAGGCAGCCAAAATTAGACAAACTACAAGCGCACGAGCTGCCAACAGAACACCTGCTCAGCTGCCCCCCATGACTTCAGAGGCCACATGGCTAGCACACGGCAGCCTCATAAGCCCCAGGCTCCCCTGTCAGAATCCTCACAGGATTCCCAGGACCTGCCCCAGAGAAGAAAAAAAGGGCACCCTCCTGGATGTATCTGAACTCCGAGACCTCCTAGGTCTATGGAAAGATGGAGAAATCCTCCAGGAGATGGGGGTGAAGTGAAGAAGGCCACAGCCTTTGCCTGCCAGCCCGGAACTGACTAGCTATGGCCACCCAAAGCAGACCCCAGATCAAGTCCAGAGCAAAGTCAGAGAGCTGTGGCAGAGCTACAACCAGGTCCAGGACAAGGCCAGGTGCTCATGGGCAGGTCCCACCACCTGCCCCTACTACCAAGAGCTCCACTCCATCTTGGGGCCCCAAGCCAGCTTCCCACTCCAAGTGGTCCTGGATACTTCTGTGGACTAGCCCAATCCAGCGGGGTGGAGGAGCCAGGACAAGTGAGCCCAAGCCAGGGGAGAACACCACCAGGGACTGATCCAGCAAGGAGGGTGATCTCATCATCAATGTCCCCTCGCAGTCATTCAGCTGGGCCATGGGGAGCCAGGTGTCACTAGAGATCATTTTGGGACCCCCCCCACCGGTAAGTGCATGGAAGGGCTGGAACTGACACAGCTGGAATGGCATGGCCACCAGTGGGCCATGCACAGGCCTAGAGGCCGATGACCAGATACCCTGGCCAGCCATGGTCCACAGCACACCTCTGGTGCCCGCCCATGCCACCCATCGCCCAGACCCATAGACAGCTCTGGGCATCCAGATGCTCAGTGGGATGCACATGGGACAGCCCACACCTGGGGACAGTCCTACCCAGAGGGGAATACCTGTGCACACCTGATGTTGCATGGATGCCATGCCCACCATACCTAGCCTCCAGGGACGGGGGAACAGTGGGGCAGGGTCCCAGGGGAGATAGGAAGATTGGGCTCCAGGGGGGATGAGGTCCAGGGGGCATGGGAGGACAGGGTCCCACTTGGGGTCTGACGCACCATCCATCTCCCCTTCTAGGTGCAGCAAGAGGGGGCCCACACAGCCCATCAGCCTCAGTGATCCCTGGAAGCCCCCTGGAAGTGGCGGACAGGGTCTAGATGTCTCTAGCAGCACTAACACACTGGGCACGCAGCTGACTGAGTGGCACCTCCAGCTGGCATGGCAGACGGAGGTGTGGAACCAGTCATATCCCACCTGGAGGGCATCCATGGGATCCTGCAGGAGCACGTGGACAAAGTATCTCATTTCCTGGCCCTCTGCACAACCCCCTCCCTCGCTGTCCCCCTGAGCCCTCTGCAGAGGCCCCCTTGAGAGGCACCCCACAGGGCCCCTCCCACCCCATACCTGCCACAGAGGCCCCCACCCCATGCCAGTACCCCACTGACATTCCCCAGTGCCTCTACCTTCTGGTGTTCCCTACCCCATCCCAGCCCCACCATGGAGATTGCACCCAAGGAGGGAAGGGGTTTCCAGAGCCAATGGGGCTCTCAGCCCACAACCACCATCCCCAAGTGACCCTCCTGGTTCAGGCCCCTCCCTGCACCCCTCCCAGTTCAGGCCCCTCCCTGCACCACAACATACATGGCTGCCCCCCCACCCCCATTGTAAATAGTTAAATGTTTGCACAGGCACTGAGTTGTGGTTCATGTTGATAAACCTTTATTTTACACCAATGCTTGTGTCCCGTGGTCTCATGGAGGGGAGGGATGGGTGCTGTGGTGGTGGTGGTGGTGGTGGTGGTGCATGTGGTGGGAGGTGGATGTTTGGGGAAACGGTGAGGGGTGGGCAACCCTGGAGCAAGGCTCACATGCCGGGCCTCCTGGATCCAGACCCCGTTACATTTCACCTGGCAACTGAGACAGTGGCCAGCTGCTCGAACCCTGCATCAGCCTCAGCCACCCACCCCTGGATGTAGGCACCCCCCTTGCTGTCACAATGTTGTGGAGGGTGCAGCAGGTGCCCACCACCTGTGAGACATTGTGCACTCTGACCTCGAGGCAAGTGAGGAGGTGCTGCCACCACTTCTTAAGGTGCCCAAAGGCCCCTCAACCATATGCTGGGCCTAGTTGAGGTGGATGTTGAAGGACTGCTGGCTGGGATTGAGGTGGCCAGTACAGGGCCACATCAGTCATGGCAGTAGAGGGTATGCCACATTCAAGACCATGCACAGTGGCATGGTGGTGTCCCCAACTGGCATCTCCCACTGGGGGATAAAGATGCTGGCCTCCATACGCTGGCACAGGCCGGAATTTCAGAAGACCCTGGCATCATGGGTTCACCCCACCCAGTCCATGTAGATGTCCATGAACTGGGCCTTTGTTGTCTGCCAGGGCCTGGAGCAGTAACAAGTGGTAGCCCTTCTGGTTGATATAGTGGCTGCACTGTGTGGTGGGGTGCAGATGAGGATGTGTATCCCATCCAAGGCACTGAAGCAGTTTGGGAACCCCAGCGAGGAGAAGCCCCCGACAATGGCATCCAGGTCCCCAACACAGACAACCTGATGCAGGATCATCATTTTCATGGCACCAACTATCTGCATGGGAGGGAGGTCATGTGCTCTCATGAGGGTGCAACAGGACACTCCCAGGCAGTGTTCCCTCCCATGCCCTGTCCTGGCCTGCAGCCCCCAGGACTCCCTGTGCCCCCTCCTGGTCAGCAGCCCCAGGGGGATCCCTGTTCCCAGAGGCCCCCTCCTCCCTCTCCATGCTGATGGTGTGTCCTGAGCCTGACTAACCTCCATGAGCACCGCTTGGATGGTGGCCTTGCCCACCCTGAACTGGTGCCCCACTGAGTGGTAGGAGTCAGGGGTGGCCAGTTTCCATATCACAATCATGACCCACTCCTCAAGGGGGAGTGCAGGCCACATGGTGGTGTCCTGATGCATCAGTGCAGGTGGTATCCAGTGACATAGCTCATGGAAGATGCCTCAGCTCATGCAGAAGCTCCACAGCCTTGTGGCATCATCTCATTGCCCCACCACTAGTTGTTCCCACCAGTCTGCACTGTTTGGGTGGCTCCATGGGTGCCAGGGTACAATGGGGAGGAGTGCAGGCTGGGGGGTGTCCAAATCCTTGAGAGGGCCACTCTGTCTAAGAGGAGGGGATAGGCTGCAGCAACCATGTAGACAAAATGAGCAATGGTGTCCATGATGTCTGCATCCAGTTACAGCATCAGGGTGTTGTCGGCCATGGTGCTGCTGTGCTGGGATCTGCATTGCTGCTGGCGTTTAAGCAGGCCTCAGTTGATGTAGGGTGGGGGACCAGGGGGAGCCCTTTAAGGAGGCAGCTAGCTGTGGGCCCCAGAAAGGCTTCACAGCCATGTGATCCCTGTATGCAGCGTCTCCACCTCCCTTCTTTCAAAAGAGTGCTCAGACACATGTGGATGCTCCCTTTCAAAAAAATGGGACAGATCATCGAAAGTGGGGGTCAGACATGCAATCCACCTTTGCCACAGTTGTGGTCATATGTTTTCTAATGCCAGGATGTTGATTCCTGGGTTTTAGTTTTGCCTTTTCAATGGTTGTCTCCCATGTACACACAGCCAAAGAGAAGGTTCAGAATAAGGCCACAGAGAAAGACCTAGATAATAGTAGAAGGGTTAGCCATGGTAATAGAAGAGGCAATTAAGCAGACTGTTCCAGAAGAAGAGAAGGTCAATAAGAAGTGGATTATATGAAGACACTGAAGTTGGTCCAAGAGAAGAGAGCATTGAATATTGGAAGGGATTTTTCTAAGAAGGCAGAACAGCAATATAAATTGAAGTTCAATGAGGTAAGGAAAGCGGCCAGAAAGGATAAGGCAAAATGGTTATAGGAGCAGTGTGAAGATATACAGAGGTATTATAGCAACTGTAAGACCAGGAAGGTATATAAAGTGATTTGGAATATTAGTAGGAAGTGACAGCCAAAACACATGACAATTAAAGACAAGAATTAAGAGGTGTTCATGAACACACAGAAGATTGTGTAGCGATGGATGAGATTGCACCAATCTATACAAAGCACAGTTAGACCCGAGTGTCTGAGAAAGACTGATTGAAGAACTTAAAGTGGTATCTCCACTTAGCATTGAGAGCGAGATTGATATTTCGAAGAACATAAGAATGGCCAGACTGGGTCCATCCAGCCCAGTAGCCTATCTGTCAACAGTGGCCAATGCCAGGTGCCCTAGAGGGGGTGGACCGAAGACAATGATCAAGCAATATGTCTCCTTCCATCCATCTTCCTCCATGAAGGAGGAAGTACAAAGAGCAGTGAAATGACTAAAGAACAACAAGAACCCTGGAAATGAGTAGATCACAGGAGAGATGATTAAATATGGCATAGAAAATATGATTTAGAAAATACACCAAGTATAGAAAGGAGGGAAGGCACCTAAGGAATGGACAAGACCCATGCTAGTGACAGTACACAAGGAAGGAAGTGCATTGGAGTGCAAAAACTACAGACTGATTGTCCTAATAAGTCATCTATGAAAAGTGCTTATGATGATACTGATGGAGAGACTAACATTGCACATAGAAGAACATCTAGCGGACAAGCACACAGGGTTCAGGAAAGGCAGAAATACAATACAGCAGACAGTGGCACTAAGATTGATACCAGAGAAAGCTTGATGAAAGAACACGAATGTTTATGCTTGCTTTGTCGATTTTCAGAAGTCATTTGACAGCACAGATAAGAAAGTGACTTGTGAAGTGTTGGAGTTGTACGGAGTGGATAGCAGAGTGATACAGCTGTTGAAGGATATCAATGACAGTGCAGAGGCAGTGGTGAGAACACGCGGCAGTGTGGAAGTTGGTTTAGAATGAGTAGAGGTATGAGATGAAGAGATTTAATATCTTCATTACACATCTAGACAGAGTGATGGACAAGATCAAGGAAGAGGATATAGGGATATCTGTGCAAAGGATACAAATTAAAAACTTGACGTTTAAGGATGATGTAGTTATCATTGAAGAAGATGAGGAGAAGCTAGTGAAAACAGTCCAGGTGCTAAAAGAGGAAAGGAAGTGGTACAGACTTATTCGTTACATCTACGTTAGCCCCAAACTTCGAAATGGCCATTTGCATGTAGACACGGCCATTATGAACACTGATAAAATAAAAATAATGGTATTTGGAGTTAAGGAAATAGGAAGGAAGATCAGTGTAGATGGGATTGAACTAGAGAACATAGAGAAGTTCACATATCTGGGAAGCAACATAAGATATGACTCAGACTGTAAGAAGGAAATACTGACTAGAATAGTGAAAACAAAAGTGAGTTTGAAGGTGATGGATAAGATCTGGAAAAGCAAAGTGATTAGCTTAGGGATGAAGATGAGTGTCTTGAAAATGTATATTCAGCTACATGTGGTAGAGATGTGAAACGGGTGATAACAAAAATCCTGAGAATAGGGTGGATGCAGAAGGTCATCAATGAAGAATTATATAGGAAGATACAGTTGAAAGAGAACCTACTGCAGAAAGTTATACAATGGAGGTTACAGCTATTTGGGCATATTTGCAGAATGAATGACGAATGAAAACTCAAGACCCTGGTATTCAGCTTAATGGACGGTTCGAATAGGAGAGGCAGATCCCACAGAGAATGGGTAGGTAATATACCAGATTGGTGCACAACTATCCTAAGAAATTGAGCCACTCTGCACTGGACAGGGAAAGATGGAAGGAAATAGTGAGAGAGGCATCAGACACCAATGGGTGCTGAGCCCACAGTTGATGATGATGATGATAACAGGACAGTCAACAGAGATCACTTCAGTAGAAGTGAATTTATAAGGTTTAACTAAATGTATGTACCCACATAAGGTGTAAACACAAAAGCTGTGTCTACACTGCCGACTTCAAAGGGAACATGGTAATTAGGGTGTCGGGAGATTATTAATGAAGTGTTGCATTGCATATGCAGCACTTCATTAAGTTAATTCTCCCCTGCAGCAACTTTGAAGTGTTAAATTTTGAAGTGCCAGTTTATACGTAGCTGTGGCTAATCTGTGAGTACTTCAAAGTGCCTGGGGTACTTTGAAGTCCCTTACTCCAAGTTCGAAGTTGGGAGCTAGTGGAGATACAGCCAAAGGGTGGGATTTTCAAAAGTGCTCATTATTGATTTAACTCTGCTTCAGTGGAATTTAGTTCCTATTGATTTCTGAACTGAAGTATGGTAAAATATGGACTGCTCTCCTAGTGGAAGTTTTCACATCAAATAAATATGAAATAGAAGCCCTGGAAAGAGGAGAAGCACTAAAAGTTCGGTCTCCCAAACTTTTGCATACACAGAGAAGAGTTTTCCAGAATATTTAAATACTAACCTGACCCTAAAAATGTAGAGAAAGGATGTACAGTGCAGTATGTTCCTTTTGGCTACAAAATCTTTATATTTAAAAGGAAAATTCTGCTCCTTGTACAGGTGTTGAAGGGTCTCAGCAGTGGAACAGATGTTTCCTAGTTCATGAAGAAAGTGAATATTTAGATAGAAATGTACAACTTACATTGAGGATAAATTTGGGAAAGGAGTGGATCAAGAACATATTGAAAAGAACCTTTTGGTTTCCACTGGGTTTAGGGAAGAACATTATATGGGCTACTCCATCCATGAAGCTTGACTAGAGGTGATAAAGGAATTCTGCCACTGATGTACAGCATATATAGGAAGGCTTCTCTCCCTTTTCCCCCATTAAGACCTATGTATCCCAAACCAGTTACTTGGTTTGGCTCTGCAGACAAAATACTTGCCTAAGATGAAGGCTTCATTATATGAAGCAAATAAAATTGAAGCATGATTTGGTGAATTGACATACTTATGATATAAATAAAAATGAGAAGTCCTGTAACACCTCAGAGACTAACAGATTTACTATTTAAATGAGTCCATAGTCTGTCTATTAGAAGATGAGGGAAAGTCCATAAATATAAACATATTTACATAATTTGTTCTACTATACAAATCTATGATATTTATCTAAAGAGCTGGGGACTGAATTGTAGTTGAGTAGATTTTGCTATGACTATTTATTAGGATATTGAGATAAAATCTTTGCATAAAAAACAATCTTAAAACCACAGCTAAAGTATTGTGTTGAAGACATTAATTGCAAATCCACAGGGATCTTTACCTTTAAATTATGATCATTTGAAAAAAATATACCATAAGGAGCATATGTTTGCAGATTAATGCATAAGCATTTAAACTCTATTATGAAAAGGGTGCATTTTGGAACTATTTTGGAAATAAGGCATACAATACTCGGTGTTAGTGGTGCTTAATATATAGATCATCATCCCTACACAAAAAGATACAATCTTGTTTAATATTGCATCTAAAACTCCTGAACTCTGGTGAAGAGATGTAGTCCTGATTCTTTTAATTATATGCATTTATATGGTGAGTGATTGACACTGATGTAATTAGTGATATTTATTGCTATTATGCTTGTGTATTTGTATAATTTAAATGTAAATTTAATTCTGAATTATTCATCTGGTTAAATTGATCTGGTACACCATGGGAATTAATTGCTTATGCAATTAAAATTGTTTTGCATTTTACATACAGATTTTATTGATTTCTTTTAATTATGTGGTTTTGTAGCTGTAGTTGAATAGAAGTCCCTCATGAGCACCACTGTAGTGGCTGAGTGAGAGCTAAGGTGAACTCTTTAGAATAAGAATGCTATTCTTGTGAGAAAGCAGCTCCCAGAGAGAAGTGTGCAATTTCAAACACTCTCTTTTAATAACAGTACAAACACGAGACAAACTATCCTTAGCAAATGAGGAAGAGATTCCATTTCTGTAACTGTCCATAACTTTATTCTCTTAATGCTGACATTTTTAATATTTAAAAATACACAACTTATCAAATATGCCTAGTTCCTGGTCCATAAGCAGTTTTACCCATTGAAAAGTTGAGCATTGCAACACTTAGCTCTTAGACACTTAGCCATCCAAGGGAATCAAATCCAGAAACCATGGACTAGTCTCCCTATAAAATGCCTGGGGAGAAATCAGTACTAACAGTACAGAATTCTGAGCAGGTGTCCACCTAAGGTAACCAGTGACAAATGTTATGGATTGTAAGTGTATGTCCTAAGATCCACCCACAAATGGTGCTTGTTTTCAGCCTGGATTTAGGTTCTAATCTCACTTCCCTGAACTCCACAGCCAAGAAGCCTTTGGAATGTTGCTGCACTAACTAAAGAGCATGAATACCAACATCAGGGAAGATAAAAGCACATGGAGTCAGAGATAGCCAGCTCAGGTGTTCTTATCTATCACACCATCCAATTTAGAAAACCATACTAATAGATGTTCCCATAAACAAAGCTTCACAGCAATATTTCTGTTCCTCCCAGTATAGAAAACCTGTCACTTACTCACAGTCAAGTACATCTTGGATCACACCCGAAAGACACAGCTAATCATATAATAAGCTACATAAAAATTACCATGTAGGAAAAGAATACTAGATACTTCTTAACAAGTTTAAACAGGGTAAACATAAACACACAATTTAATTACAATCTTAAATTCAAAAGATAATAAAAAATTCTTGAGATAACCTAGGCTATGCAGTTGAGGAGATTTCAGTCATACCTGGAATCACTTTGCCTTCCGGAGTCCAAACAGGAGTCTAGACAGGAGAGATATCAAGTTCCTTGAATATGGGATTTTTCATCTTCCTTATGCTATATATGCTGATATAAAACCTCAGCTGATAGGAGGAGACTCCTTTTTGCATGGAGGAGACCAGAACAACTGTCTTTTGACAGCTTGTTTACATAGGGAAATTCTAATTACATCTTCTAAAAGTAGTCCATCTGATATTGATAGATTTTTCTCTTTGGAAAGGACATAACACTTCCTGCCTTTCACACTAATTAATTTCCTTCCTGGCTGACAATACAGACACAGAGGTTCACAATATACCCACTCAAATATTATCTTGCAAGTGTGATTAACGAATGCTGAAACTCATAAACTTTCAATAGAGTCTAGACACTAAGCACATTCTTATAATTCTAATACCTTTACCAAAGCTAACTTACAATGAGTCAGACTGAGTCTACTTCTGTATTTTATTCAACTGAGACATGGGAACCTTGACAAGAGCTGGCACCAGGTCTACCAGCATCACAGTGGCTGTGTCTACGCTACAAAGAAACTTTGAAAGGAGGAACATTGAAAATCAAAATCCAAATAAGAGAATTTGAAATAGTGAAGCTACATACACAAAGCAGATCACTGTACCAATCCACTATTTCGAAAGAACCCCACCATGCTTTGAAAGGGGGGGGTCCACACAGGAACACAAACTCTTTAAAAATAATCAGGCAGGAAACACCACACAAGGGGTCACATAGCTGACAAGTCCTTCCAGATCCCACAGCCAGCAGATCCCTTAAAGGGCCCCTCCCAAACACACTCACCCTGCATACACAGAGCCCTGAAGAGCAGCATACAGGACTGTGTGGACCGTGCTCTGAGAACAGGAGGAGAGAATGGAGCAACAGCAGGTGCCTGAGGCTGATGCCTCCACCCACACGGGGACCCAGGTGGTGATTGCCACCCAGGGCATGGTGGATACCCTGGGGCCCACCTACCCCCCCACTGCATTCCTGCAAGCCCTGGCAACAGGGCAACTGCCACTCCCCATTCTCTGTCCCCCATGGTGCCTCAGGAGCCACCCCAGCAGTGGGGACTGGTGGGAGAGGCTGGTACTGGGACAGTGGGATGATGAAAGGTGGCTCCAGAACTTTAGGATGACAAAGCAGACATTCATGGAGCTGTGTCAATGGCTCATACCCGCCCTGCAGCATGTGGACACCCGCATGCAGCCCGCACTCCCAGTTAAAAAGCGTGTGGGGATTGCCCTCTGTAAGCTCACCATCCTGGACAGCCGTCGTTCAGTGGGGCACCAATTCAGGGTGAGCAAGGCCATCATCAGAGCCATCCTCCTGGAGGTAAGCCAGACCAGGGCCCCACACCCACACTGGGAAGGTGGGGGAAAGGGGGCTCCAGGGTGGTGGGCCTTCAGGGGAAGGGGAGGGGGGCTCCCTAATGTGCAGGCCACACAAGTCAGTGCCGCACTTCTACAGGTGGTCCAGGCCATCAATCGCATCATCCTGCGGAGGGCCGTCCACCTCAGCAACATGGATGACACCATCATGGGATTTGCAGCGCTTGGTTTCCCGAACTGCTTTGGTGCACTTGATGGCACCCACATAGCTATCTGTGCCCCAGACCACAGCATGGGACGCTACATAAACTGCAAGGGGTACCACTCAGTGGTGCCCCAAGCACTCATCGATGCGTGGGTCTGGTTCTGTGACATTTGCGTGGGCTGATCCAGGCAAGCCCACAATGCCCAGGTACTGCACAACTCCCGGCTGGGGCAGCGCATGGAGGAGGGCACCTACATCCCTGCCAGGAACTCCCTCTGGGGAACAGAATGATGCCATCTTGTATAGTGGCCGATGGGGTGTACCCTTTGCCGCAGTGGCTGATGTGACCCTACACAGGGAACAGCGCCACATGCAAGGACACTTTCAACAACTGCCTGAACCATGCCCACAACACGGTAGAGTGGGCCTTCGAATGCCTCAAGGGGTGTTTCTGGTGCCTGAATGAATGGCTGGACTTCAGCCTGCCCAACTTCCCCGGGGTGGTTGCGGCCTGCTGTGCTCTGCACTATATAGCAGAGGGTAAGCATGAGTGCTACAAGCTAGGGTGGGCTTCAGACTGCGGCCCTGGCTATGAGCAGCCATCCATGGCCCCGTGCTGCCAAGCATATTGTGATGGGGTTAGGGTCTGGGAAGCCCTCTTGGAGGCCTTCAATCAGGAGCCATGTTGTCCTCCACCTGGCACCCTCCGGCTCACACCCACTCTTCAGCATGCCCCCCACACACAGGGGACACTGGGATGCAGAAAAAGGGTTTAATAACTGGGAGCCAACAATACACATATAAATAAACAGTACTGGAAAATAATGGTGTGGGGTCTTCCTAACCGAGAGCTAAATATGGGGGAGAATGGGGGACAACTATACACAATGTGGAAGAGGCACGCCCCTGTAGCTGGGGCCACAGGTACCAGCAGGCCTAGTCCCCCACTGGGGTGGAGGGAGAGAGACCCTGGTGGGTATGGGGGCCCCTGCCACCCCGGGTGCGGGGGCCCTGTCAGGGTCCAGATGGGGCTGGCAGGACGGGGAGGTAGGATTTGGCAGGGGCTAGTGGATGGGGTGGGCTGAGTGAGGTGGGGGGGACAAGGTGCTGTGGGGGGTTGGGGGGAGCCTCCCCCACGCTCACACTGTCAATCAGCCAGTGGCCCAGGGCAAGCTGGCGGGTGAGGGTAGGTGGAATAAAGGTGGTGAGTTTGGGGACAGCAGGAGCAGGTTCGGAGGTGGCAGGAGTGTGTTCAGGGATGGTGGGGCGGATGAGAGCACCATGGCAGATGGCGGGGGGGGGCGGGCAGCCATCTGAGGGCTGCAGCTGCCTCTGCCCAGACCTCTTTCTCCCGGGCCCTGTCCTCCCACTCCATCTGCAGACACTCCCAGAGCATGGCAGTCTGCTCTCAGATGGCTGCAGTGTGGGCTTCTGCTGCCTCCTGGAAGTCATAATGACACTGCCTTCAGGCCCTCCGGGGCTCGGTGGACAGCAGCCTGGGTGATGGGGAGGAGGGTTCCCCAGCTCCATGGGATGGCGGGGCGGGTGTGCTGGCTGCTGGCACCAGACTGGTCTGGTGCTCACAGAATGATGTAGTAGAGACACAAGGGGGAGAGAGGCCACCCGGCAGTGCTGTTGTCCAGGTCCAGATGCTCCATCTGCACCACCCCCACCATCCCCCAACCATGCCCTGAGATGGTGCCTCCTCTTCTGATCCCCCCTTGTGGCTCCCATGTGTCTGCTGGGACGTCATCTGTGGGGTGAACGCTGCCTGTGGTCTGGCCCCCACATCCCTTCCCACTCAGGAGTGTTGGGGTGCCGTCCATGGGCACGGGTGCTGGATGGCGCCATGCCTGTGTCTGGGACGGGGTGGTGGAATGTGGAACAGGCCCCCACCCCTGAGCTGCCCGATCCACCCGTCACCTACCTAGGGCTCCGGAGAACAGGTCTGGGGATGGTGGCCTAGAGGGGGCCTGGCTGGAGGCACCAGAGCTGACAGCAATCAGAAGCCCCCCAGCTCCTACGAGTCACTCCCCTGAGGTGTGGGAGTTACGCCATCCAGCTGTTGGGCTGTGTGGTGTGTCTGTCCAAGCTGCTGGAGTGTTTGCCAGGCAGAGCTCAAGCACCTGAAGTCCTGGGCATGTGCTCAGCTACCTGCATAGGATTTCTGGGACTGTGCAATTATAAGGGGCTGGACCATAGAGACCCGGCAAGGCTTGATAGGGCGGCTCCGTGCTCCCTGAGGCCACTGCTATGGCAGACTTGCTGTTTCAAAATAGCGGGCCCAGAGCATCTACACATGCCCTATTTCGAAATTTGGTTTCAAAAGGGGCCACTCTTCCCGAACTCGGACGGGAAAAGCAATTTCAAAATTCATGCCCATTTCTCCAAAAACAATTTTGAAAGAGGAAGTTGTGCATGCAAACGCTCCGCAGCCTCTTTTGTAATTTCTTTCGAAACATGGGGCTAGTGTAGACACACTCAGTCTCTCTTGGAATCAGACATCTAAGCAGATTCTTACAGGAATGGAGACAAAACACATGCCTAACTCTGATAAAAGTAGTGTGGGGGAAGAGGGGCTGAGATGAAAAATCTCTTTATCTTAGCTTGAAAAGATTTAAGTTTTAATGGCTGTGTCTACACTAGCCAAAAACTTCTAAATGGCCATGCAAATGGCCATTTTGAAGTTTACTAATGAAGTGCTGAACTACATATTCAGAGCCTCATTAGCATGTGGGCAGCCGTGGCACTTTGAAATTGATGCAGCTCGCCGCCACGCGGCTCGTCCAGATGGGGCTCCTTTTCGAAAGGACCCTGGTTACTTCGAAGTCCCCTTATTCCTATGAGCAGATGGGAATAAGGGGACTTTGAAGTAGGCGTAGTCCTTTTGAAATGGAGCCCCATCTGGACGAGGCACATGACAGCGAGCCACGTCAATTTCAAAGTGCCGAGGCCGCCCGCATGCTATAGAGGTGCTGAATATGTATTTCAGCACTACATTAGTAATCTTCGAAATGTCCATTTTCATGGCAATTTCAAAGTTTTTGGCAAGTGTGGACATAGCCAGTACATATCAATATCACCATAGACACAAACAAACCAATGATTAACTTTATGAGTAATGTGCAAAATTACAGATAAACAAAGTAAGAAAAATGTTGCTTGAGAATTTAGAGTTTGATTTAAGAATGTGTACTTTCACTATTTTGAGGTTTTATGTGGACAATTTGTGTTTTAAAGACTATAAAGATGAATCACAGCATCTAATGTAATCATAAAATAATTGTCAGGTCCCCTATAGTCTTATTTCCCCCATAATTTTGCACAACTGAACACTTAAAATCAATAAAATTAAAAAAATGCTTAAAAGTAAACATTTGTTGAAATCATACAAATAATCAAATTCAAATTATGCCAAAAAAACTTAACTCCAGGTACACATAAACTTGCTGTGGGAGGTCCCCCTTTCAATTTTCAGCTCTGCCTGAGAAGGGTTTGAATTGGATTTTCCTACCTTTCAGGTGAGGGCACCACCCACTGGACTAGCAAATCATTTTTGCTTTCTTGCCCCATACATGTTTAATTATTTATGCACAGTATACCAGCTTCAGCTGAGGAGGCTAAGACTAAGTCTACACTACAAGATACATTCACATTTATTGAAATCAATTTTGGGATGCAGGGTTTTATAAATTCAAATTTGACTATCCTTACCTCCTCACAAATTCCCCACAAAATTGACTTATTGCTGCCACACTCAACTGCCAAACATCTACTGTTGCAGCGGTACATTGTGGGAACCTATCCTACAGTCCTCTCAGCCCCATAGCATTCTGGTTATTTTTGCTGGTGCAGTATGGGAAAAAATGCCCTATAAGTAGTTGTGAATATGTGATGTCATCTTCCCGCATTGCATTTCTCTCATTCCCCTCCCATGGAAAGCAAACAGCCATTTTTCCAGAAGGAAAGAAGGAAAAGTAGGGAATCACAATGTGTATGTGCTCTGGAATCACCGAGATTACTATGCCATATCAACTGGTTCCTCAACTACTTTCCCCTCCTTGAAACCACAGTGTGGTCTGACCTGTTTTAAGGAAGCCATTTGATGAGGAATTTGCGAAAAGAAACAAAGATTGGAAAGAAAGCTTCAACAAAGATAGCCAGATTAACTGAAGTCTCTTGCTTTTATAACTGAACAATGAAAGATTTTACAAAAAGCAGCAATGGCCCTTTTTTTCAGAATGAAATAAATAAAGGCAGAGAATCACAGGTGAAGGAAAACCAGATAGGTTGGCTTCAGAAGGTGTAGTGTGCCAGGCAGAGGTCTGTTATACTGACCTCTGATACCCCAGGAGTCTGTTTCATCTCATCTGGCCCTTCAGCCACTTCCTCCAACCTTTGAATCCAGAAATATCATCTCTGAAAATGTTACAGGAACAGAGCACAGAGTTAAGAAAGAGAAGGGATCACTCAGGTGCATGTGCCTTGTCAACTGGCTTGCCAGCCATTGTCCCTACCTCCTGGAATCCAGAAACATCATCCCTGAAATATGACAGGAACAATGCAAAGCCTGAAGAAAGAGAAGGATAGTGAGTGTTAGGAAAAAAGATATTTTGGATGCAGAATGTTTAGCTTCCTACTACACTACACAGATGTGTCCAACACGGGGGTGGAGCTCACCAAATTTCAACATGCATGGGTGGATGTGTGATGTGGAGCTGTTGCTTGAAGGGCCAGTTAAAGTGGTCTGTTTAGAGCTGCTCAGGCAGGGTGGCCAGCCCTGACTGACTGTGGGGGGAGGTTGCCCCCCATTACAATGGGGGGTGTCTGGGGTTTGGGGTTGTTGGTTGAAGGGTCAGTTGAAATGTTCCCTTCAGTGTTGCTCAGGTTGCCGGGGGACAAGCCCCTGAAATCTTTGGCACTGGGAGTAGAGTTCCTCCCAGCAGCAGCAAGGCCCAAAAATCTTCCCATCTTTGGAGCCCTCACTGCAAGCAAGCCACAGCATGGTGCTGCCTGGCAGCATGGTCCACACTGAACAGCAAGCACATCTTTTTACTGTGTTGGGGGATAGCCATGTGATGTGGTTGGACATGGGAAAGACCTTGACTACATGGAGCCTGTGGTGGGGGGCTGCCCTTGTGCTAATGTAAACCACAGAAAATAAAATTCTCAGACTCTCATACAAACACAATCCCCACAGCCTAGCTGCCACCTGGTGCAGTGGGCAGGGGCTGGCACCAGCACTGGGAAAAAAAAATCAAAGTGATCAGCTTACAGAAGGAGAGGCAAAACCATGAACTGTGTTTTGGGGATATTTTTAATGGGCAGATTCACTCACTGAACTGATAGGAAAGAAAGAAAGAAGTTTCCCAGCCCCTCTTACGAGCACAATCCCACAGGTAAGCCACCCCGGGCTTCCTGGTGCTAAATTCAACTTCATGGGCTTCCTGTTACCTAATTTCTATGCACCTGTAGAGCAACAGAGTTGGAAGCAGACACAACGGACAGCTATGCGTCATTGTGGGATACATACGGGACACCTCTGGAGGCTAATAAAGTCTATTAAAAGACATGGCATTTCCACATGAGCCTTAATTCGAACTTTTAAATTTGAACTAGATGCTACTTCGAGTGGTTGTAATATCAACATTAGTGATCCCTAAAATTGACCTAATGGTATTTTCAGTGAAGAGTGTGACATTGTAAAATCAAGATAACTGCCTTAAATTCGACTTTATCATGTATTGTAGACATAGCCCGAGATGGTCCACAATTAAAGTAGTAGAGAACTCACCTGAGAGACAGAGAGCCCTTATACATACCTCTTTTCATCAGGCAAAGAAAGAATCAAATGAAGATCCCCCCTGCACATCTTAAATACATTCACTAGCAACTGTCATGTGTTATAAGGGATAATGCCACACACTCTTTTGTTGGTGGACTGTATCTACTGGATCAGGCAAAAAACAATATTCCTCTAATCTCACAGGGGTAGCTGTGCTAGTTAGTAGCTTTACAAAAAACAAGCAGCCCTGTAGTATCTTAAAAACTGAGAGACTGATGCATTAAGTTAGGAGCTTTTGTGGGTAAGACCCACTTGTTCAGATTTTCAGATTGAAGAAAATCTAAAGAAGTGGATTTCACTCACAAAATCTCATTACCTAATAAATTTTTAGTCTTTGAGGTGCTACAAGGCTGCTTGTTTTTGTGAATAATTCCACTGGTCGAGAATCATGAAGAGGTGTAGGTAGGACATTAGTGCATAGGTACCTGCCTGAGACAGCAGGGCATATGCCCAGTGGCAGAAAAGTAGGTACCTAGGGAGATTTTACAGTGAAAATGTAGGTTCTTCATCATCTTAGCTGCCTACAGAGTTAGGTAGCCTATGAGTGCGCGTGCACATACACACACGCACACACCCCTCGGGGGGCACTGTGGATCTCAATAATGCATAAATGTGGACATTGTCACCTCAGTTTGGATTAAAGAGGATATCTGCATTAGAGGTGGATGTCTATTTCTATTTTACATAAATATTTCTACGCTATCTTGGACTGAGGCAACTCAGTAAAATAGAAGTCTAGGCCTCAGCAGAATAGTTGGTTCAGACTGAATGGTCTTCATATCCAGAATATTGTCTCTCCCAGAATCCTAGGTTCTCATTCACATGGTTAACCTGTACCATTACTCAGGCATCTGGATCTATAGTTTTATTTTCAACAGGTTATCTCAATAAAGGCAGTACACATCCATATACCCAAGATGGAACTTACACATCTCAGGCTACACCAGCACTCACCCGAAAGGTTGATGGCTGCTAAAGAATTTTTGGTATGCCAACTGCGTAACAAAAATTGACTTTTTAGCCATCATCTTCTGTGGCTTTCTTCATAGCAGAGGGTTGACTTGAGCTCTCCTTCTATTGGCCTTCCTCAATCCTTGTGGCTCATGAGGAGTTCCTGGGTTAATTTTGACCCTGTAATGTGCCATTTCACCCATGTATGAAACATCTCCCTGGAAGATTGAACTTAAGTGGTCATTCCTCTGTAGTCAGTGTAGATGTAGCCTTACTCAAACTGCAGATGTACCCAAAGATATCCAAGTCCCTTTGTAGATCTTTTGAGGATTTATGCGATTTGTGGTCACCCTCTGTATTTTGTGACAGATTTATAATGTGGCTATTTTATGGCATTAGAAAAAAATACATCAACATGTTAATTCTAGACAGACTCAAGATCTTAAGTTAACTTTTAATTTTTTTTTTTTTGGTTTTCTTCTTTTTTTTCTTTTTGCCTATGTAGTCACATTCAGTTCTTGTCCTGTCAAACTGTTAATATTTCAGTAATGCACAAAAGGCAACATGCCTAAGGAGAAATACAGGAAACAGAACTTTCACTATCATCAAGATTTTGGTTGAAGTCTGACTAATGAAAATTGTAAGTATTTTCAAAATAGTTGCAAATTTTTGCAGCCAATATAAAACTAGAAGTCCAGTTTATGTTTCCCCCCAACACACTCATGATATTTTCCCACCCCTTGTAAAGTGTAACAGTGGAACAATGTGTTTAATAAGATAGTGGACAGAGGGAAAGGTCAGATGCTTTTGTAATGCACATTTATACAGGGAATGCTCAGACATAATTCTTCATGAACTCCGCTGTCCAGGCTTGTCTCCACAGAATGTATTGCACACTTATTTGGACTTAGTATCTCTGAAAAAGCTTACATAAGGAGGGCCATAATGGGCCTAACCAATATCTGCCCAATATCCTGGCTTCTGAGATTTGACTATGCCAGACACTACAAGGTGAATGAACAGGACAGATTATCATATAGCAAGCCATACCCTATTGTCCACTCACGGTGTTTAGCAATAAGAGGCAAGGGATTCCCAGCTCATGGGATTGCATCCTTCTCCAACTTGGCTATTAGGTATTGATGGACCTATTGTCCATGAACTGACCTAATTCTTTTCTGAATCCCATTGTAGCATTATTTTGTACTTTAGTTCTTTGTTCAAAAAAGCAGTAAACCTGGAAGGGGACATAAGACCTCTGAGGAAATTGCCTTGGAGGTGTGAATCTGTGAACTTCTAAACTTCTTAATGAACCCCAGATATGAGTTCTTTCCCAGCCTGAGCATCTCAGAATTCATTTGCAAAACTGTTTTCACAATTAACTCGAAGGTTTGGTACATCTCTACCGAAAAGGCAAATATCTGTCATTTTTCTGATGCTGTCTTACTAAAACTGTTTCAGATCATGAACTGAACCATTTAGAGAGGATAGCTAAAACCACCCTTGTCCGTGCTTATCGTTAAAAAAACAACAGTGATAATAATATGCTTACATATTTTAACCTAAGCTGTGCTTTTAAGTTTTCTCAGTAGATATGAAGTGAGCAATAGTATATTCTCTATTTGCTGCAGCTTTTATAGATCTGTTTCTGAAGCTGCTCACCTGAATGTTAGTAAAATAAAAACAAAGTTGCACAGTCATTGTTTTGGAATTTCATATGGCACTATGCCGTTTAAACTGAAAAATTAAAAAATAATCCCTCCAGCCTAGAAAACAATAAGAATAGGCAGGATTTGTGATCAGATTATCTCTACTTTTTTAACCATGCATAATATTCATAGCATTAGTTCAAGCTTCTCAAATTTTTAAAACTTGAATATTCATTACTTGGTTTGAGTGAACCATATTATGAGCATATTAGCAAAGTTTTTGTTTCTCAGCAGTCCTCTAAACCTACCCACTTTTTCCCATTAAAATCCTTTTGCAGAATAATCAAAAGGCAGTGGTTCCCAACGTGGGGTCCCCTGCGGACCCCTGGGAGTCTGTGAGGGTACTGCAGGAGATCTATGAGAAAAATAAAAGATAAATAAAATGATCATGGAAAGTAAGTTTTAAATAAATTGCAAAGTTACAATCAATAACTCTTTTTAAATGTTATTTTTAATGTTATTAACTGCTATCTGAAAATCTATGTTGTGGTTTCCTTTTTCGTTTAAAGAAGTGTACATAGTGCCTAGAATTGGCTTTGATGGGAGTCAGTGAATAGTGTGGAGGGTTAAGAGGGTTCTACAAACAGGTTAGGGGGATGACTGGGGGTCTGCACTCCTGAAAAGATCAGGAATCACTGACCTAAGGCTGCATCTACACTACGAGATAAAATCGAATTTAAAAGATGTTAGCTCAACCTTAAAATGTCACTGTCTTCACTGTAAATGTCATTAGTTTGATTTAGATTGCCCTAATATCAATAACAAAACGTTGATATTAAGGGAGAGGTGTAACATCAATCTCGAGTTTAAAATGTTGAATAAAAGCTAGTGTGGAAGTGCCATGTCTTTCACTGGAATTTATTAGCCTCCACAAGTGTCCTGTATGTATCCCACAATGCTGTGTATTGCACTTGGTTGCCAGATCCCAGCTAACTAGCAGGAGACGGGAAACTGACTAGGACTGTTGCACTGTCAGTTTTCTGGGTCCTGCAGCTTGGGAAAGCCAGGAAATTGACCAGGGCTGCTGCACTTGTCAGTTTCCTACGTCCCGCAGCTTACTCAGAAATAGGTCCATTTTCTTCATTTAAGTTAATAATTTAGAAAAAACAATTGAGGAGGGAAGACTTCATTATTCTATCTATCAGAGGCACCTACCATAAATAAATACAGTATTTAATTGTTTATCATCAAGTAGCTTTGTATGTTATTATAAGTGTTTTTAAGATTTACATCAAGATGTGTTCAGACTACAAATTAAGATCTATTTGCTTCCTCTAGAATTTGGAAAAAAATGGAATCTACAACTGAATTTCATAGGCTGATCAGCCATAAGTCAATAATACCCCCCATTCCCAAGTCTTCAGGGATTTCAATCCAAATTTTAACTTCATAAGTTAGACCACCACTGCTCTGACATTATTAGCCCATAAGATTAAGCTGCTTGCCTAACATACCAAACAACATTCTTTTGCTAAATTTATTTATACTAATGTATTATGTCCAGAATATAAATGCAGTATGAATTCATTATAATGTATTGATTGTAGGTGTCCATAGTATTAATCACTATAAAATTATTATATAAGAAATCTACAGGCCTGTATCCTGTAAGAATAGCTAATGCAAGGATTTCTCAGGGTGAGGAAATAAAATATAAATATGGTAGGCTGGTCTAGAATCAAGTGACACCACAACCCTACAAACAGCCAGATTTTTAGAGTAAAAGTTATTATTCTTAGGTGTGTTGCAGATGCAATTTGATGTGTGCATGGTGTGAGCTTTTCTACCTTCTATCAACTATTACCTTAGAATCATAGAATCATAGGGTTGGAAGAGACCTCAAGAGGTCATCAAGGTATTTGTTGATGGAAGATAGAAAAGCTCACGGCATGCACACATCAAATTGCTCAAAGCAGGACTGATTCCAACTGAGTCATCCCAGTCATGACTTTGTCAAGATAGGATGAAAATTCCACCACCTCTCTGGGTAACCTATTCCAGTGCTTCACCAACCTCCTGCTGAAATAGTTTTTCCTAATATCCAGCCTAGACCTCTCCCACTGCAATTTGAGACCATTTCTCCTCATTCTGTCATCCACCATCACTGAAAACAGCCTCTCCTTACCCTCTTTGTAATCTTCCTTCACATAGTTGAAGGCTGCTATCAAATCCCTCCTCACTCATCTCTTCTGTAGGCTAAAAGTGTAGGTTTACAATACAGTTTAGCCACTCAGCAGTCTACTTTCTGGAACTTCTGACTTCATTGGGCATGCTAGGGGCGAGGCTGATCCTGTGTCTCTTAACATAAGGTCTTCAGTATGCTAGGCTGAGTAATTCTTTATCTTAGTAATGTTAGCAGAAGTGGTCCTAGAATTGTGTTATGTTTTGATAACCGTATGTTTTCTGATGTTTGTTAGTCAGTCATGAATTTTAATAAGGATTTTAATGAATTGATTTTATCCTCAAATTGAATGCTCTTGGCACCTGCCCTGAAACTCCCCATTCAGAGATAGAACTCTCTGGTTCTCTCTCTGCTTGCAACCTGAACTGGGACAAGAACATGAATATCTTCTGGTCAGATGGGCCAGTAATAAGCCATAACCCCTAGACAATAAATTCAGATTTACACTCTGTGGACTCTTTGGCTTGTATGTATATTTTTATTTAGAACCACAACAAATATGTAACTATAAACATTATTTCTGCAGATATTTATGGGGTTTAAGACCAGATGTGACAACTACATCTGCCATCCTGGAGACTAGAAGCCTTTAAATTTTACCCAGTTACCCTATATGGAACCCAACAACTTGTGTTTAGGCTAAACAAGGTCTTCCAGAAAGGTATCCAATCTTTAAATGCACACATAAAGAGATAGCAAATCTATGACTTCCTCTCTTTTTGTCCCAATGCTTAACCATCCTTGCTTGTGGGGAGGGGAGCCTTTCCTCCACCACTATGGTTGTTCCATTGTAGAGTTGGGGGAGGGACAACTGCCCACCAGCCACAGGTGTTTTGCAGTTTGGGAAGAAGCATCTTTCCCCACTGCAGCCCTGACCCACTGTGCAAAGGCTGAGTGGCCAGTTTGATGGGTTTAATTGGAAGCTGTACAGCTGCACAGCGTAGAAGGAACTCATTAGCATTTTTGGGCCATTTATTACCATGCCACTTTCTGAACAAGTGGTATGTGTAGAAATGGACATTATGTATTGACCAAAAAATTAAAGGTATGTCAGAAGCTAAGGCTTATTTTTTTCATATTTTATTTTACAGGGTCTCTTTTGTTTAAAGTTTAGCCCACTAACTACTAACTGGGCAATATAGTCAGCTCCCTACACTCTCCTGTCCTTCCTCCTGTCAATTCATAGATTTAATATTCTCAAACTGGTGAAAGTCTAAATTTGAGCATATCTTATTGAAAATCTCTTTATTGATATTTTAATATTTGACAGGTAATCTAATATGCAATTGTATTTATAAGGGTGGACTATATTCCTTGATTTTAAACAAAATTTAGAGATTGAAATTTCCTAATCAGTAAGGTATCTGATTAATTCAAATTGTTTTATTTCTTGTCATAGAACAAACAAATCATCTTTTGCACTTGTTTATCCCAGAGACGAATGCAACTGCTCTTGCATTCAGTGTAAAATTCCCTTTGTTTTGTATTAGAGCATGATAAATGACAATATCAATTAAATTTATTTCAAGATATCGCTTTCATAAAAATCTATTTTATAGTACATTGATGAAATTTGATAATATTGAACAAGACCTCTGTGAAAAGAGAGTTGCCACTCAAGATTTAGCCTTTCTCTTTTTAAATTTACTATCTAAACTGAACAAAAAGACTGAAAACCAAATAACAAAATCATGTTTTAAAGGACAAAATAACAGAGGTTCATTATAGTTGCATCTACACTAGTACATTCAGAAAATCCTGTCCTCTTTTGAAAGACTGTCTACACAGAAAATGTGTTCTTCCAAAAGGAAATTGAAAGAACATGGTGCTGCTTTTGAAGTCACTCCTCTGGTCCCATATCAGGAAGAGTGCCCTCTTTCGAAAGAGTGCATGTGTGACCCTTCTGAAAGAGGAGTCCTCCATGGTACCGGCCACCTGGGGCACGGAGATGCTCTGGCTAGTGTCAGCAGAGTTCTGTGATCCCATTAAAGCTGCACAGACCCATAAACCCTGTGGCAGGAAGTTGACAGCATGCTAGTAGCAAAGCCATGGTCTGCTTGAAGCATGCCCTCACAGCCACTCCTGAAGAACCTGGATTGCCATGGCCAGCTGTCCCAGGAGCACCAGCCCTCTTTCAAAATAAGAATATGCAAATGAGGTGTAAAATGTGCAAATATGAACCTCATTTGCATTTTGATCTCCCTCATTTGCATACCTCTTTTGAAAGAGGAATGCAAGTGTAGATGCACCCTAAGGCCGTTTCTACACGTGGCACTTTTTCTGGAAGAAGATCTTCTGGAAGAGTGCCTCTACACAGGACTCTGAAAGAGCCACTTCTTCTAGAAGAGTGCATATACACATGCACTGGCACTCTTCTGGAAGAACAGGGAAGGAAAGAACATGGACAGGGTCGCACAGCCAGGGAGCCCTTCCGGGACTCCTGGTCGCACGGCCCCTTAAAGGGTCCCACCCAAACAGCCCCTCCCTGCCAATGCCAGCCACATCTATGCACAGCAAGCCAGACCCAGGTCCCTGTCCAGCGCCCACTGACCAGCAGGCATGGACCCCCAGCAGGCGCAAGACAGCAGGCTTGCCCTCACCTGCATGCTAGCCCTCCTCTTGGCCACCCTCCTGAGCCTCCTGTGGAGACAGAGGCCCAGGCCCATGGGTTCTGAACCCCAACAGCCCCTGCCCAGCCCCCTTCAACTGGTCCAGTGCGTCTGGACCCATGCCACCAGCACGGACTGGCGGGACAGGGTTGTCATGGGGGATTGGGACAATGACTTCTGGCTGCAGAACCTGTGGATGAAGAGAGACCTTCCTGGAGATCTGCAGCTAGCTCACCCCCGTGCTACAACACCAGGACACCTGGATGAGGCCGGCCCTCTCCCTGGAGAAGTTCATGGCCATCGCCATGTGGAAATTGGCCACCCTGGACAGCTTGTGATCCATCGGGCAGCAGTTTAGGCTCATCCACCGTCGGGGCCATCATCCTCCAGGTAAGCCCTGCCCCGGACTCTGCCCCACTAGCAGGGTAGAGGAGGCCGGTGGGCTCGGGGGATCCCAGGCACCGATTGGGAGGGAGCAGGGCTGGGGAGATGGGCAGGCCTACCCCAGAAAGGCTACCACATGGCCACTGCTGAAGGGGTTCCTTAGTGGGGGGGCCTGGTAGGGAGGGAGGGGATGAAAAGGGAGGGTGCAGGGACCCCTCTGACTATGCCCACCAGTGCTCCCATTCTCCTGCAGGTCGTGAGGTCCATCAACCACATGTTGTTGCGGTGGCTGGTGAGCATCAGGGACCTGGACGTAGTCGTTGAGTGCTTCACCGTGCTTGGGTGCCCCCAGTGCTTCAGGGCAGTTGATGGGACCTATATCCCCCTTAGGGCTCCAGACCACAGTGGCAGCTGATACATCAAAAGCAAGGGGTAACACTCCATTGTGCTCCTGGCAGTGGTGGACGTTCATGGGAAGTTCACAGACATTTATGTCTGTTGGCCGGGCAGGGCACATGATGTGCAGATCCTGTGGAATTCCGCCCTCTTCCACAGGATGGAGGCCAGGACATTCTTGCCCCGGGGGGGCGGGGTGCGTTATTGGGGAAGTCATGATGCCTCTCTGCCTCATGGATGACCCAGTCTACCCACTGTAGCCCTGGTGATGCACCCATACGTGGGCCACCGCACACCCTCCCAGGAGCTGTTTAGTGCTCGGCTCACACAGGCCTGGTATCCCATCAAGTGCACTTTTGGCTGTCTGAAGGCATGGTTCAGGTGTCTCCTCATGAGCCTCAATGTGGGGGGGTGGAGAATGTCCTCCAGGTCATGTCCACCTGCTGCACCCTCCACTACCTCATGAAGGCATGTGAGGGGACCCTGCCCCAGGGCTGGATGGTGGAGCTGGCCCCCCTCTACCAGCAGCCCCTGACAGGTGGCTCGACTTTGACAGGCTCCGGATCTGGGAGGCGCTTCAGGAGGCATTCAGCCAAGGGGACTACTAACCGCCGTACCTCTACCCCCCACACACATCCATGCACCCTCCCCACACACACACCCCAACCCCCCACCCTCCCCCACAGTAATCAGGGACACAGGGGGTGCAGAATGTTAATATGCATAAAACCCTCAACCTTTATCAACTGTGAGCAATGTAAATAGTAAATGGTGAACAATAAAAATAACAACAAAAACCTGACAGGGAGTAAATGATATACATGGGGTTAAGGGGGCAGGGGCACTTAAACTTTTAAACGGGGATGGGGGCAGGAATGGTGGGGGATCTTATTCAAGGGACAGGGTGGAAGGCTGTGAGCCCTGGTGCCCATGGGCACCCCTCCCACCCCATATGCACAGTCCGTTGCCAGGCGCTGATGGGGCCGGAAGCACCTGCAGGTAGGGCCAGACAGCACATGTCCCAGCCTCAGAGGAGGGGCCAGAGGGGGGTGGGTTGCGGCTTGGGCAACCCTCTGTGGGGCTCACCGTGGCCACAAACCATGCTGCGAGGTCCCTCAGTGCAGCTTTGGGCAGGCCTGGGTGCAGTAGGGCCTCAGGGTCATGGGCTGGGGTCATGGGAGCAACTGAGGGGCCAGCAGGGGGGAATATGAGAGGGGCATCTGGGGGAGGCTTGGGGGAGCCTCCAGGGAGACAGTAGGGGGAGAAGATGGGGGCTGGGGACTAGCCCACTAGGACCCTGCACATGGTGTGGAACATCCCCAGCACCTCATCCCATGTGTCCCACATCCACTGAAGTTTGGCCTTGTCGAAGGCCATCCATCTTTCAGTGAGGGTGTTCTGGTGGTGAAGGGCCACTGGGTAGGCCATGACCTCCTCCTCGCGGTGGCTGCATCAGGTCCAGTGCACCTGTGGCTGCCGCACAGTGGGGGCTGGTGTGGGCCCAGCTCGTGGGCTGCTGGGTCCTCCAGCCTGGATGGGTGTGGCGGGCCCCGGGCTTCTCATCCAGCTGCCCCAGCCCTCGGATGGTACCGCTGTTAACAGAGAGAAGGTGGGGGTAGAGAGGGGAGTCAGTGCCACATCTGGGACCTGGGTGGCATGGCCCCAGTCTCCCTGGCTGGTTACCACCTCCACAGACCCATGGGATGGGCAGGTGCAAGGGGAGGCCACTGTGCAGGCTTGCCTGCACTCACTGTGGCTTCCACTGGGGCATGATGCTGTGGCCGGGGTGCTGTCCGTGGTGGCCCATCCTGGCAACAGGCTTGTGGGCTGTGTGGGGCTCAGCCATGGGGGGTTCTGGATACAGCTGTGCTGCCCAGGGGGGCCTCAGCACACTTGGGGGACACTCCATGGGAGATGGAGCCGGGTGCTGCTTGCAGGCATGGGTGCACCCTGGGCCATGAGGGGGGATGGACTTTAGGGCTTCAGGGCCTGGGGCTGGGACCCAGGTGTCCTTCTCCCCCCACCGTGCTTTTCCACTGTGCTCACTTACCTGAGGTGGCCTCGTATATGTTGGGTGATGCCCAACTAGAGGGGGCCTGGTTACTGGAGGTGGAGGGCACTGCGATGACGAGGGACCCATCTGTGGACGCCCCATCTGATGGGACGTTCACAGTGGTGGGTCCCTCATCCTCCTCCTCCGGTGGGCAGAGGGCTCGGGTGCAGCTGTCTCCACTGTGGTAAGGGGTGGGGAGGTCCCAAAGCTCCCGGTAGAAGGGGCAGCTGGCAGGGGCAGGGCTGGATCTGTGGATGCTATACCAGGCACACATGTACCCCTGCTGCAGCTCCTTCACCTTCCACCTGACTTGCTCCGGTGCCCAGGAGGTGTGGCCATGGACAGCCAGGCCCTGGGTTGGCAGGTGAATACTGAGACGTTCCTCCAGTGCCCTCTGGTGTCCCAGAGGACCTCCTCATCGCATCAGAGTCCCAGGAGGTCCTGGAACTCTGGCTCAGTCCAGGAGGGGAACCTCCATTTTGGAGCCCAGTCAGGGTCTTAACTGCCTTTGTCCAGGTTCCTGGGGCTCTCCTGGGCAGTGTGGGGTGCTGGACAGCTAGCCATCCCTGCAGGTCGGGACTTGCTGGGCACCGTGGGGCCTCAGGGGAGCATGACAGGCAGTCCTGCAAGTCTCACACTCTCAGCTTCCTGCCATAGGGTCTCTGCAGTTGTTTTAAAAAAAGCCATAATTCTTGATCAGTAAGTTACACTTTCATGATCAAGAGATTGTACTACAGCATTTGCATGATTTACTGAAAAATAGTTATTTGTTTACATTTTTATTTTTAAATATCTTAATCAAAATAAATATAAAGTGAGCACTTCCCCCTTTGTATTCTATGGTTTAATTGAAATCAATATATTTGGAAATGTAGCAGAATATCCAAAAGTATGTATGTAAATATGTAAATTAATTTTATTATTATTAACAGAGTGATTAAATTGTGATTAATCACACCCATTTATTTTATCTTTCATTTAACTGTGGCTTATTAACTGTTAGCTCTCATTTTTAGACATCACTTATTCTGCTTTTAATATATTTTAACTTGTGTCATGTTAATTTATATCATTTTAGATATTAAATCAAAATTCCATGCAATCAAGTCAAATGCCTCACTGAAGTCTAAGCATGTTACATCAACACCATTATCTTTATCATCAAAGCTTCTAATTTCATCCAAAAGATATCAAGTTAGTTTGACAGAACCTATTTTTCGTATATCCATGTTGACTGGCATTAATATTATTGTCCCCTTTTATTAACTGTGTCAGCAGCTCCATTTTCTTGTCTGGAAATGATGACAGGCTCCAATAATTTTTACTTTAAAAAAAATTGCACATGAGCTTTCTTCCAGTCTTTTGGAACTTCCCCAGTCTTCCAACACGTTTTCAGAATTAATAACAATGATTTAGAATGTTTCTCAGACAAATTTTTAAAAGTCTTGAATGTAATTTATCTCTACCTGCAGAATTACAAATATCTAACTTTAGTAGGTGCTCTTTAATATCTTCCTGAGATATTAGTGGAATGGTGTGATGGTGGGCACTCATCACCAGTGCCCTCCAATAGGCATGCTGTGGTGTGGCAGGTTGTCTTCTTCCCAGGCATCCTTTTCTTTTGCTACAGCTGCACTCTGTAATGGTCTGTCCTTTCAAAGACATAACTCACCAGCCAGGTCATATTTTCAATCCACTCTTTGGCCATGTCTACACTAGCCAAAAACTTCAAAATTGCCATGCAAATGGTCATTTCAAAGTTTACTAATTAAGCACTGAAATACATATTCAGTGCCTCATTACCATGTGGGTGGCCGCGGAACTTCGAAATTGACGTGGCTCGCTGTGGCGCGGCTCGTCCACATGGGGTTCCTTTTCAAAAGGACCCCGGCTACTTCCAAGTTCCCTTATTCCCATGAGCAGATGGGAATAAGGGGACTTTGAAGTAGATGGTGTCCTTTCGAAAAGGAGCCCCGTCTGGACGAGCCACGCAGCAGAGAGCTGCGTCAATTTCGAAGTGCCCTGGCCGCCCACATGCTAATGAGGCACTGAATATGTATTTCAGCGCTTCATTAGTAAACTTTGAAATGGCCATTTGCATGCATTTGCATGGCCATTTCGAAGTTTTTGGCTAGTGTAGACATAGCCTTTATGTGGTTTATATAAAGAATCCAATAATCTAACCGGCTCTCTAACTCTGGCCTCCTCACCTTTCTCCACTCTTCTCTCAAACTCTCTCCCCACCCTTCACACTGTGAAGGTCTTCTAAAGGCCTCTTATTAGACCAGTCCTGGAGTCAGCTGGCTCCAGTTAGGCTGAGCTGTCTCCCGCTCAGCTGCCTGTGATTGCCCTGCTGGTGCTCTGCAGGCCCTTCTGCTTGTTTGGTCTCCCCCTGCACAGGCCCTCCACCCTGGCCACGACACACATCCCATAGAAACTACAGGTACACTTACAAATAAGTGACCAGTGGCAAGGAATGGCTCCATCAGCTGTGGGAATTTCTGCTGTCCTCTCATTAAACAAAGATCTACAGAAAAGTGAACTGACATTTATAGGCTGAGAAATAACTTATGAGAAATAACCAGCTTATGTATTTTATGAAACCTGCTGTTTACCTGAGAGGAAAAAAAAAACAGATAACTATTAGACATTGGTGCCTTTTTGGAGTTATTACAGATAATATTTCTATATAATAATGTTCTCCTTCATTCTGTTTGCCATAGATTTCCTCATATGGCAGGGAACTCTGATGTACTCTTAGTGATACTGGAAGTGTTTGGAAAATCTGGCTGCATAAACAGAATCTTGAGTTTGCCAGCACCAGCAGTAGAAACTTGAGAGATTTAGCCACAGAACAATTTACACAATCCATGTCTGACATCTGAAGGTAAGTGCACAGATTGGAGACCCAACACACAGAAGAGTAAGAGGTCCTTGGAGCAAAAGAAGATGACAGCATAAACATACTTACCAGAAGAGAAGCAGGGATCCACCAGCTACTCCTGTACTCTGTCCTTTGATGGGGTATGAATAAGGTAGATGTGGCTACCATGAGGAACAACCACAGGAATATCTTCTATGAATTTAGCAGAAGAGTGTGAACCCAAGATCATTTAGCTGTTACCATTATCACTAAAGCTACAAGAATAAATGCTATCTCATTTATGTAATACCTATACTTACAAAGTCAACTTTAGGCCATGGGTTGCACAACTATTTGGAAAACAACATCAAAATATTGAGGTCAGCAATCTTGGTTTCTGCTGAGGACGAGTCAAAAGGTGTTTGTTTTGTGTTCTTGGAATATGTCTACACTAGCCCAAATCTTTGAAATGGCCATGCAAATAGCCATTTCAAAGATTAGTAATGAGGCACTGAAATGCATATTCAGTACCTCAGTAGCATGCCGCCTGCCATGGCTCTTTGAAATTGCTGCTTTTTGCTGTCATGAGGTTCATCCAGATGGGGGTCCTTTTTGAAAGGACACCAGAAACTTCAAAATCCCCTTATTCCTATCAGCAGATTTCCTATCATCAGTTCCTGGGGTCCTTTCGAAAAGGACCCCTGTATGGACAAGCCGCACAGCAGCGAAAAGTGGCAATTTTGAAGAGCCATGGCCGGCGGCATGCTAATGAGGTGCTGAATATGCATTTCAGCGCCTTATTAGTAATCTTCAAAATGGCCATTTTCATGGTCATTTCAAAGATTTGGGCTAACGCAGACATGGCCTTGGTTAGTTTTTTGTCCTCTCAACAAAATGTACACATTTTTACATCACTCAGCATTTTCTGATTGTTCAAAAAATATTCAAACCAGTTTGAGTGGAATTGAAACGATTTTGATTTTAGCTTATTTTGGAGAGGGGAGAAGAGTAGGTATTCCATTCTGTTTACTTTTAATAAAAAAAACACCGTTCCATTCGCTCAATTCCACACTTATTTCAAATAGTGTCATCTGAAAATTTGGAAAATTCAGAGAATTCTTCAAGTGCAAGTAAAATAAACTTTATTTTTTTCCACAGAAAAGAATTATTGTACTGTTTCAGGCTTTGGGAAGGGTTATCTACATCCTCCACTAGTGGTAATAGACAGTTTATCTAATTATATTGGATATGAGATGGTATTTTTGGAAAGCAGTGCGTCTGGACACTCAAAACAAATGGTTTACAAAAGTATTTAGGCAAAGACATATGATAAAATAAAGATTGTCACAACATACCACTTCCACTGCCAGTAAACAATCCATCCCATACACCATGTCCACAGGCTTACAGCTGGATGTACAGCTGCAC
This sequence comes from Carettochelys insculpta, assembly GCF_033958435.1. Classification (NCBI taxonomy): domain Eukaryota; kingdom Metazoa; phylum Chordata; order Testudines; family Carettochelyidae; genus Carettochelys; species Carettochelys insculpta. Next base: position 93,492,882 of record NC_134137.1, on the reverse strand, counting down.
ATTTAAGGCCTGAAATTAAAAAAAGAGCAATTGGCATTCATAACAATTTATCAACAGCTGTTTCAGTTTTCTATTACCTGCCTTGCTGGCTGTTTAAAATGCTCACCAAATTTCACCAGAGCCCCCTAGTCATTGCTACAGATTTCTCCCTTGTTCTCACATATATTCAATAATATAAAATATGCTGCTATAATACTTGGAACATTTTTTTCTTTCTTTTCTTGCTGGTTCTAAACTGTTTTACAAACAGTGCCATCTTCTTTTCAGGCAAGCAGCAAGATATATGCCCACTATTACTGTTCTACAGCTAGTGAGGCAGTAATTAAACAGTTTCTTCTTTCTGTCCAAAAGGTCAGTCAATGTCTTCATTAACTAGTGGTGTGTCTACACGTACACTTAATTTCAAAAATACAGGCCCCTTCTCAAAAGAACGTTCAACATGGTCTTTTAAAGGAAATTGGAGAAATGTGGTTCAGAATTTGAAATCTGAACCCTGATCTTGTATTAGGAAGAGTGCCTCCCTTTCTTAATTCTCTTTCAATAAGAGGTAAATGTATGTGGTCTTTCAAAGAGGAATCTGCCATGGCACTGGCCAGCTAGAGCACAGAGACACTGTGGCCCACAGGATTGCGTCTCTATGATCCCTGAATTCGGCTGCTATTAAAGCTGCACGGACCCAGAAACCCCGTGACAGGAAGTTGAGAGTGTGCTAGGAGCAAAAGCATAAGCTGCTCCCAGCATGCCCTCACACCCACCTCCAACCATTGAAAAAAAGGCATGGCCAACACCTGTCCACCACAGGAGCCCCAGATCCCCACCTCAGAGTCCTCACAGGCCCTCTCCTGGACAGAGCCCAACCTCCAACACCTCCTCGGACTGTGGGAGGAGGAGGTCCTCTGGGACATGGGGGTGAAATGCCGGAATGCTGTAGCCTTCACCCACCTGGCCCAGGTATTGATGACCAGAGGACACCCAGAGCAAACCCTGGACCAAGTCTGGAGTAAAGTCAAGGAGCTCCAACAGGTCTATGCCTGTGCAAGTGGTGAGGCCAGATGCTCCGGGACAGGTCCCTCCACCTGCCCCTACTACAGGGAGCTCTGATCCATCCTGAAGTCCTGGGACAGCTCCCCACTACCCACCATCCTGGACAGGGCTGAGGATGAGCCCAAGGAAGAAGCTCAGGAGTATCTGGGACCAGGGAGCCAGAGCCAAGGCCCAACACCAACCTGGAGTGGTCAAGCAGGCAGGAAGATCTAGTGATCGACATGCCCTTTCAGACATCCAGGTGGGCAACTGAGAGCCAGACATCACCAGAGTTCATTGAGGGACCCTGTGGTAAGTCCACAGTGGGGCATGCACCCCCGCTAGCAGGGCAGGGGTAACACAGCTGCCAGCAGACCACACACAGGACCAGTGGTACAGGCCCAAACACATCTCATCTGGCCATGGTCCCTAGCATGTCATGACACCTGTTGGTGACAGCAAGCACCTGGCCCTATGGACAGCTCTGTGTGCCACATGCACAGCAAGAGGTATGTGGGTCTGGACCATACCCAGGGACAGTCCCACTTGGGGCAGGAAATCCCTGTGCACCCCCAATATTCCACGGATGCCATGCCCGTGTTGTCCCTTGGGAAGGTGTTATCCCTAGGGCGTGGGTGTTGTCCTGGGTGGGGTTTTGTCCCTGGGGGGAGTTGTCCCCAGGTGAGGTGTTGTCCCCAGGGGGTGGGTGTTGTCCTGGGTGGGGTGTTGTCCCCAGGGGATGAGTGTTGTCCTAGGGGGTATCATATCTGGGGGGGGAGAAGTTGTCCCCAGGGGGAGTTGTCCTCCTTGCGGGGGGTGTCATCCCCAGGGGCATGGCTGGAGGTTCCTGATCAGGAACCCATCCTTATGTCCTTTCAGCTGTGCCATTCGAGCGCCAGCAAAGTCCCATGCCTTGGATGTCCCAGGCACCTCCACCAGCCCCACCATACTGGGCCTGCAGCCAGAGACAGCTGCAGTGTTCAGGGAAGGACACTGCCAGCCTCCTCTGGGTCCAGGTGGTGAAGCGATGCATCTGGCCAGAGAAGGCCAATCTGGCCTGGTAGAGGGAGGGCTGGGATCACTTACTCTCCTGCCTGGAGGGCATATACAGGACCCTCCAGAAGCATGTGGCCAATGTGGCCCGCCTCCTGGCCCACCATGCCGGACCCCCAGCTACACCCACTGCCACGGCACCCTTCGCCAAGCCCCACCCTGCACCTACCACTGCACCACCCACTGAGCCCCTCGTCACACCCCCAGCCAAGTCCCCCACCAAAGCCCCCACCATAGCCCAACCTGCCAGTGATTCCAGCCTCCTCCTAGACCCATTGCAGACCCCAAACCCTGGGAAGAGGGGATCCTGGGGATGACAGGGCTCTCAGCCTCTAACCCCTGCCCCTGAGTGACCCTCTGTGGTTCACGTCCCTCCCCATACCCTTCCTGGTTCAGGTCCCTCCCAACCCCCCAATGTAGATAGGTTGCCTCCCTCCATTGAGAATAGTTTTTGTTTCTAAGTTTAACTTATTCAAGATTTAATAGTAAAGGTTTTATTTCCCAAAGATCTCTGTCTCCCATGTTCTCATTGGGGGATGGATGTGTGGAGTGGTGGTGCATGTGGTGAGGGGTAGATGCATGCGGGGATGGTGAAGCGTGGCTGTGGGTGGAGATCAGTGGGGCACGAGAGTGAAGCTTTCTCAGAAAGCCTCCCTGATGCAGATGCCATCCCAGCTGGCCTGGCAACTTGCAGCAGCAGCCAGCTGGTCATACCTGCACCTGGTCTCAGCCACCCAACCTTGGGCAAAGGAGTTCCCCCCTCCATAATGTTGTAGAGGGTACAGCAGGTGCCCACCACCTGCAGGACTTTCTGCACCCTGACCTCCAGGCAAAAGAGGTCACCACTCCCGCTTCAGGCACCCGAAAGTTCACTCCACAATGTTGCAGGCCTAGTTGAGGCAGCTATTGAAGGCCTCCTGGATGGGGTCGAGGTGGCTGATACAGGACCGCATAAGCCATGGCTGTAAGGGATAGGTGAGATCCTCAATCATGCACAATGGCATGGTGGTATCCCCAACTGGGAACTCCAACTGGGGGATGTAGGTCCCAGCCTCCATATACTGACAGAGGCCAGAATTCTGGAACACCCAGGCATCATGTGTTTGGCCTGCCCAGCCCAGGTACACATCCATGAGCTGTAACAGCAACAAAGGGTCCTGTGGCAACTTATAGACTAACAGAAAAGTTTTGAGCATGAGCTTTCGTGAGCACAGACTCACTTCTTCAGATGCTGGTCTTGGAAATCTGCAGGGCCAGGTATAAATAAGCCAGAGCAAGGGTGGGGATAACAAGGTTAGCTCAGTCAGCAAGGGTGAGGCTTACTACCAGCAGTTGATCTGGAGGTGTGAACACCAAGGGAGGGGAAGCTGCTTCTGTATTTAGCCAACCATTCGCAGTCTTTGTTTAAGCCAGAGCTGAGGGCGTCGAATTTGCAGATGAATTGTAGCTCAGAAATTTCTCTTTGGAGTCTGGTCCTGAAATTTCTTTGCTGTAGGATAGCTACTTTTAAGTCTGCTACTGTGTGGCCTGGGAGACTGAAGTGCTCTCCTACGGGTTTTTGTATATTGCCATTTCTGATATCTGATTTGTGTGAATTTATTCTTTTACATAAAGACTGTCCAGTTTGTCCGATGTATATAGCAGAGGGGCATTGCTGGCACATGATGGCATAAATTATATTGGTAGATGTGCAGCTGAATGAACCCACGATGGTGTGGCTGATCTGGTTAGGTCCTGTAATGGCGTTGCTGGTGTAGATATGTGGGCAGAGCTGGCAACGAGGTTTGTTGCATGGATGGGTCCCTGAGTTAGAGTGACTGTGGTGCGATGTATACTTGCTGGTTAGGATTTGCTTCAGGTTGGCAGGTTGTCTGTGGGAAAGGACTGGTCTGCCTCCCAAGGCCTGTGAAAGTGGGGGATCATTGTCCAGGATGGGTTGTAAATCCCTGATAATGAGCTGTAAAGGTTTTAGCTGAGGACTGTAGGTGATGGCTAGTGGTGTTCTGTTGGTTTCTCTCTTGGGCTTGTCCTGTAGTAAGAGGCTTCATGGGGCACGTTTGGCTCTGTTGATCTGTTTTTTCACTTCCTCAGGTGGGTATTGCAATATCATACCAAATGGACTAAAGGTGAAAAATCCTTTGCAATCTACATACTGCACAGACTACAGTGAGAGATTATGCCATACACTTTAGAAGAAACTGAGGGACCACCTAATCAGCATCCTGTACAACAAACAGGAGAAAATCAAAAAAGAGCTCTCAAATCTGGAGTCTTTCATAAAAAAAACAACCTTCAACACAAACTTCCACACCGCTGAACTTTACAAAAATAAGACAGGAGATTTACATTAGACTCTTCACTACTCTACAGAGGAAAAAGGACTGCAAGCTGTCTAAACTCCTGCCTGCCGCACAGAGCCACAGCAATGGTACCGCTAACTCAGCCAGCAATATCGTCAATCTGTCCAGCTACACACTCAGCTCAGCAGAAGAGTCTGCTCTTTCTCAGGGACTCTCTTTTTGCCCCACCACCTGCACAAACATAATACAGTTCTCTGGTGATCTGGAAGCCTACTTTCGCCGTCTCAGACTCAAAGAATACTTTCAACACAACACTGACCAGTGCGCCGTTACACAGATACCCTCCCAGCAGCACAAGAAGAATAATTCCACGTGGACTCCTCCTGAGGGTAGAAATAAGTCTGGACCTATATATAGAATGATTTTGCCGACGCGCACAGGCAGAAATTGTGGAGAGACAGTATCATTTGCCTCACAACCTCAGTCATGTGGAACACAATGCCATCCACAGCCTCAGAAACAACCCTGACATTATAATCAAAGAGGCAGATAAAGGAGGAGCTACTGTCATCATGAACAGATCTGACTACCAGAAGGAGGCTTCCAGACAACTCTCCGATACCAGATTTTACAGGCTACTTTCCTCAGATCCCACCAAGTAATGCACTAAGAAAGTACACCATCTGCTCAGGACACTCCTACACAAGCACAAGAACAGATTTATACCAACACACCTCTAGAGCCCCGTCCGGGGCTATTCTACCTACTACCCAAGATCCACAAACCTAGAAATCCTGGATGCCCCATCATCTCGGGCATTGGCACTCTCACTGAAGGACTGTCTGGTTATGTGGACTCTGTCCTCAGATCCTATGCCACCAGCACTCCCAGCTGTCTCCGAGACACCACTGACTTTCTGAGAAAACTGCAAGACATTGATGACCTACCAGAAAACACTATCCTAGCCACCATGGATGTAGAGGCTCTCTATACCAACATCCCACACAAAGATGGAATAAATGCTGTCCGGAACAGTATCCCTGATGATGCTACAGCACATCTGATGGCTGAGCTCTGTAACTTTATCCTCACACACAACTATTTCAGATTTGGCAATGACATATGCCTTCAAATCAGTGGCACAGCTATGGGTACCCGCATGGCCCCTCAATATGCCAATATTTTCATGGCTGACCTGGAACAGCGCTTCCTTAGCTCTCGTCCACTAATACCCCGCCTCTACTTACACTACATTGATGACATCTTCATCATCTGTACCCATGGGAAGGAGACTCTGGAGGAATTCCACCAGGACTTCAACAACTTTCACCCCAACATCAACCTCAGCCTGGAACAGTCCACCCAGGAGATCCACTTCCTGGACACCACGGTGCTAATACACAATGGCCACATCAATACCACCCTGTACTGTAAACCTACTGACTGCTACGCCTACTTTCATGCCTCCAGCTTCCATCCCAGACACACCACACAATCCATTGTCTGCAGCCAAGCACTAAGATATAACCGCATTTGCTCTAACCCCTCTGACAGAGACAAACACCTACAGGATCTCTACCAAGCATTCTTGAAACTGCAATACCCACCTGAGGAAGTGAAAAAACAGATCAACAGAGCCAGACGTGTGCCACGAAGCCTGTTACTACAGGACAAGCCCAAGAGAGAAACCAACAGAACACCACTAGCCATCACCTACAGTCCTCAGCTAAAACCTCTACAGCTCATTATCAGAGATTTACAACCCATTCTGAACAATGATCCCCCACTTTTACAGGCCTTGGGAGGCAGACCAGTCCTTTCCCACAGACAACCTGCCAACCTGAAGCAAATCCTAACCAGCAAGTATACACCGCACTACAGTCACTCTAACTCAGGGACCCATCCATGCAACAAACCTCGTTGCCAGCTCTGCCCACATATCTACACCAGCAACGCCATTACAGGACCTAACCAGATCAGCCACACCATCGTGGGTTCATTCAGCTGCACATCTACCAATATAATTTATGCCATCATGTGCCAGCAATGCCCCTCTGCTATATACATCGGACAAACTGGACAGTCTTTATGTAAAAGAATAAATTCACACAAATCAGATATCAGAAATGGCAATATACAAAAACCCGTAGGAGAGCACTTCAGTCTCCCAGGCCACACAGTAGCAGACTTAAAAGTAGCTATCCTACAGCAAAGAAATTTCAGGACCAGACTCCAAAGAGAAATTTCTGAGCTACAATTCATCTGCAAATTCGACGCCCTCAGCTCTGGCTTAAACAAAGACTGCGAATGGTTGGCTAAATACAGAAGCAGCTTCCCCTCCCTTGGTGTTCACACCTCCAGATCAACTGCTGGTAGTAAGCCTCACCCTTGCTGACTGAGCTAACCTTGTTATCCCCACCCTTGCTCTGGCTTATTTATACCTGGCCCTGCAGATTTCCAAGACCAGCATCTGAAGAAGTGAGTCTGTGCTCACGAAAGCTCATGCTCAAAACTTTTCTGTTAGTCTATAAGTTGCCACAGGACCCTTTGTTGCTGTTACAGATCCAGACTAACACGGCTAGCCCTCCGATACTTGACATCCATGAGCTGGTCTTTATGATCCACGAGCACCTGAAGGACTACCAAGTGGTAGCCCTTACAGTTAATATAGTGGCCAGTGCTGTGTGCCCGGGCACAGATGGTAATGTGCATCCCACCCAGGTCGCAGCACCAAAGTAGTTTGGGAATCCAAATGCTGTGAATCCCCCCAGTGGCAGCATCCAGTTCCCCAGCATGGATGACTCATTGGAGGAGTATTGCAGTTATTGCACAGACAAGCATGGGATGAAGAACATGCACTTTTGTGAGGGCTTGGTGGGGCGTTCCTGGCCCCTGCACCCATGCACCTCTGCCACCTCCAGGTACCCTGCCACTAAGGGTCCCCAAGCCCAGAAGCACCCTCCTCTTTCCCCTTGGTGGGTGTGTGACCTGGGCCCAGCATACCTACATGAGGACAGCCCCAATGGTGGCCTTGCTCACATCGAATTCATTCCCCCATAGAACAGTATCTGTCCCTGGTGTCCAGTTTCCATATAGCTATTGTGATCTGCTTCCTGAGGGGGACAGAGGGCTGCATGGTGGTATCCTGGTGCCTCAGTGTGGGGGTGAGTCTGTGGCAGAGCTCCTGGAAGTCCAAGCTGCTGAGGTGTCTTCAGAGGTTCTGGGGCACCCTGGGCCAGGATCCAGGCTGCGGGGTCTCCACATGCCTGGGGTTGCTATTCGGCATCCTGAGGAGGAGAGGGACAGCTGTGATGACTGTGTACAGTAGATGTAGCACAGTGTCCACAGTCTCATTATTTAAAGCCAGGAGCAAGTGCTTGTCTTCCATTGTGCTGCATGATGGGCTCTGCATGGCTTAGGGTAGCTCCGCAGTCCTCAGCTCATGCAGGGCGGGAGTATTTGTGAGGGGCCCTTTAAGGAAGTGGCTGGCTATGGGCCCCAAAATGTGACCCAGTCCGCAGTTTCTTTGGCTTTTTTCTTTTGAAAGAGCACAAGTATCTATATGACCTCTCCCTTTCGAAAGAATGGAGCAGTCTTTCAAAAGGGCAGATTGAACCTTCAATCCACTTCTGCTGTGCATTCATGCACTTTTGAAAGACTAGATTTTGATTGCTGACATGTGGTTTTTAATCTTTTGAATGAGAGCTCCTGTGTTGACACAGCTTAGGGTAGCAGAGCATAAGATGTGGCTCCAATGATAGAGCAGTCTCCACTCCCTTAACATCCATAGCAAACAGTCTTTTCTCCATTAAGATCAACAGCTCAGTTTGGAAATTTCCTAGCATTATGGAGCCTTCCAGGTCACCCTGCATTTATATCTATAATCCTGCCACAGAAATCAACCGGCCAGCAATGGTGTTTATCATCTCACTCAATAATTGAAGCGGGTTAGGAGCAACTTTCAGCACAGGTGACCAATACAAGACATACCTAAACAACACACTTCAACTGGAGCTTAAACGGGAGCCAGACAGCCCAGGAGGGGGCTGATAACGCAGGCAGCAGAAGCTGTCCTACCAGCTCCTGAGCAAAATTCTGTAGAAATCTCCTGGAAAAGAAGATCCTATGTGCTAAGTCCACAGGGGTTGAAAAGTCATTGGTATCTTTTCTCACACTACTTCACAACTGACTGCAGGACTTGGATGAGAGTGTGGGTTTAGTAGGATTATAGGACACTACCCCAGCCAGTGGGGTGGAATGGACAAAGATATCCCAACCAAATCATCCTCCCTGTGTTAAGAAGGGCCCCAAAACCCTCATTATATGGATTTTCCCCCTTCCTAGGTAGGGAAGGGAAGGAAGCACAAATATTTTTTTTAAAAACCCTGGCTGGGATCAAAAAGTAAGATGAGTCAAAGCTGAATATCATATTTTCCTAGGAATCCTGTCACAAGGGAAAGAGACAGGACTGAATGATAACCTCACCGGAGGGCTGAGTTAACCCATAAAAAAAAAGACAGATTGACACCAGGAATTGATACCAGGTATGAAATTGGTTCAGAGTAAAGCTAGATATTGACCGAACACCCTTAACACTGTTCAACACCATCCATCACACAGCCCTTACAGAAGCATAGAGAAATATTATGTTCTGTTTAGAAAGTCCATGGGAAAGACACCCACACAAGAGATCCATTTCCTGGATGTAGAGTACAAATCTACAGTACAAATCAATGAAGGTCACATTAATACCACTCTCAACCAAATACCCACAGACTGTTATTCTTACCTACATGCCTCCTGCTTCTATTCAAGACGGATCACATGATCCATTGTCTACAACCAAGCCTTTAGATACAACCATATCTGCGCCAATCCAACTATCAGAGACAAAATCCTACAAGATCCTTATCAGTCATTCTTAAGACTTAATTACCCATCTGAGGAGTAAAGAAACATATTGGCAGAGTCAGATGATTTCCCAAAAGTCGCCTGCTTCATGATAGGCTCAAAAAAAAAAAAACAGAACACCACCTGTCAACACCTATAGCCCTCAGCTTAAACCTCTTCAGCACAACCTATACTGGAACATGACCCTTCACTCTCACAGGCCTGAATTGATAGGCGTGACCTCTTCTACAGGCAGACGCCCTACCTCTAGAAAATACTCAACACCAGACACACAACATACTACAGAAACACTAACCCAGGAACTTATTACTGCAATAAAACCCACTATCAGCTCTGTCCACGTATCTATACTAGTGACACCATCACTGGACCTAATGTCATCAGCCCTACCACTGAGGGCTCAAATATGGGCTCACACCCACTAGTGTGATATATGCCATCATGTGCCTACAATGCCCCTCTGCCATGTACATTGCACAAACTGGGCCGTCTCTGTGCCAAAGTATGAATGGACATAAATTCAAGATTAGGAACTGGAATACACATAAACCTATAGGGAACACTTTACCCTCCCTGGACATGCATAAGATTTAAAGCAGCAATTCTTCTACAAAAGGATTTTACCACAAGATTAAACAGGGAGACTTCTGAACTGGAATTCATTTGCAAATATGACATTTTTAAATTAGGTCGTAACAGGGATTTCAATTATCTTATGCATTACCAGGGCACTACCCCACCTTTGATATTTGCAGCCACATCAAACATTCTACTTAATTTGCTTAATCTACTGATCCTATTAGTGAAAGATAACTCCCTTTTTTCTCCTTCCTCCTCCTTCCCCCACTATATAAAACCTGGATTATAACCATCTACTCCAATAATCTGAGGAAATTGGGTTTTACTCATGGAAGCTCATTACCTAATAAATGTTTTAGTGTTCTATATGACTACTAGTTATTTGTGAAGCTACAGACTAACATGGCTGTCCCTCTGAGACCTTTAGTAGGCTATCTGGCCCAGCTTTCTGCATTCCAGAAAGCTCCAATTAAACTTTCTTAAATAGGGTTTGTACCTGTTTGGCTAGTCTCACTCAGATAAACCTGACAAAAATATACAGCCTTCTATGGAAACTTGTTTCATAGTCATCCTGTTTATACTGTTTTAGATTTTAATATCAATGCTAAGGTTTTGGCAAAAGTCACATGGCTCATGTAGGAGATGGTTTGCCTACTGCATAGTTGTTGCAGTTAAAATCCCTGTTCTTCCTGCTTAATATTCTGATAAGAATAGCAAACAACAGAACTGCAGACTCTATAGCTAGAAAACAGAGATGTGTAAACATTCCATTTCATGAAGGATTTTGAGATTTCAGCATTTTGGTTTAGTGTTAAAACTGGACAAACATTTAAATTTCAAATTACTCTGTGAAGTAAAATTACATTAAAATTGCTCCTGATAAATCTATTTTTTTTCCTTTTTCCTTTGAGTTTTAAATATTTTTGTATTGTTAAAATACAAACTAGCAAAGAAATTATTTCTAAATGAAACATATAATTTTCCCCCAAATTGTCAAAACATCTCATTTGAAAATTGACGTTTATTTATTTATGTATTTATTTATTTGCTTTTCCTGAGAAAGAATATTCCACTGAAATGGGAAGTGTTTCATTTCTGACTGAACTGCATAATCTAATGGACTGTGGCTTTATAAAATTTCACGGGTTGAAACTCTCTTGTCTGGCACTCGCTCATCCAGAAAAATCCATGCTCCATGTTGCTAGACAAAAGAGAACGTGGGCCAAAGAACCCCAGCATCAGTCTGGCTGGAAGGCTAAAGCAGAACTCACTGGTGGCAGGGAGCTACACCTTTGTGGGGAGCCAGTCCAGCAGCCCCATGGCAACAGGGAGCTGTGCCAGTGTCAGAGAGCTCCACTAGTAGACTCACTGTGGGGACCCAGGCTGGGGTCACATAAACCCACTGTGGGGAGCTCGTCCATGTGGAACCCCTGAGTAGTGGGGACTCGACCAGTCTGAGGAGCCACACCAGTGGCCCTGCAGTGATGGGAAGTGGCCTGGTGCTGGTGTGCCAGGCTGGGGTTTAGGCAGCCCTATCATAGGGATCCAGGCCAGGGGTGCCCCAGCGGCAGAGTGGCCTGGGCCAGAGCCAGGGATCCCTGTGGCAGGGAGCCAGGCTGGAGTCAGGGAATCCCTCTGATATCCCCAGTGTTACAGGGTCAAGGATCCCTACAGTCAATTGGGGTTGGGATCCCCTTTGGCAGCCATGCAACAGTGGGCAGCTGAGCTGGGGGCACAGGGCCCCAGCAAGAGTGGAGCCCTCCAGGGAGCTTGGGGACAGGGATTGGGTGGAAGCCAGAAGGGATGGCCCACCAGGTAAATCCAGAAGCATCCATCAAATTCCCTCATTCAGCATCACTCAGGTCCCGAGGGTGCTAGACTAGGGAGTTGCAATCTGTACTTGATGATCTAATTTTATTAGAGGGACTCAAGAAAGGAGAGGAAGTTGGTACAGCAAAGCCATGTAAAATTGAGCTGGCTCTCATGTAAGCATCACCTAATTTGATTCACTGTCTATTAATTTGTAAGTAGACAAGGGTGAGAAAGAACCCAGAATTTAACTTCTGTTCGGAAAACGAATTACAATTTTTGCTTATACTGTGGCCGTGACACTGCAATCCATTTGCTCCAGTAATTTATTTGTAACATCCCAGGCATAAACACATTGTTTCTTCATGTGCAGTGTGCATTATCATGATTTTATGCCTTTTAAATCACCATTATGTATCCCAGGATGAAGTCTCAAATTTGGTACCATTATGACTAGATGTCTCTGAAAATTATGTGTTCTTAAAGAATCAAAAGTGTTGTTACTTCCTGGCATATCAAGAATGGAATTTCAGCTTTTCCTCTGATTTTCTGTCATACATAAGTCACTTGTAAAATAATCTTTTTTATGGGATTTTAACAAAGTGATGGTTCTTCCCAGGAGATAATCAGAAGCCCTCTTCTTGGTTACATACATTTTAAGTCCTAGATATGGCTCTTTATTGACAGAATACCAAAAAAAAATGCATGAATGAACCAGTAATGGTCAAGAGATGAATATCAGGAACCATAGGCAATTCATAAAGATAGAACTGAATTAAACAGAGAAGAACTCTGCTCCATAGTGTGAGAAAAAAAATTCCTCAACATCCCACCAGGCAGAGGTGGAAAATGTAGCCCAAAAGTTGCTTGAGTTGAACAGCTGCATTCACTCCTGGATACTTGAGTACAATTAAGATGTTACATGTGTGTGTACTTTTACTCAAGTACTCAAGTAGTTTTCCAGAGTGACTTGTGGTTGTTTGTTCTCTGACCCACCCCCTCCCACCCCAAGAGCCTCTACTTTTACTCAAGTAACTTTTGGGGTATTTTTTTCCATCTCCGACAGCAGGATTATCTAGACCTCTGGTGTCTCTCACTGTAGATTTCTCCACAACCAAGCACATTTATGTTGCTGGGATGTGCTTCTCTTTAGACATACTATGCACATAGACTATATTGTTTTACTCTGCTTTTTTTCCTCTGTAATGGTTTCTGTCCTAAAATAAATATATTGCGATTTGTGAAAGCAGACTTGTCACTTATTAACCCCCTCACTGTCCCTTGAGAAAGTGCAAGCTGCAGGTGCTGAACTTGGATGATCTGCTGGCGTAGTTTCAGTAAATAGTCAAAGTTTAAATTCTAGCTTTGGAGGGAGAGGGATGGAGCCCTAAGACCTAAAATGAGCCTCTTGAGCAGATTATAAAAGGAACAGAGGTGCGGTCACCCTAGGTATGTGAGAACATACTCACTCTAACCTCCAGCAAATTTAAGTGAACAGAAAGACAGGAAGAATTGTGGTTTTTTTTCGTTTTTTTTTTTCAGAAACAGACTTTCACTTCTATTCAAACTGAAGACCAGAGGATGGAAAACTGAATTTGAGCCACTGAGAGTAGTAGAATGGCTCAGGTAAACAAGCCATCTAGCAGCCTGACAGTGGCTAACCCTGATGAATCACATATGGCCTGCACTGTAAAGGTTCTCCTCCCTGGCCATAGATGTTTCATATTCTTCTACCAATAAATAATAAAAATGTAACCAAAGCAAACACCTGGCTATGTAAAAACTGGGTATGCATTTAAAAACAAAGGGAAAACCAAAAATTAAACAGTATCCTCTCAAGTTCAGCACCCTTGGGACCTGACCTGTGCCCAACAAGAGAATTTGCCAGACCATGGGAGGTCAACATTGTTGAGAAAATTACCAATACTTCCACTGCTTACTGGGCTCTTAAAAGACATGTAGGGAGAATTACAGCAAAAGAACAGCATAGAACCCTGAGAGCCAGGGCTGGTGGCTGTAAACAAAGTTTATGGGAACACGAGAAACTTGGCCAAACCTATGATAAGTGGTTGTTCAGCTAATTACAATCATGGTGAATTACAAATTTTGTTTGAAGAGAAGGTTCCAAATTAGAGAGGTTCAACCTGTGTAATACCCTTATTATGTGAAAGGACTATATAAAGAACAGTTTGAAGATCTCTGACTTGGCACTGATGATGTTACTCTGTTTAGTAACAAAATGTCTGCAATTAAAGTTGTTAAGCTCAGCAAACATTTTAAACATTAAATAGAATTTCCTGGGCTTCCTGTTTTTATTTTTATTTTAATACCCATATTAGGATTCTATATTTTAGGACTATATTACAGTGTCAAGTGAAAATAAAGACTCTGTGTGTGTGTGTGTGTGTGCATGCTCACACACTTCAAGGAGTGATCTTACAGAAAGGAAAATTATTTAATTAGATTAAGTAAAAGCAATAGAGTTTAATGTACTGCTCCCATTATAAACCCAATATGTATTACACAACATAACATTTTAGAATTACCTTAGAAACAGCTGTTGTTTCAAGCTCAGTATTTCAATCAAAAGCATCTTAGAAATTTTGTAAAATATTTTTTTTCCAAACATTGAATTTACTTGTTCAAATTATGGCCGTAAAGTCCAAACAGCAGGGATCAGCCTGATTAAATACATTTTTACTCTCTTTTTTTGCAGACCTACATGCACTGGTGTCGCAGGTGATGCACATTACTCCTTTGTCTAATGTTAAACTTAGTGAAATATTAACAAAGAAAAACCTAGGAAATCTAAAAGGAAATTGGTATTAAACAACAGCCATTGAGACCAGCAGCCCACACCAAAGCTAATTTGAAGATTAAGGAGGCTCTAAATGCTTCTGTAAGAAGTCTCAGCACTACCACGAGCAAAAAACAACAGCAAGTTTAGCAATTTCTTTTTCAAAATTGCACTGGAACGGAATGTTCAAAATCCTACAGCAACAGGGTTTGCTTTTACTCATTTATAATACACTGTATTAGTAATCCTCGGTGATTAGTGATTAGTAATCAGTGATCGGGGTAAGGGGATTTCAAAAGTTGCGGGGTCCTTTACCCCTGTGTAGCCGTGCCAAGCTGTGCGCTTTCAAAAGTGGCACTTTCGAAGTGCTGCGGCCGGAAGCATCCTAATGCTAATGAGGAGTTGAATATTCAGTTCAGTGCCTCATTAGTAATCTTCGAAATGGCCATTTAGAAGATTTGTGCCTGTGTAGATACACCCTATCTGTTTGCAGTATGTGTGGAATGATAAAGCCAGAGTAACTGTGCAGGGGGAATGGAAGGATGAAACATGTCTCTGTGAAATACTCCCACCTTTCAAATCCTTGGAAGTTGTTTTCTCAGCAATATTTTTCAGGCAGGTCAAGTCAGGTTGACAGAGCAGTGAACCAGCTTCTACTCCCCTACGAGCAAAATGGATATCTGAACAGAAAGTCTCTCAGTCTAACCCAAAGAAAACTACCACAAACTACAAATTTCCCAAGATAGAAAGAGAGAATAAGCAATAAATTAGAACACTTCCACTATTTCTATTTTCACTAACATGGGGCAAATAAGTAAGAAAAATCTGTTGCTATTACTATAAAATGAATATCTGAACTGTTCTTTTACTGTGAGATTTTGATTAGTTCACAGTTTTACAGATTTAAGCTATATCAAAATGGGTAAAAGACTGCTAATGTTTTCATCTGAATATACTTAAAATAACATTGTTATCCCTTATTTTTATTTATTGTTTTAATTAGTGGTACAGTGTGATGAACTACACAGTTGCCCAATAAAATGGAATAGTTCTAAAAGCACTCTTCAATACTGTCATGTACAGTGCATAACATCATGCCGGCTATAAAAACAAAATTGCCTACATTAGTACTTACTCAATAGGCCAGAATGGCTTGTTGTAAGCTACCAGCAGGACATTTAGAAGCTTTGCAATTCTACCCAATTATTTCCTTATAGACCAGAACAGCTCAGTTATATAAGACATGGCTTTGATCTAATTAGTGTCGCTGATTACCAATTTAATAGCTGTTAACCTTAACTAATAGATAACAAATATAACACTTCACGTGCATTTTTCATGATCAAAACTGTTGAAAGATTAGTTATTTATTTCACTTTTATTCCCCAATGTGACAGAACATGCAGCTATCAGCCTATTCCTGTATCCTTAATTCATGTTATTCACCCAAGAGTGGAGATGTTCATGAGCAAAGGTGGATTTTTAAGAACATATATTTATCTTGAGCACAAAAACTATTTCATTACTGGATATATTTCTGCACTGAAAGCTGTACATTTAGATCTACACTACAATGGTGTGTTTGGAGCTATCCCACCTATTCTGATTGGTGGGACCAGCTGATGATGGGCATGTGGAACAAACTGCAGGAGCTCTAGAACTTCCATATGAAGAAGGAAATGCTTCTGGAGCGCTTCAGTTGACTTGTTCCTGCATTCCAACACTAGGATACCTTCATGAGGTCTGCCCTCCCTCTCAAGAAGTGGGTCACCATCATGTTGTGGAAGCTGGCAATCCCAGCTTCCGGTCTGTGGGACAGCAATTCAGGGTGGGCAAGTGAATCATCAGGGCTGTTCTTATGGGAGTAAGGCACACTTGACTCATAGACCTGGCACAGGGAGAGCAGAGGGGGCTCCCAAATAATGTGAACCCTCAGGGACTGGGGTCAGGGGTGAGAGGGGTTGGGGCAGGATGGCTGGGAGGCCTACGCCTGGGGGAATGTGCCACCCCATCCCACACAGCCCCACTGTCAGAGGGGTGACTTTCTGGGGATGGAGCCTGCTGGGGCTGAGTTCACCCCTTCACGCACTCATATGTGTGTCTGGTCTCTATCCTGTGCAGGTTGTGAGGTCAATCAATGACATCCTGCTTCGGAGGGTCATCCATGTTGGAGACCTGGATGAGGCCATTTCCAGATTCACCACCCTGGGCTTCCCCCACTGCTTTGGTGCCATTGGTGGCACCCACATCACAATCTGAGCCCCGGACCACAGTGTGGCCTGCTATATTAACCAGAAGGACTACGACATGGTATGCTGCAGGCCCTGCTGGACCATAGGAGATAGTTCATGGACATCTATGTGGGCTGATTGGGCTGGGCGCATGTCTTTTCCTGACCTCCAGTCTCTGCAGGTCACAGACCATCTGGCTGTCCACCATCTGCTTGTTATCCACTCAGGGGGCTGGATGAGAGGGCATGGGTCTCAGCAGCTCACCTCCTTGCTGATGCCATGCTTGCAGCTTCCTGCTACTGGGTTTCTGGAGCTGCATCTTTAAAAGTGTCCAGATTCAGAGAGCATAGAGTCCTGATTGTACTGGCCAAGCTATCTCCCATAGCCATCTGGCTGGCACCATGGAGGAATCCTCTTTCGAGAAAAAGGTCCCTGGAAAGTCTACACTTGTATTTTTCTGAAATAATCTTTTGGCACCCTTTCCCATCCAGGAACAGAAGAGGGCTGTTGGGAAAAATGACAAAGTATTTAAATTTAATATCAAAAGAACACATTTTACATGTAGATGCTCTGCAGAATTTTTCAAAAGAGCCTGGGATTTTTTGGAAAATCTCACCACTGTAGACGTAGCCTGTGTGAATAACTTATTTAGAGTCAAAAGTATCCTATGCACATATTAATCTAGATTTTCCGCCTGTGGTGCAGCCATTTCACACTGTATCATGTAAGGACTATGGCTATATGTAGACAACCACAGAAGAACACTTCAGTGTTAAGGGAACAACTGGCCTTGCATCCATTTTGCCCCACACTTGATGCCAGTAAAGCAGATGTTGATTAGAGATAATAGGAATAGGCCAAGTGTCCCTATGCAGTGTTGATCACAAACTATCAGATTATCAGCTCCAGCCCTTCGGCAGCCAGGGTTAGTTATATCAGACCAAAAGATACTCTGAGTGTCACTGTGGGAATGGCATGTCACAGAATAAACTCAGGACTGGAAGAGTACAGCCTCCACATTTTTATCCACCCTTTCACTTCTGAGCTCTACTTGCCTTCATTAGTCATAACTAAAGATCTGGGTCATTAATGAAGACACTAAGGATGTGCAAACACTACAGCTGGAAGCCAGCCTTCTACACCAGATAGATTGCCTTCAAAAAGTTCTGCTCAATCTAGTGTATTTTAAATAACAACAGGAATGTTGTGGCACAGGCCAAGGCTTGGGGTAGCTGCCGGAGGTTGAGTGGACTTGACAGTCCAAGCTGTCATCTGGGCTTTAGCATCTACACCATTATTTCTAGTGTTTTAATTCAAGCCAGGATAGTGCAAGTCTGTCTACCCATGCAGAGAGGCTTGCTCCCAGCTACAGTGTACACATACAGAAACGTCCTGACTTAGAGAGGTGCTGAGTTGATGTGAATTTCAAATGTCCAGAATCTCTGAGGATCATTAGAGGGATAGCCATGTTAGTCTGTATCCACAAAACAATGAGAAATCCCATGGCACCTTATCGTTTAGCAGATATATTGGAGCATAAGCCTTCATGGGCAAAGACCCACTTTGTCAGATATCTGCCAATATATCTGCTAAACTATGAGGTGCAGCAAGAGTTCTCATTTTTGTTTTTGTTTTTGTTTTTGTTTTTTTCTGAGAGTCATGCCATCGGTGAAGCATTTACTATCACAGCTTCAAAAGTTATATGTCACACTCATATTTCAACTTCTTGAAGACCAGGAGACCAGAGCTGCGTCTACACGTGCACGCTACTTCGAAGTAGCGGCACCAACTTCGACGTTAGGCGGCGAGACGTCGAAGTCGCTAACCTCATGAGGAGATAGGAATAGCGCCCTACTTCGACGTTCAACATCGAAGTAGGAACCGTGTAGACGATCCGCGTCCCGCAACGTCGAAATTGCTGGGTCCTCTATGGCAGCCATCAGCTGGGGGGTTGAGAGATGCTCTCTCTCCAGCCCCTGTGGGGCTCTATGGTCACCGTGGGCAGCAGCCCTTAGCCCAGGGCTTCTGGCTGCTTCTGCGGCAGCTGGGGATCTATGCTGCAGGCACAGGGTCTGCAACCAGTTGTCAGCTCTGTGTATCTTGTGTTATTTAGTGCAACTGTGTCTGGGAGGGGCCCTTTAAGGGAGTGGCTGGCTGTTGAGTCCGCCCTGTGACCCTGTCTGCAGCTGTGCCTGGCATCCCTATTTCGATGTGTGCTACTTTGACGTGTAGACGTTCCCTCGCAGCGCCTATTTCAATGTTGGGTTGAGCAACGTCGAAGTTGAACATCGACGTTGCCGGCCCTGGAGGACGTGTAGATGTTATTCATCGAAATAGACTATTTCGATGTCGCAACATCGAAATAAGCTATTTCGATGTTGGCTGCACGTGTAGACGTAGCCCAGATGTGGCTTGCTCTTGCACTGCTGAGAAGGAAGCAATGTCACACTACACTTTTCCTCTTAGAAGTTCATGCGAGATGCTATTAGAAGAACAATATCTGTGCTGAAGGATTCTCTATCTTGAGCTTCCATGTCATCTGAAAGAAATGGGGGGGGTTGGGTGATGAAGGCCTTACCACCCTCTGTAACAACATACAAAATGTACTTGGGAAAGAAGGTTAAAGTATTTTAAAGGGAAGGGATTTTAAATACTATACAAAATGTTTTTTTCCCCCAAAATGTAGAACAGAGACTTCTAAAGTTCATAGCAAGGAGACATAATTCATTGCAGGCATTTATGTAGGTGAGACCTCGCCTGACATGAAATATTAAAACATAGATGGTGGCCTCATTTCTCAGGGGGATAGAATTAAGGATGTAAAAGAATTAGGCTGAAAAAAAGAATATCTGAGCCAGCTAAGTAAAAGCACCCTCATGCTAAGGACAATGGACAGAGTAAACATGATATGTAAAGATCTATACGTCCAGCAAATGGACAGAATGTGCTGCACAGGGATTGGTTCCTGAAAAGTAATCAAGACAATCTAAAAACTTCTGATGATTGTAAGGTGTAAATATACACAATGGAAGAGGTGGTTCTGTGTGTAACTTTTGAGCTGTGGTAAGCCCTGCAGTCCCCTCCTTCCATCCAAGTCTCATCAATTCAGCATAACATTGTTATATAAAATAAGAGAACTTTGGTAACGAAATCTGGAGTTGAACTTCATGTTTTGAATGACAGAGTACTGGATGATGTTTGGTCTCAGAAATGGATATGTACTGATCAGAAAAGTGCAAAAGATATCAGAAGGAATCCTTCGATTTTTTGCCATTCATCTATATAATATAAGGACATGCTGAAGGCACACATGAAAAGGTACAGCATTGGTGTCAATAAGTGGGAGAGCATTGACCAGGACTGTCTGCAGTGGAAGGCAGTAATCTGTGAGGGGGTGGCACAATTTGAGAGGTCCCACTAAAGTGCAGATGAGGAGAGACAGAGAAGAAAAGGGTGGCATTAGCTGCCCTGTGTCTCTCCAGAAACTACCAACTCCTGCCCCTTTTGTGGTAAGACCTGCAGCTCCAGAATCAGGCTGATAATCCATCAACAGACACACAAATAGGAAGGTGACTACTGATTACTGAGTGACTGCTGAGAGAGATAGATGTACCATGACAACTGATTCTAGGAGCAGCTTATGGGAGTAGAGAGGGCAGACTCTCCTACAACATTTGAAAAAAAGAAAACAACTCAAAGAAATGTCAACATCAGAAGCAGGAAGTAAGAATTTGTAATAATCAATGTAGAAGTCGGCTAAGACAAAATAGCTTTTTAACTGTACTAATGAAAAGTCAGGGACACTATTGTTGACATGGTTATATTTTTGTTTGTTTGTATATTTGTTTCCTGTTGTGTAAATATAAAGATGTGTGTGTAAAGATAAAGGAAGATCCTCTTATGATATAATTACCCTCCCAATTTAATAATCTTATAGCGATTGGCCCATCTGGCCACTAAAATTGTGATTATAGACTTCCAGTTTACCATAGGATACACCACAATTGTTTGTGGAGAATGTAGATGATCATTTACAACTGTATTCGTTGACTCAAACTAATTGGCAATCAATTAACACAAGTTAAAACAGAGGCAAAAATGCTAGTCTAGACAAATTCACAGAGGAAGAAGCAAGAGTTTGATAGATGAGCTCTAATGGTTTCAGCTCTAGACACATTCTTTAATACTTAAGTAGGAAATGGTCTGTTTCTCATCTTCCACTTATTCCTGGGGCTTGTCTACAGTAGCACCTTCCTTTGAAGGAAGGATGGCTATCAGGGTGTTGGGAATTTACTAATGAAGTGCTGCTCTGCATAGGCAGCACTTCATTAAGCAAATTCCCCCACACAGCAACTTGGAAGTTTTAAACTTTGAAGTACCAGTACAAGTCTAGCTGCGACGCACCCGCCAGTTCTTCAAAGTGCCAGGACACTTGGAAGTACCGGTGGGTGCATCACAGCTAGATGTGTGCCAGTACTTCAAAGTTTAAAACTTCTAAGTTGCCTATGCACGGCAGCACTTCATTAGTAAACTCCCAACACCCTAATTGCCATCCTTCCTTCGAAGGAAGGTGCTAGTGTAGACACAACCCTCCAGCATAGTTGCTTGAGGTTGGAGGCAGTGCTTTCAGAAAACAGAATGAAGTTATTTTATGGTGCATGGTATATCTTTATATATTACTCAATATGCACAACCCATAGGGTGTTTTTTTCTTTCATGTAGCTATTTCAGGACTCCAGTGCAAATACAGTATTTTTGTGCCCTGCTGGTTTTCAGACAGTAAAAGTGAAAATAATTGATTTACTTGATTATAAAAGGACTTATCTAGATGTTTTATTTTGCAAACAGAAGACTCATATAGGCTATGTTTACACGTGCACGCTACATCGAAATAGTCTATTTTGATGAATAACGTCTACACGTCCTCCAGGGCTGGCAACATCGACGTTCAACTTCGACGTTGGGCAGCACCACATCGAAATAGGCTCTGTGAGGGAACGTCTACACGCCAAAGTAGCACACATCGAAATAAGGGTGCCAGGAACAGCTGCAGACAGGGTCACAGGGCGGACTCAACAACAAGCCGCTCCCTTAAAGGGCCCCTCCCAGACACAGTTGCACTAAACAACACAAGATCCACAGAGCCGAAAACTGGTTGCAGACCCTGTGCCTGCAGCATGGATCCCCAGCTGCAGCAGCAGCAGCCAGAAGCCCTGGCCTACGGGCTTCTGCCCACGGTGACCATAGAGCCCCGCAGGGGCTGGAGAGAGAGCGTCTCTCAACCCCTAAGCTGATGGCCGCCATGGCGGACCCCACTATTTCGATGTTGCGGGACGCAGATCGTCTACATGTGCCCTACTTCGACGTTCAACTTCGAAGTAGGGCGCTATTCCCATCCCCTCATGGGGTTAGCGACTTCAACGTCTCGCCGCCTAACGTCGATTTCAACGTCGAAATAGCGCCCAACACATGTAACCGTGACAGGCGCTATTTTGAAGTTGGCACCTCTACTTCGAAGTAGCGTGCACGTGTAGACGCAGCTATAGTTTCTGTTTCATAAACAGCCCTCATGGGCTACATCTACACGTGAAGCCTACATCGAAGTAGCTTATTTCGATGTTGCGACATCGAAATAGGCTATTTCGATGAATAGCGTCTACACGTCCTCCAGGGCCGGCAACGTCGATGTTCAACTTCGATGTTGCTCAGGCCAACATCGAAATAGGCGCAGCGAGGGAATGTCTACACGCCCAAGTAGCACACATCGAAATAGGGATGCCAGGCACAGCTGCAGACAGGGTCAACGGGCAGACTAGCGCTTCCGGGGCAACAGCTAGCCGCTCCCTTAAAGGGCCCCTCCCACATACACTCAGCCTGCACAGCACGCGGTCTGAGGAGCCATAGGCACACAGACCCCGGGCGCCGCAGTCATGGACCCCCAGCAGCAGCAGCAGCAGCAGCAGCAGCAGCAGCAGCAGCAGCTAGAGGTCCACCCAGCCCTCCCGGCAGGATCAGGGCTTGCCCTGGCCCATTCCATGTGGGAGGCAGCTGAGCACCTTCTTGCCCCAGGGGAGGAGATGCCCCCAGGGCAGCAGGGCTCAACCCCTACCCCTGCAGCACCCCGCTCCACCCCCCGCCTCACACGCCGGCGGCTGTGGAGCTACCACACCAGCACCGACTGGTGGGAGCGGCTGGTGCTTGGGGAGTGGGACAACGACCACTGGCTCAGGAACTTCAGGATGAGCCTGCAGACATTCCTGGAGCTGTGCCAGTGGCTCACCCCCGCACTCAGGCACCAGGACACTGCCATGCAGCGTGCCCTCCCTGTGGAGAAACGGGTCGGCATCGCTGTCTGGAAGCTGGCCACTCCGGACAGCTACCGATCCGTGGGACAGCAGTTTGGTGTCGGAAAGGCCACCGTCGGGGCTGTCTTCATGGAGGTAAGAGAACCCACAGGGGGAGGCCAGGGCAGGGCAGGGGGGCCAGAGCAGGGCAGGGCAGGGAAGGGCAGGGCCAGAGCAGGGCAGGGGGGCCATGGCAGGGGGGCCAGAGCAGGGCAGGGCAGGGCAGGGCAGGGCCAGAGCAGGGCAGGGGGGCCATGGCAGGGGGGCCAGAGCAGGGCAGGCCAGGGGGGCCAGAGCAGGCCAGGGCAGGGCAGGGCCAGAGCAGGGCAGGGGGGCCAGGGCAGGGGGGCCAGAGCAGGGCAGGGGGGCCAGAGCATGGGGGGCAGAGCAGGGCAGGGCCACGCACACCCTGCTCACACCTCATTGGGGCTGTCCCATGTGCTTTCTCTGCAGGTTGTGCGTGCCATCAACTCCATGCTCCTGCACAGGCTCGTGAGGCTGGGGGACCCAGATGCCACCGTCGCCGCCTTTGCCACCCTGGCCTTCCCCAACTGCTTCAGGGCTCTGGATGGGACTCACATCCCCATCCGTGCCCCGCATCACAGTGGCGGACGATACCTCAATCGAAAGGGCTAGCATTCTGTCGTCCTGCAGGCCTTGGTGGACAGCCGGGGACGTTTCCAGGACATTTACGTGGGCTGGCCTGGCAGCACCCACGACGCCCGGGTTTTCCGCAACTCGGGCCTGTGCCGCCGGCTGGAGGCGGGGACCTACATCCCCCAGCAGGAGATCCCTCTGGGGGACACCACCATGCCCTTCTGCGTCATCGCAGATGCGGCATACCCCCTCCGGCCGTGGCTCATGCACCCCTACACGGGCCATCTCTCCGCTAGCCAGGAGCGCTTCAACGAGCGCCTGAACCGTGCACGCCAGGTGGTGGAGCGCTCATTTGGCCACCTCAAGGGACGCTGGAGATGTCTCCTGACCCGCCTGGATGCGGGCCCAAACAACATCCCCCAGATTGTGGGTGCCTGCTGCGCCCTGCACAACCTCATGGAGAGCAAGGGGGAGACCTTTCTGCAGGGCTGGGCCGCGGAGGCCGGCAGGGCACACGTCCAGCCACCTGCTGCCCCCAGTCGGCAGGTGGACCCCGAGGGGACCTGGGTCCAGGAGGCCCTGCGGGCCGACTTCGACCCACAGGCCGCGGGGTGAACTCTGCCGAGGCCCCCTACTGCCCGCCCCTTCCTCCCCCACACTCCTGCCCCAACGCCCACACCATGAAGCACCCCACCGCCCCCCCCTCCCACTTGTCCTGGACAAATGACAGCACGAACTTGTGGCTGAACGTAAATTTTTTTTTTTCTGGCCAAACCTTTTTTTTGGGGTGTAAATAAATATGTGAAGCACAAACAGAAAACTAGGTACAAACGTTCAACCAAAGCAATATGTACACAAATAAAACAATCCAAAGAAACAACTGTGTGCCATAAATAATAAGAAGAAAACCAGGGAAGAGAAAGGGGAGAATTATTTACATGGGGGGGACGGGGCAAACGGGGGGACCAAAAAAACAGGGTCCAACTATATACAAGGGGGGGGCCACGTCCCGGGCCCCTCGCCCCTATAGCCCAGGACTGGGCGTGCCCGGCCGGGAGCCCCGCCGCTCTCGCAGCCTGGTCCGCGGCTGGGTGGGAGCGGGCTGGACCGGAGGTATCGGGGCCGGCGAGTCTCAGGTGGCTCCAGGGGTCCCTCGGCGCTCTGGCCTTCACGGGTGGGTGGTGGGGCGACGGCGGACGGGCCGGCGACGGGCGGAGCAGCTGGTGGTGGGGCTGCAGGAGCGGGCAGGGTGGGCGATGGGTCGGCCGGCGCGGCATGGGGTGCCAGGTAGTCGACGAGCCGGTTAAATGTCTGCATATAGGCCCCCCATGCCTCCTGGCGCCAGTCCAGCGCCCACTCCTGCAGCTGGAGGTGCTGCTCCGAGACCTCCAGCTGCCGGCGGAGGATGGCCAGCAGCTGGGGGTCCGTCGCCGTCGGCGGTAGTAGGCGCGGGGTCCGCTGTCTAGCCCTCCGCAGGGCCGGTCATTCCTCGGACGAGGGGCTGCCCTGGAACGATGGTCCCGGAGGGCTCTCCGGGACAACTGAGGCCTCGCCGGTGCTCTCTTCCGGTCCTTCTGATGGTGCAGGTGCAGGACACAGGAGAGGAGGGGGGAAAGAAGAATGTAGACAGGCGTTAGTGTGGGCCCTGAGCCGTGGCCTTTGTCCCCCCCGCCCTGTGCTGCAGGTTCCCCATCCCCGTCCCCGGGAGATGCTGCTGTGATGGATGGAGTTCAGGGGTCCCCCTGCCCTGCACCCCGTCCCCTGGTGGGAGTGACTCTCACTTCACCCCGCAGGGTCTGAGAGCAGGAGAGGTTTCTTAGGCCACAGATGGCCACTTTTCTGGCAGGAGTGACAGCACCAGCTGTCGGAAGAGACAGTCCTTCCAACCCATCATGGGGAGAAGACCCCAAGGGGGGCCCCTCTGGGATGCAGCTTTCCCCCTCCTCAGGCTGGCTGCCTACCAGCCCTCCCTTCCCCTAGCCTCTACCCGTGCCCCCGCCCTCGCCCCCCAATTCCAAGCCAGCTCGACTCCTCCCTCCTGTTTGTTCAGGGCAGAGGTGTCACCTGCCAGCTGTAGCGCCAGGATCCTCCTTTGGCCCTGGGAGCTCTTCAGCTCTTGTGGCTCATATGTAGCCTGAGTCTCCCTTTGGCACTCCCTCGACTCCATCACATGCTGCTGCTGCGGGGTGTCCCACCCACTCCGCCCGGGGGACCCTCGAGGTTCCGCTCCCCCCTGGCCCGGAGATGGGGCATGGCACTGTCATGCAGGGTCGGCGGGGGGGGCAGGGGCTGATGGCTGCAGTGCTGTGAGGGCCATGGCCCTGGTGTCCTTGGGGACATGGCCATGTGCGCGTGTGGGGGGCCCTGGGCACATCTCTGTTACCCCCACCCCTCAAGCCCAGGGGTGTCCACCAGAAAGGGGTACCTACCTGTGGGTCCGCTCCCACGGTCTGGAGATCCCCGGGGGTCGGAGGCCCTGCTGCTGCTCCGGGATGGCAGGAGGAGGATCTGCAGGCTGGATTCTGCGGAGGAGGAGCCCCCCTCCTCCTCCTCCTCCTGCCACGATGTCCTGGGGATGGCCTCCAGGGGGGGCCCCCGGGGTGCGGGGCTTGCCTCCGGGGTGGACTCCGGCTGCAGGGCCTGCTGGGGCTCGTCAGCCGAGGTGTCAAGGGTGGCCGGAGGGGAGGAGGTGTGCCGGGAGCCCAGGATGTCCCTGAGCTCCCTGTAAAAGGGGCAAGTGACGGGGGCGGCCCCAGATCGGCTGTCCGCATCCCAGGCCCGGGCGTAACCCTGCCGCAGCTCCTTCACCTTACTCCTCACATGATCAGGAGTGCGGGCAGGGTGACCCCGGGCAGCCAGGCCATCAGCCAGCCGAGCGAACGCATCCGCGTTCCGCCTCTTGCTCCCCATTACCTGGAGCACCTCCTCCTCGCTCCAGAGCCCCAGCAGGTCCCGCAGCTCGGCCTCCGTCCAGGAGGGGCCCCGCTGCCGCTTCCCAGCCTGGCTGGCCCTCTGGCTGGGCTGGCTGCCCTGGATCCCCTTGGGGGGGGTCCCCTGGGGGCGCTGGGGGGGCTGCCGGCTAGCCATCGCCGCTGGGTGGGTGGCTGAGGGTGCAGCAGGCTGCCCGCGTGTGGAGGCTGCAGCCTGCACGTTGCCTCAGCTTCCTGCAGAGGCAGGGAGGGGGAGGGGACCTTTAAGGGGCCACTCCACGCGGCCACCAGTGAGCTGAGGGGCTGGAGATAGCGTCTCTCAACCCCCCAGCTGATGGCTGCCATGGAGGACCCGGCAATTTCGACGTTGCGGGACGCAGATCGTCTACACTGTCCCTACTTCGATGTTGAACGTCGAAGTACGGCTCTATTCCTATCCCCTCATGGGGTTAGCGACTTCGACGTCTCGCCGCCTAACGTCGAAGTTAACTTCGAAATAGCGCCCGACGCGTGTAGCTGCGACGGGCGCTATTTCGAAGTTAGTGCCACTACTTCGAAGTAGCGTGCACGTGTAGACACAGTTATGATGTATTACAACGACAATGGCTACATCAACACTAGCCCCTGCCTTTTGAAAGGGGATGCTAATGAGACACTTCAGGATATGCTAATGAGGCACTGTCATAAATATGCAGCACCTCATTAGCATAATGGCAGCCATGGCAATTTGAAAGTGCCGCTTTTAAATTGCATGCCACCCGTATAGATAGGGACCTTTCAAAAGGAACCCCCAGTCTTCAAAAGCCCCTTATTCCTATTTGGTTTTAGGAATAAGCAGCTTTCGAAGACTGGGGTCCTTTTGAAAGGCCCCCATCTACATGGACAGCACGCGACTCAAAAGAGGCACTTTCAGATTGCCACAGCTGCCATTATGCTAATGAGCTGCTGCTTATTCATAGGAGCACCTCATTAGCATAACCCAAGTGTCTCATTAGCATCCCCCTTTCGAAAGGCAGGGGCTAGTGTAGACATAACCAACGTGAAATCCCTTTGAGAGCAAAAAAAAAAATGTTATACATTTTGGCTATGTCTACACTAAGTATCTGTCTCCAGAAGTTTACTGTTGGAAGAGATGTTCCAACAAAATTTCTGTGAACAGATTGCATCCACACATAAAAGTGGATCAATCTTTGGACCTGCTCTGTTGACAAAAGAGCCACCTGGAGCATGTACATGGCTTTTTGGTTGACAGTTTCTGTTGACAAAATGTATTTTGTATGTAAATGCTCCACAAGTTTTGTTGACAAAACCCCAGTTTTGTTCACAAAAACTCTGTAGCATAGATTTGCCTTTGAGAAATCTAGGACAAATTTAAACATATTTGCCCTGGATGTTCTTCCAACATCCAGAAAAATGCTCTTGAAAATGAATTATTTATTATGACTGTTGTTAAAATTAATATATTTAATACCAACACTGGAAAAAAATAACCCTGAAGGTAGCTTTTAACTTAGCACATCTTAGGGGATTCAGAACACAAGCATGCTTATGTCATTCCTGCTACACAGCACTTTCCACTTTTTTTCCCCTTTTTCATCCCAGAAATTTACAGCTGCAGGTTTCTACGTATTCTAACTTGATATGGAAAAATTCCCAGACAAGCTGACAAAACTGAGCATTGAGTGACTTCAAAGAAGTAGTTGCTATTTCAGCACAATAGAGGGAGTGCAGCAAGTTGCTAACCTTGCTTGGTAGCTGGTGCAAAAGACAGCATTAAGGGCAAATATGCTGGCATGTGCACAATGCTTCTTAGTCAGAAGCTGAAAGTTCCTGACCAGGCTGCAATGATGAGCACCTGTCAGATGCAGCGTAATCCTTCAGGAAGAAAAGAGAACTTTGTGGGAAACCAATATTGATTATATGAGCCTGATCACAGTTGTCTATAATTTTACGGAAGTTAGTAGGTTTGAGACAAGGTTGGGGGCCCTTGTACATATCCTGTCTGAGATCCCTGTGAGACAGAGAAGCCCTTTCACAAGGAAGAAGTCTTGCTAGTGATAGAAGCATAGGAACCAAGATGTAATCTATCTGTTATTATCTCCTATCTAACAGCCACGTGCACCTATTAAAACATCAAGGTGGGGTCTACACAGAGCTCTGCCAGTGCTGCTGCCAGCAGACCTATGCGAAGTGAGCTTCTTGGGATTGCAAATGGCTGTCCATTTGCATACTCCTGAAGCTCATTACCATAGCCATCCAAGAGCTGGGTGCTGGC
Source organism: Carettochelys insculpta (assembly GCF_033958435.1). Classification (NCBI taxonomy): domain Eukaryota; kingdom Metazoa; phylum Chordata; order Testudines; family Carettochelyidae; genus Carettochelys; species Carettochelys insculpta. The sequence continues at coordinate 93,464,033 of NC_134137.1, read as the reverse complement.
AGAAGGGGGTGCCAACACTGCAAAGGCTGTGTGGATGTGCCTCTGCTGGCTTAAACCCCCTGCCACCCCCAGCCAGTCGTCAGTCCCTTATGCCTCAAATGAGAGTAAGCTATTCCCAATATTTTAATGGAAACATGGGGGGTCCCAACATATTTCCACTTGCCTAATTGTGCAAGTTTATTTGAGGGAAAGATCTTTTTTTCCAAACCTAGTTTAAGATCAGTTTAGAATTTGAAGGATGACATTACTTTGCCTTGTCAATTCAGTTTAAAAAGTTAATTCCCTCAAAATACTCTCATTTGACTTGCTGTCAACTTTAAAGTAAAACAAAAATATTAATAAAATAATAAGGAGATGTATTATTGAAGCAGTGTTTCCATTTCAGAGCACAATCAGTTTCTTCAGTCAGTTCTTGAACATTTTATTTCATCCTTGGACTCTGAATATAGCTGACACACCCAGTATATCAGTTTGTGAAATGGAAATCTGATTTTCCTGATTGCAATAATATTCCATGCATGTATTTGCTTAATTAATTTATCACAGTTAAAAAAAGAATGTGTCAGATTAAGGTGGAAATAGTTGCCTTTCACATAGCCTTTAAGTTGAAACAGCATACTAATCAGTCTGAATGAAATAAAAGCAAATTTAATTTTTAATGTGCAACGAGGAAACAACTTACTCATTTACTTAGTCACTGCCATTAACTATTTTTAGAAAACAATCAGAATTCAAACAGCTTCACAATATTGTGGTCATGTAATCAAGAAATATAGTCTATGATAATCCTGCAGGGGCTGATTCTGCCAATCTTACTCTGACCCATAACCTGTAAATAATACCATTGCACCCAGTGAAGCTAACTTCAGGGGTAAAGTAATACCTCAGTGTGAAATAAAGAGGATGAACTGGATCTTAATTAGTTTCAGCCAGTATCTCTGTGCTGATTAGCCTGAAATCTTTTTATCCTAAATATTTCATTTTCAATTAACTTTTTCTCTGTCTCTACTTTTGGATATGTTATCATCATATAAGATACAATGGACAATGTTATACCAAGGAGAAATTTGTCTGTACGTGTCCAAAACTGAACTTGTCTGTCATGTGACACCTTCCCCTCTGGAAAAACCCAGAATATAATGAGGAAAAAAAAATCAGGCTCCCCACTCTGCTGATTTTGGGTTTCTGAAAATGACAAAGCTTACTTTAAAGGTGGGGAAAGGGAAGACTGGGGAGCCACTACTCCTGCAAGTGAAAAGTAGGTCATCATTTACTTCTAGAACTATGGAAACTCAATTCTTTGCTTCCTTCTCTTCCAACTTTTTTTTATTATTATTATTTTTCATGATCGAACTTTTGTAGGACTCTGTCCCATGCCAACATTTTTAGCATGATATAGTCTAATACTAGGCTCTTAAATTTGGGACTAGTAGTTTCCTTATTTTTTTAGAGCATCATTTTTCGCAAAATAGCTACAAAACAGCAAAGTACATTAGCCCTACAGATGGGTCATCTCTCTGTTTACATGTAAACATCTATTTGCAAACACTGAGATGATAATAAGGTTATAAGGAACAGTCAGCATGTACTCCAGAATTAATTGTTCTGCTGCTTCAGAACATATTTCTGTTTAGGGTGTTAATTTTCTTGGAATGATGGGCATAACATGTCTCCATGAACCACTGAAGCTGACAAGTCCACTAAGGCTATACCAATATTACAAACTCCTGCAGGCATAGCTATGTTGGGAAGGTGTGGGGAGTAGCTGACAAGCATATATGTGACAGCAGAAACCTTGAATAAAGATGAAATTATACTGGGGAAAGTGAAATTTTAATGGCACAACTTAGTTCACTTGGGGATAGGGATGAGGGAAACAGAATAAGCTATAACTACAAATGTATCATTTTAATAATATAAACTATATGTACAATAAGAGTTCATTGCCAGTATAGTACACCAGTAGAGCTATAATGACAAAAAGTCCATACTGTAAACCTTGTGTACAGAACGTGAAACACTTATTTTACGCTAAGGAAAAAATATTGCACATTTCTCCAGAACTACAGTTCCACTTTTGCCAAGAAAAATTGATGAAATAATTGAAGCAGTGTTAGCCGATGGCCAAGGATGTTTTGGTGAGGTGCCAGACTCTCACCTAATGGCCAGGCTTTAAAGCCAAAAACGGCTGAGGTTCTTTGATTGTGTTGGCTGCTTTACAGTAACCCAGGGGAAACAAGTCAGGCTTATGCACAAACGGTTACCAAAATTTATTAAACTAGATTCTAATCATGTGGTTACAAAATTGCTAGTACCTACTTATTTAAATGTAGAGATGTTACACACATAAGCAAGTTACAAAACTGAAGCCACGATCCCAAAGAAAGAAAACAAAGTATAGAGCTCTATTTCAACATATGTGTACACTAAAGATAGGAGATCAGGTGTGGGTGCTTCTTACCCTCCTTGCATCTCTCGATTCCAGCGGTGCCAAGCCAGGATCGGTCACTCGATTCCGCGGAAAGACGAATAAGGGACAAGGCTTAGGGACCCCTTTTGCTGCAGAAGCCTTGGGAGGCTGTCTCTTATCTGACCAGCAGATAGATAGTGAAAAGCACTCAAAAATCATGGTGCTGTAGGTCCCATACTTATACCTCTGTAATCCTTTATTTTCTTTCTCCTTTCTTATGCCAGATTGGGGCTGGTCTGTCTGGGTGACGCCAGCTCTTGCAAGAGTAGTGTGAACTTAATTTACACTTGCAAGGGAGAGAAACAATAAGTTTCAACTACTGGACATTCCTTTTATTAGGGTAAATATTTTCCCACCTAGGATGTTAGTGTGTGTGCATCAAGTTATTAGTAGGGGCTAAGAGCCATGTCTGTCACAGCTTCTCTGTCTGCTGTGAGCCTAATCGTTGTATATGTTCCCAGAGGCACATTGTAGCAGCACACCTGCGCTTTCTCACAGCTTCAAAGGCTGTGCTGGAATTTACGTTAAGTGCCCTGTTGTTTTGGCTCCCTTGTATTCCCAGCAATGCTGGTCTGAGAGGGGGCTGGCTGTCTGGCTACAAGCAGGGCTCTTCTATCATGATAAATGTTCCGGCCATACTACACCTTCTTCCATCTCATTGTTGATAAAGTGATGAGGTTTTTTTTCACCACTGCCATCGTATTCTGTACAGAAACCGTGAACATAGAAAAATAATTAGCAGGAACAGGCTTTACATAAAACCGTAATTAAACTTTAATGTACAGCTAAGAGCTATGCAACTTCCTATATGCTTCAGAGAGCTGTAGCAGATCCTCTAGGAGGAGCTACAATATCACTAAAAAACAACGAGGAGTCCTGAGGCACCTCAGAGACTAACACATTTATTAGGGCATAGGCTTTCATTAGTAAAACCCACTTCATCAGATGAATTGGAGTAGAAATTACAAAGACAGGGATATATACCTCCATGGACATTTAATAAAGAATTTAAGAGTAGCCACCTTTCACAATAAGAGCTTTAAACCCCATTTACAAAGGGAGACAGTTGAACTGGAGTTCATTTACAAATTCACTAAAATTTAGGACTGAATAAGGATTGTAATTGGTTAACACATTAAAAGGCAATTTACCCTCTTCTGAGATTGACATCACATATCAAATGCTGTGAATGAGACACACCCATGTTGACTTGATTAGACTCATCAGCACTGGCCTTCCACTTGACAAGTACTTCTTTTGCTGTTCTTATAGATACCCCTGCCTCTGTAATTTCCACTCCAAATCATCTGAGGAAAATAAAAAATAAAAATCAAGCAGTCCTGTAGCTCCTTAAAGACTAAATGTTTTATTTATTAGGTACAGATCCACTGATGAAGTGGGTTTATCCATGAAAGCCTATGTCCTAATAAATCTGCCATATGACTCCTTATTTTTTTCAGATACAAACTAACCCAAGTAGCCTCTGACATGTATGTCTATACTTCCGGAAAGATCAACCCAATCAGGGTTGATCTTCCCAAGTTCAACTTTGTGCATCTGGTAAAGATGCACAATATTGCTCTCTCTGGGAGCAGCAGTCAATCCCTGTACTCCACACTACCACATGGAGTAATGGAGGTCAATGGGAGAGTATAGAGGCTTGGTCTATATTAGGGAAATAAGATGATACCAATATGCCAATTCTAGCTAGGAAAGTGCCATAGCTAGAATTGCATATTGGAAACTGACCTACTTCCCTAGGAAAGACTTAGCTTTTTAATATCGCTAGTTACTTTTGGGTTCTCCAAATTACACTTACATTAACAAACCAATAGTCTAACCTTACCAGAATACCTCCTATATTCAGGTTTCCTCCTTCATTTAATTTAATTTCATTATTCCCAAATATATTTCTTTGTACTGTCTTAAACATCTTCTTGACCTTCTTGATGTTTACAGTTTTTAAAAATCACTGCATGATCACAGACAAAGCAAGAGCCGTAATATGGGTTTAATTCATCCCTCTTGTATGAAATCCCTGCTCATAGTCACCAAAGTAAGGAACTTATATCTTATTGTATATGAAGTTAAAAAACATATTTCTTTACATATTGTTTCCTCAAAGCTTTAAGTAGTCCAATCTTCTGGTTTTTTTTTCCTTTTGCTTCTGACTATTACAATCTATTACACTAAGTAGGTCTTTGACCACAAAAGCTTGTGCTCCAAAAAATCTGTTAATCTTTAAGGTGCCACAGGACTTCCTGTTGTTTTTGTGGATACAGATTAACATGACTGCCCCTCTAATATTCATTTGCACTAGCTTCTCATGGAACATTTGTAAACAGATGCAAACAGTTATATGTGCCAAAAATTATTCCTAATAAAATCCAGTCAAAATGAAAATATTTGTAAATATTTGTTATAATGTTTACCAGTGCAAAGCTAAATAGGTGCGTATATTTTTTAGTGAATATTAAAGTAACATCTACCATACAGCTAAAAGCAGGAAAGAAAAATGTTAGACTAAGTAGTTTTATTCAGAGTAGATATGGATATAGATATAGATATAGTATAGATCAGTAAGGTTGTGGCCACACTTGGCCAAAACTTCAAAATGGCCATGCAAATGGCCATTTTGAAGAATACTAATGAGGCACTGAATTGAATATTCAGCGCCTCATTAACATTAGGAGGCTTCCGGCCACGGCGCTTTGCAAGCGCTGCTTTCAAACATGCACGGCTCGGCACAGTTACACGGGGGTCCTTTTAGGAAGCACCCTGCACATTTTGAAAAGGATAACATCCACTAGCTCTAAAATCTTAGAAGGCTTAATGAGCAGAGTAAAAGGAGCAGTCTGATTCAATACCTACAGATAATACACTTTTGTCTGTAATAACAGCTCATTGCAAATGCAAAAAAAGTTTTGACAAATGTTGATACCTTTTCCTTCTTATGATCCAGCACATTTCATATAGTCCTGTTCTGTTTAAAAAAATATTTTTGCATTTATTCGAAATTGATTTTCCTCCTAAATAGAACTTAACATAAATCAAAAGAAAAAAAAATCTAGTGTTTTAGAAATGTGTTATTCATCATTTTATAAAATAATAAAGAATTTTTTTGGGAAAAATTAAGAATCCGCATAAATGTAAATTAAGTTATACAACTCTCTATATACATTCACACAGTTAGTGTTTCCTCCTTAGCAAAACATGCACTAGGCTTAAAGGTTATATTTAGCTGCAAATTAAGATGTTTAATATTTAACAATCAATGAGAGTCAACATTTCTTTAGTAAAATATGTAGAAAGCAGAAATATGAAACTTGATTTAAACAGATGATTTGAATCAAAACTTCCAGCTTCCTGATTTAAATCATGATTAAAATCAACGTTTTGAACACCTTTCATTTAAAGGAATCCTCACTAGGACTGATGATAGACAATATCCTCTACCAAAACACTGATTCAGCTGTGTCTCACTCTTCAGAAAGTGATTCTGTAGTAGATTTTATCTTGTTCTTATGCATATATCTGTAGTTGAAAGAGATCAGTATGTTCAACTTAATTCCGGGCAGCAGATAAAGTTGGTATTTTATAAAGTGTGAACATAATGAAAAGTTGATGACATGTAAAGTAACATGCTTGAAGTATTTGGCAGCTTCAAAAAAAGGTCTGTAATGTGTGTGTATTATACATTTGATCCTCTAAATTCAGATCTTCAGAGTCACATTAAACAGGCTTTATGTCTGTGCTTGCTAAGAAACAAGTGAAGTGTGAATTTCTATGTGTAAAAACTATTTTTACCACATTCAAAAGAAAATCTTAATAGCCTTAAAGGTTTACAAAAGTTGGTGCAAAATATGGAATAGCTCTGGGTATTAATTATTTTCTGATTTCAAATAGAAAAGTAAATAATTTAATGAACTCCCTAAAATCATTGGTCCATCTAATATCTGATATCCTGCCCCTACAATCCTTGGAAAGTAACAAAGAGAAAGCCGTGCTAATCCATATACTATCAAAACAAAAAAGCAGTCAAGTAGTACTTTACAGACTAACAAAATAATTTATTATGTGAGCTTTTGTGGGACAGACCCACTTCTTCAGACCATAGCCATACCAGGACAGACACAATATTTAGGGCACAGAGAACCAAAAACAGGAGCCAAGGTGGACAAATCAGAAAAAAAAATTATCAATGCTTCCTCAGCCATGCTCAGACTGACATTATATGCAAACAATGCTAAATGAGACACAGTCTCAACTATGCTGAACGCTATGCTGTCCAGAGTCTCAAAAGTAACACAGACATAATAATATAATCAATAATAATCATAATCAAATCATATTAATTATAATCAAACCAGATGACAAAGTGGGTGCTGTTGTCATCATGAACAAGTCAGACTATGAACAGGAGGCAGCCAGACAACTCTCCAACACCACATTTTACAGACCTCTCTCTGCTGATCCCACTTTGGAATTCCAAAGAAAATTAAAATAACTACTTAAAGAATTCCCTGCTGCTACTCGGGACCTCATTCACTCAGACACATCATCTGAGCCCCAGACTGGATTATTCTATTTACTTTCCAAAATCCACAAAACTGGGAACCCCGGACTCCGTATCATTTCTGGTATTGACACTCTTAGAACCGGACTATCCAGTTACGTGGACTCCCTCCTCAAACTCTATGCCACCAACACTCCCAGATATCTCCGTGATACCACTGATTTCCTGAGGAAATTACAAAACATTGGAAAAGTTCCTGACAATGCCATCCTTGCCACCATGGATGTAGAGGCTCTGTACACTAATATTCCACACGAAGACGGATTATAAGCAATCAGGAACACCATCCCTGATGTCACCACAGCCAATCTAGTGTCTGACCTCTGTAACTTAGTTCTCACCCACAATTATTTCTGATTTGGGCACAATTTATACCTCCAGATTAGTGGAACTGCTATGGGCACCTGCATGGCCCCACAATATACTCATATATTTATGGCTGACCTGGAACAGCGATTCTTCACCTCTCGTCCCCTATTACCCCTCTTTTACTTGAGATACATTGATGACATCTTTATGATTTGGACTCATGGTACAGAGACTCTAGAAGAATTCCACAGAGACTTTAACAATCTGCACCCCACCATCAACTTATGCCTCGATTACTCCACGCGAGAGACACATTTCCTGGACACTACAGTACAAATCAAGGATGGCCTGATCGGTACCACACTGTTCCGGAAGCCCACTGATAGCTATACTTAACTACATGTTTCCAGCTTCCATCCTGCACACATAACTAGATCTGTTGTTTACAGTCAAGCCCTTAGGTACAATTGTGTTTGCGCTGATCCTACTGACAGAGACCAAAAACTACAAGATCTTTACCAAATATTCATAAACCTGAATTACCCACCAGAAGAAATAAAAAAAACAAACAAACAAATCAACAGGGCCAGACGAATACCCAGACACCAGTTACTCCAAAATAGGCCCCAAAATGCCGAGAACAGAACACAAGTGGTCATCACCTACAGCCCCCAACTCAAACCACTGCAATGAATTATTAAAGACCTACAACCTATTCTTAATCAGGATGCCACACTCCAAAAGGCCCAAGGTGACAGGCCTGTTCTCTCCTACAGACAACCTCCCAACCTTATGAGGATTGTCACCAACAGCCACAGTCTATACCATAGGAACACACCTCCTGAAACTTTTTCTTGCAACAAAGCCTGCTGCCAGCTTTGTCCACATATTTTTTCTGGAGATACCATTTCTGGACTTAAACAGGTCATTCACAGAATCACAGGCACATTCTCATGTTCCTCAACTAATATCATATATGCCATCATGTGCCAACAATGCCCAGATGCTTTGTATATTGGACAGACTTCAAACTGTCTTAGACAAAGGATTAATGGGCACAAAACAGACATAAAAACATTCCTGATCCACAAACCTGTTAGCTGGCATTTTAATGGAGTGGGCCATTCTGTTAATGACTTAAGAGTTTGTGTGTTACTGAAAAGGAATTTTCACAACACTCTTGAAAGAGAGGCTGCTGAACTGTCTTTTATATTCAGATTTGACACATTAACACGTGGTTTGAACCAGGATGGGAATTTTCTGGGACACTATAGGGGCTCGTTTGCATACTTGGCTTAATCTAATTCTTGGTCCCCCCAACCCCGGTGGCCTTCTGCCCCTCTACTCTCTGATTTGCTCACCTTGATAATTTTTTTCTGATTTATCCACCTTGATTCCTGTTTTTGGTTCTCTGTGCCTTAAATATTGAGTCTGATCTGGTCTGGCTATGGTCTGAAGAAGTGGGTCTGTCCCACGAAAGCTCATCTAATAAACTATTTTGTTAGTCTTCAAAGAGCTACTAGACTGCTTTTTTGTTTTGATAATCCTTGGAAAGTTTGTGAACATATGTGTATGAGTAAGCAGGATGGGTAGAAGTGCAACAGGATCTAATTTATGTAGAGAATGGAGCTATCCCTAAAAGAGCATTGGAAGTTGGAGGCAAGGAATTTTTCCTGTCTCTAGTGTTTACTAGCATTAATGAGGGATGAATAATTAATAATGAACTTAATAAATGTCATCTATTTTTCTGTTCATGCTTGATCTTTAGACTGGAGGAGCTTTTCTCAAACATTGAAGTGACATTAGAGGAGGTTTTGGAGTTAATTGATAAGCTGAATAGTAGCAAGTCTCCAGGACCAGACGGCATTCACCCAAGGGTTCTGAAAGAACTCAAATGTGAAATTGCGGAGTTATTAACAGTGGTTTGTAACCTATCCTTTAAATCCACTTTGGTACCAAATGACTGGAAGACGGCCAGTATAACCCCAATATTTAAAAAAGGCTCTAGAGGAGACCCTGGCAATTATAGACCAATAAGTTTAACATCAGTACCAGGCAAATTAGTAGAAACACTAGTAAAGAATAAAATTGCAAGGCACGTAGAAGAGCACGAATTGTTGGGCAAAAGTCAGCATGGTTTCTGCAGAGGGAAGTCGTGTCTAACTAATCTATTAGAATTCTTTGAAGGGGTTAATAAACATGCAGACAAGGGGCACCCAGTGGACATAATATACCTAGATTTCCAGAAAGCCTTTGACACGATCCCACACCAAAGGCTTTTATGTAAATTAGGTGGTCATGGGATAGGAGGAAAGATCCTTTCATGGATCGGGAATTGGTTAAAAGACAGAAAACAAAGGGTGGGAATAAATGGTAAATTTTCACAATGGAGGAGGGTAACTAGTGGTGTTCCCCAGGGGTCAGTCCTGGGACCGATCCTGTTCAACTTGTTCATCAATGATCTAGAAAATGAGGTAAGCAGTGAGGTGGCAAAGTTTGCAGATGACACCAAGTTGTTCAGGACAGTCAAAACCAAAACAGATTGTGAAGAACTACAAAAAGATCTCAGCAAACTGAGGGATTGGGCAGCAAAATGGCAAATGAAATTTAATGTGGGTAAGTGTAAAGTAATGCATGTTGGAAAAAAATAACTCAAATTACACGTACTACATGATGGGGTCAAATTTAGCTACGACAGATCAGGAAAGGGATCTTGGAGTTATAGTGGATAGTTCTCTGAAGACATCCACGCAGTGTGCAGCGGCAGTTAGTAAGGCAAATAGGATGTTAGGAATTATTAAAAAAGGGATCGATAATAAGACAAAAGATATCATACTTCCCCTATATAAAACTATGGTACGCCCACATCTTGAGTACTGCGTGCAGATGTGGTCTTCTCACCTCAAAAAAGATATATTGGCGTTAGAAAAGGTTCAGAAAAGGGCGATTAAGATGATTAGGGGCTTGGAACGGGTCCCATATGGGGAGAGGCTAGAGAGACTGGGACTTTTCAGTTTGGAAAAGAGGAGATTGAGGGGCGATATGATAGAGGTATATAAAATCATGAATGGTGTGGAGAAAGTGAATATAGAAAAATTATTTACCTTTTCCCATAATACAAGAACTAGGGGACACCAAATGAAATTGATGGGTAGTAGGCTCAAAACTAATAAAAGGAAATTTTTCTTCACACAGCGCACAGTCAACCTGTGGAACTCCTTGTCCGAGGAGGCTGTGAAGGCCAGGACTCTATTAGGGTTTAAAAAAGAGCTTGATAAATGTTTGCAGGTTAGGTTCATAAATGGCTATTAGCCAGGGATAAAGTATGGTGCCCTAGCCTTCAGAACAAGGGCAGGAGATGGATGGCAGGAGATAAATCACTTGATCATTGTCTTCTGTTCTCCTTCTCTGGGGCACCTGGCATTGGCCACCATCGGCAGATGGGATGCTGGGCTGGATGGACCTTTGGTCTGACCCAGTATGGCCATTCTTATGTTCTTATGTTCTTATGTATGTTCTTATGTTCTTATTTGAAACTTTTCATTGAATAACTTCTGTATAAAATTCTTGGACTGTAGTTTTCCACAGTTTGTTCTTTCAGAAGAGTAGAGTGTGGAAAGTATGAGAGGTTTTGATTGAACATGAAAATTTACTTTCCACAAATATTCAGAAATTTTATTTTAACTTGCTATCTATGTGAATATGCCTGCCAGGAAACTCTTTCATCGGTTTACACATAAGAATTAAATTATAGTGGAAGATTAATACCTTAAAATTCAAATGAATGTTCAAAATTTTTTCGTAAGTCACATACAACTCTTCAGGTAGAAGATGTGATAAATGCAACAATTTGTCCTGTGGTTGGTTGGTTGGTAAGTGGAATGGGGGAAGTTCAAAGAAACATGTACCCCTGGAGAAACATGATCAATAACAACAACACAAAACTTTGAGTACTTTTGTGTGTTTGCTTCAGCGTAAGAAATTGCCATTTTCACTGGAATAACATTTTTTTCACATCTAAATGACAGGTTTTACCTTGAAGACACTGTTATTTTGTTTATCCGAAATAAAAAATGAATGGTGAGAACAAGAAATGTTTCTTTCAATTGCAATCTGTGCAACCATGACTGCCTTAATATTTCGTAAATCACATGTGACTTCTTGCTAGTTTTGTAGGGAGTGAAACTTTGTTTTCATTAACCATCTCTATTCCTGAGTGAACATTGCTTGCTAAAAGGTTACCATTTCCCTACCCTACTAATCAGAATTTGTGGAAATAATGTATGTAATTGTTCTACTGTGTATTGAGATCTCAATCTTTTTTCCCAAATTTGAGATGGTTGCAGATTTTCTAGGTGGACTATATCTATAACCTAATTCTCCTTTTTCAATCATTTCAAACTATTGTACAAGCATTGAATTAAGTGGATCAAATTCTAATTTGCAACAGTGTTAATGAAAGGAAGATCAGAATGAGAGGGTGGAGATTTTTACAAAAGGAATCTTAGATTAGCCACATACAGCACTTGTTTAAATCTGGGAAAATTATTCCCAGCCTCTCAGCAAAATGCAAGGTGGAACAGCAGATGTGGTTAACGTTTATTGCAGGAGACCATTCAAGGTAGAGTAACCTATCAATGCCTCTGTACTTACTGGAGAAAAAGAGATTATTAGTGATGTGGTCTAGAAACTCTTTTTTGTCACTCCCTCTTTTACTGGCAATGGAATCTAGTAGGGGCCCTTACCCACCCACCCTCCCACCCCTTCCCGGCAGCAGCTGTCAGGAGACAACCCAGGGCTGGGAGTGGAATTGAAACAAGATCTGGGGACTGAGTTATAGTCACGAACCAAGGCTGGAGCCTTGCCAGACTGGGAGCTGTGATCCCAATCTGGGGCTTCAGTGGAGCCTGGGCAGAGCTGGAATGGGTGGCACTTCCATGGGGACTGGCCTGGGCCCTACTACTCTTGTGATAAACATGTATGAGATCAATGGAAACGATTGTGGGCATTGCTGAGATCATTTTAACAGTGAAGGTATGTCTGCAGATTTTCTATCTCTTGTTCTGGCAGGTCTTGTTCCTGGACCCTGGTCTACACTAGAGGAGCTACAGGTTGCACCTGCCAGGTCCAGTATGCTCAGGACCTCAGTGGTCATGAATGATGGATTTTGCCAAACCAGGGGAGGTTAATACCCTTTGTCCCTGGTCACCCCCATTGGCCAGCTGTAGCTCCGTGGTCCTGCAGAAGCAGCTTGCCACTGCAAAGGGTTCTTTTTCTTGCCCTGGAGCCCTTGGGACAGCCAGGGGATGCTGGCTTTCCAGCCTCAGCCTTGGCCCTTGCTCTGCAGAGCTGCCATGAGATGTTGGATCCCTGTCTCTGTGCGGCTGCTGGGGGACTCTGGATCCCCAGCCCTGGCCCCTTGTGGGGAGATGACATGTCCAGGCACAGGCCTGCTACCCCTCATGGAGCAGCTGGGAGGCCAGCTTGACTTGACCTCCTGCCTTATCCCTTTGCTCCAGGAGCATCCCGTGTCCTGCTGGATGAGGGATGTTGCCAGACAAGGGAATGCCATTTTTAGGAGGTGTAACTTGTATTTTAAAATTACTGGGAGTTATTTTGAAATAATGTAGTCCTTGTTTTGAGATGCTGTCTTCACTGCCCCTCCCTTTTGGAAGGGGCATGTAAATACAGCAGATAAAAATGTTAATGAGGCACTGATACAAATATTCTGTATCTCATTTGCACAATGGTGGCCACTCGCTGTATTGAAAGTGCTGCTTTCAAAGTGCAAAATTGCCGTGTAGATGGGGTTCCTTCAGAAGGAAGCCCTGCTTTCAAAAGCACCCTTCTTCCTGGCTGCCCATAGACCCTGGCCAGATGTTCAGCTTCAAACCCCTCCCCCATGTTGTCAGAAAAACCACCCCCTAATTCTCACATAACTCATGGACCACACAGCAGGCTGCCGTCACAAAGAGGAAGTTGCAGTCATTGAGATCCAAGAGAATGAGGCAATACTTGAAATTCCCCTTGAGCTGGTCTAAAGTGAGATGGCCACAACCTGCTCACCCTGGCACTGAAGTCCTCCTTGCTGGGGTCAGGCCACAAGTATAGTGCTTCATGAATCAGAAGAGTAAGGGATAGGCTGCATTTCCCAAAAGGACAATGGGCATGTCTACCTCCTTGACTCTGATGGCATGGTCAGGGATGAAGGTGCCAGTGTGCATGTGCTGGAAGAGGCATCAGTTCCAGAAGATGCATGCGTCATAGCCTTTCCTGTCCATACCACATTAGTGTCCAAGATGGAGGCCTTGTGATTCATGAGAGTTTGCAGCACTAAGAAGAAGTAGTCCTTTTGGTCGACATAGTCTGCAGCCCCATGGGCAGGAAGCTAGGATGGGGATGAATATGCTATCTAGAGCCCCCTGTCAGTTGGGGAAGCCACTGCAAATCCATTCACAATGGCATTCACATTTCCCGAAGTGATGACCATGTGCAGCAGCACCTGGTTGGTGGTATGGATGACCTGCAGAAGCGTGATTCTGATGGTGAATTTCCCCATACCAATCTGGATCCCAACAAAGAAATAGCTGTCAAGAAGGGCAAATTTCCATAGGCAGATAGTGACATGCTTCTGCACAGAGATGACAGGCCTTATGTAGGAGTTCTGTAGCCTGAAGCAAGGGCGAGCCACTTGCAGAGCTCCAGAAAGGTGGCCTTTGTCATGAGGAAGTTCCACAGCCACTGCTGATCATTCCATCCCTGCTGGATGATGCCATTCCACCACTTGGAGCTGGTGTCATGCTGCCAGAAGCTACACTCCACTATGCATAGAAGATTGAGGGTACCATGCAGCAGCAGGGACTCCAGGAACTGCTTGAGTGGTACTGGCTGGTCCTTGTCACCATTCCACAGGAGCAGCATGTGGGCAGCTTGGAGGAAGTGTGTCATGAGATACAGCACAAAGCCCATGAGATCGGCATTTGTTTGCAGACACTCTGGCTCCATGCAATGAGTGCTGTGGTATCTGCATGGGCAACCAGAGAACAAGGCTGCATGGGCCCAGTGCATCCCCTTTATGTCCTGGAAGTGGCAAGGCAGTCGTGGAGTGACTTGTGAGATGGCCATCAGGTCTTTGCAGGGTTACGTTTATATGCATTTTATTAAATGCCACTGTGGGATTAAAGGAAAAAAGGCTTTTAAGTATGCACCCTCACACACTCATAACCTCCTCCATTCACACACTTACACAGGCAGAGTCACGCAAGAGAAGAATTATAGAGACAGCAGAATAAGCCAAGTCATAGTGTGTCCAGTGTGTCTGCCTCCAGTCATGAATCTGGGGCAGCGACATGATCATATGAACCTCTTGTCAGCTTATTCCCTTCTCAACTTGCTCCCCTGTCAGCTTGTGCCAAGCCCCGGGCCTCCTCCTGCCTCCCCAGCCAGCTGAGACTAATTCTTGCGGAATGATGATGGCAAGAAGAAATTCCTTATAACTTTCAACCATTTTTATATGTTTCTTTCTATAGATCTTGTACTGTCCCACTGCTCCAGGATGCTGTAGGACCATGAGTCATCATCGCTGTCCCAGGACTCTGTGGCCGTTTCTACACAGGCCATTTCCTTCGGAAGTGGCATGCTAATACATGGAACAAAATATGCTAATGAGGCATGGATGCAAATTCCCCGCGCCTCATTAGCATAATGTCACATGATTTGGAGTCCAGAAGACCATTCTTCCGAACTCCAAAACGCTGTCTAGAAGCGTGGCCACTGGGGGGCTTCCAGAAAGAAGTCCTCCTGGAGACCCCTTGTTACCAAAAATTTTGGGGAAGAAGAGGCCTTCAGAAGAACTTCCTTCTGGAAGCACCCCCGCCCCACCCCCGACAGCCGCACTTCTACACAGTGTTTTGGAGTCCGGAAGAACAGTCTTCCAGACTCCAAATCACATGAGATTATGCTAATGAGGTGTAGGGAATTTGCATCCATGCCTTATTAGCATATATTGCTCCCTGTATTAGCATGCCACTGCGGAAGGAAGTGGCCTGTGTAGAAACAGCCTGTATGATCAGGAGTCATCAGCTAACAGCAGATGAGACTTTGCTCTTTCCAGGATGGGGTTTCTTTCTCTTTCTTGGTGGGTTCTTTTGCGGGGCTTATCTCCTATTATTCTCTGGCCATCAAGGTGCTGCTGCCAGCTGGTCATTCAGGCAGGCTGGCTTCAGGGACTGATTCTATTGCACACCCATATGCACGTGTTCCTTATTTACACAAAGAAAATCTCACGTCAATGAAAGCAAATTATTTTACAAAGGAACAGCCAGGATTTCTCACAGAGTTATGGTGGCCACCTATAAACAATTTCTTACTACCCTATAATGGCTACGTCTACACGTGAAGCCAACATCGAAATAGCTTATTTCGATGTAGCAACATCGAAATAGGCTATTTCAATGAATAACATCTACACGTCCTCCAGGGCTGGCAATGTCGATGTTCAACTTCGACGTTGCGCGGCACCACATCGAAATAGGTGCTGCGAGGGTACGTCTACACGCCAAAGTAGCACACATCGAAATAAGGGTGCCAGGAACAGCTGCAGACAGGGTCACAGGGCGGACTCAACAGCAAGCCGCTCCCTTAAAGGGCCCCTCCCAGACACAGTTGCACTAAACAACACAAGATACACAGAGCTGACAACTGGTTGCAGACCCTGTGCCTGCAGCATGGATCCCCAGCTGCCGCAGAAGCAGCCAGAAGCCCTGGGCTAAGGGCTGCTGCCCACAGTGACCACAGATCCCCGCAGGGGCTAGAGAGAGAGCATCTCTCAACCCCCCAGCTGATGGCCGCCATGGAGGACCCAGCAATTTCGACGTTGCGGGACGCGGATCATCTACACGGTCCCTACTTCGACGTTGAATGTCGAAGTAGGGCGCTATTCCGATCCCCTCATGAGGTTAGCGACTTCGACGTCTCGCAGCCTAACGTCGAAGTTAACTTCGAAATAGCGCAAGACGCGTGTAGCCGCGACGGGCGCTATTTCGAAGTTAGTGCCGCTACTTCGAAGTAGCGTGCACGTGTAGACACAGCTAATATGTAATACAGACCTAGCAGCTGCTAGAAAACATAGCTTACAGAAGGTTACAGGACCAAGTTGCAAAATTTACATCTGCATTGTACTAAACTGAGTGGAGGCTTTATACAACAAGAAGTACCCACTCTGGTACCCTCTTCAGAGTGCTTGCAGGGATTATAATTTGAAGTAAGCTTTGTGCTATTTCCAAATGAGTTTTGCTTATACTGGAGCTTCTATGTGGTGTGGATGTATTATTCTGGAATTGCTTATTTTGGAATAATAGCTCCAGAATAAGCTATTACAGAATAAATCTGTACTGTAGACATACCCTAAGCACACATCTACACTACAGAAATCTTTTGAAAGATGATCTTCCAGAGACAATCTTCTGGATCATCTTCTTTTGAAATAGCATGTTCACGCACAAAAAAGCAGATAGAAAGATTGATCCACCCTTTCGATAGAAGGTTTCCACACAGCCCCCACTCTTTCACTAGCCAGCGATCGAAAAATTCAGTGTCATGAGGACTATTTTTTTTCTTTTTTGAAAGAAGCTTTGGAAAGGAGGTGCTCTTCCTGATCTGGGATTGGAAGAGGGCTTCAGGAAGAAGAGCTACAGTCTTTCGATTTCAAATCAAAAGAGCACATTTTGTGTGTGGATGCTCCATGTACTCTTTTGGAAAAGGGCCTGATTTTCTGAAAGAACTTGCTAGTGTAGATGCGGCCTAAGAGAGCACAGGCCATTTAGCTCCATTGACTGTTGTCTTGATAAAATATGTCCACCTGGTGGGTGCAGATGTACTGTTTTCTCCAGGTGTCAATGTACTGTGGGTTGTGGAGTAGTTTAATTTAGCTCCATTTTTTGTTTTTATGTTAGATGAGAGTGACCTTCCAGACTTAAGCAAGAGATCTGTGTGGTTACTGTTACCCTTCCCAGACCTGAAGAATAGCTCTATGTTGCTTGTCTCTCTCATCAACAGAAATAGGTCCAATAAAAGATATTACCTCACCCACCTTCTCTCTCACTGAGAATGAGATATGTGAGGATGAAATATAATACAGATTAAAACTGGAATGAGAGTAATATACACTTGGAAAATTCCCAGTTCTGCTCAGAGGTTAATTTATGATATTTTGTACACCAAATTTTTGTAATGAGATTTTAATGTCTGTTATATACATTTTTCCATGTAAATTAAGGGTGCTTAACACCTCCCTGGAGACACTCAGACTTAAACTTAATGGACTCATTTTACACAGAGGGTCTGAGAAGGGCATCTTAATGTCCTCCTAGGCTTACGGTGAAGAACTGGATATTAGCTGTTTGTTTCTTTCAACCCTGGCAATCAGATTACAGCTTCAGGGTCATTTGCATACAAAAAAGGATGGGAATTCTTATATTTAAAATGAAAGTGTTATTTTCCTGTGCACTTCAAATCAGTGGGGCTGATGCAAGAGGATAGAATTCACAGTCCCATTTCTTACCTAGGCAGTGAGGAAAGTAAGCCACACCAGACTGGAATGGTGCACTGGTAAGTGGCCAAAGCCATACAAGTGAACTAGTCTGAAACACAATACCAGAAAGCTATTTATAACTAGTATAATGCACTGAAAAGACATCATAACTGCCCTCAACACCTACACAGACCTGACTCTCAGGACAAAAGGGGTGCTGGTAGCTTACAGCTGTCCAGCAGCTGGAGGGGCTGATGTCATTCTGTGCCTTTCCGTGAATGCTGCTGCCTTTCCCAGCAGGGAAAGGTGTAGAACCCCCAGCTCTGTCCTCTGGGAGGGCTGCCACTGTATGGGGCTGGAGAAGATGAAGCTCCATGGAAGCATACAGTTCTGATCCTTCACCCACCAGGAGAAGAAAGTAGCAGAATACCAGCAGCTCCTATGGCTATTGTACCTCCTCTACCCACTGTCCCCATAGTAATTTGGGATGAAGATAGGAGGGGAAGATTGTGTCCCCCCGCATCTGCGGACAGGTGCAATCATATGGAGGCTCACATTGTGTGGTCACATCCCGCCACCCCCCCCACCTTTACCCATGTGCTCTCACCATATCAGGAAAAAAATAATTTTACTTTTACCACTGCATCTATACTCTTACTGAGCAATGTAATTAAACAAATGTTTGATTTTAGCCACATCAATAGTCCCATTAACATCAAACTGCTGTTTACTTTCTAATATAATTCAGTGGATGACTCACATGCTTAGTGAAGGCATGTGATTAAATTCCTTGCTGAAATGGGGCCATATCATAGGTGTTGGGCCTAGGGACGTAGGGATTGCTGCCATAACCACTGGCTTGAAATGGTTTACAGTTTGGTTCAACAGCACTCAGTATCCCCAGTTATTGTTTTATTTAAATGTTAAAGTGTCTGCAAAAATGGCTTAACCATTTCTAAGAACAAGAGTAGGACAAAATTAGCTATTTTGCATGTTTTCTTACATCCATTCTGCTGAGCAATCAAAGGACTCACACAACGCCTCCCAGACCCTCACCTCATCTCTCTGGGCCTGGTAGCAGGGGACAGCAGGCAGCTCCTCATACGCAGTCCCCAGGTCCACAGCCCAGCCTTGGTAGAAGGGTTCCCATATTCCTTCCACAGGATTGTGGAGGGCACAGCAGGTGGTAACCACCATGGGGGCATTTGGGAGGCTGACATCCAGCCTTGTGAGGAAGCTGTGAAATCTCCCCTTCAGACTTCCAAAGGCCTGCTCGATGGTGCCCCTGGCATGGTTCAGGTGGCTGTTGAAGTTGTCCTGGGCCAGGGTGGTACATCCCGTATAGGGTTGCGTGAGCCACAGATGCAGCAGGTACACGGAGTCAGCCACGATACAGGGGAACATCATGATGTCCCTGAGTGGGAGCTCCTGCTGGGGACATACATGCCCTCCTGCATCCAGAGTCCCAGCCACAAATTCCAGAACTCCTTGGTGTCATGGGCCCTGCCCGGCCTTTCCATGCAAACATTCAGCAAGCAGTCCCTCACTTCCACTAAGGTCTGGAGTACCATGGAGTGGTCCGGGACCTGGATCATCATATGGGTTCCATCCAGTGCTCTGAAACAATTCAGGAACCCCAGCTCTGCAAACCAAGCAAAGGTAGCATCCAGGTCTCCAATGGTGATGATGTGTCTCAGGAGCACAATGTTGATGGCTCAGGTGACCTGCAGGGGTGGAAGGAAGGCACATCCATAAACACCAGACTGGGTGGCCTGCATCTCTCTTCCCCCAACCCTAGCAGGACCCCCCACTCTCATCCACAGCAGGGCCCCGCTTCCCCTTGCCCAGTAGCCCCCTCCCCAGGGTGGGTCTGTGGCATGAGCCAGGCTTACCTCTAGCAGCACTGCTCTGACAGTGGCCTTGCCCACCCCAAGCCTCGAGAGTGTGATTGCCCCCCTCTTCTGCACTGGGAGCACTGGCTGCATCCGTGTGTCCCAGTGTTGGAGGACCAGGGAGAGCCAGTGGCAGAGATCCTCAAATGTCTGCTGGGTCATGAGAAAATTCCTCAGCCACTGCTCATCATCTTTGTCCCCCAGCACTAGTTGGTCCCACCACTCACTGGATCAAGCCCTGGATCAAGGGTGAGTCAGGGGAGGGGCAGCAGGACCTTGCTCAGGGCCTGGACAATGGGGCCCATGTGAATGGCCCGGCTGTGCTGCTCTAAGATGATGGCAAGCAGCATGGCCAGCAGGCTGGCCACAGTGGTGAGAAGATTCTTCTGGGAGATTGTCTGGCCAGACATGTTATCCTGGTCTTTTCCCAAGAATGCAGTCTGTCCTGATGTGTGCAGCCTGGCAGCCTTAAGCATGTGCCAGTGGGGGTGTTGGGAAGGGCCCTGTAAGGGGGCAGCTGGCTGCGAACCTGGAAGGACTTGTTGACCACGCAACTCCTGACTGCAACATATTCTGGCCCCTTACTTTGAAGTAGGGTCTGTTGCTGTGCAGACACTCCCCTTCAAAGTACAGGGATCCTACTTCAAAGTAAGAGAGGACTGCTTTTTGTGTGTAGATGTTAGACTTCAAAGTTATTTTGTACTGTAGATACAGCCATTATGTGTAGTTATATTGACGAAAATGTTTAGATTTGATGGCTGCTACGGTGTAACTTATGGGACTTTGTAATTAGTGGAGTCAGTTTATGAGAAACTGCAGATTTAGTCCTTATGTATAAAATTATTATTGTTGAAATTAATATTCATACTTTTTATTTCCAGTGCTTGAATTTGTCTAAAGCCATTTGGAACACAGCTTTATGAACTATCATTAGAGAAAAGTCTTCTGAAAATTCTGGTTCCATTTAAGGTTTTGTTTCTTCAAAATTTATGGAAAACAGTTTAGAAAACAAGGCTTAGTACTACTTATATCATAGTATTTATTTTCACTATCTAGTTTACACCTCTCTAGCTGCTTGTTATTCTTTTCTTTTCTATGTAAAACAAAAATATGCCTCTTATAATGGAAATCTTATACTGATTAAAGAGCCCAATAATTGAATTTCATATCTGTAGCCAACACATTTGTGTTATTTATAAATGTGCATCACCAATATGGAAACAGTATTTCTGGTGTGGAATTAATACATCCTTTACACAATCATTTCATAAAGCTAAATAATTGTGAATGTTTGACCTGGGGGCACTACACCTAATGGAACCCATCCTACTTTACAAGCTTCAGAAAATGTTTTCAGTAACTTCTGGAAAACTTCTGTATTTTCAGATATTTTTTTTCTTTCTTTCCAGATTTTAATACACTCTTTTATTTGTAGGATGATCATACTTCCCTATGCTGAATATGGGACATCTGGTAAAATTACTCACATTCAAATGAGTTCAATGAGAGTGAATCAAAATTATGCAGTGCAAATATTCAAATTAATACCAAGTTGACTGAGCCCATCTTAAACACAGAAATTACATTTAGTTGGTGGGTGTTTTTATTTACCTTCTTATTTTTAAGGTTTGCATGGGGAGAAGTGACACACACACATTCCTGCACCCAACCCTTACATGGACGTGTAGGTGACAGACTGACCTGCTGCATCTCTCCTTTCCCAGTCTTCTCTACCCGACATGTCTGGCTGGGCTGCCAGAACAGACCTACATCTCCTGGTACCAGGAAACTTGTCTTCTCAAGGCAACATGTGCAGGGGTGAGAGGAGAGGCAACATGCATGGTTACGGGCCTCCCTTCCTAGATTTCTGTGAGAATTCACACCAGTTTTGGTAAACACCACTCTTTTGGCATAGTGCAGAAGGGAAGGGATGGAACCTGCTTCCAGGTGAAAAGAGCTAGACATATTTAGGGAGGACCTGGTCTGCATTTTTCCAGAGGGCATATCTTCTTGCCTGCCCAACACTCTGCTCCCCTGTAGCTAGAAGCAGCTTGTCTCTTCCTGTCCCCACAGTGAAGAAAGGCCACTAACACCTCCAAGCTGCAGCTAGCTGCCAACATAATCCAGGTGCCTCCCATCCCCTGGCTACAGCATGGTCAGGAAGACATTAAGCCCCAAGAATTCATTGAGCACCAGGGCCCAGGGATATTGACAATAGCCAGAGAGATGGCTCAGCAAAGGGTTGCATGTTGCAGAAAAAGAAAACAATACATTTATTAGTCAGTTGAGTTTTTCATTCCCCATAAAGACTAGTGTACTAACTGCCTAGTGGCTGGAGTCTGCTAAATGCAAGGGCAGTGGTAGGGAAGCCTGGGACAGTTCATTTCAGCAGACATTGATCAGGGCACTAGGAAGGCTTGCACTCCAATCTGTCATTCCTGCGAAGCTCCCTATCAGTGCTCTGCTCTCAGATTGGAGCAGGGGAGACAAAAATGAATCCAGGTCTCTCCAGTTCCAGCTGGGCTCTGTGCAGAGTTTGTCCTCTCAGTGAGGTTTCCCAACAGCCTGATATGTCCCCACATGTGCTGCATCTCTCCAGGCTCCATCCTGTCTGCTGTTCCAGGACAGTGGCCAAGGCACACAAGATGGTTGCCATGCCATGCCATCTGTTTTCCCAACACTGTGGTTGCTCCAGTCACACCACCCTTCATCCTGCATTGGGTCTGGAGGCATTGGGGAAGGGGACCTCACAGGTATAGGAGGCATGCTGGACAGAGGTTGGGCCAGGTGGCATGGCCTGTAGTGAGTAAGGCTCTGTTGCCTTACACTCCAGAACTTCAGGGCCAGGGGTGGGGCTAGGGCATTGCTACCTGGCTCTTTGGTTCTCCAAGGCTAGGGGAGACTGGGTCATGCTGGCCAGCCAGTCAATGTTGTCAGGCATGGGTGAATGGGGTGCTAGCCCAGCCACAGTGGGATCTGGACTGCAGTGGGGACAGAAGGGGTGAGACCTTGGGGGTAGGGGTGGTGCTGTAAGGACAGGTCATTAACAAAATGGCCCACTCCATTAAAATGCTGGCAGACCAGTTAATGACCTGAAGGTTTGCATCTTACTGAGGTGGAATTTTCACAACAGATTGGAAAAAGAGGTGGCTGAACTCTCTTTTATATGCAAATTTGACACATTAACATGTGGTTTGAACCAGAATGGGAATTTTTTAAGTCATTATAGGGGCTCCTTTGCATACTAGGCTTAATCTAATTCTTGACTACCCTCCCACCTTCTGCCCCTCTACTCTCTGATTTGCTCACCTTGATCATATTTTTTTCTGATTTTTCAACCCTGATTACTATTTTTGGTTCTCTATGTCTTAAATATTGAGTCTGTTCTGGTATGGCTATGAGCTGAAGAAGTGGGTCTGTCCCACAAAAGCTCACTTAATAAATTATTTTGTTAGTCTTTAAAGTGCTACTTGACTGCTTTTTTGTTTTGATAGTATATAGACTAGCACGGCTTTCTCTCTACTTAAATTAGTGGTTCACCTGGTGCCCATGGTGGAGGTCCCTGCAGCATTACAATATCACGGTATTACAATATTACCACAGTATTACAATATCATTTTGAAGACTGACCATATGAAACATCTAGATACATAAAATACACCATCAATTTTTAAAACAATTTCACAATTCAGCATTCTCAATAAATAAACCTTACCTATTTGTCAGAAAAAAAAATTGTTAAGTCACCTTCCAAGTCCCCAGTGATCTCATTTAGGCTATGTCTACACGTGCCCCAAACTTCAAAATGGCCATGCAAATGGCCATTTTGAAGTTTACTAATGAAGCGCTGAAATGCATATTCAGCGCTTCATTAGCATGCGGGCTGCAGCGGCGCTTCGAAATTGACGAGCCTCGCCGCCGCGCGGCGCGTCCAGACGGGGCTCCTTTTCGAAAGGGCCCCACCTACTTCGAAGTCCCCTTATTCCCATGAGCTCATGGGAATGGGAATGGCCATTTTTGCATGGCCATTTCGAAGGTTGGGGCACGTGTAGACACAGCCTTAGCCATGTAATTCTCAGAAAACTGGTAAAAATATTATACCACCTATAATGAAGACCTAATGAAATGTGTTACTTCTCAGCATCTTAAAGTGAATAACAAGGAGAGACAAAAATTTGGTTCAAAATTTTATATATCTTTCATTTTGTCTGGATCATAATTTTTAAAGTAAAACAAGCAGATGAAATCTTGACATTTCCCACTTTTCATATATCTGATTTCACTAATTTCACCAACAATGTTTAATTTCTCCTAATTTTCCATTTGAAAATTAGTACTTACTTAAATGCAAACCAGAAAATGTGTTGTGATGTTTCATCAAAAAAGATATAAGTATTGGCCTTCGATTTTGTGTTTGTTTGTCAAACTCCCATTTTGTTCTCATTTTTTAGGGATTTATGATTTATCTCTAAACATTTAAAACCTCTGCATAAATAAGCAACTATTACAATATAAAATAAGTGAGGATGTTGACAAGTAATGGCTGGTATGATTGTCACAGATCAACACAGAGATGCCAGTTATAGAGGGAACTACAGATATTCCGCAGGTTTGTGCTAAAAGTCAGGAAAGTGAGTAAAATACAAAATATATAAACAGATAATGTATAAAATGATGGGGAAACAAAGGAATACCAAGCAAAAGTAGGAAGACTGTTTGTTCAACCAGAGAATAGTGAAGGTACTACAAGCCAAAGAGAAACAGAGAAAATAAGATAAGGAAGATAGATTATAAAACATTCAGAAAGTATGAGATGGTCCAGTAATTGAGAATGGTTCAGACAATAACATCTGTCTCAAAAAGAGAGAAAAAGAAAGTGACAGATGGTTTGGAGTAGAAAATAGGCAAGAGTGGATTAGAAGCAAATAGTTAGTTGCTCCCACAGGGAGAGTTCAAACCTGGTTTCAGCCTGTTTTAGCATTTGGCATGAAATCTAATAAGCTATGATATAGTATAGCAGAGTGAAAGCTTGGCAGTACAACCTAATTATTTTAAATGTTGTGTGCTTTAACCCTTGCCAGATTCCAATTCTTCATGTGGGCTGCGGAAAGCAAACATGGATCTCCAGTGCGTAATACATCATCAAGACAGACGCCAACCTCCCCAGATGCACACAGTCTCCTCTTAGCAACAGTCACATGGGCAATGGGAAAAAGAACCCATTGTAATGGCTCCCACCTTGGATGTTTGAAGACGACCACTTATATAACTAATGAAAACAAAAGAGCAGTCCAGTAGCAGTTTAAAGACTAACAAAATAATTTATTAGGTGATGAGCTTTCATGGGACAGATCCACTTCTTCAGATCATAGCCATACCAGAACAGACTCAATATTTAAGGCACAGAGAACCAAAAATGGTAATCAAGACTGACAAACCAGAAAAATTATTATCAAGGTGAGCAAATCAGAGAGCAAAGGGGCAGAAGGAGGTCAGGGGTGGGGAAGTCAAGAATTAGATAAAGTAAAGTATGCAAGAGAGTTCTTACAATGTCACAGATAATTGCCATCCCAGTTCAAACCACTCATTAATGTGTCAAATTTGAATATAAAAGAGAGTGCAGCAGCCTCTCTTTCCAAATGGCTCCCTATAAAACTAGCAGGCTGTCCAGTAATTCCTCTGAATTCCTCAGAAAGAAAATAGATAATGGCAACCTATTGTGAATTATCAAGCCGGGCAAAGACGTTATATGCTCATGTGACCCCAGACTTCTTTGTGAACTATTAATTTTTCACAAACTAGGCTGTGAGATTTACTTGAAATGGTAAATTTCCATCACATGGTCGAGGATATAAAAGACCACTGCAATATCTCCATTTTTCCTCTCTCCTATTTGCTTTTCTGAATTGTGTGTTTACAACTTAAAGGAGCATTTGACTTCTGGAGTGAGGACCTTCAAATCTTTTGGAAGTTACCAGAGACATGTTGCAACCTACAAGCCAGAAGTTTATACCATCACCACCGTAAACTTGATACTGGTACATCATCAATTAACATGTCTCTTATATAACAACTATTAATTCTTTTCAATGTTTCATTAGTAAACCTTTCAATTTCTGTTACTGAAAAACTCACAGCAGCATGGTTATGGGTGAGATATGAGTCATATATTCAACTGGGTATGCAGCTGAGCTCTTGGTATCAGTAGAACACTGATTAAATTGGTTTTCAGTAACCATTCATCATAAAGTCCATGTACAGGTGGTGAGACAAAGGCTGGGGCACCTAAGGAGATAGAATCTTTTTTCCTTCCTGCTAACCAGCGTAATGGTGAGTCAGAAGTTTGTTGTTGTTATGGGGTTGGTATGATCTAATGATAGAAAAATTGCCAATTTGGGGCATGGTATGATCTAATGGGGTTGGTATGATCTAATGATAGAAAAACTGCCTATTTTCCAGCAGTTTGTCCTGAATGTGGTATTCTCAGCTGTGACACACTGGGGCACACTGACATTGCTCATCCCCGATCACCATTCACTCTCAGCAAGTCAACTGTGCATAGAGCACTAACTTCATCAAGGATTCCTTTGGAGGAAAAGAAAAACTTTCGGGTGCGGGCAGGGCTCCTTGAGAGTTCTCTTGGTGGAAGTTACCAAGGGATATACTAAACTGTATACTCTGGGCATGTAAGCAATGCAGCTTCCCCAGACATTAACACCCCTATTTGAGACAATACTTATAATTTTCACCCACCATTTTCAGCATTAGAGTTTGAGGATTTGTCTGGACAACACAGAACACATTTGGGCAAACTTTCTGCAACTAGAGGTTCAACTGCCTGTCTTCTTTAGTCAGGCTTGAATTATTCTTTTATGCAGATAACATATTTCTGGAATCCTTTGAAAACTTGTCTCCACATTTTTCATGTAAGGCAGTGATAAGTTAAAAAAATGTATAAATGCATAATATATAATGTATAAATTCTTTCAGCATTTATTATTTCATATTTGGCAGTATATTGTAATTATTGTTCACAAACATACACTGATCTACAATATAAATACTCTAAAACACATTCCATTGCCTCTGTAAAAAAGGGACCTCTTATTTACCTTCTTCTTGTATGCTGGACCAGTCGTTTTTTATTAAATTGTATAATTTTTGATCGACAAAAAGTGAAGAATCTCCATCCTTATAACATAAAAATGTTTGATATATCGGTACAGAAGTAACATTGCTGCTCTTTGTGTGCTCTGTTTTCTCTACAGGTGGATATTATTTAAAATTTCCCAGTTATGATACAATACAGTTTGTTTTGTTTCCCCTTCTGATATTATTCAGATTATTGGTAATACTGCAATTTTAAAAAGTGCTCTAAGCAGAAAGATGAAGAGGTAGCCAGATATGTAAAATACTATTTGCGTGCTGTTTCATTGTTGTTTTCTCCTAGTAACTTATTAAGAATGAGTAGGAGTGGATGCATTATGCAAAAAGAGATTTATAAATATTTTTGCAAATAATATGTAATTTGTTGCTCTGTAATTTGCAGGGCCACGTTATTCAGTGCTCACAAGTGTTTTTGGACAACTACCAGTTTATGTGAATATGTAAGATGTCACACAGCAGTAGGGTGGTATAAAATTTTGATCTTCATTCTGATCACACATTTGTTTGTTCTGGTTTATCCATACTAACTTCAGCGGAGTTACTCTTTAAAAAAAACATACTATTACATATGTATGTGCTTTATTTTAATAATCACATCTTACTCGTGAATGCTTGCTAATCTCTGAAACAGTGATCATGCAGCATGAAATAAAAATCTCTATTTTCCCAGAGCAGATTGAGTCGTGTTATGAGTTTTAAATAAAACTACATGATTTTATTATTAATGCAGCTCAAGCAAAACATAAATTTACTATCCCCTTAAGTGGTTAAATTCATAATCAGTAGACTTTAGAAGGTTCAGAATTACATTTTACCTCATAAAATATATAAAAAATATTCTTCCAGACCACCATCCCCACTGATCATTATAAAGTAGCACAAACGGAACAGTAAAATAAGAAGTGTCTAGCTCTCTCCCTCTCTCTATATATATGAATTAGAGTGTTTGTGAGTCTGTCTCTGAGACCATCTGTTTGTCTGCCTGTGAATCTGTTTCTTCCAGAACTCCTCCTAACTGGTAAAAACTAGGGAGGTAGGGCCACCAAATTTAGTATGCAGCTTCCTCTCACCCTAAATTAAAGCAATGTCAGTGTTTGGTTGTTCCGGGAAAATGGGAAGTGGCTGGACTGCGAATGTTTTCAAGAGCCTGGAAAGCGAGTGTCAAAGAGAGCAGGGATGTTATATGACAGAGTAGACACTGGGAGGCAATGACTGGAGGGAGCAGCTATCCCGCAGTCTGACCACCTGATGCAGCCACACCAGCAGGAGAGTGGCCAGCTGGGAATGGGGCTCCACATGGCTGGCCACTAGGGCTACATCTACACCAGCCAAAAACTTCGAAATGGCCATGCAAATGGCCATTTCAAAGTTTACTAATGAAGCGCTGAAATACATATTCAGTGCCTCATTAGCATGTGGGCAGCCATGGCGCTTTGAAATTGATGCAGCTCGCTGCCGCACGGCTCATCCAGAGGGGGCTCCTTTTCGAAAGGACCCCGCCTACTTCGAAGTCCGCTTATTCCCATCTGCTCATGGGAATAAGGGGACTTCGAAGTAGGCGGGGTCCTTTCGAAAGGAGCCCCATCTGGACGAGCCACGCAGCAGCGAGCTGCATCAATTTCGAAGTGCTGCGGCCGCCCACATGCTAATGAGGTGCTGAATATGTATTTCAGCGCTTCATTAGTAAACTTTGAAATGGCCATTTGCATGGCCATTTTGAAGTTTTTGGCTAGTGTAGACATGGCCTAGATGAGGTAAGCAGACCTCTGCCTGAAACAGTGCCAGACCAGGGGAGAGCCCATCTGGAAATGCTACAGGCTGGGGGGACACTGGAGGCATGGGCTACCCCTCAGAGTCCTGCCCCCCAATCCCTGACAGACTGGAGGCTGTGGGGTTAGCTGGAGTTTGGGGCTGGCCTGTTGAACATGTCTCTCTACTCTAGACTAGCTGGAGATGGAAATTAGCCCTATGCCATCCCTTGGAGGAGCTCCTGTGCAGGGATCACAGCCCCAGCCCCCTAGGAGATGCCACCCCTTGAGCAGTACCAGTAATTCCCTGTCTGTGGCATCCCACCCACCTGACCTGAGTGCCTTGCCTGAATCCTGCACCTCCCATCCTCTGCCCTAAACCCCACACCCGCTGCCCTGAGCCCCACTTACCAAACCCTGTGTCCTGCCTTCACTCCACTCTGTGTCCTCAGCCCCCAAATTCTCCCAGGCTCCTGCCAGCAGTCCTTCACCCCTGCCCTCTACCTGGAGACTCCTACCCACTGCCCTTATGCCAGCTGCCCCAAACTCCTGCCCTGACTTCTGCATCCCCACCCATCCTCTGTGCCCCCCGACATTGAACCCTTTGCTCTGAGCACCCCAGCCCTGCCCTCATCCCAGCTCTCTCCATCTCATGTCCCCTTAACCCTGCCAGCCTTCTGCCCTCACTTCTCTACCCCATCACATACCCTGAACCTGCCACCCCTGCCCTGGCTCAATGCATCCTCTGCCATAAGCCTCCCCCCCGACTCCACCCAAACCCTTACCTACATCCCTCCACCCCTTTGCTTTGATTTCTGCAACCCCATTCCCTGCTCTGAGCCCCGCACACCCATCCTCCTCTTTCCACCACCTTCTGCCCTGAACCCCATCATTAAATAAAGCATATACTTTTTCCTTTTAATTTAAAAAAAATATTACTACATTTAATGACCATAGCAATGCTGGATACAACTACTACTACTACTACTAATAATAATAATCTGGACAACTAAGCTATGCGGCTTCCTTTGATATTAACATCCACATTGGAAAGTGGACATACAGTCTGTAACCTCCACTCTCCACAGCAGAATTTGAAGGTTTTTGTGGATGATATGGACTACATCTAGGAAAACTTTCTGCTAGTAGAGTTCTATGGCTTGTCTGATTTGGTCTGCAACTAAATAATTCCTTATATGCAAATAAGATATTTGTGGAACCTTTTGAAAATTGGCCACCAATAATAATATTAATAAAATCACAGAACTGGAAGGAAACTCAAGTGGTCATGAAGTCCAGCCCCTTGCACTCCTGACAGGAACTAGAAACATTTAGACCATCCTTCACAAATGTCCCTCTAATTTGTTAAAAATCTTCAGTTACAGAAATTCCACAACCTCTCTAGGCAATATATTTCAGTAATTTACCATCCTGACAGTTAGGATGTTTTTTCTCTTGTCCAGCCTAAATCTCCCTTTGTGCAATTTGAGCCAATTACTCCTTGTCTTTTATTAGGAGTTAAGGGGAATAACTTTTTCTTTCTTTCTTCTTCCTTGTAACTGTCTTTTAGCTACTTGCAAACTGTTTTCATGTATCCTCTCAGGTTTCTATTTTTCCAGACTAAACAAACCCAGTTCTTTTAATCTTTCTTCACAGGTTGTGTTTTTTAGACCCTTAATCATTTTTGTTGCTTTCCTCTGTATTTCTCCTAATTCGTGTGCATCCTTTCTGAATTGTGGTGCTCAGAACTAGACACAAAACTCCAGCTGAGGCATAATCATAATCAGTGCAAAGTAGCACAGGAAAAGTAATAATATCTAATGTCTTGCTTACAACATTCCTGCTACTACATCCCAGAATGACATTTCTTTTTTTTTCTTTTTTTTTTTTCCAGCACTGTCACACTATTGACTCATATTAAGTCTGTGGTTCACTTAGACTCATAGATCCCTTTCCTCATTTCACATTTTGTATGTGTGCAACTGATTGGTCCTCCATGTAGAGTACTTTGTGATTGTTCTTACTGAATTTCATTCTATTTATCTCACACCATTTCTCCAATTTTTTCAGACAATTTTGAATAATAATCCTGTCCTTCAAAGCAATTGCAAACCCTGCTTACTTGGCATCATCTGAAAACTTTATCACCAATGATGAAGATAGTGCGTAGACCTGGACCCAGAACTGGTTCCTGCAAGGTTGCAGTCATTATGGCCTTCTGGGAGGACTGTGACCCATGGATAACTACTCTCTGGGAATGCAACAAAGGGTCCTTTGGCACCTGTGGTAAACCCGGTGGTAGACCCTTACCTGGAAGCTTCCGGAGCCTTCTAGAAGGACATTATACTGGGTTCTATTTGAAGGCTAGGGTCTATTTGGATACCAGGTAGTGGGCGGGCACAGCCTG
The DNA here is from genome assembly GCF_033958435.1 of Carettochelys insculpta. NCBI lineage: Eukaryota > Metazoa > Chordata > Testudines > Carettochelyidae > Carettochelys > Carettochelys insculpta. Next base: position 93,432,933 of record NC_134137.1, on the reverse strand, counting down.
CCCATGACTAAAAGGCCCCTCTTAATAGAAGAGAGATCCCTTTGAAAAAAAAAAACATGGCCCCAACAGAGTGCGGGGGACAACTGAATTAAAAACAAGGACGGGAGTGGAGCTCAAAGGTTTACAATGAGGGAACCAGAAGGGGACACCGAGCAGAGAATCCTGGACAGCGCCCACTGCCCCTCAAAGGTGTCGAGAGAGCCAGTGGATGCCGCCCAAAGGAACTGTGCCCGGATTCGTGAGCGGAGAGTGGAGCAGAAATAGGCCCCACAGTCACAGGCTTCCCCTCCACCGGCCTTCTCTCCTGAGTGTTATAAATGACTACCTTGGCCATAGCCAGGAGGAGGCTGATGAAGACGTCCCGCGACTTAGTGGGGCCACGGATGGGGTGTGCTAGAATGAGGAGGTGTGGGGAGAAGTGCAGCCAGAACCTCAGCAGGAGGTTCTGGAGGAGCCGGAAGAGGGGCTGCAACCTGATGCACTCGATATAAATGTGCACCAGGGTCTCCCTCGTTCCACAGAAAAAGCAAGTGTCTGGAAGGAGGGTGAACTGCACCAAGTACACGCCTGTGATCACTGCCCCATGAAGGATTCTCCAGCTTATGCCCCCGGCGGGCCGCGGGACCAGGGTAGAATAAAGGCTGGCCCACCGGGGCTCCCCACCCTCCTAAGATGGTAAAAAGTCCTGCCACTTGTGATCTGGGCGGGACGTGAGGGTGGGGAAGTGGAGCGTGTGAAGCACGAGCGTGTACAGATGACGTCGGGGCGCGGTTCAAAAGGGGATCAGCTGCAACGCGTGCAGCCGGCTGGGATGATGCCGGGGGCGGGGGGGCGGGAAGGCTCACTGAGCCGGGGGCCCACAGAGAGATCTGGAGGGCCAGGAGTGAGAGGTGGGTGGGGTGCACCCTCTCGCAGGACCCGGCGTAGGTAGGCGTGAGCAGCAGGTGGCAAGGCAGTCTTCACCTCCTTGAGTACGCGCCGGGGAGAACGTAGGGTGGAGAGCCCCATGTGCCGGGCTAGCACCGGGCCTCCATCCAGTCTCCCCAGTCGTAGTCCAGGAGGTCTCCGACCCTTTCGGGGGGGAGGGGGTGGATTCGGGGCAGGGTCACTGGAGGAGGGTGCTGCGGCAGAGGCAGCAGGAGCCCTGGAGCCCAAGCCCACGCCCTCAACCAATGCAATGGCAAGATCCCCGGCAGCCCTGGATGAGTGAGCCACCATTTCAAGGGTGGAAGGGATAGTAGTGGAGGGAAGAGGGAGGGCGGCATCACCAGATATCCCCCCCGTGGTTGTGGAGGTCATGATGAGGGGCGCAGGGCAAGGAATTTTATAGAGGTAGGGCACTTTAAGAAGGAGTGAGGGAGGGGAGGAGGAAGGGAGAGGGGAGGGACGAAGTGGCTACCCCTCCCCCACTGGTCAGGCTGAGGACCTGGTCAGGTGGGGGTGGGGCAGGAGTAGAGAGGGAGGAAAGGGAATGCAAGAAGGCCACAACTCCCAGCACAAGATGGTAGATGGCTCCTACTACTCCACTGGGATGTGGGGGGTCAATATATGTATGTGTGGGGAGGTGAGTGTGAGAGAAGGGGAGGGACTCAGGCACCTAACAAACACAAAAAAAGATGGGGGCGTGGGCACAAAGGGAGGGGTAAGAAGGAGGGGTGGCAGAGCAAAGGAGGAAGGGGAGGGGCTGTTAGGGGAAAGGTGTGCCCACGGGTGTCTGAAGGAGGGCCCACAGCAGCTGCTGCTGCAGAGCCCCACAGATGTAGGAAGGAGGAAGGGGCAGATGGTTAGGGTGGGGCCCAGTTGGATAGGGCCCCGGCAGCAGCTGGGTGTGGGGGGTGGGTTAAAGGAAGCGGTGGCTGCAGGGGTGGGGCAGGGAACACACCCTAAACACCCCACCCCCATCTATGCAGTTACCCTCTGGAGCCCCGGTGGGGAGGGACCCCACCCAAACTCACCACCCCAAGCCACTCCACAGCAAGCTGTGGAGGGAAGCCCAGCCACCGCCCAAGAAAGCCCCTTACCTCCTCCGGAGCAATGAGGATGCAGCAGCCAGTGGATGGAAATGTGGGCCCAAGTAGAGGGACATCAGAGTCCCCCCTAGAAGACAGAAGGAGGGGGGGTACCCCACTCCCTGCCAAGAGGCAGGGCAGCAGGAGTCCCCCCTCACACCACCCACACAGCAGGTCCAGAAGAAACTAGCTGGGAAGGGTGGGGTGGGGGGGAGAAGAAAGCAGCCTGCCTAAGGCAGGGAAGAGAAGCTGGCCCAGAAAGGGGGCCAAAGGACAGCCCCAGGGGGGCCTGAAGCAGCCAAAGGCTGCCCACCCCCCAGCACCTCACCTCCCAACCGCAGGGCTCCCCAAATGGCATCCCTGCTGCAGTCCTGCAGCCTAGAGGACAGAATGTTTCTGTTCCCTGTCTAGGCCCAGACCTTCATTGGTCAGATAGGCCCTGTGGTCCCTATAAAAGGCTCCCCATCTGGTAGCAGGGAAGAAGGTTTTGGGAGGTGCACCGCAGGAGCAGGAGCAGGAGCAGGAGCAGGAGCAGGAGCAGGAGCAGGAGCAGGAGCACAGCGAAAAGGTACCACAGGGAAGTGGTGGGCGAAGTGGCCCAGGGTGAAGCTACTACTTTGGGGCAGGGGTAAAGGTCCTGCCGGTTGCCTCTTGTTCTCATAGGGACCCTGGGCTGGAGTCCAGGGTAGAGGGTGGGTCTGGACTCCCCCAACCCTTCCCCCAAGGGATCACTTTACTGGAGCAGGCGCGGGCCTGCAAGGGGACTGGTATTATTCTCCCTGTACTGGTCCTGCCTATGATGAGGATGGCTCGCTAAGTGGAGATCCCTGCCTTTGGAAGGGCCTAGGCAAAAGCGGGGGGCTCCGTGAGTCTCTGAGGCAGCACAGATCTGCCAGGAAGCGCAGGGACCCACAGAGGCTGACAAGGGACTTTGCCACACGCCTTATAGACTAACAGAAATGTATGAGCATAAGCTTTCGTGGGCAAAGACCCACTTCATCAGATGCAGGTAGTGGAAATTTGCAGAGGCAGGTATAAATAGGCAGGCCACAATAAGGCTGGAGATAACGAAGTTAACTCAGTCAGGGGGGTGAGGCCTACTACCAGCAGTTGATCTGGAGGTGTGAACACCAAGAAAGGAGAAACTGCTTTTGTATTTAGCCAGCCATTCACAGTCTTGGTTTAATCCTGAGCTGAGGGTGTCAAATTTGCAAGTGAAATGCAGCTCAGCAGTTTCTCTTTGGAGCCTGGTTTTAATTTTTTTTTTTTTTTTTTTGCTGTTGGATAGCTACTTTTAAATCTGTCACTGTGTGTCCTGGGAGATTGAAATGCTTTCCTACAGGCTTTTGTACATTGCCATTTCTGATATCCGACATGCATTTATTCTTTTCTGTAGGGACTGTCCAGTTTGTCCAATGTATATAGCAAAGGGGCACTGCTGGCACATGATGGCATATATTACATTGGTAGATGTGCAGCTGAATGAACCCATGATGGTGTGACTGACCTGGTTAGGTCCTGTAATGGTGTTTCTAGTGTAGATATGTGGGCGGAGCTGGCACCAAGGTTTGTTGCATGGGTAGGTTCCTGAGTTAGAGTTGCTGTGGTGTGGTGTATAGTTGCTGGCGAGAATTTGCTTCAGGTTGGCAGGTTGTATGTGGGCAAGGACTGGTCTGCCTCCCAAGGCCTGTAAAAGTTGGGGATCATTGTCCAGGATGCATTGTAAATCACTGATGTGCAGGAGGGGTTTTAGCTGAGGACTGTAGCTGATGGTCAGTGGTGTTCTGTTGGTTTCTTTCTTGGGCTTGTCTTGTAGTAAGAGTCTTCTGGGTGCATGTCTGGCTCTGTTGATATGTTTCCTTACTTCCTCAGGAGGGTACTGTAGTTTCAAGAATACTTGGTAAAGATCCTGTAGGTGTTCGTCCCTGTCAGAGGGGTTGGAGCAAATGCAGTTGTATCTTAGTGCTTGGCTGTAGACAATGGATCATGTGGTGTGTCTGGGATGGAAGCTGGAGGCATGAAGGTAGGTGTAGCAGTCAGTGGGTTTGCAGTATAGGGTGGTGTTTATGCAACCCTCATGTATTTGTACCATGGTGCCCAGGAAATGGGAATGGTTATCCAACCAGTCATGCAACCACCTTATAATAGGCTGTATTTCCCTAGTTTGTTAATGAGGTCCCAAAAGACTGTCCCAAATGCCTGATTAAAACCTAGACTAGTGTTCCCTAACCTTTTCAGTAACATGGCACACTTCAATGAGACAAAGAGTTCCATGGCTCTCCCACTTTTTTCAGCTGAATCAATTGCTCATTAATGTCACATTTATTTACATTTACTATGGTTAGGATGATACTGGAGAGGTTTGAAATATAGTAGTGCATACCACAAGCAAAACAAGAAACAAATGCACTTATATTTCAAATCCACCACAGAATACACCATCTTCGATAGGAAGCACGGACACATTTTCAAAATCTACTCAACTCAACTACTTCTAGCTACTAGAAGCCTTGTTGCAACTCTGCTTGCAAGCAGAAGTTCAGCTGGAAGAAGTTCTAGACAGAAACTTGTAGATACACATCCAAACTGTATGAGCCAGGCCCCATGGTGGCCAGGGGAGGAGATCTGTTGAGGGCTGGTCTGGGCCCCGTGCTGGCCTAGGAAGGGTCTGGGGCTGGCACAGTGTGTATTGGGGGGTCTCCATCAGGGGACTTCGCCAGGTGCCATGATGGCAAGGAGGAGCTGGGGCTGGCACGATGTGTGTGGGGGCTCCACTGGGGAGCTGGGCTGGGCTGGGCTGGGCTGGGCCCAATGCTGCTTGCAGAAGGGGGTGGCACAATGCAGGGGGGTAACTACATCGGGGGACTGGGTCAGGCCCCATGCTGCAAAGGGGAAGGGGCTTGGGCTGGCATGGTGTGGGGAGTGGCTCCATTGGGGGGCTGGGATGGGTCCAGCACTGACCAGGGGAAGGGGGTGGAACTGGCCTAATGTGGGGGGGCCTAGATTGGGGGCACTGAGCTGGGCTCCACCCTAGCCAGGGGATGGGACTGGCCTGGTGCTGCGGGGTGTCCATCAGGGGAATGGGCCAGGCCCTCTGCTGGTTGGGGGAAGGCGCTAGGGTTGACACAGTGGTGGGGGCGGTGGAGGGGCACTCCACTGGGTGAGGCTGGACTGAGCTCTGCACTGGCTAGGGACGGGGCTGGGGCTGGGGCTGGGGCTGGCACTGTGTGTGTGGGGGGGAACATGTAGAAGCTTGCTCAGATAAACATATGGACACACAGCAGAAATAATATATATGATTCCCAGCCCTAAATCTGTTCCACATGAAGCACTCAGTTCAGGCATCTGAATGTCACCTTTTCACATAATGAATTTTATTTTTAAACAATATTTTAAAAGTATGATTTTTATTAAATTACTGAAACAATAAATAATTGAAATACCATGGATCAGAGCGGAATGCAAAGTAGATTGAATGGAAACCCATTGTGTTAATGGGAAACCTGGGCATGCCAGGGTGCAAAATGGTAAGCAAGTTGAGGTGGGGGATGGAGAAAGATGGCACCAGAGAGCAAGACCCCATGTCCCGGTTCCACGGTCTCACATCCTTTCTCCCTCCCCCCTTGCTGCAGCAGGGAGCAGGAGTAGGATCCCCTCCCACCCTTTCAGGCTTGGCAGCAACAATTCAGCTGCCTCCCTGAACAAATGGGTTCCTGCAGGGTTGGTATTCCCCTTTATGGTGGCTCACAAAGAGCCACTGAATAGGGGTGGGGGCTGGGAATTGATGAACCCTGCTCCAGCTGAGACTCGGGCAGCCTTGCATCCTTGCAGCCCAGAGCCACACCTGGTGTGGAGTCATCAATTTCCCCCTGTGGTGCCTCTGCAAAGAGCCACACTGAGAAGAATTTGATGAAATTTCACAGAACACTAGGACAGTTCACATGGTACGTTTGTGTCATGGCAAACAGGTTGAAAACCACAGATCTAGACATAGCACATCTGACACTTCTGCCTCTCCTATAAGAATATTTTCCTGTCAAAGAAAGCTTTTAGACTGGTTTCCCACTTAAGGGCTCCACACAGGACTGGGAACTCATTGTTCTGTACAGACGTTATATTGTACAGACATAGTTATTTGCACTGGCTCTTTAGCCGAGGAACTCTAAAGTATTTACCCAAACAGGAACAGCTTGAACAGGATTTATTTCAGGAAACCACACCTACATATTTCATACTGGAATGGCTGCAGCATACACCTAAAAGCAATGGGAGGATTTCCCCCCACCCCTCATTCAATTCTCCTTATCTCCTCCTCAGGCAGAGTGAGCAACTGAACCTTGCTCTCTCATATCCTAGGTGAATACTTTAGCTACTGGGTTAAAAGCTTCTCCTCCTCCTGCTGTTTTATGGGGCAGGAAAGAACTGAGGTGCCTAAGCCACCTGACATGAAGAAAGGGGCTCCAAACAGTGGATTTTCAAGGGCTATAGGTACCTCCCTGGAACCTGAGCTTAGGCACCTACCTCTACAAGAGGACTCCTCTCTTCAGCATCTCCAGTGGATTAATTTAGCATGCTGGCTTTTGTGGATCATATTCTGAGACAGTTCTCCCCCCTCGTTCATCTTGTGGGAAGCGCAGGCATCTACCTCAAGCAATGTTATTTTATGAATTGCAATCTTGTTCCTACAATTCTCTAGCAATTTAAAAGTTAGGAGTGGCTGAACACAAGTCCCTTGGCTTATCCAAGCCTAACAGGCTAATTAAGGACACAACAAATGACTGTGACAAGTAAAAGAAGGAAGGTAGCCAAGTATAAGTAATATCATGTTGTTGCATAGGTTAACAATCTGCTCAGCTTCAAAGCTCTGAGTCATTTAAAACATCAAAAACACATTTAAAATCATATCTAACAACCAAAGTCTTTTCTCCCTTCTCATCCTATCCATAGGAAAGGCTACCCTGGGCATCCCTCTGACCTATAAAACCATATACATATCTCAAAAACCTCTGCACCAGCTATTGTTAGTTCCTTTATTAAAATAGAATGGTCTAATTTTCCCCTGTGTTTCTATAATTACACATAAGGGTAACACTGATAGAATCAGTAGAATCATGTTAGCAGAATGCTGGAGACGGAATGCAGCAGAGAAACAAGCTCATAAAGTGCTCCTGTAACTCTCTTTATAGCAGCCTCCCTGAGTTCTCTGCGCAGTATGTGACAGAGAGACAAGTAGGGCACTAAGTACTCTCCTGCTCACTGCTACTATTCAGCACACAGAGCTCTTAGGCACACTAGGCCAGATTGCCCATTGACATACATATATGACAATTGAGAATGAGATTTTTCTGCACATATGACTAGCCACTAAGAGTTATTCTCAAGGCAAGTTTCAGCACATATATAGTATATATTACAGGCAAAAATAAGGGGAACCATATTTCATTTTTAAAGGTATAATGCCATCAAACTTCAACCATCATTTTAATGTATATAAATTAAAAGCTGTATTTTATTTCATAAGAAAGGATTTCAGCAACTGAGATGCTGAGTTTTAAGACCTTGGAATGATAAATTATAGTTTGCAGTATTAAGTTGTTACGGATGTACACACATTCATATTTCTTTTGTACCAGCAATAAATCTGATCATTTTCAAACTAAAATTTCTCACAGCAACCCTTTAGTATGTTAAAAAAGAGGAGTGAGGTTCCTGTTTTCTTCAAATACTTTAAATGAATGAAGGTAATTTAAACTCTGAAGTGCTTTCCTATCCTTCCAGTAATTTAAACTCATTAGTTGACACCTTTTGTAGATTAACAAAGACAGATGTAGGTAACCATTTAACAAAATACATTAATTACTATTTCCTTCCCCATTTTACCTCTTGAAACACAAGATCTTTTACAAGTTAATGAATTACTTTGTCATACTAATTACACTGGCAAAGAAAGAAGATACTATAGCACCACAAGATAGATGTGAGCTTCAGGGACAAGTCAAACTGCTCTAAGTATATTTGGCTCTACTTGTAGTGCTTGCCAAGATGTATACATAGGGAGAATAATTTTCTGTTTATTAATAATGAACAACAATACACATGGTTTAACAACATGATGGGTCAGCAATGCAAAGTGAGAAAAGTTCTGGCAGGAACCACGAGGATGTAGTCATATCTTTTTTGGTTTTGTTTGTTTTTTCAAAGTTTCCAGGCCAATAAGCAATATAAAAATTAAATCTATTTCACTTGAAAAAGAAATCAAAGCTAGAAATTGATGACTGGAAACAGTGAATTGGGAAACTTTGATGTTTTATTGTGGAAATGTCTGGTGATCTTATTATGAATGAGTCAGTGAAAACAATCATTCTTACTTTGGATCAGACGTTCCGTAATGCCTAGCAGGGAATTCTTTGACCCATTAAATATCTGTAAGCATAGTATGAATCTCTGGTGACATGCTTGCCTTAAAGAATTGAAGTTGACAAGCTGCTAGTGATAAAGAGAACTTATCCTTCTTCAGGGCAAAAGATGGGGTCTTTTCACATTACATTTTGCACTCATGAGTGAGCAAAATTTTCATAGAATCCAAGTGGCAAAGGATTGGAAAGCGGTTGTTTTAATGTTATATCCCTTTAGGCTTCAAGTGAACTTCATGAAAGTATATTTCTTTTATTGCTGAAAAACCAAACTTGTGGAGAGTCACAATGCTCCAAGGTTTCATATTCACATTGAGTTTTTGTAGATTTTATGTTATTTCTTAAATATAAATTTACTAGCTTTGCAAATGTTACATGCATCTCTCCTCCTTTGGTCTTGTTTTAAATCCCTTGATTGTGTGAGGGTGTAACACCTCCACAATACCTCCTGCTGGTCACTCTGGTCAATTAGATCAATTGACAGCAGGGCACATGGTCCTAGCTTGCATGTCACCTGTCATCATTCTGCACTATCTCCATCCTTTAGCTCTGGGCCCATGGAGCTCCCATGCTCACAGCATCCTCTTCTGGACATTGCCCTCTGGCAGTACCCACTAGCAGCCTCTCACCCACTTCAGAGGCTATAAGCAGTCCTACCTCCATGCACCCATCTTTGTGACTAACTGCGGTCTCAGTCTAGCCCCTCAGATCAGGGCAAGACTCTGAGGTGGCAAGGTATAGTCCAAAGGAAAAGTGGGTGACTCAGGCCCACTCTCTACTCAAAGCCTCAGCCCAGGGACCCTGTGGCAGCAGCCTTCTCTTGGCCTTCCTTCTGTCTCCCCACTCTACTACTTCCTGTTCCTGGGCCACTTACCCTGTGACCTCTTGCATGCTACTGGCCCTTGTATCAGGCAAGCAACCTGGCAGGTGCTAGCCTGGAACCTCTCTCTAGATGCCCTTATCTTTCCCAGCTCTGCTCTGTGTATGGTGCTTCTCTCCAGGTGTGAGCCAGTCCTCCACCCTCACTAATCTGACCCCAACTGATTCTGCTCTCTTGAGCAGCTCCTTAAATATGTATCTTCCCCAGCAAGCCACCCACTCATTGGCTACCTCGAAGCCCCACTCCAATTGGCCAGAGCTCTGAGCAGACTCCCACCAGCCTATATTGATTCCTTCCCTACAAGAGTGGGCCAGCTGCCCCCCTACATAGGGCTTGGGGTATTATTGATTTTTTGGATACGTATTTGACAAAAAAATAACATTCACACAACAGAGTTTTTTCAATTACTGCCCTCCTATGCTTACTCAGCCAAGTTCAATAGAATGTACAGCATTTCTCCTTTAGAGGGTTAGCAACCCTGCTTTCCCCATGACATGTAGTATAACATTGCTGATTGTCCAACCTTGAAGTGTTGAAACCACTCTCTTTGCCCTTGAATGATGAGATGACACATGACAACTAAATGCTAAATATACCAACATTTGTCCCGCTATACCATTCCATGCAATTACAGACGTTTAAAATAACTCTCAAACACAAGTTGTTTATGCACTGCGTCAGTTTCCAAATAACGTGAACACTATAGGTCCGCTAACTGGAGTGTATTCATGTCACTGGAAGCTATGACTCTATATTTTCTACTTTATCAGTATAAACATTTGTATAAAAAGTATTAATTTATTTTACAAGTATACGTAATCCAGTAGCTTTTTTAATCACCTGGCGTCTTATTTGTTTTTTTATGACACCATAGTCATTATTTCAGAGTACCTTCACCTGTATACCCTGCAGAAATACCTCATTGTGTATCTAGCCATCACCCCTTTCTGCACAGACACTACTGTTCCACTTCCTTCTCACTAGAGGTACTAAGACTACTTAGGCCCCCTGCTATGTGTTAATATCCCTAGTAAGCCAGCCTGTCTAATGGACGGTGCTTGTACATTGCTTTCTCTCCCAGTGCTAAGGACAGCATATTTATATGTTACCAGTGACCGCACAGCTCTCTTACCAGTATATTTTCAGCAGTGCCTTTTTCTTAAGCAGTGTTCCTGACAAGGTGATTGCTTGGGTGGCTGCTCAGGAGAGATTCAGGTGCCACCCAGGTAATTAGAAGAGTGTGTACAGCTTCCCTCAACTGGCAGCATGTGTTTCTATGGACGATGCATATCTGCACATCTTAGTACACATAACATTTATTCCTCCCATGGATGGTAAAAATAAGAGAGAATGCTGTTAAGATGAAAATGTTACATAGAAATTATACATTAAAAACATGTTTAATCGTATTTTTCACACCAGGAAATAGACATTCTTTTTATTGGGTCCTACTAGGCCAAAGTGGTTTCAACTTTTCAGCAGGATTGGAAAATCTTGGATACAATTTCATACACATTTTCTGGGTCAGTTTAATCTCAACCCTTTCATAGACTTTTGGTATCCAGAAAATTCAGTTTGAATGAATACAGTTGAACCTCTCTCGTCTGGCACCCTTGGGACCTGACGGATGTCAAAGAGAGAATTTTCTGGGCAATGGCAGATCAGCATTTTCTAGCAGACTAACACTTCCACTGCTTACTGAGCTCCTAGAAAACATTTAGCGTTAAATTATAGCTAAATAACAGCACAGAATACTGACAGCCAGGACTGGTGGCTGTAAATAAGCTTCATGGGACCACAGGAAACTTGGTCACACCCATGATAAGTGGTGGATCATTTAGTTAAAATGACATCATAATACAGATTTTGCCAGATGAGAGAGGTCTGGATTAGTGAGATTCAACCTGTATAAGCAAACCTCCATAGGCAGTGTTACCTCTTGGAGATCATTACAGTTTCAGTGACTCATTTTAGTCACTGTTCCATAACAGTTATTAGTTCTTCGAGAAGCTTTGCTAAGCCTTTTCCATGGTCTAGAACATAATCCTGCACAAACCATGAATGGATTTCATACAGTAGATATTTAAATGTTATTGTTGATTGCAATATCTGCCATAACCTTCATTAGGTATAAAACAACTAAATATGAAATAAAGGTTCTGGCACATCCAGTGGGGAGTGAACAGTGGAAAAAGGAAAAAAGTATATCAACATCTACTTTCTTTCAAATGTCTTTAGGAATAACAGTGGAGAAAAGAAATACAGAAAGTATATACCACCCAAGTCTAGCAACTAGTGCTTGTCTCCATTGCTGCTGCACACACACAGTTTCCCAATGCAGATAAGGAAAGCCTGGATTAGCAGAGATGGATGTGTCTTGCCTCTGAAAACTGGGGAAAATCTCAACTTTCTTTGTTTCAGTATCCACAGAAGAGCTATGTCTTAAAATAGAGACTGCAGTCCCCTATGTTATGACAGATGAGGTGAAAGATCTTTTAAGCAGTGGCAGTAAGAATTCTGCTCAAATGGAATGAATTTTCATAAACTGCCTGGAAGGATGGTTTGGTAGAAATGAATCATAGAATGCGAGGACTGGAAGGGACCTTGAGAGGTCATCGTGTTCTGCTCTCACAGCAGGACCAAGCACTGTCTAGATGATCCCTGATAGACACTTATCTAACCTGTTCTTAAATATCTCCAGAGATGGAGATTCCACAACCTCCCCAGGCAATTTATTCCAGTGTTTGACCACCCTGACAGTTAGGAACTTTTTCTTAATATCCAACCTGAACCTCCCTTGCTGCAGTTTAAGCCCTTTGCTTTTTGTTCTATCCTCAGAGTCTATCTATCCTCAAATGCATTTCCTGTGCCTCCAGAAACTAATTCCTCAATTTTTCTGTCTACAAAAAATTGAATTTGTTATATTCATTTATAACTGTTCCATATTTGTTGACAGAACTGTTTGTGTGAACAGTACTTTAAGGCCGCGTCTACACATGCACGCTACTTCGAAGCAGCGGCGCCAGCTTCGAAATAGCGCCCGACACGGCTACACGTGTTGGGCGCTATTTCGAAGTTGAAATCGACGTTAGGTGGCGAGACGTTGAAGTCGCTAACCCCATGAGGGGATGGGAATAGCGCCCTACTTTGATGTTGAACGTTGAAGTAGGGCAAGTGTAGACGATCCGCGTCCCGCAACATCGAAATAGCGGGGTCCGCCATGGCAGCCATCAGCTGAGGGGTTGAGAGACGCTCTCTCTCCAGCCCCTGCGGGGCTCTATGGTCATCGTGTGCAGCAGCCCTTAGCCCAGGGCTTCTGGCTGCTGCTGCAGCAGCTGGGGATCCATGCTGCATGCACAGGGTCTGCAACCAGTTGTCGGCTCTGTGGATCTTGTGTTTAGTGCAGCTGTGTCTGGGAGGGGCCCTTTAAGGGAGTGGCTTGCTGTTGAGTCCGCCCTGTGACCCTGTCTGCAGCTGTTCCTGGCACCCTTATTTCGATGTGCGCTACTTTGGCATGTAGACGTTCCCTTGCAGCACCTATTTCGATGTGGTGCTGCCCAACATCGAAGTTGAACATCGACGTTGCCAGCCCTGGAGGACATGTAGACGTTATTCATCGAAATAGCTTATTTCGATGTAGCGTGCATGTGTAGACGGAGCGTAAGTGATTATGAGCACCTAATCAAGACAAGTGAATTCTGAACTCATAAATTTTTGCTTATACCATGAAGGAACATAAAATTTAACATGGGACTCATGTAACTAAACCTGGTTAAGCAATATACCTTCAGTTCAGAATATGCAATACTCAGAAGCCGTTTCTACACAGGCCACTGGTAATAAGTGGCCCGAAATATGCTAATGAGGCACGGGTGCAAATTCCCCACGCCTCATTAGCATAATGTCATGTGATTTGGAGTCCAGAAGACCATTCTTCCAGACACCAAAATGCCGTGTAGAAGCACGGCCCCAAGGGAGTTTCTGGAAGGAAGTCCTTCTTCCGGAGACCCCTTCTTCCTGAAAATTTTTGGGAAGAAGGGGCCTCCACAAGAAGGACTTCCTTCCGGAAGACCCCCCGGGGGCCACACTTCTAAACAGCTTTTTGGAGTCTGGAGGAACAGTCTTCTGGACTCTAAATCACGTGACATTATGCTAATAAGGTGCGGGGAAATTGCATCCTTGCCTTATTAGCATATTTCGGGCTGCTTATTACTATGCCACTTTCAAAGAAAGTGGCCTGTGTAGAAACGGCCACAGTGAACTACCACTGAAAAATCGGAGGACCTAAGAGTTATTTGTTAGAAATACTCTAGGAATTAATTCATACATCAAATATATCTGAGAAAGTCATAGCCTGCTTACTGATGATTTGCTATTAGTTGCACATACAGTTCCATTTATTATTTTATTTGTTTAATTCTTTAGTTTTTCTCTGTATTCTATCATAAGTACAGAGTGCCTTCATTTGTTTGGTTCTTCATATTAGTCCCTGTGATTCCAGTCCTGCAAAAGAGTGCAATATGGATAGTCCTTCCTTCCTGCATGGTGGCCTGTTAAAGTCAATGGCTACATCTACACTAGCAAGTTCTTTTGGAAAATCAGGCCATGTGGAACGTCCATGTACAACATACACTCTTTCAATCCAAAATCAAAAGAACACATCTCTTCTTCTGGAAACCATCTTCCCCTCCCAGATCAGGAAGAGCATCTGCTTTTGAAAGCTTCTTTCAAAAAAAAAAAAAAATCATGTGTAGATGTTCCATGGGCCCTTTTTCCGAAACAGCAGTCCTCATGGTGCCAGATTTCTCGATCCCTAGCCTCCTCTTTTGAAAGAATGTGGGCTGTGCAGATGCTCTCTGTTGAAAGAGAAGATCGATCTTTTGATCGGCTTTTTTGTGTGTGGTTGTTTTCTTTCAAAGAAGGTTGTTTTGGAAGAGATTTTCTGGAAGAACTGCTTTCAAAATATCGCTGTAGTGTAGACATGTCCAATGAGGGTAGAGACCTACCTACCAAATAACAGCTGTTATTTCGAAATAACTTTCCTAGTGCCTACCCAATGCAACCATTATTTCAAAATAATTTCAAAATAGCTGTTGTTTTTTTTCAAAATTCGTAAATCTCATTGTATGAGGAATAGTGCTTATTTTGAAATAGGTATTTCAAAATTGGTGCTGTTAAAACAGGGAATAATGCCTTCTTTGAAATAAGCCATAGTGCCTCCAATGGGTTTATTTTGCAATAGGCTCTATTTGTGTCGATGCTGTATTTTGAAATAGCTTAGTGATATTTAAAAATATATTTTTATGTGTAGCAGCATGATTTTGAAATAAGTTATTCTGGAATAGCTATTTCCTAATAGCTTATTTTGGAATAAGGCTGTTGTTATGGCTCCTTCCCCACTCTAGCAAGATAAATGCAGAAGTGGGGGCCAGCAAAAGTACCTCCAAAACCTTATCTACCAGGTTTTGCTATAAACTCCCCTCCCAAAATCCTAAAAACCCTTAGAATTTGGGGATAAAACTCGCTGCCACCACCCAAGTAATAATAAGAAAACTAGAGAGAGACTACTTGGGAAATCTTAGCCCCAAAAGTAAAAACCAGGACACAAACATTAACCAATACCAGGTTAATAAAAAAGAAAAAAAGAGAACTTTTATTATTACAACAATATTTGTGTTGTAAGCCTTATGACTAGATGGAAGAGTCACAAAGTAAAACACATGGAGAGTCTCCACTGCGGGCCTAGAACTTAGTTACAAGGAGAGTAAAAGAACATTTTTAAAAAGTGCACAGACATCAGATCCCACTTCCCAAACCATAAAACAATAAAGCCTAATGGATCTATTTAAACTTTACCCTACTTACAGAAGATTGGAGGGCCTGTTCTTGGAGGGAGATATTCTGTGCGGCTTTTCGAATCGTGCGCCGCCTGTGGAGACGGGACCTTCCGAAACAGACCCCCTCAGTTTTCGAAAGTCCTTCTTCCTATCTGTGATCTGTCTCTCTCCCTCATGGCTGGAAAGAAGAAGAAGAAGAAGCAGAGAACAGAAGAGGGAGGATCCAAAATTCAATTCTTACCTACATTCCTATAGGCCAACCCCACCTGGCTAAGGAGGTTAACCCTTTTACTCCCAGGCTGCTGGCTAACCCTCATGATCATAACAGCTGCTCTGTAGATATATGCTGGGACTTGAAGAACTGGGATTACTTTTGTGGTTTTTCTTTTCAGACTTTGGGATTAAATGAACATATGTGTTACAGTTAATGTAGTCATGCACGTAAATGTAAAGGTGCTCTGAGAGACATCTGAACTTCTGCTGAACTCACTGGTAAGACTCCCATTGATTTAAATGGGGGCAAGATTTCACTCTCTAACTGCATCTACATTAGAGAGTTTTGTTGACTAAACCCAGATTTTGTTGACAAAACTCACAGAATATCCACACGAAGAATGCACTCAGTTGACATACCATTGACAGAACTCAGCACTTTTGTTGACAGCCTTATGCCTCTCACCAGTAAGGCAGAACACCTTTCTCAATGGAATCTGTCAATGAAAAAGCCATGTGGATGCTCCCAGGCAGTCTGTCTGTTGACAGAGAGGGCTTCTGGGTCACTGGACAACCCAGTCTGCTGTGCTTCTAGTTGGCCATTTTGTCAAGAGTGGCCAGGTGGTCTGGCCACTTTCTGTTGACAGAACAGATCAACAGAGCAATCTGCTTTCATGAGTGGCTGTGATCTGTCAACATATGTTTTGTCAAAAGATCTCTTCTGATAACTTCCATCAACAGATCTTTATAGTGTAGACTTAACCTCTTTGTTTGTACTTTCATATCACATAAAAAATACATGTTGTCTTGTTCTGTTGAGTGGTCTGTAAACTGCTGCTCATTATATAAATTCTGCTACATTGGTTTATAATATGGTGTGTAATAAATAATTGACTAATAGGGAGGAACCCCTCCAGGATCCATTTTGGGCTGAAGTTAATCTCTCCCCATCACCTCACTGGAAGTCACTTAGCGAGGCTAGCAATATAAAAGCCCAGCCTGAGGACTCATACTGGTCCCAGATTCCAGAGAAACCAGAGGGCTGCTCTGTGCTCCCTGCCTGGGAGATTAATGATTTACAGAGGGCTGCAGACTGGATTGGAACACCTGGACCTCTGCTGGTCCTGGCACACCTTATACCCACTCGGAAACATCCTGACCCGGAGTACTGACCTGAACAGCAGCCTCAATCTGAACACTGAGCTACAGGCAGTTGAGGCCTGGACCCCAGCTGGATCATGAACCCTCAAGAGCCCCACCCAATGTCCAAATAGGTGACGAGAGGGGAATGGAAGTAGCCAAGGGAATAGAGAGAACCGTTAAAAGTCCTTGAGCAGCGTGTTGCAGTCTGGATCCCCACTGACACTTGTGGGAGACCACACTGCTGCACAGGACCCTGGGCTGGGATATGGTGGAATGGGTGTGCCTGCATCTCTTCTGCCACCCACCTACCAGGTGGCAGTCTCCCCACTCTCCACCAACACAGGCGAAGTGTCTGTGCCCTTGCTGAGACTGTTTGTTTGCTGCCCTTTCCTGCACCAGGGCCTGGGCTCATTTGAGACTCTGTGTTTGCTGCCCTGCCCTGAGCTGGGACCTGGGCTTGCTGAGACTGCGTGTTCACTGACCTAACCTAGGGCTAGGTCCTCTGACTGCTTCAGGTAGCATCTGAACTGTTGCCTCTCACATGCCTGTTGCAAGGCTGGGCCCGTGAACCACCACTTTTGTCCACCTGAAGCAAGGTTGCGCTTAAGAACTAGTGATTTGGGGGGTTTGTTTTGTTACCTGCAGAAGTGGGACAAAGTGGCCACCCACTGACCCAGAGTGGGAGGAATCCCTCTGGGAGCCAAACCGGCTACAGTGGCCTTGAAACTGTTACTATAAATAATGCATAAATTCAACAGGACAAAATCACTGAACTGAATGCACCATGAATAGATTTGTCACACGTTATATATGTATAGGAGCTCATTCAGTGATCTGTGTTCATGCCAACATATTTTTACATATTCATGTAACATAGGAAAAGCAATGGGGGATCCTGTGGCACCTTATAGACTAACAGAAATGTATGAGCACATGCTTAAGGTCCTGACGACCTGCATCTGACAAAGTGGGTCTTTGGCCACGAAAACTTATGCTCATACATTTCTGTTAGTCTATAAGGTGCCACAGGACCCCTCATTGCTTTTGTGGATCCAGACTAACATGGCTACCCCTCTGATACTTGACATCATGTAACATATGTACTCATTAAAATGTTTCAACAAGTTGCCTGAAATTGTAGTCCTCTGTTTTAACCTACAAGATGCCTTGATTTAAAAAATACTTTTTGTGTGTATGTGTGTGTTACATAGATCTCTTCAAAAAAAAAAAAGAAATTGCCAGTAAAAACATATTTTGCCAATCTCCTTGAAATTCTACCTATCAAATGCAACATTTTTAAGGGAGTGGTTAAACTAATTTTATTATGTACCAAATATATATATATATATATATATATATATATATATATATATATATATATATATATATATATAAATGTTTTGAAAATCCTCCAGCTTAACTATGCTGTAGCTTGGGTACTGGAAGGACTGAAAAAGATGGAAGGACAACTTCCCTAACCAATCTGACCCTCCCAAATATCCGGCTTTGATCCTTCCCCCTCCCACATAAGACATTAAACCAACTCCCTCAAAGCCAATGTGTGCTTCACCACTAACCTAGTTCTCCTGGAGGCCTAACCTTTCCTCACTATCTACATCTTGTTCTTTACCTTCCCTGTCTTAGTGAGACTATGGTACTTGGGTGACATGTCCATCCCACTTCCTGGACCTGGACTATCTCTGGCACTGAAAGGGGCTGCCATGAAAGTTTAAGCAGACATCTGGCATGGTGGGTTCATAAATGATTGAAAAACCATTCCCGGAGAATAATTGTCAGTGGTTCACTGTCAACCAGGAAAGAAATATTAAGTGAGGTCCTTCAGGGGTCAGTTCTGAGTCTAATTCTGTTCAATATTTTCAAAAATAATGTAGAAAATGGCATATGAGGTTAGACAAAGATTGTGGATGATACAAGTTGGGAAGGGTGGCAAGTACTATTGGAGAAGAGGATTAATATTCAAAATAATCTGGAAAAACTGTAGAAATATTCTGAAGTCAACATGGGGCAATTCAATATGGAAAAATACAAAATATTTCCCCAATAGAAGAAACAATCATCTGCAAATATTCAAAATTGGAAATGACTGCCTAGCAAGAAGTACTGCAAAAAGAGACAAGAGGGTCATAGTGGACCACAAACAAATATAATGCTGGGATATGTTAGGAGGAATTTTATAAGCAAGATATGAGAAGAATTGCTTCTGCTCCATTTCATACTGATTAGGCCTCTGCCTGAGTGTTGGGTCTAGTTCTGACACCACATTTCAGAAAAGAGGTAGATAAATTGGAGAAAGTCCTGAAGATAGCAATAAAAAATGTACAAAGGTCTAGCAAACATCGTCTATGAGGAAAGATTGGGGAAAAAAAAAGTTTTTGTGTGGTCTGGAGAAAAGATGATTGAGAGGGGATATGATAGCAGTTTTCAATTATGTAGAAGTTAGTTACAAGGAGGAAAAAGAAAAATTGATCTACTTAACATCTGAGGACAGGACAAGGAGCAATGAACTTAAACTGCAGCAAGGGACGCTTAGACTGAACAATAGGAAAAAGTTTCTAACTCTGCAGGTGGTTAAGCACTAGAACAAATGCCTATGGAAGTTGTGGAATCTCCTGCATTTTTAAGGTCAGGTTAGACAAACAACTGTGTCAAACTTGACAAACAAAACTGTGGTCCATCAGGATAATTGTTAATGTTGAACATCTACAGTCACAGGCCACCAAAGCTTTCAGTGGCTGTGGATAGCCAATCCAAACCAGTTGGAGCAGTGGAAAATGACAGACCACAGGAATGTGCTAGCTGCTGCTTCCTGCAGTTCCCATTGTCCAGGAACATTAGACCTTAGCCACTGGTAGCTTTGATGGGAAGGAGGGGCAAGGGGGCATTCCTCTGGGTGCACAATGTAAACAAACTGTCTTGTGGCCTTTCTGTGCAGTATCCTGATGGGCAATGATTTCTCACCACTTGCCTGGATAATATTTAATCCTGACATGAAGGCAGGGGAATGGACTTGTTGACCTCTCAAGGTCCATTCCAGGCCTATGATTCTGGGGTTTTATGACACAGATCAGAATTTAAGTCAGCCTTAGCAGGCTCTTTCCTGGCATGGTTTTGAAAAATGATATCCATCCTACCCCACTATTCCCCAGCACCTACATCCTGTATTCGTAACATTTTTATTTTGAAATAAACTTTCTATATTGGCAATACTAGGTATAGGGCATAAGTGGACCTACATTTCTATACTTTTTGAACTTGAGGTGTTGAGTGGTCATGAAAATAAACGGCACCTGATGGGTTGGTCCCTATGCAGAATAAAACCTTGTATTTCTGGGGTTGGTTTTGGGGCTCTGTTATGTCTTTTCTCCTTCTTTAGTCATCTTTCACTCTTCTCATGAACAAGGAAACAAGATTGATCCCTATCCTTAAATCCATGTAAAACCAGTTATGTAGATTCAAATTGGAAAGAATATTTTTAGGCTGCACCTTTGATCATCACACTAATTGGTCATTTTGTAAAGGTATGTAAGATTTCCAAATACTTGCTAATTCCTGTGACCTGTCTGTGTGTAGTTTTAAAGAAAGAAAGAACACCTAGCTTACTGGTTAACAAGTTGTCCATTTCATTATCAGTATATATGAGGAACAGATATATCAATAAATTCAAATATATTTAGGAAGCTGAATGGAAGAGGTGAAGATCTATAATAAACACAACTTTTTGAAACATGTTTCTGCCCACATTACCTGATACTTAGTATCTGCCAAACAATAACCTCCAAAGATTGGCAGCAACTGTTAAAATCAAATTACAGCATGATTCAAGCTAAAAGTATATAGCAGTAGCACTTGGGAGTTTTGTGATTACAATTCAGCAGGCTGTCCTAGGGCTATGAAGTTTTGGAGTGTGGATTCTGTGTGAGAAAAGAGACATCTCAGTGTTAGCATAGTTTTAATTGATCTCTGCCAAGATTTTTCACTATATTATAATTTTCTACACTGGAGCCAGGTGGAGTTCTATATGTTTTCTAATTGAGCATTAATATGAAATTTAGTTTTAGCTGGCTTAGGCAAATATGAATATGTGTTAAGATCAACTTTTCAATCACTTACACAATCATAAATTAAGTATATGAAATCAGATTTTTCTTTCTTATGAGTAAATTCCCAGCTTACATAAATTTTGTAGATAATTGTTTTGAAGCATTTTACTTCTATTGACATAGTTTGGACAGAGGACATATTAGTACACAAAACTCTACTAAAGGTTTACATCAACTTAACAAAGTAACAGTGCAGTTCTGGTAAGAAGTAATATTAAAAGTTAATGATGGTACATAGTGTGCTGTCATTGGTAAAGTAACCTTCCTATCCCCTTAATACATAAGTAAGTTGCATATATAGACATTTTGTTCTTTCGGAAGCTGCACAAACCCCAGTGAAAATATGCTTTGTTTGTTTTGTTTTTTCAAAGGTGGTGGTTTTTTTAATTTTGAACTTAATTTTTTTTCAAATGCATAGTTGATTTATTTAGTTAAAAAGGTCAAAATATCGAAATTGGAAGTAAATATTTGGAAGTGATCAGAAAGAAACATTTGTTCGATCTGATACAAATTTTTTTTTCAGAATATTGGTTCATGCATATTTTCAAAATTTCTTCTGTTGACCCCAGCTGGGATGGATAA
Organism: Carettochelys insculpta; assembly: GCF_033958435.1. Classification (NCBI taxonomy): domain Eukaryota; kingdom Metazoa; phylum Chordata; order Testudines; family Carettochelyidae; genus Carettochelys; species Carettochelys insculpta. Next base: position 93,411,735 of record NC_134137.1, on the reverse strand, counting down.
AAATAGAAATCTCATACTCTCACAGGTGGGCAAGCAATTTCTCACACACTCTTATGTAGCCTTTACCTTTGTCCTCATGGACAAAATACAAATGGGAAGAGTGGAAAATGAAAGACCTTGTGGAATGTATTTCCTATTTTCAACAAAACATATAAGGACCTATAACTTTTACTTCCCATCCTCCCCTTGGATGAAAGTTTAATCTCCATATTCATAGCTGCATAAAGAAAATGCATTGCTTTGTGAGCACTTATAATGAGTGCTAGTGGTTATACATAGCAGTGACACAACTTGCTTTTTTCTCACAGCTAGGTTTGGTCACTGTGGATGCACCTACACTTTGAAGTTAACTTAGAAGTTAGGCACTACTTTGAAGTAGACAGCAGAGAGTCTACACATATTTCCTCTTACTTCAAACTTAACTTGGAAGTAGAGAACCCAAATTTGAAGTCCTTACTCCATTCCTTGGAATGGAGTAGTGCCGCACTTGAAAGCTTAACTTAGAAATGTAGACGCTCACCTTTGAAGTTGTAGACACAGACCTTTAGTTCAACAGTAAATACATGGTTTTGTTGCTGAAGACCAGAGGCTTACCTCCCTGCAGAAAATACGTGTGTGTTTATGTGTGTAGCCATGACATACTGTACATATAAGCTAAGATTTTAGTAACAAGTGATTGACATTATTTCAGTTCTTGAGTACCAACTCTGAGATGCACTTTAAAGATACCTAAAAAAAAACACCTTAACAACCTTATTTTCAAAATCTGAGCTCTTCAGACATTTCAAGATGGGTACCTAAGTACTTGGCTCCTAAAATGCTAATCATTTTTTAATATTCTATGAGCATTAATTTGTTTTTTTTTTAAAAAGTGAACGCAATTATTTATTTTCTCTCTTACAGAAATTCTGTTGTATTTCTTTATATTCACTATGTAATTTAAGCAGAAATGTTCCTGATTCAAATAATGTGTGTTTATTTTTAAATGATTTTAACAATATTAATAAATGAGCCATACAACTATTTTTATCTCAGCACAAGTTCTTGATTTTTTTTCAATTTGTAAAGAATTAGCTACCCCCCACTTTCTTTTGGAATTGACATGACAAACCAATCACCACCAGCAGAACAGGCAAAACAATAACTTCTGATTACAATTTTTATGTATTTATGAACTCAGTTCCCCAATCTGGAAAAAAATACTGAATTACTGTTTTTAATTACTAGATTTACAATAAGTAATCATTTTAATAACCTCTCTGATTTAAAACTACAATGCTCTTTTTTTTTAAGAAAAATATTCAGAGCATGTATACCCCTTTCTTAACTTCATATTTTGTACCACCCACTGACACATTGATTTTTGAAGTGAATGATTGTTGTGGGCATTCAGCACTTCGGAAACAGCTTCATCTACTTCTCACAGAAAAGGGATCATAGCCATTTGCAGGTCACTTCTCTCTAACTGTGGATTTTAGGTTCTTGCTCATGCATTTTTGAGTTTGAAAATATTTTTCTTGGTTCCTTTTCCTTGGGTCATAGATGAGTAATTAGTTGCCACATCTGGTTGTATAAAACTGAATTGGTTGATGGGTTAAGAAGATCCACAGCTGGAAATTTTGTGGAAGTGTAATACATTACCTAGAATCCATTCAGATTGTTATGTACTTAAGATGCAGCCTCACACCAGTCCTGGAAGATAATGGAGCAACCGACATGGGACTTCATTAATGAGGATTTAGAGGAGAAGACTGCAATAAATGCGAATAAACATGAACTAATGGGAACTAGATACTGTCAAACTAAATTGACACCCGTTTTAAATGAGATTACAGGTTTGGTTGATGAAAGAAATAGGGTTGATATCATGTACTTAGATTTATATAAGGTGTATAGCTTATTACCAGACAACAGTTTGATTTAAAAAGTAGCAAAACATAACATGATACATATTAAATGGATTACAAATTGAAATCGATAGGTAAGCAGGGAATTATCTTTTAGCAGTGTTTTTACATGGGATCTCACAGGGATCAATTCTTAGTGCTTTTTCATGTAACATTTTTGTTTTCCACAGGCCTAGAATGAAACATAAAATAATAACTGATATACAGTAAACACTTCCATATCTGGCAAATCTGGGACTGTGAGTTTGCTGGATAGGCAAATATGCCAGTTAATGGAGAGCAGCTGGGGAGGCACGGGCAGGGCTCAGGAGAAGCAATGCCACAAATCCCCAAATGGGGCCAGGGGAATGCCAGCAGAGCTGAGGCTGGGAAGTTGGGGGGTGGGGGGTTAGGGTAACACCACTGGGGCTGGGGTAAGCCTGGCAGCGCCAGGGCTGAATAGCTGGTTGGGACTGAGGTAACAGGGCTGGGGCCAGGGTAAGGCTGGGAGCTCTGGGGCTCAGGGAATGCTGAGAAACAGCTGGGGCCAGAGGTGGGAGAATACCAACAAGCCACTGGGGCCAGCAAGCCAGAAACACTGAGGGCAGGAAGATGCCAGTGCCAGGGCTGGGGAAAAGCCAGAAAGCCACTGGGGCCAGGAAGCTGGCAGTGCTGGGGCTAGATGGATGCTGGCAAGACACCAGGGTTGGGGGAATGCCAGCAAGTCACTGTGGACAGGAAGCCAGCATCATTGGGCCTGGGAGAATTTAGGCAGTGTTGGGGCCAGAGAGCTGGCTGAGGCCAGGGCCAGAAAGTCAGCAAGCTGCTGGGGCCAGGGTAACACCAAGAAGCAACCAGGGCTGGGAGAATGCTGGCAACTCTGGGAAGCTTGCTGGTACTGGGGGAACTCTGGCAGTGACAGGGCCAGGGTAAAGTGTCATGTTTGAGCCAGTTATCTGAGAATTCTGGTTGAATGAATACCAGATAAAAGAGAATTTAATGTAGTTTGCAGATCAAACAAAAATAAAGGTTGTGATTGTTAACCAGGGAAATAAATCAGTAGTTCAAGGCAATCAAGCTCAATTGGTACAGTAGGCTCCAGTAAGCTATATGTGTTTTAATATGGCTAAATGCAAATCCATGCAAGTAGGAATAAGTAAATTTAGGCCATACATGAAGGATGGGATTTTACCGAGAAAGAATTAACTCTGAAAATGATTTGGGGGTGTTAGTGGATAAACTTGCACTTCCATTATGATGCTGTGACCTAAAGAGATAATGCTACCTTTGCATTCATAAAGAGGAGAATGTTGAAGGTGAAGTGTTGAAATGTTTATTTCCATCTGTACCTGTCATGGGTGTGACAGCAGATGGAATACTGTGTCCAGCTCTGGTGCCTGCAACTTACTAAATATTATGATGCTTTGGAAAGGGTTCAGAAAAGATTCACAAGAATAATTAAAGTATTCAAAAACATTCCTCATATTTATAGATTGAGCTGTTTGAGACTATCTAGTTTAACAAAAAGAAAAGTAAGAGGTGATGATTAAATTCTCTAATTATTTACACGGTATATAAAAATAGAAGAGTGACATCTTTCCCATCTTTTTCCATCTAGTGGAAAAAAAGATATATGATCGGGTGGCAGGAAGCTGAAGGCAGACAAACTAAGACTAGAAATAAAGTATATTTTAATGGTTACAGGAATCATAGAACCATAGAATACTAGAACTGTAAGGGACCTCAACAGGTCATCAAATCCTGTTCCCTGCCCTCTTGGCAGGACCAAATACCATGTAGGCCAACCCTGATAGGTGTCTAACCTGCTCTTAAATATCTCCAGTGATGGAGATTCCACAGCCTCCCTAGGTAACTTATTCCAGTGTTTAACCACCCTGACAGCTAAGACTTTTTTTCCTAATGTCTAATCTAAACCTCTCTTGCTAGAGTTTAAGCCCATTGCTACTTGTCCTATCCTCAAAGGCCAAGGAGAACAATTTTCTCCCTACTCCTTGTAACCTTCTTTGAGGTACTTGAAAACCGCTATCATGTCCTCACTAAGTCTTCTCTTTTCTAAACTAAACAAGCCTAGTTCTTTCAGTCTTCCCTCATAGCTCATGTCCTCTAGGCCTGTAATCATTCTTCTCTTCTCCGGACCTTCTCCAATTTCTCCACATCTTTTTTGAAATGTGGTGCTGAGAACTGGACATAATAGTCCAACTGAGGCCTAAAGAGTGCTGAGTAGAGTGGAAGAACAACTTCTCATGTCTCTTGTTAATTCATCCTAGAATCACGTTTCCTGTCTTTTTGCAAGAACATCACACTGTTGGCTCATATTTAGCTTGTGGACTGACCCCTAAATCCCTTTCTACAGTACTCCTTCCTAGACAGTCACTTCCTACGCTATATGTATGAAGCTGATTATTTCTTCATAAGTGGAGTACTTTGCATTTGTCCTTATTAAACTTCATCCTGTTTACCTCAGGCAATTTCTCCAGTTTGTCCAGGTCATTCTGAATTATGAGCCTATCCTTCAAAGCAGTTGCAACCACTCCCAGCTCGGTATCATCTGCAAATTTAATAAGCGTACTCTCTATGACAATATCTAAATTGTTGATGAAGATATTGAATAGAACTGGTCAAACAACAGACCCCTGCAGAACCCCACTTGTTATGCCCTTGCAGCATGACTGCAAACCATTAATAACTGCTCTCTAAGAATGATTATCCAGCCAGTTATGCACCCATCTTATGGTGGCCCCATCTAAGTTGTATTTGCTTAGTTTATTGATAAGAAGACCATGCAAGACTGTGTCAAATACCTTATTAAAGTCAAAATATACCACATCCACTGCCCATCCCTTATCCACAAAACTGTTATCCTGTCAAAAAAGCTATCAGATTGGTCTGGAATGAATTGTTCTTCACAAATCCATGCTGGCTGTTACCTATCACCGTATTTTCTTCCAGATATTTGCATGTGAATTCCTTAATTATTTGCTCCGTTATCTTTCCCAGCACAGAAGTTAAACTGACTGGTCTGTAGTTTCTTGGGTTGTCCCTTTTTGCCTTTCTATATATGAGCACTAGTTTGGCCTTTTCCAGTCTTAGAACATAAGAATAGCCATACTGGGTCAGACCAAAGGTCCATCCAGCCCAGTATCCTGTCTGCCGACAGTGGCCAGTGCCAGGTGCCCCAGAGGAGGTGAACTGAAGACAATGATCAAGCAATTTGTCTCCTGCCATCTGCCTCCAGCCTTTGACTAAAGGCTAGGGGCACCATACTTTACCCTTGGCTAATAGCCATTTATGAACCTAACCTCCAAAAATGTATCAAGCTCTATTTTAAACTCTGTTAGAGTGCTGGCCTTCCCAGCCTCCTCCGGCAAGGAGTTCCACAGGTTGACTGTGCGCTGTGTGAAGAAAAAATTTCTTTTATTAGTTTTGAACCTACTATCCATTAATTTCATTTGGTGTCCTCTAGTTTTTATGTTATGGGAACAAGCAAATAACTTTTCAATATTCACTTTCTCCACACCATTCATGATTTTATATATCTCTATCATATCACCCCTCAGTTTCCTCTTTTCTAGACTGAAAAGTCCCAGTCTCTCTAGCCTCACCTCATATGGCACCCTTTCCAAACCCTTAATCATATTAGTTGCCCTTTTCTGAACTTTTTCTAATGCCAATATATCTTTTTTGAGGTGAGGAGACCACATCTGCACGCAGTACTCAAGATGTGGGCATACCATAGTTTTATATAGGGGAAGTATGATATTCTTTGTCTTATTTTCTATCCCTTTTTTCATAATTCCTAACATCCTATTTCCTTTACTGACTGCTGCTGTACACTGCATGGACGTTTTCAAAGAACTATCCACTATAATTTCAAGATCCCGTTCCTGATCTGTTGTAGCTAAATTTGCCCCATCACATTGTATGTATAATTGGGGTTATTTTTCCCAATGTGCATTACCTTACACTTACCCACATTAAATTTCACTTGCCATTTTGCTGCCCAATCACTCAGTTTGCTGAGATCTTTTTGAAGTTCTTCACAATCTACTTTGGTATCATCTGCAAACTTTGCTACTTCACTGTTTACCCCTTTCTCTAGATCATTGATGAACAAATTGAACAGGATTGGTCCCAGGACTGACCCTTGGGGAGCACCACTAGTTACCCCCCCCATTGTGAAAATTTACCATTTATTCCAACCCTTTGTTTCCTGTCTTTTAACCAGTTTCCAATCCATGAAAGGATCTTTCCTCCTATCCCATGACCACCTAATTTACATAAGAGCTTCAAAAACTGCTGAATCAGTTCTCCAAAGCGTGCAAGGACTTTGGGCTTACCATCAGCCTAAAGAAGACAGACGTACTCGGTCAGGATGTTGCTGAATCCCCATCAATCAGCATTTACAAATATATGTTAGAGGTCGTTCATGAGTTCATTTACCTTGGGTCCACCATCACTGACACCCTGTCGTTGGACACTGAGCTAAATAGGAGGATCGGAAAAGCAGCCACAACTCTGTGTCCAGACTCAGCAAGAGAGTGTGGAATAACAACAAGCTGTACACTCACACCAAAATGCAAGTCTACAGAGCCTGCATCCTCAGCACCCTCCTTTATGGCAGCGAGACTTGGACCCTGTATGCCCGCCAGGAAAAGAGGCTGAATGTCTTCCACTTGCACTCCCTCAGGCGCATCCTTGGAATATCATGAAGGACAGAGTGACCAACACCTCCGTCCTTGAGCAAGCTGGAATCCCAACCATGCACACCCTCCTCAGGCAGCGTCGACTCCTCTGACTTGGCCACATCCACAGGATGAATGATGGAAGGATTCCAAAAGACATCCTGTATGGTGAGCTAGCCTCTCGCAAAAGACCTCCCGCACACCCCCAGTTGCATTACAAAGATGTCTGCAAGAGAGACCTCAGAGAGGTAGACATCGAGCTGGACAACTGGGAAGAACTAGCAGACGACCGCAGCAGATGGAGGCAGGGGTTACACAACGGCCTTCAGAAGGGCGAGTTGAAGATCAGACAGCTAGCAGAGGAGAAGTGAGCGCACAGAAAGCACAATAAGGACTTGCCAGAAACCCACTACATCTGCAAGAGATGCGGCAAGGACTGTCACTCTCGTGTGGGTCTTCATAGTCACAATAGACACTGTAAATGAAGTCCTCAATTGAAACTTTGAAGGGCGCGATCCATAGTCTATGCAGACTGAAGGATGCCTACTACCTACTACTACTACCTACTAACCAGTTTCCAATCCATGAAAGGATCTTTCCTCCTATCCCATGACCACCTAATTTACATAAGAGCCTTTGGTAAGGGACCATGTCAAAGGCTTTCTGGAAATCTAAGTATATTATGTCCACTGGATCCCCCCTGTCTGCATGTTGGTTAATCCCTTCAAAGAACTCTAATAGATTAGTAAGACACGACTTTCCTCTACAGAAACCATGCTGACTTTTGCCCAACAAATCATGTTCTTCTACGTGTCTGACAATTTTATTCTTTACTATTGTTTCTACTAATTTGCCTGGTACTGACGTTAGACTTACTGGTCTGTAATTGCCAGGGTCTCCACTACAGCCCTTTTTAAATATTGTCATTATATAAGCTGTCTTCCAGTCATTGGGTAATGAAGCTGATTTAAAGAATAGGTTACAAACCACCACTAATAGCTCTGCAATTTCACATTTGAGTTCTTTCAGAACCCTTGGGTGAATGCCATCTGGTCCTGGAGACTTGTTACTGTTTAGCTTATCAATTAGTTCCAAAACCTCTTCTACTGACACTTCAATCTGGGACAGTTCCTTAGATTTGTCACCTACAAAGGATGGCTCAGATTTGGGAACCTCTGTAATATCCTCAGCTGTGAAGACTAAAGCAAAGAAATCATTTAGTTTCTCTGCAATGGCATTATCTTCCTTGATTGCTCCTTTTACATCTCTATTGTCCAGGGGTCCCACTGCTTTTTTAGTGGGCTTCCTGCTTCTAATGTACTTGAAAAACATTTTACTATTGTTTTTTGAATTTATGGCTAACTGTTCCTCAAAATCTTTTTTGGCTTTTCTTGTTACATTTTTACACTTAATTTGACAGTGTTTATGTTCCTTTCTATTTTCCTCACTAGGATTTGGCTTCCACTTTTTAAAGGATGCCTTTTTATCTCTCACTGCCTCTTTTACATGGTTGTTAAGCCACGGTGGCTCTTTTTTAGGTCTCTTACTGTGTTTTTTAATTTGGGGTATACATTTAAGTTGGGCCTCTAATATGGTGTCCTTGAAAATTTTCCATGCAGCCTGCAGTGATTTTAGTTCAGTTACTCTACCTTTTAATTTCTGTTTAACTAACCTCCTCATTTTTGTATAAGTCCCCTTTTTGAAATTAAATGCCAGAGTGTTGGACTGCTGCAGTGTTCTTCCCAACACAGGAATATTAAACATTATTATATAATGGTCACTTCTGGAATCTTTTCTGACTTCCAGTACTTTCAAAGATTATAGCTAACGGCTCAGAAACCTCTTCTATCAGCTCCTTATGTATTCCAGGATGCATTTCATCAGGCCCTGGTAACTTGAACACTTCTAAATTTTCTATGTAATTTTTAGCTTGTTCTTTATGTATTTTATCCTCTAAACTTATCTCCTTCCCACTAGCATGCATTATGTTAGGTATTTCTGCATCAGCCTTCTTGGTGAACTCTGAAACAAAGAATTCAAATATTGGAACAATTTGCCATGGTTTGTGATGGATCATGGATCATTTTTAATTCCAATTTGTTTTCCCTCCTAAAATGTTTGCTCTACGAATGATTTTTGGGAATGCTCTACAGCCTGTGCTACATAGGAGATCAGCTTAGATGATCACAGTGGTTTCTTCTGGCCTTGGAATCCTTGTTTCTATGGCTGTACTAAAAAGGTTTCTCAATAGAGTTCTGAAGTTATCAGAGAAAATAGAATGCTCTGAAGATGAATAATTTAGTCAGAAAATTTGATTTTGGCTACTATTCGTAATGAAATCCCACAGAGAAAGTGATTGTATTGGTGATTTCTAAATTGGCGGGAGGACTGATAACTGATTTCATAATTGTGACCTTACATATATCAATGATCTCTGTCAATGGCACCAAAGAACATCAGAAGATAAAAGTGGCTTTGTTTGATGTGCAGATTTTCTAAATCTTAGATTTGTTGACAGGGGATTCTGCATCTCAGTGAGCTCAGCTTCTCTGAAGACTCTTTCTGATTTTTACCCTTGCTTCTTTCACTTTATACCTTCAAAACCAGATAAAGCAATACAAAAGAAAAACTCTGGCACCTAAAGACGTAGCTTCTTTTGTTCTTCCTTTGACATGGCAACAAAACTGAGGCATTCTTTTGAAGAATTTTAGGAAATGTATTCCATTGAGGATATAGCTGTTGTGAGTTTTCTGACAATATTTAAACATCAGATCACTTGATAAACAGAAAGCTGTAGATCTTTACCAAGAAAGAAAATATTATAGTTTCAAAAATCATGGGCATATAAATTACATTAGTCCCTGGAAAAATCATGGAGGGGCTCCTCAAGGAAGTCATTTTGAGACACTTGGAGGAGGGGAAAATGATCAGGGATAGTCAGCATGGATTCATAAAGGGCAAGTCATGCCTGACCAATCTGATTAATTTCTACAATGAGATAACTGGCTCTGTGGATAGGGAAAAATCAATGGATGTGATTTATCTGGACTTAAGCAAAGCTTTTGATACAGTCTCCCACAACATTCTTGTCAGCAACTTAAAGGAATGTGGATTGGATAATTGGGCGGTAAGATGGGTAGAAAGCTGGCTAGAAGGTTGGGCCCAGCAGGTAGTGATCAATGGCTCGATGTCAGGATGGTGGTTGGTTTCTAGTGAAGTACCGCAAGGTTCAGTTCTGGGTCCTATTCTGTTCAACATATTTATCAGTGACCTGGATGAGGCGTTGGATTGCACCCTCAGCAAGTTTATAGATGACACTAAGCTAGGTGCAGAGGCAGATACGCTGGAGGCTAGGCATAGGGTCCAGAGTGACTTAGACAAATTGGAAGACTGGGCCTTGAGAAATCTGATGAGGTTCAATAAGGACTAGTGCAGAGTCCTGAACTTTGGGCGGAAGAATGCCAAGCATTGTTACAGGCTGGGGTCAACTGGCTTAGTAGTGGTTCTGCAGAAAAGGACCTGGGAGTTGTAGTGGACAAGAAGCTGGACATGAGTTAACAGTGTGCCATTGTAGCCAAGAAATCTAACGGCATATTAGGTTGCATCAAGAGGAGTGTTGCCAGTAGATCAAGAGAAGTGATTATTCCTCTTTATTCTGCTTTGGTGAGGCCGCATCTGGAGTACTGTGTCCAGTTCTGGGCCCCCATTTATAGGAAGGATGTGGATACAGTGGAAGGGGTCCAGTGGAGGGTGACCAAAATAATTAGGGGGCTGGAGTATATGACTTATGAAGAAAGGTTGAGGGAATTGGGTCTGTTTAGGCTGCAGAAGAGAAGACTGAGGGGGGACTTGATAACAGCCTTCAACTTACTGCAGGGAGGTTGCAAAGAGGCTGGAGAGATGCAGTTCACAGTGGTCACAGATGGCAAAACATGGAACAATGGTCTCAAGTTGCAGTTGGGAAGGTCCAGGTTGAACATTAGGAAAAGCTTTTTCACTAGGAGGATGGTGAAGCATTGGAATGGTCTATCCAGAGAAGTAGTGGAGTCTCCATCCCTGGAGGCGTTAAAGTCTCGGCTCGATAAAGCCCTAGCTCGGCTGATCTGATGGGTTTAGTCCTGCCTTAGGCAGCGGGCTGGACTTGATGTTTTTTTATGTCTCTTCCAGCTCTATTGTTCTATGATGACATAGTATAATCTGTAGTATTTTTTTTTATTTCTAGAAAAAAAATCAGCAACCCTTTATCATGAATATGATGAAGTTTTATTTGTTTTTGTTTTTGTGGTAGTGGTTGGTAAAGGAAGTAATAGGTCATACAGATGGCTAGGGTAGATTAAAATTTGTCTCAAAACCCAAGATTACCCTGACTTGAAAAATTCATATAATTTCAGCCAGTCATCCTCAGGCAGTTGAGAAAGTAAAGAAAAGAGGAAATATCATTAAATATATAGCAGGGATGGTCACCCCAGCATTGGCAAAAAAGATGGGAAGAGACTCTTCATTCTTAGCAGCACTTTAAAGACTAACAAAATAATTTATTAGGTGATGAGGTTTCATGGAGCTTACCCACTTCCTCAGATCTGGAGATAGCGCTGTACTGGAAATTTTGTTAGGCTTCAGACTAACACAGCTACCTCTCTGGCTGAGTCTAGACTACGTGTTAAAATTGAATGTAAACAACTTATCTCAACATTAATACATTACTGTCTTCACTGTCTCTGTCATTAGCTTGATCTAATCTGCTCTAATAGAGACAACAAAATATCGATATTAAGGGACGGGTATGACAACAATTTTAATTTTAGGATCTCACATGCAGCTTAGTATGAAAGCACCATGTCTGTAATTTGAATTCACCAGCCTCCAGAGGTGTCCCATATGTATCCCATGAAGCCACATATTTACGTTCTTTGTATGTCCACTTCCATCCTGGTACGGAAGAAGAGGGTCACAGTTTGATTTGATTTCTGCACTGACCAGTGTTACAACTATAGAGGGCATGCATAACATAACAATTTCTTTGTCTATTACATTTCACCCCACAGGTATGAATTGCATCGATGCTTCTCTGCATAATCTTAAGATTGTTACATTTTTTGCTTTAGTGATTTCACAATGACTCGCACTGTGGACTCATCAGGACATTAAGTTCCCCCAACTCCCTCGAACCATGTTGCAGCTAGGCAGTGCAAGAGTTGTTCTTGCACGATAATAATAGAAACTTTTTTCCATTTACATTTTCTCATGCACTCCACAAATCCCCTCCCTTCCATCCCTGAGAGGTGCTCCCCTCCCAAGCCACATGGCAGCTAAGCTGTGGGATTTGGACATCAAACACCCATATGGAACCAGGGCTAAGACACTGTGGGATAGGCACCCAGAATGCATTGCTCACAAGATAAAACTGGATAAGGAAATGAGGACATGGAACCTCGACACAGAGACACTGTGGGTCAATTTTCTACAAAGTTTGTAGACACTTGAATCAAAATTATAAAAATGAATTTAAATAATTATTTATCAAAAATATTTATTTTAACTTGTAGTCTAGATGCAGCCTCTGTTACTATCCTTCATTCTTTGTGTCAAGACAATTCTTAAGCCTCAGTTGTGGCTCTGTTTTGGGCTAAAATATTTGTCACTATGTGGTTTATAGACCTTGTCTTACCATCTATTTTTTTAAAAGCTTCTATACTAATCTATAACAAAGAATCAGTTTTCAGAGTAACTAGTCAGAAATTTCCTCAGAGTGGTTTGGTGATAACCCCACCACTATTATTAGGAAAGATATTGGGCCTCTCTTTGTTGATAGCTAACAGACTAATGCTCCAAACTCAAATATGAGGAAAAATTATATTATAATCTAAACATGGCTATGCTGGGACAGACTAATGGTGTATCTAGTCCAGTATTCTGTCTTCTGACAGTGACCATTTCCAGTTACTCCAGAGAGAGTGAACAAAACAGTGCAGTTATGGAGAGATCCAGTCCTCACTGTCCAGTCCCAGCTTCTGACTATCAAAGGGTTAAGGACGATTGACTATTAATCTTCTGTGTCTTATTGGCTACGTCTACACGTGAAGCCAACATCGAAATCGCTTATTTCGATGTAGCAACATCGAAATAGGCTATTTCGATGAATAACGTCTACACGTCCTCCAGGGCTGGCAACGTCGATGTTCAACTTCGACGTTGCGCGGCACCACATCGAAATAGGCGCTGCGAGGGTACGTCTACACGCCAAAGTAGCACACATCAAAATAAGGGTGCCAGGCACAGCTGCAGACAGCGTCACAGGGTGGACTCAACAGCAAGCCGCTCCCTTAAAGGGCCCCTCCCAGACACAGTTGCACTAAACAACACAAGATACACAGAGCCGACAACTGGTTGCAGACCCTGTGCCTGAAGCATGGATCCCCAGCTGCTGCAGCAGCAACCAGAAGCCCTGGGCTAAGGGCTGCTGCCCACGGTGACCATAGAGCCCCGCAGGGGCTGGAGAGAGAGCATCTCTCAACCCCCCAGCTGATGGCCGCCATGGAGGACCCGGCAATTTCGACGTTGCGGGACGCGGATCGTCTACACGGTCCCTACTTCGATGTTGAACGTCGAAGTAGGGTGCTATTCCAATCCCCTCATGAGGTTAGCGACTTCGACGTCTCGCTGCCTAACGTCGAAGTTAACTTCGAAATAGCGCCCGACGCGTGTAGCCGTGACGGGCGCTATTTCGAAGTTAGTGCCGCTACTTCGAAGTAGCGTGCACGTGTAGACACAGCTAAGGAGTGTGTAATAGGGACTCAATGTATATTTTACTTTCAGTGAAGGGACTAGCTGGTCAGAAAATACTTGACAGAAATCCTTCTGTATCTGTAGACATACCTGTATTCACACACTATAAACTACTACAATGCTTTTTTGTATGAAATGTCTTGTCAGATGTCATATAAAAGCTAATAACACTTTGGGTATTGTTATCACAGTACACTTCCTGGTTATTATTATTATATATGAAATTACGAATTCCCTCTGTATGTTGCTATTAAAACTTATTTAAGACCTGAAAGCCTAGCCTACTTAAGGCAATAATCAGATCTGTCTGAAACAAACACACTCACCTAATACATTATTTTGCTAGTCTTTAAAGTGCTACTTGACTGCTTTTTGTTTTGACAAAAAAGTGTATTTACCTCAGTGTACTTACTAGTAGTAAACAAAGCCATCAAGTTAAACCCACAGCAGTTATCTGGATCCTCAGACAAATAATTAGCATAGGTCCTGAACCCTAGAGGGACTTAGAAGACTGAATCTCTATCTATCTCTCCATCTCCCTATCTACCTGGAAATTTCCTTATGTGTAAGAAAAGTCTTTCCTTGCATATAAAACAAAAACATCCTTTTGAAGATACTAACTTTATGCTTGATCTTAAAAGACAAAGGAAACAAGTATTTTGATCTATGTGATGGGTCTCCACCAGGTTGTCAACAAATGCTGTGAAGGAGTCTGTTCATGACAGAAACCATCCTCTACAAAGATTGTATAATGCAAGATTAAATTTCAGTCTTTCAGATAAGAGTTTTCTTTTGGGTTCCCTTGTAGCGTTTTCCACCTTTTTGGCTCATACTTAGTATCAATCTGTAATTCTCTTGTTAACAAGCTTATTTCACTTTCCTTATGACCATCAGTTCTGTGTAATTTAACAGGTTGAAAAGTTTTATTTTCTGTGTAAATACTAGAAATGTATCTCTTTGCCTTTAAGAGTCCACTGAGAGGGACTTGCCCTACAGTAAGATTCTTTGGGAGGAAATTTGGAGGTGGAAACATTAAAGTGAGGTTGCAAGGAGAAACTGGCTGGACAAAGCCAGGAGAGTCTTCTGAGCAGCTGCCAGCAGAGCTAACCCATCCGTAGGATGGTTCTTCGTGGCTGTCCAAGGCCCAACAATTTGGGAGGTACCATGTGAACTACTTCAATTATCTTATGGGTGGGAGTGACCGGGGGAATTAGAGGCTTGAGTCAGATGCCTTAGTCTAGGAGGTCTCTGACTGGGCTACAGTCTGAGCTCTGAGATACTCTACCCCATCAGGTCCCAGAGCTCAGGTTCCAGCCAAAACTTTCACAAAAGCAGTTTTCAGTCACATGGACTGAGCAATCTGAGCTCAAGTCAGCTGACCTGGGCTAACTGCTGGATTTTTATCCCCATGTAGACATGCCTTATAAGTGCACTGTAATAAAAGCTTTGAAGAAGTATGAGTGGGACTGACAACTGAATTTACAGTAGGGGTGGATACAAAGATCAGATTTTAAAGAGTACACAATTGAGCAAATCACGGGTGTGGTTTGTTGGCTGCTGGTGCAAGAGCTCTGGAACAATGTACGCAACACCAGTGTGCTAAGGCAGACTACAAGCAACCCCCTTAATTGCCAGGGGTGATCCCAAAATGTGTACAGCCTCCTTCACTCAAGAAATAAAAAAATCGAAGAAATTTCTGAATCCTTGGAGCTAGTAGAATTGCAAACAGTTCTGGGTGTAGATAAGTACTATGATTGTAGTATCCAACTTCAGTGTATTTTTCAGCATTCATATGCATCTGAAATGCAAAATCTCAACAGTTCTCCACCAAAGGAGAGATGTATCCCTGGAGGGTAATAATGTGGTGCCTTTGCATTGACCCAAGGGAATTAACTACAGTAATAAGTTCACAATTCAGATTTCTAGGAGTGAAAATGCTCATTTATTTCAAAAATATATTGATTGCCTAAGTCAAAAGATGTCCTACACCCACATATTTCACCAACTGTGCATCTGTCAAGGCTTTGGAATGTCTGGTATGAAGGAATTAACCCTCCAACCAGTCTAGATTTTAAGGATTCGCTGCAGATCTGTCTTTATTCTGAAGAAAATGTGTAAAAGGTATGTTGAAAGAAGTGATGCTTCTTTTGTCCCTAAAAGGTATAGAACTTAGAAAAACTTTTTTTTTCTCAGCTAGGTCAGTTCCCTTCATGTCCTATTGTCACTTTTAAGGGCATTTTAATAGATATTATGCTGATTTCAGAATATTTAATTGTAGACAAGAACAGAAGAATAGGAATACCATTGGATAGAACACACTCAGTACAGTCTGCTCTCATTAGACATGACAATTTACAGGAAGTAGAAAAGAAAATAGCTAAACTGTTACTGGTTGGCAGTCTATAATAAAAGTTATACTGTTTTAGGTAACCTCTTCACTCTTCCTGCCTAGCTTCCTGGGTCTAACAGAAGATTCTGTCAGTCTTACCAAAATTGTTTCTCCATTTTGAGACAGACATTACAATAATTATTTTTAGGAAATTGAATCAAATGAGCAGAATTGCTGGCAGATTCTTTAAAACAGCACTGATGAGGAGGCTGTCACAAAACCAAAGAAGTAACTGGGAAAAAATCATGGTTTCACATAAACTCTACTGATTTGTGACACAAATCAAGGTCCTGCTGACATGTAATTGTATAGCCTGCTGACTTCCGGCATCTCTTTCTCTGTTAAATCTCTTTTTATATCCTTCTTGTTAGCCTGCAAGATTCCATCTCTGTAGTGTCTATACTCTATAAACCAAATTAATCCCTTCTCTAGGCAGAAGCAAATCACACTGGCCCAGTTTTCCCTTCACACTCTTTTTACACTGTTGTAACTCCATTGACTTTAATTTGATTATGTTCAGTTTAGACCTCTATAGGTGAATGGACAATCAGGCTCAGTGTTTTCGGTGGGATTGGTTCCTGCCTATGTCAGAGTTAAATTGACTTTTTGGTACTCTTGCATTATGGCATCTCATTTCAGAGAATTTTTTCACATATCACGTTTGTAATAGGGTAACATCCTTTGTTTTTCCTGCCGCTAATAATGCTTTTTGTTGCTGTTCTGCTGCTCACGATTAAAAAATAAAGCCCAAATCCCACAATGTGCTACACAGGCATGCTGGTGAAAGAAAACCTATGAGGAGAGGCAGAAGGAATTGGGCTTATTTAGTCTGTAGAAAAGAAAAGTGAGGGGGAATTTGATAGCAGCTTCAACTTCCAGAAAGTGGTCTCTAAAGAGGATGGAGAAAGGCTGTTCTCAGTAGTGACAGCAAGCAGAACAAGGAGCAATGGTCTCAAGCTACACTGGGGAAGTTGTAGTTTGGATATTAGGAAAAACTATTTAACTGGGAGAGTGGTGAAGCATTGGAATGTGTTACCTAGAGAGGTGGTGGAATCTCCATCCTCAGAAGTTTTAAAGTCCCAGGCTGACAATGTCCTGGCTAGTATGATTTGGTTAGGGTTGATCCTGCTTTGGGCAGGGGAATGGATTTGATGACCTCCTGAGGTGTCTTCCAGCCCTTGGTGTCTATGATCCTAATAAGAAGGCTCTCAGAACGTCATTCACATACCTCAGTGCACTCAGCGCTCACCCAAGCAGCAGGGCACAATTCCCTAAGCCCAGATTCAGAAAATCATTTAGGTGTAGGGTGTGAATGCATTTAAATGTGTTGAAGAAAAGGGTTTGGATCATTCATGTGTTTGACAATAAGCATTAACTGGGGTCCTGGAGTGCCAGACAATAGCTTGTGGGCTGACAATTGAGTGTCTGAAAAAATACAGGAGCCAGGATTTTGTCTTATATATGTTACATTTTCAGTAAGATTGTTCCCCCCGCCCCCGGCAAAACTAGAATGTTATGTATAAGTTCCTCTGTTATACATTTTCACTGCTCTACAAAAGGTTTGTAAATGTGAATTAATTTCCTTATTCAAATTAAATTACTGACACATTAAAATTAGTGCTTGTGTTTGGTTTGCTTTGTTTTCTTTCCCAACCATTCCTATGCCAAGAATTTATACAAGCAGCCACCATTCTTTTCCATCAGGTAGTGTGACCCTAAAATGATTTTAGAGTGAAATGCATCAGTTTGTCAAAAATCCTAAATCAGCAATGTATTATTTAGGGTTCATTGAAAGAAATTCCGTAATAATACAGAATTATCACTAGTTAGTACAGCATTGAGTGTAACTAAATGTCTTCACAAAGGTAGGGTTTTTTCACAAGAGTTTAAAAAATCAAAGTATCTCATTCTGATATCTTTCATTGTTCCAGGATTGGCTGGAACAGAAGTTGTTGAGCTAACTCAACACTTTTAACTGCTTCTGTTGGCAAAAGACAAACTCTGTCCACAGCTCTGAAAACATTTACTACTTTTAAGACAAGAGTTTCAGTTTCAGAAAACACTTCCTTGGCCTTAGCTTGCAGTGACAGACATCTTGTGGAGCAGACATGTCAGAGATTTAGGCAAAAACTGGTTCTGGAGCAGCAAGATTTTAAGATCAAGTGAATATATTTTCTGAACATTTATAAAAGTTTCTTAAGGTTTTTTGAGACCCCAGAACAGCATAAAATAATAATTTTTGTGCAACACCTATGAAAATTTTCCTCAAAAAATTGTTGTCAGATCAAAATAAAATAAAACAAAAACAGCAACATGTACAGCAAAAAAAAAAAAAAAATGAAGTAATTTAATCAGGTATCATATCAGTGAAGAAGTGACATTCTATTTGGTTTTAATGAGAGGAAATATACACCATTGGTCTATTTTTTTAAAAATGTTTGCAGCACACCTGTGAGTTATTCACAGAACACTTGTGTTCCACGGAACACAGTTGAGGAAGCACTGTTCTCTACTATGGGGACAATAACAGCAGAGCTACAGTGCCATTGACTTTTCCAGGCATAACACAATTGCGTAGATACACCCTATAGCAATGAAGGGGACTTTCACGTAGCTGTAGGAACACTACTTCCACAGTGCATGGAAGCATTCTTTCATTGACCTAACCACTTCTACACAGGATATCAGATTAGCATAGTTACAATGCTGAGTGGTATGGATTTTTCCAACCTCTGTATGCCCATAAATATATAAACCTAAGGTTTTAGCATAGATCCTCTCTCAGCATTGTAGCAACAGAGATTCCTTCAGCATTTGTACAAGGATCAGAGCAGCCTGCGTCAGACAATATGGGTGGGCATACTCCACACTAACCAGAAAAAGATTAATCCCATAATGAGGGCAGAGGAACTCCTGCCCTTCAGACCATGATAAACTTGGTCCAACTGCTGTGCTAGTGTAAAGTAGAGCAACCCATCTCAGCTTGGCTTGACCCCCAAAGAGGAAAGATATCTAGTGCATGTTCCAGCCCAGGAGCTGTTTTAACCTTTGGCTCTGGAAGCTAGAAACCCAGAGTCTCAGAGAGCATTTGCCCACAGCTTACCAGCTGTAGTCAGAGGCCCAGGGAGTTATATGTGCTCAGGAACATGGAAACCCCAACTTCATGTGTACTGCAGCTTCAGGAGGCTGAGTAGGCACTGACCAAGAGATAGATTTCTCCCGTGTGTAGAGTTAGTGTGTTGCAGTTGTATTCCCTGTTTACCCAGTGGTAGATCTCCCTGGTAGGGCCCTGGGCCAGGACCTGCTGGAGTTAGCTGGGTCAGGTTCACCTAGCCCAGCAAACATCCTGTTTGGTGTTGGCTGTGGAATGTGACCATTAAGCCATCCTGCCCAGCACTCCAGGGCTGCTCTGTTGAGTCTAGCCCCCTAGGACAAGCAGCCCTACTCTTGACTCCAGCCACTGGGCCACACTACTATGTGATTGTGAGTGTCCATAATGTCTCAAGCTATGCGGCCACATAGTCTAGAACACAAGTGCCACTTAACTCTGGCCATTGGGTCACACTGTGGTGAGACCCAGGAGAGTCTTTTAGACTGTCTTTTGGCACAACCCTGATCCACCCTAAAGAGAGAGAGGGTGTACATAGACCATCACAGGGTGAGAATCATTCTCAACATTTTCTAGTTTTTGGAGGATACAGAAGAATCTGGAATGATGGATAGAGTAGATTTGGACATTTTAATGTGTATTTGGTGCTCTAAATACTTGCTTTGTCTATTTCAAACCAACACAGATACTCTGGGCTTGAAATTCAGATGTAGCCATTATCATCATCAGGTTTGCTTTCCAGGAAATACAGGATGCAAACTAACAGGAGATTCTCTCTTGAAGTAGTAGGCAGAGAAGAAAAACTGACTAATGTTGTGTGTACTCTCCCTTCAGAAAAGGAGCAAAAAGAGCAGAGAAGGACCAAACATGTTCCCACAGGCTTTGACAGCCACAAATATGGGTATTACAAAATGTGCATTTTAAATAATCCACATTTGCATGTGTCACTGATTGAAGAATTCAGAGGGTGTGGGCAGGGGTGTTATTTCTCCTCCCACTCTATTTATGTTTCAGGCAAAAAAGTGATTTTACTGAAGTTTTACAACTCCTCCGTCTCCTGAAAAAATAACCTCAAAAGATCTGAAGCATTCTGTCAGTTACCTTCATCTCTGTGATCTTTATACCACATCTACACCACATCCCTCTCACGAGAGAGAAATGTAAATGAGGGAATGCAACACTGCAAATGAAGCACTGATTTACAAATCTTGCGCTTCATTTGCACAAGCTCACACAATTACATTGTTGGGAGAGATTTGGTGGGAAAAAAAACCAGCCATGTAGATGAGGTTCTGTCAGCAAAAACTCCTCTTTTGACAGATACCTCATTTTTTTCAGGGATGTGTTCTGTTGAAAAGGGTTTTTTTCCCAACAGAACCACATCTACATGGCTATTTTTTTCCAAAATCTCCCGACAATGCAATCATATGAGATTATTCAAATGAAGTGCAAAATTTGTAAATCAGCACTTCATTTGCAATGTCAGGTTCCCTCATTTTCATTCCTCTCTCACAAGAGAGATGTCATGTAGATGTATCCCATACCAGCTATTCTTCTTGGAAATTAGAAGTCATATTTTCCAAATCAGGAACAGTATAGAATGAATAGGAGAGCTATGTTGTCTCAATTATGGCAGTTGAAATGAAATCTTGTTTTTTAGTGCTTTGTTAAAATGCATTTGCCATTGCTTAATAAAGTCTCATAATTTATAAGACCAATAGTCTCATAGGGGTAAACATGTTTGTCTGCAGCTTCATGAAAAACAAGCAGTCCTGCAACATGTTAAAAACTAACAATTTTATTTATTAGGCAATAAGCTTTCATGAGTAAACCTCATTACATAGATTATGTCATGCTACATCTCTAGGTCTTACCTATGAAAGCTCATTACACAATAAATAAAATTGTTGGTCTTCAAGGTGCTACAAGACTGGAGGTGGCAGGATTTACAAGATTTACAGGATTTACAAGACCCTTCAGCTACAGAGTTTGGACCAATGAACAGTATAGCGACGTTAAAAAATCCTAAGGCTTTGTAATATTTAATAGATAGAATAATCCTTATTATAACAATGAATAGTAAATTAGATTTATTAAATAAACAGCATTCTGCCTCTTATGATGAGGAATAATGCCTTTGTTTACAATTTCTGGCAACAAAAAAGCCATGAAGATGCTCTGGAGTGGGGATGGTGGCTCTGTTGACAGACATGTTCACCAGACAGTGCTGTTTGCTGAGCTGCTGGTTGGCTGTTCTGTCAAGAGAGGATCCAGACAGTCTGGCCACTGTCTGTCAATGGAGCAGATTGCTTTTTCAATCCTCTTTTTTGTGTGAATGTGATCTGATGGCAGAACTTTTGCCTGAATATATCTTCTGGCAGTAACTTCCATAAACAGATTACTGTAGTGTAGACAAGTATCAGAGGGGTAGCCGTGTTAGTCTGGATCTGTAGCAGCAACGAAGGGTCCTGTGGCACCTTATAGACTAACAGAAAAGTTTAGAGCATGAGCTTTCGTGAGTTAACTCACTTCTTCAGATCTGAAGATCAGAAGTGAGTTAACTCACGAAAGCTCATGCTCTAAACTTTTCTGTTAGTCTATAAGGTGCCACAGGACCCTTCGTTGCTGCTGTAGTGTAGACGTAGCCTTAGTGTTTACTTGCATAAAGGCCACCTTGGAAACTTAGCAACTGTTATTTGTGTCTTGCCTTACTGATGTATCAACATCATTCTTTCTGTAGAATACAAAAAAATTGTGAAAATGCTACACTGATTTGCAAGGTTTAATCAGTAGCCATTAAGTGCCTACATCCTAAGCTGAGGCATGTGTATGTTTTGATTAATCAATGCACTTCAAGTGTGACCTCATTCAATTAAACTTTTACACATTGTGTGATGTTCTATGGAATGTGATGACTATCTATATTATTAATGCAAATATTACAAAATTACAATAAATCTTATACGAAGATATGCCATGTAAGGTATCAGTGGAAAAATTATTATTTGACAAAAATATTTGTTTATATGTGTGTACTAGCTTTCTATTGTGAGTTATAAATATGAATGATTTCTCAAACCTATGCTGTGTATCTCCGTGACTCCCACATGCAGATTGGCATGAGCTCTAGCTGGCTTGCTTGATAGTCCATTAAATTCAGTCAAGGGTACAATGAACCCACTGAAAGAAGCCAGGGCCTACAACTGTAAGTCAGAAGGCTATGTAGAGATGTACTTATGGTGAAAGGACTTCACATAGTTTTCCATGCCCGTGCACTGTGAGTCTGTATGTGGGATAAAGGATATAAAAGTAGCACGGAAGAAAATTAAAAAAAAAAAAGCAGCTGCATCACCTCCATTTTGTCATCAATCTTGCTTCTCTTCTCTAGAATAATTTTTCTACAAACTGAAGCTTTGAACAAAGGACTGATAGAGCCATCCAAGTTTTGGATGTGTTCCAGGGTGACTTTATAAGACAAGAAAATCCTCAATGCTGACAAGAACCTGATATATGGATTCAGAAGTCATAGCTATATTTAGCTAGCTAGCTAGGTAGTTAGCTAGATAGGTAGATATACATTCAATTTTAACAAATCTCTTCCCATTCTTTCATTTGCTTTTAGAATGAATCCTTGTTTTTAGATACTAATAAACTAGTATTATATAAACTAGTACTGATCTGGCAAATTAACTTGCCCCTTGGGTATCAGAAGTATTCTTTATAGTGACTACAGTTTTAAGTAACTTCTCATTTTCCTATACATATTTTCTGATTGGAAGCCAGAGACTGCACTTCAACTAAGGAGGCTGTGTGATTTGTTTCTCTTTTTTCAAAGCTTCTTGATAATCAATGTGGTGTCTTAAGAGCACAGATTGTGACTGCTTGGTGAGTCACACAGCTTCACTTCCTAGTGAAAGGCACTCAGATGTCATTACAGCAATGAGTATACCATAAACACACACAAACACAGAGGCTGTGTCTACACTACACAATAACTCTGAAGTTGTACTTACTTCTAAATACATCTTTGAAGTAACAGACTTTGAAGTTGAGCACTTACACACAAAAAGCTGCCCATCCTTACTTCGAAGTAGGGTCCCCGTACTTCAAAAGAAAGCATCTACACACAATAGCCTCTACTTTGAAGTAAGAGGCCAGGAAATGATGTGGACAGGGGTCACATGGCTGACAAGCCCTTCTGGGCTCGCAGCCAGCTGCTTCCTTAAAGGATCCCTCCCAACACCCCCCATGTGCTCTGGGCTGCCAGACTGCACACAGCAAGGCACATGATGGCAGTGATGGAGGACAAGGGATGCAGCCACCAACAAAATGGTTATGCGAGAGATGACCACTGTGCTCCAGGACTGGCTAGCGATGGAGAGGGAGGTGTGGGTGCAGGTGGCTGGAAGCCTTGAAACATTGACCTAGGTTGTGGCAACTCACCTTGCCAAACCTCCCACTCCTTTGCCAGCCTGGCTGGAGCAGCCCCCACTGTGGCAGTAGGCCCCCTGCAGTGCCCCTCCCTTCAGCAGCCCATCTCCCAGCAGACCTGTCCCTGGCAGCAAAAAGCATCAATTTTGAAGAGCCACAGCATGCTAATGAGGAGCTGAATACGCATTTCAGTGCCTCATTAGTAATCTTTGAAATGGCCATTTGCATGGCTATTTCGAAGATTTGTCTAGTGTAGACGTAGCCATAGTGTAGATTCAACCCTTGATTCAGTCTCTTTCAACATTTGCTGTGGTACGTTAGTTTTGAGGACTGTACTTGATTTGGTGATTAGATCTCTTCTGTATTTGGTTTTATGTGAAGCAACCCCATTCCAGGTGCATCCCATTTTCTTAACAGTACCGTAACCTTACATTTCTTTAATGTAAGATAGGAGGAATTTATATACTGATTTTAGCTTTTACTGTTTAGGTGGAGTTCTTACTCAAATGGATAACTTCTCTAAAATATATAATAAGCTCTTTATTCTTTACAGAAAAGCTTTTATTCACTTTCTTTAAGTAGAAGCAAATTCATAGAATGTTAACTCAACCTTTACACTAAAAGAGACCTGATTCTAAGCTTACTGAAATTAATAGCAAAGGTTTCATTGGCTTGAATAGCACAGGATCATGGTTATGACCAAAGTGGAGAATTTCTCCAAAATTATTTGGATATATAGTTCATTGTCTAGTTATTCACCTAAATGTGCATTTTTAGAACTACAAAAAAACTATTCCCAAACTTGTACTGAGTTTTTCAAATAGTTTTAATGGAGCTGAAAAAAACCTGAATCATTTAAGAAATATCAAAAGGAAATGTTTCCTTTTGCCCCAAAACATAATGAAAAAGTATTAAAGAACATCAGAGGGCAAGTAATCATCACTGTCTTGAGCAGGTTCCTGTGAATTTGAAGATTTGTGTTCAAATCTCCTTTCTAGGGAGAAAGGATTTAACATTGTTCTCCTACACTGCACAAGAGTACCTAAATCTGTAAGCAATGGGACATGATAGTATTGAACATCTTCAAATTCTCTTCTTGAAACTGTTTCACATTTTATTATTATTATTCAATAATCATTACAGCAAAGATTTAAACTCATGTTTCTGACATTCTAGCTGAGACTCATACATTTCAGTACATAAGACATTCTTATTATTTCACTTGACCCAATGCCTGTTCATTGTCGTTCATGTGGCAATTCCCAGTCATTCATAAAAGTCTGAGTCACTGGGCTTGCACTTGTAAACCACTGGCCATTATACACCACCAACTACCAACCACACAACAGACATTTTAATTTTGCTCCTCCCCCGCCCCGAGTTTTGTAGAAATGTCTGGAAAAACAAATGAACTTTTATGTCACATTACTGAAATATTTGACTGGTTTTGATTTGACTCTTTATTTTAAAAAGAAAAATAAAGTTTTGGAAATGGTTAAAAAAATCAAAAAGTGTTTGTTTTGGATTGACTCAACATGATTGTTCTTTAATTTTTTTGGACTTGACAATGAACAGAAAAGTGTTATTTGTCCAGCTCTGGTTGTGATTTTATATAAAAACAACAGCAGCAACAAAGAAATTGAAGCCTGCTTAATGAGATTCTTTCCCAGCATCTTGCTGAAAACAGGAAAAAAATTAGAAACAAGTTTACCCTAACCATGAAATCTTTAACATGATATTTCAGTATAGAAACATAAAGCATTTAGTGGAGGAGAGGGATAGCTCAGTGGTTTGAGCATTTACCCCCTGCCCCCAAGCCCAACATTGTAAGCTCAATCCTTGAGAAGACCACTTAGGAGTTGGGACAAATGGGTGCTAGGTCCTTTCCAGTTTTAGGAGAAGCATATCTCCAATTACTTTCTTCTCATCAGATTTTTTAAACTTCAAGGTGGTACACAATTTTATAAAAATTTAACATTATCAGCATCTCCCAAGACATCATCCCAAGCTAATAGGGAAAAACATTTTTAACATGCATATTTACAGTTGCAAATGCAGTTCTTTTAAACAGGTGCCTAATCTCCTATTGATGCAAAAAGGAATTTGCATAATAGTTGCTACTATCTGTGTGAAAGTCCCTGCTATTCAATTAGGTACTTGGAAGAAGTTAGGAGATTTTAAGTCTGGGGTGAGGAAAGTCCACCCAACAGGCCACACATAATTCATCAGGGTTAGCCATTGGTGGGCTGCCAACTAGTTTTTTACCTGAACATCTGAAGGCACAGAGCCCACAGCTCCTAGTAGCCATGGTTTGCCAATGCTGGACTGGGGCTGCAGGTGGCTGTGGCCCAGTCCACACTCCTTCACCTAGTTCCCATTGGCTGGAAGTCACAAGCCATGGACACCGGGAGCTATGAAGTTCTGTGCCTGGGATGCTCGGGTAAACAAAGTATTTCATGGCCTACCAGCAACCAGTCTTGGCAAACCACATGCAGCCAGTGTTGTGGAGGTTCCCTACGCCATTTTAAGGCACATTCTGGTTACTCTATGATATCTGTAACACATACCTGAATGTCCTGTAGCAGCAGATTCAGTTATAAATGTAATAGTGCTAGTGGAAGTCTGATCTGCAGACAAAGTACTCCAATCCCTTTGAGGTAACAAATATGACAGGAAAAAGATCTATATCATGAGGGGCAACGTTCTGCGTGATAAAATATTATTTCAGATCTGGGTGTTTAGAATTATAAACAAGTGTTTTCTAGGCTACTGAAAAGGTCAAATGAAAACAAAAGTTACTATGATGGTACAGAAGACTATATATCAAGAATATAAAACAGGTAAGTTTACATTGTCTTATATTTATACTTATATAAGTAATATATATAAGTAATTTGTTGGCATAAATATGATGGAAAACTTTGTGATGGAATATTTCCCTCAGAAAGTGTCGATTCCTTGAAATCAAAATGTTCCAAAAGAAAGTGTCAATTTTGTAAAACATTCCATTCAAAAATAAATAAATAAAATAAAATAAAGTCATTTTAATAGTAAACAATTTGAAGTGACTTTTCATTTTGAATTTTATTTTAGTAATACTTTATGTTTTAGTTTAGTTTAGAGAATATAAAATAATGTTTATAATTTTCATCTATAAAATAAAAGGTTCCAGTTTATCAGAAAGAATTCTTAAAAATTCATTTTATGGAAAATTTCAAAAAAAGTCAAGCTCTTGCAATTGGAATGAAAAGAAATCAAAAGTGCCAAAATTTCTGTGAATTAGATATTTCAGTGTATGATTAGGTCCACCCTAGAGCAAATTAGAGAAGGAGGATTTTTCACTACCACAAAATACATTTTTTTGGGAAAAAAGAATGAAGAAAAATGTAGCATGGTATAGTTTATACCACTCTGAATCTGAATCCTTCCCAAACTGTCAAATGTTGCACAGGTCACAAACAAGGGTTCCCATCCACCTCTCTTATTGGGTACTCTAGTATTAAGTAATATAGGTTTTTCCTCTTGATAGTATTTGATAGAGGAATTATTTTGGTTGGCCCATTTCAGGGTTTCCTCCAGATGCCTTCAAAGCACACATGCCACAGCAGATGTTCTGACTTCATTTTTTAACACAACTCAGATATTTCCATATTCTTTTATGGATAACTTCAGAGATGAAAAGATTAAACTATGACAAATCTCTGCTTTTGTTCAAAATTAATTCAATGTAATGCTCAGTATTTTCTAGGGTATTTCCTTTGAAATGCACTTAAGCTTCTGTCTTTGCTTTTGGTAGATATAAAACTTTCACAACCGTATATTAAGATGGATGTTATCCTCAAAATGGAGGAGGATGGGAGGGCGGCACTCAGGGAGCTGGGGGACAAGGGAGGGAAAATGAAGGAATTCAAGGACTCCCTGAAGTGTGCAATGAGCTCAGCCTTCAAAAATTAAATGGTGGAGGAAGAAGAAGAATTAGAAGAAGAAGCCTAGTTCTCCATTGCCTTGCTCATTAAACACTTTCATATTCAGCAGCCCCAGGACGAGTAATTTCTCAGATATTCAGATATTCCGGATAATAGAGAGGTATATATAGTCATGCACAACACTGAAGTAAAACAAGAGTGGATAGTAAGAAGCAAACAAAAATGTATGCAGTTAACTTTATTTACCAACAACAGTAATATTGTACACTGTAAACTTACACTGCATTTGCTGTATTTATTGGTATTTACTCTCATGATACTTTAATTATGGAAAACATAACTAAAATTTACTTATGGTTAAAATGCCAGTTACATGAGAGGTCTGGATGTTAGAATGCCAGTTTAGATAGAGTTTACTGAATTTATTTTATGAAAATCAAAGTGAAGAAAAACAATACCATTTTAATCTGGTAGCACTGTGCCACTTTGCACGACTATAAAAGATAATACAAGATGCAAGGCCCTGGAGAACAAGTCTTTTTTTTTTCCTTATAAAGTATGTGAGATTTCATTTTATTAAGAAAAATCAATGTTACTTATTTGGATTATTTGGATCTTTCTCCAATGAACATATACAAAACATTTTTGGAAGAGATCTTGGATATACTTTCAACACACACACATTTAGAGCTGCTTTGCTGCACTTCCCCTGCTGGTGAGTGTGGCAGGCCAGACCCCTCCTCTGGATGCTAGGCTCCCCCATAGTTCCCTGGGCTGCCCTGAGGCTCTTGTCCTACTAGGTGATGGCTAGACTCTTGCCCCTATTGTGCAGGGCATTTCAGGGTACATATTGCCCCTCATTCCTCCCATTCATTGCCCCTGGGGCAGTTGGAGAAGGTGCTGCCTCTGGGTTTAACCTGCTCTTCACTCCCCTGTCAGGCTCACTCTTCAGGCTGGCTTCTTGTTCCTGCAGCCTATCCAACAGCTGCACATGGACTTCAGAGCTCCCTTTTAACTTGCTTCTCCAGTCAGAGCATGCTTTGCAGGGCCCAAGGGGCTGGCTTACATGGGTCAAGTGTTGTCTTTGGACTCCTTCAAGCCCAATGTGGTACCCCATGGTTGTGTCAACACTACAAAATAACTTTGAAGCTGTTTACAGTAAGAAACTTTGAAGTAGAGCATCTACACACAAAAAAACCCACCCTCCCTTACTTTGAAATCGGCTTCCCCATACTTTAAAGTTAAATGTCTACACACAATTAGCCCCTAATTCAAAGTAAGGTGCAAGAAAATGGTGCAGCCTGGGGTCACATGGCTGACAAGCCTTCCTTGCTGGCAGCCAGCAAACCCCTTAAAGGGTCCCTCCCAACAGCCGCACCCTGCACATGCGTAGGACTGCCAGGCTGCAGACAGAAGCGGAGCGTGTGCTTGCGTGAAGAGCTGAGCAACATGTCCGCTCCCACCCTCTCTGAACACGAGGTCCTCTCCACCCTGGCCAGTCTGCTGGCTATGCTGGTCACCGCCTTTTTGGTCTCCCTGGTGATTGCACTGCTGCTATTCCCCCGGTATTCCCCCGATCCCATGCTGGTGGGTCTTCACCACTACCAGCAAGTGGTGGGACCATCTGGTGCTGGAGGACTGGGATGATGAGCGGTGGCTGAGGAACTTTTGCATTGTGTGGCAGAAATTCAAGGACCTCTGCCATTGGCTTGCCCCAGTCCTCCAGCAGTGGGACACACAGATGCAGCCAGCACTCCTGGTGCAGAAGAAGGTTGCCATCGCCCTGTGGAAGCTAGCCATACCCGCCTGTGTCCAGTCCATAGGCCACCAATTTAGTGTTGGCAAGGCCACTGTTGGAGTGGTGAAGATTGAAGAAAGTCCGGACCCCACCACAGACCCCTCCCGAGGGAGAAGGCTACAGGGCAGGCGGCCCCTGGTGGGGAGGGGGCAGGGAAGCCTACTGGTCTGTCATTCATGGATGACAGGAATGGAGTAGTGACAGTTAGCCTCCCCTACTTTGAAGTATGGGAAAGTGTGTGTAGATGCTCTGCAGGCTACTTCGAAGTAGCAGTTTACTTCAAAGTTAACTTCAAAATAAGTTTGTAGACACAACCAATATGTAATACACAATGGTTTCTTCTATGTAAGTGTTGAAACTATAGTTCTGTAAAGGTTTACATACTTTTAGTTATACATTGAAAATAAAGTATTAATATTTTTTTCCAGAGGCAAGCATTATTTCTGAGATAAGATTATTAAAGAAAGAACAACTGGAGATAACAGTCAACCTACCTAAATGTGCCTTTAAAACATGGTGATTTAAAACTGCAATTCTCTAATTTGTTATTTAGAAGTAATGTTTGTTATGGAAACAAAATGCAGGCATGCAGTTAGTGCTATTTCATCTAGATTTGTATATATTGATTTTCCATTACCTACCTCTGTTCTTTTTCATTGCTCAGCTTTTACTACTTATCATGAATACCAAAGTGTGTTCTGGGAAGAAACAGAACCCTGCAAATTCATTTTATCCTGCCAAACAAGTATTTATATTGCAGAAAGTTAGATACATATGTTGAAGTTTTCAGGATCAGAGCTGTACAATTTAACAATAGTACAGCAAACTTTTGAGAACTTTAATAAATAAGGTACTTCATATTATTCCTGAGAAATATTTAAAGACCAAATATCATATTGGATGGTATGTTAATTATCTTAACAGCCCAATGCAAGAAAAAAATGACCAGTTCAATAAACTGATATATTTAGAGGTTGCCTACTACTGTCAGTGAAGAGTTAGGTAAAATTAATAGAACACAATCTCTCACCATCTTCAGACTGAGCTAAGCTGAAAATTAACTCGCTCATGGTTCTCATTATTTTAAAAGCATTTTCATCCTCAATATCATTTGCAGGCCGCTGATTCTCCTGTTAATTTTAATTATGTAAATCTAGAGTAATAATGCTGATATCAATCCATTTAATTCAGATGTCTTCTGGTGTATGTCTTATGTCTTCCCAGTCAAATACATCTCTAGGACTATTTGTTTTTATTATCCTTTTGATTTTTTAAAAATTGTGCTGAGAATCAAATTGATGTTCATTGCAAACATGTACAACTCTAGAGAACCCAGCATAGGAAACCAGTTTGCCCTGATATAATCCCTTTAGCTAATTCAATGTAGTTCTGTAAAGGATAAATTTAGGTTCAGGACTTCAGCATGTAAACATAAATATTCAGAAAACTTTTCTCCCTAAAAGGAGAAACAAGAAACATTGGTGAAACAAGACAAGTCCAGGTGTGTTAGCTCACCTGCATCATTTAACACCATCAACTTTTCCTTCTATCATACAAAACATCCATCAACATCATTTGGAAGAGAATAACAGAAGTGGACCTGGCAAACCAAAGCCATCCCTGATGCCTTTGAGACTAGCATAACCAATTCTCTTCCCTTTCACAGCTCCTCCCCATAGACAGATTTTTTCCAGCTTGTTCTTTTTACATATACCACACTACAATTAACTTAACTTCTCTTCCATGAGGGGTATATAGTTGTTATAGACAGTGAAGCTGTGTCTACATGACAGGTGCTATTTTGCGATACAGCAGCATCCCAAAATATCTGCCTATGTCTAAGAAAAGCCCCCATTGTCCTGAAAGAGTTTTTGAGATAACAGGTGTCCTATTCTGACATTCCTGTACACCTCATCACAGGAGGAACACAGGGATGCCTCGAAATAGCACTTTATTTTGGCATGTGGCACCATTTACACAGTGCCACATGCTGAAATAGTTCATTTTGAAATTGCCTCAAAATAAGCTCGTAATTTGCACAGAAGAAATTGTGTAGCTTACTTCGAGTTTTAGGCTGTTGTGTAGACATAGCCTAAGTTCCTTATGTGAACTGATACTGACTTTCAGAAGCTGTGACACCATGCCCAACACAGACAGACTGGCAGTATAATTGATACAAGTTGAATCTCTCTCATCCTGCACCCTTGGGACCTGACCGGTACCCGATGAGAGAATTTTTCAGATAATGGGAGGTCAATATTTTCTAGCATCTTACCAACACTTCGACTGCTTACTGGGTTCTCAGAAGACTTCTAGGGGTAAATAACAGCTAAATAACAGAACAGAACACTGACAGCCAGGACTGACAGCTGTAAACAAACTTCACAGGACAGGGGAAAACTTGGTCTCACCCATGATAAGTGGTCTTCTGGCTAACTCCTGCAACAACTGTATGCTGATGTCAGTTAGGATAATTTAGTTTTCTAGGATAAATATGCCTTCAGAATGCTTTGTCCTGCCATAAGTACAGGGTTTGGGAAATGATGACCTCTCAACGTCCCTTCTTGTTCTAGTCTTCTATGAGTTGTTAGGTCTACAAAATTTGGCCTAGATAAAGTTTGGTAACCCATAAGCAAAGTGTGTGTGTGTGTGTGTGTGTGCGCGCACACATACATGCATGCACGCTTGCACAAATGTGTTGGTTGGGGATTTTGTCTCTAGTAGCAGCCAATATCCACAGGAAATTAAATAACACCAGCTTCTGGAAGGGTTTGGATGGAGCACCCAACTGCAAGATGACCATGGCAATAAATAGACATATAGGGTAAAATCTTAAATATACTAACCTATTGAAAGAGAACACTTTAACATTGATAACAGGAAGAAGTACACATAAAGAAGAGCACAGAAACTGCTTGTGAAGGGGAGGACTACTCCAAAAGACCCTCTGCTGGCATTCTCAGGGTTCTTATCCCACATCCTAGGAAAGGGGCAGTGGAGTGGAAATATCCAATCAGGCCCAGGAGCTGGAGAAGGAAGGACTGTGTGCGTGACTGGAAAAGTGAGAACTGGGACCGGGGAGTGAGAAACTTCTGGATGGCTATAAGGATTCAATCAGGGACCAGATGAATGCTGAGGTAGCTCCTAGCTGGGTGCAGACACTGTATAGGGGCTGAGACTGGAAAGAGCCACAAAAATAGCATCTCCAGGAAGGAAGCCCTGGGGATACAATGCCATACCAAGGTTGGACTGGGTTAAAGACCAGAGACACAATCCAGCAAAAGTGAACATTCACAAGAAAAGGGTGCCTACCCCATTACACCACTAATGAATATACATTTGTCTTGGTAACATCAGTGTAATATGTATAAGGGGCATTCCAAGGCAGTAGGAGAGAGATGCTCTTGAGAGATGCCAGAATGATAACCCCGGTGACTAGGTTTCAAAGCCTTATTAAGAAGATCTCAGCTTTGCCTGACAGGCTGCTTACCTCACCATATGGTCCTTCAAACAAACAGCTCAGCACATGGATCTCCAAACAAACAGACAAATGCATGCTCAGCACACAGAATCTTTCTGGCAACCAGCAAGTACACCCCTACCTCCCAAATACAAACACACTCAATCATTTATTCCAAGGGTCCTGTAATTGCTCCTCCTTCACCTGGAGAAATCCCTCATGAAATTCCCGTGTTAGCTGTTCCAAGTTGGTGAGCTCCATGGTCACTTAGGAGCAAGAATCATATAGTCGTGGCCTTTCCTGATAGTCCTGCCCCATGAGTGAGGCTTGATGAGTGATCAAAAGGAGTAGGTTGCAGAGTCTTGTTAAAAATCTCTCAGCCTGCCTAGAAGGCTGCTAACCTCACCAAATAGTCCTTTAGAAAAACAGCTCAGCCTGTGGACCTTCATACATACAGACAAACACATGCTCAGCACACAGTATCTTTCTGACAACCAGTAAGTACCACCCACCAAAAACCCTAAACTTGTGCAACCCAAGTCCCATAATCACTCCTCCTTCACCTGGAGAAATCCCTCACAAAACTCCCTTGTTAGCTGCTCCTGTTCTCTAAGCTAAGAACTAGATAAATTCATGGAGGTTAGGTACATCAATATTTTATAGCCAAGATAGATCGGAATGGTGACAGGAGAAGGGTCACTTGATGATTACCTGATCTGTTCACTCCTTCTGGGGCATCTGGCATTGGTCACTGTTGGAGGACAGGTTACTGAATTAGATGGACCGTTAGCCTGAAACTGTATGTTCTTATGTTCTTAAGATAGATGTTGAGTTTCTACTAAACCTTTTGGTGAGTCTGAAAGGGTTCTAGTGGTGTTTGGTTCACCCTTTGTTGCTGAGTGAAATATGGTTTATGGAACAGAATGTCTTCACTAGGGAATTCAAGAATAAAAGTAAAATGAGACATGTTTTGCAAAAGCTCTGCATATACTGGCTGAAAACTGATTTCTTTGGAACAGCAAACTATTAAAACAGGGACAGGTTGATTATTGTATTAACAGTTAAAAACTTAATCACAGCAGCTACAACTGAATAGAGATTTAACCCAAGCCACAGCTAGAAAGATAGCAAAGCAGACAGAATTAGTGAAACAACAGAAAAAAAGGTTGGATCAACTTGAAAAACCTGAAACAAGCTGAGAAGTTGTGAACAGACACCTGACTCTTAAAAGAAAAAAACACAAAAAACACACATCTGTTCTGAGGATACCATCACTGGACCTAACCAGGTTAGTCACAGAATCACGGGCACATTCTCATGTTCCTCAATTGACTTCATGTAAGCCATCATGTGCCAACAATGCCCAGATGCATTGTATATTGAACAGCCTTCAAACTCTCTTACACAAAGAGTTAATGGGCACAAAACAGATATAAAAACACTCCTGATCCACAAACTGGTCAGCCAACATTTTAATGGAGTGGGCCGTTCTGTTAATGACTGAAGAGTTTGTGTCTTACTGAAGAGGAATTTTCACACTACTTTGGAAAGAGACACTGCTGAACTCTCTTTTATATTCAAAGTCAACACACTAACACGTGGTTTGAACCGGGATGTGAATTTTCTGGGTCATTATAGGGGCTCTTTTGCATACTTGGCTTAATCTAGTTCTTGACCTCTCCCCCCCATCCCTTCTGCCCCTCTACTCTCTGATTTGCTTACCTTGATTTTTTTTTTCTGATTTGTCAACCTTGATTACTATTTTTGGTTCTCTTTCCTTAAATATTGAGTCTGTTCTGGTATGGCTATGGTCTGAAGAAGTGGGTCTGTCCCATGAAAGCTCACCTAATAAATTATTTTGTTAGTCTTTAAAGTGCTACTTTACTGTTTTTTTGTTTTGATAGCCTATAGACTAGCATGGGTTTTTCTCTGTTACTGACTCTTAAAGATCATTATCATAAATCCCCTGAGGCAAGAAGAGAAAATGCTAATGCTAGGAGGGACAAATTCCAGCCTATATACACAAACTGTAGATAAAGTCATATCCCAAGAGTTGATGTAAGCCTAATGTAATACAGTCGGGCCAGATACCAGCAAGAGAATACTGGAAGGATGATATATTAGACCTAGAATGTTAAAGGCCCTTTTTCCTTTCTAAGGTTATGTCTACACTACTCCAGAGGATTGATTTGCTCAGGATCCATCTTCTGGCATTTGATTTCATGTGTCTGGTAGGGAGGCATGAAATTGACCTATCAGGGGTTGGCAATTGATCCTTGTACTCCTCGCACCTCCTGACGAGTAAGGAAGGTCAACAAGAGACGCTCTCCTGTCAACCATCTTCAGTGAGGACAGCCAGGCAAGTCAATTTCAGATACTTCAATTCTAGCTATGTAATTGCCATAGCTAGAACTGCGTATCTGCAAGCCACTTATTTTCCCTAGTGTAGACATTGCCTAAACTCAGAAGGGGTTAGCTCAAGTCAGTTAAGGATACCTGAATTCAATTAAAGACTGCCTGAAACGTTTAAAAGCCCTTCATCTGGGAACAGTGAGGAAAACTGAGACAAAGGCAAGCTGTTGCCAGGTGAGTAGCAACAGCTGAATAAACTGCTTCAGAGTGAGAGATTGTGCTCTTTCCCATAGGGGCAATCATCAAACCTGAGTGCCTAGTAGGGGAATGACTGACATTGCAGGGAAGCCAATAGGATAGCACCTTGCTCCAGGAAGGGGGATACAGAAAGGTACTCACTGAGATTTTTGTTTATGAGATAATTTCCTTTTTTGGTTAGTAGAGTATTACCCCTTAGGCTGACCTTTGGGTCTGCCCTATAACTACATCCCAACAGAACAGAAACAGGGAGGCAAATTATGCTTGACAGGAGCTGATTACCCCAAACACACCGTGACTGGAGGGTGAAGTGCTAAGGCAGATGAGAGAAAAGATGTGGCCTGCCACATTACATAGAAGCACAAAAATGTGGACATTTTGCAGCTGCTTGCCACAGCAAAGCAGGCAGTGCACTGATACTTATTACAAACAATCTTGTGATGTCTGGAGAGTGAAACTGATATTCATGGCAAGACTATTGACTTTAAAACTGATGCCAGAGCTCATGTCAGAAGCATCTCAGAATGCACTTTGTATCAACACCAACCTCCACGATGTTGCCTGACACAGCACTGAGTAACCCTGTTAGTATTCTCAGTCCCATAAGCCAGGTCATAACAGGAAAAAAAAAACCCTTACAGAGACAAAAGCTATGAATTCAGAATCCATCTGACTTTAAAGACAAGGACCAACAGTTTCAGCTGCATCGCAAGCATGGGCCAAGTGAAAAGGTAAAAGAATGTTTAGTAGGCTTTATGAATTGGATTTTGAAAAGTGATTGACTAATTTGACTTAGGAGAGAATGCTGAACCATACAGGAATAAATATCTGCACCATAAAGACTTTGGAAGATTTATCTGAATTCAGAGGTTATAATTTCATGCTCAGATTGGACTATTTTTCCAGGTAATTTTTCTAGCCAAACAAATTTTTCCATCATGTAATTTAAATATATATACATATATATTG
This sequence comes from Carettochelys insculpta, assembly GCF_033958435.1. NCBI lineage: Eukaryota > Metazoa > Chordata > Testudines > Carettochelyidae > Carettochelys > Carettochelys insculpta. The sequence continues at coordinate 93,375,668 of NC_134137.1, read as the reverse complement.
GAATAATCTTAAGAAACTACATTTTTGCTCACTTTGATATTCCTGAGAAACTAAAGCTGGATAATGGACCATGACTGAATGTAGTAGGATTTAAGACATTCCAAACAGAATATGGTTTTGATCACATTATTAGTAAGCCACAATATCCAGAAGTGAATGGGGAGGCTGAGAGCACTACAGATTGCCGAGAATATCACTGCCTCTTCTGAGTTATAGACACTCTGACAGGGGCCCCAGGCCAGCCACTTTAGCTACGTCTGCACTTAGAGACATTTTTGAAATAGCCATGTTAATGGCCATTTTGAAGAATACTAACGAAGCACTGAAATGCATACTCAGCACCTCATTACCATGCTGCAGCACTTTGAAATTGCTGCTTTTTGCTCCCACTTGGCTCGTCCAGATGGGGGGTCCTTTTTGAAAGGACCCCACCAACTTCGAAATCTCCTTATTCCTATCTGATGAAAAGGACCCCCGTTTGGACAAGCTGTATGGGAGTGAAAAGTGGCAATTTCAAAGTGATGCAGAGTGCTAAATGTGTGCTGAATATGCATTTCAGAGCCTCATTAGTATTCTTCGAAATGGCCATTAGCATGTCTATTTCAAAGATTTCTCTAAGTGTAGACGTAGCCAAAGTGGCTGGCTTGGGGCCCCTGTCAGAGTAGTCTACAACTCAGAAAAGGCAGCAATATTCTTGGTAATCTGTAGTTCTCTCAGCCTCCCCATTCGCTCAGATTTCTCTAAGTGTAGACATTACCTTTGAGACTGCTTCATTATGGCAAATGGCAAAGAATGAGGCAGATAATGCCCCGAGACTGGAGATGATTCCAGTATGTAGATTCACCAAGCCAGCAGCAAAACTGTTTCTACAGTACGTTACCGGCTTCCCAGAAATGAAAAGCACAACTTTCCTATAGCCTTTGCTTTCCCACACAGACAGATAAATTAAACATGATATTGGAAATCTTGTTAATGTTATAAAAACATCAACCAATCCCAATGGACTGGACATATTGTCTTACAGACCTATGAATATTTCAGTACTTACCAATACTTACATAGGTACTTACCCATACTTAAGCACAGTTATAGTTAATTCCATTTAACTAAATTAAAATTTATTTTTAAAAAAGATAGAATATTAGTTAAAAGACTATTATACATGTAGACATGAGAAGAATTCTAAGGTCAATTTCACAGTTGATATGGTGAGTTATAGATTTGCAAAGAGTTCTTTCAGGACTACTCGTAGGTTCAGATCACAATATTCAGTGTCATGATGATCCAGAATGGAGCTGGAGACCTCAATCTTATCTCTCAAGCATCCCATGATAAAACATAAGCAGATTTGAAATGAAAAGATCTACTTTCAAAAACCTTTTATGAATGTTCCAGGCAGCAATTTGACACCAATCAGTCCTTAGGTGATCATTAATATCTTTAAAGAATCCACCTATTTCCTAACAATCACTGGTAATTAGTTACATGAATTAACATAAGGCAATTGCAGATCTCCAGTCATTTACGCGTGATTTGCTACATACTTCAAAGAAAAAAATTGAGAGAGTAATATAACTGGATTCACAGTTCATTTAAATGTTAACATATTCTTTTGATCTCTCAGTTAACTAAACACAGTGATAGACCAGAGCTGTTTGGTTACATTGTCAACTTCTAACAGTCTATATGTAAACAAACAAAAATTCAAATGTCTACTAATATATCTCTAAAGGCTGAATCTGAGCCAATTAACCTGATACTTGTGTAATCATTTCTGGCCTTCTATCAAAGATAGACACCATGAACAAATGCTGGATATAGTTAGCACAGCACCTGCCAAGTGGAAGACAACTAAGAACTGCTGCTCCAACACTGAACAAAAATTAGCCTCAAAGTGGACACACTACATTTTTTTTCAGAAAAAAAGGCAATACAGTACCTTTATTGAGACTACAACATGAAAGTAGAATATGCCTTTATGCACATGCATGTACATATGCAGACACACAAGCACATGCACAGATATCATAGTTACCAGTCCAATAGAATGGCCAATGAGGCTGAGACTGAGGCTATGTCTAGATCACAGCAATTTGTTGACAGAAGCTTTTGTCAGAAGATCTCTTCCAATAAGCTTCTGTCATTAGCATAAGGTCACATGATTTGGAGTCCAGAAAATGCTCTTCCAGACTCCAAAACAAAGTGTAGATGTGTGCCTCCGGGGGGGGGTCTTCTGGAGACCCCTTCTTCCCAAAAAGACCGCCCCCAGAGCTGTGCTTCTACACATTGTTTTGGAGTCCAGAAAAATGTCTTCTGGACTCCAAATCATGTGATCTTCTGCTAATGAGGCACAGGGAATTTGCATCCATGCCTCATTAGCATATTTCAGGCCATTTATTAGCATGCCACTTTCGGAGAATGTGGCATGTGTAGAAACAGCCTTAGAGAATAGCCTGTGCGAGTTCTTGCTGGTCAGTATGGAAACAGAAGTACTCTGTGTGACAGGTTTGTTGTGCCATATAGTGGAGGACCCCTCCATTTTGGGTTGCAGATAGCCCTGTTTTAAGCAATTCACCCTGATTTGGCTTACTCAGCTTACTCAGAGAACCATCCAGTATTACAGTGACCAATGTCTTAAAGAACATAAATTCACCATTTTGCTAGACATTAAAAGATTTTAAATACAGTGAATTTAAGGTACAATGCAGTGATCTTTACTCCACTGTATCGCCTTTTTGTCTTATGACTGCAATGGTGTTAATTGTTCATTTCACCTTGAAAGGTCCCCTCTAGTATATGCTATTTACTTATGCTAAACTATCTGTTTGACCATGTATTAGCTGTTACACTCTTGGTAAGTGTACAGTGTAATTAAAAACTGATTGCTGCCCTGTGCTTACTGACTCAGAATCTTGGGACTCCGGCTATAAGGCTATTTTAATTGCAGTGTAGGTAAAGGGTTCCCACACTATTCCTTTCTCAGCTCCCCAATAGTCTATAAACACTCCATGGCTCTCTTGTGCCACAACACTTCTTTTTCTGTGTATAAAACCCAGAAGCAGGATTAGGAAATAGCAAGCAGAGCAACTACCTGAGGCCTCACACCACAGAGAAACCCATGAAGCTAAGTTGTTCAGGTTTCAGCTTCAGTTCTGGTTGCAGAGCTCAGAGATCTAGGTTTCAGATCCATGTGGGTGAGTTTCAGCTTTCTGCTCTTTTCCCCAGCAAATCTAATGTTACATTTGCTTGGAAGACCCCAGAAACATGCTTGCTGCATTCCCAGGGAGCACCAGAATCCTAGCTGAAAAATAATGGTGCAAATATATGGGCTTGAGCCAAAACTTCAGGCCCAGAACTCAAGCTGCTGCTCAAGTTGAAATGTTTACTCCACAATTAATACCTTGCCCAGACCTGAGAAAGAGCTCTGTGGCTAGAAAACTTGTTTTACGAAGAAAAGTTAGTTCAGTAAAAGCTATAACCTCACTCTTGTCTATCACATAACCTGGGAAAAACATGGCTACACCAACACTCCATAGAAAAAGAAGAGAGCAAAAATGAGAAAAACTGAAACCTAGCTGAGAAGGAAAACATAATAATTCCATAAAAATTAAAAAAGGTAATGGCATATTATTCTCTGCATACACCATTGCCATGCAGAGCCGACAAAGAACTCCACAAGCTTCCTCTTGGAGACTGTGATGGGGTGTACTCACCCTGCACTGACATGGGGTCTGGGGTCCAGTCTTATTGGGTGGAGAAGATCCTGCCCCCAAGGCTCTGCTATGCATGATCCAGCTGCAACCTCAGTATAAAGGTCAGAGAAGCTGGTCACTTGGGGCTGGCCACCAGGGGAGAAGGAGGTCCTGTTATATGTGGGGAGCAGCAGCCACTGGAGGCAGAGAAGCAGCAGCAGCAGCAGCAGCCAGAGGAGGAGCAACCAGAGCCTGAGCAGCAAGTCACACCTAGAAGGGTAGCAAGTAGCTCAGAACAAGGAGCTGGGAGACTGCCCTGAGCTTGGTTTGTTGCAGAGGTCCCCCACTGAGGTGTTAGGTGGGGCACACCCAACACTGACAGGACCTTGAGATGGAAAGGGAGGGCCTGGACTCCCCTACCCCCAACCCCATGACTCCAAAGAGGCAGGGCACTATCCTGCTGAGACTGGTTAGGCCACTGAGGCCCAGCTAGGGAAATATTGACTAGGACACTGAGGCCTGACTGCGGAAATATTGACCTGACTGTGCTATTGATCAGGCCACAGAGGCAGGAGATTGTTAACACTGACCAGGCCACTGGGCCTGATTACAGAGAAGAAGCCCTCAGGAAAGGTGCAGGGCTGGAGGCCCCACCATACAGACCTTCGTATCCAGTATTCCGCCAGAAAGTCTTCAACCACTGACTCTTCCAAGAGCTGCAGAGACACAGTATACTGTGGCAATAGGCATCAAACCTCTACAGTGCAAAATAAATGAATTGGGAGCCAAATCTTGGACAGTAGGCTCCTGCAAAAATTGTAACTACACAGCCCAAATTTGCTTGAATGATACAGAAATTTATATAAATGTAAATAAATACCAAAATCAACTTCCTAAAAGTAGATTTGACACTAGCCAAACAAACCCTGGTAAAACATGAATAACTGTAAGTGAGACAATTCAGAAACAAGTTACGGAAAAAGTGCAAGCATAACCCCAGGCCATTTTATCAATGTGCACTGATTATAATGCTCTTTTATCACTGTTTCACATCAAATTTTAATGTTCTGGAAATATTGATAGTTATTAGTATGGTATAAACACAGATGTTAATTAAAATTGTGCTTAATGTTAAACAGTCATTGAGAAAGTAAGCAATATTTAATTATGATTGCAGAAATATAGATATAGCAAAAGATGAATTTAGTGCTAGTTAAGTAAGGGATATTATTACAACTGGTCATAACAGAGTAGCATGCTAATTTTATATGAGGCATATCCATCCACCATGAATGTACCATTAGATTACTTGTATCCATTCTTTTCTACCTAGGGACTGAGTGCCCTTGGACATCCCTCTTTCATTTTAGAATATTAGTTAAAATTAAATAATCAGTGTTTAATTTTATAGTTGTGACTGTTAGCTTTAACAAATTTTTATTCTAAGTAAAATATTTCATTTTGTCACGTCATTCATAATCTTTGGCTAAGGCCCTGTCTACACAATGCAGTACAGTCAATTTCATAGTTTCAGCAATTGTGTAGCTAGACTTAACATATCTGAAACTGACTTATCTGTCTTTGCTGAAGGAGGTTGACAGAACAGACTGATTTCATGCATTTCTGCCACATATCCAAAATCACACTCCAAAAGATCGACCCTGACTGCGATGATCTTCCCAAAATTGCAGACCTGCACTAAGGGTATTTCTACACTACAGATCCCTGTCACTAAAATTGACACGTGAATGCTTTTGTTGGCTCTTTTTATGACAAAATACTTTCACCCTCAATAAGTGGGTTTCGGTTTGCTGGTAGCAGAGTGCTCCTACTGACAAAGTCACACTGACACATTCAATTGCCATGGAAAACCTTGTTATTCAGAGAGAGGAGGGTGCTTTAAGCACCCATGAATGACAAAAGCTTTATCATCCAAGTGAAAGTGTAGACACAGGTTTAGTTAAATCATTTGTGATTGCCTTGGAGGCTTGAATCTTAAAGAGCTAACTTAGCTTTTACACCATACTCTTGAACTAATAATTAGGAATATATAAATCAAAGGTGAGAGCAAAGGCATGTAACTTCCTTTAAACCACATGCTCTAGAATGCACAGTAAACAGAATTAGTTGATACCTGAACAATCACAATATAGGGGCAGAAGATGGATATGTTAATGCTGACAAGTTCCCATATGCATCCTAAATCTTGCAGAAACTCAACATTGGGGTCTCCTGAATTAAGTAAGCATATAAATTTATAGCATTACTGATGCAATGGTGGTAACATTTCCTCATCTTCATTGCTGAGACATGGACCCACTACATCTTGATACTTTCTACTCAGAGAAGCGGAGAGCATGAAAAAGCCTTTTTGTGGTTAGGGTGTTTCATTATCATAATCATATTTTTACAGAACATTTTTCCCGACTGAACCAACCTGAGTGTCACAAAAAACAAGCAGACATGTAACAACTTAAAGACTAACACATTTATTTGTTAAGTAATGAGTTTTCTTAGGTAAGACCTACTTCTTCAGATTTGAGCAGAAAATAAGAATCCAGAGTTTATACAGCATGGAGACAGGAAGAAGGAGGAGGAGAGGAAAAAAGGTGTTGGAGGGAGTCACTTGTCATTAACGGCACTAGTGGAAGTAGTAAATTAAGTTAAGTGGGTGGGTGCCATTCCTACGAATATGAAAGGTAGGGAAATTGCCCTTGTAATGCTTGAAATAATTAAGATCTCTTTTAAGTTAAATGTGTCAAACTTGCAAATTAATTCCAATTGAGATGTCTCCCTCTGTAATCTTGTGGTAGAATCTTGGATATATTATCCATGAACTGAAACCTCATGATCTGTACATGAGAAAGTTGTCTTTATGGCCCTACCAAATTCGCAGTCCATTTGAATTAATGTAATGGTAATAGGATTTTTTTTAAAATGTAAACTTTATAATTTCACCTACTTAAATCAGAAATTTCACAGAGTGGTAATTTTATAGATTCTGGTCCAAAAAGGAGTTGTAAGGATTGCAATTTTATAGTAGGAGATCTTTAGAGCTTGTGTAGCCAGACAAAGTCTCCCCCTTACAAGCCAGCTTGCTTGCTGCCCCCTGCCCCCCCACTGAGAAGCACACAGGGCACAGAAACAGCTGCTGACAGCACAGTCTTTGATGCCCCTCATTGAGGCCCAGATGTGCTAGCTCATCGTGACCCTGAGAAACAGAAAGTACAGATAGAAGGTTAACAGGCCAAACTGTCAACAAGAGAGTAGGGGGAAACCTCAGGAAATCACCCCAGCTGGCATTGATGAATTTGATGCACACACACATACCATCCCCGAAGAGGAAATCTCCACCCCCACAAAAAGAATGTCCTGTACTCCTAAATTGTTTATCTCCTGTCTTACAAGTGCAAATTAAGTAAGAATTGCCCTTGTAACAAACTGGCATCACAAAAGACAGACCAGTATGATCTGGCACCTTAGATAAGAAAGAGAATACGTAACCTAAAAAGGGGTATAAAAGGTGGGCCCAGCAGAACTCTAACTCTGAGTGCATTCCACCAACTACCTGCTGGTCGGGTCAGGTGATTGCCTCCAGAGGTCCGCAACTGGGGACGCCCAACCTCGTTTTCGTCTTTCCGCGGAATTGAGTGACTGATCCGGCTTGGCTACGCTGGTATTGAGAGATGCAGAGAGGGTAAGATATACCCATGCAAGGTCTCCTTTCCTTTTGTGCACAGCTAAAGAACTAGAGCTCTGTAACTAGATGTCGTTGTATCAAGATATCATTGTGTTAGATGGTAACAGATATATTTGTTTTGGATTGTAACGTAACTTGTTAACACCTGCACTTTGCTAGCATATAAGAAGTAGACAATAGCCTTTTGTAACCACACGCTTATAACTGTAGCTTAATAAACTTGTAACCAGTTAAGATCTAAGCCTGACTGCTGTTACCCTTTTGTCACTACATCACAGCCAGCACAACAAAAAGAACTTTAACCATTTGGTTAACACAGCCTGGCCGTAGGTGAGAGTGTTAGGAGCTCCCTGCTGTAACAGTAAAAAACTGGGTTGTTTAGGACCCAGGGGAATCCATCAGCCTGTCTTGGCTGCTTGCAGTGACGAGCTCCCTGCTCTCGCAGTTTTAAACTCGGATGGTAACAAGGACATAGCTGGTACCTCACCGTATATTACCCGGCCACCGGCTAACAGCTTGGCAGCTGAAGTGAAGAGTCTTCTAGACAGAAGCCCACCTCTGAAGGTTCTGCCATCAGCAGCACAGAACTGAGCATAGCATGATCATCCAGCTCTGAAGACAGTGCTAAAGTATAGGTGCAGTCCAGTACTGCACTGAAGGCCTGCCACTGAACAGTTAGTCTTAAAAACACATCTTAAAGAAAACCTTGTGAACCCTTGCAAGTCCTTTTAGGTCAGGATCCCTAATTTCAGAAATGTTGGTCTCACCGACAAAGTGTGTATATTATACAATAGAAGAACACAAAAGACCAGACTTCATGGTAATGTGTTTTTCAAGGCCATGCGTTCGGTAAAGCCCTAGTTATCTTAAGCATATGAATAGAATCTAGATGAGGAATCTAGAAATATGTATTCTATTCCCAATGCTTCCATTGATCTGCTGTGTGACCCTGTGAAAGTTCCCAGGCAGGCATGGGGAAACATTCAGGGCGTGTATATGATGGGGCAGGGAGGAAATGCCATCCAGTCACAGTTCTGCTCTGTTCCCTGCTCCACTCCCACCCAATTTTGCCTTCAGCCCCAGTTCTTCTGCTTAGTCACCTGTGCAACAATTGAAAGGAGGCATGGATGCATTCCATTAACGGAGGAGTGCAGCTGGAAAAGCATGGCCTCACTGAGGTACTGAATTGGACACTGTGACTGTGTCTACACTAGCAAGTTCTTTTGAAATTATGGTTCAAAAGAAGGGGCTCTTTTGAAATATCCAGCAGAGCGTCTACACACTAAGTGCACTCTTTCAAAAGTAAATAGAAAGCATGTGGTGCTCCTTTTGAAAGTGCTCTTCCATTCCCATTTAGGGAAAAGTGCCTTCTTTTGAAAGCTTCTTTCAATATAAAACGTGTGGATGCTTGGTGGGCCCTCTTTTGGAAAAGAGTAGTCCTCATGGCACTTGTTTTTTTGATACCTGGCCTGTTCTTTGGAAAGAGCAGGGACTGTATGCACACTGACTGTTGAAAGAGCAGATCACTCTTTTGATCCACTTTTTTTGTGTGTGGATGCTCTCTTTGGAAAGAAGTTCTTTTGGAAGAGATCTCCTGGAAGGACTTCTTTAAAAAGATTGCTGTAGTGTAGACATGGCTTGGATGTAAACTTTATCCTACTATGTTACTTCCACTGAATTTGGAAGTGATTCTCCATCTATAATGAACATTTCATATTCCCCAAGCAAATAGATTAAGTTCTTTGCAGCCCTTCCAGATTTCTATTAACACTTTCCTTAGGTATATTTCACATGTACTTCTTATGTCTGAGTATGTTAGCTTTGAGTCTCACTTATTATATGGCTTTATTATTGTTGGTTGTTTGTATATGCAACATTTTGAACTCCAGCTATTTTATCTTTCTGTTGAATAGTGCTCATCATTGTTTTAAGCTCCTTTGAATAAAATCATGTTGTTCTAGAGCATAATGATATTTCCCCAGATGGTTACATATGTTCATTGGTCTAGAGGCTATCTTATGTACACTTCCCTTTTCTGAGAATTAAAATATTAATAGGCATCAAACTCAAGTAGGACATATTTGACTGCTGAAATTAGGTGGCTTTATGTAGAAATGATAATCCCTTTGAAAGCTTCAGTCAAAACTATTTACTTCAGAGGCTTGATGCTGCTGCCCCTGTTTATGTCAAGAGCAAGAAATTTATCTGATGGCCATGTTGTAATATCAGGCCTGAGGACAAGTAGTATTTATATATATATATATAAGCATCATAAACCACTCAAACATTCATCAGCAAACTAAGCATAAGTACAACTAAGGACAGACGTTCATATTTGTGCCACCACTATGAAATGTGCTCAGTCAACACTACACACATGAGCGTATCGGGGACTGATATTCATTTCTCAGCTATCTTTCATTCTACAATGTATATTTTATAGATCCTGATATGAACATTGTTTTGAGTGGTGCTAGGTTTATTTGCCCTGATGACTTATCCCTTAAAGTTAAATTATTTCAGACACAAGACATCCTCACACACAAATAACAATATCATAAGGCTGAAGTCATACATCATATAATGTTTCATTTTTATTACAGAAAAAGTGCAGAAATATTTTAGTCTGTGGATTCAAATCTCCTCAGAATCTGACTCTTTCAAAGACACCTAGCAAGTAAAAATGTCAGGTTAAAATAACATGAATTAGTCTCAATGTATACCCAGGTTACGTCTACACTAAAGCACTACTTTGGAGTAGCATATTTCAAAGTAGCGACATCAAAATGTGCTACTTCGATGTGTAGTGTCTACGCACCTGCCGGGCCCAGTGCTGTTGATGGTCAACGTTTCAGTAGCGATGTGCTGCATCGAAAGAGGCTGCCCTGGACATGGAAAGGAAGCATCTATACATGCAAGTGGCCCCTTTCTAAAAAAGGGGCCAGGAAAGTCCATGGAGAGGGTCACAGGGCAGACTAGCCCTTCCGGTGCAACAGTAAGCTGCTCCCTTAAAGTGCCCCTCCCAAATGCACTTGGCCTGCACAGCATGAGTCCTCTATTGGTGCCACTAGCCTCGCAGACCCAGTGCCCACAGACATGGACATCCAGCAGCTGGAATCCTTGCAAGCCATCTCCAGTGGGGCAGGCACCTTGCTAGATGCTGCATGGGCAGCCACCCAGCAGCTCCTGGCTGGGAAGCTCTCCCCAGGGGCAGAAGGGGACTTCCCAGACTATGAGGCCCTCATGATACCCCCCACCACCCACCAGGTGCTCTGTCAGCTCTGGAGCCACCACTCCAGCTCTGAGTAGCGGGAGAACCTGGACATGGGGGAGTGGGACAATGACTGGTGGCTGCAAAACTTCTGCATGCAGCGGCAGACCTTCATGGAGCTCTGCCAGTGGCTGACTCCTGTCCTGTGGCACCAGGACACAGTAGAGAAGAGGGATGCGATTGCTGTCTGAAAGCTGGCCACTCCAGACAGCTACTGCTCCATGGGCCACTAATTGGGTGTAGGCAAGGCCACAGCTGGATCCGTCCTGATGAAGGTAAGGAGGCCTAGGCACACACCCACTGGGGGAGGTGGAGGGGGGCCTTGTGAGAGAGGCTGGGGGGGCAGGTAAGGAGGGCTGGGGGGCCTGGGTGACAGGGCTGGGGAAGGGGGCCCAGGTGTGGGGGGTCAAGGACACCTTGCACACCCTCACAGGTGCCCATATCCCCAACCCACCCACAGATGGTCCATGTGCACAATGCCCTGCTGCTTCAGAGGGTTGTCCGAGTCTTGAATCTGGACACGACCGTTGAGGTCTTCGCCACCTTGGGGTTCCTGAATTGCTTGAGGGTTCTTGATGGGACTCACACCCCTATCTGCGCCACGGACCATAGTGGTTTATGTTTTATGAACAGGAAGGGCTACCACTTGGTGGTCTTGCAGGCCAGGGTGGACAGATGGTGCCAGTTCCAGGATGTGTATGTGGGTTAGCCCAGCTGCACCCATGAGGCCCACGTGTTCTGCAACTCGGGCCTGTGCCACCATCTAGAGATGGGGACCTAGATCCCTCAGAGGGAGATCCCACTGGGGAACGCCTTCATGCCCCTGTGCCTACCTGCTCCAGCCCTGTCTTATGCACTCCTACATGGCCACCTCAACGCCAGCCTGGAGCACTACAAAACCTGGCTGAACCACAGCTGGCAGCTGGTTGAGTGGTCCTTCGGGAGCCTGAAGGGCCAGTGGCGCTGCCTCCTGGCACGCCTGGATGTTGGCCTCCCAAACATCCCCCAGGTTGTGGGGATCTGCTGCATGCTCCACAACCAATTGAAAAACAAGGGGGAGGCCTTCATGAAGGGGTGGGTGATTGATGCTGGAATGGGTTATCCCCAGTTGGCTTCTGCCCCTAGCTGCCAGGATCACCATGAGGGGGTCCAGGTCCGGGCCACCCTGCAGGAGTATTTTGATCAGGGAGCCCAGTGAGCACTGCCCTGGCCATCCCTGCCAGGCCTCCTGCACACTGCCTCCACCATCTGCACTCTACTCCTACTACCCACACACTACCCCCACCAGAAGCAAACATCACACAGGACTTTGGAACAAAGAAAATGGTGAATCATTCTTAACTATTCAAACTGATTGACTATGATTTTGGAACAACAATTAGCATAACTGTATACATGGGGGGGATAATTATATACATGGTGGGGGGTGCATGGACAGGCTAGCCATCAAGACATCACTCCAGGGTGGGGGTGGATGGGTGTGACCCCTGCTGTGTCTGGGTCACTGGCCCCTCCTTGTCCGGGGTCCCCGGAGAGGTCGGCTGCTAGCTGGGAGGATGGGGAGGTAAGGCCAGGGCGGGTCCTCGGTCTAGTCCTCAGCCCAAAAGCTCCTGCCCTGGGGGGCTGGCAAGTGGGGAAGCACGTGGGTCACCAGCTCCTCAAAGGAGGTGTCCACCCTATTTAAGGTGGCCATAAAGTCCTGCCAGGTCTCTCGGGGCCAGGCAGCCTCATGGTCCTTGAAGCAGAGCCGTCACTCTATGATTTCCACCTGGTGCCGGAGGGCGGCGGCCACTTTGGAGTCCATGGGGGCACAGCCCTGGCCCCAATGGGGGCAGATCCATCTCAACACCGTCAGTGCCCCTGGGCTATTGCATTTCAGGGATCCAGGCGGTCTGTCCGGGACAACAGACAGAACCATGATGTCCTGGCCCTTGGATGGAGTGGCTGTGGAAATGGGGGAAAGAGAGAAGGAGGCTGTGAGTACCAAGCCCTGCCCTGTGAATGATGTCCCCCATTCTCCCATGGGCATCTGGTCTCCCTCCCCTCCTGCGGGCAATGCAGGGTGCCTTGTGTCACGGCTGGTGCCTGCACAGTCTTTGCTTCCTGCTACAGGGTTTCCGGGTCTGTGTGGCTTTAAGAGCCACTGTGTGCAGAGATCATAGAGTTCCACAGGGGCTGGGAAGCATGTCTCTGCATCCCAGATGATTGCCACCACGGAAGACCCCACTATTTTGAAGTAGAGGGGCACAGATTGTCTACACATGTCCTGCTTCGAGGTTAGATGTTGAAGTAGGGCACCAGTCCCATTTTCTCATAGGAATAGTGGTTTCAATGGGTCCATGCCTAACATTGATTTCAACTTTGAAGTAGTGCACGGTGTGTGTAGACATGGTGTGTGCTATTTCCAAGTTGTGCCTGCTACTTTGACATTGTGCTGTAGTGTGGATGTACCCCCAGTGTCATAAGATGCAGACCCGACATTTGGCAGTGTAGATTAATACTGTTAATTTTAGTGGATAAGCTAACTAGCCCCTTTAATGATGCCCAAGGGCTGAAGGAGCATAGATATCAAACAAAACCTCGATGTCCCATGAAATGTTTTCCATACTGTAAGACAAAAAAAATATTTCAAAATCATGACATTTTTCAGGAAACCTAGTATTTCATGATCATGCCACTGATGATTAATTGCTCTCATAGCAGAAATTTGACTCCTTTGAAGTCAATTCCCATTGACTTTAGCAGAGCCTGGATTTCCCTGTCAAGGCCAGATCCTGATCCTTTGGTAATCAATGGACCAAATTCATACATGGCATTAGCAGAAACAAAGCAACTGATTTCACAAAATAATCCCATTGATGAACATAACTTCATTCTGCTTTTAGGCATTTTGCAACGAAATTGTGGGAAATAGACTTGGTCCTTATACTTCTTTGGAGAATTAGGGAGCTATATGTCTTATTTTATAAATAATAGGTTATCTCAGTTTACCAGCTCCATATTATTGTGGCTGTCTGCATGGTGTTAAATCAGGAGCTGCCGTTAGAAGGAGAAGGTAGGAAATTACGGGATAGCCAGAGATGCAACATATCCGGGTAAATAACTTCAAGTGAGTTAAGAGAACAGTGGCTCAGTCATTAAATGGGAAGTGGATATTGCTAAGTATCTGCCAGACGTTGTATAGTTTGTTTACCCAACTGAAGGCCTGTAGCTAAAGATTTACAATTCACTCTCTTGAGTCCTTGAGGGGGTTCAGTCATAGAAAGCTGTTTGTGGAGAAAAAAACAGACTGGCTCACAGGGTTTGTGGATAGAGTCTGGAGTATTTATTCTTACCGAAGCTTTGAGAGAAATGATAACTTTTATATAAGACCTTGCACTGGGACTTTTTGTTTTAATTATTTTTAAGTGCTGTTTACATTTGGGTGAATATAGTTGTTTTGAAGAAATTGTTTTGAATAATGTTAGTCATATTCTGGTCCAGAGGGCCCCAGAACAAAATTTTTTGTGGATTGCAAATATAGCTTGGCCTGTTGACTTATCACAGTTGACTCATCACAGTTGACTCATCAAGTGTCTCTTGCCTAAAGACCAGTTTCAGAGTGGGTGGGACCACATAGTCTGATCCAGAAAAGGGTGATGATAGTGAAACCTGGAACTCTGGAACCAGAGTGCAGTTAAAAAGAGCTGTAGCGGTCTAAGGCATAGCTCACTGTTTAACCAGGACATTCAAATTGAAAACTTGGAGACTTAATGTCCCAAGTGTGTTTCTTCAGAGTTTAGCTATTTTCCCAAAAGGTTATTGCATTTCTTTACTGAATATCTCCACGTTTATGGAACCCCAAATATTAAAATGTCTGTAAGTGGATAGTTAAAGGTTGGTGCAAGCAACATGCTAAAGGATTATAGAATTATTGAAAAGTAGAACTTGAAGAAAATTCAAGAGGACATGTATTCTATTTCCATGGATTAAGGATTAGGATACGGGTTAGGTGTGTATAATCTTATTAGGATGCAATTAAGGCACAAACAGCATTCATACTTGTAAAAAATTGTCATGGGATTTTTAAGACCAACTAGAGAGTGGGCATTCAGTTTTGTCATTTAACACAGTGCATGTATCATATATCTTGATTTTAAATTCAAGACATGAGAGATTACATGGGCATTTTATTTATTAACAAAGCCTAGTGTTTTTCCTTCCATTTAAACAGCCTTCTGAATGATACTAGCAACTATATATAGGATTTTTAAATGTATAACAAATATAAAGAACATCAGAGTTAAGCATGTTATGTAGTCTCAGAGAGATTACAGTGAAACGTGTTAAAAAAACCCACAAAATATAAAAGATGCAGTCCTCATAGGAAGTACATTCCCCCATGCCCCGACCAACCCATGACACATACTAAAAAATATACTTGGGAACCTTCTTGACCTGCTCAGGTCCCTTAGTAATTGCTTAAGCTGTGGCTATACTACAGAGTTCTGTTGACAGAAGTCACTGTCGACAGAAATTTCCCACCAGAACCTCTGTCTAAAGAACACATCTATACCTAACACAGTTTCTCCCTGTCAATGCCCCCTGTCAACAGAGAGCAGCCAGACTGCCCAGCCCTCTGTTGACAGAACAGACAACCGGACGCTCTATAAACATGGCTTCCTGGTGAACCAGAAGACCTTTCTGTCGAGCAAGGGTCCCACCGAGAGTCTACACTGTTTTGTTGTTGACAGAATTTGTCGTCAGAGGTGCTATGCCCCGTAAGGTCAGGACAGAACTTTGCCAGGAAAACTGCTGCATTCTGTCCACAGATTTTATGAAGTTCTTTTAAAAGCAAGTGGTACAGTGTTCAAAAATAAAATGGATTAAAAAGGGATGGGATCTGACTGGCAAGCAAGGTTTAAATGAATTGAAAACTCTCAAAAAGTGCCTTCCAAAATAGTATTTCCTTGGCCCTGTCACACATTCATATACAAATATAAATTGGGGTCAGTACAACTGAAACTCATTATTTGATTCTCAAGAACCCCTGACCTTCTGGCATTGGCATGACCATAGAGTTAAAGTGAAATTTTTAAAATAAGGATTTACCTGGATTTTTTACATTTTTTTCTTCAGTCTTTTTCTGGTTCTTATTTCAAAAGAATCTGAAACCATACTTATTTTAGAGGGATTAGTTTATTGCCTAAAATACGTTGATATTTGTGACATATTAGAGTGCCTTCCAGTCCATTGATAGTCCTTTGAAGCTTTTACAGCTCAGGAATAGCGCAGCCATTTCAAATATAAATGTATGTTTGTATTTTTTGCAGCTGGAGTGGAGTTCTAAAATATTCATCTACTCTGATCTGAAAGAAACTAGAAAGTTTGATTGAAGAACATCTTTGGAATAAAACTTGGCTTTTCTTGAGTGAGACAGCAGCAAAAGGGAAGAGTGATGATATCTTAAGTTGAAGGCAAAATGAAATATGTGAAGTAAAAGAATTGGAAAGTTCTAGTGTGATTAAGTTTCAATAAAAAGTGTTACTGTAACAGATACACTACTCCAAGATTCCTACAGGCTTTGGTTGTCAGCTATAACAGCTACATATTGTTGTTTGTGGCCCATATGTGACAGGTCAAAATACAAAATTAATTTAACCCATTTATAGACATGCATCTGATGAAGCTACGAGACAAAGGGAACCTGTATCACCAAGTATCTTCATCACACATCTGGAGAGAGCTATGGACGAGATCAAGGAAGAGGTAGAAGGGATATCTGTGCACAGGAAAAGAATTAACAACTTGAGGTTCTCAGATGATATAGTTATCATTGAGGAAGATGAGGAGAAGCTAGCGAAAATAGTGCAGGTGTTAAACAAAGAAGGGAAGTGGTATGGACTGATTATGAACATTGATAAAACAAAAACAGTGGTCTTTGGAGATGAGGAAATTGGAAGGAAGATCAGTGTGGATGGTATTGAATTAGAAAATGTAGAGAAGTTCTGGGGAGCAACATAACATATGATATAGACTGTAAGAAGGCAGTAGTGATGAGAATAGTGAAAGCAAGAGCGAGTTTGAAGGTGATGGATAAGATCTGGAAAAGCAAAGCAATTAGCTTAAGAGCAAAGCTGGGCGTCTTGAAAATGTGTGTATTAAGCAGAACGTTGTACAGATTTGAGACATGGGTGATAACAAAAGATTCGAAAAGAAGAATATTGGCATTCAAAAGGAGCTGTTATAGAAATATTCTGAGAATAGGATGGATGCAGAAGGTCACCAATGAGGAATTATATATGAAGATACAGCTGAAAGAAGGTTGTAAAACAGAAACTACAACTATTTCGACATATTTGCAGAATGAATGATGAACGAAAAATCAAGACCTTAGTATTCAGCATAATGGATGCTTTGAATAGGAGAGGCAGACCCCACAGAGAATGTATAGATGATGTAGTAGATTGGTGTGGAGCTAGTCTACAGAAACTAAACCACTCTGCACTGGATAGGGAAAGATGGAAGGAAATGGTGAGAGAGACAGACACCAACGGGCGCTGAGCCCACTGTTATTGATGATGATGATGATGATGATCTGATGAGGTGGGTCTTTTCCCCATGGAAATGTATGCTCCAAAAATGTGTTAGTCTATGAGGTGCCATGGGTCTTCTCATGGTTTTTGCGGATGGAGACTACCCCTCTGATATTTATAGTTTGATTCAAGACTCCTGGATCTAAAAACCACTGTCCATTAAATGAAAGAAAACAATTTTAAAGAAAGGCATAGGACAGGATTAGTAAAGGCATTATCCAGATATTTACCTTTAGCAAGAGTGTTCTTGTTCCTACTCAGCCAAACTCTTACATATGTTCTTGATTGCCACTGAAGACAATGTGACTAAAGTGGCTGCTTAAAATTAAGCATCTGCTTAAGTGACTTGCTGAATTGATAGTGCTGCTAAAGTAGGCAACTGGACAAAATTATAGCAAATTTCATTCAATGTTGGCAAGTGCAAATAGAGGCACTTTGGAAGAAGCAATTTGAATAGTCATTGATGGATTCTAAATTAACTGCAGATATTCAGAAAGAGTTATTGGCAATACTTCAACAACTTAGACAATGACATGACTTTGAAACCATCTACCCTAAGGACACAGCTGATAAGATGTTAGGTTGAATTAAGAAAGGGATAGATGATAATACTGCAGGTATTACAATGTCATTATTTACTTTGATAGTACATCCTCAATTTGAATGTTGTATTCAGTTCTCATCTCAGAAAGGATACAGCAGAAACAGCATACTATCAGAGAAGACTAACATAACTATTAGAGTCATGGAAAGTCTTTCATAAAAGGATAAACTATAAAAAGAATACACATAAAGTTGACAGAGGATCATTGTAAAAAGTTATCTTTCAGTTTCTGTTTACTAATATTTATGTAATTACCATAATACTATAAAATATATATCAAAGGATATAAGAAGGCAGCATATTTACAATTGAAAGAAGAGAAATTAAAAAGCTGTGTAAGGGATTGCTTGCACCATAAGCACTGAGATTTGCTGTTCCAAACTGTTATTTATATCAATAGCTTATCAGGATTAAAAAAAAGTAGTAGATATTGGTATGAATAATCAATATTCACAAATTTATTATATGAGACAAGGAACAATATAAAGGAGATAAAACCCTGACTTTGAGGCATATGTCCATAACTTATTGCTGGAGATTCAGGAGAGACTCTTCTTATGCACATGCTTGTCCTTAATAGCATGAGAAATCCCACTGAAAATCGGTCAGATGAATCTTGCTCTATTACGTAAATGAAAGTGTTGCTATTGATTTGAATGGGACCATCATTAAATGCTCAGTGTCTAGGTATATGATGATAATTTATACGAGTACGTTTGTTGCACCTTCCCTTGAAGCAACATCTGGTAGTAATTATTGTGAAAGCCAAGATTTAGTGAACTCTTTCATTTACGGCAGTCACGGGACTGTGAGGCTGTTGGATATACAAATATTCTGGATAATAGAGAGGTAAACTTAGCAATGTGTAACACTAAAGAAAAACAAAATTAGATATTAAGAAACAAACAAAAATGTATGCAGAGTACTTTATTTACCAATAACGGTGGTAGTGTACACTGGAAAAGTATACTATAGTTGCTTTATTTATTTTAACAATACTATACTTATGGTAAACATAACTCAAATTTACTTATGGTTAAAATGCCAGTTTTCTGAGAGTTCTGGATAATAGAATGCTGGATATGAAATAGTTTACTGTACAAGGATACATGAAAAGATTTAGGAAGGTGTTGCTTGAAGCTGACAGTTATTTATAGGAATATTACAGAAATGAAAGTAAATGTGTATTAGAAAATATATATTCAAACACATTTTTGTAAGCTGGTAGTGAATTCGGATTTTCAAAAAGCAAATATTAAAATCCCATGTAACTAGCAATTTAGAAACCTAGGAAGTCATAGGCTGACAGGAAAGGTACTTTGATGGATTAGACTATAATTAAGTGAGAGGAGAAATAAGTTTTCAAAAATGTCTAAAGGTTTGCATTTGGGACTGATGCTTTATATATATATATCTATATATATATCAGTAATCTGGAAAAAAAAAAGACCGAACAATTGCACCAAATTATTTAGTGGAGACAAGCCTTGAAAAGATTGTGAGGAACTTCAAAGGAAATTAATAAATCTAGAAGAATGAACAGTACATAGAAGATAAAATTCAGTTTTGACAAATTAATAGTAATGCACAAGAATATGGGGCTGATAAGGAGTTTTCTTGTGAAATTGTTGGTTCAACAAATATAAAATTTCTCATGAAAGCAAGCTGAGTTTGATTGCCTTTTTTTCCAAACCACTGGCATAGGTGGGGCAGAATCCTACTTTCCGGATATCTGACTGTACTCTAACAGTTGTTTTTTGTCCAAAACTTAACTTATTCTCTTCCAACTCACATGGCTGGCTGAAGTAGAGCTCAGGCTACAAGGGCATCCTTGCCATAGGGACTGCTCTGGCTTGAAAAATTGCAGATATCAAGTGCTCTTAAGTCTGCAGCAGGCTAACCATGTACACCAAATGGTTCTGATTCTCCAGGGAAGCCCTGCTGCATAGACTGACTAGATCTGGTGACCTGGATGTCTAATGTCCCTAGCTCCAGAGAAGTATTGCCATTCCAGGGCTTCTAGGCTATCTGCCACTGAATCTGAAAGTTCTGTTACTTTTGACAAGTGCTTTCAGGATACATGACCCACTGTGAGGACTGCCCCAAGCAAGGCTCCCCAGGGCTTCCTGATAGGAGGCAGGATCCTCAGGAGTCAGGCAGCTGAAATACCTAAGTAATTGCCCTTGGAATCCAGAAGGCCTTGGGTCCTGGCTTCAGGTAGATCACATGTCAGGGCTTCATGTTTGAGTTTCTTCTCCGTATTTCTTTAACTCTGAATTCCCCACTTTTACAAGGCTTACTCTGGGAATAGTCACTACTCTAGTAATGTTTTTACCTGATGCATGCTATCAGACCTACCCCCGGTTTAAATAATTTTTTCTTTAGCAACTAAGAGACCTTATGAAGCTACCTGCATTTGCAAATATTGGTGATCTTCATTGCCTTTTAGGAATGAGTTATGGAAGCTCAAGCAGAACTAATGGTGATATATGATACGATCAGTCAGGGGACTTTAAACTTTCATTTCCATTATAAATATCTGACAACACCTCTTAGCAAGGTCCTCTGAAAAAGCAATTCCTTCAGTCATGTTAAGTTCAATTACAGTAGATTCTGGCAAGAGTACATAGTATCATTGTTATATGACATTATATTTCATTCAGACCCTTTCCTTCAGCAATGGGTTCCTATTTTAAACTGTGCACTCACTTAAATGTCTGTTATGAACACATTGGGAGTAAACTAGGGACAACTGCTCATCATAAGCATTATTTCATCAAGGAAGGCAATGCCTAAAAGATACATTACCTCATAGAGGCATTGTGAATATTAAGTTAATGTAAAACATTTTGAAAACAAAGCAGGGTGTATCTGATAAACTTTATTATATTATGTAAATGTCAGTGGCTTAATTTTTCACAAGATGCAGATTCATACATTTCATGAATTTATCGCTTGGAAGTTTTAGTGAATATTTTATTTAGGGCAGATGTATGGGCACATGAGTCCACTTCATGAAGGCATGTATAATGGAAGAATAACCCAGTTTTGGTGAATATTATTGTCTTCTAATTCAAAGCAATGAAGTCTATACATATGATTATTATGCAATTCCAATTACCTTCAGAGTTGGAATTTAGCAATTTCTTGAAATACTTCTGTCTTTGAAAGATTTTTATGGGATATGAATAACAGTACATGAAGTTAATTAAGCTCTCTCCAAGGAAACACATTAATTTGGGCTTTGTTTTTATGTAAAACTTAGGTTAACCTAACACTCATACAATGAGGTCCTTTTTATTCTTTTTATTTTGCCATGACATCTCCTGTGTTTACAATACTGAACTACGCATCCTTAGTTTTCTCTTTGCACTTCTTTAGCCAATGTGCCCTTCACTACAAGTGCTTTGGAATATTAACTTTTAGGATGTGACCTTCATGCAGCCATGTACAATTTTATTGTTAAAACTCCATTATGACCCTTGACGTCAATTGTCACTTGATCATTTGTATTCCTAAGTGAATAGCAGTCCAGAAGTAAGGAGAGGAAAGAAGATAACATTTGCTCAGTAGCAGTTTTTTTTTTTTTCCCAAATGACTTTAAACAGAAGCACAGCCAGAAATAGACCCTAGGAGACCTAATTCAAAGTCCAACGTGCTATCCATTAGGCTTCAAAACACATGACTACAAATCCGTCTTGACAGTGTCTTTCTCACTGCAGCAAAATATTCTTCTATTTTAAATAACAATTAAAAACTTACCCTTCCAATCTGAGTTGCCTTATTATTTCACAAGTATATATTATTTTCTACACAGCGCTTTTACCTACAATATGGAATTACATCTTTGTTTGTGACTGGAGAGTGTTCAGTTGCACTTAGTGGGTTTTATTCACAGTCAGTTGGACTAGTTAGGAGTAACTTACAAGTTCCAAAGGAGAATATGACTCTCTGCCTGTTCTGTTGATAATGCTTATTTCCTATGACTCCTGCTTTTACTCTGTGAGATTTTAAAAGTGACATAAAAACATGGATTTTTTTCTATTATACAGTGAGCATCCTCTTTTTATGAGGCAGCAAGACTCACTGTAGTTAGTTTGTGTGAAATAAAGGTAAAAAAATCTTTGATTATTAAAATATAAAACTTAAAAATCATTAGAGAAAAGTGAACACCTCAGGAATACAAAGAGGATGGAGTTTATAAACCTGAGGCATTTCCAAGGTTATAGGCTGGGTTGCCAATCAGCAGCTGCACAGCATTTTTCAATCCCGTGTTTTTTACATGTGTAATGCATGCATCTGATACCACAGCAAATGAGGAAGGGCATATGTCTGCTTTGATATGTGAGAAAGGAGCTGTATGTGCCGTGACTGAATTTCAAAATCCCTTATTTACACTTTCTGTACTAGAGCCACCTCTCGTCTATTTTTCCCAAACAGCATGACAGAAATAAATAGCCATATGTGCCATTTTAATTTTTAAATCCTATTTTATATCCTTCCCATCATAAAATAGGCTGATTTTCAGAGCTGAGTCTTTGGATCGAAGTTGGGTTTGTGGATTTTCTCAGTCCCTCCACAAATCAGCTACAAGTGGAACCTCTCTTTTCCAGCACTCCCAGGACCTGACAGATACCAAACGATAGAATCTGACAGATTAAGGAAAGTGAATATTGTCTCGCAGCATTACCAACACTTCCACTGCTTACAGGGCTCTTAGAAGACATTTAGGGGTAAATCATAGACAAATAACAGCACAGAACTCTGAAAGCCAGGACTGGTGGTTGTAAACAAACTTTTTTGATCTGTTAGAAACTTGATCACATCCACCATAAATGATCATCTAGCTAACGAAAATCATGATGGATTACGGATGTTGCTGGACGAGAGAGTTCTGGATAAGAGAGGTTCAACCTATCGTAGCTTGAGAGATATGTTTTATGGTCTAAATGGGGAATATGGACAACAAAATTAATAATACCTAGCTCTTATATAGCTTTTTTCATGCATAAGTCTCAAAATGCTTTACAATACGTTACAAAGGAGGTTAGGATCATTATCCCCAGTTTATGGAGGAATAAGCAGAGATAGAACAAATAATTTTCCTCACAAGTATCAAAAGATTTCTAACTGTAATATTAATAAAGCTTTTTGCACTCCTGAATTAGATCCTAAAAATCAGGAGATTGTCTTAAAAATCATATTTAAAAAAAAATGTGGTTTAGTTTTTGATACCATAAGGTTCACATTTTCCAGCTTTCTCTGCAGTGATGAAGATTAAACTCTCCCATAGCCTCAGGAGACATACTCTATATTTACAATATGAGCTAATAGGCATGATTCCTGTTTGTCTACACAAACTTGCACTGACTGGACTGGGGGAGTGTAAGTAATAGCATAGTGGTGGTAGCACAGGTAGCAGCACAGAAACACCTGAGCTATGCTGAGAACATACCCTCTGGCTGGCCATTTCTACACATGCCACTTTCTCCAAAAATTTTGGGGAAGAAGGGGCCTCTGGAAGGAGGACTTCCTTCTGGAAGACACCCCCCACCCCCGGGGGCCACACTTCTACACTCTGTTTTGGAGTCCAGAAGAGCGTCTTCCAGACTCCAAATCATGCGACCTTATGCTAATGAGGCACAGGGAATTTACACCCACACCTCATTAGCATATTTTGGGCTATTTATTAGCGGCATGTGTAGAAATGGCCGCTGTGTCTGCACTGCAGCAATCTTTCGAAACACAATCTTCCAGAACATCGTCTGTTGAAAGATCGTGTCCACACACAAAAAAGCAGAGTGAAAAAGTTGATCCACTCTTTTGATAGAGAGCGTCCACACAGCCTCGGCTCTTTTGAAAGGCGGAGCCACAGACTGAAAAAATCCAGTACCATGAGGACTGCTGTTTCAAACAAGGGGCCTATGGAGCATCAGCACATACTTTTTTTTTCAAAACTAGCTTTTAGAAGAAGACACTGTTCCTGATCCAGGAGGAGGAGAGGGCTTCCGGTAGAAGAACTGCATTATTTCAATTTTGGATCGAAAAAGTTCATTTTGTGTTTGGACATTCTGTGTGTTCTTTCAAAAAAAGGGCCTGATTTTCTGAAAGAACTTGATAGTGTAGATGTTGCCACTGAGTTCAAACAAGTGTGTGCCTGGCATGCCTCAGCCACGTCGTCTCTTGCAGTACCCTTGCTACTGTGTCAATGAGAACTAATATGAGTATGTATACCAAAAAGAAAGAGAATCACACAGCTAGATCATAGTGTAGACATAAGCAAAGCAATAGACTTGCACTAAAAAGTGCAAGATGCACCACAATATGTTCAAATCAGCTCATGTAAAAAAGTTTTCAAGAATTTAGGTTACATAAGATAGCAACAGGTTGATTGTAAAGATTTGCTTTGGAAAAGAAGTGCTTAGTAATACAATCAGTATGACTATTTGTGGAATACTAAGACATTGTCCATACTCTTTTCCTCCAAGATTAATAGAAATGTATTGCTTGTTCCCCATTAAAAAAGTCATATTATCATAAAGTTTCCACTCCTTCATTCTTCATTAGTACCTATTTCCTGACCCTTATATCTTCCCATGCATAGGATCTAGGAGGTAGGTGGTCTGGACTAGTGGCAGAGAAGAAATCAGACTGAAGAACAGAATTAAGCTTCAGAGACAAATTCAACCATCCAGAACCAAGAATCAAAGTTGAGGATCAGATATAAAATGCCAGAGCTGAGGACTGAGAAGTGAGAGCTGTGGGTCAAAACTAGGATTTGGGATAAATGGCCAGTTGAAAGGGCAGGAACAAGAAACAGGCGAGAATCAGAAGCAGAGAAGAATCAAGTCAGGGAGAAAGAAGGATTCAGGAACAGGACTGAAACAAGACTGCTAGAGGCAAATAAGACTAGGATACAAAATGACGTCAACAGCTGGAAGTTTGACTGCCCACCCAGCTCTCTTCCTAGCTTAAGTACCAAGTGTCAGCCAATCAGACAGTACCAGGCCTTGGATTCTCTGATTGAATTTCTTGAGGGTCTTACCCCTCACATATTTTGTGTGATGGTGCTGTCAGTGATGGAATATCCAGGACACCCAGATTTTAGGCCTGCACCCTTTGTTCCTTACACACACTTGATAGCCACATGTCTTGGTTTGGTGTTGCCTCCACATATTCAGTATATGTAGACTGTTTAAATCTGTTCCAGGCAATGTCCAGACTGTTTGTGCTTCTAAATTGTGCAAACTGGACAGAATGAGGAAAGCAAAACAGAGAGACAAATCAAGAATAAAGAACAAAAGAGAACTTTTATTGTATAGCATTTCAAAAGTGAAAGTACACAGTTCGCAATCATAGCAAAGTAGCCTTTAGCTGAGATAATCTACTATGGGTGAGTATTTGAACGTGACAGTTTAATTATTCAATTTATTTTTCTGCTAAAATGAGAGCGGAGTAATTGATATTGGGACAAAAAGCTGTTAGAGACAAAGCTAGTTGGTTCAACAAACTGTGGATTTCTCTAGGCACAGTAGTATTCATACTACAGACAGAAAAAATCTCAAAAGTTTTATATCAATTCTTTGCGTTGGTCTTGTAATGAGTGAGGTAACTGATGTTTCTGTTTATACCATGCATTAATGTGTTGAATTTGAATATGAATTCCAACTCACTCACTCTGATCTGTTTTTTAAATTCTTTGTGCTCTAGGACACAAATTCTCAGGTCTTTAACAGAATGGCCCACTGCACTGAAGTGTTCACTGACCGGCCTATGTGTAAACCATGAAGTGGCGAAATCTGCCAGTAATACAAAACTGTTCAAGATGGTTAAGTCCCGGACAGAATGGGAAGAGCTACAAAAGGATTTCTTAAAACTGGATGACTGGGCAACAAAATGACAGATGAAATTTAATGCTGATAAATGCAAAGCAATGCATATTGGAAAACATAATCACAACTATATCTATAAAAAACAGGCATCTAAATTAGCTGTTTCTGCTCAGGAAACAGATCTTGTAGTCATTGTAGATAGCTCTCTGAAAACGTCCACTCAGTGTGCCATGGCAGTCAAAAGGGTGAAGCGAATGCATCATTCCTCAGCCCCTTACTTTGAAGTGGGGGCTATTATGTGTAGAAGTTTTACTTCGAAGTAGGGGGGAGCCTACTTTGACGTAAGACAGGGTACTTTTTATGCGTTCATGCTGTACTTCGAAGTTGCTTACTTCAAAGTTATACTTTGAAGTAAACAACTTCAAACTTATTTTGTAGTGTAGACATGGCAAAAATGAAATCATTAGGCAGAAAGTTTAAAGCAAACTAAAGGCAGTATTTCAGTCATCCTGTGGAACTCTGCCAGAGTATGTTGTGAATGTCAAGACTATAACAGGGCTCAAAAAAAGAACTATATAAACTTATAGCTATGTCCTTCAGTGGCTATTAACCAAGACAGGCAGGGATGGTGCCCCTCACCTTTGTTTGCCAGTATCTGAGAATGAATAACAAGGCATGGAACACTCCATTACCTTTTCTGTTTATTCCCTCTGAGGCACTCACCACAGGTCACTATCAGAAGACAGGATAGTGAGCTAGATGTACCTTACATCTCCCCCAGCATGGGCATTCTTAAATTCTTGTTTTCCCCTAAACTTCATAAAAGATTTTCAGTCCCTTTATTTCTGTAGTGATTTTAAGAACCAAATAAGATACAAGAACTTGTTTCTTAGAGTAACTACTCAGATGTAATCATACGTTCCTTCATTTTTTTAAATTAAACTCTACATAATTTGTCCCATTCCACACTGGAACTGCTACATCTGCATTTCTTTTCTTTCCCTTTATACATTAAAAATGTCCATCACCCAGTACTAGCATCTAAGCCATCTTTCTGTCTTTGTACATACCCCACAACTCAAAGGCCGTTTCTACACATGACATTTTTTCCAGAAGATGATCCTCCAGAAGATGTCTTCCAGAAGAGTGTATCTACACACAATACAGGTTCTCAAAAGAGCTTCCCATTCTCCTGGAAGACTACATCTACACATGCACTGGTGCTCTTTCGGAAGAACAGCAGGAAATGGCATGGACAGGGTTGCATGGCCAGGAGTCCTTCGAGGGATGCCAACCACATGGCCCTTTAAAGGGCCCCACCCAAGCAGCCCCTCCCTGCAAATGCTACCGAGGCCTGCCCATCTGTGCACAGCAAGCCAGACCCAGGTCCCTGTCCAGCGCCCACTGACCAGCAGGCATGGACCCCCAGCAGCCACAAGACAGCAGGCTTGCCTTCACCCACAGGCTAGCAATTCTCCTGACCACCCTCCTGAGCCTCCTGTGGAGAGAGAGGCCCAGGCCCATGAGTCCTGAACCCCCACCACCCCTGATGGACCCCCTCTGGAACCATCCAGAATGTCTGGGCTCATGCCACCAGCACGACAGTTGAGACTGTGTAGTCAGGAGGGAGTGGAACAATGACCACTGGTTGCAGAATCTGCGGATGAAAAAAGAGACCTTCCTCGAGATCTGCAGATGGCTTGCCCCCATGCTACGATGCCAGGATACATGGATGAGGCTGGCCCTCTCCCTGGAGAAGCTCATGGCCATCACCATATGGAAATTGGCCACTGCAGACAGCTACTGGTCCATTGGGCAGCAGTTTGGGCTGGGCACATCTACCATTGGGCCGTCATCCTCTAGGTAAGCTCTGCCCCAGACCCTGCCCCACAGGTGGGAGGGAGTGTACCAGTGGGTTCAGGGGACCCCGTGGACTCAGGGGACCACAGGTGCCAATTGGGTGGGGGCAGGGACAGAGGGTGGGCAGGCCTAGCCCAGAGGGGGTACCACATGGTCACTGTCAGAGGGGGTACCCCAGCAGGGGGACCCAGCAGGGAGGGAAGGAATGGGTGGAAGGGGAAGGGGGCAGGAACCCCTCTGCATATGCCCACAAGTGCATGCACTCCCATTCCCCTGAAGGTCATGAGGGCCATCAACCACATGCTTCTGCCACCACTGATGTGCATCAGGGACCTGCACTCAGTCTTTGAGGGCTTCAGCATGCTTGGGTTCCCCCAGTGCTTTAGGGTGATCGACAGGACACACATCCCATCAGGGTCTGGACCTCAGTGGCGGCTGATAAGTCTGCCGCAATGGGTGCCACTCCATTGTGCTCCAGGCGGTGGTGGATGCCCATGGGAAGTTCATGGACGTTTATGTTGGCTGGCTGGGCAGTGCACACAATGCATGGATCTTGTGGAATTCTGCCCTGTTCCGCAGGATGGAGGGAGCGTGCCACTGGGGACATCACAATGCTCTTCTCCCTCATGGGTGACCCGGCCTCCCCCACTCCAGCCCTGGTTGATGCGTCCATACCATATACCACCTCACATCCTCCCAGGAGCTGTGTAATGCATGGCTCACACAGACCCGGTATCCCGTCAAGTACGCTTTCAGCCATCTGAAGGCACAGTTCAGGTGTCTCCTCACGCTCCTCGATATGGGGGTGGAGAATGTTCCACAGGTCGTGGCTGCCTGCTGTGCACTTCATAACCTCATTGAGGCACATGAGGGGACACTGCCCCAGGGCTGGATGGCGGAGCCGGCCCCCCACTACCAGCAGCCCACTGCAGGTCCCAACAGGTGGCTCAACCGTGGCAGGCTCCAGATCCAGGAGGCGCTTCAGGAGGCATTCAGACGAGGGAACTACTAACCCCAAAACCCTTGCCCACAGGCTCCCCCTCCACACTCCCCCATGTGCACACCCCACACACCCCCAGCACCCCCCACTGTCCCCTACAACAATCAGGGACACAGGAGCTGCAATATGTAAGCATGTATTTAACCCTCAACTTTTAACAACAGCAACCAATGTAAATAATAAATAGGGAATAATAAAAACAACAACTAAAACCTCATACGGAGTGAACCATATACCTGGGGGTAAGGGGGGCGGGGCACTTAAGCTTGGATGGGAACTGGGTAAAGAATGGTGGGGGCCCTAATCAAGGGATGGGATGGAAGGCTGCGAGCCCCAGCACCCGCAAATGCCCCACCCCCCCTCAGTGTGAGGTCTCCTGTGGGGCACTGAAGGACCGGCAGGTAGGGCCAGTCAGTACCTGGCCCAGCCTCAGCAGAGGGGCCCTGGGGGCGGGTCATGGCTCAGGGGACTGTCCATGGGGCCCACTGTGACCACAAGCTATGCTGCGAGGTCCCTCAGTGCAGCATCAGGCAGGCCCGGGGGCAGTAGGGAAGCCAGGGCCTCAGGGTCATGGGCTGGGAGGATGAGAGCAGCCAAGGGGCCAGCAGGTGGGCATCAGGGGGGATAGCAGGGAGGGCCTTGGGGGGCAGCAGGGGGGACAGCAGGAGGGGCCTCAGTGCAGACAGCATGGGGGGCAGCAGGGGTGCTGGGTGCTGGCCCGCTAGGGCCTTGTGTGGAGCATCCCCACCACCTCCCTCCATGTGTCCAGCCTCAGAGAGGGTGTTCTGATGGTGCAAGTCCATGGTGTAGGCTGCAACCTCGTCCCCACATAGGCTGCGCCTGGTCTGGCGCACCCGTGGCCAACGTGCTTCTTGTTAAGGCAAATCCAGCCAGCAACAAAAGTACCTCTGCCAGCCCCACTGGCCAGCCAGTAGTCACACAAGCAAACCCACAGATTTCCCAGCCGCTATACCAGTCCAGACCAACAACCCCTACTCAGGTGAAAGGTTCTTGAAATGTATTTCACCAACACCACACAGATTCTTCCCAGCCCCAAAGTGTCCAGCCACAGTCCCAGGTCAATATATACTTGGATCTTACCCATATCACCACACATTTGCCAACCCTTCAGATCTAAAATCTAAAGGTTTATTAACAAGGAAAGAAAGGACCGGGCGAGAGAGCAAAATAGTTAAAGTGCTGCATTACATATATCGATACGGCTATTGATGCAGACCAGACATGTTACATGCTGATTATTGAAAGTCTTTGCAAGCATTTCTTCTGGGTCATGACAGTCCATACAGGCTTAAGTCATTAGGAGTGAAAGAACTAAGATGGACTGTGCCAAGGCCCCCTTATAGATTTCCAAGTGAAGATAAAAGTCCTTTCTCGTTCCCATCAGGCACTGGAGAATCAAGATTGCCTGACTCACGTAGGCTGCTGAAGCCCAATGCCATTGGATGCATTCCAGATGGCAGTTCCAAATTCCTGAGTTGTGCATTTGACATCTGGGAATCTGTTCCTTTGTCTTAGTCCATCATCCTGGCTTAGGAGAAGATTTCACCTTCTATTGTGTATTCTTGACTCTGAAGATTTCTAACACAGCTATAGAGCCAAAATCTATATCTTTACCTACAAACATGGTACAGATACGCAAGTATCATAGACAGACTTAGGGTATTACCAGCTTTCAGTAGCACCTCACTTGGGACACCTAGCACAAGATTTGGTGCCATTGTGTACAATGGTGATGGAAGTATCTTCCATATTCAGTTTAAAAATCCAATCACATGACAGCTGCATACATCTACTAGTATACGATAGGGTCAAGGTAGCTGGCTACAGGAAAGTAATAGAAGGCGAGAATATTATCGCCAGATTACATAGGTTTCCTTTCCTTGAGGAAAATATAAAGGTCTAATCCAGAACAATCCAGAGATTTTCATTTAAGACAGATAGGACAATTGAAATACCTGAAGTCAAAAAGGAACTTTCTAGATCCAATTAAAACAGGCTTATCTGGACAGATGGAAACAGCTGAGAAACACCTAGTACTCATTTAAAAGGCTCCTTTCCTGTTATGAAAGGAGCTGGCGGTGGAAGAGAGAAGTAAGAAAATGCTATGGAAGGTCCAGGAGGGGAAATAGTATCTGGTACCAGAAGAAAGAGCCTGTGATAAAAGAGGTGCTGAGGAGAGCCATGTGGTAGTAGCCAAGGGAACCATAGCTATCATGCAGCTGATATTTGGGACATTACAGGCAGCTGCTGTCACCGGGTCCTGAGCTGGAACCTAAAGTAGAAGGTGGGACCAGGTTCCTCCCATCCCCATCAGCCTATTCACCATGGGAAAGTTGATCCAGACAGTGAACTGTACCTTAGGAGATGGACTATTTTGGAACAGTCCTTTCCCCAAACTCAGAGGAGCAGCAGAACAATGGAGTTTGATCTCCTCTCCTTTTCCTATGCTGGCCAGTGATGAGGGTGGTTAAATAAATGGCAAGTTTGAGCCCCCATGAAGGGGCCGAAAGCAAGGGCTGCTGTGAGACTCTGAGGGGAGCTGTTGCCTGAAGGTGTGGTACTTACCAAGGCAGAAAAGGAGCTTTGTCACCATATATAAAATCACAAAATACAGATCTAGACATTTGGTCAAACCTGGAAGTTGCACCACAAACAGGTCTGTAGGATAAGTGGAATTAAACATAACAAGATTATGCTTAAATCAGAATGTCCTGAAGTGGGAGGTCCTTTCATTGAAAGATGCAGGACAGCACTGATTTAGCTTAATGGAAGCAAACAGTGATGACTGCTACTTTATTGGAATTACATGAATAACATTCTGCTTCATAGGGACATTTTCTCACGAGGATAAATCCAACTCTGAGTGCGTTCAGTGGAAAGATTACCATTTTCTTCAGTATAGATTAGCTTTGTCCCTCTTTGCAAAAAGTGAAATGGGTTGTAATGACAGGTCTACTAACAGGATAACCATCTGTCCTGTTTTGGCTGGGACAGTCTCCTATTTCAGGTGCCAGGAAGGCATCTCTACTTATTTTAACCAAGGGACTAATTGCCAGATATTCACAACCCATACTGAGCTGCCCTTCCCTCAGGTCAGCGAGGTATCAGGTGCTGGCCGGGGAGCACATATAGCGTATACTCACTGGCCACACGTGCAGGCAGTAGCAGGAGAAGGAGCCAGCAGGGCCCTGTCATAGCTAGGCAGGGTATGTTGTGGGAGGGTGTAGTGTATGCCCTCTAGCTTTTAAACCTTTTGATCAGATCTGATGCTCTAAGCAACTTCCCCTCTAGCCGAGGAGACCCCTCACCAGGCACGGCTGCAGCCTCTTTCCCAGCTCCCTGCAGCTTGGGGCAGCCAAGGGGGTCCCTCGCAGAGCAGCAGCCCCATTCCTGGCATCTGGATGCATGGGGCAGCTGGAGAGGTTCCCTGTGAGGCAGCAGCACCATTCCACCACCCCATGGCATGGGACAGCCAGGGAACTGCACTTGCTTCGCAGTTGCAGCTGGGGAGCCGCTGTCCTCTCCCCAGGGTGTTTTGTATTTGGCCTAGGGAAATATGGTCATTCTATCTAGTAAATATGCATTTCTAAGTTTTAACCTTATTCAGAAATGGAGAAAAAAATGAAGGCTATATCGTAAGTATTCTGAACATCCTATATTTCCCTGTTACATTTTAGTCAGTGCAATTTTTTATTTAATTTAATGATTTTTCGGGGGGCGGGGGCGGCTTAAAGGCCTTTTTGCACCATCAACATATTTTCCTAACTGCGATGACAGACTGCCTACCACCTGAATGTCCCAATTAAGAATTTTCAGCTATATTTCACTAAACAGTTTCTATCCATTATGTATCTGTTTGCAAAAGTTAATGAACAGTTCTGTAGCGATAATTAGCATTAGTTTTATTTTTACATAAGATCTGGCACATTATTAAAGATACAATGGCAATTATTTTTAAGAGAAGGAAGAAACTTGGCAGTCCATTGGTAACAAACTGTTTTATTATGAACTTGTATAAAATATTCTCTTTCTGTTTTATTGTGGTACAGTAACAAATCAAGGCATTTTGTATTCATGTGCAAGCACAGTTTGTGTGGGAGTGGGGAACATATTAAAGTTTTGTACTGCAATGAGCAAGAGACAAACAAACTGCTGTTCCCAATGGTACAACTTTTATAAGAGATACTCAGAAGAAGGTGAACAGAATCAGGAATTAAAATCCCACGGCAGATGAAAATAAAATCTAATTACAATCAGCTCTGTTAATCTTATTAGCATGAAATAAAAAGTAAATGAAGCAGTAAGATGCCAAGAGTTTCCAAAAGGACAAATAAAAAATTAATTTATAAGAGTAAAAGTAATAAAGCAGTAGGGTTGTTCCTTTACACCCCCACACATGCGACTGTAAATCAAATAACAAGAACAAAACACACAGGATACATCTACACTACAGTGCTCCTTCAGAAGTTCCTATGGAAGATCTCTTCCAAAACAACTTCTTTTGAAGGAAGGGCCCACATTGTATCTATATGTACTTTATTTGTGAAAGAATCTTTTGAAAAAAGGTGCTCTTCCTGATCCAAGAGAGGAAGAGGGCTGCCAGAAAAAGAGCCACTTTCTCTTGATTTCCAATCAGAAGAGCACATTTTGCTTGTAGATGCTCCACAGGTTTTTTCAACAGGGCTGGATTCTCTGAAAAAGCTTGCTAGTCTTGATGCAGCCACATTGTTTTAGCCCAAGAGAAAAATGGCACCATGGTAGATCTACCATCTGATGAGGAATACATGCTGCTGAAAAATGAACACAGAAGAGACAATCCTAAACAAATTCCCTTACCATCAGCAGATCTTAGGAAATATATAACCTTTCTTTGTATTTGTTCATCAGGGTAACTAGGGCGCTCTTCCTCACTCTTTTCTTCTTCACCACCAGGGTGAGGCACAGGCATAGTGATGAATCTGGTGATCATGACTGATAGATGTGAGACATTCCTCGTCCTGCTTCAGTGAGACTTTGTACTGATAGAGGTCATATGTTCCCATACAGCAGCTTGCACGAATGGAGCCAACTATCCCATTTATATTGCAGAGTAAATGGTTACACTGTGCAGCAATTTGCTTGTTTGATGCATATTACGGTCATATGCTTTTCGTACAAATGTATACTAGGATATTCTGTCTGCAAAACTTTCTGTACTGGCTTCTATACAAAAAAGCCTTTCTGTTTTTTTCACATGGAAGTGTGATGCTGACCATTGCAATACCTAACTTTTAGACCTATAGAAAATAACTGGAATAACATTAAAATTAACAAAATCTGACTTAGGCACCTAGTTTCCTGATAGAGTGAATGGTGCCTAGGAACACATTCTGATCTTGCAAACTATTTAGGTACTCACTTAAGCTAAACGAGGTGAGACGATGGTGAGAGAGGTGTTTAATAAGTATTTGCCAGCTCTGAGGCTTTGACACCTATGTCCAGGCTTCTGGGAGAAACCCATTGGTGCTCAAAAAGACAGATGGTCTTCCACCTAAATTATGTACAAAGCCCAATCTAATGGACATGCTCAGAAACCACTGAATTCCACACATTAAATCTGGGAAACAGGGGAGAAGAAGGCATTTTCTCCAGGACACAGTATTTAAAGGTCAAAAGCACACTATCTGAATGGTAACAGGGAAAAAAAAAAAAAAGAGAACAAAATGAAAAAGGAATCCTCTGATAACTGAAAACATGGAAAATTGATATGAGAGTACAAAAGAATAGCACAAACGTATAACAACAAAGTCAGAAAGGACAGTGCACAAAATGAATTACATCTATCAAAGTCTGTGTCTACTCTAGCGAGTTCTTTCCAAAAACCAGCTTTTTTTGAAAGAATCCACAGGGCATCTACACACAAAGGCCGTTTCTACACATGCACTTTCTCTGAAAGTGGCATGCTAATAAACAGTCCAAAATATGCTAATGACGCATGGATGCAAATTCACCATGCCTCGTTAGCATAAGGTCACATGATTTGGAGTCCGGAAAATGAAAATTTTTGAGAAGAAGGGGCCTCCAGAAGGAGGACTTCCTTTTGGAAGACCTCCTGGGGGCTGTGCTTCTACACATTGTTCTAGAGTCTGGAAGAGCATCTTCCGGACTCCAAATCATGTGACCTTATGTTAATGAGGTTCAGGGAATTTGCATCTGCACCTCTTCAGCATATTTTGGGATGTTTATTAGCATGCCACTTTTGGAGAAAGTGGCATATGCAGAAACTGCCAAAATGTGTTCTTTCAGGGGCCCTCTTCTTTTTCACAGCTCAGGAAGAGTGCCTTCTTTCAAAAGAATCTTTAAAAAAAAGCATGTGTAAATGCTCCATGGGCCCTTCTTTTGAAAGAGGAGTCCTCCATTGCACCAGCCAGCTGGAGCATGGATACGTCTTGGCCAGCATTCTCAGAGCTCTATGCTCCCTGTGCCTGGCCACCTGAAAGTCACAGGGAGCCTTGGGGACCCTGTTGCAGGAGGCTGAGAGAATGGAGGCAGCAAGGAAACAATCCTCCAGCCTCATGCCCTCACGGCCACCCCTTGCAGCACTGAATCACATGGTGGCTGACAGCTAGCCACCCTGTGACCATGGGGCTGCCCCCAAGAAGCCAGCTGAGGGGTCCCAGAAGCCTGTCTTGGCAACAAAAAGGCCAAGTCCAAGCTGTGGGAGGAGGTCCTGCAGACTACAAATGGGAAGCTGACCCCCTTGAGGCCACCCCACCTGAAACTTGGAGCAGGTTTGCTCAATGGTAAAAGAACAAAAGCAGGGGCTTTTCTGGTCTGGGGGCTCTGCCAGGTGCTTGGGGGCAGGGTCGGCCACCTACCCATTCTATAGGAAGCTGAACAACCTCTTCGCTGGCAAGGACAGCTCCTCACCTGGCAACATCCTTGACTTTGCAGCAGAGGAGCCCCCTGCTGCACTAGGGAGGGAGACAGGCCATGAAGGGAACCAGCCTGGACCATCTAGCCAGGCAACGGAGCCAGAACCAGAATTCAAGGGCCTGTCAGAAGATGAGTCCAAGGACAGGACCCACATCATTGTGGTGCTCTCGGGTCCATGCAGCCAGGTCACCTCCATTTTGGTGTCCTCAGTCATCACTGGGGGGAACACTCTAGTAAATGTCTGTTGAACACCCTGGGACATGGAGGGGCATGGGAAGCATAAGGGAGTGCCCACCCCTGCCAAGACCCAAGCTCCACCAGCCATACAGGCAATGGCCTGACCATAGATGCCGCACCAAGGCATGTAGGCACACTCACCAGTGACACTCAGCACCCACCCCTGTGGACAGCACTCTGAGCTGCACACATATGTGGAGGCGAGGACAGAAAGGGCCAGGCTGCACCCAGCTTACCTGCCACCCAGGCAAGGATCCCTGTGTTCCCAGATGCTCCCCCTTGCCCAATAACCCATTACAGGGAGGGGGCTGGGGGTGTCCCACAATGGTCAGCCCCATCCCCAAAGCACCATGGAGTCCATGTGCAGCAGGGCCTGCTGTGCAGGGCACACATGCCACCACCCTCCATCCTTCAGCCCAGGGGTGGGGGCTGCTGCCTGGGGGTGGGGGGCATGGCACTCTGGGCTGGGCTGTGGGACTGATGTTCCATCTCTCTCACTCTTCCATCCTTACAGCTGCACCATCCAAGGGCTGGGAGAGTCCTATCCAGGTCCTGGAGCCAGGGAGTCCACCCGCAGTAATGGAGAGGGCTGGGCAACCCCACCCCCACTGCCCAGGTGGACCTGTGACCAGAGGGCATGTCACCCTGAGCAGGATGATGAGGCCATTTCCAACACAGCCACCCTCTGCCACCAAAATGAACTCTAGGCATAGTGGCTGGTGATGGACTGGGCCAGCCTGGCCTGGCAGTGGGAGGCACAGGGAGAGGTCATGGTCACCCTATGAGCCATGTGCAGGGCCCTTACTGACCAGCCAGCCCAGCACCCCCCCGTCACCCAATTCCCCCCATGCTCCTTTCCCTCCTACACTCTGCTGAGCCTGAGCCTGCTGCACTCCTCATGCCTTTATCTCCCCATGGTCCCAGCCCCATCCCAACCCTGACAGAAGCCCCATTCCCAGTGCAGGAGGGGCTCCTGTATTTGCCATGGGTCATGTTCCCCATCCCTGCAGAGGACTGAAGCCCCCCTACCCACTGTTCCAGACCACCACCCATGCCCAAGTGCCAGCTAAAGGTCTGGTGGGGCAAAGGGGGTGGTGCCACACCAGCAGCTATGCTAAGCAGCCAGGGCAGGCTGGGTTCTTTGGTTTGTGTTTAGTTCGGGTACAGCAGCAAGAGGAAAAATTACACTTAGAGAGGCTTTAACAGTTACTATTTATTTATACAAAGATAGAAACAATTTAACTAAGACAAATGATTAAAGTACAAGTTAGTACTCACAGTTTTTAAAGGGGAAACAACACAATTTAACTTAAGAAAAGTTTTAGACAAACTGGCTAGCTTAAACTAATACAATTAATGTGTACACAAGAAAGGCAAGTTGCAGGTGTGATTTTCACCCCTGCCTCTTAGACCTGGTGGAACCAGAGTCTTTCCCTCAATTCCTATAGGAAAGAAGTGTAGTACAGGTGTAATTCTTACCGCTGCCTCCTAGATCCAGTGTGACCCAGATTCTCTCAATCCCTCGGGAAGAAGTAGATACAAACCAGGCATCCCCAGTTTCGGGAGTTAATTCCAGACCTGGCCAGCAGGTGTAGGTGATTGAAACTCAAAGTGGGGGTGGTCTGCCAAGCCCCTTTATACCCCTTTTGTCACGTATGCTTCTTCCTGGTCTTAAGTGGCCAATTGGGAGGAATGTTTTGAATCCCAGGTTTTCCAGGGAAGATGCAAGGATCAATTTGCACCTGTGAATTGTGGATAATTGGGCACCTTTGGAGGTGATGGGCGGGGTTCCCCAATCTTCCTGGGGAAGTGATCAAGGCTGGGGAAGTGATCAAGGCATGTCAATTACTGAGATCAGCCAGAAGGGCGGCCATTAGCTAGCCCATCCACTGTCTGGTTTTTGTGTATAGTAGAGAGGCTGGGCGAGACAGCACACCTGTGTTCCCAGGACATCAAAGGCTGCCTG
Source organism: Carettochelys insculpta (assembly GCF_033958435.1). Lineage (NCBI taxonomy): Eukaryota > Metazoa > Chordata > Testudines > Carettochelyidae > Carettochelys > Carettochelys insculpta. The sequence continues at coordinate 93,337,995 of NC_134137.1, read as the reverse complement.
TCTCCCCTGCTTATTTCTCTCTCTGTCTCTCCCAGTGGCGGGGAGAGGAAGAAAAGGCCAAATGGGGGGTTCATGTCTGGCTACACGGTCTGGGCAATCAGGGGTGCAGGAGCATCCCTAGATGCACATTGCTTGGCGCACTGCCCAACTGCTCCTAGGCGCAGTCTTCCACTGTTCTGATTGGTCGTAATTCTGGCATAAAACCTCCTGGCACATCTGCTTCCCCTCCCTTTCCACAGCTTGGGGAATGGCAGTGAGCATCAGAGGCACTGTGCACAGCTGCTTCCTCCCCTGCCAGTCCTGGCAGAGCCTGTGGACTGGATCAGACCCCAGCTTGCCTGACTCTGAACCTCAAGGCTCAGGGCTCCACACCTACCACCTGCTATGGGACAAATGCTGGGGAGAGGAGCCCTGAGCCTTGGGGACCATATCCCAGCAAACCATGGTCTGTCTCTGGACTGCAGACCAGGGGTTTCCCATCCCTGGTTTATAAAATCTAAGCTTTTAAGTACTTTTAAAAAAAATTATGTACATCATGTGTTGTTGAACAACTTCTTTTCTCAGCTGCCAGAAGTATTATGACCCATAATTGGCTTACATTTTTTACTTCAAAAGGAGCTATATTTTAATATATATATCTTAATTTCTTGTAGCACTGTAATTTCTAAGAATGTACCGTAGAGCTCTTCAATTTTTAAACTTTTTTATTTATTTTTTTGTCTCAGGACATCCCAGAAGTTATATTGCAGATGGGTACTTTATTTTGTTTTGTTTTGTTTTGTTTTGTTTTAAGTAATGTAATTTGAGCATTATGTGCTGTGTGATAAATATCAGAGAATAAAACAAAATCTGAAGTAATGTATAATGAATAAGTTCTGCAGAGAGTTTTTAAATAAACATCAGTCAGCTGTTTGGATTCAGACTCCATATGTTATTACTAGGGGGAATATGCCGATTCTGAAATCTAAAGAAAAAATGTATTTTAATAATAATAATAATAGAAAAGAAAAAATGTATTTTGATATTAAAACAACCACCACAAGAAAACTGAAGTATAGCCTTAAATTATGGAAACTATTTATTAAACGTATATAGGCTCTTACACAAATATAAAACTAACAAAATTAAAGGAATTTGCTACCAGTTTCTTTTCAAAACTTAGACTTAGTATGATTTTGTTATTGCTCAGTGTGGCAGAGGATGTGTCCTCCCTCTCTCCCGCAAATAAAACCACTGCTGTGTTCTTTCCTTTATTCCAAAGCACAATATGTAATACAGTAAATTCAAATTTGCCTTCTCAATATTTTACATGTTTATTAGGACTATCTTTTGAAGAATAAAACATACTTTTCTTCTGATGTTTAATTTAGAATTTCTTTACCCTACAAAGACTCCTGTGTTTATTAAAATGTCTAATTAGCCACAGACCATTTCTATCATGGCTATGAAGAAACAGTGTTTGTTATCACTAGTTTTACTGTCTCAAGTCAACTAGTCTGTTACATGTCCTCACATTCTTCTTCAAAACAGCAAACCCTTCTAGCTGTGGAAAACTCCTAGAACAGTAAATACAACTTTTTAGTGATGGTCAAGGATTAATTAATTCTGCCTCAGCAAAGGGGATTGGAACATATGACCTCTTGAGGTCCTTCCATCCTGACATTGCATTATGCATCCATCTCCAGCATAGATGGGCCTCAATTAAAACACAAGTGAAAGCCTGGCCTCACAGGAGTTAATGACAAAAATTCCATGGACTTCAATAAAGTGTCAAGATTTCACTATAAGTGTTTGGTTCCACAAAGTCAGATCCAATACCCATAATAAGATAACTTCTGTGATGGGTTTTGGCGATACCATTTTAGTTCTGTCCCCAGAATTTTTCCCCTTCCATGAGTTCCCAATATTTTAGTCTTTCTTGGGCATGGTGCTCATAGAGATTTTCCCTGTATTCTTTATTGGAGAAGACAGGAGACAAGTTGACTGGCAACACTCCCTCATCTCTCTTTGAGGCAGTATCACCAGCACCACACCTCAAAAGGCATGAAATAATCAGGAAAAAAAAAGACTAATCTGAAAACAACAAATCATGTTTTGTGTCTTAATTCAGAACATTTGAGACTTTAGCAGGATGATGTCTTCTCTTGAGCTCTGAATCTTGATTTTAGGTGGAAATTCAAACTTCTACAGCTACTAGATGCACTTGTGCACACACACATAGCTGTTTGTCTCTACCGCTGGGGGTGGGAGACTCGGCTTTACTTCTCCTAAACTTTGTGGTGAGTTGATCTCATTTTCCCCCTTGGGGTCCTTAATTTTTTATCCCCATTCTAGTCCTCCTCAACCCTCTCCATGCCTTACTACACATTCTCCCTCTCTAACTTCTCAAGACTCCCTCATTGTCCACCCACATTCATTCAAAATCATGAGTCTGACACTCAAAATTATGAAATTGGCTTGGATATAATGAGATTTTTTAACAATTCACTTTGATTACATTTGATTGCCTTCTGAGTTTTATGCATTCTAGATTCATCTTCTTGTTTTCCCACCTCAGGAATCCTAATGATGAGAAACTTCTTTATTAAATGGAAGCTGAAATCTCATGAGGTAGTATCACCCCAAGAGCAGAGGCTTTAAGGAAAACATTAAATATTTCAAGACTCATGATAAAAGCATGCATGTTCATAATACTCCAAAAACCTCCCGCTGGAATTTAATACTTCAATACAGACGTGGGCTGTGTCTACACCTGCAAGTACATTCGGAAAATCTGACCCTTTTTTGAAAGACTGCACAGAGTGTCTACACACAAAATTCAGTCTTTCGATCTGAAATCAAAAGAAGGAGGTGGCATTTTTGAAAGTGTTCCTCTAATCCCATAATAGGAAGAATGCCCCCCTTCGTAAGAGTCTTTTGAAAGAAAACGTGTAGCTGCTCTGCAGGCTACTCTTTTGAAAGAGCAGTCCTCCATGGCACTGGCCAGCTGGCTTACAGAAATGCCCTGGCCGATGGCAATAAGGTTCTGTGGTAGCTGTGCTCAACCATGTTCAAAGCCGCACAGACCCAGAAAACCCATGGCATGAAGATGACAGAATGCTAGGAGGAGAAAACTCACAATTTCCCTCAGCACACCCTCACTGCAGTTGCAGAGTAGCAACTGTGACCCAGGGCCAGCAGCCAGCCACACCAGGAGCCCCAGTACCCCCTCAGAGACCTCACAGTGCTCGCAGATTTCTTGGTAGCCCCTGTGAAAAGGGTCACCCTCATGGACCAAGCCCAATCTGAGAGACACTCTTAGGCTCTCGAAAGAAGAGGTTGTGTTGATGGAGATGGGGGTAAAGTGGAGGAATGCAGTTGCATTCTCCCACCTGGCCAAAGGGCTGTCTATCCGAGGACAGATTTCCCACACCGCGGAGCAAGTATGCAGCAAGGTGAAGGAGCTGCGGTGGTGTTACACCTGAGCCCAGGTCTCCTCTGTCCACTCAGGGGAAGATCCCATGACTTGCCTCTTCTACAGGGAGCTCCCCTGCCTCCTGGGGCCCAGGAATAGCCCCCCACTTAATTCTTCCTGGACACACTGGCAGATGAGCTGCACCCTGGGGATGAGAAGGAGCCTGGACTCACAGAATGGCTCATGCATCTGGACCCAGAAGCTGCCATCGAGGTCTTGATTGAGGAGGGGAACCTCATGATCAAGATCCCAACCAAGTCATCACAATGGACAAAGGGCAGCCAGGTATAATCAGACCTTGGCAAAGGAGTCTGGGTCAGAATCTGGCAGGGCACACACCACAGCCAGTGGGGATGGGGCATCAAAGCCACCAGCAGGCCACCCACACAACCAGTGGACCAAGGCCAGACACAGCACAGGTGGCCATGGCTCCTAGCGTGCCACAATGGCCACCAGCAACATCCAGAACCCGCTGCTCTGGACAGCTCTGCAAGCCGCATATGTAGGGAGGTGGGAACAGGGATGGACCATAGCCAGGGACCGCCCCATATGGGCAAAGACCCCAGCAACAAGTGTGATAACCCATGTCCATCTGCTGCTGCATGGCCCTTGTGCTGTAACACAGAACAGACCATATACTCCTCTCCATCCCTGCAGATGCACTGCAGGAGGGCCAGAAGAACCCCGACCCAGCCACGGTCCCAGACAGCTTGGTGGAGGAGGGGGACCACTCAACGCCCCCAGCTGCACCACGATGGGAGCAGAAGGACATGATGGACAGCCATTGAGGATGACACCACTCATCTCCAGACAGAGCTGTCAGAGCAGCATCTCTGCATGGATGAGGAACACCATGTATGGCAGATGGCTTCATAGAATGACCCGCTGGACCAGCTGTGAGAGATGGTCGCAGTCCTGAGGGAGCACTGGGGCTCCTTACCCACTTGCTTCCCCACTTGCCCTCCATGCTGAGTTCACTCTTGCCCGTGACACCACCTCTACCACTTCAAGTCACTCAAGGAGGCACAACCACCAGACCTTCAGGTACCTGAAGGCCCACTCCACCACATGGCAGTCCTAGTTCAGGTGTGTGTTTGTACAACTCAAGGTGGAGTTGGGGTGGCCAGTATAGGGCCTCATTAGCCAGAGCTGCAGGAGGTAGGCACTGTCCACCACCATGCACAGGTGCTGACGTGGTGCTCCCAATGGTGGGTTGAATGTTTCAGCCTCCATTAGGTAACAGAGGCTGGAATTCCATAACACCTGAGTATCCCATGTCCAGCCCACCCTGCCCACATAAATGTCCCAGAAACATCCCCTCAGGTTGACCAGCACCTGAAGCACTAACGAGTGGTAGCCCTTCTGTTTATATAGGTGCCAGCAGTGCGTTCCAGAGCACAGGGTAGGGTAATGAAACAAACCTAAATTCCTCACTCACCAATGCTTTCTTTTCTCAATCACATAAATAAAGCATGTTATAGATTTGCCCTTGTCAGTTTAGTACTTCTCAGTCATACTGGAGCATTTGGGATTCCAATGTGCCTTTCTCAATCCCAGAGCTGGCTGCATTTCATTGTATATGAAATAATAGAAAATGCAGAAATTTTAGATTGAAGTTTTGGAAAACTATATGGCACAGAAATGAATACTGTGTTTGTTAGTCACCGCTTTCTAGTCTTATGCTTTGTTATTAATTTATGTTTATCCCTTTTTCGATAAGCAGTTTAAAGCCATGTGCTAAATATTTTAATCTGTGAGGGCTGAAGACTAAGTTTATGAGTTTATACCCTAAGGAATGACAATTAGTAGCTCTTATTGTCTTATTGTAACTAGTGTTATAAAGAATTCTTACATTTCCTCTGAACCAGCTCTTAAACAAGGAGCTGGGGCTGGGGAAGAGGCTCGTCCTTGAACTATTTGTATCCAGAGTGTTTTTTTTTGTTTGTTTTTATTTCTGTTTTTGATTTCACACCACTTTGTCTGTAATTAACTTTTGGTTTTGTTGATGGCCAATGGCACCGTTCTTGCACTTCCCAGATTGAGGGTGGGAGGGAACCATATGCCTGATATTCTGAAAGGAGTAGAAGAGGTTACTTTGCAGTAACAGCAGCAAAACAAACTGAAGATGTCTAAAAGAAAAGAAATGAGGGATGAAAAGTTGAGTCTGGGGATGTTTGGTGACGGTGATATTTTGGTCAGCCCCCAGATCACAGCCTACAGAGGCAGCAGTTAGAAGAGTTTTGGAGGAAACACCTGGTAACTCTGTTCTTGAAGGTAGCTGGTTTGGTGAGCAGTGTATTCGGTCTATCTCTGGGTTGTTTATGTTCTCCTGTGTCTAAAAAAAGTTCTGCAGCATCCGAAGAAGACAGACAATCCTTTCTGGACAGTCAATACAAGTAACAACAGATGCTTTAATATGGCCAATTTCACCAGCTGAAAAAAGATCTTTTGAGCCAAATCAGTTGAAAGGAAGTATTGAAGCAGAAAAAATGTGAATGATAATTAGGAACAATTTAATACCTCACTAGAGGCACAAAAAAGCACAATTCTACAGTCTTCAAAATAGGCAGTATTGATTTAAGAAACAAAACAAAATAACACAAACAACCTGGTATAGAAGGTAACTGCAGAAAACTACAAAAATACATACTACAAATGGAAGAAAGGGGATATTGATCATAATGAATATAAATCAGAAGTTAAGAACTGTAGAAGATTCATAAGGGATGTAAAGGAGAAATCCATGCCCCGGACAATAAAAGACAATAAGAAAGAGTTTTTAAAATATATTAAAAAGGGAAATAATTCAGATGGTGTTTTTGGACCATCACTAGATGGAAATGGCAAGGGGAAGGGGGAAAATGGCCAGGGGAAGGGGGACCTGGGGGCGATGACAGCTGATGGGGGCAGTGTGAGGTGGGGGGACATGGCAGTGGATGGGGGACAAGTGGGTGGGGAGGGGGGATCTGGGGGGGATGGTAGCTGATGGGAGGCAGAGGGGTGGGGATGAGGGTCTTGGGGAAGTGAGGACGTTGTCAGGCCACGGGGAGCTTTGGGGACATGTGGTGCCAGGGAGGTGCAAAGGTAGTGGGATCGTTACCCACATTCTCCATGCCCCACTGCATTGTGGGTTATCCTGGGAAGGAGCAAGGCTAAGTGAGTAAACCCTGACAGAAAGTCTGGAGGGGAGCCCTAAGGCGGTTCTGTGCCAACTTCTGCCACTGACCCATCAACTCCTGCAACTGAGCTGGTACCAGATGTAGAGGTTATCCTCTCCTTTGGAATACATCAGTAAAGCCGAGAGGGGGACACTGGCATCTGGGCAGCCCAGGGTCCCAAAAAATTGCCCAGGCTCGTGCCTGGAGAGGTATTCCAGCATCTCTTAACAGCGTTGAACCAACACGGGAGGTAACAGATACCAGTTATAAGCTCTTGCTCAATTGGCATAGAGAACGAATGCCAGGGGTTGCCTTCAATGGTGGGAGAGATCATCGCATCTCACTGGACAGTCACCACCCGCCTCAAGCTGGGCAGCCCCCAGCCAGAAAGGTACTGTCCTGCCACGGTTCACCTGCCTCACTGGGTGCATGAGGCTTAAGGTTCCCAAACCTGACAAGTGACTGAAATTTGAGCACCAGGCAAACCAATAAGAAAATCAACAAGAAAAGGAAACCATCAAAGTTTTAAGGTTGCTTGCTGGAATGTGCAGACCATGCTGACCACTTTGACTGAAGATCTTCAGGACATCAGCGACACCCGAAAGACCACTATCATCAATGAGGAACTGAAAAGGCTCCAAGCTGACATTGCTGCTCTGCAAGAGATGCGATGCGCAGATTCGGGATCTCTAAAGGAAAAGGACTACACCTTTTTCTGTCAGGGTAAAGCCCAAGAAGAACCCAGGGAGCATGGTGTTGGCATCGCCATCAGAAACACCCTTCTGCAAATGGTGGAATTAGTCATGGGCAGATCAGAAAGATTTCTTCAGGTCATACTTCAAACTTGCGCCGGTCCTGTCCATCTGACCAGTGCTTACGCTCCAACCCTATATGCCGCACCGGAAGTAAAAGACAAGTTCTGTGACATGCTTAGTGCTGCCATAGTGCAAATACCTACTTGCGAACAACTGTACATTTTGGGTGACTTCAATGCGAGAGTTGGAGCCGATCGTGACTCATGGCTTTCCTGCTTAGGCTGCTTCGGTGTGGGAAAAATGAATGAAAACAGACAGCATCTTCTCAAACTTTGCACATGCCACAATCTGTGCATCACAAACACGTTTTTCCAAACCAAGCCACAGCACAGAGTGTCATGGAGACACCCACGCTTGAAACACTGGCATCAACTAGATGTGGTCATCGCTAGACATGATAACCTCAAAAAATTCCTTCTGACACGCAGCTACCATAGTGCCAACTGCGATACAGATCACTCACTAGTTTGCTCCAAACTCAAGGTGATTTCCAAGAAGCTGTACCACTCTAAACAAACTGGAAGGCCCTGCATTAATGCCAGAAAGACGGCAAACTCAGAGAGAGCCAAGAAGTCCAGAGAAATCCTTGAGGAGAATCTGCACAGCAGCCTTGGGTGTGCCGATGTGACATCCAGATGGCAGCATCTGAGGGATACAATTTATAACACGGCCTTGTCAGTGTTTGGAAGAAGAGCTAGAAACACAAATGACTGGTTCGAAGCTAACTCCGATGAGATGATTCCAGCCTTCGAAAAGAAGCACACTGCACTCCTGGAGTACAAAAGCTTGCTGAGCCAGAGTACTCTGCAAGCACTCAGAACAGTCAGAAAAACAGTGCAGCAGACGGCCAGGCGCTGAGCCAACAACTATTGGCTCAAGCTATGCAGCAGCATCCAGACCAGTGCTGACTTTGGAAATCTCAGGGGAATGTACGAGGGCATCAAGAAGGAATTAGGACCCACCCAGAACAAGATGGCACCTCTGAAATCCAAATCTGTTGAAGTCATCGCTGACAAAGCCAAACAGATGGAGCGCTGGGTTGAGCACTACCCCAAGCTGTACTCACGCGAGAACATTGTGTCTGATACAGCCCTCGATGATATTGAACTCCTTCCAGTAATGGACGAACTGGACCAGGAACCACCTGTGGATGAACTGAAGAAAGCCATCAACAGCATTGTGGTAGGAAAGGCCCCGGGCCAGGATGGTATACCACCAGAGGTAACCAAGTGTGCCACAGACATTCTCCTTGAACCCCTACATGAGCTACTGTGCCTGTGCTGGAGAGAGGGAGAGGTTCCACAGGATATGTGCGACGCTGACATCATAACCTTGTATAAGAACAAAGGAGACAGAAGTGACTGCAACAATTACCGTGGAATCTCCCTCCTAAGCATCACTGGTAAACTGATTGCTCATGTCATCCTCGGCAGACTCCAGAAGATTGCTGAGAGTGTGTATCCCGAATCACAGTGAAGATTCCGTGCAGAGAGATCTAACGTTCACATGGTCTTCTGTCTGAGGCAGCTGCAGGAGAAAAGCAGGGAGCAGAGGAAGCCACTCTATATTGCCTTCATCAACATGACCAAGGCATTCAACTTGGTCAGCAGGGATGGACTGTTCAAACTGCTCCACAAGATAGGCTGTCCACCACGGTTACTCAAGATGATCCAGTCTTTCCATGAAGACATGAGAGGAACCATCCAATATGACAACACATTATCGGATGTTTTCAGCATCAGGAGTGATGTCAAACAAGGATGCATCCTTGCTCCGACATTGTTCGGGATCTTCTTCATGCTCCTCCTGAAGCACGCCTTTGGATCTTCAACAGAGGGCATCTTGCTGCACACAACATCTGATGGGAAACTATTTAATCTTGCAAGGCTGAAAGCTAAATCTAAGGTGCAGGAAGTCTTCATCAGAGATTTGCTTTTTGCAGATGACGCTGCTGTTGTGTCACACACAGAAGACCAGTTTCAGAAACTGCTGGATCGGTTCTCCAAAGCATGCAAGGACTTCAGGCTTTCCATCAGCCTAAACAAGACAAATGTACTTGCTCAGGACGTTGCTCACCCTCCATCAATCAGCACTGACAACTATTCATTCGAGGTCATCCACGAGTTTGTTTACCTCGGGTCCACCATCACTGACACCCTGTCATTGGAGACTGAGCTAAAGAGGAGGATCAGAAAAGCAGCCACAACTCTGTCCAGACTCAGTGAGAGAGTGTGGAATAACATCAAGTTGTACACCCACACCAAAATGCAAGTCTACAGATCCTGAATCCTCAGCACCTTCCTTTACGGCAGCGAGTCTTGGAACCTGTATGCCCACCAGGAAAAGAGGCTGAACGTCTTCCACTTGTGCTGCCTCAGGCACATCCTCGGAATATTATAGAAGGACAGAGTGTCCAACACCGTCATCCTTGAGCAAGCTGGAATCCCAACCATGCACACTCTCCTCAGGCAGCGGTGCCTCCGCTGGCTTGGCCACGTCGATAGGATGAATGATGGAAGGATCCCAAAAGACATCCTGTATGGTGAGCTAGACTCTGGCAAAAGACCTCCCGGATGCCCCCAGTTGTGCTACAAAGATGTTTGGAAGAGGGACCTCAGGAAAGTAGACATTGAGCTGGACAGTTGGGAGGAGCTGGCAGACGATCACAGCAGATGGAGGCAGGAGCTACACAAGGGCCTTCAGAAGGGTGAGATGAGGACCAGACAGCTAGCAGAGGAGAAGCGAGCCCACAGAAAGCACAGTAAGGACCTGCCAAACACCCATTACACATGCAGCAGATGCAGCAAGGACTGTCACTCTTGTGTGGGCCTTCACAGTCACAGTCAAAGCTGCAAATGATGATCCCAAATGGAACTATGAAGGGCACAATCCATAGTCTACATAGACTGAAGAATGCTACTACTACTAGATGGAAATGGTAAAACTGTCAATAATAAACCAGAAAATTGAACAGTGTAAATTAAAAATATTTGTTCTATATTTGGGTATAAAACCAGATCATATTGTCTCACCCTATGATGAAGATACTACTATTTCCATTCCACAAGGCTCCATGGATGGTGTAAACCAAAAGCTACTGTTTGTTTGTATTTTTTTAAGTTTTAAATCAGCAGCTGTAGATAACTTGCATGCAAGAGTTTCAAAAACGAGTGGCTGATGAGCTCACTGAACTGTTAATGTTGCTTTTCAATACATCTTGGAACTCTGGGGAAGTTCCAAAATCCTGGAAGAAAGGTAATTTGCCAATTTTTAAAATTTATAAAGAATTAAAGAGGGAAATGCAATTAGTGCTGGCCAACAACAATTTGTGGAAAATAGATTATACTGCAGATAATTGTCTTCTTATAAGATTATAAGTTTGGTTGGTGGAGGTAATCGTGCTAGTATACTATATTGGGGGGGCGCACAAACTGTGACTGCAGCTTACAGTACCTCCTTTATCCCCATTCTCTGGCCACCAGACTGGTGGAAGGAGCTCTGGATATGAGCTACATAGTGAGAAGGTTGGGTAGGGGCTTCTGCTCAGTGAGCAGGGTGTTTCTGGTCTTCAGCCTCACAGAATGTGCCTGTTGGATCTCTGACTTCTGACAATTGTCATTTGTAGCTCAGAGGGGTATTTAGTTTGGCCACCCCCGTAACATACACCCTGGGTCTGCACTTATGTAGCCAGACAAAGTCTCCCCCTTACAAGCCAGCTTGCTCGCTGCCTTCCCCCACCCCCCGACTGAGAAGCACACAGGGCACAGAAACAGCTGCTGACAGCACAGTCTTTGATGCCCCTCATTGAGGCCCAGATGTGCTAGCTTATCATCACCCTGAGAAGCAGAAAGTACAGGTAGAAGGCTAACAGGCCAAACTATCAACAAAGAGGGGGGGGACCTCAGGAAATCACCCCAGCTGGCATTGATGGATATGACAACCACACAGCCATCCCAGAAGAGGAAGTCTCTGCCCACACAAAAGAATGTTGTGTACTCCTAAATTGCTTATCTCCTGTCTTACAAGTCCAAATTAAGTAAGAATTGCCCTTGTAACAAACTGGCATCACAAAAGACAGACTAGTATGATCTGGCACCATAGATAAGAAAGAGAATACGAAATCTAAGGGGGTATAAAGGTGGGCCTAGAAGAACTCTGAGTGCATTCCACCAACTACCTGCTGGTCGGGTCAGGTGATTGCCTCCAGAGGTCCGCAACTGGGGATGCCCAACCTCGTATTTGTCTTTCCACGGAATTGAGTGACCAATCTGGCTTGGCTACGCTGGCATCGAGAGACGCAGAGAGGGTAAGATATACCCATTCAAGGTCTCCTTTCTTTTTGTGCACAGTTAAAGAATTAGAGCTCTGTAACTAGATGTCATTGTATCAAGATATCATTGTGTTAGATGGTAACAGATATCTTTGTATTGGATTGTAACATAACTTGTTAACACCTGTACTTTGCTAGCATATAAGAAGTGGACAATAGCCTTTTGTAACCACACACTCATAACTGTAGCTTAATAAACTTGTAACTAGTTAAGATGTAAGCCTGACTGCTGTTACTCTTTGTCACTGCAACACAGCTGGCACAATAAAAAGAACTTTAACTGTTTGGTTACCACAGCCTGGCCATAGGTGAGAGTGCTAGGAGCTCCCTGCTCTACCAGTAAAACACTGGGTTGTTTAGGACCCAGGGGAATACCTCACCGCACATTACCCGGCCACTGGCTAACAACTTGCCCCCAGCTTCAAAGGGGGTATGTCAAGCAGGGTGAGGGAAGATTACTAATGGAGTGCTGCTGTGAATATGTAGCACTTTGTTAGGCTAATTCTTCCCCGCGGCAACTTCAAAGTGTCAAACTTTGAAAAACTGTCATGTGTGTAGCCACGGGAACTTTGAAGTTTGAATCTTCGAAGTTGCCATGGAGGAGAACTAGCCTAATGAAGATCTGCATATTCACCACAGCACTTTATTGAAGTTGGGGGCAAGTGTAGACAAGCCCATACAGACTTCTGTAAAGTGTTTGTCTTGAAACTCACAACCTGTTGATTAATAAAATAGAACAATATAATGTTAGTATGGCCCATATAACATAGATTTAAAAGCTGACTTGTGGATATGTCTCAAATGCAATTGTAGTCCAATAACCAGTATCATACTCATATGTTTCTAGGGCTCATCTTTGTTAATGACCAGGAAAAAAAAACACAAAATCATCACCGATAATGTTTGGAGATGACACAAAAATTAAGAGAGTGGTAACTAATAATAACTGATGTAGGGAACAGGTCACTAGTTCAAAGCAATCGTGATAGCTTGGTAACCTAGGAAACAGTGTTTTAATATAGCTAAATGTAAATGTGTGGGAGAAAGGATGCTGGCCATATTTACAGGAAGGGGGAGTCTAGGAATTAGTGGCTGTGGAAAGTCATAGTGAATGTGTGATTCTATACCTCCATATTTTATAGAAATATGATTTTTCCAATATGAATATGCATAACTTGAATATACATTATGCAAAATGTGGCATGTAACTTCTCAGTGATAATATTGTAAAGTGTTGAATATGTATATTCTTTTTGTGTGAGTGTTTCATTCTTGTATGTGAAGTTAGAAATATGAAGTATAAATGCGTTTATTTAGCTAGGTCTTTTGGTGAAAGCTGTTAGTACTACTTAAGGAACTTAGGCTATGGCTACACAGTGGGTGCTATTTCAGCATAGAAAGGTATCCTAAAATAGCAACACTGAGGCTCTTTTTTATGGCACCCAAAATAGCACTTCTATTTCAGGCATGCTGTTCTGGTTCCCCATGTTGTACAAGGGGTAATGGAATGTTCAAAATAACCCATTATTCCAAACTTCGGTGCTGTTTGGATGACACCAGTTTCGGAATAAGGTATTTTGAAATAAGTTATGCAATCTGCAGAGTACTAATTGCATAAATTATTTCCAAAAAATCACTGTGTATATGTAGCCTCACTGTTCAGGACAACAATCTCTGAATATTTTTGTTTTTCCTGTAACAGAGAGATAGCTGTGTTAGACACATACTATCAAAACAAAAGATCAGTCCAGCAGCACTTTAAAGACTAACGAAATAATTTATTAGGTGGTGAGCTTTCATGGCACAGACCCACTTCTTCAGCTCACCAACTAATGAATTATTTTGTTAGTTTTTAAAGTGCTACTGGGCTGCACTTTTATTTGGTTTTCCTGTAAGCCCAAACAGTGACTAGTCCTACAAACTGGTGTTAGAATCCATCTTGAATTTTTAATTCTTCCAGAGTGGGGGAAAACTAAACAAAGCATTCCCACCCTGGGGAAATTGTATTTAAGGGATGGGGAGTAATGATGGCCTTCAGATGGCTATTGAAATGGCCTCCCTACGCTAAAATGATACACTAGAACACCTGAAAAGGAAAAGAACTGTAACAAGATGAGTGGAGCAGCACTCTTGGTCACAGATGAGAGAAAAAGATCAGATCTGGCTTATGATCAGCTATACCTAAAATAAGAACCATCTATTTAGCACAACAAAGAAAAGGTTAATGGTTTGACTTGGTCACAGTTTGTCATTGTCTTCACTGAGAACAAGTTTGTAGCACAGAAAGATGTAATGTGATGTAATGGGTGGAAACTGAAGTTAGAGAAATTCATACTTGAAATGAGGTGTAAATTTTCAAGATTGAGAGCAATTCACTCCTTGATCTATTATTTTGGGGAAATTCTATGGCCTGGGTTGTACAGGAGGTCAGACTAGACGATGCTAAAGGTTGTTTCTGGCCTTGGACTCTATGAATCTTATAAACACATCAGGGAAGAAGAAAAAAAGTACATTTTAATATAAATTAATGGAGAGCTTCATAAAGGTATAAAAACCATTAGGTCCCTAATGCCAATTATTTTAATTTAACATTAGGGATCTACTTGGCATTGATGCTCTGGAAGAACTGCCCCTGGAAATCCAGAGACTATTACATTGTTCTAGCTGAAAACTCCATTAAAAATTGAGAAATTAAAAAAATCAGTGTGGTAATGCCCCTTTATAATTCAAGCAATTTGGGATCTTTGGTTTAGGGCACACTTAACATTTGGGTTCATGAGGAAAAATGCCATCTGTCTAGCTCAGCACTGCTGAAGAAATTAACTTATACAAAATAAAACAATGACATAACAAATCTTGAACTGGTTCAGATTAATCATCTGAGGAAGGTTAGAACTGAAGGAAGCCAAATGTTATTTACTGCATCTCCACTCCAGGGCAGGGTTTTTTGTTTTGTTTTTTGTTTTGTTTTGTTTTTTTTTAAATGTGTGTGATGCATATTATACGTCAGGTTGCTCTTGATATCAAAGTTCCTTTTTAAGAGAATACTAAACGATTAATAGTAATTTTAATACAGAAATGTATGGCTGCTAGAGAGTCCAAAATGTCCTTCTAGCCAAGTATATTAACACCTACTATTCATGTCCATAACATGCTTATACTATTTATTAACAGTCTCTTAGTCCTTTGTTAACCATTTATTAATGGAATCTTAATATTAAGTGTAACTATATGCTGCATATTATAATACTACTATATGAGCTTCTTGGAAAGTGGATGTGCCTTATGTTCTGTTTATTGTATCATGGTTTCTAGATAAAATATAACAATGATATGCCTTAGGAATAAAATAGTCATTAAAGAAAGATGAAAACTGTGTTTTCAAAATGATACAATCATGTCGTGTGAACTACCATCTGTGGAATTCTCTTGAGATACCGGTGAAAAAAGTCTCAAATGTCATAGTAAAAAGGGAAACCGAGTTCCTTTAAATTGTTTCAATAATTGCTTTCACAGTAGTTGTAAATTAGATTAGAAGTTTGTGGAAAAGCCTCACTTCTCCCAGAATATCAGGTCATACTCCAAACTCCTGTTGCAAGGAGTTTCTACAGGGAGAATATCCCCAGGTGGGAATCCTTTGTTCAGTTTTCCCCCTTTCTGGAAGAAGTACAAATTCTAGATGGATTCTAACACCAGATTGTAGGATCAGTCATTGTTTGGGCTTATAGGAAAAACAAAACTATTTAGAGACCATTGTGCTGATACTTGAAGCTGCATCTACATGGTGATTTTTTCAAAATAATTTATGCAGTTAGCACTAGGCAAATTGTTGTCATATCATTATGATACTGAATTTATGACAGCACATTTATTTCTGAGGTAGGTGGTGGTGATGTCAGAAAAGAGGCTTACAATTTGCCTGCAGGATCAAGCAGAAGAAGTAATGCAATTCATATTTTTCTTAACTCAAGCACAAATATCTTGAGGTAAGAAAAAAAAAAAGCAAAGAATTGGTGAAGAGCACCGCTGTCTTGTTCAATATTTTATCTTTCTTCCAAGACTACTGGATCATGAATGTTCAATATTAATGGTTTCTTATCAACCAATTTGCCCCTTAGTTGCATGGGGGAAAAGATAACCATGAAGATATTTGCTTTATTGGCCCATACCATACTCACAAGAAGATCTAGTACTAAAGACCAGACAACATCAAAGTCGTCCTTCTGGAGTTTTTGACAAATATTGCTCTTTGTGTAAAAATCAGCCTATGAAGAAAGTCAAGATCACTGATGAAACTGCCTGAAAATACTCATTTTTGTCAAAAAATGGAAGCTCCAGTCCTCCTGCCTGTAGTCATTAGGAATTACTTCCTCTAGAAGGATTAGGCCTGTATTAACATTTTTCCAGCAGACAGAATTTGGGAGCAGAGCATGCCTTGAGGGATGGCTGCTTTCCAAACTCTATGGCTGAGGCCACACTAGCAAGTGACATCGAAAGGGGTAATACCAATCCATTGCTTTGAAGAGAATTGCTTTGAAAACAAGTGACTACACACGAAACATGGAATGACACTGTGATCTGCAACATTGAAGAGACCCCTGTTCTTTCGAAATGGAGCATCTACAAAGCCCAGAGCCTCCTTTCAAAATAATGGGGAAGGATATGGCGAGATAGGGGTCAAATGGATGGCAAGCCCTCCCTGGAGCACTGGTCAGCCATCCCCTGAAAGCCCCCTGCCCCAATACACCCCCTCCCACCACCATGCATATGCTGAGGGGTCAGGATTCTTGCTGTATGTAACCTCCAGACCAGACTGGGACGTCCTGGACATCCTGGCTCACCTGATGGCCATCCTGACAGCATGCCACTTCAGGATCCATGGTACCCACCACATGGCCGGCCTCCTGCAGGCTCCCCCCCACGGTGCATCTGGAACACCCCCTTTCCCAGGCCTGCCATTGCCTCTGGTGGTACCACAGCAGTGGGGAATGGTGGAACAGCATCGTCCTGGAGGACTGGGATGATGAGCAATGGTTCTGCAATTTCAGGATGACCTGAGCCACCTTCATGGAGCTGTACCAGTGGCTGGCACCAACACTTAGCCATCAGGACACCTGCATGTGGCTTGCACTTCCCCTGGAGAAAAGGGTAGCCATTGTCACGTGGAAACTGGCTACCCTGGACAGCAACTGCTCAGTTGGCCACCAATTCAGGGTGGGGAAGGCCACTGTCGGGGTCGTCCTTCTAGAGGTAAGGTAGACTGGGACATGCACCTACGGTGGGGCCTGGGGAGAGTGTTCTGGGGAGGAGGGTCCCCCGCATGCCGCCACACACTCATGGGACCCTGTGCCCTACACCCCTTGCAGACCATCTATGCCATCAACCAAATCCTCCTGCGCCAGCTCATCTGTTTGGTAGATGTGGACACCACCCTGCCTGGGTTCCAGCAGCTGGGATTCTCCAACTGTATTAGCATATAGGACAGTACCCACATCGCCATCTGGACCCCACCACAGAGATGCAGATGGTACATAAATTGGAAAGGTTACCACTCTGTCATCCTCCAGGACCTTGAGGATGCCTGATGATGGTTTACAGATATTTGCATGGGCTGGCTGGGCAGGGCCCACATTGCCCACATCCTGCGGAACTCAGGGTTCAGGCACAGGATGGCCGAGGACAGCTATGTCCCCCTACAGGAGCTCCCGGTGAGGGATACGACCATGCCCCCATGCATTGTTGTTGATGTGGCCTACCCTCTCCAGGCCTGGCTAATGTGCCCCTACATGGGACACACCAACAAGAACCAAAACTGCTACAATGCCAGGCTCAACCAAGCCAGAAGAGGAGTGGGTGTTTGGGCATCTGAAAGCATGCTTCAGGTGCCTATTGACGTGCCTGGTGGTGGGCCTCCCCAGCATGCCCACAGTCGTGGGCTCCTGTTGTGTTCTTCACAGCCTCATGGAGAGTAAGCATGAGCTCTTCATGGAGCACTGAGTGGCTGAGGCTATGCTACAGTATGACCAGCAAGGTGCGGTCCCATGCCACCGGGCGCACTGGGACAGGGTGCGTATGAGGGAGGCCCTCTGGGAGGCCTTTGCCCGGGATCCCCTGTGACCTGGCCTGGGAGGGGCAGGGGCAGGGGCGGGGTCCGTGGGAAAGGCCATCCATGGAGTGGGCAGCTGGACCAGGTGGTTGGGGATAGGGTGTCCAGGTACCCAGGCTGACAGCTCCATAGAGACCCATTCTCACAGCAGGTGGTTCTACATCTGCCATCTGGGCTGCTGCCATTTCATCAGTCCGGCTGCAGTGGCAGGCCCACCCACCATGGCACCCGGTCCTGTGGGGCGTTGCTTCTTCCCCCTTCCCCCTTCTTATCTTCTGCAGGGCTCCCTGGCACATCAAGGAGACTGGGGTGGCCCACAGACATCACGACTTTGAAGACATAAGCAGAGGGAGGTGCCCTGCCAGTCATGTAACCGGGTAACATGGGCCAGTGGCCATCCCTCCCTGCTCACATTGGGGGGTCCTGGGGGGGCCCACCTGCTGTGTGGTCCATCCACACTGGGCTGTTGTCAGGGCTGGTTTGCCTCTACCACCCTCCCAGGCATGTGTCCCGCGTGGTTGTCCGTGGCCCCATGACCCACTGCATGCACGGGCCCACAGCTATCCTTAGGTCCCTGGCCCATGGCCACATGCCTGGGCCTGTGCTGGCTGTGGCAGGGACCACCTCCCTGCATGCCTGGGGTACCCCACACCCAGTCCTACCTGAGGGTGTCTCAGGGGGTTCAGGGTAAGCCTGAGCGAATGTTGCCTGACTCATACCCTCTGAGGCCTCCACAATATATAGGGGTCCCTTGTTCCCATCTTCACTGTTGCTGTTGCCATCATTGACTGGTGGCTCCAGGCCTGGGTTTGGTGGTGTAGCTAAAGATCCTGGCTGTGGCTCCTCGCCCTGCCCCTTTGGCTCCAAGGTGTCCAGTGTCTCCTCCAGCCCAATCTCTTCCTCCGTACTGTCTGACATGGGTGCATACATCTGAATGACTCAGATGTTGAATGGTCTTTGACTTCATCTTCCCACATTGCATTGCCCTCATTCACCTCCTGTGTAAGCAAACATCCATTTTTCCAGTTGAAAGGAAGGAAAAGGAGGTCATCAACAATGATAGCAAAGTTAATAAAAATCTCTTTCTTTTGTAACGAAATTATCCAGGATTTCATAAAAATCAGCAAGGCTAGTGATACACTCACCCCTAGTGCTGGCAGCTTAATGCAAATGAGAATTCTCAAAAATCCAAAATGACCACCATTTGCATTTTTGAGTGGCTCATTTACATATTAACAGCAGAAAATAAACAGTGAAGACATGATTCTACTGGCAAAAAACTCCTTTTTTTGGCAGCTCCTTATCTCTGATTATTCCAGGGGTTATGGGCTGTATACAGAGTGGGGTTTTGCAAGTAGAACCACATCTTCATTTTTTGTTTTCCTCCATGAACATGCAAATGGTGGCCATTTTGCGTTTTCAAGACTGCTCATTTGCATCAAGCTGCTGGCACTAGGGATGAATGCAGGAAATACACCAACTGCATGACACCTGTCGGGGGGGTGGGTTGGGGCATGCACAAATGAAAACCACTGAGAAGTAGTTTCTCAGCCTCTTATGCAAGTATGACCCCCAAAACAGCCTTGCTGCCACATGATGTGGTTGGGCAGTGGCTGGAAGCCAGGAAGCGCATAAAAAAATTACCCAGGGTACAGACAGAACCACAAACTCCATGCTCAGGCTATTTGTAGTGGATAGATGCACTCACAGTGCTAGTAGCGAAGAAAGAAAGACATACCTCAGGCTCTCATACAAACATGAGCCCACAGCCACAAGCTTCCTGGTCCTGATTTGAAATTCACAGTCTTTATGTTAATTAATTCCTGCTCATCTGAAGAGCAGTGGCCACAGCGGATCGCTCTGGACCATTGTGGGTTACATACAGGTCACCTCTAGAGGCTAATAAATTCAATTTTAAGATGTGGTGCTTCCACACTGGCCTTTAATCGAATTTTTGAATTTGAGCTTGGTGCTACATCTACCTAGTTCCAACAATATTATTATATCAATATTAGTGTTCCCTAAATCAAGCCAATGGCATTTACAGTGAATACATTGATGATTTAATATTGAGCTAACTGCCTTAAATTCAAATGTACCCCATAGTGTAGATTCAGCCTCAGTCTCATGTAAAGACAAAAGGCAACAGGTTGTTTTAATGTTTAGTATATTTTAATGCAGCTTGTAAAGTATTCCACAGTGTCATCTCCCTTCAAATGCCAAATGCATTCTCTGCTACAATTCTGCATCTGCTAAGGTGATAGATAAATAGCTCTTTAATTCTGTTCCAACAGGCTGCAAATGGCTTTATTAATTGGGCCTCCAGGGTAATCAGAGCAACTTTTGATGTCGGTACTCTTCCTGGAGGCAAAGAAATCCTTTCTCTGTTAAGGTAAATGAAGCTAAATCCTGAAAAATCCTAGTATCATGGACCCTTCCAGACCATCCAGTATGTTTGTAAACCTGTTATGGTGCATGACAAGCCCCTGAATTACCCATAAAAATATCTTGTTTTATCTTTATAAATTCTGAAGCCTTATCAGATGTATGAAACAATACTCACACGGGTCTCATCAACTGTCCCAATACAGTTTGGGAATCTCATGCATGCAAGGTCACAAGTAATTGCCTAACTGTCAATAAACTTTATACACCTGTGTAACAATGCCTTTGCATACCATCACACATCTGCAAACCCCTGCCCCTCCCCTTCGCTTCCACAGTAGATATCCCCAAACCAAAGTGTGTGCAATGAACTCACAGATTTAGGAACTGGCCAGTTTGTTGATGGCATTGTTGATGGCATCCTGTAGCTCCAGGGTTAGTAAAACTTCTCTCTCCAAAAGGCAGCCTTCCTATCCTGAGATTGCTTCACTACTGCTTGTCATCCCAGGTCTGCAATACAATTATTTTCCACCACTTCATGCTGCTTTCCTGAGATAAAAAATGTAGCTCCCTGCTTTGAAGCCACTCCAGAAACCAATCTTCTACTATAAATTCCTTAGCATCTTCCTCTTCTGCATCTGTGTCCTGGTTCCATCACTGCAAGAGAATTTTCTGCAACTGCTGGTGTCACTACTGCTGCTATATCTGTCCCATGATGTGGGTGAATTCCCAAGCCTAATTCTTGACTTTGTATTCTGAAACAGTCCAAGCAATCTTTGCATATTTAACTTTGCACTATAGCAACATAGATCACGATTAGTTCCAAGCTGTCCAACAGCCATCTGTCAATGACATTAGCCCTCCAAATGGGGTGGAGACAGATGAATCACAGGATTATGAAAAAAAAAGAACTAAACTGGGTACTTCTATACATCTTACAACAATGCATAGAAATAAAAAAAAAGGCAGAATTTGCATTGATGATCTGTCAAAAAAGCAGTATGGGATACCCTCAGGCTGGGTCTACATGGAGATATCCTGCCGGCACCTTCATGCTAATGAGCAGTCTCACAATTGCAAATAGCTGCTCGTTAGTATATTCCCATGTTTCATTAACATAGCCACATGAGATCTCACTGCTGGAATAGGGTGCTGCTGGTAGTAAACAATCCGTGCAGATGTGCTTCTGCCAGCAAAAGCCTTCTCTGTCACCAGATCCTTATGCCTGAATAAGGGAATTTTTGCTGGCAGAGGCACATCTACACAGCCAGTTTACTGCTGGCAGAACCCTCTACCGGCAGAGAGATCTTGCGTGACTATGCTAATGAGCATGCAAATATGCTGATTAGCATCCATTTGCAATTGAGAGACTGCTCATTAGCATGAACATGCCAACAGGACATCTGTGTGTAGACCCAGCCATAGTGTATAAACTATATGTGTATAGTGTATATAGTGCTATGCATTCACAGAGAACGTAGCATACCATGTGTAACTATTAGTGCAGTTTGTGTATTGTGCATTACTTGACCCACAGCTCAAAAATTGCACATTAAATACCCTGGGCAGAAAATTCTTTCATTAAGTTGCTCTTCCCTGACCTGAAGCCCATGGAAAACGATGTGCTTCTTAGAGTGAACAGTAGGAGAACTGGGAACTGTGCTAGTCAATATCAGTTTAGAGACGTTCTTAAAGGGGATATATTTTTGATAGTTTGGTTTTGCCCCCACATCCTCAGATCCTGCATAATTGTACACTGCTACATTTGTTCTTAACTTATGAGGATTTTATTTTTTTAACATTGTAATGTGTGTACTTGTGAGCTATTAACGAACATATTTTTAGCATTTTATCCCTGACAACAACAACAAAATAGTTTTAGAAGACATCATGATAGTGTCTACTTGACGTCTATGAAAGCCCTTTTAAAAATCCCATTGCTGAGATGTATTAAAGCACTAAGTCAAATCATGCTGTGTCCCAATAGATCATTTTATGCTTTTATTTGAAATAAAGTGATACGGTGTGATTGAACCCAACAGTGTGCAACTCAGTCCTTTTTTAACCCTCTTTAAGAAGTCAAATTCTTCTTATACGATGCATTATATCAATCCAGTAAAAGACATCTTCAATTCAAGTAACTAATTCCAGGCTGGCATTATCATACTGGCTATCAGCAAAAGCATCTTGTGATAAATTTCATAAAATGAAGTATTATTGATACAGCCTGATTACCCAAACTTTTTCTGGGGAGTCTTTGTGAAACCGAGGTTTTTCAGTGTGGGAAAATATATTGTTCTGCATTCACGACATACAATGACTTGAAGATATCTACTGTATATCTTAGAGTGTATCTGTCTGTCTGTCTGTCTGCCTGCCCTTCAGTACTATATTTGTTCAAAAACTCATTTTAAATTGTGAGATCTATGGCCACAAAATTTGTTATGCAGTTTCCTCTTATAACTTAAACCAAGATCAGGGTTCAGTTGTGCCTGGAAAGTGAGAAAGGCTTCCCGGAACCTGAGCAGGGAGGAGCACAAGCAGGAAGGATGACATATTTCAGACTGATCACTGGGGACAGCGAGTGCAAGGAACAGCAATTCTGCAGAATGACCTCTGGGGGCAACTGCAGCAAGAAAACAGAGGCTAGGTGGAGATGGAGCTCCTAATGCTGCCTGCCAATGAACACTAAGCCTGGTGCAAGCAGCCCAGCCCTAGCCCCAGCCCTGCTGCTCTCCCGTGGCTGGGCACAACAGACCAGCCCCCACCCCCCTGCTGCTCTGGCCAGACAAAGGGAAATGGCCACGCCCCCAACTCCTTACATCCCTTTGGAGCTTAGTTGCCCTCTGGAACTGTGGCTGTGGCCAGGGCTGTGGCAGCCCCATCTGGCCGGGCCCAGAGCCATGGCCCAGCCCCAGCTCCCTGCCCTGCCCTCCCAGGAGTTCAGCCTGCAATGAGGTCCAGCACCAGGTTTTGACCCCAGCCTTTCTGCCCTGCCACCCCACCTCCCTCGGGAGTGGGTCCAGCACCATGGACCAGACCCACCTTTCATGGCCCCCCTGCAGCCCCTCCTCAGATAAGGGGCCTGGCTGCAGAGAGGTTGGGGGGACAGGAGGTGTAACCCAAACTGTCTCCTCTGATGACTGGCAAAGGGGAGCTGGAGGCTGCAAGCTCACCCTGACTACTCCCCCACCCCCACTCCAGAAACAGGCAGGGGGGCCAGAATCCATGGCTTGACCTTCCTTCCCCACCAGGACTGGTAGGGACAGGTAGGGGAGGCCAGGAGCTGCAGCCTGACCTGCCCTTCCTCCCTGGGCTCAGGCAGAGGGCCAGGAGCTGTTGCTGCACCTTCCCTCCCTGAGACCACAGCGAGAGCCCATGCTAACTCCTCACTAACTCCCCACCCTGAGCCCTCCATCCCCCACACTACCCTAAGCACCATCACATAATCAACCCTGCACCCTCCACCCCCACCATCTGCTTCCATTCCCTGCCTTTAACCCTGTACCTTCAACACCTGACTTCAGCCTCCCCCCTGCAAATACTCCCAGCCTCTGCACTCACCCTCCCCAGCCACAGCCCCCTGACACCTACCCCCCTGCCTGAGCCCCCTTATAAGCAACCTCCTGCATCACCGTTCCCTGTCCTGAGCACCCTCAACTACTACTCTGATTCGTCCACACTCCACTGCCTGCTCTGACCCCAACTCAGACTCCTGCCATGCCTCCTCCACGGCCCCCTTTCCTGAGCCCCACTACTTAAATGAAGCATGAGGCCACTGTTTAAATGAACATGCACATTTTCCTTCTAATATTTTTTAAAAAATATTTTCAATTAAGAATCTGAGCAAGGCTGGATACATCTGCTAGTTCTAAATAAAGTGCTAGGAGAAATCCGCTCTTATCCATGTGTAATGAGAGCTAGTGATTGTGTAATTTGATGTAAATAAGGGATAATAAGGCTTGAACATCAGTGCAAGCCTTACATTTCTGGGAATTAGAATATGAATACAGTGAATCTGTATGTAGACTTTCTCAAAAAAATTTCTACATTAAAATTTTCACTCTCGGTAACATTTTCTTGTACATTGATTACAAGAGAGACATTTACTTTTAATTGTGAATTTTACTCAAAGCTGCTGAGAGATAAAGAGGTGATCTCAATAATCAATCGTAAAAAAACACTGAGTTTTTTCATCACATTAAATACATCAACACAAAGCAATGTTGCAAAACAAACACCAGCATATATTGTACTTGCATCCGCAAGATGAAGGGGGGAAATATCAGTGGCCTCTTTCTTTCCTTTGTAATTGATATGGAAAGCTACTATATATTTTAACTTACTGTCAGCAGACCTCCAATCTCATGACAAATCCCTAACGTGAAATTTTGAACTGCAAATATATTAAAGAAAAACAGAGACATGTTGGAAAAGATATGTAGATATCTTATTTTCTTTACAATCCAAGAGAAATATATTATATGCAAAAGCTACACTGGTTTCCTAGTCTGGTGTGGGGGGATCAATCCATAACACAGAAAGAAGGCCCTTGAAGTACTTTATAAAACGTTTATATGTGCGAGTATAGATAATTTCACTGTTTTCATACTTGATTATTGAGACAAATTCCTGGCATCTCAGCTGCGTCAATTAAAATTCACAGAAGTGTGTAGTGTTCATATATATTTGCAAACACACTTATGCACTCTGCTCCCCCATGGCCTTCTGCTACTGTGGTGGTACATTTCAATATTCTTGTCTGTAATGACACTGGTAGAAATCCACACCTACTGAAATCATAGGAGTGATTCTGGATTAACCACACTATAACACTTACACAGGCAGTGGCCACACTCTAGCTGTAGGTGAACAACCTCAGTCGGTACTCACTGACTTTTTGTGAATATGGTCAGAGTTTCAGATGGGCATGACATTAACAGTTAAATTGGTACCGTTCTGGTTAAAATTATGCTCAGCTTCATGACTCAAATTCAGAATGATTAATCCAACGTTCATGATCATAGAAAATACAAGAAAATAAAAGGCAGGGGGAAGAGGAAAGACAAGGGTAGTTACACTCCAGCTGGTTAATCATGACACTAATATTTCCTAAACAGAAACACCTTTACTCTTCCTCTCAAGTTGCACTACGCATGATACAAATAATAAACAAATACATAAATACATTGTAGGGTGTGTCTGTCTGTCAGACCCTTTGTTCAAGAGCTCCTCTTAAACCCTAAAAGCTACAATCAAAAAATTAGGTGTGCAGTTTCCTCTTACCGTATCTTAAACCAAGGCCGGGTTTAGTTGTGCCTGGATAGGGGGAGGTGCCTGACATCCCACAATTTTCCAGAACACATAAAGGGAAAGGCACCAAGAGGAGGGCTGACATACCTCAGACGCACCACCGTAGGAGGCACCGAGCTCAGGGAACAACAACAGATTGACTACTGGGGGCAGCCTCAGAAGGAAAACAGTGGCCGCATGGAGATGGAGCTCTCCACCTTGCTGTCCTCTGGATGTGCCCCCCCTGCCCAGCCACCTCCCTGGTATTGAGCAAGAGCACCTCACAGAGAGAACCCTGCTGCCCTCCCACAATGACCCCACCCTTCAATTCACTCTATCCCTGAAAATGCTGGAGCCAGGAACCAGGGCCCAACCTTACCCCCATGCTCAGGATGGAGCTGGGGAAAGCAGCCCGCCCCCCCAAACCACCCCTTTCACACTTGTGGCCATTGGGGAAAAGCACCATGTCCCTGGCCACCCCCATTCATGCGCCTCTTGCAGGAACTGAGGAAAAGTGCTGCAGCCTCAACTCCTATCCCCCTTCCCTTGTTGCTCTTTATGGGGCTGGGAAAAGGAATCACAGCACGGGCCCAACACTGTCTCTGTTGCCAGGACCAGGCAAAAACACCATGGCTCCAGCCTCAGCTCCCCCACACTCCCCTTCCCACCCCGAGTTCAGGCAAAGACCCAAGCAATGCCGAGTAAAGGTGCTAGTAAATAAAGAAATAAATATCACCATGCAGCAAAATATATAAAGCCACTACCTCATCCCCATCCAGATCTTTCCTTAAAAATCTTCTCATTGCCATAACAATATAGGAAATGGTAATCCAAAAATAGCTGAACAGGGGGAAAATTGGGATCACTGTGACTACTGCCTCTCACAGGTTTAAATATAAGTTGGATTTGTGCGCCTACCTACTCTTTCTTACAGTTGCCTTCCTGTTCCCATGTATGTCTCATACATCTCTTCTGTGTGTTCTTCCATCTACAAAACTGTAGAGTTGGGAACAGTTATTTGCTAAATATTTGACCAGGGCCTAGAAGAGTCAGGCTGTGACCATGATACTGTATTAAAAATAAATAATTCATAACACAGTAGTGCTAGTTGCCTCATAAGGATATGTAATCTAATTACCATCTTCCATTATTATTAGGTAAATCAATCTTCAACTGATATTTATGGAGGTTATTAATAGAAATGACTTATAATTATGAGCCGCCTATCCTCAAATGAGCATATCAATTTTTAGAACAGCTGTGAACCCAGACTAGCTACAGCACAGGTTTTGTGCTTACTTCTGCTTACAGTATCAGAGAGGTAGCTGTGTTAGTCTGTAGCTTCAAGAATATAAGGTGCCACAGGACTTCTTGTTGTTTCTGCTTACAATGTTACATCTTCAATATTCTGGCAATCAAAAGGACTAAAATCTGCAAGAAATGCTGCATAGATGACTTCTGTAATGTTGCTGAAAATCAGTACATTCCGGACACTTATATTAGTCCTTAGCATTGAAATTCAGATTCAGCTCTGAAGAATTTGGGCCTTTCGGCACTGAAATACAAATTAGTGGAAGGCAAATGGGATTACAGAAATGCCTTGAACTGCAGAGAAAAACACATGCTTGGGATGCCAGCATGCAGGTAAGCTTTGATTAAGTAATGAAATTTCTTGAGTGTTTTTTTTTTTCAAACCGATGAGAGTTAATTAATTCAACAACATAACAACAATAAAGGCAGATTTTTTGAACACCGGAAAATGTCAGACTAGGAAAATAAAAGTACACAACAGGAAAACATATGAATTTAACTGTTTAAAGTGGGCAACTGTGTGTTATAATTTTAAAATGAAAATATTGACCAGGTTTTTATTTAAAAAATACAAAAAACCTCATTTATTTATTTATTTATTTATTTATTCAAACCCCTATTTTTTAAAATGTTCAGGGGAGAGGCTGTTCTAGCTTTGATCATGACAAATAGGAAGGAACTGGTTGAGAATTTTAAAGTGGAAATAATTTCAGGTGAATGTGATCCTGTCATGGTAGATGTCATTATTCTAAGGACGAGTAGGAGGGGAAAAAGTACACAAAACATATATAATAGACTTAGAGAGGACAGAATCTAGCCAATTCAGGGAAACAGTAGGTAAAATCTAATGGGAAGTTAGTCTAAATGGGAAAAGCATTCAAGAGAGTTGGTAGTTTTTCAGAGAGACTTTATTAAGGGAAAAAGATCAAATTATCCAACAGTATTGGAAATATATGAAGTGTGGCAAAAAAACAGCATGGCTTAACCATGAGATTTTTAATGCACTGAAACAAAACAAAACAAAACAAAATAAAAGAAGATTAACAAAGGAGGGCATCATATGAAAGTGGAAATTAAGACAAATTAGCATAAGCAACTAACATGACTATGTAGGGATGAAACTGGAAAGGCCAAGGAAGAAAATTTGTTTAAACTGATAAAAACAGAGAGAGAGAAGACAAAGGCTTTATACCTGAATGCAGAGAGGCACAACGCTGCCAGGAGATGTGCTAGGTTTTGTCGACAAAACATATTTTGCATGTAGACACTCCGCGTTTTTTTCTGACAAAAGGCTGGTTTTGCCAGAAAAAAGAACCTTGTGTAGACATAGCCTTCATGAGTAGGGCTCCTATCTTCACATTGTCCAGCAACCCTTTATCAAGATAGCTGGCATTTCAGAATAACACTCAGAGGATTTTAATTACAATGTCACTTACCAGCAGCTGATAATGGCCACAAATTATACAGTAGAATAGCTTTTCTTAGACTCCCTTTTCTGTCTACCAGCATTACAGATGGCACCCTAGGGAATCTTTGTAAATAAAGGAACATTGTGTGCCTTTTTTGTGCTTATCAATAGCTGTTAAATTAAGATACCTACCTTTGAGAAACTGTCACTGACATGTTAGCAGAGGCATCTCCTGGGAATAAAAGATGAGATTCAAAGCATTATGTAGGCCTTGTTCACAGTTTTTGACTGCATGTTTGCTCTCTCTATGGGCTGCACTGGCTCTGGCCAGAGCGTCTGTACAGCAGACTTCAGCTGAACTGCCCAAGAAGACCACAGACTCAGTTCAAGAGAAAAGGTGCTTGGCCAGGTTCATTGTTAATGAAGTATAGTCCTAATATCCCATGGAACCACTAACATATATATTTGTCAGCTCAATCAGTGGTGCGACCTCTGCTCCCCCAAAAGCCAGCTAACAGTACCCCCTGTGACCTCTCATTGATACAGTTGTAGTACTCAGAGGCATTTAGACCTCATCTGGGGTGAGTGAAGTCTCTGCTCTACAGCCTTGGTTGAGAGCCAGTTGGCCTTTAGCTCATGTGGTAGAGTGTAGGGCTTTAGACCCTATGCTCCCAGGTTCTACCTCTGGGGTTGGCAACCTGTGAGCATAGGGTCTTAAAGCCCAGCACTCTACCACACGAGCTAAAGGCCAGCTGGTGCTCAGCCAAGGCTATAGAGCAGAGACTTTGCTCACCCCAGATGAGGTCTCGGTGCCTCTAGGTATTACATGCTCACTTTAATTAAGTTACAGATTGCCCTTCTGACATGGCTAGCCTTATGCACCTTTTAGCCTTATGCATATTGGTTGAATCACGGTATATCTATGTGCCACCCCATCACCCTGGCCTTATCTTTCAGAAAAGCATTGTGTCCCCACATCATCTTCAGAGAGTGTGTTTACACCATAATTTAGTATCAGAGAGTAAGCCGTGCTAGTCTATACACTATCAAATATACTCTCTGTTACTATTCAACATGCAAGGCACTACATTTAGCCATTTGAAATGGAGATCCATAATTTAGTATGTGTTTCCTGGCACAATACTTCTGGAATACGTTTATGCAGGTATCCTGTGCCTAGCAGAGCTTGTGTTCTTGTGATGCCAGCCCTGTTCACTCCAACTTAATATATCAGATAGCAGGGCTGGTGATAGACTTGGCTGGGCCACAAGCTATACAGCCCCCTGAAAAGGGCCAGAGGCTTAGGTGGAAGGAGTGGCACTAGAGGCACCAGCCTTTAGCACTTCCCTGACCATACTGTCCCTCCCACAGACAAGCTCTTTGTGACACCTGGAGGCTACAACAGCAATTAAGGGGTCTGAAGCCCCTGGCCCTTTTAAGCCATCGGGCCCAAGGGCAATTGTCCCTTTGCCCCTCTGCTTCTGGGTGGCCCTGTCAGATGCTGAACCTGCAAGCAGGCATAAATTTGCTTTATATCAACAGCCCTGATATTTGGTCAATTTAATTCTACAGTAATAAGGGGACTGCATGATTAGAAATCACTTTCCCCCTTGATCTATAAGTGCTTGAGCCCAAGGTGTTCCACTTCACTCAAAAGGGTGACAGGTGAAGTTGAGTAGTCGTATTTGCAGGCCTCTTGGAAGCAAGGCTAAGTATTTTATATCAAGATGGGGCTGGATAACCAGATAAAGGCAACAATATGTTGAGGCTGCTCATGGTGGTATTTACCCAGTCTTCAATTTCTAGTAACAAGTATCTCCAAAAGCCAGTGATAGGACACTAGATGGGGATGACTCTGAGTTACTAAAGAGAATTATTTATATTTCATTATTTGGGGATAGGAATGAATTTTCCCCTGGATCAAAAAGGCAGATATCCTAGACATTTCGGAGATTTTTTTTGGGTGGGGGTGGGGGTGTTGGGGTTTTTGTGCTTGTTTGTTTTTGTTTTGTGATTGTTTGTTTCTTCTTAGCATGGACTACAGATCATTTGCAAATTAAAACTTATGAAAATGGTTGGTTCTCTGTAGCTGAAAGGCTTCATCTATGCTACAGTCCCCTTTCAAAGGGGGACGGCAAATGATGCAAATCAGAAATGCAAATGAAGTGCTACTTTCCATATCTCACACTTAATTTGCCTAATTGCATTTTCAAAAGAGAGTCTTTCAAAAGAAAAGCAGCTGTGTAGATGGGCTTCTTTAAAAATATAACCCTGTTTGCGAAAGCACCCTTCCCCCTAAGAAAAAAGGTTAGGAAGTAGGGTGGTTTCGAAAACAGGGATATATTTTGAAAGAACCCCATCTACACAGCTGTTTTTCTTTCAAAAGACTCTCTTTCAAAATTGTGATTATGCAAATGAAGTGTGAGATATGTAAACAAAGCTTCATTTGCATTTCCAATTTGCCCCATTTGCATTCCCCTTTCAAAAGGGGACTGTAGTGTAGACACAGCCAAAATCTTTAAATCATGATTTGAGGACTTCAGTAAGTTAGCCAGAGGCTATTACAGGAGTGGTTGGCCTAAGTTTAGTGGCTCACAATGTGCAGGATGTCACACTAGATGATGATGATGGTTCCTTTTGGCTTTATAGTCTGTGAGTGTATGTTGCTGTCCGAGTATGGGGTCTAGTTGCAATTGCTAGGTCTGTTGATTTATTAATATGTTTATAAAAGATAGTCAGAAGTGGCCAAAAGTATTGAAAGGGTATTATCTTATTGCAAAGTAGTTCCAGCATGTAAATAAATGAATCCACTACTGTAGCATATGGAAGCATTGCTAGTTTGAAATATTCAGAATTAGAGTGGATTATCACAGTCATAGCTCTTACTTACTAACAGATTCCTTAATGGTTTATTGTGTAAAATACTTAGCATACAGATGGAGGTCAGTACATTAAATTCAATAGATACAGTAAACATAGAAAGTGGTGAGGTCAAAAATGAAATATAGCTTTGTGACTGTCTCATTTGCCTCCTTCCTCCAACTTATTAAACCACTGAACAATCTGAAAATAATTCTATATGATTGTCAGATACTGTTAAAGTAAGCCCAGGAGTGAAATATCAGAGTCTACAGGTCAGGCCCTAAAGTGGGTGCAGGAGAAAGCTTGCACAGAGCTTGAATTCACCACTCTACTCAGCACTATCTGTCTTTCATCTTGAGGAGTACTTCACACATCACAAAACCAAATATTCTGAGTTTGCAATGACCTTGCAGTGGTCATAATGGAAAGCAAAAAGAAATTTCATCATATAAAGAGAGTGAGGAGGATAACTCCAGTGTTAGCTTCCAGGAGTCCCCAGAGGGTCCACAAACATTTCATCAACCTCTGGTTTTAGTACTGAGTGCTCATTCCTAAGTTAAATGATGAAAAATCAGTATATTGAAATGCGGGTTTGAACAAAACACCCTTTTCTTAATCTTACAGGATGAGAAGATCTTTGTTGCATGATCATCGTCTTGCAAAAGACATTTAAAATGCATTTAGATAAACATAATGAGGGGTTGGATGCAAATAAAGAGATTTGAGACTCCTCTGTTGCCTGCACAAGGGGACTACCAATTAAAACTACAAAGACACAATACAAATGGATATGAAATGAAACAATTTAGGAACAAATAAATGGGAGTTGAACTAGCTGTGGAAAAGGAAAGCTAATTTAATCACTGGGTTCTAAAACTAGTTGTTCTTACTCAGCTAAATAGCCTGTCAAACTTAAGGAAAAATAACTGGGAGAGGGTTAAGAGAGATATAGTTCCTGCTTCAATTATTGTTTGTGTATATTATTGCCTTTCCTCTCTCCACCTGAGAAAAAAAAATGGACAAAATGTCTTTACAGGCAGTTTCTCATTTCCAGACAACCATTACATATGTAGATAAATTCAGTGGTCTTCTATAATGGCAAGAAATACTTGCAGCAGGGGATGCCTGACTCCTTGAGCAGATTTCCCTACCCTACGCAATGGTCAAGAGAGAAGTAAAGATGCTCATGGCTCCCATGCTTCCTGACCATGGCTCGCTTCTCTGCACAGGGCCTCTTGAGAAGGAAAGTAAACACTAGATCCAGGAAAAAGTGAGAGAATTATCTGGTTCCACCCTCTCTCTGTGTTAATGGGAGCAAAAGAGAAGGTCCTGCTTCAATCTTTATCTTTTCCTGTGGACAAAGAAGAATTACAAAGATCATTACAGCTGGGTCAAGGATTAGTGGTAACAAAAATGATAGCAATAAATCCTTCCCTTCCACTAAAGTGCTCAAATTGGCATGTTTCACAGAGGGATCCTTTCTTCAATCTGGAGAATCACCTTGTGGAGGGAGAGCAAATGGAGAAAATTCTAAGACATCTATGTATGTCATTAATGTGACTATAACCCCTGGAGCAGTAGAGATGAGTCAGCAGTAACCATCCTAAGATGATGGCCATTAGATCAAGTGGATGGCATTTAAATGGGGGTGTCTATATGATCTGGAAGGGAGATCTTATCAAGAATAATGGAAGGGGGTGCAGGTGTGATGAGTATAAGTGATTTGTGTATGAGTTGCAGGAGCAGTCAGCATATAGGTTTGTAATGCTACATGAGCCAGAGGGTCAATGGGTATGTGGGAAGGATGTCCTAGAGGGGTGAGCTGGTGTACTATCCTGCAACATGAAATTTATGTGGGTGAGGAAGTTGAAAAAAGGGGCAAATGTAGATGAACATGTGGGAACCTGAATGGGTGGATGTGTACAGGTGATGAAAGCAAAAGTGGGGATTGTATATTCCTTTGTATGGAATATATTTAAATGTATTCAAGGCAAATCTTAAATAATCCTTAATTCTGTAAAACATCTTCTTGGCCTCTAAAAAACAAAGAAGGTGTCAAGTCTAATCTATCTTTAGTTTGTTTTTTTTTAAGTAAACGTATTTATAGTTTTCCTATTGCTTTCCTAGTTATTTGAGCTATTTCCAAATCTGCAAATAACCATTAGATCATCTGTCTGCCCTCCTTTGCATAACAGGACATGAAATGTTACCAAAAGAACCCTACTCTGAGCCCAATAACTTGAGTTAGACTAAAGCATTTCTGTTCTCGGAGACTAAATTGTGTAGTACCATGAGAAGAGTACAGCAGAAAATGTAACGAATTATTTTACAAGTAACAAACATATACATGAAGAAGAAATCAGAGTCCCTGTGAAATAGCCTTCATTATAGGTTAGACTTCAAGTCTCTACAGGTATGAATACATTCAAAACAATATCATACTTCATAGCTACCCTTATTTATGCCAACTGAAAATAGAGCCCATGAAAATGCAGGATTAGCAGAATTGGAGAAATTATCTGATGGAAAAAGCATTTTTGAATTCAGAGACCTGTGTTAAAATAATTAAAATGGAGACAGGGATTGCAGACAGGTGGGAAGGACCAATTTCAAAATGACGTGAAATAAATTACCACAGTAATTGGTTGCTTAGCCTCAAACCAACCCCTATGAAAAAATTAATTAATTACTTCATGGAGCACGAACTTCAGCTATTTCGCACATCTTCAGAAGAGTAACAATTATCTAAAGGTAGAACTGTTACAGAGTTCACTAAAAACTTAAAATCCTGATTATTTCCCAAAGTTTGGAATTTCTTTACAAACATGAAACTCGTGATTAAGTGGTTTATAATGTACACAAAACATGCAGGTAACCCAGAATATGACTTGGATTTGCATCAATACGCACAAATATTTGCTTTCAGTTTCACTTTCTGGTGGCATTAAAGCTGGGGAAATGTAGCTGGGTTGATGGAATTTTGCTGTGGAATTAAAAAGTTCATTTGAACCCGTACAGAACCCAGATAATTGAACGGCAGGGGAGAGGATTATAGAAAATGACATATAAAAGCTTGCTAGAGTAGACTGACAGAGAGTGATATATGAACTCAAAAACTTCTGGCAGTGGGGGATAGATGAGCTGCAGATTTAAAGGTAACATATTTCAATTCAGTCTCAGGAAACTGATTTCTGATTGCCTTCTGGAAAGAGATTTAAAGAGTGGCAGTGGGAACAGGATAGACGGGGCTCCACATCCAATCTTCCCAAAAAGTAAAAGTGTGCATGCAGAAATGGACAGTGGCTATTGTAAGCAGAAGCTTGGTCCTGCAAGGTGCATTGAAGCAAATGGTACTACACATATGATTGAAGTTAATCATGTACTGAAGTGCTTTAGTGGACTCGAGCCAGAGACCGCAGCACTTTGCACAATTGAGTCCTAGGGGAGGGAGAAGAAGGGGGAGGAAATCGATTAACCTTTTTTTTGTGGTTTTTGGATTAAGCCAAGCATAGCAGTGAGATCATGACTTTTGAATGGCTGACAGAAACAGGTAAATAAAATGGGGAAAAATCTAAATGAATATCAGGAATCAAAATCAACCATTGAAAGAACAAGAAACACAGCATAACACCTGGCAATTCAGTGGAGAAAAAAGAAAGGAAAAAAAAACATAACGCAATGTTTAGTAAAACAAAGATGTGACAGAATTAAAATAAATAATGAAATAAAATTTCAAAGAGCAAGAAAACCCTGAACTAAGAGGTCAAGTAAATAAACTAAAATGATTCAAGATGAATAAAGCTAGTTTTGATGACCAAACTTTCTTTACTACAAGGAAAAATATAGTTTTAGCAATCTATCCAACATTATAAATATCTGTGAATATTGTTAAATGTTTGCTTACTAATATATTGCTAGAAAGCTAAATGTGTCTGATCTCATAAATCATTAAAATGTTTAACAAATTTCATGATTGTCCTCTGTCTGCAATTAGTGTTCCCAATACCTTTTTATGCACATTATCCACCACATAAGGGCTGTGTCTACCCATACCCTCTATTTTTGGACAGGCCATGTTAATGAGGCAGTTCAGAAGAAGCTAATGAGGTGTTGACAAGAATGTGCAGCACCTCATTAGCATAATGGCAGCTGTGCATGATTCAAGAGTGCCTCTTTTGAAACTCACTCCTCCCGTGTAGACAGGGGTCTTTTGAAAGGACCCCCCCGATTTTCAAAGCCCCTTCTTCCCGTTTGCTTTTAAGAAGAAGGGGCCTTCAAAGTCAAGGGGGTCCTTTCGAAAGTCCCCCATCCTCACGGGCTGCGTGTATTCTGAAAGTGGCAATTTCAAATCACATATAGCTACCTTTATGCTAATGAGGTGCTGCATATTCATGTCAGTGTCTCATTAGCATCTTCCAAACTCCCTCATTAACCTGCCCCCTCCAAATGTGTAGACACAGTCCAAGTGTATGTTCCCCTACATATATCAGTCAACTTAGAAAAGTATCTATTCATTGACAGGAAATAAGTGAGAAGAAACTAAAAAGGGGATATAAATTGGCATATTCTAGCAAAAACATAAATTAAGACATTTTCAAAGTTAAAATATTAAGTTTCTCATATGTGTTTATTTTGACCCTGAGGTAATCAAGTTTGAAGGTAGGAGCTGGGTCTATACTACAGAGTTTTATTGATAGAAGTTCCTGTCAGGACATATTTCCTGACAGAACCTCTGTTGGCAGAATGTGTCCAAACCTAACAGAGGCCCCCCAGTGATGCCCTCTATCAACAGAGAGCAGCCAGAGTGCCCAGCTCTTTGTCAATAGAACATCCAACTGGAAGCTCTGCAAACAGGGCTGCCCAGTGAACCAGAAGCACCCTCTGTCGACAGAGGTTCCGCCCCCGAACATCTACACTATTTATGAACCAACAGAATCTGTTGAGAGATGGGTTATGCCGCATACAGGAGTGATTTAACTGTCCTCAGAAAACTGCTGTGTTCTGTCGACAGTTTCTCGAAAGAATGTATTTGTAGTGTGGACATGGCCATGGTGTTCAGTGCAGAGCCAGAATCAAATTATTGATACAATAAACCCACAAGTTATGCAGGAGTTGCATTTCTGCAACCCCTGCATAACTCACATTTTCATGCAAATTGAGGGCAGCAGGGGGCTTGAAAGAGCCAGGAAACTAACCAGCCTGACAGGTTGGAAAGATGTTGGAAAGGAACACAGGAGTTCTGGCATCAGTTCTAGCTTGGACTTTCTGCATGACCTTCACTAAGTCATTTTCTCTGTGCCTTAATTCCCCAGCTAAAACCCAGGAGAGATGATGATGCTTCCTTTGTCCATCTGGCCTATGTAGCCTTAGTCTGGAGCCTTAGGCCATGAACTCAATGGGGCAAGAACAGTTTCTTACTACGTGTACATGCCGTATATGGTCAGTTTCCTGGCTCCCAGAGTGGTAGGGAGTTGAGAACTATAGGGCATCCTGCTTCCTGTCTCCCTGCTGGTTGCTGGGTGCAGGACCCAGGGAACTGCCCAGCTGGTCAGTTTCCCCAGTCCCACAAGCAGTGGGGAGTTAGGGACCAGGCAGTAGCTTGGCTCCTACCTCCCCTCCGCTTGCAAAGAGGGGAAACTTAGCAGGGCATCAGCTTTGCTCAGATTCCTGGCTCCAGCCAGTGGAAGGGAGACAGGAACCAGAGGAAGTCTTCCCCTCCACCCCTTGGAGCCAGGAACCTAACCAGGACTGCTGCCCTGCTCAGCAGCCTGACTCTCACCTGCTCCACTGACAGGAGTGGTTTTCTTTCTGGGTCAGCAGCCATGAGTCAGGCTGCTGTCCCTGACAGGCTCAGGAAAACTGCTCCCATCAGGGATGGCAGCCTGACTCCTTGCTGCAGCACCTGACAGGAGCAGCTGCCACCCCTGACAGGAGCAGGGAAATTTCTCCTGTCAGGGGTGGCAAGAGTCAGGCTGCTAACCTGAGACATGCACAACATGGTATTAAAATATATTTATCAATATGTAGCTGGATAATAGTTACATCCAATGTGCAAAGTCTTCTCTAATAGTTGGGCAATGAGAAATAGATGAGTTTATCATATCTACATTCATTACTGGAAGTGATTACGAATCAGTTGAAACCATGTATGCCTTTTATGCTATAAGTGTTATTTCTTGTTTTTAAACCCTTGCATTTATGGTGAATTAATACATCCAATAATGTTTTTATTCACTCCTGAATAAAAACAATGCACAGCCTATTACTTTTAAATATTATAAATTCACAGTAAGAATAAAAAAGGTAAAATGCTTTTATGGAGATTAGAAACAGGTGCAAATATATTTGGAATACAGCAGTTAAACAAATGATGAGCATCAGTTTAGCTGTAGGTGACATGAAGTAAAAGATAATACACTGAAATAATTTTTGGCACTCTTGGTTTATAACTCTTTTGTGTATCTATTATGGCAAACAAGAAATTTCCGAGTGTGTAATTCCTAAGAAACAGCTTAGGCAGATCTCGAGGAAGTGAGTTCAGCAGATTTTAATGAGTTGTAAAACAGAACCCCCTGCTGTAACTAATTTGTAGTTAAGACTCCTTTCACAAAAACAGTCTGTTTCTTCATTTACAGTGAAATTGTAACTGCAAAATCGAAGACACAAGAACTTCATAAACACCACTGAACAAATAAATTAATAAAGTGGTTTGATTTTGCATAGCTGAATTGTTGTTAGAATACTATGTAAAAGATATACATACATTCCATCCACTTCAGTTAATCAGTTACTTTGACTATGTTGTTCTGCTTGTTTTGCAAGTCATAGTTGTTTATATGATTTTTTCTAACTGCATCTATACCATAAACCTGCATATGGGTAGAGGGATTCATTTCTGATAGATAGTAGACCAGTTGAACATTTTTAAACAATACACTGACATTGTTTGCCACATTGCATGTATTTAATTCAAGATCCATAAGAAACATGTACTTAAGTACTTCATAAAACAGTGGCTATGTCTACACTACAGCAATATGTCTACAGAAGTTCCTGTCAGAAGAAATCTTCCAACAAAACTTCTGTTGACAGATGACTGCCACACACAAAAGCAGACCACTCTGTCAATCCCCTCTGCCAACAGAAAGAGGCCAGACTGCCTGGCTGCTCTCTCGGCAGAAAAGCCAACTGGAAGCACAGCAGACCGGACTGCCAGGTGCCCCAGAATCCCTGTCTGTTGACAGAGGGCCCCCTGGAGCATCCACATGGCTTTTTTGTTGACATATTCTGTTGAAAACAGCTCTCTGCCTCATAGGGGATAAGGAGAAGTCTTTTGACAAAAGTGCCACATTCTGTTGATTTACTGTCAACAGAACACATTTTACGTGTGGACGCTGCATGAGTTTTGTTGACACAACTGGGGTTTTGTCAACAAAACTGTCTAATGTAGACATAGCTATTAGGAAGATACATGAATTACAGGCCATACTCTTCAGAGAAATACTGATCAT
This sequence comes from Carettochelys insculpta, assembly GCF_033958435.1. Classification (NCBI taxonomy): domain Eukaryota; kingdom Metazoa; phylum Chordata; order Testudines; family Carettochelyidae; genus Carettochelys; species Carettochelys insculpta. Next base: position 93,299,363 of record NC_134137.1, on the reverse strand, counting down.
CTCTATAAATACAAATTCAAGAAAATGACATCAGAAGCAAGCTGATCAGAAAGAAGCAGACTCTATATCTGGCCATCTCTCTCATGATACTGTGTGTATCTCACATTAGTTACTATGAAAGATGAAATAACTCAGTACTCAGTCAGGGAGATAAATGGGCTAAGAGCCGGATCTAATGGCTCAAAGAAAATGTGTGGGATGGAGGCAGGGTTTCTTATAATTGACTCTCTACATTCACAGAGTGCTTTGGGGCATTATGACTCTTGTACTGAGAAGTTCTGTGATCGGAATACAAGGGGTTTCTCCCTTTCCTGTCCAGCAAGTGCTTATTTTAAAGATATATGGGAAAGCTTTAGACAATATGGCCTGTTTTTTCCCCCTTAACTGAGCTCCAGAATAGAATTAGGATTAGGGGCTGCTGTTGTCATATATGGACATGTTTATCAATTGTCAAGGTATGTATGTATTTGTCCTCACAAGGATTCAAACTCATGGTCTATAATTCCAAAATGTGATTCCTTATTTACTGCATTAAATAAAGAGTTCTACAGCTGACTTTATTCCAGGAGAAACTTACTCTTAGTGCTGGGTGAATAAGACCAGAAATTTTCCACAAATCATTACATTAATACATAATTGAATTCACCTCATCTAAGTCCACATCCCTCTGAATGCTACTGTTCTGCTGTTTTCTCATTTATACAAACTGTCTATGAAGTAAGGGTCCTGGAAGATACTTTGGTGGACTTCTCAGTGGCTATTGTTGAATGTTCATAAATACCTAATCTTGAAACATGCCTCCTGAGTATAACAGTAATACTCATTTAATGGCAGAGTACGCGCACCCACACACACACACCTTGTAAGCTATATATCCAATGACCTCTAACATCACAGTTAAATTCTGCATGTTAGACACAAAACAGTACAAAGAGCTTTCAAAATATGAACCAAGAAGTGGTCAGAAGTTATTTTGAAAATACCTTTCAATCTTGAGTAAAACCTAAGAAAATCATATGAAGCCAATCAATGAACACAGAAAAGAGGCTATATTAAATGAATATGTCACATCAAATTATTTGTGTAGATCTAAATGTTAAATTGAACTTATTTGTATTATTTTAATAAGAATCACCTGCATAAATTCATGTCTCAATGCATTACAATTAAAAAGCCAAAGGCATCTTTAATTCAATGAAGAGTACCAGCAAAACTCTTTAAGCAAACAATGGGGGAAAAAATCACAATGACTTCAATGGAAGCCATTTTTTCCCCTATGTCTGAATTTAATCCAATTTTTTTTATTTCTATCAGTCATTGCTTGTCATGCTTCATCTTGTGAAAACAATGTGATACTGCTAATAGGATAAATGCTGGATCATAAAGAAAATAAATCAAGGGATGCCTTAGCTTTAAATATAGGAAATATTCCAATATTTGATTTTTGTGTTTTGCTTATTTCATTGTGATACACATAGAAATCATTAAAAGGCAGAGCAAGACAAAGCATTTGGCAGGTGGGGCTTTGGGACATGGTAGCTAACATCCAAATATATAACATCTCCCCGAACAGATACATGGATTTAAAACATTTTGTGAAAGGCATTTGTACTAATTATTTGCTATCCATGAACCTTCCTAATAGTTCTTAATATTCTAACAACTTACTAACCTACCTAAAATACATGCCATGCATAATTCTTCTGGTACTATTGTCCCAAAACACCTGGCAGGATGCTCCAACCAAAAAAACCTCAGAAAAACTCTATTCTCACCTTAATTACTTATTCTTGGTTATACTCTGGAACCACCTGCTTATCTTCTTTGGTGGAATACAATTAACACTACTTGACTGCTTTTTGTTTTGATAGTGTATAGACTAGCACGGCTTCCTCTCTGTTACTACCCTTTCACCGTCATCTTTAAAATAGGGGTTTTCAGTACAGTGAACTTTACTGTCAGCTCCTTCTATCCTTGAGGAAATATATTTAATTTATATAGAGAAATTTATCAACCTGCTCCAGGGAGCTTGTGAAATATCTGATAAAATACACAGTGGGAGATGTGTCTCAGAAAAGGCAGGATCTAAACCAAAGGCACTTTATAGATGAAAGTCAACATTTTGAATTACACTTGGAAGTCAACAAGTAGCTAATATAGTTGCTGAGATACTAATGCATTATGCTCCCTAAAGCTCAGTGGAATTCTTCATGAGGTGTACCTTTTAAGGGGTCTTCAGAATTGTAAATGCGTGTAAAGCACCTTGCAGTTAAAAGATTTGTAAATCACACACCCGTGGATTTTGGTGTCAAGGTTTTTTGGGAATAAGGGTGCTTTCAAAATCGGGGTTTCCTTTTGAAAGAACTCTGACTACAAAGCTAGTTTGCAATTCAAAAGCAGCCCTTTCAACACTCTGGGTTGCTGTCATTATGAAACTGAGTCATTGAATATTCATATTGGTGTTTCATTAACATTTTCAACCAGCTTCATTTACATGCCCCTTCTGAAAGGGAGGGACATGTGTAGATGTAGTCTATGTATGTAGAGGCTGTATTTTGAAATAGTTAAGTGTTATTTTGAAATTCATTTTTGTGTGTAGCAGCATTATTTTGAAATAAGATTTTTCGTAATAGCTATTCCCAAATATTTTTGGGAAGAAATGTGCTTTTGAAATCAGGGCATCCTTTGGAAGGAACCCTGGCTACACGGCTATTCAAGTTCAAAATCAGCACTTTGGAAGGGCCAGGAGATGTCATTATGCAAATGAGGTGCTGAATATTCATATAACTGCCTCGTTCGCATTTCAAATAGCTGTAATTTACATGCTCCTTTCAAGAGAGAGGGGTAGTGTAGCCACGGCTATACTGAGCTCCCTTTTGATCAGCCAACAGCAAAACAGAACCGGGGAAAATGAAAAATAGAACTCCATATGATTCAAGCTTTTCTCTGAATCTAAGAGCATAAAAATGAGTTACATCTAAATGAGATATAAGAGGCAATAAGAAGATGTGTATATAAATCAGGAGCAAGAGAAAGATAATGAAAAGTATGAGTTTTCTACTTGTCCGAGAAGGAGAGTCAAGAATGGAGACCACCAAGAACAGTAAGGCATTTAATGCTCCTCCTGCTTGAGACTTTACTAAAAAAGATTAATTGTGCCCTGATACTTAACACAATGACTATTAACAGCAAAGTGAAGGAGTGAAAGCCAAAGCCACAACAATAAACTAGCAGGCTAAAGGACATTCATACAAGTTAGATTGTTGAACTTGCCAAAGCTTCATCAAATTCACTTAAGGAACTAGATGAACCAGTGTCAGAATCATTAGCAATTATGTTTGAGGAAATGGTGCAAAAGGACAAAGATAGTACCGGTTTGGAAAGGGGAACAAATATCACTTCTGGAATTATGCAGCAGTGAGTCTAATGTTGATACCTGGTAAGATATTGGAACAAATTATTAAATAATCAACTTGAAAAGACAGCAAGGACATAGGGTTATAATTAATAGCCAGCATGGATTTGTAAAGAACAAATCATGCCAAAACAACTTAATTCCCTTCTCTGATGGGGTTTCTGGCCTTGTGGGTAAGGGAAAGTTATATCTGTTGCATATCTCAGTTTTAATATGGCTTTAGACTCACACCTGCATGATCTTTTCATAAACAAACTAGAAAAATATGGTGTGGATTAAATTAATATAACAAATGTAAAACTGTTAAAACACCATAATTATAGTTAGTAATGGTTCACTGTCAAACTGGGGGGATCTAATCCGATTTTTTCTGCGTTCTACATTTGGTACTACTGAATAGTTTCATTAATGACTTGAGAAATAGAGCAGAGTGTAGGCCTATAATTTTTGCAGGTGGTACCAAGCTGCAAGGAGGTACAAGGTTAGAATTTAAAACACTCTTGATAATCAGAGATTTGGTCTGAAATTAGGAAGATAAAATTAAACAAAGACAAGTCCAAAGTACTATACATAAGAAGGAAAAATCAAAGACACAAGTACAAAATAAGGTACAACAGGGTAGGCAGCAGTACTGCTGAAAAGGCTTTGGAAATTATAACAGATGACAAACTGAATAAGCGTTAACCGTGTGCTATAGTTGCTAAGAAGTTTGGCGTATAATTCTGGATGTACTAAAAAGTGTGTCCTGTGTGAGACATAGAGATAGCTTCTCTGCTCTATTCAGCAGTGTTGGGGCCCCAGCTGGGGTACTGTATTAAATTCTGAAAGCCATATATTAAGAAAGATGCAGAAATTTTGGAGATTGTTCAAAGGACAGCAATAAAAATAGTAAAAGATTTAGAAAAATATTTCCTTATGAAAAATAGTTAAAAAAAAAACTTTGGTATGTTTAGTCTTTTAAGAAGAAGTCTTGAGAGAGGGGAGAAGTCTTCATCTAATGGGTAGTCTTTTGTGTCCAAGAAGGATGTCCTGAGCTTGCACAGGCTCATCAGTTGTGGACACATGTGGCTGAGGAGTCCAAGCTTTGAACGGCATGGGCATTCACAGTGGGGGCGAGGGAATTGTCCTGGCTCTGTTGGAGCGGCTGCTGCTGTTGCTTTCTTCCTCTCACGAGCATAAATGAGGTGTATGCATCACTGGTCTTCAAAATTGTCATACGCATGTCATACAAGAGCACGCCAGCCTGTTTGGTCTTTTGCATGCTGCTCTAGCTGATCTGGTTTTAAACCAACATGAGCAATGCTGGCCTTCACGCAGTCTTTATATCTCTTGTGAGGCCTACCTTGATTCCTTTTGTCCTGGGAGAGTTCACAGTAGAGGAGTTGCTTAGGGATTCTTGACTCCTCTATTCGCATGATGTGCCCTGTCCAGCGAAGCTGGACTTTCAGAATCATGGCTTCGATGCTTGTGGTTCCTGCTCTGTCCAGGAGTTCCAGGTTCGTAACTCTGTCCTGCCATAAAATATGCAGTATTGACCTCAGGCTGCGTGTGTGGAAGCGCTCCAGCAATTCTATATGTTTTCTGTACAAGGTCCAGGTTTCACAGCCATACAGGAGACTGGTCAGGACTACAGCCTTGTACTCTCAGTTTCGTGAACTATCAGATATTGTGCTGATTCAACACTCACACTCTCAGATGTCCTAGTGCCCGGCTGGACTGGCAGATTCTGGCATTGATTTCTTTGTCAAGGGAGCCATCATTGGCTATCACGCTGCCAAGGTACTTGAACTCCTCCACTGTTCTTAACTCTGTTCCTTCAATAAGGATTGAAAAGGGGAGAGCAGCAGATCCTGGAGCAGGTTGAAACAGTATCTTGGTCTTTCCTAGGCTGATGGTCAAACCAAAGAGGCAAGAGGCATCAGCAAACTAGTTGACAATGATCTGGAGATCAGATTCCTTGTGTGCCATAAGTGCACAGCCGTCAGCAAAAAGGGCTTCAAGGATGAGCCTCTCAAGCATCTTGGTTTTAGCATTCAGACGACAAAGGTTGAAAAGTGACCCATCAAGTCTGTATTTTAGGTAGACTCCATGGTCCAGGTTCCTACCTGTGTGGCTGAGGACACACGTGAAAAAGAGGTTGAATAACACTGGGGCCAGCACTCACCCTTGATTAACACCATTGGATGTCTCAAATGGATCTGAGGACTCACCGTTTGAAAGAACAAAGCCAGTCATGTTATTGTGGAACAGGCGTATGAGGTTAACGAATTTTCTTGGGCAGCCAAGTTTTGATGGGATAATCCACAGGGCTTCTCTGTTGATGGTGTCAAACGCCTTGGTCACGTCTATAAAGACAGTGTACAGATCCAAGTTCTGCTCTGTGCACTTTTCCTGGGCCTGACAAACAGCAAAGATCATGTCAATGGTGCTGCAGCCTGAGCAAAAACCATACTGTGCCTCTGGTAGGTTCTCCTGTGAGATGCTGGTGATCAGATGGTTGAGGATGACTTGAGCCAAGATCTTCCCAGCAGTACAGAAAAGGGAGATGGCAAAGGTGTAATAATGGCTATTACAAAGAAGAGAGTAATAAGCTATTCTCTATATCCCAGTGATGGTAGGCCAAGAAATAACAATCTCAGTAATGGAAAATTATGTTAGATATTAGGAAAAAATTCTACCTATAAAAACAGTTAGGCTCTGGAATAGGGTTCCAAGGGAGTTTGTGATGTCCCTGTATTGGAGGCTTTTAAGACTAGGTTAGACAAATATCTGTCATGGTCTAGAGGCAGATGTAGTGCTGTCTCAGATCAAGGTGCTGAGTTGGATGACTTCATTCATTCCCATATATACTTTTTATATCATAACATTGTAAGACATCCTTGTGTCCCATTGAAAATATTTTCTAAATCATTGGTTTGGTTAGAAGATCCTGAAATATATTACAAATAGGACTTGGATATGATTTCCTACTGGTAGAGGATTAGTTGAACAGTTTGTCTTTGGATTAAGTTGTCTAAATAATTTGAAGCTAAAAGAAATTTTGTGCTATTAATTTCCATTGGAAAACATATGCAGATTGCTTAAGTGACCTGTATGCTCTACAGTTTCTTTACAATCCCTGACACTGTCTCAAGGACAGGCTCTTCAAAACAAGATAAAATATTAGCTCCTGGGTTAGAATAAGAAGCTAAGGTGACATATTTTGGGGCTGTAACTGAGGTTTCATGTTTTTAATTAAAAGTGTTTCGCTTCATCAGAGGAACATTACAACACAGTTATCTAAAATATGAAAAAAGTGGTTTGAGAGGACCTATTGGATTTTCATGTGGAAGCAGCGGATAAATAAAAGTGTATTTTTGCCTCTGCCATGTGATGAATTCGTAGCTCTAAAAACTGAGTGGATATCAGTAAAGAATATATTTCAGATTAACAGTGCAAAAGCCAGAGTTATGAATAATTAGATTTTAAAAGATGAATCTAAACTATTGACAACAAGAAAGAATATTCTCTGTTCCCGAAATGAGTGTGTTTTGATATACTATCAGCTGGAAAGCAAAATATTTGGTAATGCACTCGTAATATAAGCAAAGTATGATATAAAGGAACAAAGCACATTCAAAGAATCCTACAGTCCTGAATTATCATACGCAGTAATTGAAACTTCATAGATACTGAGCCACATCGCCAAAATTAGGACACAGTCACAGCTTGACACTGTAGCTTAAAAGTCAAAAGATGTCATATCTTACAGATCAACAATTTATGACTCACCAGTAAGGAAATCCTTCTTTGTATTCTGCATTTTTGCCTCAGTGTTCCCATCTGTAAAACAAGGATAATCTTATACCACCTTTGATGACAATTACCTAGATATAACTGCAAAATATCACTAGTTATATTATATGCTAGTTCTAGTGTTACTGTTAATATAATTACTCTCCACATTACCTGAGGGACCTTTTTATTTCTTATGTTACAATGTGATGTTACCTTAGGAGCTTGATGTTTGCAGGAAACCTGGGTGTCTCTTAAAATTAAGAAAGCTCTGTGAGATGGAATGTAATTCTATAAAGGTCATCACTCTCCTAGGGTCAGAGCCCAGCAGGTGCCTGTCTTCCTGATTAGCTCTACCCACTGCTCCTGGGGCGGAAAAAAAAAATTAATTGGTCAGCCCTCATACAAGAAGGCAGCAGGAAATAAATGGGCAAACTGAAATATCCTTCATCAAGAACATAGGTACAGAGTAGAATTTTTAGAAGTACCCAGCTGTGGAAAAATCTGTGATAATCTTTCATTCTGATTTGAATTGTCTGCAAAATAGACATTGCAGGTCCTGCAGAGGTCTGTCCTGGTTTCCTTACCCTCCCAACTCCATAAAGGTATATGGAGGTGTGAGGGAAGGAAAAGAATATTGCTACTGAAAACTCCAGACATATCATGAAGAGTCAGAAAGGAAATCCAATCAGCTCTAAAGTAGATAAGTGAAAGGAAGAAGAAAATTCAAAGGTCTTATTACAGCCACACCTCTATGATGAATGACTTAAACACACTAATTTATAACTGGTGCTTTTGGTGTTGTTCCTATTCATCCTTTTTTAAATATTCTTCTGCGAGGTGAAGCCAACAGCAGTCAGGGGCACTTTTTTCATATTTTAGATAACTGTGTTGTAATGTTCCTCTGATGAAGTGAAAGACTTTTAATTCAATATCTAGGGGGTGGTCTCCATCCATTCAACAAAGAACTGGTTCAAGACCCCACCAGCAACCTAGGAATTTCAAATACCACCTCTGGGTGCCTCAGAGAGGCAATGCTTCCTCACTCACGAGCACAGAGTCTGACCATAGAAAATAAACTGTTCATAAAATGTAAGGGAAGTCATTTGCCATTACTTTGGGGAAACACCTTAAACAGAGTTCAGAAACAAACCATGAGTAAAAGTCTGACCCTTGACCCCTGTTAGATTTGGCAATATCTTTTTCCCTTAGGGTTCTTAAGTCCAGCAATCTGAACGACCCCATAACGACCCTTTCTCTGCATCCCACTGACAGTTGCTGTCATAGGTCAGGGCAGACCCAAAGTTCATAGGTGCATCTGTGGAGTTCACCTCCCATCCTGAGTGGGTGGAAGTAAAAAAGCATTGTACTCACTCCACTGGTTTCTCACCATCCGCCTGCTCACAGCTCTCTGCCACTGTCCTGCTGGCCATTTGTCTCACCACTCTGCTAGCTGCTCATTCCATGTCACTGTTGCCCTGCCAGCTCTCAGCACCATTTGTGGCCATCCACTTCTTGCCTGTGATGTCTGCCAATCAGTCTCAAAATAATTTCAGCTCCCAGTGATTTCAAATCTTGTCAAGCAGAGTAGAAGAAATGCAACCTCCCCCCACACCCCAATTAACATAGAAAGAGGTACATAATGGGATGCCTATATAGCTCTGTTCTTTGAAGCGGAGAAACAGGTCAAACCAGTCCAGGTAGAAGAAGACATTATAATCTCATGGACAGAATAACCTTCCCTTATCCTTTTTTTTTCATAGGGCTTTGACAGTCAAGCCCCCACATTTTCAAAATTCGTTCTCCCATGAGCCCTATCATACGGAACTGTTTAGCACAGCCCTACTTTTCTATATTCCTTTAGAACTGATATTTCCACAAAACCCTATTTTAGCTATCCTTGCATTTAATACAAACAGAGCTGGTGTTGGGAGTCACAAATTAAGCTGAGTACAATAAGCAAAATGTTACACCATCTGAGGAATATCTAACACATTCAGCAAAGCAGGACCAAACTGTACTTGCATAGAAACACCCAGGATTTCTATCATATTCCAGATAGCTGTAATGGGTGCATTCCTTGAAATCCTCCATACACCTTGCTTCTGGAATGTAATTCTGAAAGTGCTTTCCCTGCTTGGAAGATTTGCTTGAGACATTGGCTGAAAAGGGATTTTTTTTTCATAATCACCTCAGCCAAATTAAAGGGAAAAATACTTCATAAAAAGATTCTGTTTGGGATGAAAACTTTGTAGCCTCAGTACTAAGTGGGCTTACAATTCTCCAGAAATATTCCCCAAATTATTACATACTCCCTATATAATTAATATTACAAATGATTATTTCCTTCTCACTTTTCAGTATGAAAAAGTTGAACCCACAACTTTTGTTTTGAGATTTTGAGTGCCATGAAGGTCTTGCAGTAATTACTGATTTAGATAAGTATAAAGAATCTTCTAGCCTTTCTGTGAGAAAAAAAAAAGTTATGTTAAAGATTACTTTTGGTTTTTTTAAGGGCTGACTCGAAACAACCATTTTGAGATTGAATGTGATTACAATAATGTACATGGGGTTACACCTCCAGCCTACAGGTCACACACAGTTTTCCAGAGGTAGCTGCAGATGCTCTGCTTGTTTGTTTATCTGAGCATCCTCAGGCACAGAGACTCCAGCTCCCAGTAGCTGTGGTTCACTTTTCCCAGCCCATGGGCGTTGCACTGTCGCTTGCCTGTGAACGCTCAGGTAAACAATCCGATGGCCTGCCAGCAACTTACCCCAACAAACCTCATGCAGCCTGCAGGAGATAGGTTTCCCACTCCTGATTTAATCACTACTATCAAATACTGCAGGCAACACTTTGCACTTGTATAAGTTCACAAAATTTATACAATGAATGGGATTTGTGCATAAGTATGTGAAGGGACCATTTGTCCTGCTATATAGAAATAAATATGAATAGCTAACCTTAGAAAGTAGCTAACAGTTCTCCTTTTTTGGTTAGTGTGGCTTATGGAATGAATCCTGCTATTATTGAAATAAGTAGGAGATTAGACATTAGCTTTAGTGGGAGCAAGGTCTTTGTGTCTGGAATAATTTCCTCTGTCAGTCCAGACATTCATTGAAAATTGAATTACATTTTAAGTCAACAGTAGTTAATGGTCAACTAAAGGTTTTCAAAGGTTAAATTGCTAGTAGCAAAGCCAAACCCACAATATGAATTGAGCTACGTATGATCATGACAGCTACACAAAGAGCCAACGTGGAAGAGAATTAACCATTTTAGCAAGAGAAAAAAACAGTAACTTGGCACCTTCAATCCACAGACCCAGATTTGGAACCTCTAATATAGCAGAGTAGAGTTAAAATTTGCCACATGTAACAAGTCTATCAGAACTGATATTCCTTTCCTAATGTTTCTCTATTATTCATAGGTTTTTTTCTCCTAACCCTCATTATATTATGTTAAAATGTGTAGATATGAATGATGACTTTACTTCTCATTCTAAAAAAAGTATTTATATGTACTGGCTAGTGTATGAAATAAAAGTAGATTGTAAGCTTCCTCTCACAGTTATGTAAGGGTACTTTCACACTACCTTCAAATATTCCTCTGTCCCATATGTCAGTTGTAAAGGATTATACAACTATTTCTATTTTCTTCCTTCTGTGGATAAAATTTTATTGGAAATGAAAGTAACTTTTCCAAATGTATTTTGTAATTTCAACTAGTTCTTGAGAAACAACATCTACATGAATTAAGAGCACATGCCTGTTCACATTAAAGTCCCTAATAGATCTGCAACTGACATCAGTAACAGCAGGACTGGGTCTCAAATCAACAAAACATCAAATTATACTGTTTTTCCTCACCAAAGGACCAATGATGATGTGCAATATGGTGCATTCCAATTTAAAATTTTGTTAATACATCATAAAGAGTCATATTTTTTTCTTGGAAACTATAACCTTCAGTTTAATTATCTAATATAGTAATGGATGCACCTCAACGATTATTTCAGCTGTATCTGTGTCTCTAATTTACATAGCATACTATAAGTATTTTATAAATATTTAATGTCATTAACATCAAAACACAGTTTATGATTTCCAAATATGATTTCAACTGGATCAGATCTGAGCCATTAGAAAGGCAAGCTTTTGATAATTGTGCCTGAGGTACTTCGTATGTTATTAGAATCTCCAAATAACATGCAGTAGGGAGGACAATAGGCACAGTAAACAGTCTGTTTTAAAAACTAGTTATTTTTATATTTTTAGCATTTAATAAATAAATCAATATATTTTCAGAAAAATTCAATATTAATGCCAACAGACACCATCCACAGAAATTATAGCACAGCATCAACTTTAAAAGTTGGACGCTTCAATAAGAACATCTTGTTAACACATGTGGATAGTCAAATGGACATATACTGTAAATTTTCAAGTGACTAAAGGTCAGATTTTCAAAGTTATTTTTGGTGCTTATAGATGCAGATTGGTGCCTAGTGGGATTTTCAAAGTGTCTAGGCAGGTTAGGGTCCTAGCTCATATTTATTTCTCTGGTTAGCTAAACTCCTTTGAAAAGCTGGACCTTATGCTTAAGAAATTGATTTTCAGATGGGGAATCTGGGAAATGGTGTACATATCTACCTCAGAGGACTGTTGCAAATGTTACTTGGATATGAAATTATACAGTATTACCTAAATGTAATATGTTGTTACAATTACGTGGTCATAATCTCCACAGTCAATTTTGTAATACTTTTTTTAGATTAAAGTGTGACCCTCACTTTGCAGTTATGCCTTTTGTCTCTGGAACTGTGTCTTCCTCCCTCCAAAATGTCTTTCAGTGGTGCAGTTGGCTAACTTCCTTCTGATAACCATGAATTTTTTTCTTTAGCTTTCAGATCAAAAGCAGGGTCTGCGCTGCACCTCATGGGTCAGCACACTGGAGGCATAATTAGATCAGTGTTTTCTGAAATCTTCCATGGACTTCACCAGCATATCCTCTGTAATTGCTTTTTTTCACACATTTCTCACATCTTACAGAAAAATTCCTTTGGATATACTGGATTGCCTCCTACAAACTGTTCAGCTGTCAGGGCCTCTTTCTTCACACGAGTCTTCTCTTGCCATGCTAATGAGCTGAATTCAGGGCTTCCTTATCAAGGTATATTTGACTAGAAATGCAGGAAGTCCAGCCCTCAGTACAACTATCGCCAGAGCCACTGGATCATTAGTTTTAAAACTTTTCGGCAATTATTTATCTTCAACATAAACTTGAATCGCAGTGAAAGGAATACCACTGTGTCCAGGAAAGCACATTTACGCTTACATTCTGTCTCCCCACACACCTTACATTATTTTCCTCTTTCACCAGACACAAAGTCACACTGGTGGCATCTGAAATCTGAAGAAATATCAAACCAACCCATAGAAATGTGGCTTTTTAATACCATCAGAGACTATTGACAACTATCAAACCAAAAAGCAGTCAAGTAGCACTTTAAAGACTAGCAAAATAGTTTATTAGGTGAGCTTTCATGGGACAGACCCACTCCTTCAGACCATAGCCAGACCAGAACAGGCTCATTATTTAAGGCACAGAGAACCAAAAACAGTAAGCGAGGAGGACAAATCAGAAAAAGATAATCAAGGTGAGCAAATCAGAGAGTGGCAGGGTAGGGGGGGAGGTCTAGAATTAGATTAAGCCAAGTATGCAGACGAGCCCCTATAGTGACTCAGAAAGTTCCCATCCTGGTTTAAACCATGTGTTAATGTGCCAAATTTTATATTCAAATTGGGGGGTGTGGGTGCGGGAGTGACCTGTGATGGAGCAGTGGCAGGGGCCAGGTGGCCCACCACAGCCTGGGTGAGGGCGTCCAGGTTGGATGCCATCTGGTCCCATGCCTGCAGCTCCATGGTGAGCCACTCCCACACGACACCCATCAGCTCCCTCAGGGCATCCGTGTGGGCCATATCCCCCACCTCCTCCTCCCCAGCCTGGTGGCACTGGCAGAGGGACCGGTGTTGTCCCTGTGCTGTCCCCATCTGAGGCCTTGGCCGCCCCTCCTCGCCCTTAGTAGTGGGGGTCCCCAGGCCTGTCTCAGGGCTGATCTGGCTGCTGGCTGCTGGAGCTGTGGAGGCATAAGGGGAGAGGAACAGGCCATTGGTCCTGGTGAGGGACCCCTTGAACCCCCCATCTCGCCACCCCATCCTGGGGGCCCTGTATGGACTGCATACAGGGTTCCCCCTCTGGGTTGCAGGAGCGCTAGCTCACTTCTGCCACCCTCCATCCCTCCGCAGCATGGTGGCCCATGATGCTGTCCAGGCTGCATGGTGCTGGGTGCCACATGTCAGCCCTATGAGGCCAGGGTGGCAGGGCTGTCTCACCTGCCTGTGTCTTGGGGCTGATGTCCCAGTGGGTGGGCTGCAGCCATCCTGGGCAGGACTGAGTGCCCCCTTCCCCAGCTGTGCAGCCACTGGAGTGCATAGTACATACCTATGGGTCCCTCCAGGAACTCGGGTAAGGCACAGTCGGAAGGGGCCAGGCTTCATGGTCTGGATGGGACAGTGACGACAAGGGCCCCCTTGCTCGAGCCCTCTTCATCACTGGTGGCCAGAATCTGGGGGCAGCACCTGGAGGTGGCTGCTGGTCTGGGGCGGTCCTCCCTCTCAGTCCCAATCTCAACCTGCTCTGGCTCAGCTTGGGGGTTGGCAGTGTCCAGGTACATGACCAGGGATCCCGCCTACTTGGGCCCAAAGAGGTCCAGTTCTTTAAAGTAGGGGAAGCTGGTGGGCACTGCCCCTGACTGCCCAGCCATGTCCTGAGCCCAGCAGTAGGCCTGACAGATCTCCTTGACCTTCAACCTCACCTGGTCTGGGGTCCAGATGGGGTGACCCCAGTCAGTGAAGACCCAGGCCAGATGCTCAAACGCTGCTGTGTTCAGGCTCTGGACCCTCATCTGCTGCAAGACCTCCTCATTTTCCCACAGGGTGGGGAGGTCCTGCAGCTCGGCTTCAGTCCAGGAGGGGGCCTGGTGCTTGGGGAGCTGGCTCCCCTCCTGGGAGGACTCCCCCTGGTCCCAGGATGGCCCCTGGGGTGGGTGGGGGTCAGGGGTGCTGGCCATGGTGCCAAGGAGGGTGATAGGCGGGCTACAGAGTCACCTTTGATAGCTGGCTGGGCAGATGTGTGAACTCCCTGCTGCCTGCATGCTCTCAGCTTCCTGCTTAAGGGTTTCTGGGAGCCTGTGTCCTTACACATGGCCAGACGCTGGCGCCATAGAGCTCTGCTTGTGCTGTGAGCGGCATCACCACCTTCCAGCTGATCACGGCAGTGGGGGACCCACTCTTTCGAAAGAGCGGGCCAAGGAGCGTCTACATTTGCTCTCTTTCAAAATAACTTTTCGAAGTAGGGCGCTTTTCCCATCCTGGGACCAGAGGACGGACTTCAAAAGAACAGTGGAGTTCTTTTGAAGTTCATTACGAAAGAGCATAGTGTCAATGTAGATTTTCAAAGGATCATTATCATCATCATCATCAGTCCCTTGACCGAGGTCGTTGGGGTGCCTTCATGACAACGTTCCTCATATTGTCTCTCCATCTTTGGCGGTCATGTTTCAGTTCTTGAGTTGTGGCAAAGCTCGTCCCTGTCCATTCTTTAATGTTGTCTATCCATTGCTTTTTCTGTCTGCTACGTCTCATTTTGCCATTGACTTTGCCTTGCAGTATGGTCTTCGACAGGCCTGATGATCTCGTTGTGTGTCCAGCCCATCTCAGTTTTCTCTTTTTCACTCTGGATAGTAGGTGATGATGAGGTCCTATTGCTGAGTTGATGATGTTTCTGACCTCTTCATTACTAATATGTGCCGTGTAGGGGATGTTAAGAAACTTGCGGTATAGCCTCATTTCAAGGGCCTTGATCTTGCAATCTAGTTCTGCTGTCAGAGTCCAGATCTCACAGGCATATAAAAAGATGAATTGTACAAGAGCTTGCATGAGCCTTACTTTTGACTTTAGGGATATGTTTTTGTCTTTCCAGATTGGTTTTAATTTTGCTATTTCTGCGGATATTGCTGTTCTGGTGAGTAGTTCTGGTTTTGTACCTGCATCAGAGAGGATCGACCTTAGGTATTTAAATTGTTTTACTTCTTCCAATTTCCATTGTTTTATGGATATTTGTGTGGACATGCCCTTAGGATTGTTGGTCATGAGTTTTGTCTTTTCTGCGTTCATTTCCATAGCATATTTTGTTGAAGTTTTATCTAGGCATTTAACTAGGTTATCTAGTTCTTTTTCATTCCCTGCCAGCCCAACAATGTCATCTGCAAAGTGTAAGTTGGTTATAGATTGATCACCAATACTTATGGTTCCAGAGTGGTCTTCTAGAGCATCTATCATGATACGTTCCAGAAAGATGTTGAGAAGGGTAGGAGAGAGTGTGCAGCTCTGTCGTACATCTACACTGGTACGGAACCAGGCACCAACGGCACAACTGAATAATAATGCACTACTGGCCTTTTTGTATAAATTTTTAATTATGTCAATGAGTTTACTGTTGATTTTAAATTGCTTCATTGTTGCCCACAATGCTGCGTGCCAAACTCTGTCAAAGGCCTTTTTAATCAATAAAAATGAGGTACAGGTCTTGCTGATGTAAACTGTATTTCTGACAGAGTACAGATAGGTTGAACATCTGTTCAATGGTACTCCTGCCTGATTAAAAAAACAGCTTGTTCTTCGGAAATAATCTTCTCAGTCTGGGATGTTAGTCTGTTCAGTATGATTTTCAGCATCACCTTACTAGGGTGGCTAATTAAGCTGATAGTCTTGTAATTTTCTCATAACTGTAGGTTTCCTTTTTTAGGAAGCGTTATAACTAGTGATTGAGTCCAAGTTGTTGACCATTCTCCACTCTGCCATATTTTGTTGCAAATCATCATGAGTATGTCAACCATACTGCTGCCTCCATTTTTACAAGTTCAGATGGGATGTTATCTATGCCAGGTGATTTGCCTACCTTTAGCAATTTAATGGCTGCTTCAACTTCCTCCCATAGGATGGAAAAATTTGTTTCTTCTCCTGGGTTGTTAACTTTCAGAACGTTGGGATCTCCATTGGAGTTATGGTTGTAGAGCTCAGAGCAGTATTCAGTCCACCTGTTTATAATGTCTTCCTCTTCAGTGAGGCAGTTGCCAGTTTTGTCTTGTATGGTGCTTATTCTGTGTTCTATAGTCTGTGTTAACCCTTCATTAGCTTTAAAAGATTTGTTACTGTTGTTTGCATTTAGGCTCTCTTCAATCTCTAAACAACAGTTTTTGATCCAATTTGCTTTTGCTGCTTTCATGCTGGTTTTTATTTTGATGATAATTATCTTATATTGTGTTGCACCTTCAGCTGATTGTGTTGCACCTTCAGCTGACCAAAGTTCCCTTCTTTGGTCACAAAGGTTCAAAATCTCATTTGTAATCCATTGTTTCTTTGTGGGACCATATGTTCCTAGTATCTGTCTAGCTGTTTCTGTGACCATGTTTTCAAAGCTTTTATTGAGTGTTTCTAGGTCTTGCTCAAGTGTGGTCAGGGGAGCAAATTTCCCTCCTATCATAGCTTGGAACTCATTGACAGTATTTTGGTCTTTAAGCCAGTCCAGATTAAACTTAATGTGACTGTTCTTTGGTCTGGTAATCTTTTTCAGTTGTATCTTAAAACTCATTATGACCAGGTTACGATCACTCCTGAAGTCTGCTCCTAGGAAGCCACATGTCTTGTGTATGTTCACACCTGACCAGAAACACTTTTTAATTAGGATGTAATTTATCTGGTTATGATGTTGTCCATCAGGGCTGTGCCAGGTCCAACATCTTCATGGTTTATGGGCTGCCAGTGTGTTAGCTACTAGTAAGTTGTTATAGCTGGCAAATTCCAGTAATCGGAAGCCTCAGTCATTAGTCACTTCATTGCAGGAAGGCCCAATGAAATTCTGCCAGTTGTTTATGGTGTCCATGCCTATTTTGGCATTCCAGTCACCTTGTACAATTACAATATCTTTTTTGATATTGCATCTATGATATCCTGAAGTTGACTGTAGAAACTTTCCATGTAATCATCATCATTGTCAGTAGTTGGTGCGTACACTTGAATGATGGTAATGTTGAATGGTGAAGCTTTCAGGTGTATGGACATGATCCTGCTAGATATCAGGCAGGAAGCTAGAATTGAGTTCTTGATGTCTCTATGTATTGGGAAACCTACTCGATTAAGGTGTTTATCTTCTTCTCCACTGTAATAGAACAAATGGCCTTTGTCTGTTCTGAGCTCCCCAACATTTTTCCATCTTACTTCGCAGAGTCCAGGAATATGCCAGGTGTAGTTTTTCATTTCGTAGGTTAATTCTTTAGGTTTACCTTTTTGATTTAGTGATTTTACTTTCCATATGCCTCTGGTTAGGTATTTTCTTGAGCACAAAGTTTTTGTTTCACCGGTAGCTGACTTAACACAACTGTCCTGGCGGATGAAGGAATGCACAGTCCTTGTTAACTTAGGTGACGACCAATCCGGTATGGAGTTGGTTATGTTAGTTGTCATGAGGTGTGTCTTGGGCAGATTGCAAACCTGGAGGAGCCTATCCCTCTCCAGGTGGCCAGAGCCCCATTAGCCTGCCTCCTTATGGAGGCAGTTGCCAGTCTGCACCACTAGGAGGTGGGGTTGACTTGTGTGGGCACGGGTCATCAGCAGGCTACAACTTTTCACTTTTCACCCTCCCATGGTGGGAAGAGCTAGCTGATCCTGACACTGCTGGCTGCAGTGCCAAGCATGCACCACACCTTGCAGACCATTTTCAAAGGATACCTCACACAAGTCATGTTTTACAAAAGACAAACATGAGGCTAGAAACTGTCATAATTGGGTGAACATTAAATTGCAGCCTTCTTTCTTCCTCCTTTGTACTAAGCTTAATGGTCAAACTCTATTTCTCATGTTTCAGTGGAATCTCCACTCTAACCAAGCTGTGAACTATTTTTTGGAGATCGCATGACTTTAGGGACTTCATAAGACACATACTACATCCAGGAAGTGTGGCCTGTAGAAGAGAATGGTGCATGAGAAACATAAACTACACCTCCCAGGAGGTAAGGCAGCCACAAAGAGAATGCAGTTTAATGTTGAGCTGACTTGAAATGAAACAATTCACCATATCCAAACTGAAATATTTTGGAGCTTTTGCCTCCACAAAAGTGATATTTCATATTTTTGTCCCAACTGAGATGAAAACAAATGATGATGTTTTACAATTTCTGGGGAATGGACATTTAAACTTTTAAATTGTACTTAAAATGTGTTATTTATGAAGTGCAAATAATATTCTAATTATTTGTAGAAGAAATACGTAGCTCCTTTCCTCTGAACATTACAGTATACATAATGAAGAGCTAATGAGAATAAAATCATTTCATGGAACAAATGTCTAGCAATAGGGGGAGTATAACAATACAATAAATTACAGTTCACTTTATTAACTAAATATAAACAAACAGACTAAAAGAAAGATGATCAGGATTGAAGAAGAGAGAAAAAAAATGGTGAAAAGATCTTGTCCTCTGTAAAAAAGTTGAGCCAGGCTGGGCTTAAATTAATTTCAGGTGGTAAATTCTGGAGAGAGAAGAGAGACACACAACCCTTTACCAAGTTCCTTATTTAATGTTACTAAGATTCTCATCCCTATATATATCTGTCAAAATACTGGTGAAGTATTTCAAATATAGAGCTGCATAAATGCAATTGTGATTGACTCATTAGACAAAAACTATCATTAATCGCATCTTAGCATGTAATTGCACATTAAAAAGGCACTCTTGTGCACAGTTCAACAAGTATGGTTATTAAGTAAGAAAATGATGTGAGAGGCATTTATAATGAAGTAAATGGATTAAGACTTTTTTAAAGCTGTCATTTTTTAGAGAACAGTTCTTTGTGTGGTTGCTGCGAATATTGAATGTTATTGTTATTATGCCGGCAATATATTATCACCAATACAATATATACTGGTCTTTGATGTGCATGTTTGTTTACAGTAAGAGACAGAAATGTATCACAAGTATTTGGAATCCAAGGTCTCTGTTGTGCATTAAAAGTGCTGAAATATAATGGTGGCAGATTCTTATTCACTAAGCAGAGCTCTCTATAAACTCCTTGGTAGAGAGGGAAGTATAGCTGCTAGGGCAGTCTAAAGAGATTAGTGTTTGCTCACTTGCACACTTGTCCACCAGCTGGTAGGAAAAGGGTGATGTTATGTACTTGCTTTTGCCCATCTCCGTTGGTGTTGCTAATGCTACAATGATGTGTGAATGTGCAGTGAGAATGTACCCTTTGTGACGTGTGCCTGCAAACTGAGCTGTACATTAATCTCCCCACCCTGTCAAATGGTCAGAAATTGCTGCTTCAAAGAAGGAAAATTGTTTCAGGACAACATGGGGCTCCTTCAAAATTTTCCATTTTTTGACCAAAGTTCAAACCTCTTCTTCAATTATTTGCAACTCTGTAAGTTGTGACTGGAATCTGAGTGTTATTGTATGTGTTGTTCCGTGGATAAAGGAACTCATAAATACTGCAAATGTGTGCACGAGGTTATTACATTCCATATCACACTGGGTAATCTGCTGCACTGTTTGTGACAGTGATTGGCCCAGATACACTGAGTGACCACCTTGTGGGGTTCCAAGATGGGCAATAGCCACCTCTCCCCTGTAGTTCTTGTGGAGAAGGATTGGAATTTGGGATGGATACTGACTGTTTGAGTTCACATTCTGTAATAAAAAATCTTCAAACACAAGCTCCAGACATTCAGAAATAAATGCCTGTGGTACATCCTTTGCATCTGATGACAAGACTTTGTCACAAATGAGGAGCTTTGGAGTAGAGCACGATGTTCAAATCAAGAGAAGGAAGTGGGGAGGGCTAGGCCATGCTCTCAGAAGACTATCATCCAACATGGTCCATCAAGTTCTCAAATGCAAACTTCAATGAAAATGCAAAAGAGGAAGAGCTTGGACAGTGCGGAGATCTACTGAGATTGAAGGACAACAATTGGGGTACTCCTGAAGTCAGCTAAAAGTTTTATTTCAAGACAGAGTGAAGTGTAGGAGACTTGTAGATGACCTATGTTCCACTGGGAGTACAAAGGTTTAAGTCAAGTCCTTGACATTTGTTAGATACAAGTTACACGCTGAGGATCTAAGCATCTACCAACTAGGCTTCTCTGTAGGGATACTGAGTTGTAGTCCTAAACCACTAGCACATCATTCTTCTTACACTTCTTTGCCACAGTGCATTTCTCTTTTTATGATGAGTGCTCATAGAGTTTAGAGCTCACACACCATTCCCTTTTTCTGCTCAATGAAAAATACACTTAAAATGGCTACTTCCTCCTCCAAGTGAAAACACTGGATTGATTAACTTATACTTTTGACATTTAGTTATATTTGAGTTGAAGACATCTTCTTTCCCCTTTGTAATTGATTTTGAAGATTGTTCAATTTGTATATTTAATGACAAGTTTTGTTCCATGTCATGAATAAAGGTATTTTGAAATTGCTCCTCCCCCCCAAAAAGAACTGCTCTCTTCTTTTTCAATCAGTTCTAAGTACAAGGGATGAAAGAAGAGAAATGTATTTGTGCCTCTAGCTTACTCAAAATATAGCTGTATTTTAGACACACCATAGCAAGGGATAACAGTAAAATAAGGCTGATTAGCTGGTGGTAGAGAAAGGGGTACAACAGAGCAGGACAACGAGTTATTAAGTTGTGTGACATTTAATTTAAAATTGAAGTGAATGTTGGATTCACTGGTAAAGACATGATCGTGATGGGGTTTTAATGAGATGCATGAAATAGTAGAATGTGTCAGCGAGTGGAAGGGGGAGGACAATATTCCATGACCTGTGGGTAACTAGAGAACAAGTGTAGCCTCTCTTGTCGGAGAGGTCATAGTGGTATCACTACCTCCAGAGTTGGCAGAGAGTGAAGCATGCACAAGATAGGAGCAGGAGATTTAGAACAAGATATGATAAGAAACCTAAACAGAAGTAGATTACATTGAATTCTAACTGGCTTTAATCACCTTCAAGTCTCTCCCTCTCCTTTATTTCCTCATCTGAAGTCCCTGCTGTTCCTCTATTTTCACATTCTGCCTAACCAGCATGGTACATCTTGATGGTTCTTTGGTCTTCTCCCACAGATGATTTTTCACAATAATGAAAATAATATAAGATCGGCTATAGAATTCTTTTCCATTATATAGTAAGGGAGGGTATAAGAGCTTCTTCCTTGGCTCTTAATCCCCAACAACAGAGGTGGGGAACCACCCAGCCAATGATCAGGACTGCAGATCCTGAGGCTGGGGGCTCTCTTCCAAGTATCCAGCCTGCGGTGGGTGGGAGATGTAGAGCCTGAGCTTTACAGGCTGGATCCAGGCAAACTTGGGGCCAGATCTGGCCTGTAGGTTTTGCTATGGAGGGGGCAGGAAACAGCTCCCACCGCCACTGCTTCTGCAACTACCTTTTCTCTGCTGCTGCCACCTCTATTTCTGCTCCCCTTTCTCTGGTTTGCGGAATGGCAGTTTAGCACTGTCTGGAGAAAGGCTTCCCCTGGTGCTCTGAATAGCCACACTTCCAGCAAATCAGAGCAGAATGGGGGCAGTGCCTGGGAGAATGGGAGAAAAGACTCTACAGGGCACTCTTCTGCCTGCTTACAGTCCCCCAGACAGGGGAGAGGATGACAGTGGCATAGGCGAGTAAAGGTAAGTGCTCCATGGGCCCCCTTTTTAAAAAGAGCAGTCTTCATGACTCCAGATTTTGCAGTCCCTGGCCCGTTCTTTCAAAAGAGCAGGGGCTGTGTGGATGCTTTCTATCAAAAGAGAGAACTGATCTTTTGATTCGCATTTTTGAGTGTGAATGCATTCTTTTCAAAGAGGTATTTTTCATAGAGATCTTCCAGAAGATCATCTTTTGAAAGATCACTGTACCGTAGACATGGCTATCTAGACCACAGCTCTCTAGATTGCTTATGACATGAATGTTATGACAACCTGTGTCAAAAGCCGTATGAAAATTGTGATATATCACATCTACTTCTTCTCTCATCCATCAACTGAGTAATAGGTAATATGCTCTTGATAATAGATCCAAGATTGCTTTATCTAATTTAAGTATAGAATGAAGAAAACAATCATGGGCTACGTCTACAAGTGAAGCCTACATTGAAGTAGCTTATTTCGATGTAGCAACATCAAAATAGGCTATTTCGATGAATAACGTCTACACGTCCTCCAGGGCTGGCAACGTCGATGTTCAACTTCCACGTTGCGCAGCACCACATCGAAATAGGCGCTGCGAGGGAACGTCTACACGCCAAAGTAGCACACATCGAAATAAGGGTGCCAGGCACAGCTGCAGACAGGGTCACAGGGCGGACTCAACAGCAAGCCGCTCCCTTAAAGGGCCCCTCCCAGACACAGTTGCACTAAACAACACAAGATCCACAGAGCCGACAACTGGTTGCAGACCCTGTGCCTGCAGCATGGATCCCCAGCTGCCGCAGCAGCAGCCAGAAGCCCTGGGCTAAGGGCTGCTGCCCACGGTGACCATACAGCCCCGCAGGGGCTGGAGAGACAGCGTCTCTCAACCCCTCAGCTGATAGCCGCCATGGCGGACCCCACTATTTCGAAGTTGCGGGACGCGCAATGACTACACGGTCCCTACTTCGACGTTGAACGTCGAAGTAGGGTGCTATCCCCATCTTCTGATGAGGATAGCGACTTCGACGTCTCGCCGCCTAACGTCGAAGTTAACTTCAAAATAGCGCCCGACGCGTGTAGCCATGACGGGCGCTATTTCGAAGTTAGTGCCGCTACTTTGAAGTAGCGTGCATGTGTAGACACGGCTATGCTCTGATCTGAGTACATCTAAATTATCTAGGTATTGTTTAATATGTTTTTTCCTCTAATTGGGTTTTTGCATTCTCCCCTGCAGGTGTTAATATTGTGCCAAGTATCTGGTCATCATGACCTGTTTTAGGTTACGTCTACACGATGACATAAATTCAAATTTATTAAAATTGATTTTGTAATGCTGGGTTTTATAAATTTGAATTTGAGTATCCTCACCTCCTCACAGATTTCCCACAAAATCAACTGATTTCTGCCACACTCAATCACCAAACATTGACAGTTGCAGCAGTGCATTTTGGAAACATATCCCACAGTTCCCTCATCCCAGTAGCATTCTGGGCATTTTCACTGGTGCAGCATGAGAAAAAATTTCCCACAAGTGGTTCTGGGTATGTGATGCCATCTTTCCACCTTGCGCTGCCCTCATTCCCCTGCTGTGGAAAACAAATGGCCATTTTTCCAGAAGAAATGAAGGAAAAGCAGGGTCTTAAAAAGATCACCAAATGAACAGAAATATTTTACTTCTGTAACTGAATTGATCTTTATAACTGAAATACCAAAATTTTACAAAAAGCAGAAGGTGTCTGAGTCTTCTCAACTGGCCCTCCAGCCACTGTCCCTCCACCTTGATTACTGATGTCATTTATGAAACCATGTATTCATCTTAAGGCTATGTTCATCCCTGTCTGGGCCCTTATCCTCACCTTGGAGGCTGGATGACAATATGACCTAAGCCCTTCACCTGGTCTTACGGAGCCCTCCAGCCATTTCTGGTCTGCTCAGGGTGAGACTTGTTAGCATCATTAGTGTTCATGTGGATGAGCAGCATAGGATAGTGATCAGAGTGCCTAAGCAGCAATGAGGAGGAAGAAGTTCTGGAGCCATCTATTGAATTACAAGCCAATTGCTTCTTCTTTTTTTCATATCAAGGATGCGTCCAGCTCAAGCTTCCTCCTGACTGCTGTTTTTGGAATATGGCATGAGGGGAGAAAAGTCCCTTCATATAGGCCAGCTTCTGACCTTTAAAATGAGCTTGTAGATTATAAAAAGCATTGTCCAGTGAAATGTTTCACTCAATAAATGAGCAGTTACATTCTGCAAAAGTTTCAGTGTCCAAATAGTTTCAAGGAGTAAAATCATATACAGCATATTCAGGAATGTAAAAACTACCCAAAAAATTTGCTTGGGTAAAAATACAGTTACTTTGCAAAAAATATATTTCAGTAAAAGTCAAAGTATGCTTCAATACAATGACTTTAGTAAATGTACAAAGTTGTTGCATGTTAATAGTATTAAAGTATCCAAAAGTAAAGAGTAGCCATCCCATAGAAATCTACAGTTAACCACCTGCGTTATCATAGGGCTCCATTATTTTTTCATATTTTATATATACACACATAATCCCTACATAATGTGCATACACACACACACACACACACACGTATTATAGACTTCATTTATAAAGCTAAAGAATGAGGAAATGAAATACAGGAATCAAATTGCAGAAATGTATTTGTTTTTTCCACATTCAGGAGCGTGCATTTTTACATTGTAATCATTAGAACATAAGACTGGCCATACTGGGTCATACCAAAGGTCCATCCAGCCCAGTAGCCTGTCTGCTGACAGTGGCCAGTGCCAGGTGCCCCAGAGGGGGGTGGACCAAAGACAATGATCAAGCAATTTATCTCCTGCCATCTGTCTCCAGCCTCTGACAATCAGAGGCCAGGGACATCATTCCTACCCTTTGCTAATAGCCTTTTATCGACCTAACCTCCGTGAATTTATCTAGCTCTTTCTTAAATTCTGTTATAGTCCTAGCCTTCACAGTCTCCTCTGGCAAGAAATTCCACAGGTTAACTATCTGCTCAGTAAAGAAGAACTTTGTTTGTTTAGTTTTAAACCTGCTACCCATTAATTTCATTTGGTGTCCTCTAGTTCTTGTATTATGGGCACAAATAAATAACTTCTCCTTATTCACCCTCTCAATAACTGTCATAATTTTATATACCTCTAACATGACCCCCAGCCTCCTCTTTTCTAAACTTAAAAGTCCCACTCTTTTTAGCCTCTCCTTATATAGAACCTGTTCCAAGCCCCTAATCATTCTAGATGCCCTTTTCTGAACCTTTTCCAGTGCCAGGATATCTTTTTTTCGGTGAGGAGACCACATCTGTACACAGTATTCAAGATGTGGGTGTACCTTAGATATGTAGGGCAGTAAGATATTCCTTGTCTTATTTTCCATCCCTTTTTAAATAATACCTAACATCCGATTTGACCTTTTGACAGCCTCTGCACACTGCATGGATATTTTCAAGGAACTATCCACGATAAATCCAAGATCTCTTTCCTGATTAGTTATAGCTAAATTAGCCCCCATCCTATTGTGAGTATAGTTGGGGTTATTTTTTCCACTGTGCATTACCTTACATTTATCCACATTAAATTTCATTTGCAATTTTGTTGCCCAATCACTCAGTTTGATTAAATATGTTTGAAGTTCTTCACTGTCTGCCCTTGTCTTGACTATCTTGAACAGTTTAGTGTCATCTGCAAACTTTGCCACCTCACTGCTCACCCCCTTCTCCAGATCATATATGAATAAATTGAATAGGATTTGTCCTAGGACTGACCCTTGGGGGACACCACTAGTTACCCCTCTCCATTCAGAAAATTTACCGTTTATGCCTACCCTCTGTTTCCTGTCTTTTAACCAGTTTTCAGTCCATAAAAGGACCTTCTCTCTTATCACATGACAACCTAATTTACATAAGAGCCTTGATGAGGTACCTTGTCAAAGACTTTCTGGAAATCTAAGTATACTATATCCACTGGATCTCCCCTGTCTGCATGTTTGTTAACCCTTTCAAAGAACTCTAACAGATTAGTAAGACCTGATTGCCCTCTGCAGAAACCATGTTGACTTTTGACATCAAATTATGTTCTTCTATGTGCCTGACAATTTCATTCTTTACTATTGTTACAAATAGTTTGCCCGGAACTGATGTTAAACTTACCAGTCTGTAATTGACAGGGTCACTTCTAGAGCCCTTTTTAAAAAGTTTGGTGTCACATTAGCTATCTTCCAGTTATTAGGTACGAAAGCTGATCCAAAGGACAAGTTACAAACTAGTGTTAACAGCGCTGCAATTTCCCATTTGAGTTCTTTCAGAACCCTTGGATGAATGCCGTCCGATCCTGGTGATTTGTTAACATTAAGTTTAGCTATTTCTTCCAAAACCTCCTCTAATGACACTTCAGGCCGGGACAGTTCCTCACTTTCATTTCCCACAAAGGATGGTGCAGGTTTGGGAATCTCCCCAACATGCTCAGCCCTGAAGACTGAAGCAAAGAAATCATTTTGTCTCTCACAATGGCTTTATCATCCTTGGTTGCTCCTTTTGTATTTGTATCAATTACAAAAATGCTTATTCAGTTTTAGAAGCAGTTGATTTTCAAAATTATCAGAGTCAAGCCTTAGGGAAAATGGTGCCCTCTACAAAATTGCATTTGTAGTGCCTCTGACCCTCCCCCCATGTCCCTTGGAGGCTGCTCAGTCACTTGTTCCTCTGTATACAGGGCTATTATCAATCCCTTGCAAAGGGGGTTGTCAAAGTCCTCCTTGGCCAAGTCCTTCCTTTAAGAGCTACATGAGAATGGATTATTTTAGCTTAAATCACGGTTGCAGAACCTGAGGCCCAGGGGGCTGGATGCAGCCTCTGGCTTTCCTAGATCTGCCCCCTGCCTCTCAGGGCTTCCCCCCAGCCCATGCTGGAGCTCCAGCCTTCTGCCACCCCCTTGACAAGGACTCAAGATTCACTTCCCTGGGCTACAAGTCTCTACAGTTTGGGATATGTCTCCATCAGCCCAATCTACTCCCTTAGTAAGTTTACTCTCCTTGATCTAAGTGCTGGGGTTTATCTGCAGCCTTCCCCTGGCATGGGTGCCCTTACTTGCCTCAAGTTGCACTACTGGCTGGCAGGTCTATAATTTTTCCCTTCAGAGAGGCAGACAGAATATTTCACCTCCTTCCCAGTCAGCCTCCAACAGAACCAGGTTTCCTTCATTCCTCCCTTTCCCTCCAGGGCCTAGCTGAATTGAAAGTTTTTCTTAAACTCCTGTTGTGCCAGACAGAAGCTTCTATGCTCTCTCACACAGCAAATTTCCATAACTGTACATTACAGGGTTTCTTTAAACTTTCTTACAGAATCTGATACTGACCAGTATCAGAGACTAGACTAGTTGGACCAGTGATGTAGTCTGGTAACTCAATTAACATATCCCTGTGTGCTCAATGTGCAAGTTTCCCTCTGTAGGTGGCTTCTTCCAAACTTTGGAGTATTGACTGTGAGAATTTAGCAGACTTTTGGATTTAATTATACCTTCGCTGCCATAACACAGACTTAGTTTTCTGTAAAACAGAGTTTCAGATGAGTTCAGGCCCACATTTCAGTTTAAACTAGAGATAGGCCTTCATCAGAATTCCATATGCAAAAACATGCAACCAATGGGAGGAACTGAACCCCCTGGAGAATAACATTATGAATAATTGTAAATAAAATTATGTATTTATTATTTTGTAAGCCCTGGTTCATTGTGACAATGAGAGCATGGTTTGTTTACACCAAGGTTCTCTGTAGGTTGCAACAAAGCACTCTGATGTTGGAGCACTTGATTCTAACGATCCATAAATTTAAATCTTGGCTTAATGAGCAGTCTTTCCTTTGCTCAATTGCATAGTCTGGTCAGTCATTTTTTGGCATAGAATGTGTGAGGTTTGAAACATAAATGGCTTGATCTACTGGATTTTAATGACACTCTCTTTATACGCTTTCCCTCTATCTTTTAATGAAAACTACTTAACGGAAGATCTAAATTGATGGCAAACATTTTGCTAAATTATTTTAGGAGATGAAAAACACAAAATAAGAGGATTTAAAGTTATTCAGTTTATTTTTACAATGCAGACACAGAAAAGAAAGAGAACAGGACCAAGAAAATATTTGATGTTGAAACTGAGTCTGCATGCTTTAAATCTCGCTACTGTGGCAACCCCGTCACCTCTGGTGGGTTGGAAAGTTGAAACTTTTCCTTTTGGCTGCCAGCCACTACCCGTGTTTCTGTCTTCTTACACTATTATCATATGCTCAGAGGTGTAAAGTAACTAATACTTTGTTACACTATCCAATTACATTTTTTTCAGGGTTTGTACTTTATTCAAACAATTTATTTTCATGGAACTTGTACTTTCACTAAAGTATTATTATTATTTTTTAATAAAATACTATACATTTTACTCATCTATTATTTTAGAAAGTATTCAGTTTCTCCCTGCTTTCATCACCCCATAAGCCAGTATTCCAATTAGCTAAAGCACAGCTGTACATGCATATTATCCAGTCATCATGCTGTGACAATTTAAAATAAATAAATAAATAACCAACAAGCACAATGACCTTGCCAAAGAAGAACCTTTTTCCTAGCCTTTTAATAGCTGCATCAACACCTTTTCATTCAAAAACAGTATCTATGAATTATCTACCATCCCTAGTTTAGGGATTGATCTACACAGGGCTCTGAGCTGGAACCCAGTAGGGAGGGATGGCCTGGGTCCCTCCACCAGCTGCTCTAGCCTTACAGATGTAAAGATTTAGCCTTTAAGAATACTCAGCTAGGAAGACCCTATCACACCCATATATAAAAGGTTGACTCTTTACCCAAGGCAGTTCCTTGTATATTTTGGCCTATTTTTTAATACAACACTGCATACTTTCATTACCTAGATAATACTTTCTTTTAATCTTGCTGACATCTAAAACTATAGGACATATGAAATATAGGGTTCCCCAGGGTAAACTATGGTCTGATTGAAGATTATCTATCTATCTATCTATCTATCTATTTATATATCCTTTCTTATACCCAAGTAATTCAAGATTTCCCTAGTTCTTAGCCATTTGTAGGACAGTGTGACACTGACAATGGGTTCAGATTATTTTTGAAAGTCTTTGTCTAGCTGTCTATCTTATTTTCCTACTTCTGCTGTAAAGTGATATAAATCTCCAGTGTTCTTAAACACATGACCATAGCATTATGAAAAGATTCCCCTCCCGATCCTTAGATTTTTGTGAGACCATATTTTGCTTTCCCAAAGATTTGTAAATGCTGCAGCCATTTTTTTCAGTGTTTACAATCCGATGGTCTCGGGTAAATTCACTTGCTCAGTTTTACCCCAAAGATTGTTTGGTTTTGTGTGGGTGGAGGAGGGGCTGTTGTTGACTATGACAATCTATAATAGAACTATGATTCATAGGGATGGATGGAAAAATACTCATCTTCACTTGTCAGCCCCCATCACTGACACTGGTTACAGCTATTAAGAATTCTACTCTTTTTATATGTCAGAGGTCTCTATTCACATTCTACGATGACCACAGTTACAAGGAGAAAAACAGATGAATGTTTTCTAAGCATGACTCATAAAATTTGTTTTTCTTCATTTAGATGCTGTAGTTCAGTCAAGATATAATTCCACTTTGCAGCCACTTCCTAGATTAACTGAACTGTAGACAGCTACTTAGCAAAACAATACATTCAGATCCTTGAGCAAATAACAGTACAGCCTACAGATTTCTGAATCCTTTCATTACATTCTGTACTTCCCATTACTTTCTTTCCAGAAGTCAGAGAGCCTAGACAGTGCCCTGAACAAATAAGCTACATTAACTTTTCTTAAGAGTGAAGAACAAATATATTGTTCTACTTCTCAGTGAAATTCTTCATGTGGATTCTTAGCTGAATATAACCTTGCAATAGCTTTTCAATCACAGCATTGTCACCTCCAGCGGTGTGTTTCAAGTAGTTTCAGTAGATAAATATAAAAACAATGAACAATGGCTTCAGCACAAACCAACATTGGGGCTCATGTCTATATTGTGGATGGCATTTAACTATACAACTCTAACTAATGATAGCAGAACAGTGACTAAATAATGGGCAGAAAACTTGGTTTTTCAGGTGCATATTTATTATAGTTTCAACTGCATTTCTGGAAAAGTAATGGGGGCATGAAGCATTGTATATTACTCATTAGCAATATGTACCACCACAGAGTAACAACCAGGAGGAAGGACATAACGCTACTGCAGTGGGCATAGTGTCTGGGTAACTGTAAAGCTATCATCATCCACACATCCAAAGCCTGTTACAGCAAAAGCCCATTATAATTACACAAATTTGTACCTTACTAATACAGCTCTGTGACATAGTACACTAACACGTGCCAGGAAACATACAGCAAATGTGAGCCTTCCAGTCACAGACATATGCAGGTGTCTTATAAAACAGTATCTTAAATTGGCACTATAATAAAGTACAGCATCACAAAGACTGGCAGAAATGGAAAAGCAGTGACACAGCAAGTGGCTTCTAATAAGCTGGCTCTATGCCTGACATGTTAATTAAGCAGGTAGACAACGAACACACAGTGACAGGACAATATAACTGATCATGCAGAAAGTGTCCTTCAGGAGGTACAAAAGCAGGAACAGGGAAAACAACACCACTAAAAAGTGGGGAGGAAGAAAGAATGATGCACGTGAGTTCCTTACGTTTTCTTCCATTGTTAAAAATATTGTATTGAATTCCTTGATATGTTCTCATTTATATTCAAGTAGTGGTTTGAACTAAGGAAGAGTAGACAACTGGCCCTGGGTATTTCTTTTCTTTTACTAGTGCAATAGTTTAGCATTTAACATGTGTGCTTTCATTTGTATTCAGACATAATACACAGAATTTTTTTATAAAGAGTTCACATCATGTGATGGGTGTGGTCACAGAAGACCTCTTGGGATGTTCCCTCACGTGGTGATCATGTGACTGACACTCACCTTCTTGCTTTCTGGGACCTCCCCACCACTCTGCCCAGCTGAGCCAGATCCTCTGGTCTCCCCCAGCCAATGCATACAGTTGGTGTTTACGCCACCCTGCAGAGTAATGCATATACTATTTAACCACAACTCTGGTGGATGCAGTTCTAGGGCACAGTACTCAGGTAATCAACACCCAGAAGGGATCAAAACCCCAAATAAATCCATCTATCTGTGCAAAAGATTTGCACAAGGAGGGCTCAAAAGGTATGCCTCCTTTGTCAATGAAAGGCAGATGTGCATAGTGGTAGCTCTCCCGAGGTAATAATAATTTACAGTGAGCTTGATTATAAATGAAAGAGTTTTTATTAAATGAAACTGTAGGATTTAAATTATTATAGATAAGAAAAAGCAGATCAAAGAGCGTTACCAATTAAACAAAAAAGAAACACATAGCTAGTTCTGTTATCCTCAGAATCTATTTACTTGTGAGTTCTTACCCGAAAAAAAACATGCCTTTGTATTAGGTGAAAGCTTCAAGTCAGGAATGATCTTACCCTGACTTGGGTCTCCAGTAAACAACAAAGCACTTTCTGTTTCTTCCTAGGGTGTGACAGGCAATTTCCAAAGCAGGCTGAAAGCAATAGATGGAGGAAAGCGAGGGCTCTATTTATTCATTTCCCCTGTGGAGGGAATTCCATTGTTCTCTATGTATTAAAGTATTCTACTAGATGGAGACTGTTCCATAAATGAAGTCACCTGTCCCTGTCCTTTTTGAGCAATCAGTCATTGCCTACTCACTGGTCTGAACACAACAGCAAAACTCTTCAGATGTGGATAGCCACCCATTAAAGACCCTTTGTTTGCTAACTACTCTTGTCCACTCACAAGCCATATTATCACAATAGGGCAGCCACATGTCCTGCTGAAGTCTTCACAGAGACAAGCAATTGGAACACAAATACGTAGATAATGCTTATAACTTTAACTACAAGTATGGTACATGCATCAAAATAGGATTTACATATTCAGCAGACTATACTGGTAAAAATGAAAGGTCACAAGACCTGTTTTGTTCAAAGCATCTCTAAATTATGCATATTTATACTTATAACCCATTTTCCATAAAGCATGACTGTCACACGTATCCAGAGGCTATTTTAAACATGTTAGAATCAGAAGTGTTCAAGCCATCCTTACACTCACTATCTTTATGCGTCTTTCAAAAATTACATGAAACTTACAAATTTATAGTAACCTTATACAAGGCTGCTCAGTTGAGGAAAAGATGTACATCCTTCAAGCATTTTTAATAATTAAGGCTATCTGCTATATAAAATATTTTATGTTAGAAATTGAGAGAACCATAGAGTTGAAGGCCAAAAAGAACTGCCAGATCATCTAGCCTGATCTTCATATCACAGGGGCCACAAACACTTCTCAGATCCCATACACAAACCCAGCAATCAAAAATAGAGCTAAGTAATGCAGTTTGCAGGAGATTCAGCAGTTATGTGCTACGAACAAAGAATAGGAAGCACTAATGTACACACAATCTGCCTTTTCCCTCTTTCCTCCATTTATTTTTTTCTCTCTTCCTTCTCCTCTGTTTATCCCTCTTCCTGCCTTCTACACAATGAGTGAGGTAGATTATGGAGTGAGAAAAGGAAGAACAGGGAAGGAAAAGTATAAAGATGAGTTTGGGAACCAAAGTAAGAGTGAGAGAGGATGAACAAATTAAGAGAGGAGGGAAAAAAGGGAATGAGCAAATGAAGGAGAAGATGCAAGGAATGATCAAGGGAAGCTGGGAATGGGAATAGAAAAGGCTACACTCAAAGGTTTGACAGGAGTCTGACAATCATTTGTTCTATGCACAGAAAGGTAATTAAGGGAATGATGCATCTGATGAAGCGGGTCTTTGCCCACAAAAGCTTATGCTCCAAAATATCTGTTAGTATATAAGATGCCACATGACTTGTTGTTCTCAAAGATACAGACTAACTTGCCTACCTCTCTGACAAAGGGAGTGTGGTTATGTTTATGTTTCATTGCCTTTGAATGGAGGTAGTAGTACTGGTATTTCTATTGGCTATGAGACAGCTAGTTATTTATTGTTTGTGTTATGAGTGTATCTAGTAGCATTAGTCATGGACCAGGACCCCACTGTGTTAAGTGCTGTACAGATAGGGTAGCTGTCTTAATCTGCAGCTTCACAAATAACAAGCAGTCATGTAGCAACTTTAAGACAAGTGCATTCATTAGGCAATGAGAGCTTATTACTTAATACGTGTTAGTCTATAAGGCGCAAAAAATCATTTCTTATTCATAAATATAAAGCAGGGGATGATAACTGGATAAAGGCACAGAAGGAGAAGTACAAAGAAATAGAGAGATAAGATATTTAGGATCAATAACGAATATAGCTTTCATTGTATAGACAATTTATAGGATGATTTCAAAATAGATAGCACTGATAGTTTTAAAGGATCTGTTCCTTCTTTTACTGAAGTCCAGGATTTGACCCAGAGAATGTATTGGGTTCTTTGGGCATAAAAATATTGACTTTGGTTTTGAGTAAAATGTATCATTCCTTCTTTTACAGATCTGTTTACCAAACTTCCTGTCATCCAACAGCTATCTAAGCTCATGAAACAAGAATTCTTACATTATTTCCAATAAATGAAGATAGAAAAATGGTCTTTTGATGAAAGAATTTAAATAAAGTGCTCACCTAGAAGGTTAGCTTTCATTTTGTCAAATTCAAATGAATCATAAGCCCAGAAAATCTTGAATCCACAATGCAATTTAAAACCCATATTTGTAGATAGGTATATTAGAGTGTACTCAAAATTAGATAAAACAAGTCCACCCATTTGAGTATTTGCATGAAAGTTAAAGAAGAATTTTTTATTTGATTTCCAGTTTAGTAAGTGCTGAGAAATCATGGAAAAATAAGGATTTAGTTAGGAAATATGAAGCGTCCTTTATAAAGTTGTTGACACAGTTCCTTCCTGGGCAGATTTTAAAGGTTGTCTGCATAATAAAACCCAGCAAACTATAATCAACTAGAGAAAGAGAAAGGAAGTATCTTCAGGCCAGGTATTAGCTAAATAATGTTTGTAAATTGAAAAAAAAACAACAAAAAACAAAAAAACCACCCCACCTTTGCTTATATTCCTGGAAAGGACATCACAGTGGGTCAGAAGCTCAGCCGGTAAAAATCTCCTTTGACTTCAAAGGAGCTGTACCAAGTTACTTCAGATCATTATCTGATCTCATCAAAAAAATTACAAATCCATACTGAATTTTTGTATGGTTCTGGCAATGAAATCTTCAAAATTTATAAAGAAGTATTTTTTTAAATAAATTGTGACTACATTCTGCATCTGGCTCCCATTCCAGACCAGGTCTGTCAGGTGAAAAAGTTCTATGCATCATCTCTAGCCAGTCTTTTCAATTTACACACATTAATTAGGCACTCAATTGTACACACATTTTTCTTTATGCTTTAAGGCTTCAGAAGTGTTGAAAGCCATGCCCTAAAATTATGTAGGAGAAGACAGTATATAGCAGGAGACTACGTTGACTTGGTCTTGTGAGAAGAATGGGTGACAAATGTCTTTCCGAAGAAATCCTTTTCAGTGAACTGTCATGTGGGTTGAGAACAAGAGGAAGACCAAAGCCAAGATTCAAGGATACATGTAAAAACACCACGAAAAAATTCAATACCGATCCAAAATCCTGGGAAACTACATTATCAGGTTGAAATACCTAGCAATGATTGCTAAGACAGGGCACACATCCTTCGATAGTATATGTGAAAGCCAAGGAAAATAACTTTGTCTTAGAAGGTAAAGCTCTCAGACTCAAGAATTAGGAAATAGACTGACATGCCGTTATTGCAATTGACTGTGCAAATCCCGTATTGGATGGATAAGCCATGAGAGAAGCTGCAGACTCAAACACTGCCCATGGATTGTCACTGCCACTGCTAACCACTGTCTCTCGAGACAAAAAGGGGCCATAGACCACAGAAGATAGTATAAGTGAACTTGTCTTTGTGATTCCAGTTCTTAAATAACTTGCTTTATTCACAAATCTTTCTACACTGGCTAGACATTTCTATATGACAGGAAATAAAAAAATAAAGATTTACAGAATGCTATCAAGTAGTGTTCTGAAATATATAAATAAAAAAAATTGCCCCCTTCACAGACTATTTTGAAGACAAAAAAGAAGAGGAAGTACTCCAAAAAGACAACCATGCTGTTCAGATGAAAAAACTGTTAATTATTCATAGTTAGTATTGGTCTTGTTGAAGGGTACCACGTAAGTTGAAATGGCCTTGTTATTAGCATTAGTGCATGCAATTTCATCCTCAAACAAACACATTTATTTACCATAAATTCTTTGTGCAAACAAAGTGCTGCACTTAATCACATTCCTTTGTTCAAAAAATCTGAACCAGCTACACCAGGGACATTGTAGTAAAGCAGTGGTTAATAGAATTCGTAGTCAGAGTTCCATGACCAGCATCTGGTGAAGCGAGTCTTTGCTCATGAAAACCCATGCTCAAAACTTTTCTGTTAGTCTATAAGGTGCCACAGGACCTTTCGTTGCTAGTCAGATATGAAGATTATATATTTTGCTTTAAAAGGTTGGGAGTATAATAAGCACTGTTCATGTGCATTAGTGATTGCCAGAAGGCAAGCACCTGTAAATGGTGGCAGTGCTTAAGCTTTTGAAAGACCACAATATTTATGTAGCAAGTCTTTTTTTATTTCCCTATAAATACTAATGTCAATAAAGTATACTCCTTTCATCAGTGAAGATCTGAAGACAGTCCCCAGTATTTCCAGACGTATGAGTCAGATTTTAGCTAGCATTACTCCATCAATTGAATTGACACAGCTGCATTCTTCCAGGAAAATTATGTATCAAGGTATCTTAGATATTCTAAAGGGGCTAGAACAGGAGTACTGGCCATAGGGTCACAATGAATCACAAGCTAAGGATGGGTCAACAGTGCAACATGGTTGCAAAAAAATCAAGTTAATCTGGGATGTATTAGCAGGATAGTTGTAAGCAAGACATGAGAAGTAATTCATCTGCTGCAGTCTGTGGTGTTTGGGAATTTACTGGAATATTGTATCAGTTCTGATTTCTACATTTCAGGAAAAAATGTTGACAAATTGGAAAAAAAAAGCGTGGAGAAAAAGCATCAAAATGATTAAAAGTCTAGAAAACATGACCTGTTTAGTCAGGAGGAAACATAATAGTTTTCAAGTAGTTAAAGCTTGTTATTAGGATATAGAAGAACAACTTTTCTTGCTAACCTCAGAGGAAAGAAAGGACAAGAAGCAATAAAGTTAAACTGACATGAGAGCCATTTAAGTTGGACTTTAGGGGAAAAAAAGCCTTCTTAACGTTCAGGGTAATTAAATACCTGAAGGTAGGCTGGGGACTCTCTAACACTGGAGATTTTGAAGAAGACATCACATGTCAGGGATGGTCTAAATAATATTTATTCCTGCTGTGAGTGCAGGGGACTGAACTAGATGACTTCTCAAGATACTTTCCAGATCTTTGATTCTATCTAAACACTAAATAGATGCTATTCTTTCAGATTAATCTTGTTCCCAGACAAGTTTTGCTCACAGATATGACAAACTGTATATATTCATGTTTACTGCAAAGGATGCGAGAGAAACAACCACTGCAGAACCACAAGAACTACTGCCTTTTTGTGCTGGTACTTGCTGGTACTGAGTACTGGCACCTCTTTCTTTCTTTTTTTTTTTTTTTGAAAAAAAAGCACTGACCAGAACTATTACTTTTTGGTGACAAATTTTAAGTTGTGTCCAGTACTGATGAGACTGGATAAGTAACAATCATAGGCTGTGTCTACATGAGCCCCTTCCTTTCAGAAGGGTCATGTTAATGAGTGGATTTGAAAAACGCTGATGAGGTGCTGCAATGAATATGCAGCACCTCATTAGCATAATTGGGGCCATGGCGATTCGAAAGTGCGGCTTTATGAATCGTGTGCTGCCCATGGAGACATGACCTTCTGAAAGGATCCCCCAGTTTTTGAAAGCCCATTCTTCCTATCTGGTGTTAGGAAGAAGGGGCTTTCGAAAACTGGGGGGATCCTTTCGGAAGGTCCCATCTCCACGGGTGGCACACAATTCGAACAGCCATGCTTTCAAATTGCCGGAGCAGCCATTATGCTAATGAGGCACTGCATATTCATTGCAGCACCTCATTAGCATCTTTTGAACCCACTCATTAACATGCCCTATCTGAAAGGAAGGGGCTCATGCAGGCACAGGGATAGAAAAGCTACCATGTCCCCGATTCTTTCTTTCATTGCTATAGCTTTACATCCATATGACTCAATTGATTTAGTGCAGTTATCATTTATTATTTTTATCTAGCCTATAATCTCTAAAATTTTGAACTCAGCTACAGCTTTCAAACAAAATACCAGTGTGCCTTGGAATCTTTCTTCTTTTTTTTTTTTGAACAAAATTAAATGCATTTCCCTTTTCCATGTTATTTTCTTAGATACTTCAAAAATTGAAAAAAGCTGTATCGCATTCACCTTTAGCTCATACTTCACTTATTTTTACCTATGGTTTGCAAAAAACCTAAGGCACAGATAAATGTGCTATAAAAGTGCCCCACATCATCTGATGGATCCCCATCCTATCTTTGTCTTATTTTGGAATGTATAATTGGTTTAATACCACATTTCATAAAAAGAAAAAAAAGGCATCTTTAAGGTTGATAATTCCTTTTCTACAGTTAATGTGGTTTCAGCTATACAACCTGTGAGATGGAGTAAGGTGCTAGACTAGATCTGCCAAGTTTTATTGTCAAACTGTGTACCGATCTATTGAAATTTACAGATGTAAAGTATTTCATTTTGGTCTGCAATTTTGTGAACATAGAGCTGTGACTACATACAGCAAGTATACTGGTAACAATAAAAGAATACAGTTTCATTAAGGGAGAACAGTAGTGTGGAGAGGCACAGTACTACAAAGAAAGACAATTATGAGACATTCTGCCTGACAGGCACACCAAGTCTCAGACATTTTCAGATGCATTGAGTAGAAAACAATTTTTGATACCCTTTTAAGGGTTATAATGGACTTATGGCCCACATCATTTTGAGATACTCTTTATATGGAAATATGCAATAGCAAACACAACACACAAAACCACAGAACCCATGGGTTTCTATTCTAGACAGGCCTTATATGGGCTCTAGAGGAGGACATTTTTCTTTTCTCCCCTAAACACTGTACCTAAATGAAGCATGATTAAAAGTATTGGCCAACTAATAAGTACAGCCCTTTCTCGAGTAATAAAGTGTTATTTAGTGTGATGATGCAGACTCAGGACCTTAGGTAGTCATTCCTTAAATCCCACATCTAAAATTCATTCTAGTGGCATTATTAAGCAGTTGTATACCAATGGATTTATATCTATTGTTAATATCCATGTTCTCATCTTGAGTGAAATCTTGAATATTATCAAGTGGATTATTTAAATGCAGATACACCTGAGTCATATGTCAGGGGATATGTAAAGAGCAGAATTTGCTAGTCATGGGTGTTTTTGGAATATGGTGTCAATTCCAACCCTTCCAAATACATTCAGATAGAAAAATTGACTATGGCATTGAAAGCCAGTTGAGGGACTTAGGTATCTATGTGTTAGACAGCTATAAAAATCCTTAATTAGCTTTCGAAATCTCAAACTTTGTGCTTGGTTCTGAGCCCCATTTTCCTTACTCAGGCAGTGATCCCAGTAAGGTATGTCAATAGTGCACATCCATATGTTATCATTGTTCAGGTGAGTGTATTCAAACTATCTTAAATTTAACTAGCATGGCTAATGATAATAACAAAGTGGCAGCAGTAGTATCAGTAAGAACTAACTGTTGTACTACAAACCCAGTGGGGACCCTGGATATATACTTGTGTTATCTCCAGAAGGCCTACCAAGAGGGAAATGAGCGGGGAGGGGGCAAAGGGAGCAATTGCATTAGAGTCTGGAATTTCAAAGGGTCCTGGAGCTCCGTTCACTGCCACTGCTGCTTTGGCAGTAGTGGTGGCCTGAGCTCAGGATGTCAGTGGCAGTTACCCATACAAATTAAAGGACATTGTGCCTCTCAAAACCCAGTGACTCGAACAATCTACAGCTATAGAATTAAAAATAGGATAATTGTCATTAGTATTAGAACATACAATCTTAGTCTTAAATTCTAAATAGAATTCATTGAATTCACTTTATATCAGTGAATGCAAAGATGCCAGAACTCAAGACTGATCATTTCTCCCCCCACACCTCCCATCCCCAGGCTTAAACCCACTCTCATCCCCAAACCACCCCCAAGCTTAAACCCCTCACAGCCCCAAACTGCCCCCTCCAGCCAGGATTAACTTACCTTAGCCAGGAGCTCCATGTGCTGCCACCCCTCCACTAATTCTTCACCAGACCTCTGTCTCCTGTTCACCATGGCTATGTGGTTCCCCCCCAGCCCTCTTAGTTCCCCTCTCTTACAGTGTGGCAGAAGCAGCTCCGACTGCCCCACCACCCTGAAATAATAGCATTCAATTTAATTGGTTTAACAGCCAAATCCTTCCTGTCAGCTGTTAAACCAATTCAATTGAGTCCTACTCTTTCAGCACAACAGATAGGAAGCCAGAGGAGTGAATGGTGGCAGCACCAGGAGCTGCAAATGTCTTCTTCAAGAGCCAAATAAGGCTCAGAGCCACTGAGCTGGCTTCCAAAATGGCAGTGCTGCCAGCTCTGCGGGCTGGATAAAAAGTCTCTGTGGGCTGGATTCACTGGAAAAAAATGTCTTGGAATTCTGTTCTGGTGCGTTCTGACAGCAAAAAAAACAACAACAACAAAAAAAAAACCTGGACTCAAGATACATAGGGCTTTTTTTGTTTTTGTTTTTTTCTGTTTTGCATGTATAAAGTCTTGAAGAGCTTCCCTGACCTACCTACCCATCCTTTCCTTCAGATACAGAGAACAAGTGAAGATTTTTGGCACCACTTAAGCCTTGGATACAAAGTGCATGAGGAAAGTGCTAGGAATAGAAGAGAAGGTCCTCTCCTTTAGCTCTATCCTGGTTAATATGGAGGGAGGTGCTAATAGTTGCTTCCACGGGAACCATAAGCTCCACACTCAACATTGATGTCCTAAATCTCCTGTAGAGGAAGCAAAGAGTGGTAGTAACAGCCACCCGGTTCATAAACTGATTGGTGATTTTACTCTACAATTACGGGTGCTGAAATGAAGTTATCTTTTCCACTCTAGGTGCAGCAGAGCTGATGAATGGAATTTGGTGTCTGTAGCACAACAGCACTTTTAAATGGTAGAAGAAAAATGTTGCGCCTACTGGCAATCATTAGTTAACAGAAATATGGAATCTTTCAGATGGAAGATACTATGCATTTATTTTTAAAATAGACATGAATGCCAACATGTCATATTAGTTGCTAAACAAATGCTTTTTTTTTTTTTGGTTTATAAATTCCTCATTAGAGAGGCTCTGCACTGAAACATTTACTGCCTCTAGAAGATAGTCTATTTCTCTTATACCATTCCCTTGAAAAGCAATGCACTGAAGTATTTACACAAGGGGCAGTTTAACACCATTTTTTCTGTGTTGTTTTCCCAGTACTCTTACTCTAACATATCTTTTTTTCTCCTCAGTGATAAATAAGAAGCACTGTGCATGTTATATATTATATATATTTTATAGTCTTAATCCACAGCTAATAATTTTACATCATAAACTAACAGGAAGGCAGTACACATCATCACCGCAAATACATGAAGTAGGCCTTCTAATTAACATTTCTGTTGGGAGTGAAATATTAAAGCTATACTACTTGCACAGCTTATTCTTATCAGAACTTTGTTGTACGTAAGAATTTTATGTTGATTGTACTTTGCAATGTCTTGACTATAACTATTCACACTCAGTATCCAAGGAATTGGGAAGTTTTTATTGTAATATTAAACCCTTAAAAAGATAAGAAAACAAACATGTTAAAAGAAAAAAATCTAAGAAATTAAGTTCAGTGACAAATATTTACAAATTAAGCATTTAAATAGATCCATTATTAATGGATGCTGCATGATTTTTTCTCCCCATTTTTTTCTTCAAAGTGAATAATAAAAACTACAACTATCAGTAAGGAAATGGACAGGATTCTGATTTGCATGTATATGTGATACTATTCCTTTTACAAATGTAGAGCCTGACACTCCTTTTAGTTTACTGTTGTGTCTCATTTGAGTTCAGTAGAATTTCTCCTGGTTCACATGAGTAAGGAGATAAACAGTGTTTTTTTACAGCATACCAGGGATGGGTGAAAGACAAAAGATTATTCAAGTTTGAAAGTTGAAGTTAGAAAACACTAGAATTCAAGTTGCTTATGTAAGTTTAATTCAGCCCTTTTGAGCTTATGATGTAAGACACAAGGATTACATTACAGTTTTTAATTCCCATACCACATATTACATTCTCCACAGAACTCCTGCTTCATCAACAGCACCACTGGATGCTATCCTATTAATTATTCAACCCTGATGTGAAGACAGAACTATTAATTTCCTTGGCACTCAACACCTTTCTGAGCATTCCAACAACTTTAGTGTGTTTATATTTATACATGCCATGAGATTTTTCAAGGAGAAAAGGCAAGACAGGGAAAGATTAAGGTCAAAGTGTCCTTTAATTATGGGTGCCCAATTTGAGGTAGCAGTAAAATGATTTTTTTTTGCAGAGTTCATTTTTTATGTTCAAGGGAAAACTATTGATCACTTCTACCCGTCAGCTTCCAGGTGTCAGGACGGGCATGCAGAAAATGGATGACAGATAACAAGTGATCACCTCTGAAGAGCTTAAGGAACTTGTATAGCATCACACAAGAATTCTATGGATAAGCAGTGATAGAATCTAGTTCTACAGAATATCATTTGACTACCTTAACTATAAAACCATCATTTCCATGTCTGCAGTTCCCTGTGTTGTTTTCTGCACACCTTCCAATTCATACAATAAATTAAAAAGCAGACTCTTCCATTATACATATTGATTCATCAGAGGAGCACCTCTATGCTGTACAATAAATTAGGTGAGATTCCTATGGGAAAAAATTGGAAACTCAAGTTCTGTCATTTCCTAATTTAACTTGCAACCTAAATAATATTATTTTAATATGATTTTTGCATGCTTTTTATGGGTTTATAAAAAAACAAATGTTAAAAATACAAATTCCATCAAATGACAGCACATTCTTGAGTTATCACTATAAATGGAACCTTTTGCTCCAGTTCAGTAAAGAAATTTCCCTGTACATCAACAAGACCCTTTCCTTTCCCATTTGCAAATCCATCTTAAAATCTCCATTCGCTGCTACCTCTGTTCACATAAATCAATGAGATTTACCCATCTCTCTTACTGTTCCCTTTCCCTGACCTTGGTCTACTTGTTCCTCTAGTCTTAGACTTTGAACTGAGCCAAAACCATCTCTTCTTAATTATCT
This sequence comes from Carettochelys insculpta, assembly GCF_033958435.1. NCBI lineage: Eukaryota > Metazoa > Chordata > Testudines > Carettochelyidae > Carettochelys > Carettochelys insculpta. The sequence goes on along the minus strand of NC_134137.1, from coordinate 93,256,778 downwards.
TACTACATCAAGAGCATTAGAACAAATATATAATAAATCCACCTGTGGTGGGAGAGAACAATTCTTCCACAGAAGGGCCATTTTAACTGATTTCTGCATTACAGTCATGAGTAGATAATTTGATGGCCCTGAAAGAGGATTAATGTTTACTAAGAGATGAGAAATAATTTGTTTGGGATTTCTTGTGTAATTTTATGACTAATAACACTTGTTGTTATGCATTATAATAAAGGGGAATCAAACCTCATGAGTCAGGGCTTTAGTCCCTCTGCATAGGAATCACAAAAACAATGTTTTATTAACAGACAGCATTGAGCAATTGACTAGATGAACTAGAAAGGTGTGTGGGTGATTTGCCTTCCTTGAATCAGGAGATAGTGAAGCTGTCAGAGACAATAAAAGAGTTTTGATGAGCCAATATTCTAAATGGATGAGTTAAATAGTTTGAGCTAAACTATGCACTGGTTTATAGTCTGGTAGACCACTGAAATTACTATTTCCTTTTCATAGGCTTGAAGTCAGTGCCAGTTAGAATAAGCCATTATAAAATGTCATTAATATTTTCTTTGAGGTAAATTAATTCATAAACTAGTTTTTGCTTCAAGCTTTCATTTCAGGCAGCTGTTTTTAAAGGGCTTTTTCACCCATATCATAGCAAGATCTAAATAATGCAAGTCAGAATAAAAGATTGCAAAATGTTTGTTACTGTGAAAAATACAGATTCATTTCTGTAAAATTTGTTATTAATGAGCTGAGAGGAATTAGGGGATTTCAAAATGTGTGGGGTCCTTTCGAAAAGGACACCTGTGTAGCCTCACTGAGCTGTCCATGTTCAAAAGCAGCGCTTTCAAAGTGCCGTGGCCAGAACTTCCTAATGCTAATGAGGCACAGAATATTCAATTCAGCACCTTATTAGTAATCTTCAAAATGTCCATTTGCATGGCTATTTTGAAGTTTTGGCCCTGTGTGGCGACAGCCTAATAAAATAATTTATTAAGTGATGAGCTTTTTGTGGGGCAGGAGGGTAAATGATGCTACAACTTTCTGAATCTGCAAGCACTTGAATTGATAGCACTGAATGGAGCAAACTGTGCTGCTTCTCACTGAGGTGTTATCTCCAAAGACCACTGCTTGAACGGAGACTATGTCTAACAGATACTTAGCTGCTTAGGTTAGGTACATCCCTCCACCCCTGCCACTGTGCTACCTAACTCTTCAAGTGGGAGAGAATCCCTGCTGTGGAGGTTAGGAGGAGCACAGGGCAAGGGTGATCTGTATAACTGCTTGGGCATCTTGAAGAAAAGACAATGGCCCCAGTTACTCCAAGCAGGGCCATGACATGGGTTTGGACCTATGGATGAACAACTGTACAGGGATTCTGTACTTGTGTGCCAAAAGCCCAAGACTGTCTTAATCCATTTTCTGTAGGTCTCATGTCAACCATCCTGCTGACTAGTGGTCTTCTTACTAACACTGGTAGTCAGAGAGCTCAGGCTGAGAGACTTTAAACCACTCTCCAATCTGCTCTAATAACAGATTTAAATAAAACACTTCTTCAGATCTTTTTGTGGGGTATCTCCAGATCTGAAGAAGTGGGTCTGACCCACTGAAAGCTCATCACCTAATAAATTATTTTGTTAGTCTTTAAAGTGTTACTTGACTGCTTTTTTTTTATTCTGAATGGTAAAGATAAGTGCTTGTTTTTCAGCTTTGTTTGTTTTTTTATAAAGTAGCATTAAATGTCACTACTGCCTATTCAGTTGATCATGATTTCTATTTGCTCCACATATACGATATCTGGTGACATGTATCTTCAACAGTTACTACGAAAGTATGACAGAAAAAAAAAACAAAAACATGTGCTAAATTATTTTATGTCTTAAGTGCTAAGTGAAGGGGAAAGCTGGGGAAATGTTATGGTAACTCCCATGAGGCTTAGAACATGTATTGTTTACTAATTTATAGTCCCCAAAGTTTTAGATTTGAAATACAGCTTTTTAAAAGGTGTTTTTTATTGACTGTTCATGCACTCCCTCCACAAATAAACAACCATTTTGAGGTCAAGAAGTCAGATCCTCACAACTTGCTGCTCATCCTTCAGTCCTCCCAGCTCAACTCCCACCATAAGTTAAAGAGTATTTAAGACTGCTTTATTTTCCACTGGTAGCCACTTACTTTCTAGGGCTCATTCGTGCTGGTTCAGGATTGCTACCCTCAAATGCTCCAGCCCAACTCCTCTCTCTCTCTCTTACATTCTCCCTATGTTTTAGTGCTTTATGGCAGGCGTACAGAGATGCTGGTTTTGTGCCAGTTAGCAATTTTCCCTTGCCCCTTGTTATTTTTCTAATGCTGGAAATGAACAAAGAGGGTAAAGCAGATCTGTAAATGTGACCACATAGATTTTTGGCTTCCTCAGAAGAAATCTTCACCTTGCTGCTCATCTCAAAATAAGACATTTCAGAAGAGAATAAGTGGTTTTCATTGGGAAATAGATCCCTGTGCAGAGAGCCAGCTGAAGGGCAACACGTCATGTAGGCCATGTTTCAAATATTTCACTGGGACTCAAGTAGAGCACAGACCTTCTGATAGACTTTTACATAGAGAAGAATAGTATCCATGCTGACTAAATTATAAATGCACTTTTTGTTATGACTTACATAATTTATGTTGTCTGAACCAAATGAAGGCATAGGGCATAGCCCCAGTTCCTGAGTCAAGTGATTGCAGCATCTCAGCTTTCATACTAAAAATAAAATAAAATAAAATAAAATAATATAAAATAAAATAAAATCCCAAAAGTAAACAGACAAATAAAAGAAAACCCACTAGCTCTCCAGCTCTTGGGGAAGTGAAGAAAACCTTGAAAACTTGTCAGGAGAGTAAATGATGTTACAACCTTCTGAATCTGTGAGCACTTGAATTGGTAGCACTGAATGGAGCAAACTGTGCTGCTTCTCACTGAGGTGTTATCTCCAAAGACCACTGCTTGAACGGAGACTATGTCTAACAGATACTTAGCTGCTTAGGTTAGGTACATCCCTCCACCCCTGCCACTGTGCTACCCAACTCTTCAAGTGGGAGAGAATCCCTGCTGTGTGGAGGTTAGGAGGAGCACAGGGCAAGGGTGATCTGTATAACTGCTTAGGCCTCTTGAAGAAAAGACAATGGCCTCAATTACTCCAAGCAGGGCCATGACATGGGTTTGGACCTATGGATGAACAGCTGTACAGGGATTCTGTACTTGTGTGCCAAAAGCCCAAGACTGTCTTAATCCATTTACTGTAGGTCTCATGTCAACTGTCCTGCTGACTAATGGTCTTCTTACTAACACTGGTAGTCAGAGAGCTCAGGCTGAGAGACTTTAAACCACTCTCCAATCTGCTCTAATAACAGATTTAAAAAAAACCACTAATGTTTGCACATGTTAAACTGTAAGATATAACATATGAAATTTGGTTTTGTCCACCAAGCTAGTATTTAAACAGGCTGGCAAATAGGTTTTCATTATTTTGCAGTGGATTTTCATATAGCAAGAATCACCAGTGAAATCACTTGCCAGCAACAGTCATGAACAAGACACACTGAACTACCAATTATAATATTTTATACATTTCACATATTTTGTGCTATTCATCTACTAATATGATGATTCCCATAAAATATGATGGGGTTTATCATTAAAATATCAACTGCTAATAGACAGATGAGTCTCTTGATCTATTTGGCAGCATGGCAGGCCTCGGACAATGTGGCACTCAGTGTACCTGTCAAAGAAAATCTCCACTTTGATCAAAATTTAGAGTCATTTTTAATTCCTTGTGATGAAATTTCAATAATTAGCCTTTATCTGCAGAAAAGCCATTTTGTCTTTCAAGTAGGAAAAGGCAACTGCCATCTGCATTAGGATAATCTTGGGGTACGGCCACTGAATTTAATGAATTGATATCAATAGAGCTGGATTTGTCTCTTGACTATCATTATATTCTACAGTGAGCAGATGATCTATTTATATAACAGTTAGGCTGTGTCTACACTAGCCCAAAACTTTGAAATGGACATGCATATATATTCAGTGCCCAATTAGAATGCTGGCAGCTGTGGCACTTCGAAATTGATGCGGCTCACTGCCACGCAGCTCATCCAGATGGGGCTCCCTTTTGAAAGAACCCCAGCAACATCGAAATCCCCTTATTCCTATGTTCTGTTAGGAATAAGGGGATTTCAATGTTGCCAGGGTCCTTTCAAAAAGGAGCCCCGTCTGGACGAGCCGCGCGGTGGCGAGCCGCATCAATTTTGAAGTGTCACAGCTGCCGGTATTCTAATTAGGAGCTGAATATGTATTTCAGTGCTTCATTAGTAAACTTTGAAATGGCCATTTGCATGGCCATTTCAAAGTTTTGGGCTCGTGTAGATGTAGCCTTAGAGTGCATAGATGAGAAATGACAAATGATAAAGCTGGAGTAACATAAAATCACCATTTTTCTTAACATATAATATATTTTTTCTTGGAAAAAAGCAGTCTAATAGCACTTTAAAGACTAACAAAATAACTTATTAGGTGATGAGCTTTCATGGGACAGACCCACTTCTTCAGCTCATAGCCATACCAGAACAGACTCAATATTTAAGGCACAGAACCAAAAATAGTAATCAAGGTTAACAAATCAGAAAAATATGATCAAGGTGAGCAAATCAGAGAGTAGAGGAGCAGAAGGTGAGGGGGAGACAAGAATTAGATTAAGCCAAGTATGCATAAGAGCCTCTATAATGACGTAAAAAATTCCTATCCCAGTTCAAACCATGTGTTAATGTGTTGAATTTGAATATAAAAGAGAGTTCAGCAGCCTCTCTTTCCAATCTTTTGTGAAAATTCCTCTTCAGTAAGACACAAACCTTCAGGTGATCAACAGAATGACCCACTCCATTAAAATACTGGCTGACCAGTTTGTGGATGAGGAGTGTTTTTACATCTGTTTTGTGCCCATTAATTCTTTGTCTGAGAGAGTTTGAAGTCTGTCCAATATACAAAGCATCTGGGCATTGTTGGCACATGATGGCATATATGATGTTAGTTGGGGAACAGGAGAATGTGCCTGTCATTCTGTGAATAACCTGGTTAGGTCCAATGGTGGTATGTCCAGAACAAATATGTGGACAAAGATGGCAACGGGCTTTGTTGCAAGAAAAAGTTCCAGGACTGATGCTCCTGAAGTATAGACTGTGATTGTTGGTGAGAATCCTCATAAGGTTGGGAGATTGTAGGAGAGAACAGGCCTGTCACCTAGTGCCTTCTAGACTATGGCATCCTGATTAAGGGTAGGTTGTAGGTCTTTAATAATGCATTGCAGTGGTTTGAGTTGGGAGCTGTAAGTAATGACCAATGGTGTTCTGTTCTTGGCTTTTTGGGGCCTATCTTAGAGTAGCTGGTCTCTGGGTATTTGCCTGGTCCTGTCGATTTGTTTTTTTATTTCTTCTAGTGGGTAATTCAGGTTTATGAATATTTGGTAAAGATCTTATAGTTTTTGGTCTCTGTCAGTAGGATCAGAGGCTGCTGAACTTTCTTTTGTATTGAAATTCAACACATTAACACGTGGTTTTAACCGGGATGGGAATTTTTTAGGTCATTATAGGGGCTGTTTTGCATACTTGGCTTAATCTAATTCTTGACTCCCCCTCCCCCCCGCCTTCTGCTCCTCTACTCTCTGATTTGCTCACCTTGATAATATTTTTCTGATTTGTCAACCTTGATTACTATTTTTGGTTCACTGTGCCGTAAATATTGAGTCTGTTCTGGTACGGCTATGAGCTGAAGAAGTGGGTCTGTCCCACGAAAACTCATTACCTAATGAAGTATTTTGTTAATCTTTAAAGCACTACTGGACTGCTTTTTTGTTTTCATAGTATATAGACTAGCACAGTTTTCTCCCTGTTACTATATTTTTCTAGATAATTCTTTGAGTAAGTCTTAACATTCTCTCTAGCCACATACAATAAACTTATTGTTCTTGATAGTTTTTCAATGATGCATCCCAAGGTGCTACAATAACCAAAGATCATGCATGGAAGCTTTCCCTTTCTCTTTTCTTTGCTGGTTTTGGCAGCAGGAATTGTAAAATTACTGCAGCACAGCTCTACCCAGTCAAGTAAGCAACATCTTATGGGGATTTAGCCAAGACGGATAATAATGCAGTAGAGGAAAGTTAACATATTGTGATAACGAGTAACAGAGAGGTAGCCATGTTTGTACTCCAACAAAACAAAACAGAAGAAAGGTAACACTAACATGTATTAGAACCATGTTGAGATTTATCTCCGTGAAGACAAAGGGTGGATACATAATGTATAATCTATTTTAGGAGTTTAATAATATTTAATAATCTATTTCCAGAGTAGTTCATGTGTACATTGTTGTTCTAAACAGTGTTCAGGACCATGTAAAGTAATTAGGCTCATGGAAGCACTAGAGCAGTAGCTTACATTGTTTTTTAAATTGTGAACTTCTAAAAGTGGATTTGGAAATCTTTGGAAATCTTAGGCATAGTCTGTGACCATCAAGGGTCCATAAACCATTGCTCTAGAGAATAAAAGAACCATAAAGACACCCAAAATCAATGTTATCTGCAGTGATAGATCAATGAGCATCAAAGCAATGTTATGATTTAGGATTCCTTAATACTTGAAAAAGAAAGCAAAATCATTAAAATAATACAGAAATCATTCCACAGATGGGGGAAATTACAGTGTAATCAAAGAATGCTACATAGTGCCTCAAATAAGAATTAATAGAAATAGAAGTAAAAAATAGTGAATTATATGAAAATGGGTGAAAAAGGTATTTGAAATGAAGAAAGATCAAGCACAGTAAGTTATCACAGCATTCAAAATACATACAATATTCATCTTGCTTACTCTCCAAACAAGCCATTTATCAAAACATTACATGATCATATTGCTTATTTTTCCATTCTTCTCTGCAATTAGCATGATGAAATTAACTATCTTTTACAATGTAAGGTTTGAACATTGTGTTTTTTGTTAATGGCAACATTTCTACTAAATGTCTTGGAGAAGATTTAGAAAAGCAGTACTCTATTATTACTTAAATATTATGCTAGCTTGCCATTACAGGATAAAACAATTCTTCACCAAGAAAAAACTAGGGGATGGGGGAATATGTATGACAAATTTTCTAAGTTTGTACTTACTATATTTTGCTGGAAATATTTAAATATTTTATATCTTTCCTTTTTGGCTGGATAGGGGAACTAGTTAGAATAGCAGCTTTTCACCTTTGCATATGTTTTTCTTGTCAAAACTAGGAAGATCGGCAGTTTTGTTTTGAGTGTCACATTTCTCATCAACTGAAAATTTGAACAAATTTCAAGGTGCCTAAACACCTGAACCAAGGAAACTAATTAAATTAGCTGAACCGAGTGGATTTTGTATTGCATTTTTCATAAAGTTTTACTCAACAAACCTTAGATAGACTTTTTGATTGGCTGAAATCCAGTGTGTTTGAAATGTTATATAGTTTGGTTTTAGCAGTGAACTTTTAAAGATACTTGGCAAGGAAAGAAGCAGAGGCAGATCTATGCTATTTCAGTCTGTGATGATTCTGGCAGTATTAATATGCAAGTTATGTTTGAGTATATGGAAGTATATTGGCACTCACAATTGCTACTTTCAATTAACACTGTCAAAGTATTTAAAAATAATTGCAATTAATCTTGAGATAAAATAATTGAGATTAATCACACTGATAATAATCCTACATCATTTAGTTAAAAGTTTTTGGCTTTTTTTACAATTTCAAATATAATCTCAATTACAATACTGATTACACAGTGCACAGTGCTTTTTTATGAAAAATGCCGTCAGAAGTTTTACAATGCTGTGATTCAGAATCTACAGAACCTGAACCACCAAAAACAAAAGTTGACCCTCTATTGGTGGCACCTGATTCAGATGATGAAAATGAATGTGCATCCATCCTCACTATTTAGGATCATTATCAGACAGAATCCTTCATCAGCATAAGAACGTGTCCTCTGGAACAGTGGTCAAAGCATGAAAATATATATGATTTTTTAGGTTATCTGTCATTTAAATATCTTACAAAGCAGGTTGTGACCAATCCATGCAGATCCCTATTCTCACTGTCAGGTGACGTTTTAATTAAGAAGGGGCAGGTTTATCACCCATAAATGTAAACAAACTTGTTTGTCTTAGCAATTGTCTGAACAAGAAGTAGAACTACGTGGACTTGTAGGCTCCAAAGTTTTACATTGTTTTCTTTTTAAGTGCAGTTGTATAAAAGAGCCCTGACATTTGTAAGTTGCACTTTCATAATAGAGAATGCGCTGTAGTATTTTATGAGGACAAATGAGTTATATTGTTTCTTTATCCTTTTTGCTGTCCAAATATTTGTAATAAAATAATTGTAGGTGAGCACTGAACACTTTGCATTCTATTTTGTAATTGAAATCAAAATATTCATATTCGAAAATACAGAAAAAATAATAAAAGGAAATAGTTTTTATTGACATTCTCTTATCGTGTAACTGTGTGATTAAAACTGTGATTAATCATGCTTTTTTAATCAAGTTGGTTTGCTTTTGTTAATCACTTAACCTTACTATGATAAATTGATAGCCCTATATGCAAAATGACAAACAGACTGGGACTGGCTGACATGTGGGTTTGTGCCATGATCTCATGTCTACACATGAGATGCCCAGATGGCATCTTGCACTTCACAAAGACTCTCTAGAGATGATAAAATCTCTTACAGCCTTGTAATCAGTTTTCATTTCTGCCCCTTTACATGGACTACTATTGTATAGTCACACTTTGTCTTCATGTATATAGACCTCTATGTCTGTGAACTTAACACTGCAGTTTACAGGTATCACACTTTCCAATGATCACTAGTGTGCCTGTTCATGAAGTGAACATGTCCTCAAACTCTTCCTCCTGCCGTAAAAATCCTCGTATCCAGCTGATTAGAGTGGTTAGGCTGCATGTAATACTTTCGTTACATTAGAATTTAGTTTAAATTCTAGTTTAATATTTAAAATTCTAGTTTAATATTTAAAATATCACTTTCCCATTCCCATCTGTCACGGTTGGTATATGCTAATGTTAGCTCCACTCACACCACCAGCTGTAGTCTTTTGTCTGCTCTGGTGATTTTCCTGTGATTGCAGACATTAGTGAAAGGGCCCAATTAGACGCAACTCGTAACTTAGAAAAGAAAAGCAGCTATTTACACTGGTGGAGTTTAACTAGTATTAAACTGGGATAAACTCAACCGGTGCAACATGGATTGTCCTATCTATTTGATGTGTTGCGCACACATTGTTAGCTGGCTTCTGACAAAGGGGACTGTGCATTTACATAGATTCTAGTTAGAAATCCCAGTTTTACTTTATTTCCACTCTAATTTTAATTTTCATTAGCTGAGAGTACAATGAATAATGGAAACTCCCAAAATAAATATTGGGATACTTGCCAATCCTTATTAAACACAGCAAACAGAAACATGAACCTAGAATGTCATTAAAATAATACATGGCTTGCTAGACATCCATTTTGAAGCAGAATTTCCCAAATGAGAAGCTCTGTTTAAGATTGACTGGCAAAGTACCACTCTACATTGTTTAAAGATCAGACCTTCCCACTTTTATCATTACTGGCAATCTTTCATATTTCACTTTATTCTAGCTGGTATAGGATTGTGATTATTGAAGGCAATTCTCATTCAGCACCTTTTGTATCTTCCAGTGTATAGATTCGCTACTAAAGAGAGTAACTTCAGTTAATGGTAAATGATAGTCAACTTTATTTTGGCTCAGATTGTTATTTATGTTATTTGCATTAACGTGCCATCAGAAGGCTCCATCTGGGGTTTGTAACATCCACTTTAACACAAATAATGAAATATCTACATTTAAACAGCACATCAGCACAGCTACTTTTGTCAAGGGTGTGAAAATCACACCCCTAACTGACCTAGCAACAAACCCCCAATATAGATATTATTGTGTCAGTGGAATACTGATTCTGTTGGGGTGCATCTGCACTAGCAAGTACATTTGGAAGTGAGGACAAAAGACGGCCTTCTCTTGAAATAACCCACAGAGCATCTACACACACTCTGCCATCTTTCGAAAGTAACTTTGAAAGAAAAGGGCCATTCCATTGAAGTTGGTCCTCCATTCACATGATGGGAAGAGTGTCCACTTTAAAAAGATTATGTTGAAAGAGAGCAAGTGTAGATGCTCTGCGGCCTGCTATTTTGAAAGAGGGAGTCCTCCATGGCAGTGCTCAGCTGGCAGGCAGCAGCGCCGCTCACAGCACAAGCAGAACTTTATGGCTCCAGCATCCCGCCACATTTAAGGAATCAGGCTCCCACAAACCCCCAGGCAGGAAGCTGACAGCATGCAGACAGCAAGGAGCCCACGCTGCTGCAAAGCCTACTCCCAGCTACAAGGAACCAGCCAGCCCTTCCTGCTCTCCGGTAACATGGCCAGCACCCCAGACCCATGCCAGGGGCCTCCCAAGGACACCAGGGAGTCCAGTCTTCTCAGGAGGGAAGCCAGGCCCCGAAGCATTGGGCCTCCTCCTGGACAGATGCTAAGCTGCTTGACCTCCTCACCCTCTGGGAAGATGAGACAGTCCTGCACCAGATGGGGGGTCCATCACCACAACACCACAGTGTTTGAGCTCCTTTCCAAGGCCTCAGCAGCCAGGGTCACCCCCCCAGCACCCCGAACCGGGGGGGTCCAAGGTGAAGGATCACTGGCAGGGCTATTGCAGGACCCGGGACATGGTCGGGCAGCCAGGGGCAGCACCCACCAGTTGCTCCTACTTTAAAGAACTGGACCATCTCCTTGGGCCCAAGGAGTCAGGATCCCTGGCTGTGGTCCTTGACACCATGGACCCTGACATGGAGTTGGAGCCCAACATGGGACAGAGGGGGAGGACCACCTGGGACCGGGGCCCATCACCAGGCACCTACGGAGGCTCCAGAACATCAGTGATTATGAGGGTTTGAGTGAGGTGGCCCTCATTATCAACACCACATCTTTTCCATTCAGCCAGGCCCCTTCCAACTGTGCATTGTCTGAGTTCCTGGAAGGACCCAGAGGGATGTGTCATGAATGCCAGTCACCTCAGGGCTTGGGGAGGGGAGCACTTGGGCCTACCCCGGGTGCCCGCAGCCCACTCAGATGGCTGTCAGCCCCAGGGCACATGCAGGCTGGACCGCCCTGCTGCCCCAGTCTCAGAGGGCTGACGCATAGCACTCATAACCACAGAGCTGGGACAGCACCAAGGGCCTCCTAGCCACTGAGAGACTGGGGAGCTGGAGGGGAGCTTATGCTTGTGGCATCCAGATAGAGAACACCGGGATGCAGTCCCCACAGGGCCCCCAGGACGGGGAGTTGACAGGGATTCACAAGGGCTGTTGCTCAGGGGTAATGGCCCATTCCTCTCCCCTCTCCTGTCTTCACAGCTCCAGCTGCTGGCAGCCAGACCATCTGTCATGGGTCTGGGGAGCCTGACCACCAAGGGTGAGGCAGAGTGGCTCAGACACCAACCAGGGACAGTGCAGGGTTGCCGCTGGGCTGTCCACTGATGCCACCAGGGTCAAGAGAAGGAGGTGGAGAATGCAGCTCATACTGCAGCCCCGTGGGACCTGACGGGTGTGCTGCGGGAGTGGTTCGCCAAAGAGTGTCAGGCCTGGGACCAGGTTGTGGGCAACCTGGATGCACTGACTCAGGTCGTGGTGGGCCACCTGTCCCTGGCTGCTGCCCAATAGCGAGCCACTCCCTCACCTGCCCCTCCGACCCTCACCCCACCATCCCCCATGTCTCTATCACCCACCCGCTTTCCCTTCTCCCCGCTGACTTTGCCCTGACCCCATCCCCCCTCCCACCCTACTTCCCACAGTGGCACCCCCCCCCAAGCCTGACCTCGCATCCCCTGTTGGTCCCACTCCACCTCACCCCAGCCAGCCTTGTACAGCTGGCCCACTTGTTGCTGGACAGGACTGGCCATGTGGAGACCTCAACTCACCCTCTGCCCCCCACCCCCCACTTCCCTGTGCTGACCCCAGTGGGGTCATGGGGACCTTGTCACAGCTGAGCCCCTACCTTCCCATGCCACTGGTCCTGGCCCAGCCCCAACAGGCCCCTGGACATGCGGGGTGGGAGGGGAAAGCAGGTGAGGGTGATGGGGATCTGGGCCATCAATCCTTGTTGAGGGGTAAAGCTCCCCACCTCCCCACCCCTGTCCCCAGTGGGAGCTGTCCCCACCAGTTCCTGAGGGTGCCCCTTACTGGGGTGCCCCCTTCCCCCTGGTTCCTACATGCAGTGGAGGTGTGACACAGGCATGACTTACCTCATTGAGGATGGCCCTGACAGTGGGCCTGCCCACCCCAAACTGGTGGCTCATAGATCAGTGACTGTCTGGGGTGGTCATTTTCTAGAGGGTGTCACTTTTTTCTGGAGCGGGAGTGGTGGGCTCAAGAGGGTGTCACAGTCCTGGAGGATTGGGGTGAGCCAGTGGCACAGCTCCAGAAATGTCTCTGTGGTCATTCTGAAGTTCTGTAGCCACTGGTCATTGTCCCAGTCCTCTAGCACTAACCTGTCCGACCAGTCACTGGTTGTAGTGAAGCTCCACAAGTGGCAGATGGATGCCCCAGGGGACTGGATGGGGATGTCGTGCCCTGAGGATGGCCTCCTTGAGGGTGTCTAGTAGGGTGGTCGCCCAGAGCTACTGGTGCACAGTGGCCAGGACCATGGCCAGCGTGCTGGACACAGCCTTGATAGGGGTGGGGAGCTGCTCGGGGTCCATGGGAGCCTGGGGTGTCTCCTCCACTCACTCTCCCTTCATGCCTGGGGACAGGTATGGGCCAAGGTGGCTGCAGTGTGGGGGGGCAGTTGAAGTGGTCCTTCTCCACAAAAGCAAGCCACTTAGCTGACACGATAGACTTTTCCCTGGCAGCAGCAAGCCATGGTATGGGCCACGGGGGAGATGGGGTGGTTCAGTGGAAGACCAGTTGAAGCGGTCCTTCCCGTGTGGGAGCAACCCCCTTAGCCACTTGGGGAAACCTTTCTCCAGCAACAGCAAGCCCTAGTATGGGCCAAGGGTGGGGAGGTCAGTAGTTGGGGGGGTGGCAGTTGAGGGGGTTCTTCCCCATGGTGGCAGCAAAGCCCCTAGTATCTTAGCCACTGGGGGAGACTTCCCCATGGCAGCAGCAAAGCCCTCAGCATCTTAAGCACTGTAGGAGACTTCCCCATGGTGGCAGCAAAGCCCAGAATAGCTTTCCTGCCCTTGGAGCACAAAACACACAACTGGCAGCATAGTCAGAACTGAACAGCAGGTACATCCTTCTATTGGGTTGGGTTGGGTGGGGTTGGGTTGGGCTGGGGGCTACCCACATGATGCTGCTGAGTGCAGGAAAGACCCAGACTGTGTAGTGCCTGTAGGGGAGGGAAGCGGGTTTGCACACATATGTAAATGTCTGAGAAGACGTTTCTTGGTGTGTTATGCAAGCATGAACCCCAGCACAGCCTTGTTGACATGTGGTACAGCGGGGCATGTGCTGGTGCTAGTCTTTTGAGAAAAAAGAAACAGTCATGGCCTAAGCTCTCGTTACAATTATTTATCACAACACATTGTGTTTTTTAATTGACAAGCAGACTCCATCTTAGTGTACAAAACACAATATGTTGTGATAAATAATTGTACTGAGAGTAGTTAATTTTATGCTTTCACTTTATTTTTTTCACCAATCCAACAAATTACAACAAGTAGGCAGACTTCTGTGTCCATCTACAGCCTCTTTGCAGTCAATATGGGATGCTGTGTAGGTCCACCCACATATTGAGACGTGGCAGATTGAAGACTAACTTAAAAGTAAATTTTATTATGTGATGTATAAACTGAAGCCATGTTAGTGCTGCAAAACAGTTAATCTAATTATATACATGATGCTCTATAACATTATATAATATATAGTATACAGTAAACCCTGGATGTATGCAGCTTCAAGTTGCACATAGCTCGCTTTAACGTGAGTTAAGCACAAGTTGACACTGTTCTGCAGCCCCTTCCCCCTGCCTTCTCCAAGCCACATGGACAGTTGCACTGCTGGGGCATCGCAAGGAGAAGTGGTTAGGAAACTGACCAGTCCTGGTGGACTGCTCAGTTTCCCAGGCCCAAAAGTGGAGGGGAACTGGGAACCAAGCAGCTGTCTGGTTCTCATCTCCCCACCAACTTGTGCAAAAACTTGAGTTATGGGGGGGTTGCAGGAACACAACCCCTGTGTAACTCAAGTGGTTACTGTATATTATGATCTATTATTATAACTATGGTGCTGTTAGTGGTATGGTGATCCAGAAATTTAGGAAGATCTGAATAAGTCCCTGTAGGATAAAAAAGAGCATTGTGCAGTCTTGGGCTACGTCTACATGTGAACGCTACATCGAAATAGCTTATTTCGATGTAGCGACATCGAAATAAGCTATTTCGATGAATAATGTCTACACGTCCTCCAGGGCTGGTGCCGTCAACGTTCAACGTCGACATTGGGCAGCACCACATCGAAGTAGGTGCTGTGAGGGAACGTCTACACGCCAAAGTAGCACACATTGAAATAAGGGTGCCAGGAACAGCTGCAGACAGGATCACAGGGCGGACTAGCACTTCCGGGGCAACAGCTAGCCGCTCCCTTAAAGGGCCCCTCCAAGACACCCTCAGCCTGCACAGCACGCAGTCTGTACAGCCATAGGCACGCACACCTTGAGCGACGCAGTCATGGACCCCCAGCAGCATTAGCAGCAGCAGCAGCAGCAGCAGCAGCAGCCAGAGGTCCACCCAGCTGCCCCTGTAGAAGCAGTGCTCGCCCTGCTCCATGCCATGCAGGAGGCAGCTGAGCACATCCTTGCCATAGAGGAGGAGCTGCCTGCAGGGGAGGAGGACGCAACCCCCAACCCTGCAGCACCCCGCCCCCCCCGCCTCATACGTCATCAGCTGTGGAGCTACCCCACCAGCACTGACTGGTGGGAGCGTCTGGTACTCGGAGAGTGGGATGACGACCGCTGGCTCCAGAACTTTCGCATGAGCCGGCAGACATTTCTGGAGCTATGCCAGTGGCTCACCCCCGCACTGAGGCACCAGGACACCTTCATGTGGTGTGCCCTCAGTGTGGAGAAACGGGTTGGCATTGCTGTCTGGACGCTGGCCATTCCAGACAGCTACCGATCCATGGGGCAGCAGTTTGGTGTTGGCAAGGCCACCGTCGGGGCTGTCCTCATGGAGGTAAGAGGACCCACGGGGGGAGGGGGAGGCAGCCCTGGCAGGGGAGGACCACACATACCCTGCACACCCCTCCTTGGTGCTCTCCCATGTGCTTCCCCTGCAGGTCGTCCATGCCATCAATGCCCTGCTCCTCCACAGGTTCATGAGGCTTGGGGACCCGGATGCCGCCATTGTGGGCTTTGCCACCCTGGGCTTCCTCAATTGCTTCGGGGGTCTGGATGGGACCCACATCCCCATCCGCGCCCCAGAGCACAGTGGAGGATGCTACTTAAACAGGAAGGGCTACCACTCAGTGGTCCTCCAGGCCTTCGTGGACAGCCGGGGCCATTTCCTGGACATTTATGTGGGATGGCCTGGCAGCACCCACGACGCCCGGGTATTCTGGAACTTGGGCCTGTGCCGCCGGCTGGAGGCGGGGACCTACATCCCCCAGTGGGAGATCCCTGTGGGGGACACCACCATGCCCCTCTGCGCCATCGCAGATGCGGCATACCCCCACCAGCCCTGGCTCATGCACCCTTACACAGGCCACCTGTCAGCCAGCCAGGAGCGC
The DNA here is from genome assembly GCF_033958435.1 of Carettochelys insculpta. Lineage (NCBI taxonomy): Eukaryota > Metazoa > Chordata > Testudines > Carettochelyidae > Carettochelys > Carettochelys insculpta. The sequence goes on along the minus strand of NC_134137.1, from coordinate 93,240,898 downwards.
TTCAACCTGCACCTGAACCATGCGCGCCAGGTGGTGCAGCACACATTTGGGTGCTTCAAAGGGCGCAGGAGGTGCCTCCTCACCCGCCTTGATGCGGGCCCCACCAACATCCCCCAGATTGTGGGCGTGTGCAGCGCCTTCCACAACCTCGTCAAGAGCAAGGGTGAGGCCTTCTTTCAGGGCTGGGCTGTGGAGGCTGGCAGGGCCAATGTGCAGCCACCCGCTGCCCCCAGTCGCCAGGTGGACCCTGAAGGGACCCGGGTCTGGGAGGCCCTGCAGGCCCATTTGGATGAGGCCGTGGGGGGAACGCTGGCAGGCCCCCCACTGCCCCCCCAAACTCCACAACACTCCCTGCCTCTACGCCCACACCACAGAGCACCCAAGAGCACCCCCCCACCTTTCTTGAAAATAAAAACACACATTTGTTTGTAAAACCAGATCGATGTTGAACTCTCCTTATTAATATCTTAACTAATTATTTACAGGCCAAATAAATATTACATATATACATATATATATATATATATATATATATATATATATATATATATATATTATAAGTCCGATAAGATGAAAGAAAAAAAGGGGAAGACAAGGAAGGGGAGAACTATGTACATGGGGAGGCAGGTATCAGTATCATAACAACAACATAACAACAGCAGTCTAATAGAAACTATTTACAAACGAACATAAAACTGAGGGGAATATATACAAAGGGAGGGGCACGTCCTGGGCCCCACACCCCCTAACGTACAGCGCTGGGGGTGGGCGGCCGCGATCCGCACCTCGGCCTCAGCCCTGGCCAGGGCTGGCTGGGGGCTGGGCAGACCGGGAGATAAGGCTGGAGGGTGTCGGCTGGCCCCAGGTTCCCCTCAGCGGAAGGACCCTCGGTGGCGGATGGCGGTGCGACAGCAGATGGAGCAGCATGTGGAGCAGCGGGTGGAGCAGGCAGGGTGGGCAGAGCAGCAGCAGGTGCGGCGTGGGGGGCCAGGTAGTCCGCAATACGCTCGAACGTACGCATGAAGGCCCCACACACCTCCTGGCACCAGGCCAGTGCCCGTTCTTGCAGTTCAAGGCGCCGCTCCTCCACCCACAGACGCTGCTTGGCTACCTCCAGCTGCCGACGGTGGATGGCCAGCAGCTGGGGGTCCGTCGCCATCCAGGAGTGGGGCTGGCTCCGCCGTCGTCCCCGCCGTGGGGCTGGTCGGTCCTCCGCCGAGGGGCTGGCCTGGAGTGGTGGCCCTGGTGGGCTCTCTGGGACCACTGATACCTCGCCGGCGCTCTCTGGTCCTTCCGATGGTGCAGCTGCGGAACACGGGGGGGATGAAGAGTGGAAACAGCCGTTAGTGTGGGCCCCGAGCCGTGGCCCTTGTACCTCCACCCCTCTGCTGCAGGTTCCCCATCCCTGTCCCCGGGAGATGCTGCTGCTGCTGCTGCTGGGTGCCCCACCCCCTCCCCCTGGGGGACCCTAGGTTACGCTCCCCCCAACCCCGGGGATGGGGCATGGCACTGTCGTGCTGGGGGGCAGGGGCTGATGCACTCTTCTGTGGGACATGCCACTGCTGTCCTTGGGGCCATGGTCATCTGGGCATGTGAAGGGCCCTGGTCATATCTCTTACCTCGCCCCTCAACCCCAGGGGTGTGCACCGGGGGGGTACATACCTCATGGTCTGCTCCCACGGTCGGGGGACACCCGGTGGGCAGACGCCCGGCTGGAGCTCCTCAAGGGCAAGATAATCCGCAGCCCCACATCACTGGAGGAGGACTCCCCCTCCTCCTCCTTCGGTGCTCCAGGGGTGGGCTCCTGGGGGGGCCCCCAGGGTGTGGGGCTTACCTCCAGGGCGGACTCCGCCTCCGGGGCCTGCTGGGGCTTGTCGGCCAATGTATCAAGTGTGGCCAGAGGGGAGGAGGTGTGCCGGGGGCCCAGGATGTCCCTGAGCTCCCTGTAAAAGGGGCAAGTGACGGGGGTGGCCCCAGATCATCCGGACGCATCCCGGGCCCGGGTGTAACCCTGCCGCAGCTCCTTCACTTTACTCCGGACATGATCCGGAGTGTGGGCAGGGTGACCCCGGGAGGCCAGGCCCTCAGCCAGCTGAGCGAACGCATCCGCGTTCCGTCTCTTGCTCCTCATTACCTGGAGCACCTCCTCCTCACTCCAGAGCCCCAGCAGGTCCCGAAGCTCAGCCTCCGTCCAGGAGGGGTCCCGCTGCCGCTTCCCAGCCTGGCTGCTGGTCTGGGAGCCCTGGCTCCCCTTGGGTGGGGGCGCCCTGGGGGTGCTTTGGGGGCTGGGGGGTGGCCATCGCAGTGGTAGGCGGCTGTTCTGGCTGCAGAGGAGCGTGCAGGCTGGCTGCATGGCTGGGCTGCCGCCTGCACGCTCTCTCAGCTTCCTGCACAGGAAGGCAGGGGGCGGGGAGCTTTAAGAGGCCACTGCACGCGGCGACCATCGAGCTCAGGGGCTGGAGAGAGCATCTCTCAACCCCTCAGCTGATGGCCTCCATGGTGGACCCCGCTATTTCGATGTTGCGGGACGCGCAACGGCTACACGTTCCCTACTTCCACGTTGAACGTCGAAGTAGGGCGCTATTCCCATCTCCTGATGGGGATAGCGACTTTGACGTCTCACCGCCTTACCTCGATGTCAACTTCGAAATAGCGCCTGCCACGTGTAGCCATGATGGGAGCTATTTCGAAGTTGGCGTGGCTCCTTCGAAGTAGCCAGCACTTGTAGACGCGGCCTGGCTTTTTCATTTAATTTTTGGTCTCGGGAAGGGTCATGGGGAAAGACTGAGTCTGAAAGCAGCTCTGTGTAAAATTGTTTCAAAGGATGTGACCTATTGCATCCTCTTCTAAAATTACCCATGTTCATTCCTACTGCTTCAGTACGGATCAATCACAGGACAAAATAAATGAGCAAATTGGGGATGGAAAGAGAAAAGTGGTTCAAGAGTTTACTCTGTATATAAATGATTGATAGAAATAAGAAATTAGACAACAATTCCATTAGGGTTGCTTAAATGAGCAGTGAGTCCTGTAGCACACAGAGTAAAGGCAATACTTTGTAAAGAGATTTTACTCCTTAGGTGCAGTATAGTAACTAACTTAAACAGTTTTACTGGTGGTTCGAAGCATATTTATGATTGAATCTAATTGCTCTGTGCATACAGTAACTGACTTCATAAAACGAATAGTTTTACTGCATAAACACCACAACTGAGATCCAGAAGAAGCTAATTGTCACCATTTACCAACACAATTTCAGCACATTTTTATAGTTATGCAATCATTCTTTGATATTCTTTCTTCACAACTGTAGAAAGACACAAAAATAGTCTCAGTATTTTAAAACAGTGCTGCATCTTCAGCAATATGGAAACACTGGAGAGGGCAAACATAAACAGGTGCTTACCAGATAGAATAATAACCACTAAAACTGTCATATAATTTATAAGGCCAGCTCTGGAAAAGCTTCCTAGGAAGGTAAACAGTTTTGGCAACTCAAAAAAGCAGTCATGTAGAACTTTAAAGACTAACAAAATAATTTATTAGGTGATGAGATTCCATGGGACAGACCCACTTCTTCAGATCTATAGCCTTACCAGAATAGACTCAATATATGAAGCACAGAGGTCCAAAAATTGTTATCAACGTTGACAAATCAGAAATTTTTTTATCAAGGTTGGCAAATCAGAAATAAGAACAGACAGGGGTGGGGTGGGGTGAGGAAGTAAGTGTTAGGTCAAGCATCAAAATATGTGAAAGAGTCCTTACAATGGCTCAGGTAATTGCTTTCCCTCTTCTAACCATGTGCTAATGTGCCAGATCTGAATATGGATGTTAGTTCTGAACATTGTCTCTGCAGACAGTTATTAAAAACTAACACGGCTATCTCTCTGTTACTAGTTTTGGCAACTGTGTGATTTTATGACCCCATACTATGCAGTGGTGGCTTGCAGTAGGATGGTGTTATACCACAGAGGTCAGGATGGGGCAAGCCCTCCAGGAGCCCCATGGAGGGGGGAACAAGGGGGTCCCTGAATGAAAGCACTAGGTAGCCGAGTGCTCTGGACTGGCATTCTTGGTATGGACAGGAGGATGAGCTGTTACACTACCCCTGAGATGTGTGGACCAGGAGGGGATCACATAGCCTCTTGTGGCCCATTTCCTGCCCCACTTGTGTCTTTGTAAAGTTATCAGCCTCCTTGGGGTAAGAAAGCCTGGGAGGCATCCTGGGAGGGGATACCAGCTGCCAGGGTCAGGAACACCTACTGGCTGTTGAGCATGGTCACCTAGCTGAGCTTCTCCTCTGCCTTGTTACCATCTTCATCTGCCACCCCACACTTCTGCGAACTGATGCTGTGCATGTTCTGGACAGATTGGATGATGATGGAAGGGGTGACAACCAGATCCCCTCCCAGTGTGGAATCAAGCTGGTGGTAGTAGCATCAGATGTGTGGTGCTGCCCCAGAATATTCACTCTGCTCCCTGGACCTGTGGTAAGCTGGCTGCAGCTCCTTGATTTTGAGTCACCACTGCTCCAGGGTCCAGATTTGCCCCCTGTGGGTCAGGCTGGCTGTGATCTGACCATAGACAGCTACACTGCACCTCTTCATACAAAGATCCTAGAGGTGGGTGCCCTCCACCACAGATCTCAATCAGGTCCAGAATCTCCACACAAGTCAAGGCCAGAGCTGTCCTGCATCCCTGGGCAGTGGCTGCCATGGAAGCTGCAGGCCAGCTGGCAGCCCTTTGGGGATCAAAAGAGGACAAAGGTCAGTCATGCTGGTCCCAGATGGTGGTGTCCTGTGTGATGCCATCACAGCTCGGCATGTGTTCTGAGCCCTTCTCCCCTTGAAGAACATTTTGAGCTCTACAGGGAGAGGCAAACAGTGGAGTTGCCTGATGTGGCCACACCAGTCAGTTCTGCAGTTGTGAGAGGCCTCTAGAGCTCAATTAATCTGAAATAACAGGAATGACCTGAGAACACTAGTGCTATTTCAAAACCACCATATCCAAATACTCCTCATGGAAAGTAAGAGTTCCAATTTTGAAATAAGCTGCCAAATATTTTGAAATAACAGGTATGGTAGGCTGCGTCTACACTAGCAAGTACGTTCAAAAGATTTTTCAAAAGAAAGGGCTGTTTCAAATGATCCCACAGAGCTTCTACACACAAAATGTGTTTTTAAAAGTAAATTGAAAGAATGCAACACTACTTCTGAACTCGCTTTTCCTTTTCCGTTTCAGGAAAAGTGCTCCGTTTTCAAAACTTCTTTTAAAAGAAAACATATGTAGATGCTCTGCAGGCCCATTTTCTCAGAGCAGTCCTCATGGGGCCTGATTTTTCGATCTCTGGACCATTCTTTTAAAAGAGCGGGGATTGCGTGGATGCTCTCTTTCAAAAGAGTAGATCGTGCTTTTGATCTCCTTTTTTTTTTGTGGATGTACTCTTTTGAAAGAAGTTCTTTCAGAAGAGATCTTCCAGAAGGGCTTCTTTCAAAAGATCTCTGTAGTGTAGGTATAGCCATGGTGTGGATAATTAGCTTGATATTTGAAAATAAGGGACCTTATGTTGGAATTAAGTCCTAGTGTAGACCAAACCCTCGAGAGTAGGTTGCTTCTGTGTTGGGCATATCATTTGTACATCACAAACAAAATGTGTTATGATAACATTGGCTATGGTTACACTTACCCAAACTGCTGGGAGCAGTATGCAAATGGGTGGTCCCAAAAATGCAAATGGTGCTCATTTGCATATTTGCTCTCTGAGAGAGGCTACTGACAGCAGGAAAAAAGCAGTGTAAACATGGTTCTTCCAGCGACACCTTCTCTCCCCCTGCCCCAGTTGTCAGGAGCTTTTTATGCCTGATTTTCTCCAGGCATAAGACGCTGCCAACAAAAAGGGTATTCACCAGCAGAACCATGTTTACACTGTTTTATTTTTCTGCTCGCAGCAGTCTCTGTCCATGAGTGAATATGTATTTGCATATATTTTTGCATTTTGAGACCACCCATTTGCATAATTCTGATGGCAGTTTGAGTCAGAGTAACTGTAGACATTGAGATTTTTAAATGTTGATGCTAGTATTCAACCAAAACTAGAGAGAAGAAAACATTGAAGAGTTCCTTTCTAACAATTTGCTTAAATTAGCAAATAAAAATAACCCTGAGAACATAGTTTGGCTTTGTTTTTGATTTTTTAATACAGTTTCCATGGGTATTTATGTAATTGATCTTTAATGTTATTTGACAAGGGCCATAAGCACATATATTAATATTATGGTGAATGAGGGGCTGTGTGCATAAGTAGTCACTCAGTTTGTGTTATGAATGTATGCCTCCCCTCCCCCCACCAAAATCTTGTGTATAATGCTTTGAATAGTTCTTTGAAGAAGGAAAACCAATACCACATGCCAGGTGAACAATCTCACAGCGAGAAGAGTGGATTGGAAACAAAACACTCACTGACACAGTTACAAATGAGCTGTATGAGAACAATACACATAGTCTAATCCTTGTCCAGGTGAAATAGAGGTTCCAAAACCTATTTTTAGAGTTCTTCTATTCATCTTCAAAAAGCTGGCTGGCCTTAGCAATCTGGTTTCCTTCCTTGTTTCCAGGTGCTAAGCTGCTTTACAAGACTATTAAACACATTAAATACTTCCTAATATTAAATATTCTCTATATGCTGTTGCTTTACTTGTCATAGGGATGGTTTATGATTTGTCCCTAAATTTGTCACTAAAACAACCATTGTTTCTAAAATGGCCCTGCTTATGAAAATGAAGACATGGCATGAAAGAAGCAGGTGTCTGGAATGTGAGACAGCAAACTCCCAAACAGTTAGAAACCAAAAGAAGGCAAATAAGACCCACAAACCACATAGTGAGAAGGAACTTTGACTGCTTTACTGTGCACTACATGGTTCATACAAGGGCATGACTAATTAGAAATTGCTGCCTGTGACATAAAGGTTTGAAATCTCTGTTGTGTGATTTCAATCTAATGCAAAGTAGGATGGCCCTGGGTCAAGTAGACTGATCACGTGGGCAGGAGGACAATTTGATATCTGGAGATCTGTTCATGTATACATGCAAGTGAATGCAACGATTTCTGTGCATGTTCACCAGACTGGACACTAAGCTTTCAGTCGATCTCAGGAGAGATACTAACCATTTCACTGTAAGCCATAAAGTATCTTCGTTAACACACAGTACTGAAAGGAATTGTACTTCAGTGGCCCATGCTTTTACACAGTAATGAATCAGCAGGATTATATTCCTGAAGGAGATAACTCCAGGAATTCTGCTAAGCACATCCTGGTTATATAAGACTGGTGAATGTTTTCTATTCACATTTCTAGCATTCATTTAAAACCCAGGGACTAAAGAGTGCAGTTGGTTTATGCATCATAGTTTTGCCTGTGAAAACCTGACTTTAAGTCTTGGTTTAATTGGGAAAAAAAGATTTGCTGTTTTCACACAAATTCTAACCTTTCTTCATGTCAGAACTATGTGAGAATCTCCCTAGTGACAATTTCTACTCAGGAACAGAGCCATACATTCCAGATTTACAGAAATGTCAGCTCTTATTTTGCCATAGTATGTTATTTCACACAAGAGTGGCAGGATTTTGTCCTAAATAAACAAAAGAATATGGGAATCTACCTATGCTGTTGGTTTGTATGAGTATGAATGGTGAAATTATTTTTATTTAAATCTGGTCCTAGTTTTCCTTGTCTTAAATTGTTTGGCAATCAGTGTAACTATTGAATATTGTAATCGCTATAACTTTTTGCAATTTTAATTTTATCAGACAGATGCTATTCCCTATAAAAATGCATAATTATTATATTTGCATTGATTATTGAAAAGTCTTTGTCAGCGTATAATATTTGAGCTGAGCTAATCTTTGCAACAGATAATTTATTTGACAAATGTAGCCTCCTTTCCACAAGCAAATAATGATTTTCCAAAGGGTATTCATTATTCACATTCATGCATGAGACAAGAAAGAAAGCATAGAGGGTGGGGATTAAAAAGGCCTACATAATTTCAGAGCGTAAGGGGGTAAAATTTTCAAAGTGCTTAATTGATTCAGGAGCCCAGGCTCCATTTTTGGCTGTCTTAGGAGCCTCAGGGACCTAGTCCATCTGAAAGTATGTCTGAACTTTTGAAAAATGTCTTCAAAAGAGTCAACAAATGAACAATAAATTTATCAGTACAGGAATTTTTCTGTCTTTTGAAATGGGTCTACCAGTAGTGCTAGTGAAAGGTCACTTACGTAGTCGGATTATGTCAACAGAAGACAGGTTATCTGTCAATGTAATAAAACCAGCTCAATAAGTGATGGTCTCTAAGTCATAGGGAGAACATCTCCTGATGTGTGTGTTTATGCCAGCAAAACTTATATCACTCAGGACATGTTTTTTCACATCCTTGAGTGACCAAATTTTTGCTCACATAAATGTCAGTATAGACCTGATCTAAGGAAAAGGTTAATATTTAGTGACAGATTTTCAAAGTAACTAAAAGATTTGTGTCCAATTTTCTGTGAAAGTCAATGAGATATGTGACTAATCCATTTAGATGCTTTTAAAAATTCAATATTTCTGAACAGGTAGATTCAGTGTGGACAAGGTAAAGCATAATTTCTTGGGCCATTACAAATTTTTAACACACAACCCCTTTCCACAGATATCCCACCATTTGCAGCTGTAGTCAGCCCCTCCTTGTGATTGTGACAACAAGAATCTTAACTGATTAAATGAATAATATAATAAGCACCATTTGATATTCGTCCTTTTCCCTGCATTATATAATTGTTCTATTTATCATACATTTATATTACGTACATCTGCTCTTCACTACACATACCCAAACTTTCTTGCACACATGACATATTTTGGGTCTAATGTTATTGTAAAAGGCCAAATACAAAAGTCATTTTTAGATTTTTTTCCAGGTGCAGGAAGATGATGAATATTTGTGTCAGTATATGAAGCCTTTAGAAGTACTGCTTGTGATTTCACTGTAATCCAGAGTGAATATTAGTGAAATCAGTCTTCTGAGAAATCCAACAAAAATATATGATAGTTCTAAACAGGCTGGTTCTCCTTTTGAGCCAAAAATGATTGATGGCTTGTGTTAAAAGTTTGAGAATGATATAGGAACTTTAACAATAAAGCAACTTCTCCCACTATACATTTCTTACCTTGGTTGATCTGAGGTTTAGGAATTACATCCTTTTGTACAGTCACAGAGAGGTAGCCGTGATAGTCTACATCTTTACAAAACAAAAAAGCAGTCTTGTAGCACTTTACAGACTAACGTTTAAAGCTAGCTACAAGACTGCTTTTCTATTACTTTGTATGTTAACATGGGGGTAAATATTTTATATAAAAATATGTAGGACCAATACATCAGAACATAAAATGTAATTGAAAGAAATGGATATAGTCACTCAGATACTGTCTTCAATTCCTTTCTTGTTGGATCTTTCAATCTACTTCTGATGGTAATTTAAGATCTCAGATGTTTTGGGCCACATGAAGGCTCCCACTCTGGTAGTTTTGCAGCTGTTTAGGGTCACAGGCAGCATAAAATCAGCTTAACTGACTACTTGCAAATTTCTTCTTGTGCAAAATGAATTCCTGAGTAATGTAGAATCCACAGGGCATTCATTAGAACACGGGGGTTTACCTGAGATAGCTCTGTGTTCTAGTAATCTACAGATGCTGTAGTGTCCATGGAGGAATCAAAGTATCTCAGGTCTGCAAAGGTGGCATCAAGTGGTCCTTGCAAGTCCTGAATCACAGAACTGAATTATTGATTTAAGAAACAGCCCAAAATACTATCGGAAAAGGGGAAGACCATAGCTACCATTGTATCTTTTCATTAAGTGTAGTAGGCAATGACTCCCTCCTTGCTTATTTCACATGGGGTCAGCTTCTTGGACACTATTTGTTATTACCATGTTCTAACCCTCTGGGAGAACTAGCAGCAGAAGTGACACTAGCCAATACTTGTGTTACTCTTTGTATTTCTTTGATGTAAAACACTATAGAAGTGCCAATCATTTCTGTTGTGTTCTACCCATGCATAGAGCAGCATAGAGTGCCCTCCAATTTTCTGTCTTCCTGCTTTACACCCACACAGTGGTAAGTATAGTCAAGGCAATACAATATAGGTGTGAAGGAAGGTGATATTGAACCTCTAAAAAAAGGTATCAACTTTTTGTGTAAAAGGAGTCAGTAAAGAAATTCATTTTCTCTTTATCTCATTTTGCCAATTATTCCAACCAGCCACACTAACCCTTTCTTTCCAGATATCATAATGTCCTTCATCCTTCAATGAGAAACATGGGTTTACTTCTTTCCCTTCATGCAACCCCTTTTAGCTCAGCCACTTAAGATCTCTCTTCAGGCCAAGGCTAAAGCTGTCAAACTTGTCAATATATTCCAATTCAGATGTATCCCTCTGTAATCTTGTGGTAAAATTCTTTTGTAAAAGGATGGCTACTTTAAAATACATCATTGAATGTTCAGGACAGTTTAATTGGTCACTTACATGTTTGCGTGTGCTACCATTCCTGGTGTCAGATTTTTCTCCATTTATCCTTTCACACAGGGACTGTTTGGTTTGTCCAATATTCATGACAGAGGGTCATGGCTGACACTTGATGGCATAATTCAGTCAGTGGTTGTGCAGGTGTGTGATCCTCTGATGATGTGGTGCCTGTGATAGTATAGCTTGTATAGACATGTGGACAGAGTGGCCAACAGGTTTGTTGCAGAGAAAGGATCCTGAGGTGGTGTGGTAAGTGGTAAGTGGAGTATTTCCTTGAGGTTGCAGGTTTTGTCTGGCCTGTCTCCCCAGGTCTGTGAGAATGACGGATAGTTTTCCAGAATAGATTGTAAATTGTCAGTGGTGCACTGGAGGGGTTTATGCTGGGGGCTTTAGGGGATGACCAGCAGTGTTCTGTTATTTTTCTTCTTGGACATACATTGAAGTAAACAACTTCTGGGTACTCATCCGTCTCTGTAAAAGTTTTTCCTTACTTCCTTAGATGGGTACTTAAGTTTTAAGAATTCTTGATAAACATTTTGTAGGTTTTTGTCACTATTGTTGGGATCGAAACAGATTGTATTTTAGGGCTTGACTGTAAACAATGGATATTGTGATGTGTCCTGGATAGAAGCTGGAGTCATATAGGTGAGGATAGTGGTCTGTAGGTTTTCAGTATATGGTGGTATGTATGTGCCTATCATTGGTTATGTACTGTAGTCTCAAGGAAGTGGTTCTCTTGTGTGCACTGGTCCAGGCTGGGGTTGACAGTGGGGGAGAATATTTTGAAATCCCTGTGGAATTCTTCAAGGATATCCTTAATATGGGTCCATATGATGAAGATATCATCCATGTAGTGGAAGTTGAGGAGGTTTGCAAGGGGACCAGATCTGAGGAAATGTTTTTCGAGGTCATCCATAAAAGTGTTGACATACTGTGATGCAGAGTTTTTTTTCCAGCAGAACACAGTGGAATGCCACCTTTTTTCCCTGGAGCTACCATTTTAAAAATATACTTAAGATATATCTGAAATATGCCCTAGCTGTATAATCACTTATGTAATAGGCTGTTTTCCTTTACATATTCTCCGTTTTCAGGATGTATTTTCTATATATTTTCAATGTTGCAGATATGAAAACTGCAAAAGATTGGCAGTCTAAAACAAAGATACTTTAAAAGAAATGTGCTGGGGCTGCCTCAAATACTGATGTAAATTCTGACACTGACATTGATGACTCCGGCATATTGACAGATAAAGACGAAAGAGTAAAATATAGACATAAGAATTCCTTTGGACATAAATCCTATGGAACCAGAGTATTTGACAGACCTAATTATCTTGACTGAAAGATGAATGTCTACAAGCTTATATGTATTTGAGCTTTTTCTATGATAGTTTGTCAAAACTGTTATGACTTGCTAAAGCAGTACTAGCATTTCATTTCTTTGGGGAAATGTTGGCATTAACAAGCATGGTAACTGCTGGAAAATGGAAAATGTCTATTTTATCATATAAATTTCTTACTACCTGTTATTCCCATCAAGATGTGCTATGAAGTTAGGTAATTGCTGTCTGTTGGGTGACCTCACTAAGGCTGTGTCTACACGTGCCCCAAACTTCGAAATGGCCATGCAAATGGCCATTTCGAAGTTTACTAATGAAGCGCTGAAATGCATATTCAGCGCTTCATTAGCATGCGGGCGGCAGCCGCGCTTCGAAATTGACTCTCCTTGCCGCTGCGTGGCGTGTCCAGACGGGGCTCCTTTTCGAAAGGACGCCGCCTACTTCGAAGTCCCCTTATTCCCATGAGCTCATTCCCCTTATTCCCAAGGAGCCCCGTCTGGACGCGCCGCGCGGCGGCAAGGAGCGTCAATTTCGAAGCGCGGCTGCCGCCCGCATGCTAATGAAGCGCTGAATATGCATTTCAGCGCTTCATTAGTAAACTTCGAAATGGCCATTTGCATGGCCATTTCGAAGTTTGGGGCACGTGTAGACACAGCCTAAAAGAGATGCCCATGAATATGAGACAGTATGCCCAGTGATTAGATCAAGCCTCTGGGTATCTAGACGTTTGGATTCTGTTTCCAGTTTCAGCAATAACTTGATCTGGCACATTGACAGTAATTTGAAAGAAAACAAAACCACCTTTTTTGGTCACAGTTTCACTGCCTTCAAAATCTTGACAATTATTAGGGCTGTCAATCACAATTAACTTAAAACAAATACACTTGATTTTTGAAAAATAATATTCGTGCTAGTTTTTATTGCATTGTTAACCAATAATAGAATACTGATTTCAATGTATTGAAAATATTTTGGATATTTTTCTACTTTTTTTTCAAATACATTGATTTCAGTGACAACACAAAATATAAAGTGTACATTTCTTACTTAATGGGTACCATAAAAAGATAAACAAAAAATAGCATTTTCTTCAGTTCACTTCATTCAAATACAGTAGTAGGATCTTTTTATCATGAAACTTGAACTTACAAATGTAGATTTTTTTCTGTTATATAACTTCACTGAAAAGAGGAAAGCAATGTAAAACTTTGCATCCTGCAGGGTAATCCTTGGTTTAGATGTTGCTTGGTCCTGACATGAGTGCAAGGGATTGAACCTGATCACCTCTTGAGGCTACTTTCAGTTTTAGTAGTCTATGATTTTATGAATAGTTAGTTTTTTTCTGTGCAAATTTCATAACCTAATCAGGTCCCAACTTCAACCGAAGACCCATTGGACCCAATGGAAGAGTTGCCCTAGGCTTGTTTGTCTTCAGCTTGTTTTGGGAAAATTCGTTAACAATAAACAGATGAAAACTATGGAAGGATGAATACATGTGAATCAAGATTTTCCGTCTCAGGTGAATTTTCAGTGTGTTGGTATATGCATGCATAAGCCATGCCTATTGTTCCGAGTGCCAGTGATACTATTGAAAATCATTAATAGTCCTACTTACAACAGCTTCATTAATCAATAACTTAAGATTCAGAATTTTACCTTTTAGGTGGTGGTTGGTAGCATTAACTGTTCTTTTGATCATCCACAGGCAGACTCAATGGCTTCCAGTTGCCTTAAAACCACCAGTTTACACCCTTCAGAAAACCTCTTCCTCAGGCCTTTCCCATTATATTGGTGGGTGGAGGGGGAGGACTGTATTCTGGAAAACCAATCTAAAAATTAGGTAAATTTTGGGATTCCACCCTGAGAGAAGATGCTATCTATAGAATTTAACAGAGGCTGATACTTGGCTGTTGAGTTGGCTTTTGATAGAAAGTATTAAAAACAATTTTTCATGATGGTTACATTGAGTGACTATCTTAAAAATATGGGCCAGTATCTATCTTAATAGAAATTGACTTTGCTTGAACTTCCCCTTTCAAAGACATGCAACCAGTCTTCCCATTTTTATCCATTTATTTGTGATTAAGATAGATATGCTGTTGTTAAATGTTTGAAAAGTTTTCAGAGCTGTCCATAAAAGAAAAAAAATCTTGCCCATCAGTGGGATATTCTCCAGATTGCATTGTCTGAACAGTGGTAATACAAGGAGTGTACTCATTGCTGAGTAAATGACTAAGAATGTTGGCATGTGAGAGGAATAAAATAAAGAAATAAAATGTGAGAGGCAACAAATATTTTCACATCTTATTTGCAGTAAGTGAATTGTAGAGGCAATAGGGTACTTTCCATGAACCTTAATTGAACTCCTACTGAAATAACTTAAAGTTTCCAAAGATAGCAAAATAACCATTAATTTTGGTTTGATTCATTTTTCCTAGATAAAGCAAAATTTGTCTGTTATATTTGTATTTTCTGTGTCTTTCTGTAACTCAGCTCTGTGTGTTTTGTGTACACATTGTTTTTAACTGAAACTACTAAAACAATTTAACTTGTCAGTATATTAAACCTGATATAATCAGAGATCTACCACAAAAAATTATCTTTTTTCCTCAGTGAAGGAATGTGAGAGAGAGAGAGAGCTATGATTGGGAACACAGGACTTCCAGTGACTTGCTTTCTAGGCTGCTACTTTTATTCTTGTATGTTGTGCAATATTTTTTCTTTCTATCAGCCAGTGAAAGTTGTCAGCACCCATTGCTAAGTAATTTTTGTCAGTTTTTACATTAGCAGAGAATATTATGAAACATTTTAATTACTTGCAGTGCATAATTGTGTTGTAGTGCTGTTAGAATTTTAATGTAATGTATTTTAAGAGAACGAGGTACCATGCATAAGTTAGCTGTTCCTTTATTTCTTTATAGTACTGAATAACGGTTATTGTAGCATGTAATGATTTATAAAAGTTTGTCTGATTATATAGGAAGTTGAAAGTTAACAAGTGTTGATACCTAATTTGCCTTCTGGCCTTTGAAACTCTTGCTCTATAGATTTCTTTTTCCCTCTGTGGGAAAACATATGCTTCCTCAAGTAACAGGTCTTTATTGGAGTGGCTGATGGTATCACTACTCAGATTCACCCATTTTTCAGGCAAACCTACTGGAAACGGGAAAAAACAAACATCAGATGTATTTTCAGACATTCAAAATCTCATGGCTGGGAGTGGGAAAGAATGAGTGCTGTTTGCTATTTCTTCCGTAAGGGAAAAGAAAAAAAAAGTTCAGGCTCTCAATATCTATGGGTATCAAGTATCCATAAGAGACTTCTTTAACACGCTGCTGATCTTTACTGGAAAATCTCAGCACAAGTCTTTCCAGCATGAGCTTGTTCCTGGAATTGCCCTACTGGAATTGTGTGTTTCTCATAGACTGTAGGAATGCTGCAGCAAAATAAGCCCCTCTTTCTAAATTCAGGTTACTAAACACACAGAAGGCTATTTATATGGTTCATAGAAGAGTTAGGCGGTATAGCAGAGGTAGCTAAAACTGTAGCTCACTAATCAATAAGGGGAGATACATACATTGAAATTTTAAACTTCTGTATAGAACAAGCAACAGAGTCAAAATCTAGTCCATAGTTATCACGGATGTAGGACATTACCACCTAATTGTATATTATCATATTAGGGCTGTCAATTAATCACAGTTAACTCACACAATTAACTCAAAAACTTTAATCATGATCTTAAAAATTAATTATGATTAATCGCAATTTTAATCACGCAATTAAAATGGAGTACCAATTGAAATTTGTTACTTTTTTTTTACATTTTGAATATGCTGATTTTAATTGCACCACAGAATAAAAAACATAAACTGCTTGCTTTATATTACTATTTTATTACAAATATTTGCAGTGGAAAATAATCAACACTTTGCTGTATACACACTTTGTAGTTCAATCTCTTTATTGTGAAAGGGCAATGTACACATGTAAGCTACATCTACACTTAAAAAACTTTGAAATGGCCATGGTAATGGCCAAATTGAAGAAAACTAATGAGGAGCTCACCCACAGCCCTTCTACATAGGAGTCCTGTTCAAAAGGACCCTACCAACATTGAAATCCCCTAATTCTTAACAGCTGATTTCAATGTTGGCAGGGTCCTTTCAAAAAGGACCCCCATGTAGACAAGCCATGGGCAAGCAAACCACAGCACGTTCAAAGTGCCTCATTACCCTATCACAAAGTGCCTCATTATCATCCCCCTTTTGAAAGGAGGGGTAGTGTAGACATAGCCTTAGAGATATAAACACAGTATAGCAAACTTAATATGCTTGTCATTTACCTTCGTTGTTTTTGCTTTAAATCCCTAGATATGCATCATTGGATCATATCTATCTGGAAAGAATCACCATCACTCCCTTGACCTCATGATTGAAATTCCATGCATGCATTGTTTAATTATATCATTAGAAAGTAGTATCTATGTATTAGATAAACATTATTTGAGTTATGGGCAGATTTGTGTAATCTGTTAGATTATTTGTTTATGGTGCTCATTTTGTCTTGCTGCTAGTCTATCAGGGGCTTGGGGCTCTCCCAGCCCATAAGTTTTTTCCTCCCACATAGTCAATTGTAACTAATTGTTTGATGTGTGCCCACTGAGCCTAATTAGAGTAGTGGCACTCCACCCACACTGTACATAATAAACCCTCCTGCTCTCTTCATACATGGAGTCCAGACTTTTATTTCCAACACATATATTTGTAATAAAAATAAATATGAGTACCGTAAACTTTGTATTTCATCCTGCATCAATCTTCTGAAAGAACTGCTGACACAGATGTGATCAGTCTGGTTTTCTGACTGATGGTGAAACCCATGTGATCTTCTGGATCCTTTTGTGTGGAAAAACCCTACCACATATCACCAATCCACTGAAGGAGCCTTCAGTCTCACAGACCTTGGGAGCCAGGCCTGTCCTTGCCGACAGACAGCCTGCCAACCTTAGACAAATTCTCACCAGAAACTATAGACCACAACACAGCAACTCTAAACCTGGAATCAATCCCTACAACAAACCTTGCTGCCAACTCTGCTCACATATCTACACCAGTGACATCATCACAGGACCTAACACCAACTATACCATCAGGGGCTTCTTTACCTGCACATCTACTAATATAATATATGCCATCGTATGCCAGCAATGCCCCACTGCAATTTACATTGGCCAAACTGGACAGTCTCTACGTAAAAGAATAAATGGACATAAATCAGATATCATGAATGGTAACATAGAAAAACCTCTAGAAGAAGACTTCAATCTCCATGGACAGTCAGTAACAGATTTAAAAGTAGCAGTCCCACAACCAAAAATTTCAAAAATAAAATGGACAGAGAAATCTCGCAGCTGCAAATCATTTGCAAATTTGACTCCATCAACCAAGGATTAAAAAGAGACTGGGAGTGGATGGCCCCTTACAAAAGCAGTTTCTCTGTTCTTGATGTTCACACCACCACTTTAGAATCTGACAATGGGCCACATCCCCCCTGACTGATCTGACTTGTTTTCTCATCCCTTGAAGTATACTACTAATAATGGGCCATTTCCAGACTGAATGATTATACCTTGTTAGCTCTGGCCCTCCTCTTTACTGAGACCCGCCTGTTTAAATCCTTCTCTGAATGCCCCTCTCCCCGCACCAACTATGCATCTGACAAAGTGGGTCTTTGCCCATGAAAGCTTATGCTCCAAAATATCTGTTAGCCTGTAAGGTGCCACAGGACTTCTTGTTGTTTTTGAAGATACAGATGAACACAGCTACCTCTCTGATAAAAGCCACTGAAGCACTCTCCATTTTCATTCATGTTGTCTAGGTCTTCTTCTCCCATGGTCAGTTCTCTGCCTGTATTTGAGTTAGGACTAAGAGTCCAATTATCAGTTGCACAACTGACATCTCATTGAAGAGAATGGGAAGTGCAGACATGTAGGTATATGAAAATGAAAATTCAGCACAGGAATACTTTTTATTTATTCCATTTTCTTTTAAGCTTATTTAGAAACAGACCAGTATATGAGCAAACAATATATTACTGGTGGCACAGATTCTATAAATCACAAAATGAAATTAATTACGATCCAGGAAAAATTAAGCACCTGTCCCACTTGTGATTTTTAGACAAAGTGCCAAAATACATTTTTATGAAAATAAAATAATGTATGAGATTATTCCATCTCTTTCTGTACTCAGTGCATGAGGAACAAGAATGTTCAGATAGCAAAGTACAGTGATTGGGGAGACTCTGATATATCTGAAGATTGGTAGGTGCCATTCTGTATTTGATAGTTACTGATATACTCATGTGGCCCCTAGTACTTATGTAATCCTTCTATTCATGCCAGGTGACTGCCAGAAGAGCCAAGTTCAGTTCCTTGGGGTTTCCATCAATAATTCAAACAATTGACTCAAGCCCCCACCCAGTAACCTGGAACAATCTCACCCCACCTTCTGGATGCCTGTAAAGGCAGTTCTGCCCGTCTCAAAAGAGCACAGCCTGAGATAGAAACAGCTTGTTTAATACCAGTAGCCTAACATAAATGTATACAGTGGCACATGCAATCTGACTAAACAAAGGAGAGGTAAACCTCTGTTCAGAAGGGCATTGTCCTTGGAGTCTGCTGAGCCACATCTTTATCTACACCCCCGGCTATAGAGTGTACCTCCACCTAAGCTCTCCACTCACACTGCAGCCAAGTCCAGTCTGTATCAGCCCAGAGTTTACAGGTATATTAGCGTGGAGACTCTTGCCACAGAAGTGCAGGATCACCTGCTTGCTGCTCCAGCTGGCCACTTGTCGACTGCACTCTGCCAGCTGCCCTCTTTCCTACTGTGTTCAGGGTTTCACTCTAGGCAAAACCATGTGATTTCAGCTATCAGTGATTTTGGGACTGGGCCTAGTCCAAAGAATCTCAGTATCCACCAGGGTGGATACTCTAAAAATAACGACAGACCCAAGCCTTAGTCTGGGCTTTAGCTTTGTCTTTCACCAGTGGGAGGAAGGAGTAGTCAAACTAGATTCATGGCTGTAAGGCCCAAAGTCTCCCCACTAATTCAACTGATATCCCCCCACCCTTTTACTTCCTAGTGCTCTGCTGCGGGGAGCCCTGTGCAACGCACATCTAACACAGCGATGATGACTGCCCTTTACCACATAAAAATTTCCAGCATTAGTGATTTTCCACAATTCTTACGCTGGGTGATAACTTAATTTGTGACTTTACAACTATAATTTCTTTACAGGAAGCAAACCACTGCAGCTTCACCTGCTACCCAGCAGATTTTGCCAGAGAATTTATTTACATACACAGACCTTACAACTCTTCACATTTCCATGTGAATAATCTCTAAGGAACACATTCCTCAAATTTCTTCAGCAAGATTGAGCTCCTGATGCCACATTCCTTACACTTACATGGTGGCTCTTGAGACAGATCCACATTTCATATTTCTAACATCATACACAAGAATGATAAATTCACAAAAATAGAATATACAAAATTCAGCCCCTGCAGAGAAACAGGACTTCCAAGTCTTCATGTAATTCAAGGTTACATCTACAGTATAGAGAGATCTTTCAAAAGAAACCCTTTCAGAAGATCTCTGCTGAAAGAACTGCATCCAAACACAAAAAACTAGATCGAAAGAGTGATCTGCACTTTCGAAAGAGGGCTTCCACACAGCCCCTGCTCTTTCAAAGGAACAGGCCAGAGATTTAAAATGAAGACTGTTCTTTCGAAAGATGGACCCTGAGGAGTGTCTGCATATGTTTTCTTTTAAAAGGAGTTTTTGAAAGGGACACTCTTCCTGAAATGGTAAAGGAAGAGTGATTTTGAAAGGAGCATCACATACTTTTGGTTTACTTTCAAAAGAACACTTTTTTGTGTGTAGACACTCCATGGGCTCTTTTGAAAGAGCTCCCTTCTTTCACAAAATGTTTTGAAAGAACTTGCTAGTATAAATGCAGCCCAACTAACTGCAGGGTTTCTGAGCTGTACCATAGATAACCAACTGGACTCTATTATGGCCTTTGTTGTTAGAAGTGTTTGAAATATCATTATGCCCCCAAGAGATTCTGATACTTCTACAGATTGAGTGTCTGGTACACACACCGTCCTCACTATACAAAACAGGACAAAGTCCCCCATCATCAACCCTATGAAGCTGAAAACAAGTCATACCCATGGTGTGGTAATGTGTTTTTTTTTTCCCTTTTATTTAAAAAATCAGCTTTCATGAAGTCACACTGATGGTCTCAGTTAAAACATAACACTCTTAGTAGCAAAACATTTTAAACTATTTCAAAGGAAGAAGCCATGCAAAAAAAAGGTGAAATGATTTAAAAACTGAAAAACATCAAATGGGATGAAAAAGTCATTGGGTGAACAACACAAAATTATGGTTTTATTTCAAAATCCCCTTTTAACAGTCTTTTTGACAACTCAGAGAGTATTTCAGTTATTTTGAAAAGATAGAACAAGATATCATGACAAAGATTTGGGTTCGTACCATTTCAGGATATGTGTGGGGTGAGGAGAGAAAGGCAGGTGCACTGAGAGACACTAAGTGGACTGGGCCAAGTTCAAGCCAGAGAGAACACAGGTTGTCCTCCTTCTAACCGCCTGCAGATTCCCTGAAAAAGACAACACAGCCAAAGGCTATTGTTGTAGCCTACATAAAAACGTTGATCAAACATTCCGAGATGTAATCAGGAAGTTCAAAGTGCAATTGGAGTCGCATCTAACAAGGGATGGAAAGGATAAAAACAAGGTTTCTACAGGTATGCTAGCAACAAGAAGCAGATCAAGGTTCCACTTAGTGAATGGGGAAGGCAACCTACTGAGAGATGATGTAGAAAAAAGCTGAAATACTCAATGTTTTTTTTCTTTTGTTTTGCTTTGGTCTTACAGACAAGGTCAGCTTGCAGATTGCTGCGCTGGTCAGCACAGTATGGGAAACGGGAGAGCAACTCTGAGTAGTGAAAAAACAAGTTAAAGAATGTTCAGAAAACTGGATGTGCACAAATCCAGGGGGGCAGAGCTAATGCATCTGAGAATCCTGAGAGTTGGCTGGTATGATTACAGAGCCATTGGCCATTATCTTTGAAAACTCCTGGCAATTGGGGACGAAG
Organism: Carettochelys insculpta; assembly: GCF_033958435.1. Classification (NCBI taxonomy): domain Eukaryota; kingdom Metazoa; phylum Chordata; order Testudines; family Carettochelyidae; genus Carettochelys; species Carettochelys insculpta. Next base: position 93,219,799 of record NC_134137.1, on the reverse strand, counting down.
GCAAATGTAGTGCTCATCTTGAAAAAAAAAAAAAAGAAGAAGGAGGATCTGGGGAACTATAGACTAGTCAACCTCACATCAGTACCTGGAAAAATCATGGAACAAATCCTCAATTAATCCCTTTGAAACACTTGGAGGAGAGGAAGGTGATGAAGAACAGACAGCATGAGTTCAACAAGGACAAGTTATGCCCAACCAATTTAATCGCCTTCTGTGGGAAAATAATAGGCTCGGTGGATATAGGGAAAGTGGAGGATGTGATATACCATGACTTTAAGCAAAGCTTTTCATATTGCCTCTCACAGAATTCTTGCCAGAAGGTATGGCTTGGATGAATGGGCAATCAGGTAGGTAGTAAGCTTGCTAGATCATCAGGATTAATGTGTTGTGATCAACAGCTTGATGTCTAATTGGCAGCTAGTATCAAGCAGAGTGCCCTGGGTCAGTCCTGAGGCTAGTTTTGTTCAATATCTTTATTAATGACCTAGCTGATGCAATGGATTGCACCTTCAGCAGCTTCACAGATGATGCTAAGATGTGGGAGAGGTAAACACACTGGAGGATTGGGACAGGTAGTTACCTAAACAAATTGAGGGTTACACAAAAAACCTGATGAGGTCCAACAAATGCCAAGTGGAGAATCCTGCACTTAAGATGGAAGAATCCCAAACACTGATACAGGCTGGGAGCTGGCTTGCTAAGCAGCCATTCTGCAGAAAAACGATCTTAGGAGTACAGTACGCAAGAAGCTGTAGATTAGTTAATAGTGTCCTTATTGACAAGAGGCCTAATGACTTATTTAGCTGCATTAATATGAGCATTGCCAGAAGAGCTAGGGAAGTTATTGTTCTCCTTTATTAGGCACTGGTGAGGCCACATCTGGAACATTGTGTGTAGCTGAAAGCTACACACAATAGAATGGATGTGGACAAACAGGAGAGTCCAGCAGAGGGCAACAGAAATGATTAGGGTGCTGAGGCATATGACTTAAGTGTAGTTGCTGAGGGAACTGTACTTATTCAACTGCAGCAGAGAAAAATGAGGAGGGATTTGATAGCAGCCTTCAGCTACCTGAAGAGGTCATCCAAAGAGGATGGAGAGGCTGTTCTCAGTGGTGGCAGATGACAGAACAAGAAGAACAAGAAGCAAAGGTCTGAAGTTGTGATGGGGACATGTAGGTTGGGTATTAGGGGAAAAAAAGACAAAACACTTCACTGGGAAGGGAGTTAATCACTACAATGGATTGCCCAAAGAAGATGTGGAACCTACATATTTGGTGTTTTTAATGACAGTCTTGACAAAGCCCAGGCTGCAATACATATCAGATCTCATAGAATTGGAAGAGACCTGGAGAGGTCATTGAGTTCAGTCCCCTGAAGTTACAGCAGGACTTATCACTATCCCTGATAGCTTTTTTTTTTAATATAACCTGCGCCAGACACTTGAGAGGCCCCCTCAGTGATTAAGCTCACAACCCAGTGTTTACAAGGACAATGCACCAACCACTGAATTATTCCTCCCCTAGTGATGCAGTTGGAGGGGGGGTGGTCTTGTTCTGAACAGGGGATTGGACTAGATAACCTCTTGAGGCCCTAATTTTTATGATTTTATAGGTTTTGTAGGCTGAAATTTACAGGAGGTTTTCTTTTTTTTTTTTTCTGTTCTATCTTTTCAACATATCTTGGAAAGACACTTCACATCACTGTATTCTTTAGTAACAAAATTGTCTTTGTCTAGTGTGCTAATGGCAGTATATGTAAAGCACTACCCTCGGAATTGAAAGCAAATTCTAAAGTCCAATTTCTTAAGTTCTTAAGTGAATATTGTTCCTCATGAACAAATGAAACTTTCTTAATTTCTATGCTCCACAATGACACATAGTCTAGCTATACTGTACAACATAAAGATATCAAATTCTGAGAGTTACTCTGTGGAGAAATACTACCTTGGCAGTATAAAGAACTGTCACATGGCAACAATAAGTGGTGTTCTGGCACATGCCACTTATCAGAGCTCCCCTAAACTGGAAATGGTGAACCACAGCCACTGCATGCAGATGCTCAGGAAAATAAGCCATATGGAGGCCATCCAATGGCTAACCCTGAAGAACTATGTGCAGCCACTGACTGGAGTTTGCCCACCGCTCCTTCATGAGCTTTACAGTCTGACCTCAAGCCCAAGAATTTATACAGATACTTTATCACCATTGTGTGAGGTGTATGAGCTCCCGGCTGCTGCTACTATGGCAGCGGTAGTGGCCAGAATACAGGGTCCTTTTGAAATACCACACACGTGCTTCTCTGCCAGTCCTCACCACTCTGAGGGCCGGGAAGAGGACACAGTGACTTGCTCCAGATGCTGTTAAGGGCTGACTGCACTCAGCCCTGCTCTGCCCAAATCTTCACCTTTCCAGGGGCTTGGAACAGGCCCCCCACTTCTTGTTCCCACGGCTGCAGTGTCTTCTGGCCTCACTGTATGTGTAATATAATCTGGCGGGCGGGTGTTGGAGCTAGAGTATACCTTACTGTTTCCTCCTTGTGCTTAAAAGAAATGCATCCCCATGGAGACACAGAATTCAGTCATTGAGGATTTTAAGTAATAAACATGGTCAAGTTTCCCACAGTCAAGTCCAACTGGAACGAGAATAATAAACTGTGTTTTTAAATACTAACTTTATAACATTTTATTATCTTTATGTTTCTTTATCATTACAACAACTAATTTTTCTAACACATAACTGGCTAGCTTAGAAAATTATCTTCACAGTTATACATAAATAAGGGAAACAACTTTAATCTAAACATATGATGGCTCACAGAAATACACCAAGAAGAATCAAGAGTTCCCAAAAACATAGGTTCAGTTCCCCCAAATCTCACTTTTAGTCACTGATCAACAAAAGCTACAGTCTTCTGGATGATACATCTCCTGCTACCCATTCCCAGCTTCTGTAGGGTGATCATAGTTTCTTATGATGAATATGGGACCCCAGGTAAAATTGCTCAAATTCAAAAAAATTCAAAGGCAAGCAATCAGAACTGTGAGGTACCCTCCCTCAGTCAGGGTCAATCAGGCTAAGTCTACATTGATATTCCAAAATAGGTGACCCATGTCCATGGCTGTGTCTACACTAGCATTCCTCTTTTGAAAGAGGCATGCAAATGAGGGAAATAAAAAATGCAAAGGAGGTGCAGCTTTTAATATCTGGCACCTCATTTGCATATTCATCTTTCGAAAGAATAAAAGAGGTATAGATGTGGCTTTTTTGAAAGTAATCCCCATCTCTGACAGAACATTTCTTCCCCAAAAAAAAAAAATAGGAAGAAGGGTTCTTTTGAAGATGGGGATTACTTTCAAAAGAGCCACTTCTACACAGCTACATCTACACTAGCATTCAAAATCTGGGAGTAGCTTAGTCCTCTCTGGACCTGTGACAGGCTCTGTCCCCAACATGTTTTAAAAACTCCAAGGCTCAGTGGATGAGGGAAGCCACAAGGGTCTGGGCTGAGGCTTACAGGGGCTCAGGAATAGGGGTAATATGACTTCTCTTTTGCATGCAGGACCCACAGGCTCAAGCCAGATCCATATGACAGGACCAGGTATGCTGTGCCACCTTCACCCCATTCACACCAGCAGGGCACCCAGCCTGGCTTGGCTGTGGTGGAGGGGAGGCTCAGCTCAACACGTTTGAAAACAGCTCAGAGTTCAGGGAAGGTGTAGAAAGAGGAGTGGATAGGGGCCGTGTGTGGGCAGGAGATAGCTAGGGGATATTTGCAGGCAGCTCAGGGTGCAGGGAAAGATAGCTAGGGGCTGTGTGCATATAGGCTGCTAGCTGAGGGTAGAGGCATGGGGTTGGGTGCAGCCTGAGATAAATAGGAGGTATGCACACAAGAACACCTGGGAAGGTAGAGGGCAGCCTTCTGTGGGAAAGGAACAAGTTCTGAGTTATCTAGAAAAAGGCTAGATGTACACAAATCCATTGGTCTAGATTTAATGCACCCAAGGGTACTGAGGGAATTGGCAGATGTAATTCCTGAGCCTTTGGTCATTATCTTTGAAGACTCTTGGAGATCAGGAGAGATCCCGGATGATTGGAAAAAGGCAAATGCAGTGCCCATCTTTAAACAAGGAAAGAAGGACAATCCAGTGAACTATAGACTGGTCATCCTTACCTCAATCCCTGGGAAAATAATGTAGGGGATCCTCAAGGAATCCATTTTTGGAATACATGGAAGAGGGGAAAGAGTCCTGCACCTGGGACAGAAGAATCCCAAGCATTGTAATAGGCTGGGGACCAACAGGCAAAGGGAAAGGAAAAGGGTCCGAGGGGTTATGGTGGATGAATGGCTGAATATGAGTAAACAATGTGGCCTTATAGCCAAGAAGGATAATGGCATATTGGGGTGCATTAGGAGGAGCAGATCTAGAGAAGAGGTTGTTCCTTTCTATTCAGCACTGTTGAGGCCACATCTGAAATATTGTGTCCAGTTTTGGGCTCTCCAGTATGAAAAGGACATGGATGTTCTGGAGCTGGTTCAGTGGAGGGCAACAAAAATGATTAAGGGGCTGGAACACAAGACCTATGAGGATAGGCTGAGGGATTTGGGTTTGTTTAGTTTACAGAAGACTTAGGGGTGATTTAATAGCAGCCTTCAACTTCCTGAAGGGAGCTCTAAAGAGGATGGTGAGAAACTGTTCTCAGTGGTGTCAGATGGCAGAACAAGGAGTAATGGTCTGAAGTTAAAGAGGGGGAGGTGTACGTTAGATATTAGGAAAAAACTAGTTCACAAGGAGGGTGGTGAAGCATTGGAAAGCATTGCCTAGAGAGGTGGTGGAGTCTCCATCCCTCGGGGTTTTTAAGTCCCGGCTTGACAAGATCCTGGCTGTGATGACTTTGTTGGGGTTAATCTTGCCTGAAGCAGGGGGCTGGACTAGATGATCTCCTGAGGTCCCTTCCAGCCCTGTGATTCTATAACATAAGAACATAAGAATGGCCTTTAATAAGTCAGAACAAAGGTCCATCTAGCCCAGTAACCTGTCTGCCCACAGTGGCCAGCATCAGCTGCCCCAGAGGGGGTGGAGGAAAGACAGTGATCAAGTGACTTGTGTCCTGCCATCCATCTCCAGCCTCTGACAAACAGAGTCCAGGAACACCATTCCTACCCCCTGGCTAATAGCCTTTTATGGACCTAACCTCCATGAATTTATCTATATCTTCTTTCAACTCTGTTGCAGTCCAATCAGATAGCCCAGGGGAAAATGAGAGTGTAGCTTGGGGTATATGTGGCCAGGGTGCAGGGTGAGGGTAGCTAGAAGCAGTTTGAAGCCAGGGGGTAATCCAGGGTGTGGGACAGGGACAGCTAGAAGCAGTGTGTGGACAAGGGGTAGTTCAGGGTGCAGGCAGGGTGTAGCTAGGGGCCGTGTGCAGGCAGAGGGTAGCTCATGGTGCAGGGATGGCATAGTTAGGGGCTGTTTACAGGCAGGGGGAAATTAGAGGCTGTGTGTGGGCAGGGGTTAGCTTGGGGACAGGGACGGGGTAATTAGAGTCTGCATGCCAGGAGGGCTCCCATGCAGCCACTGATGTCTGAGGTCTCAGCCAGCTATGGAGCCAGGTCCCCCATCCCCACAGTTCTTACTGGCTATATGAGAAAAAGGGGCTGGGAGCTGCCCAGATGCCTGGGAGAGAGGAGGAGTGGGTCTGTCCCTGGGATTGCCCTGTACTTTTACTTAAGTTGTGTGGGGCACATCCCTAGTCCCCCTCCCTGCCACCAGGTCTGCCCATGGACTCAAACAGGGGAGGTGCATTCTACTGCAAGCAGAGCACCAGGGATCCTGGATTCAGCCCTATCAATTCTTGCTTCAATTTGGGGGGAATCAGGACTTCAGCCCCTTGGCGCCCACTTTCAGCCCCACCATTGTCTCTGCGGCTTTGATATTCCACCCTGCAGCTCCTGGCTTCATTGGCAGGAGAGAGGGGAAACAACAGGAATCAAGGTTTCAGCCTAGTAGGAGGAGCATGCTGGGGACTGGTTATCTAGCCTGAAGTGGGGTGTTGCACCAGAGGCTGGGACTTTAACTTTGGGTTGGGGTGGGAGCGGAATGGCACACTAGGAATTGGGGCTTCAGCCCTCAGCTGCTCTCTTCAGCCCTGAGGGGTCACCAACTTTGGCATTCAGCTATGCAGCTCCCAGCTCCAGTGGGGTCCTAGGGGATCCCAAGGATCAGGGCTTCAGAACCACAGCCTGAAAGGGCTGCATACTCCACCCCCTCCACACAGTGAGAAAGGCTATGTTAGGGATTGACGGGGTGGGGATGGGATGATACCCACCCCACACACCCTCAGCCTCTTTCACACACAGGCTGCCTCTCCTCAGACTGGTCTGTCTGACTATAAGCTCTGCCTGATAATATAACCTCAGTGTTGCAGCCTGTCTGACTTTCTCCTACCAGCCACAAACAGGAGGCACCTGCAACTGTACTAACCACAGCTGCCCAGCAGTGGGGACTGGAGCTGAAATTAGAGACAATGCTTGCTGTTTTTAAAAAGTCCAGACAGTTGAAAGAGGCCTTAAATATGGAACAGTCACTGTAAAAATAGGATGGATGGTCACTTTAAACTTCTGGCAAACAGAGACTAGGGAAACCATCCCTGCACATGCTGGCATATACACATTGATGGACCTGACCTCCATGAACTCATTGTATTCTTTTTTGAACAACTAGCAAGCCTATGCAGCTAGAATTTTGGCCTTCACAGCATTCTCTTGCAAGGAGCGCCACAGCTTGAATCTGCATTGTGTGAAGAGATACCTCCTTGTGCTTGCTTTAAGTCTGCTGCTTCTTAAATTTCATTTGCGGATCCTTAGTTTTTGTGTTATGAGAAAGAGTAGATAACACTTAGGCTATGTCTACTCTAGCCCCCCCCTCTTTCAAAAGGAGGATGCTAATAACACACTTTGAGATATGCTAATGAGTTGCTCCACTGAATATGCAGCACCTAATTAGCATAATGGCGGCCGCAGAACTTTAAAAGTGCAGCTTTCTATCGCACATGGCTTGTCTACATGGGATCCTTTTCAAAAGGACCCCGCACACTTCAAAATCCCCTTATTCCTATTTGGTTATAAGAATAAGGGGATTTCGAAGTGTGTGGGATCCTTTCAAAAGGGAGCCTATGCAGATGAGCTACGTGCAACCAAAAGCATCACTTTCAAAGTGCCCCGGCTGCCATTATGCTAATGAGGCACTGCATATTCATTTTCGTGCCTCACTAGCTTATCCCAAAGTGTCTCATTAGCATCCCCCTTTCAAAAGAAGGAGGCTAGTGTAGACATAGCCTTAATCTACTTTCTCCATGCCAGGCATGATTTTATAGACCTGTATCATAACCCCACTTAGTTGTCCCTTTTCTAAGCTGAAAAGTCCCAGTCTTTTTTTAAAATGACAACTCATATGGTAGCAGTTCCATACCCCAATCATTTTTCTGGTTCTTTTCTGAATCTTTTCTAATTCCAATATACCTTTTTGAAACATTTGCATATAGTATTCAAGAGGTGGTTCTACTATACATTTGTACAGAGCCAATATATTTTCTGTTTTATAATCTATCTCTTTCTTAATGATTCCCAAGATTCTGTTTTCTCTGTTGACTGCCACGTCACTCACTCAAGGTCACACAAGAACTGTGTGGCAGAGCCAGAAATAAACACAAATCGCCTAATTTCTACCTCTGTGCTTTCGCGCTATGACCAGTCTTACTCTCTATGTTAACAATGCAGATATTCTTAAAAAATCAAAATTAGTTCTCTTCTGATATTTTCTCCATCAAATGGAAACTATATTCATTAATGAAATGTCTTATGGTAAAGTCAATATCTGAACTGTTCCATTCTAATTTTCAAGCAAAAAAGGCAAAGTAATATCTGAACCTGTTATCAATTACCTATTATTTTCTCACTTTTTTCATGTCTTGCTAGCTGTTCCAGCAGCACCTGGATACATTTGTGGTGATTTGAAAGAAGGCACATATGTAAAGAAAAGTGCTGTGTGATGAATTCGACTTTCACTGTAAAGCACCCAACCAATTGCACAACAGGGATCCAATTTCATGCCTTTATAACCAATATTTCAAAAATAGTCACAATTTGAATTTAACACTTGTCAGCAGCGATCATGCTACTCTTCTCACCCGTTCTACGAACATTTGAGCATTTGGCTTGCTCCGTGCATTAAGGATTCAGTCTTGCAGAGGGGAAAAAGTGGCTAGAGCAGTGGTGTCCAAAAGAAATGTAACAATGGCCACAGCCCCACCGTCCCCGAGCCAATTGCTGCCCCCGCCGTCAAAGCTAGGCACTACCCCTAGAGCCAGGCACCCACCCCCTGCAACAGCCAGTGACTCACCACAGCTGCCACCACTGCTGGACCCGTGCTGTGGCTGGAGCTGCCATCACGTGATCTTCCCATGGCTGGAGCCACCAACACATCTGGGGCCATGCCTGGAGCTGCGCTGAGAACCGTGGGAGAAGCCACCTCCACCGCTGACTCCATGTGCTTGTCCCAAAAAGTGGTGGGGCCTGTGCATGGAGCAGGCAGAAGGTGCTTCGCATGTGTGGCTCTGATGAGCCACTTTGCCACATCACTGTGCCTCATTCACGTGTGGTGAATGGAAAGTGTATTGGACACTGTAGGGCTAGAGGGTGAGACATGTTAAGAAGCTCTTGATTTCACACTCACTCCTCACTTTCTTTTGACCTTCCAACGTGGAATGGAGATAATCCATTTTTTTTACCAGTTCTGTGTATCTTAATTTATTTCAGATCTCTTGACTTGTCAGAAAGCCTATGAGACTTCATTTTATGAGGGCCAGATCCTGAAATCCTTACTGATGGGTTAGGGACAGGGTTGGGTTGCTCCTTATTGATGTCATCAAATTTCAGTGGGACAACTTGCAAACTTAGGAACTTTCTCAGCCCAAGTCAGTATATTAGACTGTGTGCCAATAAAGCATCAGGCACACTAGCACTGAGTATGTTCACTTAGTAATTCATATATTCCATAGTTCATAAAGCCAGGAGGAAACAAGATGATGATTTATTTTGACATCGTGTATAATACAAGTCATAAGGCTTCCTTAAATTAATTTTGCTTCCAAATACTAGGTATCTTTTAAAAGTACAGATTAATCTTGATTTTAAAATGTTCAGTGATGGTGAATCCACCACAGCCCTGGGTAAGTTATACCAATGGTTATATAGCCTCTCTGTTAATAATGTGCACCTTTTTTCGAGACTGATTTTGCCTAAATTCAACTTTCAACCATTAGATCTTTTGATACCATTGTCAACTGCTGCCAGACAGGCCTAGTGTTCCCTTTCTCTATTACAGTTATTTTAAAGCAATTGTGAGTATATGGGCCAGAGGACCAGGAGTTTTCAAAGCTATAGTAAGTGGGGACACTATTAATTTATTAAGTGGAAGTATATTTTACTCATAAGAGGACAAAAGTAGGTTTTAATCATAAATCTGCTCCCTTGGTAAAATAGAGTTGGCTATATGTTGTAAAAGGAATCACAAGAAAAGTGTAACAGGAACATGACTGATCTCTTAGGCTACGGTTACACTACAGTTCTCTGTCAACTGAAGTCACTAAACTTCCTTTGACAGATTGAGGTCACACAGAAAAGCCAATTGGAAGAGCGCTCCCGTCTGTTGACAAAGCAGCCTGACTGCCCAGCTGCTATCCCGACAAAACAGGCACCCGGAAGCACAGCACACAGGGCTTCCCACTCTTGTGGTGTTGTGGATTCCCTGTCTATGGAGAGATGTTTCTGCCCCCTCACCCAAGCAGCCACACGGCTTTTTTGTTGACAGAATCTGTTGACAGCAGTGTTATGCCTCAAAGCTTTGATGCAGAACAATGGTGAAAAAAGTGCTGTGTTTTGTCCAGATACCGTCGACAAAATGATTTTTGTGTGTGCATGCTCCACGAGTTTTGTTAACAAAAAGCAAATTTTGCTGGCAAAACTTGTTAGTGTAACCATAATATTACACATGCAATAGAAATGTTGACTACAGATGTGAAATCAGTTGAATGTAAAGTGTTAAAATGAAATTTTGAAGTTGTACTAGTTTTACTCTTATCGAGGGAAAGTTGTTATGCTTCTTAATGACTCAATTTGAGGCAGTGAAATTTTAAAGACATTAACAATAAATTGATCTTTGTTAAATACTGGATCACACCAGCTGCTCTGTTAACCACATGTGAAAAGAAGAGGCAAACACGGAGATTATGAATACTTCTCTGATTGTCAACTAGCTTAGGTCAAAATGAGCTGAGTCCTGGATGTTTAAGTGTTGACTTTTCACAAGAGTACTGTTGTATCTATAGGCAAGACAATATGGTTTAACAAATTTAAGAAAAACCATTCAGCATCTCATTACTTAATAATCAAGATTGAATGTGTCAGTTGCAAGTCAATAGCCGTCTATTATCAAATATCTTTTCTCCATGAAAGTTCTACAATATAATCACCCCTTAACAGTCTCTTGATTATCTCCTGAAATCTATCACTATATGGCATTTTTTACATGACTTCATTCATTTTCATGGGTCCTTGAATCCTCTTCAACATCCTCTCAGATCACGGCATACCAGCAGAACACAAATAGCAAATACAGAGGTAATATAAACTCCTTACTCCTACTAGATATTCCTCTCTTTATGCACCCAAGGGTTACATTTGCCATTTTGGCAGCAGAATCACACTATTTGTGTGCAGATGATAATCCTTCATGTCCCCTAAGACTTTTTCACAGTCACAACTTCTCAGGATCTTGTCCCTGATGCTGTAAATGTAGCCTACATTCTCTGTTCCTAGATGTATGACTTTTCATTTAGCTGTATTGAAATTCACATCATTTGCACCCAATGAATTGATCCAGATTGCACTGTATTACCTGTACCTGTTCTCGTGATCCCCTGCCATTTCCGTTACTGTTTAGTCATCTGTTAACGTTTTTAGCAACAGCATTCTATTTCCTCCTGCATCTTTTAAATAATATAGAGCCAAGAATTCATCCCTACAGAACTCCACAAGAAACATACTCACTCAGTAATGATTCCCATTTTATAGCTACATTTTGAGACATAGCCATTAGCCACTTTATAATCCATGTAGTGGATGCCGTATGAATTTTATCACTCTAGTTTTAATACAAATGTCCAGTAGTATCAAATAAAATGTCTTACAGATATGCAAGTATACTGCATCAATGTTATTATCTTCATCAGCCAAACTTGTAATCTCATTTTTCTAAAAATGTGAAGTCTGTTGATAGGATCTTTTTTTTCATAAACCCGTATTTATTGGTATGGATTATATGGCCCTCCTTTTATTCCTGATTAATAAGAGAAATAAGCCATTTAATAATGTCATGATGATAGGCCTTTTCAAACTGTTGTATCCAAGTCTGTATCTGTGTTGGCTGATTTTAAAATGTCTAATTTTAGTCTCTGCTGTTCAGCATTCTCCTGAGCTAGGCTGGGTATGGAAAATAATTCATGATCACCATAGAATATAACAAGATCATGTGGCTTTTTCTCAAACACAGGAAAGAAACCGTTATTAAACACTTCCAACGTTTATTTCTTATTGTTGACAATTCCATCATTTCCATAGAGTTAATGGAACAATATTGCTCCTAGGATTCCTTGGCCGCGTCTACTTCGAAATAGAACTCACGGCTACATGTGGCGGGTGCTATTTCGAAGTTGACATCGACGTAAGGTGGTGAGACGTTGAAGTCGCTATCCCCATCAGGAGATGGGAATAGCGCCCTACTTCGACGTTCAACGTGGAAGAAGGGAACGTGTAGCCGTTGCGCGTCCCGCAACATCGAAATAGCGGGGTCCGCCATGGTGGCCATCAGCTGAGGGGTTGAGAGACGCTCTCTCCAGCCCCTGAGCTCGATGGTCGCCGCATGCAGTGGCCCCTTAAAGCTCCCCACCCCCTGCCTTCCTGTGCAGGAAGCTGAGAGAATGTGCAGGCGGCAGCCCAGCCACGCGGCCAGCCTGCACGCTCCTCTGCAGCCAGAACAACCCCCCAGTGCTGCGATGGCCGCACCCCAACCCCCTAAGCTCCCCCAGGGCACCCCCACCCAAGGGGAGCCAGGGCTCCCAGACCGGCAGCCAGGCTGGGAAGTGGCAGCGGGGCCCCTCCTGGACGGAGGCCGAGCTGCGGGACCTGCTGGGGCTCTGGAATGAGGAGGAGGTGCTCCAGGTAATGGGGAGCAAGAGGCGGAATGCAGATGCATTCGCTCAGCTGGCCAAGGGCCTGGCCACCAGGGGTCACCCTGCCCGCACTCCTGACCATGTCAGGAGTAATGTCAAGGAGCTGTGGCAGGGTTACGCCCGGGCCCGGGATGCGGCCGGCCGATCTGGGGCCACCGCCATCACTTGCCCCTTTTACAGGGAGCTCAGGGCCATCCTGGGCCCCCGGCACACCTCCTCCCCTCCGGCCACTCTTGATACCTCGGCCGACGAGCCCCAGCAGGCCCCGGAGGCGGAGTCCGCCCTGGAGTTAAGCCCCGCACCCCAGGGCCCCCCCCAGGAGCCCACCCCTGGGGCACCGGAGGAGGAGGAGGAGGGGGAGTCCTCCTCCAGCGATGCGGGGCTCCAAATAATCTTGCCATCACGGAGCCCCAGCAGGGCATCCGCCCACCGGGTGTCCCCCGACTGTGGGAGTGGACCATCAGGTATGTACCCCCCCCCGGTGCACACCCCTGGGGTTGAGGGGCGGGGGTAACAGATATGACAAGGGCCCTCCACATGCCCAGATGACCATGGCCCCAAGGACAGCAGTGGCATGTCCCTCAGAAGAGTGCATCAGCCCCTGCTCCCCCAGCACGACAGTGCCATGCCCCATGCCTGGGGCAGGGGGGAGTGGAACCTAGGGTCCCCTGGGGGGAGGGGGCGGGACACCCATCATCATCAGCAGCAGCATCTCCCGGGGACGGGGATGGGGAACCAGCAGCAGAGGGGTGGGAGGACAAGGGCCATGGCTCGGGGCCCACACTAAAGGCTGTCTCCACTCTTCTTCCCCCCCGTGTTCCGCAGCTGCACCATCGGAAGGACAGGAGAGTGCCGGCGAGGTGTCAGTGGTCCCGGAGAGCCCACCGGGGCCATCAGTCCAGTCCAGGCCAGCCCCTCGGCGGAGCACTGACCGGCCCCAGGACAGGGACAACGGCGGAGCCAACACCACCCCCGGATGGTGACGGACCCCCAGATGCTGGCCATCCTTTGTCGGCTGCTGGAGGTCTCGGAGCAGCTCCTGTGGGTGGAGGAGTGGCACCTCCAGCTCCAACAGCGGGCACTGGCCTGGTGCCAGGAGGCATGGGGGGTCTTTATGCGCACTTTTGAGCACATAGCGGACTACCTGGCCCCCCAAGACACGCCGGCCGCCGCTCTGCCCGCCCTTCCCACTCCAGCCGCCGTTCCACCCACTGCTCCACCCGCTGCTCCAACCGCCATCGCACCACCGTCCGCCACCGAGGGCCCATCCGCCGAGGGGGACCTGGGGCCAGCTGACACCCGCCGGCCTTATCTCCTGGTCCGCCCGGCCCCCAGACAGCCCCGGTGTAGGCTGCGGCCGAGGCACGGGTCACGGCCGCCCACTCCCAGCGTTGGACATTAGGGGGTGTGGGGCCCAGGACATGCCCCACCCTTTGTATATATCTCCCTCACCTATGTTTTGTAAATAGTTTGTATTAGACCCCTGTTCTGTTATGTTATGATGATACCTGCCCCCCCATGTAAATAGTTCTCCCCTTCCTTGTCTTCCCCTTTTTTTCCTTTCATCTTATAATATGTATATATATAATATTTATTTTGGCTGTACATAGTTATAATATGAGAAGAAGAGTTCAAGATACATATTCTGGGTTGACGAAAAACATGTCTGTTTTTATTTACATGAAAAGTGGGGGTGTACTCTTGGGTGCTCTGTGGTGTGGGCGTAGGGGCAGGGAGTGTTGTGGAGGATGGGGGGGGTTCAGTGGGGGGCCTGCCAGCATTCACCCTGCGGCCTCGTTGAACTGGGCCCGCAGGGCCTCCCGGAACTGGGTCCCTTGGGGTCCACCTGGCGACTGGGGGCAGCAGGTGGCTGCACATCGGCTCTGCCGGCCTCCACAGCCCAGCTCTGAAAGAAGGCCTCCCCCTTGCTGTCCACCAGGTTGTGGAGGGCGCTGCACGCGCCAACAATCTGGGGGATGTTGGTGGGGCCCTCATCAAGGCGGGTGAGGAGACACATCCAGCACTCCCTGAGGCGGCCAAATATGTGCTCCACCACCTGGCGCGCGTGGTTCAGGCGCATGTTGAAGTGCTCCTGGCTGGCTGACAGGTGGCCCATGTGAGGATGCATGAGCCAGGGCCGGAGGGTGTATGCCACGTCTGCGATGACACAGAGGGGCATGGTGGTGTCCCCCACAGGGATCTCCCACTGGGAGATGTAGGTCCCTGCCTCCAGCCGGTGGCACAAGCCCGAATTCTGGAATACCTGGGCGTCGTGGGTGCTGCCAGGCCAGCCCACATATATGTCCAGGAAGAAGCCCTGGCTGTCCACCAAGGCCTGGAGGACTACTGAGTGGTAGCCGTTCCGGTTTAGGTAGCGTCCTCCACTGTGCTCTGGGGCGCGGATGGGGATGTGGGTCCCATCCAGAGCCCCGAAGCAACTGGGGAAGCCCAGGGTGGCAAAGCCTGCGATGGCGGAATCCGGGTCCCCAAGCCTCACGAGCCTGTGGAGGAGCAGGGCATTGATGGCGCGGACGACCTGCAGGGGAAGCACATGGGAGAGCACCAGTGATGGGTGTGCAGAGTGTGTGTGGCCGTCCCCTGCCAGGGCTCTCCTCCCCTCCCCTCCTCTCCCCTCCCGTGCCAGGGCTCCCTCCCCCTCCCCCCATGGGTCTTCTTACCTCCATGAGGACAGCCCCGACGGTGGCCTTGCCAACACCAAACTGCTGCCCCACGGATCGGTAGCTGTCTGGAGTGGCCAGCTTCCAGACAGCGATGCCGACCCATTTCTCCACACTGAGGGCACACCACATGAAGGTGTCCTGGTTCCTCAGTGCAGGGGTGAGCCACTGGCATAGCTCCAGAAATGTCTGCCGGCTCATGCGAAAGTTCCTGAGCCAGCAGTCGTCATCCCACTCTCCGAGCACCAGCCGCTCCCACCAGTCAGTGCTCATGGGGTAGCTCCACAGCCGGCGGCGTGTGAGGCGGGGGGGGGGAGCTGTAGGGTTGGGGGTTGCTTCCTCCTCCCCTGAGGGCAGCTTCTCCTCTGTGGCTAGCATGTGATCAGCTGCCTCCTGCATGGCATGGAGCAGGGTGAGCACTGCTCCTACAGGGGCGGCTGGGTGGACCTCTGGCTGCTGCTGCTGCTGCTGCTGTTGCTGGGGGTCCATGACTGCGTTGCTCGAGGTGTGCGTGCCTATGGCTCTGCAGACTGCGTGCTTAGCAAGCTGCGTTTGTATGGGAGGGGCCCTTTAAGGGAGCGGCTAGCTGTTGCCGCGGAAGCGCTAGTCCGCCCTGTGACCCTGTCTGCAGCTGTTCCTGGCACCCTTATTTCGATGTGTGCTACTTTGGCGTGTAGATGTTCCCTTGCAGCGCGTACTTCGATGTGGTGCTGCCCGACGTCGAACATCGACGGCACCAGCCCTGGAGGACATGTAGACGTTATTCATTGAAATAGCTTATTTCGATTTCACTACATTGAAATAAGCTTTTCGATGTAGCATACACGTGTAGACGTAGCCTTTGTTATATTTCTCCACCAGTTCTTGTGATTCCCTTATTAATTTCTGACTTGTTTTCTTAGCCATCAAATTTTTCACCTGCTTTCACTTCTTCTTTAAGACATTTTGTAAAACCTGTGCAGTCTTTTACTACAATTGTTCAATTTTCATGCCTCCTTTTAGCGTGTGCAGTAGTTGGTGTCAGGTGTTCACTTCTGGGGCAGGAAGGGGCTTGGCATCCTTTTGAAAGTCTCATGACCAGTAAGCTCAACACCTTCCAGCTGGACTGAGAAAGTCAGTTTAAGCCCTGGCCTTGGGGCAGGGTGGGTAGCAGTCAATACGGTCAGCGCCTTGCAGGAGGGCTGAGCTACACAATTTACAATTTCTGGCCCTGGGGCAGAGCAGGTCAGAAGTTAATTAGTAAGGCTCAGTGCTTTTTTGCAGGTCTGAGCAGTTACAAACAATATGTGAGCCCTGGCCCTGGGGCAGGGTTGGACAGAAGTGCTGAGCACAAACCGGAAGTACCTGAGCTATTTGCCCTGTAGCAGGGCATGGCTGTAGTCAGCTGGGTTGAGCAAGCAATCAGTACCCAGGTGGCTTCCCTGAAGCAGGGTAGAGCAGTCAGCACACCACAAAATCGTATTTGGACACAGACTGGCTAACCTAGTGAGGAGGGCTTTAAACTAGGTTTGACGGGGGGCAGGGCAGCAAAGCCCACAGGTAAGTGGAGAACATGGAAACCTGGGTGAAGGGTCAGAAATGGGAGGCAGCATGGACAACAATGTCAGAGTAAAAAGAGGGTCAGGGCAAAACAGGGAGACAAGATCAAATCAATACCTTAGATGCCCGTACACAAATGCAAGAAGTATGGGTAATAAGAAGGAAGAACTGGAAGTGCTAATAAATAAATATAACTATGACATCATTGGCATCACAGAAACTTGGTGGGATAGTACACATGATTGGAATGTTGGTATTGAAGGGTACAGCCTGCTTAGGAAGGATAGACAGGGAAGAAAGGGGGGAGGTGTTGCCTTATATATTAAAAATGTACACACTTGGACTGAGGTGGAGATGGACATAGGAGACGGATGTGTTGAGAGTCTCTGGTTTAGACTAAGAGGGGTAAAAAACAAGGGTGATGTCCTGATAGGCATCTACTACAGGCCTCTTAGCCAGGTGGAAGAGGTGGATGAGGCTTTTTTTAAACAACTAACAAAGTCAAGCAGGGCCCCAGATTTGGTGGTGATGGGGGACTTCAACTATCCAGATATATGTGGGGAAACTAATACAGCGGGGCACAGACTATCCAGAAAGTTCTTGGATTGTACTGGAGACAGTTTTTTATTCCAAAAGGTTGAAAAAGCTACCGGGGGGAAGCTGTTTTAGATTTGATTTTAACAAATAGGGAGGAATTGGTAGAGAACTTGAAGGTGGAAGGCAACTTGACTGAAAGTGATCATGAAATCATAGAGTTCACAATTCTAAGGAAGTGGAGAAGGGAAAACAGCAAAATAGAGATAATGGATTTCAGGAGGGCAGATTTTGGTAAACTCAGAGAGCTGGTAGGGAAGGTCCCATGGGAAGCAAAACTGAGGGGAAAAACAGCTGAGGACAGTTGGCAATTTTTCAAAGGGACATTATTAAGGGCCCAAAAGCAAGAGATCCCACTGTGCAGGAAAGATAGAAAATATGGCAAAAGACTGCCTGGGCTTAACCAGGAGATCTTGCATGATCTCAAAATAAAAAAAGGAATTGTATAAAAAATGGAAACAAGGAAAAATTACAAAGGATGTATGTAGGCAAACAACACAAGAATGCAGGAGAAAGATTAGAAAGGCTAAGGCACAAAATGAGCTCAAACTAGCTACCTGCATAAAGGGAAACACGAAGGCTTTCTATAAATATATTAGAAACAAGAGGAAGACCAGGGACAGGGTAGGGCCATTGCTCAGTGAGGAGGGAGAAACAGTAATATGGAACTTGGAAATGGCAGAGATACTTAATGACTTCTTTGTTTCGGTCTTCACTGAGAAGTCTGATGAAGGAATGCTCAACATAGAGAATGCTAGTGGGAAAGGGGTAGGGTTAGAAGTTGAAATAAAAAAAGAACAAGTTAAAAAGCACTTAGGAAAATTAGATGTCTGCAAGTCACCAGGGCCTGATGAAATGCATTGTAGAATACTCAAGGAGCTGATAAAGGAGGTATCTGAGCCTTTATCTATCATCTTTGGAAAATCATGGGAGACAGGAGAGATGCCAGAAGACTGGAAAAGGGCAAATATAGTGCCCATCTATAAAAAGGGGAATAAGAATAACCCAGGAAACTACAGGCCAGCCAGCTTAACTTGTGTGCCAGGACAGATAATGGAGCAGGTAATTAAAGAACTCATCTGTAAGTACTTGGAAGGTGGTAAGGTAATAGGAAACAGCCAGAATGGGTTTGTAAAGAACAAATATTGTCAAACTAATCTGATAGTTTTCTTTGATAGGATAACGAGCCTTGTGAATAGGAGAGAAGCGGTAGATGTGGTATACCTAGACTTTCGTAAAGCATTTGATACGGTCTCTCATGATATTCTTATAAAAAAACTAGGCAAATACAATTTAGATGAGGCTACTATAAGGTGGGTGCATAACAGGCTGGATAACCGTACCCAGAGAGTAGTTCTTAATGGTTCTCAATCCTGCTGGAAAAGTATAAAAAGTGGGGTTCTGCAGGGGTCTGTGTTAGGACTGGTTCTGTTCAATGTCTTCATTAATGATTTGGATATTGGCATAGAAAGTACGCTTATTAAGTTTGCAGATGATACCAAGTTGGGAGGGGTTGCAACAGCTTTGGAGGATAGGGTCATAATTCAAAATGATCTGGATAAATTGGAGAAATGGTCTGAGGTAAACAGGATGAAGTTTAATAGGGACAAATGCAAAGTGCTCCATGTAGGAAGGAACAATCAGTTTGACATATACAGAATGGGGAGAGACTGTCTAGGAACGCCTACAGCAGAAAGGGATCTAGGGATTATAGTGGACCACAAGCTAAATATGAGTCAACAGTGTGGTGCTGTTGCAAAAAAAGCAAACATGATTCTAGGATGCATTAACATGTGTGTTGTGAACAAGACAGGAGAAGTCATTCTTCCACTCTACTCTGCACTGGTTAGGCCTCAGCTGGAATATTGTGTCCAGTTCTGGGCACCGCAGTTCAAAAAAGATGTGGAGAAACTAGATAGGGTCCAGAGAAGAGCAACAAGAATGATTAAAGGTCTACAGAATGTGACCTATGAAAAAAGGTTGAAAGAATTGTGCTTGTTTAGTTTGGAAAAGAGAAGTTTGAGGGGAGACATGATAGCAGTTTTCAGGTATGTAAAAGGGAGTCATAAGAAGGAAGGAGAAAACTTGTTCTTGGCCTCTGAGGATAGAACAAGAGGCAATGGACTTAAACTGCAGCAAGGGAGGTTTAGGTTGGATATTAGGAAAAAGTTCCTAACTGTCAGGGCAGTCAAACAGTGGAGTAAATTGCCAAGGGAGGTTGTGAAATCTCCATCGCTGGAGATATTTAAGAACAGGTTAGGTAGATGTCTATCAGGGATGGTTTAGATAGTACTTGGTCCTGCCATTGGGGCAGGGGGCTGGACTCGATGTCTTCTCGAGGTCCCTTCCAGTCCTCGTGTTCTATGATTCTATGCATTGGGAGAGGAAAGTGGCTACCTCTCCATGGGGAAGGATAGCGGGGCATAGGCTCACCCATTCCACTGTGCCTTATTAGTTTTGATGGAATTAGGCTAAGGTTCCACTGAGTGGGAGAGTGACAATAATTTGTATGGGTGGAAGGGTTTTGAGGAAGCCCTTTCCAAATCTAGCAGTCAATAATTATGAAAATATTAAATGTCCTTCTATGGGGGAAGCACGGGTGGCTGGGGGTAACTGCCACTTAGAGGATCATGAGAGAGCAGAAGTTGAGACCCAAAGCATTCAATGACAGAAGGTAATCCAGAAGAAGGAGAATCACCACCTGTTCTGGGCAGTCTCCTTTCTGTTAGGTCCAGGACAAGAAGTTCTCTGTTTGGCCCAGTAGGAGTATCTATTAGATTCCACTGCAGTGCTTGTGCTTCTGATGAACACACTCATTCCAAATATACCCATTCAATACCGTCCCCTGCTGTGAAATTGTTGTAGATCAGGATATCTAAGCTTGCTGTTGTGTTAATGGCTTGGGGAAAGTTGGGATGGGAATTGAAGGCTGATCAGACATGAGGTGAATGTTGGGAAACCAGAATGGCTTGGGACAGAGTGGGAGAGGTCAAGATGACAAGTGCTCTCCCTCATCTTGGGTGTGTCTACACTAGCCCATTGTTTTGAAATTAATTTTGAAAGGGGACTCAATTTCGAAAGAGGCTGCAGAGCATCGACATGCCCAATATCCTCTTTTGAAATTGTTTTCAGTGAAAAGGGGCACAAATTTCATAATCGCTTTTCCCATCTGGGATTGGGAAGAGCGGCCCCTTTCAAAAACAAATTTCAAAATAGGGCATGTGTAAACACTCCAGAACTGCAATTTCGAAATTGTGGGTCTGCCATGACAGCGGCTCCAGGGAGCATGGAGACATACTAGCAAGCCCCGGCGGGGCTCTATGGTCCCTGGGCCAGCCCCTTAAATCCACACAGCCCCTAAAGCCCCGTGCAGGAAGGTGAGAGTGTGCCTCGGGCCTGAGGAGCACGAGCCAAGACAGACGTGCTGCACAGCCAATCAGCTGGATGGTAAGCCCCTACACACTCCAGGGACCCCCAGGAGGCTCCCACCTCCCATCCCAATGGGTCGCCTGATGAGAACCAGGGCCAGAAAAGGAGGAGCCCTTCCAGGACAGAGGCCGAGGTAAAAGACCTCCTCTACCTCTGGGAGGAGGAGGCGCTGCTCCACAGCACTGGGAGGCCCTGCGATGCAATTGCCTTTGAGCAGCTGTCACTGGGACTGCAGAGGCAGGGACACCCCCAGCTCACAGCCGCTCAGGTCCAGTCGAAGGTCAAGGAGATCAGGCAGGCCTATAGCCAGGCCAGGGACGCTCTCAGGCCCTCAGGGGCTGGGTCCAGCCTGAGGTGCCAGCATAACTGAGCACTGGAACAGCTCCTCGGCCTGAAGGACATCCCTGAGCTGTCAGTGGTGGTCAACACAGGCAGATCCGACTCCGACCGGGAGATGGACCTACACAAACAGCTGGGACCCACAAGCCAGACCACACCTGCGGAGCCAGGGAGAGACTCAGAAGAGTGGGGTCCACTTGTGATTGCAGACAGCTCCGGTATCTCCAGCCAGGCCCCCTCGAGGATGGTGTCCCGGACCTGTTCTTCAGAGCCCCAAGTAGGTAATGGGTGGATCAGGTGGCCTGAGGGGGAGGGCTATCCCACGGTCCCCTGCCCCGTTCCAGACCCAGGCATGGCAGCATCCAGCACCCACACCTGTGGACAGCACCCCCCGGCCCTCCCAACTGGGAAGGGATGGAGAGGCTAGGCAGCAGCCAGCAATTGCTCTACAGATGAGGTCCAAGCGGACACCTGGGAGCCCCAAGGGGTGGTCAGCAGAGGAGGCACCACCTCGGGGGAAGGTCTGGGGATGGCAGGGTTGGCGCAGGTGGAGCCCCCAGGCCTGGGTGACAGCACTGACAGGTGGCCTCTCTCCCCCTTGTGTCTCCACAGCATCATCCTCAGAGGGCCGGACTACACCAGCGCCACCATCCAATGGATACGGACAGCCGTCCTCCCCATCACTCAGGCTGCTGCCTGCCCAGCCCCAGAGGGCCTGATGGCGATGCCATTATGACCATCAGGAGGCGGCAGAGGCACACTGCAGCCATCCAGGAGCAGACCGCTGTGCTCCGGGAGTGGCTGCAGATGGAGCAGGAGGACAGGGCCTGGAGGATGGAGGTCTGGGCCAAGGCAGCTGCAGCCCTCCAATGGCTGGCCCCCCGCTGGCCCCCCCTCTGCCGTCCCCCCCACCCCTGAACCCATCCCCGCCACCCCTGAACCTATCTCCACTGCTCCCGAACTCACCGTCCTCATCCCACCCACCCTCACCCCATCCACCTGACTCACCCTGGGCCACTGGCTGATTGTCAGTGAGAGCCAGGGGATGATCTTCCCCCACCCTGCCCGCTCCCCAGCACCCCAGCCGCTCCATCTCACCCAGCCCACCCCATCCCTTAGCCCCTGGCCAATCCTACCTCTCTTTCCTGCTAGCCCCATCCTGGCCCCAACAGAGCCCCCACACCCGGGGTGGCAGGGGCCCCTGTACCCACTGGGGTTCTTGCCCCCCACTCCTGTAGGGGACTAGGCCCTCCCATGCCTGTGGCCCTGGCCACAGGGTCGTGCCCCTGCCTCATTGTATATAGTTCTCCCCTGTTCCCCCCCAATATTTAACTCCCATAGGAAGACCCCACAACATTTTCCACAGCTGTTTATTTATATGTATATATAGTTGGCCCTCAGTTAATAAACCCTTTTTTTGTGCACCCCAATGTCCCCTGTGAGTGTGGGGGGGTGTGCTACAGGGTGGGTGTGAGCCAAGTGCCAGGTGGAGGTCAGCATGGCTCCCACTCAAAAGCCTCATGGAGGGCTTCCCACATCCTGACCCCTTCTTGATGTTCCTTGTGGCACGCGGCCATGGGCAGCTGCTCATAGCTAGGTCCTTGGTCCTCAGCCCAACCAGGCATGTAGTGCTCTTGCTTGCCCACCACTATATTGTGCAGAGCACAACAGGCCATGATCACCCTAGGGATGTCGGGCAGGCTGATGTCCAGCCATGTGTTCAGGCATCGGAAGCACCCCTTGAGGCATCCGAAGGCCCGCTCTACAGTGTTGCGGGTGTGGTTCAGGTGATTGTTAAAAGTGTCCTGGCATGCACAGGTGTGCCCAATGTAGGGGCATATCAGCCATGGCTACAAAGGATACATCCCATCAGCTACTATAAATGGTGGCATCATTGTGTCCCCCACGGGGAGCTCCTGGACAGGGATGTAGGTGCCCTCTTCCATGAGCTGCCCCAGGCAGGAGTTGCATAGTACTTGGGCATCGTGGGCTCACCCAGACCAGCCCACACAAATGTCACAGAGCCAGACCCAGGTATCAACAAGTGCTTGGAGCACCACCAAGTGGTACCCCTTGTGGTTTATGTAGCATCCCATGCTATGGTCCGGGGCGCAGATAGCTATGTGGGTGCCATCAAGTGCACCGAAGCAGTTCAGGAAACTGAGGGCTGCAAATCCCCCCATGGAGTCGTCCAAGTTGCCGAGGTGCATGGCCCGCCACAGGATGATGCGATTGATGGCCTGGACCACCTGTAGAAGGGGGGCACCGATATGTGGAGCCTGAACATCAGAGAGCTCCCCTGCCCCCACTTCCCCTGCAGGCCCCCCACCCTGGGCCCCCCACCACCTCCCCCTTCCCGGGATGGGTGTGGGGCCCTTGTCTGACTTACCTCCAGGAGGATGGCTCCGACGGTGGCCTTGCCCACCCCGATTTGGTGCCCCACCAAATAGTGGCTGTGCAGGGTGGCAAGCTTCCAGAAGGCAATCCCCACATGCTTCTCGACTGGGAGCATGGGCCACATGTGGGTGTCCACGTGCTGCAGGGCAGGTGTGAGCCATTGACACAGCTCAAGGAATGTCTGCTTTGTCATCCTAAAGTTCTCGAGCCACCTCTCACCATCCCACTGGCCCAGTACCAGCCTCTCCCACCAGTCCCCACTGCTGGGGTGGCTCCAGAGGCACCATGGGGGATGGGGAAAGGGGAGTGGTGGTTGCTCCATTCCAGGGCCTGCAGGACCCCTGTGGAGTGGTGAGGTGGGCCCCAGGGCATCCACCACACCCAGGATGGCAATCACCACCTGGGTCCTGGTGTGGATGGGGGCTTTGGCCTCGGGCAGCTGCTGTTGCTGCATTCTCCTCCCATTCTTGGAGAACGGTCCACATAGTGCTGTGTACTGCTCTGCAGTGCTCTGGATGTGCAGGGTGGGTGTGTTTGGGAGGGGCCCTTTAAGCTGGCTGCTGGCTGTGGGACCCGGAAGGGCTTGTTGGCCATGTGACCCCCCGCATGGCGTTTCCTAGCTGCTTATTTTGAAAGAGCCCACATTCCTGTGTGGACACTCCCTTTCAAAGAATAGGGGGATTCTTTCAAAATAGCAGATTGGTACAGCAATGTGTTTTCTGTGCGTAGCTGTGCTATTTTGAAATCCCTTATTTCAATTTTGTTTTTTGATATTCCCCCTTTCGAAGTTTCTTTGTAGTGTAGACACAGCCCTTGTGTAGTACTCATGGAAAGAGATGCAATGGAGAGAATGCACATCTGATTTTGTGCAACCAATGAAGAATAAGTGCATGAGTACCTTGTGAGAATGGGCCAGTACCTCCTGTGGACCACTTTTTCTTAGGTAAGGAAAAGGTGTCCCTGGACAGTGACGTCCCATTGATTGAAGAGGTCAGTTTCCAAAGTGTCATGGAATTCCCACTTTTGATTGATCACTAACCATCTAATGAGTGAGTTTTCAATCATGTTCTGAATCTCCAGATGATAGGCTGCTGACAATAGTGTCTTGTGAAAGATGCATCAATTTCATAGATTAGCCACCTGACCACTCAAAGCTGTTGACTACAATTTGTTAATGTAGCAAACAGTGATTGTATTGTCAACATAAGAACATGATGGGAGTGAACAGCTGGGAAAATGTTTATGTGATCCTGGATTTCTGAGGAGTCCATACTTAATGTGTCATATAATCTCCCATAGGTGTTCCTTATCCATTGAAGGATGTACCACTGATTATTCTCTTATCTAGGAGGATGGAAGGGAATTCCCACCAAAAACTGTTGTGGGACTGTGTACCACTGGAGGGAAGAAAATACTTCAGCTGGAACCATCACATCAAGTCCATGACATGTCACATTTGCAGCAGCAAAAGAGGAGGTGAGTACAGGTGATTGCATATTTGCATGACGCCAGGTAATCAAGGAAAGATAGCCACATCTTGGCTGGGACAGGAGAACTGTTGACTTCTTGGACTGTTAGTTCCTTGAGAGACTGGATTCTGTCTGTTGGTAGGTAAGTTCATGAATGGACTGACTTGATGAAGGCCTGTATGAAGTCTGAGACCACCTAGATTCAGAGGCAAGTTTTTTTTTTCCTTTTGATGCTGACTTTTGGTGAGGAAAGCAGTCCAACGAACACGGAGGTTGAGATCTATGCTTCACCTCTGAACTAAGCTGGTAGGAACCAGCCACTGACACAGAAAAATACAAGGACTTTATAATGCCTGAGTTGAGCCACAAAGACTGGGTATACTTTTGGTGAAACCCCTGGGAGACATGGTGAGTACAAATGGCAGGATCCTGAATTGAAGTTGTTGAGAACCTATTGTAAACTACAGGATCTATCTGTGGGCTAATAGTTATGAAAATAAGAACCCTTGATATTGAGACCGTAAAACACATCTTGTTTTAACAGTGTGATGATTGCTGCTAAGCTAACCACACAAAAGTGTGTTTGTGGCTGAAACAATTGAAGACAGCAGAGATCAAGGATTGGCCTCCACATACCCTTCTTTTTGGCCATCAGGAATTAAATTGGATAGAATATAATCCATAGGAACCCACCTTGTTTTCCCTTTTCGTGGTAAGGAGTCCACCTCCAGGGCAAGGAATTGATTGTGAGAGAGGTCCCTAAAGAGGGAATGGGGGCAGAGTTATGTATGAGGGGCTGCAATGAATTCAGTTGTACAGCCCTAGTGGATGACAGTTAGCACTCTCTTATTTTCTTTTATTGTACTCCAACCTGTCAAAAATTGTTAGATGGCCCGCACTAATTGCATGGCAGCATAGAAGGTGGTTGTCAGCTATCTAGGGTTCCTACATATCTCTTCTGTGGAGATTGCATTTGGGAAAGGATGACTGAGAGGTTGGTCTTGGAGGATGAGATCTTTGAGTCTGCTGATTCTTCCTTAGTGGATTGTAAGGCTCTGAATGAAAATATCAGGAGGTTCTGTAAAGCTATCCAGGCTGCAGAAGATAGAACATATGTTTTGACACTACTATATAAGGAATGGAGTTAGCTATCCAGTACTTGAGGGTGTGGAGGGAATCATCTTGTTTTGGCTGAAAAAAGACAGCATCTATCAAAATGGTGGGTGTTAATGGCATTTTTCCTCTCCCTGGGAAAACAAAAGTAATGGAGCCCCTGTTCTCCTCCTCAAGGCAGAATCCGAGGTCACTGAGCATATTCAGATAGCTGCTGCATCTACTGCTTATTGGAGTGAGGTCCTCACTACATTTCTTTCTCCATTATTGCCTGGCAAAAGGCTCTGTCCTCTCATTGCACTTTCTTGGCAAACCCGTCTAGTTTGTTTTAATTCGCAAAATCATATTTGGGAAACAATGACTTACAATTCCATGTTGAAGGTGGGCTGAAGAGAATATGTTGCTGCCAAGTGCAGTGACTCGCCCTCCCTGTTTGGATGGCATGGAATGTGAACGTTATTGATTACCCATTCCATCTTCTGCCTGCATGAGTGAATTGGGAGGTGCTATAAGATCAACAATTCCGACCCCCCCGGGTGCTACACAGTATATTTTTTCTGCAGCCTTTGAAGTTAGGAATAGCTGTGCCCTGTGTGTGCCAGACTGTGTGAGCAGACTTAAAGCTGACATCATTGCTCATCCAAATGCAGTATATCCCCAACAGTTAATGCTGCATGTCTTGGATCTCTTTCATGGGAAACATGAGCTTTCCAGCGGCACTATGCAAGAGATTCTAGAACTGGCAGTACCCATCTGGAGATGTGGAGATGTTGAAACCATCGCTACATCAAAAGAGGACAACAGGAATCTCTCCTGTTCTGATGACACCATCAGAGCCAGAAATAGCAGCTCCAGCAGCATGCTGTGCATGTCTAAGCCCTCACTGGAACACAAGAGCCTCTGAAGAAGAACCATGTGTTTACTGTGTTATTGATAAAGACAAGCAAACTACATCATTGAAAAGGTAATACATCACTGAAATGCCAAATATGTGTGTGGTTTATACATATGACTTTCTTTACCAACAATGAGATTGCACCTATGCTCTCTTTTGGCCAGTGCTCTCTAGAATTGAATGATCCTTTCAAAATGTGTAAGTTCTGCTACAGAGTGCACTCCTAAAAAACAGAATTACAGAAGGAGTCTCACAGAAATATGTAAGCAGTGATAAGGCATACATCTCTGTTTCAGTTGCCTAAGGTTACCTATCAATATCAGGATGCTCATGCTACCCACTGAGAGGCCTATTTTTGCCATTCAGAACTTCATGCAGGTACAGAACCACTGTTCTGACTCACCACATGTCTATTGGGCATATTATAGGCAACTCTCTGCTGACAGCTGAGCAACTTCTCTCAGCACTTCCAGCCTTTTGACACCTGACAGGACTATGCCTCCATACTCTCAGACTGAGCTCTGCCTGTATGTACAATGAAGAATTTATATGTAATATTACAAAACAAGACCACATCCTACTCTATTTGGGAGTCCAAATTTTCACTTTATTCTTGTGAATTGCCCTTTGAAGATACATATGAGCCATATGATTATATAAAGCACAGAAAGGAAACAAATGGTTTGAAACTCATAATTTCTGTTCCTCCAGGAAAAAAAGCAGCTTACCTCAACTAAATTTCCCAGTGGGAGCAGAGAATAATGTTTTCATAAATGCACCATGTTATCTGCACTTCAACATTTTGTTTCTTTGCCTGGTCATCAGTTTGTAAAGAAGTAAAATAACCCAAGAGAGGTGATTGCTAGCTAAAGAAAGTGAACAGGATGCCAGTGTGCACATCTTTATTATGCTAGGGAGTGAGCCTAGAAAGTGCAGGGCTAACTTATTTCCTTTTGTAGTAAAAAGGGGTTCATGAAACTCAGCCCCTCTCCAGGTGGAGCACCTGGACATGTGCTGAATTCAATATCCAAACAAATTTATTGCACAGCCCATTTTAACAGGAGAGGAGAAATTCCATTTAGGCATCCAGCAAGCTAACAAGCTTTACAAATCAAATGGCACAACTGGGAAAACAATTAGGAAATCAAACCTCAGGAAGAAAATCTAAAGAGCAAATCAAACAGATTGTCCGTGACTCCATCAAATACTATAATTTACTAAAATTCCATGATGACGACAAATCTGCAAGGCATTGAGCATCTCTTATGAGGTTTTACAGAATCCCTTTTCTTTCTTCACCTAACTCAGAGCAAATATTAGAGGCAAGGCTGTTAAATAAAAAACCTGAATATCACTGTTCAGCTTTTATGTGCAAGAGCTATCAGTCTTTGATTTTTGCCATTGGATTTTCATCACAAGGATCTTGTGATGGATTATAGAAACCTCATAGTGGGCCAGAAGGGCTTAAAGAACAGTAATGGGCCATATAGCTCAGCCCCTTTGGCCCTGCAAACATGCTTGACAAAAGACCAACCCAGCTGAGAAAGGAGAAGGGTGGAGACGAAAATAGACCTATTTAGAATGCTCCTGAAAAAACAGCGGGAGAAGTCTTCCCAAGAGAACAGGACCAGAAGCTGAGAAGAACATGGTGGCAGTAAATGTCCCAGGGAGGGTAACTCAGAAGGCCCCCTCAGAAGACAAATGCCATTGACCCTCCTGGGACACTGGGTCAGAGCCCATATTACACCAAAACAGACATAGTCAAGAAAACACCATAACTTTTCCTCACTTCCCCCTTTCCCCACCATCATGATTTAGCTTTAAATACTTACATGCTATAAGAGGTTCCTACATACACACACACCTACCTAATTAGTACTAATATATTTCTATTATTTTCCACATTGGGTCCCTCTTTATCTCACATAAATGTTTATTTTTAAGTGTTATTTGCTATTCTTCCAAGATCCACTGGAAGTCCCCTTTGGTTCCCAGGCTACTTTATACAGAAGTCTAGGTTCCACTGACACAGTGGCATCAGACTGGTCTAAAGCTGGATTCTGATGCCTGATCCAGAATGTTCCTGTTCATCTAAAGCCACAGCAGAACTTTTCCCATTCCTGCTTCATAGAACTGGCAATGGAACAGAGAATGAAGACAACCTTAGCAAAGAACAAGCACACAGGTAAAGGCAAGTAACAAAGCAAACATGAATAAACTTGACTGCTGGGCGCCCACCACCCATTCACTGGTGACAAGTGCAAAAACACATGGGTTGGAGCAAAAAGACAGTACACGAGCAGAGAAGTTGTCCACCATCTTTTGTTGTAATATCAGGGGTGAAAGTTTACGAATGACTGACAAATATGTGAACACCAGAAATGTAGCACTTTAAAGACTAGCAACATGATTTATTCAGTGATGAGCTTTCATGGGGCAGACCCACTTCTTGACCTCTTGAAGTGAGTCTGTCCCATGAAAGCTCATCACTGACTAAATCATTTTGTGAGTCTTTAAATTGCTGCATTTCTGCTTCTTTGTTTTGTTGGAGTACAGACTAACATGGCTACCTCTGTTACTATTTGGGCTTGTCTACACTACCACCTTCCTTTGAAGGAAGGATGGTAATTAGGGTGTTGGGAGTTTATTAATGAAGTGCTATGGTGCATATGCAGCACTTCATTAAGCAAATTCTGCACTCCCCCCATCCCCATCCCGTGGCAACTTCGAAGTTTTAAACTTTGAAGTACCAGCACACATCTAGCCATGGTTCACTCGCTGGTACTTCAACGTGCCGGGGCAACTTCGAAGTCCCTTTACTCCTCAAAATTTTGCACCGCAAAAGTATGCATCACAGCACTTCATTAGTAAACTCCCAACACCCTAATTACCATCCTTCCTTCGAAGGAAGGGGGTAGTGTAGACAAGCCCTTTGACAAATATGTATTTCATTGGCTAGACAAAGAAAAATGGGTGTGGGGTTTGTTTGTTTGTTTGTTTATTTGCTTCAGTTTTGGCCAAAATATCTAGAAACAGCTAGACAGCTGCCATCAGAAGTGTAGATGTAGATGGGTTAGGTTCTGAGGCTAAAATAGTGGGGGAAAAACCAAATTAAAAATTACTTGAACAAAGTTAGATGTCTTCAACTCAGCAAGGCCAGATTAAATACATTGAGACAATTTAAGGATCTGCATGAAGAGATCTCTGAGACATTACCAATTCCTTTCAAGTTCTTTTAGAGAAGCCAAAAGATTCCAGAGGACTGGAAAAGTGTGAATATAGTACCTATCTATAAAAAAGAGGAATAGGGAAAACCCAGCCCTCTTAATTAGAGTACCTGAGAAGATAACAAGGCAAATAATAAATCAAATCAATTTGTAAGCATGTAGGATGAATAATTTGGTAAGTGACAGTCAACATGAATTTGTCAAGTACAAATCACGTCAAATCCAACTAATATATTTCTTTGAAAGGGTGGCAAGCCTCTAGGTCATTTTCTGCAGCACTCCTTGGCTGTGGCCACACTACCCCTCTTTTTTGGAAGGGATATGTTAATGAGGCAGTTCAGAAGATGCTAATGAGGTGCAGACATGAATATGCAGCACCTCATTAGCATAATGGTGATCACGCGCGATTCAAAAGTGTTGCTTTCGGAACTCATGCCGCCTGCATAGATGGGGCCATTGGAAAAGACCCTTGACTTCAAAAGCCCCTTCTTCCTAAAAGCAAATAGGAAGAGTCTTTTGAAAGCCCCCCCCCATCTACATGGGCTGTGTGCGTTTTGAAAGCAGCGCTTTTGAATTGCACATGGCTGCCATTATTGTAATGAGGTTCTGCATATTCATATCAGTTCCTCATTAGCATCTTCTGAACTGCCTCATTAACATGCCCCTTCCAAAAAAGAGGGGTAGTGTGGCCACAGCCAAGGAGTACTGCAGAAAAGGACCTAGATGTGACACAAGATCACAAACTAAATATGAGCATCATTCTGGGCTGCTTGTCATTTGTGAAGCAGACTAACATGGCTATCCCTTTTACTCTTTCATTCTGGGTGTATTAACAGGAGTGTTGTAAACAAGCCATGAGAAGTAATTTTTCCATGCTACTCCACACTGACAAAGTCTCAGCTGGAAAACTGTATCTACTTCAAATATGATGTAGACAAATTGGTGAAAGTCTGGAGGAAAGCAACAAAAGTGGTTAAAGTTCAAGAACACATGATCTGATATGAAAGATGGGGTGTGGGGAGGGTTTGCTTAGTTTGGGAGATAGAAGACCAAGGAAGAACATGATAACAATCTTCAAGGATATAAAAGCTTGTTATAAAGAGGGGGGTGATAAATTGTTCTCCTTTAACCATTGAGCAAAGGATAAGAAGTAATAGGGTGTAAAATTCAACAAGGGAGATATCAGTTAAACCTTAGGAAAACTGCCTCACTAAGGGGATTTAAACACTAGAACAAATTATCTAGGATGGGGGACTGAGGGGGTAGGCTATTAAGTCTCCATCACTGGGGGCTTTTAAGAACAATTTAGAAAAAAAATCACTTTCAGGAATAGTTTAGCTCATACTTGGTCTTTCTTTAGCAGAGAATTGGACATGATGACCTATCAAAGTCCCTTCCAGTGCTACATTTCTCTGATTCTCTGATTGTTAAATCAATCTGCCCAATGCTGTGATATTAGACCTGGACAGGGCCTCTCTGTGTATTATAAACTGCTTATATAAAAGGTCAGGGTGAGAGGGAGGAGTAGGAAAAGTTGTGATGGTATAGATTGGTTTTGATTGTGATAATTAGTTTGATTAAATGAATGATTCTGTGCTTTCACAGGATGCAAAATGATAACACTGCAACTTCAGCTTCCTAAACAGAGAATGCTAAAGGAAATTTTGTGAACAGCACACACAATAAAAGACAAAGCATTTAGGCTACGTCTACACTAGACCTTTCTTTTCCAAAGGAGCATAGTAATGAATGAGGTAGAAAGATGCTAATGACGCGCTGCCATGAATGTGCAGTACTTCATTAGCATAATGGCGTCCGCAGCAATTCGAACGTGCCGCTTTCAAATTGTGCACTCCTAGGGTTTTGGTTTTGGGAAGAAGGGGCTTTTGAAGACTGGGGGTCCTTTCAAAAGGCTCCCATCTACACGGATGACGCATGATTCAAAAGCGGCACGTTTGAATTGCCATGGCCACCATTATGTTAATGAGGCACTGCATATTCATGGAAGTGCCTCATTAGCATCTTCCAACCTTGCTCATTACCATGTCCCTTTCAAAAAGAAGGGGCTAGTATAGACATAGCCATAGGGTGCATCTACACTAGGAACTAACTTTGAAGTCAACTTGGACAGTGTTTATTATAATAACTATTGCATGGTGACATAAGCAGAGGCCAGGGAGGTTATATTGGCCAGTATTCCTACTAAATTTTAGCCAGCCCCCAATATAAAGCCTATCAAAATCAATGGTGATCAAGTCCCCTAGACAGTTGTACTTTGAAGTAAACAACTTCAAAGTTATTTTTGTCATGTAGATATGGCCATAATTACATTTCTGCCTAGAGGACTTGATTGCCATTGACTTTGATAGGCTTTGTATTGGATGCTGGCTAAAATTTAGTAAGAATCCTGGTCAATATAACCTTCCGGGCCTCTGCTTATGTAACCATGCAATAGTTATGGCAATAAAAACTTTCCAATACACCTCTTCTAGGTGTGATGAGAAGTCTTTGATAAATGCCAACACAATGATATTCGGTCCTCAAATGAAAGGTACGCTCTTTATTTGAACATGAAATGACAGCATGGATTAAAATAAGGAGAGGTGATAATGATGAAACATTATAGCAACTTTACCCCTGGATTTTCTTTGTTTTTTGAGCCCCAGTCAAACTCTTCATTTTGGTTAGTAACAGAGAGATAGCCATGCTAGTCTATATATTAAAAAAAGCAGGCCAGTAGCACTTTAAAGTCTAACAAAATAATTTATTAGGTGATGAGCTTTCGTGGGACAGACCCACTTCCTTAGATCATGTTTTGTTTTCTTCATTTTGGCTATGTGTAGATTTTAGTCACTGAACGGACTCTGCTTTGTTCTTATGGAAGTCAATTCTAATTATCAATGCCCGTGTTTGTCCATTTGGCAGCCTAACAAGGAATATCCCCCACCCCAATATTTAAAGAATAGGTTTTTGTAATAAAAAGCAAGTAAGGTCTCATTGAGCTGCTTGGGAATTAGACAATGGCTTTTGCCTAATTAATTATAACCCACTCCTGCTTAATGTGGTGCTCTTTTCCTTCTAGATGCACCTGACCCAGCAAGCTATTGTTGAGTTTGCTACAGCCTTAGCTAAAAGCTCAGACCTTGAGCTTATATAGCAGAGTCTCATACACTAAGCCAGAAGTCCCATACTCAATCTCGCCTACCAGTGACTGAGCTATAGAGATGGCAACCAACTTTGCTGGTCCTGGGAAATGTGGTGGGGGCTCAGCTCCACAAAATGGCCAGGGCCTCAGATGGAAGGGGCAGGGCTAGAAACTAACTAGTCCTCAGCACCATTCAGACTATGCCACATGGAGTTTGGGCAGCAATTTATAGGCCCTTAGAAGTAGCCATAGTGGCAGCCTGGAACCCTGGGCCCTTTTAAATTGTGGAGCGCTAGATAACTGCCTTCTCCCCAACCCTTGACCCTGGTGCGGTATTTTGGCATTATATTATATTATATTATATTATATTATCTCTAAGTATCATGAAGGTCATGGAAGAAGACTAGAAATGCAATTCCAATGTTTAGCCATCTGTCATGTTTTCCTAAGTACAACAATTAATTCCAAGCCAGCATAAAGGAAGAAATGACAAATACCCTATTTGCTTCATTTTACGTTTATTTTTTCCTTACAACAAATGTTTCTTTGGCTTTGTTTTCAGATCTCCTGCAATGATTATTTTTCTGCCATACCTCTTACCATTTCTTCTTACCATGAAGAAATATACAGTTCTTATGGATGGAATGCATTATGTTATCATGCACTATTTTATGTAGGCCCCTTATCCACCACTGGCCATGTCTTGCAAAAGATTTATCTTGTGCTGAGGTGCTTGCCTGTACAAAATATGCTTTATATTCTTCCTTTCTTAAAATGTAGGTTTAAAATATGTAAATTTAAAATTGTTTTAGTCAAAATTTCCAGGTTCTAAATTAAGCAAGTCATGATTAAGTTTATCCTAACTGGTTCACATTTTTGTACCCTGGTGTCAGCTTCTCTGATGATTTAGTTCATTAGCATGGTCTGGAAAAATGTGGATCACATTTCTGCGCTAATCAAAGAAAATTGAGCCATTCTGAGAGAGCTAATACTTCAAAGACATACAGTGCTGACCATAAAAGAGATTTTAATATGCAGGTATTCTGAGCCTATTTTGTTTGCCTTTTTCTAAAGCCTTGCTTAATATATGAACACATCATGAAGGCAGTAACTTCACAAGTTGAGTGGCCCTGGGCAGTCTGTTTCTGGACAGGGATTTTCTTTTCTTGCATCATTCTTGACAGAGTGCACAGTTTACATAGTAAAGACATTCAGGGGCATGCTCCTACCCTGTGTTTAGGTGAAGCACCTGGACTGTGTTCTGGGCAAGCATAAGGGAGGAAGATTTGGATGGATCCTTCTCTTCCTTCCCAGGTTTTTAGTGAATAAAGCAGTGCTTTATAGAAGTTACTGAAGCTGTAGTAAAACAAGCCAGCAGTCACATAGCACCTTAAAAATTAACAAAATAATGTATTAGGTGATGAGCTTTCATGAGGCAGACTCACTTCTTCAGATCTGGAGATATGCTTATCACCTAATAAAATATTTTGTCAGTCTTTAAATTGCTACATGACTGCTGTTTTGTTTTGTTAGAATACAGACTAACACGGCTACCTCTCTGTTACTATTCAAGCTATGTTGATGGACTAACCTTTACTTTGGCCTTCCTCCCTCTCCAAGTAGCAAAAGCATGGAGTTTTGGAAGTTTTGTTCTTTTAACTGTTCATGTGCTGTGGAATACAGGAAACCTCCACAAAGCAGGCTTGAACACCAGACAAGAGTTTGCATTCACTCCTGCATAAGTCTCTTTCTCTCCCCCTTGCAAAGCAAAACCACCCCCTTTCTGCTGCATGAGAGCTCACTGCCCTTGTGGCTGAGTGACACATTTAGCTCTTGAGTCTATATCCTTCACACATCACATATTATATAACAAAGAGAATGAAGTTATTAACAAAGGTGATTCTCTTAACCTGTATTCAAATTTTATAAATGAATTTCACTTGTATTGCTCTACAACACCACAAACTGTATCATGACTATAGCAAGACTGACCATCCAGAATCCAAAACAATGTAGGGATGAGAGAAACAAAACTAAACCAGTGAGTTTGTTTGAAAGATCTGTCTACACCCTAAGCATTGAGGCACTGTGACAATCAAGTGCATCCCAATCCCGCAGGTAGGATTAAAAGTTGTCTTATTTTTATCCTGTAATGATGTAATGATGCTGGCAAGGAATGCAGCACAAGTTCTTGAGCAAGACTGAACAGTGTAATGCTCTGCACAGCCATTCTTAGGTCAGAGACAGCCCTATGTGTTGTATATCCTGAAGTATGAGTATGGAAGCCGAAACAGGCTTCCATACCTTGACTATCTGAGTACACTGCAGTGGAGTATGCATGTGTAGGCCTGAGTGGGCCATGGCCCACCCACTTTTCATCCAGGCCCACCTACATCTGAGGAGTGGGGTGCAGGGTGCCAGGGCTTACATTGTTCTGCCCCATGCTCTGTCATAGGAGTGGAGCTGCAGTACTGAGGCTTAACCCCCATCCACCCGAAGCTGGGGCCTGCTCAAGTGGTACCGTCCAGCAATGTCAGTAGTGCA
Source organism: Carettochelys insculpta (assembly GCF_033958435.1). NCBI lineage: Eukaryota > Metazoa > Chordata > Testudines > Carettochelyidae > Carettochelys > Carettochelys insculpta. Next base: position 93,184,141 of record NC_134137.1, on the reverse strand, counting down.
ATGTGGGAAGGTTTTGTGATTGGTCATTTTAGAGGCATAGAGGCAGTTTTATTGCCTTCAGAGATCAGTAAAACACAAAAGCCCTAGAATTTAATACCTTGTTGAAACTTATGCCTTCCACAGGCGTGATCAGAACACTGTGGCATACTAGGACACATTTTGTAGCAACAGCTCTTACATCTTAGGACAATATTAACTTTTTGTGTTACCATGACTTATCTTTCAGGATTAATTGTGAGACTGTTTTTTCACTGTGTGCTAGGGACATTGTCTCTGGCCATACAGTCCCAGAAGGCTGGCTCAGAACCTCCTTTTCATAACATGTACTAGGCGAGTGGGACGCTGGTAGTAGGTTTCTGTGCTTCATCTCCTTGATTCCCTGGGATCTTCTCTGCTCCACAGATCACCAGGCAACCTGACAAGTTGCACATATACCTATTCACTTTTAGTGGGCAAGCTGGATTGACTCTGCCTCCCTCACCCTGTTGTTCCAGATGCAATGAAACAGGGCGAGGTGCACACATTGAAATCCAGTTAATTCCCTTACTGAGGAAATCTGAAGAGTAATAGTCAACTGCAGGCAGATGTCCCAATAAGATATTGGTGCACGGCTATATCAAATTTTAAGGGAAAAAAATTTTTTGTATTCTACAATTTTTCTCTCATCTTTCTTCAAGACAGGTGTTTCATAATTCATGTACCTGTTATTGATTTTCACATTTAGAGTGTTCTCTATAAATTACTCTCCCCTTATTTAATCTTTTCTGGTCTGTAAAACCTATTCTGTGTTATAATCTCTCCTGTATATCCATTTGCCTCAGCACAGTCTTACTATTGACTACCCTTTCTCCCTGTTGTCTTGTTTCTTTTTCCAGTCCAGTTCTTTCTTCTGTGTTTTTTTTCTTCTTTTTCTCTCTCAGTGACAAAGCAGCTGGTCCCATCTCCCCAACCCAGATATAAGATTGCTCTGGAATTTAGGTGTTTTGCAAGCTGAATGACCACAATCAGGTGGAGACACTGTGTAAATCCTGCCCTGGATTGTGTGAAATCCTGCCCAGTTTTCTCATTGACTTCAGTGGTAGGCTTCAGCTATGAGCTCCAGGAGCCCTGAGGCATCTCCTCCCACAAAATCTAGGGTCTATTAAATACTTAATAGCCTGCACATCCCTGAGGCAAATTCCATCTTAATGCCTAGTAAAGCAAAACATCTTTTATTCCTCATTGTTGACTATTCTGATTGGGGGAAAAAACCACACAAGCTATTCCATCTTGTTCCATACAGGAAAAAAATATGTTTTCCCTCCTAAGCTCCTCCCTCCTGTGATTAGTTCTGCCCTCCTCCCCATCTCCATTTGGGATGCCCCCTGGTATGCTGAGGTCCCACTTTACCCACCCTTTCCACCAGCATGTGTTTCCTCACCCTGTACTTGCTGTACCAGGCCCTAATACCTTCTCTACACACACACAGGTAGAGGCCACGCCCAGCTGCAGCTACAGACTGAAATCAGCTCTGTGTGGGAGGATTCTGCTCAGGGATTTATCTAGCACTCATATGCACTCCTTCTTTCACGTGTAAACCCACAATAATATTATCTTGAATTGTATGAAGAGATCTGTATAGCGTAAGCTCATAAAAATCATCCACTCCCTCAATATGGAAGGATGATATGCACAGCATGACCCTCCCCCCAGATACAAATTGCATAAACTGTGTTTTGAAATAAAGAAAGTACATAAAGTAAATTTAAAGTGATTCTAAAACTAAGTAAATAGACAAGTCTGATTATGGTGCAAATAAATCAAAACATGCAAAATAAACTTAACATACTAAATAAACATGTTATAAACAGTAATTTCTCACCCAAAATGTTGCAGAGATTCTACAGCTCAAAGTTTCTGTTATCTCTTTTTGCACACTAGATACCCATGTCAGCATGGACTGAACTGTTACCTTTTCCAAGCTTAGGTCTTTGTTCCGTCAGGTGGTTACAGGAGTTTTCCTTCTTGGATAGGCAGGCAGTGGAAAAGAGCCCTGCATGACCCACTTCCCAGCCTTAAATAAGATGTATGTAGTACCCAAAGGCACTGAGACCTCATACTTGGGTGAGTGAAGACCTTGCTCTACAGACTTGATTAAGAGCCAGCTGGATCTTAGTTCATGCAGTAAAGCACAGGGCTTTAGCCCCTGAACTTGAAGGTTCAATTCCTGGTGCTAGCAACCTGGGTCTGTTGGTGTTACATTTACATAAAGTAGAATGTTTTGTTTCCCATGGAAAAAAAATACCAGCAGTGTCCAAGGCGGTACTCCGTACCCCCTGGCATTATCACATAATCTTGCAGTGTCCAAGCCACTTCCCAGAAAGCTTATCAGGAAAGTGACAGATTAGTAACTTCAAAGTTCTATTTTCCTTGTGATTATCTAATCTCTAATAAGCATGCTCCCAAGTACTCACACTTGTAATTTTATATAGTCAGTATTCCTAACTTCATATACTTAACTGATACATGCATATGAATTGGATAAACATATTCAGTAAATCACAGCATCGTCAATGTCCTGTCACATGACCCACTTCCATAAGACATCTTATTTATATCATATTATTTTCATAATAATATTTCTATGAAGACTATTGAGGGTAACATTACACCTTCCTCCAGACAAAAAAAAAAAAATAAATCATATATAAGCAGTTCCATTTCTGTTTTCAGGTCTTCTCCATGGTACCACTAGAAGCAACACCAGAGAAAATAATCACACAAACACTTTGTTTACACTAATTTAAGTTATGGGAATAGATTACTTTTTAAATCACAGTCTGGTGGTTTAGTTCAGTTAAAGCTAGTTTATAATTACAGAGTAACTAAAGAAAAAATCCAAAAAAAGAAAGACTCACATAGAATACTTTCTTATACTTAAATGAACTCAGTTTGTGGCCATTTTTAAAACAAAATTGCTGTTTTGGTACCAGAAATACATTTTATGTATTTATGAAGTTTGTAATATATAGCAGCTTCTCTCCTTTCCTCATTCCTTACCAAGCATGAAATATAATTCAAATTTAGTTTCCCAGCTCTCAGGGTGGGGCATTTTATATCATAATTACAAAATATATAAATGGAGTTAGCATTGCATGCTAGTAATATGCTAACTGTAGAGCAGGGATCAGCAGCCTTTCCAAGGTGGAGTGCTAAATTTGACCTTTGACATCTATTTACAGTCTGCATGACGGTCATACGTTTAAAAGTCACTAATAGTACCACTTACAAGAGTTTCATTAATAAATAAATTAAGATGCAGAACTTTACTGTTTAGGTGGTGGTTGGTAGGTCCAGTGATGGTATTTCCAGAGAAGATATGTGGACAAAGCTGGCAGCGGGCTTTGTTACAAGGAAAGGTTCCAGGACTGGTATTCCTGGGGTATAGGCTGTGGCTGTTTGTGCCTGTTATCTCCTACAGACAACCTCCAAACCTTATGAGGATCCTCACAAACAGCCACAGTCTATACCCCAGGAATACCAGTCCTGGAACCTTTCCTTGTAACAAAGCCCGCTGCCAGCTTTGTCCACATATCTTCTCTGGAAATACCATCACTGGACCCAACCAGGTTACTCACAGAATCACGGGAACTTTCTCATATTCCTCTACTAACATCATATATACCACCATGTGCCAACAATGCTCAGATGCTTTGTATATTGGACAGACTTCTAACTCCCTTAGACAAAGGGTTAATGGGCACAAAACGGACATCAAAACACTCCAGATCCACAAACCAGTTAGTCAACATTTTAATGGAATGGGGCAGTCTATTAATGACCTAAAGGTATGTGTGTTATGAAAAAAAACTTTCACACCACTCTTCAAAGAGAAACAGCCGAGTTGGCTTTTATATTCAAATTCAGCACATTAACACGTGGTTTAAACCAGGATGGGAACTTTCCGAGTCACTGTAGGGGCTCGTCTGCATACTTGGCTTAATCTAATTCTTGATCTTTCCCCCCCACCCCTCCACTCTCTGATTTGCTCACCTTGATCATTTTTTTCTGATTTGTTCTCCTTGATTGCTGTTTTTGGTTCTTTGTGCCTTAAATATTCTGGTATGGATATGGTCTGAAGAAGTGGGTCTGTCCTGAAAAAGCTCACCTAATAAACTATTTTGCTAGTCTTTAAAGTGCTAGTTGACTGCTTTTTGTTTAGATAGCGTATAGACTATCAGAGCTCCCTCTCTGTTACTATTAGCATACGAAGTGTACCACAATTCAGAGGCAAGCATTAAAAATGATTCAGGTGTAAAGGTTGTAGGCTTTAAGCTGGATCAGTCCCCATAAACATTAAAACATATGACAATAGCAAATGGGAAGCTCACTATCCCCAACAGGAAAAGAAAAGTTTGCAAATACCCTGGGTTCAGGGGTTTAAGCAGTTATATTTCAATGTAAAACACAACAGTTCATAGCTTGGACTGCAGGGACAGCCCAACAGACTAGTCAAAAGCACATTTAAGGGCAAGAATAGCTCAGTGGTTTTCACACTGCTAAACCCAGGGTTCTAACCACAATCCCTGAGAGGGCCATTTACGGAACTGGGGTAAAGAGATTCTACTTATTTTAGAAAAAAAAAGGCAAGGGAGAATGGAGCCTGGCCAAGCAAAAAGGGTGGGAGACTGGACTTGATGACCTACTGAGATCCCTTCCAGTTCGATGAGATGTGAATCCCAGGTAATCACCTAGGGTGTTGGGCTCAGGGCTCTGCAAAGGAAGTAGCAGATTTAACTGAAGATAAATGGAAAATGTGAGGGAAGTGATATAGAATTATCCAATTTTCCTGGAGGAATAAAGGAAAGTGATAACAAAAAAGTATGTGATTCGTATGAAAAGTAGAATACTGACAAAGAAAAAAAAACTGGTTTACATGAAAAAGAGAGAAACAGTAAAGAACAATAAGCCTTGCATGGTGCCAGAAACAGCAGTAAGAAAAAAAAGAGCATACCCAAAATCAATACATTAGATACAGCTTTATGTCCAGAGATCCCAGACTGCTGAAGAAAGGTAAGAAACTGAATCATCATTAGATAATTTACTTGAAATCAGCTGACAAAGAGTTCTGGATTTGTTTGACAGAAATATCAAACTGTGGCTTCTACTTTCCAGGTAAAATCATTGGCATAATTTACCTGACACACAGAAGCAACATAAAATACGTGCACTGCCATTTTATGGCCTACTCCAAATGGATAGAGTTTGAGTCCATGATCAAAGGTGAATAAATGCATAGATGAAGAAACTCAGATCATTATTAATGTAGTGACATAGCATATGTGGAACGTGCTCCAGAGACTGGCCGAAACTACCCTCTTGTTTGCAAAGAATAATTTGGTTTTCCTGAGCTTATCTGGTAAGTTTTTCACTGAACATAATGATAATTTCCTCAGTTAATCCTCCTTGGAAACTGATGATATCATGTGTGAGCACCTATGTCAAGTGCTTCATAAAGAATTTACAGACCATTACTGCAGCAAAACAATGCACAACACATTGATCAATATAATGGCAAGGAAGATTTCTTACAACATGTTGATGTGGCTCAGAGAAGATAAGTAACCTGGTGTAATGATGGACTGCACTCCTAACGTGAGAGAAGTCCAGAAAGAGAAAGAGGTGCAAGCAGGATGTTATCCTGCAGCACATGGAGTGGAATGAATCAGAACACACTAAGCTGACAAAGGACACTGCTCAGTGGTGTCATAGTACAGCTCAGTGGTGTTAGAGAATACTTGACTTCCAGCAACAGCAAGTGGCAAAAAAGAGTGAGGCCACGGCAAAGCTCATAAAGGCAGTTACAGAGCAAATGGAAGTCGTGTGCTCTCTGCTGCACTGCAGAGGCAATCCCTACAAAGTAGTACGGGACCTGATACCTGCTGCCTGGAGTCCCTGGGCTAGAGGTTCCCCACACCCCCATTGTCACAGTCCCTGAATGTGGCAGGGCAAGGACAGCTTGCCACTCTAGCCCCAAGGGACATTGAAAAATGCTATTCAAGCACCCTTGAGAAAGCTTCCTTTCCTTGTTATTTAAATCTTTTATCCCCCACAACTAAAATCATTCCTTTGAGTTCTGTGGGATTTTGTGGTGTGTAGGAGTGGTTGGGAACACACATCATTGTGGACATTATGGGAGGGCTGAAGACACAGCTGCCTGCCACTACACCCAGGTTCACAGCAAACATGCAGCACAGGGAACCCAGCCAGCTGGGGGGAGGGTTGAAGGCACAGCTGCCCACCACTATGCCCAGTTCCTCAGTGGACATGTGGCACAGGGAACCAGGGTGGGATGGGGGAGGGCTGAAGCCACAGGTGCCTGCCACATGCATTCTACTTACTGCAACGTAACCCCCTCCCACCAAGTCAAAACATTCATTCATTAAGACACGGTATGCTTTATTGGAATTACAGCAGAGAAATATATTGGTAGCATGTGTGTTACAGATCATTCATCAAGCCATGTTTTAAAGCATCCCTCATTGCTTGCTGGGATCCAGGGCTCCTGTGTAGAGCTTCGTAAGCAAGGGAGCAGAGGGTGAGCAGGATCACCCAATATTACAATAGGCATCTCCATGTCTCCAATCATGATTTTTCTGGTCTGGGGAAAAAAGTCCTATCCAGGATCTTTCTCTACAGCCCAGAATGCTGGAAGATGTGCACGTCATGAACCCTCCCTGACCAGCCAATGTTGATGTCAGTTAAACAATATTTGTGATCTACCAACCCCTGCAACATCATGAAGAAGCACCCCTTTCAGTTTACATGCTCAGAGGCCAGGTGGTCTGGCGCCGTGATGGGGATGTGCAAGCCACATATTGCCCCACCAGAGTTAGGAAAACCCTGGCCAGCAAAGCCATCCACTATTGTCTGTACATCTCCCAGAGTCATGGTTTTCCTGAGGAGATGCTGACAGATTGCATAGGCCACCTGCCTCCATCACCGCAGACCCTACTGTAGATCTGCCTACCCTGAACTGATTTGCCACCAACTGGTAATTATCAGGTGTTCCAAACTTCCACAGTACGATTGTCACTTGCTTCTGAACTGGTAAAGCTGGCCTCATTCTTGTGTTGCTGCGCTTCAGGGTGGGTGCCAGCACATCACAAAGTTCTATAAGAGTGGACTTGCACATGCAAAAGTTCTGCACCAACTGCTAGTCTTTCCAGGACTCCAAAATGATATGGTCCCACCAGTGTGTGCTAGTCTCACGAGTCCAAAACCGCTACTCCACTGTCAGCAATGCATTCAGGGCAGCCAGCAACTGTGAGTTCTTGGACCACAGCTTCTTGGACTGTGAGATTTACTCTTCAAAACCATCATTGGCATCATCATCACCATGATTATGACACTGAGTTGTCACCGAGGTTTGTAATTGAAGGTGAAATTGTGCAACAGACAGTGTGCTTGCCAAAACAATGTGTGCTATGAGTTGGAGCACTGGGGGATCCATGCTTCCACTGGCAGAGAAAATGCTGCAGGAAATGGCACCATCTCCAGTTCATTTTCACACAGTTATTGGTGCTCTGAATTCTGGGACTGTGCTTTGCATTCTGGGATTCAAACATGAAACACCCACAAGCAACCATGTCTAAGGAACTGTGGGATAGGTTCCCACGATCAACTGCTTATATGTTTGAGCTTCCATAGGGCAATGTGGATGGGGACACTCAACATTGAAAAATGGTAGGTTGAATTTCAAGAAGCTCTGTGGACACTTAATTTTAATGCAGATCAATAAGGTTAAAAATCAAATGTATTAAAAATCAATTTTATCTTATAGTGTAGGCACAGCCACAGTGAAAAGATGTCATGTCTGGTAATATTTGCTGATGATAAAAATTGTTGTATCCTAATAAAGGAGCATTCTCTGTTTCCAATCTCGGGGCAATTCTTCTGTTTATGAATGTTTTGAATGTGAATAAAATAAAGTGTCAGGACATCTGTGGCCAACATTATAACAATGATGTGAATATGCAGTGAAAAAAATGCGGTGTCCAGGCAGTTATTCTTGTGTTGCATTGAAGAGCTATCATTGTGCCTTGTGGCTGCTATTCCCAAAGCACTTCACAGATAGTATTACAAATCTGACTGTGAGGCTGCTCAGTGACTCTTCCTGGGAGAGCCATAATAACAGCGTAAGGCTAGTGACAGAAATTTACAATGCCCTTTTGTAACTGGCACAGGTGAGAGCAGCTGAAGCCAGAATCCAAAATGACATGCAAAGCCTGGCAAACAGGATCACCAACTTAAAATTTTTGGTCTTTTTTGTGGTTTGGAATGATATCCTATTCCAAGGAACTATTGTAAGCCCAGAATTACAAATTCGGAAAATGGACATTTCAACTGCTACTACTCTAATGAGTAGCTGCCCTGATTTCACTGAAGCCTACAGAAATAACAACTTGAAGATCCCATCAATTCCTCTAACGAAAAGTCAGAAAACTTAGGAACTAATCCTTTCCTCAAGGAACCTCAAATTTATCGGAGGAGTTGTACTCCTGTCAGCAGCCCTATTTTCCAGACATCCAATTCTAAAAACAACAGCAGCACCACTGCCACCAACAGCATAGTAGTAAGAGTGGAAATCCTACAACCGTCTAGAAGAGCCAGATTTCACGGTGATTTTACACTCGATTTCAAGATCCGTGATGTGTTGTTCATGGCTGTGAATTTAATAAGCCCCCATCCCTTATAAGCTAAATCGTGCTGTCACTGTCTGTTTTCCTATGGCTATACTACTTATGCTCATTTTAGCTCTCATCAACAGCTGATTGGTTTAACTTGCATCAGTAAATTATCAAATTAAACAAAACCGACAAGACTACACAGAGTCTGACGCATTTTAAGAATATCAATGTAAAATTGACCTAGCCAAACCTGTGCAATTTTCTTATGCACACTGGAGCTAAGGATCACTGTCTCTGGTCTTCACTTTTGTATTCGGTAGGTTTATTTCTGAGTAAAGGTAGTGTTTTCATCAGATGTTTAAAGCGATCAAATTAGTACTCTTGATGGTCTCCCCTGAAAGATTGTTTTATAGTCTAGAATGTAACAATAAAAATGTTTTATGGCAGCCTTCAAAAACACTGACTTGGATACTAACACGTGAACCATCTTTTATAGGTGCAGTGGTCTTGGTGAATTGCTGATGGACAGTTGGTCTCTGAGACAGCCTATTTAAGGATCACTGAGATCTTTACAGATAAAAATCAGGAATTGAACTTGACACAAAGCAAACAGGAATTTAATAGAGAATACAATACGTCCAGAGAGACGAGTCCTGGTCAAAAAAGCAGTTTACCTTCTGTTACAATTCAGAGCTTCTGTTTAGCTCCTATGTAGAAGGGGTAAGAATGAAGTGGTATGGAGTTGATAAAAATGTAGATTATTGTCAATCCTAAGAAGCTCTGAAAATTGAACAAAAGAGGTCTCAAAAAGAACTTGCAAAATAAAGCAGTGTAAAGGATATGGCTACTGAGAAGTTGGCTTCTGATGGTTAATATCCTTGTTAGTTTTGAACACATGAGTTAAGCACCTTGCCTGATTAAAAGTAGTGTAATTTAAACTATCACTTCTCTCTATGGAAGGCATTTCAGTCTACCATGGGTGTGTCTCCACTAGCAAGTATAGTCTAAAGTGATGTCAAAAGACAGCTTTCTTTCAAAATAACCCGCCGAGTGTCTGCAGACACTCTGTGATCTTTCGAAAATAACTTTGAAAGTACAAGGCCATTTCGTCAAAGTTGGTCCTTCTTTCCCACAATGGGAAGAGCACCCCCTTTTGCAAGATTATTTCACAAGAGAGCAAGGGTAGACGCTCTGCGTCCTGCTATTTCGAAAGAGGGAGTCCTCCCTGGTGGCCATCAGCTGACAGGTGGTGGTGCGACTCAGAGAACAAGCATAGCCCTATGGCAGCAGTGTCGCGCCAAATTTAAGGAAGCAGGCATCCACAAAGCATCAGGTGGAAAGCTGAGGGCATGTGGGCAGCAGGGATCCCATGCTGCTGCAGAGCTTGCTCCCAGCTGCGAGGCCCCAGCCAGCCTGCCCAGCTGTCTGGCACAGTCGCCAGCACCTTGGACCCCTAACCATGCCAGAGACACCGGGGAGTCCTCCCAGGAGGGGAGCTAGGCCCCAAAGCACTGGGCCCCCTCATGGAGAGAGGCCAAGATGAGGGACCTCCTCACTCTGTGGGAAGATGAGGAGGGCCTGCACCAGATGGGGGTGTGGCACCACAAGACTGGTACATTCAAGCACCTCTCCAAAGGTCTCACTGGCCAGGGTCACCCTACCCGCTGCCCAGATGAGGTGATGCCCAAGGACAAGGGGCTCCAGCAGGGCTACTGTAGGGCCCACAACATGGCTGAGAGGTTGGGGACAGTGCCCCTCAGCTGACCCCTACTTTAAGGAACTGGACCACCTTCTTAGCCCCCAGAAGGTGGGATCCCCAGCTGTGGTCCTTGGTATTGTGGAACCTGAAACCAAGCTCGAGCCCAAGACAGGGACCAAGTGGGAGAACTGTCCTGGACCAGTGGCTGGCATCAGGCACCTGCAGACACTCCAGGCCATCAGTTGTCAATGTCCCATCTGGCCCATCAAGCCAGGCCCCCTCCAACTCTGTCTTGCCCACATTCCTGGAGGGACCCAGAGGTATGTGCTGTGCATGCTGGTCACTGTGAAGGTCAGGCAGGGGGTGCTTGGTCCTACCCAGGGCGACTGCAGCCCATCCACATGGCCGTCAACCACAGGGCGCATGCAGACCAGATGGCCCCACTCCTCTGACCTCAAAGGGCCAATGCACAGCACTCAGCCCCATGTGGCCAGGACAGCACCATGGGCCACCTGGCCACAGAGGGACCGGGGGTGGAGGGAGGTTCACACTTACAGCACCCTGACAGGGAACCCTGGGACAGGGAGGGGCTGGGGGGGGAGGTCTGTAGGGGCCATCGCTTGGGACTAATGACCCATTGCTCTCCGTTCTTCTGTCTCCACAGCTCCAGCAACCAGCAGCTAGACCAGCCCTGTCACAGGCCTGGGGAGCCTGATCACCAAGGGCAAGGGGAAGTGGCCCATGACTGGGAACAGGGCAGGGCCACTGCTGGGCTGTCCACCAGTGCCACCAGGGCAGGGAGGAGGAGGTGGGGGAGGTAGCTCACATGGCAGCACTGAGGGACATGACAGGTGTGTTGTGGGAGTGGCTCGCCATGAAGAGGCAGGCCTGGGACAGGATGGCGGCCAAGTTGGATGCCCTGACCCAGGTTGTGGTCAGCCACCTGGCCCCAGCCATCATTCCATTGTGAGCCATTCCTTCACCTGCCACCCCACTGTTCCTCATGCCCCCGTCACCGACCCATCCCCCCTCCTCCCCACTCTGATCTCCCCCCCACCTGATCCTCCCTCCCACTCCACCTACAGTGCCCCCCGCCATGAGCCTGACCTCAAGTCCCTGGTCCCACCCCATTTCCCCCTGCAGCCATCTTTGTGCAGCTGGACCACATGTTGCTCACCAGGGCCAGCCAGATGGAGGCCTTGCCCCCACCGCCTCCCCACTCCCCCTGTGCCAACCCTGATGAGGCTGTGGGGACTGCACCACAGCTATGCCCCTATCTCCCCATGCCGCCGGCCCCAGCCCAGCCTCAGATGTGGGGGGAAGGGACGGGCATGTATGATGGGGATCCCAGCCATCAACCCCCATTGAGAGGTAAAGCCCCCTGCCTTGACCCCAGCCCCCCAGAACTCACAGGGCACCTGCCCAGGGGCAGTATTCCCCAGTATATAGTTCGCCCCAGCCCCCCTTTAGCTGCTCCACCTCCCTCCTGTAAATAATTCCCTCAACCATGCAGAAGCAGATGGCTATGTTCAAGTAAAGAGTTATTGCTGGCTTTTACACTGTTCCCTGTCCATATGTGGGGATTGTAGGGGTGTGTGTATGAAGGGTGGTTTTTTCGGGGGTGAAGGCCTGGGGGGGTCACTGTGGTCCCTGCTCGAAGGCCTGGTGCAGGACCTTCCATACCCACAGCCTGTCCTGCTGGGTCTGATGGCTTGGGGCAACAGGGAGACGTTCATATCTGTACCTCACCTTGGAAGCCCACCTCTGCACAAAGGGCTCGTGCTTCACCTCCACAAGGTTGTGCAGGGTGCAGCAGGCCCCAACCACTGCTGGGATGCTTGTGGATGCTCACCTTCAGCCTAGAGTGGAGGCATCTAAAGTGCTCCTTAAGGAGGCCAAACACCTGCTCAACTGTATTGCGAGCCCAGTTCAGCTGCTCATTAAAAACATCCTGGCTAGGCTGTGTGTGCCCTGTGTATGGCTTCATCAGTCACACCTGCAGGGGGTAGGCCGTATCTGCCATGATGCAGGGTGGCATTGTGGTGTTCCCAACAAAGAGCTTCCACCGGTGGATGAAAGTCCCGTTGGCGATGTGGTAGCTCAGCCCCGAGTTACGGAATTCCCTGACTTGTGGGTGTGGTTGGACCAGCCCACTCAGATGTCCTGGAAGTGACCATTGGCATCAACGAGTGTCTGCAGGACAATGGAGTGGTAGGCCTTGCAGTTAACCTAGGCTCTGTGCTGTGCTCCAGGGCCCAGATGGCAATATGCATGCGGTCCAGGGCTCTGAAGCAGTTCAGGAAGTCCAGCTCCTCAAAGCCCCAGATGGCATCATCCAGGTCCCTGACGCAGATAAGCTTTCTTAGGAGTGCTTTGTTGATGGCCCAAATGGCCTATAGGTCATGCGGGTGGGCTCACTCTTAAGTGTGGGATAGGGTATGGTGTGCCTGCTCATCCCTGTCCCTGCCCCGCTTCTGTCCCCTGAAGGGAAGGCCTCCCTGGGGCCCCTGCCCCTTACCCCTTCATGCCTGCCTGTCCCCATCCCTGCTCCCATCCCCTGCGGGGGCTGCCCCCCCCAGTCCCTGATGGTACATCTTGCTGGAATGCCACTTGTGTCTTGAACCCCGCATGTGGTGGGGGTGTGACCCGGTCATGGCTGACCTTGTTGAGGATGGCCCTGATGGTGGCCCTGCCCACCCCAAACTGGTGGCCAATGTATCTGTGACTGTCCAGGGTGGCCAATTACCAGAAGGCGATTGACACCCTTTTCTGGAGTGGGAGCACCGGCCTCATGAGGGTCTCACTGTGCTGGAGGACTGGAGCGAGCCAGTGGAATAGCTCCAGGAATGTTCTCTCGGTCATCCTGAAGTTCTGTAGTTACAAGTCATCGCACATCTCCTTCAGCACTAGCCTGTCCCAACAGTTGCTGCCTGGGGAGAAACCCCACAAGCAGCGGATGACCCAGGGGACTGGGTGGGAATGTTGTGCTCTGAGGATGGTCTCCAGGACTGTGGCTAGTAGGGTGGTCACCCAGATCTGCTGGTGCATGGCGGCCAGGACCCCAGCCAGTTTGCCAGCCACTGCCTCAATGGAGGGAGGAGGTGCTCAGGATCCATGGGGGCCCGGATTGCCTCCTACGCTCACTCTCCATGTATGCCTAGGGATAGGTAGCTGGCCCTCAGTGTGTGCAGGCCAAGGCTTGGAGTAGGGGGTCCTTTAAAGGGATGCCAGGCAGCAGCCCAGGAAGGGCTTGTTAGCCATGCGTCCCTGCCCATGGCACTTCCTGCCCTTGTTCTTTTGAAAGAGCACCCTGGGACATGCGGACACTCTCTTTTGAAATCACAGTGGGGGCCATTTGAAATGCCAGGGAGACCCTTTGGTACACATTTGCCTGTGTGGATGCTCTGTTTTGAAAGGCCATCATTCAACATAAAGTTTCGAAAGCCGTCCTTTTGAAATGGAACTGAGGTGTAGACGCAGCCCATGATACCAAAGCCCTTGCAGGAGTAGTAAATTAACATCTCTTTGTTTATATTCATTCCCTCCCAGAGATCATATCAAATTTTTTTATTATTTTAGTGTGATCCTGTCTTCAACACACTAACTTGTTAATTCTCACTTCACCAGGCCACAAACAAAACAATTTTCACAAAAATCCCAGTGGTCTCACCCCACTTCTCAGGAAAGTTTTAATAGCAGTTAAAAAAAAATGTAGTGAGATCCCATGTTAATAAAACTTGTTTAGTTTTAGAAAATACACTACCTTGGATTATTAGCATGAAGTGCAGTAGGAGCAGAAATATCTGGCATAAAATATACTTGTCAGAATAGATGGACAAAGTATCATGTAGACATTTCTCCATGTTTAATTGTGTTTGTTTATTTTCTTGGCAATTTTCAAAAACTAGTGATCTGAAATGAGTCTTCCAGCTATTACTGTGAATTAGCACATTTTGACTGCTTTGGATAATTTTCAGGGAATGATCAGGTATATGCAGGACATTGACAACTTTCTGAATAAACCATGAACTCTACATATCTGTAGCTCAAGGACCAGTGCATTTGAGCAGCAGCCCTGGGAACTACAAGTTGTGGACTACAAACTGCGGTATGCTAGGAGAACTTCCTCATTCCTGCCAGGATATATCCTCTGCCCCCAGCAGGGTCTCAGCAGAGACTGAGCTGGAAGCAGTATGCAGGCTGCAGGCAGAGAGGAGGGGCTGCTGAATTGTGATCCTGTTTTGTTTTGTTTTGTTTTTTATGGGTAGGGCGAAAAGAGGGCTTTTGGGGCACCCAGAGAAGAGTTTAAGTGACACAGAGGGAAGATGTGGACGTGGTTGTTGTGGGGCTTAGTTAGTGTGGGAGTTAGAACATATTTGAAAGGGGGTTTGTGCTGTAGAATGTGCCCTCTGCCCCCAGCATGCAGGCTGCAGGGAGAGGAGCGGGGCTGCTGAACTGTGATCACGTTTTGTGAGGGTTTTTTTTACGGAATAAAGCCTGTTCCTGGTGGTTTGTCTGAGTGGATCTGGTCTGAGGTACACACACATTAATACACAACACAGAGCACACCAAGGAGCCTCAGGCCTAGTCTCCCCAGTTGTGTAAGAAATCACAAGGCTTCCCCGATGCTGAATAACCTCACAT
This sequence comes from Carettochelys insculpta, assembly GCF_033958435.1. Taxonomy (NCBI): domain Eukaryota; kingdom Metazoa; phylum Chordata; order Testudines; family Carettochelyidae; genus Carettochelys; species Carettochelys insculpta. The sequence goes on along the minus strand of NC_134137.1, from coordinate 93,169,129 downwards.
TGGGTTAGTGAGCAGGAGTGGCTACACATAGTAACAGAGACATACACTCTTCTTTATCAACACAAACACACACATTCGTTAACTCTATTTCTATTCTGTATCATATATTATAAATCTCACATTTATTCTTCATAGGCTTCCCTCCCCCTACTCTGCTCTGCCAGGGTCCTTCGGCTTGCTCCTAACAGTAGTACAAATGCTGCCGCTGTCATCACCTTGTGGTTACTACTGCTGTTTCTTCTGATTCCGTCACTGTTTTAGGCTTCTTCTGATTTTCCGCTGCTGTTCCTGACTTGACTGACTTATTCATGCTCGCACTCTCAATCCCCACCTCTCTCTATATATGTATTTAATGATTGGCATGTAGCATACTTATCTTCCAGTCACCTTCAGACCCTCTCTGATTAGGCCATACTTATAATCCAGTCATAACCAAATCAAAGCTGTTACACAACAAGTATTAGTATTATGGCTTACTATTATGGTCTGGAGACCCTTAACTATTGTTGGATTGAGCATGCCTGACTGGTACCTCTCTTCAGTTTTGGAGTGAACTTTACCTAACCTCAGTCCATAGTATGGACTCCAGACACTTTGCCTACCAACACACTTGCCAAGGGCCAACCTTCTTAGAGTTAATTCACTGTCCTTGCTGTGTGCCAACCTGGCATGCACACTTAAATTACCAGACTTTTAAACCATAAACCATCACCTTATTTCTATAAAATTAGCTTAATTGCTGACTTATAGACCTTCAAGTTATGGTATACTGCTGTTACCGTGTTTCTTCCCCGATTAGTAAGCTTTATTTCTGTTCAGCAGAGCAATATTTCAAGGCTTAAGACACAAATTAGAGCAGCTCAAAATATTTTCATATTACTGCTTAACTTTAAATATGTGAAGAGTCCCATGTTTAATTGATATTTTGTTCTAGCAGGGCTTTTGGGTATTTCCTTAATTGCTGATCTTCCACTGTTTTTATTCATCACAAGAGAAGAGAAAAAAAGTGAATGTGGAAAAAACAAAAAAAGTATTTTTTTCCTTTCCTGATTAAAATACCAACTAACATTCTGTTGTAAAGAATAGAAATAGTATCTGCAGACTGATTAATGATATATAAGAGCTAAGATCTACACCTATAGTTCCAAGTTTGTCTCCTGAACTAGGGCTGTGGACACACTACCTGCTCCTTTCCGAGGGGGCATGGAAATGAGCCACTTTGACATATGCTAATGAGGTGCTGCTATGAATATGCAGTGCCTCATTAGCATAATGGAAGACGTGCACGCGTCAAAAATGCCAGTTTCAAAATACACGCCGCCCGTGTAGCTGGGGGCCTTTCAAAATGACCCCAATTTCAAAAGCTCCTTCTTCCCATTTGGTTTTTCTCAGAGGTGACCAGAAATGGGCAACACCCCACAGAGGAGCCACAGAACATCAGACAGCAGGGGAGCTCAGACAACTCCACTCCAGCAAAATCCCTGGTTTGGGACCACTCACGTTCTGCGGTTGATGGATTTGGGAGATGCAACCTTTACTTTGCATGCTTCTGAACTTCATCTGGCATCTTGAGGCCTATTATAAGTTTTTCTGAAGTCACTTTCACTGTTCCCTAGGCCTGACTAACCTAAACAATTTTATATCATCTCAAAATTTACCTTATCATACCTCACTCTCTTTTTAGATGATTAATAAATATGTTAAAAACCAGTCATAGAAGACAACATAGTCAAAATAGTTCTTACCTTATAACTCCTAAGCTTCCTTGATTTTCTTGTGAGGCACTTTGTCAAAGGATTTTTGAACATCCCAATAAATCCTGTCCCCTGATTACTTTCACCCATAATTTTCTCGACACACTCTACTAACTTTAGAGGATTAGAGGTATATTCTTTTTATGGAAGCCATGTTGGTTTATCCATATCCCATGATATTCAACTATGTTTCTTTTTTTAATAATTTTATTTCCAATTACTGCTTCAAGGCTTTTAACTGGTACTGAAGTAGTGAATAGCAAAGGAATTACTGAGCTGCTACAACATGACATGCATAAAACCTGAAGATTTGTTTTTTTTTCAGTCCTGGACTAAATTTTCTGTGATATAGTTTTAAATTCCTTCATACCCCATTTAAACCATTTGGTGGCATTAAGTCATATTACTTTTCAGCTTTCATTCATTTTTATCTCTGAGCTTTACCAGACTCAACAGTCTTCCTGGTGCATTCTCCCCTTAGCTTTGTGTATTCAGATCTTTCCACTGGCAGGATGACCAATTCTTATTTATTGCATTTCTTTAATTTAAAGAGGAACTGTAGACTGTCGTTCATATGTAGAGAGTGTCTTTTGGGGAGCATCTTAAATGTTACAATCTCCAAGACATGGCATCTATCTATTTCCTTATTTGAACAGCACCTTCCACAATGGATTCCTAAAGATGACTGGCATTACTTTAGTATAAGAAATAAATAATAAAGTATGTCTAATTAAATGGTTTAATAATTTCTTACTGTCCAGTCCTTAATTTCCTGGAATAGTTGAGGAAGTTGAAATTGAATTATCTGAATGTCAAGATTTTTTTTTAAACTAGGGTCTAGGTATAGCCAAATGCCAGTCAGGGTTTGTTATACATTTCAGAAGGAATGTAAGCATTTTAGAACAATCCCTATTCCTTTAATCCACTATATGTGAGAAGCTTATGACGTGTGGAAATATGATCATTTTTCATCCTTTGTGGTTCATCTCCTGGAACAAAATTCTCAATTATAAAATCTGATTTTCATTTTACAAAGTCAAGAATATTGAGTTTTACTTCTTCTGCAGCTTGTAATGCTGACTGGAAGGCTGCCTAGATGAAATAAAAGAATATCAAAAGCTAATAATTTAATTCTAATAAAAATTTCTAGTCTTATTATTAACATTAGTATTAGTACTATATTTCATAGGAGAAGAAATGGTTATGTCATGTTTTTCCCCAAATGCTCTTTCTGCATTGCACTTCTTCACTATGTAACGATTGCTGGGCTGTGTTACACATCTACAAAATGTGTTCCTTCATCTCACCTCCAATGCTTATTTATACACTTTGCTGATTGCATGATTAATATTAATTATTTTTCTATTTTAAGACACACACAGAACTTCCTGCTAGATTTTGCAAATGCACACAAATGTATTTCTTTGGTTATTGCTGCCTTCCTGTATCCTGTTTTTATTCTTCCTGGTGTAAGTGCATTGCAATTGCTGCCTAATTGTTTTCATCCCAGAATACAAGTTGAGAGACTTCTTAAATAAATGGCAATATGCACACTTAATGCATTTATTTATGGGCAGAAGCCATATGCTATGGGACTAGAAATAACTTACATCTGTAGTTTCCCAGGCAAGATTTTTGCTACAGAAGCTGTTGAGAATGGAAGTCTCACCCCTGTTCTAGCAGCAGTAGCTCAGGTCAGCATTAACCCAGTCTCTTCTTATCAGTGATCTTCAAGCACACTATCAGAGAGCCTCCTGTGTTTGCAATGGAGAGCAAATTGAACAAGTTTTTTGCAGAGACCTGCTTCAACATTTCTGTAATGTGTTGGGAAGGCAGGAACATTTCCACATTAAACTATGGCCCTGAGTCTACAGTGCCCACATTTCCAGGGGTGGGGAGAGGTGCTAGAGAATCGTGAAATGATAATTATGACTCATGTCTGTGCACTGCATTGTGGGCACAAGAGCCCAATGTTTGAGCTTGAGTTAGAAAATTTTTAAGGTAGGATTAAAATGCCCTGCAGATCAAGTGAGGGTCAAACTAAGCTACTGATTGGCTCATGAGTGGCCCTCCTCCATCTCAGTAGTCTGCAAGATTGTCGTAACCAAGACAGTCTCCCGGGATAGGGAAGTTTTGTTAATTGTGCTTGCGTACCTACAATTTGTGAGGTGTGTCATTTGAACCGTGACAGCACTTCAATAAATGTGGAGGGAGTGCATGGCTCTCACCATGTCGTGTGCAATCAGCATGCACCTCACTTCACGTGCCCTTGTGTAAACTGCATGTCACTTTCGTAATACTGGTAGGAAGGGAATATGCAGGCAAAGCCAGCAGAATCCAGCAACCCATGTACATGGGCAACAGAAAACAAAATGTCTTCTGGGCCACACATGGAACCTCAGTGGGACACATGCAAACCCTCAAGCTGCAGGCTGCTCATCACGGATGTAGGTGGGGAAGTACAGGGTTCCCCACCATGGGTCAGCTGACTCAGGTCCAACTAACCCTGGGCTCACATTGCAGTATAGACCGGGGATGAGCAAAGTTGGGGATAGGCCCCCTCAGTATGAAATGTCATAAAGGAGGTGCAGCGTGACTGGAGGCTGGGTCTCAGACTCATCCATCTCATTAAAAATGTTGAAATATGTTACTGGTTTTATGTATGTGTATTCACATTTACATACCAATTAATAAAATGTTTACATTCTACACACTTATTTTCTTATACATTCCAACATTTTTCTCATATGAACATAACCAACATTTCTGTTGGTTTGGGTTGTATTAGATGGGTTGAGGGGCCCTGCTAGTTGCAGGGACTAAAAGTGGAGCTTGACTTCAAAAGTTTGATCACCCCTGGTATAGACATACCTGGAGAGGCATCTGCCTTGGTGTCACAGACTATCTCACTGAGCACCCCCACTGCATGACAGAAAGATGCTCTTTTTCATAGGTGGAGCAAGAATTTTTGCAGAGCTGGCCACTCCAAGAATTTTTGTATGTAGTCATGGTCCCTTTTATAATATATTAAGGGAGGGGATGTAAGTCTGGGAGAGATATTTGGTGCAGGAGGAAGCTCTGGGCAGGAACAGGGATGCAGAAAGGGATGTGGGGACTGGGAGGGAGTTTGGATGCAAGGAGGGTTTCTGACCTAGGGCAGGGGCTTGGGATGAGGATGGGAGTGCCAGGCACAGGCTCTGGCTCACACTGGAAGATGCTTACCAGAACAGGAGGCTCCCATACAGCGTCATAGCAGGGTACTCAGGCAAGCAGGACGCCTGTATGCTGTAGGAATCTCACACAACACTCAAAGCTCCTTCACCATTGACAAGTATGTCTGTGTGAGCCTGGGTTTGGTGGCAGCATGTGAAGACCCATTACCCCCCTTCCCTCCAGGATTCCTCAGAGACAAGCTTGCTAGAGACTATAGCTGCTTGCGTGAACTGAACCACATTGCCAGGGCCACAGCAGGCAGGCAAACTGCCTGAGAGATCTGCTGGGCTCTGGGATATTTTCCCCAGGCCCTGACCCAGAAAGTTACGGTGAGCCAGAGGAAAATGTCAGGCCAGATGTGTCTCACAAGCCATATTTTTCCCACATCTGCTCTATTTTGAGTAACACAAACTACTCCACTTTTTACAACAGTGCAACTCAGTGGACTCGTGCAGAGAGTGAAGAGGACAGGCCCAGACTATATATCTTCCCTACCTTTTGCAGTTCCATTGGGGCACCATGCTGCTCTGATTTGGGTGGCAAGTAAGAGAGACTGGGGAAGGCTGAGCATCTCCAAACAGACACATGTGGCCCCACGCACACTTCAGTCCCAGGGCCCCATTTCAGCAGCACCACTGGGCTCCAGGGCCTGGTGTCACAAAGCATGCTATCTACTTTGCCAGGCCTGAGGAGGCTGCAGCACCCCTGCTGAGCACTCTTCCTTCCAGTGTCCTGGGGATGAGAGAAGGAGACCGTAGCATCTCTCCTGCATGTTGTCTTTTCTGGTGCTCGGTGGATGGGGGTGGTCTGCAGGCATCGGCCAGCCTAGAGAGTGGGCTGGTGACTGTGATGGCAGGGCGTGGCCTCTGGGGCAGCAAGCAGGTACAGGGCTTTGGCAGAAAGGGCTGGAGGCTTGCCCGTTACCTGTGGTTAAGCAATCCCTGCACTCATCTGAGGTAAGGAATGCAGTTCTGCCTTAGCTTTCCTTATGCTAAAAGCAATGCAAGGGAGAGGGAATGGCTCCCTGCTCCATCCACATCCACCCATTGCATCCTTTCTTAAGGGTAAAACAAAATGTGTGTTTAAACTAACTATCACCTCAGTCTCAGGACTGACTTCTATGCAAGCCTCCTGCAAATCATTCATCTCGACTCAACCCTGAACACTTTCTCTTCTTAAAGTAATAACATTTACTGGCTTTTTTAATTTAATGTGCAGAAAATTTGAATGAGGCAAGGTGAAACTAATCAAATCAAATCATCTGTTACAAATTGCATCCTTAAGAATTCAGCACTTAAGATCACTTTCAAATTACTGCTGAAAATTAGCAGCACCAAGACTTTCATTACACACACCTGACAAATGTTTAACTGGAAATGGATTCAAATGGAAATGTTAGGTACTATCTATTAGTGGTAGCAAATGTAGGCTTTGAAAAGATAAAGAGAAAGAATAAGAGTTTTTGTTTAACCAGTAGGTGTTTCCACAGAGAATGTAGTGTTTGACAACTACTGAAGTTAACAGAAAATTAAAATAGAGCCAAGCATACTAGGGAAGAAACATCTGATAACAGAAAGAGTCACAAAGAAAATGAATATGGGGCTTCTGGTTTTGAAAAACATAGGACTGATGTAATCGTTGGGATTTTATTGTAAATATGTGTTCATTATCTGAGGAGGCTATCAACTATATCAAAGTAATTCTGCTCTATGTAATAGTTTATCAGACCATCTGTGGAGACACCATCATGCCCTCCTTTCATTTAAAATTTAAAAAAAAAAAAAAAGCAATACCAGATGGAAAAGGGATGTGAAATCTTTCGCAGGAAAGACTGTCTGCTCTTAAGGAGAGGTAACCAAATTACTCTGTATCTTTGCAAAACAAAGCAAGCAGTCCTGTAGCACTTTAAAGACTAACAATATTATTTGTTAGGTAATGAACTTTCATGGGAAAGACCCACTTCTTCACACTGTGGAGCCGAACTGAGAGGAAAAGCGTGGAAACAGCTAAATATAAAAAATAAAAAGGAGGGAGGGTCAGGGAGGGGAAGGAGGGGCGGACAGAATTTGTTTTGCTCTTAAGGAGTGTAAATAAGGTAATTTCTGGATGTAGTTTCACAATAAATACCAGACAAACAAACAAATGATTACTCTGTTTTTTTTCCAGGTTTCAAAGTCTTCGGATAAAAGAAAAGGAGAATGTTAATTTGGGAATAATATAATAACAATAGCAAATAAAAGAATAGTTAACAGAATATTTCTCTCAGCTACTTTCTTTGGATGACCTACATGCAAATATTTAGTAGCTGCATAAGCTACAACAAAAGACTGCAACAAACAATGACTCTATGTATTGTTTTCCCACTGAATATAATTGCGTCAAGCATTTAGGAAGTCTTAACAATGTACAAAGTTTCAGAAAAAAGCTGGTAGGATCATGTAATTGTTGTGATGCAATATCTTTGTATTTGCTCCTATAAACAGCATATCACAGGACACCAGGGAAATATCAATAACAATAACAGCTGTGAATCAAAACTATCAAGTTTATCCTAAGCAGTGTGACTGTTTTTGAAAGACAAAGTGTGTGCTTCTTAAGTTTGTCTACAACCATGTTAAATATCAACTTTTGTCAAGGAAACTAATGTCAACACATAGAAGTTGCCAAAAAACAGTCGCCAAGACATGTTTGCACTTTCTGCCTCTGTCGACAAATTGTGTCTGCATCTTTAGCTCCCCTGTTGAAAGCAGGAGCAATGTGCTGGGGAAATGTATCCCACAGTGCCTGGTAATACCATGTGCCACTAACTGTTGTGGTGCAGCTGGATGCAGTCGCCCACTATTTGTTTTTCCAAGTGCAGTCTAAACAAGTTTACTGCTGTATCATGCAACTGAGGCTTGTTCTTCCAAATGCAGCCTGTGATGGAGAATGAGATCTGCCCTTAAAGTGGAGAGGTGTTTGACAATTATGTAAAGCAGAGAAAAGTCCCCAGTGATGTCAGATAGCAGCTTAAAGCTGTATTGTTCTATAGATCTAGACAACCTATTGTATTAATTCTGATAAACATGTAATCGATTTATGGAAGCAGGTGCACTTAAACAATGTATAATATGGCTTGTGTGCATGTGTGGTATGAGTGACCAACAATCACCAATAATAAGGCAGTGCAGAGTGTATCACATTTCATGAATATAACGCACAGGCAGCAAGGTGCAGGTTCTCCAAGGAGAAGATGTAACTATGTATAAAACTCAGGACTGGCCTAGAAGCAGTAGAGCCCTCCTGCAGATCCAGAGGTACCTGCGGGAATCTTGCCACTTTGCAGCTGACCTCCAGGAAGCTGTAGCATGGCCAGCTTTAGTCACCTGCAAAATCAAAAGTAATTTATGCCATACCTGCAGACTGTTTCCAAATGTCCAGTATGGATGTAATATATGTATGAGTATTTCTGTGTTATTAAGAAGCTGGATCCATAAACAAAGCTTCGTGCTGCTCTAGTTTGAGCTTTCTCTGGTCTCATTCCTTGGCTGGCTGTGAACATGGAACAGAGCATGTGGCATTGTGGGACTGTGCAAAATGTCCTGTCAAACACTGCTTTGATCAGGGGATTCCAGAATCCTTTCATACCTTTTCTCCAACTGCCAATCTTTGCTGAGCATTCCAGCCTCTGCAGCAAAATAGAATGGGCCTCTCACTTCTCTTGCATGCCCTGTTAACTGCCATCGGGACCTCCACAGAGCTGCAGAGATCATTCTGAATTTACTGAGAGAGGAAGAAGCCTCAGAGGAGCCTGACAGTGTACCTGATATGGACAATGGCAATCCTTCATTATATGTAACACTCATAGATCAGCTGTACAGGGTAGACCATCATTTCTCAGCTTGGGAAACTAGCACTGATTGGTGGGCTTGCATTGGCATGCGGGTATGGGATGAAAACCAGTGCCTACAGAACTTTAGGATGCATTAGGCAACCTTCCTAGAGCTGTGTGCTAAACTGGCCCATAGCCAGAAGTTCCAGGACACCAGAATGAGAGCTGCCATCAGTGGAGAAGTGTTTGACAATTGCTGTTTGGAAACTGTTGGCTTCTGATTGCTACCACTCAGTTGCAAATCAGTTTGGAATGAGAAGTGTGCAGAGAAATAAATCACATTCTGCCATGGAGAACCATGATTTTGGGCTGTGTGCATGGCATAGTCACCAACTTTCTGGACATGGGATTTCCCAGCTGTGTGTGGGGGCATAGATGGCACACATATTCTGATTTTGTGCCAGCCCAGCTTGCCACTGAGTATGTCAAAAGGAAGGGATACTTCTCTATGGTGTTGCAGGTACTTGTGGATCACAAAGGACACTTCACAGACATCTGTATGCAGTGATCTGGAAAAGTGCATGATGCAGATGTCTTCAGAACACTGCGTTCTTAAGAAAGTTTCTTTCCAGACCACAAGGTTGCAGTGAGGGATTTGGAAATGCCCTTTGTCATGCTGGGAGACCCAGCCTGCTCCTGGAAGTCATAGATTATAAAACTATGCGCAGAGCACCTGGACAGCATTAAGGAGTGTTTTAATAACAAGTTGAGTGGATGCCATATAATGGTCGAATGAAGCTTTAGCGGATTGACGGAAGGAGCTGTGTGTATACCAGACCTCACTGCACAGACCTCACAGAGGACAATATCTTCATAATTATTGCAGTTTGTTACACTTTGTGTAATTTGAGTGAACATCAGGGGGAATTGTTTGTTTAGGGATGGAGAATTGAGGCAGAGTGCTTGATTGCACTCACATGCTAAAGTTGTCACAAGAGCTCAAAGAGCAGCTGTTGATATCAGGGATGCTTTGAGGGTACACTTTGAAAATTAGGGGAACTGAAATAAATCTCTGTAATAGTTCCTTCCATGTCCCACCCCTTCTACACAACACATATTTGGGAAATCGCTTTTTATGTCTTCACCTGTGATCACCGTGACTGGTGTCAACTATCAGATGGGTAGTCGAGTTATTCTGTATCTTCAAAAACAACAAGAAGTCCTGTAGCACCTTATAGACAAACAGATTTTTTTGGAGCATAAGCTTTCATGGGCAAAGACCTGCTTCATCAGATGCATGAATGGAGGAATTTCAGAGGAGGATATAAGAAGGGTGTCAGTAAAGGGGAGGGCCAGAGCTGACAAAATCTATTCAGTCAGGGCGGATGTGGCCCATTATCACTAATTAGAGTGGAGTTGTGAACATCAAGAGAGGAGAAATCAAGTCATTTCATTCCGGGGGGATGTCACCAATTATCAGTAGCTAATGTGGATGTGTGAACATCAAGGGTGCATCTATACTAGCTGGCTACTTCAAAGTAGCCGGCACAAGTCGAAATAACACCAGTCACGCCTACATGCGCCGTGTGCTATTTCAACGTTGAAATAAATGTTAGGTGGCGAGACATCGAAATCGCTATTCCCATAGTGCCCTACTTCGATGTTGAATGTTGAAGTAGGGCGTGTGTGGACGATCCGCGTCCCGCTACTTTGAAATAGTGGGGTCCTCCATAGCGGCCATCAGCTGAGGGGTTGAGAGATGCTCTGTCCAGGCCCTGTGGGGCTCTATGGTCACCGCGTGCAGCAGCCCTTAGCCCAGGGTTTCTGGCTGCTGCTGCTGCTGCTGCTGCTGCTGCTGCAGCTGGGGGTCCATGCTGCGTGCACAGGGTCTGCAACCGGTTGTCAGCTCTGTGGATCTCGTGTTGTACTGGCCGAGTGTGTCTGGGAGGGGCCCTTTAAGGGAGTGGGTTGGGGCTTTGCCGGCCACTTATTTCAACAGGGAGCGCTTGTGTGTGTGGACATTCTGCATTTTCTTCCGGGGTGGATCCTTTCAACGTTCTCTGTCGCTACTTCAATGTTGAACGTTGATGGCACCGTCCCTGGAGGATGTGTAGGCGATATGCCTCGAAGTAGCTTGTTTTGATGTTCTTACGTTGAAATAGGCTACTTCGACTTAGTGTGCTACTGTAGATGTAGCCCAAGAGTGACTGGTGTGTGATGTTATATTGTGATATTGTTAAACAGAAAGGAAAAGAAAAAAAACATTCCAAAGGTGTTCCTTTATTTATTAGCAAACAGTGCACTGAGAACACATTAACGCACCGTCCTCACTGCAGAATGCTAAAGGAAGTGCTAGCAAAGGGTTACAACTCAGAAGGGTGTAGATCAATCCATTAGAATCAACAGTTGGGAGAGGTGGCGGAATGCATGGGAAAATGTGGCCCCCGGAGAAGGAAAAGGAATGTGAGGGAGGTGGGGTTGGGGAGTGGCTGGCCACAGAATTTCGAATCTGCTATGTGGGAGGGGGAAAGGGACCACTCATATACTGTTTGATTCACCAGGCACGTTAGTACCACAGTATATTCCTCCATGTTCCTGTTCGTACATTGTGGGGGCCTGCCTGGCAAAGACATGGTTGTTTTTGCAGTTCCTCAGCTCCCTTTCCGATTGCTGGTCTTGATATCTGCAGTCACACCATTACTGATTTAGCAGTTCACAAGCAAAATCCTCTGTCTTTGTGAGGAGGCAACCTCACTGAGGCACTGCGCACTGGGGCTGCCAACATCTCTGCTATTCTGCAAAATGAACCAAAAAGAGTCTGTTACCACTGATTCTGAAATTGTAACATTTTATTTACAAACACCTTTCCAACATTTTCGCTCACTTTCCTTCTGACTCTTGCCAGGAACACATCTCAATGAGCACCTCAGTCCTGATCAATGAGGGGATGAGGATTGTGGACACTGTGCATACAGACAAAAGAAATTTCAGATGGAGCTAGAAAATTTCTTTTGCAGTAACATAGTTGTAATTATGGCACACTGCTACACAGGTCGTTAACACCCTGTCGTTAACACCCTGGCATTTCCCTGCTAAGGGTAAGCAAGAAAACGAATTCACATCTTCTCCAGCTTCTAGCTTTTGCCCAACTCTGTATGTATCCCACCTGTGTTCCATTTTGGTTCCCACACATGTGCTTGTATGAGTTAGTGTCTTACAATGGGAGTGGGGACAAAACTGCTCTACCAAGGAATCTGAAGCAGAAAATTTAGAGATACATCTCCAAGAGTTTTGATAGCCTCCATCTGCACGATTCCACTGAAATCATGACAACATCCTGCTCAGCCACATGAATTAGCTACACCAGGCAATGTGCAGTTCACAGAACCACAGCCAGTCTTCCACTTTTCCATGCTTTCAAGCCCTGTACACCACAAACCATGTCCACTTGCCCCGCATCTCATCTCCTGCTTTCTGGTCTCCATAAAGTGGTTGCTCTGACTGGCAATGCTCATCAGCAGTGGAGAACAGCTCCTGGATGCCAGACACACTCGATGACCCCAAGGGGATACCCGGGCCTCATCTACCTCAACATCTTCATCTACAATGTCATCCCCAGGTTAGATCCTCCATGTACCACCTTTGTGCCCTTTAAAATATCCAAAGTGTTCTTAGGGGTGGAGATGGAATCCCCACCAAGGAGAGTCTCCAGCTCCTTATTGAAAGAGCAGGTCTTTGGTGAAACACCAGAATATCAGTTCACTTCATAGGCCTTATGACAGGTTTGTCTCATTTCTTTAATCTTCACTCTTCACTGCAGTGTGTCCTGTTCAAACTCCTTTCCACACAAGGATTGAAAAATGTGCCTGTACATATCCCATTTCCTATTGGTCACTCAAAGCTGGGACTGAACAGACTTCTCTCCTCATACACTGATCAGATCCAACAGTTTTGAGGGTTCAAGCAGAGGAGCATTAGGTGTGATGGACAGGCATGTGCATCTGGAAAGACACTATGAAACAACTGCATGCTGAGCCAGCCTGTGTGGGGATGAGGGGGGTCCAGGTGCTCATGCTTCAGGAAACGGGATTTAAACTCTGCAGGGCTTGCAAGGGGATGGTCACTTGGCTGCAGGGCAAGGGAACTCAAACTACCGATCAGAGTGGTTGCTTGGGAATTATGGGCCAGTTCCTGGAGGCCAGAATCAGCTACAAAGTGCCTAAAGGTGCACATAGTGTATAGTTGTGGACAACACAGGGAGGGGAAAAGACGCTCATGGAACTGGAAGTTTTTGTTTACAAAAATTGCCATTTTTTTTTTTTGCTACAGAAGTCATATCGCAGTGTGTGTGTGTGCACATGGATTTATTTTTCAGCAAACCACACTTTTTCTCAACATTACCTGCCTCTGTAGATAAACCTTTAATTTGTGACAAACTGAGATGTGAATTTAGAGTACTTTAGCCTGCCATACTCTGTCCTTCTGGACATTGCTCTCTGGCCCCCACCCTGCTGCCCAAATTTAGGCTTAAGTCTGACTATCACTTAGACGAAAGCCATGTTACACCATTATGACAGGGTAAAGGGTCCTTTATACAGCGATCACACAATTTGCTGCCTTCGAGCTGGGTTATTTTTGATTTGTTCTGGGCTTCTGCATCATGTTGACCTTTCCTCTGAATAGGCCAGACTGCTACACAGCCCTGATCTATGACCTGCAGAGACTGCAGAACTCTGAAGGCTGTAGACATGGTTTGCTAGATTGAGCCGTTAGTGACTTTAAAGGTGTCCAGATCTTTTTGTTCTGCTTTGTTCTTTTTTTTTTTGTCATTGCTAAGCAGCAGAATGTAACATGTTATCAATAAAAGTGCAGTGTCCTGTGCGTAAAGCAATATTTATTGATAAACATTTGTGTTTAGGATAAAAGCTTGTTAGAAGTAAACATTTGTTGCTAATAATGGGTGCAATTTATTCCATCTGTCTAAAGCCCAAGTAATTCAATACATAATAGGGGACTTTATGCTAAATTCTACTGCTTTACAATGCAGAAAAAACCCATAGGTCCCTGTAAAGTCACTAATAACTCAGTCCTAAAAAGCGTGTCTATGGCGTTCAGAGCTCCGCAAAGCCCTTCAGGTAAGTACAGCTTGGCTCTGTGACAGACTGACCTATTCAGACGAAAGGTCAACATGGTGCAGAAGCCCAGAACAAATCAAAAGCAGTCCAGCTCTGAGGCAGCAAGTTGAGTGATGAACTCACATACAGACTAACTAACTGTAGCTTTAAGGCTCACTCTGAATTCTATGCCCCATCTTTTGTTGCGACAAGTTCTACTTGTCTGAAGGCACTGAGCTCAACTGTTGGTAGCTGGCTTGTGAGGCAGCATGGCTGCAGCCCGTGCTTCTTTCCGTGTTGACAATAAAGGTCATCTTGATCTCAAGCAACTGGAGAATTCTTAACATGGAGCAGCATGAAAAATTGATTGGATTTGCTACAGCAAATCAGTACATTGATCCGTCATAGCTGGTATTTTGCTTCCAGTGCTAGCCTTTGCTTGAAGCTGCGGAGGAAAAAGTTAAACTCGTTTGTGCAGCGGGAAGGAAATTCCTCCCTCCCCTGGGGTGGTGATTTTACACCCTGATGAAAGAGATTTGATTACTCCAGATTAAGATCATTATTGTTCCCATGTGCCCTCTTCCTGAGCACCTCTGTGCCATCTCTGGGCAGTTCTGCAAGCAGACCACCATTCAGTTCCCCACTCTTGGTTCCGCAATAAACTCAGAAAGAGACTTTTGCAGTGCCAGCACATCAGTCCTCTGTAAGGTTTGGATTATCAGCTTTGCATTAAAAACAAACAAACAAACACAAAAATTGTCCCTCCGGCCATAAATTAAGCACAACCCGCAAACACCATTGATATTAGAATCATTGCTGTGTCAGCAGGCAATTCTCAGAGCTGTGTAGCTGGGGCGACTCCCCCACCCTCTATCTTACTTTTTCTCACCTATCCACGTCTCTCTCATCTTGCCTATGTCCTTTTAGGTTATTCAGCTTCTGGTTATTCAGCTCCTCCATACCTATCTGCTCCTTATTAAACACTATGCCTTACTGCAAGTGTGGCAGACTGGACTAATGGTACAATGATAGGCAATGCTTGACCTTAAAGGGGTAAAGCCATCTGGTTTTTGGTTTTTTGTTTGTTTGCTTTTAAATGAAAAATCATAACTTTATTCAAGTGATCACTTAAAAAATATTTTTTTATCATCACCTACCATCTCAACTCAAATCAGCAAGAGCATCAAACCACCCAGAGAAGTTAACACAACATATTGGATTCAAAATGCACTATGTTTGAAGTATACACAGGGCTTTGATGGGTTGTATGTATTCACATACACATACATAATAATGAAATAAATGATGGTTGTAGGATAGATACGATGTATGTCTATTTCCAGGGAGGGTAGCCTTCTGATTTGCAGGGACGGGCATTCATTTAGTTTAATTTAAATATAATTATTCCACTTTTTATTCCTCCAAGTTAGTGATCTTCTAAAATAGTTGTCCATTCTGAAGGAGCAGTTGGCAGGTGAGTCTGCAGGTCTTTTGGACATCTTTCTTGGATTTCTCCCTATACAGAAACCCATATATTTCTCATACACCTTGACTGCCCATTTGAGCTGGATTCTTTTGCTAAGGAACTTGTATCATAGAATCATAGAAGCATAGAGCTGGAAGGGACCTCAGGAGGTCATTAAGTCCAGATCCTTGCCTAGAGTAGCCAGCACCCTTCCTAAAGCATATTCTCAGGAAGGTTTCAGGGAATTTAAGGATTATCTATCTGATTTTACACACACACACACGTTACCTAATTAAGAAATTGTATAGTACTACATCTAACCAGTACTGGGATTCAATCCATCACTTCTTTCGTGGAAAGCAGAGGATTTGATTAAAAAAGGATAACCAAAGGAATATAGATGCCATTCTGGGGCTCAGTATTGCCAGTCCATTTGGTTGATTGTAACAAGATGAAGCTACATTTTCCTAGTTTTTCTGTCAACCCATAATGATTGAGGGGGAAAAGAACACAATGCTATATGATTCTTTTTACAGAAAAAAATTTCCTGGAATTGTCTTTTAACTTGTATAGCTGGGTTGGTCATATTTTTAAGGGGAAAAACAGATGCTGTAGATATGCTGTCCAGGAAAGGCAGTTGAAAGGGGTGTCAACTAATGCAGTAATGAGAGAGGTATAGTTGTATGAATGGAGAGGAAGTTAAATGTGTGCACAAAATGTATTATTTTTTTTAAAAATGTGAATTTCGTATAGCAAGGATAAGTGAGTCATGTTTCACAAACTTGTTGAGCTTTAGAAAAAAACCTGAAAAACCTTGCTATGAACTGGGAGTAGCTGCTCCATTCGTCAGCAGAATTAATTGATGAACACTTTTTGAGTCTCCTTTATTTTTCTTGTCATCTTGATAGTTTATACTTCTCAGAGCAGCAGCCTATGCATGGGCATCCATTGTAGGAGATGCCATCAGGTGTTTTGTTCTACTACCCATTTCAAAAGTGGCTTCATATTCATATTACTGAATCCTGTCTGTCTGTCTTGACCTGCCACATTCCACAAGGGGTAGCTCTGAAGCCATATTCTCCACCAAGCTGTGACCACTGTGGCACTCCTTTGTAGCCCATCAGGGGTTGACTTTCATGACCCCAGTCTCTGTAGGTAGATTGCTATCTTTGTGAAGTCTGAAGTAGAATCCACATAGATGTATCCAGGGAAGGTATATTCACTCCTACCCTTTCTCAGTTCATATGATCCAAGAGAAATCAAGAACAAAAATTCCTTTATGCAAATTGTGGTTTATTTGTGGACCCCTTAGTGGGACCTGGCCTTTATATTCAGGGTTTGTCTTCACACAGGTCATACTTAGCTGAACTCCTGACTCAGGCACTCCTTAAAGCAGCAGGCTCATCTGGCTGGTCAGTCAACACAGTCTTTGTGATGTAGCCAGGCTTCTTTTATATCTGATGCAAAAAAAAAAAACAAAAAACCTCTGATCTCCTACCTAACTACTTCTGAACTGAGCTACATTTTTTCCTTTTAACTCCCTTCTTCATTAGTTGCAGGTGTAGCAGGATAAGATAAATTGGGTCCACAAACCCCCATTTGCCTAGTTATTACCTGTGTGGGAATTATCTGTCCCATCATAGGTGTCTTGGCTTACAAATTCCAAGTTTCTTTTGAAGGGAGAAATGCCTTTTAGATTTTTTTTTTGTAGGAGGGAGGAGAACTGATGGATGGTAATTACTAAACGTATTATAGATGCACACTAAATCTTACTCTAATGTTAGCACAGAAGGAATTTACTGTTTGCTTCTAGGTGGTCAGGAATGTTCTTAACCCAAAATAATCAAATCTCTTTCATCAGGATGTAGAATCACTCCCAGCCCTCCAGGGTGAGGGAGGAAGTTTTGTCTCACTGCACAGTTGCCCAAATAAGTTTTACTTTTTCCTCTGCAGCTTCAAGTAATGGCTACTGCTGGAAGCAAGGTACCAGACATGATGAATCAACATACTGATTTGCTGTGGCAAATCAAATCAATTTTTCATGCTGCTCCATGTTATGTTAAGGATTCTCCAGTTACTAGAGATCAAGATAACCTTTATTGTTAACATGGAAAGTGTTATTTTCATAACTTATTTCAAAACACCTGTCAGTAAATATCTTTGCAACAATGTACATATATCCCAAAATTCCACAGGAGTACATATAAATACTTACAACAACCCAGGGAAGTAGAGGGGACAGAGACTCAGACCTCCCTGTACCCAGAGCCCAAATGCAGCTCCTCCCCAGCCAATCTACCTACATCCACTCCCTACAGAGCCCAACCATAGAGTCCTCAGCGTGGATACTAGCCCTCCTCCTCCTTCAGAGTCCAGCTGTTAAACCACCCCAGTCCAGACGCCCACCCCTTACCACTCAGAGCCCAGAAGGGACAAACAGATGGATATTTGATCCCAGAATCACACAGAGTTTCCTACAGACTGCTCTCTCCATCCCTCATGGCTTGTGAGCTGGGCTCTGCTGGCTCCAACTACCCCTACTGGTTGCTAGCTCTACTGCAGCTCATTTCTGGTGTGTGGCAAGGAAATTAAGTGCAAAAAACATTCACTTCTGAAAAACAAAACAAAACAAAATAAAATGCAGTATTGCATCATGACACAGACTTCCCCCAGGATTAGGAAGCAAACACCGTCAAGTAGGATAAATGACTTGTAATTCTCATGAAAAATTTCCGGCAGACAAATAGAGTCCATAAATCAGCAATACGTTTTATTATTCCAAAGTACTCCATGGCTACCTACCCCTCCTTGCAGACACCACAGACTGCTCTGAGCAACTTATGACAATGCAGCTAAAAAGCTGAATGTGATGAAGTAATATAAAATTTCTTCCACTGATTTGGAAGAGACTTCTCAAATGATCTGTAGTACAATTTGATCTAGACTGAATTAAAATTTTTTGAAAGAATTAATGCCAGAAAAACTACAACTGAGCTGTATTATAAATGCACAATGTGTCTGTTCTCATGCAGCTTTATTTTTTTTCAAAACAAACATTTAATGTTCTTATTAAAAATTGTCACACCTACAGTTTTAGTATTTGAGAAGTTGCATTAGCAGTATTTAATGAGAAAAGGATTTGAAAATCGAAGATACCTTATGTTAAATTTCCAGAAATAACATTAGGAACATAAAGTTATAAACATAACTGTTAACAGAAGTTGCTGTACGGACATAATTAATGGCAGAATTGATCACTTAATTTATATAAATTGTATTTTGTATGTTCTTAAAAATGTATTAATTGCATTTATCTTCTATGATCATCATCTAAACAAAGAAAGATAAAGTGAAGCTGACTTCAGTGAATTGTGCTGCCACTTAATCCAATGCTCAATTTTGAAGTTAGTAAGAGATTTGGTTTGACTTGGTGTTGGATCAGCCCTAATCCATTACTTTTACTCCAATATAAAGAATCTTTTTTTAGTTCTGTTGGGCTGCCTCTACACTAGCCCCCTCCTTTCAGAAGGGGCCTGGTAATGAGCGAGTTGGGAAGATGTTAATGAGGTGCTTCCATGAATATGCAGCACCTCATTAGCATAGTTGTGTAGACAGGGGCCTTTCAAAAGGATCCCCAGACTTCAAAAGCCCCTTTTTCCTATTTGGTTTCAGAAAGAAGGGGCTTTTAAATCCAGAGTATCCTTTCAAAAGGCCACCCATCTACACAGACAGTGCATGATTTGGCACTTTTGAATGACGTGTGCCCACTATTAGGCTAATGAGGAACTGCATATTCATGGAAGTACCTCATTAGCATCCTCCCAACTCACTCTTTACCATGCCCCTTCCAAAAGAAGCAGGGTAGTGTAAACATAGCTTTGCTGTGCATGTGAAAGTACTTCCAGAAAAAAAAATCATTATATTTTGAATGGTGTTACACTCTCCTAGAGTTTGTCAAATACATATAATCATGACTGTCCCAGGAACAAGCTATATTTGTTTTGTAACAACCATTTCCAATAACCCTCAGCTCTGGTTCTCTTAGGAAATAAGCCCTATCTGTTTCAGGTTCTTGTGCATATCTTCAAACTAGTGTTCCTCCATGGACAAGGGGAGCTGAAATTAATTTCCAGAAATGTGGAGAGCTTGGGATAAATTCCCTGCTCAGCTTCTCCTGCTAGGACTGTACATATTTTAAATTGAGGGGACTGAATACAGAAAAAGAAAAAGAAAAACAGAGATGGGGGAGGGAAACCTTAAAATTATTTTATACAACAGAATAGGGAACAGATTATTATATTAATAATTTCTGAAGCAACAGATATTATGCAATTAATCAAAATTATATTAAACGAACAATAGTATGTGATTAGAATGTGAAGAAAACCTACATAGTGTAGCCTAGTGAGAGACACAGTGTATCTGATGAAGCGGGTCTTTACCCACAAAAGCTTATGCTCCAAAATATCTGTTAGTCTATAAGGTGCTACAAGGCTTCTTGATGTCCTAGTGAGAGAATGGCTTTAACTCCATTGATCTCAGTACTATTCAGCCAGATTTACACAAATCCAACAGAGCAGATTTTTGGCTCACAAGGTCTATGTGCACTGGACAATGAGAATTTTTGTATGACAAGGGCTGAGAAAACAAGATATTGACTAAAGAGGAAGGGAGAGAGTTACAACAAAGAGGGAGAAGGAAATGAAGGGATGAAGTTCAGGAGTTTAGTTCAAACCAATAACTACATTCGGTACCGTTAAAAATCAGGATTCTCTGGTCCAGCAATAGCTACAGATGTCCACAGACCAGAGAATGCCAGTTTAGAGTCCTTATGGTGGCAGCAGAGCTAAGGTTAGGGCTGGAGCTGTGGAGCTGCAGCTGGGGCTGGAGCCCTTGATGGTGGCAGAAGAGCCAGATCCTGGAAGCTGCAGCCATGGCCTGCCCAGAGCCCTGGGCAGAAGGACTGCGTCCAGGGCTAGATCCTGTGGCTAGTATCAGTGGGGCTGAGCCAGTGTCACCAGCAGTGGTGGTGATGGCTGGGGGCTGGAGTGGGCAACACCTCCCTCTGGTCTGGCACATTCCCTTCTTTTGCGACTGGACAGGTCCCAAGGATGCCAGGCTTTGGAGGTCCAACCTGAAATATATATGGGATAGCATGTGATACCCTTGATCGTGCTGACTAGTGCTTCACTCCACCAAAATTCTCACTGACTTGAATGGAACATGTAAGGGACTATTTAATGTGAATAAAGATGTCACAATATATTGAAAATTCTGTATTAAAATTGTCAAAATACATTAGTTGTTTTAGCTTAGTATCCAGTTCTACAGACAAACAGAGCAGTATGGTAATTACTTCACAAATATTTAAAGCCACAAACTTTCTGAAAATCTGAAAATGAATCTTAGCCTCTTTTACTAAATATACTTTGACCTCCTCTGTGCAGACCTGACTAGATAATTATAATTTTGTTCCTTACACATTTAAAAACCTTTTAACATGTTTAGCAAGTTCATTTTAATACACCCACACCAAAGTAGTCATCACAAAAAGAAAAAAAATGCTTTTTGACTGTGAGTGTTATTGAAATCCCTCTCCACCTCCATGGGTAAAGAAAGCCTAGGGTTCAGAATATGGGACTCAGAGAGGAGAATCAAAAACCTGAACTATAACAACTTTCTTTGTGCAGAAAAGTGTTCAGGCTATTATCTCCTTATCTTCCAGGACTCAGGACAGATGATGTGTGACCCACTGAGAAACTGCTATTTTAATCTTTTTTTTTAAGTAGTGTTAAGCTCTCTTTCGAGGTCAGCAACCTTTCCAAGACAGAGGGCCAAAATTTGACCTTTTGTACCATGTAAAAATAAGTAACACCTCTACTTCATGTAACCAACAAAAATGACTACTGCTTCAAGCATGCCAGGGTTGGATTACTGGGGCTGACTGGACCCTTCCAGAGTCAAAAAAGAGGTTCTGTCTTGACACACCATAGAATGAACCTTTTGCCTATCCCACATCCTCCATTAAGTTGACTTCTTCATCCGTGACTTTGCCTTGGTGTTGAGTCCACTGGCCGGTGCTTCCAGTCCCGAAGAAGTATCCACAGGGCTCCTGGCAATGGAACGGGAGTCACTACTGGCAAATTTTTGGCATTGCATTAGAGATACTGTTCCCTCCCTTGCCTTCTGGTATGCCTGCATAGAGTCTTGACCTTATCATGCCCCCTTTTTCCTCCTTCTCCTACATGCCCATAGATACAAAACTTCCTCTCTTTCCACAGACCAAATGGATCCATCAACTCCAGTAAACTCTACATCAGTGTATGTTTGCTGCAGGAATCTGGTATGATCAAGTAGGAAGATGTAATGTAATCTTTCCATTCTAGGCAAACAGAGAGTGGAATTTCAACAATTCTTGGGACTTTAAACAGGGAAGGGAAAATGCCTTAGTACAACGCTGCAGGGCAGTGGAGTCAGACCCACCAACAGAGAGGGAGGGAAAGGGGACAGTTGACCCAGTACCCAGTGATTTAAAGGGCCCCAGGGTTTCAGCTGCTGCTGCGGAATAGGTGGTATTTAGAACCCTTAGCAGTTTCAATCCTAGCCACAGAACTGCTGTGGTGCACTGTGTGTTTCCTAAGGATTTCTGAGGAGGTGGGAGCGCTTCACAGTGTGCTCCAAGCAGCGCCTGGGGGGAGGGGGGCACCTTGTCCTGGGTGGCTGCCCTGGCTCTTACCCTTCCACCTTCGGCACCTCCCTTTGAAGCAACATGGACCCGCCTCCCACTACATCTTTTTCAGGGGCCCAGCATGGCTGTCAGCAACTCTGAGAGGTGCAGAACCTGCGTACCTGATCTGGCATGATGGGTATTGTAGGACGCCCCTTGATGAGCTTAGCACAGCAGGAGAATTAAATCAGAGGGAGCAGCATTGTTGTATGTAAACATTCATTGTTTTCTTGATGAAACCTGAAATCAACAAAACTGCACATTTTAGAAAAACCTTAACCATGAAACCTCCAAAGTCACACAGAAAGTTTGCTGTGGAAAGGGGAATTGAACTGAGGTCTTATGAGAACCAGAATATAGAAGCAGGCACAGGAGACACATGGCACTTCAGAAAATTCTCCCAGTATATGAACTATGTCCTTTCTTTAAGGAGTTGAGTTCAGGTATATTATTGCATGGCATGGCAATCATTATTATGAAAAGATGCTGGAAACGGATTAGCCACACGCTCAGGAAAGATGGAAGTGGAAACAAGGACAACCCGAGATAACATGGCGCCAGACTGTTGGTGTAGAAATTAAAAGCATGAATCACATCTGGGGCACTATTGAGAGGCTGGCCAGTGACACACAGAAGCAGAGGACCTTTGTTGCTGCCCTATATGCCAGTAGGCGTAAAGGATGATGATGATGATGATTATATTATTAAATCTAAAGGATTATAAAATGTTTTTGTATGAGACACAATATACAATCTTATCTTTTCTGTTGTTCCCTGAGATTGAGTTTAATTTGTGCCACATACAGGAAGAGGTCAATATATATATATATATATATATATATAAAACTTTGTAATTACTTTCTTGATCATGCTATAAAATATTGTGGATTTTTGTCTTTTGGCAATGTAGCTGCTTTTAAACAGTCAATAATGGGCACAATCTAACACTGATTAGCTTAATTTTGCCATTGCACTTTTTTATTTATTCCCGTGAAGATCTTTTGTACTTTGAGTAGAATGCAATCAATCCTGACATAAAAATAGTACAATGATAAATGATTCCCTCTTACCTATCACTCATAAAATTATGCAGAGTCCA
The DNA here is from genome assembly GCF_033958435.1 of Carettochelys insculpta. Taxonomy (NCBI): domain Eukaryota; kingdom Metazoa; phylum Chordata; order Testudines; family Carettochelyidae; genus Carettochelys; species Carettochelys insculpta. The sequence goes on along the minus strand of NC_134137.1, from coordinate 93,145,946 downwards.
TTTGAAGCTGTGAATGCATATTCATGGATTTTTATATTGCCAGAGACGCAGTGAGATGGATTTAGCCTTCTGTTAGTTATTTATCCAGCACATTATCCATCCATAAACATACTACAGTCTCTCCCAGAAATAAGGAACTTAGACTGGTTCAGGGTTGTATTTTTCCCCACTGTCATTAAAAAGGACACATTGCCACAGTAGAGAATAAAACTGGTTCAGAAAAAAAAAATATATGTATTAATGAAGTTAGTTTTATTCAAAATGATTCTCCCTATAGAATTTCAGTCCAGAGAAGAGTCTTTCTAATGAGTATTTCTTAGATGTTATAATTCTAGTTATAGTTTACTCATCAGGCACAAATTTTCCATGTTCATTCATACCTCAGGAAAGGGGTTATGTTTTTGCTTCAAGTTTACGCAATAGGTCTAAGTTGTTTTCAGGAACAAGCATCAAAACATTGTACATTGTCCATTATTTTAACAGGTTGTTAACTATTCCAGATGCTAATCTATTTTGGAACAGAAATTTGAAATCAGGCATGGATCTAGTCTCTTGGTTGTTGATGAGCTCTTTGGTGGTAGTAATTTAAAGGGTTTTAAGAAAGGACATTACTCAAGCACACTGAAATTTGTAATGCGATCTATTACCTATTTGTCCCATACCAGTTTGCATAGCTCAGAGGAAGAAAAAACATTCTCAGATCTGTTCCTTCTCTGTCATTAGTAACATTCCAATGGGAAGGTGAATTGACACTACTATGCAACACCAAACAGCTTTGAAATGACCCTTTCCCATTATTGACTCTTGACCAGAAATGTTTGTCCCAATTTGCACTTAATTCCCTCATCCTAGTCCTGATTGTTTTCCACATCTTCTCATTATCCCCAGGTCCCTAGTGACTTTACATCTTTCTGGACCGTCTTTTCCTATGCCAATTTTCTGCCTTCTTTTCTATATTGTTGGCAAAGAAACATCTACATAAAGAGGCCTTCAGCTCTCTTTTTTTCCTATAGTAGGCAAAGGTACATCTACAAAAGATTCCGACATCTGCTACTTCCCTTAATGAATGATATCCATCATGCTTCTGTATTTGGCTGCTCCAGAGGAGAAACTGAAGGTGACACACCAAGGCTGTGGCTACACTACCCCCTCCTTTTGGAAGGGCTATGATAATGTGGCACTTTGGGATATGCTAATGAGGTTCTCCATGAATATGCCGAACCTCATTAGCATAAAGTCATCCACGTACACGTTGAAACTGCCAGTTTCAAAACACAGTCACCTGTGTAGCCGGGGTGGGGGGGCTTTCAAAATGGACCCCTGGTTTTGAAAGTCCCTTATTCCCAAAACCAAATGGGAATAAGGGGCTTTTCAAATTAGGGCATCATTTCGAAAGGCCCCCCAGCTACAAAGGATGCGTGTGTTTTGTAACTGGCAGTTTTGAAGCATGTGCTGCCGCTATTATGCTAACGAGGCACTGCATATTCATGGTAGCCCCTCATTAGCATATCCCGAAGTGCCATATTACCATAGCCCCTCTGAAAGGTAAGGCTAGTGTGGCCACAGCCCAAGTAGAGAAATGAATGGAGAAGCAGTTTTAAAGGAATCAACTTTCTCCATTATTTAACAGCAAAAAGACTTTCCTTGAATGAGGCAAGTCATTTTGGAAGCTTTTCTAGCTCTTTCCCTTTCTATGCTCTCTCTTGTGCTATTTTTCTTCTGTTCCATCTGAAGAAAACCATTAGAAACAGAGCAAAGTGACTTCATGGGAGCTTCTTTCTGTTCCATTGAGTGGTAAAGTTTCTTGCAGGTCTTTCTATATGTGTAAGACACACATACTGCTGGGTTACTGAGCTGTGATATATATCCATGTGCATTATGCATTGCCTCACACTGGAAATAAAAATAGCTCCTGTCATCAAAACGGTAAGTTTACACTGCTCTCTCAACTCTTTTTAGCCATCAAATGTGATGTTTCTACTTAATTAAGTGCACTGAAGCACAGTCTATAACAGTCACTAATCACATTATTTTTTAAAAAATAAGTGCACATGGTCCAACATATTTGAGTGTTTTAGGCACTGACAGGACAAAAAGCTTCTGAAATATGGGTAAGAATCAAAAGGATTATCAAACTGTAAATGGAAATATTTCAAGTAACTCTTATTTTATGTTGCTTAGCCAGAAACAAGCCAATAGGTTTAAAAAAATCTGTTTTCGTTTAAGAGCCCCTCTTGTGTTTTCATATTATTTTGGAAGGGAGAAGACAATCATTTCACACAATCATATTATCCAGCTGTCCTGAGACTCTCAACTCATCGTGATCTTGAGCCCATCATTCTTCAGCAATACGTATTTTTCCAGAAATAAGGCAAATCCTGACCGTTCACATTTGAAATTAAAAGACATTGTATCATTTGTTCTTCCTCTTCTTTTTTCATGTACTTGCTCCCATCTCTCCCTATACATCTGATGGATTTTGTTAAATATGGGAAATGCTATTGAAAGAATCTGATTCTAAATGTCAGCTATGGTGATTTCCTATAGGCTTTCATCCAGGACAATTATTAAACACCTAGTGTCAACCACTCTGTGTGGGATCCCTATGTCACTCCCTACCACATATAATTTACACATCACCTCTGATTTTGGCTTTGAACTTCAGTCCAAAGTGTCCTGTGTAAAAACCTAGATTATTCATCAGGATTGCTTAAAACAATGATCATCTTGAATACTTTTATTTTCTTTTTATTTTCTGCAGACTTTATGTATGAAGTCTGCACTTTACCTCTTTACTACATTTACATTTTATATGGGATTATTCTATCTCACTCATGCTCTTCTACAGAATCTCACACACTAACACATCAGGCATCACATAGCTCTTAATCTCAAAGGGTAGCCATAGTAGTCTATAGCTTGATAAATAAGCAGCATTCCTGAAGCACCTTAAAGACTCATGAAAGCTTGTTACCTAATAAATAAATTTGTTAGTGTTTAAGGTGCTACAGAACACCTTCTTATAGATCATAGTGCTATACTATGTATAGTTTGTGCTATACTAGTCTCTTCTAAGTACTCCTTTCATTATTTGACCTGAACTGATGTTACTGTTCCTCACTTTATTTCAGAATAACTCCATTTCTTGGACAGAACACTGTAATTTCTTTACCTTTAAATGTTTTAGCACTACCATTTCACCAGGTCAAAGCCACATTTTTCCTGATAGTTTCAGTTTTGCTGCCTGAATGGTAAAATGAGTACAGCAGACAATAGTTCCTATTAGCTGCCTGTTTGTTTCTATATCTATCTCCTTCTCTCCTGGGTTTAAAGATAACATTTGATAATGAAGGATGTCTGTCCCACAAGTTTCCAGTGCTCCTATTGCCTTAAACAAACAAACAAACATAAAGTACAAGGAAAAATTAAATACTATAAAAACAAAAAGAAAATTAAGAAAGAGGCATAAAGTGGAAGACTGCTGCTTTTGCTCTGTGACAGTGTGAGCAAGCTAGCTAGAGAGAGCAAAGAGCAAGCAAAGATAGAACAAAGGATACAAGTACCACAATTAATGCCACAACTGGTCAAGCAAAGAAGCAGTAAGGGTAAGTCAGCAGCCATCTTTGTTGACTTTGTGGAAAGAGGCTGAAAGAGAAACAACTTATTCTTCATTGATGGTCTACACACAGCAGAGGCAGCTGAAGTACAGAAACACAGAATTCTGTTTGAAATGTAAAGACACAGCTGGGGTGATCTACAGAGAGAGTACAGTAACAATGGCCAAAGAAGTGAGGAACTCCTGTCCAGCCCACCTGCCCAATGGCATCATTAAATTAAGATTCTACATGAAGGGCCACAAAAAAGCAAAATACAGTTTCTCATGGGAAAGGTCTAAAGCAGGGAGGAAGGGAAAGGGGGTGGGCTAATATAGGAAAACCACAAGAAAATTAAAGGAAGAAATTCCTTATATGAACAAGAGAATCAAAATTTAGAAAAAAAAGACTTGGCAGAATTAAGGAAAGAGAAGTTTAAATGTAAAGGAACTTAGAGAAGTAGTTGCTCCCCTCTATTCAGCACTGGTGAGGCTACATCTGGAATACTGCATCCAGTTTTGGGCCTCCCCCATATAAAAAGGTTGTGGATGTGCTGGAGCAGGTTCAGTGAAGGGCAAGAAAAATGATTAAGGGGTTGGAGCACAAGACCTATAAGGATAGGTTGAGGGGTTTGGGCTTGTTTAGTTTACAGAAGAGAAGACTGAGGGATGATTTAATAGCAGTCTTCAACTTCCTGAAGGGCAGCTCAAAAGAGGATAGTGAGAAACTGTTCTCAGTGGTGTCAGATAGCAGAACAGGGAGCAATGGTCTGAAGTTACAGAAGGAGAGGAGTAGGTTGGATAATAGGAAAAACTACTTCACTAGTAGAGTGGTGAAGCACTGGAATGCATTGCCTAGAGAGGTGGTGGATTCTCCATCCCTAGAGGCTTTTAACTCTCACCTTTACAAGGTCCTGGCTGGGATGACTTTGTTGGGGTTGATCCTTCTTGAAGCAGCGGTCTGGACTAGATGACCTCCTGAGGTCCCTTCCAGACCTATGATTCTATGATTCTATGAAAGAGAAGTAAAAATGTAAAGGAACAGTCAATGATAGAATAGAAAGCAGGTGTTATGTAGAAAGGATGACAGGGAAAGCAAGAAGATACGTTGGTTGTCTTTAGTTAACTCATGCAATTAGAGATCAGACATATTTTTGCATACTGATAATCCTCTCACTCTACTTCTCTGCATCCTGGTAAACCTTGCCATCCAGTGGAATCCAGTCCTGAGCTAGCTGCCCTGGGAAACTAATAGAAAATCTAGATGATGAAGAAATGGTCCTCAGTGAAATGAAAAAATAGAGAGAAACCCCCACTGATTATAATTAGGTGGTTAAGTTATACTTCTATAATATGGGAACCCTATTTTCAAATTCTTACTCTGCACAATATTTTTAGTACCAGGGATCTTTATTCACCAGGAAATGTCTATCTATAGCAGATCTCAAACCAATGAAACTACCATGTGATAGTGTGATATAGTATTTAAAATACTTGGAGGTAAATAGGGTTTCAAAAGGCAATAGATTTTAATACACAGGAGTTGAAAATATATGTCTTACTCTGGGTGAAAAGTGAAGAAAGTTACTTTTTACAAGTGAAGTGGATGTGTCACAGTAGATGGAAAAGCTGAAGGTCAAAAGGTACTTGTAAATTCTGTAGGCTACAAAAGCTTTGTGTGAGCTAAATAGTTTAAGCATCAATCATACTCATTGCTCAGAAAAGAGATCTTGAGAAAAGAAATATAGAATTTGTGTTTGCATGGAAGAACATATTCAAGGTAAGGGTATAAAAATATGCCCAAACAGGTATTTTCATTTAATTACTTTTATATGGTTTGGTTTTGTTATTTTCTTTTAACTCTTTATAGTGATTTCCAAGAAGCTTACTAATAAAAACCAAGCTTTCTAGGATACAGTTAGTACTTCAGAGTAGTATTTTAAAAATATACCGATGTCAACTACAATTTGTGTCTCACTCAAATATCCCAGAGTACTTTACAAGACTAAATTCTGCTCTCATTGAAATCAGTGAAAAAATTCCTATTAAGTTATGATCACTAGAACTGGGCTATGAGGTATTTTGAGATGATGGAATTAAAGGCATTTTAGAAAGGACAAACTGTCAGTCATTAATTCCCCATGTCTGCAAGGTTAGTGTTATTATCTCCATGTTATAGATTTAGGATATGAGACAAAAAGGTTCATGTCAACTATGGATTCCTCACTTCACTTTCACCCCCAAATCATTTTGTTTATGATCCTCAAACAGTTAATTTAACCTTGTAGGCATGGCCATACTAGGAAGTAGTTTCGAAATGAGCAGCAGAACGACTATGCACAAATTGCTCATTTCAAAATCAACTTCAAAATAAAAAGGCAGTTATTTTGAAAGTATTGTTCCACTCCTATCTTGGACGCAATGCCTCATTTTGACATCAGTTTAGAAAGGAAAGGTGTGTAGCTGCTCCCCTGGCCACCATTTCAAAATTACCAGTCCTCCACGGTGCCGACCCCCAGAGGAGCACAGAGACACCCTGGCCAGCACCCAGGGCTCTATGGCTGCCAGTTCCTGCTGCTTTAAAGTGGCAGGGACACAGAACCCCCTTGCAGGAAGCTAAGAGTGTGCTGGCAGCCATAGGAGTATGTGCCCACAGCTGCCCTCTCCCCAGCACCCCCTAGAATGGTAGAAAACCATCTAGCCAGACCCATGGTGAGCAGGCAAGACCCCCAGGAGTCCCAGGGACTCCAAGGCACTGGGTGTCAGGGCTTGCAGGACCCCAGGCAAGCAGCAAAGCCAAGGGGTGTTCTGGGGCTAGGGACCAAGGTCCAGGATCTCTTGGCCATATGGAGGATTGGAATCTCAATGCTGCCACTTTCACCCAACAACCTGGCCAAAAGAGACACCCCGCCGCGGACTACTGACCAGATGCATTCCAAAGTTAAGGAGCTACACCAGGAGTATACAAGGGCCAAGGACTTGGCCAAGTGGTCAGGGGCAGCTCCTTGGCTCCAGGTAGGCACGACCCCTGGAACAGGTCCTGAACACTGCTGAGCCAGAGGAGGAGGGTGAGGAGCCACAGCTGGGGCCCTCCACATCACCACCTACCCTGCGCGATCTGGATCCCCAGTGCAATGACAGGGAAAGTGAGGGAGAGTGAGGTAGCAAGGCCATGCTTTACATCGCCATGCCCTCGGAGGACCCGAGCTAGGCCACCTCTGCCCTGGTTCCCCTGAGTCTCCTGAGGCACCCTCAGGTAAGACATGGAGTATCAGGCACTCTGGGTTTTGTGGGGGGGCGGCCTCCTCCACTACTGCCACAGGTCTGGCCACCTGGCCACTGGCCACAGTCCATGGGCCCCAGGGATGGCTGTAGTTGCCATCCAGGAGAGGACCACACGGCAGCCAGCAAGGGGTGATGCCACCAAGAACTGGGAGCCACACCAGGCAGACCTGCTGCTACAGTCAGGAGGAAGACCTCACGGCAGCCCATACATTCACGTGGTAGGGGCAAAATCACCTCCTGCAGGAATGGCTAACAAGGGAGTGGGCAGCCTGGGACCACGTGGCCAGTACCTCAGCACACTAACCTAGGCTGTCATAACCCATCTAACCCAGCCACCTGCTCCATTGGCAGTCCCTCCTACCACCCCCCCCACCACCTCCACTTTCACTACTCTGCTCCCACCCCACCTGACCATGGCCAGAAGGGAGGAGCTGGTGCAGTGGCTGCAGGCTGACATGCCCTCCGTGGCCATAGCTCCACCTGCCCCCCAACTGAGCAAAATATCGCCACTCCACCACCATGCCCATACCTACTGGTGCTCCTGGCACTATCCCAGCCCCACAGGAGACCCTGGACCCAGGGCGGTTGTGGCTGCTGGGAACACCATGGCTGCTGTCCCCTGACCCCTATGGATGAGTGAGCCCCCCGCCACCATTCCCATGTATATAGTTCTCCACCTGCCACTCCCCATGTACATAGTTGCATTAAGGCTTGAGTGGTTTGGATCACATAACAGTTAACTCCATTAGAACAATGTCGGTGTTGTGCATCAGGTGTGGATGGTGAGGGATGTGAGTGTGGGTGCGGATGATAGTGGAGCAGAGGTGAGGGGTGGGCATGCAGGGTTGGTTATGAGGAGCAGGCTGGGAATGGGTCATGGTGGCCCCCAGGTGAAGGCTTCCCAGAGGGCTTCCCACACATGCACCCTGTCCCAGTGCACTTGACAGCATGAAACTGCACCCAGCTGCTCAAACAATGGGATGGCCTTGGCCACCCAGCACACCACAAAGAGCTCGTGCTTTCTGCCCACAGTCCAGACTGGTGGGCAACCCGTGAAGCGTGCTTTCAGGCACCCGAATACCCACTCGACTGCATTCTGGACGTGGTTGAACCGGGCATTGTAGCTGTCCTGGCTCTCAGTCATGTGACATGTGCAGGGGCACATTAGCCAGGCCTGGAGGAGGTAGGCTGCATTGGCAACAATGCATGGGGGCATAGTCATGTCCCACACTGGGAGCTCACATGGGAGGATGCAGGTGCCGTTGGCCATCCTGCACCTGAGCAACAAATTGCGCAGGATGTGGGCATCGTGGGCCCTGTCCACGAACCCCATGTAAATATCTGTGAACTATCTGCTGTCAAGGACCTGGAGTACGACGGAATGATAGCCCTTACAATTTATATAACATCCACAGCTGTGTGGTGTATCCTGGATGGTGATATGGGTGCTGTCCAAGGTGCTGAAACAGTTTGGAAACCCTAGCTACTAGAACCTGGCCACAGTGGCATCTGCCCAGGGACTTTCCAGCAATGCTGTGGCATCTGCAGCAATGCTGGGCCCCTGACAGGTGGTGGGAAGATGCCACAAAACAAACCCTTACCACAAAATGAACCTGCCCCCGCGGCCTTTGTTGGGGTGTGCCCCTAGAGGATGTGGACTTACGCTGGCACTCCCCAGGAAGACTGAGGTTGAGGAGAGCAATGAGGCAGGCAACAGAGATATGTGAAACACAAGTGGTTTATTAATACACTAGGAAGGAACGGGAAGTATTACTGCCAGTCCTATTCTAATATCAGTATACACTTACTTGGATCAACAGGAAGATGACCATTTTTAATACCAGACTGTGACGTGGTCTCAGGTAAATTCGGCCCAGGGCCAGTTCAAAGGAAAGTAACATGTATGTGTGTATGTATATATTTTGAAATAAAAGGAGGGAGAGGGCGCTACTCCTCTTTACCCTTACCAGGGACTGGGTCACTACTCCGATCCCAATAGTAACAGTGATTTTTTAAAAGGCCAATGGAGGTTGTCACCTCTCTACCAAGCCAAATAGAAAAGGCAAGGAGAGGAGAGGCCACACCTTCACCCTGGTAAGTATTTTTTGTTGGTACCAATATTTTAACAAGCTAATAACATTTTCCCCCCAACTAGGTTATTAATAGACCTACAATTATTACCTATAATTTACTACTAAAATCGTTTAACAAACCTATCTATTACTAACTTAATTAACAATCCTATCTATTACTAAGGTTCCTATTAATAAAACAACTTATCTATTAAAACTAACATTTAAAAGAACTATCTATGATAAACAGATTAATTGAAGTGGTAACAGTTCCAAACTACAAGAAGTCTTAGTAAGTGTCTCTTGCACTGGAACTCAGCCAGTGCGAGCAAGACCCGGCCTAAGGTTGGTCCTCAGGGTGCTGTGCCTGCCCTGCCTGACAGGCACACAGCTGGGGGATCGGCCCTGCTCCCCTACTAGGGATCCCTTAAGCTACTGGTGAGAAAGGTATTGCCTTGTCTGCAGGCCCTGTGCAGAGCATAGGCCTCCCGGTAGGTTAGGATACTTGTTGATAGAGACTTGTTACATCTGGTAGTAGACCGCTGCTGGTTGAGCAGGTGACGAAGGAAGGCGCTGCTGGACTCGTGGCGGGCCCTGGGGTTCGCAACACACAGGCCAGTTCGACCTCTGGTGAGCTCGCTTTCAGGGACGCCGCCTTGCTGCTGAAGCTGTCGCCACAGAAACGCAGGCTGCTGACAGTCTTGCACCTCTCTGGGTGGTGACAGTCTTGCGCCTGTCTTGGGTCTTCTGTTTCAGTCTTTGCCCTGAATGGCTGGCCTAGGGACTTGGCGGACACTCTTGCGAGACACGCCTTCCTGTACAGGGCCGCCCGGAATGGGCTGCGTGCCCTGCTTATATAGAGATCCTTCATAAATATTCATGGAGTAATCTGCATCAGTCATCTGCATTTAAAATTCCAAGGGGGATCAAAAACTGACCAATCACAACACTTGATTCCGGGTAGCTGTGACCTCACTGCAAGTCCTTATGAATTATTCATGATCAGATTCAAATTCCCGGAGGAGCTATCAGTCAAAAAGAACCGTTATAGTGGTGCCAATGGGCAGGCAATGACAGTTTAAAGCTTCATGTGTCTGTAGGTATTTTTATCATACAGCCCCTTCCCACCAAAATCATGCTGTCCCTGTCTCACGGGGGCGATAATGCCTGTTTACATGGTTTATACACAACAGCGTCCACATCCTCCACAGGGATGAACCAATGCAGGAAGGTGTGGTTGATGGCATTGATGATTCGCACAAAGTGGAGGGCAAAAGTGCCTGTGAGCATATGGCAGGATGCATGGGGGCCCCCAGTCCCCTCCCCCAGCCCACTTCCCATGGACCCTCCCAAGACCCTCTCCCTGGCCCATTCTCTGGACCCTCCCCAGACCCTTCCCAAGAGACCCTCCCCAGGCTCCCTTCCCAGGGCCTGTCATGGGTGTATGACCCCAGTCCACTTACTTCAAGAAGGACGACCCCAATGGTTGCCTTCCCCATCCCAACTTGGCGGCTGACTGAATGGATTCTGTCCAGGTTTGCCAGCTTCCACATGGCGATGGCCACCTTTTTCTCCAGGGGGTGCACATGCCACATATGTGTGTCCTGATGGTGTCGTGCTGGTGCCTGCCACTACCACAGCTCCATAAGGGCGGCCCTGGTCATCCTAAAATTTTGGAGCCACAGCTCATCGTCCCCCTCCTCCATCATGATGCAGTCTCACCATTCCCCACTGGTGGGGTACCTACAGAGGCCATGGTGAGCCCAGGGAAGGAGGTACTCCAGCTGCGCCATGGGGGCAGCCTGCAGGAAGCCGGCCGCATGGCAGGCTGTACAGAGCCTGAGATCAACTGCAGTGAGGACAGCCATCAGGCTGGCCATGATGTAAAGATTATCCTCATCCCTGAGGTGCTACAGGTCCATGGCAACACTGTGGTGTGGGGGCTGAGCAAGGCTCTGACAGTGCTGTGCTGGAGGACGCATACTACACGCAGTCTGAGCCCTCAGCATGTGCACGGCAGTGTGTGTATGGGAGGGTCCCCTTAAGGGGGTGGCTGGCCTGTGTGAAGCTCTCAAGTCTGGTTGAGAAAGTGCCAAAGTCTGGGCACCACTAATGGCTGACTGCCTTCAGCCCTGACCCTTTTGCTAGAAGCCATTCCCCTTCCTTGGTTGCATAGCCAGCCCCTCACACACCTTTTCCTGTGGGGCCCAAAATGTTCTGTCACTTACTCTCATGAATCTCTCCCTAATTACTGAGGTAAGTTAAAGACTGTGTTATTTACAGCTATTTCTTCTTTTTCCCTGGCCGTTTCTACACAGGCCACTTCCTTTGGAAGTGGCATGCTAATACACAGAGTGAAATATGCTAATGATGTGCATATGTAAATTCCCTGTGCCTCATTAGCATAACATCATGTGATTTGGAGCCCAGAAGACTGTTCTTCCAGATTCCAAAATGCCATGTAGAAGTGTGGCCCTGGAGGGGGCTTCCGGAAGGAAGTCCTCCTTCTGGAGGCCCCTTCTTCCCAAAAGTCTCTTCCCTGTCACCACAGAACTATTTGGCAAAGTTGACTTTAATTCACAAAAGTTTTGGGTAACAAACTGGATGTTTTATTTCAGAAAAAATATTGTCCAGATCTAAAGATAATTATGAATGCTAGGGAAGAATCAACTTTCCACCATCATCGTCTTGTTACACACAGCTGAAAGACCAACAGTATTTAAGAAGACTGGAAAAAAAACTAATGTGCCAGCATGAGTAAATGGAATGACCAAGATAATTATATGCTTGTCAGTCCAGTATTGATCGTTGGCAGAAGCTGATATGGATTCAATTAATAAAGACTTAAAGAAGAGCAATATACATGAGCTTAGGGCAAACAGATTTAATCAAGTAATTCAAGGTCTTTTTTTTTGTAAGTGTGGTAGATAGAGGTGATAGCATTAATGCAAAATATTTAGGCTTCTACAGGGCATTTCAATGGTACCACATGACATTTCGTTTACAAAAATCTAGAAAAATTAAATGGATTATGAGGTCTTTCACTGACAGTCTCAAAATGTAATTGAAATTCTGGAATAATCATAGAATGTTTTGGGTGTGTTTGGGATTAAGCTATTTAACAATTTTATTAATGACCCAGAAGAAAAAAAAATAAAATATCACTGATATTTAGGTGACATGAAAATTGGGAGAGTGTAAATAATGAAGAAAACAGGTTATTGATACATAGAAATCTGGATCACTTTTTAAGTTACGCACAAGCAAACAATGTGAGTTTTTAATATGGGTACGAGTAAATGTATATCTTCAAAAGCAAAGGATGAAGGACTATGGAGGAGTTCAGATGAACTGCACTTATATTTCCCCTCATTGGCACAGCTGGGAACTCAATCTCTTGTTCTCAGCTCCCTTTGCCTATGCTGAGTGTAAATCTGTCTTTATGGTATTTCCAGGCTGCCTTGCCTGTGTAACTCCCAGCACAGACAAGTTATTCAAGGATGTTTACTTGCTCTCGCTTTAAAGATGCTTAACAGCTATAGTTATAAGCTACCATACAGTTCTTTCTAAGCAAATAATTGAAAACAATAAAATAATTTATATTCATGGTAGTGATCTTGCTACAGACCATGCCAAACTCAGAATGGCCTCTGGCAGGAGTATTTTTTACAATACATGCAACCAAGGCAAGTCCTTGAGCTTCAATTCAGAACCAGCTTGCTCATAATGGTTGTGTCTACACGAGCAAGTTCTTTCGAAAGATGTTTCGAAAGAAGGGAGCTCTTTGAAAGATCTCACAGAGCATCTACACACAAAAGAATTCTTTCAATAGTAATCAAAAGAATGCAACACTCCTTTTGAAAGCTCTCTTTCACTCCTGGTTCAGGAAGAGCACCTTCTTTTGAAAGAAAATGTGTGTAGATCCTCTTCAGGGCCCTTTGTTCAAAAGAGCAGTCCTCATGGCACCTGATTTTTCAGTCACCGGCCTGTTCTTTTGAAAGAGTCGGGGGGCTGTGTGGACACTCATTTAAAAGAGCAGGTCACTCTTTTGATCTGCTTTTTTTGTGGTTAGATGCACTCTTTTGAAAGAGTTTCTTTCAGAAAAGATCTTCTGGAAGGTCTTCTTTCGAAATATTTATGTAGTGTAGAAGTAGCCAACATGTTTAATTCACCCAGTATTCAGTAGGGCCATTTCTACACATGCCACTTTCTCATTAGCATATTTTGGGCCTTTTATTAGCATGCCACTTTCTCTGAAAGTAGCATGCTAATAAAAGGACCAAATATGCTAATGAGGTACAGATGCAAATTCCCCGCACCTCATTAGCATAAGATCACGTGATTTGGAGTCCGGAAGATGTTCTTCCAAACTCCATAACAACATGTAGATGCACGGCCCCAGGGCGGTCTGTCGGAAAGAAGTCCTCCTTCCAGAGGTCCCTTTTTGAGAAGAAGGTGCCTCCAAAAGGAGGACTTCCTTCCAGAAGACCCCCTGGGAACCATGTTTCTACATGTTGTTTTGGAGTCCGGAAGAGCATCTTCCAGACTCCAAATCATGTGACCTTATGCTAATGAGGTGTGGGGAATTTGCAAACTCCAAAACTTCTTTCCAGCAGACCCCCTGGGGCCGCACCTCTACATGTTGTTTTGGAGTTTGGAAGAGCGTCTTCTGGACTCAAAATCATGTGACCTTATGCTAATGAGGCATAGGGAATTTGCATCCATGCCTCATTAGCATATTTCAGGCCGTTTATTAGCATGCCACTTTCAGAGACAGTGGCATGTGTAGAAACAGCTGAGAAGTCTTTGTTCAGGTAATGAGTACACAATAGCTATGGCTACACTAGTCCCCCTCCTTTTGGAAGGGGCATGTTAATAAGCCACTGTGGAAGATGCTAATGAGGGGCTGCCATGAATACACTGTGCCTCATTAGCATAATGGCAGCCATGCACATTTCCCTGCTAAATAATGAACTTACTTTTCCTTGTCTTTCTCTTGCTTCTAAGTGTAGTTAAAGAATATCTTCTTACCATCTTTTATTTACAGGACTAGATAGATCTCCTCTGTGTCTTAACCTTTCTGATTTTATTCTTATATGTTTGCACTAGTGTTTTATACTCATTTTCCAAAATGTGCATATGTTTCTATTTGTTCGTGGGACTCTTTTTTGACTTTTGGGCCATGAAAAGTTTGAGAGAACAAACTCATTTTTAAGTACTTGAGATTCATTCAAATACCACACAAAAACCTAGTTTTATAAAATCATATATTTTACTGGTGGAGCAATTAATTATTAATTATTATTATCCTCTCATCCATCCTGTCTCTCTCATATCCTGGGACCAACAAAACTATAAAAATATTACAAAGAACATACAAGAACCTGGATTGATCACTCAATTAATCTCTTTTTCTAAAATATGCCTCAATGGATATGTGGTGGGGGGTGTTCATATATGTGTATGTGCAAATATGTATTGAAAAATATGGAAACAAATCTAGAATCACTAATATTCTTTATTTCTGCAAACTATTTGCAGAGGTATTTGGTTGCCTTTGAAAGAACTGGTGTATACGGGTACTCTCCTGTGGGATGCTCTCCTGGAGCACTATATGCTCACCAACCTCAGTTTTGCCTTTATACCATTGCAAAGGAATACCATCTCTCAGCAGTAGGATTAAACATTTTTATAAAGTACCAAGGTCCACAGATCCATCATTGTAAAACAAACAAACAAACACACAATCTCAGATACACTCAAATCCCCAAAATAAAGCAAGATTGTAACACAGCAGCTCTTAGTTTCGTGTGATGGTCACTATTTCCAGGTTTTGCAGGCACAGTCATGTTAGTCTGTGGCTGCACAAATAACAAACACTCCTAAATCCCTATGTCAAGGCTGTTCCCCACAGTGACACTTTGGCCAGGTCTACACAGCACTGCCCTTGTGGAAGAGGCATGCTAATGAGCAAGATCAAAAATTCAAAAGAAGCATGGATGTACATATCTCACACCTCATTTGCATACTCTCGCATGACCTTGCTTCCAGAGAAGCCTTTTCCAGAAGCAAAAAGAGCCATGTAGCCAGGGTTCTATCAGAAGAACCCCCCCTCCCTTCCAGAAGACCCCTTATTCCTGAGCAGAAATATTATTCAAATCCTCAGGAAGAAGGGTTCTTCTGGAATCGAAGTTTTCTTCCAAGAGAACCCTGTCTCCATGGCTATTTTTGCTTCCAGAAAAGTCTCTTCCAGAAGTGAGATTGCATGAGAGTATGCAAATGAGGCATAAGATATGTAAATCCATGTCTCATTTGAATTTTTGCTCTTTCTCATCAGCATGCCCCTTCTGGAAGGGAGGCACAGTATAGACATGACCTCTGAGTGGAGAAAGTAGGGCACAACAAGTGCCTTTAAAAATACTTTGCCATTATAAGCTCCTGCTTAAAAGCTCCCAAGGTCACAGATTCCCAGATGTTGGGAGGTAGCTGAGTCCACCCAAGTGAGATCTCTCTTTAGGGGTTTCCAAGTAATTCTCCTGACAGCCATTAACTGCTCTATCCCAGTTTTCTTACACCTTCTTCCAGAACCTCATTCTACATGTCATCTGGGACTTAAAAACCTACTTCTTCCCTTAAATCTTCTTTAGCCCCAAGTCAGATTTTTCATCAGTGTGTTCCCTGAAATATTTCACTCCTCAGCCGTGTCTACACATGCACGCTACTTCGAAGTAGCGGCACTAACTTCGAAATAGCTCCAGTCACGGCTACACGTGTTGGGTGCTATTTCGATATTAACATCATTGTTAGGCGGTGAGATGTCGAAGCCGCCAACCCCATGAGCGGATGGGAATAGCGCCCTACTTCGAAGTTGAACGTCGAAGTAGGGCACGTGTAGACGATCCGCGTCCCGCAACATCGAAATAGCGGGGTCTGCTATGGTGGCCAACAGCTGAGGGGTTGAGACACGCTCTCTCCAGCACCTGCGGGGCTCTATGGTCACCGTGTGCAGCAGCCCTTAGCCCAGGGCTTCTGGCTGCTGCTGCTGCAGCTGGGGATCCATGCTGCATGCACAGGGTCTGAAACCAGTTGTCGGCTCTGTGGATCTTGTGTTGTTTAGTGCAACTGTGTCTGGGAGGGGCCCTTTAAGGGAGCAGCTTGCTGTTGAGTCCGCCCTGTGACCCTGTCTGCAGCTGTGCCTGGCACCCTTATTTCGATGTGTCCTACTTTGGCGCGTAGATGTTCCCTAGCAGCGCCTATTTCGATGTGGTGCTGCACAACGTTGATGTTGAACGTCGACGTTGCCAGCCCTGGAGGACATGTAGACGTCATTCATTGAAATAGCCCATTTCGATGTCGCAACATCGAAATAAGCTATTCGATGTAGGCTTCACGTGTAGACATAGCTCTCCAGTCCTTCTTACCTGCAAGCCCTAACCCTGCTCAGGTGATAAATCTCTCTGAGATCAACCAATTTCTTCATGAATTCTTGCCCCATCCCCCACTTGGGTCTTCTGCCAAAGGGTTCCCTGCAGCATTACAGCATTACAGGTCTCCTTGCCTGCAGGTCTAAATCCTGCTCCTTGGGACTTCCATCTAGAGGCAATTTATACCGATGACTCTGGCTCTTTCCCTCATTCCTAGGGGCCTCTGCACAAGTGTCTGATTTCATTTTGAGTCATGCACCTAACTATTTTTCACGTTTCAGTGTTTCCTGCTTAGATGTGCTAACATACCTTATCTTAAGAGGACTGAATGTAAATCATTGCCCGATATAATATTTATACTGTAATATTTTTCTTTCCTGCTGCAGTGCTGTTGATGGCTCTCTTCAGGTCATCCACAGTCAGTTCTTGATCCAGTTCATCCATTACTGGTAGGAGCTCGACGGCATGGTATACCACCAGAGGTAATCAAATGTGCTGTGGACACACTCCTGGAACCCCTACATGAGCTACTGTCCCTGTGCTGGAAAGATGGTGAGGTTCCACAGGATATGCGCGATGCTAACATTGTAATGGTGTATAAGAACAAAGGAGACAGAAGCGACTGCAACAACTACCGTGGAATCTCCCTCCTAAGCGTCACTGGTAAACTGTTCGCTCGCGTCATCCTTGGCAGACTCCAGAAGATTGCTGAGAGGGTGTACCCCGAATCGCAGTGCGGATTCCGCGCAGAGAGGTCTACCGTTGACATGGTCTTCCCTCTAAGGCAGCTGCAGGAGAAGTTCAGGGAGCAGAGGAAGCCACTCTACATAGCCTTCATCGACCTGACCAAGGCCTTTGACTTGGTCAGCAGGGATGGTCTGTTCAAACTGCTCCACAAGATAGGCTGTCCTTCATGGTTACTCAAGATGATCCAGTCATTCCACGAAGACATGAGAGGAACCATCCAATATGACGGTGCATTATCGGATGCTTTCAGAATCAGGAGCGGTGTCAAACAAGGATGCGTGCTTGCTCTGACATTGTTCAGAATCTTCTTTGCACTCCTCCTGAAGCATGCCTTTGGATCTTCAACAGAGGACATCTTGCTGCACACAAGGTCTGATGGGAAACTGTTTAACCTTGCAAGGCTGAAAGCTAAGTCTAAGGTGCGGGAAGTCCTCATCAGAGACATGCTGTTCGCAGACGATGCTGCTGTAGTGTCTCACACAGAAGACCAGCTTCAAAAACTGCTGGATCAGTTCTCCAAAGCATGCAAGGACTTTGGGCTTACCATCAGCCTAAAGAAGACAAACATACTTGGTCAGGATGTTGCTGAATCCCCATCAATCATCATTGATAACTATACATTAGAGGTCGTCCACGAGTTCGTTTACCTCGGGTCCACCATCACTGACACCCTGTTGTTGGACACTGAGCTAAATAGGAGGATCGGAAAAGTGGCTACAACTCTGTCCAGACTCAGCAAGAAAGTGTGGAATAACAACAAACTGTACACTCACACCAAAATGCAAGTCTACAGAGCCTGCATCCTCAGCACCCTCCTTTATGGCAGCGAGACTTGGACCCTGTATGCCCGCCAGAAAAAGAGGCTGAACGTTTTCCACTTGCGCTGCCTCAGGCGCATCCTTGGAATATCATGGAAGGACAGAGTGACCAACACAGCCGTCCTCGAGCAAGCTGGAATCCCAGCCATGCACACCCTCCTCAGGCAGCGTTGACTCCGCTGGCTTGGCCACGTCCACAGGATGAATGATGGAAGGATTCCAAAAGACATCCTGTATGGTGAGCTAGCCTCTGGCAAAAGACCTCCCGGATGCCCCCAGTTGCGCTACAAAGATGTCTGAAAGAGAGACCTCAGAGAGGTAGACATCGAGCTGGACAACTGGGAAGAACTAGCAGACAACCACAGCAGATGGAGGCAGGGGTTGCACCAGGGCCTTCAGAAGGGCGAGATGAAGATCAGGTAGGTAGCAGAGGAGAAGTGAGCGCACAGAAAGCACAATAAGGACTTGCCAGACACCCACTACATCTGCAAGAGATGCAGCAAGGACTGTCACTCTCGTGTGGGTCTTCATAGTCACAATAGATGCTGTAAATGAAGTCCTCAATTGAAACTTTAAAGGGCGCGATCCATAGTCTATGCAGACTGAAGGATGCCTACTAATATTTTTCTTTACTTAAGTTACTGTATGTTTTGCTGTTATCATCAAGTATTCTTCTCACAAAACTACAGTTAAAGAAAGAAAGAAAGAAAGAAAGAAAGAAAGAACAAGGAAGGAACCAAACCTGTACCTTGGGGGAAAGACAGAGAATCAGTAGAAAACAATCAAGACCAACTGTGTCCAAAAGTTGTTACTGTATAAATGCTGAAGTAGGTGACCTAAGAGTTGATGTTTTTCATACAGTTTACTAATTAAACTGATTAAAACTGGTTTTCAAAAGGCGTTCTCTAGGATTTCTGGGATTTTGGGAAATCATCCCAATTTTATTTAGGTTTCTAAATATTGTTTTAAGAACTCAACTTTAGACACTCAGGGTTTTTTTTTCTCCCTTTTATAGTTTAAAGGCAGTATTAGAGACAGTGGAAACAAGATCACTCCATTCATTTATGGCATTGAGTTGGCTGAAGTACACCGATAACATTGTTGGCCATCACTCAGCAGTGGATTAGTGACTGTCAAATTTGGCTGGGGCTAAGAAAATGTGCTTAAGTCCTGGTTTCAAAGCAGCAAGCAATTTGGCCATCTCAACAATGAGAAAAAAAAAAATGAAACTCCTATTCCTACCACAAAAATTAGCATGCCCTTTCCCCAATGCAAGTGCATATGCAGTAATTGACAATTAAAAACAAGGGGTCCAAATCTAACAGACCAGTTTTAAATCACTGCAAACGAAACTTCATGGGCTGTGGCTAGGACATTCTGTACTATAGTGTCTGCCAGGCTGGAAGGTGATTTAAATGCTGTCTTTGATTTAGATATATTCCAGTGCATTAAGAGGAAGGCAATAGACTTGGCTTGCATGCTCTGAATCATGATTAACAGCATGTACGTCTTATCTAGTGTCTCTCTTAAAGTATGTGATTTTACATCATCAGCAAATAACTCATTATTAGCCATTTTTATTCCTTCAACTGTTCCTGAATTATAACTAGACATAGCTGAAGCAATTACTCTATGATTTTGGTCAGCAACAGTAGTCTGTGCTATTGTGCCAGTACACCAGCACATTTTAAAACAGTAATAAATAAATTCATACTCCATTTTTTTAAAGGATTCAGCAGATGTCTCTATTGACTTCATTTCTTCTTCAGTGTCCCATTGGCTACAAGCCTGACTGTCTGAGCTGCTGAAAGCTGTACAAAATAGCAATTTAGTAAGTATAAGAACAGCTTGACTATTCCTTAATTTTAGGACAAATCATTTGTAATCAATAATGTCAACATAATTATTAAGAAAATAAGCAAATAAGAGTACTTCTTCCCAAAGCTTTTAACCTAATTATTTCCCATGCAAGTAACACCTTCTTTATGGAAGTGTAAAAGCCTATCTCCTTTCTCAGTTTTATAAATTGTAAACAACTGTATTCATTAAATACATATGCATATATTTTCTTTTAGAAAACTTGCTCTTCTGCATTTTAATAGTCAAAATCATATTAAATATAGATAAACTTGAATTGTGGTCTGTCATGGCTGCTTCCCAACTCTAGCAAGACAAGTGCAGAAGTGGGGGACAGCAAATGTACCTCCAAAACCTTATCTACCAGGTTTTGGTATAAACTTCCCATCCCAAAATCCTAAAAACCTTAGATTTGGGGGATAAAATTCACTGTCACCACCCAAGTAATAATAAGGAAACCAGGGAGAGACTACTTGGGAAATCTCACCCCCAAAATTAAAAAAACCAGGACACAAACATTAACCAATAGCAGGTTAATAAAAAGAAAAAGAGAGAACTTTTATTATTACAACAATATTCATATTGCAAGCCTCATGACTAGAAGGAAGAGTCACAAAGTAACACACATGGGGAGTTTCCACCATCGGCCTAGAATTTAGTTACAAGGAGAGTAAAAGAACATTTCTAAAAAGTGCACAGACATCAGATCCCACTTCCCACACCATAAAACAATAAAGCCTAATGGACTTATCTAAACATTACCCTACTTACAGAAGATTGAAGGGCCTGTTCTTGGAGGCAGATATTCTGTGTCTGTCTCCCTCATGACTGGAAAGAAAGAAGAAGGAACAGAGGACAGAAAAAGGGAGGCGCTAAAAAATTCAATTCTTACCTACATTCCTATAGGCCAGCCCCACCTAGCTAAGGAGGTTAACTCTTTTACTCTCAGGCTGCTGGCTAACCCTCATGATCATGGTCTGAATATTGAATACTAGTTTTATCCACACATCTATGATCTATGTGGAAGCTAGTATTTAACACATTTCCTCTCTCACAGTAATTTGAAATTTGAAACACTGTTTTACTACATATTTATAATTTCTGAGTACTTAAGTTCGTGACAAAAGATTTTTTGTACATTTTCATGTTCATATTGTCATCAGTTTTCATTGTACAATGGAAATATATTCACTGTGTTTTTTTCTAGTCTGTTTGTCTGTTTGGTTGGGTTTTTTTAATCCAATAGAATATGTACTGGACTATGAACCAAGAGATCACTGCTCCTAGCTCTGTGTTTGGCCTCTTTTATGACTTTGGGCAAGTTATTTAGTCTCCCTGGGACTACATTTCTCTTTAACTAGAAGACAGATAGAATTTTAATATGCTTTAAGGGTGCTTTAAGATCTAAAGTAACTGTTGAAAAATACATAATCATTAATATACACAATAAAGCAAACACTATGTAAAAAAGTAATGTTGGGTGAAATTATTCATTTGAAACCCTCCCTCTCCATGCCATCACCTTCTTATGACACTGTTTGTTAACTCATGTCATTTTCAGGAAACTATGTAACCAACAAAGTCAAAATAGATCAAAACATTTAATATTTAGATTTTCAAAATGAAGCATTTTGATTTTTGGTTTAAATTGACTTCCAACTAGACATTTCTTTCCATTTTATTTTCAAAACACACGATTTGTTGTGAAAAGATTAAAAAAAAAGATGCTTGAAATGAAAACAAACTATTTTGTTGAGCTTGAAACAATTACTTGCAGGCTTTCAATTAAAAAAAAAGGCGGGGAGAGAGTTTTTGGTTGTACCAATTTCTTTTCTCAATAATTCAGAATTGTTACTCAACCCAAAAATACTTTATTTATTCAGCTCTACTGGAAAGGAAATGAAAGAATGACAGAGTTAATCTGTAAGGCTGTTTCTACACTGGCCACTTTCTTCGAAAGTGGCATGGTTATACACTGCCCGAAATATGCTAATGAGGGTGGATGCAAATTCCCTGCAATTCATTAGCATACAATCATGTGATTTGGAGTCCGGAAGACCGTTCTTCCAGACTCCAAAATGCCATGTAGCAGCACAGCCCCGGGGGAGCTTCCGGAAGGAAGTCCTTCTTCTGGACGCCTCTTCTTCCCAAAAATTTTTGGGAAGAAGGGGCCACCGGAAGAAGGACTTCCTTCCAGAAGACCCCCCGGGGGCCGCGCTTCTAAATGGCATTTTGGAGTCCCGGAAGAACGGTCTTCTGGACTCCAGATCACGTGACCGTATGTTAATGAGGCGCGGGGAATTTGCATCCATGCCTCGTTAGCATATTTCGGGCCATGTATTACCATGTCATTTTCGAAGAAAGTGGCCTGTGTAGAAATGGCCTAAGAGTGTGTCTACACTAGGGACTAACTTCAAAGTTAACATCGAAGTTAGGCACTACATTGAAGTAACCAGCTGAGAGTCTACACACATTTTCCCTTACTTTGACATTAACTACAAAGAAGGGAACCCAACTTTGAAGTCCTTACTCCGTTCCTGGGAATGGAATAGTACCCTGCTTCGAAGTTTAACTTGAAATAAGGGTGTGTGTAGAAAACTTTCAAGTTATTTTGTAGAGTAGAGACAGCCTTAATTGTTTTTGTTATAAAATGCTAGGTACCTCCTCCAAGACACAAATAATACATAACTCCCAAATTAAAACAATTAATTAAATCAGTGCATTTTTTTTTTCTAATAGAAATCCTCCTTTCTGCCCTTCAAAGTTAAAGCCAGTACCCTGAATTTAATCCAGAAACCAATAGCTAAATGTGAAAGTGTGGGTAAGTGAAACCTCCTGGCTGTGGTTACACTAGAAGTATCTGTCTACAGATGTTTCTGTCAGAAGAGATTTTCTGACAAAACTTCTGTTTACAGAGTGTGGCCATACACTAAAGAGGATCAAAAGAGCGATCTCTGTCAACAGAAAGCAGCTGGAGTACCCGGCCCTCTCTCAACAGAACAGTGGACCAGAAGCTCAGCAAACAGGGCTGCCCAGTGAACCAGAAACGCTGTCTGTCAACAGAAGGTCCCCCAGAGCATCCAAACAGCATTTTTGTTGACGGAATCTGTCAACAAAAGCATTCTTCTTCATCTGGGAGAGGCAGAAGGCTGTCAGCAAAAGTGTTGACTTTTGTTGACATGCTGTGGAGAAAATGCATTTTGTGTGTGGACACTCCATCCGTTTTGTCAACAAACTCTCTTGTATAGCCATAGCCCCTGTGCTTACTGTCAGCTGTGCTGATAACATTACTGCATGGTTCTACAGTAAGATATATAACAGGGATTTTACTTTTTAGTAATAATTTAAGCCTAATTTGTTAAAAGATTAAAATAATTCACAGTTTTTAAAATGAGATGTTGCTTGTTGTTTGTATGTTCTTTAAGAAAAGGATGCAGTCCAAATCTTCTGGAAATTACTTCAAAGGAACTGCCTTATAATACATTTGGCTCACTCCATTTTTTTACCAGACATTTCCACTCAAATTCAAGCACACTTCATTAGTGACAGATTAATTGTGGCATAATGCACTATATTAGAGCTACAGGGGTGTCTATAAAACTTTTTGGTGAAAAATGTTTTCCAATGAAAATTTTGCCAAATACCAAACTCCATTATTCCCAAAATTGGTTTTCAGCCAAAAAAAAAAAAAAAAAAAACCAACCTACATATATATTTTGCATTCATTCAGATATCACAACAAGGTGCTTCATAAGAATTGTAGTTTTGTGGAAGCATGTCTCTGTGCTCCTCTATGGGGTGGGCTCCCCAGCCAGACTTTATCTTGTATGATGTCCTTCCATGGCCATCATATGACCTTGATGTGCTAACCTCCATTACCATGAGGGGACATCATGATGCATCATGAAAGACATAATGTGACCAGGAAACCCATCCTATTGGGAAGAACTCATGATCCCAAATATAAATCTCATAACGTACTGCTACAGCATTTCAAAACACACATATATCTAACAAACACATATATTTAGATAGATAGATAGATAGATATCAATATGATTTTTGCCAAAATATTTTGGATTTTGATTTTTTGGTGGAACCTTTCTAAAGGGGTAGAAGAGATGAAAACAACTGGCTATATGGTGTATGTATTTTTAAGGCTACATCATGTCTCTTTCCCATCAAATCAGTCCCCTGCAGAGAACACCCTGTTTACTTAAGACCTGTTTTTCATGTGTTCTTCTGCAGAAAAATTACTTCAACATTTATATTTGTTGGTTTGTTGTGCTGCAGATGACTTATCTGTGTGCTTCTTCTGCTGTTGTTAGTGATCTTTCATTAAAATTCCATATGTTCATAATTTGTAACAATTTCATTCTCAAAGCCCCTACTTATCTCCTTCCAGGTTGCTCTGTCAGGGATTTTTCATCCCTTGGGCATAATCGTCCCCGTGGGCCAGGGGAAACAAGCCTTGGGCCATTAATATTATTACAGGGGCAGGTAGACCCTAAAAGGTACATAGGCTGCCAGTTAGCAGCCCCCGTAACGGTCACTCTGTGTCGGTTGGTTTTACCGGTAACCTGAACTCACAAACATTTCAAATCATGAATTTCAAAATCCAGGCTCCTCATTGGACGGAGATGAGGTAGCTCCTGGAAAGGGACCTGGTTGAAAACAGGCCCCTCAGAACGCTTATATGCAAATGACCTCATGAATAATTCATAAAAACAGGGAATATAATGCAGTGCCCCGCAGCGCTCAGGGGTTCCACTATCCGCCGGCGCTGAAAGAAGACTTTGCGAAGTGCTCCTGACTTTGTGAAGAGCTCCTGTTCCCTGAAGGTCCTCAGCTGCAATTCTACATCCGCCCAGCACAGTCCGCTCTGCTGAGGCATAGCTGAAATCACACATACTAAAAGAGCTAAGGCAGTCTCCGCTCTGAGGTAAATTGGGTGATGGACGAACTGGCCTCACCCTTAGGGTGGGGTACTGCACCCTCACCCCTTAGCACCCAGAGCCTGCCAAAAATCACTGTGGCACCTCCGATCTCGCCGCCAACAAACAGATTGAGAGCGGATTTGGAGTGGGTCGAACTGGCCCCATCCCTAGGGTGGGGTACTGCGTCCACTCCAATTGAGGCTTAAGGTCTGCCACCATCGCAGCACCACCGCTCTCGCTGCCAACGCCTCAGCCTTTCTCCACCGGACGTGACCATCTTATCGGATTAGACCACCGGATCAGACACGTAAAACCCCCTACGCCCTAAACACTAACTTTCTAGCTTAATTTGGGCTGTGTGGGGATACTTACCAAGCCAGTAACTCTAACTGGGAACTATTATTACTTGGGGCTATAACCATTGGCTTAAAGCTGCACACCTGGTTAACAAGCCCATAACTAGAAGTTTTACTAATTAACTGTTTATCGTTGTGTTCTTTTTCTATAACCCCTTTTCTCCCTTTTTTCCCTTTCCTCCCTTCTCTCCAATCCCCACTGAAAAAAATCAGTTGGGAAGGACCCTTGTAGGGTGGACCTCAAGGTGTCCAATAGAGTGGCACTATTAGTCACTCAGGGTACATAGGGGTGACAAACTAATTTATCCCCTATAACCCGGAGGAAAAACTTATTAGATTTTTGTGTCCTTGTGTTTTACAAGGAGAGTCTCATACAGACTTCCCTCATGGAACCCTTGTTGCTGTTTATTGTAAGTGTTTAAAGTATAATTAGAAGTAGATAAGTTAATATATATATATATATAGTTACAAGTTCAATTATTGTGCTGTTTGTTTATAAGTTACTGTTTTTTGTTAATAAATATAATCATTATTTAATCCAACCTTCCTCTCCGTATCTCATCCTTGCCCTCAACAAACAAGCCAGCTCCTAACCTACCAGGGATTAGCTTCTCCCCAGTCTCTCCCCACTTACACTGCACTGCGCTCTAGGCCCCCTGCCGGAGGTGGGTGGGGTCGGTTTGCTGAGGAGCGGAGCGGTCCTTTGTCAGTCGGCGGGCTTCCTGCCGTCTCCTCTTTGCCCTCGTCTGAGGCCCCGCGGGGATCCGGACGGACTGCTGGTGCGGGGTCAGCGGGGGGTTTATTGCCCGCGATTCTGCCCGCACTGTCAGCTCAAGAACATTTGTCTGGAAAAACTGTAGGGCATAGTAAGGTAATACTTTTTACTTGTTAGAGCTAGCACAGTACAGTATTTTCCTTATTCATACATATTGCAAATTGATCAGGTCATGGTTACTGAAGCTGCTTTGTTGTACACCAGCATTTTCCAAACTGTGTTCTGCAGAACACTGTGTTCCATGAAATGTGAATAGGTGTTCCATGAAAAAAAAAATTGATACTAGCAATATTTTTCCTTCTAAAATATTAAAGAAATTATGTGTGTATAAGAATACTAGGGTATTTGAGGAATATTTAGATTGTACATATATTAATATTTACAACAGTCATAATAGTATAGTTATTATACGACTCATGCTAAAACAGATCAAAAACATTATTCTCATTAAAAAACTCCAGCCTAATGTTACTTATTTTTATTTTCCAGTAGTTTTCTGTAAAAATAACATATTTATAAAAACAAAGTTTAAAAATATTTTCCATGCCTAATTTTTTTTTTGCATTTCTTTTCCATAAAAAAATGTTCTTTAAGCTTTAAGGAAAGACAGTCGTTTTTTAAACAATATTGTTGTTTCTATTTTTGCACAGAAGAACTACACTAACCATCCATTTTTTGGTTGTTATATTGATGTTTTGGTTCGGGTTTGTACTTTTTTTTTATCATTTTTATACTTAATTATAGGGTTGCTAAATGTCCACATACCTGGGGGACATTAGTTGTTCATTCAGATGATTTTATCTTGTTATTTTTTGTTCTTTGTAAAATAAAAGACATCTTAAAAAACTAACTATTTTAAATCAACTTTTGAGCATTACAAAAGCCCTCTTCCCGTCAACCAGCATGTATGTGTTCTGTCAGTATATTCCAAGGCCAAAAGTGTTCCCTGGCCAAATTAGTTTGGGAAACACTGCTATACATTATATTACCTGGTACAGTAATGAGTGGTCAGAGACTTCTCCACCCATGCATCCCAGCTTGCTATGCAATCATACTCCAAGACAGTTTGCTCAGTCAAACATTTTATGACCTGTGAGTGGATCACATTGTTTAGAGTCTGTCTCAATGTTTTATTGTTACTGCATATTTTTAATTCCCCTCTTCTCTGAAACTTGGCATTGGCTACTGCCTTTTCTACAAAATTGGATATTCTTGGAGTCCTCAAAATGTTAGTGTTGGTTAATTAAGACTAAGGGGAAGGGGGCCTTTCCTCTTCTTATGAAGCGTAATTTAGATAAGTTTAATACTCAAAGATGTATTGACCTTGATTTCTGCTGACAAGGAAAATCTTAAATCCCTGGATTAATATCTTCTCTCATTTCCTTGTACACACTGATTGATCTCAATGATTATTATACTCTCATTTTCTGGTTATTTCTTGCTTTTCTATGCCCAAGGTTCTATGGACATCACAGTGTATTATATCTATGGCTCACTTTCTCCTTTTTAAAACAAAAAATAAGGTGGTTCTATTTACCCATCTTGGTAACTGAATTGAGTACTACACGTGAACATGTCATGATTCTCATTTAATTATGCCACCTTAACTCATAAATGGATCAGAAAATAAACATCCGCCATTACACTATTTCCTATCTTTATCCTGAAACCCTGGAAACAAGCTTCGTTGGTCCACAGATCCTTCTGGGAATGTACGATGCAGTCTGAGGAAATATGCTAGCACAGGGGCCTAGATGAAGAGAGACATCCTTTCCCTCCACTGTGATCACTACAGATTTCTAATGTTCTTTTACTTCCATTGTTTCCTATATGGGTCTCAGTTTAAGGGGGTTGTAGGACTAGCCCAGGCAGGCACAGTTGTCCAGAGAATGGAAACCAGGGTCCTGGGTTCCAGAGCAGTATTCCCTGTAAGATGAGCACTTGGGTGGCCACCATGGAGAGATTCAAATGCCACCCAGCTGAGTCGCAGAGCACCCTCAGCCAGCAACATGAATTTCTGCTAGAGGTGCACATCTGTACAGGCCTCTGTGCACATACAATTTATTCTGAACATAGATAAAAAACATAGAGGGAACACTGCTCCAGAGCCATCAAGAAGTGAAATTCCTCCCTGTTGATTCTTGGATTTCACAGGATTTACAGTACCAACAATACCACTACAGGAAAATTCCGTCACCCATTTTCTCTTCTCTGGACAAAAGAAAATATATGGAATAAGACAGATCTACTGCATGTACAAGCAGGAATACAGAACTCTGACATTCGGAGGAGTGCATACTCAGGAGTAGGGTATGTGTTGCCAAGGTAACTGTAATTTGGCTAAGTTGTATATACTGCTGCAATTTGTATTAATCAATTTATCAAAGTGCCCTCTTTTTTCAAAGTGGTTGTGACATTTCAATCTATCTCAGTCTGCTGCATCATGGTTTTTTTTCTAATTTATTATATAAAATTGGGTGTGCTACTTGTGTTACTATGTATCTAAATATCACTAAATCCCCACGTCTTTGGACTATATAAAATCCAACAATGATCACCCTGAGGTATTGATAAAAGGAATATCATGAAATAATAAAAGTAATACCATTTCCAATTATTGATAAAAGAAATAAATAGTATAAGGCCAAGACTTAATCCCTGTTGAACCACAAGTAACGTGCCTACTCAGTGATGATTCTCCATTTACGATTACATTTTGAGACCTTTCTGATACAGAGATTTTAATCCAATTAATGTGTGATATGTCAATTTTATATCATTCTAGTTTCTTAATCAAAATGTAGCAAGTCAGATGCCTAACAGAAGTCTTTGGAAATTACAGAAACCTTTCTACCTTTAAGTCAGATTTGTAAGTTTATCAAAAGATATCAAGATAGACGTAATCAAGTTCTATAAATCCAATTTGCTCTCAGTGATATTACTCTATTTTAATTGTTTAATAATCAATTTCTGTATCAGGAATTCCATTACATTTTCCAAGATCAATGCCAAACTGACAGATTTATGGTCACCTAAGAAATCCCATTTACCGGTTTTAAAACGTTGGCCCAACATTAGATAGTTTCAGAGGAACATAAGAATCTAAACAAGGGTGAGGGGCGCACAAAGGGTCACATGCACCCCCACAGTCACCCTCACTCCCCCTATACTGAAGATCAGTGACCCACTGTTTTGGAGGAGGAAGAAGGAGGGGGCAGATTAGAGTGAAGAGGGGGCAGGGCAGGGGTAGAGTAACGGTGGGGAGTGCTTAGGGCTTGGGGTGGAACAAAGGTGGGAGGAGGCAGGACTTAGGGTAGAGGAGGGTTGTTCCAGCCCTTGCCTGGGCTGAGGAGGCATATGGCCAATGCTTCCCCCTAGACTCCCCGTCACCAGTCACCGCTGTACCTAAATGTTCTCAAATTTCTTTAAAAAAAAACCAAACAATTCACAGTCTTCTTGAGCCAGCTCTTTTTGAATGGATGTTCTCTAGACCTCCACATTATAAAATGTCTAGCTATAGTAGTACTGTTGTAATTCATATTGAATTTGTGTTGGAATGGATATACTTTTGTCATCATAAAATCAATAAATCAACTGCCCCTGCCTCTGCTCAATACAGACAAGAAACATATATATAGAACACTTCAGGCCATTCCACATTATTATTGAAATTCTACTGTAGCGGACAGCTTCATATTTATGGTTCCTACTGTTCTTAATACACAAAGGATGTGTGTACACTAGCCCCCTTCTTCAAAGGGGACATGGTAATCAGATTGAGTGGAGAATACTAATGAAGTGTTGTAATGAATATGGAGCACCTCATTACACTAATTCTCCCCACAGCAACTTCAAAGTTGCAAACTTTGAAGCACAGGCATGCTGTGTAGCCATGGGCACTTCGAAGTACCTACGCAACTTTGAAGTGCCCTTACTCCCCAGAATTTTTGAGAGTATGGGCACTTCAAAGTTGCACAGGTACTTCAAAGCGCCTGCAGCTACACAGCTTGCTGTTGCTTCAAAGTTTGCAACTTTGAAGTTGCCATGGGGAGAAGTAGCCTAATGAGGTATAGCATATTCATCATAACACTTAATTAGTATTCTCCGCTCAGGCTGATTACCATGCCCTGTTCAAAAAAAAAGCTAGTGTAGACACAGCCAAACACTTTCTTGTTGGCTTTAGATGTCTCCTGGTATTTGTATACTTTTGCTTCCCTTTCCAGTTTTCTATTTTTCCTATTTACTTATTTATAGGCATTATTATAAAACTTCGCTTTTTGAAAAATGCTCTGTACAAACCCTTTATAAGACAGATTGTTTTAAAGCAGGGCCTTTTTTCTTATTTGGGTACCGTAACTTTTTTAGTCTTAGAGAATAATTCATATTTTTCTGTTTATTTTCATCCTTCCAACTGAGTCAAAATTGTTTCCACCACTGTAAAACTGGCCTCTTTAAAGCACCCACATATCTATGTGTCTGCGTGTAAAAAATAATACAAAAATCTGGTTGGAACTTGATCACATGTTTAATGTGTACACAGAATGAAGAAAACACTTGTCCTGAAGCTGTCATTGTCATTGTGATCAGTACCTCTTTATCTGATGTGATGAGATCTAATATTGAATTATTGATGTTGGGCAAAACAACTTTAAGTTGGAAACTGTTGTCTAGAGTTTTAAAAGTTTCAAGGATATTTTATTACCAGCAGATTGACATCCCCACTTTATAATCCAGGATCATAGGCAGGTATACAAGAAGAAAATAATTCCAACCTCTAGTTTGATTTGGTGTCCTGTAGCAGACGTCAACTACTATCATGTCTTCATCTGTTGGAAGATCGATCAATAAGCATTTAAGATATTGACAATCCAGAAGCAAGTGTACTGTACATACAGACAATCCCATTTTTCACAGTGTCATTCCTTTTCCCCTTTTGCCCATCTGAACTTTCCTAAATAGGTTATAACTATTTACTTTTAGATTTTAGATTCTGTAGGACCTGGGAAAAAATTTGGGAAAGAAGAAGCCTGTATAGGAAGGATGGACTCCACCTAAACCACAAGGGAACAAGACTGCAGGTACTTAACATTAAAAAGCTGGAAGAGCAGTTTTTAAACTAAGGGCTGAGGGACAGCCAATGGGTACAGAGGAGCACATGGATCAGACAGAGACATCTCTTAGGGGAGGGTCATTTAATAGAGATTCTGTGTGTTTTAGTAGGCAGGAGAGCGTCAAAGACGATAAAATAAGGGTAAAATCAGATGAGAGGCAATCAAATGAAAAAGAGTCTAAAGCACCTCACATCAGGAAATGGAACACAAACAGTGACAAATTTTTAAAGTGCTCATACACAAACACTAGGGGTGCGTCTACACTTGCATTCCTCTTTCGAAAGAGGTATGCAAATGTGTCAAATCAAAAAAGCAAATGAGGTATAGATTTACATACTTGACACCTCATTTGCATATTCTAATTTTGAAAGTACTTCTTTTGAAAGAAGAAAGCCAGTGTAGATGGTGCTCTTTCGAAAGTAAACCACATCTTCGAAAGAATCATTCTTCCCATTAAATGAAGGGAAGGAGCATTCTTTCAAAGATGGGATTACTTTTGAAAGAGCAACATCTACACTGGCTTTCTTCTTTCGAAAGAAGCTCTTTCGAAATTAGAAAATGCAAATGAGGTACCAAATGCTCATATTTATACCTCATTTGCATTTCCAATTTGCCTCATTTGCATACCTCTTTTGAAAGAGGAATGCAAGTGTTGATGAACCCTATAAGTCTAAATAATAGGATGGGTGAACTAGATTGCCATGTCTTAAAGGAGGATATTGATATAATAGGCATCAAAGCAAGTTGGAATTACTATTTAGAGAGATTTTATGGAACATTTTGTTCATTTAAGATTTTACTTCATTTGTGTGTCCATTTTCTTTCATGTATAGTGTCACTCCCCCACAGAATGACCAGTTCTGTCCTTCAATATATTTTGTACCCTGGTATAACTGCATCCCATTAATTGTCCTCATTCCACCAAGTTTCTATACTGACCATAAATTAGTTGCTTTGTGATCTTGTCATGTTTTGCAACTGCATGTGGATTGCAGCTGTAATGTCTCACCAACTAAAGATCACCCAAATTCCTATGAACAGCACAATTTGTGTGCAAATTGAAAGCTATAAATTCATAAAATGTTCTGAGTTCCTGTTAATGAAAAATCCAGCAAATTTAGTCCCAGGAATACAAACTCTAACGTTCCCACTCACAGAATGTTGTGAATTCATAGGTATTTCCTGTTTGGTTGCTTAGTTTGTAGATCTCTTTTGTAGTTAAAGCATTACTGAATCCTACTTACCCACAGCACATAAAGTCATGTGACGATGGATGAACAAGTCCAAGATTTATAGTGACAGATTACTGCAAAATCAATATGCCATGGGTGTGTCTACACAGCAAAGTTATTTCAAAACAATGGCTGTTATTCCAAAATAACTTTGCGAGTGTCTACGTAACACACCTGCTATTTCTAAATAATTTCAAAATTATTAATTTTAATTATTAATTAAATAATTTCAAAGTAGTGGATGGCTTATTTTTAATTTGTAAACATCATTCTTTAAGGAATAGTGCCTATTCTGAAATAGATCTTTCAGAATAGGGGCTGTGTAGGCAGGGAATAGTGGCTATTTCGAAATAAGCCATAGTGAGTCCAAGGGCTCTAATCCAAAATAGGATGTCTTGTGCCTGGATGATCTATTTTGAAAAAGATGAGTGTTATTTCACTATGTAGTTTAGCCATGTCTACACTGCCCCCATCTTTGGGAAAGGGCATGCTAATGAACACAGCAGAAGATGCAAAGGATGCACAGATTAAAATATCTCACACCTCATTTGCATAGTCCTGTGAGATCTGGCATCTGGAAGAGCTTCTTCCAGACTCCAAAACAGACATGTGGATATGGTTCCATTGGGGATCCTCCAGATGGAAACCCCCACTTCTGGAAGACTTTTCTTCTTCAAACACTTTTTAACATGACCTTTCTGGAAAGGGGGAGCCAGTACTAACTATGTTCAGAGCCTCATGTCATAAATTTTGTTATTATGAGGGGCCTTTTAGATTCTTTTTATAACAACTCATTTTGGCTCACTATCAAATTCTGTGCCTGTTGCTCACTCTTCCTAGTCAAAGGCACTTCAAATATACTTATTATTTTTCACAATTAATTCTGACTAAATGTTAAGACCAGTGCTTATAGTGTATCATTTGCCTTACCTTTCATAAAAAAAAACACCTTTGGACATTTATTAGGTGGGCTTCATTCTTGTTGACATTAACTGATGTAAGATAAAGAGCTCCTAGAAAACTTCTGGACTTGTCAGTTACACTCATGTATTAGTAAAGTTAAAGCTCTCTGAAGGGGTATAGAAACTCATGTTTCTTCATGATTAATATTTGGTGTTTTGTTTTACTTCCTTTTTCTTTCTTAAGAGTTTGTCTTCACAGTAGGATAATGTGCTGCACTGGGCTATGATTTCAAAAACCCACTAACATTATACCATGTAGCCCCTGCTAGTGAATTTTAACTCACAGCTGTTTGAAACACTCCTGCATCATGAAATGATACCATTCATGATTCTAAAGAAGTATTGGAGGGAAAGCAGCATAAAAAAGACAATAGCCTGAAAGAAAGATTTCTGAGAATTCAGAAAATTGGTAGGTAAGAGTCTAGGAGAAGGAAATTTAAGAGAAAGAAGTATGAGACTGTTTCAACTTTTGTAGTTGTTGTTGTTGTTGTTATGGCTTCTTCTATTTTGTTTTGTTTGAGACATTAGTAAAGGTGCTATCCCAATGCATAAGGAAAATTTTTACGTATGCTAAGAGATCACCCTGGCTTACCCAGGAGAGTCAATTACCTGAAACTCAAAAAGGTGTTATGTAAAAACATTTAAAAAATGTTTCTTTCAGGCTATTGTCTTTTTTATGCTGCTTTCCCTCCAATACTTCTTTAGAATTAGAAACGGCCGTAGGGAGCCCGCATTGACGTCTTTACTCTATTCCCCGGAATGGAGTAGTGCCCTACTTCAAAGTTTAACTTGGAAGTAGAGTGCATGTAGACACTCAACTTTGAAGTTGCTTTGAAGTAAGCAATTTCGAAGTCATTTTCATAGTGTAGACACAGGCTTTGTGTCCAGGGCTACACTGTAGCCCTAGCTCATAATAAGTTACTCAATGGCTGTGTCTACACGTGCCCCAAACTTCGAAATGGCCGTGCAAATGGCCATTTCGAAGTTTACTAATGAAGCGCTGAAATGCATATTCAGCGCTTCATTAGCATGCGGGCGGCAGCGGCGCTTCGAAATTGACGAGCCTTGCCGCCGCGCGGCGCGTCCAGACGGGGCTCCTTTTCGAAAGGACGCCACCTTCTTCGAAGTCCCCTTATTCCCATGAGCTCATGGGAATAAGGGGACTTCGAAGTAGGCAGCATCCTTTCGAAAAGGAGCCCCGTCTGGACCTGCCGCGCGGCGGCAAGGCTCGTCAATTTGGAAGCGCGGCTGCCGCCCGCATGCTAATGAAGCGCTGAATATGCATTTCAGCACTTCATTAGTAAACTTCGAAATGGCCATTTGCATGGCCATTTCGAAGTTTGGGGTACGTGTAGACGTAGCCAATATGTGTTCTGCAAATTATTTCAAACACAGTGCAGGCTATACTGCACTGGAGTTCAAAATAAGAGCTTGTTTTGAACTTTCTGCTAACCCTCGTACTAAGAGGGTTACCGGGATCAAAATACTGAGCTTGAACTAGCCCTGCTATTTTCAGCACATCTTTTGACCATGGAGTTTCTATTTTGGGACACAAAGGTACACATACAAAAGTATCCTAAAATAGAAAGTTTAATATAGTGTAAAATTGCTCTGGAGCTCTCATTTTTGTAGGATTTTTTTTGACAATGGCGCAGAACTCAATACATCAGGCAAAAGCAATTTTTTAACCCTCCAAAAATAGGACTATGTTATGTTGTCAGATTTTAAGAGGAATGACCCCCTAAGTATTGTATTCCCACAACTTAATTTCCATTGCTTCATTAGCTAATTTTGTCTTGTTCCAGAGCCATCAGATACAGCCCTACTTTTGCAGGATGCTATTCCTTTCCTAAACATTTCAGATGATGGAGGCAACACTAAAATATGATTTTATATAGATCCAAAAGCAATGCTATCTGAAGTTTGCAGAATCCAGATCAAGTTAGAAAAATGTAGGTTTCATAAAACATTATTTTCCCTTGAAGTGAAAAGACCCAACCAGATGGTCCCTTAATTTCCAGGCATTATTTCTCAGAATTCATGGTAAGCTGTAAGAGGTTTAGATTGTACCACTCTATTTCTAATTTGAGAAACAATAAAAATAATGTGAATCAAATAGGAAAATATATATGGAAATCTACAAATACTGGAAACAATTTTCAACAAAAGAAAAGTAGGTTTTTAAATTGTAATGCTCCATTAAACTATTAGTGAGCTTTCCGTTTGGTTTGAGTATCACTTTTACTTCATTGACTGTATCCTTGATTTGTATGACTCACAATGCTATGACATTCTGTTGGTGCTGCGTGAATGGCTAGTGCAAAAAGTAGTGAATTGTTGCCAAGTTCCCAAATTAAGACGGAAAGGCTTTATCACTGTTTGAGAATTGAAGAGGAAAATTATATCTGGACATGCTCAGGAGGATGACTTTTTTTCCTGTAAAGTGTAGTTGTAAGACTATACTTAGAAAATGTGGAATAATGGTAGCATTCATGTTATTCAGCATGCTGCACAATGTATTTGATTTCCAGTGTGTCTGTTATGTATGGATGATGATGATGGCTATCAGTCATTGTCAAGTGTGACCATCTTCCGTGGAGTTGTGGATCCTCAGGTGGCTCATAAGGCCTACCCTTGAACCATAAGTTATTTAGCAGTGAGGACAGATGTTTCAAGGTACGGCAGGAGACTGTTGGCCATGACTGGAAGCCCCTCTCTCCCTCCTCTTGAGTCTCTTGTCTCCTCAGCTTGTCAGTGAGCAAATTCAAAATGCAGGAGACCAACACATAGTTCTTCTTTTCATTTTGAGTGATCCCAAGTGACAATGTGAATATTGCACTTTTTAAAATTATCCTTCAGCAAGTATTTATAATGCTTCTGTTGGCCTCCTACATTATGGTAGCCTTCTTTCAGCAGAAAGAGCAGGACCAGTTTTTGGAGGCAATGTGGACATCTGGATAATGTGACCATTCCAGCTGAGTTTCTGATAGGTGATCATTTCTTCAGTACTAATGGCCTTTTATTTTTCCAGAACACTAATGTTGGTACATCTGTCTTTCCATTTGATCTTCAAGATCTTGAGGAAGTATGCATATATAGGTGTGTATGCTCAGTTACATTAGAAACAACAAGAAGTCCTGTGGCATCTTGTAGACTAACATATATTTCGGAACATAGCTTTTGTGGGCAAAGACCCACTGATGAAGCTTGTGCTCCAAAATATCCATTAGTCTATAAGGTGCCACAAGACTTCTTGTTGTTTTTGAAGATATAGACTAACTTGGCTACCCCTCTGATATGAGTTACATTATTTTTTAATTTTATTAGGCTACTGAAAATAATGCTGCATCTATACAGCTATTGAAAACTGTATGACTAATATTTTCCTCTTTCCACCATCCATGATTGCAGTCTTATCACATAAACATACGTACTTCCCCCTGATTCTCCTATTAGCTCTTCTGAATTAACTTTCTTGAATTGTTATATATAGCTATCATGCCATAAGTCCAGTAACAAAGCTAGTCTCTAGAAGACTTATGTAAGTGCTAAAAGGACTGCCTGAGATATTTGCAGATTATATCCTCATTGGAGGTGAAAGAAGTAATAAAAAGGTGCATAAGACCATGCCAAAAACATGCAAGATTTTTCTAAAGCCATCACAGGAATGCCAGAGCAGTCTACTTTAGGTGTTGATGGGCGGAAGGAACAAAAGCCTACTACTAGTGGGGGAAGATCCATTGCAATAAAATAGATGTATTGCTAAGAGGTGATGGCCAGCAATCACAAAGCAGTCACTAGAGTATGTCAGGTGACCCAAGGAACTACCTTCCATGGAGAAAGGCATTCCTCTCTAATGACTGGATCCTCAGAAATACCAGAAGCAGTGAATTGAAACAGTAATGAGGGTGCTACAAGGTGACTTTGCAAAGAGAAACAACTGATCCCAAGGACTAGAAGACAATTCTGATCCAGCAGCCACAACATCCAGTGAGATCCTGCACAGATGGACATATAGAATGAAGAAACTGAGAATGATGTGGAGACCAATCCTACAAGTAAGGAAGCAGATTCCAAAGAGAGAGCATTTACTAGAGTTGGAAAGAATTGACCAAGAAACAGATGTAGGTTATTTTTGGCATAGTTGTCAGCTGAGTTTATCAAATTATTTCAAAGACTGTGACCAGCTTTGACAATAAAAAAAATGAGACTCCAATTTGGCTTGTTTTGCCAGAGGGACGTGGGGCTGGGTGACAATTATTTTTAATCTTTATATTGAAATTTGGTAAAATAGGTAAATGTATTGAAAATTTAAAAAGCAGGTTCACCGGGTTTAAAATCTTTGATTGCAGGCGTTTCATCACTGAATGGAGTAACATGATCAGTGCCTAGTAAGAGCTCTTCAAACTGTTGCTTATATAGTCCTTTCTCATAGATCTTATCAGTAATTGGTTCTTAATTAGATACTTGTGTCTTCTATTCAAGACCAATTGCACCTGAACACACCCCCATTAGCAGTCCTTTGATTGTCTAAGTTCAAACACCAGGTCCGAATCAGTAACTAGATCTTTAATTAATTACTTGTGTCTCCAATTTCAGACTGGCTTCACACAATGTAAATGTATGTATGGTAAATGTATGACTGATGATAGGAATCAGAGGACCTATGATCTCTGGAGGAACTGTAGTTGTTGGGAAACCAAAAAAATGGAAATGACTTTATTAGAGTGGAAATACCTGAGCCTTATGGACTAGTCAGACTAGAATGTATAATAAAGCTCTACTTGTTCAACTAAGTGCTGTGCCATAATGGGGATATCTATTCCAAAGCACACCAAAGTATTATACTTTAACATTCTTGTGTGAAAGCTACAGGAGATAAGCAAAAGATGCATCATTTGTGTTAACATAGTCCTGGTTGTAAAGGACTAAGTTAATACAAAGTCAGTATCTTTTGATCTTCACCATCCTTACAAGATGGTTATAGTACAAGATATTGGCATGCTCTTGAATTCACATCCCTGTAATAGTTTCTATGGCACATTCAGTTTCACATTTTTTGTGAATTAGACAGTGTCAGTATCATTGTGCAGGCCATGCCAATAGTTTTTTATGCAATGCAAGAACATGCATTTTCTTAGCCACTTGGTATGCTTACTTTCTTTGGCGAAGTATAGTAGCACCTGTGCTTTTTATTACTGCAGTCATCTCCTCCACCAGATGACTTCTATCTCGGACATTTGCTTTCCTAATGACCAGTTTTCTATGTGTCTGGTACACATGTATTAACTGAGAATGTAGAATCACGTCTCACAATAGCACCCGCTATTCCAAAATAACTTTGCTGTGTAGACACACTAGCTGCATCTGCACTACAGTGCAATTGCAAAAGGTGAACTTTCGAAAGATCTCATTTTGAAACTGTGCACGCACACACAAAAAGTGAATCAAGACTGCAATCCACCCTTTTGAAAAACTCATGCCCTCTTTCAAAAGGGAGTATCCACATGACCTAGGGCACCGTTTCAAAAGAAAGAACCAGAAAATGCTGTGGATGGGGTTGCATGGCAGACAAGATATTCCAGGGGCTGCAGCGCACCACTCCTTTAAAGGGCACCTCCTCGACACCATCGTACTGCACACACCAAGGGTTGGCTTGCCACCCAGAGCACTTCAGACCCAAACAACATGAAGGAGCCACTTCAGGGCACATAATGGACCCCCAGTAGCTCCCAGATGCCCTACCCCTGAAGGCCGTGGCCAGCCTTCTGGCCATGCTACTAGCTGCCATCCTCCGGTGGTTTTGGGAGGCCACTCTGATGGCTGCCCCAGTACAGACCACCCTCATGGGGTGATGCCTGTTCACTCTCCTTCGGGTCACCTGATGCCTGTGGGGTTACCCCATCAGCAGTGAGTGATGGGACTGGCTGTTGCTGGGGGACTGGAATGATGGCCTCTGTGCATCCCCTGCACATGTGTCTGATTCCAGGCCCAGATAGGACATTTTTAATGAGCATCTGAAACAGGCGTGGAACACCGTTGAATGGGTGTTCCAACATATGAAGGGGCACTTTCACTGCCTCCTCATGAGGCTGAAGGTTAGCCTCCCCAAGGTGCCAGCTGTGGTCGGGGCATGCTTCACCCTTCACACTATTGTGGATGCACAGCACTAGCCCTTCATGTGGCATGGCCTGTCAAGCCAGGCCAGGGCTATGAGCATCTGGCTGCTGCCCCATGCCACCAGGTGCAGCAGGATGGGGTGCAGGTCACTGAGGCCTCCCAGGAGACATTCACTGGGGGGGACCCTGTGACCCCCCATGCACCTGCAACCACAATCCTCCTCCTGCACACCCACCCCTCATTACTCCCCGACCACAAGCCCCCTCACCCACCCTGTACCCCAACACAAATCTCAGCATACACCAGGAATGTAGGAGTAGTGACAAACTATTTACTTGAACCAAGGAAAAGATTCCAAACTGTGTAAACAGAACACTAAACTATTTACAAGGAAGACTGGGGGAACTATATACAAATGGGATCCTGGGACCAGGGTGGGGGTAATGGAACTTGAAGGGGGAACATAAACAAAAACCAAAAAAGAACATAAGAACATAAGAATGGCCATACTGCTCAAAACAATAATCTTTAATTCACTCATGAGGAATGAATATTGTACGGTCAGAGTGGAAAAACTGATGCTCATGTGTCTGAAGGCACTCTATTACCATCTACTCAAAAAAAAGAGTAATAATGCTGGATCTTTCACATGACATTAAATCATTTTTGCTTCATGTGATCACATCCTTCAGGTCCAGCAACATTAGAGTATTACTTCAGCTGTAACATATAGTAATAGTGTATTTGCTACATAGACTTAGAAGAGCAAACAGTAAGCTGTAGTGATGGTCAAACTGCCCAAAATCTGTATTCACATTCAGTTTGGATAAATATTCAAAATATCGGTGGCTTTTCTAGAGAGATTTATGGGGCCTGCACGGTACTATTAAACTGTTGCCTGATGGTAGCTGGGGAGGAGATGATGCTTTTTAGAGATATATGAATTTTATAATCTTTAGAAACACACAGTACTGAAAGTGAATGTCTCTTTCACAGATTCTGCTAATAGGTTGAGCAGGCTTCTTCACTTTTAAGTTATCTAGATGCACCCCAGAGGAAAGAGCCACAGAATAGGGTTGGAAGAGGTGGCTGGGCAGATATTATTACCAAGCAGTGTCCCAGATTTCCAGGTCCTCTACACAGCTGTGTATGGGAAAGAATGGCTTTGCTTTTCCAAGCCTCTTAGGTCAACTAATTTGAGTTTCAATTCTCATGAAAGCAGGCTTTCGTATGAGACTTTCCATGCACCTGTTACTTCCGTTCTGGCCTGGAAATAAGTTGGCTGATGGTATTTCAACATTTCCAATTCTGACTTTAAAGCAGGTGTGTAAAATAATTAGGGGAGAGTCAGATATGAATCAGAGAACCTGTGGGAAACAATGCAAACATAAGAAAATTAAGTCCCAATCCATTTTGAATAAAGTCTCCCACACAAAGAACTGCTGGAAAAATACTTCTCTGATAAGGAAATTATCTTATACTGAATGCTATAATTATTTTTTCACAATAATTCCACATAGCTGCCTACTAACTTTCTTCTGACATTGTTATTGTTCAAGGACAAGAAAAATTGTTCTCAATGAGAAGTTTGAATTTCTATAATTTCCAGTGATAAAGATTTGGAAATATTTTTTATATTTATTTGCATATGTCAGTGTAAATAAAAGTGTACCTGTAAGAAGTCTATGTGCTTTAGTCTGTTCTCCCTTGAGCTTTTACCAGATTTTTGCATCCTCTGTGGGAGTGTAAAGTGCTACTAGATGAGACTGTTTGTGTTCTGTGCCAACATCACACAGATGTCTGTTACACAAACTGCAAGCCAGAAAAGAAGCATGCCTACCAGCTTCAGTGGAACTGCACCAGTTTGCCCTCAGGAATTGATTTGGTCCTACTTGTACACAAGTTGAAAGAGGGGTCTTTACAGTTAAGTGACGCGTTTAGTGAACCTCCTCTGAGAATCCTTCTGACAAGGAAGATCTAGCCATTCCAGAGCACACAAAATAATCAGTTGCTTGCAAAGTAGTCTAGCGAATATGGACAGAAATAAATTGTAAGCTTGGCAGGAAATCTCAAGTCTTGATATTTTTTTCCTGAATATATTTAGATCATTTGTGACCCACAAGTTTAGTCAGCTAGGTTTATGCTCCTTTTAACTGAAATAACAGGGTGGTCTGCTGCACCATTCCCAAACTTTTCCTCTTATTCATCTACCCTTATTCTCTTTCTTCTCTTGGGTTTCCATCAGGCAGTTTCTGTACGCTCCTTTCTGTGCCTTTATCCTACTTTTTTTCTCTCCCCTTTTCTTTGTGACTGTAATATCTTTTACCTCAAGGACACCACTAGTTTTCTGATATTCAGAAAGTCAGCAGTTTGGAAAGGTAGCTCTTTACTTAAGCAGAAAGAAGTTTTACTTTACTCAGCTGCTCCATGATACAACCCAGAAGGTAGCCACTAATACTTCATAATTCTAAGAAGACACTACTGGGCTCATATATACAGCAGCATTATTTAAAAAAAAATCTGTCCTGGAATAGCTATTCTCAAATAGCTTATTTTGCAAGAACACTGCTATTCACAAGAATGCATTTCAAAATAGCATACAGCTATTTCAATATAGCATGTCCGGGCACACTGCACCAATTTCAAAATAGTACCATTGGATGTGATTATAGCTTATTTTGAAGTAGCGCTACTCCATTTCTTCATGGATCTTATTTTGAATAGCTATTTCTAAATAAGGGTGTGTCTACATTTACATTCCTCTTTCAAAAGAGGCATGCAAATGAGGCAAATCAAAATTGCAAATGAAGTAAATTTGCATATTTGCCACCTTATTTGCATACTCTAATTTTGAAAGAGCTTCTTTTGAAAGAAGAAAACTAGTGTAGATGCTGATATTTCAAGAGTAAACCCATCATCAGAATAATCCTTCCCTTTATTTAATGGGAAGAAGGATTCTTTCAAAGATGAGGTTTACTTTTGAAAGAGCAGTGTCTA
The DNA here is from genome assembly GCF_033958435.1 of Carettochelys insculpta. Lineage (NCBI taxonomy): Eukaryota > Metazoa > Chordata > Testudines > Carettochelyidae > Carettochelys > Carettochelys insculpta. The sequence continues at coordinate 93,103,661 of NC_134137.1, read as the reverse complement.
CACTGGCTTCCTTCTTTCAAAAGAAGCTCTTTCAAAATTAGAATATGCAAATGATGTGCCAAGTATGCCAATGTGTGTCTTATTTGCACTTTCGATTTCCTCATTTGCATACCTCTTTCGTAAGAGGAATGAAAGTGGAGCTGCACCCTAGGTGTTATTCCTCCTGCAATGAAGTTTACAAAGTTCAAAATAATCCACCCACTCTTTTGAATTTATTTTGAAACAGTGTATATGTAGTGTCAATGCTCCCAAAGTTATTTTGAAATGACTTTCTGTAGATGTAGCCTTAGAGATGACCAATATTATCATTCCCATTTCCATTTTCTCTACTCTAATAACTTTAATGACAATGGAATGCTTTCAGGTGAGAGGATGTTTTGGATCGTAAAGGTTAGACAACTAAGTAAGAGGCCTGATATTTGTAAGGGCCAGGTACCTATTAGGTAGGTGTCAGTGGGAATGGCTCATGCTCACAGTTTTAAAGGTCAAACCACTGATTCAGCTAAATAAATGTAGTTCCTATCAGTTGAGCCTCAGTGCAAATCTAGGACCTGTGGAAGATAGGTGAAACTGTCCAGTGATAATGAACTCACCTCCTGTGTATCCATTCCAACCTGACCTCTTGCAAGAGACAACATGATACTTTACCTGATACGACACATTTTAGAATCTGGCATGCTTTCCAAACCATAGCCGTGTCTACACATGCACGCTACTTCGAAGTAGCGGCACTAACTTCGAAATAGCGCCCGTCACGGCTACACATGTTGGGCGCTATTTCGATGTTAACATCGACTTTAAGCGGCGAGACGTCGAAGCTGCTAACCCCATGAGTGGATAGGAATAGCGCCCTACTTCGACGTTGAACGTCGAAGTAGGGACCGTGTAGTCGTTGCGCGTCCCGCAACATCGAAATTGCGGGGTCCTCCATGGCGGCCATCAGCTGAGGGGTTGAGAGATGCTCTCTCTCCAGCCCCGGTGGGGCTCTATGGTCACCGTGTGCAGCAGCCCTTAGCCCAGGGCTTCTGGCTGCTGCTGCTGCAGCTGGGGATCCATGCTGCAGGCACAGGGTCTGCAACCAGTTGTTGGCTCTGTGGATCTTGTGTTGTTTAGTGCAACTGTGTCTGGGAGGGGCCCTTTAAGGGAGCGCCTTGCTGTTGAGTCTGCCCTGTGACCCTGTCTGCAGCTGTGCCTGGCACCCTTATTTCGATGTGTGCTACTGTGGCATGTAGACGTTCCCTCGCAGTGCCTATTTTGATGTGGTGCTGCGCAACATCGATGTTGAACATCGACGTTGCCAGACCTGAAGGACGTGTAGACGTTATTCATCAAAATAGCCTATTTCGATGTCACTACATCAAAATAAGCTATCTCGATGTAGCGTTCACGTGTAGACGTAGCCCATATGTGGAAGTAGCAATAATAAAGCAGACCGGGAACAGTTCTGTATGCTCAGCTGTAAATTATATAATCTCATAAAAGTGCAACTAAAACCCATGCATTTTATCTAAAAAACTAGGCAGCCATTCTACACAGCACCTGAAGGCAAAGATTCAAGTATATTGTAGTGTATATTCTTTAGATAATTTTTGCATGTATTAAAACTCTTGGCACCTTCCACACCCCCCACCCCAACAACAATGTTGAGCCCATGAAACATCTTCAGCACTCCAAAGGTAAGCTAAGACCTGCATCCCCCCAAAATCCAATGATGGGTATCTCATTTCTTGATATCTCAGAGTGGGTAGATCTTGGTTTATGGGCAAGAACAGGATTAATGCTACCCTCTTCCACCCATCCTTCCTCCAAAATGGTAATAAGTTGCTAAAGTCTTCCCACCAAAACTCTGTGGTAGGTGAGAGCATGAGCCATATTTTCTGCTGCCTCATACGTTTATTTTTATCATTTGAAGACTAAAGACTATGGTCAATTTTTTTTAAATGATCAGAGCAATGTCCTTAGATTTTACATGATTTCCTTGTCAGAAGTCTTGTAAAAGTGAAATGATGAAGAAAATAGCTTATACTGGAATACTAATGATTAGAAATATTTCCTTGCTCCACTGCCAACATACATACAAGTTTCATATGGTCTGCTGATTGATTGTAAACAGTGACAGAGTTAAACCAGTACAGCTATGCTCATTCAAACAGCCCAGGATGAGGTAATGAACTGCATCTATCACACTTATTTGAGGAAAAAAAACATTCAGAGATCTCAAAAAATGGAAATTTGCACTATTATTAGGTTGATTCTTGAGAAACTTCCATAAAATCGTATGAGCTGGGTCTACACATAGGCACTCCATTGAAAGGGCGAATATCAACCTGTGGAGGTCGAAATAGCGTCCATCAAAAGGGAGCAACTGCACACAAGTAGCAGAACAAAAGGTTGATCTGCCTTTTCGAAGGGCTGCCATGGTCTTTCAAAAAGTAGTGTCCGCATGGCTCCAAGACCTCGTTGAAAAGAAGGGAGTCAGGAGACACTGAGGATGGGGTCCCATGGCTGACAAGCCCTTCTGGGCTGCAGCCAGCTGCTCTCTTTAAGGTACCTCTCTCTACCCCCCACCATGCATGAGCTGAGTGCTGCCCAGATGACTCCGGCCTGGCAGAGTTCACCTGTGCCTCAGAGTGAAGTCCCAGCAGCTGCTCCTTGCTGAGAACACTGTCATTATGGAGACCATTCTTGCAGTGCTCTGCTCTGTTTCTGCAGCCACCCTCCATATACTCAGGCAGCTGAGAAGTCCACCTAGGGCCGTGATGCTCCCTTGCCCAGGACACTTCCAGGTTCCCCCCAGGTGCCCTGGAGCCTCTGGACCCAACCCAGCAGCACAGACTGGTGGGAGCACCTGGGAGCACCTAGGGGAGTGGGACAATGAAAGGTGGCTGTGGAACTTCTGCATGTTGAGGCAGACCTTCAACAAGATCTGCCACTAGCTCACCCCCACAGTCCAGCACCAGGACACCTGCATGCAGACCGCTGTCACCCTGGAGAAGCAGGTCGTGATTGCTGTCTGGAAACTGGCCACCCTGGACTCCTACCACTCCATTGGACAACAGTTCAGGGTGGGCATGGCCACTGTTGGGTCCATACGTATGGAAGTAAGGCAGGCCTGGATCACATTCCCCCTGCCCACAGGTTGGGGAGTAGGGCGAGGGGAACCCCTGGCTGCAGGAGGCAGGTAGGCAGGGGGCAGGCCAGGAGGGGCAGGCTGGGTCTGGAGGACAGGGGAGGGAACATTCCAGGATCGGGCAAGGGGCAGGACAGGGTCAGGGTCAGGGAGGGACAACTTGCTACCCCCTGTGGGAGCACACAGCCCCCTCCTCCCCCAAGCAGGCTGTCACAGCCATCAACATGATGCTGCTGCACAGGGACATCTGTCTGGGGGATCCAGATGCCACTGTCAAGGGCTTTAAGGATCTGGGTTTCCCAAACAGCTTCCATGGATTGGATGGCATGCACATCTCCATCCATGCCCTGGCTCACAGCACCAGCCACTATGTCAAAAGAAAGGGCTATCATTTGGTGGTCCTCCATGACCTTGTGGATCATGGGGCTGGTTCATGGACATCTATGTGGGCTGGGCTAGCTGCACCCATGATGCCCAGGTCTTCCAGAACTCTAGACTCTGCCAGTGCATGGGTGCTGGTACATTCGCTCCCAGCAGGACAGCCCGTGGGGAAGGGACATCACCATGTCACTCTGCATAGTTGCAGACATGGCCTACCCCTCCAGCCATGGCTCCTGCGGCTGTACAAGGGACACCTCAACCCCCATCTGAAAGGCATTCAACCAGCACCTCAAGCACCCCTGCAACATTGTGAAGTGATCTTTTGGGTGCTTTAAGGGACAGTGGAGCTGTGGTGGAGGTGCCTCTACAAGAGTTTGGAGGGTGGGGTCCTCAATGTCCCCCAGGTGGTGAGCACCTGTTGCATCAGTAAGGGGGCACCTATGTGTGGGGTGGGGGTAATGCAGCCGGAGCTGGTTATGAGAAGCTGGGTGCTGACCCCATCCGTCAGGCCCACCAGGATGGTCTCCACATTAGGAAGACCCTCAGGCAGGCCTTTGTGGATGACTGCCTGTGACCTGCATGCATCCCCACCCTCATGCATATCAGCCACCTGCCATCCCCACAACTCCCACCCCCTCCGTGGCCCCCACCAGCACCACACCCACACTTCCACCACCCACCATCCCTACGTGAGGAACACAGCCCAAGGGGTGTATGGAAAATAAGTATTTGTGAACAACTGGACAGTATGTGCAACTATGTACATGTGGTGTGGATGGATGATGTGGAGTGGGGCACCCAACCTGGGGTAGGTGGGGCCTCTCATTCCAGGGCCAGGGTGGTGGGCTGTGAGCCCCATTGGCACTGGCATCACCTGCCTCACTGGGTGAGGGGTCACCAGAGGTCCAGGGAGAGAGAGAGGAGCACCAGCAGGTAAGTCCAGGGGGTGCTCAGTGGGGTGGGGGAGTGGCAGCTGGGGATGGGCAACAGGCGGGCAACATTTGCTGCATGCTTCTGGAGCACCGTGACGATGCACACTAGGGTGTTCAACAGCTTCTCCCATGCCACCCTCTGCAAGCCCAACTCAGCCTCCATGAGTCACAGGTGTAGCTCAGCCACCTCAGCCTGGTGGCAGCTCGCTGGGTCATCCTTTGTCCATGGGGGGCTCTCCAGGTGTCACCCTGATGGTTTGAGGCATGGGGTGGGACCTGGCTGCCCTCAAGATCTGATGGAGGGCTTTCAGGGACAGGGATGGTTCTGGGCTTTCCCAGCCCACGGATGGTGCAGGTGTATGGAGAAAGGGGCAGCGCATTGTTAACATACTATGTCCGGGGGGGCAGGCCAAGAGGGGTGGTACTGGCACATCCACCATGGGCTGGGCATCCCATCTGATGGCACGGCAGCTGGGGGGCTTTCAGCCTCTCCTGGCTGCCACCCTGCATATAGCTTGTGGCACTGTCTACTAGGGATGGGTGCTGCCCATCACCAGCTGGCCACCATTGGGTGCCAAGTACCATGGCAGGTCAGGATGTGTGCAGCCCAGGACTACTGATCCTGTATGAGATCAGCTGGCTGGTGCATAGCCCCACCCCACAGAATGGTGCATGCCTTGCTGTGTATGTGCTGGAGGGTCCCTTGGTGATGTCTAGGGATTCCTGGCTGCTGGTCACCCAGCTGAACTAGCAGGAGGGGATGTCCCCTTCTCACTTGACCACTCAGTGGTGCCCTCAACCTCCTGGGTCCCTGGTCTGGGCTGCTCCTCTGCCTGCAGCTGAGGCTCGTCCACCAATGCATTGAGGACCGCTGGGGGTGGGGAGATGTCTCGGGGCCCTGGATGCCCTGGAGCTCCCAGTAGTATGGCCAGGTTGCTCGGGTTGCCCCAGAGTGGCCAGCCTGGTCCCAGGCCCAAGCATAGCCCTGGTGGAGTTTGTTTACTTTGGAGTGTACTTGCTCTGCTGTACGCTCTGGGTAGAAGTGGGCCAGGTGGGCAAATGAGGCAGCGTTCTGCCGCTAAAAGCCCATTTCATAGATCACCTCCTCCTTTTTCCAGAGGCCCAGGAGGTCCCTCAGCTCCTGTCTCATCCAGGAAGTGGTCCGTTTTGTTCTCCCCCCCAGAACTCTGGACCCCTGAGAGGGCTTGGAGGGGGGACATTAGGGCTCATGTGGGGGCTGTATGCTGCCCATCATGGCCTGCTGCTGCTGCTGCTGCTCCTGGGCTTTGCTCAGAGCATGCAGCTGGAGCTCATGCTAGGGCGGCTTCGAGCACGCTCTCAGCTTCCTGCCACGTGACTCTTGCATGTGTGCTGCTTTAAGGCAGCTGGACACAGGGATCATAGAGCCCCACTGATGCCAGCTGGAGCAGCCCCACACTCCAGCTGACTGGCACTATGGCAGACTCCTCTTTCAAAAAGGTGGGATATGGAGCATCTACACATGCACTCTTTTGATTTAGTGTTTCAAAAGGAGACAATCTTCCTGATATGGGATCGGGGTTCAAATTTTGAAGTCTTCATCCCGTTTTTTCAATTTTCTTTAGAAATAAAGTGTTGAAGGGGTAGACACTCCTCCCACTCTTATGAAAGAGGGCCTCATATTTTGATGTTTTGTGCATGTGTAGACACAGCTATGGTGAACTGGCATGAAATAGGCTTCAGTTTTGACATGGAACATGTCTGGCAGAGAGAATGAAATAACTAAATACGTCTAGAAATGACTGAACCTTAAATATGACTAAAATTTCTTTAAGGGAAGTTTGTCCCCTCTCTCAGATTAGAGATGTAAATTTATTTTCAAATTATTTAAGGAAGGGAAATGTATAATCTTGTTTTCCCTTAACCAATTCTTGCACCCTAAGTAGTAGTTCAGCAACAACTTCAGAGCTGTAAATGAACCTTGTTGAAATTGATCAAATTAACCAATTGCAAGATGCCTGCACACTTTCTCAGAATGTTTAAAGCTCTGTGCATTCAGAATACTAATGTAACATAAGGAGGCTTCATCTCACAAAAAGCAGAATGAATATTGTAAAAACTCAAATGAATTTTAATACTTCAGCGTATCTGATTTTTCTCATGCTTAATGAGGAACAATCAGGAGAAAATTTGAGTAGTAGAATCTAGATTCTGAAGAGGTCTTATTGTGATCTTCCATATCTTAGTTTTACAGTATTTATATCTATAATATCTTGTTTTCCAATCACTTAGTTTTAGGAAGTTGGTGTAAGAGCTAACTTGCCCTTACAAAAATAAACTGGTATCGTAGCTTTTCCTTCAGACAAACTAATGTGATCAAAAGGTTTGAATGTAAATATTCTCCAGAGATTTATTGTAGAAGAAAGCTATCACTCTTTTTTAATTAGGGACATTATTTGCCTTTTTTTCAATCATCTGGGATCTCTCTTGATCTCCACGTGTTTCCAAAGATAGTGGCCAAACCTCTGCAATGACATTTGCCAAATCCCTCTGTACCCTTGGATGCATTAAATCTGCATCCATGGATTTGTGTATGTTTAACTTCTCTAAACAATTCTTAAGATGGTCTTTCCCCACCAAGGTTTTCCCTTCTTTTTCCCTTGCTTCATTGCTCAGTGCAGTAGTCTGGGAGTTAACCTTGTCTGTGAAAACAAAAGCAGCAAAAACTTTGAGTACTTCAACTTTTCCCACATTATCTTTCACTATGTTAGACTTTCCATGTGTTAATAGCAGCAAGGTCTGCCTCTGAAAGGGAAGAGGGCAAGTTACACCATCTTAGCCAGACACAGGGAGTGAAAACCTGACTATCATTCTTGGGATACGATTGTCAAAGAGCAGAGGTGGTCTAAGACAGTAAGATAAAGAAAACCAAGCAGTAACTTGCCAGATCCTGAGCTGGTGCAGCGTAGCGCCACTGATATGAATGGATCTAAATCAGTTTAAAAGAGGCTAAGACTGGGTTAGAAAAGCCATATGACATCTAACGCCCTTATTCAAAGATTGCATCACACTTTGAAAACATTATGAAATCTCAATACTCCTGTGTAATAGATATTATATAAATGTTACTTTAGTATGTTTTGAAACATGTTTACTAATCAAATATTTTGAAAAATGATGACATTTGATAACACTTTTTGCTTGCTGTAAACATTGATCAACTTGGTTTCTTGAAAAAAAAATCAATAGAGCCATCATATAATCACTATTGTTAGTAATGACTTACTCGCAGGATTGAATGGAGGTAGTGAACTATGCTAACCCCATTTAGATGCTCCTTTGAGCATTCAGGTTATCATTCAGACCCACTGCACTCTACAATCAAATAAGCTTGTACTATCATTACTCATGCCATCTCTTTTATGGACATAGATGACTGATCTCCAGGGATAACCATCTGACAATTGAATCACCATTTGATTAAATAAATCAAGAAAGTTGAACTGAGCATAAAGAAGGTTTTTGGTAAGAAATTCATTCTTAATTCTGTACGATGAGAAAGATGGAAAGAATTACTTAACAAAAATAAACACGAAATGGACTAGATTAGATCCATGTTTAAGTCGCTCTTGCCACCTCTTCTTCAATTCAGAGTAGTTTGTTAATATTATGATTCTACTGAATTAATTCTCACATAACTTTTATTGACCTTGCATACTTCTCTTTTTGTACTTTATATACATGGTCACTAGATGCTTATGAGGGCTTGCCAACTCTTGTCATGCTTACATATGATAGATTCTGATCAGGCCTCATCATCCAATGTATTTTTTTATTTTATTTTATTTTGTTTTTACTGCTTCTTTACTGGAAGTACCATTTTATGAGATTACCGTGATTATCTTCTTAATCATCCCATAATCTCAGCATCATTTTTCATATTGACCTTTCCTTTGGGAAAAAAAAATCACAAATTAAAGCATTTTTTATTTCAGGGATTTACAGAATCATTATTACAGTCTCTGCAGGATAAAGATACTTTATTTCATTCATGATTTTATAGCTTGAAGATCAAGTCATCACAGCACTCTGTAGCCCTGCCAAGCTGTTTTCAAGCCGTTAGAGTTACCAGCTACCACCAGGCACTCACAAGACCTCAGCTGTCAGGAGGCTTGCTCATTGGACTAAATCTCATAAATTCATTACAAAGATTGAGTTATTTACCCTACCTATTTTCTGCTGAGGACAACTTTTAAAAAGTGTACCAGTATAATTTTCTAAACTATGACATTTTGGTATCAGCATTGGTCAGCAATCAGAGATGAGCCATTCCCTCTCCTGACTTTCAGACAGTCCACTTCTGAATAACCTGGCTCTGCTGTGAGCCTCTCCTTCAGCAGCCTGCAACTTTCAGAGTTATGATTAATATTGGACTGTTGCATGACTATTTTTGTACTCCTGTTGTGACTGGGACAATTTTTAAACATGTTTTTCAATGTCTTGTTCTCTGGATGACACTGGAATATATGTTAAGGAGAAAAGGCAGTGGGGATATATTCAACTGTGGTATAGTCCATTCTAGGCACCAATTGTTTTAATTTACTGTAATAGCTGAGTTTATAATATCGCTGTCATTGGACATAATGGCCAGTTAGTCTTTGATCATCACCTCTTTTATGCCATCCAAAAATAGTGGTGTCAAATTTATTACCATTATTTGCACCTCACACTTACTGAAACTCAGAGCGGTATTCTCCTTATACCTCTGCCACACTCCATCAAGTACCCTTTTCTGCTTCAACCCTGTTTGCTGATAGAAACAAGTTTGACAGTTTAGACTTCGGTCTCTTGAAGACTTCCTTGGGGTCCCTTTCTGACACTTATGTACTCCAAATAAAGCTGATGCTTGGCCTCATCTATCTAGTAGAATTTTTCATTTAGAGGTTAGATGTTCCCAGCCAGAAATAAATTGAGAAGAAACAGGCAGAATTGGGAATACAGCAAATATGTAAGCACACCGATACAGAGCTATACTTTTGAAAATTATTTTAAATGAGAAGATGGATTTGCACACTATGCAAAAATCTAAGCAAGTTTCATGATTAGACAAGGGTTTATATGAACATACGAGTTTGAAAGCTTTAACCTTTGTGGTACCTATAACTCATGTGGCATCTATAACCCAGGTATGTGGATGCAGTTATATGGATAAGAAAACACTTTATCCTGGTATAACTGCATCCATGCTCATTGTTTTACCATTGTTGGGTTAAAAACTCTCAAAAGTTAAAAGAAAAAGCTGCAGATTTAACCAAAATAGACTAGTTTATAGACTCTACAAACCAAGTTTAAGATAACAACTGCTTACACCCAACATAAGGTCATTGCATAAATACATACAGCCAGGAACAATGGATACCCAAAATACCCTACATATAGTTGAAGCCTCTATGGAAGTTGGGAATGGAATTACCTGTGAATTGCTGGATTTGAGCCTAGTTTATACATGAATTTTAAACCACTTCAGTTAAAGCAGTACACTATTGGTGATGAAAGGTATCATATTATTGGTGTAAACCTGTCTTCTAGCCATTTAGCTGTCATATGGAAACATGTATGTGCCATTGAAGCAGATATAGCTAGATTTAAGGCAATATGAGACTGTCCGCTTACATTTAACCAGTCTAACAAAACCTGTTTTAAATCTAATTTGTATTCACGTTAGAGTAACTTTTTTATGGCGCTATGAACACTTAAGTGGGGGAAACTACTAAAGTCCTTGCAGAGGACAAAGCATTTTACCTGCTGTGTAAGTATTTTGCGTGAGGAATAAGGGGACTTGTCTGGAAATCTGTTCCCTGGTTAGCTCTGGCAGACAGTCCTTTTGCTGTGTTCGAAATATAAGGTTCTCTTTTCTAGATAACTCGGATGAAAATACCAAGGTACCTTAGATATCGAAAGGGTAAAGATGAGTATGTTATGCAAAAACTTGTGCTATTATTTTCTATTAATTTATAGATCTTGCCAGATAATTTTAAAACAGATGTTTCTCAATTTTTGGAGGCATGAAGAAACTGAAAGTTTCTGACATTTATCCTCCTACCTGTGTATTTGATCAGATTTGGCACCAACAAAAGGGATCTCTCCTACTCAATAGTCGGGAAGCGCTGCAGGAGATAAAGAGGGAAAACAAAGCAGAGACTCAGATGGCGATGGTGCAGGTGAAGATGTAAAAATTGATATTGCTCCTTTACCTTTAAATAAAACAGGGGTAAATTTATTTCTGTGCATGAACATTTTCAGGATCAGAACCTTCAAGGGGAAAAAAAGTAAGATTAATTTATCCCTTCCAGGATTCCTTAGGTTTTTGTTTATTCTGTCATATGTTTGAAAGGGAGAACATAAAGATTTCCACAAGTTATCCATACTTCAAAAGAAGCAGGAAGCGGTCACTCACTCAGGCACAGATTCCATTGTCCTAGCTTGTCTCTGTTCTCAAGGGCCTTGTCGTCACTGGCACAAAACTTCAAAATGGCCATGAAAATGGCCATTTCGAAGATTACTAATGAGGCACTGAAATGCATATTCAGCACCTTATTAGCATCCGCTTCATCAGCAGATAGGAATAAGGGGATATCAAAGTTGGCAGGGATCCTTTTCAAAAGGACCCCCGTCTGGATGAGCTGCATGGCAGCGAAATGTGGAAATTTCAATGAGCCGTGGCCAGCGGCCTGCTAATGACGTGCTGAATATGCATTTCAGTGCCTCATTAGTAATCTTCAAAATGTCCATTTGCATGGCCATTTCAAAGTTTTGTGCCAGTGTAGACATAGCCAAGATGAATTACTGAACTTTCAATTATAAAAATGTTACTCTGTATTATTAGCTTAAACTATCTCAGTTTTGTTTCCCCCATCATTAAATCCCCAATGTTTGATGGATCAAATTGGAGAGGCTGGAGCTGGTGCCCATCTCAGTGTATTTCCATTCTCTAAAGATAAAATTGTCCCTTTTGATCAGGCCTTAAATGAGACTCAGTCAATGGGACACAACAAGGAGATGGCATTCATATCAAGCTAGCTTAAACTAAACATGTTACTGTAAAACCTCCAAGTGTCTGTTTATGAATAGGTTTTGTTTGTTTCTTTATTGACTAGACTAAAGGCAGAATTTTTCATATTTTTTCAGTGATTTGTGATATAAGCTACATGTAAACAGTTTAGTATACCTTGGTTTAAATATCCATAGGGAATCAGATGATTATTGTTGCATTTGTCTAATGCATTCTTAAAAGTGAAATTGTTCCATGAAGTTGAACTAGAAAATGTTGCACAGGATAATACAGTGTAATACTATCTATGGAGGAGCAATGAGAACAGGATATTATACACTCTCATTTTTTAATCTCATGTCAACCCAGGCAAGGTCCTATTTTTATTGTTTTGTATTTCTAGTAAGGCATTTAGATTTTCAAGTCATGTTAAATTAACCTCCTGATCTTCAGTGGCATCTTTGTGTTTTAATTTTCTTTACAACCATGGCTCCAGACATACGTTGTAAGTAGACATATATTGTTTAAAAAGTAGTTCCTGCCAAAATGGGTCAGAAAGCAATTAGTTGTCATAGCAATTATATTCTCAATTCTAGTACATCTAATAGATAAAAGTTGCCTGTAAGCAAAATCTCATTCTGCTGATGTCATCCTAATGCATTCTGAATTCTTCATGGATGAGTGAATAATGTCATGTTCAGTGTTTAGCCCCTTTATGTTCATAGAATCATAGCTGAGGATCTCAAGAGATCTCTGGAGGTTATCTAGTCCAACCGTTTACTCAAATCAGGGCCAACTACATCATCCAAAACGGAACTTTGTCATGCCTGAACTTTAAAAAAAAATCACTAAGGTTAGAGATTCCACTTTCTCCTTAGGTAACCTATTCGAGTGCTTCCCCACGCTCCTAGTGAAATAGTTTTTTTTTTCTCCCTAATTCTAACCTAGACCACCCCCATTTCAGCTTGAGACTGTTTCTTTTTGTGCCATTTGCCACCAGTGATAGCATTCTAGCTGTGTCTACACTATGAGATAAATTGGAATGTAGCTGAATTCTCAACTGGCCATCCACTGAGTGTCCCCCCCACGTTAGCCGATGGCCGGGTAATGAGTGGTCTGTGAGCCTAATTACACCCAAGTATTTAACTGCTAGGACTGGCAGTTCCTTTGCAGCAGGCAGCCAGAATGGCTGACGGATGCCCCAAAGATCCACCCGAGTCTTTAACTGCTAGGACAGGCAGTCCCTTCACAGCGGGCAGCCAGTGTGGCTGACGGGTGCCCCAAATGTTGGTGCAGAGAGCTTATTCCACCCGAGTCTTTAACTGCTAGGACAGACTGTCCCTTCACAATGGGCAACCAGCCTGTTAGCCCCCTTGTCTGTATTCTTCAGTCCAGGGTCATGCTGACACAGCACATCTGTGTTTTGAAGCATCAAAGACTGGGCTTGAGATAAGTGCATCTGTGCTTTCAAATATTGTAAGACTGATGTTTCTTTGTAAAAAAAAATACCTCCTTCTTCATTACACAGACATTGCCAACATGGATGATAGCAGTGAAATATCCCTCAAAAGCTTGAAGAATGAGCAGTTAGGAAAGTTTTTCAAAAAAAGGAAGGTGCTGAGGGGAGAGTCTTTGGGTTTTTGGTGCACTATAAGGCTTCTGGGCAACGGCTGTGTTCTCAACTGGCCATCCACTGAGTGTCCTGCCTCCCATCATTGCATCCAATTCTTGAATATAATATAGGGGCCCAGACTGTTTTCTCAATGTTAGAAGAGAGAGGATAGAAAAGTTTTGGAAAAAAGGATTTTTAACTTTCCCCTTCACTACACAGATATTGCCAACATGCTTGATGGCAGGTAAATATATTGCACAGAAGTAATAACACAAACAGGAATCTCAACTAGACCCCTGCCCCCCATGTTTCTAAGGGGGTCATAGCATGAAGACAGATAGGAGAGGTTAGCAAAAAGATGTTATAACCAAAATATCAAACCAGCAGGTGTCTGAGGTGAACAGCAAGCTCCAAAAATATTTTTGGTGGGGTGTGTGGTGGGGGGGTACTGAGGATGTCTGTGGTTGCAGAGACACTTGGAATATTGAAGTAGCTGAAGTAGATAAGCTGACAGGGGAGACCTCCCACTGGTGGCTGCAAGCTCCTGAATATCTTCCCTGTCCTTGGAGCCCTAAACACACACAAGCTAGGACATGTTGCTGCCTAGCAGCATGGTCAGCGCCGAACAGCTCCAGACAGCAGGCATATCCTTTTATTGGGTTGGGGGTTACCCAGGTGATGTGGCAGAGCATGGGAAAGACCCTGACTGCATGGTGCCTGTGGGAGAGTGAGGGGGATTTGCGCACAAATATAAACCACTGAGAACAAGTTTCTTGGCATCTTATGCAAGCACGACCCCCACAACAGCCTTGCTGCCAAATGGTGCAGTGGGGCAGCGGTTAGCACCAGGCAGCACAGGAAAAAAAAATGTAGAGACAGAACCATGAACTCCCTGTAGGGGATATTGATAAGGGGAAGATACGCTTATAGCACTAACTGCCAAGAAAGACATTTCTCAGGGTTTCATCCAAAATGATCCCACAGTCACAGGCTTGCTGCTCCTGCTTCGAAAACCACAGGCTTCCTGTTATCTAATTCCAGCACAGACTAGCTGTGTCTACATGTGCACGCTACTTCGAAGTAGCGGCACTAACTTCGAAATAGCTCCCGTCGCGGCTACATGCGTCGGGCGCTATTTCGAAGTTAACTTCGATGTTAGGCGGCGAGACGTCGAAGTCGCTAACCCCATGAGGGGATAGGAATAGCGCCCTACTTCGATGTTCAACGTCGAAGTAGGGACCGTGTAGACGATCTGCGTCCCGCAACGTCGAAATTGCCGGGTCCTCCATGGCGGCCATCAGCTGGGGGGTTGAGAGACGCTCTCTCCAGCCCCTCAGCTCACTGGTGGCCGCGTGGAGCGGCCCCTTAAAGGTCCCCTCCCCCTCCCTGCCTCTACAGGAAGCTGAGGGAACATGCAGGCTGCAGCCTGCACATGCGGCTAGCCTGCACCACCCTCAGCGACCCAGCCAGCTGCGATGGCTGGCCGGCAGCCCCCCCAGCGCCCCCAGGGGACCCCCCCCAAGGGCAGCCAGAGGGCCACGCAGTCTGGGAAGCGGCAGCGGGGCCCCTCTTGGACGGAGGCAGAGATGCGGGACCTGCTGGGGCTCTGGAGCGAGGAGGAGGTGCTTCAGGTAATGGGGAGCAAGAGGCGGAACGCGGATGCGTTCGCTCGGCTGGCCAACGGCCTGGCTGCCCGGGGTCACCCTGCCCGCACTCCTGACCACGTCAGGAGTAAGGTGAAGGAGCAGCGGCAGGGTTACGCCCGGGCCCGGGATGCGGCCAGCCGATCTGGGGCCGCCCCTGTCACTTGCCCCTTTTACAGGGAGCTCAGGGACATCCTGGGCTCCCGGCACACCTCCTCCCCTCCGGCCACACTTGACACCTCGGCTGACTAGCCCCAGCAGGCCCTGCAGCCGGAGTCCGCCCCGGAGGCAAGCCCCGCACCCTGGGCCCCCCCCCCCCCGGAGGCCACCCCCGGGACATCACGGCAGGAGGAGGAGGAGGGGGGCTCCTCCTCCGCAGAATCCAGCCTGCAGATCCTCTTCCTGCCATCCCGGAGCAGCAGCAGGGCCTCTGACCCCCGGGGATCTCCGGACCGTGGGAGCGGACCGACAGGTAGGTACCCCTCTCTGGTGGACACCCCTGGGCTTGAGAGGCGGGGGTAAGAGATATGTGTCCAGGGCCCCCCACATGCTCACATGGCCATGGCCCCAAGGACACCAGGGCCATGGCCCTCACAGCACTGCAGCCATCAGCCCGTGGCCCCCCCAACCCCGCATGACAGTGCCATGCCCCATCCCCGGGCCAGGGGGGAGCGGAATCTCGAGGGGCCCCCGGGCGGAGGGGGTGGGACACCCCGCAGCAGCAGCATATGATGGAGTGGGGGGAGTGCCAAAGGGAGACTCAGGCTACATATGAGCCACAAGAGCCGAATAGCTCCCAGGGGCAAAGGATGATCCTGGCTCTACAGCTGGCAAGTGACACCTCTGCCCTGAACAAACAGGAGGGAGGAGCTGAGCTGGCTTGGAATTGGGGGGCGAGGGCGGGGGCCACAGGTAGAGGCTAGGGGAAGGGAGAGCTGGTAGGCAGTCAGCCTGAGGAGGGGGAAAGCTGCATCCCAGAGGGGCACCCCTTGGGGTCTTCTCCCCACGACGGGTTGGAAGGACTGTCTCTTCCGACAGCTGGTGCTGTCACTCCTGGCAGAAACTGTGCATCTGTGCCCTAAGAAACCTCTCCTGCTGTCAGACCCTGCAGGGTGAAGTGAGAGTCGCTCCCACCAGGGGACGGGGTGCAGGGCAGGGGGACCCCTGAACCCCATCCATCACAGCAGCATCTCCCGGGGACGGGGATGGGGAACCTGCAGCACAGGGCTGGGGGGACAAAGGCCACGGCTCGGGGCCCACACTAATGCCTGTCTCCATTCTTCTTCCCCCGCTCCTCTCCTGTGTCCTGCACCTGCACCATCAGAAGGACCGGAAGAGAGCGCCGGCAAGGAGTCAGTTGTCCCGGAGAGCCCTCCGGGACCATTCCTCCAGGGCAGCCCCTCGGCCGAGGACCGACCGGCCCCATGGCTGGCTAGACAGCGGACCCCGCGCCTGCAACTACCGACGGCGACGGACCCCCAGCTGCTGGCCATCCTCAGTCGGCAGCTGGAGGTCGCGGAGCAGCACCTCCAGCTGCAGAAGCGGGCGCTGGCCTGGCGCCAGGAGGCATGGGGGCCTACATGCAGACATTTAACCGCCTGGTGGACTACCTGGGCCCCCATGCCGCACCGGCCAAACCATCGCCCGCCCTGCCTGCTCCTGCAGCCCCACCACCAGCTGCTCCGCCTGTTGCCGTCCCGTCCGCTGTAGCACCCCCACCCACCCACGAGGGCCGGAGCGCCGAGGGACCCCTGGAGCCACCTGACACTCGCCGGCCCACATACCTTCCGGTCCAGCCCGCTCCCACCCAGCCACGGACCAGGCTGCAAGCGCGGCGGGGCTCCTGGTCGGCAACACCCAGTGACGGGCTATAGGGGCAAGGGGCCCGGGACGTGGCCCCCCCCTTGTATATAGTTGGACACTGTTTTTTTGGTCCCCCAGTTTGCCCCGCCCCCCCCATGTAAATAGTTCTCCCCTTTATCCTCCCTGGTTTTCTTTTTATTATTTACGGCAGACAGTTGTTTCTTTGGATTGTTTTATTTTTGTACATATTGCTTTTCTTGAACGTTTGTACCTCGTTGTTTTCTGTTTGTGGTTCACATATATTTATTTACATCTAAAACAAAAAATTTCTGAAACAAAAAAATAAGTTTCGGCAAGGAAAAAAAAAATTTACGTTCAGCTACAAGTGCGTGCTGTCATTTGTCCAGGACAAGTGCGGGGGCGGGGCGGTGGGGTGCTCCATGGTGTGGGCGTTGGGGCAGGAGTGTGGGGGAGGAAGGGGCGGGCAGTAGGGGGCCTGGGCAGAGTTCACCCCGCAGCCTGTTCGTCGAAGTGGGCTCGCAGGGCCTCCCAGACCCGGGTCCCCTCGGGGTCCACCTGCCGACTGGGGGCAGCAGGTGTCTGGACGTGTGCCCTGCCGGCCTCCGCAGCCCAGCCCTGGAGAAAGGTCTTCCCCTTGCTCTCCACCAAATTGTGCAGGGTGCAGCAGGCACCCACAATCTGGGGGATGTTGTTGGGGCCCACATCCAGGCGGGTCAGGAGACATCTCCAGCGTCCCTTCAGGCGGCCAAATGAGCGCTCCACCACCTGGCGCGCATGGTTCAGGCGCTCGTTGAAGTGCTCCTGGCTAGCGGAGAGATGGCCCGTGTAGGGGTGCATGAGCCACGGCCGGAGGGGGTAGGCCGCATCTGCGATGACGCAGAAGGGCATGGTGGTGTCCCCTAGAGGGATCTCCCGCTGGGGGATGTAGGTCCCCTCCTCCAGCCGGCGGCACAGGCCCGAGTTCCGGAAAACCCGGGCGTCGTGGGTGCTGCCAGGCCAGCCCACGTAAATGTCCTGGAAACGTCCCCGGCTGTCCACCAAGGCCTGCGGGATGACAGAATGGTAGCCCTTTCGATTGAGGTATCGTCCGCCACTGTGATGCGGGGAGCGGATGGGGATGTGAGTCCCATCCAGAGCCCCGAAGCAGTTGGGGAAGCCCAGGGTGGCAAAGGCGGCGATGGTGGCATGTGGGTCCCCCTGCCTCACGAGCCTGTGCAGGAGCATGGCATTGATGGCATGCACAACCTGCAGAGAAAGCACATGGGACGGCACCAATGAGGGGTGAGCAGGGTGTGCATGGCCCTGCCCTGCCCTGCCCTGGCCCCCCTGCCCTGCCCTGCCCTGCTCTGGCCCCCCTGCCCTGGCCCCCCTGCCCTGCCCTGCCCTGCCCTGGCCCCCCTGCCCTGGCCCCCCTGCCCTGGCCTCCCCCTGTGGGTTCACTTACCTCCATGAAGACAGCCCCGACGGTGGCCTTTCCGACACCAAACTGCTGGCCCACGGATCGGTAGCTGTCCGGAGTGGCCAGCTTCCAGACAGCGATGCCGACCCGTTTCTGCACTGTGAGGGCATGCCGCATGGCAGTGTCCTGGTGCCTGAGTGCAGGGGTGAGCCACTGGCACAGCTCCAGGAATGTCTGCCGGCTCATCCTGAAGTTCCTGAGACAGTGGTCGTCGTCCCACTCCCCAAGCACCAGCCGCTCCCACCAGTCGGTGCTGGTGGGGTAGCTCCACAGCCACCAGCGTGTGAGGCGGTGGGTGGAGCCGGGTGCTGTAGGGGTAGGGGTTGAGCCCTGCTGCCCTGGGGGCATCTCCTCCCCTGGGGCAAGGAGGTGCTCAGCTGCCTCCCACATGGCATGGGTCAGGGCAAGCCCTGCTCCTGCCGGGAGGGCTGGATGAACCTCTAGCTGCTGCTGCTGCTGCTGCTGCTGCTGCTGCTGCTGCTGCTGCTGCTGGGGGTCCATGACTGCGGCACCCGGGGTCTGTGTGCCTATGGCTCCTCAGACCGCGTGCTGTGCAGGCTGAGTGTGTCTGGGAGGGGCCCTTTAAGGGAGTGGCTAGCTGTTGCCCCAGAAGCGCTAGTCCGCCCTGTGACCCTGTCTGCAGCTGTGCCTGGCATCCCTATTTCGATGTGTGCTACTTTGGCGTGTAGACGTTCCCTCGCTGCGCCTATTTCGATGTTGGGCTGCGCAACGTCGAAGTTGAACATCGACGTTGCCGGCCCTGGAGGACGTGTAGATGCTATTCATCGAAATAGGCTACTTCTATGTAGGCTTCACGTGTAGACGTAGCCACTGAGAGCAGCAGCCAGAGTGGAGCACAGAGGCACATTGTGTGTTACATACAGGACACCTCTGGAGGCTGATACACTTAATATTTAAGATGTGACCCTTCCACACTGGCCTCTAATCGAACTTTTATATTTGAGCTTGATGCTATACCAGTCAGGTAACAGCAATATTGTAATCTCGATATTAGAGCTCCCCAGAATTTATCTCATGTTATTTAAAGTGAAGACAGTCGTGGTAATATTGAGCTAACTGCCTTAAATTTGAATTTATCTCATTGTGTAGTTGCATCCTCTCTTTGGAGCGCACTGCCCTCTACCCCCTTTTAGGTAGTTGAAGGCTGCTATCAAATTCCCCCTCATTCTTCTGTTTTGCAGATTAAATTAGCCCAGATCTCTCAGCCTCTCCTTCTAAGTCATGTACTCCAGCTCCTAAATCATTCATTTCCTTCCTCTGGACTTGAAGTGGGAGGCCCCTAAACTGGAAGCAATACTCCAAAAGTGGCCTCACCTTTGCTGAGTTAGAAGGGAAAAATCACTTATCTGGTTCTCATGGCAATACTCCTACTAATGGAGCTCAATATGCCATTAGTCTTCTTACCAATAAGGGCACATTGACTCATATCCAGATTCCCCTGCACCGTAATCCCCAGGTCCTTTTCTGCAGAAGTGCAGCTTAAACATTCAGACCCCAGCTTGATATTCTTCTGTCCTGCATTTTAGGACACTCACTTGCCCTTACATCTAATTTCTTTTGGCTCCATTTCCACGCTGGATCTTATCCCAACTCTCCAGCATATCAACCTGCACTTAAACTAGTTATTCATTATATTTGGACTTCACTGTGCTTGCAAATATATAAATTATTATGGAAAATTAGACCTAATTGAAGATAAAAATAGAAATGGGTGTGTTTTGGCATTTTCCCCACTTTGTGAACCTTTGAAAATGTAGAGACAAGACGTGGAGAAAGAAACTTCAAGTAGGTATTTGCCAGCATGCTATAGGGTTTTGCTTACAACAAAGAGTACACCTTAACACTTACAACTAAGCAGAGCATTCATATTCACTAGCAGATACCTGTTAGTGCCAGCAAGTTATGTGTCTTGACTCCAGAGTTGACATGTTTTCCTCTGCATTCAAGTCTAAGTAATGCTGTTCTTTTTACCGCTTTTTATCACAATCTCAAACTGTGAGCAAAGATAGCATGTTTTATCAGGCTACCACAAATAGGTGATTCGTGTATTTAACCCTTAGCATAAATTATTCTGTAACAAAGAATCTTGTTCAGATTTATCAACTAATTTTCAAGATAACAAAATAAAAGGAAGCCATCTAAATGAGGAATTTAAATGAATTAGTGAAGTATAACTCAGAATCCAAGTATCTTCATTATGGAAGGATGTAGCTGCACAATATATTATTAAGAAGGCCAACACTTTTATTTGGAAACATAAATATATAATTTACATGAAGAGCTGAGCAACACTAAATTGGACAAGAATTTATTTGCCAGTCAAGATAGGTGCTTTTTGGTCCAGACAAAACATTATTCATTACGGAGAGGAATTAAGATTTAATGGCCACCATAAATGTGTCCTGTTAACCAAATACATATCTGAAAGAAAATTGTACAGTAGTCTCCAAAGTAAGGAGGGAATAAAAATTAAAGTTTAAAAAGGTATCCTAACAGCAAAAGCAATAAAAGCCAAAGGCGTCTATTGTGCACCTACTCATATTAACAGGAGATATACCAGTAAATAGCTTCTCAGGTTCAAAAGCTTAAGGAGAAGGAGATCCTGCTCTGAGAAATGAGCAGTCTGGAGGAGAACAAGGCGACCCATAAGTATACATTCTAGCCTTTATACTCTAATATGGCCAGTCATTTTGAGTAGAAGCCGTATGAAAGGCTCAGGCCCCTTTGCCTCTGCATGTCACCTGCTGTACCTTCACAGACTGCATTGCAGGATTAGGTGAAGCACGAGTAAATTTAAAACTGTGACTGAAAGAAATATGCGAAAGCTAACCTTCAAGCCTGGAAAACTAACTGCCTGATAGGATGCATTATCAACATGCAAATAGCCCGTAATCTATCAAAGAGTTCTTCTGCTAAGTGTTAAATGAAGCTGGTAGTATAGAAGAATCTGCCAAACTCTCCTCTAGGTTCATTGGATTCCTTTGAAGTAGTGCATGTCAGCTGAAAGAAATATTCAAAGCTGTCTATCAAGCGCTAGTCAGCTTCATTAAATATTGAATACCATGGATGACTGTGCTGCAAAGAGATGCAATAATAGGCATATTCCAAAGGGTTCTCTCAGAGAAATATTATTAGCTTTACGCAAGGCCAGCATCCTCCCCTTCCACTTTGGTAAAAACACAGAGCTGAAGAGATTCCTCAAATTCTCAGAAAGGATCAATAATGCATTGCTAAGTGTTTGACATTTGAACTTCAAGGATCAAGTAGAATATAAGAATAGTACAACCCACAGATCGGAGGCATATGGGAGGCCATCAGCAAAGCCATTTCAGCATGACAAAGACAGAATCAGACTTTGGAGGCATCTTTCTGCTTTGAATTCAATATTTTTCACTAAGACGCGATTAATGATACCTAAAGCATCCCTGAAAAAATATTGTCTAACCTGTTCTTAAAAGCTTCCAGTGACAAGGACAAGGATTCTACAACATAACCCTGAATTTAAAAAAAAAAATAAAATAAAAAAATGAAAAAAAAATCTTTTAAGAAACTTGAACAAATTCTCATGTTATACCTACAGTGCATTGTAAATCTAAGTATGAGGGACCTTGGCTTGTGTACATGTTCTTTCAAAGCCTACCTTCAAACGTAAATCCAGGCCTAGAGTTTCAGGGTCTGTTCATATTTCTGACAGCTGTCTAACTTCTTTGAAGGGCCATACACCATTGCCACTACTGCACACAAACAATGTTCCTGAAGATGATCCTCCAGAAGAAAGCTTTCAGTGCCTCATCTTCTGGAAAATCACATCTACACACTAAACGTGGCCCAAAAGAGTTGCCCCTTCTTCCAGAACAGTGAGTCTGCACATCTCCTAGTGCTTTTCCGGAAGAACAGGGCCGGGAATGGCACAGACAGGGTCGCATGGCCAGAGAACCATTTCGAGGCTGCTGGCCACTAGGCCCTTTAGAAGGCCCCACACAAACAGCCCCTCCCTGCACAAGCTGCCAAGGCTTGTTGTGCTGCTTGCAGCAAGGCAGACTCAGATCCCTGTCAGGTGTAGCTCATCCCTTAGGCATGGACCCCCAACAGCCACAGGCCAGCAGGCTTGCCATAACCTGCATGCTGGCTATCCTCCTGGCCACCCTCCTCTGCCTCCTGTAGCAATGGAGACCCAGGCCTGTAGGTCCCAACCCCACACTTCTGGTCTCCCCCCAGGCTGTCCAGAGCATCTGGACCCAAGCCACCAGCAGTGACTGGTGGGACAGGGTCATCATGAGGGAGTGTGACAATGACCACTGGCTGCAGAATCTCCGGATGAAGAAGGAGATCTCACTGGAGATCTGCATCTGGTTCTCCCCCATTGACCAACACTGGGACACTTGGATGAGGCCAACCCTCTCAGTGGAGAAGCACATGTCCATCATTATATGGAAACTGTCCTCCCCAGACAACTACTGGTCCATACGGCAGCAGTTCGGGGTGGGAACAGCCACCATCAAGGCTGTCATACTAGACGTAAGCCCGGCCCTGGGCCCCACTGCAGCCGGGCGGGGGGAGGGTCCTGGCAAGCACAGGGGACTGGACTGTTAGTTGGGTAGGCATAGACTGGGGGGCTAACACATGTTCTTTGCCAGAGGCAAGCCCCAGCAGGGAGAGAAGAGGACGGGAAGGGGGGAAGGGACATCCCTGTGCACGCCCATGAGTGTGCTTGCTCTCATTCCTGTGCAGGTCACGAGAACCAATAACCACGTGCTGGTGGGACAACAGGTGAACATAGGGGCTGGGCATGCTCATCAAGGAGCTTGGATTCCTCCAGGGCATCAGGGTGATCAACAGGACACATATCCACATCAGGGCCTCAGGCCACAGCAGCAGCGGCTATGTGAACCACAAGGGGTACAATTCCATCATGCTCCAGGCTGTGGTGGATGTGCAGGTGAGGTTCACGGAACTTTAAGTGGGCTGGCTGGGCAGGAAGTATGACATGCACATCCTGCAGAATGCCATCGTGTTTCACTGGTGTCAGGATTTTTTAACACCTAAAGACATTATCTTCCCCATGGGCCAGGGATTACATGCCTTTGGCTGTGTACAATCAGTGTAGACACATGTAATTCTAAAGTGTCACAGGCTGCCATTTGGCAGCATTACCAACGGTCACTTTTTGTCAGTTAGCTCCCCCGGCAACCTGAACTCATGAATTATTAATGATCATGGATTTAATAAAGGCCTCTGATTGGGCGAGGGTTTGGGTTTCCAGAACCTTCCAAGTCCAAGAGGACCTGATTGAAAACTGTGAAAATATGATAATGGAATCATGAATATGTAAACAGAATCATAAATAATACATGAGACCCCTGCATAAAAGCAGGAGTCTCCGGCCAGTGTGCGGCCCTTGGGGGACAGACAAGGTTCTGTGACCCTGTACAGGGAGGTGTTGGCTGCTTCGTGCGGCATCCACCTGCCCTCAGGCTAGCTCCTAGGAGCAAAGAGCTAAAATCACTGACTGGAAACTCAGAGCTGAATCACAAATCATTAACTGAAATCACTGAGCTGAAAATTACCAATTGAAATCACTTACCTGAAATCACTAAAAACGCAGCCTTGTCACCGCGGCGCCAGCGCTCCCAAGCATCGCTCTCTTAGCGCCATCTCCCACAGCGGTACTTCGAGGAAGCAGCAAGCTGCCTCAAAGGGGAAGTGACCGGGTGGCGAACTGGCCCACCTCACGGTGGGTACTGCATACCCGGGTCACTGAACCTGAGGCCGCCATCTTGGAACCTGCCTTACTGCCATTGTGACAACTTGCCTGACTTGACAACCTCCCGGACTAGACTTGCAACTGGACTTGACATCTGGACACGTAAAATTCCATTCATTAGCCTGCGTTTTTATGTGGTGCTCATACATTTTCTATCATCCAGCTTGGGACTCCGGGACCCTCAGTGAGGGAGCAGGGGTAGCTTCCCTGCTGTGTACCCTCCCTGATGGGGGAGGGACAGCACCTGGGGGCCTGATCCCTGAGGCTGGGCCTATAAGCCCAGACTGGGTTATATTTATAAAGCACATTTAATTAATAGTTAATCTCTTTAATATTTATATATTTAACATATAGTATTGTTAGCATTTATTAATTAAGTACAGTAGCATCAGTAATTTTTAGTTGTTATTGTTGTCTATTGGTGTTCCTAATAATAAGGTGAAGGCAAGGCCTCCCTTATCCTTTTTACCTAATCCCTCTCTCTATAAATATATATATTGCAGGTGTAGGCAAAGCCTCCCTGCCTCCCATTGTTGTTCCCCTTAAAGAACCCTGAGGAAGAGCAAATTGCCTCCCAGGTGTCCTCTCAGTTAGGCCTGTTGGAAGTAGCGGGGAGCGTCCCAAAGAGACGAACAGCTCCGACCGGCTCCTAGGCCCTAACCTGTTCAGGGCAGGCCAGCACCCTGCCCCCGGTAGGAGGAGAGGCCAGCAACCTCACCCCTCCTTACAAAAGGGAACAACGGGGATTTAAAACCCCAATCCTTAATATATACTCACCTATATTCATTATCCTAACCTGACTTACTTTGCCTTCCGGAAAAATAAAATCTTAAGTCATCTGTCAAGAATCAATAAGGGAACAATGTTTATTGTAAGTTTATAGATAATCGTTTAGTGTTGATACTTGTTTAAATCTGATTTGTGTTAGCAAAATAAAATTATTAGTTACTTTGTTTCAATGTAACCCTTGTCCTGGTCTCATTGTCTCTGCTAGCCACTTCTCTCCAGGAGGCTTTAGCGGGGTCCAGGGCATTCCGGGGTGGCACTCTCCCGTCTCGGGGTTGTAGCAGGGTTTGAGTCTGGGTCCTGAGATCTGTGAATTAGGAGGTTTGTGTCCTCCTTGTGAGGGTTTCATTTAAATTACATCTATAATCTGTCCACTAAGAGAAACCCTGACAACAGGCTGCAACATTCATCATCAGGGAGGTCACCATGTCCCTATGCCTCATGGGTGACCTGGTTTACCCCCTCCAGACCTGGTTGATGAGCCTGTACAGTGGCCACCTCACACCCTACCAGGAGCTGTTCAATGCTGAGCTCACATGGGCCTGATAATCAGTCAAGTGCAAATTTAGCCATCTGAAGGCATGGCTCAGATGTCTCCTCATGCACCTCGATGTGGGGTGGAGAACATCCTGCAGGTCATGGCCACCTGCTGCACCCTCCACACCCTCATAGAGGCTCATGAGAGGACCCTCCCCCCGGGCTGGATAGCAGAGCTGGCCTCCCGATACCAGCATCCCACCACTACCCCTGAGAGGTGTCTCAACCATGATGGGGGTCTACATCCAGGAAGCATTTGCCCAGGGGGGCTACAACCCCCCTGCACTCGCTTCCCCGCCCTCTACCTCCCCCCACAATAATCAGGGACTCGAGGGGTGCAAACTGTAAATATGTATGTAACACAAAGCTTATAACAGTAGGGAACATTTTTTGTTAACAGCTATTAGGAACCAATAAAACAAACTTCTATACACCAAAACCTTCAGAACTATATACGTGGGCGTCAGGGAATGGGGGCATGTGAACGGGGATATGATCTGGGACAGGAATGGTGGGGGACCTAACTGAGGGACAGGGTGAAGGGTCACAAGCCATGGAACCCACTGGTGCCCCTTCTGCCCCAGGTACACAGTCCCCTGTCGGGTGCTGATGGGTCAGGAACACTGGGAGGTAAGGATGGTTCATCACAGGCCTGGGCTTAGCAGGGGAGGTGGGGTGGACAGGTTGCAGCTCAGGGAACCCTCCACAGGATCTGTTGTGGACACAAGCCAGGCTGCAAGGTCCCTGAGGGCAGCTATGATCAGTAGGGAGGCCGGGGTCTGTGGGTCATGACACCCTTGGGAATGGGCTGGTGAGCTGTGGGGGACTTGGCCAAGGTGGGGGGCATCCCTGCATGGGGAGCAGATAGACTGGGCGCAGCAGTGCTCCCTGAGGGGCCCTTGGCATGATTGGGGGGGGTCTCCATGGGAGAGGGAGCCAGAAATCATGTGCAGGCATGGCTGTGGCCCCAGGCCCCAACCTGGAGCAAGCCATCTGGGGTTGGGGCATTGGATTGGGACCCAGGTGTGCCCCACTTCCCTGGGGATTTGCTGTGGCACACATGTAGCTGAGGTGGCCTCAGGTTGTGCGATGCTCGACTGAAGATGGCCTAGCTGCTGATGACCAGGGAGACACGAGACCACTCCCCGCTGGATGGGATGTCCATGGTGGCAGGTCTCTACTCCCCCTGCAGTGTGTGAAGGGGCTCAGGTGCAGCCATCTTCATGGTGACCCTGGCTGGCAACATGTTGTCCACAGCCAGGAGGTCCCACAGTTCCTGGTAGGAGGGACAGCTGGCTGGGTCATGGACAGATCTACAGGGGCTGTCTTGGGCCCACATGTATCCCTGGCACAGCTTCTTCACCTTATACCAGACCCA
The DNA here is from genome assembly GCF_033958435.1 of Carettochelys insculpta. Taxonomy (NCBI): domain Eukaryota; kingdom Metazoa; phylum Chordata; order Testudines; family Carettochelyidae; genus Carettochelys; species Carettochelys insculpta. The sequence continues at coordinate 93,077,164 of NC_134137.1, read as the reverse complement.
TTCGGGTGTCTGAGAGGGGTGGCCTTGGACAACTGTGTCCGGGGTGAGGCATGCAAATGTGGAGGCATTCTTCTGGTTCCTGGTGGTTTCCCAGAGGGCCTCTTCATCACATCAGAGTCCCAGGAGGTCCTAGAGCTCTGGCTTTGTCCAGGAGGTGGCCCTCCATTTGGGAACCCAACCAGGGTCCTGACTGCTCTTGTCTGGGTCCTGGGGCTCCTCTGGGTGGCACAGGGTTCTGTTCTGCTGGCCATCTAGACAGATTGGGGAAAGATGACTCCCTCTGTGCCTTGGTGGAGTGTGGCTGGCAGCCTTGCACATGCTGCCACCTTCAACACTCTCAGCTTCCTGCCATGTGATCTCTGGGTCCTTTCCGCTTTAAAAGCTGCAGGACCTGGAGACAATAAATCCATGCTGGGGTTGCCTGGAGCGTCCCTGCTGTCCGGTGGGCTGCCACCATGGTGAACCACTTCTTCCGAAAGAAGACGTCTGTGAGTGTCTACGCTTGCTTTCTTCCAGAAGAAGACACTCTGCCTGGTTGTGTGGTGGAGTACGGAATCCAGAAGTTGTGATGCCTTCTTCCGGATTTCTTCCAGAAGAGTGTCTTACATGTGTAGACACTTCATGTGTCTTCCAGAAGGCAGCACTGATCTTCCGGAAGATCGTGCATGTGTAGAAGCAGTCCATCTGTCTAGTTCACATTATAAATCTGGGCTTAGAGCTGCTACACCTGGCTTTCCCAGCCATGTTAATGCATCTCTACTGAGCTACATAGACTTTCAACTGGGACCCTGGCTTGAACTGTCACCATACTGAAAAATAACAAGGCTTGGACAAGTCATGGCTGGACTCAGGCTCTGACCCTAAGCAGGATTCTAGGTCCTGAGTGCTACGTGGTCTGGGGTCAGATTGAGTTGTGTATGGCCTGAATGGAAATTTGGTGTTATAGTCAGAATTTAAGTGTAGTGTTCCTAAACATACCCTTAGATGCTCATCTGTTCTTTACAGTGAGATTGTTCACTAGATAGCACTATCCTTTCCTGGAGTTTTCTGTGTACATCCAATTGGCTTGTTTCAATACTGAAAATGTAAAGTAACTTCAAATTATTGACAGATTCTAGAGTGGTAGAAACAAAAACAAGGATTCAGAGGAGCCAGGTAAGGGGTAGGGAGTAAAAGGACCTCTGAGTATAATCTAGTCTAGAGTCAGTGCTGTAAAGATGCTGGTTGTGATCCCACTTAAGATACAGGGAAAGCTTCAATACAAAGAGAATATCCCTTATTATAATAGATTTGCTCATACGAATATTTCTTCACTGAAGTCTAGTCAACTATGTGCAAGAGATACACAAAGAATCTGAATTTGAATATTCAGCAGAGAAGAGAGCGAGGGACTAGATTTTTCCTCCTGCACTGATGCTCAGTGTAGTCCCATCCAGTAGACACTTACAGCCCCTAACCCCAATTCTTGAGCTGCAACTGTCTAAATCCAGGCCTGGAAACCCAGGAGCTGCTCAAATTTCTCACAGCCATCTGTGTTTATTAAAATGACAGAAACCATCTGCATTTCACTATGCCCCTATCACCTTCCAACAATCAATTGCCCCACGAGCCAGTTATGATGTGTTTATGACAGCTGAGTTTTATTTCCCATCACTTTACCTAGTGAGGTTTTGAACATTTATTTATTTTATGTTCCTTAAGGTCATAGTCTTCTCATAATTGTGATTAACATAGCAACTTTTTGTCCTAAAAGTGTGAGTTAATTCTCACAGATACACTATTATTTTCATTCACCATCATTGCTGTAGACCTGAAGGACTCAAACAATATTACTTGAATGCAAGTTCACTTGCACCGTCTATTTGTTTGCACAACAGAAGTTCTGTCTGAGGTCTGACATATTGCATTAAATAACATTTTAATCACCCTGGAAGGAAGTAGTTGTCAGAGGCAATGAAAGATAGCACTGGTGTCAAAAGTGAGAAAGTGAAATCTAACTTTTCAGAAGGTAGCTCAAGTGCATATGAAAAATGCACCAGGAGGGGCAATACAATTAATGGTTTTGAGTAAGCAAGTAATCTCCACCTATGTATCTTGACATTAACTGCATACACACTGGGGGATGGACTTTCTCACACGCTTTTGCATGCACATATTGGGCCCCTCTTTTTTTTTAAGCTCTTAAAATGACCTTATGTCCTGTATCCCATACAATTTTGACCACATATAATTATGCATCCATGTATATATTAACTACACTTTTCCTTTGAATTGTTATCCTAACATATATGTGACTGAAATATTTTCAGTTAGTCACTGTTTTTCCATTTCAAGATCATGCTACATCAAGATGAAACTCAGTCAGCAGGAAAAACAAGAGGATGTTTCACTATGTTTTGTCCGAGACACTTACTTTTCCTGGGACAGCCCTCACTCCTTCTTTCATCACCTCTTCTTTGACATTGTCAAGGCACAACAAAATAAACTATTTAACATGTTATTTTTTGAAATACCCAGACAGTGTGCTAGGCACATCAAACACACACAAAAACATTACTGTCAATCAACTGCATCTATCCATTGTTCAGTTTTCTCATCTGAAAGTCTCCTGTTGCATTGGCACTAGCAACTTGAAGTCAAAGTCCTTTATTAACAAGAAACAAAACTGAAATCCTTTATCTAGAAATCATATTCAAGCTGTGGCAATCTGTTTACGCTGTAGGAAAGGAGCAATGAGTCCCTGCCCTGTGAGCAGAATGTCAGTAAGGGTACCAAATTTCATGGTGCCGTGAATTACCATCTATTACAAGAGATCAACTCATTTTAAAAAGAGCACCAAACAATCTCAGTGTGAACAGCACAGGGACACAATTTATTACAGTAAAATAAAAAAAAGAAAACTCCAGTTGGTTTAAGATCTGCTATGGGAATTTAAGGAATAGACAAACGGATTATGAAGTGATCCGTCCTCAAACAAGGAAACAAGATAATGAACAAAGAAGGTTTTGTTTCCCACTCTTGTATTCATTGCCATTGTTGCTTCAACAGAAAGAAAGCCAGTGGGATGAAAAGCAGCAGGAACCTACACTTTCAGCCTTTTGCCTATTCAGGGAGCATGAATTCAAAGTTATTTGCTGGTGCCTGAACTGAATCCATCAGTCAGAGGAGTACTATCCATTTTATTCATTCCTATTTTGTCTGAGCTTAGCTTCTAACACTGCTTAGCACACACATGGCACTTGCTTGCTGCTAGCAGCACACTACAGACAGTATATCAAAAGTTGTGCTGCTATGTTCTGACTCCCCACAGAGTTCTTTATTGTGTTTGCAATGATCTGACGAACAAGAAGACAAAGGTCTTATAATAAACTGGGCCATATTAATTTGATATAAATGGGTGTAAATGCATTGCAGTCTACAGTGTTGTCCCAGCTTACATTAGAACTGAGTTCGACTTATAAACTAGTAACTACAAGAAGAATTAACTATAATATTTCTTTTTTACTTTTACAACACTAATGTCTTCATTTTTGCTCTGGAGCAGTGCCTTGCTTCCCTTTCTGGTAGAATACTGTAACTTGGCTCTCTGAATTGGATGGCAATGCAAAAGTCTAAACAGAAAAAGTAATGTCTTCCCGTTTGATGAATAGTCTCACTCTGTTGAATCAGAGAACTTCCTCAAACCCTCTCTGGAAGTCCAAGCCTACCCTCCATAGGCAAACACTCTGTCTACAATTCCATACCACCACAATATTAACAAAATCATAGCCTTCTCTTTCCCACTTACAAGGGTTTTTAAAATACCCTGCCCCCCACAGAGGCAGGTTATTTTACTCTTTACGGACAACACTTGCTATCTGCTTAATAAGCATTTATGGTGGAAAACATGCAAGCTCTATAATCTCCTTGTCTTTCCTCTGCCTCTGCAACCATTTTTATGGCCTTACTGACACATACTCAATGGATAATATAATAATAATGGTAGTCCATCGATCCGATGATGACAAATCTGTGCAGATCATCTGTTACTGGCCTCATGGTGTGCCCTCTGGTGACTGTATAAGCCAATTCTAGAGGTGCACATTTTGCTGCAGATGGTGCATGGGAAGTTCGCAATCAGCGGGTTGTGCATTGCTGATGCCCTGTGATGTCATTCGCGTACGTCTTGTAGACGCCGGCAGCGATCTTCCTCAAAGGTAATGTAGATATTTCTGACTGTTGCACGCCACTGTGTTCTGTCACTGGCGGCGTCCTCAAGGTCCTTAGGTTTCATACTGCTGTACCGCAGATTGGCTTTGATGGTATCCTTGTAGTGTTTCCGTGGCTGACCTATACGCTGGATGCCCTGGGACAGTTCACCATACAGAAGCTGGCGAGGGATTCTGTTGGCCTCCATGCGGCTGACATGACCGGTCCAACATAGTTGTGACTTCATAATCATCATTTTAATGCTTGTCATCTGGGCTCTCTCGAGGATCTCAAGATTGGGCACTTCGTCTTGCCAGCGGATATTCATGGTGCTACAGATGCAGTGCATGTGGAATGCTTCGAGCTGCTTGATGTGATGCCTATATAGTGTCCATGCTTCGCACCCGTACAAAAGAGATGAGAGAACAACAGCTCTATACACAAGCAATTTTGTTGACATCCGGCTATTGTGGTGGTTTAGAACTTTGACATGCAGACAGCCAAGTGCCTGTCTCGCTTTGGATATTTGCGCGTTGATCTCATTATCCAGTGATCCATCACTGGATATGACACTACCCAGGTATTTTAAGTTCTCCACTACTTTAAGCTGAGTACCGTTAATGGAGATACTGAGGACAGGAGCATTTGATCCAGGTGCAGGTTGATGGAGGACTTCCGTCTTTCCAAGGCTGATAGTTAGTCCGAAAAGTTGCGAGGCCTCAGCAAACTTGTTGACAATGTGCTGAAGATCATTTTCAGTGTGAGCCATAAGGTCATAGTTGTTGGCAAAGAGTACCTCAGAAGGGAGTTTCTGCACTGTCTTAGTCTTTGCATCAAGGCAACAGAGGTCAAAAAGTGAACCATCATGCCAGTATTTCAAGTATATATCTCGGTCCAGATCTTTCATTGCATGGTTAAGGACGCATGCAAAGAACGGGTTAAATAGGACAGGAGCGAGAACACATCCTTGTTTCATGCCATTGGTAATATTGAAGGGGGCTCATTTGGCTCCATCAGACAATACTTCGCCTGTCATGCCGTCATGGAAAAGGCGTATAATCTGGACAAATTTTCTTGGGCAGCCAAGTCATATTAGAATGGTCCAAAGGGCTTCCCTGTTGATGGTATCAAACGCCTTTGTCAGACCTATGAAGACAGCATACAGGTGTACGTTCTGTTCAATGCACTTCTCTTGTATTTGTCTGACAGCAAACACCATGTTGACTGTGCTTGGGCCAGGCTGCAAACCACATTGACTTTCAGGTAGATTTGCCTCGGAAATACTGGCTGTTAGGCAGTTCAAGATGATGCAGGCAATGATCTTCCCTCCAACAGAGAGGAGGGATATGCCTCTGTAGTTTCCACATTCTGCTTTGCTGCCTTTATTCTTGAAAACGGAGACAATAATAGCATTGCAGAGGTCCTGTGGTATGTTTTCATCCTCCCAGATGCTGATGATCACGCTATGGAACCACTGCTAGTACTGCTGGACCTGCCGCTTTATATATCTGTGCTGGTATCCCATCTTTTCCAGGAGCTTTTCCTGAACTCATCTGGCTAACGGCTTTCTTAATCTCATCTATAGTGGGTGGAAGGTCAAGATCTGTCAGGATGGGTTGTTGTGGAATTAAACTGAGACATCTTTACTGAGCTATAGGTTTGACACCAATCTGATTTATAATTAGATTGGACCCTCCACCCCCAATCTGTTATTGGTCATTATGTCCAGGTGTACATCAATCAATTAAAAGGCTTATATGAGCATAAGCCTTTTAATTGATTAATGTACACCTGGACATAATAACCAATAACAGACTGGGGGTGGACGGTCCAATCTAATTATAAATCAGATTGGTGTCAAACCTATAGCTCAGTAAAGATGTCTCAGTTTAATTGCCCAAGATCAGCTTGCATTTACCTGACAACCTTTGTTTTGTAGTCACTCAAGTGTGCTATTAAAAATCAGTATTGATCAGCTATTAATTATGATCTGAACAAGCCAGTGATGTGGTTCTTCCCAACTGATGGCAGTGGTGTCAGGGCACTGTTACAAAGCTGAGGTGCAGTTAGAAATCTCTTATAAATGATTTCATGTAATTAATTGGTTTTCCAATAGCATTTGCCATTCATAGACCTCAGAATAGATTTATAATATTAGAACCTGATTGTACATGACAGACTGTCAGAGTCATTAAAAATGATTAGTATTCCAACCTCTCTCTCCCTGCCCAGAGTCCAGGCTTTGCTGTATGAGCTTTGAATTTGGCAGAGCATAGGTCAGAAACGCACCTTTTACTCTTTAAGAAGAATCAATTATATCTGTCCAAATAATAACCTGCCAAAAATTAAAATATGCCCTGTAATCAGTGGATGTTCCTAAAGGTTACTACATTTGAACTTTCAAAAAAGAGGACCCCCTTAGAGGGAGAGTATCTGTATCAGTATCTACTAATTCATGTATTAATGTACTATATACACTATAACACATTGATATGTGAGCTGGTAGATACTGATACAGATACTTTCCCCCTAAAGGGGTCCCCATTTTTGAAAGTTCAGATGGGGTAACCTTGACTTGCAAGAGATGAGGTTCTCAAATTGCTCCATTTTTTTCTACACCAAGCATGTTTCTCTGCTGCATTGAATCCGCATTCAGTATTTTGAAGCCGCTACCAAAAGATACCTCTGGAGGGGAACAAACAGCACATATATGAGGAAGGATAAAACACTAGTGGCTCTCCCCTTAGGCAGTGTCTTTATATGCTCTCCTTCTCCAATTACACCAGCTGCTCTGGCTCTGCAATAATCTGCCTTTTCCCAAGTCTCAATATTGTGGCTAGAACACACATAACTATCACCTCTTCCAGATGGAGGGTGTTCAAAGGGCCAGGCTCTACAAAGTTCTTTCCTACTGTTCTACAGATGTTGCCCCACATTTGAGAGGAGCGTGTACCCGAGAATTTCATCAAGCTAACTAACTGCAGCCATATTGCATGAATTCAGCCACCATGAATTAATAAAGCAGAACTATACCATCAACAATTAATTTGACCGGGGCGGGGCGGGGGGGGGATGGATGGGGGAGGAGGGTGTTGGGAGAAAGGTCACATTTTTCTCTAGGATTGCAATTGTTCTTAATCACAATAGGAGGAAGAGAGAAAATTAACAAATTCAGACTGAAAGAAAATAAGTAGATGAAAGCCTTGATTTTGGACACCTTTGATAATACAAGCTTATTATGACTAGCATTATTAGGAATAGTTAGCAATAGGTAGGTTTTCTGAAGTTGTAAGTGGTGATGACCCAGGGATCACTGCAAGCTCTGTCTTTTGTAAAAGTTAGTTATAAAAAAGACTAGATAATAGTGTACTTTGGAGAAGTTCTCTGAAGGCCCCTTGGGTGAGAGACTTTGTGCTGAAAAGTATCAGAGGGGTAGCCTGTTAGTCTAGCTGCAAAAACAGCTAGACTTCCTGTGGCACCTTATAGATTAACAGGTCTCTAAGTTGCCACAAGACTTCTTGCTGTTTTTATGCTGAAATCCCCTCTCCTCAGCTAGGAGGCACAGAGCCATTGCTGACCTGCTGCTAACTACTCAAGACTATATCAGATTGTGGGAATTGTTTTGGGATGTTCTAAACCTATTAGTTCTATCTCTGTGTGCTTAAATCTAAGTAATGGTAGTTTTTTTTAAAAAGCATGTCATCAATCAACATCATTAGCCGTAAGTGCTATGTTCCATTGATTTACTTCTGATACCACTTGTCATGAGACAGTTAAGTCAGCACTGCACTGGATTCTGAAAACCTGGGTAATGAAGAGGGCTGCCTCCCAGGGCTTCATCCCCAGAAGATCAATTTCTCCCCATCTGTTAACTATCGAGTTTATTTCCCTGGTATCCTTTCCTCAGTCTGGATCCAGGTTATCCAAAATCTTCTGAGTCATGTTTTATAAATCTGCTTTATTCTTTCTTCCTTCTCACATCAGGGCAATAATTCACTTCTGAACATTTGTCCTTCCTACTGAGCTCCCTCAGCATTTTTTACAAACCTTGTTGTGAGTTGTGTCCACTAATTACCAAACTCCCACTAATCCCCAATTAATTAGTATCTAGTGGGGAAAAAAGCTGATCACAGACTTAATTGAATCTGACTTCCCATAAAGGGCCAGCAGGCTTCTGACATTTTTTTATAAAAAAAGCACATAAAATGCAAAATATTAAAATATTAAGGTTGCAAATTCAGCTCTCCAAAGTTGTGACATGACGATATAGGTTGCTTTGTAAGATTGTACTGCATTCCCTCATCTAACTCTACAACTTTCTATTTTCTATACCTAACAAGACAAGTGTCAGACAACAGCTTCATTACCTATATACATTTGATTTGTTCTCTACACATCCAGGCACTGAATAAGGCATGAGTATTCTGTGCTGAGAGAGATGGCTATGGTAATAGGGATGAAGAAGCTGCAGAACTGAGGCTGTATAGGCATTTGTAATTCTGGCATTCTTTTAATGTAAGGGTTTTTTCTGGGGGTGGGGGGAGGGGGATTCCTGTTCCTGTGCCCAGTACCACTCTGATCACTTGCAGATGGGAGGGGCACTTTCAGGGGAAGTCCCACTCAGCCCTTCATCCCCAGGATACAACTTGCTAATTGCAAACAGACCCATCACATAATTTGTCTACTAAATTCTAATGAGCCTCTATGGTATATTCCAGCAGAGATAGTTCCAAAGGCTTATAATTTGACTGTATTCAAGATGATTGTCACAAGGACAGAAAGAAAGGCTAGGGCTGATACTAGGACAACTTCCTGCCGAGTTCTTGATCCAAATCAAGGAGGTACTAGAGATTCTCAGTGATTGTTGTGATTGAAATGATTGTTAAAATAGCACAGGGAATACAAACTATATTTCCTCTAACTCCATTCTCAGGAATGGCTGAATCAATTTAACTGGAATTAAATTAAAAAAAGAAAAAAGAAACAGCATTCTGCTCCCCACAAACATTCACACCACTTAGCCCGAAGATGACACCCATATGGTAAATATCAGCTGAATACGGTTTGCTGAAACATATGATATGCACCATAATATGCTATAGGGCTGGTAAAGGATGCAACATAAAAAAATTAAATATACATTAATACTTATTATTTTTACCACTCACTGTTGTAAAAGTGCTCTATAAATATAAGACAAACAGTGCTACATGACATCAATCTAAGATCTAATTAAATTAGTCACAATTATAATAGCTTTGCCATTTTATGAAAAAGTTATATTACATTTCACCTGAGTCACTTTTGCAGAAAGTTTTATACAGGGAAACTTCATGAAGTCCACCCATTTTATTCATGAATGGGATATTCACAGTGGTTGCTCTCTTACCAGGTAACATTTATTTACACTGAGATTGATAATAAACAAGTGTTTTTTGATTTGTTTTTTTAAAAAGGACAAAAATAGGATGTAAGTGATTGCAAATGAAAGCCGTTAGGTCAAACAGTAACAGAGAGAAAGCCATGCTAGTCTATATACTATCAAAACACAAAAGCAATCAAGTAGCACTTTAAAGACTAACAAAATAATGTATTAGGTGAGCTTTCATGGGACGGACCCACTTCTTCAGACCATAGCCATTCCAGAACATATTCAATATTTATGGCACAGAGAACCAAAAATAGTAATCAAGGTTGACAAATCAGAAAAAAAATGATCAAGGTGAGCAAATCAGACAGTAGAGGGACAGAAGGGGGGTGGGGGTGGAATCAAGAATTAGATTAAGCTAAATATGCAAAAGAGCCCCTATAATGATCCAGAAAATACACATCCCAGTTCAAACCACATATTAATGTGTCAAATTTGAATATAAAAGAGCGTTCAGCAACCTCTCTTTTCAATCTGTTGTGAAATTCCCCTTCAGTAAGAAGCAGACTTTTAAGTCATTAACAGAATGGCCTAAAAGTTTGTGTCTTACTGAAGAGGAATTTTCACAACAGTCTTGAAAGAGAGGCTGCTGAATGCTCTTTTATATTCAAATTCAACATATTAATACGTGGTTTTACCTGGGATGGGAATTTTCTGGGACATTATAGGGGCACTTTTGCATACTTGGCTTAATCTAATTCTTGACTCCACTCACCCCTTCTGCCTGTCTACTCTCTGATTTACTCACTTTGATAATTTTTTTCTGATTTGTCAACCTCAATTACAAAAGCTCACCTAATAAATTATTTTGTTAGTTTTTAAAGTCCTACTTGACTGCTTTTTCGTTAGGTTAAAGTTAGTTACTAAGTTAAAAGTGAACAAAAATGTTCTACTCCACTAAGAAACTTGTTATATGCAAATACTGTTCTTATCTCGGATGAAAACTGCAAGTCACAGTTGATCTGCACTCTGGCCTGGGTCTGCAGCTTCATAAAAGTTCTTTGGATCCTCTTAGAATGGGCCAGAAAGTTTTTTCCTTCAGGGCTAGAACCCTTTATTTGGAAAAATATCAGGTTGAAGATGGAGTTCAGTACTGGGTGGCATGGTCACATGCCTTTCTAGGATCAAAAAGTTTGGTCTTACGGGACAAACAAGCATATTCACAGGTCATAGACTTGATCACAGGGTCATTCACATCCTGGGGCATCAGTAACAGCCCTTATTAGAATAAACAATTAAAATCAGAGTCACAGTTCATATTTCTAACTTCACATACAAGAATGTTACATGCACAAAAATAGGATATACCCATGCACCAGACTGTAACATTAAAATTGATATGAGGTATTTTGTTTAAAGCATATGCATGTATATTTATATACATAAGGCAATTTTCATAAAGCATAGGGGATGGTGACAGACAAATACCTCACATAACATATCAATTTTACTATTACAATTATGATGGGGTATTTGCCCCACACCAGAAAGGAAGAAATTAAAAGCAGTATAGGGCAGGCAATCAGCGAGAAGCTAATCATGGAGAAGTGGCACACAACAGCCAATCAAGGCCAAGCAGGCTCACATAAATAGGAGCTATAGCATAGAGTAGGGTTAGTTGCTGCTAAGGACATCTGTCTGGTTGCAGGAATATAGCACCTTGGATAGAGCACTGTTTGTCAGTGACTGGGGAAGCAAGAGACAGCTCTTGGTTGAGAGTTGAGACCTGTCAGCTGGAGGCCTAGAAAAGAGGGTGAAGAAGATGCTGAGGTTATGGAAAAGTGGCCAAGAGAACTACCATTTACAGGGTCCCTGGGCCAGCAGTTGGAGTAGTGGGCATGCCTAGGACCATCACCTTTGGGAAATGGCTGAGATATAGAACTGTGAGATAAACCTTCCTCTCCTAGAAGGCAAAAAAAAAAATGGTGGAATAGCCAGAGAGCAAATCATGGTGAGGCTGCTGTGGGACTTGGACTGAAGCAGGCTTGCGGTTGGAATGAGAAGGAGGAGACAGCAACAGAAAAGTGTGCACTGGCCGAGAGACTTCATTGCTACAATGGCCAGGAGGAGATGATACTCTGGTAAGTGAACTCAATCATAGCCACATCCAACGACGAGTGGAAATATATATAGGGATCAATTCACCCATCATCGTAACACAAACCAATAGAGTAGAATGCAGGAGAAATGTAGCAATAGTTTCCCATTTATATAATACAACCTGAATTATTTATGTATTTAGGAATTGGCTAACTAAATCCTGACACTTTAACATGCATAACATGTAAGTGAAGCTGGAGCAGCAGAAATAATTAGGTTCACCACACTAAACTGAGATCCATCAAAATTGTTTAAAAATGAAATTCTGTCAAGTTTATCACTTTCATCCCACTCACCTGGTATGTGGAAGGCCTAGTTCCATTCCCCCTTCTCTGTAATAGGGGCAAAAAGGATTGGAACAGGGATACACAACATCCCAGGCAAATGATTTAATTGCTGTGCTAAAAAAGATATGTGGGCATCACCAGCACCACTTATTTTGTGTGGAGGGAGGCAGGTGCCTAACTCTTTTCTGCAAGAAACACTTTAAGCACTTAATTCCTGTTCATGGATTGCTAATCTGGGTAGAAGAGTCACCCATCCCTAACAGAAGAATGGGGATTATGACAGCCCTCCATTGGCTAGTTTAGACAACTCTTCACTTAGTTTTTATGTTTCACATTCTTGGGTACCTCTCCCTCTCCATTCTTTGTTCAAGGAGACTACATGCCCACCTAAGCTTTGTGGATCACAATATTATTTCCAGATACTGTGACTTACTGTCTTTGTTCCTAAATCTCTTTATGGATCCCTCTGATGCTTCCCATGCAAGCAATCTTCTATGATAGTAACAGAGAGTAAGCCATGCTAGTCTATACACTATCAAAACAAAAAGCAGTCAAGTAGCACTTTAAAGACTAGCAAAACAGTTTATTAGGTGAGCTTTCGTGGGACAGACCCACTTCTTCAGACCATAGCCAGACCAGAACAGACTCAATATTTAAGACACAGAGAACCAAAAACAGTAAGCGAGGAGGACAAATCAAAAAAGATAATCAAGGTGAGTAAATCAGAGAGTGGAGGGGTGGGGGGGGGAAGGTCAAGAATTAGATTGAGCCAAGTATGCAGACAAGCCCCTATAGTGACTCAGAAAGTTCCCATCACGATTTAAACCATGTGTAAATGTGCCGAATTTGAATATAAAAGTCAGCTTGTCCACTTCTCTTTCCAAAACAATGTGATAATTCCTCTTAAGTAACACAAACACCTTTGGGTCATTGACAGAATGCCCCATTCCATTAAAATGTTGACTAACTGGTTTGTGGATCTGGAGTGTTTTGATGTCTGTTTTGTGCCCGTTGACCCTTTGTCTAAGGGATTTAGAAGTCTGTCCAATATACAAAGCATCTGGGCATTGTTGGCACATGATGGCATATATGATGTTAGTAGAAGAGCATGAGAAAGTGCCCATGATTCTGTGAGTAACCTGCTTAGGCCCAGTGATGGTATTTCCAGAGAAGATATGTGGACAAAGCTGGCAGCGGGATTTGTTGCAGGGAAAGGTTCCAGGACTAGTGTTCCTGGGGTAGAGACTGTGGCTGTTAGTGAGGATCCTCATGAGGTTGGGAGGTTGTCTGTAGGAGAGAACAGGCATGTCACCCAGGGCCTTCTGGAGTGTAGCATCCTGATTAAGAATAGGTTGTAGGTCTTTAATAATTCGTTGCAGTGGTCTGAGTTGGGGGCTGTAGGTGATGACAAGTGGTGTTCTGTTCTTGGCTTTTTTGGGCCAATCTTGGAGCAGCTGGTCTCTGGGTATTCATCTGGCCCTGTTGATTTGTTTTTTTACTTCTCCTGGTGGGTAATTCAGGTTTATGAATATTTGGTAAAGTTCTTGTAGGTTTTGGTCTCTGTCAGTTGGAGCAGAGCAAATGCGATTGTACCTAAGAGCTTGACTATAAACAATGGATCTAGTCATGTGTGCAGGATGGAAACTAGAAGGGTGTACATAAGTATAGCGATCAGTAAGTTTTTGGTACAGTGTGGTACTGATCAGGCCATCTTTGATTAGTACTGTAGTGTCCAGGAAATGTATCTCTTGCATGTTGTAATCGAGGAATAAGTTGATGGTGGGGTGTAGATTGTTAAAGTCTCTGTGGAATTCTTCTAGAGCGTCTGTACCATGGGTCCCAATCATAAAGATGTCATCAATGTATCTTAAGTAGAGGAGTGGTAATAGGGGACGAGAGCTGAGGAATCATTGTTCCAGGTCAGCCATAAATATATTAGCATATTGTGGGGCCATGCGGTTGCCCATAGCAGTTCCACTAATCTGGAGGTATAAATTGTCCCCAAAATGGAAATGATTGTGTGTGAGAACAAAGTTACAGAGGTCAGACACCAGATTGGCTGTGGTGGCATCAGGGATGGTGTTCCTGATTGCTTGTAATCCATCTTTATGTGGAATATTAGTGTACAGAGCCTCTACATCCATTGTGGCAAGGATGGCGTTATCAGAAACTTTTCCAATGTTTTGTAATTTCCTCAGGAAGTCGGTGGTATCTCGGATATAGCTGGGAGTGTTGGTGGCATAGGGTTTGAGGAGGGAGTCCACGTAACTGGATAGTCCGGTGGTAAGGGTGCCAATACCTGAAATGATAGGGCGTCCAGGGTTTCCAGGTTTGTGGATTTTGGGAAGTAAATAAAATAATCCAGGCTGTGGCTCAGATGGTGTGTCTGAGTTAATGAGGTCCCGAGTAGCAGCAGGGACTATGGTCTGAAGAAGTGGGTCTGTCTCACGAAAGCTCACCTAATAAACTATTTTGCTAGTGTTTAAAGTGCTACTTGACTGCTTTTTGTTTTGATAATCTTCTATGTTATTCTTGTTTAGCTTGTGAGCTCTTATGATAGGTGTAAGAAAGATGGTTTGTAGAAATAGAAGGTAGAAAATGAACTGGGGTGTGAGGAAATGGTTACATTCAAAAAAGGGAATGATGTGATCTGATGGCAAGGAAGATAATTTTAAACATTTTCATTTTCAATATATCTAAAGAGAATGATAGGAGAAATTAGACATGCCAGTGAGGAAGTTGTTGTAATAGTAAGGCAGAAGAACTAAAGTTTACTTTCAACATCAGGTTTGTATTTCCTTGGTAATTTTGACACTATATTAACACAAGCTTTTTTGTATGGGATTTCATCTTGCTATTTGCTTAATTTTGTTTTTTTGTTTTATTATTTTTGGTATTCATAAGAATGTTGAAAATTGCCATGGGTTGTTCAACTAATTTGATTCAAAGCTGTTGAAAGTTTGATACCTTGAGACCAACACTGCTCTACACGAAGGCCTCAGGAAACAAGATCATTCAAATGAATTTGCAGTTCAGAGTCTGGTCTAAACTTTTTGGCAATCTGACAAAAACAAAATCATTTTGAAGCCCCTTCAGCACTCTAAGACCCTTGAATGAAAAGGAAATTGGGAAAGCTAACATTTTCCCTGCATGCCTAAAATTTCTCACTTTGAGTACTTGCAACTGTAGAACAAATTTTCTTCAAATTCTTAATTTTTAGGAGACAGTGAGAGGTTATAAACCAAGCAAAAAAATAACTTTGATATTTTCACTTTTAGTTGTATATAAATTCCCCTAAAAAAACAAATACGATTAGCATATAGGAAAGAATAATTTGATAATTTTCACATTGTGCATGTGTTTGAAATATCTGAGCTGATTTTGCTTAATTTTTTCTGCAGGCCAGCCTCTTCACTGAGATGAATCACAAAATGGAAGGCTGAAGTTGAAATGGAATTTGTTTGAGAGATTCATAATCAGTTGGTAAATCATGACCAGAACGGAAGCTAGAACACAACCTCAACTATAACCTATGCTACCTTATACCACTTTTATGTAAGTCGGCTTTCAAAATTAAGTTATTGGGTTGGTCTCATAAAGATTAATTACACATGAATAGTAGATATCTGACAATTGAGCTGATACTTATAGAGGCTACATGTGATTTAAACTGGACAGAGTTTTAAAATGCTGATAGTACTTTCAGCCACACTATTTACAATACTTATAGCCTTTCAAGGGGTTTCTCATTTAACAGATGTCAAGGTACTGCAGGAATAATAAGAAATTAGGTGAAAAAGTGCACCAAGTGCTGTTTCCTACTATGATTTTATCACCACCATAATAAAAATCCCATTTAAGAACCATGCAATAAGTAATGAAAGCGAAGAAAATTTTAAAAGCTGAAGTAATGAGTTTCAATCTGATAAAGCAAAATGAAAAGTAATGTCAAAAATCAATTTCTGCCCTGTAAGATGACTGCAAAAGACAGGCTAATGCAAAAGCAATAGTCCAGACATCTGCTTTAGTTCCTACTGTAGAACCAAAGGCTTTTTCCTTTATCAAGATGCAGTCTCCATCTAAAGAGCTTTGATGTGTGTTCAAAGGCATGATTTACCATTTCTTCTTTTAGTTCCAAGTATTCAAGCACCGAAAAAGGGGATAGTCAATCTTTGAACCTCACCAGTATTGTCAGAAAGCAGCAATACAAATTATAGAAAGATGTCTGGAAGAATAAAATTTATATAAAATAGCAGCTTGTTACTTGATTTTAAAACGTAGAGAGAGAATGGTTCCAGCCAAGCAGAGCACAATGATGCTGTGCAGTTCTTGATTAGATAGGTATTTATCAGATATTCAACTTCTTGTAGTTTATGGAGTCTTAACTTTACATACTGTCTTGTGGTTGTATCCAAATATGTTATGCAAATACTTGAATTTTGATTGGCAGATGGCTCTCATTAGGTCATCAGGAGAGATTTCTTGATACAGTAGGGTCACAACATTTGGGAGGGTTCAGTGTTGATGAGCTTTGTGAATGTCGAATTTCACGCATGTCATTTTATACTGTCTGAGCTCCTGGGGAGCAGCACAGAGGAGACAGAGACTGGGGGTGTGGTGAGGGGAGCTGGTCAGTGTCCATGCCATGCCCCTGCTGGCTCTCTGAGCACAGGGGAAGCGACGGCTGCCTGATCTCCTGACCCTGGTGCCCCGTGGGAAGTGGCAGCTGCTTATGAATAAATGAATTTGTGAAAATTAAAATTACAAATGTCATGACCTTACATTACTTCAGACTCACCATTGGGGGCAGTGACCTCAGGGAACAGCAATACTGCAGAGTGACCATGTGGGTGGGGAGCTCAGAAGGAACACTGGGGCCAGCTGTGGATGGAGCTCCACATGGCAAATGTCCCCCTGTGCCAAACTCCCTCTGGTTCTGGGCAGCATCCCCTGGTAGTGGAGGTCCCACCAGCCTCAGGTGCCGTCTGCCATGCTTCCCCTTTCCATACCGCTTTCCCCACAGCCTCTGGGTCTGGGGAACAACAGCCCAACCTCCACCCCTTCTCCCCCAATTCAAGCTGGGGCCAGAAAAAGTGGTCCATCCCCAGGTCCCCTCCCCCATTCCTTTTCCACAGAGTTCAGGCTTGGTGCAGAGACCAGGCTGGCAGCCCTGACCTGTCTCCCCTGAGAGCCTGGGGACATACAGGACCAGCAGCCACAACCCAAACTCTCTGTGGGGGGGGGGGCAGGGATGGGAGCTGTGCCTTGCAAGGCCACCATGGGAGTCTCTAAGCCCCTCCATACCTTCCAGCCCCATGCCCTGAGCCTACTTACTGCCTCACCAACACTTTCCCCAAGCCCCATCAAATATCCAATTCTGCATCCTTCAGCCCTACTATCTGCCTCAACCTGCTGCCCTCATTCTTGCACCCTCCACTCTGTGACTTCAGTTCCCCCATTCTCCCAGCCCCTGCCCTAATGCCAGCATTCCCAATGTCTGGCCACAGTCCCCCATATATCTAACCCCCTGCCCTGCCCCACTACCAACTTCTTGCCCTGCCTCCTGAACCCTGACTCCCTTCCCTGAAGCCAATCTTTTAAATAAAGTATGCACCTTTTCCTTTCCATTAAAAATACTTCAGTTAAGGACCTGAGCAACACTGGGTACGTCTGCTAGTGGTTATATAAATGTATGACTCCCAGCTTCTTTGTGTCTAAAGACCATGTAGGTCAATAGATCTAGTTTAGCACTTAGTTTACTATAAAACTGCTTACTTTTAAAAATATTTGTCGGAAGGGATGCTGCAGGTTTTTTGTGCCTGACATCAAAATAAGGCAAGAGATAGGATAATCCACTACTGATCTAGGAAAAGTTTAGAGTGTCACCTCATTAAAGATTTTATGCTGTTCACACCTCTGAGAATGTGAACTATTTACTCTTCAGTATTTTCTTTTTTGGTGATGAGGCCTTGTTGCATCAGCATTGAGATTGCTATTATGGTTTCGGGGTGTATGGGGTGTCTAGGAAGGGGTAGCAGCTCTGGTGTGGGGACTTGTCTTGTCTCTTCAGAGCAATTCATGCACCTTTTGTCCCTACCTGGCACACAATTCTCACTTGTCGCTCCAAGAAGCTGTAGAGTGCAGCAGCCACACCCCGACAAACCACTTTGACAGGCGGGCTAAACCAGGTGAGGGTAGCCAGCAGGTCTGAAACCTGCACTGAGATAGGGAATTGCCTATCCCAGCATGCAAAGTCAACCCCAGTGTATTGGAGGGATGAGATCAACAGCAAGATCCAACGACCGTGAAGGCGGTCTTGCAATGCTCCATGGAGAGTGAAGGGCATGACAAGGCACCAAAGATGGCATGGCCATCCACTGCAGCCCAGGAAGTCCCAGCTGTGATGACTTTTCATACCACTGGAACTAGGCTTGAAAGAGTGGAACTGCCCCATGCAACAGCTTTTCCACTTTAAACATTGTCCTGCACAGGTTCTTGGCACATTCTCATCGCTTCTGTCTCCCTCAAAGTCCTGCGGCGACGGCGGAGGGGCAAAGAAACAGGTGGAAGTGACCACTGGAAGTCGTAGCTCCAAACCTGCATGTAGGTGACCTGTGGAATTTGGTCACTCGACTCTGACCCCAGGATGACAGAGTTCAGCAGCATCCCAGGCGATTGATCAGGCCTTTTTAGGAACACCACTGCTCACCTTCAAAATGAGGGAGGGGACTCGAAAAGGTGTCCCAAAAATTGCTTGTCCCAACCAAAAGGGCCAGCATGCTGCAGCTGGCAGTTTTACCCTCACAGTGGTTGAAAGACAGTGAAAAGAAAGATGATATTTGCAGCATGGAACATTCGCACCCTCTTGGACAGGGAGAATATTATGAGGTCTGAGAGAAGAATGGCTCTCATAGCAAGAGAACTGGCACATTATAACAGTGACATAGCCATCCTGAGCAAGACCAGACTGGCAGAGGAAGGATCCATCTGTGAACCAAAAGGAGGTTACACCTTCTTCAGGAAAGGCAAGCCAGAAAATGAAGATAGAATGCAAGGAGTAGGACTTGCCATCAAGACATCACTTCTGCACCAGCTTTCTGACCTACCAACTTGCATCAGTGAGTGTCTGATCAAGCTCCACTTCCCCTGCAACACCTCATCACGTTACAGTCATCAGCGCTTACGCCCCCACTCTGACTATCAGCAACGAAGCAAAAGAAAGTTTCTATGAGGACCTTGACCATCTTGTGAAAGCAACTCTTCCTACTGACAAGCTTCTCCTGTTGGGAGACTTGCAAGGACAAGGGTTGGCAAAGACAGTAGGACTTGGAAGGGGTGCTGGGGCATCATGATGTTGGTAACATGAATGCCAATGGCTGCCTTCTGCTCAGGTTGTGTGCAAAAAATGACCTGAGTATTACAACACTCTCTTCAGGCAAGCCGATAAATACAAGATCACATGGATGCACCCGAGATCTAAACAGTGGCACCTGATTGACCATGTCTTCAGTCGCAGGCAGGACATTCGAGATGTTAAGATCACCAGGGTCATACAGGGAGCTGAGTGCTGGACTGATCATAGGCTCATCAGATCAGTCCTTATGCTGCACATCACACCACTGCACCGCAAGAAGCTCAAGGCAGTCAGACCCTCCTTCAACATTGGGAAGCTGAAACATACTGGTCATCATGAGAAATTCGCAGCCTGCCTTGAAGAAAGACTGACATCCCATGGACCTCTGACAGGAAACCCAACACAAAAGTGGGACCAGTTCAAAACCTTGATGACAGAGTCAGCCAAGTCAACACTAGGACTGAAATAGAAAGTTCACCTAGACTGGTTTAATGAAAATGACAAGGCCATCATGAAGATCTTGGACGAAAAACAGAATTCATTTCTGCTATGGCAAAATGATCAGTCCTCAATCTCCAAACGTGATCATTTCAAACACCTTCAGACCCAGGCACAAACAGCACTTCACAAAATGCAAGATGAGTGGTGGGAGAGTAAAGCTGGTGAAGTCCAATACTACGCTGACACCAAGAACTCCAAGGTGTTCTTCAGTGCTATCAAAGCTGTATATGAACCTTCAAAGACAAATATTACACCTTTCTTGTTTGCAGATGTCATGACCCTTCTGAGGGAGAAGAATAGCATCAATAATAGGTGGAAAGAGCACTTCAGCAACCTTCTCAACAGACTCTCCATTATTGACACTGTGGCTCTAGACCAGATCCCTCAGAAACCCACAATAGACAGTCTTGACATGCCCCCTACAATGGATGAGGTCAAAAAGGCAATCAGCCAGACCAGCTCTGGCAAAGCCCCTGGGATGGACGGTATCCCTGCTGAAATTTTCAAAGCAGCAGAACAAGTGTCACTTGAAGCCTTTTACAACAGCTTGATCAGCATCTGGGAAGAAGAAGACATGCCCAAAGACTTTAAGGATGCCATAGTCATCTCGCTCTTCAAGAACAAGGGCAACAAAGCTGACTATGGAAATTACTGGGGCATCTCACTTCTCTGTACTGCTGGGAAGATCTTGGCTCGAGTCATCCTCAACTGTCTGATCACCAGAATCTCAGAGGAGAAAATACCAGAGGCACAGTGTGGTTTTCGCCCAGGCCACAGCACCATTGACATGATCTTTGCTGTTCGTCAGGTCCAGGAAAAGCACATAGAGCAGAACTTGGATCTGTATGCTGTCTTTATAGACCTGACCGAGGCATTTGACACCGTCAACAAAGAAGTCCTGTGGATTACACTGTCAAAACTTGGCTGCCCGAGAGGATTCGTTAACTTCATATGCCTGTTCCACAATGACATGACTGGCTCTGTTCTTTCAAATGGCGAGTCCTCAGATCCATTTGAGATATCCAGTGGTGTGAAGCAAGGGTGAGTGCTGGCCCCAGTGTTATTCAACCTCTTTTTCATGTGCGTCCTCAGCCACGCAGTTAGGGACCTGGACCATGGAGTCTACATAAAATACAGACTTGATGGTTCACTTTTTGACCTTTGATGTCTGAATGCTAAAACCAAGATGCTTGAGAGGCTCATCCTTGAAGCCCTTTTCGCTGACGACTGTGCACTTATGTCACACAAGGAATCTGATCTCCAGCTCATTGTCAACAAGTTTGATGATGCCACTCACCTCTTTGGTTTGACCATCATCTTAGGAAAGACCAAGGTACTGTTTCAACCTGCTCCAGGATCTGCTGTTCTCCCCACTTCAATCTTCTTGAACTCCTCTACTGTTTGTAACTCTGTTCCTTCAAGTACCTTGGCAGTGTGATAGCCAATGATGGCTCCCTTGACAAAAAAATTAATGCCAGAATCTGCCAGGCCAGCCGGGCACTAGGATGTCTGAGAGTGCGAATGTTGAATCAGCACAGTATCTGACAGTCCACTAAACTGAAAGCATACAAGGCTGTAGTCCTCACCATTCTCCTGTACGGCTGTGAAACCTGGACCTTGTAAAGAAAACATATAAAACTGCTAGAACGCTTCCACACGTGCAGCCTGAGGTCAATACTGCACATTTGATGGCAGGACAGAGTTACGAACCTGGAAGTCCTGGACACAGCAGGAACCATGAGCATCGAAGCCATGATTCTGAAAGCCCAGCTTCACTGGACAGGGCACGTCATACGAATGGAGGAGTCAAGAATCCCTAAGCAACTCCTCTATGGTTAACTCTCCCAATCCAAAAGGAATCAAGGTAGGCCTCGCAAGAGGCATAAAGACTGCATGAAGGCCAACATTGCTCATGCTGGTTTAAAACCAGATCAGCTAGATCAGCATGCAAAAGACTGAACACGTGTATGACAACTTTGAAGAGCAGTGACACGTACGCCTCATTGATGCTCATGAGAGGAAGAAAGCAACAGCAGCTTCCGCACCAACAAAGCCAGGATAATTCCCTTGCCCCCACTCAGAACACCCATGCCGTTCAAAGCTTGGACTCCTCAGCCACATGTGAGTCGACAACCAATGAGCCTGTGTAAGCTCAAGATGTCATCGTCGGACTCAATGGACCACCTACAATAGCTATGGTTTCACCTAGTAAAAAGTCACCACTGAAAGTGATTCTCTTTCCTTTGATGTTTGATAGTTATGTTCTTCAGTTTATACTGTGAATGAATTCCCTCTTTATAGACTTGGCACCACATGAAATTTTACTTCTATGTTACTTTTTTGAAAAATACCAATATGGGCAACCAATAGAACTGAGTCAAAAGGACACTAAGGATGAGAACCTAGAGAAGAGACCATTTTGAGGTAAAGTGTTCTCACTAGTGGGAAATAACAAGTATAACATGCTCTTTGAAATACTTCTCTTTCAAATAACTTCCTTTCAGATATACCTACCTTCAGCTTTAGCCAGCAGCGTCTCATCCAAGTGTGGATTTCAGTGAGGACATGGTGCTTTGAAAGAGATGTAGAGCTCAGTGTCATCTGTACTTCCAGCATCTCAGAGAATGCCAACATATAGGAAGCTGTTGAGGCTGATAACAAATATGGGAGGAAATATGTATGACAACTTTGAAGAGCAGAGACATGTACACCTCATTGATGCTCATGAGAGGAAGAAAGCAACAGCAGCAGCCACACCAACAGAGCCAGGATAATTCCCTTGCCCCCCTTGCTACCACTGTGAATGGCCATGGAAGGAGGAGGAAGGGCTTAGCAGTAGAAAATGCAGCTGGCCAAGATATCCTTTTGTGTTCAGTCTGAGAAAAATGACTTCTGCAGCATACTTCCCTAGCAGTTCCTTGGGGGTGAGGTAAGAATACCAAATGAAACAGAAAAAGTCAGACATCTGCACTTGTCTGTGGAAAGTAGGAGGTAATGCCAAAAAGATACAAATGCCTTCTCTGTACTGGGTCCTGCTTTTGATTCCTCCTGCACAGGAGTCCTGGACGCTAGCAGTTAAAATTTGGAACTTGAGATAGTTTCTTGTTCACAGAATATCCATACAGTAAGAAGGAATCATAGGCTTGGGGGTGTGAGGTATGAATTTTGTACATGGTGTGAATATGACATTGAGTGTTTGTGTTCACAGAGGGCTGTAGACCAATGAAGGTATTGGAGGATGGAGGGAATCAAGGCACAAGATAAATAATAAATCATTTGAGTAATAAATAAGAAGTCCTATGGCACCTTAGAGACTAATGGATTGATTAGATCATGAGCTTTTGTGGGTCGCTACCTCTGACAGACTTCATCCTTTCTAGGAGAATAAAAATAACCCAACAAGTTTGGTTGAAATTGTCAATGGGTAAAACTGAGAAATTACTGGCTTGGGATATGGGAACAGACAGAATCGGATGAGAAACAACTGTATTTTTTTTAGAGTAGTAACGGGGACACCACAAAGATATATGTTAAGTGAATTTTTGTATC
This sequence comes from Carettochelys insculpta, assembly GCF_033958435.1. Classification (NCBI taxonomy): domain Eukaryota; kingdom Metazoa; phylum Chordata; order Testudines; family Carettochelyidae; genus Carettochelys; species Carettochelys insculpta. Next base: position 93,053,757 of record NC_134137.1, on the reverse strand, counting down.
GATAAGGAGTGTCCCAAACAATGGTGAACTTGGCTTTAGCTAGCAAGTGTGTCAAGAAGTAACTAAAACTTAGGGATGGAACTCAGGATCTATATAGTCTAAATATCTTCGTATAGGACTAATTGCATTTATTCCAAATAGTAGCGTGCCCAATGGAAGTCTAGTCTCTAAAGCCATAGTGTTTAATACACCGTCCATTCACCACATGTGGTGAACTGGACACCACAGTGTGGTGAAATTCAGCTCCTTACAGTGGCACACATGGCATGCCATTCACCCTGTCCATGCATGTACCCCACCACTGGCCAGGATAAGCACATGACGGTAGAGGCAGTAGTGTCTCCTCTTGAGTTCCCAGTGGCTGTGGCCTGGCACCACTTGCAGTATGGCTCCAGCCATGGTCCCACCTGCCGCCTGGTGTGGGTCATGGGGCTGCATCTGAAGGGCAACTTGCATGGTGGAAGCCCCAGGTGCCGGGGGGTGGGAGGAGAGTGGATGCCTGGCTATAGGCAAGGTTGCTTGACATGGGGGTATGGTCTGTGGCAATCCTTACATTTCTCTTGGACACAAGTGATCTAAAGACGCAAAACATATACAAAAATGTTTTGCATAATCTCCATCTTATAACTAAATTGCACTTACAGTTTATATTACATTTTATAGCAGAAATTAAAAACTGTGGCACATACTTCAGCTTTCAAAATCCTCTTCCATAGACAGAAAAATTGTAACTTCCATGAATTTAATTTAATTTATGAATAGAAGATTTTAAGAATCCTATATTATGATTCAATTATTATATAAATTCATTTTCTATGAACTACAAAAATATTTGTTGTAAAACTCTTATAGTTTATCATTTCACTATGAACTTTAAAATTAAATAAATTCATTTTCTATTACCTATTAAAATATGTATGATAGTCATTCATTTCATATGCACTTTGAAAACTGAAAAGATTACTTTTCAGTCTAGTATCAAAAGGTATTGCAAGCTGTAGAAGATTCTTAATGCTAAATAACTTCCTTTTTACTGCAGGTGCTTTTACTGAATAGATGCCATTTGAGAGCACAACAGTCCAGCCATTATTCCAGAGATGAAATTCCAGAGCTGGAAAATGTTGATGCTTCCCTTTGCTTAGCAAAAGCAGTGAAAAGGATTGTTGGGAAGTTGTCTCCACTATTAATATCCAAAGTAACAGCAGCAAGAGAGCCAGCATGGAAAACAGAAGTAGTAGCCTTTCTATAATAATGTTTCAGCCTCATGCTTATACTACAATCCAAAGAATGCAGAGCATTTCAAAGCATGGTGTTTCCTTGCATATTCTGCATAAGATGCAGGAACTGCCTTCTCTATTTTCTGTCAGATTTTAATTCAGTCTAACAATGATTTGGAAAATGAAATGAAAATTGTGGAACAAAGTAGGATAGACTGCATTTGAAAACCTTAAATAGTCACTGTATTAACTGTTATGATTAAGATGTTCTAGACAAGCACTACTTTCTCACAGCAGGCAGTACATGATTATAGGCCTATACCAGCAGTAAATTGCTGCCCTTTTCTTTCTACATGGTAGTTTGGCTAGTCTGGCCAGCAGGTAGGAGGGCCATTGGATCACATGCTCCACCAATTTTAGGCCACACCCTGCCTACCTGATCAGGGGAGAGAGTGTGTATATTCATCTGTATTATGCCTTCACTCCCAAACCCAAAATCCTCATAGCTAGTGGTGATGGTAGGGTGGGGTGTTATTTCCTTTTATCTCTATTGGTCATTTGAATCACAATCTAGCACAAACACAAAATTGTATCCTTACTCAGCCTTGCTAAGCAGACATTTACATATGCAAATTGATGTTTGTCCCAGCTTAATAAAGACTAAGCACTTCCTCATTACATTATGGCCATGTCTACACTAGAAGCACCTGTTGACAGAAGTTACCATCGCCCGGGTAATCTCAGCAGAACCTCTGTCAACAGCTTGCATCCACACACACCTTGCTCTGTCAACAGAGAACTGCCAGACTGCACTGCCCTCTGGTGCCAGAAAGCAGAATGGCAGTTCTGCAAAGTGGGCTGCCTAGAAACCAGAAATCCTCTCTGACAGAAGTGTCCACACTTCACTTTTATCTAGAGTATTTCTGTCCAGAGATTGTTATGCCTCAAATTTTTGAGGGATAATACTGTTGAGGAAAATACTGAGTTCTGTCAAGACTGTCGACAGATCACTTTAAGCATGTGGATGCTCCCTGAGTGATGTTGACAGAAGGCCCCTTCTGTCAACAAAACTCTGTAATGTAGACCCAGCCTATGGTTCTAGTTATATACAGTGGGGCTGTCAGCCATCACAGGACTCAGAGCAAGTGGGGTGGGGGAGGTGGCAGTTCTATGCCCCTGGAAGGGGTGGGGTGCTGGGTGGAAGGGGTGGGACCAAGAGTAGTCAGCCCTTAGTGCCATCCAGACCACAGCTCTGACCCCTCCCCCAGCTCCCAGAGCCCCATGGAGTAACAGTGTGGCACTCGGGCAGCAACTCAAAGGGACCTGGGGCTCCAGCTGCCACCGCTACTGCAGTAGCAGTATCAAGAAGCTCTTGGCCCCTTTGAAGTACGAGGCCCCTGTGCAATTGCCCCCATTTTTACCCCACGTTGGCAGGTCTGTTTATATGACACATTCTGAAGTGCTGGTTTCTGACACCATATATGAAGCACTCAGAGCTGACTGAAATTTGTAATTTTTTGCTAAAATACGCTGACTTGGGTCAACTGAAACTTTTCGTAAGTTTGCATAAAATTCAGCGAAATGAAAATGAAAAACAAAGCTGACACGTTCACATCATTTAGAAAATTCTTAGGAAAACAATTTTCAAATCTTATCTCCATTTTATTTTTAAAAAACCCTGAAAATAAAAAGAAACTCCTAACTGAACACAAGATTTAATTCAACATCAAGCAAGTTAATTTACTTTTTTGATGGCTGAGAATTTAAAATTTTTTACATGAATCTAAACCGACTGGCCCCTCTCAAATTTTGCCAAAATGAAAAGAGAAATGAAATGAGTTTCGTGGTATTTATTAAGTTCACTCTTTAGATACTTCTAAATCACATTTAAATCTAAGATTTTGTTCTTCTTATCTTTATTAAACATCATGGACAAGTCACAGGCAATAATCAAAAATTCATGGAAGCCCATGACCTCACCATGTCTTTTACTAAAAGGCAACATGACAAAATAGATAATGGGGTGTCCAGTACCCACCACTGCTGCTGCTCACATAAGCTGGGACTTGGAGTGTCTCCATCACCTGTGGCAGCTGTGCGGAGGCCCTAGAGGTCCAGGGCTGGTTGCTCAGAGGGCAGGAGGCCATGCAAATTGGCTGGGAGCTTAAGGGATCGCTTGCTTCCCCATATGGGTCAAATTTCAGGGGCCACACGCTGCTTATGGCAAATAAGAGCTCTGGGTGCACACAACAAGGCTGGAAGGTCCAGGCCAAGAGGCTATGGGTCACAACATTGACTTACCCCCCAATACAGGTGAGAATTCCAGGGCTGGGAGCTCCAAGAGGCCCTGCTGTGTTCAGCAGCTGATAGCTCTGGGACCCTCGCTGTCTGAAAGCTTCAGCCACATCCCTGAGACTGGAACAGAAAATGTCATGGATGTCTTTGGAAGTCATAGATTTCCCTGAATGCCATAACATAATCAATCATACTTTTCAAAAGTGATTTAATTGCTGGGCCTCACAAAGCATATTTCAGAGGAGGACATTTTCCCTTTGCGATACACTAACCTGCACAAGCACCAAATATTTTGATATGCTTTCCCAGTAAGAGGATAATGCTGCCTCCCTCATTCAAATATTTTTGTATTCTGGTTCATGATTCAATGACCTCTTCAGGTCCCTTCCAGTTCTAATATTATATGATTCTACGTAGCAGAAGAAGATGAGCCCTGTACTATATGGTCAGTATTCTTAAAAACAAAAAAACAAATAAGCCACAATTTTTTGTTTCAAAACTGACGTAAGGTTGTTCTGTGATGACTACTTATGTGTATAACACCATTTAAAGAGTCAAAATTCTTAAATCAAGAAAGAGGAACCAACTACTGGATAAAATATGGTTCTATCAGATAAGAGACATGAATTCTTTGTCAAGCTGGCACACAACTTTTTGTCCCTCCCAAGTGACATAAATAGCTAATAAATTCTTATCAACAAGGGATGTTAAAACCTTTAGGAAGTTAAATGAGAAGACTAATCATTTTGACTCCACTCCTGCAGCCCATCCCACTACTTGGTCCTGCCATGGCAGTGACTTTAGGATATATTTGTGGCCATTAAGTCCTGCTGGCTGGCCTGCTGGCCCATCTGTGGCTGAGCTGCTCCAGCCAAGTGTGGTTGACCGCTGCCAAAAGCCAGTTAACTGGTAAACATACTGATAAGCCATAAGCATGAGGTTTATCGGTTAACTATTTAACATCCCTAATATTAGTAATGGAGGATTGGGTCCAGAACTGCCATCAACGGGAACAGGACTGGGCCAAAAACCATAGTCAAAGTTACAAATATTTTTGTTTAACTAAAACTTAATTTTCTTTTAGTACATGAAATGCAGAGGAGTGTGGAGTGGGGGGCAAAGAGATTTAACTATATGGACAGAATTGCAATAACAGCTGTTTTTGAAGTAGGGAGAAACAATGTAACATTGTGAAAGAGTCAAAAGTTTAATATGGCAAATCAACCTGCAAAAGAATAAAAGCTTCAAATTAAAAAATACACTATCTTTGCTTCTACTGAATACTCCTGTTGATTTCAGATGTACTTTCCGAATTAAGTCTCGATCATTATGACTATATCTACACTAGAAAGTTTTGTCGACAAAACTGGGGTAGTGTCAACAAAACTTGGAACATATACATACTTCCACCAACAGCACTCTGCTTCTCCGAGATGAGGCATACGCCTTTGTTGACTGTTTCTGTCAACAAAAATAATCCATGTAGACACTTGATGGGGGAGGTGCCCTCCCACAGAAAGGGCTTCTAGTTCATCCCGCAGCCCTCTTTACTGGGCTTCAGTTTGGCCATTCTGTTGAGAGAGGGTCAGGGAGTTTGGCTGCTCGGTCAGAGCAGATGCCTCTTTCTGCTTTTGTGTGTGGTCATGATCAACAGAAGTTTTTCTGGACAATCTTTCTGACAGTAACTTCTGTTTACAGAGCACTGTAATGTAGATGTAGTCTGTGAGTTTAGGACGTAAGAATTTGGCTTTCGATAAAGGCTGTTTTAGATTAGGTTCCATACATAAGAACTCCATTGTTAAATGACATACACCGATATTTTTAATGATTAATCAAAATTATATATAATGTTAAAACTGTTTTAACAATAGCTATGGTATTCACTTTAATATGATTTATCACATTTCATTAGAGTACCTGAGAGAAGCTTCTGCAAAACGAATGTTTCTCACACATGCTAGTGTAACCCTTCTGTTAACGCCAGATGCCTGCCAGAAGGGCTGGGTTCAACTCTTGTGGGGTTTTCCTATCAAGGATACAATCAACCGGCTCGAGCCCCCACCCAGTGGCCTGGGACAATTTCACCCCCATGCTGGGTGCCTGTAAGGAGGTTCCCCCCCCCTCGCAAGCACAGAGTCTGAGATAGAAATGGCTTGTTTAATGACCGTAACCTACCCCAAGGTTACAACGACAGACGCAGTATATCTCAGCACAGAAGAGACAAAACCCCTTTTACCCAGATACCATCCCCATATGCAGTAGAACCCAGTCTCTTGCTGGGGCTCTTGGCCCTTTTCCACACACACACAGTTACAGGGTGTACCCTCTGCGGTGCAGTCCCAAACTCAAAGCCCACAGATACTTCACCAGGGCAATACTAGCTGTCCACTCGTCTGTAGCCTCCCCTTGCTGTCACCAGCCGTCTGCCAGTCGCTGTCGTCCGCCGCCGCTCCTACCGGCCGCCCGCCAGTCGCCGTCGTCTACCGCCGCCGCCGCCGCTCCTACCAGCCGCCCGCTGGTCCTGCTGTTGTCCGCCGGTCCTAACCCCACTGCTTGGGATTGCCCTAAGGCAGAACCCAGTGATTTCAGCTCTGTGTGGCCTCAGCTGCCACTCTGTGATTTCAGCTCTTGGTGTCTCTAGTGTGAGGTTTCACAAACACCCTAGTATCCAGCTCTATCTTTTAACAGGTGGGGAGGGTTAGTCAAGCCAGGCTTATAGCTATATGGCCAAGGCATAGGCAGGGCCAAGGCACTCAGCAAGCTGGCTCAACCCATACCCTCCCCTTGCTCTCTCACAATGCTTTAAACCAGGGAGCCCTGTGTAATCAATGTCTTACACAGCTAAGACGACTGCCCTGTCCCCCACAACAACCCAGAGCATTGGTGAGATCTCACAACTCCCACCTTAAGTGTCAGCTTAAATTGTGATTTTACAACTACATGTTTACAATAGACCAAATCTCATGGCTTACTTGCTACCCATTAGGCTTTGCCTGAAAAGGTATCACACATGCACACCTTTTGCATTGTCATGCAGATGACCTCTGGGAGACTCATTCCTCCCAGCCTTCAGCAGCACTGCATTCCTTCTGCCACATTCCCTACACTAGTATATTCAAGATTGCAGCTATAAATAGATTCATTTGAATATTCCTAATCCATTTGTAAATTGCACACCATACTCAACTTTTATACCTTTATCTTAGCTGATTAGTGCCAATAGTGAGAGCACATTAAGAAAAAAAAGTTGTTCTGGTCTGGCTATGGTCTGAAGAAGCGGGTCTGTCCCACGAAAGCTCACCTAATAAACTATTTTGCTAGTCTTTAAAGTGCTACTTGACTGCTTTTTGTTTTGATAGCATATAGACTAACACGGCTTCCTCTCTGTTACTAAGAAAAAAAGTGTAGGTATAATGAAGAATAGAGGGACCTTCAACCCATTTGTCAAAGTTTGAAAGTGAAGAAGGATAGGGTGAGGAAAAATGCTTCCTTCAGGATTGCTCAGTGGGAGCATCTGTCATTCTTGTGAAAATCAAATATAAAAGCTGAGCTGTGGTTTACAGCTATAATAAGTTTGTTGATGAATCCTGGTCACATGCCACCTGAGGCTCATTACACATATCTTAAATACATACATCTTCTGTACCTGATGACTGAAAATATCTCATGTGACACCACATTATTGAAAAAGAAAAAGTTCCAGAGGTGATCTCGCCAACAACAGGATAGCGTCTCCATTAGACACTGACATTAGACACTGACAACACTCACATCCCCCTGTCTGATCTGACTTGCTTTTTCCTCTTTTGATAAGTACTGTTGATACTGAGCCATTTCCACCTTGCTGAATAGACCTTGTCAGCTCTGGCCCTCCCTTTTACTGGGACCCCACTCTTTAAATGCCCCTCTGAACACCCCCCACACTCATGCATATGATGGAGTGAGTCTTTGCCCACAAAAGCTTATGCTCCAAAATATCTGATAGTCTATAAGGTGCCACAAGACTTTTCGTTGCTCTCGAAGCTACAGACTAACCCAGCTACCTCTGATACTTGTCAGGATAGCAAGCACAACTTCAGTATCAGAAAAATTGTGTTGAAAACAAAGGCTCAGAAACTAGGGGTGCAGCAGATGCTGCAGCACTAGAGATTGCATTGTGAAAAGTTTGCTCGTGCTGCTGGAAGGAAACTAGCACTACTTCATTATTCTGAAGAATCCCATTGCTGAGCAGCACCTATGTGTTATGAACGGGTCTTGTGCTTTTTCACCTGGCTTTTCGATACACATGGTTTACAGTTTTGATTGTCGATTCTCAGTACTCCACCATAAAAAAGTGTTCCAGTGACAATTGTTGAAACTACAATAAATAATTGAACTCCCTGACACATCAATAAACATGGTTTATTGGGGAGAAGTCAGTCCATATCATCAGTGCCTCACTAATATATTTGAATTCTTTGAGGGTGGGGGTGAGGGGTCAACAAACACTTGGACAAGGATAATCCAGTAGCTACCATGTACTTGGACTTTCAGAAAGTCTGTGTGGTCCCTCAAAGGAGCTTAAGTAAAAGTAGGCAGTCATGAGATTAGAGAAAAGGTCTTCTCATGATGACAAGACAAGAAACAAACAAAGGAAGGAATTAATGGTAAGTTTTCAGAATTGAAAGAGATAAACAGTGGTGTCCCCTGAGAGATATGTGCAGGAATCACGACCATTCAACATATTCATAAATGATGTAGAAACAGAGCTAAACAGTGCAAAATTTGCAGTTGATATACTCAAAATATTTAACCCAAAGATGACTGAGAATAGTTACAATTTGGGATATCATAAAACTTGGTGACTGGTTAACAAAATGGGAAATGAAATTCAATTTCAAAAAATGCAAAGTAATAGATACTAGAAAACATAAACCCAGGCAAAATGATGGAATCTAAATTAGCTGTCACCACTCAAGAAAGAGCTCTTAGAGCATTTGTGGATAGTTCTCTGAAATGGCAGTCAAAATGGCTAACCAAATCCTAGAATCTTAATACCTATTAGGATGGGAATAGATAATAAGACAGACAATACCAAAATGTGATGATATAAATCCCAGGCACAAATAGGGATTGTGTGTGCAGTTCAGATCTCCCCATCTCAGAATAAATATCTTAGATTTGTAAAAGGTACAGAGAATGACAACGCATTGATCAGGGTATGTGACATGGAACATAACGATAGATTTCTTTTTAGCTCGGAAAAGAGATGATTAAATGTGGATAACATGAGGTCTACAAAGTCATGACTGGTGTAGACAACATCAATAAGGAAGTGATTTTATTTTATTTCACATAACACAAGAACCAGTGGTTACCAAATGCAATTAATGGGTCTTACCTTTAAAACAAAATGAAGTGTTTCTTCATAAAATGCATCTGTGGAATTTCTCAGATGTTATGAAGGCCAAAAGCCTAACATTTTGGAATTTGGAAATAATTAGATAAGTTCTTAGAAGACCTTTGATACTATTTCTACATGACAGCCTAAGCTCAAAATTTGTGCTATGCAAATTGCATAGCTTATTTCAAGTTATTTCAAAATACACTATTTTGGCACGTGATGCTGTCTAAACATTTCCACATGTCCCAATAAAGCACTGTTTTAAGTCATCTCTTACTCGTCTGGCAATGAGGTGTGCAAGGATGTTTAAATATCATGCCCATTATTTTGAAAAATATTTCAAAATGATGAGTGTGTGGCAAAAACTGGGGCTACTATTTTGGGATACCTCAGTATAGCTCTTATAGTCTAGACATAGCCTGAAAGACTTATAAGACAATATAATCAGGGATGCAACCCAATGCTCTGAGTAACCTAAGTTTCTGACTGCTAAAATATCGGAGTAGAAAACAGTGAATAAATCTCTGTTCAGTTAATTCCCTCTGAAGCATCTAAAGCCAGATGCTTCAGAGGGAGTCTGCAGGCAGGATACTGACTAGAAGTACCATTCTTCTGACCCAGTCTGGTCATCCTTGAAAATAAAGTTGGGAATGTTTTTTTCAAAGGGTACTTTATCTCCAGACTGCTTCTGTGTTTGTCCTCTCCAAATAAAATTTAAAACATTGTGAGGAAAATACATTACAGCATTAAAAGTAAGTTGCAAGAGTGTTCACATCAACAGTATCTTGGCAACCATATGCTCTCTGGGTGCCAATAAAGTGCATTTCATAAGATACCTTTTCCTCATTCTACGAATCAGTTCAGTGCACTGGAATAAATATCAGGTAAGTCTTTCACAGATAAGACACAGTGCTGTCCAAAGATTTTAGACAGTAAAAACAAAAAAAATTTGCAAAACCAACTTTGCAGTTCAGCAACCCCAGGCCTAACCCTCTCTGGCTGTGTCCACACTAGCCTTGCACTTTCAAAAAAGGCATTAAATTGAGGAAATTGAAAATGCAAATGTAAATCTGCACCTCATATCTGGCACCTCATTTGCATATTAGCCTTTTGGAAGAGCTTCTTTTAAAGGAAAAAAAAGCAGTGTAGATGTGTCTCTTTCAAAAGTAAACCTTATTTTCGAAAGAAACTTGGAATAAGGTTCTTTTGAAAATGATTTACTTTCAAGAGCCACATCTACACTGCTTTTTTCTTGTGAAAGAAGCTCTCTTGAAATGAAAATATGCAAATGAGGTGTCAGATATGTAAATCTCGAAAGTACAATACTAGTGCAGACACCGCCTCTGAGTTGGGAGAAGATGGTGGAAGGCATCATTGTATGAGTTATAGTCAGCTCTCTACTTTGCTCCTACATAAACATAAATAACCATTTCAGAGTACTTAATTGCTTATTGTTTTTTCAAAATATGGTCCTGAACCCATGCTTTGAAGAACTTGAAGACTTCCAAAAATCTGAATTTAATCAAAATAAAGAGATGAATCAACTTATCTACTGCATGTGATCATTTTTCTTCCAGATGGCTGGTATGAATTATAATAGCTATATTCCATGGCTCATACTAGATCTAGAACTGAATATTCCTGAATTGAGTCCATCCCTAGTTCTTTACATTCAGTCATGAGCATTACTAATGTTATAACAGCTTTCAAATGCAGGTGTCTTGTTTTCTTTCAAACTGAAAAGGAGTTTACAACAAAGATTTTAATAGTTTTGCATGTTGGTTGGCTGGTGCTCAGATTATCAAATGTGGTTGCACAAATCAATTTTTCCAGTTTTTATATTCTATTACTGCAGTAATTGCTAATCTTTTGAAATTTTACCAAGAAGCTGGATTGACAATCTGATACCCCACTGTTATCAAGAGAAAATGTAGGGAAAAGGAGGGGAAGACTTGAAAGCCAAAAAATGTTCTTCTATAGACCTTTGCAGTCCTAATTTCCTTGAGAATAAGAAACAGCTTCCAGGGGATGTCTGACCTTTCTGTTGACTAGGAGAACAAGCAGCAGAGCTAAGACTTATGACTTTTCAAAAGATTCAGTGGTGTGGAAGGCTGCAGGTTATTACGGCTGACTAGGCCCCTAAATAATATATTATTCTGAAAAAAAGGAAGAATGCAGCAAATGTGAATCTTTTATCCACAAACCATTCCAGTGTGTTATAAGTTTTACATTTACTTTAAATATGTCAGCTATAGGCTTCAAAAGAAGCAAATGCGGTATAATTTCAAGTTCATGTATGCAAGTAGAGCTCCTCTGACATCAGTGTTTATTAAAGGTCTGAAACATAATTCATTAACAAATGTGCAACCTCTTTACAGTTCACTTCCCTCTTGTGAAAAAATTCAGAAATTCAACATTTTATTTGCATATGAAATGTGGAGAGCAGAGCAATGATTTTGCTTACTTTAAATAGAATAGGTTGAATTACAGAAAAATCAAATACAGGCAGTTTGGCTGAGATCAGAATCTCCTTACCTATCCAATCATATTATTCAACTCTTGCATCATTCCTTGAGTGACTGCAACCCCATGCTCTTTCCAAGGGATCTCTTAGCAAGTCCACTTCCTTCCACTGTTAGAAAACAGTATAAACCCAAAAAAAAAGATATGTTTACAGACCACAGTCACTCTGACTCATGAACAGAAGGGGAAGTAGTTTTTTAGAACCTTCTCCCCAAACCCTGCCAAGAAAGTCTCAGCTCCTAAAGCCAAGGCTTAGTCATAGGTGTTTCAAATAAAATCACACCATCTTTCTTTTCCCAGAAGGCTCAAGCAGTCACCACTTTCCAGCCATTCTTTCATATGTAGCCCTGTACATACAACCATTTCTCCTAATTTCAGAGTCTCACAGCTCTCCTGTAAAGGTTGCTGCACCTGGCTTGGCGTGTCCTACAGGTGCAGAAGGTCGGGACTGATTGTGAAGCACATAAATTCTTTAATCTCTACTGGACTAGTATGTGCGGAAGGGTTGTCTCTCTACAACAGCATCAGTACCATAGTAAGTCTATAACAGAAAACATTAAGAGACAGATCCTCTTAGGTCTGTAGGCTCCTAACTTCCATTGAAACTAAGTCCTAAATCCCTCTGTGGGTCTGTCCCCCTGTGATTATTATTTAACTTGACCCTTTTTGTTAGTTAAAATAATATATATATATAAAATATAATAAAAATAATATAATATATTGTACACAGAGGCACATTCTTTTCTTTTATTATGATTTATAAACTTTTATTTCAACTGACTGAAGTTGAGACACATAATGCAAATAGAAACTGACAATATACAGAGGGTTTCTCAATCTCTAAAACAAGAGATAAATCAATCAAGTTTCACTGCTTCAACTTCTGTTATTGCTTCAGCTTTGTTGCAGCAGCTTTGTTCAATACATTGAAAAGTAAGCGTAACTGGATCTCTGCGACAATGGAAGTAAATAATAAAAATCCGCAATAAAAATATCTGTAAAACTGTATTGATGAAATGACAAATAGTACGCAACTACTCTGCAGAGAATATATAAGGATTCAGACATTAACAGTAGTTTTACAATATTATATTATATTTTTGTTTATATTCAGGAATCTGTGTGTTTAGAGATTGACATTCAGTTAACAGCATGTGTATTCCAAAATAACAATGATTTTTCCAGGCTATTCAATATGAAGTGAGCACATTTGTGACTGTGTTAAAAATATAGTCATACAAATACCTGATTTTCTTCCCCAGTACAGTGTTCGTCATTACGTTTTGGGCTGTCTCCTGGCATTTAATCCTGGCTTTTCTGTGTTGAACACTAAGCTCTGCAGGGGGTAGATCTAGCAGAGTGGAGTGAAAAGGCAGGAGGAAATTAGCCTTTTCTCCTTCTCAGAGAAGTTACAAAAAGTGAGATTGTTAGAAAATAAGACAGGGAAACACACAGGCACAGATTTTACTGAACACAAACTCCAAGTACACACTGGCATATAAGCACTTACAAAAACCGTGCTGCCATTCTGGTCAGAGTGTCTGCTCTGGGACTGTTTGTTTTAAGAATGGACAACTCCTCGGAACACCTGCCTGCCTTCCTGGACTTTATTACGGACCTTGGCTACGTCTACACGTGCACCCAACTTCGAAATAGCTTATTTCGATGTTGCGACATCGAAATAGGCTATTTCGATGAATAACGTCTACATGTCCTCCAGGGCCGGCAACGTCGATGTTCAACTTCGACGTTGCTCAGCCCAACATCGAAATAGGCACAGCGAGGGAACGTCTACACGGCAAAGTAGCACACATCGAAATAAGGGAGCCAGGCACAGCTGCAGACAGGGTCACGGGGCGGACTCAACAGCAAGTCGCTCCCTTAAAGGGCCCCTCCCAGACACACTTTCATTAAACAGTGCAAGATACACAGAGCCAACAACTAGTTGCAGACCCTGTATATGCAGCACGGACCCCCAGCTGCAGCAGCAGCAGCCAGAAGCCCTGGGCTAGTGGCTGCTGCCCACGGTGACCACAGAGCCCCGCAAGGGCTGGAGAGAGAGTATCTCTCAACCCCCCAGCTGATGGCCGCCATGGAGGACCCCGCTATTTCGATGTTGCGGGACGCGGATCGTCTACACGTCCCTACTTCGATGTTGAACGTCGAAGTAGGGCGCTATTCCCATCCGCTCATGGGGTTAGCGACTTCGACGTCTCGCCGCCTAACGTCGATTTCAACTTCGAAATAGCGCCCAACACGTGTAGACGTGACGGGCGCTATTTCGAAGTTACTGCCGCTACTTCGAAGTAGCGTGCACGTGTAGACGCAGCCCTTGTTGGTTATCTAAACATGTATGATGTTAATACACCCAATTTAACTGAAGGGATTAGGGTGATGGAACTGTAAATTATTGCTCTACAACATCCTTCATTGATTTAAATAGCTGGTAACACAAACTGAGTTTAGTGCCATGGTGTCTAACATGCTAGCCACACCATCTGATTTAAAATTATTTGTCCTCTCAATTGCTTAACTTTCACTCCTTTCGGTTTTGTAATGTCATTGTTTACTAGTTCTTTATTACTCACAACCAAACAAAAATCCCCACAATCCAAAATAATTGCCACGATTTCTTTATCACACCATGAAGAAACACACCCACACATGGCCACCCTGATCAGCTTTTACCCACCCAACTTAACAGCCTGATTCTACAAGCGTGATGGAGGGTACTTGGGGTAGCAATCCAAGTGGCTTTGAGCTCTAAAGAAATTGGGAACGTCCAATCATCACAGGAAACATTCATTAAGTTGACTACATATCATTATACATGTAATATCTTGAGACCTATTTTAATATGATGCATTTTATAATAGCCGTTATTAAATTAGCGTCCCCATAGTAAGATTACATATGAAATCTTATGATAGCCCAAAAAAAAAAAAGATCACTTCACTTGGACATGTATAACTTCAGCTTCTTTTTTGAAGTGTCCTCACCCGGTAGGTCTTTTGCCTCTCCACTTCCCTTGTGGCTACTCACAGGGAGGGCACACAGCCTAGCATCCCCCTCTCATACTTTTGTAGGAGGACAGATTTACTCCCCCTTCTGGTCCTTCCATAGGAAACTGACAAATAGGGTATTGCCCCCATTCAGATGAGAATAAGTGACCCTCTCTCACACACTGCGGGAGGGACTAACATAGAGCTACTTTCCGCTTCTGACGCTGGGTTACTGGGACCTGTGTGAGAGACATGCCCTTGTACTTGGTTGCTAGGTAAACCCCAGGCTCTGGAAAGGTATTAGTGAAACTAGTGCTTTTTTAGATTATCTCAGAGAGACCAAAGTGCTGCCAATCTCATGGAGAATATAAATCAAAATAGCTTCTGCTGATTTTATTGAGCACCTAAACTAGATTTGACCAATCAGTGATGCAGAAGAAACGTCATGTTTCTTCAACTATTTGCCTTTGACCTGCACACAGAAATCTACATTTTTTATGTGTATATTTAAATATTTGGAAAAATTCTCTTCTAGCATTATTCTTCCAGGGATATGAATTCTGCACAAAACACTGTATGAAAAATAATACTCTTTCAGTGGAAAATATGCACACTGTGTGTGGACTACTACTAGCAGTAGTAATAGTGGTATTTTAGAGCCAATATTTTAAACTGCTCCAATTACAGTATACAATTGAAGTCCTGCAGTTTGACAAATATTGGATATTTTTACAAATACAGTAAATGTATTTCCATGGGATTGCATAAGATCTAAGCCTCAGAAGGGACATAGTGTTTGTACATTAAAAAAAAAACTTTGGATTAGGACAGATTTGTTGTCAGATAAAGACAGATTTGTTGTCTGTTTGAGGTCTGTGTTTCTAGTTCCTTTATATAAGATCCCTAATAATACTGAACTTGTGTGGTAGCATTATATTATTTCATTTAACATTTTATTCACTAGAGCTGTGTCTATACGTGCACGCTACTTCGAAGTAGCGGCACTAACATCGAAATAGCGCCCGTCGCGGCTACACGCGTCGCGCGCTATTTCGAAGTTAACTTCGACGTTAGGCGGCGAGACGTCGAAGTCGCTAACCTCATGAGGGGATCGGAATAGCGCCCTACTTCGACATTCAACGTCGAAGTAGGGACTGTGTAGACAATCCGCGTCCTGCAACGTCGAAATTGTGGGGTCCTCCATGGCAGCCATCAGCTGGGGGGTTGAGAGACGCTGTCTCTCCAGCCCATGCGGGGCTCTATGGTCACCGTGGGCAGCAACCCTTAGCCCAGGGCTTCTGGCTGCTGCTGCTGCAGCGGGGGATTCATGCTGCATGCACAGGGTCTGCAACTCGTTGTTGGCTCTGTGTATCTTGTGCTGTTTAGTGCAAGTGTGTCTGGGAGGGGCCCTTTAAGGGAGCGGCTGGCTGTTGAGTCCGCCCTGTGACCCTGTCTGCAGCTGTGCCTGGCACCCTTATTTCGATGTGTGCTACTGTGGTGTGTAGACGTTCCCTCGCAGCGCCTATTTCGATGTGGTGCTGCGCAACGTCGATGTTCAACAACGACGTTGCCAGCCCTGGAGGACGTGTAGACGTTATTCATCGAAATAGCCTATTTCGATGTCGCCACATCGAAATAGGCTACTTCGATGTAGGCTTCACGTGTAGATGTAGCCTAGGTATGGATATCTTGCCATAGTAGTTCACCCTGAGGGAATCATGTACAAAAAATTTAAAAAAATATATATGTGCCAATTTAAAAAAAATACACACACTATTTTAATTTTTTTCACAATTCTACAAAGTTTATTTGTCAGTAAATCAGTGTGGCTGCATAGTAGCAGTGGGGAACACAGTACTCTGGCTGCACTGAGGTGGGAAATCATCCTCGAACCCCTATTTCCTGCCTGGACAGGGATTCAGCGGTGAGGCTGCACCTCACCCTGACAAATGGCAAGATTTGGGCTAGCCCCAGAAACAGCCATGGGCTCTGCTTCTCTGCACCAGTTGCACCACGTGTGAGTGGGCAGGCTGAGTCCAGCAGGATCCAAGTGTGGAGGAGCTCTGGGTAGGGTGACCATTTATCCTGTTTCCACTGGGACAGTCCCATATTTTAGGCTGGAATCCTGCCTTTTTAATAATAATAATAATCATAGTAAATTCACTCCCCCTGTTGAGGTGCCCTTTCCCCAGTCAGCACAGCTGCTGCTGCAGGTAAAGTTAATCAGGAGCTGGCCCAACAGAACATGCAGCACATACTGTCTGGCCAGTACACACAGCAGCAGGAGAGGGGCCCAGGGCCCTGCCACAGATGTAAGGCAGGGTGTGCTGGGCATAGGGTAGTGTGTTTTGTTCCCCCTCTAAGATTTTAAGGTGGGGGCTGGAGCCCCAGCAATGCTGGGCAGCCCCTCTGTGGGGCAGCTGCCCCCGCAGCCAGGGAGATCATTGCAAGGAGGCAGACCAATCCCCGCTGCAGGACAGCCTCCGTGTAGCTGCCCCCTACACACCATGGGGTATCCACCTCTGAAGCAAGGGAGTCCACAGAGAAGGGAGCTCTCCTGCATGGCAGCAGCCCCATTGCTGCAGCCTGGAGGCATGGGACAGCTGGGAGCTGCAGCTGGCCCCCACAGCCAGGGAGTGCCACCCACCCAGCGGGGAAGGAGCCCCAAGAGTGCAGCCACTGCTGGAGCCAGGGAGCATCTCTGCAGCATTCCCAGAGCCCTGCAGCATGGCACAGCCAGTAAAACTCCTTCTTCCACAGGGCAGCCACCCCTGCAACTGGGGAGCTCCCCTGTTGGGTGGCATGGGGCAGCCAGGGAGCTACACTTGCTTGGCTGCGACATCTGTGGAGCCAAATTCACCCCCCTGAATTTGACATAGGGAAATATAGTCACCTTATGTGTGGGGGGAATACAGGTGTGGGGTGTGAAGTTTCTGCATGCGACATTTAGGGTGCAGGTGGCTCAGTGGGAGATTTGGATGCATACGACTTGTTGTAGGGTTCCGGGTTCATGGGCAATGGCACTGCAGGGCATCCAAGTGAAGGAGGCTGGAATAAGCAGGGGAGGGGTCTAAGTATGGGGAACTTGTTGGAGGGGTCGTGGAGTAGGAGAGGGGCTCGGTAGGGTGAGGGTTCCTTTAATGGTGTTACGTGTCATTATTCCCTGCCTCATTTCTATAAACTCACAGTTATCCAGCTGCCAAGCTGAAAAAAAGCTGCATCTCGTCTTGCACACTGTACAGCTGAATGCGAACTCCTGCGTCCTTTTAATTTTGGTGCCTAATTTTCTGGGTTCTGAGTGCCAGTTATATTCCCGTTCTGGGTGTTGGGAGCCTTCCTGTTTTCTGTGCAACAGCGAGCATCTGCAGTGGGGCTGGGTGGGAGAGGAAAATGAAAGAGGCAGTGTGGAAGGAGCTGGTGGGGAATAGGCCGGGGTGGGGGGGGATGTGGGAGTGAGAGGAGAGGAAAGGAGAGAAAAAACTCATACTATCAAGCCCTACTTCCTACACATGTGTGCCGCCCCCGCCCCCACTATGCTTTGCCCCTCTTTGGGGTAGGACAATTTCCCACCTGAAAAAAAAAAAGATCCTTATACCCATGGTTATCCCCCTCACGTGGCTTCCATTTGTTTTCCTGCCATTTTCTGAATGGACATACAGGAATTCTGTGGAGAGGTTGTGTTCTGTAGGCTCAGTCATGCAGAATCCCCCCAGGACTATTAGTTGAATAATGCACCAAACCCTATGGCTGGCTAAAGAGTCCTTCACAGAAATATAACAGTATAGAGTTGATACCAGAAACCATAGGCATCAAAGGATTGAAAAACTACTGAGCACTCTCAATAATCTCTGAACTTTTAAATGTCTTCTGTGGAAAGTTACCACTACCCTGTACAGCCTTGATAATAGTTCTAATGTGATCATTGTGAGAAGAAATTGGCCATTTATACTGTCTGTAAAGGCAGACGGTTGCTCTGTTTACAGCCAAAATGAGAAATTGAAACATAAGTAAAGGAACACAGAACAAAAGCTATATGGGTGTTCAAGTATTAAAAAAGAAAATAACATGTTAATGTTACTTAAAGACTCCTGTCAGTTTAACTGTAAAATGGCTGTCACAACGTACAGATGGATATTCAAGTTTGTCTCCCAGATATCGTTGAAGACATTGTCATCTCACTCTACATTGCAAATTTTAGATTAAAAATCAGATAATGAGAGTACTGCAGAGTAGGTGTGATGTGCTGATTTAATTGATGAATTTCTTGTTTGATTAAATCAGTGCCTTTTTTCCTAGAAAAAAAGGTGACAGAACTCAAGTCTGATGATTTCTCGTAAGGGTTAGGGTGCAATTTTAATGCTGCTGCGGGACTGGCACCGAACATTTTTCTGGTGTTTTAATGGAGCAAAGGTACAGGAGCTCCATACCAGCGCATTCCTCCAGACGAAAGCCCTGGATTAAAGTATGATTAAACAGCTTTATTATTTTATTCCATAAATGAATATGGACTCATGACTTATACCAGTTTTGTAATTCAGTTATGCGCACAGTAAATGAAGATATTAATGCTTAATTAACTGACGTCTTCATTATAGTTCTTAGGTCTCTCAATTAATTAAATAAACCATTCTATTGCTATCCAGGTCTAATGGTGTTTTTTTTACACGGTGAGTTACACTGCATACAGGACTGGATTCATTCTGGAAATAAGTTTAGTCTCTTCCTGAAACAGTGGAATCTGTGGGCCAGCTTCTCATGTGGTACAAATTGGAACACTGTCATTTATGACATTGAAGCTATGCTGATTCATACTAGCCTCCATAATCAGTTTATTTGTCAAATATCATTCATATTATATTGCATCTGAGTGGGGTGGAGGAGAATGCAAATTTCATTCAAGATTCTGAAATGTCAAGGCCCCTGAAATGACGTCAGTTTCTGTGTGGGTAGCAGGTATGGGCTATGTTTCAAAGCTTATACCTTATCCTTTAGTGGGTCATATGTCCTCTTCCTATCTTATAGCTAAGGTAAATCATCACCCAGCTGGCCTGTTTGCACTTTTCTGTATTGACAGTTAATCTTCCTGCTTTGAGGGATTATAGTGTTGTTGTGAGGTGTCTTGGGTGATTGTTTCAATCATACCTGTACATTACATTATTATCAAATTATGGCACAGCGTTCCCCCTGTGTGGTCAAAATACATTTTCCGTCTGGAACTGGAAGGTGGCTGCTGCTCTGTGAAGGCCATTGTCTTAAACTGGCAGAGGCCAGACATTGTAGAGAAACTCGTCTTCTCTCATGCTGGATATGTGTTGGACCCTTTCTTGGAGAAGAAAGGATTTGGGATAGGAAGACTGTGGAGTTTGTGGAGGAAGAATGGGCGTTTTATTCTGAGTTTATTTTATATGAATAAATCAGACACCAAGGAGGGGCATTATTGACCACAAGACAGCTTCTAGTGGAACACTGTTACCGGATTTGCTCATTACTCTGGGGTGTGCTCATTTACTTGAGGTTACAGAGGTGTAGGGGAAGCTGAATAATTTTATCAATGTGCTTCTTGTGTTACTAGTGTTCCTAAGGAGCTTTACTTCTCCTTTCTACCCATTCCCTCCCAATGGAGTTATTCTGCCTGACCCAGGGTCCTCAAGTTTAAGTTCTTCCCAATGAGGACTCAGGTGAATACACACACACACAATGAGGACTCAGGTGAATACACACACACACACACACACACAAACACACACACACACACATCCAGAGCTCGGTTGAGAGGACTGGTTAATCAGCACTTACAAGCTGACACCTTATATGTCCCTGTACTCTGGGTTGGGTTTCTCAGCAGTGCAAAGCTGTGTCCGTCATGCGCCCTTGGGGTCAGTGGCTGGGTTAAACAGCACTTTCATCTGCCATCCTCATATGACAACCCAGTTCAGCACCCCCTTCCCAATGCCCATGTTCACAGCACAATTCTTCTACTAGTAACTGTTAGCCGATTGTCAGGTGAGATGCCACTATGCCCTTGTATTAATATGAGATTTCAACTGCCAGGGCAGAGCTCACTAGTGGCCAGGCTGAGAGCTGCTGAAAAGCAGCTGGGTTCTTTGTTTTGTGTTTGGTTTGCACAGTAACAGGAAGAGTCAGGTTACCACTTAATCAATTACTTTGTTTATTTATCTAACAAGTTAATCTCTTACTGTTACAATGTTTTTTTGTTTGCTTACCTAGGGAGTTAAGCTCTTGTGGTTATAATTGTTACAAGGTTTATACTTCAATTACGAATAGCTAGCATACCCTCTAATTCATAGATCTATACTTGTTAAATGTGCACAAAAAGAAATGAAAAGTAAAATACCTAGCAGGTCTTATTCTTACCCCTGCATTACCAACGTGGCTTGGCCAGTTTCCTCTCAATCCCTTGGGAAGAAGTCTTTTGTCCCTTTTTTTCCAGGAGTTGGGCATCCCTGGGGACCTGGGGAAACCCCCACCCTCCTGTCCAGCAGGAAAGATGATTGGAGCTCAAATAGGTGGTCTGCTGGACCCCGCTTTTTCCCATTGGGTCACGTAGGCTTCTCCCTTGGTTTTAAAAAAAATGCCAATTGAATTAGACTGTCTGATACTGGTTCTCACAGGGACTTCAAGGGTGTAGTCCACACCTGTGAGGTAGAGACAATTAGGGGCATTTGTTCCTTAATGGGCCGGGAGATTTTCCTCCTGTCTGAGACAAGTGTCCTGGCAAATCAACTTATGGTAATTAGCCAAGGGCAGTCCGAGGCCCGGCTATTAATTAGCCCATTGTTCTTAGCTTTGCTCCGGAGCTTCAAAGACCGTGGCTAAGATAAGCCCATCTGCGCTCTTGGGCATTCCAGGACTGGGATATTCCTTTCAACCCTTTCATGCTCTGAAGCACCTAGGGAATGCAAGATGGAGTAGAGCAAAAGGGGAGGTTCTGTCCGGCTAAAGTAACCCACTTGATGGGCAAACCCCGCAGGATTTTTGAGTACTACAGGGATCTTTAGCATAGGCACCAGACGCATTGTTGCAGAGTGAAAGAGGAAGCTAAAACAATAACCCTGCGGAAGACTGAAAAAGAGAGAAAGAAAAAGAGAGAGAAGCAACCAGTCTAACAGCAAAAGTGATTTATTTTTGGCTAGTGGATATATATATAAGAGTTAAAATTTTAAATCTAAATTCAAACAGATTAGAAATGTTAGGGTTTGCAAACCATATACCTCAGCGTTTCCCAAAGTATGGTCCACGGCCCAGTACCGGTCCTTGGAAAAAAATACCGGTCCTTAGAAAATATACAGATTATCACTATATACTATTATTATTGTGAATAAAAAATAAACAGTGAAAATTTATTCATTTTTCATTCCTTTTTTGTATATGTGTTTATATTTTTGGGCCACAAAAAAAAAGTACTGAAAAAAACTGGGTCCCAACTATATAAATTTTGGGTAACTCTGACATAACTGATTACAAAAAGTAGGGTTAGGAGACTACGCTGAGAGAGAGAGCGAGAGAGAGATCTCACCACTCCATGGAGATTGCATTTATTGGGGTTTCCAGATGGTGATAGTAGCCTCAGGTCCAGAAGGCAGGAGACAAAAGCCGTGTCTACACATGCACACTACTTTGAAGTAGCGGCACTAACTTCGAAATAGCACCCGTCATGGCTACACGTGTTGGGCACTATTTTGATGTTAACATCGACGTTAGGCGGCAAGACGTCGAAGCCGCTAACCCCATGAGGGGATGGGAATAGCGCCCTACTTCGACATTCAACGTTGAAGTAGGGACCGTGTAGTCGTTGCGTGTCCCGCAACATCGAAATAGCGGGGTCTGCCGTGGCGGCCATCAGCTGAGGGGTTGAGAGACGCTCTCTCTCCAGCCCCTGCGGGGCTCTATGATCACCATGTGCAGCAGCCCTTAGCCCAGGGCTTCTGGCTGCTGCTGCGGCAGCTGGGGATCCATGCTGCGTACACAGGGTCTGCAACCAGTTGTTGGCTCTGTGGATCTTGTGTTGTTTAGTGCAACTGTGTCTGGGAGGGGCCCTTTAAGGGAGCAGCTTGCTGTTGAGTCCGCCCTGTGACCCTGTCTGCAGCTGTGCCTGGCACCCTTATTTCGATGTGTGCTACTTTGGTGTGTAGACGTTCCCTTGCAGCACCTATTTCGATGTGGTGCTGCGCAACATCGATGTTGAACATTGACGTTGCCAGCTCTGGAGGACGTGTAGACGTTATTCATCGAAATAGCCTATTTCGATGTCGCCACATCGAAATAGGCTACTTCGATGTAGGCTTCACAAGTAGATGTAGGGAAACAGAGCCCCCAGCATGATCAGGCAGAAGACGATGGAGTCTCGATGGAACTGATATAAGCCATGTCTACACGTGCACGCTACTTTGAAGTAGCGGCACTAACTTTGAAATAGCGCCAGTCACGGCTACACATGTTGGGCGCTATTTCGAAGTTAACTTCGACGTTAGGCATCGAGACGTCAAAGCCGCTATCCTCATCAGGAGATAGGAATAGCGCCCTACTTCGATGTTCAACGTTGAAGTAGGGACCTTGTAGTCGTTGCGCGTCCCACAACGTCGAAATTGCAGGGTCCTCCATGGTGGCCATCAGCTGAGGGGTTGAGAGACGCTCTCTCCAGCCCCTCAGTTCAATGGTGGCTGCGTGGAGCGGCCCCTTAAAGGTCCCCTCCCCCTCCCTTCCTGTGCAGGAAGCTGGGGGAACGTGCAGGCGGCAGCCTAGACACGCGGCCAGCCTGCACGTCCCTCAGCCACCCAGAACAGGGCCAGCACCTGCCATGGCTTCCCAGAAGCCCCCCAGTGCCCACAGGGGAGCCCCCCACCAGGGGAGCCAAAGCAGCCAGGCCAGCCAGCCCGGCAGCCAGGCTGGGAAGCAGCAGCGGGGCCCCTCCTGGACGGAGGCCAAGCTGCGGGACCTGCTGGGGCTCTGGAGTGAGGAGAAGGTGCTCCATGTAATGGGGAGCAAGAGTCGGAATGCGGGTGCATTCGCTCGGCTGTCCGCGGGCCTGGCCTCCCAGGGTCACCCTGCCCGCACTCTTGACCATGTCAGGAGTAAGGTTAAGGAGCTGCAGCAGGGTTACGCCTGGGCCCGGGATGCGGCCGGCTGATCTGGGGCCGCCCCCATCACTTGTCCCTTTTACAGGGAGCTCAGGGACATCCTGGGCCCCCGGCACACCTCCTCCCCTCTGGCCACCCTTGATACCTCAGCCGACGAGCCCCAGCAGGCCCTGCAGCCGGAGTCCGTCCTGGAGGTAAGCCCCGCATCCCGGGGCCCCCCCCGGAGCCCACCCCGGGCCATCGCGGCAGGATGAGGAGGAGGAGGAGGAGGGGGGCTCCTCCTCTGCAGAGTCTGGGCTGCAGATCCTCCTCCCGCCCTCCCGGAGCAGCAGCCGGGCATCCGCCCCCTGGGGATCTCTGGACCGTGGGAGTGGACTGACAGGTATGTACCCCCCTCTGGTGTACACCCCCAGGGTTGAGGGGTGGGGGTAATAGATATGTGCCCAGGGCCCCCCACATGCCCACATGGCCATGGCCCCAAGGACAGCAGGGCCATGGCCCTCACAGCAGTGCATCAGCCCCTGCCCCCGCCCCCCCCAACGATAGTGCCATGGCCCATCCCCGGGGCAGGGGGGAGTGGAACCTCGAGGGTCCCCTGGGAGGAGGGGGTGGGACACCCCGCAGCAGCAGCATGTGATGGAGTGGGGGGAGTGCAAAAGGGAGACTCAGGCTAGATATGAGCAACCAGCTGAATAGCTCCCAGGGGCAAAGGATGATTGTGGGGCTACAGCTGGCAGGTGACACCTCTGCCCTGAACAAAGAGGAGGGAGGAGCCGAGCTGGCTTCGAATCGGGGCGGGGGCTGCAGGTAGAGGCTAGGGGAAGGGAGAGCTGGAAGGCAGCCAGCCTGAGGAGGGGGAAAGCCACACCCCAGAGGGGCACCCCTTGGGGTCTTCTCCCCAGGACGGGTTGGAAGGACTGTCTCTGACTGCTGTGCGGTCACTCCCAAGAGAAACCGGGCATCTGTGGCCTAAGAAACCTCTCCTGTCAGACCCTGCTGAGTGAAGTGAGAGTCACTCCCGCAAGGGGACGGGGTGCAGCGCAGGGGGACCCCTGAACCCCATCCATCACAGTAGTATCGCCCGGGGACGGGGATGGGGAACCTGCAGCACAGGGGTGGGGGGACAAGGGTCACGGCTCGGGGCCCACACTAACGCCTGTCTCCGTTCTTCTTCCCCCCTCCTCCTGTGTTCCGCAGCTGCACCATTGGAAGGACAGGAAGAGAGCGCCTTCGAGGCACCAGTGGTCCTGGAATCCCCTCCGGGGCCATCGCTCCAGGCAAGCCCCTTGGCGGAGGACCAACCGGCCCCACGGCGGGCTAGACAGCGGACCCCACAACAGCACCCTACGGTGACGGACCCCCAGATGCTGGCCATCCATCGTCAGCAGCTGGAGGTCGCGGAGCAGAGCCTGCGGGTGGACCAACGCCGCCTGGACCTGCAGGAGCGGGCGCTGTCCTGGCGCCAAGAGGCATGGGGGGCCTACATGGAGACATTCAACCATCTGGTGGACTACCTGGCCCCCCATGCCGTGCCGGCCACCGCAGTACCCTCCCTGCCTGCTCCACCCGCCACACCACCTGCTGCTCCGCATGTTGCCATCCCATCCGCCGTTGCCCCACCATCCACCACCGAGGGCCGGACCGCCGAGGGACACCTGGGGCCAGCTGAGACTCGCCGGTCATATCTTCCGGTATGCCCGGCCCCCAGCCAGCCCCGGACAGGGCTGTGGCCAAGGCGGGGCTCCCGGCCGCCCACCCCCAGTGCTGGACTATAGGGGTGTGGGACCCGGGACGTGGCCCCCCCCTTGTATATAGTTTATAAGACTGTTGTGAGATTTATTTGTGCCCCCCCTTTGCCCCGTCCCCCCCATGTAAATAGTTCTCCCCTTCCTTATAACCCCTGTTTTTTTTTTATTGAAGAACATATCCATTCTATGCAATCTTTTTTATTACTGTTTTATTTGTACAGAATACTTTTGTTAGAAGAGGTCTTGTATATAGTTTGTTCTTGTTTTAATTATAGTTTAAAAAAAAAGTTCTAAAAGAAAAAGCAGTTTAAGTTCAGCCACAAGTGCGTGCTGTCATTTGTACAGGAAAAGTGTGGGGGGGGCGGTTGAGTGCTCCATGGTGTGGGCGTAGGGGCAGGGAGTGTTGTGGAGGAAGGGGTGGGCAGTGGGGGGCCTGGCAGAGTTCACCCCGCAGCCTCATCATCGAAGTGGGCCCGCAAGGCCTCCCGGACCCGGGTCCCTTCTGGGTCCACCTGGCGACTGGGGGCAGCGGGTGGCTGCAGGTTGGCCCTGCCGGCCTCCACAGCCCAGCCCTGATGAAAGGTCTCCCCCTTGCTCTCCACCAAATTGTGCAGGGCGCAGCAGGCACCCACAATCTGGGGGATGTTGTTGGGGCCTGCATCCATGCGGGTGAGGAGACATATCCAGCGTCCTTTCAGGCGGCCAAATGAGCGCTCCACCACCTGGGGTGCATGGTTCAGGTGCTGGTTGAAGCGCTCCTGGCTGGCGGAGAGATGGCCCGTGTACAGGTGCATGAGCCAGGGCCGGAGTTGGTACGCCACATCTGCCATGATGCAGAGGGGCATGGTGGTGTCCCCCACAGGGATCTCCCGCTGGGGGATGTCGGTCCCTGCCTCCAGCCGGCGGCACAGGCCCGAGTTCCGGAAAACCCGGGCGTTGTGGGTGCTGCCAGGCCAGCCCACATAAATGTCCTGGAAACGGCCCTGGCTGTCCACCAAGGCCTGGAGGATCACAGAATGGTAGCCCTTGCGATTCATGTAGCGTCCTCCACTGTGATGCGGGGCGTGGATGGGGGTATGAGTCCCATCCAGAGCCCCGAAGCAATTGGGGAAACCCAGTGTGGCAAAGGCCGTGATGGTGGCATCTGGGTCCCCCAGCCTCATGAGCCTGTGCAGGAGCATGGCGTTGATGGCACGCACAACCTGCAGGGAAAGCACATGGGAGAGCACCAATGAGGGGTAAGCAGGGTGTGCGTGGCCCTGCCCTGCCCTCCCCTCCCCTGCCCTGCCCTGCCCTGCCCTCCCCCGCCCTCTCCTGCCCTGCCCTGCCCTCCCCCACCCTGCCCTGCCTTGCCCTCCTCTGCCCGGGCCCCCCTCCCCTGCCCTGCCCTCCCCCCATGGGTCCTCTTACCTACATAAGGACAGCCCCGACAGTGGCCTTGCTGACACCAAACTGCTGTCCCACGGATCGGTAGCTGTCTGGAGTGGCCAGCTTCCAGACAGCAATGCCGACCCGTTTCTCCACAGGGAGGGCACGCCGCATGGCAGTGTCCTGGTGCCTGAGTGAGGGGGTGAGCCACTGGCACAGCTCCATAAATGTCTGCCGGCTCATCCTGAAGTTCCTGAGCCAGCGGTCGTCGTCCCACTCCTCAAGCACCAGCCGCTCCCACCAGTCGGTGCTGGTGGGGTAGCTCCACAGGCGGTGGCGTGTGAGGCGGGGGGGCGGGGTGCTGCAGGGTTGGGGGTTGAGCCCTGCTGCCCTGGGGGCAGCTCCTCCTCCAGTGTAGCAAGGAGGTGCTCAGCTGCCTCCCGCATGGCATGGATCAGGGCGAGCCCTGCTCCTGCCGGGAGGGCTGGGTGGAGCTCTGGCTGCTGCTGCTGCTGCTGCTGCTGCTGCTGGGGGTCCATGCCTGCATCGCCCGGGGTCTGTGTGCCTATGGCTCCTCGGACCGAGTGCTGTGCAGGCTGAGTGTGTCTGGGAGGGGCCCTTTTTGGGAGCGGCTAGCTGTTGCCCCGGAAGTGCTAGTCCACCCTGTGACCTTGTCTGCAGCTGTGCCTGGCATCCCTATTTCGATGTGTGCTACTTTGGCGTGTAGACATTCCCTCGCAACGCCTATTTCAATGTGGTGCTGCGCAGTGTCGATGTTGAACATCGACGTTGCCAGCCCTGGAGGACGTGTAGACATTATTCATCGAAATAGCCTATTTCGATGTCGCTACATCGAAATAAGCTACTTTGATGTAGGCTTCACGTGTAGACATAGCCATAGAGTTTATATCCAGGCATCAGAACAATTTTTTGAACAAGGGTAGGTGTTTTGAAGGGACAGAACAATAGTTGAAGAAGAACATTGGATTTGAGTGTGGGTAAACAGGTAAGACAATACAGAAATACAGACTGATCATGTCTGGCTATGGGTTGTGTTCCTTGAAAGAGCTCACAGGGCAGCTAGGCAGTTTCAGTATTTTGGATATCAATAGGATCCATTATTAGAATTGATCTGATAATGACTAGTTTGGGTATGAGCAGGCCTGGTTTCATTGGCATCTGGATCACAGATTTCCCATCAGGCAGTGTGTTTATGCTTTTGGTATCTCATATTTCAATGTGGTTCCTGTGTTGGAAAAGCCATTCTCCATTCTGTATGCTAATGGAGATGTCTTTATGTTCTGTCTTCAATGCAGATGAAGCTAGCGATGTTTCCGTAATCCAGCCACCCTGGTTGGTGGGATTTGGGTTTGTCTGACCCTGCCAATTTCAGTGTTTTGTCTTTTGGTTCCAACTGAGGCCTTGGGGAAAGTGATTGCTTTCCGTGAGTATTACTCCCTGGCTCCCCAAAAGCACAGGGATGACATGTGGTCATGCTCTGGTTTCCCAAAAACACAGAGCTGGTAGGCAATAATACTTAACAGGCTTTAAAGTGGCAGAATATTGGTGGACTACAAAGTCAGCTCTGGCCATTGGAGCAGGGTGTTATGGGGAAAATGACCCTATTTTAGAAACATTTTCATAAGACATTTTTGGCCTTTGGTACTGATGTCTATTTCTCCTGTTACTTTGGCAATTGTCTTTATTGATTATTGTTGTAGACATTTTCATGTTTATTCCTATGACTTCAAGTCTCAGAGATCTGCTTCTGCTTCACGTAAACAACTAGGAGTGAAACCCTGGATCCACTGAAATAACTGGCACAACTTCTATTGATGTTCGTGGAGCCAGGATTTCACCCACTCTTTTGTTCATACGATGTTTGAACAATATCAAGAACAAATAATGCTAAACTAAACTACTTTCCTTCTTGAGGGGGTTAGTGGCATAGAAGATAGGAGGGAAGCTGAAGATGGCTTCCCGTTTGGCAAAGATCCTCAAATGGAACTCTAACTAGGATAAGGTTTTTGAGGTGACCCATAAATGGGATGCCAGCAACCTCTTCCTCCCTAAGGGCAGCTTAACCTGCTTCACTGGCTGGCAGTTTGTCCATTGGGTCCAACGCAAGTGTGTTGCCCTGAGGTGAACCTACTGCCATGGTGTTCGAGATAGGCTGTGAAGGGTATAGCTTCACCAACAAGAAGCTTCCCCATTTCCTGTGTGGCTGCCAGACCTATTCCAGGGCCTGGCAGCTCTGCCACAATGCCATCCAGGAATGGTCAAAGCCATTCCACTGATCTTGGGAAGCGCTGACAGTGACTCGCTCATCCCTGGAACAGACAGCATGCTGATACCCACCATAGTCGTGACCAATGGTGAGCAGAAGAAAATCATCATGGTGGATGTCACAGAGCCTTTTGAGAACCAGACCCCAGCCTTTCATAGGTTCAAGCTCAGAAGACTGAGACACACAGCTGGCTGTCAGGTATTCCAAGGGCCTGGGGCTACAAAGTCCAGACATACATGCTGCTCATGTGGGCCCTGGGCACATAGGACCCCAAAAATGAACCAGTGGTGCAAGCACGCAGAATCAATTAATGCTACGCTTGGCTTATGAGACAGGTGATGGTATCTGACGTCATCCAGTGGTCCAGAGACATTTACTTGGAATGCATCACAGACTAACGGGAACATGGCTACAGAATCAGTGCACTTCATTTCCTGACCAACTGTATTTCATTCCAAAGAAGACTCACAAGCCACCAACAGATCAAGGGACACACTCCCCATCTGTGACTGTGAACTTTACTGCCATAGACTGTGACTCCATGCCCTTTATGGGTGGTGTCCCCAAGAACACATACTGTAGAGGCTTCAAAAACTTACCCACCTTAAACTGGAACAAAGCTGGTTATGTGAGCTATGTATCTTCTTAACTGTATGAATAGTTTCTTGGAATTTTACTCAACTCAGGCTTGAACTCATATTAATAGTGCACTCCTGTTCACTTGTATCCTGTAAGCTTTTTTGAAACATTAGCTTTAATAACATACTTCTATCTGTTCTTAACAGTTTAATACCTTGATTTTAATAAGATTTTGATAGTGTCACATCATGAGCTCATAAGAAAACAAGTGATACATAGTCTAGATAAAAACATAATAAGGTTGGAGCACAACTTGTTGAAAACTGATATTCCAACAAATGGCTGCACAAGAACAGCTAACAGAACAACAACAGCTTACTTGAGATTTTGTGGTACAATAGCAGGAAAAGTAAAAACACCTGGTTCAACAGCTAGCTTTCATTTTTTTCAGTCCAACAGGGCAGCTAAGAACCTGCCATGTGGGACTCTGATGCACCACCATGACTATAGTTCTCTCAGTAAAACTCAGGAAAATAGGATCAGGGATCACCCCAAAACTTTTCTGGTCACTTTTAAGAAGTACACAACAGCAGTTAGATTGCCATCTGAACATGTGGAACCTCAATATACATGGAGCATGGACTTACTCATTGGGATAAGGAGTGTTGAACCTATGTGCAAATGTGTTGAGAATTATGTATATACTTATGTGGGATCCTCAGCAGATACTATGCCACTATTGAAGATCAGTTGGAGAGGAACCAACAGACCATAAGAATATCTTTAAGGATGTGACTGTGACTATATTTATAAATTGTACATGGTAGTTATTAGGCAATCATTGCCTTGCTTTTGACTGTACTGAAACTTTCAGCACAGACTAGACATTATACATGAGAATACATATGCCACTCTCCTTGGTCTTCATGTGTTCCTAGAGCTCTAAATCTGAAACAGGTAGCAGAGATGATTTTTACTCTGAGCATGAAACTGTCGCTACCAGACCTGAACTCCCAACAATGTAAGAAAGCATCATTAAATCTGTTCTGAATAAAATAAAAGCTAAGTATGTTTGTACTCTAAACAAAGGTACTTCTCTTCTTCTACTAAGTATATCATTAACCTCAAGTTGAAGGCTAGATCTACACTAACTAGGGAAAACATCCAGCAGGGGAGAAAGTTGACCTAAGATACACAACTCCAGCAATGAAAATAGTGCAGCTGGAGTTAGGCAGAACTTTTCCATCATCCCTACAGTGCAAGGTTGATGGAAAAAAACGCTCCCATCAACTTCCCAACGGTGAGAAGAACCAGAGTCAATGGAGGTGTCCTCAGTATTTGATTTAGCTGGTCCATACACTAATGGATTGGAGATGTGAGATGCTTTTTTAGATGCCTGTGTGTCTTGTTCTCATAATCAGAGTCAAACTGATCAGCAGACTTAGGACCAGGGAGGAACTTTTCCCTCAAGTTAGTTTGTCTAGGGCACATGTTTATTTTTGTATCCTTCCTCTGCAGCATGGGTCATCAGAAGATAACATCCAAGTATCTCTCTCCTCCCACCATTTCACAGGGTTTGATTATTGGTGACGTTGGTCTTTCTTGTTCTTTGCAAGTGGCACATAATAGTTTAGTGCCCTGAGAACTGAAATGCTTTCATCTAATCAAAGTCACTTTACTCATCATATGGGTATCTTCTGGATTAAATTTAATGGCATGTAATATAAAGGAGGTCAGACAAAATCATCAGATGGTCCCTTCTAGCCTCAGACTCCGAAATTATGTGGAAGAATTATAAGCATGAAGCTAGGGATACATGTAATAGCACAATAGAGAGGGAGAAAGAACTACTCCTGCAAACACCCTCAGGCCAGAAGCAGCAGGGCTGAAGAGAGGAGGGCTCTCAGTAGTCAAAAAAGAAGAGGCAGCCAGGGGGAGAAAGCAAGCATTGAAGGTGTGCTTTTGAAATATCAAAGAGATTGAGCACTACAGGACTGATCAAACATCTCAAAGTCAGAGCTGATAATAACCAAGGAATTAATAATCATATAGCAGGATGGCTCACTTCCCTGTTTTACTTATTAATATTTCATGAGTTACAGGAGAGTTACCGAGTAGCTTATACACAAAGGTTAAATTTTGCACAAAATGTTACATAATTCCAACCATGGGTAAATATATCCTTTCAAATTTTTGCAGGCCTTAGTGTTTTTATTTTTAATTAATTGTTCCTTTACAGTAAATCATATGACAGTGAAATGCATATCACATTAGCACTGATGTATTTTTGGACTTCTAAAAAGATTTTCATGACTTCAGGTTACAGGATATGAATTTAACACCCATCATCATTCTTACAATGGGGTCATGACGTAACAAGACCTTATTTCCATTTTCATTGGAAATAATGGCTTATAGTCACAGTCAAGCAATGATATGCCTGCTCTGAGGTCTCAGGGCATGTGTGAAATAATCCATGTCAATGGTCCTTATGTGATCATCAAAGCAAGGTTATATAAAGGGATTTTAGCAATTATATTTTTACCCCTTCAATTTTCTACACATTACATTTATGGATATTAAACTATTTTATAGTAATGAGTCATTTCTATTCAGAGCTCTATTGCTTCTGACAATAAAACCTTGACATCTGAATTTCATTAGCCTATGAGGATGCTTTTTCTAATGTTAAGCTGGAAAACAAGGACTTGATCCACCACATTAACACAACCCAATTAGTTTTGTCTGGAACTCACAAAAAGGCATGTAATGCGGCATCCACCCCACTCCTGCAAAGAAAGGGTTATTTCTGGTTGGAGAGAGCCTGAGCAGCACTCCAGCCAATTCAACAGGGCCAGGAAGCATCCAATCAGAGAACAGCCTGCAGGAGCAGCCCTGAATATTAGGAGCTGCCCAGCAGAGCTGGGCCATTTTGATCCTGATTGCAGGACTAGCTCCCAGCAAGAGCAAGCACCTCAGTTACATCAGTAATGGACAGGCTAAGGAGCTAGGGACAGCTAGAGAGAGACTCCAACCTCAACACCTGCCATGCTGGTGTCCACGAGGGAGAAGCCCACAAGGTGCAAGGGTTCACAGGCTAAGTAGCCCACAGAGTAAGGCAGTAAAGGGGAGAGAAGAAGAAAGCAGGACAAGGCTGCTGTCAGAGGGTTCTGCAGCCAGGACTCAGGTCAGTGGGCAGGTATGAGTCCTTTCCCTCCCAGCTTGTATGTCATCCAGCCAGACCTACTATGGCTAACACGGGCTGTGGCTTGCCCCTGAGATGGGGGTGTGGGGCTAGATCGAGGCTTCAGCTGGCCACATTGGTAGGTGCCATCACCAAGGACAGCTGAGACCCCCTAAAAGTGGATAAGGGACTGTAGATGGCACTTGCAGAAGGAGATATCCTGAAGGGAACCCTGTGATCTTGGAAGCAACATGGGTCCTGAACAGAGCACAAACTAGAGTGAGGAGTGGTGACAGATGACATAAAGGCCAGACAGAGGCGCCCTGCTGAGGAGATCAGACTAATCCCCAAACAGCTGTCAGAAGGTGCCATGGTGGCGAGTTTGCCCCATAACAAGGCTTTATGTATTTTCCAAACTAGCTAAATATGTAAAATTATATTTATGATATCACAAAATGAACCAGCTGTTTTACTCACATGACGTACTCAAATTATCACAACACAATCCTTTTATTAGTCTTTAAAGTGCTACTTTTCTGTTGTTTTTTTGTTGTAGTCTGTATTGGAAATGAAATTGATCTGATGAAGTGGGTCTGTCCCACAAAAGCTCATCACTGAATAAAACATTTTGTTAGTCTTTAAAGTGCTACTTTCCCCCACTTTGTTTTGTTGGAGTACAGAATAACATAGCTACCTCTCTGTTACTATTCAACATGCAAGGCACTACATTTAGCCATTTGGAATGGAAATCCATCAACTATATGAAAAAAAAAAACTCGCTTAGATCCAGACAGACATCGTTGTTCTCTACAAATGCAAAAAGATGGGCATTGTACCCAAGGGACTGATGTTGAAAAACCCATTACGATCAACGTACTACACTGATTATAGTGAACAGCTATGCCACACACTCTCTAAGCAACTGAGCAACCACTCGATCAATATCCTACACAGTAAGCAGGAAAGGATCAAGAATGACTTCTCTGAACTTGAAACTCTCATCAATAATCAAGCTTCCATGTAAGACCCCACAGAGCAAGACTTTTGCTACACTAGACAAGAAATCTATAATACACACTTCCATTCCCTACAAAAAAGAAAGGACAATAAACTATCTAAATTATTTCATACCTCAGCATTCTACCATTACAACAACTACAACACACTGGAAAATACTGTTAACCTTTGAAGCTATAAACTTAAC
Source organism: Carettochelys insculpta (assembly GCF_033958435.1). Lineage (NCBI taxonomy): Eukaryota > Metazoa > Chordata > Testudines > Carettochelyidae > Carettochelys > Carettochelys insculpta. The sequence continues at coordinate 93,019,869 of NC_134137.1, read as the reverse complement.
CCAAATGAACAGTCTCTCTTATCCCAGGGTCTTTCTTTTTGTCCCACTGCTTCCATGAACCTAATATAACCTTGTGGTGATCTCGAGGCCGTCTTTCATCATCTCCGTCTAAGAGAATACTTCCAACACACCAATGAGCACCAGTCTGACTAGCTAGATCCCGCCTAACAACACCAAAAGAAGAATTTTGTGTGGAGTCCCCCTGATGGGCATAGTGACAGCCTAGATTTCTATATACAATGCTTCTGCAACCATTCACAGACTGAAATTATATGTAAACAACACCAATGAAATATGCTGTCTAGAGTCTCAGAAATAACTTGGACATTATAATCAAACTGGCTGACAAAGGGGGTGCTATGGTCATTATGAATAAGTCAGAGTATGAACATGAAGCAGCTTGACAACTATCCAAAACCACATTTTTTACAGACCTCTTTCCTCAGATCCCACTTCGGAATTCCAAAAGAAACTACGCCATCTATTTAAAGAACTCCCTGCTTCTATTCAAGACCAAATTCACTCAGACACACCATCTGAGCCCCAGTCTGGATTATTCTATTTACTGCCTAAAATCCACAAACCTGGAAACCCAGCATGCTCTATCATTTCAGCACCTTTACTATCAGACTCTCCAGCTATGTAGACTCCCTCCTCAAACCCTACACCACCAGCACTCCTAGCTATCTCCAAGATACCACTGACTTGCTGAGGAAATTACAAAACATTGGAAACCTTCCTGGCAATTCCATCCTTGCCACCATGTATGTAGGGGCTCTGTACACCAATATTCCACATGAAGATGGACCACAAGCCATCAGGAATACCATCCCTGATGTTCCCACAGCTAATCTGGTGGCTGACCTATGTAACTTTGTCCCCACCCACAATTATTTCCAATTTGGGCACAATTTATACCTCCAGATTAGCAGCACTGCTATGGGCACATGCATGGCCCCACAGTATGCTAACATTTTTATAGTTGACTTAGAACAACGATTCCTTAGCTCTTGCCCCCTGATACCACTCCTTTACTTACACTACATCGATGACATCTTTATCATTTGGACCAATAGTAAAGAGACTCTGGAAGAATTCCACAGAGATTTTAACAACCTGCATCCTACCATCAATCTCAGCCTTGACTATTCCACACGAGATATACATTTCCTGGATACCACAGTACAAATCACTGATGGCCACACTGACACCACCCTCTACCAGAAACTCACTGGCTGTTCCACTTACCTACATGCCTCCAGCTACCATACAGCTTGCACCACACGATCCATCATTTACAGCCAAAACCTTAGATACATTCACATCTGCTCTGATCCTACTGACAGAGACTGAAAACTACAAGACCTCTACCAAGAATTTATAAAACTGAATTACCCACACAGAGAAATTAAAAAAAAAAAATAACAGGGTGAGACGAATACCCAGAAACCAGCTACTTCAAGCTAGGCCCAAGAAGATCAACAAAAGAACACCACTTGTCATTATCTATATCCCCCCAACTCAAACCACTGGAATGCATCATTAAAAATCTACAACCTATTCTGGATCAGGGTACTACACTCCAGAAGGCTGTAGGTGACAGGTCTGTCCTTTCCTACAGACAACTTCCCAATTAGAGAAAGATTCTCACCAGCAATCACAGAAATACTAATCCTGGGACTGCCTTACAACAAACCCAGTTGCCAACTTTGTCCACATATTCTGGAGATACCATTATTGGACCTAACCATGTTAGTTGCAAGATCAAAGGCACATTCTCATGTACTTCCAGCAACATTGTATATGCTATTATGTGCTAACAATGCTCTGACACTATGTACTTTGATCAGACTGGGAAAAACCTTCACCAAAGAATAAACGGACGCATAGCAGACATCAAGAAGCTCAATACACATAAGCTGGTCAGTGAACACTTTAATGGACTGGGCTATTCTGTTAAAGACCTGAGAATTTGTGTCTTGGAACACAAAGGTTTTAACAACAGATTAGAGCAAGAGACTTGTGAGTTAGAATTCATATTCCACTTTGACACATTAACACGTGGTATGAACAGAGACATCAATTACCTCATGCATTACAAGGACTGCTTCCATTCCTTCGATGCTCATAATTATCTCAGACAGGACAATTAACATTCCTGCACCTCTCACCCCCTTCCTTCAATCCTATTTGACTTGTCGGTTTTTATTTTTTTTTCTTCTTCTTTTTTTGGTCCTCTGAACTTATAAATGTCAGTCTACATTGGAAATGAAATCAATCTGATGAAGTGGGTCTATCACACAAAAGCTCATCACCAAAAAAGTCACTTTGTTAGTTTTTAAAGTACTTCATTTCTGCTGGTTTATTTTGTTGGCGTAGAGACTAACACGGCCACCTCTCTGTTACTATTCAAATTATCATGAAATAGTTTATGGCACTGTACATGAAAGTGTCCCATCAGATAGAAACATTTACTAGTACTTTTGCTCCAACATTGACATTCAAATACTGGCTAACAGAGGTATTTTTATAACTTTGAAATTGATTAAAAATAAGAAAAACTTTCTGATTTTGAAGGCTGAGGATAATGAGGAAGTTTATTTAAAGGAATTCAAATTATAATTATAATGTTTCTAAAATGATTATGAGAGGGCACCAATGTTGATTGGATTTTATTAAAATACTAACAATTTGCATTAGCTAATACCATGTGTTATTAGCATTAGTATTAATTGTTGTACGATGCTGTTTTATTTATCATTTAAATTCTAACACTAATAGATTTGAGTCCTTAGAATCATAGAATTGTAAGGCTGGAAGACACCTCAGGAGGTCATCAAGTCCAGCTCCCTGCCCAGAGCAGGCCTCTAAGGCTGCTTTTACACTCGTCCCCTACTGTTGGAGGTGGTATGGTATTGAGGCAATTTGAAGCAGGCTAATAAGGCACTATTGTGCATATTTGGTGCCTCATTAACATAATGACAGCTGCATGAATTTCTAAGTGCAGACTTTGAAGTGCAGATTGACAGTGTAGATGTGGGCAACTTCAAAATAAGTGCCCCACTTCAACGTTCCCTTACTCCCACAAAACTAGATCGCAGTACGAGAATGTCCAATTGGGGTGTTTATTTCAAGGCAACCCACATCTACACCATCAATCTGCAATTCAAAGTCTGCGCTTCAAAATTCATGTGGCCACCATGATGCTAGTGAGGTGCTGAATATGCACATTAGCACCCCATTAGCCTGTTTCAAATTGCCTCATCACTATGCACCCTCTGGTGGGAGGGGGCGAGTGTAGAAGCACCCTAAATCATCCCGGCCAGGATTTTGTCAAGTGGGGACTTAAAAACCTCTAGGAATGGAGAGTCTACCACCTCTCTTGGTAACCCATTCTGCTGCTTCACCACCCTTCTAGTGAAATAGTTTTTCCTAATATCCAAACTAGATCTCTCCCACTGTAACTTGAGACCATTGCTCCTTGTTCTGAGAACACTAATGAGAACATCATCTCTAGAATCCCCTTTCAGGAAGTTGAAGGCTGATATCAAATCACCTCTCACTCTTCTCTTCTCTTATCTTCTCATAAGTCTTGTGCTCCAGCCTCCTAATCATTTTGGTTGACCTTTGCTGGACCCTCTCCAGTGCATCCACACCCTCTCTATGCTGGGACGGTGTTAGACAGAACTGTACATAATACTCCAGATGTGACCTTACCACTGCTGAATACAGGGGAAATACTAACTCCTCTAGATCTTCTGGAAAGCTCCTCCTAATGCACCTCAATATGCCTTTAAACATTTTTGGCTGTAAGGGTATACTGTTGGCTCATATCCAGCTTCTCATCAGCTGTAATCTCTAGGTCCTTTCCTGCTGCACTGATACTTACTCAGTTTGTCGCCAGCCTGTAACAATGCTTGGAATTCCTCTGTCTCAAGCGTGGGATACTGTAGTTGTCATTGTTGAACTTCATCAGATTTCTTTTTGTCCAATCATCCAATTTGTCTAGGTCACTCTGGACCCTATCCCTCCCCTCCATTGTATCTACCTCTCCTATCAGGTTAGTGTAATCTACAAATTTGCTGCGGGTGCAATCTATCCCCTCATTCAGCTCATTAATAAGGATGTTGAACAATATTGGCCCGTGAACTGATTCTTGGGGCTGTCCACTCGAAAATGATCACCAACCAGACATTGAGCCATTAATCACTACCAGTTGGACGTAGCAATCTAGCCAGCTTTCTATCCATCTTACAGGCCATTTATACAATCCATACTTTCTTAACTTGTGGGCAAGAATATGGTGGGAGACTATATGAAAAGCTTTGTTAGAGTCAAGATGTATCCTTAAGAATGCCTACTACTTTTACATACTCTGAACACTGAAAATTGGGGTTAGTCCCATGGCCAGTTGTGAAGTGTGGACTCTTTTCACAACCACTCTGCTGAAGAACTGATTTCCCTGCCTACCTCAGTTTGATTGTTATTATTTTTGTATTACCATAGCACCTAGGAACCCTGACACAGAGGTGGCACTGTAAGAACACAGTAAAAAAGGCGTACCATCAGTGGCCTGTTCAGAGAGGTGATCGTTCACTGTCTTCAGTGTCTCTGGACTTCAATTGACAACAGAGACTATGACTGTCACAAAGGACTATCAGGAGAGGAACCACTTTCCCTGACACCCCATCCAGGAAAAGGATAAGGTTAGGTGGTCATATACCATCCTTGCAGCGAGAGGCCTGCTCCGTGGGTAGTACTGTCGGGTACAGGACCTAGCTGGATCACAGAACTCTGGCTAGGATATTTGCTTTCAGAGAACAGGGAAAGTATTTGGCAGTCCTGTTTATCACAAACATGGCTATCACCAGCCCCCAAAAGTATAATATCACAATTCAAAGATGCTCTAGTGCAGAGATAAAAATGAAATACCTATTGATATAAACAGATCATGAGGTGACCAAGTCTATTGTTGCCCAAGGGGCCAATACACATTCATGTATATTTCTTGTGCAAGTACAGTTTGTTTGAATTTCTTACAGAGTGATCTTTTGGACTTGGCATATTACCAGTCTTGAAATGTGAATTTATGTGCAGCAAAAGACAAGCAGTTTATGATGATTGTGTTAAATGAACTTTTTCATTCTCTGAACAATGTACAATCTTGTTTTTTTCTTTCACATAAGAATTTTAGTGGCCACAATTCTGCTAATCCACAAAAGATATTATTGATCTGCCAAGAAAGAAATATGCAGATTTTAACTCTGATACACCATTTTATATTTGCTTATGGCTTACATATAAACTACAGTAGATTTTGCACATCATAGCCTACACCGTTGTAAAACTTTCTTATAAACAGGGAGAAAATACTATTGAATTCTTTTACACTTGCTAAATTCTTTTACATTTTCATAGGGAGCTTTGTATTTGATGAACTAAAAGAGCAACATCCATGATATAAATCAGCTGTGACATTTGTTGATGCCTGTGGCTACCTCTGCCCTAGCAAATGAATACATGTACAATGAGCATGGCTGTTCCACCACCACCCTTACTTTTCATATATAAAGCCAGAAAAGAATCTAAAGGCAAGCAGAGAGACAGTAGACTGGCACACCCGAGGGAGGTATGTACAGGCCCAGTACCTATGCCGGAATATGGTGCAGAAAGGATACTGGGCACTGCAGTTTAGTAATAATAAGCCCCATTTCTCAAAATCCAATGAACACTTTTCTGTCCTACCCTTACTAAACCTATAAAAATCCCTCCCCCCATTTTCACTGGTAGTTGTAAGTTATGTTAACCACATCAGAACAGTTTTCTATTATCCTCTTTACAGATCAATACAGGTGATCATGAATCCTTGCTCAAAGGGCAACCATCTGATCCACTGGCCAGACAGGCACTGAATAATATGTATTAGGAGTACACCATTTACAGAAGGGCTGACAGCCACCGCTGGCCCGGGGCAAGATGAGAGGGGGCCCAGCTCCCGGACTGGGTGGCACCAAGGTGCAAGGGGCAGATCCTAAGGCAGTCGGTCCTTAGCGCTGCCCAGACGATGGTGCTGTCCCCACCCAGAGTTACATGGAGGGTCAGAGTGTCAGAGAAGTGCTGCCACGGCATTTCAAAAGAGCCCAGAACTCCGCACCCCTTTGGAATGCTGGGGCCTGGGGCAACTGCTCCCTTTGCCCTTCCCTGCTCCCACTATCATGTCCTTTCTCAGCCATCTCATTTCTAAACTAAACAAGCCCAGTTCTTGCAATCATCCATCATATCTCCTGTTCTCTAGTCTGTAAATCATTCTTGTTGCTCCTCTCTGCACCTTCTCCAATTCCTCTATAGCTGCATCTACACGTGCACACTACTTCGAAGTAGCGGCAGTAACTTCGAAATAGCGCCCGTCGCGGCTACACGTGTTGGGCGCTATTTCGAAGTTGAAATCGACTTTAGGCGGCGAGACATCGAAGTCGCTAACCCCATGAGGGGATGGGAATAGCGCCCTACTTCGACGTTCAACATCGAAGTAGGGACGTGTAGACGATCCGCGTCCCGCAACATCGAAATAGCGGGGTCCTCCATGGCGGCCATCAGCTGGGGGGCTGAGAGATACTCTCTCTCCAGCCCTTGCGGGGCTCTGTGGTCACCGTGTGCAGCAGCCCTTAGCCCAGGGCTTCTGGCTGCTGCTGCTGCAGCTGGGGGTCCGTGCTGCATATACAGGGTCTGCAACTAGTTGTTGGCTCTGTGTATCTTGCACTGTTTAATGAAAGTGTGTCTGGGAGGGGCCCTTTAAGGGAGCGACTTGCTGTTGAGTCCGCCCCGTGACCCTGTCTGCAGCTGTGCCTGGCTCCCTTATTTCGATCTTTCATTAAACAGCTGCTGCCCACGGTGACCACAGAGCCCCGCAAGGGCTGGAGAGAGAGTATCTCTCAACCCCCCAGCTGATGGCCACCATGGAGGACCCCGCTATTTCGATGTTGCGGGACGCGGATCGTCTACACGTCCCTACTTCGATGTTGAACGTCGAAGTAGGGCGCTATTCCCATCCCCTCATGGGGTTAGCGACTTCGACGTCTCGCCGCCTAACGTCGATTTCAACTTTGAAATAGCGCCCAACACGTGTAGCCGCGACGGGCGCTATTTCGAAGTTACTGCCGCTACTTCGAAGTAGCGTGCACATGTAGACGCAGCTCAAGTAAAAGAGAGTTTCCTGTGAGGGAAAGAAGAGACAGGGGATGAATGCCTGAACTAGACAAAAGCTCTGAAGGCAGGAAGGCCTATAAGAGAGCCTGAACAGGCAATAGAAAAGAAATCAAATGAATGTGGTGCAGTTTTCAAAAGTGCTCCTCCGGTTCCATATTAGGAAGAACACCCTCTTCCAAAAGATTCTTTAGAAAGAAAATGTGTTTAGATGCTCCACAGGCTGCTCATTCAAAAGAGGAGTCCTCCATGGCACCAGCCAGATGTAGTGTAAAAACACACTGGCCAGCGGCAGCAGTGCTCTATGCCCCCTGCGTCCAGCTGTGTTTAAAGTCACACAGACCCTGAAATCTCATGTCAGGAAACTCAGAGCTTGCTATCAGCAAAGGCAAGAGCTGCTTGAATCACGCCCTCAGGCCACCTCCAGAACATTGATATCCAGCAATGGCCAGCAGCAGCCTCCCCAGGGGCCCTCCTCAAAGCCCTCAAAGGGCCTGCAGGAGCCTGGCTAGGCCCCATAAAAATGGCACTGGCCTGGAATGAGCCAGAGCTGGGAGATCTCCTAGGGCTATAGAAGAAGGAGGAGGTCCTGGGACAGATGGGTGGCAAGCAGTGGAATGTGGATGCCTTAACCCACCTCTCCATCAGAATGGCCACCTGGGGACACCCTGCCTGGAGCAGGGCTGTAGCACAGTAAAAGAGCTCAGGCAGGGTAACACTTAGGCCTCAGACTTCGGTGGCTGGTAAGGGGCAGGTCGCATAACTTGCTCTACTACTATTGGGAGCTTTGGAGCCTCCTGAGGCCCCAGGACAGCTTCCTGTTACCATCAATCCTGGACACAGAGCTGGATGAGCCGTACCCTGAGGCCAAGGTGGAGCCGGGACCCCAAGACAGCCCCACCCAGATAGGCACTGATCCAGAGCATCCAAGAACATCAGCAATGGGGAGTTGCTCATCAATGTGTTATCGTGGTTGTCAAGCCAGGCAACAGCCAGTAGGGCATCACCAAAACTCAGTGAGGGACCCATAAGTAAGTATTTGGTGTGGTGCACACCCCGGGTCATGGGGACAGGGCACCACAGCTGCCACCAGGCTACCCACATGCCCAGTGGATCTGGGCTGGACACATCCCAGATGGTTGTGGCTCCTAGCATGCCATAAAGGCTGCTGGAAACACTCAGCACCTATCCCTGAAAGCCACATATGTAGGTAGAGAGTGTGCAGGACCAGATCATGCCTAGGGTCTGCCCCACACAGACAGGGACCCCCTCAGAACTCATGATAGCACATAGCTGCCATGCCCTTGGACAGGGGCTGGTGCCCACAGGGAGGGTGGGGGGCACAGCCCTCAGGTTGTTACTGAGGGACTGACATGCCATCTGTCTCTTCCTCTCCATCCTTGCAGCCACAAGAGGGACAGGAAAGCCCTGACCTATTCATGGCCCCAGACAGCCCAGCCAAGGTGGAGGAGAGGGCCCAGTCACGCCCTGTACCCGTACCATGATAGGCCTGCAGCAGGAGGGCACGGTGGTGGTCCACAGATGATGACACCATCTGCCACCAGGCAGAGGTGGAAGATCTGTGCCTCTACCTGGAGGAGGCAGACCTGGTATGTCCCTAATGTGGACCCTGTCCCTGTGGTCCTGGCAACTTGGGGCTGTTCGTAGCTGGGGCAAGACTCAGCCACCCATCCGAGACAAATGCCTTGCCTTTGTCCTCCACAATGTTGCCGAGAGCAGAAAAGTTGCGTATCACCTGTGGGACATTCCTCAGCCCAACCTCCAGGTGCAAAAGGAGGCACGAGAACCAGCCCTTCAGGTGCCCAAAGACTCACTTGACCATGTTGTGGGCCTGGTTGAACCTGCTATGAAAAAAATCCTGTATGGAGTTGGAGTGGTCAGTATCAGTCTGCATCAGCCAGGTCTGCAGAGGTAAGACATCTGCCACCATGCAGAGGGGCATGTTGATATCCCCGACCTGGAGCTCTTGCTGTGGGGGATATGTCTTGGCCTCCATGCACTGGCAGAGTCCAGCTTTCTGGAACACATGAGCATAATGTGTCCAGACCACTCAGCCCACACAGATGTCCATGAACCGGACATTTGTGTCCACCAGTGTCTGGATCACTACTGAGTGGCAGCCCTTGCAGTTTATGTAGTGCTGGTGCTCTGTTCAGGGGCATGGATGGGGATGTGCATCCTGTCCAATGCACCAAAATAATTCAGGAAGCCAATTGTGGTGAATCCTGTGACAGCCATGTGATGACCCTGTGGACCAGCATGGCATTTACTGTGCAGATGACCTGCATGAGACAGAGGGCATGAACTCTTCTGAGGTCATGAGGGGGTGTGCCTGTCCTCATATGGGGTGTACCTGGCCTCATCACCCAAACCTCCTTCTCTGTGCCCCCTCTCAGGCACCTTCCCCCATGCCCCCAGCTGCCAAGGGTCCCCTTTCCTGGGACCCCTTTCCCCCTCCCTATGGCAGGTCTGGGACCTGAGCATGCCTCAGCTGCATGAGGATGGCCCTGACAGTGGCCTTGCCCACCCTGAACTGATGCTCCACAGATTGGTAGCTATCCAGGGTGGCCAGTTTTCACACAGCAATGGTGACCCACTCCTCAGGGGGGAGATCAGGCTGCATGTGGGTGTCCTGGTGTCTCAGGCAGGGGCAAGCCAGTCCACTTGCTCATGCAGAAATTCTGCGGCCATTTGGCATTGGCCCAGTCCCCCATCACCAGCCGCTGCTACCAGTCGGGGCTCCTGGGATGGCTCCAGAGATTCTGATGCACTCAGGGGCAGGGGAGACCTAGCAGGATCCCAAAAAGAAGGGCTCCAGGGCCCAGGAAGGGAGGCTTGTCTCCATTCGGAGATGGAGGACAGACACAACCACCATGGTCAGCTGGCCGACCATGGGGCTCAGAATGGCCAGCTCGTGTGCCACAAGTTGCTGGTGGGGATCAATTGGGTGTTGCTTGCCATCTAGTCCCTGCATGGGCTCTGCAATGCTTGTGGCAGCTCTGCAGGCCTCAGCCTGTGCAGGGCAGGGGTGTTTGGGAGGCGCCCTTTAAGGGAGTGGCTGGCTGTGGCCCCTGGAAGGGCTTGTAAGACATGCCATCCCATCCACACCATTTCCTCCTCCATTCTTTTGAAAGAGGAACTGCGTATATATAATCAAGTAACTGAATATACTTATTGCATTCAGTGAATGCTATGATCAATATTTTTGACATGGTGAATTTGGTTTCATGCTGTAGAAGTTGCATGTAAAATTGTGCATCTTGCCCTGAAGGATGCTTGTGTAGTAATTACTGATAAGATGCACCATAATTCAAAGCTTCTGTTTTCATTCTCCTGCAGTATAACTGCTCACTACAAATATTTCTCCATCAAATTATAAATTGTTTAAATGGATTCCCCTTGGTGCCAAGTAGCATTCATACACAGTTTTGTGTCCTTTTTCCACAGATTCTTTAGATACTATTTTCTAATGGAAGAAATATTTGTGAAAGGAGCTACTTTTAAATTGATGTAGAGAGCTATCAGGCTTTAAAACTACATACGTATGTACCAGTTCATTTTTGCTATAATGGAAATATTTTTGCAGAAAGTAACCATCTTCCAAGTTTCTATTCTTGTGAATATATTGTAAAAATAATTTGCAAATTCTCAGAAAAATCTGCATTATAAAACAGCAATAAAACCTGTGAACAACAGATGGAACAAAAAAAACAAAACAAAACAAAACTATCCCATTTCAAGTAGTGTAAGGTTCTCAGATGTAAAATGAAGAAATATGTGACAAACAGCAACAGTAGAAGTAGAGTTTCAAAGGAAATTAATATGTTCTTCTAGGGAGTATGTAATGCAATCACATATATGCTATCATACCTAAAGTAGACTGCAACATTTGTAAGACTTGTTCTTTTAACAATTATTAATTTAACTCAGTAAAGCTATCATCAGAAATATATTTTCTGCTGAGGCTTTTTGCTGGAAATATTTATCATTTTCACTGTGAGTTCACAAATACAAAGATAATCACTTCAACAAACAGAAAGCAATTATGAGCTTTACCAATGATTGCATATCTTTTCTGTAATATATAATGGAGCAGAAGTTTACTTAGCAACCCGGTGAAAGCTGTCACAGGGGCCAATCTATTACAATGAAATGTTATTTCTCTATGGCTGTGTGAAATGGGAAAAACTGTCTTTTTGCTTTAAGAAGATTCAGTGGTGAACTTTTGTTTATGTGTTAAATATCTCTAGGTTCAGTAAAAAAGCAAAATCAGTTGCCAGGGCATTGCGGGGATACACAGCACTAAATTTTCATTCATACAAAGGTACAGTTTTCACCAATTCTAAATGGCCAGACTCAGCCTCAAAACAGGCATCTCGAGCAGATTCACTTGATTCACTTTTTACTTCCATGCTCTCCTGCACAGAGTAGAGCTCTGCTTTAGTTCAGTATTCATAGAAAACAAAATGAGAACCAGTATCTTCCATTCCCTTATGCATATCTAGGTACAGACAGAACATTGCTGCTACATAAAAATTAGAGAAAATATAAGATTTATCTTAAAAAGAAAACGGAGCTTTTTAATTTTTTTTTGGTTTTCCTTATTGAAGTCTGAATGCCTGTCTAAAGTAAAAGATTCTTTTTCCACATTTTTTTTCTTGCTACTAAGCCTAGAAGAATAATAAAATGAAGGGAACATAAACTGGAGCATTACTGTAGATGAAAAATCATTAAGAAAATCAGCCAAATCCTAAAAAAGCTACATACAAACATTTATGCATTAAAACAAATTATCTTTCATCATAGCATATTTGTACATAGTAAATGTGTTCTGGGCAATCTGTAATATGGTAACTAATCACTACAGCTTGGTATAATGATGTGATTGCTAAGAACTCTAATTAAAGGAAGAGGAGTCCTGTGGGTACTGTATCTTTAGTGAATGTGGATCCATCACAGCAGAAATTGCACTGCTTTTGCAAATCAGGACTAATATCCATTGGCATGTTGAAGCATAGATACTTGTACTTCACCTCTCTTTATTATGTTTGGCTAGAAACAATGCTATTAATTCCTTTTTTTTTGTTAGCATTATTGTTTCTGCTTTAATAAAAACAGAACATTTCATCCTGTCTGGCAGACACTAAACCATCGAAAAGCAATGCCATCTTCTACCATCAAAGACAGTGCTTCAATAGTTTCCAGTCTGTTTTCAACTCAATTTAACTACAAAAGGAAAATTGAAATATTAAGTCTACACTGTCATAACATGATTTTCTGGCTAGAGACCTGGACTGGGAGTCAGGTGATTAGGTTTCCACTTGTGTCTCATCAGATTGGTCATAATTTTCAAATTAATTTTAGGGAGATTTGTGGTGGTGGTGACAGATGGGTGGCAAGGCAAACTTCATCAGCTCCAGATCTTTACATGCCAGACTACAACAGCTTTAATACAAACTTGACCTGACTACCCCTCTCCTATGACAGAGGTAGCCAGACCAAACTTCACTGGTGTTGCAGGAGATACCATTATCAAACTGAGATATGGATTGCTACTCATTTGTGCTGAATATAAGGATTTTGCTTTCCAAATGAGTTCTGTCAAGTTATATCCAGTTTCTTTCTGTATCTATGAAAAAATAACTTCAATGCATGTATAAGACACTTAGGCTACGTCTACACGTGAAGCCTACATCGAAGTAGCCTATTTTGATGTGGCAACATCGAAATAGGCTATTTCGATGAATAACATCTACACGTCCTCCAGGGCTGGCAATGTCGATGTTCAACATCGACGTTGCGCAGCACCACATCGAAATAGGTGCTGCGAGGGAACATCTACATGCCAAAGTAGCACACATCGAAATAAGGGTGCCAGGCACAGCTGCAGACAGGGTCACAGGGCAGACTCAACAGCAAGCCGCTCCCTTAAAGGGCCCCTCCCAGACACACTTGCACTAAACAACACAAGATCCACAGAGCCGACAACTGGTTGCAGACCCTGTGCGTGCAGCATGGATGCCCAGCTGCAGCAGCAGCAGCCAGAAGCCCTGGGCTAAGGACTGCTGCACACAGTGACCATAGAGCCCCTCAAGGGCTGGAGAGAGAGCGTCTCTCAACCCCTCAGCTGATGGCCGCCATGGCGGACCCCGCTATTTCGAAGTTGTGGGATGCGCAACGACTACACGGTCCCTACTTTGACGTTGAACATCGAAGTAGGGCGCTATTCCCATCCCCTCATGGGGTTAGCGGCTTCGACGTCTCGCTGCCTAACGTCGATATTAACATCGAAATAGCGCCCAACACATGTCGCCATGACGGGCGCTATTTTAAAGTTAGTGCCGCTACTTCGAAGTAGCGTGCACGTGTAGACACGGCTTTAGGCTGTGTCTACACTAGCCCACAACTTTGAAGTGGTCACGGTAAGTAGCGGGTTGGGAGATTACTAAGGAAGTGCTGCAGTGCATATGCAGCATTTCATTAGGCTAAATCTCCCCTGCAGCAACTTCTAAGTGTTAAACTTCAAAGTGCCATCTTATGTGTAGCTGCGGGTTAGCTATGGGTACTTTCAAGTGCCTCATGCAAGCCAGCACTTCAAAGTTTGACATTTCAAAGTTGCCATGGGGGAGATTTAACCTAATGAAGTGCTGCATATGCACCACAGCTCTTCGTTAGTAATCTCCCAAAACCCTAATTACCAAGCCCCCACTGAAGTTGGGGGCTAGTCTCGACACAGCCTTAGATAAGTGATGCCTCTGTAACATTACCATCACGTGCTTGTTCCTCATGTGAAAAGTTTAATATTTCTGAAATCCTATTTATTATATGAAAAGGCAACAGTGGATACCCATGAGGTCTCTAGCTAGTACATTTAGGAAATGTAGTTATGTTAAATTGAGCTTGCTCATTATGTCTTCTGTGTGTGTAGCTGTGGGAAAATTAAAGTAATTAGCTGTATAATACATCAATGCCCCTTGAGAGTGGGTGAGACCTGTAGGCTACATCTACACATGCTGCTTCTTTCGAAAGCTGTAAGCTAATGAGCCGTCCAGAAGATGCTAATGAGACGTGGATGTAAATGTCCCATGCCTCATTAGCATATGGGCACGTGGTTCAGAGTCTGGAAGAAGCTCTTCTGGACTCCAAAATACATGAGCAGACACATGGCCCATGTAGATCTTCTGGAAGGAAACCCTCCTTCTGGAAGCCCATTGTTCCTCAAAATTTTGAGGAAGAAGGGGCTTCCGGAAGGAGGGTTTCCTTCCAGAAGATCCCAGCACGCCATGCATCCACAAGTGTATTTTGGAGTCTGGAAGAACTTCTTCCGGACTCTGAATCATGTGTCCATATGCTACTGAGGTGCAGGAAATTTACATCAACATCTCATTAGCATGTTACAGGTGGCTCATTACCATATCACTTCTGGAAGAAGCAGCACATAGTCCTAGAGATGATCTGAAACAGTGGTGGATAACACTGATGTTAGACTCCACAATGGATCACAAATTGTGCTTCTGATCTCCCACACTGGTTATTAATAAATCAGAAAAAGAAATCACACAGTTCCCTTTGCTCCCAATCAGCATGTAAATCCAATACAGTGAGAAGTTATTTTAAAACTCTGCTCACATGTACAAAATGTTTTTCTGGCCCAAAAGAGCCAGCCAAATTACTAGGTCAGTATAAAACAAAAAAAGAAGTCCTGTAGCACTTTAAAAACTAAAAACGTAATTTATTAGGTAATGAGCTTTCCTGGGGGAGACCCACTTCTTCAAATCTGGGAATTCTGATGAAAGTAAACGGGCATGATGAAAATATAACAGACATAGAACAAATGACATTAAAACTGAGAAATCAGCTACATAAGACAGAAGCAGGGTCGAAGGGCGGGGGAAGAGAGGGAAGAAAAGTACTTATGGCAAATCTTCATCAAGTGACTTGCCTGAGATCACTGTGAATATCAAAGATGGGGAAGCTGTCTTTGTAATGTGTAAGGTAACTGCTATCACTATTAAGACCAAGCCACAATGTGTCAAACTTAATAATAAACTCCAGAAAAGATATCTCCCTTTGTAATCTCATGTTAAAATCTTTTTGTTTTAGAACACAGACTGCTCAGCACCTAGTTTGAGTTCTGTCCATACACATGTTCTTACATGCTTTTCTATGCCCTTTTGTCCACTATAAAGTGGGTCAATGTGGCACCAATGGCTACGTCTACACGTGAAGCCTACATCGAAGTAGCCTATTTCGATGTGGCGACATCGAAATAGGCTATTTCGATGAATAATGTCTACACGTACTCCAGGGCTGGCAACGTCGATGTTCAACACCGATGTTGCGCAGCACCACATCGAAATAGGCGCAGCGAGGGAACGTCTACACGCCACAGTAGCACACATCGAAATAAGGGTGCCAGGCACAGCTGCAGACAGGGTCACAGGGCGGACTCAACAGCCAGCCGCTCCCTTAAAGGGCCCCTCCCAGACACACTTGCACTAAACAGCACAAGATACACAGAGCCGACAACGAGTTGCAGACCCTGTGCATGCAGCATGAATCCCCCGCTGCAGCAGCAGCAGCCAGAAGCCCTGGGCTAAGGGCTGCTGCACACGGTGACCATAGAGACCCACAGTGTCTCTCAACCCCCCAGCGTCTCTCAACCCCCCCAGTGTCTCTCAAACCCCCAGCTGATGGCTGCCATAGAGGACCCCACAATTTCGACGTTGCGGGATGCGGATCGTCTACACGGTCCCTACTTCGACGTTGAACGTCGAAGTAGGGCTCTATTCCGATCCCCTCATGAGGTTAGCGACTTCGACGTCTCGCCGCCTAACGTCGAAGTTAACTTCGAAATAGTGCCCGACGCGTGTGGCCATGACGGGCGCTATTTCGATGTTAGTGCCGCTACTTCGAAGTAGCGTGCATGTGTAGACACAGCTAATGAATCCACAGGCCAGCGATGGGTCTCATCTACTGTAAATATGACAAATCAATCTATGACTTCACTCCCATCGATCTCAGTACTCCACCAAAGCAAGACAAGTAGCTGGTGCCAATGGGAGTGCATCAACTTTGCTGCACACAAGATTCCATGGTATGTCAAATTCAGCTATGCTGAAGTAGATTGACAGTGCAGGTAAATGCAGACAAGGCCTGAGTCATAAGGCTAGGGACAAGCAGTACATTGCCAAACTATGTGGGTATCACCCCAGCAGCATAGTACGAGTTCTGTAATATAGATATACACACATATCCATAACCCAAAATATAAAGGTGATCCAAATATATAAATGAGCTGGTAAACTATAAAAAGAGGGGAAGGATAGGTCAGTGATTAAAGCATTAGCCTCATGACTCCAAGGACATAAGCTCAGTCATCAAGAGGACTTTTTGAGGTGTTGGTGTAGGTTAGATTTAAAAAAAAATAAAAAAAGTCTGTCAGGGAAGGTGATAGGTCCTGCTGTGAGTGCAGGGGTCTGGACAGACTCGAGATCCCTTCCAACTTTGTAAGATATGTATATCTCCATGTTTCATTTTTCATATTTGTCAGATTATAACAATGTTACAGATATTTTACATAGCATACCTGGCATAGTTCATTGCCATTCTACAATATTGATATTCATTGTATCCTAAAGTGTCCTTCAAATTCTACACAGCATCATATGATGAATGACTAATATTCAGATATACTGCTGATAATTGTGCTTTGTTTCTCTATAGCATAATACTATTTTCCCCACATTTTAGTATAAAGTAAAAGCTCACTAATCCACACTATTATAAACTACTAATTTGTCGTAACTTCCCACAATATATTACAGTATTAAGTTCAAAAACAGCATAGCAAAAATGTATCATGCTGCTCATGTTGAATCTGACAACTCGCAGAACCCAACATTGTAGGAAAGCAAGAAAGGTTTCTTTGCCCATGTTATGGTGGAAACAAAAAAAGTCTCATGCAGCTGAACTGTTTAACACTTGGTGAATTCTCTGTGTCTTGGCTGCTCAGTTGAATTTCTGGCTGTGAAAATTTTTCCTCTTTCTGCCTCAGCATGCTTTTCTAGATCTCATAAAATCTACAAAAAGCCATTCAAATCAGTAGCTTTCATACTGTTCTTTAACAACCAGATTCAGAGTCTGAGTTGCTACATCTTAGGCATGAAGATGGCTTTTCAGTCTCTGGGGCTAAGTCTAGACTGCACGCTTTTGTCAACAAAACAGCAGTTTTGTCCACAAAACCTGGGGAGTGGCCAGATTGCAAAGAACGTTCTGTCAACAGTAAGTCAACAGAAGGGAGAGGTTTTGTTAAGCGCCATACCCAGCTCACCATGAGAAAGACACCTCTGTTGAGAGAGATCCGTGGACAAAAGGTGGGTCTGCCAACAAAAGAGGCCTCTGGGATGCCACACATGTGACCCAGTGGACACCCTGTCCACAGCAATCACTGCTCTATGGTTCCTGCCTCCGAGCTTTCTTAAAGCTACAGAGAGCCCAGGGAAACCTGTGA
The DNA here is from genome assembly GCF_033958435.1 of Carettochelys insculpta. Taxonomy (NCBI): domain Eukaryota; kingdom Metazoa; phylum Chordata; order Testudines; family Carettochelyidae; genus Carettochelys; species Carettochelys insculpta. The sequence continues at coordinate 93,002,132 of NC_134137.1, read as the reverse complement.
CAGGAAGCTGAGAGTGTGGGAGCAACCATGAGGCATACAGCTCTGTCCCATGCCCTCACACCTAAACCAGAGCAAACATGGCCAAATGTCAGGCACCTGTGACCACGCCCCCCGCCCGGGACCTCAAGGCTACGTCTACACGTGCACCCAACTTCGAAATAGCTTATTTCGATGTTGCGACATCGAAATAGGCTATTTTGATGAATAACGTCTACACATCCTCCAGGGCTGGCAACGTCGATGTTCAACTTCGACCTTGCTCAGCCCAACATCGAAATAGGCGCAGCGAGGGAACGTCTACACAGCAAAGTAGCACACATCGAAATAAGGGAGCCAGGCACAGCTGCAGACAGGGTCACGGGGCAGACTCAACAGCAAGTCGCTCCCTTAAAGGGCCCCTCCCAGACACACTTTCATTAAACAGTGCAAGATACACAGAGCCAACAACTAGTTGCAGACCCTGTATATGCAGCACGGACCCCCAGCTGCAGCAGCAGCAGCCAGAAGCCCTGGGCTAAGGGCTGCTGCCCACGGTGACCACAGAGCCCCGCAAGGGCTGGAGAGAGAGTATCTCTCAACCCCCCAGCTGATGGCCGCCATGGAGGACCCCGCTATTTCGATGTTGCGGGACGCGGATCGTCTACACGTCCCTACTTCGATGTTGAACGTCGAAGTAGGGCGCTATTCCCATCCGCTCATGGGGTTAGCGACTTCGACGTCTCGCCGCCTAACGTCGATTTCAACTTCGAAATAGCGCCCAACACGTGTAGACATGACGGGCGCTATTTCGAAGTTACTGCCGCTACTTCGAAGTAGCGTGCACGTGTAGACGCAGCCCAAGGGAGCAGCCCCAGGGTGCCAGGATCCTCCCCAGGTCTCCAAAAGGCATGCCCCATCCTGGAGCAGGACAGAGATCCAGGCCCTGCTGGATTTATGGGAGGATGAAGAAGCCTCGCAGGACCCCATAGCTAGGCACGTCAAAACCAATATATACAGCCACATGGCCAAAGGCCTCACAGAATGGGACCAGCCCCGCCACATCCTTGAACAAGTGAACACCAAGGTGAAGGAGTTGTGGCAGGGGTATATGCAGGCCTGGAACACAGCAGGAAGCTTGGGGACAGAACCCCACATCTGCCCCTACTAGACAGTGCTGCATTGCATTCTGAGGGGACACATCATTCCCAGGCCTTATTCTGGGTTTGGGGCTCAATACCCCCATCATCAAGCAGGAGTCAAAGGAGGAGGGCCAGCCACAAGAGGGGCAGCATCAGGAGCCCAGTTAGGAGACTGGCTCCCTGGTCATTGTCCTGGACCCAGTCTCCAGCAGCACAGGCCAAGCACAGTGGGCACTGAGAGAGCTTTGTTGTTCTTAGCAAGGGTAGGCAAGCCTGCAGCAGGCACAGGAAATGGCTGTTTGTAGGGGTCCCTTTAAGCATGCATCTCCACAAGGCTCCAGCACCAGCTCTCACAAGGAAATGGTTACCTGCAACCCTGGCTGATGTGGTTCTGGTTGGCCATTTTGTTGAGAGAATGCCCAGGCTGTCTGGTCGTTCTGTGTTGGGTGGGCAGATCACTCTTTCTATGTGCCTTGGTGTCTGGACGTGATTTGTCAACAGGACTTTTGTAGCAAGATATCTTTCAACTCAAACTCTTGTTGACAAAAGCCTGCAGCCTAGACATAGCCTGGGATGGGAGTTGTCTTCCCAAATGACTAGCAAGTGCCCAGATTACAGTTAAGATTTCAGGCTGCAGAACATGGGTGGAGAGTATGTGTCTGCAAATTGTCCTATCCTCCCTTGCCCTACTGACTGCTAGAACGTTGCCTAAACCTCTAAAGATTATAGGTATATTCTAAGTTAAACGGCATGGCATGGCATGGCAGGCTGACGCTTGGGGGCATCCTGTCTCATGTTCTCAGACAAATCATTAAAATTATATGTAACTCTGAGTAATATTGCCATGGGAACTATGAAAGCCTGGAGGACTGCCTGCTGAGAGATACATCACTTCCATGCTGCTATTGGTGCTAGAATTGACTATTTATATGTGATGTTTTACATTTAGTTTAGATGGTATTTCACCTCAGTTTCCTTAGGGCCTTGTCCTGTGAGCACTGAATAACTCTTGAGTGATGTTGAGTGACAGCTGTACCCAAAGCAACCCATGAGAATTGATTACACTCAGCATCTCCCAAGTATCACAGAGCACCTTGAAGGACTGAACCGTTAAGTCACTTAAGTTCATCCAGGCTAGCTTCTCCTGAATAAAGTGGAAGAACATTTCCTCAAGGGACATGTCTGGTTTAGCTGAGTTCTCATTATTAACAAGCAGCTACACATAATATTTCCCTGCATAGTTCTGCCTTGTTAAACTCCTTGTCATTTCATAAAAGCCTTGGGAACATTTTGTGACTTCTTCCCTTAATACATGTGTGTAACTTGTGTCTGGTAACCAAGCAAGTGATCATGTTTTATTAAGACTTGATTCTGCGAGTTGCTGAGAGCTTTCTGCAAACATTACTTCTCTGGGAGATTTCAATGGTGAATCCCTCTTACCTGCCGAGATCCCTGCAGGATAAAGCTTTAGATATGTCCATTCATTTCATTTTTAATTTTTATTTTAAATTATTTGCAGCATTTCACTGAACATTATTTCCTGCTATGATATTATATGACAGATTGCAATGACTGGATTCCTATTTATTAAATGTATTGATAAATCTTCGAAACAATTTACACCGGAATAATATGCTCCTGCCAAATTCATACCAAAATTAGTGGCTCCATTTTGCCCAATTACATCAGCAGCCCCAGCCATGTGCTTGAACCGTTATTTTGTTCAAATGTATTAACTGAGTTATGTCGAATGTGGGTGTTAATTGCTGTGATTGTCATTTGTCTTCTTTTGAGATGCATTGTCAATGGACAAGATACTAGGTAAGATGGGTTAAGCGTACATGAGAATGAGGTTCATTTGTAGTCACTGCACAGATACATTCTCGGTCTCAGAGGCCTACACACACACACACACAAGCTTTGGGGGAGTGGACTTTCACATAACCTATACTTGTTGTTTTTTATCTTCTCTAAGTGAGAGTTGATAGAGTTTGATCATTCCTTAGAAGTTTGTTTTCTCTCTGCTTTCTCCTTGCAGACTACCCAACTGATAGTATCTGTAGATCCAGTGATATTTTTGAAGTACTTGTCACTTCTCTTAAAATTCACCGTGTAGTTTTTGTTTAAAAACTCCATTCTTTTTCAGGACACCTACACTTCTGCATCTTTTATTTTAAAGCAGATAAGATGGATTTTAAAATCAGATAACTCAGAAACCACCAAAAAAAGATGACCCTCTCCTGATCCAGCACTCTCTGCTTTTTGACTAATTCCCATTCACCTGCTTCTCAGAAGACAGAAGGTTATGGGTATCTTCAAGTGCTATAATATCTACTCGACTTTCTAACAATAGCATCCCTCTCCCTGTGACTATGGCTATGTCTACACTACAAGATAAATTCAAATTTATTATTATTGATTTTGTCACAATGGATTTTATGCATTTGAATTTAACTATCCTCACCTCCCCACATGCTCCTTTCTAAGTTGACTTATTACTACCACTGTCAATTGGCAAGCATCAACTGTTGCAGCAATGCATTGTGGGAACCTATCCCACAATTCTCTCATCCCCATAGCATTATGGGTACTTTTGCTGGTATTTGATATCATATTCCCACATTGCATTGTTGTCATTCCCCTCCCATGGAAAGAAAATGTCCATTTTTCCAGGTGGAAGCAGGGAAAAACTAGTGAATCAACAAAGATCAGCCAATGTGCATAGCTCTTACCTCTATAATGGAATTGTTTTTTAAAACAGTAGCAGTAAATGAATTATGAAAGATTTTATAAAATCATCAGGTATGCATCATCTCAACTGGCTCTCCACTGTGTGTCCCCCTTCCCTTGATTACATCCAATACCATACAGTCTTGTGTGCAGCAAAGCTGATGCACTCCCATTGACACTAGCTACTCTTCTTGCTTTGGTGGACTACTGACATTGATGGGAGTGAGCTCGTAGATTGTTTGCAGTAGATGAGTTAAATCTATGGCTTGGGGATTCATTGGTGCAACTGTAGTAACTGGAAGAGAGAACAGACAAAACTGAACAGCCAAAGAATCAGGAATGTTCCTGCGGGTATGGAGTGTGGGTGGGGAGGTATGCATTTATTATGGGCTTTGTGGACACAAGTCCTACTGAACTTCAGTAGGAACAATCCATGTAAAGAGAAGGGTAGAATACAGTTTTTGTTCAGCAAACAAAGAATACAATGGTTAATGGGATTATTCCTGAAAGCCCTAATCAGATGGGCATCTCTCTCTCTCTCTCTCTCTCTCACACATACACACACACACGTCTGTTGTTTGTATGTATTTTGCATTCACTTAAGTTACAATAAAGGAAACACACTTTTCCTCTAATTTATGTCCATATGAAGCCACTTTTTTCATTGTTAATATGATCATTTGTTTCTTCTAGGTCACTTACCCTTGATGAGCTCATACTTTTAAGGTGAACGGATTTCAGTTAAGGAGAACAAATATATTGCTTCCAGACATACTTTATAAGTGTTGTCTGGTATGCTGTCAGTATCTTAAAAGCCAAGTTATAAATAAAATGGCAAGGGTTGGTTTAACTGATGAGCAGAAAACACTTTACATTTATTAGACAGATGCAGACAATAAAGGCTACTAAGCTCCCAAAAGAAACTACTAGGGTCTATGTCTTTATAAAAAATATAGGAAGAAAAGGAAAGCTGGTTTATGGAATGATTTGTTTTCAGGAGTACTTAGTGGAACATATACTTGGGACTAGGTGACATTATCTGAAGTCTTGTAAGTTCACTCATGATCACATGTGCTCAGAATGTCATATTAAATGAAGTTTTGTGATGGAAGTTAGTGGCTGCCATTACAATATCAACATTTACTCATGGATACAACACGGTAGTCCCCATCCTTTTTTTGTTTTAAACATCATGAGGAAAATCTTTAACATCATCTTGGGTACTGCTGGGGTAAGTGATAGTAAATACTCACTTTTTATTTGAAGCAAATATAGGATTGCAGTCTCCAAAATAATGTTACACTACGGGTACACCTACTGTAGGAAATAACTTCGAAGTTATGCACTACATCAAAGTAGCCAGCAGAGTGTCTACACACATTCCCCCCGCCCCACCATTTCAAAGCCCTTACTCCATTCCCAGGAAAAGAGTAGTGCCCCTCTTTGAAGTTTAACTTTGAAGTATGGTGTTTGTAGGTGCTTAACTTTGAAGTTGCTTACTTCAAAATTGTACTTCAAAGTAAGCAATTTCGAAGGTATTTTTGTAGTGTAGACACAGCCTATATGTTTAATGTTATCTTGTTTTAATTTTGATGAAGGAAAAAAATGTATTGTTGCTTTATGGGGAAAAATCACTTAAACAAGGCACTGGATGTATTATCTCTAAGGTGAAACAGAGATAAAACAAAAGAGGAGGAAGTACACAATTTTCAGAAACTGTTCTGAGTACAGAAAGATTAATGCCTACCTCAGAAAGGGCCTAAGTAGTAAAACTGACAAATTTGGTGTGAAGAAAAAGAAATGGTGGCTCACTGAGAAGAAAAAACGAAGTGTTGCCTTGCAAGGAGGACTGGGGGAAACTGGAGGGGAAGTAATATCATGCTCTGTGATTTTTAAGGTACAATAAACCCTCAAAATGCACAATTTTGAGTTGCGCTTAACTTGCATTAACTCAAGTTAAGGGCAGTTCAAAATCCAATTTCCCCTGCCCCAGTTCAACCCCCCCCCCTGGCTCCACGTGGCCCTGGTTCAACTCCCCTCAGCCCCACTCACCACCCCAATGCTCGGTGCAGCACTGGCTCAACCTCCCCACTGCCCTAGTTCAAACCCATTAAGCACAGCTCTGGCTCATAACCCCAGCTCAACTCCAGTTCTCCACCCTTTGCACGTGGCCTCAGTTCAACCCCCCCAACCCCAGTTCAACCCCCCATGGCCCAGCTCACCCCCCTGAGCATGGCTGTGGCTTATCTGGTCCAAACCCCCCATGCACAGCCCTGGTTCAACCCCCCTGGCCCGAGTTCAACCCCACCACACCCTGGCTCACCACCTCAACAAGGCTCTGGTGCAACCCCACTGCACATGCAGCTCTAGCTCAACCCACCTGTTCTGGTTCAACTGCCCCCTGCATGTGGCTCCAGATCAACTCCACCTCTGCCCCCTTGCAGCCCTAACCCACCCCAGGCTTAACCCTCTCCAACTGCCCCACCAACTCCAGGACTTACCTTTCAAAGGCAGCTCAGGGTGCTCCTGCTACTTCCCCGGCTGCAGAAAGTGTGTTCCGCCAGGGAAAAAGCTGCCCCTCAACTTAAGTGAAATTCCAATTACATGAGGGTGCATAGGAACGCAACTCGTGTAAATTGAGGCATTACTGTACTTGATTATGTGGCAGGGAGCTTATTTCTACTGAACTCAGATATAGAAAAACATTAGAACAAACATCCAAATATGTGGAAGGTGAGGTTCTAAATTGCCTATTACTACTCAGGAAAGAGATCTTGGAGTTATTGTGAGATTCAAGGAGCTGAGCCCAGGGTACATGGAATGACTGATTATTTGTATGTCAGAATGGAGGAGAAAGTGTGGGAAGCTGAACTGGAAGTATGAAAAGGTTAGAGAGTCAGTACTGCCTTAACCACAACAGGACAATGATAATGAGTTTGACTCCATTTGCCTTAAGCTTGAAGATAATCCTTTGAGAGGATCAGGATCAGATAATAAAAAACAAACCAAAACAAACACACAGGCAAGCCAGCTGAGATGGAAAGCACCCATCAGGGAGAACAAACTGAGTCCCCCTTGAGAGAAGAACAGGAAACATATTTTGTTATCTCTCACAATAAATCAAAATGCTTCAAGCTGTAAAGATGACTCACAAGATGCTTGTTATCAGCGAGAGGTTGTTTTGTGGCTACAAGAGAAGGAAATGCAGTCCTCAGAGTTTGTTCAACAAGTCTTAGCAGTTAAAAGCCCACTACAAGAATGACCGATGTGGCTAAATGGAAGTGGTTTTCACTGTGGCTGTTGGCCAGCAGGATTTTGCTTCTACTCAGCATATATCAAAGTGCTTTCTGCACCTTCAATCATTGGGCATTTTGCTTAACTCCTTGAGACCATGTCTTGCAGTAATATTAATATTTCATCCCCTCAGTTCAAGGAAGATCAGTCTTCTCTAGTACCATGTTAGTAAGATCAGTGGTTCCCAACCTTTTCAGTAACACAGCATCCTTCAATGAGACAATTCCATGTCACACCCACTTTTTTCAGCTGGCTTGATTGCTCATAAGCATCACATTTACTTGCTTTTACTATGGTTACAGTCTTATTAAAGAGGTTTGCCACATAGTAGTGCATACAACAAGCTAAACAAGGATCAAATGCATTAAGGTTTTAAATCACCACAGAACACACCACCTTAGACAGTGAGCACAGACACATTTCAAAAATCTGCTCAATGCCATGCTAGGGACATTAAGCAAATGAAAGTAGGCTCCCTTCTCTGGCAGCCAGTTGGAGTCTGGATGTGGCATTTAAACTGTTCCAGCTACAACAGGCTCCCTCCCTCTCTGCATTTCAGCTGCCTCCTGGTATGAAGAGGGTCCTGCAGGTCAGGATTTCCTCTCACAGTGCCTCTGCAAAGAGCCACTTCAGGGAGGGTTGGGGAGGGGCGGTAATTAATGAATCCCACACCAGCTGGGACTCAGGTGACCTTGCTGCTTGAACTGCAGCTAGTGAGGGGTCATCAATTTCCCTCTCCCCCATGGTGCTGTGGCATATTGGTTGAAAACCACTGAGCAAGGTTCTTAAAATCACTTCTAGATATCCAGCTTGTGGTCTGAGATTCAGTTCCTCTGTGGAACTGTAAGAGCATCCTAGTGGATTTAATATGACTGCCATTCAATTCCCTTACATGTTCTTGTTTCTTTCCACCTTTGGATTGAAAGACAGAATTTCCGATAGTAACAATATATATAAATTTAGCTTGTGAGCAGCAGGCACTGATGGGAGAACCTCCATTCTTGCAAGTCTCTACAAAGAAAGGTATTCTTTGACCATAGTTTGGTCATAATTGAAAATGATCTGGACAAACTGGAGAAATGGTCGAAGTAAACAGGATGAAGTTTAATAAGGACAAATGCAAAGTACTCCACTTAGGAAGAAACAATCAGCTTCATTCATATAGAATGGGAAGCAACTGTCTAGGAAGGAGTACTACGGAAAGGGTTATAGGAGTCATAATGGACCACCCTCTTAATATGAGTCAACAGGATGATGCTGTTGCAAAAAAAAAAATAAGCAAACATTATTCTGGGATGCATTAACAGGAGTGTTGAGAGCAAAGCATGAGAAGTCATTCTTCCACTCAGTGCTGATTGGGCCTCAATTGGAGTATTGTTTCCAGTTCTGGGCATCACATTTCAAGGATGAAATAGAGAAATTGGACAAGGTTCAGAGAAGAGCAACAAGAATAAGTAAAGGTCTAGAGAGCATGAGCTATGAGTGAAGACTGAATAACTGGGTTTGTTTAGTTTGGAAAAAAGAAGACTTAGAGGGGACATGGTAGCGGTTTTCAAGTACCTCAAAGAGGGTTACAAGGAGGAGGGAGAAAAAATTGTTCTCCTTGGCCTCTGAGGATAGGACGAGAAGCAGTGGGCTTAAACTGCAGCAAGGGAGGTTTAGGTTAGACATTGGGAAAAACTTCTGAACTGTCAGGGTGGTTAAACACTGGAATAAATTGCCTAGGGAAACTGCAGAATCTCTATCACCAGAGATATTTAAGAGCAGGTTAGATAGAAGTCTGTGAGGGATAGTTTAGATGGTGCTTGACCCTGCTGTGAGGGCAGGGGACTGGACTCGACCTCCCCAGGTCCCTTCCAGTTCTAGTGTTCTGTGAGTTCATGATTCTGTAATCACAGCCAGCTTTTTTTTTCCTTAAGTGGTGTCTCAGTTTCATTTGAACAAGGCTGTATATTTACCTGTGTTCTTTTCTAAGACATGTTCATCTCTGAGGCTCGGTCTACATAGAGCCGCTCCCCCAGCAGCTCCATGCTAATGAGCAACCTTGAAATTGCAAATGGCTGTTCTTTAGCATGGTCCTGTGGCTCATTAGCTCTTGCACAGCTATGCTAATGAGCCATGGAACCATGCTAATGATGAGGCATTTGCAATTGTGAGGCTGTTCATTAGCATGGGGCTACTGGGAGAGCAGCCCTGTATAGACCCAGCCTGAAAGAGCAGTATATGTATATATTACGTCAGGCAATGCCTGCCATTTTATCTAGACAGGACTAAACCGTTCAGTATTGTGCCTCATCTGCTTGTATCATATGCAGAGCATACAAAGGGGACAATGGACTCTTCACCCATGATCGCTAAATGGACAACATTCTGTTTCATGACTGAATATGAAATTAATTTGGCTATTCCTCCTTGGCAAGTGGGTGCTTATTTCCCATGCATGCATGAAACAAACCCTTCAGTTACAGAAAAAACAGTGAGTCACAACCACTTCGAACATTACCAAAATAACTGACACTCTTACATTAACCACGGCTTGTGAATTTAGTTGTAATGGAGGAAGACAAGGCTCTCGAGTGATCCCAACAGCTGTAACAATTTTGTTGTTTAATAACCAGAATGTCTCTTTTTCTGCCGCATTAATTATTGCAATTTTGCAGTGGCATGAACCCCTGCTAAGTAATTATAACTTTCTCTGTGTTCTTAATTGATATTTTAGGACTTTTAAAAAATCTTGTTATTTTTAATACTACACAAATACACAAATAACTGAGAGACCCATCAGAGAATTCTCAGTACAGTCTCCTGCCTCACCTGCACAGGAGAAATCAATTACAGTTCCAACCTTTCAGATGCCAGAGAGCAAATCTTTAACACAGAAATATAATAAACACTTGGTATAGTAATGGACATTCTGCAACAGACTGGGTCTTGGCTTGTGCGGCTGTGGAGATAAGACACTCTCTTTTTTTTTTTTCTCTGGTTATATGGATCACTGGTCTCTCCAGTGCTTCTGCATTCCTTCAAATGGCAGGAAATGGTCAGAGTGTTGGCTCCTTCTCTCAGTGAACATGCAGTCTAGTACAGCACTTCTGGCACATCAGGGGAGCTGTGCTCCTCCAGGAACAGGCCTGGCAAAGGTATTTTCCTAAAGAGACAAGAGAAACATGCAAGGCTGATTATGACTCGAATTCACAATTTACCTCTACCTTCTCTTTGCTACTGGGGCAACACATCTATATGTTGCTGATTGCTCAAGCCTTATGGCACAGCTATAATTAAGACTTGTCTCAAGATATATTTCTGGAATCATTGAGAAACAAAGTCCATCCAGAATTCAGAATGGGAGGTACAATCCTCCAGCACAAAATAAAAACAAAGGAGCCAGCTTGTTAAAATAGCACAGATAAATACATGCTTGGACGCTGCCTGACCTTGTCTCTGTCCTATCTAACACCTGTGTTCCAAACACATTGGCAGGAAAAAGCTGACGAATAGAAACATGTCTTTCACCTTCCAGTAACGGATTGAATACAGCATCCTTAGTTGTTTTCACTTAAGTTGTGTTAAGTGTGTTGATTTATCAGAATATGCTGCAATGTCTTGCTGAGTCTGTAAGAAATTTTGTGATTAAGTGAGTGTCATGCGGTGTGGTAAATGCTGGAAGATTTTTTTAGTATGGTAACAGTAACGTAAGAGCTTATGTTAAAGCAAAATGAAACAAAAGCTAGTAGACCTCCTCACAGGAACAGTAAATTCTGTCACGGGAAAGAAGCACGATAAATGCTTTAAAAAAGATAGCATGGAAGAAGGCTTTTTTTTTTAAAGCCCCTAACCATTCTACTTCAAAGTGGGTAATAAGATGAAATCCTAGGCTAAACCCTAGCACGGAACTTTGCTCCTTTTTATAAAAGTAAACTATATTATTCTTTTTCCAGCACAGAAGCTCCCCTGGCACAGAAAAGTACACACTTTGAAACAACCTGAGTACAGATGCCAGGAACCATATGTGCATAGAGGAAAGAAGCACTTACTCATGCTCAATTGCAGTGGTAGTTTAGTTTCCCTCTGTGTTCCCCATTTGTAGCAAATATATTCCCGAGAATCCTCCACTCAACAATCTTTTAGTGATTTGTTACACTCTGATGAAACTTATCTCTTGCTTCAGACTTCTCTAAGAGCTGTAACTTGGATTTATTAATATTCCTGGCTAGCCACAGAGATTTTAGCAATACATAGAGAGACAGGACAATTGATTCTCTCTCAAGTAATTCTTTTTTAAACTAGGATGTACCCTCTGCTCAGAATCATTAGTTTCTTTTTCCAGTAGTTATTCTGAGTTTCTGTGACCATTGTGCACTTGAGTACACTTTGTGTGTTGTGCATTCACACACATCATTCAAAGCAATTTTTTACCAGGTGGTTATTGTGGCAGAGTGACAATCTCACATAATTTGTACCATGTCAGTTGCAGACAACTTAGATTTTTTTATTATTATTAATCAAGGAATGCATTCCATTCTGTAGAATGTGAATATATTGGGGGAGGGATGACAAATATGATACTATTTTCCCAGCTGTGTCCTCATGTCTCCTTCCCTAATGTCACTAAAATTGTATGTAATTTGCTGAAAGTAGAAGGTTTTTGTCAACTATCTGCATACTGTGCTCTGAAACTAGTATATCTGGATCACTTATCATGAGTGCAGTATACTATGCAATTGCCAAAATAAAACACGAATATAAGCCTCTTGGGATGCATGGTTAATAAAGAGCTATATGTGAATTTACACATCCATCATGTAACTTTGGCAGCCAAATAAAAATGTCAGAAACTGAGGACTATGACTGGATGGACTAGGCACAGAAAAAGGAGTAGAGATCCTCCAAGCAGACAATAGAGGCTGCAAGGAGCAGCCAGTCAGGATCCAGGAGTGCCATATGAAAAGGACCTGCAGATCCAGAAACAGTTCTTTCCTCAGACCAGGGCAATGCAGCTAGCCAATGGGAACTTCAGCACCATGTGCAACTCAGTGCTAGCAGGGACCCAGGGAGCAAAGAAGAGTTTCTAGATTGCCGCTGAGCTTGAACCCAGAGGAACACTGAACTAAGGGTGAAGCTTTAGTGAAGGTGACACCAATGGCGAAATGGCTGAGGAACTGAAAGCAGTTTAGCAAAAGGCATATTGTGACATATGGTTGCTATTCTTAGGGCGACTGGGCTGCGACCTGCAGTAGCTTTCCCCTCACCCTCAACATACACATGAGCCATTGGGAAAGTATCCTACAAAGTGGACAGTGACAAACATCCAGAAGGGTAACTGAACTCTTAAAAGGCAAACTGGGGTCACAACAGACCAGACAGGGCACAATATAAATGTCAGGTTGCAATACATGCTCATCTTTCTGAAGGCAAATGACAAAATGCAACAAAGTGCTTTAATATGTACTGAGCAGGTACTGTGTGTGACATTATTAAGTTGTATGAAATGTATGCTCACAGCACAATTTGAAGGGAGAAGTTGAGATGATTTTCTTTCTTTTTTTGGATGGAGTTCAGTTCTTCTTTAGATACTATTAAATCATCCTTGACAGAGCTGTGTTATATCTGGAACTCATATAAACACTTCTGAAGAGCACATCTTTTTGCTTTTGAAATGTATTCGGTTGCACAAAGTTCTCTGTAACTCTAAACATTTTACAGGAAACTAATGCTTAACCATTCCCTACATCTTCATCTTTTCCATTTTAGTCCATGCCAGCAGTCTGTCAAAGTTAGTGAGATTGACACTGAATGCTCTAAATATAGCATATACTGTACTGATACTATCCCAGAACCTGGTTACATGCCGACATTATGGACTGGATCTGTATAGAAATATTCTTATCTATGAAACCAACCAGAAGTCTTGTGGCACCTTATAGGCTAACAGAAATTTTGGAGCATTAGATTTCGTGGGCCTGGAGGGCTTGACCCGGGGCTGGAGGGAGTGGGATTTTGCAAGTTAAGTGCAACTAGAAATTGCGCATTTCAAGCGTTTACTGTATTCCACTGTTCTTCCTCCAGGTTCCTGGAACGATAGCCCTGATCCCTTAAGCCAGACTGTGAGGTTGCCACAAATCTATTTTTAGCCTGGTTATGATATATGCAGATCCTTTAGGGTAAAACTGCAGCACAGTGTTTCTCAGAGCTGCAGTGTGGGTTGAACATCCAACATCCATAGTACAAATTCATTTCAGATTTTATCACAGTGAGGTCGTGTCTGTGACAAAAAAAAAAAAAAAGTTATCTGCAATTCTATTTATCCTTGAAATTTCTCCTCAAAAGTCACTTATTTTGACTCATTCTCCAGCCTTAACCTTACTCTTTTGAAAGAGATAGCACAATATACACCATGTAAAACAAATAATTTCACTACTTAAGTTATGTAATTCTCTTTCCTCTATCTAGTTTAGATATTAAACTCCTATCAATAAGGGCTATTTTTATTTTTCTCTAAAAGTTTAAAATGTATTGATGATATTAAATAAAATACAGATGACGAACAAAACAAAATCTACAGTAAAGTAAAAACAACAATTATGTTAACTGACAAAGTTCATGTGGAAAAACCTAAAAAAAAATATGAAGGTAGACCAGGAGTCTACTGGTCAGACCCTTGTTTGGCTCTGATAATTCCCTGTCATCAAGCCAATGAGATTTGTGAAAAGTAGAAAAGAGAAAAAAATAGGTGTAGTGAGACAGTAACCTCTTTGTACCTGAGTCCAAGGGACCACTACCCTCCCTTTGACAGCAGGAGCTGGTTCCGCCCCACCCCTCCATGCCAGAATCAGAGCAGCATGTCAGGAAGTAGAAAGGTGGGACCTGCAACTCAGTTGGACCAGAGCCAGGCAAGAATGCAGATGTCTCCAGACTGCTGCAGAACTCCAGAGCTGAACTTGCATCATGCAGGACCCTGCCCCCAGAAAACACCAGTCCTGGAGAGGAGTAAATTAGGATTAGAGTTAGGGAGACAAGACTCAGGCTCAGAGCTGGACCTTCAAACCTGGTGACAGGATCTTTCCTCTATTTCCCTTGGAAAAATTGAAGCTCCTGGCCCACTAGCAGGGAATTTACGGAGTACTCTAGTACTTATGAAATACAGGAATCTTACTGTCAGAAGAAAAACCAGATTACCATGACAATCACTTAAAGATATTGTGGGAGTGTAAGGAGCTGCTGATCAGCCTGTAACCTCCTCAAGTAGAAACTGGGTCCCCAAATCCCTGTGTTAACAGACTTGGATGAGTTGCAATTTGGGAACACTTTCATGGAAGAGTAACAGAAACAGGCCTGGTGTCTGTTTGAATGCTTTTCCCAAAAACTTCGCCAACCTCCGCTCACACAGCATTCCATCCAGATCAGACTCGGCGACACTCATGAAAGTACTAATGCCTGCTGTAGTGGAGGCACAAGGCAGTTCAAAGGAAGAGCCAAAATATGGTGGAGCTAGGACTCAAGAAGAGGTCCCAGAGACAAAGGCACAGTTTCATTATGCTAATTCCTAACTCCAATTGGACCTTGAATTTTTGTGATTCCAGATGCTCAACATCATCTCCAAGTTTGAATCATGCCCAGTTCCCCAGATGAATGAGGTCCTCAATCAACTCACTGATCCCAGTTCATCAACATCTTGGAACTCATGAATGGGTATAGTTAGATCTCTTTAAGCACAGCCGCTATGGAGAAAACCATTTTTACCATCCTGGCCAGGTACCAATGCACCAATGGACACCCTTTGTTCTCCATGGAATCTCCACTACATTACAGAGGTTGATTTAATCACATTCTACAAATACACAATGCCTATAATGTGGTGTACCTGGACAGTATAGTGGTATACAGAAAGCATTTGTAGAAAAATCTTTATCATGTGATGCTCATGCTAAATGCTCTTTGCAATGCCAGACTGAAGTCAAATCTAAAGAAGTGACAGACTGGGTGGTAGGAGACCAACTATTCTCAGTTATACTTGAGACCAGGCAAGATGTAGCCCTGGTGAGGTAAGTACAGACACTACAGGCCTGCTCACCACTTGTGACTGGAGATGGGAATTGAGGTGGGAATATTAATTTGGGTAACAGCTCACCATTTTGAACTAAGTCTCTGTACGTTCACCTCCACCCTGAACTACAGATATTAAGAGCTAAAAAAGCTGTATCTGGAGGTAGGTCTTGGGACTCACAGCAATTACACATACACTGTGAACAATATCATAGGAGCACAATTTTATTCCAGTCAGTAGTGGAATTTCACACAATCACATGTCTGAAGTAATGATCATATACATATTAGATTGTCCTGGTTAATTACATAAATGCAGTTTAAATATACAATTACATATATGCCTAATATAACACCATACTCACACTCCCTCCAGAGAACCCTAGGAATTGAAGGACCATCTCCACTCTTCTGGTGGTGAGAGGTGAGATTATAGCAGATGAAACTTTAAAGATTTAAAGAAAGTACTCACTGAAGGAAGAAGTAGGTAAAGAATACTTAGAAGATCTTCAGAAACTTTTAAGTTGTGTCTACACCTGCATGAAAAGTGAAAATGCATGGCCCTCTTTCAAAAGAATGGGAGGAGTGTCTACACATGCAACACCGTCTTTCAAAAGAAAAGCAAAAGAACAGGATGCAGACATCAAAATCCAAATGACAATCCCATATCAGGAAAATCGTCCCCTTTTGAAAAACTAAATCGAAAGAGCACTTGTGTAGACACTCCGTAACCCACTTTTTCAAAAAAGGGTGCCAAGCAGCTGGAGCACGGGGCCACTCCAGCCAGCCGCAGAGGGGCTGTATGATCTCTGCATCCATCTGCCTTAAAGCAGCACACATGCAGGAACACCATGGCAGGAAGCTAAGAGTGTGCTAGGAGCATCCTCCACACATGCTCCAGCCCTACATTCTGAGAGACGAGACCATGGCCAGTAGTCATGCCCTGAACGAGCCCCATACCCCGCCAAGTCCCCACAGTGCTCCCAGGGTTCTTGGTGGTGGGGGGAAAGGACCCTGTCCTGGACAGAGCGGGAGCTGCAGGACTCCTGGGCCTCTGGAAAGAGGAGGAGGTCCTCCATGAGATGGGAGTGATGTGGCATAGTGCCACAGCATTCACCCACCTGGCCCAGGGCCTCCTCACAAAGGGCCACCTGGAGCGTACCGCCAAACGGGTACACTCAAAGGTGATGGAGCTGTGGCAGGGCTAAGCGCGGGCTTCAGACCAGGCCAGCTGCTCAGGTGCAGCCCTAGCCACCTGCCTGTACTTCTGGGAGCTCCAGGGCATTGTGGGGACCCTGCACAGTTCCCCACCCTGGTGCTCCTGGATATATCAGCTGACAAGCTGCAGCTGGAGGTGAAGGAGCAGCCCAGACCAGGGACCCAGGAGGGCAAGGGCATCACCAAAGTGTCAAGTGAGGAGGGGAACCTTGCCATCTATATCCCCTCCTGCTCATCCAGGTGGATGACTGGGAGCTGGGCATCCCCGTACGTCAGTGAGGGACCCTCCAGTATGTACATGGTGGGGCACACACCCATTCCGTAGGGCAGGGGTGATGCACCAGTCAGCTGGCCACACACAGGACTAGTGGTCCCAGGCCGCACACATGCCAGCCCACAGTGGTATGCGGCACCCTGTGGTGGCTCACCAGCAATGCCCAGCACCCACCCCCAGTGGCCAGTGCCACGAGCCGCACACAGGGTGGAAGCCAGTCAGTTCTGGACAGCACTGGGAGATAACACACGGCAAGCTTTGAAGGCCCACCTGTGTGAGAGGTACCCAGCCACAGCGCCATTGAATGGGATGCCTTGCCCGGGGGTGGGGGGGCACATACCTTGGGAGGGGAGTGGGTGCCCTGTGGGGGGATCTCAGAGGACAGATGGCCTGCAGCCAGACCCCCAGGCCATTGCACATTACTGACATACTGTCTCCCTCTCTCTAGAGCTTTTCTATCCATGGGCCTGGAGAGCCCAGGAGCATTGCTGGTCCCTGAGACCTCCTGGCAAATGTCAGGGGCAGTCAGGCACCACCCCATACCATATGCCTTCAGGGCCATAGCCAGAGGGCTCACTGCCGGGCCGAGAAGGGCCCAGCCATCCACTGCCAGGCTGAGGTGGCCAAGTGCCACTTGCAGCTTGCAGAAGCTGAGCTGGAGTGGCAGAGTGCAGCATGGAAGGAACTGCCACACACCCTGGAGTGCATTAGCCAGATGCTCCATGAGCAGGAGGCCAATGTCACACACCTCCTGCACCCCCAACAGCTCCCCACACCGTGCCCACTACCGCCACCCCCAACAAGCCTGCTATCACTGCCCCCATCAAGCCCCCTTGCCTTTCCTGCCAGTGCTCCCTGCCCCCTCCCCACCCTGCTGGGGACCCCGCACCCAGGGAGACAAGGGATCCAGGGTGATGGGGCTTGTGGCCCACGACCCCAGCCCCAGAATGAGCCCCACTCCTCCTCTTCAGGTAAAGTGCGCCCCCCCCAGGGTCAGAGCCCCCCTGCCGCCTCTCCACACCTTGTCTGCCACACCTGCACATAGTTCCACATACCACCCAGTTTTTGATAAATGTTTATTTTTCCATACACCTCCACATTCTGTGCTCCTCAGAGAGGGTGGGTGGTGGATGTGCAGGTGCAGTGCTGGCCGGGGTGATGGCAGGGGTGGTGGTGGTGTGGATGGTGGATGGCAGATGTGCATGGGGTGGGGGTTAGGGAGGGACACAGGTGGCCATCTGCAAAGGGCTGCCTGAGGGCCTTCCCATTGCAGAGGCTGTCCTGGTGGGCCTGGTAGATGTGCTTGTACCAGCTCCGGCTGCATCGTCCCTCCAGACATAGGCATCCCCCCTTTTCTTCTACAACAGTGTGGAGGACACAACAGGTGCCCACCACCTGCGGCACATTAAGGACCCTGACCTCCAACCAAGTGTGGAAATACCTCCACCAACCTTGGATACCTGAAGGCCCACTCCATGACATTGCAGGCATAGCTGAGGTGCTGGTTGAACACTTCCCAGGTGGGGTCAAGGTGTCCCATGTACGGTCAAAAAGCCAAGGCTGGAGGAGGTATGCCATGTCTGCCACCATGCAGAGTGGCATGGTGACATCCCCTCCCACATCGGAATCTCCCGCTGTGGGACGAATATGCTAGCCCAGCAATTTGGGAAGCCCAGGTCCTGAAAGCGCACAATGGTGGTATCCGAATCCCCCAGGTGGACGACCCTGTGCAGCAGCATCGCGTTGATGGCTCTGACAATCTGCATCGGGGGAGGGGGGTTTGTGCTCTCATGCAGGTATGTCAGGCTGTCCCCCCACACCCCCAGCTCCGGCCTGCCCCTCCCATCCCGTGCACTCCCCCTTCCCATCTGCGTCCTTCCATCCTGCCCCCTGCAGCTGGGAGTTTCACTTGCCCCAGTTCCCCACCTACCTGTAGGGGGTGCATGACCTGGTCCAGCCTTACTTCCATAAGTATGGCCCCAATGGTGGCCTTGCCCACCCCGAACTGTTGTCCCACAGAGCAGTAGGAGTCCAGGGTGGCCAGTTTCTAGATGGTGATTGTAACCCGTTTCTCTCGGATGAAAGTGGCCCACATGCAGGTGTCCTGGTGCTGGAGTGCGGGGTCAAGCCAGTGGAAGATCTTCTCAAAGCTCTGCCTTGACATATGGGAGTTCTGCAGCCACCTTTTGTCATCTCATTCCCCCAGCACCAGGCACTCCCACCAGTTGGTGCTGCTGGGGTGGGTCCAGAGGCACCGGGACACCTGAGGGGAACCCAGCAGTACCCTGAGTGGGGGAGGCCCACTGCCCCTGGGGGACCACTTAGCCACTGGAGTAGATCAGGTGCAGCTGCAGTGATGGTGCAGAGCACTGACAGCAGGGTCTCCAGGATGAAGGTGTCCTCATGCAGGAGCTGCTGCTTTGCCTCAATCCTGGAGCATGAGTGGACTCTACCAGGCTGGGGACAGTTGGGCAGCACTCAGCTCATGTGGGCTTGAAGGTGGAGGAGGGGCCTCTTAAGGGAGCAGCTGGCTGTGGCCCCGGAAGGGCTTTTTTGGCCATGGGACCCCGTCCACAGAGTTTCCTTCCTGCTTTTTTTTGAAGGAGAGCTTGGAGCTGTGTGGATGTTCCCTTTCAAAAGACCACAGCAGCCCTTCGAAAGGGTGGATTGACCCATCGATGCCCTATTGGCATGCAGTTGCTTCCTTTTGATGGCCGCTATTTTGACTGATGAATGTCAATTTTTGCCCTTTTGAAAAGGTGCTTATTTGTAGACCCAGCTTTAGAGAACGCATCCCCATGTTGGCCATAGGGTATTATAAGCCTCTTCACATCACTTTGGCCCAGTCTCCCAAAACCTAAACTAGACTTCTGTACCCTAAGATTTTGATGGTACTCACATCAGATTAGGGATGTGAATGTGAATAAGTTGTCAGTTCACAGCCTTGTGGGGAGACTCTGAAAATGGACATCTCCTGGTTAAAATGCCAAGAAGGACCTGAGGAGTGCTGGCAAGCCTTGACTCTACTTTACAGTAAACAGGATGGCCAGTCTGACAGGGCCTCATACTGCACAAGATAAATGCCACATTCAATATCAACATACTGGTCCACTTTTCAACTATCCCACAAGATAAATGCTGCCTTTTACTTCAGCATACTGGTCTCTTTTGTGGTTAAAGTAGTTGAGCTGAAAGCTATGGGAATTCAGATATATTCACACTTACATAAATACATGTTTGGAAATGTATATGTACTTATACCTACCTAAATATATATAAAAAAGTGCTAAAGTTAACATCTTACAAAGCATGGTCTCTTTAGGCCTCTGGCATTACAGTTAGAATAAAATAAGTATAAGGAGAAGAGATAGGCTGACTACAGGCCTATGCACTAAAAATCCAATACCTATATATCCTTACAATCTATACCAATGACCAGAAAAATACAGATGCAACAATTCTTTGAAATGGGTAACTGCTACTGGTGGTTCATTCTCAACTTTGCATTGATTGCAGCCTCTAGGCACAAAGGACAGCATTTGGCATGTGTACTGATTAGCTGAATGAGGTGAGGTCTTCCTGAACCTCATGGACCACATTTCCCCCAAACAGATGCTCTTTAACCTTGAATCATTCACCAGGAACTTGTTGTACAAGATGATGTCTAGGATGTTGAACTAGGAGCCCTTGTCTCCCATTATGCAGAGTGGGAGGAATGCTTCATCTTGACCTTTACCTTAAACGGAACTATTATATAATGGAGAAGAAGTCCCTCCCAGTCAATTAGGCAGTGGATGCCCTAATTTATTACCATCCCTGGGCCCACTTTCTGCTTGTGCCAGGTCATGCCACAATTAAAAAGAATGGGATTCTCTCTAAATGCCAGAAGCTATAAAAGGTCACAGAAACAGCTTCATTTTGGTTCTTTCCTACTCCAGCTTGTTTCCTACTCAAACCACTCAACCATGGATTTATAATAACTGGGAGCATTTTCACAAAGGGTCCTTCCAATGATTTCAAAGCAACCAGAAACTTGACTTAAGACAGCAATTATTTGATCATTGCTACAGGCCTGAACCAAGAATTAATCCATTAATGAATTTCCTTCCTTCCTTCCTTCCTCCCTCCTGCCTCCTTCCATCAAAGGAATGGCAAAAGAGTGTTTTTTGTTTTTTTTTGGAGGGCGAGCAAGTAAAACCTGGCTGTGTGGTTGGCCCTTTGGGATCAGCAGAATCTCTTATTTTGTGATACTGTTTTAAAAGTTCCACTTAACTTTGAATATGGTGATTTAACTTAATTAGTTAATTAAAACTTGTTACGCCCACTGGTCCTCCACTATACAAGACTGGAATGCCTCAGAACACTGTTCTTCTTACATCTTGCTAGCCAGTGCGGTGAGATAGAACATTACTTTTGTGACTGCTTTGATATATCTTATGGGAGAATAACCACAAGCATGTTTAGGTGTATTTGCCCTCTTTCCCAGCAGTGTGACTTAAATTTGTTATTTTCAGTTGTGACCCATGGAAGCATGGTTAAAGCAGTACTGGTCTACTGTATACTTTCTGTAAAAAGCTGTTTATTTTGATGTACTCAGCATGGTAGACTTTATTTTTATTCCAAAGTGTAACCTAACATTTCTAGTGAATTGGTTCTTTTACAAACACACATACACCCCAAAAATTATATATTTGTATTTATTTAAAATCTAAACTCTAAATCCAAGCCATGTGAACTCCAGTTACGTTTGAATCCTGTACTAAATATTACAATTGGATGCCACCTCTGGACTGTTCCATTCCAAAATTCAGACTCTGAAAAACCCCAATATGGACTGGTTCTCATTACTAGCTTTCCCATTATTTATGTTCCCTCTCCTTCATGAGTGTTCCCTGTAAGCTGCACACTTGTGCAGCTCCTCTGGAAAGATTCCAATGATGCTCAGTAGACTATCAGAGTGCCTACATCTAAGTTCTATGTTTTTACTGGTGGTGCATATTCACACATGTATTGATGCACATAAAATTTATTTTGCACATGGATGGAAAAAGTATTTGAATGGATAGAAGAGATTAGACAGAACATTGACTACCACTCTTGATTATTTTTTCTCACTTCTACATGGTCCAAATCCAAGCACTTCCTAGCATCAAGAAGCTTCCTCGCCCAAGTTCTTTTTGTGTTCCTGGAGAAAATAACAAGGACAAACATGTTCCCCACGACCACCACTATTTCCTAACCTCATCAGAAGTCATGCGAAAAAATAATTTTACCTTTGACTATTAGGATGAGTAAATACACTCAGTATTTTTGCCCATGACATCCACACAGATCAGCTTAGTCCCTTCAGCTATGGCTGATAACCAACATTTGAGTGGAGCCCCAAAAGGCAAGCACATGGTAGAGCTCATCTGCATTGGCACCACTTGCAGCGTATCTGGTCCTAAATATATTGACATCCATCTTTCATTTAGTCCAAACCAGTGAGGTCACGAGAGTAGGGGAACAGTGACATATGAGCAGATTAATCCCTTCATATCAACCCCAGGCTATTACAGACACATCACACAGAGAGGACACTCCTCTGACATATCCCCATGCTTTACAGAAAATGGGTTATGTATACACATAAAAATATGCATAACGCAGAGATGCTTTGGACAAAATGTGTCTTGTTTTCAATGGTACGATCTGCTGGATCTGTAAATATGATTTTATATGTATCGTTGTTTTGGCTGAAGTTATGAGTATTGTCATATTTGTGTTCCAAATGTCTGTCTCTCTGAGGACCTCAACTGGAGGTGTGGCTACCCTAGTGTGAGTAGATTGTGAGGAGATAGCAGTACTTAGATGACAAAAGGTCGTAATGGGTTCTAATTCACATCCGAAGAACTTTGCTCTCTATGTTCAAACCAGCAAGTCTTGGTGGTCACTTGATAACAAGTAGGACATCTTCATGTCGCTCTCCTATTTGTGAGTCCATTGATATCTGATCAGTTTCATTCTGGAGCCACTGATATTAAGACACAGGTGGGAGGGGCACAGTGGGAGTGAGAGGGGCACAGGGCAGTTTTCGATGCTCTTTTCTTCTTCTCTGCCTCTTCTCATCTGCATGGCAGCGGGACTTCTCAAATGCCCAAACCTCTCACAGATTACCATTCTCTACTGGGGATGGTCTTGGGCCAGGTTCTCCCAAGTGTCAGCACTGATGCTGCACTTTTTCATATGTGCCTGCAGTGTGTCCTTATATTGCTTCTGCTGTCTCCCAGTGCTCCTCTGTCCTCCCACTAATTCAGAAAGCAGAATCTGTTTTGGAAGACACCAATCAGACATCTGAACTACATGACCAGTCCGATGAAGTTGTTGATGAATGACAATGGCTTCAATGCTGGTAATTTTCAACCCTTCCAGGATGCTACTGTTCATACACCTATCCTTCCAAGAGATATTTAGGATTCTCCTGAGGCAACATTGATGATATTGTTCAAATGCCTTCAAATGACACTTGCCTGTTGTCAAGGTTTCACGTGTATATAGTAGCTTTGGAACAACCACTGCATGGAGTACAAGGAGCTTTGTTTAGGGATAGATGTCCCAGTTCTTGAAGACCCTTTGCCTCAGGCGGGTGAAAGCAGAGCTTGCATGGCTCAGATGATGCTGGATTTCCACAATATTGTTGATTGTAGCAGCAAGATGACTTCCAAGGTATTGGAAGTGCTCCATATTTTCCAGCAGTTCTCCATTGACTTCAAAAGAAGGTGCATGAGATTGTTCCATTGGCGAAGGTTGGTGGAACACCTTGGTCTTTTTGATGTTCAGTGTGAGGATGAGATTCTCCTATGCTTCAGCGAAGGCACTTAAGATGATCTGAAGGGCTGTAGGAGAAAAAGCAACTATATGTTGTCATCTGTCTATTGAAGCTCCATGATCAAGGTCATGGAGATCTTGCTTTTAGCCTTCAGTCTCCTGAGATTGAAAAGCTTCCCATTCATTCTATAGACAATCTTCACACCATCTGGAAGCTTGCCATCAGTGAGGTGAAGGGTTATGGAGATGAAGATGCAGAACAGTGATGGGGCAATGAGACAGCCTTGTTTGACCGCTGTTTTGACCTCAAAGGGGTCACTTTGGTATTCGTTGTTGCTTAATTCTGTGGCAGTCATGTTGTCATGAAGCAGCCTTAAAACACTAATAATTTTTTTGGGGTAGGTGATCCTTGAGAGGATGTTCCACAGGGTGCTACAATTGACTGAGTTGAATGCTTGCCTGTAGTGAATACCAGCACCTTGACAGGCCCAGCTATAAGATTGGCTGGGGGTTAAGGGCAGGACACTGGCTGAGTACCAGCTCCTCTTTTTTTTTTTTTTACCAAAAATACACTGCTGAGATGTCATAGCAACATGCATATGTGGTGGTTTTGGTTCTTTCTGCAGACATTCCTCATTCTCTTAAATAAGTACCTCTTTCCTTGATGGAACCAATTGTTGAAAGGTCACTGTGATGAAACATGGAGATACACATATTTCATAGAGCTGCAAGCAACCCCAACATGTCATTGAGACTGGTCCCCTGCACTCACAGTAGGACCTATGACCATCCCTCACAGACTTTCTTTTTAATCTAAGGTCCTTGAAAGGCCCTCTCAAGGATTGACCTCCCAACCCTGGGTATACAAGTGCACTGAGTTATTCCTCCCCACTGATTTTATGGTGACTGTCTCTATTTCACTGAATGGTCAAATGTAGTACTTTCTGCCACTGATGGTCACTACTTTGGCTGACCTTTCACCCCAGTCCCACTCAGATCCAGTTCCTTTTTCATCTGGACTCATTCCATTGTTGTTTCATCCTTGTTCTCCTCTTGGCTCCTCAGATTTTTCATTACAGAATTTTCTTGCTAGATTACCTGAAAGTAAATTAAAATAGCAAATATTTTCCAAATTCAGTTTGATCTAAAGAAATCACATGTACAACTTACCTTTTCAATTGTCCTCTTATTTCAAATGATTCAAGAAATCAGATTTTGTCCAATTTACTTGGGAGATGAATACATACTTCTGAAGAGAGTGAAAAATATCTGCATTAATCTTATGAACATACTGTGTTGAGGGCCTCTAGACCCTTAAGCATTCATTCTGCTGGCATGCTCCCCAGATTTCCAGGAACAAAAGCAATGACTGTAATTCAATTGTGTGGAGCTCAGCACATAAACAATTTACTGTAGCTATAAAATAAAAGCCATCTTGTAATCTAAGACAGACACACTCTGACTGGGGGTATTCTGTCAGAGAGAGGCTGATGTTGCAGGGATTTCTCCTCTCCAACTCAATCACAATGCTTGGGTCAAGAGAGATGGAGTACAAGTAACAAGGGAAAGCAATGTTTAGCTAATAAAATATACATATAGGCTTTTGTTCTTTTGAACACCTTTGTTTATTTTCCTATTGACAAATAAACAATGCTTGATCTGCAGAAGATTTTGTGAGTTGCTGTAATTTCATATGGATCATAAGCTCCCAGACAGAAGTCTATAGCAAGAGCAAAAGTGAGATGGATGAGGCAATAAATCTCAGATGCTGTAGCATGGTGAGTCCAGTCTAAGGTCATTTCTATACATGCCACTTTCTCTGAAAGTAGCATGCTAATGAATGGCCTGCAATATGCTAATGAGGCACGGATGTAAATTTCCAGTGCCTCAATAGCAAAGGTCACATGATTTGGAGTCCGGGAGATGGCCTTCTGAACTCCTAAACGGTGTGTAGAAATGCAGCCCCCAGAGGGTCTTCCACAAGGAAGTCTTCCTTCCAGAGGCCCCTTCCTCCCTAAAATTTTCAGAAAGAAGGGGCCTCCGGAAGGGACCCAGGGGCCGTGTTTCTACACACCATTTTGGAGTTGAGAAAAGTGTCTCCCGGACTCTAAATCATATGACCTTATGCTAATGAGGCACTGGGAAATTACATTTACACTTCATTAGCATATTTTGGGCCATTTATTAGCAGGCCACTTTCTCTGAAATTAGCATGTGTAGAAATGGCCTAAAAGTGTGGCAAATCATGGAGCTCTGTTCTGAGACAAGGGTGCATATAGGTCAGATTCATGCACATGATTCCCAGAGAGAAGATTAAGGTACAGCTCCCTCTGAAACATAAAACCACCCAATTTTTTCCTAATTAAATTTTTTATTTCCGTTATTGATTGTCAGCTTTTTATTTTCAATATCACCCTTTTGTCCCTTGTGCCACCAATATTTTTCATTTTCTTTGTATATGCAAATATGAGATACCTGCACACTGCTTTTCAGATTTCTCAATAGCACACCAATTGATTTTTCTCCCCATCAAGGTTAAAGCATATGCCCCTGTGGTAAATAGAGATCTCTTGATAACTCTTGTCTGAATTATTTGCTTGTCTTTAAATTAGGAAAGGGGTACACTAGACAGTAAAGTCAATTGTAGATATGCAATTCCAACTACGGCAATTGTGTAGCTAGAATCGATTTATCTACTGTCACCTTACCAATCCTTACAGATGGAGGTCAATGGAAGAAATTCGCCTGTCACCCTCCCTTACTCCTTGTGATAATGAGAAGCACAGAGACCAACTGTCAAACCCTGGACCAGGTCAATCTTCCACATAGTGAAGACACATCTTAAGAGCGGCAGAGAGTGGCAAAAGGATTGTGTCTGAAAGACCAGAAGAGGAGAAGCAGGTACCATAGGCCTATAAGCATAACACTTTCTCTTTTGCCAAAAAAGACAAGATGAATGACACAGAGCTTAACGCTGTGACTGCCCAGTCTAAAACATGACATATAGTCTTCCTACCCAAAACCTATAGCAGTGTAGAGAAGGTTAGGTATGACTTATGAATAAAGAATAAATACAAAAATAATGAATTTACGAGTTTGCATTGATAGTTTGTTTTTGAAGGGTTATACTGAGATACAGGAATAAACTATGGTAAAATGAATTTAATGTCTCAAATGTACAGTCTGAAATATTCAAATAAAGCAACTAACCTGTATTCATTTTCTTTTTGTTCAATTATGTGACTACAAACTGATCATGCTCTAAGTACCCTATAATGAAAATCCATGCCAGACAATGCCCAGCATGGCTGAATAAATAAATAATTTTCATTGAAGTGTTTTGTCTGTGGTATTTTTATCTGTCAGTAAAAAAAACCACACTGAATATTTTATATAAAGCCAGTCCTTAGTAGAACTTGGCAGAAGGAGGCAACCCAAAAGACTTATTGTATATAAAAAAAAAGTTTAGGCTTTATTTAAAAGTGACATTTGAAGCATAGTTTTATTGTAAACAATTCAACTAAGATTTGTTTTTTAAATATAGTAGAACAGGTACAGAAGGTAAGAGACACGCACGCTGAGCCAGTCTGAACTAAATTCAATGAACTGAATAAAATTTAGTAAAGGGGAGGAGCATACAAAAATACTACCTATCATTCCTTGGAAAATGGACCATCCAAGAAAACACAGTCCTAAACAAGTATGTCACTAATGAAAAGCTTGAATATTAGTTTACAGATACACAGGCTCAGATACTGAAGTCAAATCAAGCTGAACTCAATTTACTAGCCAAGATGGCTCATGACAGAAAAGTATCCAAAACCATATGGGTTACTATGAGATATGATGACTTGTAGCAACTGAATAGAGAGCATTAGCCAGACTAGGATTGCTTTTACACCATTCATTCTGGTCATACTGGCTATGTCTACAGTAGCCCCAAACTTCGAAATGGCCACACAAATGGCCATTTCGAAGTTTACTAATGAAGCGCTGAAATGACACGGCCACTTTCTCCCACCCTGGTACTGCTAATGTGATGAAGTAGTTCTGAAGGGTTTAATAGTTGCAGTACCCAGAGGCACCAAGACCTCATCTGGGGTGAGTGAAGTCTCTGCTCTACAGCCTCAGCTGACAACTAGCTGGCCTTTAGCTCATGTGGTAGAATGTAGGGCTTTAGACCCTAGGCTTGTAGGTTCTATCTTTGGGACTGGCACCCCAGATCTGTCAGTGTTACACAGTGAAGGATCTGCTTGACAACAAAAGATCTACCTATGAAAAGGTTCTTCCAAAGTTCCCTGATAGGGAAGCTTTATATCTATTTTCACACTTCCTCTAAGCAAGGGGGATATATTAAACTTAGATTAATTATGGCACGGAGGTTTGTTCATAATATGTAGAGTATGTGGACCAAATGGATAGAAGCATGACATTGTGAAGTTGGTAACATTTGTCCCTTGCTGCAGCTGGTCCAAAAGTATACAAAATATTACCTGATGGCCCATGAGATTTAACCAGTGAGATTCTTTTCGTTACACTCAGTTGGACCTAGATCATACCCTATTTCTTTTTTTTTTTAAATTCTATACAAGTGAAAGATGCAATGGAAAGATTCATCATTTTGTCCCTCTCTCCTTTGTCAAGTCAAACATCTTGACAAAAGCCAGATAACCGAAGCATTGACATCTTTGTTCTTGTTTCCCCAAAAGCTAAATGAAAGTTTGGAGAAAAATCCTTTCAGCCTTTTTCCACATGAGTACTTAAGAAAACGCCATCTATTTTTCCAACTTCAATATCATTCAGGCTTCCTGAATGTAGATATTTCAAAATAACCTGAGTTTTTGATATGGGCAAGTAAATAAATAGTGATGAAAGGTAGATGCTATATTATTGGGGGGGAGGTGATGTAATTTATCTTATCTCCCACCATGTCTGTTTTGGCAGGTGGATGTCTTCATCAGTCCCTCATGCTGTGTGAGGGAGAGGCAGATGTGTTTGATTAGCTTGACCGATTTCAGGTAATTCCTTGCACTGAACAGCCCTCTAGAGAGTTGCTTTCAAAACTCAGTAAAGATAACTAATGACTGTCTAGCAGAACAAACATATAAACTGGGATGATCCTCAGGGCCATTGATTAATGTAAGAGCACAGTTTTCCATCAACTCTCTCTACAAAAGGAAAGAGCAATGAAACACAATTTAAAAATAATCTCCCATGAGAAGTAAATGAAAAATATAGAGATCAATTCATGGGACCAACACTACACAAAAATTGAAAAAAAACAATCTCTTTAGGGATGGGATTTTAGTGGTGGAACACCAGCTATCACTAGAAGTTGCTGAGTGGGCTAAAGGTGAGCTGAATGGCTTGCACAGCCCTTCCGCTGAAGGTTATTTCACCCGACTGAAGTATATTGTACAGGTTGTTATAAGATGCATAGAGCGTCCCACGTTGCTACCTCACAAATGTGCTCAAAAGATGCACTATACTTCTCTTCCTATGAAGCTTATATTACCTATCTGGTATAGGCTACATGTGGAATAGATTTTAAGCTTGAGTAGATGAGTATTCCCTTGGCTTTATGTATGTCAAATCCACTCCGTATTATATCTTGGTACGGAGGATGTTGAAGTTTTCTTCACCCTAGCTCTATGGTGTACTCAAATGAACAAAATATGCTGTACTGTAGGTCCATAGACAAAACTTCTTCCAAGAATTTCAGGTGGAATTTGATTGAACTTCATATCATTGTTTATTTTCTTGTAGTCTGATCAAGCCAGGACTTAAAGATCTCTGGGGAAGAAGGGTCTACCATCTCTATAGGTAACCCCATCCAGAGCATTACCACTCTCCTAGTGAAACTGTGATTCCTAATATCCAACCAAGATTTCCCACACTGCAACTTGAGACCATTGCACCTTGTTCTGTCATCTATCACTGCCGAGAACATCCTCTCTCCATCTTCTTTATAACCGTAGTTCAAGTAGTTGAATGTTGTCATTAAACCTCCCTCACTTTTCACTTCTGTAGAGTAAATATGCCCAAATCCCTTAGGCAGTTTTCCTAAGTTATGTGCTCCAGCCCCCTAATCATTTTTGTTGCAATCCACTGGACTCTTCTCCAGTGAGTCCACATCTTTTCTTTAATGGGGGCCTACAGTTGGATGCAATACTCCATATGTAGCCTCGCCAGTGCCAAATTAAGGGGAATAATCACCTTCCTAGATCTCCTGGCACTACTAATAATTATGCACACGAGTATGCCATTAGCCTTCTTGGCTATAAGGGCACACTGTTAGCTCATATCCAGCTTCCCCTCCACTGTAATCCCCGGCTCCTTTTCCACATAATTGCTGTTTATCTAGTCAGTTCCCAGCCTGTAGCAGTACTTGGAATTCCTCCATTCTCAGTGCAGGTCTCTGTACTTGTTATTGTTGAAGCTCAAGATTTCTTTGGCCCAATCACCGATTTAGCTATGGCTGAGTCTACACTAGCAAGTGCTTTTGAAAGATTACTCAAAAGAGGGCTCTTTGAAAAGAGTGTCTACACAAAAAAAGGGTTCTTTCAAAAGTAAATGAAACGAATTCTTCATTCCTTTCAAAATCACTTTTCCTTTCCCGTTTCAGGAAGAGCACCCCCTTTTGAAAGCTTCTTTTAAAAGAAAATGTGCGGATGGTCTGAAGACCCTTTTTATTTTTGAAACAGCAGTCCTCGTGGGGACTAATTTTTCTATCCTGGCCCATTCTTTTGAAAGAGCAAAGGATGGGTGGATGCTCTGTTTTGGAAGAACAGATGGCTTTTTTGATCTTTTTTGTGTGTGGGTGAACGCTTTTGGAAAAAAAAAAATCTTTCGGAAGATATGTTCCAGAAGGGCTTCTTTCAAAAAGTTGCTGTAGTGTAGACATAGCCTACGTCCCCTTGCACACTAACCCCATCCTTTAGTGGAGAATCAGCTCATCCAACCAAAACCATCCAACTCTGCCTCACAGTACAGAAGATTATGTGTATGTGAGCACTTTAAAACATTATAATAGAACAGTTGAATTGCTTCTCCTACCCAGAGATATAATCTTTCTGAATTGCTGGGGCTAGGGGAGACACCCCACTTCAACCCAGGCACTGCCCCCTCTCCAATCCTTCTCCAAAGACCCCATCCCTGCCTTATCTCCTCTCTCAAGTGTGACCCACCTCTTCTTCTCTCCTTGTCCTCAGTCATTTCCTTCTCACTGTGGAATAGCTGATCACCCACTGGAGGAAGGTGCTGATGGGGGAAGGCCAGATTGGTAGTGCTTGCCAGCAGGCAGGAGAATTACGGGGGGGCAGGGGGGAGAATTCTGAAGTGAGGCTACTCAGCACCCACTGAGATTTTCCATGGGTGCTTCTACTACTGAGAAATGATTTTGAATTACTGAAATCAGTAGGACTTTGGCCTGATATTTAAAACCAAATTAAGAATTGCAGGACTGTCCCACAGCACATATTTCTGCAAAAACAAACAAAAACAAAAACAAAAAGCACCCACATATATTAAAAGAACTAATTCTAGGAACTGTAATAAAGATTATTAGCAGCCCTCATTGACTTACCAAACATTTTCTCATATTAATTTTCTCATCGTGCTACAGTACATAAGGCTGTCACACCAGCAAGTCAGTGGTCCTGTTCAGAATTCCAAACAGTTCTATTTTTATATTTTGCTGGAATAAATAAGATTGGGTGCTGTGGTGATAAAAGGAAGATGACATGACAAGATATAATAATTTCTGAACCTTTAACTAATGAATGTGTCAAATGTAAACTGCTCCACATGTCACCCATGCTAGCCTTTCGCAGTTTGTCAAGACATTTTTGTCTGCACATATTGCTGAGGAAATAATCACTGGTTCCACAGGCAAAACATATATATACTCTACTAATAATAATATGGTTTAAGAGGATGAGAAAGAACATCGAAAAGGATTATTGTAGTAACAGCAGTTGTTTCATTTATTGCTGTCTTATGTTGTGTTTTGTCATTCTAAAACAGCTTCTGAGCTTTTTTAATAGTTGAAAGTGGGAATAACCTCTACGGTTGTGTCTACACTTGCGTTCCTCTTTCAAAAGAGGCATGCAAATGAGGGAAATCAAAAAAATGCACATGAAGTGCAGATTTACATATCTGGTACCTCATTTATGTACTCTTTCAAAAGAAAAGCAGTGTGGACATGACTTTTAAAAGTAAAACCCATCTTCGAAAAAAAAAAAACTTCTCTTCTTTAATGGGAAGAAGGATCCTTTTGAAGATGGGGTTTACTTTTGAAAGAGCAGTGTCTACACTGCTTTACTTCTTTAGAAAGAATATGCAAATCCGCACCTCATTTGCATTTTTGATTCCCTTCATTTGCATTCCTCTTTCGAAAGAGGAATGCAAGTGTAGAAGCAGCCTATATGTTTTCTCACATATTTATATTTAGTGTGGGAGGTTTTTTTTTTAATTTTTCCTCCACTGTCTCCTCTTTCTTTGACCTAGTTTGTGGCATGTTTTGGCTGAGACTCAAAGAATAAACAAATTTTGGTTAACAGCCCACCAGTTCTGGAAAAAAAAAGATCTCTAAAATTATCTGGACAATAAGTAAATGATCGTTGGTATATGTTATAATATTTAACTGGAATTAACATAATTCTCACAATGTCTTTGTTAATGGTAATTATCCTTGAAATAATAATGTACTGTCACCTTAAATTATATTCTAATTTTAACCTACTGGGTCAAATTCATTCCTCCACTGGAATTCCACAAGGAGTGAATTGGTTCTACAATTTTCATAATTAAACATATTTAAATGTTCCCTTTAGCAAAGGGAATGGTGTGCTTGAAAGATTAGAAATAAGTAAAATACACAAAAGAAACTAAAAGAATATTTTACATCTAAAAATTACCATAGAACTTTTTTATAACATGCTGAATTTTATTACAAATAGACAGTGACACATAAGAAAGCCTCAGGTCACAGTAATGAACCTGAGCGCATCATCTTGCAAAAGTTGGAAGAAAGAGAATCCAAAATTCACAGGGATAGGTTGTTCATGTCCCAGGCCTTGGCTTGAGCATTATTCTCTCTTGTGTCATCATTCCACTACAGTTGGTGCAATTCCACTTATAGCACGAACCGTACAGTGTGTAAGCAGCTGTTGGCATTTTCACCATTGGCTATGTCTACACTTGCCCCTTCCCTTTGGAAGGAGCATAGTAATAAGCAAGTTGGGAAGATGCAAATGAGGCATTGCCAGGAATATGCAGCACCTCATTAGCATAATGGCAGCCATGCGTGATTCGAAAGTGCCGCTTTTGAATCGCGTGCCACCTGTGTAGCTGGGGGCCTTTTGAAAGAACCCCCTGGACTCCAAGAGCCCCTTCTTCCTAAAACCAAAATCCAAAGGGGTCCTTTTGAAAGGCCTCCGTCTACATGGGCAGCCATGATTTGAGAGTGATGCCATTATGCTAATGAGGCACTGCATATTCATAGCATCTTCCCAACTCACTCATTACCACACCCCTTCTGAAAGAAAGGGGCTAGTGTACACATAGCCATTTTGTCTATTCAACCTGTCCCAAAGAGTTATTCAAATAAACCAAAAGAGGTCTGTACTATTAGATATATTACTGACACCTCCTTTAGAGCAGAAGTAGTGCTTGAGCAATGGTGGGAAATATGAAGAAAAGTACTAGCCCAGACACAGCTCCAGGTGGCTTGGTGTTGTGATTTGCTGAGTAACTGCAAGTGCCAATAACTTAATGAAATAAGTTAATAGCAATTAATACCTTGCAGGATCAAGGTCAAAGGATGTATGTTATTTGATGAAAGCACTTGATTATTTTTATTACAAAAGACTGATGCCTGAAGGTCACAGCTATGTCAACACTTCAATTGTTCTAATTGCTGTATGCATACGACTGAAGAAATCCCAGGGGCATTGTTTTAGGCCTCAGACCATTCAATATTTTCCTAATGATCCAGCAGTAAATGTAAGAGTCACTGCCCATAGGTTTGCACATAAGACATACATTAAAGGAATGGTAAATAAAGATGAGGACATGGCAATTATACAGGTTAATCTGGATCATGTGGTTATCTGGGTTCATTCAAACAAAACGCATTATAAAGCAGCTAAATGCAACAATATACAGCTAGAAATAAGAAATGTAGGCCATACCTACACAAAGGGAGAAGAAATGAGTCTGAAAAGATTTCAGATGTCTTAGTACACAAGGAGTTCAACATAAAATCTATAAACTGTGTCCCAAAGTGCAATTGTGATCTTTGGATACATAAACAGTAAAATAGTGAGTAGGCATAGGGGGATGATTTTGCCTCTGTGTACATCACTGGTATTCACATTTTAAGAAGGATGCTAGAAGATTAAAAAGGGCACAGAAAAGTGCCAGAAAGAGTAATTAAAGGTCTGGACAAAATATTTATGGTGAGATACAGCACCCCAGTTATTTGTTAACTGAAGCTGCACCTACACTAAAAACTAAAATCAGTTTCATTAAAATTGATTTATTAATACTGGGTTTTATCAATTTGATTTTGAGCATCCTAACCTTCCCACATGCTCTCCAGAAAACTGACTGCTGCAGCAGTGTATTGTAACATATTCCTCAGTTCCCTGAGCCCCTTACATTCTGGCTATTTTCACTGGTGCAGCACAGGTAAAAAATACATCACAAATGGCTGTGGGTATCTGACGACATCTTCCCACATTTCGTTTCTCTCATTCCCTTGCTGTGTTAACCAAAAGTCCCCTTTTCCAGTCAGAATCTGGCTTGCATCTATAAGAGATGAGGGGAGGTGGTGGGAAGTAATGAATTTAGGAAAGGTTTAAAAAAAAAAAAGATTTCAGGTTTCCAAACTGACAGGTTTTCAAAACAGGATGCAAAAGCACAGGATCTTTGGAAGCTTGGTTTAGACCTGCTCACAAAGAAGATCCTCAGATCAATAATTTTATCTCAAAGGACAGCCACTCTAGTGACAAATTTCTGAGTGTGCTTGAACCACAGAGCTACAACATTCTGTGCAAACACTCTTCCACCCAGTGTTCTACATGGTGCACCAGGACGCACCCTGAGACTCCCTGGGCACTCAAGGAATCATCTGGAGACGTCCCAGGATCCAGCCCGTGGCACCAAGAAGTGTGTCACTCCTGAACCGGGCAAAAGGTGCAGATCCACCCAGACTTCTGGGGTGAGGAGGATCTACTCCAAGACCCCAAGGTGAGGCCCCATAATTCCCAAGGCTACACCTGATGGCCACCACCCTGGTGGAATAAGGCCACCCCCCACTGCAGCATGGAGGAAGTCCAGGTGAAGAAGGTCCAGAACCCCTACATCTGTGCCCAGCATGCTGGCTGACACTGGGGCAGAACCTATCAACTGCATCTGGATTTAGACCTCCTAGCAAAGAAGACCCTCATAACAAGAATTTGCACCTGAAATGTATGTGTAAGTGGACTTGGTTGCTACACTGAAAATGCAATACATCATTGAATGAGTTATGGCTGCTTTGCTTGCTCACCCACTATCTGCCCAGGCTTTGGCTCTGGCTTTAGACCTCCTGGCAAAGGAGATCTTCAGAACAAGGTGGTAGTCTCTGGTGATACCAGCACCAGATACCACAATACTAGATTCATCTCAGAGGTGAAGTGCTGAAATGACAAAGCCTAGGCTGTATAGGCACAACCCTGGTGGAACAAGGTAACCCTCCGATGCAGCATGGAGGAAGTCCAGGCGAAGGCGCTCCAGCATGACTACTTCTGGGCCCAGTATGCTGGCCAGCACTCGAGGGCAAGACCCAATATCTGCCCAGGCTTGGATCTAGGTTTAGATCTCCTGGCAAAGAAAACCCTCGGAACAAGAATTTTCATCCTTGCAACCATTGCAAACCTGAAAAAGCATGTGTCTGTCGTAGACACGAGCACAACACTGACAATTCAATGTATCATAAAATCAATAATGTCTTGATTAGTCACT
Source organism: Carettochelys insculpta (assembly GCF_033958435.1). Classification (NCBI taxonomy): domain Eukaryota; kingdom Metazoa; phylum Chordata; order Testudines; family Carettochelyidae; genus Carettochelys; species Carettochelys insculpta. Next base: position 92,966,639 of record NC_134137.1, on the reverse strand, counting down.
GCAAGACTTACTTGGAAAACTGTGGTAATTGTAGAGCTACTACTTTGCCTTCAGTGGCCTTTGGCTGAAGTTCATACAAAAATGTGCTCTCAAAAGGACAGTCACTCTTGTGACAAAGGTTTTTTTCTGTTGACCAAAAATTATGGCCAAAGGGAGACTTCCCCTGGACAGCTTAAAAAAAACCCAACTATATCAGCTGCCACAGACTTTCCACAGGTATCTGCCAGACCCCGTAATTATGTCCATTGATGGAAACTTCCCCCGGGCAGCTAAAAGATCCCTACCTATAGCCAGCTCCCAGATATTATGACTACTAAGGGAGACTTACCCCAGGTAGCTAAAAGGACCTCCAGCTATAGCCAGCCCCTAAAAATCATGGCCACTGAGGGGAACTTTCCCCAGGCAAATGCAAGGCCCCCAAATAGCTGTCAGTCCCTCAATATCCTAGACATCAAGGGAGACTTCCCCTAACACGCTGCAGGACCCTCGTCACATGTAAGCTGGCCTGCACCTTGGACAGCACTCCCTTTCACTGGTCTGGGGTCAAACCACGTTTTGCAGCTGGGCACACAAAAGTTCAAGACTGCATGGGTGCCCCAGGCAGAGGGAAGGGAGGGGATGTGGGGGTTTTGACAATTTGTAAATGTCTGAAAGGAAGTTTTTCTTCCTACCATACAATCACAAATTCCACCTGCAGCTTCGCAGCTTCGCTGCCATGTGAAGTGGGTGAAGGAAAGCTTCTGAAGGCACAGCACCTCTCAGGGAGGGAATGTTGGGGGCAGGACAAAATGTAAAAGGCTGAAAAGAAATTTCTCACCCTATCATACAAGCACAACCTAGCTGCCACATGATGCCAAGGGCAGCGGCTGGTGCCAGGCAGCACAGGAAAAAGACAGCTAGCAGATGCAGACACAGAACCACAGACCCCACAGCTACACTAATAGAAAGAAAAAAAAAAGAAAGACTCTTCAGCCTCTCATATAAGCATGACCTTACAGCCATGGGCTTTCAGGTGCCAAATTGAAACACAGTCTTCTTGTTGCCTAACTCCTCTGCACCTGAAAGCACTGGAGATGGAAGAGGAACAGAGAACTGTAGGATATTGTGGGGCACGTACAGGACATCTCTGGAATCTATTGAATTTGATTTAAAGACAAGACACTTCCTCTCCATCCTTCATTCTGAATTTTAAATTCAACCTGAACATTACACCCATCAGGTTATGACAATATTGTATCGATTTCATGTCAATTTTAATGCTCCATAAATTGAGCTAATGGAATTGACAGTGAAAACAGGTACTTAGAAAAACCAGGCTAAATGCCTTAAAAATCAATATTATCTCATAGTGTAAACATAGCCTGAAACATGGGAAAAGAACTGCCACATCACCATATTAGCATATCATTTCAATTGAACCATCTCCAATTAAATATTAGCCTAGATATTTGACATAATGTGTAATAGCGCAGAAAGACTACTTCCAGTAATTCTGAATGCTTGCATTTGTCTGAGATATGGTTTTAAATATTGCATAATTTTATATAAAAGCCCAATCAGAAAAAATATTATTTCTTCACTAATAGACCATACCAGCTCAAGAAAATCATACATTCATGCACATCAACCATCAGTTTATAAAGAGTGTCAGCGATACGGCAGTGATATAGTGCATTTGCCTAGCAGCAGTTCAGTGCTGTGAGGTAAATGACTCCTTCATGTTCCATAACATCCTGAGCAGTACAAAGATGGATCAGCCAATACAATGACATGAATAACATTAAAGATAAATCCTCACTTTATGGAGGGAGTGGGGGTGAGGGAGATGGATATGCTAATAAACTGGGATAACAGCTACATTTACCCACACTTTTAAAGGGAAATAGTAGAATGTTCAGCAGACAAAATGTCAGAATTCCAGTGCTGCCAACCTTCCAAAAATTGTATAATAAAAATTGGTAGCACAAGTAAGTGGGACAGCCTCTGGTGCCTGGGCTCAACATGAAATCCACTTCCCTAGTCCTCAGTCCCTGCAGAAAAACACTCAAGGCAAATAGAAGGGATTGGGGAAAGACAGAGCACCTGAAGCACTATCCTGGCTGCTGCTGATTAAGATACTATCACTCCTCTCCATGGCACAAGAACGTATCCACTGCTTCCAGCCCCACCAAAGTTGCAGCCCAGTTAGCAAAGGGATCATCTTTTTGTTGTGACTAACATACTAGGAAACCGGGATGAGTAAACTCTTCAGTACACACACTTCCATAAATATTATGAATAGAAATAAACTTGTATCTCTTTAAACAAAGTATCTGATCAGGGAACACCCCTGGTTTAGAATATACAGCTACACATCTATTTAGATATCGTTGCAAAGCACCCCCTCCACCAGTTAGCTTGGCTTAGGGAGGGGAGGGGAATCCACCACTCCCCACTCCCCACCCTGCTGTTGACACTCTCTTCCTCCCAATCTGCTCTTGCTATTTTTACTTCCCTCACAGGGTGTTTCACATTCCTCTCTCTTCTGTCCCATCTCTCATCCCCTTGCTCTATTTGTCTCCCTGCTTTAAAGCCTCCTGGCTGTTAGCTCTGCTGCATCTTGATAACTGATTATTTGCACCACACCCTGTTGCCTCCACCTGGAGCTCCCTCTGCCTTTTCTCTAGCCCAGGCTGGGTTGTGGGCTACCTTCTACCTCTCCAGATGGCATCTTCTTTCAAGTCCATGCAGCCTACAGGCTGTACTCTGCCACAGGACCTGCTTTGGCCAGCTCCCTGTGGTGTGGGAGGTGGGTTGCTAGGCAGTTTCTGGCCTCCCTTAGACCAGGTTTCTGCCTCCTTCCTGCCATTTTGCAGGGTGCTTTCTTCCCTGCCCTCCCTGTCCCCAACTAGCTCTTGGAGCTGCTGAGGGCTGGTGGTGGGGACATCTGTTGCCCTGCCCCTGAGCAGGGGAGAGAGGAGGGAGTAGTCCCCTCTTTCATTTTTTGTGGGTCTGCTGACCCCTTGCTGCAGGTCTGGACTTCCATCTACGTGGCTGCTGCTTCTTCGCCGCATGGCTGCAGAGGAGGTAGGAAGCTGCTTTCAGGAAGCAGCTGGGCTTCCCTCTACAGCTTGCTGTGGAGCGGTGTGTTTGTGTAGGGGGGGGTCATTCCATCTGTCCCCCCTTCTGTCACCTTTTCTTTCTGCTTCCTCTGACCTGTTCAAAGTCCCTCTCCCTGACCCCGGGCAATCCCAGGGTGTGACCCCCTGCCCAGCTAAGAGTGATACTCCAGTCATGGGCACAAAGCCCCTGGGTGTCCCTGGCAGGCCATAGCTCCTACTGTACCCAGAAGTCCTAGCACCAAAGCTCCTCGTACTTCACTTCCTGCAACACCGGAGCCTGATGCTGGAAGTAGCTGGACCCCAGCGCTTATCCCTACCACCACCCTGCCCCTTCCTGACACCCCTGTTGCTTGGAAGCCCACCCCGCACTGCCTGTCCCAATCATTTGCTCCATCCCCACTCCATTCCCACCCATTCCCACAGCAAATGTCCTGCTCCAGACCCTGTTCCCTTCCCCCTCCTGATTCTTTCCCTGTTCCCCCTCTTCTCTTTGCCTTCCTGCTCCTCCTCCCCGTGAACCTCTTTGTTCTCCTGATGCCTGCCCTGTTACTATCCCCCACATCGTCCCTTCCCCATCCCTATTGTTCCTACCTTCCCTTCTGCTCCTTGTCCCATTGTAACTGCCCCCATGGCTGCAGACCTCCAGGAGGCACCTTTTTGTTTTGCCCTTTTCCAGCACATCTGGGGCTGTTTGCCTTCCTCCACCCACACTTGTCCCCTGCCCTTCTGTCCCTGTTGGTCTTGGGGCCCACAGAGGGGTCTGGCCAGAGGGTGCTTGGGGGCCCTTAGACCCCGACACCTGATGCGCTGAAGAGTAAGATGTGCAGTTTCTTGGAGGACATTCATCACTCCAAGAATAAGATAACCCTCTCCCTTCAGCACTGGGAAGACTACCATCTAATCCTCGATACTGAGGGCCATTCTGGAAGAGGGTAAACTGATCAGGAGGAGGGATGCTGTGGCCAACCAGCAAGCCTGTGGCTTCTGTGACACCCTGCTCACCTTCAAGATTGGTCATGGATTGCTATGAAGCTCTAAGGGGACTGCTGGCACTCCCACCAGTGAGGATCTTTCCTGGCCCTCACAATGCCGCTGACTATCTTTGCCACTTTGAACACCAGGGTCTGTGAGTCAGGTCTGCTCAGGTGCTGACTGCTTCTCCTTCCTTCGGGGGGGTGGTACTCAGTCACCTTTCTGCAGGAGACCCACTCTGATCCAGCCACTGAAGCCAGATGGAAGTTGGAGTGGGGAGATAGGGTCTACTTCAGCCACCTGTCAGCCCATCAAGCCAGGGGGGTGACCCTGTTGTCCCCAAACCTGCAAACAAAGGTGCTGGGGAATGCTGAGGTCATGCCAGGTCACCTGGTGTACCTGTGGGTCCAGGTGGAGGGGCTTTCAGTACATCTGGTTAACAGCTGTGTTCTGGCCTAGAGTGGACTCACTTCTTCCAGGAAGCATAAGCCTCCCTCGACACCATAGGTCCTCATGAGTGCCTGGTCCTGGGTGGAGACTTCAGCTGCACCCTCAAGGAATGGGACTTTATGGCGACTGAGCACTGGAGGCGTCCTCTGACAGCTAATACATCGTTGGTCCCTGGCGGATGTCTGGCACAGCCACCATCTGGACAAGGACGCTGTGTTCACCTTTATCCAGGTAGTGGGTCAATGGTAATCACACTCCTGGTTGGACTGTATCTACATTTCTTGTCACCATCTCTCGCAGGCCCACTCCTCCAGCATGTGTCTGGCCCCTTTCTTGGACCACCACCTGGTGTCCGTGAAGGCTTCCCTCTCCTCTGGGAAGCTGGGACTGGCCTATTGGCACTTTACCAAACAGCCTGGTGGAGAACATGGGCTTTGTGATGTCCTTCCAGGAGTTCTAACTGGCCGGGAACAGGAAGCAGCATGCTTTTCCCTTGGACCGGCAGTGGTGGGATCTGGGAAAGGTGTGCATGCAGCTCTTCTACAGTCACTATACCGGGGGACCAACTGGCAGCAGGATGTGGTGATAGAGCAGCTGGAATGGGAGGTCTTGGAGCTACCAAGACATCTGGCCACCAGCCACAGGAATACATCCTTCTGCAGCATGTACCAGGAGAAGAAGGAGGAGTGCCAGGCCCTCAACAATCTTCAGACCCAGGGCTACTTTGTGAGATTGCACTTCCACCTCCTTCGAGAGATGTCTCATGGTTTCTGCTTCCTCTACACCCTGGTGAAAAAGACAGGCGTCAAGAAGCACATCCTTTGCCTGCTTGCGGAGGATGGTACCCCAGTCATCGATCCAGTGGAGATACGTGAGAGGACTCACACCATCTACGCCACTCTTTTCTCCCCAGATCCATCCAATGCCTGCAGAGTGCTCTGGGACCAACTCCCAATGGTCAGCATGGGCGACTGGGACCAGCTGGAGCTACCTCTCACTCTAGCCGAGTTCTCAGAAGCCCTCCATCTCATGCCCACCAATAATCCCTGAGCGTGGATGGGCTGACAGTGGAGTTTCATCACGTGTTTTAGGACATCCTTGGCCCAGATCTCATCAGCATCTAGGCCGAATCCTTACTAAGCAGATTCCTCCTTTTGTTGTACAGGCAAGCACTGCTTACCCTGCTACCAAAAAAGCGGGATGCCCATGACCTAAGAAACTGGGGTTCCATCTTGCTCTTCAGCACAGACTACAAGATCATTGCCAAAGCCATCTCCCTTCACTTGTGGTCCATGGAGCCGCCATCCAGTGGAGCATGGATCTGTTGCTCTATCTTGGCATCTTTCTCTCTGCCACGTATCCCTCCCCACTGGTGAACTGGCAGGGTGGCTGAGTGGTTGCAGAGGTAGACAGGACTACTCCAGTGCCTCTCCCTGTGAGGGTGGACACTGGTGCTCGAGTTGCTGGTCCTGTCCATGCTCTGACACCTTCTCAACACGCTGAACCCACGCCTGGAGTTCCTGGTTGACCTCCAGAAGCTGATTCTGGATTTCTTCTGGTCAGAGCTGCACAGGGTCCTGAAGGGGTTGTCCAGCTTCCCCTGGAGGAGGGAGGACAGGGCCCGATGTGCTTGCGTTCAGAGCCCTGTGTCTTCTGCCTGCAGGCCCTGCAGGAACTTCTTAACAGTGCAGATAGTCCAGACTGGGGCACGCTGGCACATGCTTTCCTCCATCTCTTCCAAGGGCTCCAATATGAATGACAGCTCCTTTTCTTCCCCATGAGAGGCCATCCACAAGACCTCTCAGACCTGCCAGTTTTCTACGAGGACCTCCTCAGCACCTGGTGGCTGCTTTGAGCCTCCAGGTCCTTGGGTGTCACTGTGGGGAAAGATGTCCTTGAAGAGCCCCTGCTACACAACTTGATTTTTGTGTACAGGTGGCAGAGTGCCCCTCGGTGTGCTAAAGGTTGGTTCTGGGAGGAGTCACCAGAATCGAAGACCTCCTGGACTATGACCAGGGAGAATGGGTGGAGGGACTTATCTGTGTTGATTTATGCTCCTCACCCCATACATTGTAAGTGCAGTTGTGGTAAGGGATGTTTACGTACAGGGAGGTGAAATACTTGATGGTGAATATAATGTTTTCATAGAGATGGTTGGTGCTGTGGGTTTCTGGAGTAATTTGGTTTTGTCCTAGAGGAATCATGGTCTGTTTGGTGAATAGTTTGAGGATTCTTTTTATGGCTAGTCTACACTCCAGCGATCCTTCAGAAGTTCTTCTCTAAGATCTCTTCTGAAAAAAAAAAAGAACAAAACAAAAACCAAAAACAAAAAAAAATTCATTTGAAAGACCACATTTACACACAAAAAAGCAGATTAAAAAAGTGATCAGCTCTCTCAACAGAGAGTATCCACACAGCCCCAGGTCTTTTGAAAGAATGGGTCAGGGATCTAAAAATCCAGCACCGTAAGGGCTCCTCTTCTGAAAAAAGGGCCTGCAAAGCAGCTACATTTTCTTTTGAAATGTTCTTTCAAAAAAGGGCACTCTTCCTCATCTGGAAGAGGGCTTCCAGAAGAATATTAGTGTTCTTTCAATTTCAGATTGAAAGAGTGCATTTTGTGTGTAGACACTCTACGTGCCCTTTTGAAAAAAGGCCAGATTTTCTGAAAGAACTTGCTAATGAAGATGCAGCCTATCAGTCCTGATATTTCTTCTGTGCACGTGCTGTGGTAACATATGTGGGCTTTACCGGGGTCTCTTTGTTTGTCTATCTTGAACGTGTGCAGAAGAATGATGGTGTGGCTTCATGGAGGATGAGACTGTAGAGTTTCCCTGGAGTTGTTTGTACAAGGATTGAATATCTTCAAATTCCTGTGTGAATTGTGGTTTTAAGTCTCCTTTGATCTCTTTATTATAGGAAGTGCATCTGGACCATTGTTTGTTGGCCTCATTGACATAGTTTCAAAAGTTTAAAGACTACAATAGTACCCTTTTTGTCTGCGGGTGTGATTACTATTTGGTGGTTGGATTTCAGACTACATAGCAGTCAAGTTGGCTATGGAAAAATTGTGGTGGGTGTGACGTTTATGATTTCACATTTTTTTCTCCCCCAAAACTATCAAACTAAACATCCAGTTTATGGTTCTATCCACAGGTGGTTGTCCTGTCAAGGGATTCTGTTTTATTCTGACAGTTGGTGAGGATGTGGTAGTTGTGGGTAATGTGAGCGATGCTTTTGTGGTGAAATAATGCTTTGAGATGGAATCAGAGAAATTCTTTAAATTCTGCATGTTAGTATGGTAACATTTCTATAGTGGGGCACAATTTCAGTCCTTTACAGAGTACAGAGACTTCATTCTGGTTAGAGGTAGACTTCATGATTAATGAGTGTAAGAGCAAATTAAGGCCACTCACAATTTTTTTAAAGGTAAGCATATACATAAGTATTTGCTGGACTGGAACCTCATATTGCATTTTCAAATAAACATCCATTACAATGATTTTAGCCATTTTAAGTGATATAAAGGACTTAAGTGTTGACTTAGATTACAAATTTTTTGATCCTGCGAAGTTTTAAAGCACTGGAAACTAGAATTAGAATGAGAAGTCAGAAAACACTGTAAATGTAGTAAGCATAAAAATAAACCTTTAAAAAAAGAGTCTTTGTGATTTTCAACTTCAGCATTAAGGTTTATAGCAATGTCAGGCCTGTGCAGTATTTTCCTCCATCTGCCTGTCTGCAAATGAACAATATTTCTGCAAAGAGGTTTGTTACTTGCAGCTATTTTTGTATTATTTACATAAACACACTGTTCAATTTTCTCCTCTTGTTTGAACTTTAGAATTTTATAGAAAAGGCACCCGGGAAATATTTATAACATTCATTTGGCATTCTGTGGGCTTTGAAGAAAAAATAAATTAATAACTATGTTAATAATTTCTTAATGAAAGCCTATGAGAAATTAAACACAGAAACAAAGCATATACCATGTTCACATAAAGTCACACACAATTTCATAAGGCCCACTCTTGGGATAGATGGCATATGACTTGGACATTGACATTTTATGTGCGGTTAGTATCTCTGGATAAAGAAAACATCAAATATCTGCTTATTAAACTTTAACTTACCCTGTAGAAAGCTGAAATAGGCAAAGGTCTAAAAATTCAATTATTGACTACATAAGAACAGCCATACTGCGGTAAACCAAAGATCCATATAGCCTAGTATCCTGTTTTCTGACAGTGTCCAATGCCAGATGTCCCAGAGGGACTGAGCAGAACAGGTCGTCATTGAGTGATCCTTCTCTTGTCATCCATTTACTGCCACTGATGGAGGCTAGAGACTTCATTTCTATACATCCTAGCTCATGGGTAGCCAACCAAAGTTAGACTATGTCTACAGGGAGGGAGCTATTTTGGGATACAGCAGTACAGTGAAATAACTGCCCAGTGTCTATGCAATGCACCCACCATTTTGAAATGTTTTTCGAAACACCGGCATGATATTTTGACATCCCTATACACCTCCTTGCAGGAGGAGTAAGGGATGCATTGAAATAGTACTTTATTTTGACATGTGGCGCCATTTAGACAGAGCCATATGCCAAAATAGCCTATTTAGAAATTGACTTGAAATAAGCTGTGCGATTTGCATAGTGCAAATTGTGTAGCTTGTTTCGAGTTTATGCTGTTGTGTAAACATAGTCTCTAAAGGTAAGAGCCAAAATAGCTGTGGATAGACTGCAAAATTATCTATCTGTAGATAGATCAATGCCCTCCACCTCCCCCAGACCCAGGCACCCGCAGCCCCTCCCTACCCCACTCTAACCCAATGCTTGGGACTCATGGGAGCCACTGCCGCTGCTACAGCCATGGACTTCTCCCTCCAGGCACTGAGATGCATGCACAGAGTAGCAGTGAGAAGTCCAGCCCCCTGGCTCTATCCAGGAGCTGCATTTCATTGATCAAAGAGCTTATGTGGCCCAAGAGCTGCAGGATGGCCACCCCTGTCTTAACTGATAAGTACTGATGGACCATCAATTTACTTTTCTCTTGAACCCTGATAAAGTCCTGGTCTTCACCACATCCTGGAGGGGAAGGTGGATGCCTATGTCCAGGGGGTGGGTCATGGGGCTGGCATAGGATATGAGCAGCCAGGTGCCACCCCCGTCTGCCAGGCCCACCAGGGTGGCCTCCACAGTAGGAAGACCCTCAGCAGGCCTTTGTGGATGGCTACCTATGACATGCACCCACACTCGTCCCCCATGCACATCCACCACCACCCCACCCCACCACTGCCCCCCCCAGCACCACACCCACATATCCGCCACCCACCGTCACTCCCAGGGGAGCATGGCACAAGGGTGTGTTTGTATAATAAACATTTATGCACAACAGAGAAGTACATGCAACTATGTATGGAGGAGGGGAGATGGTGTGCCAGGGAGGCAGGAGGGCTCCTAACCTGGAGGGGGTGGGTGGGTTCAGTCCAGGGCTGGGGTGGTGGACCATAAGCCCTGCTGGCCCTGGGATCCCCTGCCCCTCCTGGGTGCGGGGTACACTGTGGGTAGCTCTGTCAGGTAAGGATGTGGGGGTAGCCGGGAGAGCCAGGAGGTGGGCCACATGGGCAGCATGCTCCTGGATCATTTTGCCGGTGCCCTCCAGGGTGGTCAGCAGCCTGTCCCACTCTGGCCTCCACCACTCCAGTCAACCTTGGCAAGCCAGAGGTGCCACTTGGCCACTCAGCCTGGTGGCAGCTGGCTGGGTCCTTGTCTGCCCACTGATGGTCCTTCTGGCCACAGTCCCAATGGCACCTCACATGGAATGGAACCTGGCCACCCTCAACAATCTGGGGTTCTCAGGGACCAGTGATGGCACTGGGCTCTGCCAGACCCCTGATGGTGCAGCTGTATGGAGAGAGGGACAGCATGTCAGTAACTTGTTATTTCCGGGAATGGGGGTCTGACCATGGACTATCAACCCCTGGGGCACCTACCCTCCTCCTAGTGCTGGCATGCCATCTGATGGCATGGCAGCTGTTGGGGAGGGGTGTCATCTTGAGCAGGTGGACATTCCCAGCCTGTGGTGAGTGGTCCCTAGCTATTGTCCAGTCCTGGCAGCCTTCCAACCCATGTGCAGCCCATGGCACTGTCCACTGGGGGTGGGTGCTGGCCATTGCAAGTGGGGTGCTGGGTATCATGATGGGCCAAGAAGTGTGTGGCCTGGGACCACTGGTCCTGTGTGCAGCCGGCTGGCTGGCTGGTTGGTTCATCTCTTGCACCCTGTACATAACGGATGGTTCCGCGGTGACATCTGAGGATGCCCGGCTCCTGGTCGCCCACTTGGATGAGTGGGAGGGTATGTAGGTAGTGAGGTACCCCTCCTCGCTTGCCCACTCAGTGGTCACGTGGCCTTCTGAATCCACTGTCTGGGCTGCTCCTCTGCCTCTGGCTGTGCTTGCCCACTGATGTATCCAGGACCACTGGGGGTGGGGAGCTGCCCCGGGACCCCAGAGTGCCCCAGACCACCCAGAAGTAGGGACAGGTGGCTGGGACTGCCCCAGAGAGTCTGGCCTGGTCCTGGGCCCAGGCATAAACCTGCCACAGTTCCTTAACTTTGGAGCATACTTGCTCACCAGTACACTCTGGGTGGCCCCTGGTTAGGAACCCCCGGGCCAGGTGGGTGAATGATGCAGCATCCTGCCAGTTCACCCCCATTTCAGGGAGGACCTCCTCCTTCCTCAACCTGAGGAGGTTCCTCAGCTCCCGCTTGGTCCATAGGGTACCCGTTTTTTTTTCCTAACTCCAGGAACCCTGCAATCACCATGAGGGGGGCCTTGGGGCTCCTACAGGGGCTGGCTACTGGCCATCGTGGCCTGCTGCTGCTCCCAAACTGTGCAGTGGGTGTGCTGCTGGAGCTGGGGCTGGGGCTGCTCCTAGCACACTCTCAGCTTCCTGCCATGGGGTTCCTGCATCTGTACTACTTTAAGATGTCCAGACGTGGGGATCATACAGCCCTGCTGCTGCTGGCTGGAGAGGCCCTGAGCTCCAGCTGACTGGTGCCATGGTAGCCCTTTTTTCGAAACAATGGGTTGTGGAGAGTCTATATGTGTATTCTTTCAATTTAGATTTTTCAAAAGGGGACAATCTTCCTGATATGGGATCAGGATTCGGATTTCAATGTCTCTGCCCCATTCTTTCAATTTTCTTTTAAAAGAAGGTGTTGCACATGTAGAGGATCCTCCTGTTCTTTTGAAAGACAGCCACATATTTTGACGTTTCCTGCATGTGTAAACACAGTTACATTGAACAGGATCCGTCCCAACATGGATCTTTGGGGGAAACTACTAGTTACTTCTCTCAATTCTGAAAACTGACCATTTATTGCTACCCTTTGTTTCCTGTCTTTTAACCAGTTATCAGTTCATGAAAGGATATTCATACTTATCCCCTGACAACTTACTTTAGTTAAGAGCCTTTGGTGAGGGGCCTTGTCTTTCTGGAAATCTAAGTATACTATACACATTTGGTTCCCACTTGTCCACATCCTTGTTTAATTATTTGGATAACTAGCAGATTAATAAGACATGAGTTCCCTTCACAGAAACAATGTGTACTTTTCTGAACAGATTATTTTCATCTATGCATCTGACAATTCTATTCTTCACTATAGTTTCAACTAATTTGCCAGGTACTGATGTTAGACTTACTGATGTTGCTAGGACTACCTCCACAGCCCTTCTTAAATATTGGTATCACATTAGCTATCTTCCAGTCATTAGGTACAAAAGATGATTTGAAGGATAGGTTAAAAACCACAGTTAATAATTCCACAGTTTCATATTTGAGTTATTTTAGAACTCTTGAGTGAATGCCATCTGGTCCTGTGTTGCTGTTGTAGTTTATTTTTTTCCCAGTCTGACAACAATAGTTTTAAGAAAATTTTCATCGGTGTTCTGCAAATAAAATAAATAAATAAATAAAGTACCGTTTGGTGTTCCATCATCTCAAAAAGGTTAATAAACACTTGTCTTGTGGCTCCATGGGTTGTTTATCAGGTTCCCTGTTTCTGCTGTATTTAAAAACATTTTGCTGTTACTTTTTTAATTTTTGGGTGCCTGTTCTTCAAAACCTTTTTGGCATTCCTTATTATATTTTTATACTTAATTTGATAGAGTTTATGCTTGATGCATGAACAAAGAATTAGGTTTCAAAACCTCTTTAAGAAGCTCATAGCTTCCAACTGCTGGCCTAAGCACACAGTCCTTCAAACAAACAGCTCAACGTATTGACCTCTAAACACACAGACAAACGAGCTCAGGATCTTTCAGGCAAGAAGGAAGTACTCACCCCCCAACCCCCACAAAAAAAATCATTTACCCCATGAGTTCCATAATCACTCCTCCTTCACCTGGAGAATTCCACATGAAACTCCCTAATTGTTCTAGTCTTAATTTACAGCTCAGCATTCTGCTTATTATAGTCATTTCTAAGACCTTCAGAGAAAATGATTTACAAAACTGATTTTTTTTGTCCCAGAATGTAACAGCTACAAAGATATGGTATTTATCACCTTAAATTAATAACCTTTATTAAAGACATTGAGCACCAAAGGCCAGGGAACTATGAATATTTAATCCACATGGAAAATCTGGCCCAATTTGGATGAAGCATGTTAGGGAGAAGATAAAATTTAATTTCACATTGTTTACTTTATATAGAAAAGGGTTTGTGATGTATCCCATGGCTTATCCTTAGAGACAGGGAGGCTGCTCATAATCTAATTAGGCATTGGATTTCACAGCTGGCTTCGCACAAATAGAGTCAGAGGAGTGTTTATCTGGAAGTAAGACTTAAAATCTCAATTGGTGCTCAAAACAATATTGAGAATAATTTCAGACATGAGGCCAAGTCAATCTGTTTTCTTTCCAAGACACTCATATTGCTGATATTTAAATGAAACTGAAAATAAAAACGAATAGTTAAGCACTTGCCTAGGCAGCTAATATTCAGCCGCCTGGGGAGCAAAACTACAGCACATCACCTTGCTGTGCACTATGAAGACTTCTATGCTGGAATAAAAGACACACAGCATGTCCATGATGAGCCCAGGGTAGCTGATTTGAGTTCATGGGACTCAGGCTTTCAGGCTAAAACTTACAGTGTAGATGTATGATCTTGGGCTGGAGCTTGGTCTCTAGAGCCCTCCCCCTTTCCAGGGTCTTCAAGCTCAGGCTGCAGCTCGAGCCTACATATTTGTATAACATTTTTTACAGTTAGCCCTGAAGCTGGGGCTCCATGAATCCAACTCCGCTGTCCTGGGCCAGTCTCAGGTGTTTAACTGATGCATTGATACACCTACCTAGATCAGCATGCAAAAGAGAACGTTTAATTCAGAGCCAGGGACCATGGAGATAGTGTACAGCAGATTGGTGTGCTGGAAATTTAAATTCAAACCTGCCATGAAGTAAATGTTGGTCTAGTCATATCCTAAAGGTATGTTATTAAATGTTTGAATCTTCAGAAAAACATGACATTGGATGAGAACCTGGACCTTTCCTCCTTACCAGAGCAAGAACTTAAAGTTTATATGAGTAGTATTTAGGTTACATGAGGCTTACGAGACATGAGTAAATTCAGAGAAACCAACCTAACAGGTGAATGGGACTGAATAGACCTGCTCCAAGGACCTGGTGGGGTGTCCCTGTGCAGCCAGGCCAGTGGCCAGCTGGCCATAGGCAGTGGTGTTCCATCTCTTCCCTGTGGTCACCCTCAGGACATCCTTGGCCTGCCACAGGCCTAGCAGGTCCTGGAGTTCAGGCTCAGTCCAGAAGATTGCCCTCATTTCAGTGGCCCAGGCAGGCTCCTGGAACCCCTCAGCCAGCTCCGTGGCTGGGTGGCTGTCTGTCTGCCATAGTTGGAAGGTGCACTGCAGGGTTGGGTATGAGGACAAGGTGCCACTTTTCTTGTCTCCTTGCTGTCCTCCATAGCCTTAGCTTCCTGTCATTGGTACTCCAGAGCATGGGGCGGCTGTATGCAGGGAGCATAGAGCTCCAATAGCCTTGGGCAGGGCATATCCTTTCAAAAAAAGGTGTTCTTCTTCATCTGGGATTGGAAGATACCTCTGGAAAAAGTGCCACATTCTTTCGATTCAATATTGAAAGATATCTTGTGTGTAGAATCTCCACGAGTTTTTTCAAAAAAGGCCCAGTTTTTTAAAAAAACACTTGTTAGTGTAGATGTAGCCTATTATTCTTAGTTAAGGATAAGGCAAAAATAATTTTTAAATACTAAAAAGTAAAATAAAATGGAAAATAAACATGATAAACATAATAGATTAGTATCATTACTATCTCATAAACTGTAAAAAAAATCTTAATTTCTTTCTCCTGTAACTTTTTTTTTTTTTCTATAGAGCCTTTCTTGACAGCAAATTATGAATTGCTTTTAAAAAGCCCAGCTGGGAATTTAGTAAGGAACTTCAGCAAGAATTTTAACATTCAGTCCTACTTAAAAGTTATCAGCATTCTTTGAGAAGTCAAAACAATTTATAATTTGCTGTGCAGCAGGAAGCTCAGAATTTGAAATGGCTCACTTTTCTTCTCATGACAATCTATAGTGGAAGGGACGAAAGGGGTGCAAACACTAAAGATACCACCCACATGCCCCTGCCGACCTTCTTCCATGAACAGTAGTTTGGATTAACAACATTCAATGTCCCAGGGATAGTAGAATTTGTGCCATTCTTGGTGGGCGTGGTTGTGGAAGCATATTCAGTCTCTCAGGCCCCAAACTTTTCTCCTGTTCATTCCTCCTCAATGCTTTTCAAGAAAAGCATGGAAAAAATAATTTCAGGAAAAATTCTCCCTTTGAAATAATGAAGTGTGATGCGGAATGGGCTGTTACTGCCCAAGTAAAGGATCTCTGAGCAGGGTAGCATGACTCAAAGAGTTCACTGCATTGTGCTTACCTTGTCAACAAGCAACCTGATCACCCTTTACTGCCTGCTGTCAATGGCAATATCCACATTAGCAGATACACACATGGCTCTCTTTCTACAGATGATTGAATACCAAAGCTTGCAAGCACCGTGAGCTTATAAATGAAATTGACAGAAGTCAAGGGTGTTCACCATCATTAAAGCCCCTGGCTTTTTATTCTGCCTTACTCTTGAGTGGACATTAGATTGCAGATGCGTGTGGGGTGGGGGTGTGTGTGTAGAGTGTGCTCATTTCATACAGTCCAGCATTTTGCCATTGGTACCCAGTCTCAATTCTTATTTCGGAATATATACAGGAAATTCTAGTAGAGCTATTTTTCAAACCACTGATTGTATTGACTTCACTAACATCACCATAATTTGTTAGCTAGTCTTTTGTTGGGTTGTTCTCTACAATATTATTGCTAGCGTTTTAAATTTCTCAAGTAATGGTGCTTCCACTATCATAGTTTAAAATGCCATCCCTCCATCTAATACATCACACCATCATTGTCTATTTATTGTCTGTAAAACTTATCAGCCCTCACTCCAACAATATTTCCTTGAAGAACCCTAAACAATCATTTCTCAACTGTGTTCCTAGCTTAAGGCACATATTTCACTCCGTGACTGGCATTTTTTTTCCAATTAAGCACTACAGAGTGAATATTCTGGAGAATTGCAGAGCATTAACCATGCAGTTCCCATTAACTTTAACAGGAGATTTATGGTTAATTGAATGACTGCATAACTCATAAAATATTTTATAAGTGTGTTTCTTGCAGCAAACAATATATTCAAAATAATTTGATTTGTATCTTATGGAAATGCGTACTGTTTTATTTAAATTATTTCAAATCATAAATAGCCCATGCTGGGAGATATTATAACATGACCTCCAGTAACATGAAGCTCAAAGGAATTATTTTAATTGGACTAGTTAGTTTTCGGTAATGAATCAAATCCTTCTCCTGTGCTTTTCTAATAAATGGTGCAGAAGATGAAAGGAATACTTCCACTGACTGTTTAGTGAGATGCACCACCCAATAAGTCTGTCACTGATTATTATATATTTCCTTCTGAAATTACTTTGCTGGATGCTTTCTGCTAATTTTATGAAACCAGCAATCAATTGGGACTATGTATCTGTTATGTCTGAGCAGCAGCACAGAAAAAAGCAATTAGACATACTAACTACAAATGGTAAACACTGAAAGGCCGCATCTACAATAGAAAGTGTTTATTTTTTCAAAAAAGTTGGACCTTTTTAGAAAAATCCCAGAGAGTCTACAGACAAAATGTTTTTTTTCAATACTAAACCAAAAGAAGGTGGAACTTTTTCTGGAGGCTTCCATTCCCAGATGAGGAAGAGCATCTTTTTCTGAAAGATTAAAAAAGAATGTGTAGATACTCTGGGGGTCCTTTTTTGAAAGAGGATTCCTTAGTGGCACTGGCCAGCCGGAGCTCAGAGATGCCCTGTCCAGAGCTAACAAAGCTCTATGCTTTCTGCATCTGTCCACCTTAAAGATGCAGGGAGTCCAAGAGATCCAGTGGCAGGAAGCCAAGAGCATGAAAGCAGCAAGGACATGAGATAAGCACCTCTATGCCCTCACAACCACCCTCTGCAGTGCACAATCCTGTGATGGCTGACACCAGCTTCTCTGCAACCACCTGGGTCCCTAGGGTGCTGTCCAAGGATTCTCAGGAGCCCACCCAGGCCACGAAATGGCCAGCCCCATCATGGATGGAGCCTGAGTTGAGGGAACTCCTGGGCCTGTGGCTTGATGAGGACGTCCTCCAGAAGATGACCAAGAAGAGGCAAAATGCCCCCACCTATGGCTTGGCAGCCCAGGGATACCCTGCCTGGACCCTGGAACAGGTATTCTCCAGGGTCAAGGAGCTGTGGCAAGGGTAGGCCAGGGCCAGGGATGTTCAAGGGCAGGGCCCACCACCTGCCCTTTCTTCCAGGATCTCCACAGCCTCCTCAGGGGTGAGTACCTCCTTGGTACTATGGTGGAGGAGCCCCCTGAGGTGACTGATCAGGAGCTGGAGCAGGAGGAGGACCAGCCTGGGATCCTGCAGCAGATGAAAATGGAGCCACCCTCAAACCCTGAGTCCAGTCAGAGGACTTTCATGATTACTGCATCCTCAGGATCCTTGAGCTGAGCAATATCCAGAAGGGCATCCTCAGATCTCTTCGAGGGACCCTCTGGTAAGTAACCAGTGTTTCACACAGTCCAGGGGCACCCACCTCTGCCACAGCTGGAAGTGGGCCAGCCACATGGCCATCAGCCCCAGTCCAGGCACACCCCAACAGGCCACAGCTCCCCGTTCACAGACATGCCAGGAGGTGACAGCACCCACTTCTAGGCATCATGGGTGCACCCTGACTAGCTCCAGTAAAGTATTCCTTATGATCCACTAGGGTCTGCAGCATGACAGAGTGGTAACCCTTGAAGTTGATACAGTGGGCTGCACTGTGGTCCAGGGCATGGATGATGGTGTTCATGCCATCCATGGCACAGAAGCAGTGGGGGAAGCTGAGGGTGGTGAATCCGGTGATGGCTGCATCCAGGTCTCCAATGTGGATGCCTCTCCAAAGCAACATGGCATTGATTGCCCTCATGACCTGCAGGGGATGGAGAGTGGACACACTTGTGAGTACATGCTGGCCTGCCCCTGGCCATGGCAGGCTCCCCTGCCCACTACCACTCCCCTTCCCCCGCCACCAGCCCTCCGGGCATCCCCCTCTCCATGGGGCTGCCCCTCCAACAGTGGGACAGTGTGAGGCTGGGGCAGCATGTTACCCTAGGCAGAGGCCTCCCTCCCCACTGCCCCAACCCCTCACATCCCCAACCCAGTCCCCAAGGGTCCGCCTTACCCAGGAACCACCGCTCCCCATGCTGGATCTGCAAGCCAGGCATGCTTTACTTCCATGAGGACAGCCCCAACTGTCAACTTCCCCACTGTGAATTGCTGTCCCATGGAATGGTAGCTGTTTGGGGTGGCCAGCTCCATACCATGATGGCAACCTGCTTCTTGAGGGGGAGGGTAGGCCACATGCAGGTATTCTGGAGTTGGAAGGTGGGAGCGAGCCAGCTGCAGAGCTCCAGAAAAGTCTCCTTCCTCATGTGGAAGTTCTGGAGCAACTGAATGTCATCCCACTTGCCCATCACCAGCCAGTCCCACCTGTCGCAACTAGTAGCTCCACACGTGCCTGATTGTCTGGGGGGTAGTCCATAGGGACTATGAGGAGTTGGACTCCTCGGCCTCTCTGCCTGAGGGCAGCCACAATAATGGTGACCAGCAGCCCGACCAGGGCGTGAATGCAGTGCCAGCCCAAGAGCCACTGTGGGTCCATAACTGTGAGCTAATAGCTTGTGGTCACTGCACCAGCTCTGCTTTGCTTTGGTAAGCTCAGCAGTCCTCAGTGTGTGCAGGGAGGTGTTGTTAGGGAAGAAAACTTTAAGGGAGTTTCTGACTAGAGCTCTCATAAGGGTTTGCTGGCCATGCAACCATATTCATGGCATTTCCTGTCCCGTTCTTTCAAAAGAGAAGCCGGGGCTGTGTGGTCACTGTTTTGAAAGAGCGCATTGATTTTTTAATCTGCTTTTTTTGTATGTGGCTGTGATCTTTTGGAAGAAAATTTCTCAAAAGAGATCTTCTGGAAGGACTTCTATTGAAGGACCACTGTCGTGTAGACCTAGCCAGATATCTGAAGGGATGGTACAATTATAAAACAGCATTAGAGTTTCCTTACGAACATCTCACAGCTTCTTTACAGCATATACATACAAAAAATCACTTATCTTGTGTTTCATTTACTCAGATTACAAGGAATGCTTGATTTTATCAGGATAACCTACTGTAGCATTTTTCTCCCAAATCAATAGTTTCCCTTGGTGAAATTTTCTTTCATCCGCTCTTGATTAGTTTTTCTTTTGCCCACAACTGAATGATATATTTCATCACTTTGACTACAACAAAACAGAATTAAAAAACAAACAAACAGAAACAGCTTCAGAGGGAGACAGAGGAAAAACATCACACTCCTCTGTAACTTCAGCACTTCATTTATCTATCTCATTGAATGCTCACCACTTTGGCTTGTGTTGCACATCTTAGCACATTTTCTTTGCTGCCTCACAGGATTCTCCAGGATATTGTCCTAAACCATTTGTCTTAGAGCTGGGCCTATGACAAATTCCTAACTAACTCCACAGTGGTGTCATTTAAATCTGCCTGGTTAGTTAATTTGATCTATGATGTTTTTAAGCAATTTTACATTGCTAGGAATTTTGCATTGATTTTATTCATATATAAACAATGTGAAATTATATATACTGTCAGAAGCATCAAGAGTCAGTAACATTTATGTAAAAACATCAATAAAATAAATATAATAAATAAAAGTGATACACAGGTAGGACAATTTTTGAAAGCTGAATTCTCTTAGGCTGCACCTATACTAAAGTTCTTTTGGAAAATCTGGCTTCTTTTCAAAAGAACACATGGAGTATCTACACATAAAATGTGCTCTTTCCATCCAAAATCTTCTTCTGGAAGCCCTCTTCCTCTCCTGAATCATGAACAGCACCTTCTTTTGAAAGCTTCTTTAGAAAAAAGCATGTGTAGATACTCCACGGGCCCTTTTTTCAAAAGAGCAGTCCTCTTGGTGCCAGATTTTTAATTCCCTGGCCCAATCTTTTGAAAGAGCAGGGTCTGTGTGGACACTCTCTAACAGAAGAGCAGATCGATCTTTCCTTCCGCTTTTTTGTGTATGAAGCACTCTCTCTAAGGACCTTTCTTTCAGAAAAGATCTGCTTATAGGAATAAGGGGACTTCGAAGTAGCAGCGGTCCTTTTGAAAAGGAGCCACGCGGCAGTGAGCCGCGTCAATTTCAAAGTGTCATGGCCACCCACATTCTAATGAGGCGCTGAATATGTATGCATGGCCATTTTGAAGTTTTGGCATAGTGTAGACATAGCCATTCTGTATTAATACTGGTCAACGTTAATCCCACCCCTCTCCTACCACTGCCAATCCCTTCACTGGCCAACCTCATCCCCCTACCAATTCTACTTGCCATCTCTCTCTAAATCCCCCCTCCAAGCTTTCTTTCTTTCCACCTATCCTTCTGCCATACTCCCAGAATTCCTTCCTCTCGTATACTTTCAAATGTCACCACCTCCCCCTCAACCCCTTTCAAGGTGTCTTTGCTGCTCCTTAAAGTCCCTAAATCCTGGATAGCCAGTCCTCATAGCTATTGAGTGGCAGCCATTTTGAGTATGAGTCTGACCTTAATTTCATTGAAAACTGAAGAAGATGGCTTCTAACATTATTGAGGGCAGACTCACTTCTACAGAGAAAACTGTGAGGAAATGGCAGCCATCTTCATGGCTGCAGCCTCAGTGACAGTATTGTAAGAAAGTGGCCATTGTGAATAAGGAAAAAATCATGACATGTCAGCCTTGTGCATTATTTTAATGAGACACTTAAAACACTATCAAATTGATAGAATCATGAAAAAAATTACAACCCATCTCACCTCATCCTATTTGGAGAAAATGGGGCATGCGGAAGAGTAAATTTGCTGAAGGCAAATCCAGGTAAAACCAAGATTATGTCAGTTTATGGAAAGTCATCTCCCAGACGAAGAACAAAATCTTGGTAGTTTCTGACAAGAAATAATGGACTTAAATTGTAGCAAGGGAAGTTTAGGTTCGACATTAGGGGAAAAAAAATCCTAACTGTCATGGAGGTTAAGGTGTTGAATAAATTGCTTAGGAAGTTTCTGGAAGCACCATTACTGAAGATTTTTTGGAAGCAGACTAGACAAATACCTTTCAGGGATGGTTTATACCAGGCGCATATTTTTTTGGGGTGGGGGTGTGGGGGAGTTGCATTGCTGGGATCCCAGCTGCTGTTAGATGATTATATAATCTCCCCCCCCACATACCCACACCCTGTTTAGTTACAAGACAGACCATTTCTTCTGGATACAAACCTTGTCATTGATTCATTCCTTTGTCACTTTAAATTAGATTCTTACAGTCAGACACCCGGAAACAATTCAGGAACCTAAGCTGGTTCAGAACCCAGCAATCATTTACTGATCAATATGTCTTGACAGGACACCTTTGCTATGAATCTGTACAGACAGCCCATTGGTTTCTTGGTTCAATTTAACATATTGATTTTCATCTATATAGCCCTAAATGGTTTGGAACAAATTCATCTTATTGCTGTCATCCACAGAAGTTTTTGTGTTGGAACCTCGGGATATTAGAATGCCAGCTTTTCTGAATGTACAGCAAGTGTTTGAAACTTGTTCCCTTCTCCCATCAGAAAATCAGACTTGTTAACCTTTGGGGAACAATGCAGAGACTGTCAATTTCCTTAGAGCTTAGGTGAGTGCGTGGATGATTTTTGTGGACGATAGAGGTTCTTGAGTTAGAATCTTCTGGCAGATTAACCACTGGATATGTCTTTTGACTAATTGTTCCTCTAATTCATGACAAAAATGTCTAGATTGAAACATGTGGCTTCTTTATATACATTGGAAGTCTAAGTAAGTGATAAATATTTTGCTTTATTATAGAGGCATTCTTGCTTTGCATTAGCAGAATGTAGTCATGCAGTTGCAATGTGCCCCTCAAACCCTGCCATCTATCCCCCATTATTTGCATTGAAATCTCCACCAAAAACCCTGGTCTGTGCTGACTACTTCCTGTCCTCACTCTAGGACACTCTACTCGCTGTGCTGATCCCTCACTCCTACCCTTCCATCTCCTGCCTTCACTCCTGCACTCCCACCGCCAGAAAGAGACCCTTCCCTGTTCTGAACCCCCCAGCAGTCCCTGTCCTGAGCTCCCGCACCGAACACTTTGCCATATACTATCATTTAAATACAGCATATACATTTTCCTTTTAATTTAAAAAGAGGACTACATGCCAGGTATATCTACTAGTACTTACTATCTTTTTCTATGTCTACGCTACAGGGTTTTGTCAACAAAACTGTTTTGTTGACAAAACTCAGGGAGCATGCAGATTCCCAAGACATTCTGACTACAGTTAATCAACAGAACTCAGCACTTTTATTGACTATTATCCTGCTCCACACAAGGCTTAACACCTCTGTTGACAGAGATCTGTCCCCAGAAATCTGGCCTGAATGTTTCAGGGAGCTGTCTGTGAATAGACAGTGATTGCGGGACACTGGATAGCCCTTTCTGCTGGTCTTCTGGTTGGCCATTTTGTCAAGTGACTAGACAATCTGGCTGCAATCTGTTAACAGAAGTTTTGTCAGAAGATACCTTTTGACAAAAGCATCTGTGTACAAATCACTGTTGTCTGGACATAACCCTTGACTGATCTCTTTGTAATTCTGCCATTGGCAAATTAAGGGCAACTATTTTGTTCTTGCTGTGAATATGATTTAGCATTGCAGTGAATATTTCAGAGCATGCACCCTTCTTCCAGGCATAAAGACATATTTTACCAACAAGGCACTCAGTTCTGTTAATTGCTAAATGCTGAATCGCCTAACAAAAACTCAAAGCTAAGAGTATAAACAAACATATGTCTAAATCCTGCCTTTTCATCAGGCCTTACTGGTGCACTCTCCACTGTCATTGTGTACTTTATCTTTTCTTGCTCATTTGTCAGCATTCTCTACTCAAGGAAGGATTTCTGGACTAATTCTCTGTACAGAATTTCCAGATCTGAAGAAGTGGGTCTGTCCCACGAAAGCTCATCACCTAATAAATCATTTTGTTAGTCTTTAAAGTGCTACAAGATTACTTTTTTGTTATACAGTGAGCAGCATTCATGAGGTTGGGAGTGAATTCAGGGTATCCAAGGACACATTGACTTTTGTGAACCTGCATTTGCAAGTGAAAACTGTCTTTTCATGTAGGTGCTCTAGCTGTCATATCAGCTTGAAGGAAGCGGTTTTATAAGTAGTGCAATCTTTATTGTTTACTGATTGGAAATTAAAAAGAAATTTAAAGTGGTTTTGCTTTCTCAAAAGAAAACATTGAGGGATTTAGTCTCCGTGGAGCAGGGGTCTGTAACTTGCACCTGTGGAGCTTCATGCGGCTCCTTCAGGACTTTTTGTCACTCCCAAAACTATAATTGCAAAGTGAAAAAAAACCCCTCCTGATTAATTTCAATAAAAGGTGACTGTCTTAAAGTCCAACAATGAACAAGTCATATCTAAATTACAAACAATATGTGATCTCAAAATGTTGGATAACTCCTCCTTTAATATGTTCAGTGCATTATGGGATATAATACTCTATCTGTGTTTTGATTGTGTAGATTTTGAAAAGTAAAAGGAAGCTTTCTGCATTCCTGCTTTAAGGGCAACATTTATTTCAAGAAAATAGACTGAAATTAAATATGAAGTAAAACTGGCATAATTAAACTGGGATTGGAATGGCTTCGGAGAAGAGGAAAATTGCGGATGAAAACAGAGAATTTCAAACTGGGTGTAGCCAATCCTTTGCATTTATATCGAATTCATCTGAGATTCCTCTATGGCTCATTTGCAATGAGAAATTTGCCAACAAGAAAAAAATACAACCTCAAGAGGCATTTTCCTAAAAAGACGCACAGTTTTGCTAAATGATATACAACTGAAGATGCCATTAAAAATGCCTTGGAGGAGCTGCTATGCAAAGCTGAGCAAACGGGGTCTTCTTCACTAAACAGGTGAAATCACCAGCTGGCATTACTGTTGCTAGTTTTGTGACAACTAAAGAGACCATGAAATGAGGGAAACAAAACAATCAAACAGAAAAATGTTCAGAATCTAGCATCCTCCAGAGACAGAGGAGGTTTAGGAGTGAAAGTCAGGAAGACAATGGTACAAAAACACACATGTAAAATGTGAGGAAATAGAATATTTAAAAAAATTGTGAACATCCTACAGTAATGGATTGCATTACAAAACACAGTGTAGGCACTTAAAGGAGGGGTTCCGAAAAGTATGGTTTGATGTTATTTTTAAGGACCATCTTATCTTCGCATGTATTGCAGCTCTTAACTTACTGAGATTTTACTGAATTTGGGAAAAAATGGCTCTTCTTGCTATTTAGGTTGCCAACCCCTGCCAGAGTGTCAGGGGGTCCAGAGAATAAGGGAACATACACAATTTCTGCTTTTGAACTCTGGTATCAGAAGTTTTACTCTTTTGGTTTATGAATTCAGTTAACAATCAAATCCATGAAACTGAATTTGCTCTACATCTCTACACAAGTTTCAAATTAATTTATTTCTGAAATTCTGGCTGAGTCCCATATTCAAACATGGGTGAATATGAATTCAATACAATGCACAAAAAACATAAAAAGAAAGGATACATAAAAAGAAAGGATGAAAACTGGAATGAAAAAAGTGCTTGGGATAAATGAGAAAGAAGCCAAAAAGTGAATGGAAGGATAGAGAATGTTGGAGGGATGGAAGAGAAAAGGATGCCATGAAAATGGCTTTAGGAACAGAATTATTAGGGAAAAAAAGATGTCCGATGTTTAGTTTTCTTGCCTTCTTTTTGTGCATTATCCTTTTTCTTCCCTCATGGAGTGACATTTTTTCACTGGTATTTGTGTGTAAAAGCGATAAGGTGATCTGGTGCCAGAGCCTTCAATGGGACTCAAACGTCAAAATGTTCAGTAATGTCAGAAAATGTCAAATCCAGTGAGTTCAGAATTTCTTTTTCACAGCCCTTCCTTAACAGCCTATGGCTACGTCTACACGTGAAGCCTACATCGAAATAGCTTATTTCGATGTAGGGACATCGAAATAGGCTATTTCGATGAATAACGTCTACATGTCCTCCAGGGCTGGCAACGTCAACGTTCAACATCGACGTTGCGCAGCACCACATCGAAATAGGCGCTGCAAGGGAACGTCTACATGCCAAAGTAGCACACATCGAAATAAGAGTGCCAGGCACAGCTGCAGACAGGGTCACAGGGCGGACTCAACAGCAAGCTGCTCCCTTAAAGGGCCCCTCCCAGACACAGTTGCACTAAACAACACAAGGTCCACAGAGCTGACAACTGGTTGCAGACCCTGTTCATGCAGCATGGATCCCCAGCTGCAGCAGCAGCAGCCAGAAGCCCTGGGCTAAGGGCTGCTGCACATGGTGACCATAGAGCCCCACAGGGGCTGGAGAGAGAGCGTCTCTCAACCCCTCAGCTGATGGCCGCCATGGCGGACCCCGCTATTTCGATGTTGCGGGACGCGGATCGGCTACACGTGCCCTACTTCGACGTTCAACTTCGAAGTAGGGCGCTATTCCCATCCCCTCATGGGGTTAGCGGCTTCGACGTCTCACCGCCTAACGTCGATGTTAACATCGAAATAGCACCCAACACGTGTAGCTGTGACGGGCGCTATTTCGAAGTTAGTGCTGCTACTTCGAAGTAGCGTGCACGTGTAGACACGGCTTCTGAATGTTTACGCATTGCATTTTTAGAACACTTTGACAATTCAACTACATTTTGAGCTGAATTTAATCATATCCTAAAGATTCCCCCATTTGTATGAACACGAAGTAATTCTCAATTACATATTATAAAGCTCTTGAAGTGGAACTACTTTGGGGCATAAGAAGCATAAGCATTTAAACGCTAAAAAACCAGACAATGTTATTTTTTTACAATCCTTGGACTAGAAATGGGGTCTTCACAGGGAAGACTTCCATACCAATTGCTTCTGGGGTGCCTCCTATTGCTGTTCCTATTATTAATCAATTTATTTTTTATTACAGAAGCCCCCAGAGGCTCCAATCAAAATTAGGGCTCCACTCAGCTTGTGGCTGTGCAAATAAAGAACAAGATATAGTCCTCACTCATGGCGCTTACTGAGAAATTGGTATAGCAAGCAAATAGAGAAAGACTAGCAAGGGGGCAGGGTTGCTATCTGAGATAGTGTACACTTGCAACTCACAGATTTGGAATTGTGTTTTTGTCTATGATTGGCTTGAATTTTGCCTAACTGGATATGGGCTCTCTCTTTACTTCTTTTATATTGTTGTTGGTGGTAGTGGAAAAAATAACAAACCAAGACTCTTTTCCCCACTACCTTTGTTACTGAATTTTATATTCGGGGAAGGGCTATCAACCAGGTACAGCCTCTATCAGAATCTTCCTTGTTGTCATCATCTCCTGCAGCCATTTCTTGATTTCATAGTTCAGGTCTACATTAGCATCATCCAAATAGGGATTTCTTGTCTTGGGTGTTTATTGTAATCCGGGGTGGATATTGTGATGTAACATGTTTGTTTCTCTTTTTGCTACATTCATGATATTACTTTCTAAATATTGGAAAGAAAAGCATGACTTAGCACGTCTTTTAAAGCGTTTTCAAACCCAGTTTTATTTCTTGAAATATCTAGGGTTATAGACCAGAATGTTGTTAGCTTGCACATAGGTGTGTAGCTTCCCTTTCCATTATCTTTTCTGGAAATTTTGACCTAAAGCATCAGAAGTATCAAGAGTTCAATTTTTCTTATGAAAGTTCCAATATTTTTGCCCAAACACACATTTTAATGAGACTTTAGTCTCATATGAACAGCGGTCAGAAAATAGGTTTATTATTGCTTTGGATTTAATCTGGGGGTGTTAAATCAACAGGTAGTAATTTGGATCATATTATTCGAATTCTTATTATTATTCTAATAATTTGAAAGGATTCATGTTCAAGGTTCTGGTTTCTCCTGTTTTAATTGAATGATATTTCAGCAGTTCCTATTTTGGATTGTAGCACTGGTGGCCGGGGGTGGGCGTTGTTACAAGTTTGGCTTCCTTGACAATGGATGACATTCAAGGAAGAAGGGCTATTGAGCAGAGATAGGATCCAACTAGTGAGGAAGAGTGAGAGCATATTTGGACAGAGGTTGGCAGACTGGCTAACCGAGTGAGGAGGGCTTTAAACTCATTTTGAAGTGGGGAGGTGACCAAAGCTCACAAGTAGGTAAAACTTGGAGTCTTGAGGAAGGGGTAAGAAATTGAAGGCAGCATGGGCTTTAATAACAGGGATCAAGGAGAGCCAAGGGGGAAACAAGTGGGGAGGAGAAATAGAATCAGTATCGTAAAAAACTGTATACAAATGTGAGAACTGTGGGCGTAAGCAGGAAGAATGTGTAATGCTAGTAAATGAACACAATTATGATATAGTTGGAAAAAACAGAGACTTCATGGGATAATATGCATGACTGGAATTTTGATATAGAAGAATACAGGTTGCACAGAAAGAAAGAGCAAGGAAAAAGAGAGGACATGTTGACTTATGTTTTATAAATGTATACACCTGCTCTGAGGTTGAGATAGAAATAGGAGACCCAGCATCTTACAGGAAAAAAGAATCCAATCTAGACTTAAGTTATTCAAGTGATGGCAAAACCACTAGATTCTGTGGTAAATCTATCCAATGTTCAATAACCCTGCTACTGTCAAGAATCTGTGCCTTATTCTATTATGGATTTGTGTAGCTTCTACTTTTAGCCCCTAGATTTTGTTAAGCCTTTGTCAGCTAGTTTAAAGAGTTATCAACAATCAAAAATCCTTTCCCCAACTAGGTACTTACAGACTGAGCAAATTACCTCTTACTCTTCTCTTAATAGATTAAGCTTCTGTAATCTCTCACTGTCTATGCTAGAGTAGTAGTTTTGTTGGCCCCAGGGAATTAGGGAGACAAGGTGGATGAGGTAACATCTTTTACTGGAACAATTTATCAAGCTTCCGTGCCACACAGAGCTCCATGGCATCATTTCCAGATGTCCTACTGGTTGCAATTCACCATTTCTTGCCAATGGGAGCTGCAGAAAGTAGTGGCCCGGCGAGGACTTTCCCAATGGAGGCACCAGGACGGTCCCCATGAGAGCACCCAAACCACTTCTGCTCCACCCCCACTGTGCCCCTGCTCTATCCCTTCCCCTCCGCCCTGCCCCTGCTCCACCCATAATACTTCCCACCTCTGCCCTGTCCCCTTGCTGAAGTCCAGTCCCTGACCAATGACAGCCATGGATTTCCAGGGAGCCTGGCACAAGGTGGCAGTAAGGATCACACCTCCCCCCGCCACACACACACCCTGCATTCACTGTGTCATCAGGAGCCTGCTTTGCTCCACACCTCCTCCCTCTGCCTTCCCACTCTGCTCAGCTTCTCTGTGTCATCAGGATGCAGAGTTCCCTGGGGCCGGGACACTCTGTTTCCTACTACCACAGTGAAGCTGAACACAGCAAGCTGGGAAAGGATGGCTGGGCCAAGTGGAACGGACTGCCAAGTCCTCCAGCTCCTGCTGCCATGGTGAGTGTGTGGGTGGGGAACTCCTGCTGCCACTCGGTACCGGGCCCCTCCCCACCAGGCTGCCCAGACACTTACTGCAGGATGACTGAGGTGTTACACTGTGGGGTACCCAAAGCATGGCCCCTTGAGTGACCACACCAAATCATGCTATGCACACGATGCCTCTGTGTCTGGCCCATGTTGCTTCCCATAGCTCCCACTGGCCTGGAATGGTGAACCATTGACACTGGGAGCTGCAGGGCTGCATGCCTGCAGACTTACAGGTAAACAATCCGTCTCACAGGCAACAAGCAGTTAACACTGATGACCCAAGTGCAGCCACCATGTTGGAGTTTTTCTACCCCTGGATTAGGCCTTTGAATCAGTGCATCTTACTTAGTGTTGATGTCAAATTTATTATCAACCATGATCTATATGTCAGTATGGGAGTCATTGGTTTATAAAATATAATACCTCATTCTATAAATGAAACCTACGATCACTGTTCCAAAGTCCATGACCTGACATTCGGCTGGTTTGTTGCTGACTGGTTGGTTGGTTGTGTTTTCTGCCTGCTTGTGTAACATTTCTCCATGTAATGATATCTAAGATATTATGCTGTAACTACAGAAGTTCTGCTTTTTAACGAATCAACTACTTTGGTAGCAAGGCATTTCTAATCCAAATTTTGCTGAACAAAACAATATCTTTTTGCTGAACAAAACAATATTTTCTCTGATTATTTTTAAGCAATTCACTGAGTTTGATTCCATGAAAATTTAAGAAGTGGCCATATTGGGTCAGATTAATCATCCATCTATTCCAGTCTTTTGACACTGGTTGATGTTGAATGACGGAATGAACAGAAAAAGGTAATTATCAAGTGATCCATCCGTCTTGCCCGGTCCCACATTCTGGGAGTCAAAGTTATTGGGGGAAAGAGGAAATATACCAGCAACTAATTGATTCTGCCTGCACAGACTGTGAGAAAAGTTTTCATTAACATGCTTCTCACAAGCTCTAAATTATTTCATGAGCAAGAGAATTAATCAATATACTGATTATACTTCTCTGGAAATACATGGATCACTTACCTCTATAAATAAGGTAAACAGTCATGGTCCAAACCTATACTAAATGAGCAGCTCTTTTAACAATGCCAAAGTCTTTACTCTGAAGGTTGGAATGTTTGAATTTATTAACTGATTAATCTTAATTTTACATATGTGATTTTTAAAGTGCTAATGAAGCTTGGGGTTTGTACTGTAAAATATAAAGCAATATTGTTCCTATTACTCAGGAGTAGGCAGATTGTGGCTGACCTTTGAGAAAATGTACAATCAAGAGAGGGTTAAATAAGCTTTCCTTTTTGTAGCTTGTGGAAGGCCTAGCTAAACTAGCATTGCCAACACCTTCCTTTTAGCAGCAAGTAAGGCACGAGTTAAACCAGCGGATAAGGAGAGGCAGATGGATGAATGTTTACACCTCCACATCAGAGCTGTCTGGTTAGGTAACAAGGTGTGTGCTGCACACATTGAATAACTGTACCAGCTGGTGCATGTACCTTGTCACATGTGAGTTCTGAAAACAGGTTATTTTTATAGGCCATGTTGCTTCTAGCAATATACCCATCATTGGCATTTCTACAGCCTGCAGAAGGCTGCTTGCCAAACTGAGCATACACGGACACTTGGGACTGAGAGTTACAGGGTCAACTACCTTTGCTCTAAGCCTGTATTGCACAGTGTTACCAAGAAAGAGGACAATTTTAAAAAAACAAAACAAACAAACAAACAACCCCAAGGTGTAAGAAAAACATCCTAGTGTGATTTTGTGGCAGAAACATTCTGCTTTAGCCAGGCAGTGATGTGCACCACCTCAATGGAGGCAGCCTGTGACATGTTGTCAGAGTACATCTTCATTTCTAGGGTTCCCCCTTCTTTCTGGGCAAAGCAAAGCAAGATACTCCATCTCTGCGATTCCTGTTGGCCATTTCTTTAGCTCTGCAGTGGCCAGTGTTTCCCTGAGTAGTCCCTAGCCTGGACCTCAGCATCACAGGGCTGGAAGGGACCTCAGGAGGTCATCTAGTCCAGCCCCCTGCTTCAAGCAGGATCAACCCCCACTAAGTCATCCCAGCCAGGACCCTGTCAAGGCGGGACTCAAAAACCTCAAGGGATGAAGAATCCACCACCTCTCTAGGCAACTCATTCCAGTGCTTCAGCACCCTCCTAGTGAAGAAGTTTTTCCTAATATCTAACCTACACCTTTCCCTCTTCAACATCAGACCATTACTCCCTGTTCTGCCATCTCACCCTCCTCTTTAGAGCTCCCCCTTCAGAAAGCTGGAGGCTGCTATTAAATCACCCCTCAGCCTTCTCTTCTGTAAACTAAACAAGCCCAAATCCCTCAGCCTATCCTCATAGGTTTTGTGCTTTAGCCCCTTAATCATTTTTGTTGCCTTCTGCTGAACCTGCTACAGCACATCCAAATCATTTTCATACTGGGGGACCCCAAACTGGGCACAATATTCCAGACGTGGCCTCACCAGTGCCAAAGAGAGTGGAATAACTACTTCTCTAGATCTGCTCAAAATGCCCCTCTGAATTCACCCTAGTATACTGTTAGCCTTCTTGGCTACAAGGGCACACTGTTCACTCATATCAAGTCTTTCATCCACCATAACCCTTAGGTCCCTTTCCATCGTACTGCTACTGAGCCAGTTTGTCCCCAGCCTATAACATTTTTTGGGATTCTTCCGACCTAGATGCAGAACTCTACACTTCTCCTTGTTGAACCGCTTGAGATTTCTTTTGGCCCAGTCTTCAAACTTATCCAGATCACTCAATTCTCTTTCTACCCTCCAACGTATCTACCTCTGCCACTAGTTTTGTGTCATCCTCAAACATGCTGAGAGTGCAATCCAGTCCTTCATCCAGGTCATTAATAAAGATGTTGAACAACACCCGCCCCAGAACCGAGCCTTGCGGCACTCTGCTTGAAACCAGCCATTAACCCATCTTTTAGATATTGAGTCATTGACCACTACCCACTGGGCCCGACCATCAAGCCAGTTTTCTATCCATCTTATAGTCCAAGGATCCAACCAAATCCATATTTCCTTAGCTTATGGACAAGAATGTTGTGGGAGACCGTATCAAAAGCTTTGCTGAAGTCAAGGTATATCACATCCACTGACTTCCCCATGTCCACAGAACTTGTTACCTTGTCATAGAAGCTAATCAGATTGGTCAGGCAGGACTTGGCCCTGGTAAATCCATGTTGGCTACTTCTAGTCACTTTCCCCTCTTCCAAGTACTCCAAAATGGATTCCTTGAGGATTCCCTTCATTATTTTCTCAGGGATTGAGGTAAGGCTGACAGGTCTACAGTTGCCTGGATTGTCCTTCTTTCCTTTTTGGACAATGGGCACACATTTGCCTTTTTCCAGTCATCTGGTATCTCCCCTGATCTCCAAGCGTCTTCAAGGATAGTGGCCAAAGGCTTGGCAATGATGTCTGCCAATTCCCTCAGTACCCTTGGGTGCATTAAATCCAGACCATGGACTTGTGTACACCTAGTTTTTCTAGATACCTCAGAACTTGTTCCTTCCCCACAGATGGCTGCCCTCCACCTTCCCATACTGCATTGTCTAGGACCATCACGTGGGAGTTGACTTTGCTGGTGATGACTGAGGCAAAAAAAAGCATTGAGTACTTCAGCTTTTCCTACATCATCTGTCACTAGTTGACATCTCTCATCCAGTGACAGCCCCACACCTTCTCTGATAACCCATTCATTGTTAACATGCCTGTAGAAACCCTTCTTGTTACTCTTCACAGCCCTTGCCAGCTGCCATTCCAATTGTGCTTTCACTTTTCTGACTACTCCCTGACATTCTCCAGCTGTCTGTTTATACTCCTCCTTAGTCAACTGTCCAAGATTCCATTTCTTGTATGCATCCTTCCTGAGTTTAAGTTGACCAAGAATTTCCCTCGTAAGCCAAGCTGTTTGCCTACCATGTTTGCTTTTCTTACTGCGCAGAAGGAGGGTTTGTTCCTATGCCTTTAGTAAGAGTTCTTTAAAATACTGCCAGGTCTCTTTAACTCTTCCCCTTCATTTTCATTTCCCAAGGGATCTTGCTATCCATTCTCTCAGGGAGTCGAAGTCTACTTTTTTGAAATCAAGGGTCTGTATGTTACTGCTCACCTTTCTTCCTTTTGTCCAGATCCTGAAATTTATGATTTCATGGTTGCTGCAGCCCGGGTTTCCACCCACTTCTATTTCTCCTACTAATTCTTCTCTGTCTGTGAGCAGCAGGTCAAGTTTGCAAGGCCCCCGGTCGGTTTCTTCAGTACGTGTACCAAGAAGTTATCCCAACATTCTTCAAAAACTTCCTGGATTGTCTGTGTGCTGCTGTATTGGTCTCTCAACAAATGTCCAGATGATTAAAGTCTCCCAGGAGAACCAGGGCCTGTGATTTGGAAGGTTCACTTAGCCGCCTGAGGAAAGCCTCATCTACCTCATCTCCCTGATCTGGCGGTCTATAGCAGAGGCCAACAATGTCTCCTCTGTTACTACCACCTCTAAGCTTAACCCAAAGACTCTCAACTGGCTTTTCTGCCTCCATATACTGGAGCTCTGAGCAATCATAATTCTCCTGCACAGAGTGCAACTCCTCCTCCATTTCTCCCCTGTCTGTCCTTCCTAAACAGATTATAACCTTCCATGACCATGGTCCAGTGATGTGAATCATCCCACCAGGTCTCATTTATTCCAACCACCTCACACTTTGCCCGTTCCAGGGCCTCTAATTCTTCCTGTTTTTTTCCTGAGGCTTCTGCCATTAGTGTACAAGCATCTTAGAGAAGTGGCTAATTGGCCTACTTTCTCCTCTTCACCCAGGAAACCCACTTGATTGTTTTCTCCACCTTCCCCACTTACCTCAGGGCTTGTGTCACTGTCCCCTGATGAACCTAGTTTAAAGCCCTCCTCACTAGGTTTGCAAGCCTGCCCGCAAAGATGCTCTTTCCTCTCTTTGTGAGGTGGATCCCATCTCTTCCCAGAAATCCCTGTTCACAAAAGAGAACCCCTGGTCAAAGAAACCAAATCCTTCCCTGCTACACCACCTACGCAACCACCCATTTACCTCTGTGATTCGACGATCGCTATGTGGACCCCTTCCTTCCACAGGGAGGTTAGACGAGAACACCACTTTTGTGCTGTATTCCTTCATCTTCCTTCCTAATGTTACACAATCCGCCATGATGTCTTCAAAGTTGCTCTTAGCTGTATCATTCATTCCTACATGGAGAAGTAGGAAAGGGTAACAGTCTACAGGTTTAACAATTTTTTGCAGGTACTCTAGTATTCCAGATTCTAGCTCCAGGCAAGCAGCAAGCTTGCCAGGATTCTAGGTCTGGATGGCAGATGGATGACTCCGTCCCACTTAGGAGGGAGTCCCCGACCACCACCACTCCCCATCTTTTTCTCTTAGGGGTGGTGGGATAGAACCCCTATCCCTAGGACTGTGCATCCCATGCCTTAGTAACTGTGGGGACTCCTTCAAATCTAATCTCTGGGAGGTATCAGCCCCAGTTATGTCTGCTATACTACCTATGGAGAGAGGCTGAAAGTGGTTACTTACCTCTACTGGAATTGGAGAGACCCAAACTAGTTTCCTCCT
Source organism: Carettochelys insculpta (assembly GCF_033958435.1). Taxonomy (NCBI): domain Eukaryota; kingdom Metazoa; phylum Chordata; order Testudines; family Carettochelyidae; genus Carettochelys; species Carettochelys insculpta. Next base: position 92,932,157 of record NC_134137.1, on the reverse strand, counting down.
CTTGGAGGTAACATGCTTCCAGTTCTCCTCCTTGTTTTGAGTAGCCTGCTGTTCCTGCAGTATTATATGTTGCCTTCTATTCAGAAAGTCTTCACCCTCTCTGATGGACCTGAGGGTTGATATTTGCGCCTCAAGTCCTTTAACCTCCTCTTCTAAAATGGCTACCAGCTTTCACTTGGTAGAAAGAAAATCCTTTCTGTCGTCCGGGAGAAAGACAAACATGGCACATGCCATGCAGGTCACAACAACAGACCTCTCACCAGTCATATCCCTGTTCATTTTTTCCCTTTTCAGAGATCCCTTATTTGTTTCTAGTGCCTCCTTGAAAGGCACAACAGAAACAGCATATAAGAAAGGGAAAACAGGTATGGGGCTCCTCCCTAAGATGAGCTTGCAGGCAAACTCCCTGATAGCTACTCCTGTTTGCTGTGGTTGCCTTCTTGTAGGTCTGCTAGCAGGTTAGGCCCATCTCAAAGCCTTTGATTCCAATCTAATCAGCCCTTGAAGGCCCACCTGGAAGGAAGCTCTCCCAATTCACACCTTGCAAACTTGCCAAAATGCCAAACATGTTTTCCAACTTCCCCTCTCTGCAAAACAGATGCTCAGGCACACAGGCAGCTATGCAAACTGCCCCTCACTGCAAAATGAAACAAATGCTCATATGCACACACACAGAAATTCAACCCACCAGCTCTCAGTGCAACCCCCAAATGCCACACTCACCGGAGCTGCTCCAGGATACTTTTTCTAGGCAAACTCCTCGTTAGTTGATCCTGTTTGCTGCTCCCACATTCCCACCTCCAGCCACATTCCCTCTTCAATTCAGACCCCTTTTATATCTCTTTGGGTCTCTTCTGTTTCTGTTCTGTTTCCAGAAAAAACAAACCCATAACTGCCTTCCCAGACATCCAGCTTCTTGTTCTAGAGGGCCACTGAAGATATTGCTCAGCTTGGCAGCCTGAACATGCTAGGCATCTCTTGCAGAAAGGTCTTACTCCCTTCTCTTTCTCTCTAGCTGAGTTCTCAGCTCTCTTCATGTAGTGCGTTTCATGATCCTTCAAAGCCCGGTCAGACGTCTAATGAAATTCCATTATTCCCAGCTGGAGTCGCTAATTAGTCCTATGTTTCTAGCTCATCCGTAAGGCTTAGGAATAGCTGCTAAGAAGCATAAGGCTGAGCCTGGCCTGTCTCTAAAGGTCAGTTGACCAGCCACACACCCACATTATAGCTAATCCCTTTCTGAAGTATATTGAAATAATATCCTGGTCAGTCTTTGGAACTTCTATTGTGTGGGACACAACAGTCCTCTTCCTGTAGCACCAACAGCTTCTATATCATTCACAGTTCCTTTCATCTCAGGAAATGACTCGCAGGTAGTAAAGATTATTTTTTTCATACAAAGCATTTCAGACATTTCCACCAATTATTTTTTCCCAGAGTCACCTAAAATTCTTCCTCAGTCATGTTAGTTAGGCAGGGCCTTGGTTATAGCAAGATTACATGGTCAATGAATTTTCCACAAAAATTACTTATAATTTGCCACTTCTGCTTCCGAATCTAAATGCTCATTTCTTTGAAGTCTCTCATGCTGATGGTTATGAGGAAAATTTTTGAAACATGAATCAAAGGAAAAAGAAAGATGCGATGACCTGGATCTGAATCTCTAGTAGTCTTAATTAATATTTATATTAAGTGGAAGCCAGGGGCTCCATGGACCACACTATGCTTAGTGCTTTTCAAACCCACATAACTGTACCTTCTTAGGGTGCAAATACTGGCATTGATTTATATTTTAATACCAACTTTGAGAATGCCACTGCTAAAATGTTAGCAGAAATAACAAACTAATATGCTTGTTTGCATTTAAATTCACCAAAGAAACATTAACACTCAAGCAAGCGACATAACTTTTCCCATTTTCTTCTGCACTATGCAAGGGATAAACCACACACTAAAGATTTGGTCTAGTTCTCAGATGCTATAAATCAATGCTTAATTTGAGGGAGGTACCCTGATTGGAATACCCAGTCCAGCTGGTGTCTAGTCTATAAAAGGAGATGGATCTGTGCCCCCCTCCACCCCACACACACTCTCTCTTTCCATTTTCAAGTAGTTTAATATAAAGTTCTCAAGGAAGAGACTAACATCCAAATAGGCAGAAACCTAAAAGTCCACAAAGACATAAAAGCTGGGTCTATATGTGAGCACCCTTTCGAAAAGGCAAAAATCAAAGTTTGGTGGTTGAAATAGCGGCCGTCGAAAGGGAGCAGCTGCTGCCATTATCAGATCGGCATTTCAATCCACTCTTTTGAAGTGCTGCTGCAGGTCTTTTGAAAGAGAGCTCCAAGCCCTCTTTCAAAAGAGGGGAGGCAAGAAACACTTCAGATGGGGTCCCATGGCTGACAAGCCCTTCCAGGGCCTCAGACAGCCATCCCCTTTAAAGGGCCCCTCCTCCCACCCTCCCCTCCGCATGAGCCAGGTGCTGCCCAACCTTTCCCAGCCCAGCAGCGCCCACCCGTGCCCACAACAGAGGCCCAGTGACAGCTTCTGCAGGAGGAAACCCTCATAATGGATGCCCTGCTGGCAGTGCTGTGCACCATTGCCACAGTTGCACCCAATCTCATTGGGTGGCTGGGCAGTCCCCCTAGGGCCATGGGGCTTTCCCACCTGGCGCTCTGCTGGGTGCCCCCCCCTTGTGCCCCAACGCCTCTGGACCCACCCCAGCAGCACCAAGTGGTGGGAGCACTTGGTGCTAGGGGAGTGGGGTAAGGAAAGGTGACTGTGGAACTTCTGCATGTCAAGGCAGACCTTCGAGGAGATCTGCCACTGGCTCACCCCCACACGCTGGCACCAGGACACCTGCATGCGGCCAGCCCTCACACTGGAGAAATGGGTCACGATCACCATCTGGAAGCTGGCCACCCTGGACTCCTACCGCTCCTTGAGACAGCAGTTTGGGATAGGCAAGACCATTGTCGGGGCTGTACTGATGGAGGTAAGGTGTGGCCTGGTGGGTGGGGGGGTTGGGGCAAGGGAAACCCTCCACTGCAAGGGGCCAGATGGGGCAACGGCTGAATGGGTGGGAGGCAGAATGGGCCCAAGGCAGGGGGAGACAGCCACCACGCCCACACTAGAGTACATGTCCTCCTTCCCCACCTGCAGGTCATCAGAGCCATCAACGCAATATTTCTCCATAGGGTCATCTGCCTGGGGGATATGGACATTACTGTTGCTGGCTTCCAGGACCTGGGCTTTCCGAACTGCATCGACGCTTTGGATGGCACACACATCCCCTTCCGCGCCCCGCCACACAGCATCGGCCGGTACATCAACAGGAAGGGCTACCATTCGGTAGTGATCCAGGTGAGGGGCCAGTTTACTATGTGGGCTGGCTGGCCACACCCATGATGCCTGACTCTTCTGGAACTCCGGCCTCTACTGGTGCATGGGAGCCGGCACCTTCATCCCCCAGCAGGAGATCCCAATGGTGGAGGATGTCACCATGCCACTCTGCATGGCAGCAGATGTGGCATACCCCCTGCAGCTGTGGCTCTTGAGGCCATACACAGGACACCTCGACCCCAGCCAGAAGGCATTCAATCAGCACCTCAACCATGCCTGCAATGTTGTGGACTGGGTCTTCAGGTGCCTAAAAGGGGTGGTGGAGGTGCCTCCACATGCAGCTGGAGGTCGGGGTCCTCAACATGCCCCAGGTGGTACAAGCCTGTTGCGTTCTCCACAATGTTGTGGAGGGAAAGGGGGATGCCTATATCCCTGGGGGCAGTGCCGGCTATGAGAAGCTGGGCACTGTCCCCATCCAGCAGACCCACCAGGATGGCCACCACATCCAGAAGGCCCTTAGGTAGGCCTTTGCTGAAGGCCATCTCTGATCCACATGTACACCCACGTCCCACACACATCTGCCACCCCCCCTCCCTGCCACCCCCACCAGCACCGTACCTGCATATCCACCACCCACCATCCCCCAAGGAGCACAGCATGGAGTGGTGAACAATAAAATAAACATTTATCTACACTATTATCGTTAACTATGCACAGGGGGTGGGAACCTAACTTAGAAAGGGACAGGGGGAACCTAACTTGGAGGAGGGTGAGGCACTCATTCCAGGGCAAGGGTGTGGGCCAGGAGACCTGTTGGACCCTGGAGCCCCTGCCTCCCTGGTTGTGGGGTCCCCAGCAGGGAGGATAGGGTGTGCGTAGCACAGGCAGATGATGCCAGCAAGTGGGCCTGGTGGGGGCAGAGGGAGTGGGCTCAGTGGGGGTGGAGGGGGCAGGCTCGATAGGGGCTGGGGGGGCAGGCTCGTGAGGGTGGGGGAGCAGGCTTAGTGGGGTAGCTGCTGGGGGGGGCAGGAGGCTGACAACAGTGGCTGCATGGGCCCAGAGGATGTGGCCAATATCCTCCAAGGTGGTCAGCAGCCTCTCCCAGGCTGTCCTCCTCCACTCCATCTTGGCCTGGGCGAGCCTCAGGTGCTGCTCAGCCACCTCGGCCTGGCGCTGGCTGGCTGGGTCCTCCTGAGCCTGGCAGGGGGCTCTCTGGCCATGGCCCTGATGGCATGCTGCCTGGAGTGGCACTCAGGTGCCTCCGACGGCTGCAGGGGGACTCTCGGGGATGAGGGATGGCGTAGGGCTCTCCTGGCCCACAGATGGTGCAGCTTTGTGGAGAGGACAACATGTCAGTAATGTGCCCCAAATGGAGGGGACCTGGCTGTAGCCCAACCACCCAAGCCTACCCCATGTGGTCTCCACCCCCTCAAAGGACACTGACCCCCCAAGGGACACCAACCTGCCCCCCATGGGCTGTGCCTTCTGGCCCGGAAGTGCATCCAGGGGTCTCTTATGCAGCTGGCCCTTCCTGGCCTAAGGAGTCACCCCCACCTGATGGAGCAGATGTGCACCCCTCCCTGTACGTACCTGAGGGTCCCTCAGCGACGTCCAGGGATGGCCGGCTCCCGGTTGTCTGGCTGGAGGAGTGGGAGGGGATGAAAATGGTGAGGTCCCCCTCCTCACTTCACCACTTGGTGGTCCCCTCACCCTCCTGTGTCCCCAGGCTGGGCTGCTCCTCCTTCTCTGGCTGCAGCTCCTCAGCCAAGATGTCCAGCAATGAGGGGTGGTGGTGAGCTGTTCTGGGGCCCCAGGATGCCCCGGAGCTCCTGGAAAAAGGAGCACGTGGTTGTAGCTGCTCCAGAGCAGCCAGCCTGGTCCCTGGCCCACACATAGCCCTGCTGCAGCTCCTTTACCTTGGAGCGTACCTGCTCTGAGTTACCCTCTGGGTATCCCTTGGTATGGAGGCACTGCACCAGGTGGGCGAAGGCACCAGCATTGCACTCCTTGACCCCCATCTTGTGCAGGATGTCGTCATCCTTCCAGAGGCCGAGGAGGTCCCGCAGCTCCTGCTCCATCCAGGAGGGGGTCCTTTTTTTTCTCCCTCTTGGAGCCCTGGGAGCACAGTGGGGACTTGTAGGGTGGGCTATGGAGCTCGCCGGGGGGGCTGGCTTCCGGCCATGCTGTATCTCTGGAGCTTGGGGCTGGAGCACATGTAGATGATGCTCCTAGCACACTCTTAGCTTCCTGTCACAGGTTTCCTGCATGCTTGTGGCTTTAAGGCAGTTGAATGCAGGGACCATAGAGCCCTGCTGCTGCTGTCTGGAGCAGCCCCGCACTCCAGATGACCAGCGCCGTGGCAGACCCGTATTTTGAAAAAGCGAACTGTGGAGCATCTACACGTGTACTCTTTCAATTCAGTATTTCGAAAGGGGCTGATCTTCCTGATCTGGGGTCAGGGTTCAGATTTCAAAGTTTGACCCCATTCTTTCGATTTTCTTTCAAAAGACAGTTTACATGTGTGTATGTTCCTCCCGCTCTTTCGAAAAAGGGCCACTTATTTCAATTTTTTGTGCATGTGTAGACACATCTAAAAAGACCCCGATTTGCCCCTAAAAATAGTCATATTAAAAAAATCTTCCCAAGGAAAACAAAAAGCATATACAATTATATCTAGAACCAATGAACAACCTCTCAGAGAATATAAGTGAAGCTTTAAAATTAATTTCTAGGAAGTGGCAGAAAAACTGCTAGAGACCCCAAGGCCCTCTGGACATTTCATATGCAAATCTCTTTGTTATGCAAATTCTAAAGTGATGGTTAACTTGTAGAAATTCTTATCAGCTTCAGCATTTTGATGCTGAAACTTTTTCCATAGATCAAATTGAGGAAAATTTTCATTTAGATATAAAATTCCTTACCTTGACCTTTCCCTAGAGTTTTCTAGTTGATAAGCCAGACAAGCATAAGTTCATTGTTAAAATATATTACTTAATTGGACTTTCCCACTCTGAATGTAAAGTGAATGAGCAACCCTGAAGAAAGATCTAGATATTGTGATTCTTGTTAAGGACTAAAGACGTTTTGCTAGAAGGGATAATTAGTTTTAAATCTGTGGTAAATTCAAAATACCTGTTTTGTTCAGTGTTGTTATTGGAAATTCTCAGAAAGCAATGTGAAATAGGATTTAATTCTCCAACTCCCATATCAAACATCTCATAAAAAAAAACATCCCTGTACTGAAAAATATGTAAGGGCCGGTTTTTTTTTTTTGGTTTTTTTTGGTTTTGTTTTTTTACAGTATGTAGGTTCCTAATGTAGAAGATAGTCTCCTAGTCTATTTTTTTACTTTTTTACCCTGAACGGAACAAAATAGAGCCAGAGGCTCAGATAGTGATCCTGCAAATATTCTCAGCTAAAATTCAATTCTCAAGGTAGTAATGTTAACTTCTTTTCTGGTGTTGTCTTGTGTAAATTTGCATTGTGTAACCTGTTAAGAGCAAATGTTTATACAAAAAGAGCTTATCATTCTCATTTTCTATATTTCTGCCATTTCACGTGGTCAACCAACTTTCCCTATACTTATAGGAACAGTTGACAGTATCTGGGAAGCACTTTTTATACTGTTTCCTCAACCAAGTGATCAATAACAGATTAGCTTTGTCTACATGAGCCCCTATCTGTTGTTAGGAAGAAGGGGCTTTCGAAGACTGGGGCGGGGTCCTTTCAAAAGGACCCCGTCTCCATGGGTGGTGCATGATTCGAAAGCAGCACTTTCAAATCGCTGCAGCTGCCATTATGCTAATGAGGTCATTAGCATCTTTCGAACTTGCTCGTTAACATGCCCCTTCTGAAAGGAAGGGGCTCATGTAGACACAGGTATTCTCATCAGTTGCCTTTACCCCAGAGTCCATTTTGAAAAATTATTATTGTTCACTTTAGACCTCTTCCGTTCATCCGGGAGTGTATTTGTTTCTTAGGCATATAGTCTGTATTCCTGTAGGAAGCCAAATTTAAATAAGTAGCAGTATTTCATTCTAAAACTGAATTTCAAGTAAAGGAGACCTACTTTGTCTTAGCTGAGAATCCAGTTACTGGATGTTTTTATAGACAAATAGTGGTCCACAGCAGGCCTGTATTTAGTGGAGGAAAATATGCACAAGCCTTCAGATAGCTGTATAACACAGGACTATATTTGTCTGCATTCCTCTGGCTCTTCTGGCTTGGCATAGCCAGAAAATTATCACTAACTGTGTGAAAAAAGTCTCATTTTGAAAGAAGCAGTGTAGTAGTCAGTGCTGGAGGGGGTCCTACTGCCTTGGGGACAGAACAGTCATGGCACACCACTGAAGTTCCCCAGGCTGGCACGCTGAGCACCATTCTGCAGGGCTGGGCTGCACAGTTTATAAGGCCTGGTTCTGGGGCAGTGCTGAGCAGCAGTCAATGGGCTCAGTGTCTTGCAGCAAGGCTGAGCTGCACAGTTTATAAGGACTGGTTCTGGGGCAGGGATGGGCAGCAGTCAGCAAGGCCCAGCTGCCTTCAACAGGGCCGAGCAGCTCAGTGCACCAGTGTCTCCCCTGCAGCCAGATAGAGTGGAAAGTACACCATCATGGCAGTGTGGGCCAGGAGAGGCAAGGGGCAACCTCTCCAGGGTAAGGAGAGGGAGGTGAAGGCCCACTTGCTCCACTGAGCCCCGGCCTGGGGTCCCTAGCAACAGCTCTCACCAGAAGCCAGGCAGTGACTATCCAAACAGCAACACACGACAATGGGCTCTGGTGGAGCAGCCCCCAGGCCACTTCCTACTTCCATCCCCATCATGACTGGTCCTACTGGGAGTCCTTGGGGAGATCAGGAAGGCAAGCATCCTCCAGATATGTGGCAGCTGGCAGGCCCATCCAGTCAGCCATCTCCACATTGTTTGGATAGTGGATGGGCACAGGATCATAGGCTCTGATCGGTCCAAGGGCTCAGGGTCACTGGTGACGGGCAGGATCCCAGGCTCATGTCATTCCTGGTCCTTGGAGTAACTGGTAGTAGGGGGACCCACTGGTGCAGACAGGTCTGGGCCCTCAGTGTAGCCAGCAGCGGGCAGGCCCACTGGCTCAGGCTCGTCCTTGGGGCAAGGGACATACTGCAGGCCAGAGGGCCACAGCAGATCTGGGAACTCTAGGTACAGGGCCAGAGGCAGGCTTGGCTGCACCCTTATGGCAACTGGCTGGTGGCTCTGGCTGTCTGGCATGGGTCTTTAAGCTCCTGATTGTGGGAACTTGGTCACAAGCCTCTGCTGTGCTCAGAGGCCAGCCTTTTAATGAGCTGTGGGCCCCGCCTCTGACACTTCTAGTCACAGGTGCTGCTCACTTTGGGGCAGAGCACAAGCATTCTGAGCCCGCCCATCAAGGTCTCTGAGAGCAGATGGGAATAAGGGGACTTTGAAGTAGGTGGGGTCCTTTCGAAAAGGAAGCCCCATCGGGACGAGCCGTGCGGCGGCGAGGTGAGTCAATTTCGAAGTGCCGCGGCCGCCCACATGCTAATGAAGTGCTGAATATGTATTTCAGCACTTCATTAGTAAATTTCGAAATGGCAAAGTCTGGGGCTAGTGTAGACACGGTCTCTCTGTTACTATTAGGCATCTTCAGTCATGGAGCCCTGCAACTCCCAGTGGATACCATTCATCTTTCCTGGACAATGGAAACTGTTGGAAACAGTGGCCTGGCTCACCAATTGATAATCTTGATGAACTGTTATGCAGCTGGTGAACTGGAAGTTCCCCACCCTGACCTATCAGCTATTTCATAATTGTTGCTGTTTATGATAGAGTGAAGTGGAGGAGACTTGTAGATGACCTGTGTTCCACATGGAGTACAAGGGTTAAGTAGTAGTAGTAGTAGTGTTGCCTAATTTACAGCATTTTAAAATAAATGGATTTCAGCAACAATGAGATCTAGTAACAGGGACCTGGTGCCTCATGGTAAGTCAAATTGGTAATAATGATATCTTATACTTCAGAGAATAGTACTATAGTTTCTGTCTTTCTGGAAGATGTAAAACACTACTTTTAGGTTAGTGTATAAGCTTATGTTTCATTTGAAAAACAAGCATCTCAATTTTCAGTTTAGACCTGAAAATACATTAATGCTGAAGTCATCTTTTTTCAATCATTCCTTTCTGTCTTTCTCATGGTATTAGTCCAGCAAAAATGCAGCAAGCCAACAGCAAATGTAAAGCAACTCAGCTCATACAGAAACAAATGAGTCTCTGGTTATCAGAATATGCATGTGTCTGAATAAACTTAGATAATGAGAGAGGAAGGAATAATATGTATTTTGAAATTTAAAATAAAAATTAAATATAAGCAAGAAAAATGTGTATATAAAAAGTAGTAACCTCCCACTCTCCCCCAGCTTCCCCCCCACAAAAAAAAGAGGTATTTCAGAAGCAAGAATAATCAGTGGGGACACTGGACAATTGAGATTCTAAAGAAGAATCCAAAGACTGTAAGTCTGTTGTGGGGAAACTAAATGTAGCCTTCTTATCTCCATATTCATGGCTGAGGATGTGAGGGACAGTCCCAAACTGAGCTATTTATTTGGGTGACAAATTTGAAGAAAATGTCACAAATTGACATATAATTAGAAAAAGTTTTCACACAAATTGATAGACATGGCCATAATAAATCACCAGGACCACATGATACTCACCTAAGAGTTTTGAAAGAACTGAAACATGAAACTACTGAACTATTAACTGTGGTATGTGGCCTGTCTTTTAAATCAGCTTCTTTACCAGATGACTGGAGAATAGCTAATATGACACCAGTTTTTAAAACATCTTCAGAGGTGATCTCAGCAATTTATAGTCTGGTAAGAAGTTGTTCATCTTGTGCAGTCACAATGATTTTTTCAAGATGCATGTCTTTGTGAATGCTCCACTCTAGATGTCAGTCCACCCCAACACAAATGATCGGAGGCTTTCAACTGTAGTGTTTGGTCACGTTACACATGCACAGTAGCCATGTCACTGTGCTGTTGTTGCCAAATATAGTGCAAGCACAACATGACTGCTGCCATTCCTCAACTGCAGAGCTGAGTAGATCGGGGTGAGCAAACTTTTTACACTGGGCCCCACTTTTCATCCCTGCACTTAGCAACTTCCCCTCCCACCGTCCAACCTGTCTAATGTAATCTAAACTGGTGGAAAATTTGGTTATGTTCATATGAAAAAAAAAACCTTTTGGCATATGTAAAATCTTTATTAATCAGTATATAAATGTGAATGCACACACATAAAACAGTAATACATTTCAACATTTTAGTGAGATGGATGAGTCTGACACATAGCAACCAACTGTGCTGTGTGTCCCCTCCCCCTATGAAATTTCATGCCTCCCTGATGCAGTTTGCTCGCACCTGGGGTGGACTGACTTCAAAGTAAAAGGTAGGAGGGTGGGTAGTGGAGCACTCACAAGGATACACCTATTAAAGAACCATCATTGCTGCACAAGGTAACTTCTTTTTTAAGTGATGCCCCCAGGGCTGCTTTACTCTGGGTGAGTGTAGAGCAGTGTCTCAATAAGGATGGGAGGGCTTTGGAGTTATAAACTGGCCATGAAGGACAGTGCAGGGAGGTCAATATTGGTACTAGAAATTGGTCCACCCATGGTGGCATAATGTTTTGGAAAAGTATGCTCCAAGGTTGAGGTTGTGACCTCGCAGATGTTTAAGGGGACATTATTTAGGAATACCGTCAGGGTTTCCACAGCTGAAAGAAAATGGTCTTTTGCTCTTCTAAGCTACGTCTACACGTGAAGCCTACATCGAAGTAGCCTATTTCGATGTGGAGACATCGAAATAGGCTATTTCAATGAATAACATCTGCACGTCCTCCAGGGCTGGCAATGTCGATGTTCAACATCAATGTTGCGCAGCACCACATCGAAATAGGCTCAGCGAGGGAACGTCTACACGCCAAAGTAGCACACATCGAAATAAGGGTGCCAGGCACAGCTGCAGACAGGGTCACAGGGCGGACTCAACAGCAAGCCACTCCCTTAAAGGGCCCCTCCCAGACACACTTGCACTAAACAGGCCAAGATCCACAGAGCCGACAACTGGTTGCAGACCTTGTGCATGCAGCACGGACCCCCAGCTGCAGCAGCAGCAGCCAGAAGCCCTGGGCTAAGGGCTGCTGCACACGGTGACCATAGAGCCCCACCGGGGCTGGAGAGAGAGCGTCTCTCAACCCCTCAGCTGATGGCCGCCATGGAGGACCCCACAATTTAAATGTTGTGGGATGCACAACAACTACACGTTCCCTACTTTGACATTGAACGTCGAAGTAGGGCACTATTCCCATCCCCTCATGGGGTTAGTGACTTCAACGTCTCACCGCCTAACGTCGATGTTAACATCGAAATAGCACCCAACACGTGTAGCCATGACGGGCGCTATTTCGAAATTAGTGCCGCTACTTCGAAGTACCGTGCACGTGTAGACACGGCTCTAGTGAGTTATTTGTCATGGATGGTGTAGCAAGGATGTGTACAGGAAGACATCCATTTAGAATTGTTTCATGGACACCACAGAGCTTTTGGAGTGTTCAGCTATAGAAATGGACAGTCTTGGCAACGTGTGGAATGGCTTGCTCCTATGCAGGTAGCAGGCAACAGCTCCTCTCATATTGGGTGTATGGTACCATAACATGCATGATACAATGAAGTTGATGAGTTTGTTTAATGTGGAAGGCAGTGACTATTTCAGCAAAAGTTTGGGATGAGATCACATCATGATCTTGTCTTCAGGGAACACCATGTCAGATGGTTCTGCCTCAAGTGCTCCTGTTTCTCCAGCTCATCAGGCTGACATAAGGGCTACAAAAATACAACTTTCATCAACCAAATATAAGAGGAAGGACATGGCTACGGGTTCAAAAGGTGGTTGTGTAAGGCTTCTGATGTTGTAGTTGAAGTACCATGGCAGTGTGAATTGATGGTCTTATGGATATATGTTCTGGATAACTGTGAGGAAGCATTCCCAAAACTGAGTGAGTAAATAGGAATGGTTTGTCTCTTTGGTAGTAGAAGACTATAGTGGCCAAAAGGTGACCCTTAACTGAACTGATGGGTAGACCAGATTCTTAATGATCCAAAATGTAATCTACTATTGTAGATAGAGGCACCTATATAAGGGACAGTTGTTTTTTGTTGAGAATCTTCCATTTCTGTAGGTATTTCTGGTAATGTGTGGGTGGCTGTTTAGTAACACATTTTACTCTGTCTTAGAATATTTCTTCTCCATGTTGCAACCACAGAGGAGCCACACTTTGTGGCTGAGCATCTCTGAGATTGGAGAACAACAAGAAGTCTTGTGGCACCTTATAGACTAACAGATATTTTGGAGCATAATTGGGTGCAGTATGAAGCTTTTGTGCTGTGAAAGAAGATCCAGTCATGGAGGAAATGCATGAGGATTTCATACTGAATTACACGGGAGACACATTTTCCATCCAAAACTTGTGGATGAGTAAAATCAGCAGTATTAGCAGGAAGGCATACAGAAAAACTGAGTTCTACAACATGAGGACAAAATCTCCCAATAATCAAGGTGCAAGACCTAATTTGGAGCAGAAATGCAGACATTTGCAGTTTGATTATAATGTAAATGGATGAATGTGTGGGTAACCCCATTAGCAGAATATCACCCTGAGGAAACTGAGATGTATCTCCCACCCATGTTTTTCTGAAAAAAAATGGCAGCTGAGGATATCTGCTGTGGTATTTTGACAAGCAAGTAGGAGGGATGTAATAAGGGTTATACTGTTGCAGATGGTCCAGTCCCATAATTTGATAGCTTCCATGCATAAAGAGTTTGACTTGGCTTTTCCTTGCCAGTTGTTATAAAACATGCATGACATGTTGTTAGTGACAATACAGATGGATTTGTTCTGCATGAGTGGGAAGAAGTGGTGTCAGGCATAGCATACAACTCAGTGCTATAGTGGTGTTTAAATGAGTGTCCCGTCTTATGAGGGATGTGTTTGTGGTGATAACCAGTGACAGAGGGTCTTTCTGAAAAGTAGCTCTTGCAAGGTTGTTTTGCAATTGTGCCCACCACTCTAGGGATGTAAGGACCTATGGTGAAAGCATGAGTCATCTGGCCATATTGTCTTTGTTGGGTACATACAGTCTGATGAGCCAAACTTCTAGGCATTTCATGTCGAGTCTTGTAGTGTACAGTACTACACAATTTATAACTGCCATATGTTTGAAGGCAAATTCTCACGATGGTTTGAGGCCAGTAGTAGACTGTGTGGATAGTATTGTCAAAGTGGTGAATGAGTGGGATGGTAACACTGCTTTGACCTGTATGGAACTGAGAAAAGCTCCAATGAATATCAGATGATATATAGGCTCCAGGGTAGATTTCTGCTTATTGACTGGGAGCTAGTTGGTGAAAGACATCTACTGTTGTTTGTGTCTCAGCTGCCATTTCATGCTGGCTGGTGCCCTTTGGTAGGCAATCATTTAAGTAGGGGGAAATTATTACTCTCTGGCATTGGATTTATGCTACTACTACTACCATGAGTATCTTCAAGAAGACATGAAGGGCAGTAAACAGACCAAATGGTTGAAGTTGAATCTATGGTTGCATATAAAGCTGCTGAGTTTGAAAAGAGCTAAGATAGTTCTCCATTCACCGCTTTTTGTTTTTTTTTTTTGCTTAGGGAATGCAGAAGGCCAACCTATGGAATTCCTTGCCTGAGTTTGTTATGAAGGAGAAGTGTGATGGGGAGGACTGGGCCACAACACCCCCAGCTAGAGGTTCCCATATTTGCCACACCCCATCCCAGGAATCATAGAAGAGTCTTCAAAGCAAGGCTAGAAAGTTCTCCCAGGGAAGCAGAAAGCAGACACTCATGGGCCAGGAAACCCAATATAAAGGTTTGAAACACCTGAGTCAGATTAGTGTGGGGTTGAGGACCGACAGGACTGGCTGCTGGATTTGAAGCAGGACCTTGGAGAGTTCACTGTGAAGAGATGGTGAAAAAAATTGTGATGGATAAGCCTGATGGACTGATTATAGATCCCTGACCTGAGGGCAAGAACTTTGTCTCCAGGGCTGTGTCTAGAGTGTCAAGCATTGTCAGCAGAATATATGCAAAATGCGGAAAACATTTATATATCTCCTTCTGACAGCTCTGTTGGGAGAGGCTTTCCAAACTTTTGTCAATGCTCAAATAACAAAATAAAAATATCCATACATGGTCAGACCCAAAGTTTCATCTAGCCCCCTATCCTGCTTTCCAATAGTGACCAGTGCCAGGTGATTCGGAAACAATGAACACCCGTGAGTGCCCATGTCTTGCCAAGTGTGTGTCTGCATTGCCTCTGGTCTTTTTTTGCCTTCTCAGCTACTCAGCTCTCCGGCTGAGTTCCTCCAAGCATCAAACCCATTCTAGGGTAAAAATTTCCCAGGGTTTGTTCCATGTCCTCTTTATAATCTCCCAGCTGGTTTCCCACTAAGAGAGAGTGGTGCTTCCAGGGCTTTTCCTCTTGGAGACTGTGTCTGGGTAGTGTCTAGTTCACCACAGTCTGTTCCCCACTTGAGAAAAGGAGCACTGTCTCTTCAGAGATTCTGTTTTATTCATTCTGGAGAACCCCATATATCCTGTTACACTTACACCTGTAGTGTTACACTTACACCTGTAGTGTTACACTTATACGTACAGCCCTTATACACAAGCAGAAGGATTCCTACTACATTTCCCTTATCTGTAGATCTATGGGGAGGGGTAGCTCTGTGAGTAGCATTTAGGCCTTGGGTTATGAGTTCACTCCTTGAATGGGAAGTTCTGGGGCAGGTGAAGTTAAAAACTCTGTCAGGGATGGTGATAGGTCCTGCTGTGAGTGCAGGGGACTAGACTCAATGACCTGTCTAGGTTCCTTCCAGTTCTACTACATATATATGTACATCTTCATCTTTTACCAGCTACTGGCATGCTGCACTTTTTACAGGATATTTTTCCCATGGCCTTCACTGAAATTTACGTCAGCAAGCCCATATGGTAACTTGCAGTCATTGCAGAATTTCGCATGCTGTACAACTGCACATTATTGTGGCATATTTACCCAAATATTACACATTAAGACATCTTTCAGAATAATCTTGTTGCTTTATTGGTACTGAATAACCTCATTTGACAAGACTTTAGATCCCAAAGCTTGATATTGTTGAAGCTGAAATTTTATGGACCTTGTGCCTGTGGGAACTGTTACCTTTAGTATATGGTTACCTATCTTATACCCTTATAATTCTATCCTACTTATTGCTACAATATCCCTACAACTTAATTCTATTCATTACACGTTGACTACATATGAATTAATGACAGCCATACCTAATGCCATGGCATAATTATATAAAATAGTTAGAAGAGTTACCTGGTATTGCCTGAGTCCAGAGCCAGGCCTGAATGGTAGACATTGAACTGCCCACCCACCAGCTTCTTCCTGAGGCTGGTGCAGGGCAAGAGGTGGCCACCCAGAGCAGCAATGAGGACCACAAAGGCCGCCTGCCAGCTTCTCCCTGAAGATAGCCAAGAGCAGCAGATGCCACTTCACCCAAGTTCTGGCTTACCTCCAGAGCTGGCCTAGGGCAGTGGGAAGCAATCTGGGGTGGCAGAGGCCACAGCATGGTGGTTCAGTCGGAGGCCAGTGTAGTGGGGTCATGTGGTAACTAGAAGCTGCTTCTCCAGGCTGTATGTCATGTCTACTGTGGTCATTCATGAATTTAACTGTCCCTACCATCCCGTCCATCATTTTCCATTTGATGAGGAACAATCACATTCCATGCACATCCCATTGTTCCATTTGAACCAAACCCTGCTTTAAGTTATAAGTGCAAGAAGTTCTTGAACAACTGGACTCACAGGCAGATGGATGGACACATGGATAGACAGATGCATAAATTCTCTGAAACGTATAGTAGGTGATACTTTTCATTATCACATATAGGCTACATCTACACGTGCACCCCACATCGAAGTAGCTTATTTCGATGTTGCGACATCGAAATAGGCTATTTCGATGAATAACGTCTACACGTCCTCCAGGGCCAGCAACGTCGATGTTCAACTTCGAAGTTGCGCAGCCCGACATCGAAATAGGCGCAGCGAGGGAACGTCTACACGTCAAAGTAGCACACATCGAAATAGGGATGTCAGGCACAGCTGCAGACAGGGTCAACGGGCGGACTAGCGCTTCCGGGGCAACAGCTAGCCGCTCCCTTAAAGGGCCCCTCCCACATACACTCAGCCTGCACAGCACGCGGTCTGATGAGCCATATAGGCACACAGACCCCGAGCGCCGCAGTCATGGACCCCCAGCAGCAGCAGCAGCAGCAGCAGCATCAGCTAGAGGTCCACCCAGCCCTCCCGGCAGGAGCAGGGCTTGCCCTGGCTCTTGTCATGTTGGGGGCAGCTGAGCACCTTCTTGCCCCAGGGGAGGACATGCCCCCAGGGCAGCAGGGCTCAGCCCCTCCCCCTGCAGCACCCCGCTCCACCCCCCGCCTCACACGCCGGCGGCTGTGGAGCTACCCCACCAGCACCGACTGGTGGGAGCGGCTGGTGCTTGGGGAGTGGGACGACGAGCACTGGGTCTGCCACTTCAGGATGACCTGACAGACATTCCTGGAGCTGTGCCAGTGGCTCAGCCCCGCACTCAGGCACCGGGACACTGCCATGCGGCGCGCCCTCCCTGTGGAGAAACGGGTCGGCATCGCTGTCTGGAAGCTGGCCACTCTGGACAGCTACCGATCCGTGGGGCAGCAGTTTGGCGTCGGAAAGGCCACCGTCGGGGCTGTCTTCATGGAGGTAAGAGAACCCACAGGGGGAGGCCAGGGCAGGCCAGGGGGGCCAGGGCAGAGCAGGAGGGCCAGGGCAGGGCAGGGCAGGGCAGTGTAGGGGAGCCAGGGCAGGGCAGGGCAGGTCATAGCAGGGCAGGGGGGCCAGGGCAGGGCAGGGCAGGGTAGGGGAGCCACGGCAGGGCAGGGCAGGACAGGGCAAAGCAGGGCAGGGGGGCCAGGGCAGGGCAGGGCAGGGCAGGGCAGAGCAGGGCAGGGGGGCCAGGGCAGGGGAGCCAGGGCAGGGGGGCCAGGGCAGGGCAGGGCAGGGCAGGGCAGAGCAGGGCAGGGCAGGGTAGGGGAGCCAGGGCAGGGCAGAGCAGGGCAGGGGAGCCAGGGCACGGCAGGGCAGGGTAGGGGAGCCAGGGCAGGGCAGGGCAGGGCAGAGCAGGGCAGGGGGGCCAGGGCAGGGGAGCCAGGGCAGGGGGGCCAGGGCAGGGCAGTCCAGGGAGGCCAGGGCAGAGCAGGGCAGGGGGGCCAGGGCAGGGCAGGGCAGGGCAGGGCCATGCACACGCTGCCCACCCCTCATTGGGGCTGTCCCATGTGCTTTCTCCGCAGGTCGTGCGTGCCATCAACTCCATACTCCTGCACAGGCTCGTGAGGCTGGGGGACCCACAGGCCACTGTCGCCGCCTTTGCCACCCTGGGCTTCCCCAACTGCTTCGGGGCTCTGGATGGGACTCACATCCCCATCCGCGCCCCGGACCACAGTGGAGGCCGATACCTCAACCGGAAGG
Source organism: Carettochelys insculpta (assembly GCF_033958435.1). Taxonomy (NCBI): domain Eukaryota; kingdom Metazoa; phylum Chordata; order Testudines; family Carettochelyidae; genus Carettochelys; species Carettochelys insculpta. The sequence goes on along the minus strand of NC_134137.1, from coordinate 92,914,184 downwards.
GCTACCATTCAGTCGTCCTGCAGGCCTTGGTGGACAGCCGGGGACGGTTCCAGGACATTTACGTGGGCTGGCCTGGCAGAACCCATGATGCCCGGGTGTTCTGCAACTCGGGCCTGTGCCGCCGGCTGGAGGCGGGGACCTACATCCCCCAGCGGGAGATCCCTCTGGGGGACACCACCATGCCCTTCTGCATCATCGCGGATGCGGCCTACCCCCTCCGGCCGTGGCTCATGCGCCCCTACACGGGCCACCTCTCCGCCAGCCAGGAGCGCTTCAACGAGCGCCTGAACCGTGCGCGCCAGGTGGTGGAGCGCTCATTTGGCCGCCTCAAGGGACGATGGTGATGTCTCCTCACATGCCTGGATGCCAGCCCCAACAACATCCCCCAGATTGTGGGTGCCTGCTGCGCCCTGCACAACCTCGTGGAGAGCAAGGGGGAGAGCTTTCTTCAGGGCTGGGCCGCCGAGGCCGGCAGGGCATACCTCCAGCCACCTGCTGCCCCCAGTCGGCAGGTGGACCCAGAGGGGACCCGGGTCCGGGAGGCCCTGCGGGCCCACTTCGATGACCAGGCCGCGGGGTGAACTGTGCCCAGGCCCCCTACTGCCCGCCCCTTCCTCCCCCACACTCCTGCCCCAACTCCCACACCATGGAGCACCCCACCGCCCCCCCCCCACTTGTCCAGGAGAAATGACAGCACGAACTTGTGGGTGAACGTAAATGTTTTTTTTGTCCTCACGATTTTTTTTTTTTATATAAAAAAATATATATAAGTGAAACAGAAACCAAAAAGGAGGGACAAACATTTAACAAAACCAAGATGGGCACAAATAAAACTATGTACAACAATAAAAATGAAAGCACTGTGCGCCATCAAAAGAAAAACAAAAAGCAGGGAGGAGAGCGGGGAGAACTATGTACATGGGGGGACGGGACAAACAGGGGAAACACCCACACCACCCACCCAGTCCCCAAAGTCTGTCCAACAAGGGGGGGGGCACGTCCCAGGCCCCTCGCCCCTACAGCCCAGCAGTGGGCGTGGCCGGCCGGGAGCTCCGGCGGGCCTGCAGTCTGGTGCGCGGCTGGGTGGGAGCAGGCTCCACCGGAAGGTAGCGGCGCCGGTGAGTCGCGGGTGGCTCCAGGGGTCCCTCGGCGCGGTGGCCCTTGCGGGGAGGTGGTGGGGCGACGGCAGACGGCCCGGCGACGGCTGGAGCAGCCGGTGGTGGGGCTGCAGGAGCGGGCATGGAGGGCGGTGGCGCGGCTGGCGTGGCATGGGGGGCCAGGGAATCAATCAGCCGATTGATGGTATCCAGAAAGGCCCCCCATGCCTCTCTGCGCCAGGCCAGCGCCTGCTCCTGCAGCCGGAGGTGCTGCTCCGAGACCTCCAGATGCCGGCGGAGGATGGCCAGCAGCTGGGGGTCTGTGGCCGCCGGCGGTAGCAGGCGCGGGGTCTGCCGTCTGGCCCTCCACGGGGCCGGTTGTTCCTCGGCCGAGGGGCTGCCCTGGAGCGAGGGTCCCGGAGGGGTCTCCGGGACGACCGATGCCTCGCCGGCGCTCTCTTCTGGTCCTTCGGATGGTGCAGGTGCAGGTGCAGGACACAGGAGAGGAGGGGGGAAAGAAGAATGGAGACAGGCGTTAGTGTGGGCCCCGAGCCGTGGCCTTTGTCCCCCCCGCCCTGTGCTGCAGGTTCCCCATCCCCGTCCCCGGGAGATGCTGCTGTGATGGATGGGGTTCAGGGGTCCCCCTGCCCTGCAGCCCGTCCCCTGGTGGGAGCAACTCTCACTTCACCCCGCAGGGTCTGAGAGCCGGAGAGCTTTCTTAGGCCACAGATGGCCAGTTTCTGGCAGGAGTGACATCACCAGCTGTCGGAAGAGACAGTCCTTCCAACCCGTCGTGGGGAGAAGACCCCAAGGGGGGCCCCTCTGGGATGCAGCTTTCCCCCTCCTCTGGCTGGCTGCCTACCAGCTCTCCCTTCCCCTAGCCTCTACCTGTGGCCCCCGCCCTCGCCCCCCAATTCCAAGCCAGCTCGGCTTCTCCCTCCTGTTTGTTCAGGGCAGAGGTGTCACCTGCCAGCTGTAGCGCCAGGATCCCTCTTTGGCCCTGGGAGCTCCTCAGCTTGGGTGGCTCATATGTAGCCTGAGTCTCCCTTTGGCACTCCCCCCACTCCATCGCATGCTGCTGCTGCGGGGTGTCCCACCCCCTCCTCCCGGGGGCCCCTCGAGGTTCCGCTCCCCCTTGGCCCGGGGATGGGGCATGGCACTGTCATGCAGGGTGGCGGGGGGCAGGGGCTGATGGCTGCAGTGCTGTGAGGGCCATGGCCCTGGTGTCCTTGGGGCCATGGCCATGTGAGCGTGTGGGGGGCCCTGGACACATATCTCTTACCCCCGCCCCTCAAGCCCCGGGGTGTCCACCAGAGAGGGGTACCTACCTGTGGGTCCGCTCCCACGGTCCGGAGATCCCCGGGGGTCGGAGGCCCTGCTGCTGCTCCGGGATGGCAGGAGGAGGATCTGCAGGCTGGAATCGGTGGAGGAGGAGCCCCCCTCCTCCTCCTCCTCCTCCTCCTGCCGCGATGTCCCGGGGCTTACCTCCGGGGCGGAGCCCGGCTGCAGGGCCTGCTGGGGCTCGTCAGCCGAAGTGTCAAGGGTGGCCGGAGGGGAGGAGGTGTGCCGGGAGCCCAGGATGTCCCTGAGCTCCCTGTAAAAGGGGCAAGTGACGGGGGCGGCCCCAGATCGGCTGGCCGCATCCCGGGCCCGGGCGTAACCCTGCCGCAGCTCCTTGACCTTACTCCGGACATGGTCCGGAGTGCGGGCAGGGTGACCCCGGGCAGCCAGGCCATCGGCCAGCTGAGCGAACGCATCCGTGTTCCGCCTCTTGCTCCCCATTACCTGGAGCACCTCCTCCTCGCTCCAGAGCCCCAGCAGGTCCCGCATCTCGGCCTCCGTCCAAGAGGGGCCCCGCTGCCGCTTCCCAGACTGCGTGGCCCTCTGGCTGCCCTGGCTGCTGTGGCTCCTCTTGGGGGGGGTCCCCTGGGGGTGCTGGGGGGGCTTCTGGGCAGCCATGGCTGCCGTCAGGGGCTGAGGGTTGTGCAGGCTCGCCGCCGCGTGTGCACGCAGGAGCCTGCACGTTGCCTCAGCCTCCTGCAGTCAGGGCGGGGGAGGGGACCTTTAAGGGGCCGCTCCACGCGGCCACCAGTGAGCTGCGGGGCTGGAGAGAGCGTCTCTCAACCCCCCAGCTGATGGCCGCCATGGAGGACCCGTCAATTTCGACGTTGCGGGACGCGGATCGTCTACACTGTCCCTACTTCGACGTTGAACGTCGAAGTAGGGCGCTATTCCTATCTCCTCATGATGTTAGCGACTTCGACGTCTCGCCGCCTAATGTCGAAGTTAACTTCGAAATAGTGCCCGACACGTGTAGACGTGACGGGCGCTATTTCGAAGTTAGTGCCGCTACTTCGAAGTAGCATGCACGTGTAGACGCAGCTATACACAGTAAACTATGGCTAAGAAAACATCTACATTATAGAAGCCCACATTTTAACTTTCATAACCATAGCTACTGGGATGGGTCTGGGTGTGGCATCCTCACTTTTGTGGCTATTTCACATAAAGAGTAACATAAATCATATAAAAGTAGTCTGTAGCAGAGTAATTCACACTTATGCAATACCTATGTCTTAACCAAGATATACTTTCATCTATCTGTATAATATTTTCATTGTCACGGTAACCATATTTATGCTTTACAAAATTGATCAAAAGGAAAGAAGTTGCATAAACAGAGTCTGGGGAAAGATAATTTGGACGTAAGGGCTACATCTACACTAGAGAATTTTGTCAACAAAACTCGAGGAGTGTCTACACACAGAATGAGTTTTGTCGACAGTCTGTCAACAAAACTTGGCACTTCCACCAATGGTATTCTACCTCTCTGCAATGAGGAATAACAACTTTGTGGACAGTTTCTGTTGACAAAAAGCCATGCAGATGCTCTATGGTTTAGGGAGACAGGCTTCTGTTCACAGACAGGCTTTCCAGTTCACTGGGCAGCTGGTTGGTCATTCTATCAAGAGAGTGGCCGGGCAGTCTGGCCAGTCTCTGTCAACAGAGCAGATCACTTTTCTAATCTGCTTTTGTGTGTGGACGTGATCTCTCAAGTTTTGCTGGAAGATCTCTTTGGACAGTAACATCTGTTGACAGATTGCCGTAGTGCAGATGTAGCTAATTTGTGTTCAGTGTGAGGAAGAGATAGCTTTTGGGGAGAAATGTTGTTATATTTGCTATATTTTTCCTGAAAGCTCCAGCTCTTTGATATATACATTTGCATGAGAACCTCATGTTTCATTAAACATACAAGAAAGTATTTACACCAGAGGGGTGCAAATTATGGCCCATGGGCCACATCTGGCTAGAGACTCTATACCTTATGTTTTCAGAGAAAATCCTGAAAAAAGAACCATGTGGAAACTAAGAAACTCATGCATTATTTTCAATTTATTATTTTTAAACTAGTCTCATGATCTTGTTATGTATGTGGTTGAACTTGTTTTTAAAATGATTTTCTTATATGATAGATGACTTTAATCATCCAGATTTTATTTTATTTTTCAAACAAATTTATTCTTGCACATAATTTGGGGGAAAAAGTTTAGGAATTATTATATGGTATGTCATTAATATATTTACAACTAAGTATCAGCAAGTCATCCTACACTTCTTTCTTTAAGAAATCATTGTAAAATGAAAATTACATATGAAAAAGAAATGTAAGTCATTTCTATTTAAATCACATTAGAGCTGTGTTTACACAGGAACCCTCTTTCAAAAGGCCGAAGATCGAAAACCAGTAATCGAAATCCAGCGATAGGGAGCATGCCATGTTGGCCACATGCTCCTGGAGGGTCTCATGTATGCCCTCCAGGTGGGACAGCAGCTGGTCCTAGGCATCCACCCACCAGGCCAAGTCAGCCTCCTCCAGCAAGAGGCGCTGCTCTATCTTCTCAGTCTGGTGAAGGCTGGAAGTCTAATTCCCTCAACTACCACTTTGGGTCTGTGTGGTGGTGCTGCTGGAGGTGTCTGGCCCCTCTCTGCCACCTCTCTGGGACCACAGATGGCTTGGAACTATGCAGGCCATCGAATGATGCAGATGAAAAGAAAGAAGGACAGCATTACGGTTCCTGATCAGGACCCTGGGGCCCTGCCCCCTGGGGTTGATGCCCCCCACTCCTGGGGTGACACCCCTCAGCTCCCACTCCCCTCTGGGACTGATTACCCCCTTCCCCAAGGATAGGACAGGCCTGGTGGCCATGTGGTACTGGGAGTGCACAGGCGTTCTCTGCCTGGGTGGGACTATCCCCGGGTGCAGCCCAGCCCTGCCTATGTCTGTCTGCATGTGTGGCGCAAGGAGCTGTCCATGGGCCTGGGTGCTGGCTGTTGCTGGTGGGCATCATGGTGTGCCAGGGGGCCATGGCCAGCCAGGATGTCTGGCCCTGGACTGTCAGGCCTGTGCATGGCCCACTGGCAGCTATGTCACCCTGGTCTGCCAGCTGGACTGCATGCCTCACTGTGGACTTACCAGGAGACCCCTTGATAACATCCAGTGATGCCCGGGTCTGTATTGCCCAGCTGAAGGACTGTGAGGAAATGTCAATAATGAGGTCTCCCTCCTCACTGGACCATTCTAGGGTGGTATCCAGCCCCTTGCTCTGGCTGCCTGGTCCCAGCTTCTCCAGAGCCTCTGGCTTGGGCTGTTCCATGGCAGCATCCTGGACCACTGGTGGTGGAGAGCTGTCCCAGGGCCTCTGGATGGGGCTCCAAGTAGCAGGGGCAGGTGGAGGGAGGTTGATGGGTGCTGGCCATCCTGTTCCCAGTGGTTCGAGGGTGGCTGTGAGGGCCTCCTAGAAGCAACTGATGCTGTTGCTGCTCACCCACTCTTATCTTCCTGCCATGGGGTTTCTGTGTCTGTGTGGCTTTAAGAGCAGCCAGATGCAGGAATCATAGAGCCCTGCTGCTGCAGGCCAGGGCTTCTCCACCCTCCAGCTGGCTAGTGCCATGGCAGACTTCTCTTTCAAAAGAGTGGGCTGTGGAGTTTTTTGAGAATTTTGAAAGGGAGCGCTTTTCCTAATACAGGTCTGGGGTCTGGTTTTTGAAGTCTGAGCCACATCCCTCTGATTTCCTTTTGAAAAACTCATTATACACGTGGACACTCCTTGGCTACGTCTACACTAGCCCCAAACTTCGAAATGGCCACACAAATGGCCATTTCGAAGTTTACTAATGAAGCGCTGAAATGCATATGAGCTCATGTGAATAAGGGGACTTCGAAGTAGGCAGGGTCCTTTTGAAAAGAAGCCCCATCGGGACGAGCCGTGCGGCAGTGAGGCATGTCAATTTCGAAGTGCCGTGGCTGCCTGCATGCTGATGAAGAGCTGAATATACATTTCAGCTCTTCATTAGTAAACTTCGAAATGGCCATTTGCGTGGCCATTTCGAAGTTTGGGGCTAGTGTAGACATGGCCCTTGTGCTCTTTCAAAAGAGGGCTTGTATTTTTGAAAATTTGTGCATGTGTATATGTAGCGTAATTGTATAAAGAATCTATTACATGTCAAAAGAAACAGTATTGCACACTGACCAAAAAAAATGAAATTCTAAGTGGGTTTTGTGTATGTTTATTTTTACTTTACTTTCAGACATGTAAAGTGGTCTTGATATATTAAAATAAAAAGCCAGAACTCCTTTGTTTTGTTCTAATTGTCTGAACTGAAATCAAAGTCAATTTCATTTAATCTTCTTTCTATATTTTACTAGGATTTATTTTGTTTGTAATTTATATTGTTCTTTATTTCATTCTCTTGACTCGGAATTGGTGGGCGATACCTCAAGGCCCCTTCACATTAATCCTGTGAGGACATGTTATACAAAATACTTATCTGACAAACGCACACACTTAAAATATTTCTCTTTTGAATTAGCAGCATTTAATATGGGTAAACAGAAATGCTTCCAAAAGCCACTGTCTTACATATTTTAATTATAGTTTACTCTATTGTTTTACAGTTATACTGAAGGGATCCTTACTGATCCATGAAAATGATTTTGAAAACTGACTAATACTGTCAGAGAATTTAGAGGGGAATCAGCTGTAAAAGACTTCCTTATCTCAAGTCATGTGGGTAACCATATTCAGGAGATTGGATGGTCCCTTAATATCTGTGTATTTCAACCTCCTACTGTCACCATGTCAGGTAATCCAGCCAGAACAGAAATTAGCATACAGACTTATCAAACAAGAGTAGACATACTGAGATAGTATATCTCATTTACATCCATTCTCCTTTCACATGATAAACAGTTTTCTTCAGCTTTTTATTATGCTGCAAAGTAAGTATGCATTCAAGTGAAGATTGCCCTCATTTTCACAGCCAATTTTCTCCTCCAGCTTGATTCTAGAGTGAAGTCATACTAATATTGCAGTTCTGACATCACCAACATTCCCATGGTAACATAGTCTCATAAAAATATATTTATACAGAGTTGCTATTATGACTTTGCTGCATAAACAAGGAGAAACAAGCTGTGAGGGAGAATATTCGTGTTTTAGAATCACATATAAGCATAAATATCTTCAACATATCAATGAGGAATAAAGGGAATAATGAGCAAAATAAATGTGGAGCTGACCCTGATCTCACTGAAGTTAATGGGAGTTCTGTCTTTGGACTTCAAAGGGAGCATTACAGCAGCTCTGTAAAGGTGGCTTACAAGGATTTTTTTTTTAGTAAAATGGCTACATTATCTGAATAGGCATGTTTTCAGTTGGTGTTGCAACTTAAAAGGAAGGAACATAAGATTTGCCACCCTGGAACAAACCTGTTTCTTCAAGTGTCTTTGCAATGGAACGGCCACTACATTACAAAAAAGCTTCAAAAGAAGATGGAAAGTAATTCACAGTGTGCTAGCTCAGTGCTGTACATGAAAGGTGAAGTGGGGGAAATCCATCCTGACTGTGGGAGTTGGTCAACTGAATGAAGCCTTGAAGCATGAAGTTTGATCAGCATTTAATATGTCAGTGATTTTAGAAGTATTTAGCTCTTTAATTTAAGTAAGGGTACAATGCTTGAATGCATGGTACTCTTGAGCAGAGATTTCCACAAACAGAATTCATGCTGTGTGAAGCAGTGTTTCTTTTCGTCTGTTCTAACAAAATGAGTGACCTCTTGTTCCTCGATTATAAGCTAATGTTAAGAGATTGAATTAATACATTTCATACCCTAAGTAACCTAGCAACCTGAATTTAGTCTCTAATTTATATATTCAGGTTGCTAGGTAATACTCCTCTCGAATGCCAATATCCTTCTCTTCAAATCTTTCGTTATCACCCATGTCTCACATTCATACAACATGTGGCTGAATACACACTTTTTCAAGAAGCTCAACTTCATTCCTAAGTTAATATCTTTGCTTTTACAGATCTCATCCATCACCTTCAAACTCCCTCTTTCTTTTGTTATTCTGCTCACTATTTTCTTCTCACAATCTGGATTCTACATCATGTTTCTCCCCAGATATGTGAACTTGTCTACATTCTCTAGTTTGATCCCATCTACATTGATCTTCCTTCTTATTTCCTTATCTCCAAACATCATCTTCATTTTATTAATATTCATAACCAGTCCATTCTTCTTCCCTTCCTCATTTAGCACCTCTACCATTGTTGCTGGCTTCTTTTCATTTTCCTTGATGATAACTGAATCATCTGCAAACCTCAAGTTGTTAATTCTCATCCCATGACCAGTATCCTTTCTACCTCTTCCTCGATCTTGTACATTGCTCTCTGTAGGTGCATGATGAAGATACTCGGCAATATCGGTTCTTCTTGTCTCGAAACTCTACTCATTTTTATCCAACTTCCCAACTCCCTACACATTCTCACCACTGTCTCTGCATTGTCACTGAAATCCTTCAACAACCGTATCAGTCTGCTATCCACTCTGTACAACTCCAAAACCACCCAAGTCACTTACTGATCTATACTGTTAAATGACTTCTGAAAATCAACAAAGCAATTGTAGATGTTCTGGTTCTTTCATTGACCTTTCTTTGCTATTAATCTTAGAGCCAATATCTGCTGTGTGGTACTTCTGTCTTTCCTGAATCCTGCTTGCTAGATGTTCTTCTCCATCAATGTCATCAACTGTCTTGCCTACATGACTCGTTATGGCAATTGTTCTGTAGTTCGTGCACTCCAATGTGCGTCCTTTCTTGGGTATTGTCACTACCACTGATCTTGTCCATTCCTTAGTTGCCTTCCCTTCTTTTCATGCTATATTACATAGTCGGTGTGTTTCCTGAATCATACTTTCTTCACCATATTTTATCATCTTTCCTGTGATCTTATCATTTCCAGGGCTCTTGTTGCTCTTTAGTCATTTCATTGATCTTTCTACCTCCTCCTTCAAAATATCAGGCTCATTCTCAATGCTTGGTGGTGATGTCTCTTTCAGTTCATCAATCATTCTCTCAGAGACACTTGAGTCCAACTGTGTCTTGTACAGATTGGAGCAATATCTCGTCCACCACTGCACAGGCTTCTCCTTGTACATGAGCAACTCATCATTCTCATCTTTGATCATCATCTGCTTCAGCTGCCACTTCCTATTAATATTCATGAATTCCTGATCATCTTATACACCTCCCTGCTCTTACAATCACTGTAATATATAAGTATTTTATTGCTACTGTCAGGAACAAATTCCTGTCAGGAGTTAATCCCAAAGGCCATGGTTGTACTAGTGAGTTTTGCTGTCAAATATCTGGTTTTGTTGACAGTATCTCAACAAAATCCAGCACATTTGGTGACAACCTTCTGCCTCTCCAAAATGAGGAAGAGTGGCATTAGTCAACAGGCGCTGTCAATAAAAAACCTGCAATGACACTCTGGGAAGCCTTCTCTTGACAGACAGGGCATCCAGAACAATGGGCAGCCCTGTCTGCTGTGCTTCCAGGTGTATGTTTTGTTGAGAGAGCAAGAGGGGCAGTCTGGCCACTCTGTCAACAGAGAGGCAAACTCTTCTGATTGGCTTTTGTTTGTGGCTGCACTCTGTTGACAGAAGTTTTGTCAGGAAATGTCTTCTGACAGTGACTTCTGTCAACAGTGCTGTAGTGTAACCATAGCCAGAGAGAGCAGGTTCTCTGTTGGCAAGTAGCCAGGTGAGCTAATGGGAAGAGAGAGAGTTTTGTTTTTTTTTTTTAATTTTATGTTGTTGCCTGTTGAGGGAGTCTTTTGCTCTGTGACCAGAGCAGAGAGAACAAGATGCTTAATCATTAAAAATCTTAATAAATCCAGTAAATACTTTGGCCACAACGTTATCTGGGCATATAGATATGTAAGTAGAAAGGAAATGTTTAGTTAGACGTGATCAGGTTATTTTTAGTTTGGGTTTGGTATGGGACTTCTAAGGCTCTTTGATGTATTCTCCCCTGTACCTTGTAACACCTAAACCAAATCCCAGCGAAGTAATGCTCTGTGCTCTAATCTTGATTTTTTTTTTAAGTTTCTTTGTAACACTTAGCAATGCAGGACACTGTATCACTTTCCTGGTATACTTTATATTTTGCTTTGTTAATAAATTACATTTTTAAGGAAATGATTTGATTCCTGTGTCCTACAAGAGTGTCTGTATATATCTATCAGATTGCAGCTTAATTTCTTTCTTTTGTTTTCAAGCTATCTACTTAGGGAGTATTAAAAGCTTGTGGCTACTTCACAGGGAGATATCCCAAGTGTGTCATTCGGGGGGTGTGGGGGGTTGTCAGTTGAGTGGTGGCTGCTACCTTTCAGAATTAGGAGGGGCTATGTTCTTGGGAAGCTTTTAAGCAGATGTCTATAAAGGTAAGTTTTTTTTAAGGTCTCTTGTGGACTCCTACCCTCTTCACTCAGTGTGTCAGAGTGTGGATAAGCCCTGACAACTCACATTACTTCTGTTCTGCTGTCTGCAGAGCTGGGCCCTCAGTCAGCACCTTCTACTTTTCACATTCCAGCTATGAAGGCAACAATGTATAAATATGGGTGGCATGGGATTGCCACCCTAGCTTTTCCAGTGCTGCTACTCGTGCACTTCTCACAGAGCTGGCCACCTGCCCAACAGTTTCCACTCTTTGGCTGCCCACCTATGAAGGCAGTGCAGAAGTAAGGGTCACAGTACTGAGACCCACCCACACACATTAATCTTGTCACCCCCCCACTGATCCCTTTTGATTCAGGACCCCCAGTGTGAGAAACACTGTTCTCCCCCATGAAACCTGTATAGTATAGGGTAAAAGCCCACATATGACCAGATTTTAACGGGAAAGGGTGGAGGAGAGAAGGGAGACTGCAGCAGATCATATTTCACAGTCCATGACACGTTTTTCATGTCATTGAACTTCGCAGGGCACTAATGATGACACTCAGCTATTTTTCCCCATGTTTCTGTGAATTCAGAATCAGTTAGCATATATTAATATTTCAACACTTTTTGCCATTTTCCTATTGCTATTTTTCTTATATATTTTTCAAAACATACTATTTCTTACAAAGTTTCACTAGTTTGGTTTGCTAGCAATTTAGTTCAGTTTCTTTTGTTCAATCTACAAAACAGTCTCAAGGAACGTCACCATATTAGCATTTATGGGTGTCAAATTCTGTGCTCAGTTAAACTGGGATAAAGCTAGGATAACTCAGATGAAGCCAGAGAATAACTTCAGATTTGCCAGGTGAACCAAGTACAGAATTTTACTCTATATTTTAGTCTATTTTTGTATCTTAATATAGCAATCCCAGAAAGATCTAATGTTGAAAATGAAATTTACAAAATTGTATGTTAATAGTGACTAGGATATTATGTAAAACACAGTTGATGATTATTAAATTGTTATCAGTACAGCAACTAAAACTGTCATTGTTCTCTGTCACTGCATTTGTTTACTTCTGTCTGATAATACCACTTATAGTTATAGTGAGTAACAAAATATAAGAGCGTTGAAAAACATTAACACCCTTTTCCAATTTTTTAACAGGAGAAAAGCTACAGATATTTTTATTTCCTTTAATCCCTAAGTACAGAATAGGAATGGTAATATCACTTATTGCAGTTGGAAGATAACTATTTTGCTGAGGAATTTTCCAGGATACATTGTACTCCTTTGCTGCATCTACACTAGCAAATTCTTTTGAAAGACTTTTCAAAAGAAGTGGTCCTTTCAAAAGATTCCATGGAGCACCTACACACAAAAAAAGCATTCCTTTGAAAGTAAATCAAAAGAACGCAGAGCTCCTTTTGAAAGTGCTTTTCCACTACCATTTCAGGAAGAATGCCTTCTTTTGAAAGCTTCTTTCAAAAGAAAACATGCGCAGACGATCTTCAGGGCCCTTCTTTCAAAAGAGTAGGGCCTATGTGGATGCTCTTTTTCAAAAGAGCAGATCTCTCTTTTGACCTGCTTTTTTGTGTGTGGATGCGCTGTTTCAAAAGAGGTTCTTTCAGAAAAGATCCTCTGAAAGAGCTTCTTTTGAAAGATATCTGTAGTGTAGGCATAGCCGTTCATGATTACACTAATACTGGATAGCAGAAGGTACCAATGAGAACAGTCTGTCCAAAACACAGCTACAGTTAAGTTGGGCTCTAATTCTAGCCCAGTTCATAAACTATTAGTTCTTGTTAATGAATAGTCATGGGCATGGGCTGATATATTTCACATAAGCTAACATAAAAATAATCCCATCATTCTTTTCATTGCTTTTGAGGAGATGGTAGGCTAATCACATTTTTGTCACGAGGCCTATAATAGTCTTTCCAGTTTCCATTGTGAGTGTGATGCCTGTCAGTGTTACTATTTTCCCAGGATGGGTCTAACTCCTCAGTAGGAGAGAAGAAACATTCCAGCTTCTGCCACAGCTGCTGAATCAATGGGCCATATAGAAAGAAATTTGCCATATGGGCTAGCACAATACCTAGGGAACTCTTTGTAGAACATGAAATGCCAAGGCAATCTTCTGTGCTTAGTATGGAGCTAATCTCCAAGTGGATTCTGCAGGTTAGGTTCATGTATCCCATTAGAATGAACCCTTCAAGGTTTTGTGCTGCTCTAATTAGCCCCCATGTAGTCTACTACTAATTAGCTCCTATGTAGCCCCTATGTAGACTAATTATCTCATGTCATGGCACCATACAGAATTTTAGCAAATTTTCCAGGCTTCTGAAAACACAGCAGCAGTAGCCCCTGCGTAGACTACAGTGTGTCCATCACAATTCCTTTAATGATACTGTAGTGTGCTTTAATTATATAAATAGATAATTAAATGACTCATATATCAATAAAATTCTTTCAGAGTAATCTGTGTACAGTTATTTCAAATGTAAATAGTATACAGTACTCATTTAATTTCAGTCTCATGCTGCACGAGATTTTATATCCTTCAGAGTCAATTCCAATGAATAAAATGTTTCTGGAAAATATCTCAAGCTTCCTTTTTAGAAAAAAAGATTTAAAAAAAATTTACAAAACTTTAGAACACAGGAATTCTTAACACTATATACTTTGTCCAATGCTTGAAAACATATTTCAAAAAATGAATTCAGCAGGCTTGACATTTGAAACCCAAAACAGTCTGGAAGGTGAATCCAACCTTAGCACTGCACTTGAATAATTCTCTCTATTTATAAGATTATAAATAGCACGGCACCAAAAAAATCTTATTTCAAAATTCTTATTTGGAAAAAGCATGTTTCCTCACATTTTCTTGGGATTTTGTTTCTGAAAAATAAAATGCATATATTTTCCTGACTAGTTCTTGTAACTCAAATTGAAATGTCTTATAAAAGATCACTATGTATAGAGAACAGACTCAGAATAAAGAAAATAGTTTTCAAACTTTACTTTCTTTTCCTGCTTCAATGGGAGTTACAATTATTAAGAAGATTAAGTTGCAAAGCACCCAGACACTATACCATGCCAGAAGTTCTTCTGCTAGCCAGTGTAAATTTAAGATGAGAACAAATCTAGCTACGCCCGGGGAGGACAATGGTGCCTAGGATGTGGTTCATAATGCCTAAATTAAGCATAAATTAATTCTACTTGGACAATCTCCACCCTTCCATAGTTGCTATGCCTGGTCTCTACGGAGGACCAGCTTAACAATGGAGCTCTGGTCCCCCAAGCAGGAAACGTCTACACCATGAGATAAAGTCAAATTTCAAGGCATTAGCTCAAGTTTAAAACATGACTGTCTTCACATGCAATCCTGTTAACTTGATCTATTGAGCTGTAATACCAATAACAAAATATTGATATTATGGGATGGATAAAGCATTAATTTTTAATTTAAAATCTTGAACCAAGATGTGTGTGGAAACCTCACATCCTTAATTTGAATGTGCTAGCGTCCAGAAGTGTCCCAAATGTGTCCCACAAAGCTATGTGGTGACCCTCCCAGTATGGCCACTTCATTGTGCATTGTTGTCAGGTGTGCAGGAAGAAGGTCAAAGTAAGCCTGCAAAGTTTTGATTGAATTTGAATTGGAATTTAGCAGTCCAGCCCTACAAATAAAAAGGGCATCCAATATGAAAAAATCCCTTTGCCCATCATGTTGCACCACATTGGTAGCCAGCGCACCACATCAGTAGCAATTATCAGTAGCCCTGTACTACAGTCTTGAGCACTCAGGGAAGTGATCTGCCTAGCACTTCTCAGGCTCGCAAGAGAGCTCCAGCTTGGACCCACCAGGAGATTATTGATCTCATTGTCATTTGGGGAGACCAATAGATGGCAAAGAGACTTTGGGTGGCCAAGAGAAATGTGGTCATCTATGATCAGATATCCCACGAGATGGCCGCCAGAGGATACTCCCAGGATTCTATAAAATGCCAGGTGAAGATTGAAGAACTCCATCAGGCCTATCAAAAAGTCCAGGAGTCCACGCAATGGTCGGGGTGGCTCCTTGGATCTGCAACTATTATCAACAGCTGCACGTGCTTATGGGTAGCAACCCCACCATGGAGTCCAAACTGAATTAGAACACTTGTGGAGGCCCTGGTATGAAGCTGGGGGTGAGCCTGGAGGAGCTGGGTGTCCAAGAGGAAGAGGGCAATGGAGAGGAGGAAAGGACCAATGAGAAGAGGACAGAGGAAGTTGTTCCAGAGAGCCCAGAGCTCTTCACCATTGACCTGGAACCAGTTCCCTCCCACCACAACAGTCCTTTCCACAACAACACCCTCCACAGCATTTCCCTTCACACTGGTCACCTCCACGCTGGTCCCTAGCCCCCTGGAGCAAGACTTTTGAGTGAGTTTTTATTCTGCATGCTAGAAGCAGGGTGGGGTGAGTAAAGCTGTAGGGTTTTGCATAGATACAGGTGCTGGAAAAGCCACTTTCCCCTGGGGTACAGTGTTCCCCAAAGGTCCGAGGCTGGAGGTCAAAGCAGTGAGGCAAGAGTGAGATCTAAAAGGAAAGTTTATTTGCATATATGCAGGCTGCCAACTTCCAGAGAAGTGGAAGCCCTGAGAATCAGTTTTCAGGCCTTTTTATACAGTTTGTTTAGATAGTTTGGTAATTAATTGTCTTCTTTAACATACCAAAGTCTCAGCCAAGTTATCCTGAGATCTGTCTGCAAACACCAGCTCTGCTGACTTCAGTTTACCCTACAAAGGTACATGATGACAAAAACAAAGGAGTCTCCAGGGTAAATTGTCTTTAAGTGACAAGGTAACAACTTCAAAGAGGTGCAGATAACCCCCTAATTTCCTCTCACAGAGTGGGGTCTGGTTATTGTGGAAAAGTAAAAATTTTAAGCCCTACAGCAGTTTTTCTTTTTCCTTTTTCCCCCACACAGGTTTGCTAGCTATGCTTCTGCGCCCCTGAGAACAGCTCGTTAATATTTCATGGGATGGAGCTCTTTCTCCTTTTTGGAGATCTCCTAGAAGGCCTCAGCCAGGCATTCTTGTATTTTTTTCTCAGGGTTCTTGGGGAGGCCTGACTTGCGGCTTCCACGGTAGAACACCTTACCACACCAGGCAGCCAGATAATTATCTGGTGTCATGGCACCACACAGCATTTTAGCAAATTTTCCAGGCTTTGGATCACATGGTAGGAGTAGCTGTTCTTTCTCCATATCTGTTAGTTTTTGGAGGGTGATGTGTTCTTTGGCAACATGCAGAAGAATGGGAATTTGAATTTTTTTTTTAATGTGTTTTCTTCCGCTTTACATTTGCCTGCAGAAGCCAGCAGGAGCTGCATTCCCAACCCAACACAGTTTACAGGTTCTGTGGTGATTCCCATCCACATCTCCCTTTTCAACCAGCATTTATTTTCATTTTTCATGACTCCTCCATGTCACGCTGCTGCCAGGCTCTGTTGTGCTTTCCCCAGCCCATGTCCCTTTCCCCCAGCTTTTCTCCTCCACCATTTCTCTGCATTTTCCAGGACTCTCCGACATCATGCGGCTGCCGTGCTCTGCTGGGCATTCCCCCCTTCCCACGTCCCTTTTTCCCCAATTCCTCGTCAGTTTTCTTGAATCTCCCACACCTCACAGGGAATTCCTCTGCTGTGCTTTTCTCCGACATGTTCCTTAACATTCAGCCTTTCTTTGGATTTTCTTCTTTACTTTATTTTTATTGCACATTGAACCCCCGCACACAGCTGTCCATTTTTCACTGCCACAGGACACGTGGCCAAGACACCTGGCGGCTTCCCCAGATTTGCAGGCCTTCTCTTTCCCACCAAATGAGGACAATTGCTTACACCTTATCCTGTCCACAAAACAATGTGCTCAATAAGTGATGGCACATGAGGTATTGTGAAATGCATGCTTATTATCCCATTCTTAATAATCCATGTGTCCTTCAAAAGTATACTTTCAGTGATAGTTCACACAGAAACCCATTCATTGAACTTCAAAGAACATTTTCTGAACTGCATCTTAATTTTGACCTCCATTTTCCAGACTTAGTGCCCAGCATTGAAGAGAAAACCAGAAGACACAAGAAATGCAAACAAGGTCTGATCCTACAGCACATGGAAAACACTGAGGCAGAACACAAGAACCTGACAAAGGATGCTGCTTAGTCGCATCACAGTGTAGCTGTGTGGCGTCAGAGTCAAGTAAATTTTGACAAGAGAATGCTTGACCTCCAGCAGCAGCAATCATCAAAGATGAATGAGGCCACAGAAAAGCAGACTGAGGTAGTGGCAAAGCAGACCAAGTTCACAGAAAAGCTCATGATCATGGTAACTGAGCAGATGGAGGTCCTGCACTCCCTGCTTCAGCTGCAGAGGGACTCCCAATCCAGCAGGGCAGCATCCAATACTGTCTGGCTGGAGACCCCTGAAGAGAGGTCACCCACCCCCATCGTCATGGTCCCTGCACTTGGGGAGGGAAGCAAGGCTACCCTGCCACTCCAGGTCCAAGGACCACTGCAAAAGGCTTTTCAAGCACCCTTGAGAAAGCTTCTTTTCCCATCCACTTAAACCTCTCCTCCCCACAAAATAAAATCATTCGTTTGAGCTTGGTGTGATTTCTTGTCCTGCAGGAGTGTGGGGGGAACACAAATCAAAACAGGTGGGTGGGGGAGGGTGAGTTCCGCTGAAGGTACAGCTGGACAGCATTACTCCCTGGTCTACAGCAGAAGTACAGCTGAGGGAACCAAGAGTGTTGGAGGTGTGCTAAAGGCACAGCTGCTCACTGCATGCATTCTATTTACTGCAACTTAAACCCCTCCCACCAAGTAAAAGCATTAATTCATCACAGCACGGTATGATTTATTGGCATTATGGCAGAGAAATACATATGTAGCATGTGCATTAAAGATCAGTCATAAAGCTCTTTTTTAAAGTGTGCCTTATTGCTGCAGGCTGAGCATGGCTACTCATGGGTGGAAGTGTAGATGGCTGCTAGTAAGCCCTGCCTATTGCTTCCACTTCTGAATTCCAGATCTATGGGAAAGTCTCCCAAATTGATTCATGTATGTTGTGCAAATAGTGTGTGCTGTAATAAAGCTGGGGACGTTAACTTCACAAATGTCCTAAGGGGTCAATAAACATCTGAACCTCACTTTTAAACATCCAAATGCACATTCCGTGATCATTCTGCATCTGCTCAGTTGGTTATTAAAGTTTTCCTTGCTGGGGTCCAGTGGTCCTCTGTATGTTATCATCAGGAAGGGAAGCAGAGGTGAGCGGGGTCACCCAATATAACAATGGGTATCTTCACATTGCCAATCTTGACTTTCTGATCAGGGAAAAAAGTCCAATCCAGGAGCTTTTGGTGCCGTCATGAATTTTGGAATATGAGCGCACTGTGAACCTTCCCTGACCAGCCAATGTTGATGTCAGTAAAATGACCTTTGTGATCTACCTACTCCTGCATGACCATGGAGAACTGCCCCTTTCAGTTAATATACTCTGAGGCCAGGTGGGCCAGGGCCATGATGGGGATGTGTGTGCCATCTATCGCCCCACAGCAGTTAGGAAACCCTACACAACAAAGACATCCGCTATGGCCTGTACATCTCCTGTGGTCACAGTCTTCCTGAGAAGATTCCAACAGATTGCATGGGCCACCTCCATCACTACAGACCCCACTGTAGATCTGCCCATGCCGAACTGATTTGCCACTGACTGATAACAGTTGGGGGTTGCAATTTTTGGCAGTGCAATTGCCACTCACTTGTGAACCATTGAAGCATACCTCAGTTTGGTGTTGCTATACTTCAGGGTCGGCACCAGCACATCACAAAGTTCCATAATGGTGGACTTGTGCATGTGAAAGTTCAGCACCCACTGCTGGTCATCCCAAGACTCCAGAATGAGGTGGTCCCACCAGTGTGTGGTGGTCTCTCGAGTCCAAAACCACTGCTCCACTGTCAACAATGCTGTCATTGCAGCCAGCAGCTGTGAGTTCTTGGACCACAGTTTGGAGATTTGCTCTTCCAAACCATACTCCTCTTCCTCCTCCTCCTCCTCCTCCTCTTCCTCCTCAGCAGCAGCTGCAGCAGCACAACAGCAACACCACCAGTAGGATAGCCAAGCATCATTGAGCTTTGGAATTGAAGAACATATCGTGTGACAGCCACTATGGATGCTGACATTATCTGTACAATGAGTTGGAGCCCTCATGGATCCATGCTTGCACTGGAATGCTGCAGCAGGAAATTACACGATCTCCAGTTCTTTTTTGGGGATATTCAGTGATACAGTGAATTCTGGGACAGTGCTTGGAATTCTGGGATTCCAACATGAAACACCCACTAGTAACTGTGGCTAAGGCACTGTGGGATAGGTACCCACAGTGCAGTGCTCATGCTGTTGAACTTGCATAGGGCAACAGGGATGCGGAGATCTGACACAGAAAAAAGGTGGGTTGAATTTCAAGAAGCTGTGTGGACACTTTATTCAAAGTCACAATATCAAGGTTAAATATTTGAATTTATTAAAGACCAAATTTATCTCATAGTGTAGATGCTGACGAAGCCAGAGAGTGGCTGTAGAAAGGCAGAGAAGTGTTAGCTGCTGAAGTAGAGCAATTCACAGTGGGAAGATTTGGAATGTGAATAAGTCTAAACCAGGAGCCTAATCGTGTCCCCTTTTCCTCCTTCTCCCTGACCAGGGAGAATAACTGGATTCTGGGAATGAACTTGGAAGCTTTCCCCTCACAAACTCTGCCCACTGCAGCTCTGAATCACCCAAACAGAGAAAACAAAAAACCATGGAATGAAATGCCCCGGGAAAGCTGATTTGGAGTAGCAGCCAGTAAGGAGTGAGCCCTCCTTTGCCCTTGTGTCTGGGGCTCGAATCCAATGGAAGAAGAGGGGTGTCTGGGTTCCCCCAACCATTCTCTCCTTCTTCCTGCCACTTCAGAGATTCCAGAGGACTTTGGAGGGACTGGCGAACTGTGCTTTGTCTTCTGAGTCCAACTTGGCTGGCCTGGAAGAGCATGGAGAAACTGTTTTGTTGTTTTGCTGAAATGCTGGCCACCAGAATGACGCCTGCCACGGTGTCACAAAGACCACATAGTTATACTAAGGCATATTCATTTCCCGTAGAACATCAAATTAAATTTAAGGGTTTGTTCCTTTTCTTCAAAGTACTCAATAGCCCGGACACAGAACATCTCAATGCCTGTCTAAAGCTCTGAAATAAGAACTGGGGTCAAAAGTGTTTCCCTTATGAGGCTTAAGGGAACTTTCCACTGTAAGAGTGAAGCTCAGTTGTACAGGGCATAGAGCTTTCCTGGGAGATGATCAGAGACTGTGACCCTTCCAGTCCAAGTTCAGGGTACAGTTATTTGACCTAGCTGTTTCTAACATAAACACGCAGCAGAATGCATATATTGAAATTAAACAAACAAACACAAAATCCCACTATGCTATATACACAATCCCCCATCCCATCACATCCCTAGGGAGAGGCTGTGAGAAAGAACAAACCACTCTGACAGATAGGCACATTGCGTAATGTACTGCTCGAAGGAACTAAGAGACTATGATAAGATTCACATAAAGCTGTGCCGAAGTGGCTCAAAGCATAATGAACAACCTCATGGGAGACTGTTGAGAAGCAGAGGACAACCCCAAAATTGCTCCTTTATTCTATAATGACATGTCACCAATGCTTAAGTGCAAACTGCTCAAGAAATATAAGAGCCTTACTATGGAGTCACAGACAGTCCCCCGGGGATACTTCAGTCTGTCTCATTATCCACATGAACAGACATTTGTGACCTTTACATCCCCTATACTACAAATCACAGGAATATTCAGGTTACTCCCAGTCATAAAGGAACAGTCATTTACCCCAAGCCTATTGCATCTTAGATCTCATACCAAACACAATGTTTATAGCCAATCCTATAATACACAGTATAAAGACTTAATAACTAGAAACAAATTAATAAGGAGGTAATTTGCAAGTTAAAAGCAAATGTGTAGATATAGAAAGAGTCCTGATCTTAAATTTCAAGAAGTAGCAGTAGTTTTAGGGGTAATCCAGGACAAGCACTGGAGATATTTTGCTTATGATTAGTATGAGTCCAAACTGCATAAAAAAACAGTTTCTCCCTGTTAGGGTTTTTTTTTATTCTTTTCCCCCTTCTGGCTGCAGCTGCCAGTTCAGCTGTTGAGAAGAATTCTGTTGCAGGTCTCCCCATAAGCTATCAACAAAATCTTTTGTCCTCTGACGTTCCACAATGATTAACCTGATGCTGATGGAAGTCTTTTGGTCTGGCAGGAGCTCACACTCCCCTGCTATAAACAAGTATGTCATGCTTATTTATGCTTCTCTCCTGTCTGGTGATTAACAGGCATGGAAAATATGCACAAACACACGCTCATACCATACAACATGAGACAGAGATGTTGTAAAATTAAGTTAATGTGAATAACAATTTTCAAACATTCCAGAAAGTCCACAAACTAAACATGTTTGTAAGTCTAATGTCTATTTTAACAAAGTTACCAAACAGGTAAGCAGGGACATGTGCAGGAATAAAAAAAATGACCATTTTTGGTGGGGCACATTCTATGCCACCGCTGTGGATCCAGCTGCACCCTCAGAGAGAGAGGTATTCTGTGCTGTCAATTTCTCGGAGTGGCATACTCCTGCTTGCCCGGTTTTGTGCACACCTGTGCAGGTGAGCCGGGCTGGTTCCAGCTATGAATTTGTCAGTTTTCAGTAGAAACTTATGAGCATTGGCATGAGCTGGTGCCAGTGTTACAGGTAGCATAAGAAACCAGACGGGGTGTAGAAATCTGGATACAATCTAACCACTGCTCTGCTGTGGCCAAATAAAAATTGAACCTTTCTAGTCTGGCACCCTTGGGGCCTGACTGGTGCCGAACAAGAGAGTTTGCCAGCCCACAGGAGGTCAATATTGTCTAGCAGCATTACCAACACTTCCACTGCTTACTGGGTTCTTAGAAGACATTTAGAGGTAAATTACAATAAATAACAGCACAGAACACTGAGAGCCGGGACTAGTAGCTGTAAGCAAACCTTATGGGAGCATGGGAAACTTGGCCATATCCATGAAAAGTGGACATCTGGCTAACTAAAATCACACTGCTCTACAGAACTTGCGGACGAGAAAGTGCTGTATGAAAGAGTTTCTGCTCATACCAAGGAAAGATGATGATGCAAACTAGGCTTGCTCTTTTCTATCAGGTCCTACTGTCAATAGCTTTTCTCCTTCTGCTGCAGTAAGGGTAAATCAAGACCATTGTGTTTAGAACTCAGCAAATTGATTTTGAAACAAAGTGAAATTGATTTTTTTGGCAAACTTACTTTGGATGGATTTGAATTGACATTTTGAAACAAAATATCAAATTGAATCAGCATTTCAAAATGAAACAATTTCAAAACAATTTTTATTCTGATCATTACAAAATGAACTATTTTAACTTCTTTAGCATATTTGTTATTGTTTATTCTGCAGCAGCAATTTATGATCAAAATTCACAAATATTTCTTTTCACCATGTAGCGACATTTCCTAGTGATTTACTATTCAAGAAAAAGAAAAAATCACCCTCCTCTGTTTATGTTAAAATAACAACATACTTCCTTTTAGCTGTGGCCTGTTTATAAATAAAGAGGCCTACCTCTGTGGTGCTGATAAGTCTGAGATAGCTTTATCATTTAAAATATTTGCGATTTAAGTGATACCAGAATATCTCGCTTTAAAAATATTGATGAACAAAGTTAATAAATATAATTATTATAATTTTACAAATGGGTAAACAGAAGCTACAGTATATGGATTATTTAAGGTTTGACATGGTCTCTGTGGTATAACCCAGATTCTCCATTCTCAGCCTCACTCTTTAACACAGAACCACTTCTCTTCATTTTTAATTTTAGTTTCCAAAGCATCTTCAATCCTGAGTTTTGTGACCAAAAATGAGACTAATTCATGGGCCACCAATAAAGCAAAGCACTCAAGGAAATTATTTAGAAATGTGCCAATGAGACAAATTTAAAAAAATTGTAATATTTGTGTCACATCTCTATTTTCTTCAAATGTGGATTTTTTTAAAGCTATCTCTGTGACTTATAAATCAAACCAATTCTGAAGAGAGTGAGGCAGATCCACAATGGCACTGGAAATATTTGTGGATGGGGGAGCGGATCCATGTCCCCACAATCTGTTCACATCCCTCAACCCCCCACACATGTTGTAGTCACACTTAGGATTGCCATCTCTCCCAGACCAGACACTATGTCAACAAAAATGGCATTTGTTCTGTCCAAGCCAGGAGAACTGACAACTTAGCCACAGCTGTAGGTGGTTCTGGAGGCCCAGATCAGTATTAGGATCTGGAGCAGAAGTCATCTTCCAGGACAAGTGGTTTGGATACAGGGACAGTGGAAAGAGGGACACCAGGTGGTATCAATGCTAGCAGGATCCCGCAAGGGCAACCCAGAGACAGGGACATGAGACCAGCAGGATCCTGGAGGGGCTGCCTGGAGTCCATTACATAAGGCAGGTGAAGGCTTCCCTTGGGTGCAGGGAAGTCAGGTGGGAAACCTGTGAGTGCTGTAGCACCCCTACTTTCCAAAATCAATAGGTTTCTGTATTCTATGGCCAGAAGAGGCAATTGTGTTCATCTTGTCTGACTTCTTGAATAAAAGTGGTCATAGAATTTACCCAGAATAAATCTGACACATAAAAATAAGCTTTAATAATATAAAGAGTCATAAAAAATTCAAAATTATAAATATTTTAAGGTATAAAAACAATGGAAAGGATTAAAGTTCATATAACGAACCTCTGTTGTTTCAGCAAACTATGAGCTTTAATGTAATACGTTTTTACCAGGCAGTTTCCTTTGTTATATACATTCAGAAGCACTTGCATGGATCCATCCATCCCTGTATCAATGGATGGCATCAGTTGCCCTATAGCACTGATGCCAGTTACATGGATACCACAGAAGGCATTCTAGGAGGATCCTCAGACACAAGTGGATAGGATAGAAATGGAACAAGCTAGGAAACATAACCTGTGCTGACTCCCACAAAACATGAGGAATCTACTAAGGAAGTAATACAGTCTTAGGATTCCTCCACAGATGTTGAGGGTCAAAGAAATGCTGCTTCATTAAACACAAAGGAAACTATAAGAATATTATCCAAATAGAGACATATTTCTAAATATATTAATGAACTTTAGTCTTGGTGAAACATATAAAAAATCTGTTGTTTCTCTGACTCTTACATAATTGTCTTTATTTTATATTTTATTGCCATATTGGTAACATTTAGAAAGAAAAAAAAAAAACTTCTCCACATCATTGCTCTCTCATTTTATTGATTGTTTCTCCTAGCCTGAGATTTTTACATCTGTGGTTTCATTTAGCTGGCAACTGTTGTTTTGCATATTAACAAATGAAACCTTAGGTTCTGCTGTGTTTTAAACCCTCTTGAAAGAGGCGGAGCAGCCATAGCATTAGAAGCAGAGGAAATTAAGGTTGAAAATGTGTATCATTATATCCACAGAAGGTAGATCAATAAGAAGCTCCCAAACAACATCTTTCCTTCTTACCATGTTAACATTGTTTGTAAGAAAGATACAATGCAATTCAATTTTGTGATTATTTCTGTGTAAATCTGTGTTATTTACATGACAGAGAAGAAAGCGATCAATATCTATGAAGAATACAATAGTCATCCCTGAGAAAATTTGAAAAGGAGAAATATACAGAAAATTATTGAGATGCAGTGACTCAATACCTGCGATGGAAAGATGAATTACACAAAACAGAGAATCCAGTGCTGAAACAGGTTACAGATAAAATTTCAATCTATACTCAAAAGAGGTGAGAAAAAAATTAAATGTTTAATATCAAACAGGAACAAATCCTATGAAACACAAGAATCTTAGGAAAATTCCCTTGGGAAGATCCTAACCTGGTAGAAATTTATAATGGTTTACTCCCTAGTCTTTAATTCTGGTAAAGGACTAAACATGTCTGTCAAGACTGAGCCGTGAAAGTAGCTATATACTCTTTATATACTCAATAATTCCACAAGCTTAAGCACTTCAATTTCAACTGGATATTTCCCACAGGCCATGCCTCCACTTGGAAAGTATTTTGAAATTACTAAAATTGTGTTAATAACTCCCAAATCAAAATAGTGTGTCCATAAAATCTCCATTTAGAAATAACTATTTTGAAATAAACATTAATCCTCAGTTGCATCTACCCTACTCAATCTTTCGAAAGACTTTTCAAAAGAAGGGAGCTCTTCTCAAAGATCCAGCAGTGTCTGCACACAAAAAACATTCTTTCAAAAGTAAAGCCAAAGAATGTGTCACTCCTTTTGAAATCACTCTTCCTTTCCCATTTCACGAAAAGCACCCCCTTTTGAAAGTTTGTTTCAAAAGAAAACGTGTAGATGCTCTGCAGGCCCCCTCCTTTTTTTTTTTTTTGAAAGAGCAGTCCTCATGGGCCCTGATTTTTCGATCCCTGGCCCTTCCTTTTGAAGGAGCAAGAACTGTGTGGATGCTCTCTTTTCAAAGAGAAGATCACTATTTTTATCTTTGTGTGTGTGTGTGTGTGTGGCTACATCTACACTAGCCCCAAACTTCGAAATGACCACGCAAATGGCCATTTTGAAGTTTACTAATGAAGCAGTGAAATGCATATTCAGCGCTTCATTAGCATGCGGGCGGCCACAGCACTTTGAAATTGACGCGCCTCACCGCCGCGCAGCTCGTCCCAACGGGGCTCCTTTTCGAAAGGACCCCACCTTCGTCGAAGTCCCCTTATTCCCATCAGCTCATGGGAATAAGGGGACTTCAAAGTAGGCGGGGTCCTTTCGAAAAGGAGCCCCGTCGGGACGAGCCGCGTGGTGGTGAGGCGCGTCAATTTCGAAGTGCTGCGGCTGCCCGCATGCTAATGAAGCGCTGAATATGCATTTCACTGCTTCATTAGTAAACTTCGAAATGGCCATTTGCGTGGTCATTTCGAAGTTTGGGGCTAGTGTAGACATGGCCTGTGTGTGTGGCTGCACTCTTTCAAAAGAAGTTCTTTTGTAAGAGATGTTCTGGAAGGTCTTCTTTCAAATGATCCCTTTAGTGTAGATGTAACCCTCATGGCCCTGGTTTACACTGGGAGCCAATTTTGAAATAAAGACCATTATATCAAAATAATGGGCATGGTAATATGGATGCTCCGGTATAGACCTTACTGGCTGCAGTAGCCATAGTGAAGTATCTGCATATTTACCCTGTATCAAGCCATCATGCATATGCAGCACAGCACTTCATTAATAAATTCCCAACACTCTACTTACCATCCTCCTATCGAAGGAGGGAGGTAGTGTAGACAAGCCCAAACAGTCTTAAAATCAGAAGAAAATGCTACTGGAAGGCTGTGGCCACACTTGGCCAAAACTTCAAAGTGGCCATGCTGAGATTTTGAAGGGGATTTTGAAATGTGAGGGGTCCTTTCAAAAAGGACCCCATGAGGCTGCGCCGAGCCGCGCACCTTTGAAAGCGGCACTTTTGAAGCACTGTGGCCGGAAGCGTCCTAATGCTAAATAGGCACTGAATATTCAATTAGTAATTAGTAATATTCAATTAGTAATCTTTGAAATGGCCATTTCGAAGTTTTAGCCAAGCGTGAAAGTAAATTTCCCTTCCTCAGAACACAAGTAATATGTTGGGGTTTAGAATGTAGGTAAAGGCTAGAACTGCTGAGATCTGGAATTTGTTAATTTATGTATCTGTATGATAAATACAACTTGTATTTCAAGAAGGACCCTCTCACAAATAATAGTGCTGCATTCTTAGTGGGTGTTGACAAAATTCACACCGTGTTTACATGTTGCTGAAATGTAACCGTCAGTGTTCTAATGAAAATGTGTTATTTTCATTTGAGCTCATTTCAGCAATCCTTCTATTTATGTAATTTTGTGGAAAAAATATGCTACAGATTTTTCCCCATTTTCATTTCTTTTAAAAAACAATTCTGGATGCTGCTACTGTTCTTGTCTCCTATTCTAAGAGTATCACAGTGCTTTACATGCGTTCAATAATTAAAATAAAGCAGAATTAAACTGAGAATTCTGCTGCACTGCAGTATTTGTTCATCAAGTGATAATGAGATTGGCTGAATGAGCCAAATTTAGGAAATTAAATATAACACACATGTTTCCCTCTCCCCTTCTGTACACACTGTTCATAGGAAAATAATTTATCACAACAGGAAGGTATACACAATTATTTAGACTGTTGAAAAATGTATCAGTTTACATTTAAAACTAGTTGATTGTTCTTAAAATGGTCCATTGCTTTTGAAATATCTGGTAGACTAAATTAACTTGTTTCACTCCAGTACCAGAATATCGTGTGTTTCCTCAGTAAGAGAGATACGCAAGCCACTTCTCTCTGATCTATTACTAAAGCTTAGATCAAGCTTTTTAAATTCTTGTATGCATTCAGTTTTATAAAAAATAGAATATTGAAAAATACATTTTGAACCCAAAATAAATTACTTTAAAAATTGTGTTCATCTGCTTTTTTTAAACTGGAACTCTTATGTTCCATATCTACAATCTTACATTTAAAACACTGTGAAATAATTTAGCTACCACTATAAAATCCCAATGCAACTCTAAGGCTGCATCTACACTATGAAATAAACACAAATGTATTAAAGTCGACTTTTTAACCACAGATTTCATAAAGTCAAAGTTGAGCGTCCACACCTGCTCACAAAGTTGACTTAGTGTAACCCCGCTAAATTGCCCAAATTCTACTGTTGCAGCAATGCATTGTGGGCATCTATCCCACAATTCCTTAAGCTGCATGGCATTTTGAATTTTATTTTTTATTTGCTGATGTGTTATGGAAAAAAATGCCCTGCAAGTGGTTGTGGGTGTATGATGTCATCTTCCCAGATTGCCTTACACCCATTTTTTCCCTGCCATTAAATACAAGTGAAGAGAGAGGTTGAAGGATCCAAGTTTGAATGAGAGAGAGACAGAGAGATTTGTGAGCTGTCAGGACAAAGAAGTGAAGAACAGCCATTTTTCAGATGTCTCTTCCCCCGATGAAAACACACCAGAGAAGAGTGGTTCAATGTGAGTCTATGGCTATGTCTACACTAGTGCCTTCCTTTTGTAATGATCGAGTTGGGAAGATGCTAATGAGTCACTTCTATGAATATGCAGCACTTCATTAGCATAATAATGGTTGCACATGATACGACAATGCTGCTTTTGAATCGTACACCACCCATGTAGTAGGGGCATTTCGAAAGGACCCTCCCAGACTTTGAAAGTCCCTTCTTCCTAAAACCAAATAGGAATAAGGGGCTTTCAAAGTCCAGGGGGTCCTTTTGAAAGGCCTCTGTCTACACGGGTGATGCACAATTTGAAAATGACACTTTCGAATCGCACAGAGCCACCATCATGCTAATGAGGCACTGCATATTCATGGAACACATCATTAGCATCTTTCCAACTCACTCATTACCACGCTCCTTCTGAAAAGAAGGGTTAGTGTAGACATAGCCTATGTGACTAGTGAAAGACTCCATATTATTCAAAAGGAAAGAGGATTTAATGACAACAGAAGAACAAGTATGGATCCGAGAGGGAACTGATGTCTAGCCATTTGTGTGACTAAAAGAAAAAGAGAAGGAAGGACTCAAAGGGTGTTGGTTTTTAGTGATTAAAATTTCTTCTCCTGGTGAAAATACACTACAGAGAAATCTATGTGACTGGTAAAAGACTCTGATGAAAGAGTGGTAGCGTAATGATAGTGTATGTGGCTGAAGGAACCAGGTTTGAAGTAGAGATACAAAGAGAGAAATTTGTGAGTCATCACAACATAGAAATGAAGAATGCTCTAGAAAAAGACATCATGTTATTCACAAGGATAAAAGAAACAATGACATAAGAAGGAAAGACTCAGTATGGAATCCCAGAGGCCATCAGTGTCTAGTGGTAGAAAGCATTGGTGTCTAGTGGTTAGCATGCTGGAAGCAGCCATTACTCTGTTAGAAGTAACAGTGGGTTGAGAAGAGAAGGAAAAGTTAAGGAAGCATTAGAAGACAGAAAAGTTGAGGAAAGAATGAAGGGATTCCCTTGTCTCTTCCAGCAAAGAAGCCCCAACCCTAACAGCTGCCTCTGTGTGAGAGAGAAGGGAGATAGAGAGTCCACAAGCTCCTTTCCTTCATAGAAAATCATCCCATGATCTACAAGCTTTGGGAAGGGGGAGTACTTTGTATGTCCCCAGTCTCATTTTGCTGCTGTCCCAATGATTACTGAGCCAGGCTGTATGACTGGCTGTGTGGCACCAGAACTGGCCAAAGGAGGTGAAAGACAATTGGTAACAGGGTTATTTTAAAAAGTTTGGTTTTAAAAGTCATGGCCCACACTGCCCAGCAGCCATGTGGCAGGGGGAATGGGAGCTACCCACCAGCCACATGATGGCTTGGAGGGGCAGCCCTATAAAAGATACACTGCTGAATACTTAGAATATCCTCTTTTCAGTACCTGTAGCATTACTTTCAAGCCCTTGAAAAAATGGGAGGAAGAGTTCTTTCAAAGATGAGGTTTACTTTTGAAAGAACCCCCATCTACACAGCTTTTCTTCTCTCAAAAAAGCTTTTTCAAAAAAGAGGACTGCAAGTGTAGACACATCCCATCTCTCCTGAAAGAACTTCTTTTGAAAGAGAACAGCCACACTGCCCACACTCTTTCAAAAGAATGGACTAGGGATCAAAAAATCAGGTGCTGCGAGGACTGGTCTTTCAAAAAAAAGGGACTGTGGAGCATCTACACATTTTCTTTCAAAAGAACTTTTCAAAAGAAGCTGCTGTTCCTGCAAAGAGAGTGGAAGAGTGCTTTCAAAAGGGCCGTTTCCACACAGGCCACTTTCTCCGAAAGTGGCATGGTAATACACGGCCCAAAATATGCTAATGATGTGTGGATGCAAATTCCCTGTGCCTCATTAGCATACGGTCACGTGATTTGGAGTCCAGAAGATCATTCTTCCAGACTCCAAAATGCTGTGTAGAATCGTGGCCCTGGGGGAGCCTCCAGAAGAAGGAATTACTTCCAGAAGACGCCCGGGGGCCGCACTTCTAAATGGCATTTTGGAGTCCGGAAGACCGTTCTTCCAGACTCCAAATCATGTGACCATATGCTAATGAGGCACGGGGAATTTGCATCCATGCCTCATTAGCCTATTTCGGGCCGTGTATTACCATGCCAGTTTCGGAGAAACTGGCCTGTGTAGAAATGGCCAAGGAGTGCTGCATATTTTCGATTTAATTTTGAAAGAACATTTCTTGTGCATAGATGTTCTGCTGCATATTTCAAAAGAGCCCGTTCTTTTGTTACAAGCCTAAGAGTTCAAAGAGCACTAATTTAATAATGAAACTAGATACACGTATCAGTATTGGAGTTGCAGGGGAAACTGCATATTATCTTGCAACCACAGCATAAGCATACCTGTGATACATAGAAATTGAAGCATTATAGTGGGCAAAGTGTTATAATCAGAAAGAAATATGCCTCACATAGGATCAAGGCCAATGGTGCAACAGAGGACAATTAGCAACCAGGGTAGAAAGTCAAAATCAGTGAATGCAATCCATAATTTAGCTGCATTTACAACTAGTTGATCCTGATGGAGCTGTCATAGACAATATATAGATTGTCATGCCTTAAAAGACTGAATACTCTTTGTGTGCATAAAGAGTCCATGAAGAAAAAAAGATTTGGGCATATATTCCAATCTCATTTATATCATGTGGACTTCACCTGCTGTTCCTAGGCCTTGGCAAATGCAGAAATAGCTACTTTGCAGACAGTTATATTTAAATATAATTTATTTCTAGATAATGTTTCCTCAGCTTTTCTATTAGATTAAAACTAGTGTTATTGTCTTATTTTAATAATGGGATTGCCAAAATTAATTTTTGAAAGACAAAAGAAAAATTCCACTAATGGAGATTCTTGAGATGAAATACCATATATGTGACAACTGCACTGTTGGATCAAAGAATACATCCTGCTCCCATTATGTTAATGGACTTTTGCCATTGACTTATATGAAAACAAGTTATTCAATCAAAATAAGATTTTGTTGTGCTTTGTTTTGTTGGTTGGTTGGTTTCAGCTGCGCCGACAGATAGCCACCTGCGCCTGTGGGGCAAGGATGGTAGGGGGCAGCTCCCCACCTCTAAAAGGGGCAGGGCTAAGGGTGGAAGGTGAAGGCCTTGGGGAGTCAGTTCTGCTCCCCTTCTCCCCACCACACATGCTGTCTCAGAGCCACATGCAGAGTGGCAGCACAGGGCACCGAGGCATTTCAAGGGGGCCCAGAGCTCTGGCCACCACTGATGCTACTTTGGCAGTGACAACAGCTGGAATTCTGGCCCCCTTTCAAATGCTGGGCCTGGGGGCAACTGCTCCTTTTGTCCCTCCTGCCCCCACCTCTGTGGGCAGGCCTGCTAAGTTTATTTTGCTTTATTCTCAAGAAGAAGGCTGCGTGTGAACAACAACAAAAATAGTTCAAGCTTTTTATTTAATAACAGACGTTTAATAATAATGGTAAATATTCTGTGGCATCTAAACTTTTTATAATGGATCAGGATTTGGCATGACCTCAGAAGTTTAACAGGCAAATTATTTTCCTTAAAGTGTGCTGTAGAAAAGTGTATTTCACTGACCTTTCCAGACATCTTTAAAATATTAAGTGTGATGTAAGGACCCATTTAAGTTATGTCTACACTAAAGGGTTTTGCCAACAAAACAAGCATTTTGTCTAAAAAGAAAAAAAAAGTCCCAGTGTCCACACTAAAAATGCATTCGGTCACCATACTTTGAACAGAACTCGGCACTTTCATTGACAGACTTCTGTCTCTCTCCCAGGAGTCAGAACACCTTTGCTGACAGCTTCTGTTCACAAAAAAAGCTGTGTGGATGCTCAAGTGGGCTCTCTGTCAACATAGAGGTCTCCCAGGTCAGCAGACAGCCCTGTCTGCTGTGCTTCCAGTTGGCTGTTATGCAGAGAGAGTGGCCAGGCAGTCTGGCCACTCTCTGTTGACAAAAGAGATGGACAGAGCGATCCACTCTCATGTGTGGGCTCAATCTGTGGACAGAAGTTTTGTTGGAAGTTCTCTTCTAACAGTAACTTCTGTCAACAGATCGCTGTAATGTAGACCTAGCCTGTGAGGTTAAACACAAAGATCATGGTAATGTTCATTAAATGAATTTGCAATAATTTTACCCATCGCTGATCATGGTACGATTTTCATACACATCAGTTGTCTTTAAGCTTCTCGGATGTAGATTTAACTGAATGAAAGTCCTGTAGGTCATGTATAGCTTCCAAGTGTAAAAATAAAGTAAAATATGATAAAAACTTGCCAATCAGAATATCTTGGCCTATTTTGGTAAAAAAATATTCAGCTTTCCTAGAAGAGAGTTTGGCATAAAACCAAGAAATCCAAAAGCAAATTTACATTAAAAAAATAAAAATCCCTATGTGAAGCTGTCATACCATTCTTCAAAGAGTAATACAATTCGCATGGCAGAAGGTGTCTCAAGAATTCTTAAGTCTTTTTTTAGGCTACAGCAGATTTTATAAGATAGTAAACAAACCCTTGCAAATAAAGCATTTAATAGAAACACTCACATTACCCTTAACTGCAACATTAAGGATGGTAATACCATAATAAA
Organism: Carettochelys insculpta; assembly: GCF_033958435.1. Lineage (NCBI taxonomy): Eukaryota > Metazoa > Chordata > Testudines > Carettochelyidae > Carettochelys > Carettochelys insculpta. Next base: position 92,881,464 of record NC_134137.1, on the reverse strand, counting down.
ACATATATTTCACAACAGGTAAAGTCAAATAGCAAATTTATTTTTAATTAAGAGCCATTCATTTCTTCACTAATTCCCAGGCACACGCTAGCACTGGAAAGATGTGTTATGGGACAGGTTGTGGCTGAAAAAAGTGGGTGGGCATTAGGTATGGAAAGGATTTAAGAAGCCCTGCTACCTCTTTGGTGCACAAAAAGCAGCCAGGGGAGTAGAGGTATATTTATTGTTTAGTGCTGTGGGGCTATGTCTGCAATTGGAGATTTAGCTCAGATAAACATATCCAGGCCTGTTTATGTTGAGTGACTGTGCTAAAAATAATAATGGACCCATGATGGCATGGGCAGTGGCAAGCAGAGACAGAGTCTAGCTGTCAGCCTGGATCTGCGGGTATGTCCTTGAGAAGGCTAGCCCACACTGGGGCTTACCACTGCCTGTGCTGCGGTGTCTACACTATTATTTAATCCACTTATTCAATGACAGCTCATGACAATACATCTATGTCACTGGGAAACATACCCGGAGCTACAAGTCTAGAGATAATAGATTTCGAAGTGGGTTCAGATGTGGAGTGAGAGCAAGTCCCTCTCTCAGATGCACAATACAGAGGAGTTGGAATAACTTGGTAGGGCAGGGTAGACAGTACATAACATGATCTTTCATTAAGTGCTAGAGCTGCATCTTGAACATTAGCTTTCCCTTATCTCTTGAGGATTTTGTTCCAAGACTGACAAAATACTTGCTAAGACACCAATTGCAGTGTGTTCCACTCCAGTATGGCTAGTGACTTACAGTATTTGTCTCTGTGTGTTTATCATGGTGCAAGCTGATGAAATATCCTGACATTATTTCTGAACAGGGCAGTGTACTGTAGGCTGCTCCCACAAAGCTTCCTCTTGCACAGACTAACAAGGCCACCTCTCTGAAACTTGTCAAAAAACAGTGTATGGGAGATACAAATTCCAAATCTAACTAACAGATTGTTTAATTCAATGGAAATGAGGCACCACCTATCTAGTGATTTCTGTAAACAGTGGAGCTGGGTCTTGACATGAGCAGCCCTTTGAAAGGGTAAAAATTGACATCTGGAGGCTGAAATAGCATCTGTCAAAAGGGAAAGACTGTGTGCTAATATCAGATCGATGGGCCAATCCACCATTTCTAAGGGCTGCTGTAGTCTTTCTAAAGGAAGCGTCCAGGTGGCTCCAAGCCCTCTTTCGAAAAAAGGGAGGCAGGAAATGCCTAGAAGGGGTCCAATGGCCAACAAGCCCTTCCGAGGCCACAGCCAGCCACTTCCTTAAATGTCCCTTCCCTCCACCCTCCACCTCACATGAACTGAGTCCTGCCCAACTGTCCCCAGCCCAACAGAGCTTACTCGTGCTCCAGGATGGAGTTACAGCAGCAACTATTGCAGAAGGAGACCCTCATCCTGGAGACCCGTTGTCAGTGCTCTGCATTGTCACCACAGCCACCCCTCATTTACTTAGGTGGCTGAGCAATTACCCTGGGGTCATGCTCTCCCCCAGGACACCGTCAGTTTTCCCCCAGGTACCCCAGCACCTCTGGACCCACCCCAGCAGCACTGACTGGTGGAAGAGCCTGGTGCTGTGGGAGTGGAATGACGAAAGGTAGCTGCTGAACTTACACGTGTCAAGGCAGACCTTCGATGAGATCTGCCACTGGCTCGCCCTGCTCTCCAGCACCTGAATACCTGCATGCAGCCTGTTCGCACCTTGGAGAAATGGGTTGCAATTGCCATACAGAAACTGGCCACCCCTGGCTCCCTATTACTCCATAGGACAATAGTTTGGGGTGGGCAAGGCCACTGATGGGGACATACTTATGGAGGTAAGGCAGGCCAGGGTCACACACCCTCCATGGGTAGGTGAGGGGGCTGGGTTGAGGGGAACCTCCTGCTTCAGGGGCCAGGATGGCAGGGAGTAGGCTGGGGGGGCAGGCCAGGAGGAGGAAAGACAGGAAGGGGCAGGCTGGGAGGGGGCAGGACAGAGCCAGGGGTGGGGGGGGTGGTCTGCCATACCGTCATAGGAGCACACGTCCCCCTCTCCCCCATGCAAGTCATCAGACTTATCAACATGATGCTGCTGCACAGGGTCATCTGCCTGAGCGATCTGGATGCTGCTGTCGTGGGCTTCAAGAACCTGGTCTTTCCAAACTGCTTTGTTGTGTTGGATGGCACGCACTTCCCTATCCATGCCCCAGCACACAGCACTGGCCAATATGTCAACAGAAAGGGCTACCATTAGGTGGCCCTCCAGGCCCTGTTTGATGCTAGGGGCTGGTTCGAGGATATCTTCATGGGCTGGGTCAGCTGGATCTGCGATGCCTAGGTCTTTCAGAACTCTTGGGCTCTGCCAGTGCATGGGGGCTGGCATATTTGTCCCCCAGCAGGAGATCCCAGTGAAGGGGGGAACATCACCATGCCACTCTGCAAGGTGGGCAATGTGGCCTACCTCCTCCAGCTGTGGCTCCAGTGGCTGTACATGGGACACCTTGACCCCACCCAGGAGGGAGTCAACGAGCACTTCTACCAAGACCATAAAGTCTTGGAGCAGGCCTTTGGGCTCCTCAAGGGGCGGTGGAGGTGCCTCCACATGTGGTTGGAGGTTGGCATCCTGATCATGCCCCGGGTGGTGGGTGCCTGTTGCATCCTCCACAACTTTGTGTAGGGAAAGGCGGCTGCCACTGTGCAGGTGGGTGCAGTGTGGCTAGTGCCAGCTATGAGCAGCCAAACACCAACCCTATCCACCAGGTCCACCAGGATGATCTCCACATTAGGGAGGCCCTCAGGCAGGCCTTTGTGGCTGTGACCCACTCCCTGTGACTCATCCCCACCCCCCATGTGCTTCAGCCACCTGCCGTCCCCACCTCTATCACTCCCCACCCCGTCCATGTTCCCCCATATCATCTCACCCTGAGGAGCACAGCATGAGGGGATGTATGGTAAGTAAACATTTATCAGCAACTGTACAGTATGTGCAACTATGTTCAGATCGGGGAATGTGGTGTGGAGGGGAGGGGCACCTAACCAGGAGAGGGGTGGTGGGCTTGTAACCTGGAGGGAAGTGAGGGGGCTCATTCCAGGGACAGGGTGGTGGGCCATGAGCCCTGTCAATCCTGAGATCCCCTGACACACCACACCTGGAATGAGCCCCCTTTCCCCTTCCAGGATCAGAGTCCCCCCACCCTCAGCCTGGTTAGGTACCCTCCTGACGCTTCCACACCACGTGCCCCCCACCTGTACACAGTTGCACATACTGTACAGTTGTTGATAAATGTTCATTTACCATACAACCCCTCGTGCTGTGCTCCTCGCGGAGGAATGGTGGGTGGCAGATGGGAGGGTGTGGTTCTGGTGGGATGCCTGCCCCCCATGGGGCACCTGCATCCCCTCATGGGACACCTGTTCCCCCTCCCCATGGGCTGAGCATCCCATCTGATGGCACAGCAGCCAGGGGCTTCTCTGATGGGTGGGCCTTCCCAGCCCATGTTGCGTGGTGCCTGGGTTTTGTCCAGCACTGATGGGCTGCCACCCCGCATGTGGCTCACGGCGCTGTCCATTAGGGACAGGTGCCAGCCATCATCAGTGGGCCACCATGGATGCCATGTACCACAGCGGCTGGCAGGTGTGCAGCCTGGGACCCCTGGTCATGTGTGCGGCCGTCTGGACGATGCATCTGCCCCACCCCATGGACTGGGGTGCACGCCCTCCACACACATGCCGGAGGGTCCCTCGGCAATGTCTGGGGATGCCCAGTTCCCAGTCACTCAGCTGGATGAGGAGGAGGCGATGGAGAACACAATGTCTCTTTCCTCTCTCAACCACTCGGTGGTCACTTTGGCCTCCCGGGTCTCCACTTTGGGCTGCTCCTCCACCTCTAGCTGTGACTTGTCTGCTGATATGTCCAGGACCACCTGGGGTGGGGAGCTGTCCCGGGGCCCCAGTATTCCACGGAGCTACCAGAAGTAGGGGCAGGTAGCTGGGTCTGCCCCAGAATGGCTGGCCTGTCCCAGGCCCAGGCATACCTCTGCTGTAGTTCCTTAACTTTACTGTGTACCTGTTCTGCGGTACGCTCAGGGTGGCCCCTTGTGAAGAGGCCCTGGGCCAGGTGGGTGAATGCTGCAGCATTTCAACACTTGACACCCATCTCATGGAGGACCTCTTCCTCTTTTCAGAGTCCCAGGAGGTCCTGCAGCTCCTGCTTCATTCAGCAGGGGGCCCTTTTTTCTCCACCCCCTCCAGAACCCTGGTAGCCCTGCTAAGGCTCAGAGGGGGAGCCCAAGAGCTCACGTTGGCACTGTGTGCAGGCCATCATTGCATCTCTCAGAGCGTGCAGCTAGACCTTGTGCTGAAGCTGCTGCTATCATGCTCTCAGCATCCTGCCACGGGGTTCCTGCATTCATGCTGCTTTAAGGTGGCCAGATGCAGGGATCATACAGCCCAGCTGCTGCCAGCTGGAGCAGCCCCATGCTCCAGTTGACTGGCACCATGATGGACCCCTCTGTCAAGAAAGCTGGATGTGGAGAGTCTATATGACTTTCAATTTAGTTTTTCGAAATGGAGCGATCTTCCTGATACAGGATTGGAGTTTGTATTTCGATGTCTGCCTCATGTTCTTTCAATTCTCTTTTGAAAGAGGGCATTACACATGTAGATGCTCCTCCTGTTCTTTTCAAAGAGTGCCACATATTTTGACATTTTGTGCACATGTAGACACAGCTTATGTAAAACCATTCTCTCTCTTTCTCTCTCTCTCTCTCTCTCTCTCTCTGTAATATCTACTTAAATGACCAATTGTTACTAGTTGGAAATAGATTTTGAGGACAATTTGTAAACATTCTATTTACGTGACCTATTGATAATAATACACTTTGAGCTGACCTTTCAGATGTTATTTTTGTTGGTTTGCTTTGGAATCATTTTAGAATGTAATGAAAGGAGGAGAAATAGAATGTCACCTTCTCTTTTATCTGAACTATCACAAACCTTTTTCCAGTAAAAGTCCTCACTTTAAATTTCAGCTCTTCCAGAACTGGCTGTCTGTTATTGCAATCTTTTGTGTATCAAATAGTTTACACAAATCTTTTGTTCACTCTGAGATATATTTCTTAAAAATTAGAGCTGCCGGGAGCTGTTTACAGATGAAGCTAGCTGTGCTGAACAAATCCCTCCAATCGTACTATCCATTACAATTACGATTCTCTCTTAAGGCTTGTTCTGCCTTGTGGAAAATATAGAATAGGCTTGGAATGAAAAGAGAGACCTTTTAAAAACAACAATAAAAAGAAACTAAAAACCTGATGAATAGTAATCACCATGCCTTGAAGTAAATTCGGATGCATTAAGCAAAGAAGTAAATTGAGCAGTTAACATTACAAAATGCTGAGACCCGGATCAATTTCTTGGATTCATTCCTTGCAAACATACTTATTTTGGAGGGAAGTGTGGTTGTGGTGCAGGCAGAGGCTGAGGCAGGGTTCAGTGACCTGCATGTCCCAAAAGGAAAGAGAGAAAACAAAAACCAAACAGACAAAAATACTTTACAGGGGTTTGTACTTACAATTACAAACCCATTCTGACCACTTAATGATACCAGTTTCTCATCTTACCTTTGCAAATGTGGAATAACTTCATTTCAGTGGAATTATTTCCAGTTTTACTAGTAGACTTAATATAGTAATTGGCTGTACACCCATCCCCAGATATCTTGCATTTCCAGCTTGGATTTCTTCCATGAGCTCTAACTGAAACCTTTACAGGGACTTATGAGAGCCCACAGTACAGGTGCCAAATAAACAGTGCTTTTCTCCTGTAGCCTAAATCCACTTCTGCTGAAGTCAAAAAAAGTCTGTCCATGGAAAGAACACTCCATAGACCAATATTCCTAAGACTACACTGGCTTCCAAATTGTTTCTCAGTACAGATTTTTGATTTATAAAACCTAAAGGCCGTGTCTACACGAGCCCCAAACTTCGAAATGGCCACGCAAATGGCCATTTCGAAGTTTACTAATGAAGCACTGAAATGCATATTCAGCGCTTCATTAGCATGCGGGCGGCCGCGGCACTTCAAAATTGATGCGGCTTGCCTCCGCACGTCTCATCCAGATGGGGCTCCTTTTCGAAAGGACCCCGCCTACTTCGAAGTCCCCTTATTTGATGGGAATAAGGGGACTTCGAAGTAGGCGGGGTCCTTTCAAAAAGGAGCCCCATCTTGACGAGATGCGCGGCAGCAAGCCGCATCAATTTCGAAGTGTCGCGGCCGCTCGCGAGCTAATGAAGCGCTGAATATGCATTTCAGCGCTTCTTTAGTAAACTTCGAAATGGCCATTTGTGTGGCCATTTCGAAGTTTGGGGCTCGTATAGACAAGGCCACAGTGTAAAGTGTTGTTCTGGTTTTGGCTTTTTTAGGACAGGACACTTCCTTTTCTGTGTTCAATACTAACAGTCAAATTAACTACCAAGTTCATTATTACATATCCTAGACCTGAAGTGAGGACTTTTACTGGAAAAAGGTTTGTGATAGTTCAGGTCAAAGAGAAATTAACATTCTGTTTATCCTCCTTTCATTACATTCTAAAATGTTTCCAAAGCAAACCAACAAAAATAGTATCTGTAAGGTCAGCTCAAAGTCAGAAGGTGAGGTGTTTTATATGGTGAGTGGCTCTCATAGCTGATTTTGATTTTTCTACTTGATTCAGCAAATAAAAAAGCTGCCAGACTTCATTTCACATACAAATTTTATTAGTGTTTAGACAATCCCTTTTAGTTAACACTGCATTCATGATTTTATGGGTTCATTTACATGTGCATAGAGATTATAGTGATCACTTTTTATAAAGAGGGAAAATAAGTCATAATGAGCTCTGTGTTAGACTTCTTCCTTTCAGTTGCTCCATATGTCTAATGGGTAAATTCAGTCCTATAATAAACATTCTGTTGTATAAACTGCAATTACTACACATCTTGGACTATTATTAGCAATCATATGTTGATACAGTACAAATGATAGACTATAATACTAATTCCTTTTCATAACTGTATCCGGTCAATTAACCTTAGCCAAATATTTGAACATTTCAGAATAGTCTTTGGTGGTTTGTCAAAGTTCACTGAGGGGGATATTTTCAGAAATGGCATTTGAGCCCTGGAGTTCTTGGTTTATTCCCAGGCTCAAAATTTGTTTATTCTCTTGTTCATGGGTTTTATCCTTTAGGCAGATATAACATTATATCAAAGATTTTCTGTAACTGTCACACTCATCAAGTTTCTCTAATGTCAAGACTTTACATTTGCAGATTAAGATATATTTCATTAGTTCAAAGATGGGGTATTACCTTCAGGAACTCACAACAGTGCATAATGAGAATCTTGTAGATTTTGAAGTAATGATTTTATTAACTCTTGTGGTAAATATACCAGTATGTTAATTAATGTTTCCTCTTCTACCAGAATGAAATGAAATGAAATAAAAAAATGTTAGGCAGTGAAACTGATGTAGAACAGATCTGGATGCAAGAAATATTAAAAGAAATGGTGACCCCTACAGTTCAAGTAGCCTTTAAAGAAACTGTGACCCCTGCAGTTCAAAAGCCTACTGGACTGCCTTTTTGTTTTGACAGAATATAGCCTCACTGGCTATCTCTCTGTTACGGTTCTTTATGCTTCGGTATGCCATGCCAGCAAGTTATTTTTAGCCTTTAGGGTGTACCAGAGGGACACAAGAGAAGCTGGCTGTCTCACACCTTCCCTCTGGTGTGGCTGTACAGCACCCAGCCCCACCAACTAACCTTCCACAGAGATGCATTTCTCTGTGTACAGCAGCACAGCGCTGTGGCAGGAGGCTTGGAGGCCCAGCTGATGGAGTTGTTGCCAGCATGTTGCTTTCCCCACTGCCCCTTACTTGGGAAAAATGCACATCTCCCGCAACCCCAGGCCTATCCTGCTGTACACAGATGGAAATGCATCTCTATGGAAGGACAGGGTGGGGATTTCTGCACTTTCCAGGCTGTGGTTCTCACAGGGCTCTCTTGGGAACCACAGCATAGAATGGAGCAGAGGGCCTCTCTGCATAGTGGTGTGGAAGGATGGGAGGTAGTACGGCTGTTGGCATGGGGTTGCCTAGATGCCTACATTCTGATCCTTTCCTGGGTCTCCAGCATAGCAGGAGGAGGACAGTGCACACACACCAAGTATGGTGGGATGGGTCATGAGGAAAGGACAGGGAAAGTGTGTGTACCCTGTGCTGCAGTTGTCACATGGAGAGTCACTGTACCCACTGGGCTGGTGACTCTCCCAATACCAGTAGGAAATGGATTTTGCTTGCCCCCACAGCTTTTGCCTTGCTGGATATCAGTTATTTAAATTAGTAAACTATTGCAACCAGGGCTTGTCTACACTACCACCTTCTTTCTAAGGAAGGATGTTAATTAGGGTGTTGGGAGTTTACTGATGAAATGCTTCCATGAAAATTCCCTGTTCCCAAAATTTTGAGGAGTAAGGGGACTTTGAAGTTGCCCCAGCTCTTCGAACTACCGTCAGGTGAAGCACGGCTAGATGCATGCCGGTACTTTGAAGTTTAAAACTTCTGACTTGCCGCAGGGGGGATTTTGCTTAATGAAGTGCTGCCTATACACAGTAACACTTCATTAATAAACTCTGAACAGCCTCATTACCATCCTTCCTTTGAAGGAAGGTGGTAGCGTAGACACAGCCTCAGTGTAATTACCTATGTGAGGAACTCTCACAACTCTGAAAAGGAGGTTCCCACTCTGGAACGTTGGTATGACATGCATTAGTGCCAGGCTGAGTATAATATTTAGACTCTGGAGACTGCTTAGAGGAGAAAATCCTGACTTTCTGAAATATTGTACTGAGCATCTGCAATATTCAACAAAGGGAGTGGGAGCTGTGTGTATGAATAGTCTTCGAAAATAACCCCAGCAATACATTGTGCATGGATGGTTGTTTTAGAAGCAGATTCTTATCTCTTATTCAGGCTAAGTGTTTATTGTCCATGAATAAAGATAATAAAGAGGAGCTTTGGAACAGAGCAGGACAAAAACCATTTACAACACTTATGCTTCAAAATATCTGTTAGTCTGTAAGGTGCCACAGGACATCTTATTGTTTTTCCCAGGTTGTGTGCATTTCTGAGTGTATTCTGATTCTGTTACTTTCCCTAGCAGCCTCTGCATTTGTATTTTTTCCAAAGATTCTAGGTTAAGATTTTCAAAAGTTGAAAAGGACCCTAACAAATTTCATATCTTTCTATGTTCTTTAATGAAAAAAAATAAAAAAGCACCGTTTACATCTGCTTCCAAAATGCCTCATCTTCAGAATGGCAAGCTAGCTCACCCTGGTAGCTATCTGGAGGGTCAACTCAATCTCCTTCATCTCAAAATACTTTTAGGAAGACATTAACCTCAAATAACTTCTTCTATGTTATCCTTCAGCATAAATCCTAAATTAAGTAAACCCTAAACCTTAACTAAACCCTACCCTTTACCATACTCTCAGGACTGTGACAAGGATGCTTATCGTCACCTTTCCTGTTCTTGATCACAGTGGAATGGATTATGAACAGGACAACAGTTGGCTATCAACTAGGCATTCAGTGGACACTTTTAACACCGCTACAGGGCATTAATTTTGCTGATGAAGTTGCACTTCTTTCACAACAATGTGATAGCATGGAGGAAAATGAAACAACATTAGATAAAACTGCCTCAGTGACTGGACTGAGCATCAACAAATGAAAGACCAAGACAATGAGGCTCAACCAGTCCCACAACAACAACATCACACTGGAAGATATGGATTACTTCAGCTACTTGGGGAGTATAATGGGAAGAGATGGAAGATAAAGATATCAGTGACTGGATAGGAAAGCAACAGCTGTATTCAAGACTCTCCATTGCATATGAAGTTCACAAATAATATCTGCACAGAGGGAACTGATGATCTTCAGCACAAGTCTAAAGACTGTGCTCTTGTATGGATGTGAGATCTGGCATACTAAAAAGTCTTCAAATCACAAGCAACAGGTATGTGTAAACAGATGCCTGAGATACATTCTTCATATCAAATGGCAAGACTTTGTCATGAATAAGGAGCTTTGGAACAGAGCAGGACAAGAACCACTTGATATTCAAACCAACAGCAGAAAGCGTGGATGGCTAGGCCATACTCTCAGAAAACTATCATCTAGCGTCGTCTGTCAAGCTCTCAAACGGAACCTACAAGTAAAACACAGAAGAGGAAGACTTCAGATAACATGAAGAAAATCTACTGAGACTGAAGAACAACAAGTGGGATACTCCTAGAGCCATCTAGAAGTTTTGTCCTAAGACAGAGTGAAGTGGAGGAGACTTGCAGATGACCTATGCTCCACTTGGAATACAAGGGCTTAAGCAGTAAATTGTATGTTAGAATCCATAACAGCATACAATTCCTTCTTACTTCTTCTGAATCAGAAGATTTCTCTCTGGCTTTTTCTATACTACATGATAAATTCAAATTCATTAAAATCAATTTTATAACGCCAGTTTTGAGTACCCTCACTTCACACAGGCTACCAAAAAATTTGACACATTGCTTCCACACAGAAACCACCAACAATTGACTCCTGAAGCGGTGCATTCTGGGAACCTATCCCACAGTTCTTTCAGACCCGCATTCTGAGCCAGCAGCCAGGTGCAGCAGTGCTGTCCATTTTCTGGGTCCCTGCAGGTTGGAGAACCCATGAAAGTGACAGTGCAGCAGCCCAGGTGTTTCCCAGTTCTCCCAATCTGCGGGAACTGAGAATCTGACAGCGCAGCAGCTCTCTTCAATTTTCTGGCTCCAACAAAGCTGCGGGATCTAGAAAACTTACAGTGCAGCAGCCTGGTCAATTTTCTGGCTCGAACAAAGCTGCAGGACCTGGGAAACTGATAGCACAGCAGTGCTGATCAATTTCCTGGCTTTCCCAAGCTATGGGATCTGAGAAACTGACAGCACAGCAGCCCTGGTCAATTTCCTGGCTCCAACAAAGCTGCTGGACCTGGGAAACTGACAGGTCTGCAGCACTGGTCAGTTTCCTGGCCCCACTAGTAGCAGGGAGCTGGATGCCAGGTGCATCACATAACTTTATGGGAAACATATGGGACACTTGTGGAAGCTCATAAATTCAATTTTAAGACATGGTGCTCCCACACTGGCCTTTAATTAAACTTTTGAATTTGCGCTTGATGTAACTGGTAACTGTAATATTGTAATCTGAATATTAGTGCTCCCAAAATCGAGCTAACAGTATTTACAGTTAAGACAGTCATGTGGTAATATTGAGCTAATTGCCTTAAATTCGAATTTATCTCATAGTGTAGAAGCAGCCTCACTGTCACTCTTTTGATTGGATTTTAATTTGCTGATGTTTTCTTGTATTCATAGAGGACAGGTCCATCAATGGCTATTAGTCAGGATGGGCAGACATGGTGTCTCTCTCATCTATTTGCCACAAGTTGGGAAGGAGATACAGAGAATGACTCATATGATGATTACCTTTTCTGTTCATTTTCTCTGTGGCATCTGGCATTGGCCACTGTCAGAAAACATGATACTGTGTGGATGGGCCTTTGGTCTCAGCCACTATGAACATTCATATGTACTATATTTTTAAAGAGTTTGTTTGTCTGTCTGGTTGATCAAGAATTCCTCCTTAATGGTAAGAGCTAGGATCACCAAGTTTGGTATACAGCTTCCTCTTATCATAACAAAGCAACATAGGGTATGGTTGTTCCAGGAAAATGAGATATGCCTGCAATGGAATTGCTTCTCATAAAACCAAACAGAAAAGAGGCAGCATCACCAAATCAAGTAGTCATCAAAACTGATACAACTGTGCAAATGTAGAAAGAGACTGAACCAATATGAGCAAGAAAAAATAGGATGAACCTGGAATAGGATTGCTTCTCAATAAACCTTACAGAAAAGATATGGAAAGGCTAAAATTGGAGTAGTGTTCTGTTTTGACACAGCTAAATCAATGCTTAAAATTTGAAAACTAGAAGAAAATGTTATTGGAAACTGTACTGATTATAGTCCTTTTTTGTTAAAACACAACAAATGATTAAAGTTCATAGAGATGAATAAAAAAGACTCGATGGAATTCACATGAAAATACTAAAAAGTGAAAAAATGTAACCCATATTAATGAAAAGTGAAATAAAAACTAACAATAAAAATAACGCTTTTTTTGAAAAATACAATCATTTAAATAAAGCTTGTATATTTCCCTTTTGTATTGCAACCCGTGACCCCTCAACAAGAATGAGTTAAAGACCCAGGCACCACCAGGTAAATCTGCTAGTACTGCATACATCCCAAATTGCTGGGAAATGTATAATTTATTTAATTTATAACTTAATGTTATCAAGAGAGTTATCTTCTTTCATCACAGTGTCCAGTGTTATTACTGAAAAAGCCATTTCTTTGCTTTTACCATACCCCTGAAAACACACAAGAAAACTGCTGCCATGTAAGTTTTACAAGCCTATTCTGTTTTACAAGCACCTTATTCTTATTCCATCATGACTTCCAATTCAAAATCAATGAGTCATTAGCATAAACCCTACTTAATGGAAAAGGAGGCTGCAAACTTTTCAGCGCAAGTGTCTTAGATTTCCTAGTTTCCATCTTGTCAGAAGATTCTGTAAATAGGGCTCTGTATGGTAGGTAAGGAGCACATGAGTAGCTACGAGTTCAATAGTAATATATATTCTCCAGTATACATGTTGTTCGCTCATCCTTCAAAATCGCTACACACAACATATTACATGGAACCTTAATGACAACATAATTTTTTCACAAATGCAAAACACATCACACATTGCACCATCATGCATATATGTCAACACTGAATATTTGCTAGCATTGCCAAGTCTGCGGTTAATGATCCCTATTTCCAGTCATCCGGCGCCAGTTCCAGGCCCCTCTCACTGGGAGTATTGGATTATAGCAGAGTCTCTGAGTGCCTTGTTGGACAGCAACAGCCACCCCAGTGACTTGTGAGAGCACTGATTGCTTAATCTTGATGTCCCAAAGGCACAGCCAAGTTTCAAAGGGATGAACATCAACTTTTAAATTATTGAATGCATTACCTTCCAAGGGGGGCAGAGCAAGGAAGGGGGGAAGCAGCTTTTTGCTCAGCAAGCACTGGGAAGCGTAAACTCCAGACAAACCCTGAAGGGCACAACCGGAAAGAGGGGCCATTTCTGGGAAAGGTGGAGCTGGGGATCTGAGAGGCAGCACTCCTGGGCTGTGTTATATATGAGGAAGGTGATTAATGTACTATGCACAGTCTGTTGCCTTAGCTGTTAGAAGCAGAAGAAAATGTCTCGTAGAGGTGCAGAACCTGTCACTGCTTGTGAGATGAAGGTGTGTGGGCTTTCAGATATTGTTAAAATGCTTCCTGGAATCTTGTATTTCCCTCCTTGTCTAGGGTGGCATGGGGTATATCCCATATTTAATCAAAATAACTTAAATAAGATACGCTTATCTAAACCCCAAAATATAGTTTATGCATAGGATTTCTGAAATGGGGTGTTGGAAAGCTGTGGAAGGAAAAACAGTCTCAGCACCCTCCCCCAGAGTCACAAAACCAGTCACTCTGGGGTATTAAAGCTGAATGTGTCTAACAGTCAAACAAGAGAGCAATCGTCACAGGGGCATTCTGTTAGGGTATGTCTACACAGAAAAGGAAAACTTGCTGCTGGCCTGCAGCACCTGACTTGGCTTAGGTAGTGTTGGCCATGGGGCAGGTTCGCTGCTGTGTAGTCTTCCAGGCTCAGACTTGAGCCCAAATTCTGGGACCTCCCAACCTGCAGTTTCCTGCAGCTTGGGCTGAGTGGGTGGGAGGATGGGAAATTCTGAGGCAAAAGGATGACATCATTCCTGGGCACTGGAACAAAGACAATTGAGCAATACAGTAAGAGGGCTCAGGCTCAGAGTGCAACAGGTATGCTTTTGCTTCTTTGGAGAAAACCTGACTTCCTTGGAAGGTTAAAAATCAGTCTGGGGGAGACACTGGAAGAGACAATCTGGGATCAGGCTATGTCCCAAGCTTTCCATTTTTCTTTTTTTTAACACAGCATAAGCAGGTGTGGTTCTTTTCTTTAACTCAAGAATGAAACCCTACTAATTTAGCTTTCCCAGTGCTTTGTTCCAGTTGCCAATAGAGTCACAGACTCATGAAGATAGGATTGAACAAGTTCCCAAACATAGTCAAAGAACTGGAGGAGTGTTGTGTTGCTCAGCATTGCTGCACCTAACATTTAGGTGCCTAGAAAATCACTTGCAATTCATAAAGCATGAGCTTCAGTGCTTTGTCTTTCTATCCAAGAAGTGGAGAGAGAGATGAACCTCATAACAACCAGTTCACTAGGTGGCTCCTTGTCTAAACTAGCAGAAAGGATATGCCAGACTGAGGGGTATGTGATAAACCTCAGTCTTCTCTGAGCCACAGATGCATAGTAAAAGCTGCAGGGAACATTTCCCAGTGCTTGGTATTCTGAGCTGCAAACACCCTCTAACCATTAAGCATCCACTCCATTGCAGCAAGAAGCCAGGGGGCAGGAAAGGAGGCCATCCCAAATATTTTTTAATGAAATAGTTAACATATTCAGCTTCCTTTCCCTTTCCATCTGAGGGGGGAAAAAGGATTACAACATCCTCAGGCAAATACCCTAACCGCTGGGACACAGAATATTTTACATTTGTGTTCCTTCAGTTCCTCCCACTTCATCTGAAAGAAATGTTGTGTGAAAAAGAAAAAAAAAACACGTACAGGGATACTTTCAGAGAGACCAAAAGAACAAAGGTGCAAGCAGCCCCAATTATGACATAACTATTAAATGTACACAAAGTGTTAAATGCAACTGGGCCATCACTGTTCTTCTAATTGTTACAGTTAAAAAGCCCAGTTTGTTACAGAAAATAAAACGTTTCCACAGCAATATTTGTTCAACCATATGACATAATGTATATGCATATCTAGAAAACGAATATCTCAGCCAGCCAGTAACAGAGAGTAAGCTGTGCTAGTCTATACACTATCAAAACAAAAAGCAGTCAAGTAGCCGGCCAGGTGGAAGCTTTATATTAGTCTTTTTTGATCAGGGTCAACAGCTTAAACTGAGGGTAAAATCAAAGAGGATTCTTTGCGCTAGTATGACAAAACACTTCCAGTGCTAAGTAATGCTAAGACAGCTCTATTCTACACTTGCTCCAGCTTTGGTATAGTTTTCAAAGTAGAGACATTAAAAGCTATAACAGTCCCTATTCATGGTGAACAAGGGACCAAAAACATTTTCTCATTACATCTCTCTCATCTACCAAGAGATAACCAGCAGGATTCAATCCTGGCCCTTCTGAAGTTAATGGCAAAATTCCTATTGATTTAATTTCAGTTGTTTAGCTTGCTGCACTAGAATGCCTCTAATGACCTTCCTTATTTTAACTAGAACATTAGACAGATATTTTGCCAATATTAAACTCTAGATTGTCTTTCCCTATACATGCAAGACAGTGTCAGTCATTCTTCACACAGGCAAATCACTACCTCAGCCATTACCATATATCTATTTCCAAAGTTACTAGACAACACTATTTATTTCAAGGTCAATTTCTCCAAGATTATTTGAGATAGATAGATAGATAGATAGATAGATAGATAGATAGACAGATAGATAAGATTAGATTTGAAACTTATACTTCTGTTTCTTTACAGAAACAAAGGTGTCATTCTTCAAGATTCTAACCACCATAGGTGCGTCTACACAAGAACGCGACGTCAAAGTAACAAGCCAAATTTCGAAATACTGAGCACCGTGTCTACACATGGCACATGCTACTTCCAAGTTGAAATCGATGTTTGACAACAAGACGCTGAAATTGCTATTCCTATCAGAAGATGGGAATAGCACCCTACATCGATGTCCAACATCGAAGTAGGACACGTGTAGACGTTCCGTGTCCCGCTATGTCGAAATAGCGGGATCCACCATGGCAGCAATCAGCTGTTAGGCGGAGATATGCCATCCAGCCCCTATAGGGCTCTATGATCTCTGCACCCAGAGGTTCTTAAAGCCACACTGACCCAGAAACCCCCTGCCAGGAAGCTGAGACCATGCAGGAAGCAGCCATGCAATGCGGAGCCTCTGCATGACCCAGAGGGAGATCATGGAAGCCAGCCAGCCCCTGAGCATCCCCAGGTCTCCCTCATGGTCCCCAGGCCTCCACCCATCTGGGCAGGAATCAAGGCCCTGTCTGAATGAGCCGCATGGAAGCGAAAAGCGGCAATTTTGAAGAGCCACGGCTGGCAGCATGCTAATGAGGCACTGAATATGCATTTCAGTGCCTCATTAGTAATCTTTGAAATGGCCATTTGCATGGCCATTTCAAAGATTTGTTTCAGTGTAGACATAGACTACATGAGGCTTTGGTTTATATATATAACCAAACAGGAATAAGGGGATTCGAAGTGTGCAGGGTCCTTTCAAAAAGGACCCTGTGTAGACGAGCCGCGCATGATCAAAAGTGGCACTTTCGAAATGCCGCGGCTGCCATTATGCTATATGCATATTTATTGCAGTGCCTCATTAGCATATCCCAAAGTGTCTCACGAGCATCCCCCTCTCGAAAGGGGGGTGGCTAGTGTAGACATAGCTTAAGTCAACTCTTGCAGAACAGAAGCTATAAGTTATCCAAACTATTTCATTGTGGACATGGTAAAATCTTGGTGGCTTAAGGATGGCAGAGGGATTGAAACAAAACCCTGCAAACTGTGAAGTGTGGAAAAAAAACTTTCTCAGTAGTTCATGGCAGAATGGGGTGTGGACAGCCCTATGAAGTGCAGAAGAAAAAAAAAACTTTCTTGGAAGCTTATAGTGGGGTGAGAGGATGATTAGCCCTGTAAATAGTAAAGCACAGAAAAAAAATGTCTTGGTGGCTTCTCATGAATCTTGTGCCATGGAAAAGCCATTTAAAGCAGGGAAAGCCCACACCAGCCACATGGAAGGCTGGGTGGGTGGTCAGCCCTATAAACTGTAAAGCACAGAAAACAACTCTTGGCAGTTCCTCAGAAATCCTTCACAGCCATGTGGTGGTGGAGAGTGTGGGGAGCCGGGGAGCCCTCCAGCATTGTGATGGGAGGGGAGACGGTTGGGAGAGCCTACCAGTCACACAGAGGAGGGAGACAGAGATCCCACAAGCCACCTGGTGCAGCAGAGCTGTCCTGGGAAATTTAAATGGTCAAGGAGAAGTGTGATAATATTAAAGAGACACACTTTAATGAAACTTCCAGTGATTCTTCTAGATTGCACAAAGAGACATCAACCTCCAAAGAATAACAGACAGTGAAAAAGAAAATATGCTCATACTGTGTGAACACAGGGCTGGAAATTTTGCCAGAATGCTGTGTGGTTCCATGATACCAGATTACTTTCTGGATACCTAGTACGGCAAAGTATGCTATCATGGAAGCCACAATACACCAGGCCTCCCTAAAAACCTCATGTGAAAAATAAAAGTACCTGGTTGAGGCCTTTATGGACATCTCCAAAAATGATAAGTGCTTCATCCCCAGAAACATTTAAAAGATGTTCTAACAGACATAGATACACCACACCTGACTCACAACCTACTAGTAGAAGTTTAAAAAATATCTCAACAGAAGTAAACCTGTACCCCAATCAAGCCACCACCCGCTTGTAGCATTCTAAAAAAATATACTCACCAGTGAGATCTCTCCAGCATTGTGGGACTCTGGAGCATCAGGTGTCAATGAGGGAACTGGCTCCAGGGTGATGAAAATCTCCGGTCTGGCACGATCAGCTTCCTCGGGTGCCTGCTGACTGTTAGCAACCTCCTCTTTATTGGCCTCAACATCCTGCTCAACTTCTTGACTCTCACCAGAGAACTGAGGACAGCCTTGTGAGGAATTCATGCTACCCTTGGGGAATGTGATTCGGTTCCTCCCAAGAATGGCATGGAGCTGCTCGTAGTAGCGACAGGTCTTGGAAGATGACCTAGATTGCTCATTGGCTTTGCCTGCTTTTTGATAACTCTGTCTGAGCTCTTTTATTTTGACTCAGAATTGCTGAACATCTCAGGCATACCCCTTCTTGAACATGCCCCACAAAATCTTCTTATAAAGGTCCACATTTTGTTTATTGATTCACAGTTTACTCAGCACTGATTTTTCACCTCACACAGAAATGAAATGCAGGATCTCATTATGGCTCCATGCTGAAGCTCTTTTGTGACCCTGAGAATTCAGATCAGAAGAAACATGAGAAGTCATCATGGCTAGAAATGATGGATGGCTCCTGAGGCGAACTCCTAGGAGTGCTATGCATGCTGGTCAGAAAGAAAATGAATTAAAATTCCCAGGTTTCCTGTTACCTGCTTCCTGTGCACCTGGAGACAAGCAGAGGTGAAAGTGTCTGAAATGGACACTTGTGGGGCATGGTGGATTACTTGTAGGATACCTCTGGAAGCCAATAAACTCTATTTAACTAATTCCGTTTCCACATCAGCATTAATTTGACCTTTTAAATTTGACATTGGCGTTATACCACATTGGAGAGAGTCGAACTTAGCGCCCGTTAAAATTGACCTTATGGTATTTGCAGTGAAGCTTGTAAAATTGCTCTAAGTGCCTTAAAAATCAACTTTATGCTGTAGCGTAGATGTAGGCTAAGGGACATCTCCCCATTGTCCTCATTTGTCATCTTAATGGCTGCTTCATGTTTCCAGATTGCTGTCTGAGTTCCCCACCTTTCTGTCTATGGCCAGTTCACAGGCTGGAGCCACCGACTTTCTGGAGCCACCACATTCTGGTCTTCTGTCTGCCTGCCTGTCTGTCTGTCTGTCATCTCTTTATCATCTCTTGTCTGGGGATGCTACTCTTTTCTCAGTCAATTTTTTGGTAATACGGTGCACTTTCCTGTCTACATGTCTGGTACTCTGACCATATCTTACTTTCAGTCTCCAAGGTCAAATTTGTCCTTATATCTTAACCTGGGCACAGATGAACTGTAATGATGAATCTGTTGATCCCCCTGTTTTGTATTCTACATCCTTCTAAGTGTGTAGAAACTTGTGCTCAAAACGAAGCACAACTGAACCCATAGTTTTCTAATTTTGGTTTTCACTGAGCATTTATTTTTAAAACTAAGCTATAGCTTGGGAATTTTTTTATTGTATGAAGAAAGTATTGCATTTTGCCTCCCTTAAAAGCAAAGACAAAATGCTTCTGATATAGCATTCTGGAGTGCAAGCCAGGGAAAGGCTGAGCATGTGTCAGTGGTCTAAATAAAACTTGATATCATAAAGAATCATGAGAGGCTTAAAGTCTGCTTTTTCCTATAATGGCTCCACCAGAGAGCATTTGGGAACATACTGAACATTTGATTACTACTTACTCCCTCATCTACCTACAGCCAGTCAGAAAAAGTGGTGGATCAGTGATACACATATGGTGAAACATTACCGGATCCATGAATCAGTGTGTGTATTAATATAAGTACTGAACAGAAGATTTTTTTCAAGCGAATGTGATTCATTTACCCTTTATACAAATGCTTTTAACTTGTGTCAGAGTCTATCCAAATGTCCCAGAAAAGCAACATAATTCCTTTACTATCTAATGTGAACAATCCATGAGGTGACATTGAATTCAACAGTCAAAATGAATATATTGCATTCTGCAATTAAATGAATATTATCAATATTAAAAAACATAAAGCTTAATTTTTATTCATGAAAAATACTTGCTCAATAATGAATGCATTTAATCCATAAACATTGTAAAAACTATTGAAAGTTCACAGGCAGACTAATTTATATAAATAAATGTGATATGAAAAATATGACAAATTAGATGAAAAAGAAAAAAGAGAGGACATAAAGTCTGACAGAAAAACTAGGTGGCAAAAGATTTGCCCTCCAGTCCTTTGCCAGAGCTCAGATAAATACAAGTAAAATCTAAAATCCGATTATATTTAGCAGGTATCAGCCACCCACTTCATACCTGGAAGTCAAAAGTCCAAGTCCATGAAAACAAAACAGAAACAGTATCAAATGTTTGCAGAGCTTCAGATAGAAAACTTAAATATGTTTGTAAAGTCCCATAAGAGGACAAACAGATCAAACCACTATATTCTACAATTCCTCATGGAGTTCAAGGGAAAAAAAGATGTTATGACTTTATCTTCCAGGTGTTCATGTGTAATTTTCAGACCTTGTTTGGGCTATTGGGTTTGCAGAGTTAGTGCGGGAAATGAGAAAGGCCTAAATGGACATATCTGGATAAAGGAGAGCGAATTTAGCTGAAAATGTGGTGTTGACAACAATATTAGTGAGGGGAGTATAAAATGAAAGGGAACTCATGCAAATACTACACATACTAACTATGATATTTATGCTGTCACTTAAGTCAGCCTCAGTTCCAAATGACTAGAGGACAGCTAATGCAACTGATTGGCTTCAAACAGCTCAGAGGTGATCCTGGCAATTACAGATTGGTCAATGGGGCAAGGAGAGGCTGGTAGAGTCAGGTATGCTATACCATTCAAATATACATATATATATATATTGGTTCACTGTAGCTGAAAGATATTTTCAGAACTGTTGGGCTCTCCTGGCTCTCCTGGCAACTGCAGTGGCAAAAGGTGCAGGACATGGGGCTGCTTGGCTGTCCCATGATGGCAGCTTTCCAGTGCAGTTGTACTGCCTCCAGCCATGCCTCCAGCCCTTCCAGACAGATGTAGCTCATCAAATATCAAAGAAGCCTTGGGAAATACCAGTAAAGAACTGTATAAGAAAAGGTGCCAATTCCAAAAGAAATGGGTCATTGCCGTAATGGCCAAGGTCAGAGATTCAAAGTACATTCCTCACTCCCATCAGAGTTAAAGCCCACAGAGGTAGAGAGACTGTCAGCCTGTGTTCTGAGAAGAAAAGAAATATGGTTTGAAAGAAAATGTCTGTCTTTGGACTATTAGGATTCCTACAGGGCAGAATAATTGAAGACAGAAATCCCCAGAGTTATTTATTCATTTAATTTATTGAAAATATTTTATCCCGCCTCTCTATTTCAAATATTCAAGGTGGCTTACACTTTTTTTAAAAACACGAACATACAGAAAATATTTAAAAATATAAAATTCCAGAAGGACATAAAACCTACCAAAAAAAATCTCAAAAGAAGGATCACACACACAAACTCAAATGCCAATAAAAGCCCAAGTAAAAAGGATGGCTTTAACCTGGTTCTGAAACAATGTTAATATTGGTGCCATGTGAATATCCCAGGGAGAAGAAGTGCACAGCCTGGGAGCAAAGGATGAGAAGGCTCCATGTTGATGTAAATCTTATCTCCCTAAGTGGGGGAACAGCTAGAAGAGCCTCCCCAGCTGACCTTAATCCAGTCAAGACGTGACAAGAGCGTGGATCACTGTGGCTGAGTCATGCTTGTTCAGGAAGGATTGCAGCTGGCAGATCAAATAAAGCTGCCCAAAATCACCCTAGCCACTGAAGAAATTAGATTTTTAAATGTTAAAAAATGGCCCAAGAGCACTCCCAAGCTGTATACAGGTTCTTTCAGGGGAAAAGTAACCCCATCTAAAAGAGGCACCATGACACATTCCTGAACACATGGTCTCCTGATCCACATGACCTCAGTCTTATCTGGATTCAGCTTCAGCTTATTAGACCCTATACAGTCCATCACGCCATCCAGACATGGGTTTAGATCAGTTACTGCCATACCTGGATCTGGTGTCACAGGGAAATAAATTTGGGTATCGTCTGCATATTGGTGGAATCATCCTCCAAAATGCCTTATGATTTCTCCCAGTGGCTTCATGCATATGTTAAAGAGCATAGGAGACAATAGGGAACCTTGTGGCACCCCACAGCAAAATTGACATGGGTTCAAATAACAGCCCTTTGTTCCACCTTCTGAAAATGCCCTGACAGGTAAGACCAGAACCACAGAAAAACAGCGCCTCCGATACCCAGCTCCCACAAGCATTCCAGAAGGATACCATGGTCAATGGTATCAAAAGCTGCTGAGAGGTCCAGGAGAATTAACAGGGATGCACTCCTCTGTCTACTTCCTAGCGTAGGTTGTCCACCAGGGAAACCAAGGTAGTTTCTGTTCTAAAGCCTGGCCTAAAACCAGACTGAAATGGATCTAAATAGTCTGTTTCATCCAAGAATGCCTTAAGTTGCAATGCCCCTGCTCACTCAGTCACCTTGTCCAAGAATGGAATATTAGCAACTGGGTGATATTCAGGTCATGTGGGTCCAGAGAAGGCTTTTTAAGTAGCAATTTCATCACTGTCTCTTTCAAGGCAGCCAGAACTATACCAGATCTAAAAGAAGCATTAATAATCCTCTGGACCCAACCAGTGGTCCCTTCCCGGTTGGATTTAATAAGCCAGGAAGGACAGGGGTCAAGCAAGCATGTGGTTGGATGCACTCCTATAAGCCCCTTGTCCACATCCTTGGTGTGCAATGGCTAAAACTGTTCCAAGGAAACATGACTGGATGGTATGCTCAACACATTCTGTACTCCATTTACATGGCACCCAGAGTCTAAATCAGATTAAATGCAAGCAATCTCAGCTTCAAAGTGCTTTATGAACTGATCACAGCAGGAAGCCAAAAATGCTTCTTTTTTGTTATAAGTGCCAGAGTAGAACAGGACCCATGCCAATAAAAACACTTCTGCTGGACAGCTTTGTGCAGATGCAATACATATAGAAAAATAGATTTTCTTCTCTGTGAACACTGCTATAGAGTGAGCTCGTGATTCAGCTCCCATCTGCAAGGGGCTGGACTCAGCTGGATCTCCTCCAGCGGCTTTCTAGCCATTGCACAGATCAATTTGCCACCATCTGTTCCCCAGAGAACCAAGGAATGAACTTGCCTCGGCTATCTCTAAGAGGCTGCAGAGGAGCAATCATGTCAACTGCTCAGGTTACTTCAATGCTCCATATATTAACTAGGGCATCAACAAGATCATTTGCCCTATCAACTAAGTAATCTCTCCAGGATGTCAAAAAGCCCTCTGGGTCCATCAGCATCCCACCCCAACCTCTGTGGAGGGGAAGGTCAACAGATAGTCTCAATTTGATAAGGTAGCGATCAGTCCATGACAAAGGGAGTTAACCACATCCCTGATCCCAAGAATTCTTATCGCCCTTAGTCCAAAAGACCAAATTGAGCATATGACCTGCAACATTTATGGGGACAGTTAACTCTTGGTATAGTCCTAACATTGTCATAGTATCCATAAAATCTCGAGCTGGACCAGACAGGACAGCTTTGGCATGAATATTAAAGTCCCCCAAGACAAAAAGCCTTGGGGTACTCAACACCACATCTGAGGTGAACTCAGCCAGCTCAAGCAAAGCATCTGCTTTACAACGAGGTGGATGATAAACAAGTAGAACACCCAACCTATCTTGACGACCAAAAATCAGGTACAAAGACTCAAATATTTTGTTGAACCAAGGCCTGGGTCAATGAGATTATATCCCAATAGACAATTGCTACCCCCATTCTCAACCACTGACCCGCAGCTCACGCTGTACCTAGAACCCAGCCTGGCACAACTGGGAAAGGTCAACACCTCCCTCCACTCCAAGGCAGGTTTCAGTAATACAAGCTAAGTGGGCCCTTTCATTGAGGATGAAATCATGGATTATAGTTGTCTTGGGGGTCACTGATCTGGCATTCAGGGGTGATGGCCGGGTGTGAAGGTTCCCAGAATCATTGAGGCTGGGAACAAGACCAGAACAAGGAATTGTACACAACTATTGAAATCTCGTTCCTCTTGATTGGCTAGTTCTGGTCTTATTACCATATCTCCCCAATACCTGTTACAACTGCCCTGGTGCTAACTAAACCCTTCCCCTTAGCCACCCCATCTGTGCCAAAACACATAACAAAACGAAAGAATGGACACAACCCTTCTTTGATCTTCATTATGGGCAGGAAGGGGGAACTTCCTCTCACCAAGAATATTCACCTGACCTCCCTGCTCTCACCAGGAACAGAACAGGCCAACACACAAAGAAGTATGCTGCTCCCACCTGCACCCAGAAATACACACAAAAGTTACAGTTGATCACACAACCACCACAACATCCACCCTCACCCTCGGTCTACCCCAAAGGGCAACCCAAAAGGGCAGCCCCATCTGGCTCATTCCTTTTGAGAAACCTGCTGGCTGCAGCCCATCAAAGAGGCGGCCTCCTGGTTTTAAGCCTGCTGCAGTAATGGGTGAAGGCAAAATCTTCAGCTGAAAGTTCTTAGTCCTAGTAAGCAAGACTTCTACCCAGAAGATGCTGCAGCAACAGCAGGGCAAAATCTTTCCTCCAAAGATGTTAGTCCTTATTCCAGCCCACAACCCCTCCTTGTCTTTCTCAGTTATTCTGAGTAGTCCTGGAAACTGGCAGATTACTACATCTCTGCTACTATTTAGAATTATGAACTGACTCATCTGTACATATACTTTACCTGCTTTAACATCTAATTAAGTGCCATTCCTTTTTTCTTAGCTAATAAACCGATAAGTTAATTTATTATTAATTTGGCTGCTAGAGTTGTCTCTGAAGTACCAACGGATCTGGTATAAGTGACTGGTCTGTTGGACTGGGAAAAACCTGGCGTGTTGTGATATTACTTTTAAGTAACCTTTTATCATAAAGTTTGTTTTGTTTGTGTAGCAAGATAGATTGGAGAGTTCATGCTAAGGGTGGTAAATGGTCCAGGAGTCGAGATTTGTTACTGCCTTAGTAAAATCTAAGTTATAGAACATACCCCAAACTAGCAGTGGCTGCTCTTGTTGGCAGTGTCTACACTAGCCCCAAACTTTGAAATGGCCACGCAAATGGCCATTTCAAAGTTTACTAATGAAGGGCAGAAATGCATATTCAGCGCTTCATTAGCATGCGGGAGGCCGCTGCACTTCGAAATTGATGCACCTCGCCGCCGCGCGGCTCGTCCCAACGGGGCTTATTTTCGAAAGGACCCCGCCTACTTCGAAGTCCCCTTATTCCCATGAGCTGATGGGAATAAGGGGACTTCGACGTAGGCGGGGTCCTTTTGAAAAGGAGCCCCATCGGGATGAGCCATGTGGCAGCGAGGCGCATCAATTTCGAAGTGCCATGGCTGCCCGCATGCTAATGAAGCGCTGAATATGCATTTCAGTGCTTCATTGGTAAACTTCGAAATGGCCATTTGCGTGGCCATTTCGAAGTTTGGGGCTAGTGTAGATGTAGCCATTGTCTGAGAGTCTGCCCTGAGGTAGGCACTCACAGTTATCAGACACTCCAGACATCGTTACAATAACTAAAGGGGTTAAGACAGAGTGGCCATGTCTACACTCGGGAAAAACTTCGAAATGTCCATGCTAATGGTCAAATCGAAGAATACTAATGAAGCACTAAAATGAATATTCAGAGTCTCATTAGCATGCTGCTGGCTGTGGCACTTCGAAAGGGACATGTTTCACTCACGTG
Organism: Carettochelys insculpta; assembly: GCF_033958435.1. Classification (NCBI taxonomy): domain Eukaryota; kingdom Metazoa; phylum Chordata; order Testudines; family Carettochelyidae; genus Carettochelys; species Carettochelys insculpta. Next base: position 92,855,881 of record NC_134137.1, on the reverse strand, counting down.
CAGCTCTTCTACACAGGGGTCGTTGTGTAAAGGACCCTGAAAACATTGAAATCCCTTTTGTCCTAGGGGAATTTCAGCACCTCATTAGTACTCTTCCATTTGGCCGTTAGGATGGCCATTTTGAAGTTTTTCCTAAGTGTAGATGTGGCTAGGGAGATTAAATTACAAATGATGTGTAAAAAGTGTAATAAACCTTACACAAAACACACAGACCAAGGCATCACCCAGTAAAATTAATAGTCAGCGGGTGTTGAACATACATATGGAAATACTTCTTCACACAACAGAATTCAGTGACAAGAGGTGGTATGAAGGCCAAAAGTATAACTGGGTTAAAAAAATTAGATAATTATGTGGCATATAGTTCTATCAGTTCCTCAAGATGGTCAAGGCTGCAACCCCATGATCTGGATATCTCTAAATCTCTGACTGCTAGAAGTGTCAACTCGATGACAGGGGATGGATCGTTCAATAAATTGCCCTTTTCTGTTCACTCTTTCTGAATCATCTGGAAGCAGCCATTGTCAGAATACAAGACAATGGACAAGATGGGCTTGTATTACCCAGTATGGCCAATCTGACATACTTTCGTTAAATTGTTTGGAAGAGGATAGCTGCAATGAGTCTAAAGAAAGTAATTCTAGTTAGGGCATGAAATAATCTATGGTAAATAGCAAATAAGATAGAAACCTGAATATTTGAACTCACATACTGGGTAGGTCGCATTTGCTTCACTTGAAGGAAGAATGGAATTTTGGTGTAAGGGAAATTTGTTTTGTGGCGGAAGAGCCCTAGCAAGAAAGGGTATTATAGAACTATAGAAGTATAGAGCTGGAAGGGCACTCAAGAGACTCACTGATCTGTGATGAGACAGGACCAAATATACTAAGCCAGTCTCGGGAACGTGTTTGTCTAACCTGTTCTTAACAGTCTTCAGTTTTGTGCTTTTAGAACCCTCATATGTAACCTATTCCACTGCTTAACTATCACTGTATTTTGAAGGTTTTTCTGACCTAAACTTCTGTTAATCCAAACTGAGATGATTCATTCTTGTTTTAGATGTGGTCATGGAAATCAGGTGATCACCACACTCCTCATAACAGCTTCTGTCACATGGAATATTCTTACTGTATCCCTCCTCAGTCCTCAGTGGGTCAGTTACCTCCTGCATCTTATATATGACAGTCCTATGAATAGATCTTGGAATAACATTTGCCAGCTTTTGAAAAACCAAAACCAAAACCAAAACAAACAAAATAAAACAAAAAGCAGTTTTGAGTCATTCAATTTGTGATTTACTGTAACCTCCAGACCATTATTGCCACGCTTGTTATGTCTCATTTTCTGTATGTACATTTTATTTTTAATTCCAAGCACAATTCTTTGTACTTTTATTAGAATATTTGCTTTAGTGCTATCTTTTTTGTGAAGCTTTACAAATTTTCCACTGTGCATGAATGAATGATGTAATTAAATATTTGTTCCTAATGAGTCCTGAAAAATTAGAGCTCCATCTGTAATTAAGCAATGTGACAGCCAAAAGTGCACTTCTGAATAATTACAAGAGGAAATAAGAAATGCTATAGGAGATGGAATTAATGGCCAAGTGGTTTTAATCATTTAACAAATACAATAAGCACTTTACATGTGCTTCCTGAAAAACCACTTAAACATAGAATCAGAGACTCATAGGCAGAGACAACTGGAAGGGATAAGGTCATCTGCTGCAGTCCCTGGCACTCAAAGCAGGACTGTGGAAACAAAAGCATCTGTGACATGTGTTTATCTCACTTGCTCTTAAAAACCTCCAAAAAGACACGTCTACACTAGCCCTTTCCTTTGGAAGGGGCATGGTAACGAGCCAGATGGGCAGATGCTCATGAGGCGCTGTCATGAATATGCAGTGCCTCATTAGCATAATGCTGGCCACGCACAGTTTATAAGTGCTGCTTTCAAATTGAGCACCCCCCGTGCAGACAAGGGCATTTCGAAAGGAACTCCGGCACGTCAAAAGCCCCTTATTCCTATTTGGTTTTAGGAAGAAGGGGCTTTCGAAGACTCGGGGAGGGTTCTTTTGAAAGACACCTGTCTACGTGGGCAGCACATGGTTTGAAAGCAGCACTTTTGAACTGCGTGTGCCCAATATTATGTTAATGAGCTACTGCATAACCAGGGTAGTGTCTCATTAGCATCTTCCCAACTCATCCATTACCATGCCTCATCCTAAAGGAAAGGGCTAGTGTAGACATAGCCAGATTCCCCCCAACATCCAGCTTAAACATCTCTAACTGAAATTTAATCCCATTGCTTCTTGTTCTATCCTCACAGAATACTAATGACATTTTTGACTTTCATTTTGTACAATAAAGGTTATTACATGAAAACTATTATTGTGCCCCTCTTAATCTCTACTTCAGATTAAACTAACCCATTTTCTTGTAATCTTCCCTCACAGGTCTAGAAAATTATGTATAATCATTTTTGTTGTTCTCCTCTTGATTTTCTCTAATATGTCCAACAGGACTGTAGTTATTGACCTCCCCTCCAGGATGTTGAGCCGGGACACCTCCAGCTGGGCATCACCAGAGTTCATGGATGTACAGGGCATTTGGGATTGCTCAGGGCCTGGGGAGGGGGAACCCTGGCAGGGGGCCATATGCCCATGTGACACTTGGTACCTGCCTTTGCACATCCCCACAGTCCACAGGCCTGGGGAAAAGGAGGGGGCACTAAACCCAGCCTGACCCTCACCATGTGAGAACCCCTCTGTACCTGGGATCCCAGAGACCCCTGGGACACCTGGCAGAAGGAAGGCAGGGTGGGGTCCAGCAGAGCAGGGGCCCCAGAGTCAGGACACAGGACTCAGAGGCTGTCCCCTGCCCCCTTCTGTCTCCACAGGTCCGCCGTCCAAGAGCCATTCCAACCCATCCTGGGACTGGCCAGAAGACACAGAAGGCCAGGAATCAGTCACCCTACTTGTTTATGCATCCTCATGTGCTCGCCCACGGGTTGGGTGATGCCACCGATAGGGGGATGAGGAGGCAGCCACCAGCAGGGCCATCCTGTGGGAGATGATTGCAGTGCTCCGGGGCTGGCTGACGATGGAGCAGGAGGTGTGGGTGTGGGTGGCTGGCAGCCTGGAAACCCTGACTTAGGCTGTGACCACCTGCCTTGCCCAACCTCCCACTCCCTCACCAGATTGCCCCACAGCAACCCCCCTGCAGCACCTCCTGCAACCTTCCCACTACTCCTGGGCCTGCTTCAGCCCACCCCCACTCCTGCTGCCTGACTGGCACTCAGCCAGTGGCTAGTGCCACCCAAAGCAACCAGGCCACTCCTTCCACACTGACTCCCCCATCCCTCCCCATGGCTCCAGCCAACCGCAAGGCTGCTGTATCTCCCCCTATTGCCTCTACCTTCCCTTTGTTCCAGCCCCAACACAGCCTCGATGGGATCCCTGCGCATGGGGCAGTAGAGGGTCCCACAACTGCCATGGCTCCCAGCCCTCCACCCATAAGTCCTCACCCACCCAGCCCCCTCCTCCAAGATAGTTCCCTCCCCCAAAGCCCCTTCCCCTTCCTCTTGTATATTGTTCCCCCCTTGGACATAGTTTTAGGCACTCGTGTTGTTTAGAGGTTTATAAACATGCAAGTTTTATTTACAATAGTAAAGTTTATGTTCCACCCCTACTCCTGTGTCTTTATTGTGTGGTGGGGTGGTAGTGAGGGGTGGAGGTGCTGGGGGGTGGTCAGGATTTGGCTGGGGGAGAGTCACTGGGGGCTCCGGTTGAAGGCTTCCCACAGGGCATCCCTGACATGCACCCTCTCTCTGTGAACCTGGTGGCACGGGGCTGTGGATGTCTGCTCATATCTGTCAGCAGGTTCAGCAGCCCAGCCCTGGGAAAAGGGCTTCCTTTGTCTCTCCACAGTATTGTGGAGAGCACAGCAGGCCATGACCACCATGGGCATGTTCAGGAGGCAAACCTCCAGCCCCATGAGGAGGCATCTAAATCACCTCTTCAGCTTCCTGAATGCCTCCTCAAATGTGTTCCCCGCCTGGTTCAGGCATGCGTTGAATATGTCCTGGGATGGGTTTGTGCATCCTGTGTAGGGCCTCATGAGCCATGGATGCAGGGGGTGTGCATCATCAATCACAATGCAGGGAGCCATGGTGATGTCTCCTACCGGGAGCCCCACAAGGGGAGGTAGGTACCCTTCTGCATTTGGTGGCCGAGACATAAGTTACAAAACACCTGGGTGTCATGGGCCCTGCCCGACCATCCCACAAATACATCCATGAACTGGCCTCAGGCATTGACAAGGGCCTGGAGGACCACACTGTGGTATCCCTTTCTGTTCACAAAATCACCCGTGCTGTGGTCTGGGGCCCAGATGGCTATGTGCGCGCCGTCCAGCCTGCCAAAACAATTCGGGAAGCCCAGGTTTGCAAAGCCAGTAAGGGCAATGTTCAGGTCCCCAGCAGTGGAAAAGAGTGTTGATTGCCTGGACAACTTGCTTGGGCTGCAAAACAGGTGAATCCATAAGTACAGGGATGGGGGGTACCTATCCCCTTACAGGGTCCCCCTTCCCAGCACCCCCATCCCCCAGTGAGTGCATGGACCTGGCCTGGCTTTGCTTAGCTCAATCAGGACTGCCCCGGCAGTAACCTTGCCCACCCCAAATTGATGTCTGACAGAGCAGTGGCCAGCTTCCAGAGGGTAATTGCTACGCTCTTGTGCAGGGGGAGTGCGGGACACATCTTTGCATCCCAATGCTGGAGGGCTGGGGTGAGCCAGTGGCAGAGTTCCTCAAATGTCTTCCTGAAGGTGTGCAGCTACCAGTCATTGTCCCAGTCGCCCAGCACAAGGCAGTACCACTAGCTGGTGCTGGTGGAAAGCCCCTATATTGCCAGATCACCAGGGTGGGATGCAGCCACTGCCCCTCACAGAGGGACTGTGCAGGTGGCCATGCAGTGCTGCCCAAGCATGGCCATGGCCTGAAGAAAATCCCCCTTGAGGAGCTACTGAGGATAGAATAGAATATATGGAGATATACCTATGTCCTAGGATTGGAAGGGACCCTGCGTCCAGTCCAGGACCAGGCACCAACCCCAACATTTTTTTTTATAATCTACTTGCCATAGACCCCTAAGGCCTCTTCAAGGATTGAGCTCACAAGGCTCAGTTTAGCAGGCTAATGCTCAAACTAGTGAGCTAACCTTACACCCAGAAGGGTCTCCACAGTAGCTTATCTCTGTGCTGAGGGTATGCTGTGCTGTGTCCAGCCTGGCAGCCCTGAGCACATGCAGGGTGTGCGTGTTGGGAGGGGCCCTTCAAAGGAATGTCTGGCTGCCTGCCCTGGGAGGACTTGTCAGCCATGCAACCTCTCCTTGTGGTGTTTCCTGGCCTCTTACTTCGAAATAGGAGCCATGGATGTGTAGACACTTCCTTTCGAAATGCAGGGCTGCTACTTCACAGTAGACGATGGTGAATTCAATCCACTTTTGTGTGTGTGGACACGCATTTTCAAAGTTTGTTTCTTAAAAACTGAACTTCAAAATAAGCTCCTTCAAAATTATGATGTAGTGTAGATGCGGCCTTTGTGAAGTAAATAAGTCACCACTGGTGTTAACAGTTCAGAACCAAAGTGAAAAAAAATCACATGGCCATTCTGTAATCAATCTTTGCATGCTGCAAATACAGACTCCTCAGTCCTGTGCTATCACTTATAAAATAAAAACCAGGGAGATCCTGAGGGGAAGTCAGGAAGTGGTCAGGGCTTCATGTGCACTAGAATAGTGATTAGTTGCAAGCTATATATTTGAGAGAAAAAATTGAATTATTCAGAGGAGATCCTCAATAAAGTGGTGAAGAACTAGCAGGGGTGGATCACAGTATTCTATTCCACTATTGCCTGAGGGAGTTGAAAAGTACAGCCATTTAGCTGTCTTGTCAGATTAATTTTCTGCTGTATTGCTGCTGCAAACAAAACCTTTGCCAAATGCATCCTGATATAGTCCCTTTCTTTGCATGTTCTTTAACCTGTTAGAAATCCTCCTTACTGACATATGTCAATTGTATTTTTGTAAAGTGTTTGGCAGTTAAAATGTCAGGTACAGAATTGTCTATTCTGCTTTTAGTATAAAGTTGATGGTAACCTTGAACAAAGGGTAAGTATCTGCTGTGTATTTTGGGCTCTGCCTCCAGCTTCTGGATGCTTAAAAAGATCTTTAAGGTGCTGGTACTGACTGCTGTTTCTGAAAAGAGCAACATTTGGCAATCATATCGTCTGCATGACATATCCATAGCATATATTATAGCAAATGCAACTCAAGGTGCTCTGCGTGCTGTGGGTTAGATAATCCTGCTCACTTGGAATGCTGTACTATAAAATCAGTACATTCTGAGAAGCTCATACATTTTAATATTACCCTTTTTAACCTCAGCTATTAGTCCTGTGGGTGGGGGAGGTAATAGCTAACCATTTCTGTTAGTAGGAATTGATGATGCAGCCAGGGATTTCTTGGATCCAATCTTACTTATTTATAAGGAAATCAGAAAGTCCTGTTTCCCTCTACATACTAGGAATTAAACAAATGTAGACAGGTTGTTTGCTCACGTTCCAAGATTATTTGAGCTACACTCATCCCCAAATCTGATATCCAGCTCATAGGGTCCTGCCATGAGGACTTTTCTGGCTGTGTATGAGGCTTCTTTGTTTCTTCCATGTTCTGTGTGCCTTTGCGGCTTTTCTCGTCCACACACAGATATACAAATTGAACAACGTTCCAGCCTCTGCACTTACTGTATCAGTGCACAAGGAACTCCCTGTTCAGCATAACATTTAACCAGATGCTTAAATCCCATTGACTGCAAAGTATGTGCTTAATGTTTAGTAAATGCTTACATGCTTTACAGAATCTAGGCTTTATGGGCTAGGTCTAGGAACTCCAGTCAAACCTGGAAGCAAACACTGATCTTGGGGACTTGTGGTATTGATTATGTTCAAGAGGCCTCTGTTGTCTGCTCTGCAAACTGACATTTCTCACTGACTTTTATCCTCATGTCTAGGTAGAAAAGATACAGTGATCAAGTGCTGAAGTGAGGAACACATGGATTATGACCGCTATTATTTGTGACAGGGTCCACCTGACCTGACGGCCACATACATTTTTCCTTGGGTGTCAGATGCTACTCAGACCAGGCTACCAAGATTTAATCTAAATGACAAGGAGGGCACAAACATTTAACAAATTATCCTTACAACAATTTTCAATGTAACTGAAATAATTGAATACATCCAGTTGGTGATGCAATTGACAAATAGTTACTGTGAATAAATTTATTATTTATTTAAAATTCAGTCAGGAAACTATTCTATGCAAGTATTCTAGTGCTAACTTGATCCAGCGCTTTAAGAAAAATGTTTCATCTTCTTGTTCAGTGTTAGGAAGGCAGTAGCTCTTCCTGGTTGCTTCTACACTTGCATTCTTTTGAAGATGGGGTTTCTTTTGAAAAAGCAGTGTCTACAATGGTGTATCTACACTTGCACTCCTCTTTCGAAAGAGATATGCAAACGAGGGAAATCAAAAATGCAAATGAGGTATACATTTGTATATTTGGCACATCCTTTCCATATTCTAATTTCGAAAGAGCTTCTTTCAAAAGAAGAAAGCCAGTGTAGACGCTGCTCTTTCAAAAGTAAACCCCATCTTCGAAAGAATCCTTCTTCCCATTAAATAAAGGGAAGAAGGATTTTTTCAAAGGTGGGTTTACTTTCGAAAGCATAATGTCTACACTGGCTTTCTTCTTTCGAAAGAAGCGCTTTTGAAATAAGAATATTCAAATGAGGTGGCGAATATGCAAATATGCACCTCATTTGCATTTCTGATTTCCCTAATTTGCATGTCTTTTTTGAAAGAGGAATGCAAGTGTAGATGCAACCCCTGTGATTTTTTTAGACCATATGACAATTCCTTTAGGAATAACAGCTGAGTTTCAAAATTGTGTTGTATGTTCTTTTTCATATTTTGAGATATTAGTATATTTAAAGAGCATTAGCAGGAGAACACAAGGCAGTTAAGCCATTGAATGTTGTGACAGAGTGACTGACCCATTAAGGGACATGAATGTTACCTCATCTATGAATTATTAGCTTTGTCGTCTGGCATGAAGAGCATCTGACCATTATCTAAGCCAACAAGAGCTCAACTGAAGAGATGAATGGTGGAATGTGGTGAGAACAGAAAGTATTATGCATGGTGTGTTTGGCACTGCAGGCAGTATGAGTCCCAAGAGGACAAGTTGGTGAAAACCTGGGGAAAACCAGGTATGTTGGAAGACAAGGTTTAGAGAGGACTGCCATGAGAATCAGTGTCCTGTAGAAAGCGGGGAAAGACTGAACTGAGCCATGGAAGGGCTGAGAATTAAATTGAGGACATGCAGAAGACTCTTTTTGAAGACAGTCCCTCAAGAAGAAAGGTCTGTGGCCATAAGAAGACTAGAGTAACACTTTATTTTTAGTACGTGCTTGGTTGGACTGTGGAAGGAAGGAATTTTTTTTTTTAAAGTTTTGACTTAAAAATCCTGACAAACAAGCTATGTGGGAGGGATGATAGAAACAACCTGTGTGAAAGGAAATGGAAGCATCAGCTAACCTAGAGCCAGAATGGGTAGATGGTGTGATTATGACTGTTTAGAAATAAGATCTCCCTTCTTTCCGTACTCCCCTTTTTCAGGAAAGTATTAAAACAACAGCAAAAAAGGAGGATAAAAAGAATGAAGATATGAGCTCTCAATCTGCACAACACCAAGATGGTAAGAACAAAATTAATCAAGGAATATAAGCTCATAAAAAAGAAAATGTTGATGGCCTATACACCATCCTAGGAGTCTGGCTCAAAGAAAGAATTAGAATTGCGGCACAAAATTTGATTACTGAAAGCTGGTAGGGTGATTTGGACAATTGGAATGTTAAAAGCAGTTATAACTTATTTAGGAAGTACTGAGCAGGCAGAATGGAAGGGAGTAGGACTCATTTTCAGAAATGACATTACCTGTTTCTGAGTCACTGACAGTTTTCTTCTGAGTTCTTGAATGGTTATGGATCAATGTCCTAGTAGCACAAATGGGCTGTTACTGCTGCTACAGATGACCAAATCACACTGAAGAATAGGATTAGCACTACCTTATGAACCTGTTTATAAAAGATATATGATCATGGTGACTTCAGTCTGTGTAACATATTTTGAAGTTCTCAGGCTGCCAGCACCAAAACATCTCTAGAATTTCTTAAAAAGAAAAAGTGACAATGTCCTACCACAGATGATTGAAGCCACTTGGGGGAATTCTTAAATGGACCTTATCCTTGTCCATGGAAAGAGGAAATGATCACGCAAATAAAAATAAATGTTGAAACAGGCATAAGTGACCATGATGTGATCACATTTATAATGTGTAAGAGGAATACAATATATAGCAGTAATACATACACTTGCTGATTTCGTTAGGCAGATTTCATAAAGCTGAAAACAATTATTAACCAAAACTTGTGAGGTGCACTAGGGAGAGCTCTGTGTGAAACCTGAGAGGAAGGCAGCATGCTCTGGAAACCGAGCTGGGTAGTAGGCTCTTTGCACTGTTCAGACAGCAGAGCCTCCGGGCTCACCTTCCATGAGCCACACATCATCCACCCAAAGCTAGGCACTCCCGTGGAAACTAAGTTTACCTGGAGTTTCTTTGCCAGGGTGCTAGCTGACAGGATGTGCACCAGTCATCTGGTCTGGGCACCCACCCTGCTGAGAGGAGGCTGAACACTCTCCCTTGCCCTCAGCCAGCAGGTGATCCACAAGGACTGATGTCCCGAGCAGTCCCAGCTGCAGTGGTGGCTCCTCCAGCCCTGGAGACTCCAGTGGCAGCAGCTCAAGTGAGTCACTGGCATTTATTTGGGAAGGTGGGGAGGGGTTGGCAGACAGTGTCCATTATTTCTGAAGTTTGTTAAATTGGGGTCATTAAATTGATGGTTTATTGTAGAAATATTTCATAAAGAAGACATGACACAACAATGGAAAAGTACTTCTATAAACAGTTTCAGTTTAAAAAGCATCACTAGTGTTTAATTTGCAGGAAATGAAAATAAAGAAGTGGTTCGCAATCAGTTATGTCTTTAAGGAGATTTTCTTGAAATATCACCTCCAACCTCTAAGGAACTTGTCCTAGCAATGATGTCAGTACCCCAGGATTCCTTTTCCTTAATAATCTGAGGTGTAGGGCAGTGGTAGCACTGACTAGCAACAACACCATAACTAATCACAACCAGGAACTCAGAAACCAAAAGGTTGTTTTTTATTTTAGATGTTGAGAAGAGAAGGAGAATCAACAAGTGTTGTATGAAGTCTCCCCTCAGTCCAGAACAATGTAGAATTTTCCAGATCTGAAGAAATCATAGAATCATAGGGCAGAAAAGGACTTTAGGAGGTCATCGAGTCCAGGCCCCTTCTTCAAGCAGGATCAACCCCAAATAATTCATCCCAGCCAGGATTTAGTCAAGCTGGGACTTAAATATATCTAGGGATGGAGATTCCACCACCTCTTTAGCCAACGCATTCCAGTGCTTCACCACCCTCCTTGTGAAGTAGTTTTTCCTGATATTCAACCTACTCCTCTCCTTCTGTAACTTCAGACCATTGTTCCTTGTTGTGCTGTCTGTCACCATTGAAAACAATTTCTCTCCATCCTCTCTAGAGCTCCCCTTCAGGAAGTTGAAGGTTGATATTAAATCACCCTTTAGTCTTCTCTTCTGCAAAGTAAATAAGCCCAAATCCTTCAGCCTTCCCTCATGGGTCATGAGCTCCAGCCCCTTAATTATTGTTGTTGCCCTCCTGCTCCAGCACATCTACATCCTTTCTATACTGGGGGGCCCAAAATTGGATGTAAGACTCCATATGTGGCCTCACCAATGCCAAATAAAGAGGAACAGCAACTTCTCTCGATCTGCCCTAGAGCTCCTTCAAATATGCCGTTAACATTCTTGGCTACAAGGGCACACTGTTTACTCATATCCAGCCTTTCATCCACCAGAATCCCTAGGTCCCTTTCAGCTGTACTGCTGTTTAGCCATTCAGTCCCCAGTTTATAACAATGCTTGGGATTCTTCTGTCTCAAAAGCAGGACTCCACTTCTCCTGGTTGAACTGCATCAGATGTCTTTTGGCCCAATCCTCCAATTTATCCAGGTCACTCTGAATCCTATCTCTACCCTCCAATATATCTACATCTCCTGCAATCTCAGTGTCATTTGCAAACTTGCTGAGGGTGTGTGTAATCCAGTCCCTCATACAGGTCATTAATAAAGATGTTGATCAACACGGGCCCCAGAACCAAGTCTTGGGGGCGCGCCTTGAAACCGACCACCATCCAGAAAGCTCATCACCTAATAAATTATTTAGTTAGTTTTTAAAGTGCTACAGGACTGTTGTTTTGTTTTACAATGCAGATGTACATTTTGTAACTTTTAGCCACTGTTTTTAAGTTCTGTAACTTGCTCTAAGCTACATTCCATCTTGCAGAAAGGGAGAGCTGAGTAGATGAAAAGAGAGAGAGTGAATGGAGGCTGTGAGTTTCTGGTGGCTGAGGAAAACAGCAAGGACAAGAACAACTGTGGCCAGGAGCCAGGTGATGGATGAGTCATTAAAGCAATCAGGGAGATATGCTGCTGTAAGAAAACAAAGGACCCTGAAGAGATCTGGACATGTTCCTCCCTGAGGGTCACAGAGGAAGGACTCTACAGAAGTGGCCCTGTTCCAATAAAAAGGAGACAGCACATAGGGGAATCTCTCTTCCTTACCAGCTTGCCAGCGAGGCTCCATGACTGCAGGAAAGTAGTCCAGATATACTATTCCTTGGCTCTTCATTCTCCCTACAAACTTTTGCCTGCATAAATGTGTGAGTGCCTGAGGCCATGAATGAGTGTGTGTGTGTGTGTGTGTGCGTGTGCACATGTATATGGTTGTGTGTGTGTGACAACTTGCCCCCCTTTAGTTCAACCCTATAGTGGTATATGATAAAACCACATAAGTGTAACCCTGATGTGGTCTCTAGTGTGAATTAGGGTAACAACAAGGATGATTCTTCTACCCTCCACACTTCTACTCAAGTTTTGAGCCTTTTGTGATCTGTGGGATATTGAACAGCATCTTTTCAGCAAAGATCAGAAACCCAGGAGGCTGAGGACATAGTCAAGGTCAAAATACAAACTTACCAAATATTTGAATTTGAACTGGAGAGCCATGAAGACACGCTTACTATCCTAGGGGATGATACTTCACAAGAACCATCCTGTTTATTTTTGTATTATGTTTTAAAACAGCTACTGATGTCAGTGCTGGACCACCCATCAAAGACTGAATCTAAACTCATTATTTGCCTGGGCAGGTGCGGGGAAGGAGCCCAGGGTAATTTCTTGTACTTGTAACTGTTGGAGTGGGTAAAGTTTATGTATTGCTCATATTTTTTTTCACTATCCTTATCCCTGTTTTCACTGTCTCCTGTTCCCAATTCCCCATACCTTATAAAGCCTTGATTACTCTTTTGTTACTCTGGGAATTGTGACAACTCTGACAAGCCTTTTTACAAGATTTTGTGTTGCATCCTTTCCCAAAGGACAAGATTTCTGTTTTCTGCACTATGAGGGGGCTCCTTGAGTGGAAGCACCATGAAGCCTTATAAGTGAATGCAAGACAAATAATGCTGAGGTAAAAAGGGAGAAGGCTTCAGCTATGTCTCTGGACTAGGCTATAACTAGGTACACTTTAGTAAACACATTGTGTGCTTAAATACATGGCCACAACCTCGGCCACCACACTAATTCTAGTGTTCCCAGCTAGATGTGCTACTTAATTTTTGGTCTTGAATGTCAGTTATTGATTAAGTGAAGAAACAGAGTGACAGAGCCAGACACGTACCCAGAAGCTATAAGACAGGCCCCACAAGGAAAATAACAGAACATCACTGTCCATCACGTACAGCCCTCTGCTAAAACCTCTCCAGCCTTTCATCAGTGAACTACAACCCATCCTGAACAACAATACCTCACTCTCCCAGACCTTGGGAGGTAGGCCAGTCCTTGCCTACAGACAGCCTGCCAACCTAAAACAAATTTTCACCAGCAACTATAGATCACACAACAGTAACTCTAACTCAGGAACTAATTTCTGCATCAAACCTCAGCACCAGCTCTGCCCACATATCTACATCAGTGACACCATCACAGGACCTAACCCCATCAACCACATCATCAGGGGCTTATTCACCTGCATATCTACCAATGTAATATATGCCATCATGTGCCAGCAATGCCCCTCTGCCATATATATTGGCCAAACTGGACAGTCTCTACGTAAAAGAATAAACAGACATCAGATATCAGGAATGGTATAATACAAAAACCTGCAGGAGAACACTTCAATCTCCCTGGATACTCAGTGACAGGTTTAAAAGTAGCCATACTGCAAAAACAAAAACAACAAACAAACAAAAACAAAAAAAAACCATCAAAAACAAACTCCAAAGAGAAACTACAGAGCTGCAATTCATATGCAAATTTGATAGTATCAACCAAGGAGTGAACAGAGACTGGGAATGGCTGGCCAACTACAAAAAGCAGTTTCTCCCCTCTTGGGGTTGACACCTCCACAGAAGGTGCTGGAAGTGGGCCACATGCTTCCTGACTGAACTGACCTTGTCAGCTCTGGCCTTCCTCTTTATTGGCACTCCTGCCTTTTCATGAGCCTGGAAAATTAGACCTGCTTCCAGAATCTCCAGTACATTGCATCTGACAAAGAGGGTCTTTGCCCATGAAAGTTTGTGCTCCAAAATATCTGTTAAGGTTCTACAGAGATTCTCATGGTTTTTGTGGATACAGACTAACACAGTTACCCCTCTGATAGTTGTTGGTTAAGTTGCAGATTGTATAAGGGGAACTAGTAATGAATGATCTAATTCTTCATTCTATTATATAGATTGCAACTGAGAAAACTGGTGTTCCCAAATAAAGAACTAACCCCAAAGTTGCACGAAGTATTTCATGTTTCTAGTACCGAACAGAGGCCACATAAACAACCACTCTAGGCCTTTTAGCAGCCTCAATGGCCTAAACATTGTTAGTTACTACTTGCAGACATTAAACACTTGAATTGCTATCCTGAGGCTTTACATATTGATTTTTCATTGCTGCTAATCCTTACAGGGAAAAAGAAATCATTGAACCTCCAAAATAAAATTATTTCTACCTTACATTACCATGATAGCTTGTGAGTCCATTGTAACACTATCATGTTACTTAACCTGAAAACCCAAACAAAAATATGGAAAGATAATTTCTAACACAATCTCTGTGATGCCATGGACAATGAATATTTTTCCAAATCTCTCAGATAATATACCCAGGCACATATTTCAAGTAAATCTTGTCAGTTTTAAGACAGTGTTAATTACTTCGGACGTTTAATGCACATTTAAAAACATGAATATGGTGTTCAGATGAGGATCCTGTTTAATGAACTTAAACACTAGGGCTGTGTCTACACTAGCCCAAAACTTTGAAATACATATTCAGCGCCTCATTAGAATGCTGGCAACTGTGGCACTTCAAAATTGATGTGGCTCGCTGCCAGTGGCTCATCCAGATAGTGATCCTTTTTGAAAGGACCCCGGCAACTTTGAAATCCCCTTCCATAGGAATAAGGGGATTTCAAAGTTGCTAGGGTCCTTTCAAAAAGGAGCCCTGTCTGGATGGGCCATGTGACAGCGAGCCACATCAATTTCAAAGTGCTGCAGCTGCTGACATTCTAATGAGGCACTGAATATGTATTTCAGCGCTTCATTAGTAAACTTCGAAATGGCCATTTACATGGCCATTTCAAAGTTTTGGGCTAGTGTAGACGTAGCCTAGGTCAATAAAGTTTGATGAGCACTTTCACTCCTATTGATGATATATTGAAATGTGGATACAAGTGCTTCTGCAAATCAGGTTTGTATTGTATTATGGGTGTGTGTTTGTGTGTGTGTGTGTGTTATATACATGTGTCTCCTTCTTAGGCAAGAAGTAGAAATCAATGTAATTCTAAAATCTTTGGTCTGCATTGCTGCTCATAATATAAAATTCTTCTTCAAATAGTCTGAGAAGAAAGTAGGGTGTGTCCACACGGGCACAAATCTTCGAAATGGCCATGCCAACGGCCGTTTTGAAGATTACTAATGAGCCGCTGAATTGAATATTCAGCACCTTATTAGCATTAGGACACTTCTGGCTGCGGAGCTTCGAAATCGCCGCTTTCGAAAGCATGAGGCTTGACGCAGCTACAGGGGGGTCCTTTGATTTCTAAGTGTCTCATTAGCATCTGCCTTTTGAAAGAGGGGGGCTAGTGTAGTCATAGCCCCAGAAACAAAGAATGAAGCTCATACTTACAGGATCTATATCCCAGATACACAAAAGCAAGTTCACTGTCATTTTTCCAGTGTTGCGCATTGTGTCAGACTTAGCAGCAGGAGCAATAGTTGGAAACCATGATGTGCATTTGAGGACTGAAGAAGCAACACAGCATATTAAATACATTAGCAGAGAACAGCAGTTAATCTGATCTTTTTTGCCTGTCTAAGATCACGGCTTCACACAAAACATAAAAATTGAAGAAGCGGTATGGGACCTTTTCTCACACTACTTCAAACCGGTGATGCAGGAGGTCTTCAAGGATTCTGGAAATAACATTCTCACCATGGCTACATCTACATTAGAGGGACAACGTTTGTAGCCAACCAGGCTCAGGTTCCCCAGAGACGAGGCTGCACCCAGAAGGCGAGTGCTATATTTGTTTTATTGAAAGCGCATGACACCCGTGACGGAAGCCCCGGAGACGCCACAGTCACCAGTGGGGAAAACCCGACGCATCAGAGCTTCACTCGGGGAGAGGCTCAGTAACAGGCCTCCTAACACTAGCTGATAAAGCTGAACTCATTAACATAAGATTGCCTAAAATTGCCTAGGCATTTCTTATCACTATCTCTTGTGGCCTACAGCCAGCGTAGCCTTGGAGTTTTGGCAGGCGTGGCTTGTTTCGCAGGTGATGTGAGTCGTTTTGTAGCTTTCACCTTGCACAGACCAGTTCTGGTATCTCTTGTTTATTGGCAGCATGTTTCTGTATATGATTCCTCTAAGAGTTCACAGGGGGGTCGGACTGCTCTCATGAGACCGTTACAAAGTCTTCTTGCACCCTACACTCCTCCCCGTGACCCCTTTGTGAATGCTGAGGCTAGTAGTAGGACTCGAGGGAGGTGTTGGAGGCCCCCCTGGCAAGGCGTCTGGTCACACAGCCTGCACCTGCAGAACAGACTTAACAACAGCACATGAGACCAAGGTACCCGGTGCAGAGGCATAAGAGCCCAAGGAATAGGATCTGCACCAAGTGGGCTACCCAGCCCCTCAGTGAGCCCACCCAGGACCAAAGCCAGCTACTGCCCTGGCTTTGTCAGATGCCCTGAGCCAGGGCCTCCAAACGATTTAGGTTGGTCTTCACTGTGTTACCGACATCAGTGATGTTGAAACAACACATACCTTCAAACTCATCACATGAGTGTCCATGTCGCAAAAGGAGATAGTCTATAGCCATGCGGTTCTGTATCACTCCTTTGCGCACCTCCCCAAGTTCCTGATTGAGGGCCGCAATGAGAATGGAGGTGAGATTAATAGTTTTAGCAAGGGCACATGCAAGGTGAGTTATAGCATACTAGTCATGGCCCAAGAGGCCAGAAAGACCTCCAAAAACAAAGATCAGGGCTGCTGCCTCTTTTTCGGCAGCCAAAGTCACCCTCAGATCGCAAGTGGGTGGCAGAGGCAGGGTTGGTAGGTCATGCGCCGAACGACGTCGGGCCTTGCGTTGCGATGGGTAAGGGCTGATAAGGGGTACAATCCTGCCAATGGTACAGGGGCCGCCCGAGCTATTTGCGGGTACATAGGTGCGGGCTACATGGCCACATAACAGGAACCACCCTGTTGGTAGCAAAAGGGGGTTGCGGGCGTATGAGATAAGCTCGGTCTGAGCACACTGTAACTCGGTGTTATTCAGATCTACGCGGGGCCCTGATGCATTAACAAACAACATGCACTGTGTGGCTCGTGTTACGTTGGCTACACGAAACACATATGTGCGGCTGTCTGGGGCTGCTAACACAGTCCCCATATCATACAGATTGGCGAAGGTAGCAGTAAAAGCAAAGTTACGCAGAAGGGTATGATTTTGCAAGACAGCAGGAGAAGCACTGACACCGATGAAACAGGTGTCCATGAGCTGTCCTACGGCCATGCTGTGGGGCAGACAAAAGGCAGACGCGTTGATGGCACTCTGTGCCAACGTTACCCATAGGTTGGAGCGGTCACTGATACGTGGGCCCCACTCTGAGGTCATTGCTACAGCAGTCCAGAGGTACCAGCGCCACAGCCAGGCCATGGTTACAAGGTCCGTAGTGTCAGCCTGCAGGAAGAAACACATGGAGGAGAGTCCTTATCTTCAGGGAGGACCACGGCCGTGCCCGAGCCTTCTGCTAAGATCGTAACTGCTTGTATAGCCCCCGAAGGTGCACCACGGCACCAGGCACTGATCAAAGGTGCACTGGTTGCTGGTGCAGGGGCACACTCTATGTGTGCAGTTGTAGGCGTCACAGGGACCAGCTCAACTAGGGGTTGCCCTACTTCCCAGACAACTGGCTGGTCGGTGTCATTGTAACACCGTAGTTCAGCCAGTGGTGGACCAGGAACTGACCAGTAAGTTGGGACCCAACTCAACCCAGGTACTCGGGTATTAACAGCAAAGAGGATCTCAGGGGTACACTCAAGCATATCCGCCCCCACCCAGGGTTCAGCAGTGGTCAGGGGTGCTACAGTTTCTGGAGTCCCAGCAAGGAGCACCACCCGGTGCCCTTCCATTTGCACCTGGCCTGGGAGGGAGGCCTGCCTGACACAGATTACAACTCCTTGCTCAGGGGCAAGGTGCAGGCGCTCATAGGGCGTAGTGGGTCCAACCGCCCGGTTGTTAACAAGGAAAACAGCACGGTGCACCACCTCCCCCAGCCCTTTCAGGGTGTTCGTGGGTGTTAGCTTGCGGATTTGCTCTTTCAGGAGTCCATTCATCCGCTCAATTAGCCCACTTGCAGTGGGGGTATAGGGCATGTGGAATGTCCAGGTTATCCGTAGGTCAGACACCCAGTTATGAACGCACTGGGCGGTGAAATGTGTGCCCTGATCACTCTGAATCGCTAGTGGGACACCATACCGTTCGCTGAGCTGAGTGAGTGCTGTGATCGTAGCAGCAGTGTCCGCATGCTTGCAGGGATGTACAAACAGCAGGCCCGTATAGGTGTCCACAGCAGTCAGTGCATAGAGCCACGAGTGCGATGGAGGTAGCGGTCCAATGTAATCGATTTGCCACTCACTACAGGGCAGGTGCCCGCGGCGTACGCTTCCTATGGCTAGTGGTAGCGCTACGGGGGCCAATTTGGTGCAGACGGTGCATTTCAGTCGGGCTGCCCGATATGCCACCAGGGGGAGGTTCTCACCTTTGCTTAAGCCATATTGGTGGGCTGTGTGAGCGCCTCGGTGCCCTGACTCCACATGGAGGGCCATGGCACATTCTGTGATTGTGTGTCCTGCCATCTGATCCACGGCTGCGTTGAACTGCGCCTCCAAAGTCGTCTGTTTGGTATGGGCATCAACATGCCGCACCGCCAGAGGCTGCTGCCGCCGAGCAAAATCTAAGAGTTGTTGCCATAAGTCGGTGCCCCAGAGGGGGCGATCCTCTATTTTCCACTCCTTGACTTCCCACGTTGTTACCCAGGTGCGCAGACCCTTGTAGACTACCCAGCTGTCAGTATAGATAAAGGTCTCCACTTGCCCAGCTTCCACTGCCAGCATTGCTGCTCGCAATTCCGCCCATTGGCTTGAGTTACCTGTTCCCCAGGCAAAGGAGATTTCATCCCTGTAGGGGGCGTATGTGACTGCTCGCCACCGTCTCTGTCCCATTGCGGTGTACGTAGCAGACCCGTTGGTTACCCAGATGCTTCCTCTCCTCTTCTCAGGCACGGTATCCAATGGAGGTGCCTCCGCCACCGGCGAGGGGGCTACTGGTGGGTCGACAGCAGGTAGCTCATCCGCTAGCTGGGGATCATGCTGAAAAGTAATTGTTCCCAGGAGAAAGGCATGTGGGACAGTGAGTGTGGGGCTCCCAAACACATGCGCTGCTGTAAGTAGTGTTTCCACTTCAAGTGGGTAGCTGCTTGGGCTGCACCCGTATGTGCATGCTCAGAGGTATCCGTGACCCACTCCATGAAGGGGATCGGGGTCCTCATGGTAGCAGGGGCGACGCCCGTGACCCGCTCAGTGTCCTGCAAAGCCCACACCACTGCTAGGATCTGCTTCTCCAGGGGGGGTGTACCCACCTTTGGCTCCACGGAGGGTTCGTGACCAGAAACCGATAGGTTCTTTTCACTGGGTTCTTACCTGTTGCCACAGACCCCAGGACGCCACGTCGCCGACAGTTGTTACCTCCAGTTCAAACAGTTGGCCCTGCAGTGGTGCAGTGAGGCGGGCATGTGCTACCACCACCTCTTTGCAGAGGTCAAAGGCGCGTTGGTGCTTCTATGTCCAGTTCCTCTGTGTGGCCTTGCGCACAAGCTCCTGTAAAGGACACATAAGAAAAGCAAGGTGTGGAATAAAAGCATGCCAGAAACCGAGAAGGCCCAGAAAGGTTTGCAGCTGCTGTTTAGACGAGGGTGTGGGGAACACCTGGATGGTATGCCGCACTTTCAGCAGAATGCATTTGTCTGTACCCATCCACAGTACACCCAAGTAGACCACACTGGTGGCTGGACCCTGCACTTTCTTGGGGTTAATAGCCCACCCCCATTCTTGCAAACCTGTTACAACGGTGTCGAGGGCAGCTTGAACAGTCGGTTCATCTGGTCCCGAGATCATAATATCATCGATGTAGTGATAGTAGGTTGTCTGGTCAGGGAGGTCAAAGGCGCTCCAGATCGGCCTGCACTAGCTGATGGCAGATTGTCGGGGAGTGCTTAAAGCCCTATGGTAACATGGTAAACATGTACTGCTTTGTTAGCCACGTGAAGGCAAACTGCTCCTGTCTCTCGGGATGAATGTCAACAGAGAAAAACGCATTAACCAGGTTTATGATGACATGCCTTGTCAAGGCTGCCACGGTAATGCGCTCCAGGATGGTAACCATGTCCGTAACTACGGACGTGAGCTCCGGGGTTACCTTATTGAGTTCTCGATAGTCCACTGTCATGCGCCACGAGCCATCCAGCTTCTTCACTGGCCAGATGGGGCTGTTGAAGGCGCTTAGCATGGGGCAAATAATCTCCGCCTGTAGCAATGCAGCAATAGTGTCAGTGATCTCCTGCTCTCCACCGGGAATGTGGTACTGCTTGACTGACACCGGGGTCTGGGGGACCAGCAGGCGCACAGGGTCCCATTTGGGATGTCCCCGCAGTAGGGACTCCACAGTTCTGATTACCCAAATGTATCAGGGGTGCCCAAAGGCAAACAGCCTGTATTGCGTATCCACACACTGGCCACGCAAAACATCCATGCCAATGATGTATTCGTCTACTGGCGCAGCCAGCACAGTCGCCCAAAAGGGAGGGGCTTTCCCCAGCGTGAGGGTGACCTCCACCGAATAAGTGGTGGTCTCCGCTCCTCCAAGGCCCTGCACGACCACTGTGTGACCCGCAGTCTGGGTAGAATGCAGAATGGTCACTTCAGCTCCAGGGTCTAACAGAGCTAGCACATGCTGCTCCCCTCCCCGGGGCCACTTGATGGTTTACAGGATGAATGGGCACCGGTCCCCTGCTACCTGTTGCACAGCCACAGCCTGTATTGAAGGGGTCCTGCCTCCCTGTCACTTCCTAGGGGGAAGGGTCCAGTTGACCGGGGCGCTGGGCTGTGTCCTCCCCCCAGCTCCTGTACCTTTCTGTGGTGCCTGAGTCTCGCCTGCCCTCTTGGAGGCACCCACATCTTCACTCCGCTGAGTAGGCGGCAGTTGTAACCAACGCTTGTACAAGTCTGGTGTTGGCAAACCATTGATCTCCTCACGGGGCACTTCTGCCTTCAGTAAATCCGTCCACATAGTTCTCCGAGTCACCTTAGCGTGTCCTTTTTCCTGACCAGAGGTTCCCACCCAACCACCCTTTCCTTTTGTGGCGCAGAACGCTTTCGCGCCGCCTATGACAGCCTCTAACTGCATCAACATTCCCACCAAGTCACCTACAGTCCTGCCTGCTGCCATGACAACGGCCATAAGGGAAATATTCAGCTCGAGAGGGGCAAGGCATAACAGAGTGGCCTTGATGGATTTCTGGACCGCTACATCATCCGGTCCCATGTCAAGGGCCACAGCCCATGCCATGCCCAGCTGCCGCAGCACACTCACCCCTTCTGGGATCGTATGCCAGGGCCTCACCTGTGCTTCCAGCTCCCCCGGGGAGGGGTAGACCTGGTCCACCGCTGCAGCCAACCAGCGGTACAGGGATGGCGCTTCCACGGCGTTTCCCTGTGCATCATTCAGACCTTGCATAGTCTGCACTACCTGCCTGACTTGTGAATCCTGGGGCAACATACCCATCTGGTGGAGTTCCGCAGCCAGCAGCAACACAGAATTGCCCGCGTTGTCCCACACACGCACCAGCCAGGCCACAAGGCCTTCCCCCGGCTCCTGCTTAAAACTCTTCACCAGCTCCTGCAACTCACTTGTCTTGAACGTTCGCCAGACATCGGAGCGCAGTTGCCCCCCTTCCAACCTCATCTCCCGAACGGGACGTGCCTGTCTCGGGTTGGTAGGCACAGCCTCCCCGATCACCTCCTCCTCCTTCTCAGACGAGGAAGAGCTCCAAATGTTACCATCCCAGCTCTCAGGGTCCCAAGGGGCTAGCACTAGGACCGCACGCACTTGGGCCTTCGACACCGGTGCTTTCCCTACTTTCGTGCGCCGCCGATTCACAACTCTTGCCGCCAACACCTCACAACGATGGCTTAACTCTTGCGTCCTTTCGGACTGCGAGGTAACCACCTCCTGTGCTGTTGCCCGCGCATCCGCCAAATTGCACCATTCCTGCTCCTTCCCTGCCAGTGCCTTCTGCAGGAGGAGAAGCTCATCATCCAAGGCCCGGAGGGCAGTTAGGAAAAGCCATGCTACCTCTCCCGCCACCCTTTTTTCCGTCCCCGGCTGGCGGCTCAACCGCAGCCGATGCAACGCCCCTTCTACCTGTACCGGTGTCACGCCTGCTGCCTCCTGCAACTCCGGCCAGTCTGCTGGGGCTGCCCAACAGGCCACCATCCGCGCTATCGGCCCCCATTGCTCCGTCGAGGGCCATCCTGGTATGCGCTGCAGGGACAGTGCTGGCTTCCCTGCCTCCCCCGCTTTCGACCAAAAAGGCATCATACCTGGAGAACCCTGCTCGCTGCGCCAAGTGTAGCCAACCAGGCTCGGGTTCCCCAGAGACGAGGCTGCACCCAGAAGGCGAGTGCTATATTTGGTTTATTGAAAGCGCGTGACACCCGTGACGGGAGCCCCAGATACGCCACAATCACCAGTGGGGAAAACCCGACGCTTCGGAGCTTCGCTCTGGGAGAGGCTCAGTAACAGGCCTCCTAACACTAGCTGATAAAGCTGAACTCATTAACATAAGGTTGCCTAAAATTGCCTAGGCATTACTTATCACTATCTCTTGTGGCCTACTGCCAGCGTAGGCTTGGAGTTTTGGCAGGAGTGGCTTGTTTCGCAGGTGATGTGAGTTGTTTTGCAGCTTTCACCTTGCACAGCCCAGTTCTGGTATCTCTTGTTTATTGGCGGCATGCTTCTGTATATGATTCCTCTAAGAGTTCACA
This sequence comes from Carettochelys insculpta, assembly GCF_033958435.1. Classification (NCBI taxonomy): domain Eukaryota; kingdom Metazoa; phylum Chordata; order Testudines; family Carettochelyidae; genus Carettochelys; species Carettochelys insculpta. The sequence continues at coordinate 92,832,936 of NC_134137.1, read as the reverse complement.
GAGGGGTCGGACTGCTCTCATGAGACCGTTACAAAGTCTTCTCGCACCCTACAACGTTCTACCACTCTACTACTGAGTATCCAGGGATGTTAAAGTGTTCTACAGGTTTATGTATGTTACCTTTTCTGATGACTGATTTGAGTCCATTTGTCCATTGGCACAGACCCTCTCTACTTTGGCCAAAATACATGGCAAAGTGCCTTTGCTGGTACATGTCACATACCACATTAGTAGATGTGCAGGTGGATGAGCTCTGATGTGGTTAGATCCTGTGATGGTACCACTTGCGTAGATATGTGGAGAGAGTCAGAAAAGGGGTTTGTTGCAGGGATAAGTTCCAGGGCTAGTGTTTCTGTGTTATGGTGTGTTTGGGAACAATTTATACCTTCAAGTCAGTGGCACAACTATGAATACTCTTGTGACCCCACAGTATGCCAACATTTTTATGACTGACCTAGAGCAATACTTCCTCGGATTTCATTCTCTAGCACCTTTCTTCTATTCGTGCTGCATTGATGATATATGGACCCAAGGCAGGGACACCCTTCAAGAGCTCCACTAGGATTTCAACAATTCCACCCCATCATCAACCCTCAGCCTGGTCAAATCGACATCAGAGAACCACTTCCTGGACATTATAATTCAAGTAAACAATGGTCCATAAACAGAAATCTACTGATTTACCTGTATACTTCTGGCTGCCATCCAGGATATTTTCCATGGTCCATTGCCTACAAACAAGGCCTAAAATATGACTGGATCAGCTCCAATCCCTCAGACAGAAACAAACACCTACAAGTTCTTGATCAATCATTCTTAAAGCTAAAATACCCACTTAGCAAACTAAAGAAACATGTTGAAAAAGCCAGAAAAGTACCCAGAAGTCACCTACTATAGGACAGGCCCAACAAGGAAAATAACTGACCACCACTTATTATCTACCATAAGCCTCAGCTAAGACCCAGCCAGAGCATCACTAATAATCTACAACCTATCCTGAAAAACAATCCCCAGCTCTCACTGACCTTGGGAAACAGACCAGTCCTCTCCTACAGAAAGCTTGCCAACCTGGAAAAAATAGTCACCAGCATTTTAGCATTCTCTTATTTTATTATTATTATTACTTTGTTGCTAGTTGTATTTCCTTACTGCCTCTGTTTTTGTTTTTTTTTTTAGTTACTCCCATATTTCTGGTATTAATATATATTATACTTTTCTTGCAATTCCCCGCACTGTTAGAATTCATTCCACCATCATTTTTGGGTCTTTCAGCAGACAATGGCTGTGTCTACACGTGCCCCAAACTTCGAAATGGCCATGCTAATGGCCATTTCGAAGTTTACTAATGAAGCGCTGAAATGCATATTCAGTGCTTCATTAGCATGCGGGCGGCAGCGGCGCTTCGAAATTGACAAGCTTTGCCAGGGACTTCGAAGTAGGCGGGGCCCTTTCAAAAAGGAGCCCCGTCTGGACGCGCCGCGCGGCGGCAAAGCTCGTCAATTTCGAAGCGCCGCTGCCGCCCGCATGCTAATGAAGCACTGAATATGCATTTCAGCGCTTCATTAGTAAACTTCGAAATGGCCATTTGCATGGCCATTTCGAAGTTTGGGGCACGTGTAGACACAGCCAATGTGTGTTTGACAACACCTCTGTAATTATCACATCTTATTTGTGTGATTTCAAAATCAAGAACTGTATTCATTTGGCAGCACTTTAACAAAATCTTTCCTTTCCTTTAGTGTCAAATCAGCACTAATGATGATCTTTATCTTTGAAGCAAGGACTTTAGACAAAAATACATACTTTGTACAACCATCTTGAAGTTCCAGTTGTTTTTTTTTAACTTTCACATATATTTTCTCTGCTGCTGTTGTCATAAGTATCACAGAAGTCATTCATTACCATGGCCAGAAATCAAGAATTCCATTTCATCAAAATGTTGAGGACTTTTTTTTTTCATCCCAATGCCAAATGCAAATGGAACCTTTTTGATTTTGGGGGGAGGAGGAGGGGAGGTGGGAAATAAACACGAGAAAGTCAACAAGAATAACAATTGGTTTGGTGGATATTGTGCCTAATTCAGAACAATTATTTTAAAGTAGCATCCCCTACATCCTAAACTGGTGCTATACATGCCAGGCTACGTAGTCATCCTAAACTGGCCCTATGAATCATATTTGTACAATGTGGAACAGATCCAGCAGTAGGGATTGACTCGATAGCTCAGTTAAGGCAGTAATTCAGGCTAATCCACATTCTGGTCCCTGTTCTAAGGTATGTCTATATAGCCCACACCAGCAAGACTCCAAAGTCCACAATGGGCCCACAAACTTCAGCTACTGCTCTAGTAATAGCAGTGTAAACATTGTTTTGAAACTGTTTCTTAGGGTTTGGAGCCCAGAGAGTCAGTTTGACTTCCAAGCAGGAGCTGCAACATCAAAGTTCTGTCCACTTAGTTCTTTTCAGAGTAGTGATGGGAGTTTCACCATTTTAAGCCTGTGAACTCAGTCTAGAAGACACACTGCTGTGGATTTGATACATCTATATCCCTACATCAGGGGTGGGAAACTTCGAGCCTGTGGCCACACACACAGTTTATCAGTATTAGCCAGAGGCAGGCTGCTACATGCCCTGTTTATCTGAGCATCACAGGTACGGAGTCCTGAAATTTCTGTGTTGCACTGTTTTTGAACAATGGGAGCTGCAGGACATCGCACAGGCTTGGCTATCACCTCTCACAGTTCTTGTTGGATTGGAACGGCAAACTGTGGTCACAGGGAGCTTCAGGGACCCATGCCTGAGGATGCTCAAGTAAATAAACAACCTCCACCCCTATCCTTTATTGTACCAGAGTACCAGACAGTTTGTTGTTCTGCAGTTTCAATGTCTCTTAGTAAAAATGTCATCTTGGACCTGAATAGCCTTCCCAACTAATCTTTGTGGACACCAATTTGTGTCAAATGGTACATTTCCACAAAATTTTGCGTTCAACAATTTGGGATTTTTCCTTTCAAAAAAAAAAATTACTCCAGCTGTACCGCATGGCAATTCAATTTCAAACTGTGAAAACTGTGGAGAATGCATTCTCTTCCAGTGGGCCAAGAGTTACAACTTTGGCACAGTTATTAAGTCTTTGTATTCCCTTTTATGCTTTGACATCCCTATCCAGTCTAGTTTTGTGAAAGAGTTTTTGTAAGATTGCTTAGTGAACTGCACATAATTGTGTTGAAGTAGCTGATGTTAAATTCAGACCCTGAATTTCTTTTTTCGTTCTATTGTCTGCATGTTCAGTATCACTTGAACCTTGGAAGGAACAGGCAGCAATCAATTTGTCTCCTAAGTGGCAGATTTCAACTGTTTAAAATTGACTCTTGGCCGCCTTCTGCTAAAAGCCATTTCTTCTTGGGATTTCCAGTACTTTCTGAAATCATTCCTCTTGGTCAGTAGAGGAGCTATGCCAGACTATTATGTCAATAAACACTTTCACTGATGTAGAACATTTAAGGAACTGGAGTACTGTGTACTTAGGATACTTCTGGTATTGCTGGGATCCTGAAAGACAGGAAGAATTATCTGCTAAAAGGTGTTTTGAAAGTATAAATTTTGGGGATTTTTGCATGCCAAAAGCATACCATTATATCAAATTTTCTGAAAACAATAGCTCATTGTAATTCAGCAAACATTTCATACATCATGAGCAAGTGGCCATCCTTCCTTTTAATGTTTTAGCCATTTCTATTTACCCTAGCTGTTTTCCATTGCAGGATACTAAGGGGCTCACTGCTCTCTGGTAGTGTCTTTCAAATGTCCTAAGCATTTCAATGTACCCAAACGTATAACCAATATCTAAAGTGTGTCATGTAAGATAGCAATAGAAAGCTAATAAAATCCAAATAATTAATATTATTGTGTGTCGGATCTCCAGATATTGGATTCTGTTCTTGAAGTGTGCCTCCCAGCTCAGGTTGAAATTATCCTATGTGAGAATATGGTTGTGTCATTTTGAAGATATTTTTGATATATGCTTAAAAGGCAACTGGACTGCATTTATGTAAAACAAAAGAGACTGATCCAGAAAAAAAGGGGCCGAGTATGCCCATTCTGCATTATGGCAGAGGAAGGAGGTCACAAAAACAGTTAAGTTTGCATTTTAGCAGACACCGGTGGGGAAGAAGCCATCATGGAACTTGCTTCACCAGGAAACTCCATGCCTCCTCTGTCACAGCTTCAAGGGCCCTTACATGTGGAGAGGGTCTTCAAAAGAATCTATTTGTCCTGTTTTTCCCAGGACAGCCCCTTAATTAAAGGCTACATCTACACTTACAGAAAACTTCAAAATAACCATACTAATGGCCAAATCGAAGAATACTAATGAGGTGCTGAAATGCATATTCAGTGCCTCATTAGCATGCCACCGGCTGCAGCACTTCGAAATTGCAACTTTGGGCTCCCACACGGCTCGTCCAGATGGCCATTTCAAAGTTTTCTCCAAGTGTAGACATGGCAAAACTGTCTCACTTTAAGAAAATGGGTAAATTGTCCCATATTTTGTAGGGCTTCTGTTCCCTGGCCCCCAGGGTCTCAAGGTGGCAGCCCCTGTTCCCAGGGAGCTCATCTCCAAGGCAGTTGACCCATTCCCTGGCATCCCATTGAGGCAGACCCCACTACTGGTGAGCTCTACCATGCAGCAGCCTCTTCATTTCCTGGTAACCCCCTATTGGGAGGCTGTGGAGCCCCCATCCTCCACCTCCCCTCATCAGGACACTGCAGAACCCTTATTCCTAGTGCCTCACTCTGGGGCAGCTGCCCCCATCACTGAGGAACCCTGACACAGAACAGCACCCGCATCTCCAGAGGTCAGTGTCCCCAATTTGCCATGAAAAAAATGTGGTTACCCTATTTGTGGGTGACACTGACCAAAAGATTGTTTTGTAACTCTTAGTTCCTGAAAGCAGTTTTCGTTTTAAGCCTTTTTTTTACTTGTAATTCTCCTTTATGCTTGAATTCTCATACGACCCTATCTCCTTTTGTTAAAGTTGTTTAATCTAAACCAACCCTGTGCCATTGTGACTTCAAATAACTTCATTTAAAGTGATAAGCTGTTCATTTTGTCTCTTTAGAGGAAAAAAAAAGAGAAATCTTATTATAAATGTGAATGTTCCAGAACAGGACTGAACATTGCAGAGCACATGGTTTTCATGAAATTCAGGTCCGGGTGAACTTGCTAGGTGTAATTGAGACTAGTAGGAGTAACATGAAGTCAGCTACAGTTTCTGGTCCAGAGATACTGTAGATCTAATGTCTTTTTTTTAAAGACGTGATTTAAAGGTCTTAGTAGTACATACATTGTGAGATCTTCAAGACCTTTAAAGCATGCATATTTAAAAAGATATTAGATCTACAGTAGCAAAACACTGCTTTGTGGTATTCATGGTAACTCTAGACTGTAATCTTCTATTTTCCTTTCATGCTGTATATATGTGGAAACAGTGTGTACGGTGAAAAGATTATGAAGTCTAAATCAAGATGTGCCCTGTGGATCTAAGAGGGGAGTTTTGCAACCCAGAATTTTCAAATTTATCTATCATTTTGAAATAAAAGCATGGTCCTCCTCCCCAGAATGACTACTATTACCGGTAGAACTGTATTGTATATACCTGTTTTTGTGGCTACAGAACATACCAGAACTCCATCAATTTTTCATTTATTTGGGCTAGACATGAGTGTGATTTCAGATGCCTCCACATCCTGTGGGCTGAGCTCACTGATCCCTGAAGCTGTCCCAGCCTCAAAGAGATCATTGCTTATGGAAAATTAATGTTCAGTTTAAGAAGGATTAGTAGTAGTAGTAGCATCCTTCAGTCTACGTAGACTATGGATCACTCCCTTTGTAGTTCCATTTGGCATCCTCAATTGCAGTGTCGGCTGTGACTGTGAAGACCCACACGAGAGTGACAGTCCTTGCTGCAACTGTTGCTTATGTAATGGGTGTCTGGCAGGCCCTTGCTGTGCTTTCTGTGATCTCGCTTCTCATTTGCTAGCTGTCTGATCCTCAACTCACCCTTCTGAAGGTCCTTGTATAGTTCCTGCCTCCATCTGCTGCGATCGTCTGCCAGCTCCTCCCAGCTGTCTGGCTTGATGTCTGCTTCCCTGAGGTCTCTCTTGCAAACATCTTTGTTGCGCAGATGGGGGCGTCCGGGAGGTCTTTTGCCAGAGGCTAGGTCACCATACAGGATGTCTTTTGGGATCCTTCCATCATTCATCCTGTGGACGTGGCCAAGCCTGCGGAGCTGACGCTGCCTGAGGAGGGTGTGCATAGTTGGGATTCCAGCTTGCTCAAGGACGGTAGTGTTGGACACTCTGTCCTTCCACGATATTCCAAGGATGGGCCTGAGGCAGCGTAAGTGAAAGATGTTCAGCGTCTTTTCCTGACGGGCATACAGGGTCCAAGTCTCGCTGCCATAAAGGAGGGTGCTGAGGATGCAGGCTCTGTAGACTTTCATTTTGGTGTGAGTGTACAGCTTGTTGTTATTCCACACTCTCTCATTGAGTCTGGACAGAGTTGTGGCTGCTTTACCGACCCTCCTATTTATCTCAGTCTCTAAGGACAGGGTGTCAGTGATGGTGGACCCGAGGCAAACGAACTTGTGGATGACCTCTAACATATAGTTGTCAATGCTGATTGATGGAGAAACAGCAATGTCCTGAGCAAGTACGTTTGTCTTCTTTAGGCTGATGGAGAGCCCAAAGTCCTTGCATGCTTTGGAGAACCGATCCAGCAGCTTCTGAAGCTGGTCTTCTGTGTGTGACACTACAGCAGCGACATCTGCAAACAGCATATCTCTGATGAGGACTTCCCACACCTCAGATTTAGCTTTCAGCCTCGCAAGATTAAGCAGCTTCCCGTCAGATCTTGTGTGCAAAAAGATGCCCTCTGTTGAAGATCCAAAGGCGTGTTTAAGGAGGAGTGCAAAGAAGATCCCGAACAGTGTCAGAGCAAGGACGCATCCTTGTTTGTTGCTGCTCCTGATGCTGAAAGAATCTGATAATGTGCCATCATATTGGATGGTTCCTCTCATGTCTTTGTGGAAAGACTGGATCATCTTGAGTAACCGTGGTGGACATCCTATCTTGTGGAGCAGTTTGAACAGTCCATCCCTGCTGACCAAGTTGAAGGCCTTGGTTAGGTCGATGAAGATAATATAGAGTGGCTTCCTCTGCTCCCTGCATTTCTCCTGCAGCTGCCTCAGAGAGAAGACCATGTTGACGGTAGATCTCTCTGCACGGAATCCGCACTGTGATTCAGGATACACCCTCTCAGCAATCTTCTGGAGTCTGCAGAGGATGACGCAAGCAAACAGTTTACCAGTGATGCTTAGGAGGGAGATTCCACGGTAATTGTTGCAGTCTCTTCTGTCTCCTTTGTTCTTATACAAGGTTATGATGTTAGCGTTGCACATGTCCTGTGGAACCTTTCCCTTTCTTCAGCACAGGCACAGTAGCTCATGTAGGGGTTCCAGGAGAGTGTCTGTGGCACACTTGATTACCTCTGGTGGTATAACATTCTGACTCGGGGTCTTTCCTACTGCAATGTTGTCGATGGCTTTCTTCAGTTCATCCACAGTTGGTTCCTGGTCCATTTCATCCATTACTGGTAGGAGTTCGACGGCATCGAGGGCTGAGTCGACCACAATGTTCTCGTGTGAGTACAGCTCGGAGTCGTCCTCGACCCAGTGCTCCATCTGGTTGGCTTTGTCAGTGATGACTTCACCAGATTTGGATTTCAGAGGTGCCATCTTGTTCTGGGTGGGTCCTAATGCCTTCTTGATGCTCTCGTACATTCCCCTGAGGTTACCAAAGTCAGCACTGGTCTGGATGCTGCTGCATAGCTCGAGCCAGTAGTTGTTGGCACAGCGCCTGGCTGTCTGCTGTACTGTTTTTCTGGCTTCTGTGAGCACTTGCAGAGTATTCTGGCTTGGTGCATTTTTCTACTCCAGGAGTGCAACATGCTTTTTTTCGATGGTTGGAATCATCTCATCAGAATTAGCTTCAAACCAGTCATTTGTGTTTCTAGCTCCTCTTCCAAACACCGACAAGGCCGTGTTGTACATTGTATCCCTCAGATGCTGCCATCTGGATGTCACATCGGCACCCCCACGGTTGCTGTGCAGATTCTCCCTTGAGGGTTGCTCTGAAGTTTTCAGCTCTGTCTGAGTTAGCCGTCTTTCTGGCATTGATGCGGGGCCTTCCAGTTGGCTTAGAGCGGTGCCGCTTCTTGGGAATCACCTCGAGTTTGGAGCAAACTAACGAGTGATCTGTATCGCAGTCAGCACTATGATAGCTGCGTGTCAGAAGGACGTTTTTGAGGTTATCACGTCCAGCGATGACCATGTCTAGTTGATGCCAGTGTTTTGAGCGTGGGTGTTTCCATGACACTCTGTGCTGTGGCTTGATTTAGAAAAATGTATTTGTGATGCACAGATTGTGGTATGTGCGAAGTTCGAGAAGACGCTGACCATTTTCATTCATTTTTCCCACACCGAAGTGACCTAAGCAGGAAGGCCACGAGTCACGATCGGCTCCAACTCTCGCATTGAAGTCACCCAGAATGTACAGTTGTTCGCGAGCAGGTATTTGTGCTATGGCAGCACTAAGCACGTCATAAAACTTGTCTTTTACTTCCGGTGAGGCATACAGGGTTGGGGCGTAAGCGCTGATCAGGTGGACAGGACTGGTGAGAGTTTGAAGTATGACCTGAAGGAGTCTTTCTGATTCGCCCATGACTAATTCCACCATTTGTAGAAGGGTGTTTCTGATGGCAAAGCCAACATCATGCTCCCTGGGTTCTTCTCAGGCTTTACCCTGCCAGAAAAAGGTGTAGTCCTTTTCCTTTAGAGATCCCGAATCTGCGAGACGTGTCTCTTGCAGAGCAGCAACTTCAACTTGGAGCCTCTTCAGTTCCTCATTGATGACAGCGGTCTTTCGGGTGTCACTGATGTCCTGAAGATCTTCAGTCAGACCTGTCAGCATGGTCTGCACATTCCAGCAAGCAAGCTTAAACCTTTGATGGTTTCCTTTTCTTGTTGATTTTCTTACTGGTTTGCCTGGTGCTCAGCTTTCAGGTCACTTGTCAGGTTTGGGAACCTTAAGCCTCACGCACCAAGTGAGGCAGGTGAACTGTGGCGGGACAGTACCCTATTGGCTGGGGGCTGCCCAGCTTGAGGCGGGTGGTGCCTGTCCAGTGAGATGCGATGATCTCTCCCACCATCGGAGAGAACGCCTGGTGCTTGTTCTCTATGCCAATTGAGCAAGAGCTTATAACCGGTATCTGTTACCTCCCATGTTGGTTCAGCGCTGTTAGCAATGCTGGAGTACCTCTCCAGGTGTGAGCTTGGGCGATTATTGGGACCATGGGCTGCCCAGACACCAGTGTTCCCCTCTCGGCTTTACTGATATAGTCCAAAGGAGAGGATAACCTCTATGTCTGGTACCAGCTCAGCTGCAGGAGTTGCCGGCTCAATGCCAGAAGTTGGCAAAGAACTGCCTTAGGACTCCCCTCTGGATTTTCTGTCAGGGTTTACTCCTTTAGCCTTGCTCCTTTCCAGGATAACCCAAAAGGCGGTGGGGCATGTAGAACATGGGTATGGTCCCACTACCTCTTGCACCTCCCTGGTGCCACATGTCTCCAAAGCTCCCCGTGATGACCACCTCGTCTCCCCAGGACCCTCCTCCCCACCCCTCTGCCTCTCATCGGCTACCATCATCCCCCAGATCCTTCCTCCCTGTCCCCTTTTCCCCCATCCACTCCCATGTCTCCTGACTGCACCACACTGCTCCCTATCAGTTCTCATTGCCCCCAGGTCCCCCTTCCCCTGGCCTCTCCGCACCTGGCCACATGCTGCTGCAGTCCCACGTCCTCCAGGAAGGTGCCGATCTTGCAGCCCAGCCACATCCTGGGTCCCAGCCAAATCTACCAACTCTTCTTCTGGCTACGGCTGTCCCTGGAGCCCCACAGATCTGGTGTGGCGCGTGCATGCAGGGAGCGCAGGACTGGGCCTGGAAGCCGTGCAATCTGGGCCAGCACACTGCAAGCAGCCTCTGTGGGTGCTGCCATCCTCACGTCTGTACCAGATGCCCCCAAACCACTTGCCTACCACTGACATCCCTTGATCTCACCCCCCACACTCATGCTGCAGCGAGTCCCTCAGCTCCAGCCAGCAGTTGGGGATGATGCTGCCTCCTACACCTGAAGTAGTAACTAGCTGCCTCTAAGCTCCCCCTCTAAACTCCCCTCTCAAAACTCCCTCCTGTTAGCAACCACCCTGGTCGCATAAACCCGGTCCTATGCTCCCTGGTCGCTTGCCAGCAGGGCTTTAGAGCTCTGGCCTACCTGAGAGAGCCCCTCCCTCTAACTACTGCTCAGCCAATTGGCACGCAGCCTGAGCGCATGGCCTTTCAAACAAACAAACAGACAGCACAGCACTCCAAACACCAAACAAACAGACAAACCCAGGCCCAGACCCCTAAACCCAGGCACCTACACACTCCAGAGAGCCACTTACCCAAAGGTGCTGTAGTTTGCCCCCTCCTTCCCCAGGAGAGCCCCTCTCAAAAAAAAAAAAAAAAGAAGGATTAAATTAAATTAAATTAATAGATTTCTATCGCATTATTTGTTTCTATTCATTTAGAAACACTGCAGAGAATTCAAGACCTTACTTATGCTAAGGTGCTATATACACATCATGAAAAAAGAGAGTCCCTTCCCCAAAGCATTTCTTTTTTAGCTATCAGTCTAAAATATTATAGAGTTTAACAGAGATGATACCTTATTGATTTTTGAGACAGCCAATAGAAATTCAAATTTTTTAATATGAGAAGTCACCACTACTCTCATCTAATTTTAGCAGTATGGCTTGAAATGGTGATTAAATGCCCTGAATCAAAATCTGGCACTTCTTTGGGAGCCAGAATGATGTTGCACTACTTCTGTTTCCTGAGCTGTCATATGTTGTTCTACAGCGAGGTCTGAAGACATCAGTGCAGCCCCCAGGGAATAATGGGACCCCATCACCTGACCACCCACTCTGAAAAGTCTATGGCAATTAGGTACACTGGGCAGGCCAGGGAGAAGAGATGGCACATCAGTACCCTGGGTTAATCCAAAGCAGCCCATGAAGCAGGTAGTAGGCCAAGGAGATGGTGCCCTTCCTCATGGTATGTGTGCTGGGAGTTGGTCGATGACTGGGCAGCTAGTTAGTCTAAGGCTACATCCACACGAGCCCCAAACTTCGAAATGGTCACACAAATGGCCATTTCGAAGTTTACTAATGAAGCACTGAAATGCATATTCAGCACTTCATTAGCATGCGGGCAGCTGCGGCACTTCAAAATTGACGCAGCTTGCCGACGCTCATCTCATCACAACGGGGCTCCTTTTCGAAAGGACACCACCTACTTTGAAGTCCCCTTATTCTCATGAGCTGATGGGAATAAGGGGACTTCGAAGTAGGCGGGGTCCTTTCGAAAAGAAGCCCCATTGGGATGAGAAGCGCGGCGGCAAGCCGCGTCAATTTTGAAGTGCCGCGGCCACCCGCGTGCTAATGAAGTGCTGAATATGCATTTCAGCGCTTCATTAGTAAACTTCGAAATGGCCTTTTGCGTGGCCATTTCGAAGTTTGGGGCTCGTGTAGACACGGCCTAAGTGTCTCACACCGCAACAAAGCACCATTTTTCTCCCTTTCAGCCCTCTTCTCTCAAGACAGCTCTCCTTTGCACCTCTTCTCTTCCACTTTATCCCATAAGTAGACAACTACCCAGGCATTTCACTATGTCTCCTGCACAGTCCTATATCTCACTCATGGTGTCTTCTAAACATATCCTAACACTCATTCCCTACTACATCTTCACAACAGATAACCCCCAAATCCGCTTCATCCAGGCACCCAGTTTCACAAAGTGCCCATCCCAGTTCCACCCATCATCATTATATCTTCAATTCTCTTTACCTCCCCAAATTCTCAAAATGATTTCATCCACTCACAATACCCATTGACTCAGGCATCAATACACATACTCCACCCTTCTGCACATCACATTCTTTCCATTTGTCTTAAGACACAAAGACCACTGCCCTATTCAGGAACACACCCAACCACTGTCTCCTACCCAAAAGTAGTTAATATGTCATTTCTGTGGGTAAAGAAGGTGTTATAAGTGATCAAAAAGAAAAAGGTCACAGGGAATTTGTCATTGTGTTGCTTGCGAGAAACAGAAAAGTGATATTCAAAGTTAAGACTAAAAACAACAAGAAGTCCAGTGGCACCTTATGAACTGAGATATTTTGGAGCATAAGCTTTTGTGAGCAAAGACCTACTTCATCAGATGCAGAATAAGATGAAGCTGTTCTTTGCCCATGAAAGCTAATGCTCCAAAATATCTGTTAGTCTATAAGGTGCCACAGGACTTCTTGTTGTTTTTGAAGATACAGACTAACATGGCTATCTCTCTGATAAAGGTAAGTTTTATATTGTTATAGGGTATCTGGGTAAACCTAGATTTTTTTTTAAATTTTGTTAGTTTTGTTGCTGACATTGTTAATCCTGGCACTTTTTAAAAATTGTGACCTCTGGACCGAAAAACTCCACCTGTTGTTCCTTTTTTCCTGAATCTGTTAGCTGAATGGGCACGTGTCTGTCAGAAAGGTTTCCAGCCTCAATTTATAGATTTCAAATGACCCACTGAAAGTTATACCAGTGGCTAAAGCTTCATTTCTAGGTTGAAACTATCTAGCTTCAACTTCAGGACTGTATTTAGTTAATACCTGAAGTGACAAAAATCCCAGTTTTACTCCCACTGGGTCCTGCAAGTCTAGGTGGCAGTAGGTTGAGTATTCGCTCTCCATCTGGAGAAAATGGCAACATCTGATTTAAGTGCTCAACTCGATGGCTCACTACACCTAGGAGCTTAATCCTTTTACTTAGGGTCAAGCCATAATCTGACTCAGACACTGTCATCATCAGCACAGGAGGGGAACAAGGGAGGGGAAATATTTCTTCATCTTCAATGGCCTTTCAGGACATGGAGGCAGCAGATTATATTTCTTACCTCAGCCTCTCCCCACTCTGTCAGGGGTTTACCTTCTTTGGACTTCTGGGGCCTGAAAGGACTGTTCCTTGGGCAGAGCTCTCTCTGTCCCTTGCTTCTGTCTCTGCAGGATTTCCTCCTGGTGCCTGATGGCATCTGTACAGTTTCTGCTCTCGTGCCACATATCTGCCTCCACCACTCCTGGCATGCCACTAAGTTGACCAAAGGGGATGCTAAAAACTCCAGGTGTCCCAATCAAAGCTAACTGTCTAAACTCTTTCTAGCAGGTTCTAAATTACCTCTAAGTGTCTTAATTAACATATTTCCACTGGTTTATACACCCAGAGGTGTCTTCTTGACTTCAGGAGTCTTAATTAACCTGGGGTAGAACATGTTTGGTTACAAGGGACAGAGACTTGTTTAACAGGGGTCTAATCTACCTGCTTTCTGTTACCTTTCCATAGCTATCTAGCCTGAGCCCATCACACTGATCACTGAATTCCTCAGGAAATTCAAAAACGCTTTCAGAAAGGTTGTTATTTCATATTACATTGTCCAGGACTTGGTTCCAAAAAAAGAAAATATTGAGATGTCAGAACATGAAGGTACTTTCACTTTAAGAGAAAGTTTCTTCTGAATTAGGCGGGCAGCAAAGTGGCATCCAACACGCTTTTGAAATAGTGTCACTGCAAGTAAATAACATTCCTTTTAATAAAAGGCTTATGTTCATCTCACCAGGATTCTTACTTTGTTGTTCATTTGATGGTCAAGAAACAAAAAAGAACAAAGGCACTTGAGACAGCTGAATTAAACAGTTTGTGCCAGTCATTAGTTCGTGTCACCAGTATGACAAAGCAGTTAAAATAATCAAGTGTTTTGCTGTATTAGGGCCTATTACTTTGTGAGGAGATTTGGGAGAGCACCCAGGTTGGGTAGTGAGTTTTTCATGAGGGAACTTCTCTCTATGTACTGAGAAAACAAAAAAAGCAGTCTAGTGGCACTTGGAAGAGTAACAAAATAATTTATTAGGTGATGAGCTTGTGTGGGACAGACTCACTTCTTCAGCTCATCAGTGGATCTGCTATTTTATTTTCATAGTATATAGACTAGCACGGCTTTCTCTCTGTTTCTATGCACCTTGGTGTGCCCTAAAACCCAGTGGCACTTTCCCGTACAGTAAACCCTTGAGATATGTGCATTTGACATGCATATATCTCACTTTAGCGTGATTGGAGGGGGACCCCAGAACTGCACAGGCGACAGGGGAGATCCCCCCAGGCAAAGGAGAATAGAGCGTCTCCTGAGTGCCATCTCGGAGGGGTTGGGAGACAGGACACCTGGCTGTGGCCCACCATTCCTGTGGAGAAGCAGGTCACAATCACCCTGTGGAAGCTTGCTACCCCTGACAGCTACTGCTCTGTGGGAAACCATTTTGGTGCGGAGAAGTCCACTGTCAGGGTCTTCTTCATGAAAGTAAAGCATCCTCAGCCTGAAGGCCCTGCCTGGAGTGGGGAGTGTCCTGCCCCAGGGGGAATCTCAGGGAGAATAGTTGTGGGTGGGAGGGGAAACCCATCCATGGGGGACCATTCCATCCCACCCTCACACAGCCTGGCTGCTGGGGGTTAGATTCCTGTGGAAGGGGGTGCCCTGAGAGCTTAATGGGGGAGGGAAAGGCAGGGGATGGGAACTCCCTCCATCCCTGATCTGTGTGTTTGGTTCTTTCCCTCTGCATGTCATGACTGCCATCAACACACTTCTGCTGCAGAGGGTTGTCTGTCTGGCAAACATGGATGTGGTCAAGGCCAAATTTGCTTCCCTGGGGTTCCCCAGCTGCTTTGGGGCTATCAGTGGGACCCATATCCCCATCCATGCCCTAGACCATGGTGTGGCAAAATACATTAATCACAAGAGATATTTCTCCATCTTGCTGCAGGCCCTGGTTAACCACATGGCCAGTTCATCAATGTTTATGTCAGGCAGTCAGGCATGTGATTATTCCACAACTTTGGCCTGTGCTGGAGCAGGGAGGTGGGCACCTTGACCCCATCCTAGAGCTGGTGGTTGGGGATGTACACATGCCGCTGTTCATTGTGGGGGACGTGGCCTACCCCCTGGCTTGTGAAGCCCTGTGTAGGCAGCTGGACCCCAGCTGCAAACTCTTTAATTCCTGACTCAACCAGGCCCAGATGCAAGCCAAGTGCATCTTTGGCTGCCTGAAGGCATGCTTTCCATGCCTTCTTATCTGCCTGGATGTTGGGGAACACAACACACCCCAAGCTGTGTCTGCATGTTGTTCCTTCCACATCATAGTGGAGGGGATGTGGGCAGCCTTCTTCCTGGGGTGGGGGGCATATTCCAGCCATGGCTACAAGCAGCCACGTGAAGGGTCTGCAGATCTGCAAGGCCCTGAGGGAGAGCTTCTCCTGTGGCTGCACAATGACCCTCTCCAGGGTACTCCTGGTGGGGGCCTTAGGCCTGCAGCCCTAATCTATCCCCATCATGACCCCTGCCTTTGCACCTTCACCCATTCCAACCCCCACACAATAACCAGGGATATGTGAGGGGTGGTCATATTTACTTTAACAAAGAGAAACTTTTGGAAATAAATGGTGCAAGAACAAACTATGTACAGACAGTGAACTATAAACAGTGGGGGCGGGGTGGTTTGAACAAGGTGTCAGAGTGGCTTCAGTTCGTGGATGGGGGGCTGCAACCCCACAGGAGAATGGGACCCTATGAGGCATTGGCCTCAGGATCCCCTCCCACCATGGATTTGGGGTTTTCATTGGGGCTGTTTTTCAGTAGGGAGCTCGTGGAGGTATGGAGAAGCTGGTTCTGTGCAAGGTTGAGCTTGGCAGAGGGCACCAGAGTCTGGGATGCAGGATGGGCCAGCATGACCCTCAGCAACTGCCAAAACTCCAGGAAGCTTTGGGGGGTAGCTGGCAGGGGCAGTGGATGCAGGGGTGGGGGAAGGGGTGGTAAAGGTGGAAGAAGCTAAGCGGAACTGGGCCCACCAGATGCCAGTGGCAGGGTTAAAGCAGGACATTAACTGATCCCAGGATTGCAACCACCACTCACAGTCATCCTGCAGCCACTACACCAAGAGGTCAGTTAGCATCCAGAGACTGGCAGCTTGGGCCCTCTGGAAGTCATCGTCTGCCTGGCAATGGCTGCACCAGCTGTGGACCTGCCCTCTTGGTTGGGAGGTGCCAGCTTGTGCTGGTGCTGACATGGCACTGGTTTACTTTGGTCCTGGGGTGGGGCTGGCTCACCCTGGCAGGGAGGTGGGGCTGGCTTGGCCCCTTTCTCGGTGCAATGAAGCTGTCAGCAGGACAAGGAGAAGGGATGGTGATTCATTCATGCAACACAGATCCTAAGGTCCTGTCCCCACCACCGTGAGCATACACCAACATCCCCGGGCCATGGGAAAGGTATGTCCTGGGAGCACTGTCTTGTGTAGCCTGCACAATGGACCTTGCCGTATGGGTACTACATGATGCCTTTGGAACTGGGCTGACCCCCATGGACTCCCCCCTCAGTTGGCTGGGGCCAAGTGGGGTGCCTGGCCCCAGAGGTGTCCCCACATGATGGTTGAGCTGGGCCCAGCCTGCCCTCCCCAGGGGCCCATCATGGATGTGCAGCTTTCAGTGCTGTCTGTGGGATCGAGTGCTGATGCTTGCCTGGGGACATGCCCTCATGCTAGCAGTCACACTCCTCAGTGTGTGTGGGTTCAGGTCGGTGCCTGTGTGGCTGGTTCATCTGGCCTCCCACGAGGCTGGAAGCAGGCTGGTGCCCATCTCCATAGACTGCCTGAAGAGTCCGAGTGGGGCACACTACCTTGCACTTGGTTCCACATGCTGGCACCAGAGTGCTAGGTCCAGGCCAAGCTATCTGGGCAACTCTTGAAGCATGCCCCATCTGCACCTGCCTCCCACACCCTGAGGTGCATGATGCACAGGTTGCTTACTGGAGAGCCCCTCATCCAGCTCTGGGGACACCCTGGAGATGGGCCAGCTGGAGGGTCCTGACTCCAGGGTGATAACAAGGTTGTTCCCACTTGCCTTGCACCCTGTGTCCACCTATGGCTCTTGTGGGGGTTGAGCCCTGGGTTGTTGCTCCTCCTCCTCAGGCTCCAGCTGCAGGGTACGTCATCCTCCATGGTGTCAATGTGAGGCAGAAGGAGGGGATGTTTTGTCCACCCCCAGAGGTGGTGCAGCTCCCTGTGGTAGCATCCTGCCCCAGATCTCTGGCTGGTAGAGCAGGCCAGGGTGTAGCCCTGGCAGACTTCCTTCACTTTTGCCTGCACCTGCTTTATGCTTGGCTTTGGGGTTGAAGAGGGTCTGTTCCTCACCCTACATGTCCAGCAAGGCCTTTTAGATCACCAGGTGGGTTTTGGGACCCTTCAGGCTGCCCCCTGGAAGGAACGGGGGGTTGTGAGGGTCCTGGCTTTCTGCCATCTCTGTGAGGTCTGGAGAATGGGAGTGGCTTTTGGTGGGCTTGGGGATAAGCAGCATGCAGCTTGGTGCTTCTACACTCTCAGGTTCCTGTCATGGGGTTTCCAGGGCTCCCTGCAACTTTAAGAATGGCCAGAGGCAGGGACCATAAAGTGCTACTTGCTGTAGATGGGGCATCCCCTGGGTCACATGCTTGGCTCACTGGAGGCTCCTTCTGTTGACAGAAGGCCCTCAGAACTTCAGACTGGCTTTCTGTCAACAGATCTTTGTCAAGAGAATCATTCCGCCTCATGGGGAGCAGCAGAATACTATTGAAAAAACTGCTGTGTTCTGTTGATTTACTGGTGACATAATGTCTTGGTAATCCGTATGCTCCACGGGTTTTGTGAACAGAATGCCAGCTTTGTTGACAAAACCCTCTAGTGTAGACATAGGCCTTATATGACATGTGTGAGAGGCGAGGTATGCACCATCAGAAAGGTGGAAACATAAAAATGAATCTTGGGAATTTGCTTAGAATATTGAGGCAGAGAAAGTTCTGTATTTTGACAAAAATACCAGGCTATTTAAACAGGTAAAGCTCTGCCTTGAGACAGCTAACAGAAAACGCAGACATGGACAGCTTCATGCTGACAGATATTAGAAGCACCCTGAACTGAAGAACTATTCAAATTCTCAATAGTAGCCTAAGATTCTGGGAATTCAGTACTTTGGATGCATTCTTATGGAAAGCTGAATATCTACAAGGTACTCTGAAAACAAAACAACCCACACAAATCTAATTGACTCAGTGATTTAGAGATTTAGTGATAAAGTGATTTAGACTCCTAACTCTCATATTAAGCACTTACATCCAAAATTTGGGTCCTGCTGTGATCCACAAAACCCTGCTAAGGTTCCATGTACCTCTGGAGGCACTTTGCTGCCTATATTTCTGCAATAGAAGATCTCTAGACACTTAAGATTCTATCTCTGGACATGTGTACAACGGATCAGACTCTATGCCCAAATGCCGATCTAAGCCCAGCAGGCTCCTCAAGCCAGGTGAAGGTAGATGTTGCCCCACATGTCTTACTTGCAGGGCCCAATCTGATAGGTGGTCTTTAAGAACTCATTAAGGTAAAACAGACTGTGGGGAGTATAGTAATAGAGAGAAAGCCTTACTAGTCTATACACTGTCAAAACAAAAAAGCAGTCAAGTAGCACTTTAAAGACTAACAAAATAATTTATTAGGTGAGCTTTTGTGGGACAGACCCACTTCTTCTGTTCTGGTCTGGCTATGGTCTGAAGAAGTGGGTCTGTCCCACGAAAGCTCACCTAATAAATTATTTTGTTAGTCTTTAAAGTGCTACTTGACTGCTTTTTTGTTTTGTGGGGAGTATGGAGATGAGGGTGGAATGGCAGTGCAAAGTCAGTAATAATGGTGGTCAACGTTCCTTCTTTTTTCAATCTATATATGCAGTAACTTTTATATGCATCAGACAATAGAGGCAATGTGGGGATGTGTGCCTCCAGTAGAAACAAACAAACAAACAAACAAAAAAAAAAGGCTAGCTCTGCTATGTACTTCTGTTTGTCTGTTTCCCCAAGAACTCGTAAGAACATAAGATCAACCACACTGAGTCAGACCAGAGGTCCAAATAGCCCAGTATCCGGTCTTTCAGCAGAGGCCAATTCCAGGTGCTCTGGGGGAGTAGCCACAACAGGTAATCATCAAAGTGATCCCTCTCCTGTCATCCATTTCCAAACTCTGACAAACAGATGCTGGGACCACCATTCCTACCCATCCTGGTTAAACCTATTGATGAACGTAACCTCCATGAAATCATCTAGTCCTTTTATGAACCCTGTTAAAGTCTTGGTCTTCACAACATCCTCTTGCAAGGAGCTCCACAGGCCTAATATGCACAAAGTGAAGAAGGACTTCATTTTGTTAGTTTTAAACCTGCTAATATTAATTTTATTTGGTGTCCCCTAATTCTTATGGGAAAAAATTAATACATTTTCCTTACTTGATTTTTCCACACCAGTCATGATTTATAGACTTCTGTCATATCCCTCTTAGTATCCTCTTTTTCAAGATGAAAGGTCTCAATCTCTTACATTTTTTTGATATTGCACCTGTTCCAAACACCTAGTTCTTTTTGTTGTCCTTTTCTGAACCCTTTCCAATGCCAGCACATCTTTCTGAGATGAGGTGACCACATCTGTACTCAGCATTCAAGATATGGGAGAACTATGGATTTATATAGAAGCAATAAGATATTCTATGTCTTATTCTTTACCATTTTTTTCATAATTCATAGCATTCTGTTTGCTTTTTTGACTGCTGCTGCACATTGGGTGTACGTTTTCAGAGAATTATACATGATTCCAAAATCTCTGACTTGAGTAGTTATGGCTAAATAAGTATCCAACATTCTGTATGTATAGTTGGAATTATTTTTCCAATGTGCATTACTTTACATTTATCAACATTAAATTTCAATTGCCATTTTATTGCCCAATCACTTATTTTTGTGAGATCTTTTGAATCTCTTCAGAGTCAACTTTGCTCTTAACCAGCAGTTCCCAAACTTTTTCCAGTCATGGAACACTTGGATGTCATGGCGCTCTCTGCGGAACACGTTATCTTTTTTACATCATCATACTAACTATGAGGAACATTACTAAAGGAAAATATTTCATAACAATATTAATTAAATTATTGTACAGTAAACACAACTCAACAAATAATACTGAAACCAGACATTAACAAAACAAATATAGCAGAGATGAAAGATAAAATTAAATAAAGTTACCACACTTATTTAATAAATTTAATGTGGTGGATGAGCCAGACAGGATGAACAAAGATGCCCAATGTCAGGTGTGATATCTGACAGCTGAATCTGCAGTTCATTCTTTTCATCAAGTTTATTTCTGTACTTTGTTTTTGTGGTGATGTACCTGCAAAAACCTGTTTTCACAAAGATAGGTGATAGAGAAAGGTAGGATTTAGAGGAGCGCTTGCTTAGCAATATATGAGAACTTATGCTGCACTTTTACCCAGAATTTGATGATTGTCACAGGAAATTCCAACTTTAAATCCCCATTACATGTGAGATCAATACACTGCTCTATGTTTTTACTGCTGAATCAAGTGTTATGCTGTTAAATGGATTGCAAATTTAGTCACACTCAGTTTCAGGAGGAAAATACTCATTAAAAGTGATTTGGAGTCCTCAGATGCTGAGCATTGTATCTTCCTTCACTGCCCCATCAATGTTGACATTACACTCTGGCTTTGTCTACACCACAAAAATAACTTTGAAGTTGCTTACTTCGAAGCACATCTTCAAAGTAAGCAACTTCCAAGCTGAGCATCTACACACACCCTACTTTGAAGTTAAACTTCGAAATAGGGCACTACTCCATTCCCAGGAACTGAGTAAGGACTTCATAGTTGGGCTCCCTACTTCGAAGTTAACTTTGAAGTAAGGGAAAATGTGTGTAGACTCTGCTGGCTACTTTGAAGTAGTGCCAGCTTTGAAGTTAATTTTGAAGTTAGCTCCTAGTGTAGACGTACCCCCTAAGGGGAAGTTTTTGAGAGTGGGAAAACAACTAAGCTGACCCTTTTCTACACTTGAACACCAAAATTCAAGGTTTCTTTTACTGAGTGAGATTTTGCTGTGAACAGAGAAAACAGTAGTGGCTGTGCCTTGAAGACTCAGGTTTAGCTCATTCATTTTAGTAAACATATCTGCCAAATATGAAAACCATTGGCACCTGATAGCATCATGCAGCCGATACAACAAATGAAATGTGTGGATCTCAAAAAACATGTTAATTCATTTCTTAACTTGAACACACTGGTGATTGTTTTTCCTCAGTTCAACCAATGTGCAACTGTGTGCAACAACAAAGTGTGTGGGCTTCTCATTTCTTCACAAATTTAAGAAAAAAGTTTAGCATTCAGAGGACTAGCCTTTA
This sequence comes from Carettochelys insculpta, assembly GCF_033958435.1. Lineage (NCBI taxonomy): Eukaryota > Metazoa > Chordata > Testudines > Carettochelyidae > Carettochelys > Carettochelys insculpta. The sequence continues at coordinate 92,811,426 of NC_134137.1, read as the reverse complement.
TGAAATTTACTATCTTAGCTTCATCCAACACACCAGCCAGTCATTGAGGCATTTTTTTGTCCAGAGTTGCTGGCAGTGAATAAAACAGTGGAAGCTAGTACACTGTGGATTTTTATGTTTTATCCATGCTATGACACACTTAGCTGAACTAGTTATGCTTTTGGCTCCATCCATCCACACATCTGTACATTTCTGCCAAGAGATCTCATTTTCGTTCAAGTATTTATCCAAAAAATTAAACATTTCTTTGACAGTTGTTATGGCGGAGAGGGGCTTACATAAAAGCAAATAATGAACAAATGCTAAGAGAACTGCAAGCTCTGCTACATCTGTTGAATCATAGATCTGAAGACAAAAGAAACCACAACTTCTTAATTGAGAACATAATGCTGATTTTATATATGCCATATAATCAATGCGGGAAACTACTGTGTTGTTCAACAGAGGAACACTTGATTTTGTTTGCAGCTGCTTCACTCCACACTCCACCCACAACATCCAAAACACAGGGCTTCATAAGACTTTCTGCAATGGCGTGAGCTTTGCCTGACATTGCTATTAAATTGGCCCTGTGTAAAAAAAGAAGAGATGAGTGAGTTGAAGAGCATTTGATGGGAGCCTTCAACTAACTGAAATGGGGTTCCAAAGATGATGGAGAGATGTTGTCCTCAGTGGTGACAGATGACAGAATGAGGAACAATGGTCTCAAGTTGGAGTGGGGGAGATCCATGTTGGACATTAGGAAAATCTATTTCACTGGGAGAATGGTGAAGCTCTGGAATGGATTGCCTGGGGAGGTGATAGAATCTCCTTCTGCAGAGGTTTTTAAGTCTTGGCTTGACAAAGTCCTGGCTGAGACATTTTATTTGGGATTGGTCCTGCTTTCATCAGGGGTTGGGTTTACAGAAAAGAAAAATATTGGGAAATTTGGAGTAGTGTAGTGTTATGTTTTGTCACAGTTAAATCATTGTATAAAGCTTGAAAACTAGAAGAAAATGTCATTGGAAAGCAAAGTACTAGAGCCCTTTTTTGTTAAAACATAGTGAATGATGAGAATCTGTAGGGATGAAGAAAAAAATATCCTTGATAGAGTCCCCATTTTAAAAATGTCACTAAAAATTAAACAGAAAAAATTAAAAATCCCTTTTTTAAGAAATCCAAAATAAAAATTGTCTCCATAAAAATAATGTTATTTTTGAAAATTACAATCTTTTAAAAGTAGCATGTACATTTTCCTTTTATTTTCTAAAAAAAACAAACAAAAAAAGCAAAATAAACAAAAGCTACCAAAATTTAATTGAGTTAAGGATCCAAGCAACACTGGGTAAATCTGCTAGTTTAATATATTTTTAAATAATAATCATAGGGAACATTGCTTTAGACAAGAAAATTAGATACTTTATAACTCATTACTCACAGAATTAAAATGAAATTAAATTAAGAGAGAAATAAAGGTTATTAAATGCATAGACCAGATGAAGTCAAATAACAGCACTTTTAAAGAATAAAATTAAAGAGAATATATATGCATTATAGGAAGTATCAAGAAGTAACAACAATAAAAACAAGATGTGTTGTGAGATGAGTGTGGAAGCCTCTTTGTGAAGGGGGAAGAGAGAAAAAGAGAGATATATAGAGAGAGAAGGAGAGAGAGAGAGAAACCTGTTCTAGTCAATTAAACAATGAGAGTTACCTGTTATATTTTTATTCCTAATAATATAGCAATGATTTCCATAAATTTCTTTTTTTTCTATTTGCTCTATCTTCTTCTCCATATTTACCGATCAGTGAAACCTAATAAAAAGTCACACACTGCCTATTTTTCAATATGTCCTCAATTCTGACTCTCAAACTAGAAAACTGGCAGGGGCATTCTGTCTTGCATATGCGTTTTCGTGTGTACACACAAAGAGACTGTACTGTGGAATTATGAATATTAAAAGCAAAGGCTTGCAGGTAACACTATATTTCTTTCCCCTCATTACACTGAGGGGATAATTTATTTTGAATACAAATTATCCGGTAAAGATTTTTGTGGAAAACTGATATCAGAGTTAACGTGAGCAATTTGCTTTTACTGGTAATATTATCTTTACTGGTAAAACTGGATATAATTTGTTATATGTCAATAGCCACAAATGAATTCCTTGAATAGGGCAGATGGAATGGAAGGGATTATTACTCCTTATTCACCGTGTCTAAACTAGCCAAAAACTTTGAAATGGGCATGCAAATGGCCATTTCAAAGTTTACTAATGAAGTGCTGAAATACTTATTCAGCGCCTCATTAGCATGAGGGCAGCTGCGGCACTTCAAAATTGATGCGGCTCACCACCACGTGGCTCGTCCAGACAGGGCTCCTTTTTGAAGGGACCTCGCCTACTTCGAAGTCCCCTTATTCCCATTTGCTCATAGGAATAAAGGGGCTTTGAAGTAGCCGAGGTCCTTTCAGAAAGGATCCCCATCTGGGCAAGCCGTGCAGCAGCGAGCCCTGTCAATTTTGAAGTGCTGCAGCCACCCGCATGCTAATGAGGCACTGAATATGCGTTTCAGCACTTCATTAGTAAACTTCTAAATGGCCATTTGCATGGCCATTTCGAAGTTTTTGGCTAGTGTAGACGTAGCCATTCTGTTCCATTTATATGTTCAGTTTATAACTGTATCTTAATATAAATAGTATAGTTTTCCTTAAATAGAAGTCGAGGTACCCTGCACAGGTAGGTGACTAGGATGCAAGTTTCAATTTACTTCTCTTTTTAGGAAAATTATGGTGGGCAGATTCTCAGACGATGGACCTATACCAGCTACCAGCACTATAGGATTGAGCCCAATAAGTTAAATTAAATATGACAAGATTGGCTATGGTGAGTAATAAAGTCTAACAGGTGAAGGGATCTCCCTAAACATTGTCACACTAATCCTAATTGAAAATAAGTGAGTTTAAGTAGCCTGTGATTAAGAAATTGGAGACTTTAATGTCTCTTTTCAGAAGCGGTCACTGGCTCTGCAGTATGCCAACATTTTTATGTCTGACCTGGAACAACGCTTTCTCAGTTCTTGTCCCCTGGCGCCCCTCCTCTACCTGAACTACATTGATGACATCTTCATCATCTGAACCCATGGGAAGGAGGTTCTTGAAGAATTCCACCGTGATTTCAACAGTTTCCACCCCACCATCAACCTTAGCCTGGACCAGTTCACACAAGAAATTCACTTCCTGGACACTACTGAACAGATAAGCAACGGTCACATAAATACCACCCCATACCAAAAACCCACAGACCGCTATGCTTATCTACATGCCTCCAGCTTCTATCCTAGCCATACAACACGATCCATTGTTTACAGCCAGGCACTAAGGTACAACTGTATTTGCTCTGAACCATCAGACAGAGACAAACATCTACAAGACCTTTACCAAGCTTTCCTCAAACTGCAATACCCACCTAAGGAAGTGAGGAAACGGGTTGATAGACGAGTACCCAGAAGCCATCTGCTACAAGACAGGCCTTGCAAGGATAACAAGAGAACACCACTGACCTTCACATACAGCCCCCACCTAAAGCATCTCCAGCGCATCATCAGTGATCTACAACCCATCCTGAACAATGATCTTTCACTCTCATAGACCTTGGGAGGCAGGCCTGTTCTCACCTATAGACAGCGTGCCAACCTTAAACAAATCCTCACCAGCCACTTCAAATCACAAACCAGTAACTCTAGGCCTGGAACCAGCCCTGGCAACAATCCTCGCTGCCAACTCTGCTCACATATCTATACCAGTGACATCATCAGAGGACCTAACATCAATCATACCATCAGGGGCTCCTTTACCTGCACGTCTACTAATATAATATATGCCATCATGTGCCAGCAATGCCCCACTGCAATTTACATTGGCCAAACTGGACAGTCTCTCCGTAAAAGAATAAGTGGACATAAATCAGACATCAGGAACGGTAATGTACAGAATCCCATGGGGGAACACCTCAATCTCCCTGGACATTCAGTGGCAGATTTAAGAGTAACAGTTCTGAAACAAAAACATTTTAAAAATCAAATGGAGAGATAAATCTCTGAGCTGCAATTTATTTGCAAATATGACTCCATTAGCCATGTATTAAACAGAGAGTGGGAGTGGCTCACAGCTTACAAAGACATTTTCTCTGTTTTAGGTGCTAATAGCTGTGTCTACACGTGCACGCTACTTCGAAGTAGCGGCACTAACTTCGAAATAGCGCCCGTCGCGGCTACACGCGTCGGGTGCCATTTCGAAGTTAACTTCGACATTAGGCGGCGAGACGTCGAAGTCGCTAACCTCATGAGGGGATCGGAATAGCGCCCTACTTCGACGTTCAACGTCGAAGTAGGGACCGTGTAGACGATCCGCGTCCCGCAACGTCGAAATTGCCGGGTCCTCCATGGCGGCCATCAGCTGGGGGGTTGAGAGATGCTCTCTCTCCAGCCCCTGCGGGGCTCTATGGTCACCGTGGGCAGCAGCCCTTAGCCCAGGGCTTCTGGCTGCTGCTGCGGCAGCTGGGGATCCATGCTGCAGGCACAGGGTCTGCAACCAGTTGTCGGCTCTGTGGATCTTGTGTTGTTCAGTGCAACTGTGTCTGGAAGGGGCCCTTTAAGGGAGCGGCTTGCTGTTGAGTCCGCCCTGTGACCCTGTCTGCAGCTGTGCCTGGCACCCTTATTTTGATGTGTGCTACTTTGGCGTGTAGATGTACCCTCACAGCGCCTATTTCGATGTGGTGCCGCGCAACGTTGAAGTTGAACATCGACGTTGCCAGCCCTGGAGGACGTGTAGACGTTATTCATCGAAATAGCCTATTTCGATGTTGCTACATCGAAATAAGCTATTTCGATGTTGGCTTCACGTGTAGACGTAGCCAATAGCTCCCCATTAGACTCTGACAAAGGCTCACATCACCCTGTCTGATCTGACTTGTTTTTTTCCTCTTTTGATAAGTACTGTTGATACTGGGCGATTTCCACCTTGCAGAATAGACCTTGTCAGCTCTGGCCCTCTCTCTTACTGGGACCCCACTCTTTAAATACCCCTCTGAAAAGCCCCCCCATGCATCTGATAAAGTGGGTCTTTGCCCACAAAAGCTTATGCTCCAAAATATCTGTTAGTCTATAAGGTGCCTCAAGACTTCTTGTTGTTCTTGAAGCTACAGACTAACACGGCTACCTCTCTGATACTATTCAGTATCTGTTGCCGTATTACCCCTGCTGTCCCTGATTTTCTCTTTTCCTTGCAGAGAATTTATAGATAGTCTTTGAGAGATCATTTTTCTTTTCAACTCCTGCCATCTAGAATATATGAAAATGTTTTCACCTTCCTTGTATATGCGTCTCAGTCCAGGATTGTCAATCTCATTTGATGAAAAGGGTGACTTTAAAAATTTCATTATGGTCTGTAGGCCAGGATCAACCTGGTACTACAAACACTACACAATGGGACAGGAGAGTTCACATTGCTGAGTTACTGTTCGGTGTAAATTGTTTTCTTTTTTCTTTCCTTTGAAGATAAGCTTACTAAAAGTACCTTATACCCACGCTTCAGTTGACCTTGCTTTTGTTGTACAAGATGTCACCAGACATTGTAGGCTAGATTCACAAAGGAATCTGCTCAGTAGCCACCTAACTGTAGAGGCACTTATATTTCCATTTATAAGTCACATAAGTGCCTAAAATTCTGCTGTTAAGTCTGGCCAGTGCTGAACATCTTAGATCCTAAATGCCAGTGGGTTCCTTAGACTAGATACTCTTCCACCTATCTTGTTTGTGGGACTCCATATAGTAGGTATTCCCAAGGGCCACCATTTGGATCAGGTCTTACAGAAAACACAGACAAGGAACTGGTGGTAGTGCTATCCCCTTACTTTTATACCCAATAGACCAGTGGTTAGAGAAATCCCCTGGGATACAAGTTCAAATCCACACTTTGCTTTGTTTGGAGCATAGATTCAAACCTTTCTCACCACCCATGGAAGTGATTGTTTAAACCACAAAGCTATTAAGCAGTGGCTCCAAAACTTTTCAGCATCATGCCCCTGCTTTTGATTTTGAGAAACTCTGACACCCCCCACCTCTTTTTTACCATCATCCAATCCCCATTTTAAGACAAAATTCAATTTGTAATTTAAAATGAACACAAAAACTTGATATAAAAATGTTTTTTTAAAATTAAAAATAAGCACAAATAGTTTTTCTTGGTCCCTTGTGGGTGTCTGGTGCAGTCCAGCAGGCTGGGTGCCTGAGCCCATGTCAGCCACCAAAGCTTCCCATGCAAGTCACCCACCCACTTGAGATCTGCACTTCCAGAACCACCAGCCTGAGCTGCCCACCTGCACCCCACCCAAGCCTCGCACTGCCAGGACCAGCTGCCTGCCCACCAGCTTCCCATCCCAGCCATCAGCCAGCTGCCCGAGCTCCACGCTGCTCTGACTAACTGCCTGTCTGCCAGGTCAAGCCACCCTGTGCTGTCAGGGCCAGCTGTCCACCTGCCAGCACAAGCTGCACAGGCCCTGTAGGCCACCCTCCCGAGCCTCTCCCCTCCCACAAAGCCAGGCACCACTAGTCCCTACTTTTACTCCATCCCCATCCTCCACATCTAACCCCATCTTCCTCCTCCTCCTCCTGCTCCATCCCACATTCAATCACCTTTGCAGGAGGCAGTTAGCTCCACATAGGTCTTCTAGCACCACATGGGTATTTGCCAGCTGCTTGGTTCTTCTAGTGGCTGCGCCTGGTCAGCCACATAAAATGTCATGGGCTGAGAGACGGAAGCAAGAGCCTGCTCTTTCTTCAGGTGGGGAAAATGATGGGGGAGGGGCTGGGTCACCTCACGCCCCCTCTGGAATCTCTTCATTCCCCCGCAAGGGGGGCATGGCCCCAGTTTGGGAAACCATGCTATGAAGTAAGCTGCAGTTGACGTCACTCAGTGTCTCCTACTGAAACACTTCTACTTTGTATGAAACATTCAAATATTCAAAGGACTGAAGTCATTGACTGTGTCTACACTAAGACAAAACTTCAAAATGGCCATGATAATGGCCATATGGAAGCATACTAATGAGATGCTGTATTGAATATTCAGCACCTCATTAGCATTAGGATGCTTTGAGCCGTGGTGCTTCGAAAGTGCCACTTTCGAACGCACATGGCTCAGCACGGCTACACAGGGCTCCTTTTCAAAAGGACCCTGTGCATTTCAAAATACGGCCATTAGCATGGCCATTTCGAAGTTTTTTCTTAGTGTAGACACAGCCATTGTGGGACTAATTCTGTAGCTCCATGATCAGTTGCAGGGCATGGATCAGTGCATTTGTCTCATTCCCTGTAATTAGGCAGCTAGGCCAGGGAAGCTAATGATCCAATCGGCAGACCAATTTCAGTGATGAAACCTAGTCATGTGCCACCTAAAGCATGTTGTATGTATGTCAAGATAAAATGAATAGCTCACTCCCCTGGGAGACCCAGTTTTTCATCCTCGTTCCACTGAATAGTAGATTAAGTCCTCTTTCGTTTCATATCCTGTATCTGTGAGAATCTGAATTCTGAAAATAAGAGTATTTTAGGATAATTTATTACTCAACTACTAGTTACTCATTTCTTCTCCTGAAATAAATAAGCTCCATCTCAGGTTAGAAGCTTGCTAACCTCTTAATATTGTGAAAATAGTTTTACAAATTGTGTATTTATAGATGTGCTATTAGAATGGAATTAAAATGTTCATAGAAATGTGTCTATTATTGCTTGATCTATATGTCTAATCAAGCTTGTAGAAAGAATAACGGTGGGAGGAATAGGTAGGAATCTTGCTGAAGTTATTTTGGATCAAACAGTGTGTCTCAAAAGTTTTTGCCTCATTGGTGTTGTATAAAATTAACTGTGAGGTTTCAGATAACTGATAATCAAAAAGGAGAAACAATAGCTTTGTATCTTAAGCAATCAGTCACAGCTAAGTGATTCACCTCTAATTTTTAGTTGCAAGTCACTGAATAAATACAATTTTCAGGAAAAGAAAAAAATATTTTGTCAGATAACAAATGCGTTTGAGAAAATGTTGATTAATTGTGGACATTCTACTGACAGAAAATGGAGAAACAGAGAATAAACTTACTGGTGATTTTTTTCTTGTTTCTATGTGTTATTATTAAACATTTCATACTGAATTTTAATTTTTTCTAGAGTGCAGGGTTAGTCAGTCTGGTGGGGTTTTTTGTTTGTTTTTGTTTTCTTTTGTTTTGTTTCTTGTCCTTTGTAGTTGTTTTTTCATGATGTCTTATGAAACTTTCAAAGTTATTATTAGTGTTTTTGTGCCATTACTTGCTGGTAATGAGACCAGTACCTTGTTAACCCCAGCCATGGGATTGGCCAGATGGGGGGCGGGTGGGAAAGCTGTCTGAATACTGGCTCGGGTTTTTTAAACAAAAAGGGTACTTCTTATAAGTATTGTGCTGCTGTTCAGTTTCATTTATGCAGTGCTGACATCAATTTCTGCATGTGTGTTTATTAAAGAAAATAAATACTCCTGACGATAAATCAAAGAACTGATATTGTGTTCAAACAATTTCTTCTAATACTTCAAGTGAAGTGATCAGAAAATAATTTTAGGTTGACTTCTTACTATTTGATTTAACAAAAAGCCCTGACAGAAAGAAAGCTGGAGTTTTTAGAAAGTATAGTGATAATTATCTTGGAGAAATTACATAAGACTAAAACTTTATCAAAAAGATATGTATTAAAAGATCTTAAAATGATCATCTCTTCTCTTCAGTGTCATATGCTAAAGAAAACTATTATTTGAAGAAGATTTTTTCTATGCCACCAGAAATTAGTCACTGAAAGGTACTTGGAAAATTGCATTCTCACAAGTGTGCAGAAGATGCTTAAATTACTTAAATGTGAGCATCTGCCAATTCACTTATTTGAGTACTTAATTGAGTACTTACTGCTCATGCTGTCAGAACATAAACATCTACCTGAATCACTCTCAAAAGGAAGTTTTACTAAAAGAAGAAACCATGAGTGAGGAAAGAATTTCTCAAGGTTAAGGCATTAAAAGTAAGGTCTATAATTTTCAAGAGTGATAACTATTTTTGAAGGGTCCTGTGGCACCTTATAGACTAACAGAAAAGTTTTAAGCATGAGCTTTCGTGAGCTGGACCAGCATCTGATGAAATGAGTCTTTGCTCATGAAAGCTCATGCTCAAAACTTTTCTATTAGTCGATAAGGTGCTACAGGACCCTTCGTTTCTGTTTCAGATCCGGACTAACATGGCTACCCCTCTGATACTCAACTATTTTTGAGTATCTTTTGTTGGATGGTGAGCACTCCTCTTTTGGAAAACTGGTCCCTTTGAAGTGTCTTAAACAGGGCACCCCAAAAAGAGGCACCTCTAGTCACTTTTGAAAATGCAAGTTGCACCTCCTAAAACCAGCATTCTCTGGTCAGACAACATCCCTCATCCAGCAGGACCAGGTATGTTCCAGGACCAGTGAGCTCCAGCCATCCTTTTCATGGAGGCATCCCTCCTGGGAGGGGCTGGAGCTATCCCTGGCAGCCTTAAACTGCACAGGCAGGAGACTGCTTGGTGGGAAGGAGCAGCTGCTCAGTGCCTGGACCAACTTTCCCTAGCAGCCCCTCAAGGCTGGAGCCTCGTCCCAGGCAGCCCTGTAGGGCTGGGGACAGGGGCTACCATGCAGAGGTACAGCTGAGTTCTGGGCAGCCCCAGGGGGGCAGAACTGGGGTTGGATGCAATGCTGGATCTTCTGGCAGCCCCACACATCCAGAGCAGCAGCACAGTGATGGAGCTGCATCTTTGGCATCCCCACGGGGCTGCAGAGGGAGCCAGCCTCCCCTGGCCTATTCCACAGAGCCAGAACTGGGGTTGGGGCTAAGCTGGAGCCAGATTCCCCTGGCAGCCCTATTGAGCCACAGGCAGCCATGTGGGGCTGGAGCAGTATCCCCAGCAGTCCTGCTGGACCAGAGCTGGAGCTGGTGTCTTACAGCAAGAGCAGCATGAGCAGAGCCCCAGCTGCAGCCTAAGCCAGGGTGCCCACCTAACAACAGATAGGTGAGCAGCCTTCAGGTGGTGGCAGGGGGAGAATTCGTGGGTTAGGGGCTGGTGACAAGAAACCTCTCTTGGTCCAGCAAATTCTCTTGTCCAGGACCAGTCAGGCCCTGACCATGCCAGATGAGGACAGTGGAACCTGAACCCTAAAGGACAATTTAAAAATCCAGATTCTTCAGTTCAGGTTGTCCCTTCATAATATCTTTCACTGTCTCTTTCTCATCCAGGTGTACACTTCACATTCTGTCCAGATCTTATACTAGATTTCCTATATATCATGGGATCTCCTCCCCTATGCCAGCAGAGCCCCTGATTTTGAAGGGAGCATTGACTTTTCATTGTATTTAGAGGATAATGCATGAGGTCAGGTATACCACTCTATCTGCTGGGCTGATTCTCTTTAATTAAATGGTTTTCTTTCGGCGCTGCCTAGGATCAGAGTTACACAACAGGAACTATATGTACTACAGCCTTGAAGAAGAACAAATACTTGTGCAGTTTGAATAAAGTGACTGGATTATTGAGACTTCAACAAGCGTTAGCATTATTTTTACCACAGCAGTTCCTCTAGACGCTCCATTGAGGAATTGAATACCCAATATGCTAGGTGCTGTACAGATACACAGCAACAAGATGCTCCTTATTGAAAAGTGTGTGCAATCAAAGTTAAAGGTACAAGATATTCTTCATCAGAGGTATCCAGCCCATTACGAGTCAGACCTATTATGCATAAGAACACTATGCAAGAATAAAGGTTTGTGACAATTTCAGCTAAAATGTTTGCAAACAAGTCCTCTCATGTAGTTCATCTCATCTATAAACTGGTTAGTTAAGGTTCCCCCACCCCCAGAAATTAAGACCATCTCACAATGGCTATGTCTACATGAGAGGCTTTTCTCTGCAAAACTGGACTTTTGTCAGAGAAAAACCACAGAACGTCTACACTCAAAATGTACTTTCTCAACAGTTTGTCACCAAAACCTTGCATATCTGCCTGTTCTGGTACAATGCCTCATTCAACAGTGTTCTGTCTGTTGACAAAACATCCATCTAGATGCTCCGGGGCCCTTTTGTCAACAGGCAGGGCTTCTGCTTTACTGGGCAGCCCTATTTTTAGATCTTCTGGCAAGCTGTTCCATCGAGAGATTTCTGGGCAGTCCAGCTTGCCTCTGTCAACAGAGCACATTGCTCTTTCAATCTGCTTTTATGTGTAGGCGAGATCTATCAACAGATGTTTTGCCAGGACATCCTTTCCGACAATGATTTCTGTTGACAAAGGCTTCTTATGTAGATGTAACCAGTGATTTCCAAATGGGAAAGAAGTCAACATTTTCATGGAACATTATGTATAAATAATTTGATCACTATAATATTAAACAGACATTAGTTAGTGAATAGTTAAATCCTACGTCCTATTAAAACAATTTTGTTGCCTTTTAGTAGCAAGGATTTTGCCACTGAAAGTGCCTCTCTAAACCCTTCAGGAGCAAGCTCACCACAAACCAAGATACACCAGAACTTACCAAAACAATAGATACAAAGTCTTCAGACCTGTCTCCCGTTAACAATGATCAACACTTCCCACAGCATATCTTTCAAGATCTATGGATGCCTACCACAGCATGTAATTTACCTCATCCAGTGCATTAAGTGCCTCAATAACCGTTATTTGGGTGAAACCAGACAGTCACTACACTCTTTAATATACTCACACATAAAAATGATAAAAAACAAAAACATCACATCATCTGTGGGTGATCACTTTACTCAAAAAACAAAACAAAACAAAACCTACATCCGGTGTATCCCATTCACAAAGGACACCTGCACTATACTTTCAAAAGACAAGACTAGAAAGTGAATCAATAACTGCACTAAACATCATGGACTGAACAGAGAACAGAACTGACGTCATGTTGTAACAATATGAAAACCACTTTTGCCCTATGACTGTGCGACTGCAATCAAGTGGATTGGAATCTGGAACCTGTGGAACGTAGTCCATGAGCCTCTACAACATGAACTACAAGCCAGATGGCTCTTAGCTAAGCCTGTAGGGGAGATTCATTCTTTCTCTCTGGAAGTGGTCTAAGTGCCACTACACTGAGCAGTTAACTGCACCCACTAGGTTTGTGGGTTACAAATGCACAGGAGTTAACAGGACTGTTTCCCATGCATGGTCACTTAAAATATGTGCTATCAATTCATGCTAAATAACCTGTTCCATCTTGAACTTTGCTGTGATGCTGGAAGAGAGAGTGCTGAAGGACTTGCTGGGCCCCTGGACAAGTTGTGGGGGCTGATAGAGGCAGCCAGCTCTCAGCACTGCCCAGGCCACACACACCTCAGCCAACCGTTAGCACCACTCAGATCTCAACACCCTTCCCTCCCACAGTCAGCCATTAGTGCCATATGGAACAATTTAAAGGTAATGGGACTCGAGCTACCTCTGCTGTTGCCGTGGCACTGGTCAGAAGCCCTGAGTCCTTTTGAATTGCTGGACCCTGGGTAAATCACCCACTTTTATCCCCTCCCCCATTTGGAGCACCTGTGCTGAAAGCACCTTACCTAAGCCTGAAGAGGAGCTCTGTAGTGTTCAAAAGCTTGTCTCTCTTGCTGACATAATTTGGTCCAACAAACGATATTGCCTCACCCATCTTGTCTCTCAGGAATTCAATCATTTTAAGGACAGTTGGGAAGCGTATCAAAATGTATGATTTGTTTGCAAATGTATGATGTCATTTGCAGTCTAAAAAATGAAGAAACTACACAGACAAAGTTGGCACCCAAATAGTTGCTTTGACTTATTTCTGGAAGCTTCTGAAATATGAGTATATAAAAAGGACCATAACAGAGGTAACACACCATTCCTATATAATGCAATGTCATAATAATCCTAATCAAAACCTGCTCCACTTATCCTCCTGTATCCTGTCACTTTTATAGGGGCAGTTGCACACCATCCCAACCTAAGATCTGTCACACCTTGATAAGACTAGTAAATGGAAGACTGACTTTCAAGGTTCAATTCTATTATACTCAACCACAACTTGTTTGAGAGGCTTTTCTAAACAATTTAACGGAAAGATTGCAATAAATGCCCTTGCTGATTAGCATAAAGGCATATTATAACTTCAGGAAATGACAGATTTCAAGGTTTAAATTTTCTGATTTTCCCCCTGAACAGTTTATGGGATACAAATTGGATTTAAGAAGGCAAGAATGAAGAGTAGTAGTTCATTTTATCCTAGTACTATGGAACCAGTTCTGTGTGCTACCATGTGGAGAATCTGGTCCCAGGATGATAGTGAATTCTCCTTTATTGGAATTCTGAAACTAAACGTACCATAAATTACACACAATTGATTTGTTTCCTCTTTGGATGCTCAGAAGATCATACAGTAGTTCCAAAATCATATCAGACAGACAAATTAGAGATGATGGACATTATTTGTCCCCAGCCAAATACATTGTTTCTCATGTAAAAATGGGCACCAAAGAGTGGTGCAAATCTGAATTGAAACAACAGAATTTTAACTCCATTACAGTCATTTAAGTTTTGATTCCAGTAAGGTTCTTTCAATTCATTTTTTTTCAAGAATCCCCCTAGCGTGTAAGCCAGGTGTTAGCAATTATTTATTCATTACAAACATAAACTAGGAAACAAAGTTATCATTTTTAACTAAAGCAAATGTAAAATTGCCATCTCATCACTAATCAAGCAACAGCCTCATAGTGTTTGTAATCAAAAGCAGATGCATAATTCATTTAGATAATTAAAACATAATTGAAATGTTTTTAAAGTGCTAAGTTATGTCAGAGGGATGGCCAATACATGGATACTGTGCAAGAGATGTAAATTAGGTGGTCTGGATTAGCTTTTGTTGAAGCAACAGCAGCAGGTGGGGAAACAGATGATCAAGAATAAACTCAGAATTATAGGTGACTACACAAGGTACATTTAGGCAAACTTTCCACACTAATACTTTGTGAGCACGTGGATAATAACGATAGCAGTCTATCTATTTTTATAGCACAGTACTGTAGCACACAGCAGCACCAACAGCCACAGCAAGCCCCAGGGCAAGGTGCTGGGGGTGCTGGGCTCCACGTTGTGGAAGGAGCTTGGCCAAGAGCAGCAGGGGCAAAGACAATGGCAGTCATCTCTCAGCGTTGCCCAGACCACAGTGCTGTCCCCCTCCCCACTCCCTAACAGCCCCATGCAGTCGGATCAGCTCTGCCAAGGTGTTGCAAGGAGCCTGGAACGCTGGCCACTGCCAGCACCAAACTAGCAGAGGCGCTGGCTGGAGTTCTGGGCCCCTTCGAAATGCTGGCCCTGGGGGCAATGGCCCCCTTTAGCCACCCTGCAGTTGCACAGTGTCCATTTAAAATTAATAGAAAGTGGAAAAGTGCTTGGTTTTGTGATGTCCTAAATATTGTTGCAATTTCAACTGACTTCAAGCTCAGTGCCTCAGAGACCTGGGAGAAGAGACGTCCCAATTTTATGGGGAGAGACCCAATATTTTTTCTTTATGTAGGTGCCTATTACATGCCACCCTTTGTCCCAGATTTTCACACTTGCTATCTGGCCATCTTTCACATGCCCAGTGCAGAATGTGCATCTGCCTACTTATTTGGCAGGACAGTTAAAGCTAACACTTCCAGATACTGATTAGAGGTGATCCACAATTTTCCATCACATTTTTAATTGGATTTTTGATTAAATATTTTTGTGAAAAACAAATTTTCAACAGGATTGTGGAAGCTCCATCACTCCAACTTTGAGGTCAACAATGTTACCCCACTCTAAAAGATGACAGGCCGATCCACGGAGTGTATTTCCTGTGACTGTTTCAGGTCACTTCACAGTCAAATCAAATAAAAAGACATGCCAATAATAAATTAAAATGACAATCTAAATATACATTAAAATATCTATGTTAAAAGGTTAATACAAAGGTTGCAGTTTCAAGCACTTAGTGAGGGAATACTAGCAAAAGCAACTTTAATGTGGCTCCATAGCACTTATGCATTATATGTGATACAATCTTTAATTACATGATCACATAGTGTGTTTGTCACAGCACCATTCAGACATGCAATGGATGGTGCTCGCTGAATGAACAGCTATTCAATATTTTCTTTTATCTCTTCTTCATGCCTCATTTGCCACATGCTATTTAAACTTCAAATTTAAACTGCACACTGAATACAAGATTAGTAACTTCCTGGAAGGTTCTTCTATTGCTTTCATCAGTGATCAGTAATTGACTGCTTCACAAACATTAACTGATTTATCTTTGCAATAAAGATAGGATGGGGTGGGGATGGATATCCACAATTTAAGAAGTGGAACTGAGGAACAGAAATTAAAGTAAAAAGTTACCAGTAATTAGTAGTGCTGAAAATGTGAAACAGAGGCTATGTCTACACTAGCCCCCTTCTTTGAAAGAGGCATGGTAATCAGCCGGAGCGGAGAATACTAATGAGGTGCTGCAATGAATATGCAGCACCTCATTAGGTTAATTCTCCCTGTGGCAACTTCGAAAGAAATGCCAGCTTGCAGTGTAGCTGCAGGCACTTCGAAGTACCCCTGACTACACAGCATACCGGCGATTCAGAGTTTGCAACTTTGAAGTTTTCGCAGGGAGAATTAGCCTAATGATGTGCTGCATATTCATCCCAGCACTTTATTAGTATTCTCTGCTCAAGTTGATTACCATGTCCCCTTCAAAGAAGGGGACCAGTGTAGACACAGCCAGTGTTCCATCCCAGAACAGACAATAGCACAGTGGGTAGGCGCCCAGATAAAAAAGCAGAAAACAAAGGGTCCAGTACCAACAATACCTAATTCAGAGTAGGACCTTGACCCACAGTTTCCCTCCTCTAAGGCACATACCCTAATCACGACACTATTGTTAGTTTCTTCCTTACTGACATGATGAATGCATAATTGTTTGTACAGAGTGGAATAGCTCTAACAGAATAGTTTGAATGACTGATTTTCTAGTCCATTGAGAGGACCCAGGTTCAAGTAATTTCTCAGTCTCATGTATGGCAGGGACTCAAGTGGTTCTCACTTGGAATGTAAGAGAACACCTTGTCCACAAGGTATTCTTTCTCTGACCAGAAATTCCAACCAGGTCCTCAGAAAAATATAGGCACAAACATTTATTTCTATAAATTGGCACTTTTTAATGGAAAAAAAATTGACCAGATCTCGTGAATCATGTAATTAAAGATTGGTTCATAATTCACTAGCATATCACTACAGGGACCGTATTAGGCGCATCACTTACATAAAAACCAGCCCCTCTGCATGTTTCAAGTCACTGCTCCAAAGCATGCTTGAGCCAGAGCTGCTGAAAGAAAGAGTCACCGTAATTTTTTAAACAAGGGCAAAGCAGCATATTTTTCTTCAGACTTGTTCTTGGAAATTGCTGGACCACTATGTCTGAAGAAGAAGAAGAAAAGAACCTCAGGCAGACATATAGCATGAAAAGTGTCTCAAACAATCGCGAGTTGGGAAAACTCTAAACAACTGAAAGCAGGGACTATTATAGTTGGAATTGCAGGGCAGAGCCAACATGCTTATTATCTTCTTCAGACTGAATATATCAGAAGATCAGAATACTATAAACTTTGTTTATTGCTTCAAAACTCTATAGCAAAGAACTTCATTTCAGCCAGAACATCTTGAAAAACAGCGTACCAGATGATCTTTGTATATGAGCAATGAACTGTTATCCAAAACAATCTGAAGTGTTATACCTTTGAACTGGTGGAGAGTGAGAGAAAGCGAAAAACTCTGATAGCTAGGTCACCATTGGAAAGCTAGGGACAGTATTGCAATACTTCTATAATACTGTATCACCTCTGATGATGTGTGAGATATACAGTGATTCAGTGTATGTCATGTTTGTAAATTCAGCCTTAACTTGGAATGTTGTTTCTTTTCTTAGCTTAAATTTTATCATTTAATATCATAACCATGTTCCTTCAGCTTTTGTAACACAGTGGCAAGATTCCTATTGATTGTCCACTATTCTGTATTCTCCTGGAGTGCTGGCAGTTAAATATACTAACATACAATATTATGCAGTATTGGGAATGTCCTCAGTAAACTTGAAATGTGATTACTGGGACCAGTCAACAGAATACAGTTAAAGGTAATGTCACCTAAACCTCTACTTTTTTTTTTCTCAGTATATATGTTTTTAATTTTCTGGCTGTTTCTCAATACAGAAGCTAAAGCTTGTGAGTTCATTTTAATAGTTTGTTTTCACTCATTTTACTTCCTTTTGCAGTTACTCAGGGATTAATATTTTCTTCTTAAGATAAAAAAGGGACTTTATTAAACTGACGTTGCATGGTTATTTGGATTTCAAGTTGTTTACTGTGTCCTGAGATTTAGCAGAGAGCTTCATTTTCAATAAATGTCATAACCATTATAGCCACATTTCACAGCTCTGATTGAAAATGCAATTAGGTTTATTTCCCAAAACATTTTTTGTTCTTGATGTTTGAAGTCATTATTGAGAGTTTGTTCATTTTAGACAGATGTGTGCTACCACAGCACAATATATTAAAACTTCACAGTCATTTTAATGACTATATCCGCATCTCAATTGTAGGCATTGAATTACTTATTTGTAGATTGGTGTATTATCGAGAACAATGGATTTTTAATGACATTTAATACATTTGATGAACTAATACAATCTACCTCTAATAAATGTGATAGAAATTATAATGAAATTAGCAAACACTGAAGAACATCTTTAGAATCAAAACAAACAAGAAGTCTTACAACAAAGAGACTTTAACAACAGATTACAAAGGGAGATATTTGAACTGCTATTTATGCTCAGCTTCTATATGTTGAGGCTAGGTCTTAATAGAGACAGCAATTGCCTCATGCATCACAAAGACGGCTTCCCCATCTTGGATATTCATAGTGAGCTGAGGCAGGAGAATTAGTTAGCAATTTGCTCCCCTTCTGTCCCCCTTTGCCCCCTCCCATTTCTGTTGTAAGTATCTGATTTGTCAGTTTTTATTTCAATATTTTTGGATTTCAATATTTTTGGATCTCTGTGTTATAAAATTGTCATGCCATTTCAGGTACAGCACTGTTTCCAGATCTGAAAAAGTGGGTCTGCCCCACAAATGCTCATTACCTAGTAAATTATTTTGTTAGTCTTTAAAGTGCTACATGACTGCTGGTTTGCTTAGTTACAACACAGACTAACACGGCTACCTCTCTTTTGCTACCTTTAGAATCAAAATTTTAACCATGAGCATTTAGTTCTATTTAAATGAAAACTTGAAACACACCCTAAATTATGCATATACAAGTTTGGGTGACATTAAAAATACATCAAGAAATTTAATCCGGCTGCCACAACATTTTAAGAAAAAACAGAGAGAAGTTATCCCTAAACCTTGCACCCAGAAAAGTCCCATCTTAAACTCCTCAAGACCTTCTCTTGAACAGTGCAAGCTCATTTTTTCTTTCACCGCTTCATCAAAGAATAGCAGAAATGAAACAGACTTTGCAATGTGAGTCAGTTCCCCCAAGTGCTTTAGACAACCTCACTGGTAATGCTAAAACATTCAAATAAATGTAATTACAGACAGATTTTAAATAATCAGAAGTGTTAGGCACATAACAAAGTTGGTTGCATAAGAAATAAGAGGTGAAAATGCAATCTAAATGTTAAATTTTCTTGGAAAAATACGTGCTCAATCATGGCGTCAAGCACATCTGGATATCTTGCAGAGTCATGGAATGAACTTATCCTTGTGTGTGGAGTTTCAGCATCTCCTGCCTACAGTTCACCTTCTGATCAATGGCAGATGATGGTCACATATCACCCTACTAGATGTATGTCACATCCATGTTTGACTCTGGGGAGCTAGCTGTGTGTGTCTACAAGACTCACAACACATATCAGTAGCAACTATGCAGAAAAATCTCGTAACTCCATATACAATAATGATCTTCATATGTTGTCAGAACAATGAGTTTCAGTTGACCATGGTAATTCATAGTATACACAGTAACACATTCTTTATTCTAAAGTATGACAATCATATAAAAACAGTTGTGTGGGGGCTCACAGGATGCTATTTAGAGGTCTAATATGTCATAGTATATCTGTTTGAATAAGGACAAAATCAAAGTTATCCATATGTGAAACAAGAACACAAGTTATTCCTACAAGATGAGAGACTCTTTCTTGGAAAGCAATGACTCAGAAAAAAACAAGCAAACAAAAATACAAAACAAGAAAAGAAGAAAAAAGAAAGAAAAGAAAGAAAGAAAGAAAGAAAGATGCCTCAGCATGGATAAAAACTAATCATGAGCTCTATAAAAAGAAAAATATAAAGTAGGAGTAGGAAAGCAGTTTTGCCTCCTTATACAGTTTTAGGAAGATGAAAGCTAGACTACTGTATCCAATTCTTAAATCCACACCTCACAATTAAAGTGCAAATAGTGGAAAGAGTTCAAGGAAAGTTTCAAATGTGTTCTAGGAGCTAGAAAATAAATTTTGTAATATGAAGTTAAAAGAGCTCAACCTATGCAGCTTATCAAAGAGGAGATGGAGAAATTTAATCACTGTGAATAGCTGGTGATGAATGGAATGTATATCTGATGGTGGAGGGCTTTTCAATCTTTTCAAGATCCAAAGGGTGGATGTTGAAGTTAGACAAATTCAGTTGTGAAATAAGATGCAAGTTCCTAGTAAACAGGATAAATGAACACTGGAACAGCTTAACAGGGAAAGTGTCTAAGAGCTTGTGTTTGTGCAGGGCTAAGTTAATCTCTGCCAGGAGGTGGGCAATAAGCGGACACAGGATAAGGTGCCATTCATCAAGGTTAACTCATGGCAAGCCACTGGCAAATTATTTACTTCAGCATCCGCAGATGTGGCCACTTGCAGCTCCTGGCCACCACTTTCTGCAGCTCCCATTGGCTGGGAACAGTGATCTGCAGTGAACAGGAGCTGTAAGTGGCCATAGCTGGCTATGTCTACACGTGCCCCAGACTTCAAAATGGCCATGCAAATGGCCATTTCGAAGTTTACTAATGAAGCGCTGAAATGCATATTCAGCGCTTCATTAGCATGCGGGCAGCCGTGGCACTTCGAAATTGACGCGCCTCGCGTCTTGTCCCAACGGGGCTCCTTTTCGAAAGGACCCCGCCGACTTCAAAGTCCCCTTATTCCCATGAGCTGATGGGCATAAGGGGACTTCAAAGTAGGCAGGGTCCTTTCAAAAAGGAGCCCCATCTGGATGAGACGCGCGGCGGCAAGGTGCGTCAATTTTGAGGTGCCGCAGTCGCCCGCATGCTAATGAAGCGCTGAATATGCATTTCAGCGCTTCATTAGTAAACTTTGAAATGGCCATTTGCGTGGCCATTTCGAAGTTTGAGTGACGTGTAGACACGGCCATCTGTAGGCGCAGTTAAATAAACCACTAGGGGCCCAATGGGCTAACCCTGGTGAACTGCATCCAGTCTGCAGGCCACTTATTACCCAGCTCTGGTCTAAATGGTCATAATAGTGCCTTATGGCCTTATCATCTGTGAGTCTGTAAATCCTCCTGTTTACTTCTTCTCTTCATTGGTGATGGAGAGAATGGGAAGCTCTCCATTGCTGGCAAGATGCTCAACATTTGAAGCTTTGCATAAAGTGATTGACTATAGTTGAATTTCATGCCACAGGGCTTTGACTGGTCACTTGCCAGGATCAGGAATTATCTTATTCCATTGATGCACAATTTTCCAGAAGTATTCTGTACCTTCTCCCTGTCTTCTCCCTCCGAAAATATAGTGATTGGCCACAGCTGGAGATGAAATGTTGAACTATTGGACCAATGCTCTGACATGGTAGAGAAGAACTTCATTCTCTTGAGCTTCACTAGTGACTTTTGCTTACTGACTCAGGTTTTCATTGATCTCAGATTTGAGGTCAGGAAGAGATTGCCTATGATATACAGGAGGTCAAATTAGACCATTTAAAGGTTTCTTCTTGCTTTAAATTTGATTAAATGTATGGATATCCTAAACCAAAACCTAAAAAAATAATATGTCAGTGGGAAGGACAGAGGAAAATAAGGAAATCTGCTTCAAAATCTAGCACACAGTTACTACTTAAGCAGACAAATGCACCATTGTGAAATGTGTATAAGGCAGATTGTTATCGTGTGTGTGTGTGTGTGTGTGTGTCTGTGTGTGTTTGTGTGTGAGAGGGAGGGAGAGAGAGGGAGAGAGAGAGAGAGAATTACACATAGAATTAAAAAAAAGAAATAGTGTTAACAGCAGCAGTAAAGTGGTCTTTTTCCTGATTGTCTTTTTCATCATTACAGTTGGTATATTCCCCTGGCTGCTTTGAGGATTAGATTGATTCAACTCTGATGGCTCCTTCAGTTGCTCCTTCATTTACATTCCTGCTTCTCTCACTTTCCGGAATTCAAGGTGTTCTGTCTTTGTGGCTTTGTTGTCTGGCTAAGTCACTGTGTGTTTTCAGCTTCTGGAATACCAAAGCCCCACCACATGGCTATCCTAGGCAGACTTCTGCTACACTGTCTGGGCTGTACATATTCCTCGGTGGCTGGCAGTGGAATCCAGGCCCATCCAGGACTCTGGGATCCAGCCCAGGGTCACAATAACCCCCAGACAATATCTGAAGTGTCCCTAAATCTTGTTACTATTTCCCTGGGGTGCCCCTGCCTCCTTCTACATGAACCTCTTAGCATGCCCTTTCCTCAGGGCTTCTATTGTCCCCCTGGTTTCCTCCTCTGTCTCTCTGGCCATTTCTAAACAGGCCACTTTCTTCGAAAGTGGCATGGGAATATAAGGCCTGAAATGTGCTAATGAGGCGTGGATGCAAACTCTCTGTGCCTCATTCGCATATGGTCATGAGATTTGGAGTCCGGAAGACCATTCTTCTGGACTCCAAAATGCCATGTAGAAGCATGGCCCAGGGGAAGCTTCCCAAAGGAAGTCCTTCTTGCCGAGGGCCCTTCTTCCCAAAAATTTTTGGGAAGAAGGGGCATCCAGAAGAAGGACTTCCTTCTGGAAGACCCCTCCCGGGGTCACGCTTCTACATGGTGTTTTAGAGTCCAGAAGAACGGTCTTCCGGACTCCAAATCTCATGACCATATGCAAATGAGGTGAGGGGAATTTGCATCCATGCCTCATTAGCTCATTTTGGGCCGTGTATTACCATGCCACTTTCGAAGAAAGTGGCCTGTGTAGAAACAGCCTCTGAGATTAGGGTGTGACTATAAGCCTCCATGCCACTTCTACACATGCATGATCTTCTGGAAGAGTGGCAGTTTCTGCTGGAAGATCTGTGGAGCACCTACACATGAAAAGCGCTCATCCAGAACAGTACCCCACATTTTCCAAAGTCCTTACTTTGCTTTCAAATGAGGAAGAATGCTGTCTGCCAGAAGATTCTTCCAGAAAAAAGCATGTGTAGACACTCACAGACCACTTCTTTTGGGAGAAGCGGTCTGCCATGGTGGCAGCCAGCCAAAGTGCGGAGACACTCCAGGAAGCCCCATCAGGGCTCAGTGGTCTCTAGGTCTGGCTGCCTTTAAAGCAGCAATGACCAAAAGACCGCATGGCAGGAAGGTAAGATTGTGGAAGCAGGCAGCACGTGCTGGGTTACAAGCCACACTCCCCCAAACCCTTGTGTCTCCCACTAAGCCCGAGAGATGGCCAGCAGGTCAGCACCCTATGCCTCCCAGGGCAGCCCCAGGGAGCCATCCAAGGGCACACAGGACACCGACCAGGCTCCAAAATGGAGGACTCCATCCTGGACAGAACCAGAGCTCCAGGACCTCCTGGTGCTCTGTCATGACCAAGAGGTGCTGCAGGACACCACAGGGCACTGGAGGAATACCCCCACCTTTGCGCACCTTGTCCATGGCCTGGCTGCCTGAGGCCAACTTTCCTGAACTCCCAAGTAGGTCTGGTGCAAGATTAAAGAACTGAGGCAGGGCTACATGAGGGTCTGGCACAGCACTTGCTAGTCCAGCCAGGCCCCAGCTAGCTGTCCCTACTTCAGGGAGCTGTGGGACTTCCTGGCAGTGGAGGACACCTCCGCACCTTGAACCACCCGTGGAAACAACTGCAGCAGAGCTCTCTGCCACACCAGAGGGGGAGATGGGTCCTGCCACAGCGCCCATCAGCCAGGACATTAATGTCCCATCTGGTGAGGTGTCCTTGGAGGGCTTGCTCATAATCGTGCTGCCCTCTGACACCAGCAGCTAAGCCACCTCCAGCTGGACATCACCTGAACTTTTTGAGGCCACCTTAGGTAAGCACGCACCATGGCACATCCCTGGCAGGGGTCATATCTGGGCTGTCATGCAGTGGTCCAACCCCAGATGGCCCTTCCTAGAATGCAGCCCAGGGCCACAGACATGCCTGCAGGTGACTTCCAGCACCCTCCTCTGTGGAGAGCTCCAAGAGCCCCATGACTGCACTGGGGGATCCTCAGCCAGCACAGCTGTGCCCTGACCACCCACTCCCCAGGCAGGGACTCCCCAATGTCCGACCACCCCTCTACGCCCACCAGCCCATTCCCGGGGTGGACCCCATCATGGTCCACACCATCACCCAGCCATTGTGTCACATGGGCCAGCATGCCAGGAACACAGGACACTGCACTGGAGGCATCTACAGGACACAGATGTCCCTTGGGTCTGGGGTGGAGGTAGCCAACTGGGGGGCTGGGGGCATGGTATCTAGTTTCAGGATGTGCCTCTGAACCCCCTCCCTCCCCCACAACCCTTGTCTTTGTTGAAAAGTCCTCATCCTGAGGTGATTAATATGTCCCTGGCCATGGGCTGCGGTGTTGTGTGGCTCTCCCCGCATCTTAACCAAATAGCCTTAGGACCCGAGCATTTAAAATAAAAATCTACACTGTCACCAGTGATGACTTTATTCCCTATCAAACCCCACTAAGATTAAACAGGATTTATAAAAATGTACCTTAAAAAACTTGTTTTTAAAACACTGTATAGGGATAGGTAATACAAAGTATATAGGTGTGACCGTTTGAAAGGTCAGTTAATATGAATATTTATGAGTGACATTAATATTAATGATTTCGGGTTTAAAATTCTGTAAGCTGATTGGCAGACTTAGGATGCTTCATTAATATACATAAGGGAATGTCACCTGGTTGCCGGGGCAACCAGGATGCGGACCTGACAGGTTGAGGTTTTCAACCAGGTCCGTAGCGGCTCTATAAATTTGAAAGCGGACCTCGGGTCAGTTCAGTTGTGCTGGAGCAGCAGACTGGAGCGGACTAAGAAGAAGAGCTGAAATCACTGAAGATAGAAGACAGAAGAAAGAAGGTGACAAGCGTCGTGTCAATCATCGCTCCCCAGCCGTCGTGGGATGCCGAAGACTAGAAGAGGACACGCGGATAGAGCTCCTGTTTGTCACCAGCCTTGAAGGCTCTGGTGTTTTTTACCGGAGGGTTTGTCCTGGCAGGTGACACCACCTCAAAAGCGCGCGCCCTGCACAGGGACAAATTGCAGCAGCGGTCCTGCCCTTCCCCTCATTGACCATAGCCAGTGGCCGGTGAGGGGAACAATAGGCCGTTTTGCCACAGGAGGTTTTTTTGTGTACCACGTCGGCCTTTTTTCCTCCTGTCTTTCTCTCTCCTCTTTCTGTCAAGCCTTGCGCGGCGCCATAAAAGCGTGCCTGTGCTGGCCATCCTTTCCTAGCTCCTGTGCCAAGAGACCTGCAGGCCCAGCGCCTGGACACAGAGCAGGACAGAGGAGGTATCATAGACATACAGACTGAAGCCGTAGTAATTGAATTATTGTAACACATAGTTATAATGAGTAATTTAATGTGTATATTCTATTTCTGTTGTTGTATATTTGCATGCTGCTACATGTGTTAAGTATTTAAAGAGACAGTAGCGCATTAGAGAATAGAGGGCTGGGACTGCCCCAGACCTTATTTATTCCAGCTTATATTGTGTAATCCTAAATACTCTAGTTTATTGTAAAGCACAGGGGGCTCTGTTTAAAAACCAGCCAGAAAGTCTAAATATCCAACATATTAGAACAGTGAGTTGAATTATTAGCCCTTTAAGGGTATAGAGTTTTCAGTAACTAAACAGAGCTTACGATATTTATTTTGTAAGACCTGCTCCCCCCTTTTCGAGAGGGAGGTTAAGCGACCGGAGAAAACCCAAAGAGGAAACTCTGGAATATTATTTAATTTTAAGATTTAACCCTTTAAGGGTATATAAGGTGCTGCAATAAAAGACAGCTCCAATAATAGGAGAAAACCCCTAGAGGGAAAACTCCAATTAAATAGAAATAGGGCTCTGCCATAAAAGGTAATCCCAAGAATTAATAAGGTTCTGTAGTAAAAGTCTATTCCTAAAAGGAGTGGTCAAAATAGGCAGTTCCTAAATAGGAGTCACCCTCAGAGGGACTCCAAATTAAGATATGCTACCCGCTTTTCGAGAGGGAGGTTGAGCGACTGGAGAAAACCCTCAGAGGGCAAACTCCAGAGAAGAGGGTTGAGAGCCTAGAGCTTCCCCCAGACCTGCTTGTAGGGGGTAACACTCCACAGCAGGACATATTATAATATTATTATAAAGCTCTGTATTTTAATGATTTTACCTTCACAGCATTCAAAGAAGATACCATGAGAATCCGGGAATTTTCCATAAGTAGAAGGGTTTAGTTTAAGTTACTGCCTGTTGCAGTGTTGCTGCTCGTTGCAGCTTTCCAAGCTTAAAGGCTCTAGTTTTTAAATAAAAAACCTTGTGCTAAAGCTAGAAGTGTGAAGGAAATATCTTAGTCTGTAGTAACTTAGAATAACCAGCTTGTTAGCTCTTTGACTGCCCAGTGCAACTTCAATAAATTTTTTGTGGTTCACCTTTAAAACATCCTTGGTCTTTTCTTTCAGGGGAGACCTCTGCTACGCAGCACCAGATCACACACCTGTAAACCCCATTGCGATTGGCCACCGTAGACACCGGCCAGAGTGGTGGGGTAAAACTCTGGGGGCACTCACTTAATGCCTTCCTTGGCCTTAACGGGGTGCCCTGAAGCGGTACCATTCAAAAAATTTTCATTTTTACAAAATTTTTTGTCGTGCCTCAGTTTCCCCAATTGCACAACTCATCACCGCTTCGACCGATAGTCTTACAACAGCTCCATTCGAGGGACGGGAGAACCCGGGGCCCACCAGCCCCATTCAACCAGAGGGCCAGCCAGACCTGCGGCCAGGCACAGACCAGCCCCAGTACCTGCAGCAAGGCAGCCATAGGTTCAGAGGGCCTGATGCCAGGGCTGTAACAAGAAGGCTGTGGACTATACAGCTGATCTCGCATCAGAATGCAGTGGCTGACAAGCAGCTGGCCCTGGATGAGGCTGAACTTAACTAGCCCCAGGACACATGGCAGGGGTGCTCTGCACCTTCTGTGGAACCCTTGCCAACCTGGCTCCAGCGGTCCCTGATCCCCAGCTCCTCCTGCCACCCCCAAGCTTCCCCTCCAATCACTCCCACCCCAGCCAGGGCCCTTGAGGCCCTGGCTGCCCTACTGTCCCTGGGCCCCCATCATACAAACCCTCCCCCCATCCTCCCACTGAGGCTGAGCCTGTGGCCGACCACCCCACCTCCATGTGCTCCCAGCCCCATCAGTGCCCTAATGAGGACTGTACAACCAGGGCAGGAGGGGCACCCGCAGGTACACAAGCTGCCAGCCCTTCTCTTAAGTAGGATCCCTCCACCCCGTCCCAGTCCCCACCCAAGTTGTCAAGCCCTGATTCCACTACCTCCATGTACCTAGACGTGTGGATTTTAGTTTTAATATCTATGTTTATTTTTTCTACCTACAATTTATAATTTTTCCTTAATATTCAAAGGTTTTGGTTAAAAACAGTTTTACAATTTACACCCCCCCATCCCTGATTGTTGAGGGGGAATGGTAGTGGGTGGGGAGGGCAGCATGTGTGGACAGCTTGGGCAAGGGTCAATATTCTCCTCAGGCAAATGCCTCCCTGATTGCCTCCTGGATGAAAATTCCATTGCAGCTGAGCTGCTCATCAGAGGTCACAGGGGGCTGCTCATACCTTGTGGCTGGTTCCGCCATCCATCCCTAGGGGAGGGTCCCCTCACACACCTCGAGGAGGTTGTGGAGGGTGCAGCAAAAACCCACAACCTAGGGTATATTCTCCACCCCCATATCAAGGCTCATGAGGAGGCATGTAAACCTCACCTTCTAGTGGCCAAAGGCACACTCGATGGGACACTGGGCCCATGTGAGCCATGTATGTGTGCATTAGCCAAGGCAGCGGGAGGTAGGCCAGATTGCCATGGGGCAGAGCAGCATGGTGATCTCCGTGACAGCATGCCCTGGCTGGGGGATGTAGATTCTAGCCTCCATCCAGCAGAACAGGATGGAGTTGTGGAGGATGTGCATGTAGTGTGCCTGGACCGGCCAACCCACATAAATGTCAGTGAACCTCTCCTGCAAGTCCACCACCACCTGAAGCATGATGGAGTGGTACACCTTGTGGTTCATATAGCATCTTCTGCTGTGGTCCAGGGACCTGATGATTTTGTGCGACCTGTTGATTACCCAAAAGCACTGGGGCAACCCAAGCTCAGTGAAGTCCTCCACAAGCATGTCCAGACCCCCAATGTGAACCAGCCTTCGCAACAGTATGTCGTTGATGGCGCCCATGACCTGCAGGGGACAGAGGGTGGGCACACTAGTGGGTGTGCATAAAGGTGCCCCTACCCCCTCCCCAGCCTCCCCTCACTCCCTACAGGGACTTCCACACTCAACCCCCGCTACAGCACCCCTCTGAGAGTGGGTGTGTGTTGGTCCTCCAGGGTTATGCCTACCCAACCCCCTGCCATCCAGGCCCTCACTGCCCCCTGTCCCTGAGGGTCCTCTATGCCCACCGGCTCCCTTCATCCCTTTCTAGCTGGGCCAGGGCCCAGAGCAGGGCTTACTCCAAGGATGACATCCCCAACAGTGGATGTGCCCACCCTGAATTGCTGCCCAATGGACCAGTAGCTGTCCCGGGTGGACATTTTCCAGATGGTGATGGCCATGCACTTTTTGACAGAAAGGACTGGTCACATACAGGTGTCCTGCCATCAAGGAATGGGGGAAAGCCAGCTACAGATCTCCAGAAAGGTCACCTTTGTCATCTGGAGATTCTGCAGCCAGTTCTCACTGTCCCACTCCCCCATGAGTACCCTGTCCCACCTGTTGGTGCTGATGGCATGAATCCAGATACACAGGATGGCCTGGGGGAGTGGCAGGGGTTGTGTGGGGTTGGGATGCATGACCTGGGTCTCCGTCTCCACAGAAGGCCAAGGAGGGTGGCCAGGAGGATTTCCAGCATCCAGGTCAGGGCAACCCCGCAGGTCTGCAGCTGCTGGAGGGTCCATGACTGATACTTAGGGGTGTCAGGTCCCGAAACCAGCTCAGCCTTGCTGTGGGCAGCAGAGTAGGCCTCAGCACCTTGTGTAGGGAGGGGCTATTTGGGAGGGGCCCTTTACGGCTCTCCGGCCTTGCGACCCTGTCCACAGCATTTCCTGTCCCATTCTTCCAGAAGAGCATCTGTGCACGTGTAGATTCTGAGGAAGGAAGGGATCCGTGTAGGGATTGTCGAATCACAGAGGTAAATGTGTGGTTGCGTAGGTGGTGGAGTAGAGAAGGATATGGTTTCTTTGACCATGGGATTCTCTTTCATGAACAGAGATTGCTGGGAAGAGATGGGATCCACCTGAAGAAGAGAGGAAAAAACATCCTTGAAGGCAGGATTCCAAACCTAGTGAGGAGAGCTTTAAACTAGGTTAGTTGGGGTACAGTGACACAAGCCCTGAGGTAAGTGGGGAAGGAAGAGGGAACAATCAAGTCGGTTTCCAGGGTGAAGAGGAAAAAGTGGGCCAATCAGCCACTTATCTAAGGTGCTTATACACAAACACCAGGAGCCTAGGGAACAAACAGGAAGAATTGGAGGCCCTGGCACAGTCAGAGAAGTATGAGGTGGTTGGAAAAATGGAGACTTGGTGGGATGATTTGCATAAGTGGAGCACTGTCATGGAAGTTTATAAACTGTTTAGGAAGGACAGGCAGCGGAGAAAAGGAGGAGTTGCGCTTTATGTGAGTGAGCAGTATGATTGCTCAGAGCACCCGTATAAGGAGGGAGAAAATCCAGTTGAGTGTCTTTGGGTTAAGCTTAGAGGCAGAAGTAACAGAAGTGATGTTGTAGTTGGTGTCTGCTATAGACTGCCAGATCAGGATGAGATAGAAGAGGATTTCTTCAGACAGCTAAGTGAAGCTTCCAAATCACAGGCCCTGGTTCTCATGGGAGACTTTAATCATCCAAACATTTGTTAGGAGACCAATACAGCAGCACACAGACAATCCAGGAAGTTTTTGGAGAATGTTGGGAATAACTTCTTGGTACAAGTACCGAAGAAACCGACCAGGGGCCATGCACAACTTGACTTGCTGCTCAAAGACAGGGAAGAACTAGTAGGAGGAAATAGAGGTGGGTGGAAACCTGGGCTGCAGTGACCATGAAATCATAGATTTCTGGATCCAGACAAAAGGAAGAAGGGTGAGCAGAAACATACAGACCAGACCCTTGATTTAAAAAAAGCAGACCGTAACTGTCTGAGAGAATGGATGAGGAGGATCCCTTGGGAAATGAAAATGATGGGGAAAAGAGTTCAAGAGAACTGGCAGTATTTTAAAGAAGCCTTACTGAAGGCACAGGAACAAACCATCCCACTGCACAGTAAAAAATGTAAACATGGTAAGCAACCAGCTTGGCTTAACAGAGAAATCTTTAGTCAGCTTAAATTCAAAAAGGATGCATACAAGAAATGGAAACATGGCAGTTGACTAAGGAGGAGTATAAACACATGGCTGGAGAATGCCAGGGAGTAAACAGGAAATTGAAAACACAGTTGGAACTGCAGCTGGCAAGGGATATGAAGGGTAACAAGAAGGATTTCTACAGGCATGTTAACATTAAATGGTTTATCAGAGAAGGTGTGGGCCCATTACTGGATGAGAGAGGTAACCTAGTGACAGATGATGTAAGAAAAGCTGAAGTACTCAATGCTTTTTTTTGCCTGTCTTCACAGACAAAGTGAACTACCATGCTATGGTCCTAGACAATGCAGTATGGGAAGGTGGCAGGCAGCCATATGTGGGGAAGGAACAAGTTCTGATCTATCTATAAAAATTAGGGCCATGTCTACACAAGCCCAAATCTTCAAAATGGCCATGCAAATGGCCATTTTTGACATTACTAATGAGGTGCTGAAATGCATATTCATCACCTCATTAGCATGCCAGCAGCCACAGCTCTTTGAAATTGCCATTTTTCACTGCCACATGGCTCATCCAGACGGGGGGCCTTCTTGAAAGGACCCCAGGAACTTTGAAATCCCCTTATTCCTATCTGCTGATAAGAATAAGGGAATTTCGAAGTTGGGCTAGTTTGCATCACCATTTTGAAGATTTAGGCTAGTGTAGACGTAGCCTAGATGTAAACAAATCCATGGGTCTGGATTTAATGCACCCAAGGGTACTGAGTGAATGGTCAGATGTCATTGCTGAACCTTTGGCCATTATCTTTGAAGACTCTTGGAAGTCCAGAAAGATCCCAGATGACTGGAAAAAGGCAAATGCAGTGCCCATCTTGAAAAATGGAAAGAATGACAATCCGAGAAACCATACACCTGTCAGCCTTACCTCAATCCCTAGGAAAATAATGGAAGGGATTCTCAAGGAATCCATTTTGGAGCACTTGGAAGAGGGGAAAGTGATCAAAAGTAGCCAACATTGATTCACCAGGGGCGAGTCCCGCCTGACCAATCTGATTAACTTCTATGATGAGGTAACAGACACTGTGAACATGGGGAAGTTAGTGGATGTGATATACCTTGACTTCAGCAAAGCTTTTGATAGTCTCCCACAACATTCTTGCCCATAAATTAAGGAAATATGGATTGAATCCTTGGATTATAAAATTAATAGAAAAATGGCTTGACGTTCAGGATCAACGCATAGTGTTCAATGGCTCAATATCTGGATAGCGGTCAGTTTCAAGCGGAGTACCACAAGGCTTAGTTCTGGGGCTGGTGTTGTTCAACATCTTTATTAATGACCTGGATGAGGAACTGGATTGCACCCTCAGCAAGTTTGCAGATGACACAAAACTAGGGGGAGAGGTAGATACATTGGAGGGTAGAGAGAAAATTCAGAGTGACCTGGATAAATTGGAAGATTGGGCCAAGAGAAATCTGATGAGGTTCAACAAGGAGAAGTGTAGAGTCCTGCATCTAGGGCACAAGAATCCCAAGCATTGTTACAGGCTGGGGACTGACTGGCTCAGCAGCAGTACAGCAGAAAGAGATTTAGGGGTTATGGTGGATGAAAGGCTGGATATGAGTAAAAAATGTGCCCTTGCAGCCAAGAATGCTAACGGCCTACTAGGGTGCATTAGGAGGAGCATTTTGAGCAGCTCTAGAGAAGTGGTTGTTTCCCTCTATTCAGCACTGGTGAGGCCACATCTGGAATTTTGTGTCAAGTTTTGGGCACCCTGGCATAAACAGGATGTGGATGTGCTGGAGCAGGTTCAGTGGAGGGTAACAAAAATGATTAAGAGGCTGGAGCACAAGACCTATGAGGCTAGGCTGAGGGATTTGGGCTTGTTTCGCTTACAGAAGAGAAGACTTAAGGGTGATTTAATAGCAGCCTTTAACTTCCTGAAGTGGAGCTCTAAAGAGGATAGTGAGAAACTGTTCTCAGTCATGTCAGATGGCAGAACAAGAAGTAATGATCTGAAGTTAAAGAGGAAGAGGTGTAGGTTAGATATGAGGAAAATTATTTCACCAGGATGGTGGTAAAGCATTGGAATGTATTGCCTACAGAGGTGGTGGATTCTCCATCCCTTGAGGTTTTTAAGTCCTAGCTTGACAAGGTCCTAGCTGGGATGACTTAGCGGGGGTTGATCCTGCTTGAAGCAGGGGGCTGGACTAGATGACCTCCTGAGATCGCTTCCAGCCCTATGATTCTATGATTCTGGAAGAAGGAGCAGCTCTTTCAGACACATTACACATGTAGACATGTTCTTCTGGAAGAAGATCCTCTGGAAGCTGTTTTCTGGGGGATACTCTTCCGGAAGTTTGCATGCATGTAGGAGCGGCCCCAGATTGCAACTATCTTCTGCTACAAATTTCATGGTTTTATCATGGCCTCAGCTGTTTCTTCCTCTCTGGGTTCTATTCTCACCAAGGGGATGATTAAGATTCTATTCTCAACAAGGTGATGATTAGCTAACCTAATTCCTTTCAGGTGAGGCCTGTCACATTAATGGTCATCCCTTTTCAGCTTCATAATTACTGGGGTTGATACTGAGTGGAAACTTTCTTTGGGCCTCTATACTAAGCTTTCCAGAATAGTGGAGAGCCAGAGGTTTTGCTGCTGTGTCTCTGCTTTAGATGGTCTTTCATAATGGAGTCATCCAGCTGTCCAGGAAATAATTTAATGTGCCTGGCCCTTTAAGTGAATAAATTTAGCTGTCATGTAATTTTTGCTGACTCAGTTTCCTCCATATTCTTATTTTGTCTTATTAAAGCTGCGTCTACACGTGCACGCTACTTCGAAGTAGCGGCACCAACTTCGAAATAGCGCCCGTCACGTCTACACGCGTCGGGCGCTATTTCGAAGTTAACTTCGACGTTAGGCGGCGAGGCGTCGAAGTCGCTAACCTCATGAGGAGATAGGAATAGCGCCCGACTTCGACGTTCAACGTCGAAGTAGGGACAGTGTAGACGATCCACGTCCCGCAACGTCGAAATTGCCGGGTCCTCCATGGCAGCCATCAGCTGGGGGGTTGAGAGACGCAGTCTCTCCAGCCCGTGCGGGGCTCTATGGTCACCATGTGCAGCAGCCCTTAGCCCAGGGCTTCTGGCTGCTGCTGCTGCTGCAGCGGGGGATTCATGCTGCATGCACAGGGTCTGCAACTCGTTGTCGGCTCTGTGTATCTTGTGCTGTTTAGTGCAAGTGTGTCTGGGAGGGGCCCTTTAAGGGAGCGGCTGGCTGTTGAGTCCGCCCTGTGACCCTGTCTGCAGCTGTGCCTGGCACCCTTATTTCGATGTGTGCTACTGTGGCGTGTAGACGTTCCCTTGCTGCGCCTATTTCGATGTGGTGCTGCGCAACGTCGATGTTGAACATCGACGTTGCTAGCCCTGGAGGACGTGTAGACGTTATTCATCGAAATAGCCTATTTCGATGTCGCCACATCGAAATAGGCTACTTCGATGTAGGCTTCACGTGTAGACGTAGCCTAAGATAGCATGCCAATTACAAAAGCTTCCTATCAGAACATTTAATTCCTTCATAAATAGTTTGTCCTAGTCTTTCTCTACTTGTCAGCCCCTTAATCAAAAGGTGAATTACATTTTGCTTCCTATATTATGCTAAGAATAGATCACATAGTTTATTTCTATACCTTCTCATTTCCAGTCTATTTCTTCCAAGTCCCTCCCAGTGAATCAGTTTGTGAGCCTCATCTCTTGGAATCTTCTCTGTATTCTTCCTTGTGGTAGAACAGGTTTTAAACATTTAATTATCATGCTTTTCTCACACATTTCCCAGTCACATTGAAAAGCTGATTCACCATCTCATTTTGTGAAACAGAAATTCGAGATAACCTATTGTATCTGTTTCAAAACAGTCAGTGTTCATACAATTTATTAATTCTGAAAGCTGATACAACAGTGAGAAACAAACCCTAATCCCTGTAGAATTACTCTATCATTTTAAAAAATATATACGTTATTCTCTCAGCTTAAAACAAGAGCAACAATAATAAAAACAAAACAAAACAAAACAAAAAATCCTAACCACACGAAGAAAGTTAAATTGAAGGGAAAAAAGCAAAAATAATGAAATAACTATGGCTGGTGAATAATTAAATTAATGTAACCTTACCAAATATGACTCCATCTTTCTGTTGTAAGGCGTACCATTTTTTTCTTTTTGAATTGGTGTGTGTTTGTTTTTC
Source organism: Carettochelys insculpta (assembly GCF_033958435.1). Classification (NCBI taxonomy): domain Eukaryota; kingdom Metazoa; phylum Chordata; order Testudines; family Carettochelyidae; genus Carettochelys; species Carettochelys insculpta. The sequence goes on along the minus strand of NC_134137.1, from coordinate 92,777,239 downwards.
CACCATCATTATGTTTGAAGACAAACAAGCATTTTTTCCCTTAGCTGTTGTATATTAATGACAGATTTTGCAAGGCTGAGTTAACTTGTAATACTGGAGATGAAAGAAAAACATTAAAACATTTTTCTCTCATTATATTTGCATAAATCAACAGTGATTCTGTTTGAGTTAGTGGAGTCACTCTGTGTGCAATGGATACAAAGCACCCATATTCAAGTTCACAAAACACTACATATATATATGCATATGTGCTGGACAAAAATATATAAATTAAAATATGAATATTGGCACATCCCAAAAGTTGTATGATGTCATAAAGCAAGACATAATTTGCTTTTTGCTGAATCTAAATTTTCTACTCCTCTTTTGTCTGGTAAAGAGTTTTATTCATGCAGCTGGGGAGTAGAAGACATCAAAATGGGTTAAGAACTTCCTAAAGCATCGGTGGCTAATGTGCAAAGTGGGTATTGTGCAGCAGAGCAAGTGAATCAGTTTGTCATGATGTATTTTTATTTTATCAGGGAGCCAATAGCCCACAATGCTGCCTGGGCCATAGCCTGCCTCCCCTCCACACCTCCACTCCACTGTCTGGAGCATGGAGTGCAGCAGTCTGGTAGTGATTTCGAGGGCCTGGGGACCTAGGTGCTGCCACTACCACAGTTAGAGTAAAAGGGAGGCAGCCAGGTGATCTGGGTCCTTTTGAATCTTGGCCCAAGGGGCAGTTGCCCATTTGTCCTCCTCCATTATCAGGACTGTATATTATGTATTATGTGAAGGTCTATCAGCCTGGTTCGTCAGCATTCCCCAATGCTTTCCAGAAGACTGTTTTTGTGTGCTTAAAACTTGACCAAATTTTAACCTTTTAGCTGACATTTTCTGTGACATGTATCTGTCAAAGACTGATTTTTCTTTCTTATTTAATTTTAGCCAAAGCCATTCAGCCATTTCTGAGAACTAGCACAGAGGTTTTGAGAAGTGCTTTTCAGTCTCTTGAGTTACTTGGAAATTATGCACAAGGGCTCCCAGGAGTGCATGTGTAAACCATAATGAGTCATAGTGTATCAAAATTAGTGAGAGCAGTAGAGTTTTAAGAACTGGACTCCTCTTCTGCTGTTAACAACAACAGGAAAAATGCCATATTCTATTATCCCATAGATTTAGTGGGCTGAATAAAAGACAAGAAATTATCTATCACGATAAAAATACAGATATGGATTCAAAAGGAGAATGTGCAGAAGATCATTTAGTAGGAGATAATAACTGGAATAAAAATGTTTTTTCTAAACTTAGAGGATATCTTTAATTGAAATAAATTCTTGTCTACTGAAAAATTCCTTGTAATATACAATAAGATCATAGATACAGGTCTGCCAAGGGGGTCAAGGTAAGGACTGGAGGGAAAGAGTTACTGCCCTGTGGCCTAGCGATTCAAAAGCCAAAGGAAAAAGACACAACATGAATCTTTAGGCCATTTGTACTCAGACTTTTCCATAGAAGGTAGCCCTGGGCATCCCTTCCCATTACAAATACAGGTTGAACCTCTCTAATGTAGCACTCTCTCATCTGGCAACATCTAAAATTTGGCATGCTTTTAGTTAGCCAGACGACCACTAACCATGTGAGTGGCCAAGTTTCTTATGGTCCCATCAAGTCCTGATTCAGCGTTCTCTACTGAATTGTTGTGACTCTTCCATTTTAATCTCTGGCCTAGAAACTGGAAATGAACAATAGCTACAGGGAACATTGTGGCTACTGAAAGAGATTGTATGTTCAAATCAGCATAAACAAAGCCTTGAGGTGTTGTGGGTAAGGGCAAGGTGTGGTTCTTATGTTGTCCAATGATTCACTCATCTCCATTTTTATTAGGACACCACAACTTCAAAACCTCAGTTACTACATCACAATGAAAAAAATTATATACCCCTTTTCATTCATATTCATGGTACTTATTTTATCTATTAACAAAGGCTGAAATGAGATATCCACTGCATTCTAAAATATTTAGAAACAGCTTTTTATTGCTGAGCATGCTTCTTCTTATTTTTATCTTTATGAACAAATGAAAAAGATCGTGGTATTATACTATTTCTTCTAATACAAACGGGGACAGTTTAGTAAATGTATGGCTACGTCTACAAGTGAAGCCTACATCAAAGTAGCCTATTTCGATGTGGCGACATCGAAATAGGCTATTTCAATGAATAGCGCCTACACGTCCTTCAGGGCCGGCAACGTCGATGTTCAACTTCGACGTTGCGCAGCCCAACATCGAAATAGGCGCAGCGAGGGAACGTCTACACACCCAAGTAGCACACATTGAAATAGGGATGCCAGGCACAGCTGCACACAGGGTCACAGGGCGGACTAGCGCTTCCGGGGCAACAGCTAGCCGCTCCCTTAAAGGGCCCCTCCCAGACACACTCAGCCTGCACAGCACGCGGTCTGAGGAGCCATATAGGCACACAGACCCCGAGCGCCGCAGTCATGGACCCCCAGCAGCAGCAGCAGCAGCAGCAGCAGCAGCAGCTAGAGGTCCACCCAGCCCTCCCGGCAGGAGCAGGGCTTTCCCTGACCCATGCCATGTGGGAGGCAGCTGAGCACCTCCTTGCCCCAGGGGAGGAGATGCCCCCAGGGCAGCAGGGCTCAACCCCTACCCCTGCAGCATCCGGCTCCACCCCCCGCCTCACACGCCGGCGGCTGTGGAGCTACCCCACCAGCACCGACTGGTGGGAGCGGCTGGTGCTTGGGGAGTGGGACGATGACCACTGGCTCAGGAACTTCAGGATGACCCGGCAGACATTCCTGGAGCTGTGCCAGTGGCTCACCCCCGCACTCAGGCACCAGGACACTGCCATGCGGCGTGCCCTCACAGTGCAGAAACGGGTCGGCATCGCTGTCTGGAAGCTGGCCACTCCGGACAGCTACCGATCCGTGGGACAGCAGTTTTGTGTCGGCAAGGCCACCGTTGAGGCTGTCTTCATGGAGGTAAGCGAACCCACAGGGGGAGGCCAGGGCATGGGGGCCAGGGCAGGGCAGGGCAGGGCAGGGCAGGGGGGCCAGAGCAGGGGGGCCAGAGCAGGGCAGGGGGGCCAGAGCAGGGCAGGGCAGGGGGGCCAGGGCAGGGCAGGGCAGGGCAGGGGAGGGGAGGCCAGGGTAGGGGGGCCAGAGCAGGGCAGCCAGAGCAGGGCAGGGCAGGGCAGGGCAGGACAGGGGTGCCAGAGCAGGGCGGCCAGAGCAGGGCAGGGCAGGGGGGCCAGGGCAGGGCAGGGCAGCGCAGGGCAGGGCCACGCACACCCTGCTCACCCCTCATTGGTGCTGTCCCATGTGCTTTCTCTGCAGGTTGTGCGTACCATCAACGCCATGCTCCTGCACAGGCTCATGAGGCTGGGGGACCCAGATGCCACCATCGCCGCCTTTGCCACCCTGGGCTTCCCCAACTGCTTCGGGGCTCTGGATGGGACTCACATCCCCATCCGCACCCTGCATCACAGTGGCGGACGATACCTCAATCGAAAGGGCTACCATTCTGTCATCCTGCAGGCCTTGGTGGACAGCCGGGGACGTTTCCAGGACATTTATGTGGGCTGGCCTGGCAGCACGCACGACGCCCGGGTTTTCCGGAACTCGGGCCTGTGCCACCAGCTGGAGGCGGGGACCTACATCCCCCAGTGGGAGATCCCTCTGGGGGACACCACCATGCCCTTCTGCGTCATCGCAGATGCGGCCTACCCCCTCCGTCCGTGGCTCATGCACCCGTACACGGGCCATCTCTCCGCTAGCCAGGAGCGCTTCAACGAGCGCCTGAACCGTGAGCGCCAGGTGGTGGAGCGCTCATTTGGCCGCCTGAAGGGACGCTGGAGATGTCTCCTGACCCGCCTGGATGCGGGCCCCAACAACATCCCCCACATTGTGGGTGCCTGCTGCGCCCTGCACAATTTGGTTGAGAGCAAGGGGGAGACCTTTCTCCAAGGCTGGGCTGCGGAGGCCACCAGGACACACGTCCAGACACCTGCTGCCCCCAGTCGGCAGGTGGACCCCGAGGGGACCCGTGTCCGGGAGGCCCTGCGGGCCCACTTCGATGACCAGGCCGTGGGGTGAACTCTGCCCAGGCCCCCTACTGCCCGCCCCTTCCTCCCCCACACTCCTGCCCCAACGCCCACACCTTGGAGCACCCCACCGCCCCGCCCTCCCACTTGTCCTGGACAAATGACAGCACGCACTTGTGGATGAACGTTAATTTTTTTTTTTCCTTTCCGAAACTTTTTGTTTTCTTTCAGAAATTTTTTTTTTTGGATGTAAATAAATATATGTGAACCACAAACAGAAAACAACGAGGTACAAACGTTCAAGAAAAGCAATGTGTACAAAAATAAAACAATCCAAAGAAACAACTGTCTGCCATAAATAATAAAAAGAAAAAAAGGGAGGATAAAGGGGAGAACTATTTACATGGGGGGGACGGGGCAAACGGGGGGACCAAAAAAACAGGGTCCAACTATATACAAGGGGGGGGCCACGTCCTGGGCCCCTCGCCCCTATACCCCGGCACTGGGCGTGGCCGGCCGGAAGACCCGCCGCGCCTGCAGCCTGGTCCGTGGCTGGGTGGGAGCGGGCTGGACCGGAAGGTATGGGGGCCAGCGAGTGTCAGGTGGCTCCAGGGGTCCCTCGGCGCTCCGGCCCTCGCGGGTGGGTGGCAGGGTGATGACGGATGGGCCAGCGACGGGCGGAGCAGCTGGTGGTGGGGCTGCAGGAGCAGGCAGGGCAGGCGATGGTTCGACCGGCGCGGCATGGGGGGCCAGGTAGTCCACCAGGTGGTTAAATGTCTGCATGTAGGCCCCCCATGCCTCCTGGCGCCAGGCCAGCGCCCGCTCCTGCAGCTGGAGGTGCTGCTCCGCGACCTCCAGCTGCCGACTGAGGATGGCCAGCAGCTGGGGGTCCATCGCCGTCGGCGGTTGTAGGCGCAGGGTCCGCCATCTAGCCCGCCGTGGGGCCGGTTGGTCCTCGGCCAAGGGGCTGCCCTGGAGCGATGGTCCCGGAGGGCTCTCCGGGACGACTGACGCCTCGCCAGCGCTCTCTTCCGGTCCTTCTGATGGTGCAGGTGCAGGACACAGGAGAGGAGTGGGGGAAGAAGAATGGAGACAGGTGTTAGTGTGGGCCCCGAGCCGTGGCCTTTGTCCCCCCAGCCCTGTTCAGCAGGTTCCCCATCCCCGTCCCCGGGAGATGCTGCTGTGATGGATGGGGTTCAGAGGTCCCCCTGCCCTGCACCCCGTCCCCTGGTGGGAGCGACTCTCACTTCACCCTGCAGGGTCTGACAGCAGGAGAGTTTTCTTAGGCCACAGATGCCCAGTTTCTGCCAGGAGCGACAGCACCAGCTGTTGGAAGAGACAGTCCTTCCAACCCGTCGTGGGGAGAAGACCCCAAGGGGGGCCCCTCTGGGATGTAGCTTTCCCCCTCCTCAGGCTGGCTGCCTACCAGCTCTCCCTTCCCCTAGCCTCTACCTGTGGCCCCCGCCCTCGCCCCCCAATTCCAAGCCAGCTCGGCTCCTCCCTCCTGTTTGTTCAGGGCAGAGGTGTCACCTGCCAGCTGTAGCGCCAGGATCCTCCTTTGCCCCTGGGAGCTATTCGGCTCCTGTTGCTCATATGTAGCCTGAGTCTCCCCCTTTGTCACTCCCCCCACTCCATCACATGCTGCTGCTGTGGGGTGTTCCACCCCCTCCTCCCGGGGGCCCCTCGAGGTTCCGCTCCCCCCTGGCCCGGGGATGGGGCATGGCACTGTCATGCGGGGTGGCAGGGGCAGGGGCTGATGGCTGCAGTGCTGTGAGGGCCATGGCCCTGGTGTCCTTGGGGCCATGGCCATGTGAGCATGTGGGGGGCCCTGGACACATATCTCTTACCCCCGCCCCTCAAGCCCAGGGGTGTCCACCAGAGAGGGGTACCTACCTGTTGGTCCGCTCCCACGGTCCGGAGATCCCCGGTGGGCGGAGGCCCTGCTGCTGCTCCGGGATGGCAGGAGGAGGATCTGCAGGCTGGATTCTGCGGAGGAGGAGCCCCCCCCCCCTCCTCCTGCCACGATGACCCGGGGGTGGCCTCCGGGGGGGGGGCCCCGGTGTGCGGGGCTTGCCTCCGGGGCGGACTCCGTCTGCAGGGCCTGCTGGGGCTTGTCAGCCGAGGTGTCAAGGGTGGCCGGAGAGGAGGAGGTGTGCCAGGAGCCCAGGATGTCCCTGAGCTCCCTGTAAAAGGGGCAAGTGACGGGGGTGGCCCCAGATCGGCTGGCCTCATCCCGGGCGCGGGAGTAACCCTGCCGCAGCTCCTTCACCTTACTCCTGACGTGGTCAGGAGTGCGGGCAGGGTGACCCCGGGCAGCCAGGCCGTCGGCTAGCCGAGCTAACGCATCCGCGTTCCGCCTCTTGCTCCCCATTACCTGGAGCACCTCCTCCTCGGTCCAGAGCCCCAGCGGGTCCCGCAGCTCGGCCTCCGTCCAGGAGGGGCCCCGCTGACGCTTCCCAGACTGGCTGCCCCTCTGGCTGGGCTGGCTGCCCTGGCTCCCCTGGGGGGGCTGCCGGCCAGCCATCGCAGCTGGCTGGGTCGCTGAGGGTGGTGCAGGCTAGCCGCGTGTGCAGGCTGCAGCCTGCATGTTCCCTCAGCTTCCTGCAGAGGCGGGGGGGGACCTTTAAGGGGCCGCTCCACGCGGCCACCAGTGAGCTGCGGGGCTGGAGAGAGCGTCTCTCAACCCCCCAGCTGATGGCCGCCATAGAGGACCCGGCAATTTCGACGTTGCGGGACGAGTATCGTCTACACAGTCCCTACTTCGACGTTGAACGTCGAAGTAGGGTGCTATTCTGATCCCCTCATGAGGTTAGTGACTTCGACGTCTCGCCGCCTAACGTCGAAGTTAACTTCGAAATAGCGCCCGACGCGTGTAGCCGCTACGGGCGCTATTTCGAAGTTAGTGCCGCTACTTCGAAGTAGCGTGCACGTGTAGACACAGCTTATAACAACTAATTTGTACACTCTGGCAAATAATTTCATATGGATGAAACACAAGTTTTGTTAAGGTATAAACACTCCAATTTCTCAGTTGTTGGAGTATTCAGGAATTTTTAAAAGGTTTGACTTCTTCATATTTGTATTAATGAAGATTTTAAATTGCTCAAGGGCAGAAACAACCAGAACAGAAAACATGCCGATGGCTCTCTTAAACCTCTCTAATGTTTTACTCAAAAACCCACATGTAAAAATAAGTTAACACAAGATTTCTTTCTTATGAAAGTAAACTCATATAGACAATGGAACAAAACTGTAATGCATCGATGAGCTTTAGTATTACAAAAGTAATCAACACCTGGAACCAACCATGGAAAACCTGTACACTACCAAGTCTGACATTCATATGCTCAATTTTCACCCTTTATATAATAAGTACACCGTGAATTTAAATCATACTCTGGAACATAAAAAGTTCAGATATTTAGTACATTTAATTTTAGGGTTTCAATCAAAGTCTGATTTTACTGGAATAAAAATGAATTATAGTTTAGAGAACTAATCCCCAAAATAGTAAGTTCTTGCTCAAATGAAAGGAAGAAAGCATAATTTCTAAATCTTGAAGAAACAAATTACTTATTGACAATTCAAACTACCCACACAACTAGCAGGCAGCAATAATATGGATATTATAATGTACAATAATAGTAAAATCCTTTATGTGTTTTACAATTGGATACCTTTCGTTGGCATATTTAAGAATCTATTGCAATTTCCGCATTAATCAGTACCAGTAAAGGGTGAGAAATACAAAACTGGGATATCTGAATCCAGTAAGGGATTGGAGCCAGAGCAGAGTATATAGCATTAGTATTTTTAATTGGATTCAGGAGATCAACTGCTATATTAGGAACCAGTTACAGGATTGGTATAGCCTTTTCAGTAAATCACAGACTCCATAATCTAGACTGGAAGGTATAATGGTCTATGCATAAAGGATAAACAAGTGCAATCTTCTGGGCTGGAAAAGATAAAAGGCTATTTTTTATCATCATCTGTTGTTTTAACATTCAGAAATAACATGAAGTCCATAAGCAAGATCATGACATCACACATAACTTTGGTTATTGGTGGTTAGGAGGATCACCACAAAGAGTAAAGTCATCAGATACTTTAATAAAGCATTCTCCCACTTTCTTATTAACATGATCTCAGTCTTGTTTATACTTATATCTTGACACTGAAAAAGTTTCTCATATAAGTAGTCCTAACATGATTAGGCACTTAGAAAAGGACAATTGGTTTTCATTCTGGCTGTGTCTACACTTGCATTCCTCTTTCAAAAGAGGCATGGAAATGAGGGAAATTGAAAATGCAAATGAGGTGCAGATATTTTTTATAGGTAGAAGGATTCTTTTGAAGATGGGGTTTACTTTTGAAAGAGCTGTGTTCACACTGATTTTCTTCTGTCAAAAGAAGTGCTTTTGAAAAAGGAATATGCAAATAAAGCACCAGATGTAAATCTGCACCTCTTTTGCATTTTCAATTTCCCTCATTTGCATGCCTCTTTTGAAAGAGAGATGCAAGTGCAGACACAGTCTTTGGGGTGCGTCTACATTACACTTCTGTTTCAAAAGAACTTATTTCGAAAGAGAACATCGAAAGATGGCCTATTGAAACGGAGCATCCGCACACGCCAGTGGGGACCGAAGGTTCAGTCCTTCTTTCAAAAGGCCTCCCATGCAACTTTGAAAGAGAGCGTCTACACATACCAGGGTGCTTTTTTGAAACAGCAGGAGCAGGAAGTGCCACGGGCAGGGTCATATGGCAGACAAGCCCTTCTGGGGCCACTGCCCTCCACCCCTTTAAAGCCCTGTTAGCCGATGGCCAAGGATGTTTGGTGAGGTGCCAGCTATGCCCGTTTTATACCATCCGTGACTTTAACCGCTAGGACGCACTGTCCCTTCGCGGCGGGCAGCCCGGGCTAGGCTGACGGATGCCCCAAGGTCCTAACCACCCGTGACTTTAACTGCTAGAGCTCAGAGCTCCTTCGCAGTGGGCAGTCAACATTGACTGACAGGTGCCCCAATGGCAGCACTAAGAGCCTTTCCACACCCGTGACTTTAACTGCTAGAGCTCAGAGCTCCTTCGCAGTGGGCAGTCAGGATTGACTGACAGGCGCCCCAAGAGTTTGCCCCGTGGAGGCGGCACAACTCAACGCTAGGCTCTTAGTACTCTCACCTAATGGCCAGGCTTTATAGCCAAAACGGCTGAGGTTCTTTAATTGTGTTGGCTGCTTTACAGTAAACCAGAGAAACAAGTCAGGCTTATGCACAAATGGTTACCAAAAATTTATTAAACTAGATTCTAATCATGTGGTTACAAAATTGCTAGTGCCTACCTATTTAAATGTATAGATGTTACACACACAAACAAGTTACAAAGCTGAAGCCACAATCCCAAAGAAAGAAAACAAAGTATAGAGCTCTATTTCAAAATATGTGTACACTAAAGATAGGAGATCAGGTGTGGGTGCTTCTTACCCTCCTTGAATCTCTCGATTCCAGCGGTGCCAAGCCAGGATCGGTCACTCAATTCCGCGGAAAGACGAATAAGGGACAAGGCTCAGGGACCCTCTTAGCTGCAGAAGCCTTGGGAGGCTGTCACTTATCTGACCAGCAGATAGATAGTGAAAAGCACTCAAAAATCATGGTGCTGTAGGTCCCATACTTATACCTCTGTACTCCTTTATTCTCTTTCTCCTTTCTTATGCCAAATTGGGGCTGGTCTGTCTGGGTGACGCCAGCTCTCGCAAGAGTAGTTTACACTTGCAAGGGAGAGAAACAATAAGTTTCGACTACTGGACATTCTTTTATTAGGGTAAATATTTTCCCACCTAGGATGTGGGTGTGTGTGCATCACGTTATTTAGTAGGGGCTAAGAGCCATGTCTGTCACAGCTTCTCTGTCTGCTGTGAGCCTAATCGTTGTATATGTTCCCAGAGGCACATTGCAGCAGCACACCTGTGCTTCTCACAGCTTCAAAGGCTGTGCTGGAATTTATGTTAAGTGCCCTGTTGTTTTGGCTCCCTTGTGTTCCCAGCAATGCTGGTCTGAGAGGGGGCTGGCTGTCTGGCTACAAGCCCCCCCCCACATGCCTCAGCCTGCACACACCAAGGGTCAGCAGCCCTTTCCCCAGGCACCAGCAGAGACAGAGAGTGAAGGAAGCATTCTACACCCCAAGCAGCACCCTCCCTCCATCGCAGCCGTGGCCAGTGCACTGGCTGCGGTCCTGGCCTCTGTGGTGCAGTGGCTCCAGGTGGCCACCAAAATAGCCAACCTCCTGGATGCCATCCTTAGGGCAAAACATCCCCAGACGGTCCCCCAGGTCATCTGCCACCTGTGGAGTTTCCCCACAAGCAGTGACTGGTGGGACCGGCTGGTGCTGGAGGACTGGGGTATCGACTGATGGCTACAGAGCTTCAGGATGACCAAGGGAACATTCCTGGAGCTGTGCCACTTGCTCACCCCAGTCCTCCAGCACCAGGACACCCACCCGAGGCCAGTGTTCCCCCTGCAGATAAGGGTGGCCATCGGCCACCAGTTTGGAGTGAGAAAGGCCACTGTTGGGGCTGTCCTCATCAAGGTGAGACATGCCCAGCTCACACCTAGACTGCATGTGGGGGATGGGGGCACCTGGCAAGGGGCACCATAGGGAAATGGGGGGCAGCCTGCACTAGGAACAGGGTGGGGTTGGGGATAGGGAAGGGAGGGCACCCCGGGGACAAGGTCGGGGATGGTGACAGGGATGGGCAGGCACCTTGGGGATAGGGGCGGGGTTGGAGACAGGGACAGGCAGGCACCCTGGTGACAGGGGCGGGGATGGAGATGGGGGTGGGGACGGGTACAGGAGGGTACATTGCGGACAGGGGAAAGGATGGAGATAGGGATAAGCAGGCACCCTGGGGACAGGGTGGGGTTGGGGACAGGGATGGGCAGGCAAGCTGCACCCCACCCTATACTCATGGGAACAAACCCCTATGTTCTGCAGGTCATCCAGGCAATCAACAAAGTGCTCCTGAGGTAGTTGGTCCATGTCAGCGACCTAGACAATGCCATCTGGGGCTTCCAGGAGTTGGGCTTCCCCAACTGTTTCAGGGCCCTGGATGGCACCCACATCACCATCTGGGCCCTGGAGCACAGCCTTGGGGCCTATGTGAATTGCAAGAGCCACCACCCGGTGGTTCTGCAGGCCCTGGTCAACATCAATGGCTGGTTCCAGGATATCTGTGTGGGCTGGTCAGGCCGCACATACAATGTGAGGGTCTTCCGGAACTCAGGTCTGGGACATTGCATGGCCGAAGGGACCTTCATCCCCTGGCGGGAGCTGTCCACCAGGGACACGATGATGCCACCCTGCATCATGGCGGACATGGCCTATCCCCTACAGGCCTGGCTGATGCAGCCATACACCAGGCATACCCAGCCAAGCCAGGACCTTTTTAATGAGAGGCTGAACTGAGCCCAGAACACCATTGAGCAGGCATTTGTCCACCTCAAGGGGTGATTTAGATGCCTGCACACCAGGCTGGAGGTGGGCCTCCCCAACTTCCTGGAGGTGGTTGAGGCCTGCTGCACCCTCATGGAGGAGAAACTCGAGCCCTACGTGCAGGGGTGGGCTGCTGAGGTGGGGCGCAGTTACAAACAGCCTCCTGCTGCCTCATGCCACCAGGAACAGCAGGACGGGCTGTGGGTACAAGAGGCCCTGTGCCAAGCCTTCATCTGGGGGCCACAGTGACTCCCCCACCCTGCACACACACACACCCCACCCAGACCCTGCACACACACACCACCCTCACCCCGCATACACACACACCACCAAACAGGCATGGGGGACACAGTGCAAAGCATAAAAATAAATCTGTTTACTGCACAATAGAACTGTGACACTCGATTTGTGGAGGAACTATTTGCATGTGGGGGGGGGAGTGAATGGGGAGCCAGAGTGGGGGGCCTCACCCCTCGACAGGGCTCGATGTCAGGGATCCCTGTCACCCACACCCACCCCTCCCTCCCTGTGTCTGGGGATCCCACCAGCACCGGGCCAGCACAAGTGGCAAAGGGAGCTTGGGCATGGCTCAGGTGTGGTCCCCATGCTTGTGCTGGTCTCAACATGGGGGGAGAGGGAGGCTGGGAGCTTGGCCTCCAGCTGGCCAGCCCTGACCAGAAGCATGCAGGCCAGGCGCACAAGGCTGGCCATGGGCAGGCACAGGAGGAGCAGGACCTCCAGGTCAGACTCATCCGCAGGTGCTGTTGGGGGGGAGGCAGGGAGATTGGGGACTGGGGGGGCGGATCCAGCAGGTGGAGGGGAGGGCAGGGGTCGGGAAGGGCTGTGTGGGCAACGGGGGCACAGGAGATGGTGGGGGGACAATGGGGGGGCCTGGATGCGGGAGTGGCACACAATGGAGCAGCGGCTGGGACCAGGTGGCCAACCACGGCCTTGGTTAAGGCATCTAAGTTGGCCGCCACCTGGTCCTATACCTGCCACTCCATGGCAAACCACTCCCGCACACCTGTCATCTCCTGCAGGGCCATGGTGTGGGCTGTGTCCCCTATCTCCTCTTCCCCACCCTGGTGGCACTGGAAGAGGGACTGGCGGTAGCCCCGTGCTGTCCCTGTCCAGGACCTGGGCCGCTCCACCTTGCCCTCAGTGACGGGGCTCCCCAGACCCATTGCAGGGCTGGTCCGGCTGCCAGCTGCTGGAGCTATGGAGACATAAGGGGAGAGGAACGGGCCATTAGTCTCGGTGAGGGACCACTTGTACCCTGCCCACCCCTCCCACCCCATCCTGGAGCCCTGCAGGGACCACATACAGAGTTTCCCATCTGGGTTGACAGAGCACTAGCTTCCCTCTGCTACCCTCCATTCCTTCACAGCCTGGGGGCCCGTGGTGCTGTCTGGCCTGCATGGTGCTGAGTGTCACACTGGGACTGGGGTGGCAGGGCCATCTGGCCTGCCTGTACTGGGGGGCTGATGTCCCAGTGGGTGGGCAGCAGCCACCCAGGTGGGACTGTGCTCCCCCTCCCCCAGCCCTGCATAGTACATACCTCTGGGACCCTCCAGGAACTCGGGCGAAGCGCAGTCACAGAGGGCGAGGCTGGATGGGTGGATGGGACATCGATGACGAGGGCCCGCTCACTTGAGCCCTCATCATCACTGAAGGCCGGGATCCTTGGTGGGCGCCTGTGGGTGGCCTGTGATTCCAGGTGCTCCTCCTCCTTTGTCCCCATCTCCCCCGGCTCGGTGCGGGGGTTGGTGGTGTCCAGGACCATGGCCGGGAAACGTGGCTCCTTGGGCCCAAGGAGGCAGTCTAGTTCTCTAAAGTAGGAGCAGCTGGTGGGTGCTGTCCCCCTGACTGCCCAGCCACTTCCCGAGCCCAGCAGTAGCCCTGCAGAGCTCCTTGACCTTGGACCTCACCTGGTCTGGGGTCTGAGTGGAGTGACCCCTGCCGGTGAGGCCCTTGGCCAAGCACTCAAACACCACTACTTTCCGGTGCCAGACCCCCATCTGCTGCAGGACCTTCTCATCAGCGTAGAGAGTGAGGAGGTCCTGCAGCTCAGCATCAGTCCAGGAGGGGGCCCGTCACTTGGATACCTGACTCTTCTACTGGGAAGACTCTCCTGGTCCCTGGATGTCCCCTGGGGTGGGTGGGAGTCCTGGCTGCTAGCCGTGGTAATGGAGGTGGTGTGGCTTCCCCTGGGGTGTCGTGGCTGGCAGTGAGCTGAGCAGCAGCATGGACTCCCTGCTGCCTGCACGCTCTCAGCTTCCTGCCTGAGGGCTTCTGGGAGCCTGCATCCTAACACTTGGCTGAATGCTGGAGCCAGAGAACTCTGCTTGTGGTGTGAGCGGCACCACCACCTGCCAGCTGATCGCATCCATGGAGGACTCCCACTTTCGAAAGAACAAGCTGCAGAGCCTTTACACTTGCTCTCTTTCGAAATAATCTTTCAAAGGAAGGCATTTTTCCCATCCCAGGAATGAAGGACCGACTTCAGAAGAACAGGGGAGTTCTTTTGAAGTTAATTTAGAAAGAGTGCGGTGTCAGTGCAGATGCTCCGTGGGTTCTTTTGAAAGAACTCTGTCTTCCGGTCCGGATTTCGAATGTACTTGCTTGTGTAGATGCAGCCTCTGAGTATAACTGCATTTACAAAGTCAGGCAGTTTTTTGTACTCGATGAGAAAGAGAAATGGTCCCAGTGATATCAATATTCTGCTTTAAGTATATTGTCATTTAGTCTCCCACTAGGCTTCCATGTTAGAAGTAGCATGACTCACCCAAATAGAAGAGTGGTCTGTCATATAATATTCAGTTATATTTCTTAGACCACTCAGCATGCCATTGTAGCTGTGATCTGGAAATGTGCTGAGCCATGAATTCTTTGTTTAGATTTTGGTTTTTAGCTCAGGGTACATCTACAGTTATTGTAAGATCAACTCATTCAGGGTTGATCTTCCAGGGCTTGATTGAGTGTGTCTAGTGGGGGTATACTTAATCAAACCATCAAGGCTCTACAGTCAACCCTGGTACTCTTCATTGTCACAAGAATTTCTCCTGTCAACCTCCCAGTGTGTGGATGGCCAGAAGAATCCGTGTATGTAACATAGATTCTGCTACACAATTGTTGTAGCTGGAATTGCATATCTTAAATTGACTTTTCAGCCTAGCATAGACCTGGTCACATACATCTTAGTACCATGGCTGACTGGTGTTATCACATGGACTATTTGACAAAACCTTTAGAAGGGGCCTTATGTCGCCGTAGCTCAGGGAGCATCTACACACATAAACCATTCTGTCGATAAAGACAAAACTCTGAATTTGTCTCAACAGTTTTACCCCTCAAAAAACTGAGGAATAACACTCTGTCCACAGAAGTGCAGTGTAGACACTTCTGGCACCAGAGAGGGATTCTATTTCACTGGGCAGCCCTGTTTGAAGAGCTTCCAGTCAGCCGTTCTGTTGATAGAGGGAAGGGCAGTCTGGCTGCACTCTGTCAATCTTCTTCTGTGTGTAGATGCACTCTGTCAGACATCACTGTTGACAGATACTTCTCGTGTATATGTAGCCATAATCTGTAATAAAGACAAAACTCCATTTGCCTCTGAGAGGAGTTTTTCTTCGGCAAAAGCACAGGAGTTGGCCTAAGGGGTTAACATATAATACAAAAGGGGCTTTTGCTCTTCAGCTTGAAAACAATTATGTTAAATTTCAAAAGATAAAAAGAATGTGTAAAATGTTGAACAGGATTTTGCTAGAAATCCCTGATCTCTTTATCAACTGCTAAATGGTTCAGAACTGTATAAAATTCCTTCTTGCTTTTATTACTCATTGTCAGCAAAGAGGCAATTTTTATGAGGTTACAAATTCCTCAGAATAAAGGTTTAGAGGGATGAATTGATTTGGAAGAGACTAATATAACCAAAATTTTAATTAGAACATAAAATTAAGAAAGCAGTTATTGTCTGATGTGCTTTTATGAGGGAAAAATGGGAATCAATTCCCCTATTATTCTTCAGATTAATTAACTCGTAGAATACTTATTCCATATGTAAATCTTAATCCTTTGATAAAATTGTCTCACTTTATAGCAAACTTGATGACCCAGGGCTATATCCAAAGTCCATAAAGTCCTTTCTTTAACCTAACTGGGGTTTGGATCAGGCCTTGAATGTATTTAAACTCTCATTCACAGACATTCTACTACTATTTATATACTATCAGTTATTCCACGATAATACAAGATATTATAGCATCTTACAGTAGCAAAGTGTGGCTCTGACTCATACTGATCTATCTTCTATCCAGACATACATCATGTCTGCTCAGGAAAGTAGCTATTTTCTTCCACACAGTGTTAAGTACAGTCTAGTGTTCATGTACTTCAATAGTATTTTTCTGCTAGTATCTATATTTTCTATTCATGTTAAATATGTCTTTAACATGAGAGGAAAAAACCAACCTGTTAGTAGGATAATAGCTTTCCAAATACATTTTCAGTAAAAAAATGACATTGAAACATCTTTTACTTTAGCTGACTTCAAGTAAAAGAGGTTGTAATGCAATTTTTACTACTTGCTTATATGAGATAAATACATGGTGTGGCAGAGTCAGTATCACTCCTGCGTCCCAGACCTCTGTTCATTCCACAGTCTGACTGTACAGGATCCCCGTGCTGGGGATTAGGCTTCAGTTTCTTGGTTCAAAGGGTGGCATGTAGAAGCCCCCTTGTACCAATCAGGCTGAGTAACCAGTCCTTCCCCGCCTCCAGTTGAACTCTGAAGTTACTGGGGCAGCAAGCTCAAACACCTACTTAAGTCTCCTCCCTTCTGTCCAACTTCCTTTTCTGCTCTCTCCCCACTTCCTACTGGGGGAAGGCTTTTAAAAGGCCCATGTCAGTCTCAAGTGGCATCAGCTGGCCCTAACTGATTTATAGCAGCCTCTTTCCAGATGTTCCCAATCTCCCTATGACGGGACCTGATTAGCCAGGGCAGTTTCTGTTTTTAGAGCTACCTCTTCTCCCTTGAAAGCTAGCCCTCTGGCCTGACCCGGTAACAACACATACAGAATCCCAAGAGCCTCCCCCTTTTTTATAACAAAAATGTTGTGGAGTGCTTTGTTTTGTTTTTACAAGCAAAAATTTTAAACAATAACCCTATGTTTGTTTTTGAGTCCCCAATAAACTAATGGATTCCTGTAAATACAGGAAGATTCAATTCTTGCCTTGAAGACTTTAAGTGAGAGCACCAGGAACATACAGAAAGAAAGGGATATAATTAGTTTATATGTAAATGTATAAAATTATACATATTAATTTGAAGATATATATCTATAGATAGATAGATCTAGATCTAGATCTAGATCTAGATCTAGATCTAGATCTATCTGTCTAAAGACAGAGAGAGAGAGAGAGAGTAAATTCTTTCATATTCAGCATTCCGTCATCTGGAATTCTCAAATAACTGGCAATTTAAACATAAGTAAATTTCATTTATGTTTTCCGTAAGTACAGTATAGTGAAAGTAAAAACAAATACAGCAAATACGTTGTTAGTTTACAGTGAACAAGACTACTGTTGGTAAAGTACTATGCATACTTATTTTTTTATTTCTTTCTATCTAATTTTGTTTTTCATTAGTGTTATGCATTGCTAGGTATACCTCTCTATTATCCAGAATATTTGAATATCCGGCAACCTCTCAGTCCCAGGGCTGCCAGTTATGAAAGAGTTCACTGTGTGTATATATAGATATAGAAAGATATAGATATGAACTGATCATCTATAACCACACCTATTCATTATTAGTTACCTAATGTCTTGTATGCATACCAGAAAACATTTGAAGAAGGATTATAGCTTTAATTATGTTTGAAGAAAAACTATACTCATGTTGAAGGAGGCTTATAGCCTAATTCACTCAAACATAATGTTGTCAGACTTCTTAGGAGGAAGCATTACACGAAGAGCTAAAATATTTAAAAAAGCCTCCTCCACAGGGTTATGCATTTGAAAGTGAAAGACACAATTCTGCAATTTTGTAATTATGTGTGTATGTATGTATATATACACATACAAAACCAACAAGAAGTCCTGTGGCACCTTATAGACTAACAGATGTTTTGGAGCATAAACTCTGGTGGGCAAAGACCCACTTCATCAGATGCATCTGATGAAGCAGGTTTTTGCCCACTAAGGCTTATGCTCCAAAATATGTGTTAGTCCATTAGGTGCCACAGGACTTCTTGTTGTTTTTGAAGATACAGGCTAAGTTGGCTGCCCCGCTCTTATATATGTACACACAAATTTTCTTGGATATTCTAAAGCAAAAAAAATGTATACATTTCATTCCTAGAGATATTCATTATTCTTTGGACACCAGCAACGATATTAGTCTCAGAAAGCAAAGGTGAAAATAAATACATACATTTCTCATTTAAAATGTAACAAAATAAAAATGCATCACAATGGCTAATCCTAAATTCCTTTCTTAAATTGAATTCCAAGCACAAATCAATACATTTGCAAAGAGACTTTGGACAAGGCCGGTATATTTAAGAAGTACAAATAGCATTTTTCTCACTCTTCAGGCTCCTGAGACAGTACAGTGGTAAAGGAGCAGTAGATACTCACTGCATATAAAATCGCATATAAAAAAATCCAACGCGTCTATGAAAGGAGGACATATAAATAGTGGTAGTTTTCTAACATGCTTTTACACTAATGCTAGGAGTCTGTCTAATAAGATGGGTGAACTGGAGTACCTCATATCAAAGGAGGAAGTTGACATAATAGGCATCTCAGAAACATGGTGGAATGAGGACAATCAGTGGGACACTATCATACCGGGATATAAATTATATCGGAAAGACAGAACAGGTCGTGCGGGTGGCGGAGTGGTACTATATGTGAAGGATAATATAGAATCAAATGAAGTAAAAATCCTAAAGGAATCAAAATGTTCCGTAGAATCATTATGGATAACAATTCATTCCTCTAATATGAATATGGCATTAGGAATATATTACCGACCACCTAACCAGGACAGTGATAGTGATGCTGAAATGATAAGGGAGATTAGAGAGACTATCAAAATAAAAAACACAGTAATAATAGGAGATTTCAATTATCCCCATATTGACTGGGTGCATGTCACCTCAGGACGGGATTCAGAGATTAAATTTCTTGATGCCTTAAATGACTGCTTCTTGGAGCAGCTAGTACAGGAACCCACAAGGGGAGAGTCGATTCTCGATCTGGTCTTGACTGGAACGCAGGATCTGGTCCAAGAGGTAACTGTTACTGGACCGCTTGGAAATAGTGACCACAATATAATAACTTTTAATATTCCTGTGTTGGGAAGAACACCGCAGCGGTCAAACACTCTGGCATTTAATTTCAAAAAGGGGAATTACACTAAAATGAGGAAGCTAGTTAAACAGAAACTAAAAGGTAGAGTAATTAAACTAAAATCCCTGGAAGCTGCATGGAAACTGTTTAAAGACACCATACTAGAGGCCCAACTTAAATGTATACCCCAAATAAAAAAACACAGTAAGAGACCTAACAAAGAACCACCATGGCTAAACAGCCATGTTAAAAAGGCAGTGAGAGAGAAAAGGGCAGCTTTTAAAAAGTGGAAGTCAAATCCTAGTGAGGAAAATAGAAAGGAACATAAACACTCCCAAATTAAGTGTTATAATGTAGTAAGAAAAGCCAAAAAAGATTTTGAGGAACAGCTAGCCAAAAATTCAAAAAACGATAGTAAAATGTTTTTTAAATACATTAGAAGCAGGAAGCCCGCTAAAAAAGCAGTGGGGCCCTTGGATGATAAAGATATAAAAGGAGCGATCAAGGAAGACAGTGCCATTGCGGAGCGATTAAATGATTTCTTTGCTTCAGTCTTCACGGCTGAGGATGTTACAGAGGTTCCTAAATCTGAGCCAGCCTTTTTAGGTGACAAATCTGAGGAACTCGCTCAGATTGAAGTGACATTAGAGGAGGTTTTGGAATTAATTGATAAGCTGAATAGTAACAAGTCTCCAGGACCAGACGGCATTCACCCAAGGGTTCTGAAAGAACTCAAATGTGAAATTGCGGAGTTATTGACAGTGGTTTGTAACCTATCCTTTAAATCCACTTTGGTACCAAATGACTGGAAGACGGCCAATATAACACCAATATTTAAAAAAGGCTCTAGAGGAGATCCTGGCAATTATAGACCGATAAGTTTAACATCAGTACCAGGCAAATTAGTAGAAACACTAGTAAAGAGTAAAATTGCAAGGCACATAGAAGAGCACAAATTGTTGGGCAAAAGTCAGCATGGTTTCTGCAGAGGGAAGTCGTGTCTAACTAATCTATTAGAATTCTTTGAAGGGGTTAATAAACATGCGGACAAGGGGCACCCAGTGGACATAATATACCTAGATTTCCAGAAAGCCTTTGACACGGTCCCACACCAAAGGCTTTTATGTAAATGAGGTGGTCATGGGATAGGAGGAAAGGTCCTTTCATGGATCGGGAATTGGTTAAAAGACAGAAAACAAAGGGTGGGAATAAATGGTAAATTTTCACAATGGAGGAGGGTAACTAGTGGTGTTCCCCAGGGGTCAGTCCTGGGACCGATCCTGTTCAACTTGTTCATCAATGATCTAGAAAATCAGGTAAGCAGTGAGGTGGCAAAGTTTGCAGATGACACCAAGTTGTTCAGGACAGTCAAAACCAAAAGGGATTGTGAAGAACTACAAAAAGATCTCAGCAAACTGAGTGATTGGGCAGCAAAATGGCAAATGAAATTTAATGTGGGTAAGTGTAAGGTAATGCATGTTGGAAAAAATAACCCAAATTACACGTACTACATGATGGGGTCAAATTTAGCTACGACAGATCAGGAAAGGGATCTTGGAGTTATAGTGGATAGTTCTCTGAAGACATCCACGCAGTGTGCAGCGGCAGTTAGTAAGGCAAATAGGATGTTAGGAATTATTAAAAAAGGGATCGATAATAAGACAAAAGATATCATACTTCCCCTATATAAAACTATGGTACGCCCACATCTTGAGTACTGCATGCAGATGTGGTCTCCTCACCTCAAAAAAGATATATTGTCATTAGAAAAGGTTCATTAAAGGGCGACTAAGATGATTAGGGGCTTGGAAAGGGTCCCATATGGGGAGAGGCTAGAGAGACTGGGACTTTTCAGTTTGGAAAAGAGGCGATTGAGGGGCGATATGATAGAGGTATATAAAATCATGAATGGTGTGGAGAAAGCGAATATAGAAAAATTATTTACCTTTTCCCATAATACAAGAACTAGGGGACACCAAATGAAATTGATGGGTAGTAGGTTCAAAACTAATAAAAGGAAATTTTTCTTCACACAGCGCACAGTCAACCTGTGGAACTCCTTGCCCGAGGAGGCTGTGAAGGCCAGGACTCTATTAGGGTTTAAAAAAGAGCTTGATAAATTTTTGCAGGTTAGGTCCATAAATGGCTATTAGCCAGGGATAAAGTATGGTGCCCCAGCCTTCATAACAAGGGCAGGAGATGGATGGCAGGAGATAAATCACTTGATCATTGTCTTCTGTTCTCCTTCTCTGGGGCACCTGGCATTGGCCACCGTCGGCAGATGGGATGCTGGGCTCGATGGACCTTTGGTCTGACCCAGTATGGCCATTCTTATGTTCTTATGTTCTTATGTTCTTATGCATGTCCAGCACCTTGACAGATTTTCAAAAGATATCAGCTCTCACTTAAGCAACTAAATTAAACCGCTAACATTTGAAAGTGCTCAGCGTCCAACCACTTTCATTTTAAACTACCTAACTGGGAACTGAGTCATGTAAAATCTGACCCTGTAAATGCAAGGCATATTCAGGGCAAACGTGAAGGACTCTATGCTGTTCCTTAATAACTTGACTATTCCTATACTGTGCAAGTACCCACATGAAAAATATATTTGATGTGCCTCTGACTATGTTACGCTGATTTCGCACAGATTTCTGTGTGAAAATAGTGGATGAAACAGTCAGGTACTGAGGGTGCTACACAAGTCCAGTAGCCAATAGATTACTCCTCTTCAGTCAGCTTTATATTCTGAAGATTGTTTTTAACTTGGCCAGTTGAAATCAATCGGATTTTCTGCTAACTTAATTGGCCACTCTCTCTCTCTCTCTCTCTCTCTCTCTCTCTCTCTCTCTCTATATATATATATATATATATATATATAAAGGTTTTAGGCCCCTGTGATGAAGAGAAGTGGAAGGATGTTCCCCAGCCCAGTACGTGAGGGGACAATGCAGACCCATGCCTGACACATGAGCAAAAGGAGATGCAAAGTAGAGAAGCAGCTGTGATATTACCTGCATGTGGGGAAAAGGTTTGTTCTCTCCCCTCCTAGCTCACTAAGAAACTGGCAATTGAGGCCATTCTTATGAGTGGCTTATTTTATCCAAAACCCCCTGGAGAAAAGGAAACCCGTGATATGAGTGCTTGCACATCTGCAAGTGATGAGAGCGTAATTCATCTTCTGAATCTGGCAATTCTGCCCACTGGCCTACAGATCCATTTTTATTATGTTTGCTAATTAGACTCTTAATTAACATTGGTAGTGGTTGCGTAAAGTATTAGATGGGGTATTAATCTGTAAATACTGACTTCTAATAACTAAGTTATTTCCTAATTTACTTGTTCTAATTAATGTGTTAAGCATCAATAAAAGGCTAGCTCCCTTTACTTTTTAATCTATTACTAGGAGTCCATTACCCTTGCATTTCTTCTGTAATTAAAGAGAAATAAACATCAACAAAATTTTCATTTTAGCTTTTCACACTCTATTAAGTATTGCTATAATTAATACTTGAACACATGAATATCATTGCAATCCTTAATTTGGGGTGAAACGTGTTCGTAAACTGGCAATGCACAGGGACTATGGTCCTGAACCTTTGATGCCAAAATACCTTTTGGATATGGTCATAAGTGTGAGGAGTTGAAGTGCAATCTATGTTTAGATATGCTGGGGCATAGTAAAGCTCATGTGCTCCAAAGATGGAGAATGGAGGTTTTTATTTCAACTGGAGGTAGGACAGAATATTAGTTGTTTTGGAAAATGATAGTTATGATTTGTGTAGAAAAATGCCCTTACTTAAGGGAGAGGGGAGAGAAAGGGGA
Organism: Carettochelys insculpta; assembly: GCF_033958435.1. NCBI lineage: Eukaryota > Metazoa > Chordata > Testudines > Carettochelyidae > Carettochelys > Carettochelys insculpta. The sequence continues at coordinate 92,754,527 of NC_134137.1, read as the reverse complement.
AAAAAATGGATAGATAAAATAAAAACCACATCATAAAATATGACTGCCTGGGAGGAGAGAGAATACCATATACATAACAATGCTACATTCATAAGCATTTCTTTTTGAAGAAATATAAGCATATTGCCAGGAGGACTAGAAAGGAAAGAGCTCTCTACTCTTGCTATTGTTGAAAAAGGAAAAGTGATACCATAGAGAGCCTCATTTGTGTAGGTTACCTATCCGTAGGTCACAGTTACTACAGCCATACTTGGGAAGTCAATATAACTATACATCACTTTCCGTTCTGGCAGATAGGAGTTCTAGAGATGCTCAAAGAGAGCAAAAGAGCTTTTACTTTGTGGCCAAGAGGTTATTTCCAAGTAGTCAGGACTGATTAAGGGTCCTAATTCCTCATGAGAATGCTGTATTGAGAGGTGATAGCAAAAGAGGATTTTGAATTGAGAGGTGATGCTGAAGACACCAGGAGAACTGGGGGGACTTGGGTAAACTGAACAACTAAGCTGGAAGAAGTAACAATGACTTTCTGAGGACCTAGTAAAAATGAGACCTGGAACAGACCTACAATTAAATACTTGTATAACTGCTCCTTGCTGATCCAAAAAGTGAGGGGCAGATGGCTAAAATGGTGTGACTACTTCATAAGCAATTGATACTAATCTGAAATTAATGGGAAGCATCAAAACTTTTTGAGAGGGCTGCCCCACACAATTGTCTTATAAGACCACAACTACATGGTTCATTCTTTCCAAAATCCTTCACAGCCAGCTTTCCTGTACATGTTTCTCCCTTTTTTCTCCTAAAAAGCTGGATAAATAGACCCCCTAAAGAATGTTTATATTTCATTTCTCTAGAATATTGGACCAGTCAAGGTATGTGCCCAATATATCTCAAAGGATACAGTAGGAAGATAGAAAGCCATCCTTGGAGAACCACAAAGGGAACTGAGCATGCTGACTGCTTGAAAGAGTAGTTCTGCCAAACAGCACAGGAGAGGTGGAGTGGCTCTGCAAGGACATCTTTCGAAAATATTGCTATGAGCAGAAAAATAGCTAATTGTCTTCAGAAAATTAGTCCTTGAATCTGCCGTAGTCCTCTTGATAAGAGACGATGCATGTGAGAAAAGCGAGGAAAGGAACAATGAGTGGTGCACATAGATGACTTGGTTCTCCAATAGTACAGTGATGAAGGCCATAGGAATGGATGGAAGGATGCATAGACACAATGATCCACAAACCGGTCAGACGACATTTTAATGGAGTGGGCCATTCTGTTAATGACTGAAGAGTCTGAGTCTTACCGAAGAAGAATTTTCACACTACTTTGGAAAGAGAGGCTGCTGAACTCTCTTTTATATTCAAATTTGACATATTAACATGTGGTTTGAACAGGGATGCGAATTTTCTGGGTCATTATAGGGGCTCTTTGGCATACTTGGCTTAATCTAATTCTTGCCTCCCCCTCCCCCGCCCCTCTACTCTCTGATTTGCTCACCTTGATACTTTTTTTTCTGATTTGTCAACCTTGATTACTATTTTTGGTTCTCTATACCTTAAATATTAAGTCTGTTCTGGTATGGCTATGATCTGAAGAAGCAGGTCTGTCCCATGAAAGCTCACCTAATAAATTATTTTGTTAGTCTTTAAAGTGCTACTTTACTGCTTGTTTGTTTTGATATATTTAATGTTACTTCATCTCTGTTTCCACTCAAATTTAAAATGTTAAAAAAATATTTTAAAAAGACTCAGAGCGGGTTTGTTGCAGAGTAGTGAGTTATCTTACTATTTTTGCAACATATCAACTCATCCCAACTTTGAGGTGACTCAGTTTGACAGTTTTAAATGGCTAACAAAACATAAAAATATACACTCATATTCAAGTGATTTTGTTCATGACAAATGTTGACACTTCCAGATTTGTGCTTGTTTTTTTTGTTTGTTTGTTTTTCTTACTGATTGGTAGAAGTTTCTATTATGATTTCCCTTCACACCCCAGGCTCACTGCCAGACAGTGCTCTGTGATAAATAATTAATTATGTTACTTGTGGAGGCATTGTTCAAATTAGATTAATTGAGAAAGGTCAGTTTTGACTGATGTTCCCTGAGCAGACTTATTATTATTTTGATTAATGCTGGGAATTGGAATGTGTGCAGTAATGCCATATACAGTACCAGAGGGAAGACTTCCAGAGTTGACCTCAATATATCATATCTAAGGCTTAATGGTGTATGAAACTTCCAGGCTCCATTTATTTACTAAACAAAATCCAGCAGAAACTGAAGAAAATAATAAAGTGGGCAAACAACCATGTTCTGTATTCTAAAATAATCTACATCTCTCTAGGTGGTGGCAATGTATGTTTGGGGTGAGATTATGCCAGTTCCTGGTGGGACTGAGCATAAATGGGAATATGATACTGTGATATTAGGGACTGTGCCTTGAAGGGACTAGCTTTGCAAACAGGGTGGTACACTGAGAAGCCTTTTTTATGCACAAGGAACTGGACACCCGATAAAGCATAGCCCACTTGAATACCTTAACCTCCGTAGTTGACATAGAATCATAGTGTTGGAAGAGACCTCAAGAGGTCATCAAATCCAACTCCCTGCTGAAATCAGGAACAATCCCCAAAAATCATCCCAGTCAGGGTGTTGTCACGATGGGACTTAAAAACCTTGGCTACATCTACACTAGCCAAAAACTTCAAATGGCCATTTCGAAGTTTACTAATGAAGCACTGAAATACATATTCAGTGCCTCCTTAGCTTGTGGGCGGCCGCGGCACTTTGAAATTGATGCAGCTCGCCAACATGTGGCTCTTCCAGACAGGGCTCCTTTTTGAAAGGACCCCGGCTACTTCAAAGTCCCCTTATTCCTATGAGCAGATGGGAATAAGCGGACTTCAAAGTAGCCGGGGTCCTTTCGTAAAGGAGCCCCGTCTGGACGAGCCACGCGGCAGCGAGCTGCATCAATTTCAAAGTGCCGTGGCTGCCCACATGCTAAGGAGGCTCTGAATATATATTTCAGTGCTTCATCAGTAAACTTCAAAATGGCCATTTGTATGGCCATTTCAAAGTTTTTGGCTAGTGTAGACACGGCCCTTGAGAGCAGTGTTTCTTAAACTATTTGAGACCACGGAACACCAAACAATATGTTTTTATGTGAAAAAACTATGAACATTTTCTTGAAAAAAAATTTGTTAAACCAAAAAAAAAAAAATCCAAAAAAACCCAAAACAAAAACAGCAACATATACAGCAAAAACAAATTTAATCAGGTATCATAGCAATGAAGAAGTAACACTGTATCTGGCTTCAATAGCAGCAAATATATGCCTTCTGTGTATTTTCCAAACACTTACAGTACACCTGTGAGTGGGTAGGAAACACTGCTCTAAAGTGTCCACCACATCCCCAGGTAACATCCCTAGGTAACCCATTCCAGTGAAATGTTTTTTTTTTTCCCTACTGTCCAACTTAGACCTCCCACACTACAACTTGAGACCATTGCTCCTTGTTCTGTCTTTCACCACTGAAAACAGCATCTCTCCATTCTCTTTGGAGCCCTGATTGAGATAACTGAAGGCTGCTGTCACATCCCCCTCATTCTTCTCTTCCATTGACTAAATATGTCCAAGTCCCTCAGCCTGTTTTCATAAGTCATGTGTTCCAGCCTGCTAAACATTTTCGCTGTGTCTACACTTGCATTCCTCTTTCGAAAGATAAATGCAAATGATGGAAATCAAAAATGCAAATAAGGCACTGATTTACACATTTCATGCTTCATTTGCATAATCTGTTTTTGGAAGAGATTCTTTCAAAAGAAAAAAAACAGTGTAGATGGGGGGCGTCTCTCAAAAATAAACCCCATCTTTGAAAGAACCCTTCTTCCTGAGACAAAATAGGAAGAAAGTTTCTTCTGAAGATGGGGTTTATTTTTGAAAGAGCCCCAGCTACACTGCTTTTTTCTTTAAAAAAAAAGTCTTCCAATAATAGATTATGCAAATGAAGCACAAGATATGTAAATTAGTGCCTGATTTGCATTTTCACTTTCCCTCATTTGTATTCCTCTTTCAAAAGAGGAATGTAGCCTTTTTGTTGATCTCCACAGGACTCTTTCCAATGTGTAAAAGCACACTGTTGCCTCATATCCAGCTTCTCATTCACTATAGTACACTAAGGTATGTAGGTTTTGTGATGCTGAGCTTAATGACGCCTTGAAAACCACAGAAGCCACACAGTGATCAACGAACTCTGAGCATATATCTACACTGAAACTGGCATTGAGCATCCCAACCTGAGTACATATTGTGCTGCAAGTGGGACTTTTTCTGGCACACAAAAAATGACTGTGTGGATATTGTCACAACAGCAGTCTTGGGTTAGCCATCCAAGATCATTCCTGCTATATTCCCTGCGTCCATGCTCCAATGGCCGACCCAAGCCCTCACCAGTGCCATAACAACATATTTGCAGCTCATTACCGTAGGTTCCACTAACACAAGTCTTTCTTATCAGGTTGAGAGCCTTGCTTCCATCTGTATGGTAGACACATCTATATCCCCTAACCAATGAATGGGATAATCATGCACCTTTGATTGTGAGCCGTAAAATCAGCACCCAAGGTAGGGAGATGCCTAAGCTAGCCAATAGGAGATGCTGATGACAAGGGCATGTCCTATGCTCCACTCCTCTTTTGGAGTTAGGTACCTAAGTCTTGGCTTCAGGGAGGCATGTGACTCTGCTTATGATCCACAAACTGCAGTCATGTGTGGGGCCCAAAACAAAGCAAGGATATATATGGCTCTCCCTTACAATATTTAAGCTCGGGGGCGGGGTCTTCTGATAGAAGGTGGGAAACATCCTGTTGTACCCGTCCTCCTCATGGGAGAAGGACTTTGAACAAGGACCTAGTGCCTCTGTGATGAGTGCCCTTTGGATGATGGGAGTCTGTGATACAGTGCCTTCAAGCTCCCCTATTGAAATTGTTCCATTTTAATTTAAAAAAATGAAAAATTAATAAATATCAGTTGGACCAGGAAAACAGATAAAATGATTCCTTAATCTAATAGAGTACTCACCTGAGAAACAGGCCATTCCCTTTCCAGGCAAAGAATGTTAATCAAGGCTCTTCCGCTTTCTTCATGAATGGTCTATCCACTGTGCTTAAACTGATGGCTGCTGTTTTCCAAGAACTTGCCTGAAGGGCCCGATCCAGGGGTGGCCTTTGAGCACTCTTGTTGGATCACACTCCACATGCAGCACAAATGGCTGAGTTCTCTATCTTGCCCAGATTGTGAATTGCTGTGGTGCTCTGGGCAGCAGTTATGCATCTGTGCTTGCTCATAAGGGCCGTGTCTACAAGTGCCCCAAACTTCGAAGTTTACTAATGAAGCGCGGAAATGCATATTCAGTGCTTCATTAGCATGTGGGCGGCAGCGGCGCTTCGAAATTGACGCTCCTTGCCGCCGCGCTGCTCGTCCCGACGGGGCTCCTTTTCGAAAGGACCCCGCCTACTTCGAAGTCCCCTTATTCCCATGAGCTGATGGGAATAAGGGGACTTTGAAGTAGGCGGCGTCCTTTCGAAAAGGAGCCCCGTCGCGACGAGCAGCGCAGTGGCAAGGAGAGTCAATTTCAAAGCGCCGCTGCCACCTGCATGCTAATGAAGCGCTGAATATGCATTTCAGCGCTTCATTAGTAAACTTCGAAATGGCCATTTGCATGGCCATTTCGAAGTTTGGGGCACGTGTAGACGTAGCCAAGGGAAGATATCATTGTTCCTTCTCAGAGGCAAACATAGCCGCCCAGGGAAATTAAACTGAAAAACTTTTAAGTGTTACATAATTGGAAGTGCCTACCAAATTAAGGGGCAGTTGATTAGGAGTTGTATGGATCACAGTTGTGCTTCAGATGAGATTCAGATGCCTTAAAAAGGGGACTTGTCCCCCCCCCCAAGTATTTTTGTGGGTCCCACTCTGTGATCATTGAACAAAGCAGACACTCCTTCCTACATAGTCTTCCCCATCTATTGGGCTGGCTTCAGGGGGCAGAACAGGAGCTGCACATTTAGTACTCCCTACATGTATATGTTTTCCAAACAGATGATCAGGGACTGGGGTGGGGAGAGGTGGCATATGGATGGAGATTAGGCAGAGAAATGGCTCCCTCTCCCCACAGCAAGCCAAGCAAACTCAGTTGCCACTGAGTGAAGGAGAAAGTAATCTGTGCACAGTAAAGAAATGATAGAGTTTACTTTGCTCTGAGACAAGCTGAATGTCAGCGCCATCACACGGTTTCTACTGGGGTGGGGGGCACTTCATGTCGCTGCATACTCAGGAACTTTTCACAAAAGATTAGCTCAGAGCTTTAGCAGCACAAGCTATCTAGTTCTCCTTTCAACTAATCTCATTAATTAGGAGGCCTTTCTTTCCTTGTTGACAACAATATCTCCTGAAAAAGGGAGGAATAAACCTCATTTAGCTGTTATCATTCCACCTACTGTGACAGGGTAAGGCGGGAGAATGAGTAGGAGAGAGAAAAGCAGGGCTGGCAAACAGAGTGGGAGCAGCAGGGGAGGAGGCTGCCCTGGGTCAATTGGAGCCAACTGGTCCCACTTAAGACTGTCTTTTAAAAAAAACCTTTGCCTAGTGGGAGGGGAGGGTGATAGAGGAGAGCAAAGGAGGAGAGTGAAGAGAAGCAAGGGGAGTTTTCTACAGACAGCAGAGGAGGAGAGGAGTTCTCAGCGGCAAGGGGCTGGGGCCCCTGTCCAGATGGCCTGAGATTGGAAAGGAGGCTGGAAAAAGCTCATTGCATTGGGGGATCTGATCCGGGGGGGACTATGCTGCTGCTGCCACTACCTGCAGGAGGTACAGGAGGGATCATCTGGGGAAGTGGCCCAGGGAGAAGAGCTGCAGTGTCCAGTATGAGGGGAGCCCTTCCCACCAGTAGCAGCCACACAGGGTCTCTGGGCCAGAACCCAGAATAAGTGGGTGGGGCCTGGGTTCTCCCCAGACCACCATATCCCGCCATCCCAAGAAGGGCAACGGCATCCTGGCCATGGGGCCAGTGGACTGAACAGAGACATGAAGCCCAGGAACAAGGTTAGCCTTACCACGCTAGGAAAGGAATTTGTATCCTCAAATATATAGTCCTTTGTCAAAAGGCACTGCTAATGAAGGAAAAGGGATGACTTTTACCTCAGTCTGGAAATCGCTCAAAGGAACATTGTGTCATTAGAGTACCTGAGTGCACAACCATCTCTGGAAGTAGATCTTTAGTGTAGCTTACAGATTTTATGGGCCAAATGGTTGTTGTCCTTGCACCGCCTATACAACAGCTGGAACAAGTGCAGTCCCCTGTGGACAGGGATGATGTAATGGCATGCCACTGCCTATCTGTCCGTCTGCCCCTTGCCTCACTGTGCCTCACTCTGCTGGTGCCACATAGGCCACACATGCTGACCTCAGAGTGGCCCAAGTGAACAAGAACAAGAGTCTGTATCAACCTGAAGTGGTGCATCAGGATGTAAGCGCCCCACGTTAGGCTATGCTAAATAAAAATGATCTATCTGTATGGACATATAATATACGGCTTGTCCACAATTGCCCACAACTTTGAAGGGGGCATATTAATCAGGGTGATGGGAGATTACTAATGAAGTGCTCCGGTGAATATGCATCACTTCATTAGGCTAATTCTCCCCCGTGGAAACTTCGAGGTGTCCAACTTCGAACCACTGGCATGCATGTAGCCATGGGCACTTCGAAATACCCACACTACTTCCACGTGCCTTTACTCCTCAACATTTTGGGGAATAAAAGCACTTTAAAGTAGTGCAAGTACTTCAAAGTGCCCATGGCTACCTGCATGCTGGCACTTTGAAGCTTGACACTTCCAAGTTGCTGCGTGGGAGAATTAGCCTAATGAAGTGCTGTGTATTCACCACAGCACTTCATTAGTAATGTCCCATCACCCTGATTAACATGCCCCACTTCAAAGTTGGGGGCAAGTGAAGACAGGCCTTATATGTGCATACAGATAGATCATTTTTATTTAGCATAGCCTAACATGGGGCGCTTACATCCTGATGCACCACTTTAGGTTGATACAGACTCTTTTTCTTGTTCATTTAGGCCACTGAGTGAGGCATAACAAATTCCTCTATCCAGAAAGATAACTAAGATCTGATCAGTGTATAGATGCTTAGAGATAATGACTGCCAGAGTCAATGCATAAAAAAATTCCCCTCAAAAAGTACTAGATAAAAGTAACTGCAGCCAAAGAAGCCACCTATCCAGCCAAAAATAAGTAATAGTAGTTGCAGCAGTAGCAATAATAATAACAATAATAATAAACTTTGTCAGATACTTGCCAGCCATGGTCCTCCTGGTAACATGATGTTTATTGATGATAGCTTACATATTAACACATTTTTCTGACCCAGTAGCTTATTTCAAATAAGCCTCTATTCCCTGTCTACACAGCCCCTATTTCAAAATACATATTTTGAAATAGGTTCTATTCCTTAGCTGCGTCTACACTAGCCGGCTATTTCGAAGTAGCCGCATCTATACGTGCCGAGCGCTATTTTGAAGTTGAAATCGACGTAAGGCGGCGAGACATTGATGTCGTTATCCTCATCAGGAGATGGGAATAGCACCCTAGTTCGACGTTGAACGTCGAAGTAGGGCATGTGTAGATGATCCGCGTCCCGCAACATCGAAATAGCGGGGTCCTCCATGGCGGCTATCAGCTGAGGGGTTGAGAGACGCTCTCTCCAGCCCCTGAGCTCTATGGTCACCGCATGCAGCAGCTCCTTAAAGCTCCCCACCCACTTATTTCCTGTGCAGGAAACTGAGAGCATGTGCAGGCAGCAGCACACACACGTGCCCAGGCTGCACGTTCTCACGAGCCCCAAAACACCACCCAGCACCCATGGCATCCAGCCAGCCCCCCAAGCGCCCACAAGGCACCCCCCACAAGGGGACCCAGGGCTCCCAGCCAGCGGTGGAAGAGGCAGCGGGGCCTATCCTGGTCGGAGGCTGAGATCTGGGACCTGCTGGGGCTCTAGGGAGAGGAGGAGGTGCTCCAGGTAATGGGAAGAAAGCAGCAGAGCGCAGATGCGTTCGCTTGGCTGGCCGAGGGCCTGGCTGCCCGGGGTCACCTTGTCTGCATTCCTGACCATGTCAGGAGTGAGGTAAAAGAGCTGCGGCATGGTTACGCCCGGGCCTGGGACATGGCCAGCTGATCTGGGGCTGCCCCCGCCGCTTGCCCCTTTTACAGGGAGCTCAGGGAAATCCTGGGCCCCCGCTACACCTCCTCCCCTCGGCCACCCTTGACACCTTGGCCGATGAACCCCAGCAGGCCCCAGAGATGAAGTCCGGCCCGGAGGCCAACCCTGTACCCCAGGGGCCCCCACAGGAGCCCACCGCTGGGACAGCACAGCAGGAGGACGAGGCCTCCAGCGATGGGGGGGCTGCTCATAGACCTCCCCTCCTGCAGCTGCAGCAGGGCATCCGCCCGATGGGTGTCCCCCAACCATCGGAGTGGACCGTCAGGTATGTACCCCAGTGCACACCCCCAGGGTTAAGGGGCGGGGACAAGGGACATGACCACAGCCCTCCAAACACCCAGATGACCATGGCCCCGAGGACAGCAGTGGCATGTCCCTCAGAAGAGTCCATCAGCCCCTGCCACCCAGCAGGACAGCACCATGCCCCATCCCTGGGGATGGAAGGAATGGAACCTAGAGGTCCCCACTGGGGTGGGATAGCACACCCATCATCATCATCAGCATCTCTGGGGGATGGGGATGGGGAACCAGCAGCAGAGGGGTGGGGGGCATGAGACACGTGTCAGGGCCCAGACTAACGACTGTCTGCACTCTTCCCCCCTCTGTTCCACAGCTGCACCATCTGAGGGCCCTGAGAGCACAGGCGCAGTGTCTGTTGTCCCAGACAGCCCACCAGGGCCATTGCAGCAGGCCAGCCCAGCAGCAGAGCCCGGACCGGCCCCAGGACGAGCCCGACAGCGCCAGAGCCATCCCCGGGCATCCGCTGACCCCCAGCTCCTCGCCACCCTCTGGCATCAGCTGGAGGTGTCTGAGCGCTGCCAGCAGGTGGAGGAGCAGCAGCTCCACCTGCAGCAGCTAGCGCTGGCCTGGCACCAGGAGGCTTGGGGGGCTTTCATGCGGACCTTTGAGCGGCTCACGGAGTGCTTGCCCCCCCCCCATCGCTCTGCCTACTGTCCCTCCAAGCCGCCCTCCACCAGCAGTTGTCCTGGAGCCTGCCGCCGAGGGGGACCATGGGCCCCAGGACCCGGCCTAGCCATATCTGCCGGTTCTCCCAGCCCCCACCCAGCCTCGACGGGGCCTCCGGCCCAGATGTGGGTCATGCCCCCCCATGCCAGGCGCTGGACAATAGGGGTGAAGGGCCAAGGACGTTGCCCCCCCTCCTTTGTACATATTCTTCCCATCTTTGTAGATAGTTTATTTGTTCCACCCCCCTTTAGTAGCTGCCCCCCCATGTACATAGTTCCCCCTTCTTTAATGTTGAGCTCATTGTTTTGTTTAAAAAAAGATGTTGGTTTATTTACAAAAGAAGGGTGTGGGTGGTGTGTGCTCTCTCGTGCTCAGTGGTGTGGGCGTGGGGGCAGGTAGTGCTGTGTGGGAAGTGGGGGGCAGTAGGTGACTCACCAGCAGCTGGCCCTGCCAGCATTCACCCCTCAGCCTGCTCAAAATGGACCCACAGGGCATCCTGGACCCGGACCCCTCAGGGTCGACCTGGCGACTGGGGGCAGTGGGTGTCTGGGCATCGGCCCTGCCAGCCTCCACAGCCCAGCCCTGGAAGAATGCCTCTCCCTTGCTCTCCACCAGGTTGTGGAGTGTGCTGCATGTGCCCACAACCTGGGGGATGTTGGCGAGCCTTGCATCCAGGTGGGTGAGGAGGCACCTCCAGCGCCCTTTGAGGAGGCTGAAAGTCCACTCTACCACCTGGCGCGCATAGTTCAAGCTGGTGTTGAACTGCTCCTGGGTGGCACTGACATGCCCGTGTAGGGGCACATAAGCCAGGGCCGGAGGGGGTATGCCGCTTCTATGACGAGGCAGAGGGGCATGGTGGAGTCCCCCAACGGGATCTCCTGTTGGGGGATGTAGGTTCCAGCCTCCAGCTGGCGGCACAGGCCCGAATTTCTGAACACCCGGGTGTCATGGGTGCTGCCAGGCCAGCCAACATAAATGTCCAAGAAGCATCCCTGGCTGTCTACCAAGGCCTGGAGGACCACTGAATAATAGCCCTTCCTATTGAGGAAGCGTCCTCCGCTGTGCTCTGGGGCACGGATGGGGATATGGGTCCCATCTAGAGCCCCAAAGCAATTAGGGAAGCCCAGGCTGGCAAACCCCACGATGGCGGCATCCAGGTCCCCAAGGTGCACAAGCCTGTGAAGGAGCAGAGCATTGATTGCGCGGACCACCTGCAGGGGAAGGACATGAGAGAGCACCCATGAGGGGTGTACAGGGTGTGTCTAGCCCTCTCTCCGGGCTCCGCCTACCCCCAGGGCTCCCTCCCCCAGGCTCCCCATCTTCCCCGAGCTCCCTCTCCTCCCCAGGCACCCACTTCCCCCCCGGGTTCTTCCCCCCCCGGGTCGTCTTACCTCCATGACGACAGCCCTGACTGTGGCCTTGCCCACGTCGAACTGCTGCCCTACGGATTGGTAGCTGTCTGAAGTGGCCAGCTTCCAGACAGCGATGCCAACCCATTTCTCAATGGTGAGGGCACGTCTCATCAGGGGGGTCCTGGTGCTGTAAGGCAGGGTGAGCCACTGGCAGAGCTCAAGGAATGTCTGCCGGCTCCTCCGGAAATTCCGGAGCCAGTGGTCGTTGTCCCACTTGCTAAGCACCACCCTCTCCCACCAGTCCGTGCTAGTGTGGTACCTCCATAGCCAGCGGCGTGTCTGGCGCGGGGAGGCTGGGAGGGCAGCAAGGTCTGGGGCTGCTTCTTCATCCCTCAAGAACAGCTCATCTTCCTCAAATAAAAGATGCTGAGCTGCCTCCTCCATGGCACTGAACAGGGTGGCTGCTGCTCCAGGGGCAGGTGTGTGGGCCTCTGGATGCTGCTGCTGCTGCTGCTGCTGGGGGTCCATGCTGCTTACACAGGGTGTGCATGCTTGTGGCTCTGCAGACTGCATGCTGTGCAGGCTGAGTGTGTCTGGGAGGGGCCCTTTAAGGGAGCGGCTTGCTGTTGCCCTGGAAGGGCTAGTCTGCCCTGTGACCCTGTCCACATATTTTCCTAGCACCTTTATTTCGATTTGGGCCACTTTTGTGTGTAGACACTCCCCTGCAGTGCCTATTTCGATGTAGTGTTGTCCTACGTCAACGTTGAACTTCAACGGCACCAGCCCTGGAGGATGTGTAGACGCTACTCGTCAAAATGGCTTATTTTGATTTCGCTACATCGAAATAGCTTATTTCGATGTACCATCCCAGTGTAGACGTAGCACTTGTGGACAAGTATCAGAGAGGTAGCCATGTTAGTCTGTATCTTCAAAAACAACAGGAAGTCCCATGCCACCTTATAGACAAAGAGATATTTTGGAGCATTAGCTTTCGTGGGCAAATGCCAATTTCATCAGATCCTTGTGGAAGAAAGTTTACTAAGTTCAAAATAAGCTAGTCACGGCTTGAAAATTATTTCAAAATAGTCTTACATTGTGTAGACACTTGCAAAGTGTTTTTTTCAGAATTGCAGCTGTGATTTCCCATTCCTGGTTAAGATCCAGTCCCTTAGAAAATTCAGGCCCCAATTAAGTTCATTGGTCATCTGCCTCAACAAAATATGTATTTTTATTGTGATGAGACTCATGGAATGAGAAATACCTTTCTGGATCTATGGCCAGTCTCAGAGAGAGCTTTGAAGAAGAGAACAGAAACCTTTAAAACCTTTAAATGTTCAAAGGGCACACAATGCATCAAAAGGGATGGGAAGGATGTATTAATCTAGATTGGCAAATAGCTGGGCTACTATGCTTTGATTTGTTTTGTTTTTACTTGCTTTTCAAGCTGTTGTCTTCTTTCTTCAGTATAAATAATGAGTTGCAATAATCAAGCCTGTGGGTCAGAGTCATCACAGTATACAATAGGATGGAATGCGATCTTCTGGGAAGTGAGAGATGAAAGCCATCTTTGCTAGTTACAGTGCAACAACTCTCAGATACATATTTATTTATTAATTTTTAAACCTTTTGCTCAATAACCTTTTGTCAACCAGTTTCAAATGAAAATATAAGACAAATCAAATATCTTACATGTCCTTCATTTTACCTCATGAAATCCAGAGAGAACATATTCTGGTATCCATGACTTCACACAGAAACCACCTAAGAACTGCAAACAATCACATATATTATTTTTGCTGTGTCCATCTGTCTGTCTGGGCAAAGTTCTACTATGTTCCCCCATTCCACTATTCTGGCCCCAGTCCCTCCCCACCATCATGGAGCCTGGCTCAGCCCTCAAAAGAGCCACCCCCACCCCGCAGCATGCCTCCCCTCCTCCACCCAGTGTGGGCCCCAATGCAGCCTCCCAACTAAGGCTCCCCAACTGTGCAAGCTTCAGCCTCACCCCCAGCCAGCATGGTGCCCAACCCAGCCCCCAGTGGATCCCATCCCCGGCCAGTGCAGGCTCAGCCTGTAAACTTTGGATGAGTATCTCTACAGGTGTCTGTCAATAACTTTCTTCCAGCTCAACTTCAGCTTGCAAGTGGAGCTGCAATGGGTCCTCTAGGCATTCTAATGGATATAGTATCCACAATCAAATTGCATATTTAAACTTTCAAAGCAAACTCACATTAGTTGATAAGCTACTGATGCAATTCCCAAATGTTCTACAGAAACTGAAAAGATTCCAGTATATATTACACATACTACATCAAATTTACCTTAATAAAGTATGAATGTGTCATTGATTTAGGGCCTTATCCTACATCCATTTAAAGCAACTGACTTCAGTGGATTTGAATCTAATCCTTGGTCAGTGTGTGCCAGATAGTTATAACTTTACATTCACTTCAGTGAATCTACCTGTTAGATAAGGCATGAATAAAAGTGTAGAAAGTGGGCACTCATATTTTTAGGGGCCCATCAAACTACCAATGAAATCAAAAACTGCTAAAGATAACAGAGGTAGTTTAATCAGACATTGAAGGACTTTAAAATTAATAATATCTCTCTACTGCATCATATGTAAATCTCAACATAACAATCACCTACATAAAAGATACCAAGCTGATACCATCTAGAAAAACTACACTTTTTGCAGATCATTTATTCTTTTACCAATTTGGGAAAGGAAAGTGTTTCCAATTTATAAATTACATGGATTATACATTCTCATCTTAATGATATACTTATTTCCTATTTATGACCTCCTCCATTTGACCATGAAGTTTGAGTTCAGAGATGCAAAAAAAAAAAACAAAACTTCTCTTTGTGTTAACATATTTCCTCTCACCACCTCTGCTTGCAGTGGATGTCCCATATATTCTATTCCCACCCCCAAAATCCCACACAGATCCAACCACGCCTTTTATATAAACTGAATGTTTCAAAACAAGTGTTAATCTAATACCTTTCCTTATCACATTTTTCAATCCTTTTAAGAATTACACAAATAATAATAATAATAATAATAATAATAATAATATGAATTAAAATTAGATTGTTGTGTATAGGGTCCGGAAGAACAAATAAAAAATAGATAATATTAAAAACACAGAAAAATACAAAAGATTGAGGAAAAGCACAGTGTGACTTTAATATTGATAGTAACGTAATAAGAAATTGTTTGTATCTGTTGTGAGTACTTATCCACTTTGAACTAGACATAGTCAAATCTGAACAGGTTAATCAGAATCAAAATCAAATGCTCAAACTGACAGTGTGATTTTATAGTGTAAAAATGTGCCTCTCACAACAAGTTATAATTGTGGCCGAGAAAATATGTGAGAGATAAGTAGGAGTTTGCCAAAGTTACAATGAAATTTGAATGACATAAAAGAAATATTTGTTTTTCTTTTTACTCCTTATATCACTGATTATCCCAGACCAGAAGTGGGAGAAGTTGGGAGATACAATATATATTTTTTCTCATGTCTGTTATCCTGAAGTGAAGCCAAATTCTTTGTGGCATGTTTATGTTTGTGCAGAGGGGAAAATGAAAGGCTATCACAAATTTTAAGCTGTCCAGTAAAAAGAACCTGGAGTTTTGTGCAACCTCTAGAATGTGTTGCAAGGAGATCATTTGTTCCAAAAAAATATGGGAAAAATCATATTTTACATTTTGGTCACTTTTAGACAAGTAATTCTCTAACAGCTCCCAGGTGTGCTTATTAATGTGCTCTCCCTGCACACACACACACACACACTTGAATGGAGATGTCCCAAGGTGTGATCCCTTTCTATGCAGATCATAACCTCTTTTTACAGTTTAATCCTGTCTGGACTGCCTCCCCACTCTGACACTTTAGCCATGTCTACACATGCCCCTCCCTTTCAGAAGAGGCATGTTAATGAGGCACTTCAGAACAGTTTAATGAGGCACTGACTTGTATATTCAGAACCTCATTAGCATAATGGCAGCCAGTCATGCTTTGAAAATGCTGTTTTGAAACCCAGACTGGCTGTATAGATGCAGGCAATTCAAAATAAGCACCGTACTTCAAAATTCCCTTATTCTCAAAAGGAATTGGGAATAAGGGAATTTCAAACTGTGAGGTTTATTTCAAAGCACCCGCACCTATACAGCCAGTCTGCTTTTCGAAACAGCACTTTTGAAGCATGACTGGCTGCCAGTAAGCTAATTAGGTGCTGAATGTCCCTTCTGAAAGAGAAGGGCATGTGTAGATACAGTCTTTAAGTTCAAAAACCTTAGAGATAACTTGCTTCTATAGGCTCTGCTTAAAAAACATCCCCCAAGGTCACAGATTCCCTGGCCTTGCGAGATAGCACTGTCACTACCAAGTGGAAAAGCCCCTCTTTAAACTCAGAAAGTTTAAAGTCTCTAGTCTTCCTGCCACTTTGTATTACCTCAGGATATTGCTAAATCCATGGCATGAGTCCTGATGCTAATATCAATTATAACTTCCTTTTTGATTATTCTCCTTTTTTAAACCACTCTGTGAGGATAAATAAAATGCTAATAAAGTGCATCTGAAAGAGCAATATTTCTGAATGAATTTGAGTTTCTCAAAAATTTGTTGGGAAAAATATTTCAAAGTGACAAGCTCTGAAATGGTTGATAGCTTCCCTTTATAGTACAGGCTTTATTATCCAGCATTCCCAGGGAATCAGGGATGCTGGATAAGAAAATGCACCTGTTATTAGCGATAGGGCTGGCAACCTGCCTCACTCTGTCCCCTAAATCCTGGACAACAGGTAGCTGGCTCTACTGTACCCCTCACCGCTGTCTGGGCAGTGGGCAGCCAGCCCCAGCCAGGATGCCAGCCCCCCAACATCTGACCCTGCCTAGGACACTGGCCCTGTGGCAGCCAGCCCCTATCAGAGCACAAGCCCATGGCCAGCAGCCCCAGCTGGACCTGCCAGTTAAATGTGCCAGTTATCCAAATGTCAGATAACATGTCTTTTACTGTATTATGAATTTTATGTCCACTTAAACCAATATTTGTTATATTATGCACGTGTACGAATAATTTTCCTTCTGAACCTTCTTGAAGAAACAACAAAAACAATGAAAGGCCGTGAATGGGTGCAGCTAAAACACTGCTCTCCAAAATGCCAGTTTCTGTGTATGACTGGTTGCTGAGTACAGAATTAAACATTAATATTGAGGACAGAGTGGTAAGATGAAGAAAGAAAGGTTTCACACTCATGGGCTACGTCTACACGTGCACGCTACGTCGAAATAGCTTATTTCAATGTAACCACATCGAAATAGTCTATTTCGATGAATAACGTCTACACGTCCTCCAGGGCCGGTGCCGTCGAAGTTCAACTTCGACGTTGGGCAGCACCACATCGAAGTAGGCGCTGCGAGGGAATGTCTACACACCAAAGTAGCACACATCGAAATAAGGGTTCCAGGAACAGCTGTAGACAGGGTCACTGGGCGGACTCAACAGCAAGCCGCTGCCTTTA
Organism: Carettochelys insculpta; assembly: GCF_033958435.1. Taxonomy (NCBI): domain Eukaryota; kingdom Metazoa; phylum Chordata; order Testudines; family Carettochelyidae; genus Carettochelys; species Carettochelys insculpta. The sequence goes on along the minus strand of NC_134137.1, from coordinate 92,737,384 downwards.
AGGGCCCCTCCCAGACACAGTTGCACTAAACAACACAAGATCCACAGAGCAGACAACTGGTTGCAGACCCTGTGCATGCAGCATGGATCCCCAGCTGCCGCAGCAGCAGCCAGAAGCCCTGGGCTAAGGACTGCTGCACACGGTGACCATAGAGCCCCGCATAGGCTGGAGAGAGAGCGTCTCTCAACCCCTCAGCTGATGGCCGCCATGGCGGACCCCTCTATTTCGATGTTGCGGGATGCGGATTGTCTACACGTGCCCTACTTCGACATTCAACTTCGAAGTAGGGCGTTATTCCCATCCCCTCATGGGGTTAGTGACTTCGACGTCTCGCCGCCTAACATCGATTTCAACTTCGAAATAGCGCCCAACACGTGCAGCCGTGACGGGCGCTATTTCGAAGTTCGCGCCGCTACTTTGAAGTAGTGTGCACGTGTAGACGCGGCCATGGAAATCTTATTTATTTGCTCTTAACCTTTATGAAAAATTAAAACTCATCTATATTGACAGTAAATGTTTTGCTTTTTGAGTACAGGAACCATAACATCTTACAAGAGAGGCAATATGACAGAAAATCATGTTATGGTTTTTGTGTTCATATGTTCTTACATAGCTCAAGGATTTGGGTAAGCCTGATGATTTTCCACATAATTAATTTCTGTTTATTTTAATATAACATTTAGGAAGTGTTTGTATTCAGCAGCCTTTTTATTTTTAAGAATGACAACTTTGTCCACAAATGATATTTTATTGCAACATAAATTGCTCATTTGCAGTGGTGTTTTTAACTAATTTACTTGGAATAGGTTTGAGTTTCTAGAACCATAACTTTTGACTAACATATGGCTCAGTCTAATCAGTCACATAAAATTAATGACATATGAAGCGTAATCACCTTTTCTGTACCATTTGGTATACTATCTAATATGAAGAATCAAAGCTATTATCCTTTCGTGAGACATTATAACCATTAGCTGGGGGTTATAAAATGTAAAATGGAAATATATTGTTTTGATAAACCAACTTTTTTCATCTTGAGTTTTCCATATTTTGGTGAAGTGCAAAAATAGGTGAATCCAGAGAAAGAGAGGAGATTAACAAAATTTGTATGTGGAGTTTGATCTTTAATTATGTGACAATATCAATATACTAATTTTAGAAAGAACCACAGGAGATCACTGACCATTGTGGGTTTTCTATGGTATTTTTCTTTGCAGGAAGAAATGTAGTATAAAGCAGATGTAGTATAAAGCAGATGCCTCAGTCTTTGAATAATTGTAGAGGTCTTATTTCTGCTGGTAATGAAGAAAGAAAAGATAAACACCATGTGCTAAAAATTGCTGCACTCACTTCTAAAGTTTTTCAAAGACTAAAGTTATTGGAGAGCAACGAATACATTTTAAAATGAAATCCTACAGGGAAAAGTAGCATTTTATGGTAGCTGACATCAGAAAATAATTCTGAAATTACCATAAAAGAATGAAAATTATGCTTGAGTGGTTAAAATTTCTCTAGCCTAATATACTCATCAATATACCTGAGTTTTAGATATATCACTGAAATATGTACCTTTTACTAAGACAAGCTTCAAAATCTCAGAATGGGACCTGTTAAAGGTAAGCAGGACTACCCAAATTAGTTTCCTTTCTACTGGTGTGTGTTTGGGGTTATATTGTGGCAGAAGTTCAAACAACTTGAAGTCTGTGTTTTCACTTTACACAGTTGTATAGAAGGTTTTTGGTGAATTAAGGTTGGTGAGGTAGTTGATTCCCTGTGGTATGAGGGTTTTTTTTTAATGATAATAATTTATTGGTTTTGTAGACCTGCTGACAGTGGTGAGGGTAAAGGGGGCAGCTGCCCCTGGGCTTGGCGATTCAAAAAGTCCAGGGCCTCCTGGCCACCACTGCTACCACACGAGTGGCAGCAGTCAGGGCACACAGTCCTTTAGATGGCTGCCAGAGCTCTGTGCAATGTGCTCCAGGCAGCACTGAAGTCTTCCTGCAGAGGAAGGGGAACCAATGTGGCTCTGCCCAAGGCCTTTCATTTATTAACTATTCAAAATTTGACTTGTTGGGGTTTTAATTCTCTGATATTGAATTACTGATATTTACTGATCACAGTTACGATTCTTGTGCCAAATAGAACACTAGCAAGTATAAGAGCTCCTCTTGAATTCTCTTTTCTATGGGTAAAACTACTATGGAAGCACTAATTATTATTCATTCAAAAATACAGGTTACAATTTGTATCCATCAAATGTGAACATGATCTTCATGAATTCACTCCTGCTTTCAAAAGTGACTTCTAGGCTCTGAGGACAGGCAACACTTCACCTAAACTGGTGTTTAGAAAGCCATTTTGAAAACATCGTTATCTTTTTAAATGTTCTCTAGTTTTGTATATCTCTCCAGTTTCAAAACTATTTTTCCAGTGTAAGGCACTAAAATTCTGTCAGTTGTTTTTCTGCTTTACATCATGCATGCTGTACATAAATGGCCGTGAGTGGTTTGCACCAGGGACCGACCGGGTGGCCTAGTGGCTAGGCCCCCTGGCCAGGGCCTGTTGGGTAGGTCTTCAGCCCCACCCGAGAGCCTATGGGTTAAGTTTGGGGCATGGCCCAAAGAAACTAGTTCCCCATTTGGCAGAAGAGGGGTTCCCTGATGGGGGTGCTCCCCACTCCCCTCAGCACCTGAGGGGGGGTCCTGGCTTCACCCTCCGGCAGTTGACCGGGTGGCAGCTCTGGCTTAGGGCCTGCTGCCTCAGAGCCAGCTCCTGCCTCTTGGCTGTTGAGCCCCAAACTGGGCTGGCTTCTTTCCTATTTTACCCGTCCAGGCCTCACACTGGCCACAGGTGAACTGGGGTGGGGCTGATTGGGCCAACAGGACTTGTTTTACCCCTGCCTTGCCTGGCCTCCTCTCACACTCCTACAATGGCCTTATAGTTACATGGCATATTTCTTAGTGAAACGTCTCAAAATACACTCAGAAGGATTTGCATAGTACATTAACTTAGGGGTTCTGATTTTAACTTGTAATAATGAAAGATTCACATTGTATGCAATCACCCCTGTCTGACGTTCTGCCAGGTGCTGAATTCCCTCAGCCAACTTGAGTCATTACAAGATGAGGGTACTCAATCTCTTTTGCTAACTTGTCTGTAATTAGCCTATTACGATGATGCTGACTACTGTGAAACTTCTTGTAGTAAGTCTGCCAGAAAAAATGAGAGAAAAGTTCCTTTTTCCTTAAATAAGACTTCTACTTTTCATATTGAGAGCATTGCTCATCCAAGGAGCTCAAATCATTTGAATAAACAAACATCACAACACTTTTGTGCTGTAGTTACAGTAATTAATATTACACATGGGTCAGTTTAATCATAGAATGATTTGCCCCAACACCACATAAAACATCTGCAGCTGAGACAGAACCCAGGAATGTAACTTCCAGTCTTATGAGCTAGTCACAACAGACTATGCAAGTCCTTACAGAGAAGCTTAGATTTCCAGCTAACTTTAACATAACTTTAGGTTTGGTAACAGCATGAACTTTATTGTCACACATCACTTTATGGTTACATATATCTGCAGGACTGCACATCCTTTTTACATACCCCTCTAAATCTATCTATGGCCCCTTTTCATCTTGGCTACATCTACACGTGAAGCCAACATCAAAATAGCTTATTTCGATGTAGCAACATCGAAATAGGCTATTTCGATGAATAACGTCTACACGTCCTCCAGGGCTGGCAACGTCGATGTTCAACTTCGACGTTGCGCGGCACCACATCGAAATAGGCGCTGCGAGGGTACGTCTACACCCCAAAGTAGCACACATCGAAATAAGGGTGCCAGGCACAGCTGCAGACAGGGTCACAGGGCGGACTCAACAGCAAGCCGCTCCCTTAAAGGGCCCCTCCCAGACACAGTTGCACTAAACAACACAAGAGCCACAGAGCCGACAACTGGTTGCAGACCCTGTGCATGCAGCATGGATCCCCAGCTGCCGCAGAAGCAGCCAGAAGCCCTGGGCTAAGGGCTGCTGCCCACGGTCACCATAGAGCCCCGCAGGGGCTGGAGAGAGAGCATCTCTCAACCCCTCAGCTGATGGCCGCCATGGAGGACCCGGCAATTTCGACGTTGCGGGACGCAGATCGTCTACACGGTCCCTACTTCGACGTTGAACGTCGAAGTAGGGCGCTATTCCGATCCCCTCATGGGGTTAGCGACTTCGACGTCTCACCACCTAACGTCGAAGTTAACTTCGAAATAGCGCCCGACACGTGTAGCCGCAATGGGCGCTATTTCGAAGTTAGTGCCGCTACTTCGAAGTAGCGTGCACGTGTAGACACAGCTCTTGAGAGATGGTGGTCAGCAGCAGTGGTGAGGATCTATGGGCAGCGTTTGAGTCTGCAGCTTCTCTCATGGCTTATCCGTCCAATGCTGGATTTACATGGTCATTGGCAATAACCACCTCAGTCTATTTCTGAATTCTTGAATCTGAGAGCTTTTCCTTCTAAGTTCTTTTGCTTGGCTAACACATATACTATTGAAGGACAGTGTGCTCTGTTGCAGCAATTGTCACCAGGTGTTTTGATGTGATGATGTTAATGCTGAGGAGTTTAGATTGAAGCTGAATTTTTTCATGGTGTTTTTGCATATATCCTTGAATCTTAGCTTTGGTCTTCCTCTACTCTTGTTGTGAAGCATGGCATTTTCAGAAAATGTTAATGGAGACACACACATGAAATTTAATGGAAGTCTGGCACTTTACTCCCTTTAGGATCCTTTGAAAATTTTAGCTCAATAGCGTGCAGAGAAAACAAACTAAGTTATGGATTTCTAACAACTGAAATAATTGAGGATATTCCAGAAGATTAATTGGAATACAAATTGTTATGCTTTAATGTAAGGTAAGCTATGATGCTTTCTTAACAAGAAAACAATTCCATGACCACACTAGCATTCTACATAGTACAGCCATCATTTAAAAAAAAAAAAAAGAAGAACAAAAAAACACACACAAAAAAAAAACCAATCCTTTTTCTTCCTCAAACTTTTAATTTTCCATGTCGGTAAAGTAATATTAAAAACAAGATTTTCAAGAATCGCTGCTAATGATTTTCCAAAAAAGTGCCTGCCTGTAGCTAGAAGCTAGAAGAAATGCATTTTTGGCTTTGGTCATAAGCCACTTTGTTAAATGAGCCAGCAAAGCTCCCTGGCCACTTGACATACCATTCTTCCCACCCATCTCTCTCTCTTTCTCTCTCTCTATATATATATATATGATTATATATATTACAGGTTTTGGCTTGTCCTGTTGTAGATTTTTGAAATAAATTAACTTCATAGAATGAATTAGTTTAATCACTGAGCGTATCTGGGAAAAACTATAATTGTCACAGTAAAAAATATAGGCAATAGCTTGGGTAGGATAGTTTGATTTGTCCTTGCATCCTTATCTTAACCAAATTTATTCTAATTAGAAGTGATTGAACCATGCAAATGTTATTCAAACTGTGCTTTCTTTTAAGGGAAGAGAATTCAAGTAAAATAAACTCTAAAAATCTTAAGAGGTTCACACAATTCTCTTTAATTAATTCTTTCGTTAATTAACTAAAGGGAATGTTTTCTGACTATAAATCAGGGAAGCCTTATTGAAGAAATGAGGATCAGACATATAAATATAAGACATTTCCTGGCTTGATTAATATAAGAAAATAGGAAATGAACAGGAGAAATGACAGCAGCGCAAGTAGATAAAAAGATACAGTTTTGATGGCCCATGTAATTTATAGAGATCATTTTGTGTTCTGGAAGTCACTGAGCCAGATTATGATGTCATTTACAAAGATGTAACTAAAATTATAATCTGGCCCATTTTCAGAATTGAAACAGAGGCAGTAACTTTCATGATTTATATGTCTCGTCTGAAAACAAATGAATAGCAACTATAGAACTTTGTGCCTATTTTTGTAATAAAAATGAGGGAAAGTACATATGAATGTATAGTGCTGCAGTAGAAGTGATTTCATTCTCTTCACAGATTTCTTTCACGCAGTCCTTTCTTAAAAAATCTTACCTCTTTCTCACAAGGCACTCCTTAGAGGTAGAGTCAAATATTCAAACAAAGATACATTGGAACACAGTTGCCATACACTGGTCAGGGAAGGGTTAACCGTACAGTGTGGGTTGAGGCAGTCACATTCCCTTCTTTTTCCTGAGTATACACCAAGTGCACTGTTGTACAAGGATGCAGCTCAGTTGGGGTGGATTGCTGGGGAGGAAGTAGATGAACCACTGGCTCCAGCTGAGGATCACCTGATCATAGCCAAATATTCTGTAACTCAAACAGATGATGAGGTTCCTATTGAGACCCTTCTACATCAGGTGCTGCCAGGGACAGCACAGATCAGAGAACACAAAACTGACAGAGATGCCCAGACCACAGTAGTGGCCATTGGGCTGCACTTCCTTGTTAAGAAAGGCATTCGACTGGAACATTAATTTATCACCCCCATTCATATGCATTAAGACAGTCTAACTGTGTGATTATAATCTCCTGATTTATCAGGTGCACAGGATTACAAAATATCCTCTCACAAAAACTGGAAAAAACTATATTCCTTATCTCAAAACTCTATTTTTTACAGAAAAGTAATTATTGGGAAAAGCTTTTTTCGGGATATTTTTAAATGGTTTATGAACTGCATTGTCAAAAATAAGTGCAGGAATATCATATCAAAAAACTCTGCACTGAAATCCAGGAGCAGCTAGAATTAAAGAATGACAATGTTTTTTTTTATAGTGCAAGCATCTGACTGACATGATTTTTGCACAGAGGATTTTTTTTGCACACCATTATTTTCTGTTCTACTCTTTCATTGTTTGAGTGAAGTTCTATAAAGTGGTTTATTTTTGCCTGAAGAAGAACCTGAACAAGCCCAAGCACAGAGTGTTAGATTCTTCTAATTTCTGTGTCTGCTTGTTAACTGAGCACTCAGCTACACACATACAAAGAATTTGTTCTCTTAAAAGAAGATAGGAGCAGGCAATCATCCATGAATTAAAGGTGTTTTCTACTACTATTCCAAAAGCCAAGGAAATTGAAGCAAGGCTCGCAGGTAGGTGGCCAATCAAAACAAGTAATAACCAAGAACCAGTTCAGTGAGCAACAGTCTGAACAAAACAGAACAGTCCAAATAGCAGCTTTGTAGCAGCAGGTCCCAAGTAATTGCACACAACCTGTGTTATGCACATACACAAACACTGACTTCAGAGAGCAGGAACCAGGAGACAGACAGTCACAGCGAGTGAGAGGCAAAAAGCAGGAAGGCAAAATACACTCCCCTCCCGCCCCCCTCCCATTATCAAAACATTTATTGAGCGTGAAAGGAATGTAAGATTAAGGCTAACAATAGCATATCTTAAATGAAAATTTTATATGTTGCCTATCAAAGAGTGTGTATGGCAATGAACGGGGCATGGCAGGTGGGGCGGGAAAGGAAGAAAAGCTATGACATCTTTATGCCACCTAAGTCCAAAGTGATTCACAAACCAGAGGAAGATGGGTGCTTGTCCACCTAAGCTGTGTGCAGGGTCTGATCTAGCAGGCAACATCTGAGGGTGCCTACTAGCTCTGTCCTTGTTCAAAATCCAGCATTTGCAGTGCCAGAGCAGAATCAAGAATGATAGCAAAAGCCTAGCAAGAGCCTAGTTTTGTGGGAGTAAGTGAATGTCGAAGTGGGGTGCTTATTTTGAAGCTGTCCACATCTACACTGTCAATCTGCAATTCGAAGTCCACATTTTGAAATTTGTGCAGCTGTTATTATGCTAATGACACACTGAATATGCATGTTAGTGCCTCATTAGCCTGCTTCAAATTGCCTCATTACCATGTTTCCTCCAACAGGAGGGTGTGAGTGTAGAAGCAGCCTTAATTCTGCCTGCGTAGTTGACCTCCAGAGATCCCTTTCCTGACAGTTCTATGTTTATATCCCATTTCCAGCACTGGCTAATTTGTACCTTTTTCTGTGTCCCCCTCTTCCCAGGTATAGTTTTTGATGATAGCAGTGACACAAGTGGGGCGTTCTGTTTTGTTTTCCCTTTTTTCTTTTTAACAAGTAAGGAAAGAAATGTAATTTCTAAGCAAAAGAACTACTTCTGCATTCAAAACCTGGCAAACAGCCATTAACACTTGCTGACAGCACTATCAGCAGAGCCATTGCCAACAGCAGCTTTGTAAAACAATTAAAAACTGCTTCAAAGACCACCTGCAGCACCTAGTATGTTTACTAACTACTGACATGTTCAAAACAAAAAGCAGTCAAGCAGCACTTTAAAGACTAGCAAAACAGTTTATTAGGTTAGCTTTCGTGGGACAGACCCACTTCTTCAGACCATAGCCAGACCAGAACAGACTCAATATTTAAGACACAGAGAACCAAAAACAGTAAGCAAGGAGGACAAATCAGAAAAAGATAATCAAGGTGAGCAAATCAGAGAGTGGAGGGGTGGGGGGGAAGATCAAGAATTAGATTGAGCCAAGTATGCAGACGAGCCCCTATAGTGACTCAGAAAGTTTCCATCACGATTTAAACCATGTGTTAATGTTCCGAATTTGAATATAAATGTCAGTTCGTCCACTTTTCTTTCTAAAACGGAGCGATAATGTCTCTTCATTAACACACATACCTTGAGGTCATTGACAGAATTCCCCATTCCATTAAAATGTTGACTAACTGGTTTGTGGATCTGGAGTGTCTTGATGTCTGTTTTGTGCCCGTTCACCCTTTGTCTAAGGGAGTTAGAAGTCTGTCCAATATACAAAGCATCTGGGCATTGTTGGCACATGATGGCATATATGATGTTAGTAGAGGAGCATGAGAAAGTGCCCGTGATTCTGTGAGTAACCTGGTTAGGTCCAGTGATGGTATTTCCAGAGAAGATATGTGGACAAAGCTGGCAGCGGGATTTGTTGCAGGGAAAGGTTCCAGGACTGGTGTTCCTGGGGTATAGACTGTGGCTGTTAGTGAGGATCCTCATGAGGTTGGGAGGTTGTCTGTGGGAGAGAACAGGCATGTCACCCGGGGTCTTCTTTGGAGTGTAGCATCCTGATTAAGAATAGGCTGTAGGTCTTTAATAATTTGTTGCAGTGGTCTGAGTTGGGGGCTGTAAGGGATGACCAGTGGTGTTCTGTTCTTGGCTTTTTTGGGCTGATCTTGGAGTAGCTGGTTTCTGGGTATGCGTCTGGCCCTGTCAATTTGTTTTTTTTAATTCTCCTGGTGGGTAATTCAGGTTTATGAATATTTGGTAAAGTTCTTGTAGTTTTTGGTCTCTGTCAGTTGGATCAGAGCAAATACGATTATACCTAAGAGCTTGACTGTAAACAATGGATCTAGTCACATGTGCAGGATGGAAACTAGAAGGGTGTAGATAAGTATAGCGATCAGTAGGTTTTTGGTACAGCGTGGTACTGATCAGGCCATCCTTGATTAGTACTGTAGTGTCTGGGAAATGTATCTCTTGCATGTTGTAATCGAGGCATAAGTTGATGGTGGGGAGTAGATTGTTAAAGTCTCTGTGGAATTCTTCTAGAGCCTCTATACCATGGGTCCAAATCATAAAGATGTCATCAATGTATCTTAAGTAGAGGAGTGGTAATAGGGGACAAGAGCTGAGGAATCGTTGTTCCAGGTCAGCCATAAATATATTAGCATATTGTGGGGCTATGCGGGTGCCCATAGCAGTTCCACTAATCTGGAGGTATAAATTGTCCCCCAAATGGAAATGATTGTGTGTGAGAACAAAGTAACAGAGGTCAGACACCAGACTGGCTGTGGTGGCATCAAGGATGGTGTTCCTGATTGCTTGTAATCCGTCTTTATGTTGAATATTAGTGTACAGAGCCTCTACATCCATTGTTGCAAGGATGGCGTTATCAGGAACTTTTCCGATGTTTTGTAATTTCCTCAGGAAGTCGGTACAGATTATCTGTTAGTGAAATCTAACGGCTTTGTCCGTGTAACTAGAAAAAGTTTTGATAAAATTTTCTTCGGAGGTGCCTCAGCACCTAGAGAGCCTAAAAGTTGTTTTCAAGAATAACTTGCAATGAGACATATTACAAAGATACACTGTTGCCTGGTCCTTACAGGTGTTTTGATGTCTGAAGATGCAGTTGCGTACTTTTGAAAATCTTGGGCACCTCACTCCCAATGGGCTTCTAGCACAGGGAGGTAGGGGCACTGGGACTGGGGGGGCAGGGGCTCGGCCTCCAGCTGGCCAGCCCTGGCCGGTAGGGTGTGGGCCAATTGGATGAGTCTGGCCGGGGGAGGTAGGGAGGGAGCAGGGCCTCAAGGTCAGCCTCCTCGGGGGGGCCATTGTGGGGGAGGCAGGGGGATGTGTGGTTGGGGCAGGGGCAGAACCCCTGGGAGGTAGGGGAGGGGACGCATGGGCAACAGAATAGAGGGGGAAGGTGGGGGGACAACAGGGGGCATGGGTGCAGAAGTGACCTGTGATGGAGCAGTGGCAGGGGCCAGGTGGCCGACCACAGCCTGGGTGAGGGTGTCCAGGTTGCGTGCCACCTGGTCCCATGCCTGCCTCTCCATAGCAAGCTATTCCTTCACGATACCCATCAACTCGCCTGAGGGCGGCCATGTGGACTGTGTCCCCTGTCTCCTCCTCCCCGGCCTGGTGGCACCCCGCACTGGCCCCATATGAGGCCTGGGCCACTCCCCCTCACCCTCGGTGATCAGGCTTCCCGGGCCCATCGCATGGCTGGTCCAGCTGCTGGAGCTGCGGCAACAAAAGGGGAGAGGAATGGGCCATTAGTCCAGGTGAGGAACCCCTTGAATCCCCCCATCCATCCCACCCTATCGCGGGGGCCCTGTAGGGACTGCATACAGGGTTCCCCCCCTCTGGGTTGTGGGAGCACTAGCTGCCCTGTGCCACTCTCCATGCCTCTGTTGCCTGGCAGCCCATGGTGCTGTCCAGCCTGCATGGTGCTGGATGCCAAATGTTAGCCCTCTGGGGCTGGGGTGGCGGGCCTGTCTGACCTGCCTGTGTTTTGGGGCTGATGTCCCTGTGGGTGCACTGCAGCTGCCCCATGTGGGACTGTGTGCCCACTCCCCCAGCCCCATGGCCACAGGCATACATGGTACATACCTATGGGTCCCTCCAGAAACTTGGGTGAGGTGCGGTCAGAGGGGGCCAGGCTGAATGGGCTAGATGGGACATAAATGACGAGGGCCCCCACGCTTGAGCCCTCACCATCGCTGCTGGCCTGGATTTGTGGGGGGCGCCTGCAGGTTGCCAGTGATCCTGGGCCGTCCTCCCCCTCGGTGCCTGTCTCCTCTGGCTCCAGTTCAGTTGTGGGGTCAGCGGCATCCAGGTACATGGCCGGGGATCCCACCTCCTTGGGCCCAAGGAAGAGATAAAGTTCTTTAAAGTAGGGACAGCTGGTGGGTGCTGCCCCTGACTGCATGGCTGTGTCCTGAACCTGTCAGTAGGCCTGCCAGACCTCCTTGACCTTGGACCTCACCTGGTCTGGCGTCTGGGTGGGGTGACCCCGGCCAATAAGGACCTTGGTGAGGCGCTTGAACACCACGGATTTCTGGCGCTGGACCCCCATCTGCTGCAGGACCTCTTCATCTTCCCACAGAGCGAGGAGGTCCTGCGGCTTAGCCTTTGTCCAGGAGGGGCCCGGCACGTGTGGGGCTGGCTCCCCTCCTGGGAGGACTCCCCCACTCCCTGGATGTCCCCTGGGGGAGGCAGGATTCCTGGCTGCTGGCCATGTTGCCGGGGGTGTCGCAGCTTCCCCCAGTGCATCATGGCTGGGAGCGGTCTGAGCGGTAGCATGGGATCCGTGCTGCCTGCATGCTCTTAGCTTCCTGCCTGAGGGCTTCGGGGAGCCTGTGTACTGAAATGCAGCTCTACTCTGGAGCCATAGAGCTCCACTTGTGCTGTGAGTGACGTCGCCACCTGCCAGCTGACCGTGGCCATGGAGCACCCGCTCTTTCAAAAGAGGAGGCCGCGGACCATCTACACTTGCTCTCTTTCAAAATCATCTTTCAAAAGAAGTTGCTTTTTCCATTCTAGGAGCAGAGAACCAACTTTGAAAGAATGGGGGAGATCTTTTGAAGTTAATTTCGAAAGAGCGCCTTGTCAGTGTAGACGATCTTCAGGTTCTTTCAAAAGAACTCTGTCTTCCGATACAAATTTTGTATGTACTTGCTACTGTAGACACACCCTGTGTGTTACTTTTCAGCTCTGAGCAGTGTACTAGCATAGTAGACTTCAGGCAAAACACTCAATGCTCACAATATCATTTTAGGTATGAAGGCACTAGGTCAAGTTTATTGCTGATGGAGCATAGTGCTAGCTCCCCAGATCAATGTCTACAGTTACCCTAGTATATGTATGCCCATGAGAATGTATGCCACTCAGTCAGTGGTGGGATTTCCTGCTGTGCCCTAGCTGGGCCAAAGAAATTCCCTCTGAGACTCAGTTTTATATATAATATGAACAGGATGCATATTACCCTTCTTGTGTGGTTAGGTTTTGTCCCTGACATGGTTAGCTACCACCTTAGACATTTTGGTTCAATCAAAGCATCTCTATCCATCAGACTGTCATACTGTTCTTATCTTTAAGAAGCTCAGCGTGTGCTCATTATCTTTCAGGCAGAGTTTACAACATATGAGCCGCATCTACACTAGCCGGCTATTTCGAAGTAGCCAACCTCGAAATAGCGCCCGCCGCGTCTACGCGTGCCAAGTGCTATTTCGAAGTTGAAATCGAAGTAAGGGGGCGAGACGTCGAAGTTGCTATCCTCATCAGGAGACGTTGAACGTCGAAGTAGGGCACATGTAGACGATCCGCGTCACGCAACATCGAAATAGCGGGGTCCTCCATGGAGGCCATCAGCTGAGGGGTTGAGAGACGCTCTCTCCAGCCCCTGAGCTCTATGGTCGCCGCGTGCAGCAGCCCCTTAAAACTCCCCACCCCCTTATTTCCTGTGCAGGAAGCTGAGAGATCGTGCAGGCAGCAGCACAGCCACGTGCACAACCTGCACGTCCTCACAAGCCCCAACCCACCACCTTGCACCCCATGGCATCCAGCCAGCCCCCCAAGCCCCCACAGGGCACCCCCTTCAAGGAAACCCAGGGCTCCCAGCCTGCCAGACAGTGGGGGAAGAGGCAGCGGGGCCCCTCCTGGATGGAGGCCGAGATCTGGGACCTGCTGGGGCTCTGGGGCGAGGAGGAGGTGCTCCAGGTAATGGGGAGCAAGAGGCAGAATGTGCATGCGTTCGCTCGGCTGGCCGAGGGCCTGGCTGCCTGGGGTCACCCTGCCCACACTCCTGACCACGTCAGGAGTAAGGTAAAGGAGCTGTGGCAAGGTTATGCCCAGGCCCGGGACATGGCCAGCCGATCTGGGCCCCCGCGTACCACCTGCCCCTTTTACAGGGAGCTCAGGGCCATCGTGGGCCCCCAGTACACCTCCTCCCCCCCCGGCCACCCTTGACACATGGGCCGACGAGCCCCAGCAGGCCCTGGAGATGGAGTCGCCCCGGAGGCCAGCCCTGCACCCCAAGGGCCCCCCCAGAAGCCCACCCCTGGGACACCGGAGGAGGAGGAGGAGGCCTCCAGTGACGGGGGGCTCCAAATTGACCTCCCCTCCCCCAGCTCCAGCAGGGTGTCCACACGATAGGTGTCCCCCGACCGTGCGAGGGGACCGTCAGGTATGTACCCCCCTGGTGCACACTTCCAGGGATAAGGGGTGGGGACAAGAGACATGACCAGGGCCCTCCACACACACAGATGACCATGGACCCGAGGACAGCAGTGGCATGTCCCTCAGAAGAGTCCATCAGCCCCTGCCTCCCAGCAGGACAGCACCATGCCCCATCCCTGGGGATGGGGGGAGTGGAACCTAGGGTCCCCTGGGGGGGGTTGGACATCCATCATCATCAGCATCAGCATCTCTGGGGGATGGGGATGGGGAACCAGCAGCAGAGGGGTGGGGGGACAAGGGCCACGTGTCAGGGCCCAGACTAATGGCTGTCTCCACTCTTCTTCCCCCCTGTGTTCCACAGCTGCACCATCGGAGGGCCCAGAGAGCACCGGCACGGCGTCAATGGTCCCGAACAGCCCACCAGGGCCATCCCACCAGGCCAGCCCCTCGGCGGAGCACAGACCAGCCCCAGGATGAGCCCGACAGCGGCGGAGCCATCTGTGGGAGTCCACGGACCCCCAGCTGCTCGCCACCCCCTGGTGTCAGCTGGAGGTGTCTGACCAGAGCCTGCAGGTGGAGGAGTGGCGGCTCCATCTCCAGGAACGAGCACTGGCCTGGTGCCAGGAGGCTTGTGGGGGCCTTCATGCGCACCTTCCAGGACATTGCGCAGCACTTGGCCCCCCTGCCGCTCTTCCCGCCGCTCCACCTGCCACTCCGCCTGCCGTCCCTCCACCATCAGCTGTCCTGGGGCCTGCCACCGAGGGGGATCATGGGACTCCGGACTCCGCCTGGCCCTATCTGCTGGTTCTCCCAGCCCCCACGCATTCTCGACCAGGCCTCCGGCTGAGACGTGGGTCGTGACCCCCAACACCAGGTGCAGGACAATAGGGGGTGAGTTGCCGAGGACGTTGCCCCACAAGGCCCCTTCCGGCCCGCTCCTTTGGACATATTCCCCCCATCTTTGTAAATAGTTTTTGTTCTACCCCTGTTTTGTACCTGCCCCCCTATGTACATATTTCCCCCCTTCTTCTGTTAATAATTAATACAGGTTGCACGGTTTTGTTTAAAAACAATTCCATTTATTGCACAGAAGTGTGGCGGGGGTGTGATCTTGGGTTCTCTGTGGTGTGGGCGTGGGGGCAGGGAGTGTTGTGGAGGATGGGGAGGGTGGTGCAGTGGGTGGCTCACCCGCAGCTGGCCCTGCCAGCGTTCACCTCACAGCCTGGTCAAAATGGGCCCGCAGGGCCTCCCAGACCCGGATCCCCTCAGGGTCAACCTGGCGACTGGGGGCAGTGGGTGTCTGGACGTCGGCCCTGCCAGCCTCCACAGCTGAGCCCTGGAAGAAGGCCTCTCCCTTGCTCTCCACCAGGTTGTGGAGTGCGCCGCATGCGCCCACAACCTGGGGGATGTTGGTGAGGCCTGCATCCAGGCGGGTGAGGAGACACCTCCAGCGCTCTTTGAGGCAGCCAAAAGTCCGCTCGACCACCTGGGGCGCATGGTTCAAGCGCGTGTTGAACCACTCCTGGCTGGCTGTGACATGGCCCATGTAAGGGTGCATGAGCCAGGGCCGGAGGGGGTATGCCGCATCTACGATGAGGCAGAGGGGCATGGTGGTGTCCCCCAATGGGATCTCCTGCTGGGGGATGTAGGTCCCTGCTTCCAGCTGGCAGCACAGGCTCAAATTTCTGAATACCTGAGCGTCATGGGTGCTGCCAGGCCAGCCAACATAAATGTCCAAGAGGCAGCCCCGGCTGTCCACCAAGGCCTGGAGGACCACAGAATGGTATCCCTTACTATTGAGGAAGCATCCTCCGCTGTGCTCCGGGGCACGGATGGGGATATGGGTCCCATTCAGAGCCCCAAAGCAGTTTGGGAAGCCCAGGCTGGCAAACCCCACAATGGCAGCATCCAGGTCCCCAAGGTGCATGAGCATGTGGAGGAGCAGGGCACTGATTGTGCGGACGACCTGCAGGGAAAGGACGTGAGAGAGCACCGGTGAGGGGTGTGCAGGGTATGTCTGGCCCTCCCCCCAGGCTTCCCCCTCCCCCCCCAGGCTCCCCCCCTATCCTTAGGGATCCCCCCCTCCCCCCAGGGCTCCCCCCCCGGGCTACCTCCTGGGCTCCCCCCACCCCGGGTCCTCTTACTTCCATGAGGACAGCCCCGATGGCGGCCTTGCCCAAGCCGAACTGCTGCCCTACGGATCGGTAGCTGTCTGGAGTGGCCAGCTTCCAGACAGCGATGCCGACCCCTTTCTCTACAGTGAGGGCACGTTGCATGAGGGTGTCCTGGTGCCGTAAGGCAGGGGTGAGCCACTGTCAGAGCTCCAGGAATGTCTGCCAGCTCATTTGGAAGTTCTGGAGCCAGCGGTTGTTGTCCCACTCGCCGAGCACCAGCCACTCCCACCAGTCCATGCTCGTGGGGTATCTCCACATCTGGCGGCATGTGCAGCCGGGGGAGGGGAGCTGGGAGGGCAGCAAGGTCTGGGGCTGCTTCCTCGTCCCCTGGGGGCAGCTCATCTTCCTCAAATAAAAGATGGTCAGCTGCCTCCTGCATGGCACTGAGCAGGGCAGCCACTGCTCCTCTGGGGGCGGGTGTGTGGGCCTCTGGCTGCTGCTGCTGCTGCTACTGCTGGGGGTCCATGGTGCTTCACGGGGTGTGCGTGCCTGTGGCTCTGCAGACCGCGTGCTGTGCAGGCTGAGTGTGTCTGGGAGGGGCCCTTTAAGGGAGCAGCTTGCTGTTGCCCCGGAAGTGCTAGTCTGCCCTGTGACCCTGTCTGCAGCTGTTCCTGACACCCTCGTTTCGATTTGGGCCACTTTGGTGTGTAGACGCTCCCCTGCAGCGCCTATTTCAATATAGTGCTGTCCAACGTCGACGTTGAACGTCGACGGCACCAGCTGTGGAGGATGTGTGGACGCTATTCATTGAAATAGCTTATTTCGATTTCGGTACATCGAAATAAGCTATGTCGATGTAGCATCCCAGTGTAGACGTAGCTATTGACTGTTGGGGTGTTCTGGTATCATCCTTCTGGAATATGTTTACACAAGTGTCCTATGCTTATCCTATCTTTGAAACGTGTGTGGATTTTTTACATTGCCAGCCCTCTTCTTGCCAGGTTCTGTGAGCTTGCAAGCAGCACAGCCTGATTCTTGCTATTTTTGCTTCTTCGCTTCATATCAGCACTTTAATTCAGGTTGAAGATCTTACAGTGAGCTTACATTTCAGGCTCACTTTCTAACTACACCTAGGAATCCTGCATGCTGGGTAAGTAGTCTAACCTCTGGTTGTACAGAAGTAGCAGCAGCAGTAGAACTACCACTGACTGAATTCTGGATTGGACATGCTCCAGTAGGCATGAGAAAATTCCTACTAGATTGGAGCCCTCGGGTGAGATAGGAGGGGGACCACTTATCTTCACCTTATTTGAGCATCCAGTCCAGGTTCATGGACAGAATGTTAATGTTAAACCATGACTGCTGATGCAATTGACACCTGCTACAATGTGTGGTTTTTTTTTGAACACATTTTGGTCCCTTTATTACCAGGCTACACTCCAGTGCCATTCATTCTGCATCTTTCTTTGTTTCTTCTCTGAGAGTTTTGATCCTTGAATTTTTGATGTGTCTTCTGCGCCTAAAAATTCAATGTCCTTCCAATTATTCCTTGCTTAAAAGGAGGCTTTTTGTTTGGGTTGCAAATAATAGTGGACATCCTGAGACATTTCTCCTTCTGGTAGAGATCTTTTGAATAAGGCTATCATATCAATGGAGAAATAACAGTGCACCAAGTTTTCTCAGTCTCTTATTTCACACCTATCTGAAATTTCTGCAAGTCTATGATGCAGACAAATAAACTTTCCTCTTACTTCTAGGTGTTACTATCACTAGGTGCAGAACAATTAAATAGATCAGACTGTAAGAAGGTTGGGATCATTTGGTTCAAAAGTTGCACTTACAATGGTTAAAATTACCTTTTGCTGTGCTCACTTGTAGAACTGTACACTGTCTTCAGGGCAAAGGGGTGGTGGGTGAAGGTGTATGTGGTGACTGCAGGGGTGCAACCAGGACCTGAAGTATTGTAACTGACAAGATCTCAGGTTGGTTTCTTTAGGGCTGGGGATTACCACCTCCCTCCATTCCTCCAATCCCCAAGCCCTGAATATTAGAATCAACTTTGCTCATAGACTTCTGATAGCCTTATGAGGAGAGGGCACTGATGGACCTCCCCTATTCCAGTCCCATATTCTTCAGAAAGTATCATTCCTTCTCCATTCACTGGTAACTGAGAAAGGCAAACCCTCAACATTGTGAGAGCAATCATTGCAAGTTGAGCCCAGCTCTCTCTACCTGGTGGAGGCAGAACAGCAGCTGGGTGAAGTGCAAAGCCAGCAATAGCATAGATGAGTGAAGAGGCTGAAGTTGCAAATGGAGTCCCTTCCTCCTTCTCAAAGTCTCCGTCCCCACCATGTTTGCTGAATAACACCACCACTCACTGAAATCTGGCCCAACTACCCCTGGCCATGATAAAAGGACAGCCAGGGCCCTGTCATATTTCAAAATGTGGCCTTACAGTGAGCACTGAAAGTTGTAGCCTGCTATTTTATTACAGCCTTGTGACTAGGAAGATGCTGCATTGTATTTAGTGAGTTGCACGCCCTCCTGCAGCAATAAAGTAAAAATAGAGGATAATTAAGTTGTATATTACTGAGAAAAGGTAATAATACCTTTAAAAATTAATCTGAGAGAAAAAAAGTTTTCAACGATATGCCTGAGCAAACTAGAGGTAGGTAAAACGTGCTATGTTAGCTGCTACCATCAGCATTTAAGGTCTCATTTGCAAGATCAACGTGCCTTTGTGAACCAGCTTTGAGACTCGCTACTGCAGGAAACAGACGTTTCACGGGAGTCAGAACGGGACTATGAGAATCACTAGCAGAGGAAATGAAAGTAACTAATGATAGCAACTTTATCAGATTAAGAACTAAATGTAAAACACTTGGTGCTCTCACATACTATACTCTGACACACAACAATACACTTACTTTTATATTAAAGTAAAAAAAATCATACTCCATGAAGCTTACTTCCTGATGGATGGAAATGTAAAGAGACGTATAACTTGTTTTGTATCCTGGAGAGGTGCTCGAACACAATGAAAGTAACTATGAAAATCTAAATAATTAGAAGTCTTCATATTTGCAAATTTTCATCAAAGATAAATATCAGTATTTTGTTCCACTTGAATATCTGTCAACAACGTGATGCTGGTATTCAAAAGTGTACTTATATCGGTAGTAATTATAACATCAATAGTGCTTAACACTCTCACAGTGTTTGAAATAGTTCACAATGTTATACACACTAACAAGTCAGCACAACACTCCTGAAACATAGTATAGTTTGTAGAAAGTGGGAAAATATGAGATTATAAAATGAAAGGGACTTCAAAGGTTAGATATAATGATGTCTTTTTCTGTCATGACAAAGGTCTTCTGCCTATTTCTGGTATTAAAAGTTACTCATTGATATAAACAGCTCCTTAATGATCATGTACACTTCCATTTATGCTTCACAATGCATTGTTTCTCAAATCCAAATTACATGTGTCAAAGCAAGAGTAGAATGGTATATGATAATGTTTTTGAAAGCAGAATGTAAAATATGATGCCTTTTCTCTCTGCATCAAAATTCATTTCGTGAAAAGAGAACCTTGCGTTTTCATACAGGTTAATTAAGTTGTTGAGACAAAATTGGGGCTATGTCGCGCATATACAATTTGCACTCAGAATTTTTCTTTTCATGTGAAAACAGAACATTCAAAGTCTCCAGATAAAAACTATGGGCCAGATTCACAAAAGGAATTAGAAGCTACAATAAGCTGCATCAGTGGAATTCACAAACCCTGG
Organism: Carettochelys insculpta; assembly: GCF_033958435.1. NCBI lineage: Eukaryota > Metazoa > Chordata > Testudines > Carettochelyidae > Carettochelys > Carettochelys insculpta. The sequence goes on along the minus strand of NC_134137.1, from coordinate 92,717,747 downwards.
GTTAAGTGTAAACATAAAAGACTGAATTTGTAATTGTAACATTTCATTGAATTCTGTAAAAACACATCCTTTTACTGCTGTGCTTTGAAAAAAATTATTGGCTCCAGTGCTGCAAAGCATTTATTCATGGGTTTCAGTCCATCCTGGTTCATGAAAGCATTTGTCCATGTGCTTATTTTTAAGCACATGCTTAATTTCCATTGAGTTAAATGGGGTTTAAGCACGTGCTTAGTGTTAAGCACATACTCATAGGGGTGACTAGTACCCTGCCCCCACCAACCCCTGCAGCACTCCCCTCCAGCTCATACCCCATCCCTCCTATCGCAAGCTCTACTCATTCCACATTCTTTCCCCAGCCTATGTTGACCCCCTCCACTGCCTTGGCGTCTTCCTGCTAGGAGGCTTGTGCTGCTTTCAGGCCATGCTGCTGCATGGGGAGCAAGGACTGTCTCTGCTCTGAGCAGAAGCAGGACAGCAACATGGTGCTAAAGGTGAGTACAGGGTATATGTGACACAGGGGGTGCATATGACCCTTCCTGTGCACCCATACATGTTGCCTCTACATGCTTAAATGGTTTCAGCAAAAGGACTGTTTTCTGTATTGAGGCATTTAGAGAATTATAATTAATACCTTAGGAGGTAAGGAATCTGTACTAAAAAATGAAGATCATCCATGCCTTCAGGACAGTAAATTATCTGATGAGTTGGGCTGGTTGGGAAATGTTTCTTGTTCGTGTAAAAAAAAATAAAGCTTTCATTATAGCAAAGTTTCCATTTTTGTTGGAATTTTTCTTCAAAACTCTTTGTGTTTTATTGTAATATTGAAAGCCCCCAAACCAAATACAATTGTGTTTCAGCTGCATTTTTTGTTTGTTTTCTATAGCCAACAACTGAAAATCAATGTTGGGATTTTAGTGAAAAACAAGAAAACACAATCAAATATGGATATTTCCTGAGGAAATTCTGATGAAAAAGCCATTCTGCATCAAAGAACATTTCAACTAGATTTGGTTTTGAGCTTTAATTTCCAATGATCTAAATGTGTCTGTAGATCTTAGCGCTAGTTTTAGAATTTAGTCCTATGCAGAGGACTGTCACAAGAACTATGCACCACACAAATACCATTTTTGCTCAAGTCAGACTGCTTGTTCAGGTCTTATGTGGTGCTTTTCTGGTCCTCTGTACAGAGGAGACTTTCCACCTTTATACTAGTAACAGGTGCAGTGGTCCAATGGTCCAAGTGGTCCATGGCTAGTAAAAGTTAATGTGAAAAAGCTTGCTGTGTTTTGATTGATTACAACAAGGACATCTGAAGAATTTGAATGTATGATAATTTTTTCACTGCTTTTGAAAGGAAGCTAACCTGTTCAAAAATTAATTCTACTTTCTAAATGCTTTTTTTTAACTTTTTAAAAAAGTGACTTTTTAGAAACAGATTGCCTGCTGGTTCTAATAGTCTCAAAACTCTGGGGGAAGATAGGGTTTGGATGGGAAGGGTAGCAATGTTAAAATAGGTAGGAAAAGTTATTTCAAAGAGCTGACCTTTTGATATACCACAAAAATCTTTCCATCATTCTGTTTAACTGTTTTAGAGAATTTCTTTTGAAGTAAGTGCTCTTACGTTATAAGTGAAACCTTTATTTTCAGAAGTCAAAAGGTAATAGTACTTATTTCAAATATGACAGCATTATGTACACTTTTATGTAGAACCTCAATCTGAAAAAGTGCATTTTAAAAGTAGTTTTAACTTACATCTACTCCTGACTCCAGTCAACCTAACCTGACTCCTCAGACATATGCAGAAGATGATTTGTCAAACTCTTTAATCATGCTGCAATAATGGTTGAACTTATTCTCTCTTCTATTGTATGACACAGATGGAAGCAAGATAAAAGAGGCCAAAAGGCTCCTGAATTTATGGAAAGGGAAAGTAGCAGCTTCACACTCTATTTTCACCTACCCAGGAGCCTGGAGAAACTTCTCATGGGGTCAACAAATGACTGGTTTTCTCTGTTTACAGGGGACATTTTGGGAGGAGAGGCGTATGGCCAGTCAATTACTGCCCTGCATCTTAAACTGTGGAGTGTTTGTCAAGCTGGCCAGGAGAAGAGAATGATTCTTCATGTCTTAGGGGAGGAGGGGAGGAACTGTAAAACTTCTGGAAAAGGTCCAACATGATGGGTATCTCATTATCCGGGAATAAGGGGTTTTAAAAAGTTAGTCTGTGCTGGCACTTTCTCCTCTTATTCATGGAGCAGGTTTGACAAAGCCCACCATCTCTCCCTATGCTGGTGGTAAATAAACCAGCTTATTGGCCATATCTGCTGAGAATATTCCGCCATTGAGGGTAGGCTGGGAAGGAATTTTTTCCTTTTCCACTATATTGGCTAGGTACAGTTGGTTTTTGTTTTTTTTTTATCTTCCTCACAGCAGGTTCAGGTGGGCCCTGTTCATGCAGAACATGGCAGGCAGTATCCAGATGTTATAACTCTTAATTGAAGTGTATAACAAATGTTAATTGCACTTACTCTAGATAAATGGCTTAGGGTAACACAGGAGTAGTTGGGGACTCCTATGGTTAGTACAGCAGTAAGCCAACTCCTCTCCCATCATTATATTTCTCCTAACCCCTCCTACAAGGGAGCAGTTGGTAAAATCCCAGCAAGGGATAAGCAGGAGGGACCTGCGCGAAATGAGGGAGCTTGTTGAAACTTCCCCATGGTATTGTAAGATCCCAGCCATGGATCTGCAGGAAGGACACAGATGGAAGATGTGAGGGAGGTACTAAAGTGACTTCCCCACCCCAGGTAATTATGAGAAGGAAACAACTGGGGTTACCTGCATTGTGTATGTGATCTGCTGGATGCTCCCAGACATCCAGTTATAGAGTTGCAGCCTAAGTAGTCCTATATCAAATGTCTCCTATCTTTATTGCAGCATAGCTAGACAAAAGGTATTCTGGTGATAATATCAGAGAATCATCAAGTTCTTCATTATTTGTTCTAAACTTTCTCAAATAGGGCAAAAAATTGTGACCTCTGTCCATGATCCAGTGGGGCCGCCCAAGAAAATGATGGAGGAATCTCCTGAAAATATCCTCTTTTTGGCTTATCTGATATAAAAAAAATGGTGCATGATTTCCTGGGTCTAGATCTACAGTAGGGAAGAAAGTTGATTTCCAATACACAATTCTAGCTAAGCCATTAGCATAGCTAGAATTGGCATATCAGAATCAACTTCCTTACTTAGTGTAGTCCAGAACTCAGAAGTCTTGAGTTGATATTCCTGAGTTCAAAAGATAGTGTGGAGTAGGGGGGTTAACAACCAAGCCCACAGAGGTCGATTTTGCAGCAACTTAACATACACAGTCATATTGAACTCCAGTATACAGGTCTTCCCATGACTGATGATCTTGTAAATATAGATTAGGCCTCTGAGTTTGATACTACTTGAATGTGATAGGCCCATGCATCCTGAACCTTGTATAGTAGCATAATACCCTCCTTAAAGTGAATATGTGCAATTCTGGGGAGCATAAATCCTGCAGTAACTTCAGACTATTTTCTCCACATGCCCCTAGACAGAGTATATATGGCATTTATAACAATGTAGCCTGTATGCTAGATTTTGAAGGCCAAATCACACATGCTTTCTGCTCAGTAATCATATTCGTATGTACGATGAAAAATGTATTTATGGTTGAAAAATGGAGAAACAAGACAACTCAATGAACATTTTCCTATTTAGTTGTTTTGAGTTTTCAGGGTTCATAACTGACCTTTTTCATTTGTTTTGTTTTTCCCTTTTTGTGGTTATTTTCAATAATATCATTGCTTATTTTTCCTTTCCATTTTTTTCTTTTTTTCTTCCCTTCATTCTTCCCTTTACCTTCCAATGATTTTCAAATAAAAATTACAATTTTTAAAAGTGACACAAAACAAAATGAAAGCAGCCAAGTGTGAGGAATGAAACGCAATTGTTTTAAAACCATGAAAAGTATTAAAGATTTCAAAAAAAGACAACTTAAAAGAAAAAGTGTACTATTTAAAAAGATGTTATTCTTTGGGGATGAAATCGTAAAGATTAATTTGTCTTGCTGGAGTAAATAATAAATTTCATCATTAAAGTTTACAATTGTGGAAAAATATCTCTCCACATTCCCCTCCCCCAGTGTCATACTGCACAAATACCATTCCTTACATATGAAATATTACTTAAAAGACATATTATTTTGATAAGCATTGATGGCTTTGGCATGTCTCATTGCCTACTATAATGCACTCTTGTAATGTGTTATAATTTAATTGCATAATGGGATAATTGTGCTTCTGAGTCATTACCAAGTAAAACTGACAATGGTTGAACTAGCTTGGCATTAAAAACAAAGTAAGATTATACAAGAATATCATTTTTCTTTTTCTAAATGTGTTTTTCCATATTATATATAGGTAAAAGTGTTCAGATAAGTGTTCTCCTTACATGCATGACAGAAAACCCACAAAACCAGGCTTTACCACCAGAACTATGGCTTAAAAATAACAGTGCAAACTATTTTGAAAACCTAAATGTTCAAGAAACATTTGAATGTCTAATTAGAGCTAATTTCAGCAAAAGTCGTAAATATTAGCTCTAGTTGCAATAAGTATATAAATGTTTAACATTCAAAATAATCCATAATCTCTACTTAAGGATGAGGCAGAAATCTTAGGCCAGCACTTGCATAAAACAAACAAGCAAACAAACAAAACTAAACAAGAGTGATAAAAAAATCTTTCACTACAGTATGAGAGCAAAATAACCAAACCTCAGGCACATTATATAACTTCATATTTACACTTAGTGCTGGGAAAGTGCTGAAAAAATCAATAATATTCATTGAATATTTGCACAAAACTGTTCACATATGATGGGCCTCTTTTGTGTGCTATTTCTGCTAGTAATGAATGAACTTTACCAGAGGGTACATTCAGCAAAACCATTTCTGTCAATTTATTATTATAGAATATTCATGGCCAGTGAATTTTGAACTCATATATGCCAATACTCACACTGATTGAATGAAAAAATGGTTACCCAAAATGCATACATTTGGGCTGTGTCTACACGTGCACGCTACTTCGAAGTAGCGGCACTAACTTCGAAATAGCACCCGTCGCGGCTACACGCGTCGGGCGCTATTTCGAAGTTAACTTCGATGTTAGGCGGCGAGACGTCGAAGTCGCTAACCTCATGAGGGGATCGGAATAGCGCCCTACTTCGACGCTCAACGTCGAAGTAGGGACCGTGTAGACGATCCGCGTCCCGCAACGTCGAAATTGTGGGGTCCTCCATGGCAGCCATCAGCTGGGGGGTTGAGAGACGCTGTCTCTCCAGCCCGTGCGGGGCTCTATGGTCACCGTGTGCAGCAGCCTTTAGCCCAGGGCTTCTGGCTGCTGCTGCTGCAGCGGGGAATTCATTCTGCATGCACAGGGTCTGCAACTCGTTGTCGGCTCTGTGGATCTTGTGCTGTTTAGTGCAAGTGTGTCTGGGAGGGGCCCTTTAAGGGAGCGGCTGGCTGTTGAGTCCGCCCTGTGACCCTGTCTGCAGCTGTGCCTGGCACGCCTATGTCGATGTGTGCTACTGTGGCGTGTAGACGTTCCCTCGCAGCGCCTATTTCGATGTGGTGCTGCGCAACGTCGATGTTGAACATCGACGTTGCCAGCCCTGGAGGACATGTAGACGTTATTCATCGAAATAGCCTATTTCGATGTCGCCACATCGAAATAGGCTACTTTGATGTAGGCTTCACGTGTAGACATAGCCTTGGAGAGACAAAATATGTTTGTTTATCCTTCATTTGTCCTTGTCTTGAATATCCTTGCAAGAACATCACACAAAAGGGGGCACCTTGTTTTCAGATGATATTCTGTGCAATGAGGAGACCAATAATCTACAAGAGGATGTTGATAAATGGAGAGATGATAAGATATAAGTTCAAAATAATCACAGGAAAAAGAGTATTGATCATTTCAATCATGTGAACATGCAGATTTGTCCTTGAAACTTGATTTACTGTATGACATACCCAGGGTGCAATCTTGACTAGTGAAAAGTTGTGCTATGCTGGGAGTGCCTGTTACACTGCTTTACTGCTGAAGCCTCCAGTTGGGCCTGCTCACAAACAGCCCCTTCCTGCATCTCCATCTTTGTGTGAATTCAGGCTGCCAGTCACACGAAGGCTCTTACCAGCCTGAATTATGTTGCCTGAAGAAATTCGACACTGATAAATTCAAAAGTATATACCAAAAATTGAGAATTTTGTGCACAATATTTTAAAATTCTGCACATTGTATTTGTCAAAATAACACTATATAAGTATTCTAGTTTCTATTAATTTGGTAACATTTCAAAACATCTATCAGCAAGGACGTCTGTAACAATATAGACAACAGACAACACCTGGAAAATACCAAGGTGATGAGTAACAGCCAGCATGGATTTATCAAGAACTAATCACATCACGCCAACCTGATCATTTTCTTGGATTGGATAACAAGTCTTGTGGATAAGGGGAAAGCGGTAGACATGGTATACCTAGACATTAGTAAGGCATTTGATACAATCTTGCATATATTTCTTATCCATCAACTAGGGAATTACAATGTAGATAGGACTTTATAGTTAATGAACACTTAATTTGGATGATGATGATGATATATTTTTTCACTGAACAAGACTATGGACTGGCCACATAATCAGGAAAGGGCAGGTAGGCATGCTGCAAATATGGGTGCATAACTGGTTGAACAACCATTCACAGAGGCTGTGTTTACACCACAGTTCTGTTTCAAAAGGATGTCTTTTGAAAGAGAACATAGAAAGATGGCCTTTCGAAATGGAGCGTCTGCACACACCAGCGGGGACCTCCAGAACAATTTTGAAAGAGAGCGTCCATCCATACTAGGGAGCTCTTTTGAAAGAGCAGAGGCAGATAGTGCCACGGGTAGGGTCACGTAGCGGACAAGCCCTTCCAGCACTGCTGCCCACTGTCCTTTTAAAGGGCCCCCCTCCGTGCCTGAGCCTGCATATGCCAGTGGCCAGCAACCCTGTCCCCAGGCAGAGCAAGAGCTAGAGACAGCCAGACAGACAGATAGACATCAGACGTGGCATCCCAGGCCCCATGGTTGCAGCACCCCCCCTCCATCACAGCTGTGGCCAGTGCCCTGGCCACTGCCCTGGCTGCTGTGCTGCAGCGGTTCTGGGTGGCGAGCACAATAGCCACCTTCCTGGATGCCATCCTTGGGGCACAACATCCCCAGCATGTCCTCCGGGTCATCCGCTGCCTGTGGAGCTTCCCCATAAGCAGCGACTGGTGGGACTGGCTGGTGCTGGAGGACTTGGGCAATGACCGGTGGCTACAGAACTTCAGGATGACCAAGGGAACATTCCTGGAGATGTGCCACTGGCTCACCACAGTCCTCCAGCAATGGGACACACACCCGAGGCCAGCGCTTCCCCTGCAGAAAAGGGTGGCCATCGCCCTATGGAAGCTGTCCACCCCGGACGGTTGCAGATCTGTTGACCACCAGTTTTGGGATGGGCAAAGGCACCGTCAGGGCTGTCTTCACCAAGGTAAGCTGTGCCCAGCTCATACCTAGACTGCATGCGGGGGGGGGCGGGGGGCAGCCTGGTGATGGATACTGTCGGGAGGAAGGTGGGCATCCTGGGGACAGGGCAGGGCTGGGGACAGGCAGGGGTGGGCAAGCCGCACTCCACCGCACGCCCACAAGCATGCCCCTGTATGCCCTGCAGGTCATCTGGCTGATCAACAAGGTGCTCCTGAGGCAGCTGGTTAGCATCTGCCTGTACGGCACCATCTGCGGATTCCAGGAGTTGGGCTTCCCCAACTGCTTTGAGGCCCTGGATGCCACTCACATTGCCATTTGGGCTGTGGAGCACAGCTGTGGGGCCTACATGAATTGCAAGGGCTACCACTCGGTGGTCCTGCTAGCACTGGTCGATGCCAATGGCCGGTTGCAGGATATCTATGTGGGTTGGTCCAGCCATGCACACAACGTGAGGGTCTTCTGGAACTCAGGGCTGGGATGTCGTATGGCTGAGGGGACCTTCATCCCCCAGTGGGAGCTCCCCACTGGGGACACTCTGATGCCTCCCTGCATTATAGCAGACACAGACTACCCCTTGCAGGCCTGGCTGATGCAGTTGTACACCAGGCACACCCAGCTGAGCCAGGACCTTTTTAATGAGCAGCTGAACCGTACCCAGAACACCATGGAGCAGGTGTTCGGCCATCTCAAGAGGCATTTTAGATGCTTCTACACCAGGCTGGAGGTGGGCCTCCCCAGTGTGCTGCCGGTGGTTGGGACCTGCTGCACCATCCATAAACTGGTGGAGATGAAACATGAGCCCTACATGCAGGGGTGGGCCACCGAGGCAGGGTATGGGTACAAACAGCTCCCTGCCGCCCCCTGCCACCAGGTCCAGCAGGACAGAGTGCATGTAAAGGAGGCCCTGAGCCAGGCCTTTGAGCAAGGGCCAAGGTAAGCCCACCATCCTGCACACTCCTCCCTCATCCACACCCTGCACACACATGCACACCCACCAGCAGATATGCACAGGGTACACAGTATAAACCATAAAAATGAACTATTTACTTGGACAAAACTGTGCCCTTCATTTTCTAGGGGGGAAATATATCCATGTGGAGGGGAGGGTGAACAGGGAGCCAAGGTGGGGGGCCTCACCCCTCCATGGGGCTCAGAGGCTGGCAGCCCCATTGCCCATGCCTGCCCCTTCCTCCCTGTGTCCAGAGGCCACACTGGGGCAGGGCCAGGGCCAGTGTCATAGGGAGGTAGGGGTGCAGATTGGGCACGGTTCCCATGCCCGTGCCAGGCTCAGCACGGTGGGATGGGGGGGCGGGGTCTCAGCCTCCATCTGGCCAGCCCTGGACATCAGGGTGTGGCCAGGCAGATGAGGCTGGCTGGGGGAAGGTGGGGAGGGAGCAGGGCCTCAAGCTCAGCCTCCCTGGGGGGCCATTGTGGGGGAGGTAGGGGGATGGGAGATTGGTGTGGGGAGGAACCACTTGGGGGGAGGGGACACGCAGGCGACAATAGCATGGGGGATGGTGGGGGAAGTGACAGGGGGCATGTGTGCAGGAGTGACCCATGATGCAGCAGCAGCAGGTGCCAGGTGGCCAACCACAGCCTGTGTGAGGGCATCCAGGTTGGACGCCATCCTGTCCCATGTCTGATGCTCCATGGCAAGCCACTCCCACACGACACCTGTCAGCTCCCTCAAGTTGGCCGTGTAGGCCTTTTCCCCAGCCTACTCCTTCCCACCTAGTGGCACTGGTGGAGGGACCGGTGGCGGCCCTTCACTGGCCCCGTCCGAGGCCTAGGCCACTGCCCCTCTGCCTCTGTGGTTGGGATCCCCGGGCCTGTCATGAGCCTGGTCCGCCTTCTGGCTACTGGAGGTGTGGAGACAAAAGGAGGCAGGAATGGGCCATTAGTCCCAGTGAGGGACTCCTTGAACCCCCCTATCTTCCCACCCCATCCCGGGGGCCCTGTAGGGCCCAAATCCAGGATTCCGTCTCTGGCTGGTGGGAGCACTAGCTCCCCTCTGCCACCCTCCATCCCTTCACTGCCTTGAGTCCCATGGTGCTGTCCAGCCTGCCTTGTGCTGGGTGCCAAAAATCAGCCCTCTTGGGCTCGGGTGGCGGGGCTGTCTGGCCTGCCTGTGTCCTGGGACTGATGTCCTTGTGGGTGGCCTGCAGCTGCCCCATGTGGGACTGAGTTCCCCCTCCCCCAGCCCCATGGCCACAGGCATGCATGATACATACCTGCCTCCAGGAACTCGGGCAAGGTGCAGTCACAGGTGGGCCCGGCTGGATGGACCAGATGAGACATCGATGACAAGGGCCCACTTGCTCAAGCCATTGTCATTGCTGCTGGCCTGGATCTGTGGGGGCCACCTGCGGGTGGCCAGGGGTCTGGGGCAGTTCCCCCCCATCAGTGCCTGTCTCCTCTGGCTCTGGCTCAGTCAGGGGGCCAGCAGTGTTCAGGTACATGGTCGGGGGTCCTGCCTCCTTGGGCTCAAGGAAGTGGTAAAGTTCTTTAAAGTAGGGGTAGCTTGAAAGAGCTCCTTGACCTTGGACCTCCCCTGGTCTGGGGTTCAGGTGGGGTGACCCCAGCTGGTGAGACCCTTGGACAGGCTCTGGAACACCTTGGCTTTCCGGCACCAGACTCGCGTCTGCTGTAGGACCTCCTCATCTTCCCTCAGGGCAAGGAGGTCCTGTAGCTAGGCCTTTGTCCAGGAGGGGGCTCGGTGCTTGGGGGGCTGGCTCCTCTCCTGGGAGCACTTCCCAGAGTCTCTGGATGGCCTCTGGGGTGGACGGGAGTCCTGGCTGCTGGCCATGGTGCTGGAAGTGTTGTGTCTTCCCTCAAGGCATTGTGGCTGGGAGTGGTCTGAGCAGCAGTGTAGGCTTCCTGCTGCCTGCATGCTGTCAGCGTCCTGCCTGAGGGCTTCTGGGAGCCTGCGTGCTGAAACGTGGCCGCATGCTGGAGCTATAGAGCTCTGCTTGTGCTGTGAGCAGCAGCGCCACTTGCCAGCTGATTGCAGCCATGGAGGACCCTCTCTTTCGAAAGAGCCGGCCATGGAGCATCTACACTTGATCTGTTTTGAAATAATCTCTCGAAAGAGGGTGCTCTTCCCATCCTGCGAGTGGAGGACCGACTTTGAAAGAACAGGGGAGTTCTTTTGAAATTAATTTCAAAAGAGTGCTGTGCTGGTGTAAACGTTCTGGGATTCCACAAAGACTAGTTTTGGAACTGGTCCTGTTCAGTATCTTTATAAATTATATGGATAATGGAATAGAAGTTATGCTTATAAACTCTGCAGATGATACAAAGGCGTGAGAGGTTGCAACTGCTTTGGAGGATAGGACTATAATTCAAAATAATCTGAACAAACTAGAGAAATGATCTAAGGTAAATAGGATGACGTTCAATACGGAGATATTAAAAATACTCCACTTAGGTACAACAATCAGTATAAAACATGCAAAACAGGAAGTCACTGTCTAGGAAGGACAGAAATCTAGGGGGTCATAGTGAACCACAAACTAAATGGTTGTGTCTGCACTAGCTCCGAACTTGGAAGGGAGCATGGTAAGCAGGGGGTTGGGAGATTACTAATGCAGTGCTGTGGTTTATACGCAGCACTTCATTAAGCTAATTCTCTCCTGTGGCAACATAGAAGTGGCAAACTTTGAAGTGCCGGCTAGCGTGTAACGACAGCTAACCTGCCTGCACTTTGAAGTCCCTGGGCTAGTTCAAAGTCCCTTTACTCCTCAAAATTTTCAGGAGTAAATGTACTTCAAAGTTGCCCAGGCACTTTGAAGTACCAGCAGGTTAGCCGCAGCTACAAGTGAGCTGGCCCTTCGAAGTTGCCACAGGGGAGAATTAGCTTAATGAAGTGCTGCATATGCACTGCAGCACTTCATTAGTAATCTCTTGACACCCACTTGCCATGCTACCTTCAAAGTTGGAAGGTAGTGTAGACACAGCCAATATGTGTCAAGAGTGTGCAGAAAACCAAACATCATCAGGTGATGGGCAGGGCTGGGGAGGGATTGATCCGGGGCTGTGCAGGGCCGGGGGGCTTGACTCGGGGCTGGTGGGAGATGGATTTTGAGTTGTCCTTAACTCGTATTAATGAGAATTAAGCGCAACTCGAAATCATGGTCTATATGTGGGAACAGAGGAGAGAGAAGAAATTTCTTTCGTTGTCTTATGCATATTCCTAACAGCTATAACTAATCATTTCCATTTAAAATTCAATCAGATATATCATCAGTTAATACTTTAATGTATTGTCCAACTGTGTTTACTCATCAAACCAAAATTTATCTAACGTTCCTCTAAAAGACAGAACAAATCATTTTTGAAGTCTTCTGCTCTATTCTAAATCAAATCAGCACTGTGAAGTCTTTCAAATACCAGTAGTTGCATCTGTTATCCACACTTTCTGGTGAAAACAGCAAATCTGAAAAATGTACCTCATGCTTCCCAGAGTGCCCTTTAAAATTCTAATTAAGTATAATTGGCTGTTTTCCAGTACTAGAATACTGTGTTGGGTGCCACCTGTTTCAAAACATTTATATGTCCAGCAGTAGAAATATTTACTCTTTCTCCCAGCAACTACATGAAAATCTTTTTTTTTTTAATATCAAATTAATTCACTTTTGTTTACTGAATCCTGCAGAAGCAGCTGATGTCTGCCATACTGCATTTTCATTGCAGTATCTGAAAAAAGAGAGGTTCATGAAAGTCCTTTCATGGCTCACCAAAGCCGTGTCTACACGTGCACGCTACTTCAAATAGCGCACGTCAAATAGCGCACGTCACGGCTACACTTGTTGGGCGCTATTTCGTTGTTAACATCGACGTTAGGCGGCGAGACGTCGAAGCCGCTAACCCCATGAGGGGATGGGAATAGTGCCCTACTTCGACGTTCAACGTCGAAGTAGGGACCGTGTAGTCGTTGCGCATCCCGCAACTTCGAAATAGCGGGGTCCGCCATGGCGGCCATCACCTGAGGGGTTGACAGACGCTCTCTCTCCAGCCCCTGCGGGGCTCTATGGTCACCGTGTGCAGCAGCCCTTAGCCCAGGGCTTCTGGCTGCTGCTGCGGCAGCTGGGGATCCATGCTGCATGCACAGGGTCTGCAACCAGTTGTCGGCTCTGTGGATCTTGTGTTGTTTAGTGCAACTGTGTCTGGGAGGGGCCCTTTAAGGGGGCGGCTTGCTGTTGAGTCCGCCCTGTGACCCTGTCTGCAGCTGTGCCTGGCACCCTTATTTCGATGTGTGCTACTTTGGCACGTAGACGTTCCCTCGCAGCGCCTATTTCGATGTGGTGCTGCGCAACGTCGATGTTGAACATTGACGTTGCCAGCCCTGGAGGACGTGTAGAAGTTATTCATCGAAATAGCCTATTTCGATGTCGCCACATCAAAATAGGCTACTTTGATGTAGGCTTCACGTGTAGACGTAGCCCAAGAGGACACAAATTGACAACCACAGAGGTTTTTTCATTTATTTTTATTTTGTTTTATTTTTTTTATAAAAGCACATCAGAGACAGAGAGTCCCACACCAGGGGTTACAGTTACTGATATGGGAACTATTTAATATATTTTGACTTTCAATTTCATTAAGTTAAATATCCATGTATCTAGCTTGTATACCACTGTCACAGTTGTGTGTGCATTTGTATACTGCAGAAATTGGCAACCAAAATAGCAAGAAGAGCCATTTTTTAAATTTGGTATAATCTCAATAAGCGAAGAGACATACTGCATGTGAACATGGGACAGTCCTTCATAAAGTCAAACCATAATTTCTGTAACCCCTACTTTCAGAACAGTGCTCACACAGTGATTTGTAATGGGATACATGTTCACAAACTTTTTTACATATTCTATTTCCTCACACTTGATATTTGTTTGTTTGTTCCACTGTCTTCCTGACTTTCACTCCTGAACCGATTTTAATTATGTCAGTGTTACTTCATTTTTAATTTCAGGTTTCTTTCTTAAAATATGCGTTGTCCTTCACAGCAGGAATACCACAAGCTAACAATGTCCTGATTTTGAAAAGGAAAACGAAGCTTCTGGGAAAGAGAAGCTCGACTAGTGTTGGACATTTGGAAATGCATAACTTATTTTTTTCTTTTTCAAAATAAAGCTTACATAAGGGCCATGTCTACACTAGCCAAAAACTTTGAAATTGCAATGCAAATGGCCATTTTGAAGTTTACTAATGAAGCGCTGAAATACATATTCACAGCCTCATTAGCTTGTGGGCGGCCGCAGCATTTTGAAATTGATGCAGCTTGCCACTGCACGGCTTGTCCAGACAGGGCTCCTTTTTGAAAGGACCCCAGCTACTTTGAAGTCCCCTTATTCCTATGAGCAGATGGGAATAAGGGGACTTCGAAGTAGATGGGGTCCTTTTGAAAAAGAGCCCCCTCTGGACGAGCCATGAGGTGGCGAGCTGCATCAATTTCGAAGTGCCACGGCCGCCCGCATGCTAATGAGGCTGTGAATATGTATTTCAGCGCTTCATTAGTAAACTTCAAAAGGGCCATTTGCATTGCAATTTCAAAGTTTTTGGCTAGTGTAGACGTAGCCAAGGTGTCTCAATATTCCTTTAACTGCAGTTTTATGTAAACCCAGGAACGCTTTACATCCTAGAAACAGGAAATAGGGTCAGAATATGAGCACTGATGTAGCATTGGTTAAGTAAATGAGTTAAGCCTAAAATCTTTCACATATTCATTTAAGCTGAGGATATCTGAGATAAATCACAGATTTTTAAATGCATGTTATTATATATCTTTAAACTCCAATTTAATCAAGTCATTACAAAAAGAAAGAAGTGAAGAGTAACAACATAATGTTAACAAAGTTTAAGTGAATAAATGTTACATACTATGAAAGCTTAAGTAGTAATATCAAGTTACAGTAATTAGTACAATAAGTGATTATGTTATAATTCTCTTTTATCAGGGACTGTACAGAATTTGTAATAATATACCCTTGTAATAATATAACATCTAATGAAGGTGTTCTCTGTTTCTCAATCAAGTATCATTGCTCTCTGGAGTGATGGTGCTAGCAATGGCATTTCAACAGAAAGTAATTCTAATGTTTCAAAATGCCCGTGTATTGCCTTTTCAAACAATGGTGAGTAATAGCTAAGAATTTTCCTATCACATACACCCCCTCTAATGTTAGTCATTAGAACTGACTACATGCATGGTGAAACTTGTCTTCCTGCAGAGGGCTGGCACAAGGCCTGTATCCCACTACTATCCCACTCATATTCTATTTTGCATATCCAGTTACACTACATGCTTAGGAAAATCTATTCTTTATAGCTTTGCAGAGCATAAAATGCTAAAATACATTCTTAAGCCATTATATAAGCTATGCCGTTACAAAATAAAACAATGGTTGGGCAGTGAATATTTTACTTCATGGCAAAATAAAATGGCTAACAATACATGCTGTTTATATAGCTGTAGAAACTTTATGATATCTGAAATGATACAATTCATATGTCAGCTTGAGGATAACTAATTCTAGAGGCGCTACCCAGTCAAAATTTCCTTAGCATTAAATGAGTTCTCCGAATGTGACTCAAAGAACAAAAGGAAGTACTGTGGATATTCCTTATGAAAGACTTAGTTTTTCATAAGGTTTTTCCATTATAATTAGAATGATATTGCAAACATGGACCTCTTCCTTCTACAAACCTGTAAACTGGCAAGGCTGTTCATCCACTTCTCCCCCTGAGGGAGGCCACACCTCCTCAATGTTCGGACTGTTAGAGTTTTTCCAAGTAAAGAAAATGAAGGGAAAAAGTAATTTTCTCGGGGCCATGTCATTAGACAGGGAAGGGCCCTAAACAGTTTGGACTCTGGTGTGCAAAAAGGGCACCAGTCTATTCACACAACTTTTAGGCACGGTGAGATAGTAAAACAGTCAGAGCTCTAGCCTACAGACAGTCAGAGTTGCAGTAATTCATTCACCCTGCTCTGAGCAAGACTAAGGTCAGAGTGAATGCCAAGTACAGTCTACAGGACTCAAGTAGGTATACCTGAGAAACCCAGGCCTCCAAGTTTAAGAAGGGGAAGTAATGCCTCCCCAGAGGTGATGTGATGGGGCACCTAGGAGTTGGTGGGGGACAAGGTCTGCACAACTCTACTGCATCCCACAGTAGGGTCCTAACGGTGGAGTGGTCTGTCTGCCAGTGGGTCAGTGGAGATCTGCCCACAACACACTGATCTTGTTTAAAGCAAGCTCCACACCATATTTGCTGGGTTCACCTGGGCAGCTTCCTACTCTCCCCGTCTGGCGTACCTTCATCCAAGAATCATCCCTAGTCTCCCAAGGATTCTCCGCCAAGGGTAGCAGGAGCAGTTTCTTATCATTGGGCTTAACAGTGCTTTCTGGGAGTTCAAGCTAGTCCCTGGCACAGTAGAGTTTCTTGTTGGTGTCCCACTCCAGGACCAGTGAAGAAGCATCTGTTTCCTTCAGCAGCTCCCTCTCAAATGAACTGCTCAGCTGGCCTTCTATATTTCTACTTCCTCTCCCACCTTCTTACTTCAAATGTGTGGGGCATGGGTCTCTTAGTTCTGCATTCCTCCCACTTCTGCCATTGAGGATGGCCATGGCTCCATGCTATAAAGCCCTACCTCCAATCTCCTCCCCAAAATAATCTCATGAAACACAGCTTTCTATAACCTACCAAATAATAGCTACAGTCTCTTGAAGTCCACTAAGACATTCACTGTCACTATTCTATTTAATACAAGAAAGCACTTCAATCTACAAGAGGGACTTAGTGATGGTGGTGTTCAGCGAGCCTTTCAAACCTTTAAAATCTTTAGTCCGTTGGCAAGGTTGAATGTCCTGACCAACTTTAGGGTTACTCACTCTCTGGTCCAATTTTTTATATTATGTAATATTGTGTGGAACAACTTTCACAACGGATATAGACAGAGCCTCACATCGGAGTATCCCATGGTCCATGGTCAGGACCCTTGTCTAAATGTGGAAAACTGCGTAATGAAGTGTATTAGTCAAGTACTGGTATTAAATATTAGTAAAATGAAACTTATAGGAACAAAAACATATATATATATACATGTTTTGTTTTGTTTTGTTTTGTTTTGTGTATGAGTATCTTCCTACGCTGCATTTCAGAACTTGGCTGACACTGCTTCAGTACTCAAGTATACATCGGACAAACTGGACAGTCCCTACGTAAAAGAATAAATGCACACAAATCAGACATCAGAAATGGCAATATACAAAAACCCATAGGAGAGCACTTCAATCTCCCAGGACACACAGTAGCAGATTTAAAAGTAGCTATCCTGCAGCAAAGAAATTTCAAGAACAGACTCCAAAGAGAAATTGCTGAGCTACAATTCATCTGCAAATTCAATACCCTCAGCTCAGGATTAAACAAAGACTGTGAATGGCTGGCTAAATACAAAAGCAGCTTCCCCTCTCTTGGAGTTCACACCTCCAGATCTACTGATGACAATACAACTCAGCCTGCCTGACTGAGCTAACCTCGTTATCCCCAGCCTTGCTCTGGCCTATTTATACCTGGCCTTGCAGATTTCCAGGACCAGCATCTGAAGAAGTGAGTTAACTCATGAAAGCTCATGCTCTAAACTTTTCTGTTAGTCTATAAGGTGCCACAGGACCCTTCGTTGCTTCAGTACTGTAAAAATATAAAACTATACAACTGATTTATGTGTTTTATTTGTAAAATGTTTTCTCAATGGATAGCGAACAATGTTTCGTTGTCTGGTTTGAGGCTCATGTCAAGTGAAGGGCCTCAGTAATTGTACCTGGGGCTGATTTTGTTCAACATCTTCATTAATGATCTGGGGAGGGATTGAGCCATCAGCCAGACGGGGCACTGAATGATCGGAGGGACTGAACCCTCAGCAAGCTCATGGATGACGCTAAGCTTGGGGTAGAGATAGATACTCTTGAGTGTAAGTATTGAGTCCAGAGTGACAAATTAGAGGATTGGTCAAAAAGAAAAATGATGAGGTTCATCAAGGACAAAGCAAAGTCTTGTGCTTAGAGTGGAAGAATCCCATACGTTGCTACAAATATGGGACCATTATCTGAGCAGCAGTTCTACAGAAAAGGACATGTGAATACAACGATCAAGAAGATGGGCATAAGATAACAGTGTGCCTTTGCTGTCAAGAATGCTAACATATTAGAACACACACAAACACACACATATATACAAAGAACAAGTTTAACTGTTGTTTGCTTACTATTAAATTTAAATCTATACTAAGTACACAGCTTTTACAATTTCTAGTATGTATTAAGTTTTATTTTCTTTTGCATTAAAAGTAGATATAAGATATGTTGCTAATACACATTATGAAATTGTATTTTCACTTGTTAGTGGTAGGTTCTTCCAAAATGTATATGTTTTATACAAGTCAAGTTATGGAAAAAATCAATTTTCATAGTTGCTCACAGGTGATGCTGGGTTAGGGTTGGACTGCTGCATTCAACAATGATTCATCTTTAGCTTATCTGAAATACAGCTGCTCTTTCATTAAGTACTGTTGTTTATTAAAAAAAAAAGCCAATGCCTGTTACCATTCTGCCAAGTGAACTCCACTGGCTGACTGTTTCATAATATAGCATGTTGATTTTACAATTTCACTACTTACATTTGGTTGAAGTCACACCACAGTGCTTGATAAAGGATCTAATTTCAAGTTATCAGCCATCTTGTTCCCTCCAGACAGCTTTCTAGAACCAATTGACTGCTCCTGAAATGAAACTATCTACTTCTGTTGGCAGTTGCTTTTTCATTTTACGCTACTGTTATGGCACAGTGGTTTGTTAGAACCACAGTACTATGCATCCTGTTCACATTTTTTATCTTGTCACAACCTTTTTTTAAATTGTCCCTGAACATAAATATAGGGGAAAGAGAACTAAAGACTACACTTCACACTGAATGTTCATCATATGAGTATTTTGATCATTAGATGAAAGGTGGCATATCATTAAGGATAATTTGATTTGCAGAATCTATCGCCTGCCTCCTTCACCGTCTGTGTAATAGGGAGAATATTACTCTCTCACTGTCAGCCTTTGACAACATTGTCTACTAAGATTCTGAGCAATTTGAGGCAGGGACTATCTTTTACAAGAGCAGTTAGCACAAAGAGGCCCTAAACTCATTTGGATCCTCTACTCACATACATACATAATACAGTAGAATCCCTCTTTCAAACCACTGCTAAGTGATTTCCCATGCACTAAAACTATCACAATGTAAGAGGATATTGAATTTTTGTCCATGTCCATGGAGTTCAGGTGGCTAGGCTAAAGGAGGTCACTTTCTCTGAATTCAGACTCAGTTATATAGGTGGCTTAATCCCTATTCTTATATGATCCCCTCCCTCCCATTTGAAAAAAAAAAATTAGTTTACATTAAATTCGTAAGGCTTGTGTTTATAAAACTGAAGCTCTGCTATAAAAGCGTCAGCTGGTCTTACACTGCCCTACTTATGTATGCTTTTACATTTTCAATTAAAAATGTAGATCCTTCATCACTTCATAACTGAAGCAGTAAAAAAGACTATTGATGTTTTCTGTCTTTTGTGTCACAGACCAAATAAAGTTCAACCCTGGTGAAACTTCATGATTTTTTGATGGAGTCTAAAATACGTAATATCACTTTGTTCACATTAATAGGAGAAATAACAAAAATGGGAAACAATACATACATGAAAAATGTAAATGCACGTATCCTATATAACACCAGTATGTTCATAAATATAACTCTTTATCCTTCTTCAAATGGAGTTTCTGCCAACAGATATAATAGCTACGGATCATGAAAGTTCAATGTGTACATTTGAAACAAATTACAGTTTTTTTCCATAAGCTACTGAAAAGACTTGCTAGAAAACTTTTGAGAGTGTTATGGAATTCAAGAAGCTGTGAAACTGTCTTGATTGCAAGTGTTTTCATGGTAACCATTTACTCAAGTTGGGAAATATATTGGTTTTTCTAAGAAAAACACAATACGTAGCACACAGGCAGCTAGAAAAAGACAGAACTTCATATTTATTAAGTTAAAAATTGCAGAAAAAGCACGTAATTTCATATGTTGAAAAAAGTTGAACAGAATATGGTTGCTACAGTCAGACACACAATGGTAGACCATAATAGAGCATTCAAATCCAATTTTAATTTAAAATGTTGAAACTGGTGCTTCACAAACACACTTTCAGAATGCATGTTTCCTGTTTTAAAGCATGGGGAAGAAGGAAGACATGCAGGAAGAACTCATCTTTTGTATCTAATATAAGGCAAAAGTACCAACTATATAAAGTTGGGTATTGTGCTATCTACTTTTCCCTTTACAATAATTGGTAGTGGTTATACTAGGCATGGGGAGACGTTGCCTCTCCAAACATCCTATTGTGGCTCTGATCCCAGACCAGTATGTCTCCCTACAGGGACTCAGGGCCTAAAAAGTATCTGATTCCATGCACTATTGTTCATCTAGATCTCTAGGGCTGGCTGCACGAGCACTGGGGAGGCAGTGATCCTGATGCTTGGCCATGCAAGCACTACTGCTTGAGACGTTAGACATACTGCCCTGCTGTTCTGAGCCCCAAGGCTTGAGATACAGTGACAGAACCGCCCATCTGGTTTCTGGAGAATGATGACTGGAGGCCACCCAGAGCCCTGAGGTTAGGAGTGCCCAGGACTATGAAGCTGCAGCACACCACATCTGTGGCCTCATTCCCTGGCCCTATGCCCACCAGCTGTGGTCTCTGTGTGGGGGTGCGGGGTAGCGTGTTCTATGGGGGACCCTGGGGGAGGTAGAAGGGTAGGGAGCAGAAGGGGAAGGTCATGGCCGCAGGCAGAACGGGTGGGTTGGAGACTGAATGGTACAAGGACAAAGGAGAGCCATCACAAACTGGAAATTCAAGAGAGCAGCAGGTTTTACCATGCTTAAAGCCCAGGGCATATCATAGCTGAGAAGGTGTACAGAACAGGTTTGGTCAGAAAGTTGTGTGCAATGGATCCTCATCTGACATGCAGTCTCCTGGGGAACTTTGCCATTTACTGCATATCATAGCAGCCCTTAGTGGTGTTCATGGTTATAGATGCCCTTGCCTTTAGTGGCTTTTGAATTAGGCCTCTAAATTGCTTTCACCATAAAGCTATCATGTTACATTGTATAAGCTTACGGCATGATTCAGCGTCCATTGAAATGAATGGGAAGCCTTCAAAGGAATTTGGATCGGATCCCAGGTTGTGCCTACAATTGAGTGCATAATTTCATCTAAATAAATAGGAGCTTCTCATATGCATATGAAAGGAGAATTTCGAATGATGCATTTATTGAGAAAATAATAGACACTCTGTTTTTAAACATGAATAAATATATTTGCAATTATCAATTGGTATGGCTGAATAGAAATATCCAAATTAAAATTTTGATAGAGGCATTGAATGCAAAGTATAACCAATAAAGAGATAGTGAAAGAGAGCCATTCATTGCTATTTTTATTCAAGCTACGAGATATTACTATGGCAACTAGGCACTTTCTCAAGCCCATCTGAAACTGGAGTCACAATTCTGGGAAAGAGGACTATGTTTTTGTTTTCTACATCATAGATTCACCAGAGGGCCTCCATCAGCTTCGCCAACAGTTGCTCTCACCTTTGTGTGTGTGTGTTGGGGGGAGCACAACAGCATTGCCAGGCCCCTGGAAAGTTTGCAGTGGGGGCTGGTTTTGTACTTGCAGAAGGAGTGGGACCTTGGGTGGACAGGTGGGGTTCGGGCAGCCATTCCGCAGCACTATATCATGCCAGCACCCACCTCAAACCAGCCTCCAGAGCCACCCAGAGAGTACTTTCTGGTGCTCTAGAAGCAATTTAAAGGGATTTGGTCTCCAGTCACTGTTGCTGACACAATAGTGGTGGCAGTGGCTAGGAGCAGCAGGCTCTTTTGAACCACTGACCCCTGTGGCAGTAGCCTCCTTTGCTACCTTCTTCTGCACCCATTGCCGGTCCACACATTACCTCTGGAGGACAAATATTGCAGCATGAAGGGGTAGGTTACAAAGTCTTCAATCTTCCCTTGACCAGTAAGACAATAGGTATCTGCACCACATGGTCAACAGAATTTCTATGACCACCCAAACAAAATTTATCCTCCTAGTTTCCTTTATTGGCACACATTGGCTGTGTCTACACGTCAAAGAAACTTCGAAAGGGGAAACATCAAAAAACAAAATCGAAATAAGGGATTTTGAAATAGCGCAGTTACACACAAAAAACAGATTGCTGTACCGATCTGCTATTTCAAAAGAAACCCCCCATTCTTCGAAAGGGAGTGTCCACACAGGAACACAAGCTCTTTCACAATAAGCAGCTAGGAAACACCACACACAGGGTCACATGACTGACAAGCCCTTCTGGGTCCCACAGCCAGCAGCCACCTTAAAGGCCCCTCCCAAAAACACCCACCCTGCACACACAGAGCACTGCAGAGAAGTACACAGCACTGCGCGGACCATGCTGCAAGAAAAGGAGGAGAATGGAGCAACAGCAGCTGCCCGAGGCCGATGCCCCACCCACACCGGGACCCAGGTGGTGATTGCCATCTTTGGCATAGTGGATGCCCTGGGGCCCACCTCCCCACCACAGGGGTCCTGCAGGCCCTGGCAACAGGGCAATCACCGCTTCTCTTTCCCCGTCCCCTACTATGCCTCTGGAGCCACCCCAGCAGTGGGCCTGGTGGGAGAAGCTGGGACTGGGCCAATAGGACTATGAAAGGTGGCTCGAGACCTTTAGGATGACAAAGCAGACATTCCCGGAGCTGTGTCAATGGCTCACACCCACCCTGCAGCTTGTGCATACCCTCATGTGGCCCGCGCTCCCAGTCGAGAAGCGTGTGGGGATCGCCCTGTGGATGCTCACCACCCTGGACAGCCACCGTTCAGTGGGGCACCAATTCGGGGTGGACAAGGCCACCGTCGGAGCCATCCTCCTGGACGTAAGTCAGACAAGGGCCCCACACCCACGCTGGGAAGGGGGAGGGGGCAAGGGTGCTCCCTGATGTGCAGGCCCCACATGCTGGTGCCCCACTTCTACAGGTGGTCCAGGCCATCAATTGCATCATCCTGCGGAGGGCCGTCTGCCTCGGTGACGTGGATGATGCCATGGTAGGATTCATAACAGCAACGAAGGGTCCTGTGCCACCTTATAGACTAACAGAAAAGTTTTGAGCATGAGCTTTCGTGAGCACAGACTCACTTCATCAGATGCTGGTCTTGGAAATCTGCAGGGCCAGGTATAAATAAGCCAGAGCAAGGCTGGGGATAACAAGGTTAGCTCAGTCAGCAAGGGTGAGGCTTACTACCAGCAGTTGATCTGGAGGTGTGAACACTAAGGGAGGGGAAGCTGCTTTTGGTATTTAGCCAGCCATTCACAGGCTTTGTTTAAGCCTGAGCTGAGGGCGTCGAATGTACAGATGAATTGTAGCTCAGAAATTTCTCTTTGGAGTCTGGTCCTGAAATATTTTTGCTGTAGGATAGCTACTTTTAAGTCTGCTACTGTGTGGCCTGGGAGATTGAAGTGCTCTCCTACAGGTTTTTGTATATGGCCATTTCTGATATCTGATTTGTGTGCCTTTATTCTTTTACATAGAGACTGTCCAGTTTGTCCTATGTATATAGCAGAGGGACATTGCTGGAACATGATGGCATAAATTTTATTAGTAGATGTGATCCTGTAGGTGTTTGTCTCTGTCGGAGGGGCTGGAGCAAATGCGGTTATATCTTAGTGCTTGGCTGTAGATAATGGATCGTGTGGTATGTCTGGGATGGGAGCTGGAGGCATGAAGGTAGGCGTAGCGGTCAGTGGGTTTACGGTACAGGGTGGTATTGATGTGGCTATCGTGTATTAGCACCGTGGTGTACAGGAAGTGGATCTCCTGTATGGACTGTTCCAGGCTGAGGCCGATATTGGGGTGAAAGTTGTTGAAGTTCCAGTGGAATTCCTCCAGAGTCTCCTTCCCATGGGTCCAGATGATGAAGATGTCATCAATGTAGCGTAAGCAGAGATGGGGTGTGAGTGGATGAGAGCTAAGGAAGTGCTGTTCCAGGTCGCCCATGAAAATATTGGCATATTGAGGGGCCATGCGGGTACCCATAGCTGTGCCGCTGATTTGAAGGTATATATCGTCGCCAAATTTGAAATAGTTGTGTGTGAGGATAAAGTTACAGAGCTCAGCCATCAGATGTGCTGTAGCATCATCAGGGATACTATTCCGGACAGCATTTGTTCCATCTTTGTGTGGGACGTTGGTATAGAGAGCCTCTACATCCATGGTGGCTAGGATAGTGTTTTCTGGTAGGTCATCAATGTATTGCAGTTTTCTCAGGAAGTCAGTGGTGTCGCGGAGATAGCTGGAAGTGGTGGTGGCATAGGATCTGAGGAGAGAGTCCACATAACCAGACAGTCCTTCAGTGAGAGTGCCAATGCCGGAGATGATGGGGCGTCCAGGATTTCCAGGTTTGTGGATCTTGGGTGGTAGGTAGAATAGCCCCAGATGGGGCTCTAGAGGTGTGTTGGTATAAATCTCTTCTTGTGCTTGTGTAGGGAGTGTCCTGAGGAGATGGTGTAGTTTCTTAGTGTATTCCTCAGTGGGATCTGAGGATTCACAGCCCTTGGTTTCCCGAACTGCTTCAGCACACTCGATGTCACCCACATAGCTAGCTGCACCCCAGAGCATAGCACAGGATGCCACATAAACTGCAAGGGGTACCACTTGGTGGTGCTCCAAGTGCTCGTTGATGCCTGGGGCAGGTTCTGTGACATTTGCATGGGCTGGTCCAGGCTAGTCCATGATGCCTGGCTACTACACAACTCCTAGCTGGGGTGGCACATGGAGGAGGACACCTACATCCCTGCCCTGGAGCTCCCTGTGGCACTTGGCTCACACCCACCCTGCAGCATGGCCCCCCCACACATAGGGGACACTGGGGTGCACAAAAAGGGTTTTTTAACTGGGGACCAACTTTAGTAGGCATCCTTCGATCCCGAGGGATCATGGGTTTGCGCCCCAGTTGGACTGATTCGAGCAGCGTCTTCTGTGGCTGTGCAATCCAATCCAGGAGTGGCAGTCCTTTCCGCACTGTGAGCAGCAGTAGGCAGGTGTCGCTCTGGTATCACGGGCACAGATCTTCCTGAGGGCTGTCCTGCCTTCTGCTTCGTTCACCAAGGTAGTTTCATACATAACAAGAGCTTCCTTCACTCCCTGTTTCCAGGCATGCCTGTCTGAGGTGAGTGAATGCCAGGTGTTCACACTGATAGAGAGAGCGCTGAGGTCACACTTCCACGTGTCCTTGTAGAGCAATTTAGGTCACCCTTTTGGCCTCTCTCCAGACGCCAGTTTGCCGAAGAGGAGGTCCTTTGGTATTCATCCATCCATTATGCGTGAGACATGGCCCAGCCAGCGCATATGTCTCTGTTTGAGAAGGGTGAACATGGAGGTGGTGTCTGCCTTCTCAAGCACTGAGCTATTGGGAACTTTGTCCTGCCGTGAGACACCGAGTATGAGCCTAAGGCAGCACATGTGGAATGTGTTGAGCCTCTGCTCTTGTTTTGAGTGCAAAGTCCATGTTTCACTGGCATACAGCAGTGTGCTCAAAACACAGGCAGTGTAGACCTGCACCTTGGTGAGTACAGTGAGCTTATTGTTAGCCCATACTCTCTTCCTGAGCCTGGAGAACATTGCGGTGGCTTTTCCAATGCGCTTGTTTATCTCACTATCAAGTGACAAGTTGTCCGAGATCGTTGAGCCTAGGTACATGAACTCATGGACAACTTCCAGTTCGTAGTCTAGCACATTGATAGATGGCTCGTTACCCATGTTTTGGCCCATCACCTGGGTCTTCTTTAAGCTGATTGTGAGGCCAAATTCCATACATGCATCTGCAAAGCGAGTTATGAGTGACTGCAGTTCCTGCTGAGTGTGAGCAGCAATAGCTGCATCATCAGCAAAAAGGAACTCACTTAGACGCTTCATAAGCACCCTGGTCTTTGCTCTAAGCCTCGACAGTTTGAAGAGGTTGCCGTCCGTTCTCGTGCAGAGAGAGATGCCCTCTGTAGAAGTTCTGAAGGCATATTTGAGCAAAACTGCAAAGAAGATGCCGAACAATGTTGGAGCCAGCACACACCCCTGCTTCACTCCGCTGAGAATCTCAAAAAGTTCGGATGTGGATCTGTCTTATATGACAGTCCTCTTCATGCCTTCATGGAAGGCCCTAATAATGCTGAGCAGAGTTGGGGGACAGCCAATTTTGTCAGAATCGCGAACAGACCTTTTCTGCTGACGAGGTCAAATGCATTGGTCAGGTCAATGAAGGCAATATACAGAGGTTTGTTCTGCTCCCTGCACTTTTCTTGTAGTTGCCTAACAGAGAAAACCACGTGTATGGTGGACCGTTCAGCTCTGAACCCACACTGAGACTTAGGGTAGACTCTCTCCACAAGAACATTGAGCCTCTTCAGAACAACATGTGCAAATAGCTTCCCCACGGTACTGAGAAGAGAAATGCCGCAATAGTTGTTACAATCGCTTTTGTCACCCTTGTTCTTGTAGACAGTAACGATGTTAGCATCCCTCATATCTTGCGGTATGCTGTCTTCTCTCCAGCATTGGCAAAATATTCCATGCAGCTCTGAAACTAGGGTACTGTTGGTGCATTTGAGGATTTCTGAGGGAATCAAGCAGGCCATCGGTCCATCACAAAGAAACACCACCCCACTTAAGTCGGCCACAGGTGAGGTCTTGAAGGACAGAACCAAGCAGATGGAATGCTGGGTGGAACACTACTCACAGCTGTACACCAGAGAGACCATAGTTACAGAGAGAGCCCTGAATGCCATCGAGCCTATGCCCACCATGACTGAACTCGATGCTGAGCCCACCTTGGAGGAACACAGAAATGTGCTAAGAGCACTCTCTTCTGTAAAAACCCCAGGGAAAGATGGTAAGATGGTGGGGACCAACTATATACATGTAAATAGACAGCTCTGGAAAAATGGTGTGGGGTCTTCCTATGGGAGCTAAATATGGGGGGAATGGGGGAGAACTATATACAGTGAGGCAGGGGCACGCCCCCGTGGCCAGGGCCACAGGCATGGGTGGGCCTAGTCCCCCACAGGGGTTTGGGAGTGAGACCCCCGTCAGGTATGGGGGCCCCTGCCACCTCGGGTGTGCGAGCCCTGTCAGAGCCAGGAGGCGGATGGCAGGACAGGGACGGAGGATTGTCCAGGGGCTAAGGGACAGGGTGGGCTGGGTGAGGTGGGGGGATGGGGTTCTGAGGGGACTGGGGGGAGATCCTCCCCCTGGCTCTCACTGGCTATCAGCCAGAGGAGCAGAGCAAGCTGGGCGGCTGGGGTGAGGGTGGGTGGGATGAGGGTGGTGAGTTTGGGGGTGTCTGGAGCGTGTTCGGGGGTGGCAGGGGTGAGTTCGGGGGCGGCAGAGGTGGGTTTAGCGGTGGTGGGGGGGATGAGAGCAGCAGTGGGGTGGTGGGGGGGCCTGCAGGGGGGCCAGCCATCGGAGGGCTTCGGCTGCATCGGCCCAGACCTCTCTCCTCCAGGCCCTGTCCTCCTGCTCCATCTGCAGCCACTCCTGGAGCATGGCAGTCTGCTCCCGGATGGCTGCAGTGTGGGTCTATGCCGTCTCCTGAGGGTCATAATGGCATCACCATGGGACCCTCTGGGGCTGGGCAGGCAGCAGCCTGGGCGATGGAGAGGAGGGCTCTCTGGCTCCGTCGGATGGTGGTGTGGGTGTGGTCCAGCCCTCAGAGGATGATGCTGTGGAGACACAAGGGGGAGAGAGACCACCTGTCAGTGCTGCCACCCGGGTCTGGGGGCTCCACCCGTGCCATCCCTGCCATCCCCGGACCATCCCCCGAGGTGGTGCCTCCCATACCAACAACCTTTTGGGGCTCCCATGTACCCGCTGGGACCTCATCTGTGGGGCAATTGCTGGCTGCGGCCTGGCCCCTGCAACCCTTCCCGGTCAGGAGGGCCAGGGTGCTTTCCATGGGTGCAGGTGCTGGATAGTGCCACGCCTGCGTCTGAGATGAGGCAGGGGACTGTGGGATAGGAACCCCCAGCCGGACCAGCTGATCCACCCGTTACCTACCTGGAGCTCCGGAGAACGGGTCTGGAGACACCGGCCTCAAGGGAGCCTGGCTGGAGGTACCTGATCCAATGGCGATCACAAATGGGCTCCCCTCCTCTGAGTCGCTACCTGTCTCCACTGGTGTGGTCTGACTCGAGGGTCCCAGCTGTTTGTGCAGGTCCATCACCCGGTTGGTGTCGGGTCCACCTGTGTCAACCACCTCCGACGGCTCGGGGATGTCCTTCAGGCTGAGGAGCTGTTCCAATGCCCGGTAATGTGGGCACCTCGGGCTGGCCCCAGCCCCCGATAACTTGACGGCATCCCTGGCCTGGCTACAGTCCTGCCTCAGTTCCTTGATCTTTACTTGGACCTGAGTGGCCGTGCGCTAGGGGTGTCCCCACCTCTGCAGCCCCCGTGACAGCCGCTTGAAGGCAGCTGTATTGTGGGGCAGCCTGATGCTGTGGAGCATCACCTCTTCCTCTGCATTGCTGACCTTCCTGAAAACATCATCCTGGCCACCATGGATGTAGAGGCACTTTACACCAATATCCCACATGAAGATGGACTCCAAGCTGTTAGGAACATTATTCCTGATTAGCCCGAGGCACAAATGGTTGCGGAGCTTTGTGATTTTGTCCTCACCCACAACTATTTCAGATTTGGGGACACATTATACCTTCAAATCAGTGGCACTGCTGTGGGCACCCGCATGGCCCCACAGTATGTCAACATTTTTATGAATGACCTGGAACAACACTTTCTCAGTTCTTGTCCCCTAGTGGCCCTCCTCTACCTGCGCTACATTGATGACATCTTCATCCTCTGGACCCATGGAAAGGAGGCTCTTGAAGAGTTCCACCATGATTTCCACAGTTTCCACACCATCATCAACCTTAGCCTGGACCAGTCCACACAAGAAATTCACTTCCTGGACACTACTGTGCAGATAAGTAACGTTCACATAAATACGTCCTATACCAAAAACCCAAGGACTGCTATGCTTATCTACATGCCTCCAGGTTCCATCCAAGGCAAACTACACAATCCATTGTTTACAGCCAGGCACTAAGATATGACCGTATTTGCTCTGATCAGACAGAGATAAACATCTACAAGACCTTTACCAACCTTTCCTCAAACTACAATAGCCACCTAAGGAAGTGAGGAAAAAGATTGACAGAGCCAGATGGGTACCCAGAAGCCACCTGCTACAAGACAGGACTCACAAGGAAAACAAGAGAACACCACTAACCACCATATACAGCCCCCACCTAAGGCCTCTCCAGCTCATCATCAGTGATCTGCAACCCAACCTGAGCAATGATCTTTCACTCTCACAGACCTTGGGAGGCAGGCCTGTCCTCGCCTACAGACAGCCTGCTAACCTTAAATAAATCCTCACCAGCCACTACAAACCACAAACCAGTAACTCTAGGCCTGGAACCAGCCCTGGCAACAATCCTCGCTTACTACTCTGCTCACATATCTACACCAGTGACATCATCGCAGGACCTAACACCACCTACAACATCAAGGGATCCTTTCCCTGCACATCTACTAATATAATATTACATCATCATGTGCCAGCAATGCCCCACTGCAATTTACATTAGCCAAACTGGACAGTCTCTCCATAAAAGAATAAGTGGACGTAAATCAGACATCAGGAATGGTAATGTACAGAAGCCTGTGGGGGGAACACTTCAATCTCCCTGGATACTCAGTGGCAGATTTAAGGGTGACAATCCAGAAACAAAAAATTTTCAGATATCAGATGGAGAGAGAAATCTCTGAGCTGCAATTTATTTGCAAATTTGACTCCATTAACCATGGATTAAACAGAGATTGGGAGTGGCTCGCAGCTTACAAAGGAAGTTTCTCTGCTCTGGGTGCTAATATCTCCCTATTAGACTCTGACAAAGGCTCACATCCCCCTGCCTGATCTGACTTGCTTTTTCCTCTTTTGATAAGTACTGTTGATACTGGGCCATTTCCACCTTGCCAAATAGACATTGTCATCTCTGTCCCTCCCTCTTACTGGTACCCCACTCTTTAAATACCCCTCTGAAACTACCCCTCCATTCAAGCATCTGATGAAGCAGGTCTTTGCCCATGAAAGCTTATGCTCCAAAATATCTGTTAGTCTATAAGGTGCCACAAGACTTCTTGTTGATTTCCTAACATAGGTATTTAACTGTGTGTCTGATAATTCTATTCCTCACTATAGCTCCACCAACTTGCCTTTTACTGAAATGAGATTTACCAGTTCATAATTGCCAGGATCATTATTGTAGCCTGTTTTAAAAATCAGCATTACATTAGGGCTGGGTCTACACGTTCCCCTTCCTTTCAAAAGGGGCATGTTAATGAGCAAGTTCAAAATATGTTAATGAGGCACTGCAATGAATATGCAGCACCTCATTAGCATAATGGTGGTCACAGCGATTCGAAAGTACGTCTTTTCGAATCGCGCCCTGCCCGTGGAGACTGGACCTTCTGAAAGCACCTCCCCCAGTTTTCAAAAGCCTTTCTTCCTATCTGGTGATTGGAAGAAGGGCTTTTGAAAACTGTGGGGGGGTCCTTTTGGAAGGTCCCATCTCCATGGGAGGGGCTTGATTCGAAAAGCTGCACTTTTGAATCGCCGCGGCCGCCATTATGCTAATGAGGTGCCGCATATTCATTGCAGTGCCTCATTAGCATATTTGAACCTGCTCATTAACATGCCCCTTTTGAAAGGAAGGGGAACGTGTACACCCAGCCTAGTTGTCCACCCATTACGTGATGCAGAGAATAATTTAAATAATGGGATGCTTATCACAGCAAGTAGTTTACAATGTCACATATGAGTTTCATCATAACTCTTGGGTCAGTGCCATCTCGCCTGATGACTGATTCCAATTCAATTTTTTAGTTCATTACAAAATCTCTATTGACAGCTCAGTCTGTAAAACTTCCTTAGACTTGTCTCTTAGAAAAAACAGCTGTGTTGAGGGAAATCTCCCATGTCTTTTGCAATAAAGGCTAATCTGTAGAATTCATTTAGCTTCTCTATAGTGGCCTCGTCTTCCTTAAATGCTCATTTAGCACTCAATCAGCCAGTTTCTCCTCTGACTGTTTGGAAGGATGTTTATGATGTGCATAAGCTTTTTTATGGTTAATTTGTGTCTTTTGCTATTTTATGTTTCAAACTCTTCTTCCTCTTCTTCTTGTTGGCCTGCCCAATTACACTTTTATACTTAGTTCACCAAAGTTCAATTTCTTTTCTATTTTACTCAGTAGAATTTTACTTCCAATTACTAAAAAAATGTTATCTTTTTGAACAACCTCTTTTATGCTGTTTAGCCAAAGTGGTACTTCTTTGGTTCTGACTTTTGTATTTATTATTTATAGGGATTTTTAGGGATATTGTGACATTTTTTTTAAGTTTTCTGCAGTTTGCAAGCATTTCATTTTGGCAATTGTTCTTTTTAATATTCAATTTCTGTTTAACCCCCTATTTATAGGTCTTCTTTTGAAGTTAGATGATACTGTGATGCATCTTTTTTTTATATTTTCCCTTCTAAGGATGGTTAATTTTAATTACATTTTTGTCCCTGTTACTGATTGATTCAGCTGTTGTCACCTCTTGAGCAAAGTCCTGTGTTTCACTTAAAACTAAATCAAGAATTGTCTCTTTTCTTGTGGATTCCAGAATTAGCTTCTATAAGAAGCAGCCATTAATCATATTTAGAAGTTCCACTTCAGGCCCATCCTGCAGTGACAGGTTCCTCACTAGTCTGGGGTCAATTTTACTGGGTTTTCTGTATTTTGTAGTTGATCATCCACCTGAGAATTTTACATTCACTGTTGCCATCCCAGTGCCAGGTGATCACCAGTATATTCCCACTGCCATACATGTAGTATTCAACAATGGGATTTTATTCATGCAAATTCTAAGATACTGCTTGAATCATTCAATATTTGTACTATAATTATTCCTATGGTTCTTTTCACATATGGGCTACGTCTACACGTGCCCCAAACTTCGAAATGGCCATGCAAATGGCCATTTCGAAGTTTACTAATGAAGCGCTGAAATGCATATTCAGCGCTTCATCAGCATGCGGGCGGCAGCGGCGCTTCGAAATTGACGAGCCTTGCCGCCGCGCGGCGCATCCAGACGGGGCTCCTTTTCGAAAGGACGCCACCTTCTTCGAAGTCCCCTTATTCCCATGAGCTCACGGGAATAAGGGGACTTCGAAGTAGGTGGCGTGCTTTCGAAAAGGAGCCCCGTCTGGACGTGCCGCGCGGCGGCAAGGCTCGTCAATTTCGAAGCGCCGCTGCCGCCCGCATGCTGATGAAG
The DNA here is from genome assembly GCF_033958435.1 of Carettochelys insculpta. Classification (NCBI taxonomy): domain Eukaryota; kingdom Metazoa; phylum Chordata; order Testudines; family Carettochelyidae; genus Carettochelys; species Carettochelys insculpta. The sequence continues at coordinate 92,685,620 of NC_134137.1, read as the reverse complement.
CGCTGAATATGCATTTCAGCGCTTCATTAGTAAACTTCGAAATGGCCATTTGCATGGCCATTTTGAAGTTTGGGGCACGTGTAGACACAGCCCATGGTGTTACTGCCTCAGCAGTCTAACCTAGTGGCTATGTCTACACTGCTCCTCCCTTTCAGAATGGGCAAATAAATGCAGCAAATCAAAAATGATGAATATTCATATCAGCGCCTCATTAGCATTTTTGATCCTCTGCATTTACATGACCCTTCCAAAAGGGAGGTGTAGTGTAAACACAGCCAATATGTCATTCCTAGACAGAAATAAGCCTATGGCTCTCAGAACAGAGTTTAGGGGGTAGACTTCAGAGCAAAGGAAGGCCAAAACACCTTTTTTTTCCACCTAGACTTTGTGTTATGGAATCTTGTATGGCATTTTTAATAGAGCAAACTAAAGAAGGTACTGAGTCAAGTTTCAAGAGTCCTCGAAGAAGAGATACTAGCTTGCTAACAGTGGGACACTGAGACAGCAAGTAGCTTTAGTACTACAGTAACCTGGCAAGGGTGAAAAAGAATTAGTGGCCGTGTCTGCACGAGCCCCAAACTTTGAAATGGCCACGCAAATGGCCATTTCGAAGTTTACTAATGAAGCGCTGAAATGCATATTCAGCGCTTCATTAGCATGCGGGCAGCCACGACGCTTCGAAATTGACGCGGCTCATGGCCGCGCGGCTTGTCCAGACGAGGCTCCTTTTCGAAAGGATCCCGCCTACTTAGAAGTCCCCTTATTCCCATGAGCTGATGGGAATAAGGGGACTTTAAAGTAGGCGGGGTCCTTTCGAAAAGCAGCCTTGTCTGGATGAGCTGCGCGGCCATGAGCCGCGTCAATTTCAAAGCGTCGTGGCTGCCCGCATGCTAATGAAGCGCTGAATATGCATTTCAGCGCTTCATTAGTAAACTTTGAAATGGCCATTTGCGTGGCCATTTCGAAGTTTGGGGCTAGTGTAGACGTAGCCAGTATGTCATATAACATCACTAAAAAGTATTTCCAGAGCTACGAGTCAGAATATAATGATTCCTTGCAGGTAGTTGTTGATCTTCACAGAATAGCTGCATGTGGTTGACTTCCACTTTTGCACTTGAGAAATAAGAATTGACTGAAAAGATTGCATCATTATTCAGGTAAGACACGTATGATCAATGGTGGCAACCATCTGGATGTAGAAGAACACATTCCTGGAACAGTTCACCCTGACTGTCCAGTGTAATGATCCCAGTTCAGAGTTATGCTCCTGATGAGAAGTAAGTAGAGATTGCTGTGTGGAAGCTTGCCATACCAGACTGCTGTTGCGCAGGAACCTACTTGGAACTGAAAAATCCACTGTGGTGTTATGATGCAAGTTTACAGGGGCATTAATCGCATCCTACTTCAAAGAAATATGAGGCTGGGCAATGCTTGCAATATAGTTGGTGATTTTACAATGGGGATCCCTAACCATTGTGGAATAAGAGATGGCATGAATATTCCTATTTTGGCACTAGACGACCTGGCTACATTGACATAAAAAGTACGTTTCTATGGTATTGAAAGTGCTGGCGAATCATTAGTGTCATTTCACTAACATCAACATGGGCTGGCAGGGAAAGTTCCAGAAAGTTCCTTTAAGGCCACAGACTCCTACAAAAAGCTGCAAGGAGGCATTTACTTTCCAGACCAGAGGATGTTGAAAAACTGACCACTTTCCAGACCACTGAGGATGTTGAAACACCACTAGTGGCCTTAAGAGAATTTGATATTCTGTTCCCACATACTAACCATTGTTATATAATTATTTTATGGTTTGTGCAAAGTATGCTTGTGGAAATGCAGTGAGTTTGCTGTGAGTTTGACAAACCTTGATGTGGAAGCAGATTCATGATTCATAAAGCAGTGTAAGTCACACAGCCATATTTAGTGAAGTACTTCTAAATATTCAAGTCTTTCTCATACAGAAGATGTATCAGTTGGGCCTTGAATTTACATTGTAGAGCTCCATATATTTAATATTCAAAATGTTCGCCGAGCTTAACAATTTTTAATTACAAACATTTCAGTACTAAATGAAGTAACATCATCAGTGCCCATGGAGAGATCCTCTAAAACCAGTCTTTATATAGTCCTTTTACATAGTCCTAATCAATTATTAGTTCTTAATTAATTACTCATGCCTTCCAATTTGAACCGATTGCCAATGATCACATTCTCATTAATTCTTCTTCTTCTGTTATCTCTCAATCTGATAGACTCAAACACCAGGTCCACGTCAATATGCCAGTTAATTGCATCATTTCCAGAAAACCAGGCTTCCAAAAATTCTCTTCCCTGCGTAGATCCAATTTGTCCTACCTTCACATTATTAAAGTCAAATTTATGACCGGTGTTATCTTTGTGCAATGAAATTAATGAAAGGTGGTCATGATGTTTTACAGTCATTTGATGTTCTTATATGCATGTACTTAACTTTCTTCCAGTTTGCCCAACATAATGTTTGGAACAATTTGAGCATTGGATCTTATAAATCACATTGGTTTTACAAGTATGTTCAACCGAGTCCTTTGGTTTAGATATATATTTATAGTAAATAATGTGTGTGAATTAATACATTAATAGCCCCTTCCACATTAAGGTGGATGAGGCAAATAAAAGGTAGATGCCCCAGATGGCTGGGATGTAAAATTAAGAATGTTGTACAGAAGTGTTTTTAACATTAGAGCAGAAGGAAGCTGAGAAGGGATGAACTCGAGTGCTGGGTATTAAATGAGGATATTGCTATAATAGGCATCACAGAAACCTAGTGGAATGATGATAATCAATGAGACAGAGTAATGCTAGGGTACAAAATATAGGACTAGTAGTATGTTGTGCTGGTGTGGACATGGCACCATATGTGTGAATGAATGAATGATATTGTTTCAGATAATCTGATGACAAAATGCTTGAAAATTAGGAGTGTGACAGTAGAAATAGACAGGTGGTCACTTTACCAGGATGATGACTGCAAGTATGAAATGTTGAAGAAAAAACCCAATAAAAATAGGATGATTTTAATTATCCCCGCATTGGCTAGAAACCTGTCGTCTCAGCACGGATACAGAGAGAAAGCTTACAGAGTTCATTAAGGAATGCTTCTTGGAGCAACTATTTCTTTAACCCACATTGGAAGAGGCAATTCTTGATTTAGTCTTTAGTGAAGCACAGGTTCTGGTTCAGACTATATGATCTTCTCGCTTACAACATTGAAGAATATTGTAAGGTTAAAGACTGACTTCCCCTAGGTCATGTATCTGGCTATGTCTATACTAAAGGAATTTGTCCACAGAAGTTTGTGTTGGAAAATATCTTGCAACAAAACTTATGTTGACAGATTGCTTCCAGACCACTTTGACAATTCCTCTGCTCTGTTCATTTCCTCTGCAGCATCAGGCACTGGCCGCAGCTGGGAGACAAGATGCTCAGATGGACAGACCATCGGTCTGGCACAGCCATGGTCAATCTTATATATTTTCTGAAAAAAAAAAAAAAAGCTTGTGCTCTGAACTGCTTTTTGTACAGACTGAGCACACTTCTTTCCCTCTGAAATTAATGAAAGCTAAGAGTGGTCACTTCACAGAAGTGAGCCATCACTAATGAAAATTTCCAATCCCAGCCAATGTGAGTGGTTTTTCCTCCCAGCAGATCTGCCTTTTTTCCATGCTTCTTTTCAGTACGTATTTTTACACAATAAATTTCACTTTGGGAAAAACATTCCACTTCATGAAACCACTGTGCACAGTATAAGAAATACTTTCTGAATTTTCTAGACACATCTTTCAAACATTGCACTGAAGTAAAAATGTATTCAAAATGTCATGCTGTACGTAAATAATTGCCACTGCTATAAAGAATAATGTTCACAGAAATGGTATAAATGTTCTGTACATAACACTTATCAGGTCCTGAAATATAAGCCTCAGATAGCTGGCATCTCAGAAACCATCAGAAAATTTATTTATTTGCCAGGATGGCAGGCTGTCGAAGTACTTAAACCAGAACAATAGAGCGAAGTATGTTTCGGAGTCAGTCTGTTCCTTGTGCTTTAATATTGCAGCCTATGAGACAGCATCAGACCTAGCTACTGGCTTTGCCTATGTTTTGGAAGGTATGAAATAACCCTATGGAAGAGATGCTCTGGGTCATTGTATGTAATGGCCTTCAAATCATCCATGAGTGGGAATCTAGGGACATCTCCTTGAACATTGTTACAAACATTCACAATATTTGTATGTTTAATCAATACACATTACTTGTTTTGTTTTAAGACTTGGTGACCTAAGCAATAGTTAGCAACTTGGTGCTAACTGTAAGACTTCTCTATCACAACTGCAAAATGTATATATTATTTTTGCTGAATCTTTGGCTGTTTGGGTATGATTCTACCTTGTTCCTCCCATTCCTCCAGCACTGGGCCAGGCCAGCCCCTCCCCCAGTCAGCATAGAGGCCCCATCCAGCCCCTCCAATGGATCCCCCCACACCAGGCCAGCTCCAGCCCTTCCCCTGGCCACCATGGGGTCCTGCTCAGCCTACCCAGTGGAGCCCCTCACCACTATACTAGCCCCAGCCTCTCTCCCAGCCAGCACAGGGCCCAATCCATAAGTTTGGTTGTGTATTACATGTTTCTGATTACAACTTTCTTCCAGCTCAAATTCTGCTTGCAAGCAGAGCTACAACAGGTCCTCTAGTGCACTGAAATTTGTTCTGTGTAGAAATCACCTAGTCTGGGTACAGAGTATATGCACCTAGTTTGATTAGCATAACCAACCAACATACCACAAATTACAAGTTTTAAAATCACATAATCAAAATGTATTTTTGACAAGTAAAAGCATGCAGGCTGTCTTATTACAGGCACTCCCTCAAACTCACAGTGGTTGCTAAAACACTTACCTTTGCTTAGAAATTTGATCCAATATTCAGGAAATGTTTTTTTCTGTTTGCTCAGGTATCTGACTAAATACTTTTGGAAAAATATTATACGGTTAAAGACTAGCTCTCCTAGGTCATGTATGTGTTTATTTTCCAAGGATGCACTTTTCCTAAGGAATATTCGTTTCATCAAAAAGAATTCTAAGAAAAATAAGTTAAGTTGGTGTAAGTATAAAGTATGAAAGATTTTATGGTGAGACCAAAGTCGAACTGATTAATAAGGAAGCACTTCCTTTCATGAAAGTTAATAACTCTTCTTTAAATCTCAGAGACGGACACTAGAATAACTTGATTTGATTCCAGTCAAAGTATAGAGTCCTGCTGGATTTCATATTATTGCAAATATTGTATTGTTTTGGAGGAAAGATGTTGTAGCTTTAACTTTTCTCATATAGATTACATAACGTTTTCTGACTTAATAAAAGTATCAGATAGACTATCATACAAGTAGTCCAAAATTTATCTGTCAATATTACCTTGATGTAATTCATTTCTGTCAAATTGGAGAAATCACATGAATGTGTTAAAATTTGTATTTCAATTTAATATAAATTAATCACCAGCAAATAGTTGAGAAGCCCTGAGATAATGGTTTTTTGACCCAGTGTCACGTATTAAGGTATAATGATGTTTGTTTCAAAACTCACCAGAATTATTTTGGGGAAGCTTGTGTTATACCAGAGGTCATACTTTTTTATCATAATGGTTCCTTATGACCATGGAATCTTGTTATCTATTTCTGATCTTTCTTGCAGTGCCCAAAGCAGTTCTACTGTAGTGTCTTAGAGATGATACAAATGAATGGGAACAGTACCATATTTGCAGGATATATGAACCAATATTTTTAACGTGTCACTTGGGGCCCTATCCAAAGCCCACTGTGTCTACTGATTGCAATTCTGAGTGATTCAATTAATTTCAATATTCCTGTTGATCTGAAATCTTGACATTTGGTATGTCTAATGCATGGTGGAATGCAAAATATAAAAGACTGTCTCAGATAGGAAATCAGATTTTTCACTGAAGTTGAGTAAATGCCATTTATACCATATTTGATTTTCAAGTGATCGAGTATCTTTACATAAGTAACAGGGGTGAAAACTGAAAAAACAAAGCATTAATGCAACAAGAAGACCTGTGGCACCTTGTTGACTAACAGCTATTTTGGAGCATAAGCTCTCATGGCCAAAGACCCACTTCGTCAGATGCACCAGACGAAGCAGGTCTTTCCCAAGAAAGCTTATGCTCCAAAATATCTGTTAGTCTGTAAGGTATTACAGGTCTTCTTGTTGCTTTTGAAGATATAGACAAACTCATCTACTCCTCTGATACTTGAAAACATGAATGTTTTTTTTTCTATTAGTGGTTCATTTGCAGTAGGAGACTTCGGAGCTGGAAAAAAGAAGATCACCCAAGTTCAACAGTTCTACTTACAGGACATAGCCAAGAATATGTCTAAATGTTTGAGTTACAGAACTGAAATTATTTCAGTGTTACATATCAGTGGTTTAGGAACGTATTTTTACCATCTTCACTTACATTATTCCTTTAAAGTAGTAGTAGTAGTAGTAGTAGTAGCATCCTTCAGTCTACATAGACTATGGATTGCGCCCTTCGTAGTTCCATTTGGGATCATTATTTGCAGTGTCGACTGTGACTGTGAAGGCCCACACAAGAGTGACAGTCCTTGCTGCATCTGTTACCTGCGTAATGGGTGTCTAGCACGTCCTTACGGTGCTATCTATGGGCTCGCTTCTCCTCTGCTAGCTGTCTGATCCTCATCTCACCCTTCTGAAGGCCCTTGTGTAGTTCCTGCCTCCATCTGCTGCGATCATCTGCCAGCTCCTCCCAACTGTCTGGCTCGATGTCTACCTCCCTGAGGTCCCTCTGGCAAACATCTTTGTAGCGCAACTGGGGCCATCCGGGAGGTCTTTTGCCAGAGGCTAGCTTGACATACAGGATGTCTTTTGGGATCCTTCCATCATTCATCCTGTTGATGTGGCCAAGCCAGCGGAGCTCAAGGTTGCTCAAGATTCCAGATTGCTCAAGGATGGTAGTGTTGGACACTCTGTCCTTCCACGATATTCCAAGGATGCTCCTGAGGCAGTGCAAGTGGAAGATGTTCAGCCACTTTTCCTGGCGGGCGTACAGGGTCCAAGACTCACTGCCATAAAGGAGGGTGCTGAGGATGCAGGCTCTGTAGACGTGCATTTTGGTGTGGGTGTACAACTTGATCTTATTCCACACTCTCTCGCTGAGTCTGGACAGTGTTGTGGCTGCTTTTCCAATCCTCCTATTTAGCTCAGACTCCAATGACAGGGAGTCAGTGATGGTGGACACGAGGTAAATGAACTCGTGGACAACCTCTGACGAATAGTTCTCAATGCTGATTGATGGAGGGTCAGCAACATCCTGAGCAAGTACATTTGTCTTCTTTAGGCTGATGGAAAGCCTGAAGTCCTTGCATCCTTTGGAGAACCAATCCATCAGTTTCTGAAGCTGGTCTTCTGTGTGTGACACTACAGCAGCATAATCAGCAAACAGCAAATCTCTGATGAGGACTTCCCGCACCTTGGATTTAGCTTTCAGCCTTACAAGATTAAATAGTTTCCCATCAGATCTTGTGTGCAAAAAGATGCACTCTGTTGAAGATCCAAAGGCGTGCTTCAGGAGGAGCGCAAAGAAGATCCCAAACAATGTCGGAGCAAGGACGCATCCTTGTTTGATGCTGCTTCTGATGCTGAAAGCATCCAATAATATGCCATCGTATTGGACGGTTCCTCTCATGTCTTCGTGGAAAGACTGGATCATCTTGAGTAACCGTGGTGGACAACCTATCTTGTGTAGCAGTTTGAACAGTCCGTCCCTGCCGACCAAGTTGAAGGCCTTGGTCAAATCAATTAAGGAAAAATAGAGTGTCTTCCTCTGCTCCCTGCATTTCTCAGGCAGCTGCCTCAGAGGGAAGACCATGTCAATGGTAGATCTCGCTGCGCAGAATCCACACTGTGATTCAGGATACACCCTCTCAGCAATCTTCTGGAGTCTGCCGAGGATGACGCGAGCGAACAGTTTACCAGTGATGCTTTGGAGGGAGATTCCACGGTAATTGTTGCAGTCGCTTCTGTCTCCTTTATTCTTATACAAGGTTACGATGTTAGCGTCGCACATATCCTCTGGAAGCTCTCCCTGTCTCCAGTACAGGCACAGTAGCTCATGTAGGGGTTCCAGGAGAGTGTCTGTGGCACACTTGATTACCTTTGGTGGTATACCATCCTCGCCTGGGGCTTTTCCTACTGCAATGCTGTTGATATCTTTCTTCAGTTCATCCACAGATGGTTCCTGGTCCACTTCGTCCATCACTGGTAGGAGCTCGACGGCATTGAGGGCTTTATCAGCCACAATGTTCTTGCGTGAGTACAGCTTGGAGTAGTGCTCGACCCAGCGCTGAATCTGTTTGGTTTTGTCAGCAATGACTTCACCAGATTTGGATTTCAGAGGTGCCATCTTGTTCTGGGTGGGTCCTAATGCCTTCTTGATGCTCTCGTACATTCCCCTGAGATTACCAAAGTCAGCACTGGTCTGCATAGCTCGAGCCAGTAGTTGTTGGCACAGTGCCTGGCCATCTGCTGTACTGTTTTTCTGGCTGCTCTGAGTGCTTGCAGGGTACTCTGGCTCGGTGAGGTTTTGTACTCCAGGAGTGCAGCGTGCTTCTTTCGATGGCTGGAGTCATCTCATCGGAGTTAGCTTCAAACCAGTCATTTGTGTTTCTGGCTCTTCTTCCAAACACCGACAAGGCCGTCTTGTAATTTGTATCCCTCATATGCTGCCATCTGAATGTCACACCCGCACCCCCAGGGTTGTTGCGCTGATTCTCCTCGAGGGTCTCTCTGAACTTTTCGGCTCTGTCTGAGTTTGCCGTCTTTATGGCATCAATGAGGGACCTTCCAGTTGGTTTAGAGTGGTACAGCTTCTGGGGAATCACCTTGAGTTTGGAGCAAACTAGCAAGTGATCTGTATCACAGTCGGCACTATGATAGCTGCGTGTTAGAAGAACATTTTTGACGTTATCACGTCTAGCGATGACCATGTCTAGTTGATGCCAGTGTTTCGAGCATGGGTGTCTCCATGACACTCTGTGCTGTGGCTTGGCTTGGAAAAATGTGTTTGTGATGCACAGATTGTGGTACATGCAAAGTTCAAGAAGACACTGTCTGTTTTCATTCATTTTTCCCACACCGAAGTGGCCTACGCAGGAAGGCAATGAGTCACGATTGGCTCCAACTCTTGCATTGAAGTCACCCAAAATGTACAGTTGTTCGCGAGCAGGTATTTGCTCTATGGCAGCACTAAGCATGTCATAGAACTTGTCTTTTACTTCCGGTGCGGCGTACAGGGTCGGAGCGTAAGCACTGATCAGGTGGACAGGACCGGCGCAAGTTTGAAGTATGACCAGAAGGAGTCTTTCTGATTCGCCCATGACTAATTCCACCATTTGTAGAAGGGTGTTTCTGATGGCAAAGCCAACACCATGCTCCCTGGGTTCTTCTTGGGCTTTACTCTGCCAGAAAAAGGTGTAGTCCTGTTCCTTTACAGAGCCCGAATCCGTGCATCGCGTCTCTTGCAGAGCAGCAATGTCAACTAGGAGCCTCTTCAGTTCCTCATTGATGACAGCGGTCTTTCGGGTGTCACTGATGTCCTGAAGATCTTCAGTCAAACTGGTCAGCATGGTCTTCACATTCCAGCAAGCAAGCTTAAAACTTTGATGGTTTCCTTTTCTTGTTGATTTTCTTATTTGTTTGCCTGGTGCTCAAATTTCAGTCACTTGTTAGGTTTGGGAACCTTAAGCCTCATGCACCCAGTAAGGCAGGTGAACTGTGGCAGGACAGTACCCTTCTGGCTGGGGGCTGCCCAGCTTGAGGCGGGCGGTGACTGTCCAGTGAGATGTGACAATCTGTCCCACCATCTAAGGCAACCCCGGTGCTCGTTCTCTATGCCAATCAGGCAAGAGCTTATAACCAGTATCTGTTACCTCCCATGTTGGTTCAACACTGTTAAGCAATGCTGGAGTACCTCTGCAGGTGAGAGCCTGGGCAATTTTTTGGGACCCTGGGCTGCCCAGATGCCAGTGTTCCCCTCTCGGCTTTACTGATGTAGTCTAAAGGAGAGGATAACCTCTAAGTCTGGTACCAGCTCAGCTGCAGAAGTTGCTGGGTCAATGCCAGAAGTTGGCGCAGAACCACCTTAGGACTCCTCTCTGGATTTTCTGTCAGGGTTTACTCCCTTAGCCTTGCTCCTTCCCAGGATAACTCACAAGGCAGTGGGGCATGGAGAACATGGGTAGCAATCCCACTACCTCTTGCAGTTGCAGTTTTGGGCAGTTGTACATTGCACTAGGGTGAGTTTCATAAGTCTAATTAGAGTGTTTTGGTCCAAAAACAATATGAAGACAGGAATCCATAGCATTCCCCATGTTTTTAAGCATAGCCTTTCCATGTATATAAAAAAACCAAAGCAACATAATACTCTTGTGATACTACTATAATTTGTCTACTGGTTTTATAATTATTTGATGTCTCGTGAAGTAATGTCATTCCATTGTATAGTGGCTGCACCTTTTTTATTTTAGATATTACGGTATCATTTTAAGTAAAGGGATATCTCAGACTAGTAGAATGATACATGGAACAACAATCACACAGTACAACAAAAAGTCAGAAGCAGCATGACCAGGAAGCAGAAAATCTCCTAATTAATATAGAGCCAAGTCCTCCCTCTTAAATCCTATCCATGAATGAAGAGGAGACCTAAAGCTGCTCCAAGGCAGCAGATCAGCATTTACCAGCCAAATCTACCAATAGACTGGACATTCCTGATCTGAACTCGTTGGCAAAAGATCCCCTGGAGAGTCACTAAACATGAATTTAATTTGAAGCAGCCTGGAGGTTGCTTGTTGTTGGAAACAAAGTCTGGACACCATGTATAAAACAAGCAGGAGGTTTTATTACACACAGCTGGTGGAGTACCACATTGCCCATCAGGACTCAGCGGAGCACTGTCAAGCAATTAGTTACAATTGATTATATAGGATTTCAATAGGCAGAGAGAATCAATTGGATAGGTGCTAGCAGCAAGAAAAAATGAGCACAATAAGCCAATAATTTAACAGGTTACACAAATGAATCTCCCCATAGCTGAAATCATGTTTATCTAATACATAGATACTACTACTAAATGGTTTAATTAGACAATGCAGCTGTGTCTACACATAAGTGCCCTTTCGAAAGGGCAAAAATCGACGTTTGGCTTTCCAAAAAGCGGCCATCGAAAAAGAGCACCTGCCACCATTTTTCATATCGATGTTCCGATCTGCTTTTTTGAAGTGCCATCAAGGTCTTTTGAAAGAGAGAGTCCACACGGATCCAAACCCTCTTTCGAAAGAAAGGAGGCAGGAAATGCCGCGGACAGGGTCCCATGGGCGACAAGCAGACCCGCAGAGGGGGAAGGGGGACACATGCTCTTGTGCGGGTGTGGAGGCCGTTGCCCCCCACCTCAGGCCCATTCTGCCCGCCTCCCATCCGGCCCCTGGCCCATGCATCCCCCGCCCCCTCCCATCCAGCCCCTGCCCCCTCCACAGCCAGCCACCTCCTTTAAAAAGCCCTCCCTCTGCCCTCCCCTCTGCATGAGCTGAGTGCTGCCCAGCCTGTCCCAGACTGGCAGAGCCCACTCGTGCCCACCATGGAGGCCCAGCAACAGCTCCTGCAGGAGGACGCCCTCATCATGGAAGTGCTGTGCATCCTGGCCGCAGCTGCACCCAAGCTTGTCAAGTGGCTGTGCGGTCTCCCTGGGGCCACAGGGCTCCCCCCACCAGGGCACTGCCGGGCACCCCTCTGGGTGCCCCGATGCCTCTGGACCCACCCCAGCAGCACTGACTAGTGGGAGTGCGTGGTGCTAGGGGAGTGGTGTGAGGAAAGGTGGCTGTGGAACTTCTACAGGTCAAGGCAGACCTTTGATGAGATCTGCCACTGGCTCACCCCCACACTCCGGCACCAGGACACCTACATGCGGTCAGCCCTCACCCTGGAGAAATGGGTCGTGATTGCCATCTGGAAGCTAGCCACCCTGGACTCCTATCACTTTGTGGGACAGCAGTTAGGGATGGGCAAGGTCACCATCGGGGCTGTACTTATGGAGGTAAGTTGGGACTGGGTGATCAGGGGGTCTAGAGACAGGGGAACACTCCCCTTCAAGTGGCCGGATGGGGCAGGGGCTGGACAGGAGGGGCGGGGGCTGCACAGGCCAGGGGCCGGATGGGATGGGGGCAGAATGGGCCTGAGGTGCAGGGCAATGTCTGCCACACCTGCACTAGAGCACGTGTCCCCCTTCCCCCTCTGCAGGTTATCAGGGCCATCAACACAATGCTGCTCCATACGGTCGTCCGCCTGGGGATGTACACCATACTGTTGCCAGCTTCCAGGACCTGGGCTTCCCAAACTGCATCGGCACTTTGGACAGCACACACATCCCCATCCGTGCCCCGCCACACAGCGCCAGCCAGTATGTGAATAGGAAGGGCTGCCATTCGGTCGTGCTGCAGGCCCTGGTGGACGCGAGGGGCTGGTTCACTGACCTCTGCATGGGCTGGGCCAGCCACACCCATGATGCCTGAGTCTTCCAGAACTCCGGCTTCTGCTGCCGCCTGGGGGCCGGCACCTTCATCCCTCAGTGGGAGATCACTGTGGCGGAGAATGTCACCATGCGGCTCTGCATGGTGGCAGATGCAGCGTACCCCCTGCAGCCGTGGCTCATGAGGCCCTACATGGGACACCTCGACCACACCCAGGAGGTGTTCAATGAGCACCTCAACCATGCCTGCAACGTGGTGGAGTGGGTTTTCGGGTGTCTAAAGGGGTGGTGGAGGTGTCTCCTCACACGGCTGGAGGTCGGGGTCCCCAACGTGCCCCAGGTGGTGGGCACCTGTTGCATCCTCCATATCATTGTGGAGGGAAAGGGGGATGCCTATGTCCCCGGGGGGGGCCCTCCAGCTGGCGCTGTCTATGAGCAGCCAGGCGCTGCCCCCATCCTCCAGGCCCACTGGGACAGCCACCACATCCGGGAGGCCCTTATGCAGGTCTTTGCCAATGGCTCCATCTGACTCACACGCACGCCCACATCCCACACACATCCGTCACCCACCATCCCTGCCACCCCCACCCCCACCCTCCCCACACCTGCACATCCACCACCCACCAGCCACCAAGGAGCACAGCACGGAGTGATGACTAATAAAGAAACGTTTATATAACTTGGGTGTTTGTCATAATATGTAATAATATTTTTTTCTCCCCCTGGGAGCCTTGTGGGGGCTCGGGGGGGGCCGTGGGGCTCACGGTGGGGCTGGATGCTGGCCGTGAGGGTGCTGGAACGTCAGGCTGGAGTGCATGCACAGGCTGCTCCTAGCACTGTCTCAGCTTCCTGCCACAGGTTGCCTGCATGCTTGCAGCTTTAAGGCAGCCAAACACAGGGACCATAGAGCCCCGCTGCTGCCGGCTGGAGTGGTCCCGTGCTCCAGCTGATCGGCGCTGTGGTGGACCTGTATTTTGAAAAAGTGGACTGTGGAGCGTCTACACGTGTACTCTTTCAATTTATTATTAGGAGCAGATAAGAATAAAGGGATTTCAAAGTTCCCGGGTTCCTTTAGAAAAGGAGCCCTGTCTGGACGATCCATGTGGTGGCAAGCCACGTCAATTTTGAAGTGCTGCTTCCTCCCGCATTCTAATGAGGCACTTAATATGTATTCGCATGGCCATTTCGAAGTTTTTGGCTAGCGTAGACATAACCTAAGAGTCCAAGCTGACAATAGTGGGAGGTGTTTGCGGGGAGTGAGAGAGAGAGAGAAAGAGAAAATGTTCTTCTAGGCTAGTTCTGAGACCTTGAATGTAGCTGCTGATGGTTTAGTTATCTCTGTTTTAGACTGTGAGGCACTGTTTCTGTTTGTGGCCTTGTTGTAATGCATGATAAAGGGCAGAGATAGCAGATTTTCACTAACAACAAGGCCTATGAACCATGATATATCTTATCAGATAGTTAAGCCTCATACCAGACTATGAAATTTAGGAATGATGAGAAGGGAGTCTTAACACAAATCATAACATGCATTGGAAATTTTTACCCTGCATTTGTACATGTGCTCAGGGAAAGGAAAAGAGGGAGTGGTCTGCAGCAGCCCTCAAAAGTCAATGCAAAGCCACTTAGTGCCCACTTCTCACCAGACATTCCAAGTTATACTGTTGTATATAGAGCAGTTTTGCCTTGTTTTGTTGACCACTGGGCACATCGTTGCTTAGTTTTATTTTTAAAACCCAATCTCACAATTTATAAAAGTCAGCTTACTCCAAACAAGTCAGTATGTGTGAGGCACTGATGTTGATATAGACATCCACCAAGGGACCAGCTGCTTGTTACAGGCACTATAGAATACGCTATTCCTATAAAAATCTCCCAATTCACACAAAGTAATGTTTCCCCTTTATTCATCATTGTAGTTTCAAGAACATTAAATTGTAATCACACTGTAAATATATTTGCATGTGTCTGAAGTATGCAATATTGTAATTAATATTTTGAAGTTTTCCTAAGAGTTCAGTACATGCGGCTCTCCAGAATTACTTTAATCGAGAATACCAGACAATGAGGGCATAGCCACTATCATATGATTCAGTAAGTCCGAAGTTCAAATATCTAGCATGCAAAAAGTGAGTATATATGTGATCTTTGAAATTCATGATCAGAATAGCCTAGTGACATTGACAACCTAATCTAATCTCCACTGAAGACAGGGAACTTCAACTAAATAATTGGACATTATACTGGCACATAATTTTGTGCTGATCTACTACTATCAATTCAATTCAATTCAATTTATAGTGACTATCTTTAAACTAATTTATAAAATACATAAGAAGACAAAATTTGATGGAAAATCTTGAGAATTGTTTTAATGTTAAGCATTGAAGGTTTTTTTTCTGTTACAACTGAACTGTAGTAATTACAATATCATCAAATGCAAATATAAATTCAGTAGGTATTGGTAGAGAAATGTACACTCAGTATACTGTAAGAAGATTATGGTTCTTTTTGTTGGGGAGTTCAGAACTGAAGATCTCTGATTTCTGTGATATATATATATATATATATATATATATATATATATATATATATATATATATATTGATGTGGACAGAAGAGTGAATTCTGTTCCATTTACATGGATCATGAGTTCAATTTATCTAATGTTGATATGTTTGTTACTTTCTTCATATGTTGTGGCTTACAGGACTTTCTAATGAACAGTTGCGATTTTCTGTCGATTTTTAAGAAAGATTATGGATAGACCAAGCCCTTCTTTGGATAGGTGTACAGGAAAGGAGTAGACCATAAGAAATATCCTTTACCATGTTGCATCCTTTCCCCTTCACAGGAAGAAGGCACACATGTGACACCTACACCTATCTGAGCACAGAGAATATTTGCTATCATAGAATCATAGAGCTGGAAGGGATCTCAGGACGTCATTGAGTCCAGCCCTCCTGCTTCAAGCAGGATCAACCCCAAATAAGACATCCCAGCCAGGACTTTATCAAGCTGGCACTTAAAAACCGCTAGCAATGGAGATCCAATCACCTCTCTAGGCAATGCATTCCAGTGCTTCACCACCCTCCTGGTGAAGTAGTTTTTCCTAACAGTCAACATACTCCTTTCCTTCTGTAACTTCAGACCATTGCTCCTTGTTCTGCCATCTGTCACCACTGAGAACAATTTCTCTCCATCCTCTTTAGAGCTCCCTTTCAGGAATTTGAAGTCTGCTGTTAAATCACTCCTCAGTCTTCTCTTCTGCAAACTAAATAAGCCCAGATCCCTCAGCCTCTCCTCAAAAGTCATATGCTCCAGTCCCTTGATCATATTCATTGCCCTCTGCTGAACGTGCTCCAGCACATCCACATTCTTTCTATACTAGGGAGCCCAAAACTGGACACAATATTACAGATGTGGCCTCACCAGTGCCAAAGAGAGGAGAACAACCACTTCTCTAGATCTGCTTGAAATGTTCCTCCTAATGCACCCCAATATTCTGTTAGCCTTCTTAGCTGCAAGGGTACACTGTTTACTCATATCCAGCCTTTCATCCACCACAATCCCTGGGTCCCTTTCTGCTGTACTGTTGCTTAGCCAGTCAGTCCCTAGCCTATAACAATGCTTGGGATTCCTCCATCCCAAGTGCAGGACTCTACAGATCTCTTTGTTGAACTGCATCAGATTTCTTTTGGCCCAATCCTCCAATGTATCCGGGTCACTCTGGATTCTCTCTCTACTCTCCAACGTAGCTACCTCTCCCCAAACTTAGTGTCATCTGCAGACTTGCTGAGGATTCAATCCAGTCCTTCATCCTGGTGATTAATAAAAATATTGAACAACACCTGACTGATAACTGAGCCTTGTGGCACTCGACTTGAAACCGATCACCATCCAGATATTCAGCCATTGACCACTATCCATTGGGCCCAACCATTTAGCCAACTTTCTATCCATCTTATAGGCCATGTATCCAATCCATATTTCCTTAACTTATGGGCAAGAATGTTGTGGGATATATTATCATTCTTGTCCCCAGGGGTAAAATACATTTCAGAAGAATTCCCTGATAGTGACAGGTACATAAGCAAATGCTTTCAAATTCCAATTACTAAATGAAACCTTATGTCAGAATCATCTTGGTTTTAGTGCTATAAATATTTCAACCATCTTCTCCTTCCATCCCTGCCATTATAGCATATTAGAAGCTACTATCAACCTTATTTTGCTTTGTTAAAGAATATCTATTAGGAAATCCACACTGGAAAAAGAAAATTGATGTACTAAGAGTAGTGCATACGGCTAAAGAAAACCTCTGCCATATAAAATGCAAAGGTGTCTATAAAATTAGCTGCATATAAATACAGTTTGTGTTATATTTCTATGTGAAAAGATTCCTATTTTATTTCTTAAGGGTCCAGGTTAACATGGTTCCAGGCCATCATTTTGTAAACATATATTTTTTAAAACATTGAAAAAATATTTCATAGTACTGTATTAGCTTTCCTTCATTATTCATTATGCATCTTGAAAATTATGTTACTTCTCTATTTCTCCTTTGAGAAAAAATATTTATACAAAACATCCTTGTTTTTGGGTTCAAAATTGATGGCTTTTTATTTTACTGCTCAAAATACTTAATTTTAAATGTTAGATATTAAAAAAAACTCTTTCTCAGACATCACCAATGCAAAGTTTTCCTTCAAATATTTGAACTTAGTACTTATTGTAGATGTCCTTAAACTACTGATCTCTTTGTATGAAATGGAGACTGATACCTATGTTACCAGAACTGGGCTTTGGCGCCTATGAAGCATACAATTGCATTTTATGAAGAACACCTCTTATTTTTTATCCCAAATCTACAGATATTCTACACAAGTTAAATGTTTCCTCACATTTATTGCTGAACATCTAAATCAGGAATGAAGAAACATTGAAGTGATGTCATACAAAGTCCTTCACACTAACAGAAGGAATGCAACATTTTTTTGTTTCCCATATAATATTTTTTTTAATTTCTATTTGTGACTGTCACATTGTGTCCCACATTTGAATCATGCAGTAGGTTAAGAGAGGTGCCCACACCCCTGGGTCTCTTCTCCCTTTCATTCCAGTATTCAGGAATGATACGCTGATTAATCTCTGAATTTTCATTTATTAAGAAAGGAAGTTTAGACCCTTTCCTGCTGAAGATTGACTTGAGAACACAAAATGGTTGCTAAACTTCAACATGTGTTCAGTTATTCTCAGACAAAATGTATGTTTTGCAAGCAGTGTATCCTCTGGTAACAAGAGATGAAACTCAGAGAGAGACTCAGACTAGTGTGAAGATAGGGATTTAACACATAGGATTCCTGTGGTCTAATCTCACTCTGAAATTACAAAGAATGCAGAAAAAGTCAAACAGTTAGACCGCTGGTTCTCAAACTGCAGTCCATGGACCCCTGCCTTGCAGGTGAGCCAAGAGGTTCAAGGCTCTCCCCCTGCACCCAGCAAGGAGCCTGTGCTGGCATTCCATCCTTGTAGTTCCCCTCCCACCACAAGTTTCTTGCACCAGCTTCCCACTGCTGGAGGTGGTGGGAGGGCAGCCAAAAGCCCAGAGGGCCAGATCCAGAATGCTGGGGGAGGGAGGAAATGTCTCCCGGAGCTGATGCCTCCCCTCCCCCTGTGGGGGAACTCAGCCCTGGAAACTGCTTGTGGGATGGTTTCCCTGCTGCTCCCATTTTCCAGATTGTGGCCAATGGGAGCAGCGGGGGCAATACCTGGGAAGCAGCAGGGAGCACAGAGTCAGGTAAACATCCCACCTACCTCATGGCCAGTCCCCACACCTGACCCGCCTCTAACATTCTCGCTTCACACCCAGAACGTGCTCCCCTCACAGCTCTCATTGGCTCCTGCTCCCCTATCCTGCTCAGTTCTCCCAGCTCCAGTCTTCTCCTGGCCTCTGCTCTGGCACAGTCTCAGCTGGGTCCTGTTCCCCCCTCAGGCCCAGCTTCCCCAGCCTCAGTCAGGTGCTGTCCCCCCTCCCGACCAGCTCTCCCACTCCCAATCTGCTCTTGTAGCCTCCCTCCTAGCCATACGCTGTACCCCCAACCTTCTTCACATTCCCTTGCTCCTTCATCATCCCTCTTGGCCAGACTCTGTTTCAACCCTTGCTCCTGAACCCTCTCTCCTTGCTAGACACCCTACTACCAACCTTACTGCCCACCCTCTCCACTGCTCCTGCACTGTCCCCACTGGTCAGACACCCCTCCTCCAGCTCACTGCTGCACCTCCCCTGTCTTCCAGGCATCCCATCCTCAGTCCTCTCCCGTATCCTCCCTCCTAGCCAGACCTCCACTCCTGGCCCACTCTAGCACACTAATCCTACCGTCACCGCCATCCCTATCCCTACCCCAAGAAGTCCTGTAGCATCTGAAAGACTAACAAATTTATTAGTTAATGAATTCCAGGACATGTTCTTCATCCCAAAAGCTTGTTACTTAATAAATTAGTTTATAAGGTGCTACAGGAATGCTTGTTGTTTAACATGATAAAGTTAAAGAGCTTAAACAATTTAATTATTTTTATTACTAAGGTTTCCTTTTTTACCAGTTTTATATGCCCCCTTATGTTACAGCCCCAGTAGCCTAATATGAATAATTAAGTATCTAATGTAGTTAGTGGCATTTTTCATCATGTGTTGTGGCTGGTGGTCCACTGAAAGGTCTGTTTTGAGCAGGATGGGCCATGGGCTGAGAAATTTGAGAACCACTGACTTAGAATAAAAGTATTAACTACTTTTGGGTGCATTGGTTTTAGTCAGGAAATGGATACACAACCTATATTTTTGAGCACGAGAAACAAAAATAAAAGTATCATACATTTCTTGACCAACAATCACTAAGTATGCAAATCACCAAGTTCTATCTCATCAGAAGCAAAAAGAATGGTGTTTCAAGGAGGAAACAGAAGATTCTATAGCTAAAGCATGTAAATAATTCTGTTATTAATGAGCCAAGCAAAGGAGGGAGGAAATTGGGACCTTGGAATGTGGCAAGAGCTAATGGAATGCAACTAAAGGGATTCAAACCTGAAAATGATGCTGCTGGCTGGGTCTTTTTGTGTGACAGTCACAGAGCAGATGAGGGAACATGAATTCCTCGGGAAAAATTCCCCCAAGACCACCAAAACTATGTAAGTAAGGAAAAGTTTTCAGATAGATTCGTTAGGGAGTTTATTATTCATTTTTTGTGTCAAGAACTGGCTTTGAATCTATTATGCTCTGCAAACACTGTAACTAAGTCTCTTTGTCCAGGGATTACAGTCTTGGCAATGAAGCAGTCCATTAAGTATGCTTGCAAATATGTCTTTTGTTTTGTTTAATAAAGTATCCTTTCTTTGTTAATTGTTCTGTTGTTATTCAAGTGTGTGTGGAGAGAGAGGTCTCAAGCATGCCTGCTTAGCTCAGACAACTAGTTATGAGAGATGATTGTTTCTTTGTTTACCCACTTTTTAGAGAAAGGAGTTTGGGGCAACCTGGGGAAAAAAAAAAAAAAAGATTCCCAAGTGATTTTTCTGGAAAGGGAGTTTTTGCACTTGGGCGGTGGCAAGTACCAACTGACTCTGTGGAAACTGCAATAAGAGAGAATTTTCTGTCTTGGTCTCTGATCGGCCATTTTATTAGGTTTGCTGGCCCCCTTTGCCTGCACTCAGAGTGCCAGGGTGGGGAATCAGCCTTGACAAATATCTGTTCACTTAGGAAAAGATGCTCATGGTAGAATAAGGATAACTGCAAAAAAGCGACATGATTTGAAAAATGCAGTCACATTCAATTTTAAAACAGGTTTTAAATTGAGATCCTAATCACAATGAACCTTTTATTTATTCTTCATTCATTCATCTCAGTTCTATTAAAATACATGCTGGTTATGGCTCACTTACTTGTTCAGGTAAAAGAAAGTACTGCTTTACCTGCTCTTTGCTAGCTTGAATTAGGCTCTGTAAGTATTCAGGTACAATAAGCACATTCTGCATAATTATTTTGTGTGCACAATCTGTTATATGAGTTCTAAAGAAGAAAAGTAAAAAGCCACTCTACAATATTGGCTAGTCCTTAGAAATACTCGTCTTTAAACGAAAGAATTACTATGCCTTTTCAGATATTGTTGCCCAGGGCTCATCTACACTGAAACATTACTTTGCTACAGCTATGTTAAGGGCCCTACAAAATTCACAGCCATGAAAAATGAGTCACACTACATGAAATCTGGACTTTCCCCATGAAATCTGAGGTTTTGCATTCTTATACCATGTGTGCTGGATTTCACAGGTCAGACCCCTTCATTTCTCAAATGCAGAGGTGGTGAACCAGAAAGGATGGGGTTAAGGGGATTAATTTATCAACATCATAGTATTAGCACTCTTATGTCTGCACTGCCTTCAGAACTGGGTGACCAGAGAGCAGCTTGATGGGGGCTGGGTGCCCACATCTGAAGGCAGCACCCATCAGTTGCAGCAAAAAAGAAAGTGTGGCGATATCATATCATGTCATCCTTATTTCTGAACTGCCACATTCAGAGCTGTGTGGCAGGAGAGTGATTGCTGCTAACTGAGGGCCCAGCTTGGTAGGCAGCAGCGCAGAATGATGGCATTACCACAGCATGCCATCCCTACTTCAGTGCTGCTATTGGCATCAACTCTGCCTTCAGAGCTGGGCTCCGAGCCAGTGGTGACTGATCTCCAGCTGCCCAGCTCTGAAGGCAGCACTACTATCAGCAACAGCACTGAAGTAAGAGTAGCAGTACCACAAACTCCCAACAATACGTTTTGGAGTCAGGACCTCTACAATTACAAAACTATGAAAATTCTGATTTAAAAACCTGAAGTAATGAAATTAATTATTTTAAAGGGCCTATGACTGTGAAATTTACCAGAATGGATTGCAAATTTAGCAGGACCCTCACCACAACTCAAAGGCTACATCTACACTATGAAATGAAAATTGAGTTTAATAAATTTGACTTTTTAACCTCAATTTTATAAACTTGAAGTTAGTTCTCCACAATTGCTCAGGAAAGTCGACTTATCATTTCTCCATGTCAATTTACCACATCTCCATTGCCTTATCCAAATTTGACTGTGTCAGCAATGCATTGTAGGTACCTATCACACAGTGCCTTTACCCTGTTGCATTCTGGGGGCTTTGTGCCATCGGGGTATAGGAAAAAATGTACAGAAGTGGCTTGTGAGTGTCTGATGTCATTATCCCAGAATGCAGAGCACTCAATAACTATGCATAAACAGTCAAAAAAATGTCTGGGGTGACCATCCATCCCATATTAGGCAGGATGGTCCCATATTTGGGATGCCAAAAAGGCATCAAAACTTATTTTTTAAAGGAACTAATTGTCCTGTATTTCAGCCCAACCCCAGTGACCTTTTCGCCATCAGCTGTGCAGGCTCAGCTTCTGGAGGGAGTCACTTCCCCGAGCCTCCAGTAAGTGGGGGAATATGGGTGACTGTTGCATCCTCAGGGCTCAGGGAGCACTGGCGGCTGCCGCTTGCTCAAGGGGGGCTTAGGTGTGCTGCTTTCCTGGGCTCCTGGGGTGGGTCAGTGGCTGCCATTTCCCTGGGGTGGGCTGGTGGCTGCCACTTCCCTGCTGCTCCTGGTGTGAGCCGGTGGCTGTTGTGTCCCCAGGGATCCTGGGATAGGCTGGCAGCTGCTGCTTCCATGGTCTCCCAGGGAGGGCCAGAGGCTACTGCCTCCTTCCCAGCTCCTCAGGGCTTGGTGGAGACAGGAGTAGCTGCCCCTCCCCCCATATCTCCTTGCCCTGTATTTGTGACAGGGAGATATGGTCGCCCTACAAATGGCAGACCGAACCATTTTCTCCAGCACAGTGCTAGAACTAGCATGGATCCTCAAATGCTTCAAGTCATTGCACAGTGTGTTATGGCCACTTCCTGGAATGTTATGGAGTATTTGTTTTGACAGAGGCAGTGGGCCTAGATTATGGTTATGGACAGTACGCTTATTAAGTTTGCAGGTGATACCAAGCTAGGAGGGGTTGCAACTGCTTTGGAGGATAGGTTCAAATTCAAAATGATCTGGACAAATTGGAGAAATGGTCTGAAGTAAACAGGATGAAGTTTAATAAAGACAAATGCAAAGTGCTCCACTTTGGAAGGAACAATCAGTTTCACACATACAGAATGGGAAGTGACTGTCTAGGACGGAGTATGGCAGTAAGGGATCTATGGGTTATAGTGGACCACAAGTTAAATATGAGTCAACAGTGTGATGCTGTTGCAAAAAAAAGCAAACATGATTCTGGGATGCATTAGCTGGTGTGTTGTGAACAAGACACGAGAAGTCATTCTCCCGCTCTACTCTGTGCTGGTTAGGCCCCAGTTGGAGTACTGTGTCCAGTTCTGGGAGCCTCATTTCAAGAAAGATGTGGAGAAATTGGAAAGGGTCCAGAAAAGAGCAACAAGAATGATCAAAAGTCTAGAGAACATGACTTATGAAAAAAGGCTGAAAGAATTGGGCTTGTTTAGTTTGGAAAAAAGAAGATTAAGCGGGGACATGATAGCGGTTTTCAGGTATCCAAAAGGGTGTCATAAGGAGGAGGGAGAAAGCTTGTTGTTCTTGGTCTCTGAGGATAGAACAAGAAGTGATGGGCTTAAACTGCAGCAAGGGTGGTTTAGGTTGGACATTAGAAAAAATTCCCAGCTGTCAGGGTGGTCATACACTGGAATAAATTGACTAGGGAGGTTGTGGAATCTCCATTTCTGGAGATATTTAAGAACAGGTTACATAACTGTCTATCAGGGATGGTCTAGACGGTACTTGGTCCTGCCATGAAGGCAGGGGGCTGGACAAGATGACCTCTCAAGGTCCCTTCCAGTCCTAGCAGTCTATGATTCTGTGATTCTATGGCTGTGGAGGAAGAGGGTGGAGATGAAATTGAAGATCTGCAGACCAGGAACTTGAAATGCTGGCTGCCCTAGATGCAGTGCTTACAGTAGAGTGGCATTTTTGGACTTGTGAAACCATCACATGCTGGTGACACTACAAGGTTACAGAGGTCTGGGATGACCAGAAGTGGATGCAGAACTTTCACATGCTCAAGTCCACTTTCATGGAACCTTGTTATTTGCTCTCCCCTGCTCTGAAATGCAGCAATACAAGAATGAGACCAGCTTTAACAGTTCCCAAATGAGTGGAAATTGCTCTATGGACGTTCACAGCACCTGACAATTACCAGTCAGTGGTAAATCAATTTGAGGTGGGCAGATATACATTGAAGGCTGTGGTGATACAGGTAGCCAATGCAATCCGTCACCATTTCATGCAGAAGATGGTGACTCTGGGAAATGTACAGCACATAGTGGACAGCATGGGGTTTCCTAACTGTGGTGGGAAAATAGATGGCACATACATCCCCATCATGGCCCCAGAGCACCCAGCCTCTGAGTATACAAACCAAAAACAATATTTTTCTATGGTGTACCAGGCTGTGGTGGATCACAAAGGTCATTTTACCAACATCAATGTGGGATGGTCAGGAAAGTTTCATGATGCACACTTTGGCAGAAATTCTGATCTGTACAGAAAGGTCCTGGATTGGAGTTTTCCCAGACTAGAAAATCAAGATTGGTGACATGGAGATGCCTATAGTAATACTGAGTTACCCTGAGTATTTTCTGCTCTCTTGCTTATGAAGTCATACACAGACTGGACTGCAACAAGGATACACATACCCTGGACTGTAACAAGGAGTACTTTAACTACAGACTAAGCAAGTGGAATGTGCCTTTGGGTGTTTAAAAGCCAGATTGAGGTGCTTTTTGACCCGTTTGGACCTTTCCAAAAGTAATGTCCCCACTGTGGTTGCAGAGTGCTGCATTTTGCATAACGTTTGTGAATCCAGGGAGGAGAATTTCATGACAGCCTGGAGTGCAGATACAGATGCCATGAACAGCAATTATGCACAGCCACCCACAAGGGCATTCACCAATGCACATACAGAGGCAATGACAATCACGGAGGCTTTGGAAAATAGCTTTATGAATTATCAGGCAGCCACATGATTCTGCTGTATTTGATGGCTATGATACCACCTCCACTCCCTGCATTGATTTGTATACCCCACCATATGTGAACCAATAAATTATGCCATGGTTTTCACAAAAGAATGCTTTTTTGGGGAGCGGGGGGATGGTTAAGGTGCCAGAAAAGAAGGGTTAATGTGCAGAAAAAAAAGAAGGGATGTAAAGGGATGTTTATTTTCACAAAAAGAATGTTTGTATTTTTTTGGTGGGAGAAGGCTGAGTTGTTTTTTAACAGGTGTGCCTGCATGCATTAAATACGCCAAGTCTGGTACCTGGCTTTTATATTCCCAGAGGCTGGCCCCACTGATGACTCACCAGCACAAGATCTTGGACTCTGGTCAGTCCGTCCAGGGTCTCAACAGCTTGATTGACTTTAGCAATTCCCCCCATGGGTCCCTCTGCTGTGAGTCCTCCATGGACCTTTGGGTAGCAGCAGGTCTGCTATCAGACCTCTCCGATGGATGAATGATCAGGCAGCCAGATGATTCCACTGACTTTTTCATGTGTGCCTTCAACATGTCCTTATATCACTTGCACTGGTCCTCAATGCTCATCTGTCCTTCCTCCACCTCAGAAAACTGAATTTGTTTAGGGAGGTGCTGATCAGGCATCCGAACCACATGACCAGTCTAACAAAGTTGTTGCATAATGATAACAGCTTCAATACTAGTCATGTTCGACTCTTCCAGGCTGCTAGTGTTCATGTGCCTATCCTTCCAAGAGGTATTTAGGATTCTCCAGATGCAGCATTGCCTTCAAATGATGCTTGTATATTGCCCAGGTTTCACATGCAAACAGTAGTATTGGAACAACTAATGAACAACATACAATGAGCTTCATCTTGGGATAAATGTCCTGGTTCTTGAAGACCCTTTGTCTCTGGTAAGTAAAAGCAAATCTTGCATGGCTCAGATGATATCGGATTTCCACTTCAATGTCAACTTTAATGGAAAGATAACTTCCAAGGTAAAGGAAGTGCTCCACATTTTGCAACAGTTCTCTGTTGAATTTAATAGACAGCACATGAGACTGTCCCATTGGCTGGGGTTGGTGGAGCAGCATCATCTCTTTGATGTTCAGTGTGAGGCCGATATTCTCATATGGTTCGGTGAAGGCACATAAGATGGTCTGAAAGTCTGCAGGAGAAAGAGCAGAAACCATACTGGCATCTGTGTACTGGAGCTCTGTGACTGAGGTTGTCTTACTTTTAACCTTTAGTCTCCTGAGATTGAAAAGCTCCCTGTTTAGTCTACAGGCATGGCATTCTTCATGCCTCTGAGAGCTTGCCATCAGTGAGATGAAGGGTGATGGCAATGAAGATGCAGATGAAAACTAAGGCTATGTCTACCTGGAGTGAGCTATTTTGGGGTATTGCAGAATCGCAAAATAGCTGCCCCATGCCTATGCAACATGACTGTCATTTTGAAATATTTTTTCAAAATAACGGGCATGCTGTTTTAACATCCCTGTATACCTCATCTCAGGAGGAGCAGGGGATGCTGTACACTGGTGCTTTATTTTGGCATATGGTGCCATTTAGATAGCACTGCATGAAAAAAATGTTCTATTTTGAAATTAACTCAAAATAAGCTACAAACTTTGCATGGCACAAATTGCATAGCTTATTTCAAGTTTAGGCTGGCATGTAGATATAACTGAAGTGTCTGAATTGGTTATGAAGGGTGGGAGATAGGATATGGGTTGAGGGATTCTCCTGACATCTTAGGTTTTGAATCTGTAGATTTCCCCAACTTACTTTGCTTCTTTGGTCCTTTTTCTTGTGACTTAATTGTCCTACACCCACCAGGCTGATTTTTTAAAAATATTTTCTTCCCAGCTCTCAGCGAAATAGAAATTGGAACTGATCTGGCCGACATATGATTGCAGGTCTTTAACTATGTACTTGTGATTTAATATCAGGCTATAGTTCAAGTTCCCTGTCAGTAAAATAAATTGAAATTATTTCCTTTTTCACCTTTATTACCTGAAGTATTTATTGAGACAGTAAATTCTTGTAGGCAGGACCTACCATTTACTATGCATTTGTCTGATGTGTAGCACAATGAAGCGCTCATCTTTGCTGAATCTTAAGCATAGTAATAAATACTTTGTTTCACACACTACATCTGTAAACAAGAACATGTGCCAGCCCATTTGAATTCTACCTCTTAACATTAAACACCATTGTCTCATTGTTGAATTTTACTCCTACGGTTGTCAGGTCAGACTCTCCATAAACTCTATTTGAAGATGATATACAAAATAGATTCCTTTTCTGGGGAGCATCAAAAAAAAAAACTAGACATATTGCCAAGTGTCACAGTGGGGAATGAAGCCAATTTCTAATCCCCAGAATATCTGTAATTCCAATATGTGGACAAAAATAAATGGCAAAAACAGATGTTGCAACCACTGCCATCATTGGTCAATGGAAGCAAGAGATTTAATTCAGCAGATCTGAAAGGCTATCAGCAAAACAAGAGCAAAACCAGAGACAGATGTCTACATGAAGAAATTAAACAACTTCCACAAGTTAAGTATCCATGAGATATCCATCTGTTTTTCTGTCAGCATCAGTTTGCAATTCTAGTATAAAAAATAGGTACAGATAATTCAAAACAACAAGTAACAACTGACAGCAAGAATACCAGTGGACCCACAGAGGAGGATACTAATAATAGAACTAAGTGAAACATAGAATTTTGCAGTACAATCTCTGTAGCCAGACAAGTCCACAAGCTGCAGAGAACTAACAGAAAAAAAAATTCAAAAGGAACAGATTTTTGTATAAACAATATCAAAATCCAAACTGTCAAGGAATATATTATAACTTTGTAAAAAATATCTAGTTTATGGTAAGTCACGGATTTCTGTTAAAGAGACAAGATCAGATTGCAAGACCAGTTATTTACAAAAATACTGTATCAGAGGGGTAGCCGTGTTAGTCTGCATCTGCAAAAACAACAAGAAATCCTGGGGCACCTTATGGGCTAACAGATATTTTGGAGCATAAGCTTTCATGGGTAAAGACCCCCCTTCATCTGTTAGACGATAAGGTGCCCCAGGACTCCTTTTTTTTTTTATAAATACTGTATGTGTTCCACTACGTAAACAACATTCACTATGAGTCATTCAGGCAGAAGGGACAGCTTACACTTTTATTAATTTCAAAGTGACTTGGCAGTGCCAAATTCTCTCTCATCACAGCTTGATAGAAGTACAAACACAGTGGTACCAACACACACACCAATATCAAAAAAAAATCAATGAATATAAAATCTTTATTGAGATCTGAGATTCAAAACTTGCCCTACTCTCCCAGGAAGTGTTTGCATACACTGAGCACTGTAACCTACCCTTGAAAATTAATTTATGGAAAAAAGAAACATTATAGAAATAGAAAAACTACAGATAATGCAATTCAAATCCCCTTAACTCCCACACAGCACAAGTCAGAACTTACTTCTTTGGACCAATATGAATGAGTTGTACAGCTATTCTCTGCACATCATGCTGCAAATTGTTGCGTATTACTTATGTATGCTCTTTCATGAGCTTTGAAGTATTTTTAAAGACCGGAACTGTGCATACTGTTCCATCTATCACCAGTGGGGCCACATTTATTAACAGTAATTAGTACTTCTATTTCTTGCAAAGGCTTGAGAATGTCATTCTGTAGCATCACACAAAAACTGTCAGGAAGCACATGTTGAACAATAAGAGCTATGTATGCATACATAAGATTAAATGAATATGAATCTAAGTATTAAAGGTCTGTTATTTCCTAACAGCCCCTACAATAGTTCTGTCCCTTTGTTATTTCTGCTATAAGGAATCTGCGACTTTATCTCAAGGGATGAAAGATAGTTGCTTTGCCTGTAATTTCACAATTCTGCAGGGAAACAGCTACCAGAGGTTCAGAGCCTTTGTAAGAGGGAATATAATATACATTAAATTGAGACTGATGTTCCTGACGATACAGAACATGAGCAGCAGTGAAGTGAGTGGATGGGTTTTGTTGGTGACCAGACAATCCCACCCAAAAACAAAGGTTAGTACAAGAGAAGGATTGCTAGGTCTGAGTAGAGAAGACTCTGGCTTTCGGGTGGTGGGATAGTAACTGAGAGATTACCCAAGTAGTTAGCACCTAATTTTGTTTTCAAATTACATCCTACTAGTCTCTTTTGTAGATTGTATGTGTAAGGAATGTGACAGCAGGAGCTCAACACTGATGAAGGATTTGGGGAAAGTGTCTTTCAGAGATCATTTGCATGAAAAATAGAAAGGTGTGCACATGTAATGCCTTGTAAACAAAGCCTGATGAGTAGCAGGTGAAGCAATCAGATTTTATCTATTATAAACAACACGTTGTTGTAAAGTCACAATTTATGCTATCACCCAGTGTAAGAATTATGGAGTCTCACAAATGGTTGAAGTTGTTGTGGGGGGTATAAGGTAGCCATTATGGCTGTGTAAGATATGGATTGAACTGTACTACCCCCATCTGAGCATTGTGAGGCAGTAGCAGGGAGGGATTACTGGTTGAAACTGCTGGCTGGGTGCTTTAGGTTAAATTGGGCCCTGGCTGTAAACCCATAAGACTGGTTTGATTAGTTCTTTCCCCCATCATTTAAAGTTAAAGCTAAAGCTGTTTGCTGGTATCAGTCTTCTCTTTGTGTGACACTCCACCCTGGTGGAGTCTGAGAGCTGAAATCACAGGGTTTTGCCTCAAGTCAAACCTAAAAAGTGGCTGCCAGGAGCAACTGGTGGCTGGCTGGTAGGGGAAATGGCAGGTGGCCAGTGTGGCAGCTGGCAGGAGCAAGTGGAACACAGGACCAGCGTGAAGCTGTCATTGCCTCAGGCTCAATGAGGAAATGCATCTGGGTGATGTGTCAGGGTCTGCATGGACTGGACAGAGGTATAAGAGGGGCATTTGAAGGTGAGTGTGGAGAAAGTTTGGGTGTGTGAATGGGACCCTTACAGTGTTGGACTGGTGAGCCGGAGAGGCAAAGGACATTGATCAATCCATTTGAGCTGAAACAGTTACTTTGAGGTTGGTTACGAACTTTGGGAGTGATATTTTTCCAAACATATGCCATGTGACTTCTCTGCCTCTTTCATTAAAAGTTTCTTTTCTACACTCAGACTCTTTCCTTGCAACTGGGGAAGCATTGCCTCTCTGAGGCACCCTGGGTGTGTGAATTTCCCAGGCTACTGGGTGGGGGCTCGAGCTAGTTCTGTGTGAGATGGATGAAGAGGAACCCCTAAATATTGAGCTTGGCTCTGGTTGCTGCCAACTGCTTCTGGAAAAAAAGTGTTACCTATGTTAAACTCTTCAGAACAGTGACTCTAAGCAACTGGAAAAATAATGCAGACTCTCATTTGTGTTGGTAATTTTTGTTACATTTGTTCAGTGCCTAGCACAACAGTGCCTGTCTTCCTAACTAGTTCCTCTGAAGACAACAACAATAGCCAGAAACATTGAAGACCCTGAAATAGATTGTTAGGAATTTTATATTATTTTTTCTTTATTTATCATTAATAAGTGCCTCCTGTAATGCCCTCTCTTGTGTCTAAAAATAAGCCCTCAAACAAACCTTGGCAGCCCCAGCTGCAGAATTGGCTGGGGACAGGAGGGCGGGGAGCTCCTTTTTTCCTTTTTTTAAAATGCACTATACCAGAGACTTGCAGCGGTTGCATTTTGTGCAATAGCTTTATTGGTATATACAATATATTGGAAGGAGAAAAGTAAGGGCACATGCCCCATACTTAAGACTGAGGGCATAATGTACTCCAGTAGAGCAGCACAGAGCAGGCATTATAATATATATTTTAAAAAGTAACAAGCACCCATGCCCTTGAGAGGGGTTAAGATAAAAATAATGGGGTAGCTTGTGCATCATATTCTTTTAGAGGCCATGCCTCAATAGTAACTCAACAAAGATCATTAGGGAATTCTGCTATTTACATCTCTTCACTGTGAAAATAAAACATTTAGGCTGGGTCTACATGTTCCCCTTTCTTTCGAAAGGGGCATGTTAATGAACAGGTTCAAAATATGCTAAAGAGGCACTGCAATGAATATGCAGCACCTCATCAGCATAATGGCAGCCGCAGGAATTCGAAAGTGAGGCTTTTCAAATTGCGCACCACCTGTGGAGACAGGACCTTCTGAAAGGACACCCCCCAGTTTTCAAAAGCCCTTCTTCCTATCTGGTGATCGGAAGAAGGGCTTTCGAAAACTGGAGGGGGTCTTTTTGGAAGGTCCCGTCTCCACGGGCAGCTCACAATTTGAAAAGCTGCACTTTCGAATCACCACGGCTGCCATTATGCTAATGAGGCACTGCATATTCATTGCAGCGACTCATTAACATATTTCAAACCTGCTTATTAACTTGCCCCTTTTGAAAGGAAAGGGCACTTGTAGACCCAGCCTAATTGCTAAACTTTGTTTCCAAACTCTCGACCAATTACTGTCCCATGAGACATTCTTCCCTTGTAATTCATCTACTACTTTGCAGAAACATTGGTGGGGGAACTTGTCATAGTTTTTTGGACATCTAAGCACACCATATCCACTTGATCATCCTCATCCACATGTTTGTTGCCTCCCTCAAAGAATTCTTAAGTGTTGATGAGTATTCCCCTTTATAAAGGTCCTTTTGACCCTTCCACAACACATTGGGGCTGTGTCTACACTAACATTCCTCTTCTGAAAGAGGGGTGCAAATGAAGAAAAATGAAAATGCGAATGAGGTGCAGATTTACATATCTGACACTTCATTTGCCTATTCTTCTGAAAGAAGCTCTTCAAAAAAAGAAAAGCAGCGTAGATGAGGCTCTTTTGAAAGCAATCCCCATCTGCAAAAGAACCCTTCTTCCAATAAAAAAAAGGGAAGAAGGTTTCTTTCGAAGATGGGGTTTACTTTCAAAAGGACCTCACCTGCACTGCTTTTCTTCTTTCAACAGAAGCTCTTTCAAAAGAAGCATATGCAAATTAGGTACCAGATATGTACTTCTGCACCTCATTTGCATTTTAGATTTCCCTCATTTGCATGCCTCTTTTGAAAGAGGAATGCAAGTGCCGACACAGCCATTCTGTTCATGTATTTGATTTTGTAAGCAGTATCTGAAGGATGGGGCAAGAGATGCCCCATAGCTGGATGTGGGGCATGAAGAGATCCCAGCTCTTCCAATATAAATTCAGTTTGTTCCTGATTTGCTTAGATTTGCTAGCTATTCAGCAGATTACGTGGTATTTTGCTCATTGTAATCAACTTAATTTGTGACCCAATACCATCTATGTTTATATTAAATGCAGGGATAGCTAAAATAGGGTTTGTAATTTTGTGGGACTACAGAAAAGTAGGACCAAGCTAAATTGTTGCAAAAGAAATGGCTTACAGTTAGCAGAAAGAACCGTTCAACTTTCAGAGCTCTGTGAGACAGAGGTCCTGGCCATGCTTGGCCAAACCTTTGAAATGGCCACGCTAATGGTGAAACTGAAGAATACTAATGAGGCATTGAATTGAATATTCAGCACCTTATTAGCATTCACATGCTTCCGGCTGCAGTGCTTCGAAAGTGCCACTTTTGAATGCGCGAGGCTCAGCATGGCTACATGGAGGTCCTTTTCAAAAGGACCCCACACATTTCGAAATCCCCTTATTCCTCTTGGCTGAGGGGAATAAGGGAATTTTGAGATGTGTGGGGTGCTTTTGAAAAGGACCCCCGTGTGGCTGCGCCAAGCTGCGCACGTTCCAAAAAGCAGTGTTTTTGAAATACTGCAGCCGGAAGCATTCAAATGTTAATGAGGTGCTGAATATTCATTTCAGCACCTCATTAATATTCTTCAATTTGACCATTAGCATGGCCATTTCGGAGGTTTGGCCAAGTGTTGCCACAGCCAGAGAATATGAAGAAAGTTTATTCTGGTTAGGAGACTGCATAACCTCCCTTGCCTGGGCTGGTTTGATCTGCTTCTCCCCAACACCCCTCTCACACTGCTCAAAGAATATTGTGGCTCCACCTACACTACAAGATAACTGAAGTTATACTTCAAAGTAAGCAACTTCAAAGTAGAGCATCTACACACAAAATGCACCCTCCCTTACTTCGAAGTAGGCTTTCCTTTACTTTGAAGTAAAACGTCTACACCAATGCGCACACAGAGGCAAAATTTTGAGGAGTAAGGGACTTCAAAGTACCGGCGGGTGAGCCACGGCTAGACACGAACCAGAACTTCGAAGTTGCCTCAGGGGGGGATTTGCTCAATGAAGTGCTCAATATACACCTCAGCACTTCATTAATAAACCCCCAATACCCTACTTAACATCCTTCCTTTGAAGGAGGGAGGTAAGTGTAGACAAGCCCAGTGTGTTTCTTTGCCTGGTATCACTAAAGTCACAATGTTTTATCATTCAGCTGAGTAGCTATGATGTCTTATCTTTGTTGCTGTCTGTTAAATTAATGTCTCTGTTTATGAGCAGTTTAAGTGTCTCCAAAATACTGAAAAGAGATTAATTCTTAGATACAATGAAGTCTGTCTAATAAGCATTTTATCACAGGTCAGTGTCAAATCATGTAAAGTGCTTTTACCATTAAATCCTGCAGGTAATTGCTATGAATAATAATTTTAGCACATTGAACTCTGAATTGACTATAGGAAATAGCCATTCCCTTACACAAATATTCTTGTTCTTTTAAGAAATATGCCAAACTAGTTTTGGAACAGCACTGTGTGTGCATAGTTCCAATCAAGGTTATTTCTGAGTAATAAGTCACACCATGAATACTCTCACTGATTTCAGTTAGACTAGTTGAGCAGTAAGGTGTATTAATGTAAGGAAAGATGGCAGAAATAGCTCCAGTGTTGTGAGCATCTGTACAACTTTTACAAGACTATGATAAATACTGTACAGTACATACTCTGGAGCTATCGTGCAAAACCAAATAATTTTCAGATCATTATTTCTTTGATAAAATGTGTGTGGCAACTCACATATAGAGATATAGGATTTGTTTGTGTGGTACAATTAAACATGTTCCAAGCCTGGAGGGAGCAACCACACACCAGTTTCCTAGAGACAAAAGGCTAGACAACTCCTCAGCTCAGTAGCAAAAAAATTAAATGGACCATCACCTGTTTACGTGGTCATTCTTTATCAAGAAAGAGGATACGGGTGAAAATATACACCTTCACAAAGAAACATTTGAGGATTCCCATCCACATAAACTTTCTCCTGGACCTTATCAGGGCCTTAGTCTCACATAACAGTAAGAAGTATGAGGAGAGAGGAAGAACTGCAAATGATTCTTCCCTCTTTTGCTCTCTCTCTCTCTCCTCATGATATTAACAACACTTGAAGAACAACCCTCTGATTTCAAAAGCCCCTTCTTCCCATTGGGTTTCAAGAAGAAGGGGCTTTTGAAATTGGAGGTTCATTTGGAAAGGCCCCTGGATACATGGGTGGCATGCGTGTAGAAAATGGCAGTTTTGAAGAGTGCACAGCCACCATTATGTTAATGAGGAACTGTATATTCATGGCAGTGACTCATTAGCTTATTCCAAAGTGCCACATTATCACAGCCCCTCCGAAAGGAGGGGCTAGTGTGGCCACAGCCATTCAGAATTTTATTAAAACTATGTTGTCAGGGAGGTAAAGTTACCATACAGCTATGGGGTGCATTATTAAAATTTTGTGTATTGGACATTAAGGAAAGTTTATTAGATACCTATAATGCTTTAATTTAAGGAAAACTGGCTCCAGAAAGAACACTATAGCCCTATATAAGAAAATGCTCCATCATAGATTTGACACACAATGGCTCAAAGTATCTTAAATTCTTTCTCCAGAGAGTTTCAAACTTTGTTCTTCCAGTACTTGGAATTAACATAACAGGTCTATAAACGGTCACAGGAGTGATTTGGTCTCAGGAGTAAAGAATGATAGAAAGAACTATTAAACAACTTTTCCTGAGACTGAGGGACAAATTGTTAGTGAATGAGGGAGCAGACTATGCCCATAGTACCTTAGAAGTCTCCAGGAGGTGGCTACATGAAACATAGACCTACCTGGCTCCCTCTGTGAAAGATGGCTAGACACCTGGTAATTCACACACAGATGTGGTCTAGTTTATTGTTTTAAGAGCTGTTTTCCCTGAAATAATTTTGAGCTAAATATACTTTTCTTAAATTAGGATATTTGGCTACTGTTTACTGTTGCCATTGCTCCAAGAAGGAACAAACTTTGGGGTCTGATTCTAAATCAAGTCCTCCTTGAGGTAATCTGACGGCAACCCAGACCTCAGGGTGAAAGTGGGAGCACTGCATGGCTGAGTCTACACGGGAGGTCACCGTTGAAAGGGCAAAATCGAAAGCCAAGCATGAAAATCCCAGTGTTCAAAAGTGTATGACCACAAGGCAAAGGAGGACCTCAGGTCTGACCCCCTCTTTCGACAATCTGTCCCGTTCTTTTGAAAGGGAGCATCCACATGGCTACGAGTGCTCTTTGGAAAGAAGGGAGGACAGAAACTCTATGGATGGGGTTGCATGGCTGTCAAGCCTTTCTGGGGCCTGGAGCCAGCCGCTTTCTTAAAGGGCTCCCCCAACTCCTCCATCCTGCAAGACCAAGGCCTGCCGAGCTACCAGCAGTGACACAGACCCCAGTGCAGCAGCACCATGGCCAATGACACCCTGCTCCTGGCACTGGATTCAGACATTGTGGACGCTGTTACCCACTTCATCTGCATGGTTGCCACAGCCACCCCCTCCTCCTTGGGAGACAGAGCAGCCCCGCCTCAGGGACGTGGACCCCCCCAGCTTGCACCCTCACCTCCCGGAACCCCACCACCCGTGGAGCAGCCCTCGCAGTTCACACTGGTGGGAGCAACTGGTGCTGGGGCAATGGAATGATGCCACATAGCTGTAGAACTTCTGCATGAGCTCGGACACCTTCCATGAGCTATGCCACTGGATAGCACTCACACTGAGGCACCAGGACACCACCATGTAGCCCACACTCCCCCTCGAGAAGTAAGTCATGATTGTGATATGGAAACTGGCCACCCTGGACTCCTACCACTCAGTGGGGCACTGTTTCGGGTGGGCAAGACCACAATCAGAGTGGTCCTCATGGAGGTAAGCTGGGCCCAGGGTGCACCCCCAGCATGGGGAGAGGGTAGTGTTCCCCTGGGCCCAAGGACCCTCGGGGTCTGCTGGCCAGGAGGGGTCACAGAGACCCCAAGGAGCTTCTGGCCAGGAGGGGTTGTG
Organism: Carettochelys insculpta; assembly: GCF_033958435.1. Lineage (NCBI taxonomy): Eukaryota > Metazoa > Chordata > Testudines > Carettochelyidae > Carettochelys > Carettochelys insculpta. Next base: position 92,649,645 of record NC_134137.1, on the reverse strand, counting down.
AGGGGGATGCTGGCTGGCAACATCCTGTCACACCTTCACGAGATAGAATGGCTTCCCTCCCATGTAGGTTGTCTGCACCATAAATGCAATGTTCCTGCATTGGGTTGTCCATGTCAGGGACCTGGATGCCATCATTAGGGGTTTCTGATTACTGGAGTTCTCAAACTGCTTTGGTGCCCTGGATGGGATGCACATCCCTATCCACACCCTGACACATAGCACTGGGCACTATATCAACCAGAAGGGCTACCACTCAGTAGTCATAGAATCATAGAACAATAGAGCTGGAAGAGACTTAAAAAAGCCATCGAGTCCAGCCCCCTGCTCTAAGCAGGACCAAACCTATCAGATCAGCCCTGCCAGGGCTTTGTCGGGGTGAGACTTAAACACCTTCAGGGATGGAGACTCCACTGCTTCTCTGGGTAGACCATTCCAATGCTTCACCACCCTCCTAGTAAAAAAGTTTTTCCTAATGTTCAACCTGGATCTTTCCAACCACAACTTGAGACCATTGTTCCATGTTCTGCCATACGTGACCGCTGTGAACAGCATCTCTCCAGCCTCTTTGCAGCCTCCCTTCAGTAAGTTGAAGGTTGTTATCAAGTCCCCCCTCAGTCTTCTGTTCTGCAGACTAAACAGTCCCAATTCCCTCAACCTTTCTTCATGTCATATGCTCCAGCCCCCCAGTTATTTTGGTCACCCTCCACTGGACCCTCTCCAGTGTATCCACATCCTTCCTATAAATGGGGACAAAGAACTGGACACAGTACTCCAGATGCGGCCTCACCAATGCCATATAAAGAGGAATAATCACTTCTCTGGATCTACTGGCAATGCTCCTCTTGATGCAACCTAACGTGCCATTAGCTTTCTTGGATACAATGGCACACTGTTGACTCATGTCCAGCTTCTCATCCACTACAACTCCCAGATCCTTTCTGCAAAACTACTACCGAGCCAGTCTGACCCCAGCCTGTAACAATGCTTGGGATTCTTCTGGCCCAAGTGCAGAACTCTGCACTTGCCCTTATTGAACCTCATCAGATTGCTTGCACCCCACTCTTCCAATCTGTCTAAGTCAGTCTGGACCCTGTACATACCCTCCAACATATCTGCCTCTCCCCCTAGCTTAGCGTCATCCACAAAATTGCTGAGGGTTCAATCCAACCCCTCATCCAGGTCATTGAGAAATATGCTGAACAGAACAGGACCCAGAACCGAACCTTGGGGCACTCCACTAGAAACCGACTGCCATCCCGGCATCAAGCCATTGATCACTACTCTCTGGGCCTGACCTTCTAGCCAGCTTTCTATCCATCTTACTGTCCATTTATCCAATTCACATTCCTTTAACATGCCAACAAGAATATTGTGGGAGACTGTATCAAAAGATTTGCTGAAGTCCAGTTAAATCACATCCATTCGTTTTCCCCTATCCTCAGAGCCAGTTATCTCTTAGCAGAAACTAATTAGATTGGTCAGGCATGACTTGCCCTTCATGAATACATGCTGACTATTCCTGATCACTCTACCCTCCTCCAAGTGCCTCAAAATGACTTCCTTGAGAAGCCCCTCCATGATTTTTCCAGGGACTGATGTAAGACTGACCAGCCTATAGTTCTCTGGATCATCCTTCTTCCCTTTTTTAAAGATGGGCACTACATTTGCCTTTTTCCAATCATCCGGGATCTCTCCCGATCTCCATGACTTTTCAAAAATAATGGCCAAGGGCTTGTCAACAACACACACCAACTCCCTCAGAACCCTAGGATGAATTAGGTTCGGACCCATCTATTTATGTACATTTAACCTTTTTAGATAACTCCTAACCTGTTCTTTCCCCACCAAAGGCTGTCCACCTTCATCCCATAATGCATCACTTATCGCATTAGTCCAGGAGCCGTCTCTGTCCGTGAAGACAGAGGCAAAGAAAGCATTAAGTACTTCAGCTTTCCCTACATCATCTGTCGCTGGGTTACCTCCCTCATCCAGTAGGGGCCACACGCCCTCTCTGATCACCTTCTTCTTGTTAACATGCCTGTAGAAACTTTTCTTGTTATCCTTCACATTCCTCGCGAGTCGCAATTCCAGTTGCTCTTTCGCCTTCCTGCTAACTGCCCTACATTCTTGAGCTATACACTTATACCCGTCCCTAGACATCTGTCCAAGTTTCCACTTTTTGTAAGCTCCCTTTCTGTGCCTAAGTTTTCCAAGGATTTCCCCATTAAGTCAGTCTGGTCTCCTACCATATTTACTTCTCTTGCTGTGCATCGGGACAGTTTCTTTCTGCACCTTCAATAGGACTTCCTTAAAATACTGCCAGTTTTCATGGACTCCTTTTCCCTTCATGGTAGCATCCCAGGGGATTCTGCCCATCACGTTCCTGAAGGCGTCAAAGTCTGCTTTTCAGAAGTCCAAGGTGTGTAATTTGCTGTTCTCTTTCCTTCCTTTGGTCAGAATCCTGAAGTCTACATCTCATGATCACTGCTTCCCAGGTTGTCCCCCACCTCTACCTTCCCTATTAGTTCCTCCCTGTTTGTAAGCACCAGGTCGATCCACATGACCTCTGGTCAGATCCTTCAGCACTTGTACCAGGCCCCAGCAGATTACAAAAGCCAGTTCTTTGACATCTGAGTGGGCTGGGTGGGCTGAACCCACAATGCTAAGGCCTTCTGTAATTCTTGCCTGTGCTGGTTTATGGAAGCTGGCATCTTCATCCCCGAGTGGGAGAGGCCAGTTGGGGACGCCACCATGTCACTCTGCATGATCATGGATGTGTCATACCCCCTACTGCTGTGGCTTATGTGGCCCCATAAAAGCCATCTCGACCTCATCCAGGAGGCCTTCAACACCTGCCACAACCAGGACCTGCATGTGGTCAAGCCGGCCCTCGGACAACTCAAAGGGTGGTGGCAGTGCCTCCTTGCCCACCTTGAATTCAGGGTGTGCAACATCCTGCAGGTGGTGGGGTACCTGCTGCCCCCTCCACAACATCATGAAGGGCAAGACAGATGCCTACATTCAGGGGTGGGCAGCTGAGGCCACCACAGAGCTTGAGCAACTGACCATTGTTGCCAGTCATCAGGCGAACTGTGACAGAGTCTGGATCCAGGAGAACCTCTGAGTGACACTTGCTCCTAGGCCTCACTGACCCTCCCAATACCCATCCCTTACTGTCCCCCCATATAGCCATCCCCCACCACATGGACCACACCACCAACACCATGCCCACACTTCCGCCCCACAAGACAACAGGACATGGGCATTGGTATGCAACAAACCTTAATAACCATCGACCACAACCCAGTGCCTGTGCAAATGTGCAACTATTTACAATAAGGGGTGGGGAGGAGCAGCCATATATAGTAGGGCATGTTGTGGTCTGAACTGGGAGGGGTGTGGGGAGGAGGTTGAACTTGGAAGGTCACTCGGGGATGGGGGTTGCAGGATGAGAACCCCATCAGCCTTGGGATCCCCTCCCCCCGAGGTGTGATTTCCACGGTTGGGCAGGGAGCTCTGGAAGGTAGGGGTGTTGAGGGAGGTCAGTGGAGGCCTCTGTGAGGTGTGGGGTAGAGGCCTCTGTGGGGGTTGTGGGGTTGGCAAGGGCCTCTGCAGGTGGGGAGGGCTCTGTGGGGACATTGAGGGGGTGGGCAACCAGGAGGGGCAGCACGGAGGCCCAGGAGCTCCTGCAGAGTCTCATGGATGCTCTCCAGGTGGGACATCAGCCAGTCCCACACCTGCCTACACCACACCAGATCAGTCTCTTCCAACAGGAGGCATCATTTTGCCAGTTCAGCCTGGCAGAGGCTGGCAGTGTCATCCCCTGTGCACCACTGTGGTCTCTGACTGTGGGAATGGTTCACTGGTTCTGCTGGAAGCGTCTGTCCCCTGTCCTCCACCTCCAGGGGGCTCTTGGGGTCCACTAAGGCTGATGAGCTGTGTGGGCCCTCGATTGCTGCTGCTGAAAAGGGAGACAGAAGGCATGTCAATCCCCAACTGAGAGCCCATCTCCCACATCCCCTCCAGGAGCCTGTGCTCCCTGCTCACCTGGTAGCCTGTCCCCCCATCTCCCCAGGGCCTGGGTGTGATGGATGCATCATCAATGTGGTGTCAGGGGTGCACAGGGGTTGCCTGTGGGGTGGGACTGTCCCCGGGTGTGGGCCTGCCCCACATATGTCCCACTGTGCATCTGGGTGGCTGGAGCTGTCCACAGGTCTGGGTTCTGGGTGTCACGGGTTGATGCCAAGGTTGTGCCATGGGCCATGGCTGCTCATAGGAATAAGGGGACTTTGAAGTAGCTGGGGTCTTTTCAAATAGAAGCCCCATCTGGATGAGCCACGTGGCAGTGAGCTGTGTCAATTTTGAAGTGCCACGGCCGCACACATTCTAATGAGGTGCTGAATATGCATTTCAGTGCTTCATTAGTAAATTTTGAAACGGCCATTTGCATGGCCATTTCAAAGTTTTTGGCTAGTGTAGACACGGCCCAGGAGAAATAAAAAAACCAAATCAACAGGGCAAGACAAATAGCCACAGTCTATACTGCAGGAATACCAATCCTGGGACTTTTCCTTGCAACAAAGCCCGTTGCCAGCTTTGTCCACATATCTATTCTGGCGATACCATCATTGGACCTAACCAGGTTATTCACGGGCACATTCTCATGCTCCTCAACTAACATCAGACATGCCATCATGTGCCAACAATGCCCAGATGCTTTGTATACTGGACAAACTTCAAACTCTCTCAGACAAAGAGTTAATGGGCACTAAACAGGCATTAAAACATTCCTGATCCACAAACCAGTTAGTCTACATTTTAATGGAGTGGGCCATTCTATTAAGGACTTAAAAGTCTGCATTTTATTGAAGAAGAATTTCCAGTCTGCTTTACAAAGAGAAGCTGCTGAACTCTCTTTCATATTCAAATTTGACACATTAACATGTGGTTTGAACTGGGATGCAAATTTTCTGGGACATTATGGGGGCTCTTTGGCATACTTGGCTTAATCTAATTCTTGACTTCCCCGCCAGCCCCTCTGCTCTCTGATTTGCTCACCTTGATAATTTTTTTTCCAATCTGTCAGCTTTGATTACTGTTTTGGTTCTCCAGATCTTAAATATTGAGTCTGTTCTGGTATGGCTATGGTCTGAAGAAATGGGTCTGTCTCACAAAAGCTCATCACCTAATAAATTATTTTGTTAGTCTTTAAAGTGCTACTTGACTCCTTTTTTATTTTGATACAGTTTTTCAATGGGAGGGGCACTTTTCCCGCTGTGGGATCGGGGTCCAGCTTTCGACATCTGGACCACATTCCTCCAATTTCCAATTGAAAGAGTGTATGGCACGTGTAGATGCCCCTCTGTTCTTTCAGAAGGGGGCCTGTCTTTTCAAAATATCATACATGTGTAGACATACCCAATGAGGCAATGTTGATACAAACCTCAGCTACTATGGAGGAGAAAGTTATGAAGTTCATATTTTTAGCAGGGTCTTCCCTTTGCCCTGATCCAAAGCAATGGGCCACAAATTACTCAGAGTATTGGGGTGGAGTCAGGGAACAGGAGAAGAGAATTGGCTTTCTGTCTCATCTTTTTCTCCAGAAACCTGTTTAGGAAGTCTCAGACTGGGTACTAATAAACTGAAGTATTCAAAATAACTAATCATTTTTAAAAAGGTTCACCACACAGACTGATCTATAGTTATTTTTGCCTTGATTGTTACAATAGTCATGAAACATTCTTTTTTAAACTTCAATTACTCTGTATATCCTATTTTAAAAATTGTGGAAATGATTGATGTTTATTCTATATATAGTAACATTGTCATTGGAAATATGTGAATTTGTTAAAATGTATAGAAATATTACCACATATTTCAAAAATACACTGAGTTTTGTAGAGCAAATTTTGGACTTTTTTTCATATATGGAATATATTATTAACAGATGTTTACTGAAAAATGAATCCGTTTTGAGCAAGATGGTTTAAATTCAGATAGTTGTAGTAACAGAATATAGTTTATAATTCATATGTAAATTAGAATTAGTTTTAAAAACCAAAGGAAACAAAATAAATCCTTTCCATATATTTTCAGAAAGGTTTTACTTTGTGATTACAGTTCAAAATTATGTTGCATAGTAATTTTTTTAATTCATTACAAAGGAAACATTTTATACTCCCTTTGCAGAAGAACTGCAGAATTTAACTACAGGTATAATTCCCCAAAAGCAAAAAAAATATATATATATAATTTTCCCCATGTTACTAATAGAAAAAAGCTAACACAGCTAGCTTTTTGATGCTAATACCTGCCTCATTAATCTTAGACTTAGCAACATAATAATACCATTAAAATAGGACAGAATGATGAACACCATTATATGGAAGGTACAGTAAGCATCTAGGAATACATTAACTCATTAGACATTGTATAAATACACATAGCACAATCCATTTTTGAGAAGCCTACAGACAGTAGGAGAGAAGAGAAAGAAAAAGTGAAAGAGGGTTACTGTAAAAATAGGTTGTTTTTATACAGATGAAAGAAGTGAAAACAATGAATGATTAGTCTCTGCCATGAAGAGGATAGCAGGGGCCTACAGACACTAAAGCTACATTTTACTGGCAAGTGAACATAGCTGGAGGGCAATGTTTCCTCTAATTGTGTCCATGTGCATAATTACGTGCGCCAATGTGGAGATGAGGTATCAGACAACAGCAGTCATTCCACACGTGGCTGAGTGCCTTGACTGAGATTGTTGGCTCTGAGGAGGGACCAGGGATGAGGAGTTTGGGTTGCAGGCTGCCAGAGGACAGAGGACTACCCCTAGCCCTCTCTCACCACAGCAGCTTGGGGCCAAGTGGGAGGTGCCCATCCATGGCTGTCACAGCTCCAGTGGGAAAAGCAGAGGTAGGTGCACCTGTCCCCCACACAAGGTAGGTCCAGGCTAGGCTGGGTGGGTACTAGGGAAGGGTTGCCTATTCCCCAGCTGCAGCAGCTCTCTGGGTTGGGAGCTGTAGCAGGGAAATTTGCTGTCCCTGTCCAGGCCGCAGCATGAAGCAACTGTGTGGGGACAGGCTTCCCTCCCTGCCAGCTGCAGCACGCAGCAGCTCTTTGCAGCTGCCTGGATGCAGAGCTTAAGAGGGAACTTAGGTGGAGAGCAATCCATATGCTTGTCTATTTACCCCATACCCAAATGAGTTTCCAAATATGGTACACCGGTCATGATATACAAGATTAGTGGTACCATTTTAGGGGTATTATCCCAGGGTTCTGTCCATAACAGGAGGCACTGTAGAAGCTATCTTGCTTTGTGTACCAGTGGTTTCATTTAATTGGTGATGGCAACTCCTGCTCAAATCATCTCTCCAGCCTAACACGGTGAAAACCATGAAGCAATTGACCAACAATGTTTATCTGCTGTACCTTCTCATGGAATAAAAGAGTACATGTTCCAGTAGGCCTCAGGCAAGACTATTGGGTTTAGGATACAGACATTTCTCACAAATCAAAAATGGGTGTCTGGGGCCATGACTGACCCCATCTCCTGATGGCACAGAAATGAAAGACATTGTTGGTGTTGTGACTGTGTATGCACCGGTTGACAACTATTTCTGGACTAGGAGAGTTCGTATGGTGTGGTGAGAACACATCACCTAGGTAACCTGGGCTCATAACCAATGCCAGCATTTCAGAATGAGGAAATATATGTTCCTGAATAGACCACAGCCCTCCGGTGGTTGAATAACCAGGTTTGGAGACTTATACTTCCAAAGGAGGGAAATGGCTCTAGATATTTGAAAACTGGCAGTACTGGACAGATATCATTCAGTTACTAACCACACGAAGGTAGGAAAGTTCACAAGTGGGATGACAGACCTGAAGATCTGTGAATCAATAAGACATCTGATCAACTCACAGGTGGTTATAGTCACAATTACAAACGTTTCAGAAAACATAGCTGGGTTCAGATAAAGGGGGTTTCCAAAATGAGCCACATCACAATAATTTAACCACTGAAAGCCCTGAGTGAGTAAGCTAAATAGAAAGGTCTATCATATATCTGGAGACTCACAGACTCACTAAGACAAGTTCATGAGTAGTGTCAGAGACACAGAAAATATTCATGATGCCAGGTTGTTGAGAGAATGGGACTCTAGTTGCAGAGAAAGGTAATGACTTAATTCCCCAAAAGAAGACAGTTCTGTATTGTAATGAACCAACAGGCTCTGACTCTTTCACCATGAAGCACAGCTCTCATGCCTAATCTGTCACTATGAAGACTCACTATCTTTCCACATCCTCACTCTTCACTGTTTCCAAATCTGGAAGCAACTGTCAAGATGTCCCTGTAGCTCCTGTGTCTGGGTGTGCATGTCTCCACCCGCTGTCCAACAACCCCTGCATCCGATGGAATCTGTAGGGATGTGGCCTGGAAAAAGGGATGCATGGAGACCTCCCACATTCTGCTCCTAGGAGCCACTCTAGAAGGCAATGTAGATCTCTTTTGGGACTGGCTCCATAAATCACCACTTTCTGACTCTCCCCTGGTCTCCAAATATTTGCCCTAGCTTACAGCATGTCCCTCCCCACCCAGCTCCCTCCCAGAGCCCTCCTGCATCCAAACCCCTCCCAGAACCTGCACCACCTCCTACACCCCAATCACCAGCCCAGTCCAGAGCGTGCACACAGCACCCAAACACCTTCCAATAATAGGCACCCCAAAAACCTTCCTGCATCCAAACTCCTACCTACAGCTTTACATGGAATTGGAGGAGAAAGGAACCGTTCTGGGCACTACCAAAAATTCTACAAAGCTCCAGCCCCTGATGGTAGACAAAGCCATTCAAACACAAAGGCCAGTGCCTTAGAGCTGGATGAGTTTGTCATCACCATCCCATAGGTATGCCATGGCTTCCAGAAAGTGACCTGCTTCAGCTTCTAAATGAAAGAGCTTGTTTATATCCAAAGTGGAAGGGCATGCATAGGCTGAAGGTGGCAACTTCCCTGTGATATCACTGGATTGTGATAAGTTTTTACAGATATCATTGTTGCAATGACTGTTGTGTTCACAACAAAGCATGTTACAAAGTAAGCCAAGTGAGTTGTCTATGCAAAACTTAGGGGTCTTTGTTATGTCTATACTATTTGTATGCATGTACCATTTTTGTGTTTAAATTTATGACTACTTCTTATGTAGTTGCATTTCAAATGTTTCCTTCTGGAGACTTCAGCAAGAAACTTAACCAGCCTATTGTGAAAAACCTACTAGTCAAGTGAATAGAAAGACTCAACTGACAATGGACTGGAGTTGATCCAATCCATATCTGATGAGCTGTTCTGTGAACATTCAAACCAGCATAGGAGCAATAGCATACACCTGGAAAGAACTTAAGTCATGTATGGACAGGTGATTTACTCATGTGACAAACTCCATTCTGTAGCTGTTGTTTTTCACAGAGAACAATGGAAGTCCCTGTATGTGGCTGAGGATATGAAATGGGCCCTGAAGGCTCTTCCATTTGGTTTTCAGTTTAGCTTCTCACTTCTGGAGGATGTTTGCTGTGAACTGAGTCTTCAACAAAGGACAGTTGACCAATCCTAATAGACAATTTAAACAAGCAGATTATTCCACCTCTGCAACTAGCCACCACAAAGAATTTTGAAAACGGTGTAAGTACTTAACAATTTTAACAATTTTAACTTTTTCTTTCTTTCTTTCTTTCTTTCTTTCTTAAGGATTAGCCATTCATGTGCTTTTTTGGTAGGATATGAGTTATAAATTGACATGGGAATGTAGCTGGCACTTGATGATCAGAAGAGCTTTTCTATATGAGGAAATTGGTTTGTATAACCTCTTATTTCTATAAGAAATGGAATATATCTTGCCTAATGTGAAACATACTTAGAACTGTTTATGCCTCTCATTCTTCCAGAACAAGCTATTAAATAGGGACTACTGAATTGCAGAGCATTTTTTTAAGGTTAGATTAAGGTTAGTGCTGGATGTGCAAAGACCCTCATGCCAAGTTTTTGTACTTCATGCCAAGTTTTGTACTTCCTCTATATCTGTCAAAAATGTATTCTGGAATATTATATTCAGTGTCATCACAAAAACTCTGTCACCTTTTCCCATGAGAAACAAGTGGGATGAGATAACATTTTATACTGGACCTTCTGCTGGTATGAGACAAACTTACTACCTAACACAGGCTATGTCTAGGCTGCAGGCTTTTGGCAACAGATGTCTGTGCTGGAAGCTATCTTGTAACAAAACTTCTGTCAACAGAGCGCTTCCAGACATTAAGACCCATTACAAGAGTGATCTGCTCTCCCAACAGAGAATGAGTGGACACCCTGGACACTCTATCAGCAAAACTGCCACCCAGAACCACATTAGCCAAGGTTGCAGGTCACCAGTTCCTTCTGAGAGATAGTGCCGGTGTCCTGCAGAGATGCACACTTAAAGGGACCCTTCCAGATGGCCATTGCCTGACCCTATTGCAGGCTTGCATACCCCTACTTGAGAAAGCAGAACTCTCTCAGTGCATGCTGTCCTTGCACAGCATTTGCAGGCAGCACAGCTGGTTCTTGGGTGCCATGCTGCCAGAGATGACCCTGGAACTGCAAAGGCCCCAAATGGATATGCTGTGGCTTGTGCTGAATTTTCTGGCAGCTGCCTTCCTGTTCCTCAGTGAGGTCAACCCTGAGATCTTCTTCAAGACTCGTCCTTGTTTCAGGAGGTACCCACTTGCACCCACCCCCACAGGGCATAAGCAGCTCTGGAGGCACCACACCAGCTCAGACTGATGGGACTGACTGGTCATGGATCAGTGGGATGACCAGCAGTGGCTCCAAGACTTACAGATTTGGAAGGCCACCTTTTTGGAGCTCAGTTCCTGGCTCATCCCACCCCTACAGAGATGCAACACTAGCTATGGCCCATCATCCCCATAAAGAATCAGGATGCAATTGCCCTCAGGAAGCTCATCACCCCAACAGCTACGGGTCAATGGGCAACCAGTTTGGCATGAGGAGGCCCACCCTCAGGGCCCTTCTCATGGAGGCAACACACCCGCAGGCTGTGGTCCCCACCTAGTGTGGGTGACTTGCTAAAAGGGAACCTTGGGAAATGGGGTTGGGTGGCATGAGGGTTGGAAGGGGTTGGGGGATAGTTCCATCCCTGGAGATCGTGCTGTGCCACCCTCATATAGCCCTGATGCTATGAGAGTGGCCTCATGGGGATGGGGGCTCCCAGAGGGCCATGTGGCAGTGGACAGAAGGAGGCCAGGGACTTCCCAAGGGCCCAAGTACTCCCTCCCTCAGTCACTATCATATGTGTTTGATCACCTCTCTCTGCAAGTCTTGAGAGCCATCGACTCCATCCTGCAGTAGCTAGAACTGTGTATCTGGGACTGACTTTTTTCTCTGTAGACCAAGCCAAAATTCATTTCAAAATAGCGCTTAGCTCTTTCAAAATAGGTGTTAGTACTCGTGCAATGAGGTTTACTGATTTCAAAATAAGACATCTTCTATCTTGAAATTATTTAAAAATTTTGGGTGCATTGTGCAAATGGCAGGATAGTTATTTTGAAATAACTTTGCTGTGTAGACATACTCAGAGATGACACGAAATACATGTGCCAGATTCTGCTGTCATTGAAATTGGTTTAAGTCTGGTAAATGTATTTACACAAGTGACTCTAAGGAGCCGTCTACATGAACATTTAGTTCATGGCAAGCTGGAGTGTGACTCTTTCCCCACATTAGACTGCTGCAATTTAACTGTCCATGTGAATCCTCATGATGCACATTAATAGTTCATTAGTATGCTTTGATCTGCCCGTCTTTTAAAGCACACTACAGGGTAGATTCACACCCAGGCTTGTTGTGAACTAATTATTTAAACAGACAAGCTCCAAAAGCACAGTTGGCCTAATAATTGTTATAGGTAGGTAACGCATAGAGCTTTGAACTTAAATACATATGGGTTAACCTGATTTCATAGACTTGATTATTGGCACAAACTAATTGTCTGTATAAAGGAAAAAACTAACGATGCCAATATAATTACTGTAGTATTTAATGTATGAATGAAAGAATGAAACCCTATAGTGGGAGCAAATTAGGGCAACCATATTTCCCTGTCTCAAACACTGCACAAGGAGATATGGGGGGAGAGGCTGCCCCTCCTAGCTCCACCACGCCCTGGGGAGGGGGAAGGAAGTGGCAGCTGTCAGTGCTCTTTGGCAGCCCCAAAGCCCCATGGAAGTAGCAGCCGCTGGCCCTCCCCCAGAGCCCTGGGAAAGCAGCAGCCCTCAGTGCTTCCTGGGGAAGTGGCAGCTGTCATTCCTCTCCCGGAGATGAGGGAAGTGGCAGCCGCTGGCCCTTCCCCAGAGCCCTGGGGAAGCGGCAGAGATGCAGCAGCCGCCCATGCTCCCTCTTGGCTTGGGGAAGTGACTTTGGCCAGCAGCTGCGCCTGCAAAGCTGCTGGCAGAAAATGCGGGGGGAAGGACCCAAACATGGGACAATTAGTCCTTTTTAAAAAATAAGTCAGGATGCCATTTTGACACCCCAAATATGGGATCGTCCCACCTAATTCGGGACGGCTGGTCACTTAGAGCGAATTCAGCAGTGGAGTGGGAAGTTCATGAAGTTCTGTCTCTAAGAGCAAAAAAGAAAACAAGTAACCTCATAAAATGAGAAGAGCACTGGGCGCCCCATTCATGTATTTGTCAGAAGAATGAGGGCAGAAGGAACTGCTCCCTCTGGTTGTAAAAGACAACTGTGGATTACCCATGAGATGAGATGATGTGAGACCGAGGATGACAGACATATAGAGGAAAGGCCTGTGGTAACACATGGGCCGTATCTACACTAGCCCAAATCTTCGAAATGGCCATGCAAAGGGCCATTTTGAAGATTACTAGTGAGAAGCTGAAATACATATTCAGCACCTCATTCGCATGCTGCCGGCCGCGGCTCTTCAAAATTGCTGCTTTTTGCTGACGCGCAGCTCTTCCAGATGGGGGTTCTTTTTGAAAGGACCCCACCAACTTTGAAATCCCCTTATTCCCATCTGCTCATAGGAGTAAGGGGATTTCAAAGTTGGTGGGGTCCTTTCGAAAAGGAGCCCCGTCTGGACAAGCCACGCGGCAGTAAAAAGCAGCGATTCCAAAGAGCCGTGGCTGGTGGCATGCTAATGAGGTGCTGAATATTCATTTCAGCATCTCACTAGTAATCTTCAAAATGGCCATTTGCATGGCCATTTCGAAGATTTGGGCTAGTGTAGACGTAGCCATGAGGACTGGAGAATTTTTGAATCCAGGGAATTTAGACACTTGCCATTGACTTTGCTCTATTTTCCTTGTTATGAGAGAGTGTTTTATTTAAAATAAAACATCTGTTAAAATGTAAGAAGGGAATAGATATATCTTTTAAAAGTTAAAACAACTCTAATGTATTGTCGAAACTAGTTCTGGATTAATACTAATTAGCATCGTTATGTATCAACCCCTTCCAGTTGTTCTTGGCAGGCATCATTGTGAAGTACCTGAGGTTGAAATCCTGGCCCCAGGGAAATAAATGGCAAAAATCTATTGACTTAAATCAGCCAGATTTTCCCCCCGATTTATTTTCCCTGTTAGACACTCAGTTAGATTCTTGCTATATTATTGCCACAGGCATTTTCTGGTTTTTTTTTTTTGTTTGGTCATCCAAACTGGAGTAAAAGCTCTAACTAAGAAATACACACGTAACTCTCACGTTTCAAGGGCAAAGTCAGAAAACATCCCTCTCCCCCCACAGGTGCAAATTCGGAACAAGAAAATGTTTTTGTAAACAAAGTAGTTAAATCATGAAGATATTATCTTATCCTTCTTTCACCTCTCAGTTCCTTTTGTCTTTTAAGTTCATGAAAAAAAAAAGAAACATCTGACACTCTGGAAGAAGCACATGAAATACACAACACCCTCATACATGCACACAGCTGTCAATTTACCTAAGCTGTCAAAAAATAGCCATTATTATATAAATGCCAACACTCACAGCAACACTACAGGAGAAACAGTACTCTATTTATAGAATGAAGGCAGCAAATTAGCAAGATGGAGTCATCATTAGATAAATGTGAATCAAGGTAACAAGGCAAACAAAAAGGGGCTTCCATGTTGTCCAGCAGGCTGTGATGGCAGCTGTTCAAACTTTCTGTATTGAGCCAGGTGGGTAGTAAAGTTTTCCCACAGAGAATCACCATCAAATGGCTAATGCAGGCATATTTTGGGATGCTATTGTTAGTCTTACTCAGGCTGGCTTGCTGCAGATTAGATGCCAGAGCCTCACATTCAAGGACAGGTTAATAATCCTTAAATTAGGTTTAAGAATCAGTGTAGCCACTCCAGAACCAGGTTCTGTAATAGGAATCAGCTGATTTAAGTCCCATTAGTTCTGGGCTTAGACTGCGGAGTAGATATATCCAAAGAGAGCACCAGACTCATATGAATCAGGACAAACCTGAAAATCGGCTGTGCTCGGAAAAATAGGGTAGTTGAAATGGGCAACGGACAACTAGAGATCAAGAGCAACATGTCTGACAAGTTGTGTATTCCACAGTTTATTAGATCTGAAAATGTAGCGCTTCATTTTTATTAGCATTTGTATATTTTCTTTATACAGCAGGTTTTTATGTACTCTTGAAGAGTACTGCAAACCTCTCATTTTAGGGTTTAGTTAGGTTCCTGAATAAGATAATGAAGATTGACTTCTCCATAGTATGAAACTGCCACATTAATATTTTGCTGCATGCATTTATTTTTTTCTCAGTTGACGTCACAACTCAAGACTGACACAGACTATTTCTAGTAACAAATCATTCTGTTTCACTGTCTTAGGGCAAAAAAAGCTGAAACTTTTTGATAATAAAAGGGTGACAAGCTGAAAATTGCTACTCCAAGTCAAAGCTTGCTGACAAAGGCTTTATCTAGGAGCTCAGAGCACAAAAAATGGATGATTAAGACTTTTTAGAAGTCTGACATACTTTTTATGCATGTATTTTCAAATTAAAGTAAAACAAATTATATTCATATTCACTAATGACTTGACATGGGGTTACAGTTTTTCCCCTCTATCAGCTACATTCTTGTAATTCAAGTTTGCTACAGTCATTCCTTTAATAAGAAGTGGGGCTTCTCATTCCATTAAGAATTCCCTAGCTCACACACTTTCTATTAACCTCCTTTTGCATATCTCTATTTCCTTCTCTTGTGGCCTCTTTGACTTCAGTGACAGGAAACTCCCAGAGCATTTACCAGTGAACGTTTAACAGTCCCTTGTTATGGTAGGACAGTATTCATGCTGGCAAACTACAGCAGGCAGTATTCTTCCACAGTGACATAGTAATTCTATGTCTAGACTGCAGTTTCTATTTCAGGATACAAAGGTATCCCAAAATAGCAAAGCTTGGCTGTTTGCAGCACCTGAAATAGTACTACTATTTTGGGCATTCTATTCTGGTTCAGCTACCCCTCATTGTGAGAGGGGTAACAGACTTTCAAATAGTACCTTATTCCAAATTTCAGTACCATTTGGACAGCACCAAGTTTGGAATAAGTTTCTTTTGAGATAATTTACGCAATTTGCATTGTGCAAATTGCATGAATTATTTTGAAACAACAGCACAGTCTAAATGTAGCCTAAGGGAAATGACAAGGAAAACGTCTCCTTTATCATTTTTACCTATGTTATTTTTCTAAACTGGATTTTATAAATTAATTAAATACAGACAGCCTTAAACCTTATTAAAATGTAAGCCTTTTCAATTAATTTTCCCAACTGAAAAGCATTAAAAAGTACCATTTATGGTGCAGCAAAAGGCTGAATACCTAATACATTGACATATAATCTTCTGAAAAATGAATGCTGATTGATTTGAAGGCATCATAGCTTTTCATGAAAAACAGATCACTATCGTTTCTCAATAATTCCCATGGATATGTCATTTTCTGTTTTATCTCTGAACCGAGCTGTATTTTACACGAGAACATAATGGAAGCTACTTGCATCATGGAAAACAAAGTATTATGTAAAAACATAGGTGATGATTACACCTCTCTTTTGTGAAACCTCTCTTTTCTTTGCTTCAGTGGGTTAGCTAGAGTTGCTTTTTTAAACCTTTTCTTTTGTGAACGTAATCTCAGCAGAGGAGCTAAGGAGCAACAAGTACGGAATCAGCCTTCTATATCTCATCCTATGCCTACGCCATCTCAAGAGGTGATGGAGGGTTTTCTACACATTTGGGAATTCACAAGCTGCACTTAAGGAATGAGTGGCTTCACATGGGTTGGGTGTGTGCCGAAGGAATATATATCTCCAGCTGAGGTCATCTGATAAAGGCAATAGCTTTTTTTCAGAATCCCATACAGGGGAGGTGTCCACTTTAAGGGAAGTGATGGATGAAATCCTAGCCAAGCTGTTGGTGGAAGGGCATGAAAGCACACATCAAGGGAACCGAGTGGATCCAAAGCCACTGTGTGGACCAAGAGTGAGCAACAATTTCTGGGGAGGGGCAAGTGGTTAAGGTCACACTCTTTCACAATATTAATGGAGGAGATGCAGGGTCTGGGATGGAGGATGGGAGCAGAAGGGAGCTGAGAGCATGAGACGGGTGTGTAGGAGAGGGAGTGAGATATGGGAGGGATTTTGGGAAATTGAGGGGGGTTCTGACCACGGGCAGGGGGAGGGGGCTTGGACAGTGATATAGAACAGGAGCAGGATTACCTGGGACAGTGGACTGAGGTGTAGGAAGTGGTGCAGGTGCTTTGGTTGTGACCTTAGGCAGGCGACCATGGTGGAAGGTCTTGGAAGGCATATGGGTGTGCAGGAAAGCGGACAGAGTGTTAAGTTATGTGGTGGGACGGGGGCAGGAGTTGGAGGAACTGAGAATTGGGGTAGAGGAAGGGTTGGGGTGCCAGAGGCAGGCTCTGGCTAGGAAAAGCTTACATGGGCAACTCCCATCCAACTGCCCAGCGGGTTCCCTACCTTCCATGCCCCACCAGGCCTCTCAGGGCAGCTGCTGTGGGGTCATGTGCCTCTGTGAGCAACTGTGATCCTGAGGGGAAGGGGACACGTACTTCACATGTTGCCTGTTCTTCAAACAGGCAGATTTCATCAGCCAGCCTCTGGTCAATGGGAGCTGCAAGATTATGCTGGAGACAGAGGCAGCTCATGAAGCCTCTTCTCTACTCCCCCTGGGCTCACAGCAGTTCACAAACAAACAGGGCCCTGCAGCTGGCTTTTCTAAGTGGCCAGCAGGGGTGGGGAGTTGGACAGATGTGCATAATGTGCCCATGGGCTGGATACAGTGGTTCAGTGGGCCAGATCCAGCCCATGGGCCATACTTTGCCCAGTGCTGGTATAGATGGAGGGTCTCTGTAAATCCACTTATGGATTGAAATCTGAGAGCACTGGGAACAGGTGATAATTATCTCCTGTGAGTTTGTAAATGACCTCGGGTCTAAAAAAATAAATGGGAGCTTAATAGCCATAGCATTTTTCTAACTGATTCCTGAAGCAATTCTGAGCTTATTCCAAATTGTGTTTGCTTACATACATAAGTGTGTTACAATAAGCAAAATATTTGGTATGGTAGATCTATTAAATTTTAGGATACGACGGTTAGGGGTAAAATGGATAAGAGAGCAAAGCAGCTAGAAATATATTATGCTTTTGTTAGTTTGACAAAGCCATTATATTTTACACAACAGTTAATCCTATACATACTTTGTGGACCACCTTTATAAAATACCTTCTTTCACTGAAATGAGTTACGTAGCAGAACTCACATTATTATGAAATATTTGTAAATAAATGGGTGCATGTTCCAGCATTCTTCAAGATTCAGAAGACTATTAGAAGCAAATATACACTGACACTTAGAAAATATTTTCTCTTTGCAGTAGAATAAGCTAGAGAAGAAATTCTTCCTCATTATCTGCTGCATTAGAGTCGGGTCATTAAAGTACTGAAATAAGTTGTCCTCCTAGCCACAGAGTTCATAAAGTACATAAAAGTTTAAAACTACATTTATAGGTTTTCAGGAAAGTTTTCATAATGGAGCAAATTACCTATGTATTCAGTATAACATATAGAATTGACAAGATAAAATAGAGATGTTAAATGAATCAGTTTTCTATGGGAACAAGTGGTAAATGCCTCATGACATAAATTATTACTTCTTTCCTGACTGGAGAGTGCCTAGCATACTTTTTAAAACCAGACTCCAAAGATAAACTGCTGAGCTGCATTTCATCTGCAAATTTGACACCCTCAGCTCAGGATTAAACAAAGACTGTGAATGACTGGCTAAATACAAAAGCAGTTTCTCCTGTCTTAGTGTTCACACCTCCAGATCAACTGCTGGCAGTGGGCCTCACCCTCCCTGCCTGAGTTAACCTCGCTATCTCCAGCCTTGCTCTGGCCTGCCTATTTATACCTGCTTCTGCAAATTTCCACTACCTGCATTTGACGAAATGGGTCTTTGCCCACAAAAGCTTATGCTCATACATTTCTGTTAGTCTATAAGGTGCCACAGGACCCCTCGTTGTTTTAGCATACTTTGTACTAACACTAAGTGCTTTTGAAAATCACACAACAGTTTTAGCATATTAGTTTGGGATGTATGTTACATATTGCACTGCAGTATTTTATTTTATTTAAAGTAAATTTTGTAATTTGGTGTTAAACAACCAGAGATTTGGTTCTGACAGCTACAATTTCAAAATTAACAGCGTGAAAGTCACCTCTCTTATTTGCTTCAAATTCAGTCTCTAGGAACACATAAAGACCAAAGGTAGTGAGCACATATAGGCTACGTCTACACGTGAAGCCTACTTCAAAGTAGCCTATTTCGATGTGGAGACATCGAAATAGGCTATTTCGATGAATAACGTCTACACGTCCTCCAGGGCTGGCAACGTCCATGTTCAACATCGACGTTGCGCAGCACCACATCGAAATAGGCGCAGCAAGGGAACGTCTACACGCCACAGTAGCACACATCGAAATAAGGGTGCCAGGCACAGCTGCAGACAGGGTCACAGGGCGGACTCAACAGCCAGCCGCTCCCTTAAAGGGCCCCTCCCAGACACACTTGCACTAAACAACACAAGATACACAGAGCCGACAACGAGTTGCAGACCCTGTGCATGCAGCATGAATCCCCTGCTGCATCAGCAGCAGCCAGAAGCCCTGGGCTAAGGGCTGCTGCACACGGTGACCATAGAGCCCCGCACGGGCTAGAGAGACAGCGTCTCTCAACCCCCCCAGCTGATGGCCGCCATGGAGGACCCCACAATTTCGATGTTGCGGGACGCGCAACGACTACACGGTCCCTACTTTGACGTTGAATGTCGAAGTAGGGCGCTATTCCCATCCTCTCATGGGGTTACCGGCTTCGACGTCTCACCGCCTAACATCGATGTTAACATAGAAATAGTGCCCAACACGTGTAGCCGTGACGGGCGCTATTTCGAAGTTAGTGCCGCTACTTCAAAGTAGCGTGCACGTGTAGACACGGCTATAACCACCAGTACAAGGTGTAGTCTTTTACGGGGTTATCTTACAGGGAGATCAATCTTCCCATTTTGGACATTCCATTTTTATTTTATTCTCATTTATTTTATTTTATTCTCATTAGCATGGACACATATCCTGTATCCTGTGATTAAGACACATGTCTGAGGCAGATGCACTTCACAGAATTTTTCATGATGTAATATTAATCATCTGGGTAATTTTGTGCAACATTATCACTTGGTACCTCTTTCCCTATAATCTTGGGTGTCAAGTTATTTTATGATCACTTAGTCAACATTTGTTGCTCCAATACCCGAAATGGCTAAGCTAAAGTCTTGTAGGCTTCCACATACAATTCTTGCATTTCAGCTTGTCTTCTTTATATCTAATACTTGATTCAATATTTAGAGGAATATAGTATAGTTTTATAATCCAGTAAATTAACTCTGGGGCTGGTCTACTACACTACAAGTTAAATCAACATAGTCAGAGTTAGGTCTAATATGTAGTATATATCTACACTGGCCAGTCCCTCCTGTTGAGCTTCTAAGATGCACCTCTTTACTCTACCTGAAAAAGCGAAGTAGATAATGAGGTGGTATTCACACCACAAATTAAGGGCAGTGTAAAGACTGTATTATAATTCGCAATTATTGGCCTCCAGAGTGTTCATTGTAAACACTCTGGTGAACACTTTGAACTCCAATGTTCTTCAGCCAAGTGAGGAGAAAATGCAACAGAGAACTTTTGAATCTTCATTTCCCATTGGAGCAGCCTGGGGAGCTTGCCAGCACAGCCTCCATCATGCCTCCATAAAGGAGGGTTCAGGAAACATTGGATCTGATTGGTTTGTGTGGGGAAGAATCTGTGCAGCGAGTGCTCCAAACCAGCGAAAGAAACACTGATATTTATGCCAAAATCGCATGGGGCATGGTGTGTAAGGGTTACAACAGGGACACTCAGCAATGCCACATGAAAATAAAGGTGCTTACGCAAGAGTAGCACAGAACAAGACTAGTTCTGAGCCAAAGAGATGGAAGGCTGATGACATGCACCCATAACCACCCACAGTGTTTTCATCCCATGATGCAACGGATGCTAGTCCAGAATTCCAATATGCTTCAAGCTCTGTGGAACAGCTACCTGAAGTGCACCATTCCTTGAATCAGTGCAACCCCTGGCAGTATGTACTCCGTCAACCACTGCCACCTAGTGGCGACAAGCAAAATCATGTTTGTTAAATTCAATGCTCAAAGTCTAATTAAATAAAATTAACCTAACTTTGTAGTCCAGGCATGCTTTAATTAACATATAATTAATTTATATATGATATACCATAATCATGGCATCACATAATAAGTGAATAATAATTAAAACGATTGGCTTCAACAGGGAAAATACTCAAAAGCTGAGATTTGCAGAGTACTTTTATTAAATGTTGGGAAACACTACTTGGAATCTGCAAGATTCACCTGGCAGGGTTTCCTCATCCCTTGTTTTCTATTATTGTACCCCATTAGAAGAAATTATTTGCTAACAGATATCTTGCCACATTAAGATCAAAAGCATTCAGCTCCAAATTGGAGATCCCTAGCTAACACTTACACTTACCAAGAGACAAGAATCAAAGCCCCCCGTGCAAGCTCCTCTGTATATTTAAAATTCAGATCCAAACCCAGACTCATTGCGTGGGTGAAGAGTGCTGGGTACAGGAAAGCATGGCTTACCATAGCTCTTTGAATGGAGCCAAACACTGCAGTACGGCTTTTTCAGCAGTATGTCTCAATCTCTACTGCTCTTTGGCACCAAAGCTTTCATAGAAGTCATGATGAAACAAATTGGTCTTCAGACAATGCAAAAACATCTCTCTACAATAGGAAATTTGCAAAGAAAAGATGATAATGAATGCAAGAAGTTGCACTAACTTCCACACAGACACCCACAGATTCCTGACAGGACCATGCCATAGAGATCAACTTTTTTTTCCTGTCTCTGTGCATGATAACCAGATCTGTGGAGGAGTGAGGGGAAGCATACGGCAGAGATGCAACTTCTGCTTCTTTCAAAAGGTTTAAATCTCACTTTATCTGTCTTGGTTCCCCTATCTCCCACAGAGCACAGATGAGCATAGACCCCAACAGCTGTAGGTCAAATATATTCAAGTAAGACCATGATTTTTAAAAGTGGAAATGCCTAAGGGGTGGGGAAGACTCTCATTCCATTTTAGAACTTTGTGTGAATTGTGATGTGGGTCAGTTGTGCTGTGTGTCCCAGTGTAGCAAAATCCAGGTCAAATTCACAAAGAAATGAAAAATGCTATTTTAATATCTGGTTTCGTGCATGTGTTTTCTTCCATGGTTTCCTAGCTGAGCATCAGAACAAATTATTTCTGTCAGTGAAGCTTTTCACAACAGTGCTATTTATAGGAAAATATGAAACCCTATTTCCTAAATATAGGCTAAAGTTTTCTGTGCAACTGTTAAATCAAAAAGTGCACAAGCACGTAAGATAATTAGAAATCTAGCTTTAGGTTTTCATTGCCTGGGGCAAAGGAAACAAAATCAAAAGAGAAATTAGGCATATTCTGAAACATTACTTATATTTGTAAAATGCCAGGGGACCTTTATATGCAAGGTGATATAACCACAAAGAAAGAACAATTATGACAAAAGACTAACACACGAGATCTGTGTCCTGTGTGTTGACTGAAGTCAATGAAAAAATATTCACTGATTTAAGGTGTGCACTTTGCAGAAAGCCCCCTGCACGCAGTGCCCATGTATTTGTATATGAATAACTGTGGATAAACGTCATAGTTTTCCTTATCTTTATTTTTTTTGCTTACATGCATACCTATTTCACAAGCACATTCATGGCACTGCATCAGGAAGGGGGGCTGCACTACACCACATTTATATCATTATGATACTTAGGCAAACCTGTTCCACTGAAGGCAGACTTCCTTCATGGCTTTCTTTGACATTGTCTAGGAACCAACAGAACCAAGGTGAAACTTAGTCACAGAAGACAGCACATGAACATGAACAATACAAAGACACCACATACAGAACATGAAATACAAAATTTGGAACATAAATACTGTTGTGGTTTTTATTTTATTTATTTTTACAACAGTTTAAATTCATACCTTCCTTTGAGGATTTGGATGAACGAGGTGCATTGTTCCATTGCAATTCTTACTTTTCTACTTGAAAAAGAGCAGAAAGTTAATTAATCCAGTTAATGTATTTCTAGGGTAGGAAGCACCAACTTTATGCTTAAAATTTATGCATATGAGTAGCCCTGGTGAACTTATGTACGTGTTTGCAAGACAGGAATTTAAGGCTACGTTACACTATCTAGTTATTCCTTAATAACAGCAATTATTTTGAAATAACTGAGCTGTTGTCTAGAGTTCAGACATGCTATTTCAAAATAATTTAAAAATAACAGGTGAATTATTCCAAAACTGGTAACCCTCAAAGTCTAAGTCTACACTACAGCACTATTTTGAAAGGCGATCTTTCTGAGGGTACCTCCCAGAAGATCTCCTTTCAAAAGAACATGTCTACAAGCCAAAAGCACGTTGAACACCAGTCCACTCTTTCGAAAGAGAGCATCCACACAACTTCAGGTGCTCTTTCAAAGGAACAGGCCAGGAAATGAAGCAGACAGGGTTGCATGGCTGACAAGCCTGTCCGGGGGCTGTAGCCAGCTGCTCCCTTAAAGGGCCCCTTCCAAGCAGCCTTACTCTGCACATGCTGAGGGCAGTTTTGCCACACACAGCACTGTGGTGGCAAATGTGCTGTAATTCAGGGACCGGACACCAGTGTAGAGGCTCATGGTTCCTGAGCCACTCCCCAGTGCAGAACTCCTCAAGGCTGTGGTCAGCCTATTGGCCACATCCTCCAGCACCGCCAGGAGGCCAGTCACCTAGTTGCCATCCTGTTGGAAGCCTCCATGGGGCCAGGCCTGCTCCCCCTTCCCCAGGCCAGATGGTTCCTGTGTGGCTATCCCACCAGTGTTGAGTGGTGGGACTGCCTCATGCTGGGGGGACTGTGATGACAACCACTGGCTTCAGAACTTCCACATGATCAAGCGGATGTTTCTGGAGCTATGTCACTGTGTCACCTCCACCCTCCAGCACCAGAACACCAGTATAAGGCCCATACTTTCCCTGCAGAGGAGGGTCATGATCGCCATCTGGAAGCTAACCACCCCGGATAGTCTCCAGTCAGTAGCTGGACAGCAGTCTGGGATGGGTCAGGTGACCAGTGGGGCTATCCTCATAGAGGTGAGGTGTGCTCAGATCACACACCCACCACAAGAAGAGGGAGGGGGCTTTAGGGAAAGGGGGACTCTCTGGGACAAGGGGCTGAGCCCTGGAGGAGACAGGTGGGGTTCGGAAAGGGACAGGGAAGAGGGGAGGGAGGCAGGATCAGAGCTGGGGCCAGAGATGGCCAGAGCACCTCAACGCACACTCATGGGTGCTTTTGCCCCCAGTCTCATGCAGGTCATCAGAGCAACAAACAGTTTCCTCCTGCACCAGGTCATCTGTGTCAGGGACCTTGATGCTGTCCTTGTGGGATTCTTTGAGCTGGGGTTCCCCAACTTCTTTGGCACACTGGATGGGACCCACACCACGAGCCAGGTCCTGGACCACAGTATGGGTGGTTTTAACAACCACAAGGGATACCACTCTGTGGTGCTCCATGCCCTCGTAGATGCCAAAGGACAGCTGAGTATGCCACTAGTCTTTGGCAGCTCTTTCGAAAGAGCAGCCTACGGAGCATCTACACATGTTTTCTTGCCAAAGAATGTTTTGAAAGTGGGGGCTCTTCCTAAAACAGGAGTAGAAGAGTGATTTGGAAACGAGCAAAGTGTTTTGTTTGGTTGGTTTTTTTTAAATTTCTTGTGAAAGAACAAGCTTATGTGTAAATGTGTTGTGGGATATTTTGAAAGAGCTAGTGTATGTGGCCAAAGTGAAAAGAATAACACCCATTTCAAAATTGTTATTTCTTAAAACATGGACTAGTGTTATTTTTTTGAATAAGGCATAATAGCTAAATCTACACTATAGGTTTGTCTTTTTTTTAAAAAAAGCCTTCCAAAAAAAAAACAAAACAAAACATGGAGCATCTGCACACAAAATGCTTTCTTTCAATACTAAATCAAAAGAACGAGGCACTTTTTCCAGTAGCCCTCTTCCACTCTCAGATGAGGAACAGCACCTTTTTCCAAAAGATTCTTTCAGAAAAAAAGCGTGTGTAGATGCTCCCTTGACCCTTTTTTCAAAAGAGAAGTCCTCCATGGCACTAGCCAGCTGGAGCTCAGAAATGCCCTCACCAGTGCTACCAGAGCTCTACGATCTGTGCATCCAGACCTCTTAAGGTTTAGTGAACCCTGGAGACAAGCCGCTAATACCCAGTCTTGTGAGTGGACTTTTAAATGGTGGCTGACAGCCAGACACCCCGTGACCTCCAGCTCCCCTCCCCAGGGAGCTAGTCAATGGTGGTCTCAGGAGGTCCTCCTCCTGAACAGAGCCTGAGCTGAGGGACCTCCTGGGCCTGTGGTACGATGTGGATGTCCTCCAGGAGATTACCAGGAAGAAGCAGGACACCCTGCCTACTGCCAGCTGGCCATCAACTTGGTGGCCCAGGTCAAGGTGTCTCCAAGGTCAAGGAGCTGCAGTAGGGATATACGCAGGCCAGGGATGTGGCCAGGCACTCAGGGACATGAGCCTTCACCTGCTTCTTCTGTTAGGAGCTCTCCAACCTCCTCAGTGGTGAGGATAACTTCCCCCATCCACAGTGCCCTTGACACTGTACTGGAGGAGCCCCCTGTGGTGACTGAGAAGGAGGTAGGGCCAAAGGAAGACCAGCCCAGACCCTGCAGCACCTGGATCCAGAGCAGCCCTTGGACATTGAGTCCAGCAAGGGGATGGCCTTTGGCCTCAGGATCCTTGACCTGGGCTACATCCATCAGGGTATCCTCAAATCCCTTTGAGGGACACTCTGGTAAGTACCAGGCGCATCGCACACCCCAGGATGTGGGTGGGCACCCATCCCTACCATGGCTGGAAGTGGGCCAGCAACAAGGATGCCAGCCCCAGCCCATACCCACTACCGAAGACTGGGAGCCACAGCTTCCAGCTGATGGGCATGCCTGCAGGTGACACTCAGCACCTGCTTCCACAGATAGCTCCACAAGCGGCACATGTGAGGATGAGGTTGTGTGAGCACAGACTGTGTATGGCATGTTCCCCACCCACATGGGGACTTTTAGTGCCCAGGATCCCCTAGGGACACTGGGCCATTGGACAGGGGGATGGTGAGGGAGCACTGTCCACAGGGGGTAGGACATGGCCTTTGGGGCCGGGGTGCAAGGCTGACATATCATCTCTCTCTCCCCTTCCAGCCTTACAGCTGCATCATACTAGGGCTAGTAGAGCCCCAGCACTCCTCCAAGACTAGCCAGCCCCCTCCATGTTGTTGAGTCAGAAAGTCCAGGAGCAGTGGAGGAGAGGGCCCGGGGCACCCTCATCACCAGTGCCCAGGTGGACCTGCACTCAGAGCACCCATTGGCACACTGTGGATGACTCCCACATGGCCACCTTGCACCACCAGAATGACCTGTCTGAGTGCCAGCTTTGAGTGGAGGAGGTGGACCTGGAATGGTGGTGGAAGGTTTGGTGCAAGCTCCTGGCCCATCTCAAAATGATCACCAGGGTCCTGAAGAAGTAGTTAGACCAGCCTCCTTAACCCCTGCCCCCCTACCTCCCTATGCCCCTGCTGCTTCCCACAGAGGACGCAGTGGGGTGCCCTGGGGAGGGTCATTAGAATCCATAGATGAAGCTCTCCCAGGGGGCACCCTGGTTCCACATCCCATCCCAGTGGGCTTGGCCATCAGAGGCCACAGCTGTCTATTCATACATGGGGCCAGCCTTGGCCATCCACCCTGGAAGGAAGGCCGCCTCCTTTCCCTCTATGATTTTGTGAAAGGCACAGCATGCCTCCAAAACCTGGTGGACATTGTGCACCCTGACATCAGGTGCATGAGAAGACACCTGAAGCAAGATTTCAGGAGGCTGAAGGCACACTCCACAAGGTAGCATGCCTGGCTGAGGCAGCTGTTGAACGGCTCCTGGGTGGGGTCTTGGTGGCCTGTGTACAGCTGCATGAGCCAGGGCTGCAGTGGGTGCGCCAAGTCCCTCACTACATACAAGGGCATAGTGACATCTCTGACCATGAACTCCCACTGGGGGGGATGTAGCTCTCCACCTCCCTCCTCCATTAGAGGCTGGAGTTGTGGAAGACCTGAACGTCATGGGCCCAGCCTGACCAGCCAAAGTAAATGTCCATAAAGCGTCCCTTATGGTCCACCAGGGCCTGCAATAAGACTGAATGTTGGCCCTTGTGGTTAATCTAGCATTCTGTGCTGTGGTGAGGTGGGTGCCATTTTTGGTGCTGAAGCAGTGGGAAACCCAAGGGCAGTGAATCAGGTGATGGCCACGTCCAGGTCCCAGACATGAATGACCCTTCAGACCATGCTGTCATTGATTGCCCTCACAACCTGCACAGGATGGACAGCAGACACACTCATGAGTGTGTGAAGGGATGACCTCTTCTGAGCCCTCTGGGCACCTACCTCCACAAGGCCACCCCACTGGCAACACACCTGTGTGTGGATGGGATGTCACACCCCCCTTCCCCAGCCCCTGGCACCCTTGACCCTAGTCCATGAGAGTCCCCCACGCTCAGGAGTCCTGTCCCCTCCCTGTGCTGGGCTTGTGAGCCAAGCATGCCTCACTCCCATGAGGACAACCCCAGTGGTCAACTTTCCCATTCCAAATTGTTGTCCCATGGAGCAGTAGTTATCCAATGTGGTCAGCTTCCAGATGGCGATAGCTACACACATCTCTAAAGGGAGGGCAGGCTGCAAGCAGGTGTTCTGATGTCAGAGGGTGGGTGCAAGCCAGCTGCAAAGCTCCAGAAAGGTCTCCTTCCTCATGCAAAAGTTCTGGAGCCACTGTTAGATAAGAATCTAAGATTATCTGTTAAAGGCACTCAAAATAATTTTGCTCTGAGAGTAGCTGAACAAACTGAGGAAAAAAACCTTAAAATCTGGAAAAAGTGTGAACATAAAAAAATCTTTTAAAGTGCTATATTTAGTCCTCATTATTTTTGATTGCTGGACTGACCTTCAGTGATTTTTTACATTTCAATTATATCTACCCATAGTTAACCCCCACCCCGCCTACCTGTTCAAATTTCCCTTTATTGCTTTGACCATATTAACAACATTTACCAAACCTGAAATTCTAGTTCCATCAAACAAATTCCTTACTCTGTTGTCAGAACTCTATACATTGGTTCTGTAAAATGACAATAAATTGTTCCAAGTAATATAGAGTAGTTGGTACAAATACACGAGTATTTTTACTGTGATTTAACTGGTCTATTTTCTCTAATACCCATACTTTTAACACATGCCTTACATAAGTCATTTGGTCATATCAAATTTTGCATTTTTCCAATTTCTAAATTCATAATTTCCTGTAAACAATTAGGAAAGATCAGAAATATCAGCTTATTGTTATATGGTATTCTGTAATTCAAAAGAGTTTATATTTTTAAACTGCTCCGAGTTCTGCATCACTAGCTTTCAACTTGCATGCCCAAGTTCTAATGGGGGAAAGACAAGCCATGAAAGAGATTGAACAAAAAGTAATCTAACCACATTACTTCTGAAATGTGTCCATATCTCCACCCTAAGAGAAACACAAATCAAATAATTAAGAAACCCTTCAAAGTCAGAAATAAGAAAATTACCTGTCATCAGGATGCACACTCCTGGACCATGATAGGTACTGTGTCCCTGAGTTGGATATGTAAAAAAATCAAAAAACAAAAACATTTACACATAATCCTGGTTTCTGATTTGCATTAGACAGTTAATACTTTCTTCTTTATTTGCCCATCCAAAATCATTGTGTCATATAACATTTACTTACAAATTAAGAGTTTTAAAGTGTTGTTTATTTTATTATTATTATTATTATTATTATTATTATTATTATAGGCATATATAAATGTAGTCTATGGTGACAAAAAAGCAGAGTGGTGTAATTCTATTAGACAGGAGGGAGAAAGAGAGGACATAATGAAACACGGAAAGAAAGATGAACTCACAAAATTCAGGGAAACATCTGAATTCTGAAAAGTTAGGATTGACATAGATCCCACTAAACTCTAGGGTTCTCTTTCCAGGGACAGTAGCCTCTAAGATGCTGGGTCACCATGACAGATAGCCTACATTTTAACAAGACAAAGTATGTTCAAGTTGACAAAATATTTATAATAAGTGGCCAATAGTCACTAATTTTATTCACCTCCCTTTTTGGTGACTATTATTATTTCAAAATAAATAACTTTACTACTTGAAAATAGCCTTTTGTTTCTTTATGTTAGGAGATACAGAATGCACACATTTTTAAAGTGAATAGAAGTTGCTGTGTTTCAGAGGGGCCTATTCAAAACTCCAGAGTATTGTATCACAGGGACATATTCAGAAGATTTTTTTTTCTCTCTGGCCCAATTATTCTTTCAATATTTAGACACAATGCAACATTTGAAGAGGAGGGGAAAGAGCAAGAAAAGCAGGGAGTGAGACATAGAATTGGTGGTTCACACAATGTGGTGGGAAACTCAGTGTTGTTGTTGGGATATTTTTTTCTAATTCTTTTATCTATTTGTTATCCATAGTGAAAGAGTGTCCTCAGCCACACAGTCAGGGACCTGGACCATAGAATGTACTTAAAGTAGGGGCTTGATGGGTGACTTCTCAACCTTTGTCATTTGAATGCTGGAACCAATATGCTTGACAGGCTCATCCTTGAAGCCCTTTTTTGCTGATAACTGTGCATTTATGGCAAACAAGGAATCTTATCTTCAACAAGTTTGGTGAAGCCACTCACCTCTTCAGTTTGACCATAGCCAAAGCAAGACCAAGGCACTGTTTCAGCCTGCTCCAGGATCTGCTGTTGTCCCACCTTCAATATCTATTGAAGGAACAGAGTTAAAAACTGTGGATGAGATCAAGTACCTCAGCAGCATGATAGCCAATGATGGCTTCCTTGACAAAGAAATCAATGCCATTATCTTCAAGGCCAGGCAGGCACTAGGACATCTGAGAGCACAAGTGTTGTAACAGCATAATATCTGACTGTAGTTCTGACCATTCGCCTGTATGGATGTGAAACCAGGACCTTGTACAGAAAACATGTGAAACTGCTGGAGCAGTTCCACACGTGCAGCTGGAGGTCAATACTGCACATTTGATGGCAGGACAGAGTCACGAACCTGGAAGTCGTTGACAGAGCAGGAACCACAGTTGGAACAAAGTCTGGACACCCCATATGAAGCAACCAGGAAAGTTTACTACCCACAGTGCAGGTGGAGTGTCACTTCGCATATTAGGCTCCGTGATCACCATCAGACAATAGGTTGCAATTGATTACATAGATTATTAACGGGTGGGGGGAAACTATGGCATGGGTGTTATCCAAGCCTGGATAGGTCCTAGCAGCAAGATGGAATGAGCATGATAAGCCAATAATCTGAAAAGTTTACACAGTATTTCTGCCCATAACTTATAGAACATTTTATATCTAGTACAGGTGGTTTTTCTTAAAAAGTTATTAAAACAAAGCAGACATGCAATAACATCTATGTGTCTAATTGGGCGGATTATGCATCTACAAGAGTAATGATGGAACCTTCACATGGGCACATTGAGGGGGGCTTATCTAGAAGATTAAAGCAAAAGAGACAGTCACAGCATAGAGCAATAACACGTTTTTTGTCAGTACCAGACTGAGATAGCAGAGGAGGGAACGCCATGTCTCTGTTCTCATATGCAGGGCCTGTCCTTGGAATGTGGTTGCTGGGCAAACTATCCCTCTCTTCAAACTCCAAGGCCCTGTCTATGCTGGGATGACCTTCCCTGGTCTTGTGAGTGAGATAGGGGGGCGGGCAAGTGGGGTAATCTTCCACTCATGCTAAATGGGTTTCTGAAGTATAGGATTATAGGCCTACTCCAGGCTTTAGAATTCGAATTGGAAGTCTTTAGCACAAGCCATGGCCTGCCTTAGAAATTTTCATCGTACAACCATAAGCAGTGCTGCCATGATTCTTAATGCCCAGCTTTGCTGGACAGGGCATGTCATACAAATGGAGGTGTCAAGAATCCCTAAGCAACTCCTCTATGGTGAACTCTCTCAGGGCAAAAGGAATCAAGATAGGCCTTATAAGATGTACAAAGACTGCATGAAGGCCAACATTGCTCACGTTGGATTAAAGCCAATGCAGCTAGAGCAGCATGCCAAAGACTGAATAGGCTGGAGTGCTCTCGTATGACATGCGTATGACAACTTTGAAGAGCAGCGACGCTTATGCCTGATTGATGCTCATGAGAGGAGAAAAGCAACAGAAGTAGCCACACTGACAGAGCCAGGACAATTCCCTTTCCCACTGTGAATACCCATGCCGTTCAAGGCTTGGACTTCTCAGCCACATGCGAGTCAACAACTGATGAGCCTGTGTAATCTCAAGACATAATTGTTGGACACAACGGACCATCAAGAAGTGAAACATCTTCAACATGAGAGACTGAGAGTAGCCTCCATCTGAATACCTCCTAGTCCAGTGTGATGGGGTTCTGGGGTCCCCCAAGCTCTGCACCCTGTCCGCAGGCAGGAGAGTCTCTCACTCAGCAGGAAAACAGCGGGTTTATTAGCCGACAGGACACAGCATTGTACAGAGGAGTCAGTGCAGCAGGCAGAGACAGCCAGTCCAATCCATGTTGGGGAGAGGAGGCCCCGAGGGGCCCCCAGAGCTGGGGCCTTGCCCCCTTCTTTGTCTCTCTCTCCCTCAGCCCAGACTAACTGCTTCCAACTCCCAGTTCCAATTCAAACCCCTCAGGCTCCACCTCCTCCTTTGTCTGCAGTACAAAGGTGTTACCTGGTTGTCAGGGTTACCCTCAGCAGGAGCCCCACACCCTCTGTGAGCCACTCACACACACACAGGTATCCCCCACTCCATCACATCTCTCCCCCTTCCAGACCGAACTGAGCGGGGTCACTTAACTGGTGACCTGGGGAAGTTTGGGGCTCTCCCCTTGTGACAGGGCATTGGCTGTACCCTCTGTTCTCCCCTTGATGTGCACCACCTTCACGTCATAGTTCTGCTGGGGGAGGCTCCAAGTCAGGAGCTTGGTTTTGGCCCTTTTCATGTGATGCAGCCGGGCAAGTCCCTTTAGTTCCCTTGGGTTGGTTGGTCTCGCTGCTTTGGCCCCGGTTCGTTAGCCACGTTCTCAAGTCAGGCGGGCAGAGCCCATACAGATGCTGCAGCACCAACAGATTAAACAGGTTTTTTGTGGTTTGGGTTCTGCCCCATCTGACCACCAGTCCATACAGCTGCTTTAGCCAATGTTTTGAATTTAGTTACAGTCCAGTTACAAATGCTTTCATCCTTGGCGTTTAGCCAGACCACCACAATGGCTGTGTGCCTCAGTTTCCCCTTTCATGCCACACAATAGGTTTGGAATGTTTCTTCTTATGTTAGAGGTTGCAAGACTAGTTACAGGGAACAATGGTGACATTTTAGAGTTACAGACTTCTTTAACATACAATTTATGCTTTTACATTAATGTTATTATGTCACATGGCTCTTTTCAAACATTCAGTGCATGGTACAATTTTACAGCTTTTGGGAGCAGCACCCCTTGGTTACAGCAGTTAGCGTGAGTAACAGAACAAACCCATTGCAACTGTACATTTACGTTGCTCTTTGGTAGACCACAACTTTTGTGTAACCTCCTTGAGAATCTGGTATTTTGGGGATAAATGGCTGAGGCCTTTTTTAGCACCATTAAGTTTTAATTTTTTTCCTTGTCCCCTGGGGTGGAAATTTGATCTTTCTGGGTGTGCCCTCCGTTTTAACAAGAGCTGGGCCATTGATGATCTCAGGGAGACGGCCCCCTCCCTGCCAGTTTGGAAATTTGCAAACCAAACTGCTTTTTGAGAGTTGTTTTGTGAGTCCCAGATGCAGAATTCACATGGAGGAATTCCTGTTTATCCCTTACTGGCCCACCAGGCCCACAGCTTTTTTGTCCTTTTTCCTCCAACTTTTGCCTCCCCATGGAAACAGAATTGGAGTCCAGTGTGAGAATATAAGTGTTTTCACCATCTGGAGATGGGGAATTGCTGAACCTTTTCTGCATTGACTGTGCAGCAGTTTTACTTGGTTTTTACAGGGCTGCTCACACTACCTGATAGTTTTCACTTTACTTGCACCAACCTTTAATTCCTGAGAAACTTTTACACTGCCTGCTTTGGACCCTTGCAGAGCACAGCCAGTGGTTTTACACTCAGGCAGGTCCTGACCATTAGGAGCTGAAACAAACTTTTTCCCAGGCAAAGGGCTGCTCTGGTGCTTACAGACAAGCACCTTTTCTGTTCACTCTCCTTCACCTCACTACCATTTTCTGCAGTCCCCACAGACGGGTCAGGAAAAGTTTCAGGGAAATTTTTTTCCTCAAGAGCTCCCCCAAACAATAACTCACCCCTGTCTGGCTTCACAGGGGCACTGCTCCCTTGAGCCACAACCAGCTCCTGGGGTTCACCTACACCCAGGATCACTTTTGGCCCATTAGGCAGATTCCCATGTAATCCCCCTCCAGGCAGACAGCCAGTACCACCGGACAGAAGGTCAGGATCCCTTTCCTCCCTTCTGCTACCAGCTTCTTTATCTTCATTACTCAGCATAACTTCATTGCCCATCTGTTCTTGTGTCCTGGCGAGAGGATGACTCTGGTAGGACAGAGTCCTCTCACCCCCTCCCAGTAACACCTCAGCATCAGGCAAAGAACAAGTACCAGAATCGTCTGGTCTCTGGGATTCCCTGATGATACTAACTGGATTAGACCAAGTTAAAGCATCATCCCCCCTGAGAGACACAGAGGTAGGCCCACTTCCCATGTGGGCTTCAGCTGCCCTCAGATCCAGCTCTGGGATCTTGGCTTCATCTCGAGCCCCCCAGGCTCAGGCAAAGGATTCACTTCCCCAGAAGCAGAAGCACTTTTCTTGCACCAAGGACCAGTGTCCTTAGCAGGGATACCACTGCCCATCCCAGAGCCATTCCCTCTGCTCCAGCCCCCATGGCTGGATTCAGAGACACACCTGGAATGCTCTTTTCTGGTGGATCCTTCTCCAGCCACCCTAGCTGAGGAATCCTCCTCAGACAATGGGCTAGTTTCCTTACTGGCACCTTTTCCAAACGCAGGCTCTGCTTTCTCCCCAGGCTGCTGCTGCTGCTGTTCAACACAGATAGACAATGGGAGACACTCTCTCCTTTGTCCCAGCCCCCCGGCTGGTCTCCACACACACACAGAAGGTGAAGCAGCTTCTCTCACAGACAACTTGCCATTCCCAGTGGATCAGCTGCTTTCCTGCACAGACACACAGGCACCTTCCTTGGCCCAGGCCTGGAAAACTTTTCACAGGTCTGTCTTAGCCACTAGTAGATGATGGGTTGGAATCGCTCCTTCCCTCCTTGAGCTGTGGCAGGCCACTTGGTTCAGAGCTCCATGCAGTCCAGGGTTTTCTGCCCCGATTCGGGCTCATCTCTGCAGGATTCTCCCCAGCCCTCAGCTCCGCCACTGCACATCCACGCTGCCTTGTCCAGCTTCTTTAATCTTGATTCGGTTTCCAGGTGCTGCCACTTCACAGCGGAGTTGCTCAGCGTGGTTGCAGGCTCTTAGGCTGATGCCCTCTGCACCCCACGATTCCTGGAAGAATCCCTTCAGTGTGCCAGGCTTCTTGCGGGTCACAAGCTGCCCGGGGTTAGGCCGTAGGCCCCTCTGCCCTCTGGGACCGACTCCAACAGACTCCCAGCGGAACCCCTTCTTCAGTGTGACACCCGCTCTAAGGGACCATGAGCACCCTGTCTTGGGAAGGACTCATTCAGTGTCAGCCTCCTCAGGGGTCACTTGTTCCTGGGGGTTGGGCTCTTGGCCCCTCCACCTTCTGGGACCGACTCCAACAGATTCCCAGGAGTAACCCCTCCTCGGGTGTGACACCCCCTCTCGAGGACCACAACCGCAGTTGCTTGGGTTCGGCCGCAGGCCCCACCGCCTTGGGGAACTGCACCTCACTGCCCTTCAGCACACCTGGGTCTCGCAGGCCCCACTTCTTCCGGGGCCCCGGTCACTTACTGCTGGATGCTCCATCCTCGGGGTGCAGAACATCCCACTTCTGACACCAGTGTGATGGGGTTCTGGGGTCCCCCAAGCTCTGCACCCTGTCCGCAGGCAGGAGAGTCTCTCACTCAGCAGGAAAACAGCGGGTTTATTAGCCGACAGGACACAGCATTGTACAGAGGAGTCAGTGCAGCAGGCAGAGACAGCCAGTCCAATCCATGTTGGGGAGAGGAGGCCCCGAGGGGCCCCCAGAGCTGGGGCCTTGCCCCCTTCTTTGTCTCTCTCTCCCTCAGCCCAGACTAACTGCTTCCAACTCCCAGTTCCAATTCAAACCCCTCAGGCTCCACCTCCTCCTTTGTCTGCAGTACAAAGGTGTTACCTGGTTGTCAGGGTTACCCTCAGCAGGAGCCCCACACCCTCTGTGAGCCACTCACACACACACAGGTATCCCCCACTCCATCACATCCAGTGGATCAGGCACTCATCTGAGGTATGGTAAAACCATGTTCAAATTCCCTTTTCCTTTTAGGTAGTGGGGGATTTAAAGAGGAGGGTTCTCTGGCATACCAGGCAAGTATATTATGGGGAAGTCTTCAACATGTACGATTATCTCTTCTGATAGGTGCAGTCTGAGTATGCTCAGTAATGGAGGAATGGTTTCTCCTCGTTTCTGCATCAGGCATATGGACACCCGGTATAGGCGTGCAATGCATATGTCCAAAGTCAGAATGGTACTAAGGGAGCTTTTAAGCATAAACTTAGGTCCCAAGTGACTTTTTAGACATCGATATGTCTCAGTATTGCTAGGCATGGTTTTTGTGAATCCCAGTGGCATCTGATTCTATGATTCTAGGCATTAAATGTGGCAGTTAGGTACCTAAGTCCTTTTGTAAATCCATGCATAAAAATGCAGAATAAATACCAATAGTTAGAGATGAGGCACTGTACCAGTGAACATAAAATATGACACAAAGAAGATGGATAGGATAGTGAATAAATCAGTGATCATTGGGTTGGAACCACTGGAAGTCAAGTCTGATCTTGTAAGTGATGTGAAAATGGTTGTCTCGCCAAGTCTACTAGCAGATTACACCTGATCTGACAAAGCCAGCAAACTTCAGAAGAGCTGACATGATTTGTTGTCTCTCCCAAGAAGAAATACCCCTAAACCTGACATAGTAATGTGACTGATTTACCACTTATCCCTTGATGTGTAACCATTTCAAGTTTGGAAAGCTGTCACCAGTTTCATCAAGGTATAGCACTAAATCTATTCACAGAGCAGTGGGCCGAAACTCAATCTGGAAAATCTGACAGTTCTGACATGAATATAACCTTGTTGTTCATGTCTCCCTCATGACCATTGTCATAGATTTTATCTTATGCTTTAAAGCAACCAAGACATAGTGATCCCTGTGTTTAGATAGGTATTGTAGTATGAGAGCTTGTTCCCATATAGAAATTCATTTCAAGGCCAAGACGAAATTCTAAACAGATGCAACTGAAGATGTGCTGCCACATATTATTTTCGAAGATGAGTTAGTCATTCTCTGCAAGCTTGATAAATTCAGCTGAGAAATTTTGGAAAGAAAGAAAGAAAGAAAGAAAGAAAGAAAGAAAGAAAGAAAGAAAGAAAATTGTTGTCTGGGCTCTAGTATTTTACAAGCAAAATACATTATTTCAAGTGGGAAAATAGGAACAATTGAATTATTACACATATAATGGAAAGGCAGAATTAAAAAAATCCCTCTATTGTTAAAAATTCTCTGTTTACGTGGCTCTTTTTCATAGGAAAATATCCATGTAGCTCAGCTCTGTTTAAGAATACATACCACTCTAAGATGCAGACCATTTTCAGTGGCTCACTTCTGTAGTAATTGGTTGTCCTATATAAGTGGAACCAAACTTTCATGGTTTTGCATTAGCAGTAACTATGTCCAGATAATTAAAATATTAATTTTAATAGTTACATCAACCAACCCCCAAGACAGCTGTGTTCATCTTGGACAATGCAGATCTCCAAATCCAAAACAAAGCACATAAGAGCCAGGGAGAATGAATTCACAGTAGAGCATATCTAGCTGTGGAATTAATTTGCTGTGGAGATTAGATGACCTACTGAATCTGACCGCCTTAAGAAAATGCTGCAAAATCGTTTATTTAATAAAACATTTACATCATAAAGAGAATGACATGCACACCATTACTGTTTAGCCTCTCCCAAGCTCCATTTCCTTCCATCTCATCCAAAAGATTTCTACCTCCCTAAAGGGAGAAGAGTCAGAGACTGCACAAAGACAACTAGAGACTGCTATATTAATGGGTAGCAGGTTTAAAACAAAGAAAATGAAGTTTTTCATCACACAGTGTAGCAGACCTTTGGAACTCCTTGTCAGAGGACATTGCAAAGACGAGAATCTAATCAGGTTTTGAAAAAGAACTGTATAAATTCATGCAAGTTAGGTCCATCAATGGCTAGTAGCCAGGATTGGTAGGAATGGTGTCCCTAACTTCTGTTTGTTAGGGGCTGGAAATTCATAACAGGAGAGGGATCACTTTGATGACTACCTTTTCTGTTCACTCCCTCTGAGGCTTCTGGTATTGACCACTGTTGAAAGACAGTATACTGGTATAGATGGACCTTTGCCTTGACCCAGTATGGTCATTCTTGTGTTTAATATTGGCAATACATTTTATGTGGAAGGTGCTTAGACATTGTGGTGATGAGATCATTACCTTGTTGTGGTGAGTGGGTGTGTGTTGTTCCAATAAACCCAAGAGCAATTCTGTAGGGAGTCTTGTACTCCCAGAAGGGTCACCTATGCTGGCAAGGTCAAGGGGGGATGGTCCATAAGAAAGAATGTTTCTTAAGTCCTCAATGGCAGAACAGGCAGAGGGTAACAATCGTAATGCTACAATGGCTGTGAAGGTGGATGAAGGCTGAAGCATAGATAAGAATCCCAGTTGTTGTGGATTCCATGCTTTTGGACCTGAGCCTTCTATCTGAAGTACTCAGAGGCACTGAGGCCTCATACTAGGGTGAGTGAAGTCTTCGCTGTACAGCTTCAGCTGAGGGCCATCTGGCCTTCATCTCACATGATAGAGCACAGAGCTCTAGCCCTTATGCTTGCAGGTTCAATGCCTGGTGCTAGCGACCCGGGTCTGTCAGTGTTACATATCCATCAAGAACCATGTGGGTAGCTGCAGTGAAACAGTCCCCCACATTAAAAGAATCCACATTCAAGAGTCTTCCTCTACATATGACTCTCCTAAACTTAAGCCCTATTGTGAATGTCAAATGGTGATTTGAGCAGGATTGTGAAATCTGGAAGCTTTCAGTCGTGCACCAGAACATAGATGGTGGATGCATGTGTCAGTTGTTCTGTTTCAAAGATGGAGGTGGTAGTCTGGTCTGGCTGTTGCATCCATGACTGAACAGCCCTATTTAGGATCTGCTCTGCTCACCCCATATGGGAGAAGGTTAGAAAAGGTGCCCTAAACATAGTCCACCTTGACCACCATGACTGGATAACTGTGTCCAGTAGGTTCACCTCTATGCGGACAAAATTAAACAGTAAACTTTGAAGCATAGAATATTCAGACTCTAATAGAGAACTCAGACAGCAGGTGACCTGAAAGATGCACAGCAATTATTATCCATGAGCTGTGATGATTCAACATCAATATAGCTGCCCTGGCAGAAACACATAGATCAGAAGAACGACAGCTAAGAGAAGAAGGTAGAGGGTGCACATTTTTCTGGAAAGGAACCCAAAGGAAGAAAAACAAATTCACAGAGTAGGATTTGCCATAAAAAACAAACAGACAAAGATCCTATCTAAAGATCATGTCAGCATCAGTGAGCTCCTCATGACTCTCCACTTACCAAAAACCAACGGGCAACTGTCATCAGTGCTTATTCACCAACTCTAGATGCCGAAGATGATGTGAAGGAGAAGTTCTGCTCCCAATTGGACACAGTCCTGAAAGACATCCCCAAAGAAGACAACATGATTTTCTTAGAGGATTTCAGCATCAGGGTTGGAAGAGATGTGGGCGTGTGGCAGACTACCATTGGGAAAGAGGGAGCTGGCAACAGCAACTGCAATAGAGTTCTCCTTATGAAAAGTGAAATATGAGCTCATCATCACAAACACTCTCTTCTTCCAGAAAAACAAGTTTAAGACATCATCACAACATCCTCAATCTAAGCACCGGCACCTCATCGGCTATATCATCATCTGAGCTCAGAATCATCATGATGCCTTTCTTACACGTGAAATGACTAGTGTTGATAACTGTTAGCCTGATCGCTGCTTTATTCACTCCACAATGGTGATTAGGATTGTCACAAAGTGGCAAAGTCAGAGGAAACAGATTTGATGAAAGATCAGCATCCAAGGCTTGAAGGACCCCATCAGATGAACTGACTTTCAGACAGTGCTCCAAAGGAAGCTGCCACCCATACACCCTGAAGATGTAGAAGAACACTGTTGTCAATTTAAAAATATCATCATTGGAGCTTGTGGAGAAACCGTTGGCTACCAGTCCAGGAAGCTTCAAGACTGGTTTGAGGAGAATGATGTGGAAATTGAGTGCCTGACTGAGTCACAAAAGGAAAGCCATCAGGGCCTGTCAAAATGATTTCAACTGCAACATGAAGAGAGAAGAACATGCTACAGGAAAAGTCCAACATAAAACAAGGACTCTGAAAAAACAGTGGTGGAATGAGAAGGTGTGAGAATTGCGATATCTCACAGACAACACAAGGGGATTCTTCAATGCTTCCAAATCTGTTTGTGGGCCAAGAAACCATGGAATCAGTCCCCTGAGAACAAAGGATGGTACCCAGCTCTAGTTAGACAATGAAACCATTGCTTCTCACTGCAGGGAGCACTAAAATGATCTCTTGAACCACTCCTCCACCATGGACCTAGAATTCCTTGAACAACTCCCTCAGCAACCAGCTGCATATGATCTTGCAACACTTCCTATCCTAACTGAAGTTCAAGCAGCCATCAAAGCAGTGAAGTGCAACAAGGCAACAGGAGTAGATGGAATCACTACCAAGTCTTCAAAGGAAGTGGGCTAAAGTTCCACAAATAGCTCCACCTCCTGATTCTCAAGATCTGGAGTAGGGAGCAAATGCTGTGAGATATCAGAGACAGACTAATCATCAGTCTCTTCAAGAAGGGTGACAACCCAAACTGTGGAAACTAGCATAGCTTCTCCCTCCTGGCAACAACAGGAAAAATCGTTGCTCAAATCCTTGTAAACTGACTCCCGCTACTCTCAGAAGAAATTCTCTCAGAATCCGAGTGTGGCTTCTGACCCTTCCAAGGAACAGTGGACATGATCTTCACTGCCTGGCACATGCAAGAAAAATGTGGTAACCAAAACCAAGCCTTATACATGAGTTTCATTGACCTAACCAAAGCATTCAACTCAGTCAATCGTAGCGCCCTGAGGAACATCCTCTCATAGATTGGGTACCCCAAAAAGTCCATTAGCATCTTGAGGCTGCTTTATGACAACATGACTGCGACAGTATTGAGCAACAATGGACCCCAAAGTAACCCTTTGAAGTCAAAATGGGAGTCAAACAAGGCTGCTGCATTGCTCTATCTCTGTTCTGTATCTTCATTGCCATGACATTTTACCTCATTGATGGTAAGCTTCCGATGTTGTGAAGATTGTCTTTGGGAAGCTCTTCACTCTCAGGAGAATGAAGGTTAAAAGCAAGACCTCTAAACCTTGATCAAGAAGCTCCAGTATGAAGATGACAACATGGTTGCTGCTCTTTCTTCCACAGACTACAGAACATCTTAAGTTCCTTCACTGAAGCATAGGAGAATCTCAGCCTCACACTGGACATCAAAATGACTAAGGTGCTCCACCAACCCTCCCACTCAAGACAATCTCATGTACCTTAGATTTCAGTAAATGAAGAACTGCTGGAAAACATGGAGCATTTCCCACATCTTGGAAGTCATCTTTCTGCTAAAGTCGACATTGATGTGGAAATCCAGCATCGTCTGAGCTGTGCAAGCTCCGCTTTTGCCTGCCTGAGACAAAAGGTTTTCAAGAACCAGGACATCTATCCCAAGACAATGCTTCTTGTATACCATGCAGTGGTTGTTTCAATACTACTGTATGCATATGAAACCTTGACAACATGCAAGCATCATCTGAAGACACTTGAACAATAATATCAACACTGCTTCAGGAGAACCCTAAATATCTCTTGGGAAGATAGGCACATGAAAACTAACGTCCCAGAAGAGTTGACCATAGCCAGCATTGAAGCCATTATCATTCATTAATAACTTCTTTGGACTGGTCACATGGTTTGGATGTCTGAGCAGTGCCTCACAAACCAGATTCTGTTTTTCCAGTTGGAGGAAAGAGAGAGGAGCTTTAGGGGCCAGTGGAAGCAATACAAGGACATTTTGAAGACATGTGAAAAAGTGAAGCATCAATGTCTACACTTGGGAGAACCTTGTCCAAGACCATCCCCAGTGGAGAATAATAATCTGTGTAGGGTTGGCACAGTTTGAGAGGTCCCATCACAGTGCAGATGAGGAAAGGTGAAGAAGAAGAAGAAGAAGAAGAAGAAGAAGAAGAAGACCATCAAACACTGCCCCTTGCTCCTCCAACAGCTACCAAAAGCTGTCCCTTCAGTGGTTAAGACCTGAGGCCCCAGAATTTAACTGATCAGCCATCAATGGATTTACAAATAGGAGGGTGACATGAAGACTTCCTACTTATTACTGAGTGACAGCCAAGTAGTACTAAGTAGTAGTAGAAACCCTTAAGATAGTCTGCTAATGATTAGATTTACAAAGGGAGTTAAGCAACTTCTGCCACCTTGGGTGCCAAAATCCTCAGTGCCTCATTCAATTGCCTTTTAACTCTATAGGTGTCTAAATTCCATAGATGCCTAAGCTCTGAATGGCAAACACTCCTAGTCAGAGCTATCTCTAAAGTGGTTCAGGGCCCATGACAACTGCCCTTCATCCCACCTCTTCCTGCCCCTTTTCTGTCCTTACCCAGGCCCACTCTGCCCCTAGTTATGTAAATTTCTGCAAGTGCATGTGAGAATAGGGGACTCATTCCTGCTGCTCAGTGGATGGCTCCTGCCTGAGCACCAATGGAGACCCTATGAGGCATTACCCCACTTAAGTTACCTGAGTAATCCAATCCTACAGGATTGTTCAGAGACCATTGCTAGATCAGACTGCCTCACAAAACCTTGCAAGAGAAGGAATATGTATCTCTCTCTAACCAAGTAACAGAGCAATGAGCACACTCTTCAAATATGAATGAGATTGAAGTTCATACCACTATCCATCTTGATACTGGAGCAGTAAGTTCAACCCACATCTATCACTTGCATGCCCTAACCCATTGGCTGGGTGTATTTTCTGGCAGAACATGCTTATTCCTGTCCACAGAAGCTGTTCCACGTTGCATACAAGACACAACTATTTATAACCCCCCTTCTTCAGCATGTTGTGCTATAGTCCAGTGGTTAGGCCACACTGCTTAGTTCTAAGATGAAATTCAAATTTGACTCTTTGACGTAAAGCCTAGGTTACTTTATTTTATTTGTGTTTTTCATTCTGTGGAATTAACCAGAGTCCACACTAGACTGCAAAAA
This sequence comes from Carettochelys insculpta, assembly GCF_033958435.1. Classification (NCBI taxonomy): domain Eukaryota; kingdom Metazoa; phylum Chordata; order Testudines; family Carettochelyidae; genus Carettochelys; species Carettochelys insculpta. Next base: position 92,607,155 of record NC_134137.1, on the reverse strand, counting down.
TTTTCCTATAAAAATGTCACTGACATCAAACTGTTCCCATTCATTTTTTAGTTTTGACAAAATATCATTTTCTGATGATTTTTTCATCCAAAAATTTCCAGGGCAGCACTACTCATGAGCCTTCAGAGAGAGGCACTGAAGAGAATAACAGAGAGAATACAGAGTTGAAAGAAGAGGAGGGACATTGCAATGATGCACTGGACATTCTGTAGAGTCCCTGGGAGATGAAAAGAAATTAGAAAGCAAGACAAAGCCAGCATCAAAGGGGTCGTACAACATTTTTGAACTATATGGTAAATGACAGAACTTAATAATCAGTAGATCTGCCAGTAACAGCCTGAGGAAATACAGAGTAGTGTTGAGACAGAATGTAATGTATCATCAATAATGGGATGAAGAAATCTACAAAGGAAATAAGATAGGATAAGAAGTGAAGATGTGGAGAAAATAACATGGGCAGACCTTCAGTTAAAGTCAGTCAGGATAATGCCTTTAGCTTCACTGGAACCATGGTGAACTATATGAGCTCCGGATCTGTCTCAATGAATGATGAAGAACCAATCTAAAATGATCTTGGGGGAACAATCTAACGCTAGATTGTCAGTAGTTTTGTTGAAATGGGTGAAAAGGAACATTTTCAACAGAGTCAAAGGTGTATTTAAAGACTTCACATTAGTATGAAAGGAATATACAGAACACAGAAAGTGTGAATTCAATGTCTTCTTGCTGAAATTAAGCATTATCAGTTATGTTGTATCTAATACAAAAGATTTCTGCAGCTATTGGTAAAGTATCAATAGTAAACTGTCCCCTAACTGTTTTTCTATAGATATATAGAAATAATTTACTTGCACTTCCAAAACAATTCTTTATCTCAGAGTGGAGATTCTCTAGAAATTTCTATTAAGAATTTGCCTGAAGCAACATTATTTTATTCTTTCTCAAGAACCACACACTCTTATTTCTAAACACAACAGTGTATAAGAGAACAGAAATAAGAACAAGTGAGTTTGGCCCAGGACAAACATGAATTACTAGAGTGAAAGTATATTTTATTTATGGGTAAATCCTGAACCCCCATCCTTTACCTACACACAGGTAGCTCCCTTTCTACAACGGACATGGCATCATTTCTTGAATAGGAGCTGCAAGAGAGGATCCTGGGAGTTGAAAATCCCCTACACACTACAAAGATGTTTTATGTGGACACTTTTTATCTCCCATCATGCAGAAGGATTTTGGAAACCAGAACAAGAGTGGAAACAGAAAGTCCAAGATTCTAGCAAAGGACCCCTTGCCTTCATTGAACACGCCGGTTGTAAATCTTGAGCACTGGGACCAATATTTGGTCCAGAGACACTACATCTAATCAGTTATTTCCTGGTGTTGTAGAACTATTAAAAAAATGCAGTTCTCATATTATTTGACCAGCAGATATAGTGTATGGGCAGTTAAGTTAGACTTCGGTCACTTCAGTTTTACATTTAAATATTTCCCCTGCTTTCTTATTCTTATAGTTCATGTTCCACAGCAATAGGATGTAAAATAAATTAATACACAAGTGTTTGTATGCTCTAGATAGCAGAAGAATATTTCATTATATTTGCTGAGATATTTACATAGTTAATGCATTACTAAGATGAATGTTTTCTATTAAAAAAAATACCAAGGAAGCCAAACAACATTTTCAGCAACCAGTTAGGTAATTCTTCGTAAATGTAATATAATTTTATTGTTGTGAGTTATAAAACATCAGATTTTCAAAAGACAGATCTTGATATTTAAGCACAATAAGTGCTGGTTTTGTCATGGTACTCACTACAAATATGAATTTATTTTTAATAGGTTTAATGAAGTTTCAAACAGGCTATGCTAAAGCTCAGTTTAGTTGCCAGAAGCAGACACCAAGTTAATGAAGGTCCGGATTAAAACCTTTAATTAGGAACTTCCACAGTGCCAGGTGGCCTACATAAATAATGGGTGGAGTCATAGAATCACAGATGATCAGGATACAAACAGACCTCAGGAGGACATCTACTGCAACACCTCTGCTCCAAACAAGACCAACCCCAACTAAATCATTCCAGTCAGTGTTTTGTAAAGCCTGTCCTTAAAAATCTCTTAAGAATGAAGATTCTGCTACCTCCCTAAGTAACCCATTCCAGTTCACCACCTTAGTAACTGCCATTGTGGGTTAAGGCAGGGCCATGTTTTCATCCTTGCTTCACACCATCCTACAAAGAAGAACCAGTGCAGCAGGGCGTATGCTGTACCTCCTACAGAAATCAGAAGATATGCAAACTCTTCCTGTGCACTCACCAGCGTTTACCTTATGGTGGATGAACACTGCCACACACATTAACGTGTTGTCTATTAAATGCACAATCTAGCCATTAAAAGTTACAATTACAAAACACCTGCTAATATTTCCCTAATAGCCTTTCATCTTTAAGAGCTCCATTTCTAAATCTGGTGATAATATCAGACTGATTGAAAATGAGTCACAATGACTTAACCATGAGTATGTTACAGCTACAGCTGGTGTTTGATACTTTGACTCCAAAGCAACTTGCTTAGCTAATGGAATGAAATGATATATGTCTTTTAAAACTTGATTTTGAGACCATGGTATTATCAGGATGTGAACAGTTTATAACACACAAAGCAGATGGAAAATGTGCAGTGTCATACAAATCTATCGTTTGCTGCTGCTGTGCATCTCTTGAAGAGCTCATATATAGACCTTCTGACAAGATATTCTACAAAAATTGCTCTAAACATTTGCAGACACCTGTGATACTTTCAGCTGCTTCTTGAAATGCATTTTGTTTCCCGTAATCCCGCTGATGGAGATGATTGAAAAATGTGGTAGGATTTTTCACATCCTTTCCAGTTTTGTTGTGATTTGGTTTGTTTTGTTTTGTTTTGAACTCCTGTCTGAATATAAACATATTTTGTTGTCCAAGCCATACATTTGTTCAACCTTCAGATTAGAAATGAACCCTCTGTTCATTATCCTTTTAATAATCTCTTGCTCACTGTATCCTTTTATAGATGGAAAGATTAGGTTTTTCAAATGTGATCAGTATAGGGACCTGGTTTAGAGAAAAGAAGTGCCCAACACTTTCTCACAATTAGGTCTCTTTAAGGTGATTCAAATTAGGCATCTAAACTTGTGGCAAAATCAAAAAAAATCTGAGCTAAAGAGTCTGTGATAACAAGCACATATGGATTTATAAAATGTTGTACCGCTTGAATCTCTCTAATCTGGAACCCTTTCATCCACCTATATCTTTTAATCTGCATGATTTTAGTTAGCGGGACAATCACTTATCATGAGTGTGGCCAAGTTTCCCGTGGTCCCATAAAGTTTGTTTCCACCCACCAGTCCTGGCTTTCAGGGTTCTGTGCTGTTATTTAGCTGTAATTAATGTCTAAATGTCTTCCAAGAACCCAGTAAGTAGTGGAAGCATTGGTAATGTATTATGCAATATTGACTTCCCCTGCTCTGGAAAATTCTCTCATCTGGTGGCAGTCAGGACCCAAGGATGCCGGATGACAGAGGTTCAACCTGTAGTGAATACCAAGCTTCATTGACCCAAAAAGGCAAGTAGCAACCAATGTGAAAAGGAAAGTGAAAGATGGTAACATGTGATGTTGCCTGGGAGTAAAGGAAAACAGAAACAAAATAACAATAGAAACTGGAGGGTGCAGAAAGGAAGGAACAGCCATTCGTGAAGGGTAATGTTTATGTCTCTCTGGCAGAAATGGGCACATATGTGTACCCTGCTTTTTTTAAGGACATGCCTTCCCTTTGAAGTGTGACATTGTGAAAAGGCTTTGATGAACTGCTTGTCATGCTTAGATCCCCAGATCATGCAATGTGAGCCTTGTGGACAGATTCCTATGTTTGGACAAAATCATCCTATGGTTAATGGAGTTCTTCATGGGCCCAAAACTCCTTCCTTATGGATCAAATTGCAAGACTGGAGCCTGCAATTACTGATTTCAGTAATCCTGCAGCTCTTGAAAGTATTTTTGAATCCTTCTCTGGCTGTATGTGTCCTTAAGGGAGCTGGAAGCAAGCTATATATAGTAGCTGATTGAACAGTCTCTGTGACCCAGATCATTAAATGTATTTAAGCATTGTTCTGTACAGTGTTGCAATACCTAAGTAATCTAGAGAGTGAAGTTCTATTTTTCTAATGTAAGTCAGATTCTTAAGTCTGGATCTCTGATGTTCGACATGCCTAGTGGAACTTTCAGAATTGCACCAGTACAGAATTCCCACCATGATAGTATTGGGTGTCTTATGGAAGTCTTGAGGATTGTATAATGTTTTCCTCTTGAGTGGCCTTTTAATGAGTAATCCAGTGAAGGGATTACTTAGTGTAAAAGTATTGTTTATGTTGCTAGTAAGACAGAATCAGAATAGTAAATACATTTTGTGGATTACAACTTTTTGATTAGGTAGGAGAATGATGGCTCCTAATCATCTCATTTACAGGTAGATGAGCTGCCTAATGACTTTATTTTCTTGCCTTTACCTTGCACAATTATATGCGTTATGGTTCCTGCCAGATGAGATATAAAGTGCATAGTACTAACCTCTAATTATTCATTTTTTCATCTTAAAATACATGATACTCACAAGGAATATAGATATTTTGCAGGGAGCCAGTAACATCTTTAGGGCCTGGAATCAATGGCTTTTCATTTTTTTCTGTTTTTTCTCTCTCCATCAGACTAACTCTTTTCAACATCATGTTCTAGAGGCAGATGATTTTATTAGTTTCAAAGAACCAAAAGGATTGGTTTGAATCCAAATAACCTACTCTATAGCATTCAAGGCTGGAGTCACTGTAAATGGGCATGCACAGAGTGATGGGGAGGGCAAGAGGAGGTTTTACTTGAGTCCAGCTCTACAATATACTACCCCTAAACTCATGGAGGACAGTGGTTGATGATGTATCTTTATACATTATGGAAAAGCTAAAACAATGAGAAGTCCTGTGGCACCTTATACACTAACAGATTTATTGGAGCATAAGCTTTCATGATCAAAGACCCACTCCATCAGATTCATGTGACAATGCATATGTGGGAAAGCTGGTTGTGGAGTTTTCAGTCATGCTAAAAGCAGAAAATTCAAGAATCTTGAAGAAAAACCTATAAAGCTGAAGCTGTGTATAGGAAGTAATTCTGCTGATCTCAGGGACTAAAAGGGAAATGTGAGGATCTCTGTGCACATCCCAGATTGCACATAATGAAATTTTTAACTCAGTTACATTCTGCTGACCTATGATTACTCCTGAAGATTCCCATTAGATATGGCAATTTCACATGCTACCCTAAATGTAAGTAACGCTACAGTTAACTGATAAACAATTGCTCTGGTACACCTTTGAGAAAGTAGCATCTAAATGTTGGGCAAATGGTTTCAAAGTGATTCCTATAATGAGGCCATGTGCCCCTTTTGTGTCTGTTTTTCCTTTTTCATGCAATAATTTCCCAGGGAATGGTGTGAGATGTTTCTGTTTCTTCCATAGTCATAGTTTAATGGGCAGCGAGGAGTAACTTTAAAGTGATTTTATTTTTTTGTCAGTTTCTGATCTCCAAAATTCCTGGTGTTTATCACAGATCCAACTACCTTGCTAATCCCAAGAATGTTAGAAGATTTTCATTGTGAGTCTTAAAAATAATAAATAAAACCCAGCATCAGGCTACATTAATTTCAGTAACCTATGAAAGATTTCTTATGTCTTCACTGCAATAATGTGCAACCTGAAGCCCATGAGCCACACACAGTTCATCACAGTAAACTGTTGGTGGTTCACCAGGCAGGCCACAGCCCCACAGGTGTAGATTTGCTGATCCTAGCCAATGGGAGCTGAGGGAAGTAGCTGCCAGCAAATTGCTGTGGTCTGTGCCATTTCGTGTAATTCCCCTTAACCAGGAACACTGAACTGCAGCCAGTTGGAGCTGCAGGTGGCTGTACCTGCAGATGAAAGGTGAACAGCCTGTCTGGTAGTCCACCAGTGACTTACCCTGACAAGCAGTGTGTGCACCATGGGCCACAGTTTGCCCTCCACTGCCTTGGTCTTTGTGAAAACATTTACATCAAGCTCCTTTCATAGATGTTTCTTGGCCTCTTTATTTGTTTGCTTGGCAATTAAAACCAATATGAACCTCAGTCATAAAGTAGCAAGGTAGAAAATCATTAAATGACTCAAGGCATTTGCCAGTGTGTAACGTGTTAAATATATGACTGATTAATGGACTGTACATAACAACAATGGTAGATTTATTTTAGGACAAAACTATGATAGGTTCCGTAAGCTAAATTACCAAGACACATTAAATAAATACATATATGTCTTCCTGTACCATCATACATACCAGCTTTCTGGCCAACCAGGTTTAACTTTCAGTGCAAAGAACTCAGGAACTTTAGAAGGTAAATGTTTTCCTTCTAAAAATAATAACATTAGTTGATGCTAAAAAAATATTTGTACCTATCACTTCCTAATCAGAATATAACCTTGGGTCCAGCCCAAAAAGAAAGTGTCGAACATTTTCAAAAGTGTCTAGTGGTAATGAGTACATGCCTTGAGATACCCCAAAGCATCTTGATTTCAGACTCTGGCTGCTAAGTCCAGACTTTGAAAGTCATGCCTCTTTGTGGTGTTTCAAAGTGGACATTCAACAAACAAGGATCCCAGGATCACTAGTCCAATGAGTTGATTAAAGGAAGACTGAAAATCTTGATTAGTTTATGAACCAAGCTGAGCGTCTTGAAAATGTGGGTATTCAGCAGAATGTTGTACGGATGTGAGACTTTGGTCATGATGAAAGATTCAATAGAAGAATATTGGTGTTCGAGAGAAGTTGTAAAAGAAAGATCCTGAGAACAGGATGGATGCAGAAGGTCACCAATGAGGAATTATATAGGAAGGTACAGCCAAAAGAGAACTCACTGCAGAAGGTTATGCAACACAAGTTACAGTTATTCAGGCATATTTGTAAAATGAATGATGAATGAAAAATCAGGACCCTAGTGTTCGACATAATGGACAGTTCGAATAGGAGAGGCAGACCCCACAGAGAATGAGTAGGTGATATGGTAGAGTGGTGTGGAGCTAGTCTGCAGAAACTAAGCCACTCTGCACTGGACAGGGAAAGATGAAAAGAAACAGTGAGAGAGGCGTCAGACACCAATGGGTGCTGAGCCCATTGTTGTTGATGATGATGATGATGATGATGAAAATCTGGTTCAAAATATACCCCTCACTGACTTACATCTGAAGAATTAGTGACAGATGCCAATTTCTGCTTTATCCATTTTTGTTAGAAATCCAGAAAGCTTGAATGATTCTTTTCCTGCTGTGTGATTTAAACTTCATTTCATATCATCAGTCCTTTTGTACACATGAGAATTATAGTTTCATAGTCTACATTTCTAGTTCATATTAAATTCTTTATGTCAGATCTGACTTTTTTCTTTGGCTTAGTTAATATAAATTATAATTCAGATTTGCATTTTATATCTGTAATCAGCATTAGTTACAACACAAGTTGTCATAGGATTGATGATATGATTTGACTTCACTATGTTAAACATTACAAAAATTCCATTGCTGAAAAATGTGTTATTTCAAGTAGAAAGTTACATAGTACTCTAAAGATAATGTCACCTGTTTTAGACAATGTATGTTGTAATGACCTTGATTAATAGGACACTAGTGGGAAAAAAGTCTACAAAAACAATTTCTTAACAGATCATTTTCATCTTGAAAATCATTGTGATTATAGGGTCTCAAATCTTAATTATTACAACCCTGAAATATATTCACCTTGATGTACTAAAGGTATAATCTGGCAAATTGGAAAGAAAATAAGGAGCTTCAAGCTTCACACATATTCCAAGCAAAGTGAATCTTTGAAGGGTGAATTAAAATTGTATATGTAAGAAAGCATCACAATCCTTTTATTGACACCAAGAAATCTTAATGACATTGGGCTTTGCAGTTAGCAGCTCATCTGTCCACAAACCATCAACATATATCAAAGGGAAATTCTTCTCCAGCAAGCCTGTTGGAAAAGGAGGTTATGTCCAGTGAGTGCACTACACATTCAATTTAAGAATTATGAAGGGATATGTGATTTTCCTGAACAAGTGTTTTGTTGTAATCCATTCTCTTTTTACACTGCTTGGTCAAGTGCAGAGGTGAAAAAAGAGCTTAGCTAGGAACTCAAATATGCTGAAAATTGCAGCTTGATCTTGAAATTCTGAACAGATATTTTTGGACAAGAAAATGCATTTCAGAGGACTCAAATATGCATCTGAGAGGATCAAATGTTGCCATTAAATACAGCTATTTTCTTCTTTAAAAAAATGAAAGTTGTTGCTCATGAAAGGAAATTGATTGACAGCCCTAGGAAAGTAATCTAGCTTTTAGAATCAGAACAGGCATAACAAAGGCAACAAAAAATCAGAGCTCCATACCCTGCAATGGTGGAGGCTCAACTTTTAGCTCCAGGTAAAAGATACAGAGTATTAGCACTTTTAAATGAACCTATAAAATATTGTAACAGCAACGAAGAGTCCTGAGGCACCTTATAGACTAACAGAAAAGTTTTGAGCATGAGCTTTCGTGAGCACAGACTCACTTCATCAGATGCTGGTCTTTCCAAGTGATGAAGATGAAGTGAGTCTGTACTCACAAAAGCTCATGCTCAAAACTTTTCTGTTAATCTATAAGGTGCCGCAGGACCCTTCATTGCTGTTACAGATCCAGACTAACACGGCTACCCCTCCGATATAAAATATTGCTTTTCCTTTAGGACATTAGAGGAGAGCAATGAAACTATTCTTTGAGGAAGCCTCAGACTTAATACACTCATTTCATATTTTTAAAAAAGAAAGATTGGAATTAGGACCTGGAAAACATTTGGGAGCTAATTCTCGCTTGGGGAGCGCTATGCCAGTATATATACAGAGAGAGAGGGAAAAAGACCAATCTGCCTCCTAATTAGTGAAGATTACATTATCTAAAAATCATATGATAATATTCACTGCAAGAATTTGCCCAACGTATTATAATGTTTTTATTATCCTTATCAATGTTGGTCTTAGAGGCTTATATTTGTGACACTTAGTTATCATCTGAATGTACTGTATTATGCATAGTACATTAAGTACTGGGACCAATCTTTCTGCAACTAAATACTAAAACCATGCATTATTTTTGCGGGACATCAGTGGGAGTGGAGCAGGTTTAATATTCTTAAATGCCTTTGAAGCTAAAAGCTCCTGATTGCCAATGTGCTGGCTGGTCTGTAAGCTCCTAAGAGGCCTTATAAACCTAACATAACCAAGTGCTTTCATAGTATTTGTCTATAAATAACACCATGTGCGATCTGAAATGAAAGCCAGGCTCACAGTTGTCATCAATGTCATTGTGAAATATAATTACTAATGCTATGTAAGGAGTTGTACAGGTATACTGGAATATACAGTCTGAATCAAAACAGGTTTGACAAACAGTTTCCGACAGACGCAGGATGTATATTCTTCTGTTTGCTTTGGTGCACGGGTACAGCAAGCATTTTAAGTCAACAGAACAGAAGACTGGTTTGTGTAGATAATTAACATGAGGATGTGAAATCATCAGACATTAAAAATTAAACCACAAAAGATTTTACTGTCTCTAAGGCAAAAAAAGCACTTAGGTGGATAAAAAGATAGGGCAATAAAACATAATATTATCATTCACCTAGGCAGCAAAAGAGGGATTCATGAAGGAGGGAGCCCAGCAAGGTTTGTTGGAGTAATAGGAAATTGTTTTAGATGTGATAATTTACTTCAGATGAGGGTCCAGCCTGTCATATCTGTACTTCACAAGTTGTGTTGTATTTTTGGTTTATAGGTAACCATTTATGTTTCCATTATTTTTAAATCTTCTTACATTTTAGCTTTTGATTAATAAAAGCTTATGATTGTTTTCATTATAAATATACCTCAGGGTTATGAAGCTATGAAGGATTTGACCCTGAATTGTAAAATTCAAGCTGTGTGTATTTGGTTCCCTTGGAAACAGCTACCTGGTAACGTCTGTGTGTATCCAATGGTTGAGGGCTGGACACTACAGGAAATGCTCTAAGGGCTTACGCACTGGAGTGTGCCTATAAGTAGCCTGCACAGTGACAGCAAGATCCCTGGAGCTCTGTAAGGTAGAGTTTATGCTCCAAGAGGCTGCTGGTTTCAGAGAGCTGAGCTACAGTTGGTATAGATAAAATTATTTCATGCTAAGGACAGATAGTGGTGAGATGCCTCACAACTGTGGATATCACTGGGGTGTGTCACAGTATCCCTGGAAGGTACGTAAATAATCCACATTAATTCAGCCCTGGTGGGTAAGTTTTTCACTGTAGCTGGTAAGTCTTTATTCTGTAGTACAGAATATTATATTGACAGCTATACTTGAAAATTGCTTTCAAGAGAAGTAGACATAGAGCGGTAGAGTTCTTTATCCAAGGAGCGCAAACCATTACAATAGCCAGTAAAACACAGTGAATACATAAAACAAAACAAGAAGAAGTTCCTAAACCATCATGGCTGTGTTGATGCTTTACTGAAAAATTGCTACAAGGATGCTAAAGATTTTCATTTTTCATTTTAAATAACTGTGTTGTGCAAACTTAGAAGCCAAACCACAAATATGTTGACTTGAGCCTAATTTGTTTCACCAAAAAATTACAACTATAATAACACCAATATCAGCTTGGAGGCAACTGCAGACCAAGATCATTGATGGTAGTCAGCAAGTGACTGTGCAGTCTCTATTCTGTAGAATAGTAGTCAGGTCCAGTGGTCCCTGTAAGCTGAACACTTGAGCTGCTGCTCAGGAGAGATTCAAATGCCTCCCAAGATGATTAGTAAAGTGTCTAAAATCAGGTTTATTTTCTAGTGGTAGTGCACATTCCCACATACCTCAGTATGCATAAAAATGTATTCTGCAGGAGTAGAAAAAGTCTGTACGTAAATGGAAAAGATTAGAGGGAACATTGGTCATGTCTATGGAAAGCATGAGTATGCTAAAAATCAGTAGGATTGTAATAAGTTTAAGTGTTATGGAAGGGGAGCTACTACTACCAAACTTTTCATCCACCACCTCCTCATTTTTCTCTGGAAAGCCCATCACCATGGGTAAAGAGGAGTGATCCTGTAAGTACATATTTCTACTGTGTTACCTATTGTATTTTGTATTTTTGTCCTTGACAGAAACCAAATTAGTCAATCCCAGCTAATAGATAATGTATAAGATTATAGCTGAGGGATTTTCTTTTTTAGCAGAGGGACTTTTAATACACACACACACACACACACTCACACACGCTTTCTCCCTCTCTCTCTCTCGGTACATAGCCTGGACACAGCTTTCATAAATTCTCCCTCATATGCCCTTCTTTAAAAGAATGTTCATGATAGAATGAAGATGGTCTTCTAACTCTAACAGTCCTGGGGCTACACTATATTTCCCTTGCCCTTGTGCAGATTTTTGTCTCCTCAAAATGTGTAAGAAAGAGAACAGAACTATATTTATTACCACTGTGTCTCACAGAAATTTCTGAATGCATTGTTTTATAATGAATTTTGTTGAAAATAGAACATTTCTGAATGCATTGTTGCATAATGAATTTTGTTGAAAATAGAACAGATTGAACAGAATTGGTCCATCAAACAGATAGCTGGAAATAATTGGGAGACATAGTTCAATTCAGTCAGAATTGAATTCAGTCCCGGATAGCATTTCAAATTTATCTGAGGAGTCACTCATACAGTATATTGTCTTTTTTTATGGAAAGCTCTTGAAGCAAGAAGAAAAAAATGGTAAGAACTAAACAAACAAACAAATCTCCCTACCATAATGGATTTGTGCATCTCAGTCTCTACATATTGTTGTCTTTAGAACAAGGTGTGTCAATAAATGCTACACTAACTCAGTTCCAAATAAGGAATTATTAGTTTTCTCTCCAGGGAAAAATAAATAAAATATGCATAGTGTACATTTCGTGTTTAATTCATTTTTCTTAGTCTCTCAACATTATTTCACTTTAACTGTGCATTGTAAAAAAAATAAATACATGCCTTTTAGTATACCTCTGTGAATTTATAGGGAATTACACTACCAACCCTACTGCCCTCCCAAGCAATACATTATAATTGTCTGCAAATTGCACATGTAGGCTGCGTCTACACGTGCACGCTACTTCGAAGTAGCGGCAGTAACTTCGAAATAGCGCCCGTCACGTCTACACGTGTTGGGCGCTATTTTGAAGTTGAAATTGACGTTAGGCGGCGAGACGTCGAAGTCGCTAACCCCATGAGGGGATGGGAATAGCGCCCTACTTCGACGTTCAACATCGAAGTAGGGACGTGTAGACGATCCGCGTCCCGCAACATCGAAATAGCGGGGTCCTCCATGGCGGCCATCAGCTGGGGGGTTGAGAGATACTCTCTCTCCAGCCCTTGCGGGGCTCTGTGGTCACCGTGGGCAGCAGCCCTTAGCCCAGGGCTTCTGGCTGCTGCTGCTGCAGCTGGGGGTCCGTGCTGCATATACAGGGTCTGCAACTAGTTGTTGGCTCTGTGTATCTTGCACTGTTTAATGAAAGTGTGTCTGGGAGGGGCCCTTTAAGGGAGCGACTTGCTGTTGAGTCCGCCCCGTGACCCTGTCTGCAGCTGTGCCTGGCTCCCTTATTTCGATGTGTGCTACTTTGCCGTGTAGACGTTCCCTCGCTGTGCCTATTTCGATGTTGGGCTGAGCAACGTCGAAGTTGAACATCGACGTTGCCAGCCCTGGAGGACGTGTAGACGTTATTCATCGAAATAGACTATTTCGATGTCGCAACATCGAAATAGGCTATTTCGATGTTGGCTGCACGTGTAGACGTAGCCGTAGAGAGGAACAGCAAAGAAAAAAAAAGGCAGCACATTTCTTTTACTATATTCCTGTAAATTTACAGGGAATGACACTGTCTGCATTAACAGCAAGAATTCCTGTGGCACCTTATAGACTAACAGATATTTTGGAACATACACTTTTGTGGGCAAAGACCCGCTTCATCAGATGCATGAGTTGCGGGGAGGGTTCAGAGGAGTGTTTGAAGAGTGGGGTCCCAGTAAAAGGGAGGGCCAGAGCTGACAAGGTCAATTCAGTCAGGGTGGAAATGGTCTATTATCAGTACTATGTATCAAGTGATGAGAACAAACAAGTCAGATTAGTCAGGGGGGATGTGGCCCACTGTCAGATTCTAATGTGGAGGTGTGAACTTCCAGCACACAGAAACTGCTTTTGTAAGGGGCCAGCTACTTCCTGTCTCTGTTTAATCCGTGGCTGATGGAGTCAAATTTGCAAATAAACTGCAACGCAGAGCTTTCTCTCTCCATTTTTTTTTTTTTTTGTTGTAGGACTGCTACTTTTAAATCTGTTACTGAGTGTCCAGGGAAATTGAAATGTTCTCCTATAGGTTTGTGTATGTTGCCGTTCCTGATATCTGATTTATGTCTATTTATTCTTTTATGTAGAGACTGTCCAGTTTGTCCAATGTAAATTGCAGTGGGGCATTGCTGGCACATGACAGCATATATTATATTAATAGCATTATATTATTATATATATTAGCATATATATTAATATATGCTGTTATGTGCCAGCAATGCCCCACTGCAATTACATTGGACAAACTGGACAGGAAGTGCAGGATCTCTGTCTCCTGAATAATGGTGGTTACAAGCTTTGCAGTGACCTGGGTCTGGTTTGCTGTGATCTCAATATGCTTTGCCACAGTCTCATTCATTTTGGACGATTGCTGCTGCTGCAGGTCAAGCATTCTGTTATTGAATTTTACTTGACTCTGATGCCACTCAGCTGTACTGTGACGTGACTGAGCAGAGTCCTTTGTCAAGTTCTTACACTCTCCATGAGTGTCTTGCATATGCTTCATGATCATATCTTGCTTTGCTTTCCTGCATCTCCTGGCTTTTTTCTGCAACACTGGGCACTGGGACTGGAAAATGAAGGTCAGAATTAAGACACAATTGATGTAATGTGCTTTGAAGTGCAATGAATGTGTCTTTCTGTGTGCTGCCAGGGTGTCCTGTGTAAGTACAAATGGATGGCTCTGTGTGGGGCTTCGATGCACAATAAAAATAATGTAAAGAAAAAAATCTAAAGAAAGACTGGATGTAAAGGGATATGGGAGACGAAAAGCACAGCAGAAGAATCCCCCATGTGGTGCAGGGGGATTCCTGAGAAATGAAAACAAATGGTGCTTGGTGAGGGACATGGGAGGGGAAACACCCAGTAGAGCCCAGCAGCCACATAGTGCAGGGGAGGGGGGGTGCATGAAAAATGAAGACAAATGCTGGTTGGAAAGGGACATGCAGGATGGAATCCCATCAGAGCCTGCAAATTTTATTGTGAGGTGAGGAACGGAGCACCTGCTGACTGCTGCAGGCCAATGTAAAGGGGCAGGAAGCATGTAAAAAAAAAAGATGTGAATTCCCATACTTCTGCAGGTTGCCAAAGAAGACATCACCTCCTAAAACTAACAGATATAGATAAGGAACAGCTGCTCCTGGTGGGTGACCAAAAGCCTGGAAAAATTTGCTAAAATACTGTGTGGTGCCATGACACCAGATCGTTACATGGGTGCCAGCAAGTTGTGTTACTCTGGAAGTCCTGCCCAAGAATCTCGTGAAAAAACTACAAAAGTGCCTGGATGAGACCGTTAAGGAGATCTCCAAAAAAGCCCTCCATCACAAGAAACATTAACATGCTGTTCTGAGGGGCACAGAAGCATAGCTAGCAAACCTGTACCTATGCAAAACCCTACGTCTATACCAACCCCAACCCACTTCTAAGATGCAAAATAAAGACTCACCTGAACTGCTTGCTCCAGAGAGCTTGGGGACTGGTGTGGAGGTGGCCAGCATGCAAGGGACCAGTTCCAGGTCTATGGTGAGGAGCTCAGGGTTCTCCAGAACAACTTCCTCTGTCCCCTGCTCATTGTTCCCTTCCTCCTCTCCATTGCCCACTTCCTCTGGTCCATGCTGCTCCTCTGTGCTCAACCCAGAATCCATAACAGAGCCTCCATAAGTATCATAATTCAGTTCAGGCTCCATGGTGGGGTCGTTCCCCATAATCATATGGAGCTGTTGATAATAGCAGCAGGTCCGAGGAGCTGCCCTGACCACTGGTTGGCTTCCCGGACTTTTTGCTGGGCCTGCCAGAATACTTTCACCTTCACCCAGCACTGCATAGAGTTCCAGGAGTAACCTTGGTCTGCCATCTTGCATGCCATCTGATCACAGATGGGTGTGTTTGTCTTGGCTGCCCGAAGTCTCTTCACCACCGATTGTTCTCCCCAAATGGCAATGAGATCCAGAATCTTCTGATGAGTCCAAGCTAGGGCTCTCTTGTGAGCCTGAGAAGTGCTAGGCAGATCACCACCGTAAGCGCTCATAATTGCAGTACAGGGCTACTGATAATTGCTACCTATGCGGTCGATGGCTACTGATGTGGTGCAATGTGATGGGCAAAAGAATTTTTTTATAATATTTGCCCTTTTTATTTGCAGGACTAGGCTGCTCAAATCCAATTCAAACTTTCATTCAAATTCAAATTCAATCCAAATTTTGCAGGCTTACTTTGACCTTCTTCCTGCACACCTGACATCAGTGCACAACAAAGCAGCCATACTTGGAGGGTAACTGCATAGCTTTGTGGGATACATGCAGGACACTTCTGGAGGCTAACAAATTCAAATTAAGGACATGGGGCTTCCACACTAACCTTGATTTCAGATAGGCACTGTACCCATCCCATAATATCGATATTCTGTAATCAGCCTTATGGCTCAATAAATCAAGTTAACAGTATTACATGTGAAGACAGTCATATTTTAATATTGAGCTAAAGCCTTGAAATTCAAATTTATTTCACAGTGTAGCCGCAGCCTGAATGTGGCAGCAATAATTCGACTTTGTGAAGAGCATGTGGGGAGGTGAGGAAAGTCAAAATTCAATTTATAAAATTGAGAGTTATAAATCTTTATTAATAAATTTGATTTTATCTCATAGTGTAGATATAGCCTCAGAGTGTTACCTTCTTTTTAATTCTGTTTTCACAGCTCATAAGCTTCTCTAGGGCAATGTCTAAACTAGCACACTACGTCGAAGTAGCCCATTTTGAAGTAAGAACATCGAAATACGCTACTTTGACATGTATTGTGTACACATCCTCCAGGGCTGGTGCCATCGATGTTCAACATCGAAGTAGCAACAGGGAACATCGAAAGGAGTGCCCCAGAAGGAAATGCAGAGAGTCCACACATGCAAACGCTCTCCGTCGAAATAAGGGGCCAGCAAAGCCCCAAGCCGCTCCCTTAAAGGGCCCCTCCCAGACACACTTGCCCTGCACAGCACAGAATCCAGAGTCAACAACCGGTTGCAGACCCTGTGCACGCAGCATGGACTCCCAGATGCAGCAGCAGCAGCAGCAGCAGCAGCAGCAGCCAGAAGCTCTGGGCTAAGGTCTGCTGCAAGCGGTGACCATAGAGCTCTGCAGGGCTGGACAGAGCGTCTCTCAACCCCTCAGCTGATGGCCGCCATGGAGGACCCTGCTATTTCGATGCAGTGGGATGCCGATCGTCTACACACGCCCTACTTTGACATTGAATGTCAAAGTAGGGCACTATTCCCATCTTCGGATGGGAATAGCAATTTCGACATCTCGCCACCTAACGTCGATTTCAACATCGAACCAGCACATGGCACGTGTAGACGCAATGCGTGCTATTTCGATGTTGTGCTGGCTACTTCAAAGTAGCCGGCTAGTGTAGACGGACCCTAGATGTGTTTGAAAGACAAAACATCAAATCCATTGCCACCAGCCTTCTTTCTGTATGAGCCATTTGCTACAACAAGCCAGTGTCCATTCATTAGGTTGCCCCAGGGCTGGGGCCAGAAGACTTCATGAAGCCCTTTCACTGTGAGAAGCAGGGAGCTTCAGGGAAGAGACCCCACCAGCAGCATGGAGCTCCAGGGGAGGCAATGAAAACAGCTTTTGGCCAAATTTTCTATCTAGTGTGGAATAAAGATAAGGAGCAAGAGGGATAGCTCTGTGGTTTGCACGTTACCTGCTAAACCTCAGGTTGTGAACTCAGTCCCTGAAGCAGCCATCTATGGATGTGGGGCAAATAGATTTAATTAAAAAAATGTGAGGGTAGGGACAGTTGGTTCCTGGTCCAGTTCATCCATTACCGGTAGGAGCTTGACAGGATCGAGGGATGCGTCAACCACAATGTTCTCACGTGAGTACAGCTCAGAGTAGTGCTCGACCCAATGCTCCATCTGTTTGGCTTTGTCAGTGATGATTTCACCAGATTTGGATTTCAGAGGTGCCATCTTGTTCTGGGTGGGTCCTAATGCCTTCTTGATGCCCTTGTACATTCCCCTGGGATTACCAGAGTCAGCCCTGGTCTGGATGCTGCTGCATAGCTCGAGCCAGTAGTTGTTGGCACAGCGCCTGGCTGTCTGCTGTACTATTTTTGTGGCTGCTCTGAGTGCTTGCAGGGTACTCTGGCTCGGCGAGCGTTTGTACTCCAGGAGTACAGTGCACTTCTTTTTGATGGCTGGAATCATCTCATCAGAGTTAGCTTCGAACCAGTCATTTGTGTTTCTAGCTGTTCTTCCAAACACCGACAAGGCCATGTTGTAGATTATATCCCTCAGATGCTGCCATCTGGATGTCACATTGGCACCCCCAGGGCTGCTGCACAGATTCTCCTCGAGGGTCTCTCTAAACTTTTCAGCTCTGTCTGACTTTGCTGTCTTTCTGGCATCAATGCGGGGCCTTCCAGTTGATTTAGAGTGGTACAGCTTCTTGGGAATCACCTTGAGTTTGGAGCAAACCAGCAAGTGATCTGTATCGCAGTTGGCACTATGATAGATGTTTTGAGGTTATCACGTCTAGCGATGACCACATCTAGTTGATGCCAGTGTTTCGAGCATGAAAGGTAATGAAAAACCACAGAATCAGCAAATTTAAAGAACAACAAAAACATGGTTTGCTGTGGATCTCCACAACACCTTGCAAGCTGCAGCTGCACAAGATGTCCTGCAAAAGTAGCTCAGTGCAATCACTGCAAAAAGATTGGGCCTTTTGCTAAGGTATGCCTCAGTAGGCAGTGCGATCAATAGGTGCATGCAGTTATAGTACCAGATGTTACTGTGCTGAGTGTGGACAAAATCACTACTGCTTATATTCCAAAACAGTCAATATACATTATAAATGTTTCTGTCACATCTTCAGGCAAATCATATACTATCCAGCTAATGATGGGCACTGGCTAAGCACTATCTACCCTACCTGATTCCTTATATTTGCATTACTTTACAGATATGTCTCTTCCTGAACCCAAATTTCACTTTGTGTGCTATTTGAAAAACCAAATTCCGGGACATGGCTACCTGCCAGCAATGGTGACATTTGGTGATTGCTGTGTAATTGCAGAGTTCTACACTGTCCATAAAGTCACTCCTATCCTTGCCAGAGATTTATTTGCTGCTTTAAACCTCAGGGTAGATAATGGACAAATTGATCTTCCTCAGCAAAGCACTCTTGCTGTACGTACTCCAGTTTCTGCTGGGACCAAAGACCAGGATGAGGAGAAATTTGGCTGTGCTTATGGGTTTGTGCACAAAGTTAAAATGTGACATAATGTGATGCCCATATGACAGAAATTACGGCCCTTCCCACTTTCAATCAGAGAAGGTGTTTCAGAGGAACTTAAAAACTTGTACAAAAGGACATGATTGAAGAGATTGACTCATCTGAATGGCTTTCACCTATAGTGGTGACACAGAAGAAGGATGGACTCATTCACCTTTGTGGGGACTTAAGGGAGCCAAATAAAGCTATTGTGATTGACAGCCACCCACTGCCTGACATAGAAGTATCTGCAGAACTCCATGGAGCAAAGATGTTTTCTACTCTTGATTTACAGATTGCATGCCACCTGGTTATGTTGCATGAAGACAGCAGACACCTCAAAGCATTTATTACACATTATGGACTATTTCATTTTAAACATATCCCATACGGTCTTGCATCTACCCCAAGTGCCTTCCAAAAAATTAAGTGATTGATTCTGAAGAATCAGCATGGAGTTCAGTGCTATTTGGATGACATTGTGTTTGGAAATAGTTCTGAGGAGCATGAAAGTAACCTGCAGTCTGTACTAAACTGCATCAGTGCAGGAGGCCTCAAGCTCAACTTGTCTAAATGCAAATGTAGACAAACTGAACTCTCTTTTCTGGGATTTACAATTTCACTGTCTGGACTAAAACCTGATCCAGACCATATCCTAGCAAACAGACTTGCAAACCCTGCATTCCTTCTTGGGTCTTACCTCCTGGTATGCAAAATATACTTCCAATTATGCTTCTGTAGTTGAACTATTATGAGAATTACTACAGAGAAGTTCAAGCTTGGTGTGGACAACAGATGCACAAGCTAGTTCGGAAACTGTGAAAGACTTGATTGTACATAGTCCAGTACTTGCACTATTCAGTCCTGCATCTACCACAGTTGTGACTACTGATTATTATGATTATGGACTTGGGGATGTCCTCACACAACTCCATGAGGACAGCACAGAGAGGACCATTGCATTTGCTTCAAGGACACTTAGTGATTCTAAGAAAAAATATTCTACAGTTGAAAAAGAAGCACTTGCTTGTGCTTGGGCTACTGAAAAATGGAGGACTTAACTGTGGGCTCACACATTCAAGTTGCACACAGATCTTAGCCCTTTGACAACATTGCTAAACATAAAAGGACTAGGAATAGCAAGAAATTGTATTGTTATATGGTCTGCAAAATTACTCTCTTTCAACAATGAAATGGAATACAAGCCAGGAAACCAAAATATGACAGTTGATTGCCTTTCTCGCCTGCCTTTGCCTTCACCAGATGGTTCACTGGAGGAGGAGGATGAAGTAGTTGTGCTGATTACAAGCACTCTTACTTCAGTTACAAGAAACCAATTCCAATCTGCTTTTTTATCATGACAAATTCAACAAAAGCTATTGGAATTTCTGACAAAGAGATGGCCCAGCAATCCTAAAAAGCTTGGTCCAGTTTTGGTGCTATATTTTAGAGACCGTGATGAACTTTCTTTGATTGATGGTTGTGAGCTACAAAGTATACGCTGGCTACTTGTGCCAGAAGAACCACAGTTAAAGCTCTTACACCTGGCATATGAGACTCATGAAGAATTATCAGAACCTAACAGTGACTATGGGATCTGTTTTGGTGGCCAGAAATGGACTCCCAAACTGAAGCAATCATAAAACCTTATGTCACTTGCCAAATGCATGATAAGACAGCAGTGACATGGATTCCACCACTACAGCCTGTTCCTCTGCCAGATTCTGCATGGGAAAATGTTGTGATTGACATCTTAGGACCCTTTGATACTGATCTAATTGACTGTCATAATGCCATCTCTTTAATAGACTATTTCAGTAAATGGCCTGAAGTAGCATTCACATCACAAATCTCTTCTGCTACAGTGATTAAATTCCTCTCTATAGTTTTTAGCAGGGAAGATAATCCCACAGACCTGGTTTTGGACAATGGTAGTCAATTTACTTCCCTGGAATCTGAAACTTTCCTAGAAGAGATGAACATTTTACATAGCAGATCATCCGTGTATTACCCTCAAGCCAACAGGGAAATTGAAAGTTTTAACAGAAGCTTGAAAGAGAATTTGCAAACAGCTTAACTGCAAGGGTGATCATGGATAATCTTCACTACTGATTTCTTGCAAGCATACATGACATGCCACAATGCAAGATCACCTGAAGAGTTACTGCTTGGGAAACAGGTGAATATTAAACTGAACAGTGCCAGTTTGCTAAAGTCAAGACCTGATGCACCAAAAGAGGATGTTGTGAGACAAACAGTTGAACAGAAAAAAGAAAAGTGTAAGGCTTACACGGACATACAACGGGGTGCTAAGGAACCCAAGTTTGAATATGATTCCTTTGTCACAGTAAGAAAACCTGGAATTGTACACACAGAGGACCATAAATTCACATCTCCTCTGAAAATCATTGAGAAAAAAGAACCTTACACCTATCAGCTTTCTGATGGGTATATATGGAATGCTTCTTAACTTGCACCTGCCTATGCAACAAAAGGAGATGATGCCAATACCAAGCCAGTGTTTGATGGCTTCACCATAGTACCAACACAACAGGACAATGCACTAGAAACTGTGTTTGAAAGATGGTCTGCCAGACCCAGACAACCATCTGTTTGAAATAGAGACTATGCTATTTAATATTTGCAGTGTTTCAGCGTAATATTGCTGTCAACAGTGTAGTGGATTTTTCTATATTTGTTGCTGTAGTTAGAGCAACATTTATTTTATAATTAAGAGCGCTTCTTAAAAGAGGAGGAAATGTGGTGTTTTTAGATGTAATACTGCTTGTAATTACTAGAACTCAGAGCACTGGCTGCTGGGAGTCTGGAAGCACTCAGGGTAGGAAACAGGAAGGAAGAGGGATGAGATGAACTGGGGCTTAGTGAAAGCTACAGCATGATGCAGCAGATTTGTGAAGAGGTTTCACTTTTGTAAATAAATTTCTGTTGAAGTTTGTTAGTACCTTGCTTGAATGGCACAACAAGAGCACAGAGAAACTTGATTCAAAGAGTAGGATGACCATATCTCCCCCAGCCAAATATGAGGAATAGAGGAATAATCCTGTCCTGGCCAAAACAGGATAGATGGTCACCTTACCTGGGAGTCAGGTGGTGGCTGCCCTGTGGAGGCAGCCATCCTGCTGGGGTTGCTATCGGGGGCAGCATTGGCTCTCAGCTGCCCCATGACTTGGGGCACCAGGAACTGGGCTACCACCCCAACAGCAAAACTCCTGGCTTCTGCCAGCTGGGAGAAGCTGGGGGGCAGACACACCACCATGTGGGTCTGGTTCCTGGCTCCCCACAGCTGGGGGAAGTCAAGCACCAGCTGTGCTGCCATGCAGGTCATTGCCTCTGCCTATGAAGTCTTGAGGTACTTTTCCTTTTTTTATATATAAAAAAGCCAGTCTTGCTTAATGAATTCTGCATGGCCACAAATCTAACTTGAAAAATGAATTTAAAATAAGAAAGCCTCAGGTCAAACATATGCTGACCACAAGGTTACTTTAAGAAGATTTTCTTTCAATATGATTTAGGCCTTTACCCCTGGGGAAAGCTGGATAGAATTTTAATACAATGGAAATCTTTCATCAGTATTTAACTTGGCAGGTCAACCTGTTCTTTTCAGGCCTTACAGGGTTTCTGGAAAACCAAAAGGTACAATTAGTTCTCAATTAAAACATAGCAGAAAGGTTGAGTTACTTTTAAAATCTTCTGAACTTAGTTAATTAACTTCGGCCACGCAGAATGTTCTTTAAAACTACTCATTTGCCTTTGGGATAAGTACACTCCATGCAATTAAGCACACTTTTTTTTTTAATTTTCACATAGGAGAGAAGTTTTACAAACTGCTTCTCAATAATCTAAAGTCCCTTAGAATCTTGCATTTCACCACCAAACAAAGAGAAGAGACATACCTCCTTCCACTTAAGTCTTAGAGAAAAGAAACATGTCTGGGGACCTGAATGGAAGGAAATGTAGGCTTGACAGCTCCAGAGCCTTCCCTCTATTGAGAACACGGGTTGATTTTGGCTGGGTAGGTAGTGGTTTAGGAGACAGGAAAAGATTTAAAAAAAACTCTTGCCTTTCCTTATTGACATTGGCTAGACAGTGGGGGGAACTGGTAAGTTGAGAGTTTATAACACTCTCCACTTCCTGTACGTGAAGCCCTTCCAGCCAGCATTCTGCTGTGACCGCTGCCCTATAATGGAGGGCTGGTTTTGTGCTAAATGTCATGAGAGAGTGCTCAGCAGGGGATGCTGATCTGTACTACAAAATGTCTATTCTGTAAAGGATTCCTGACATTGAAAACATTCCTTCACACGCATAAGACCAATGATCACAAATCACTAAAACTAAACGAAGCTAACAACCTAATAATGCGGCAACTATGACAGGAGAATTCTTGATGGGCTCATTGGCCAACCTGAAGAAAACAAAGTAGGACAAAAAGATTTCATACATGGGCCCTGTAATAAAAACTATTGAGCAATATGGTAACTCTGATCAGACACAACCAGAAGGGTAGCACACATTGACTGGGTCTACACTTGCCCCCAGCTTCAAAGTGGGCATGTTAATCATGGTAAAGGGAAATTACTAATGAAGTACTGCAGTGAGTACACAGGACCTCATTAGGCTAATTCTCCCCCATAGCAACTTCAAAGTGTCAAACTGCAAAGTGCTGGCATGTGTGTAGCCGTGAGCACTTCGAAGTGCCCGCACTACTTTGAAGTGCCTTTACTCTTCAAAATCTTGAGGAGTCAAGGCACTTAAAAGTAGTGCGAGCACTTTGAAGTGCTGCAGCTACACACATGCGAGCACTTTGCAGTTTGACACTTTGAAGTTGCTATGGGGGAGAATTAGCCTAATGAGGTACTGCATTTTCACCACAGAACTTCATTAGTAATCTCCCATCACCCAAATTAACATGTCACCTTCGAAGTTTGGAGTCAAGTGTAGACAAGCCATTGAGAAAATTTAGATTCTTTGATCAGGAGGAACAGACATGGGAAAGTGAGGGGTGTCACTCCGCAGAAGGCAGAAGGAGACCAAGCTGATCTCAAGAATACCTTTTTCACTTTTGGAAAACCATTTCTTTCCTGGTTATCTAAATACAGCCACCTAATTAGCTTCCCTTTTTAGCTTCCACATCTTCCCTTAGTTAGTCATAACCCATTTATCTTTTCCTACTTTCATCCTGAAAAGAATACTTAAAGGTAAACCATTTTCTTTTGCTTTTTCTGTTATCAGGTGGAAATTCACCATTGTCACAATCACATCATTGTTTGAGGTCTGGTTGTAACTCTAGCTCATTCCTGGTCTCGCTTTATGTACACACTGTGTTGGGCCTTGTGTCCTTACCTACTAGGAAGAGAAATTTCAAAGTTCTCCTGCTCTTACACCAGGATATGCTACAAACCTCATCTTTATCAGCTGCTTATTACTATGTGGTTCTGATTGGACACCTGCAGGAACCTGTGACCAGTGATATGTAGTGACAAAAAGCCTTTGGTTTATTCAGCAAATTGAACAAACCATTAGAGTACAAGAGTTTGGAACAATAAACAGCCTAGAACAGTAGTTTTCAGACTCTTCTTTCTGGTGACCCTGTTGAACAAAGTTGCTGACACCTGCAATCCAACATAGTTACACCTTTTGACTAGAGTATGCAAACTGGGATGGGGCTGATAATGTGGGGCTTGGGGTGCAGGAGGGGCATCCAGGCTGGATGGTGGGGTAGAGGGGTCCAGAGTGTGAGAGAGGGCTCTGTGGTGCGGCAAAGGGATGAGAAGCTGGGAATGTGGGCTCTTCTGGTGGTTCTGGCTATGGGGTGGGGCAGAGGATAAGGTGTTTGGAGTGCAGAAAGGGACTTGGTGGAGAGAAGGATCTCAGGGCTGCTGCATTGGGGCTGGTGCTCAGGGGTTAGCTTATTTCTGGTGGCTCTTGCTCAGTTGCATACTAGAGTGCTAAGGCAGGCTTCCTGCTTGTCCTGCCATCACAGTCCGTGCTACACTGAGGAAGCAATCAGCAGCAAGTCCAGTTCCCAGACAGAAGCAACCTCTGTGAACTGCTTTTGCCCACAGGCACCTCCCTCACCCAGCTCCCACTAGCCAGGAACTTGCCAATGGGACTGAGGAGCCAGTGCTCAGGGCAGGAGAAGTGCATGGAAACCTGAGTCCCTCCCCAACCCCAGGCTAGAAGCTGGCCTCTTCTGAAGTGCTGTGTGGGCTGCAGCACCGGCAGAGGCAGGAAGCCAGCCTTAGCACTCACATGGGTCACCCTACAAATAGGCAACCTAGTATCTGGCATTCTGCCCTGGGTAGTGGGTTGCAGCCTGTACTTTGAAAACCATTCACCTAGAAGTATGTTTAGACATCTAAAGCTATGCTTCACTACAAGCTGGATTAGCTGCTCTTCCTTTTTAGTTAAAGGAAAAGAGTCAAGCCAGTTTACCTATATTTGGGAAGCCAAGGACCTCTTGGGGCTCAGTCTGGTCTCTGCTATCCACAGAGTGTCTCCCCTCCCACCACTTCCAGTCTGACCCTATTCTACCCCTCCCACCCTGCTGGAAGGGAATTTACTTTCTTCAGATGGCCAGGCCATTTAGCTGAGTTTCTCCATGAGACCTACTCCACTGTTTGGCAGTCAGGCTTACTCGTCCTTAATGTCAAAACAAAAAAAGCAGTAAAGTAGCACTTTAAAGACTAACAAAATATTTTATTAACTGAGCTTTTGTGGGGCAGACTCCCTTCTTCAGATCATAGCCATACCAGAACAGACTCAATATTTAAGGCATAGAGAACCAAAAATAGTAAACAAGATTAACAATTCAGAAAAAAAAAATATCATCCTTAATGGTTTGTGTAAGGGGCAAAGAAGGGATAACTTGTCTGCTCCTACGACCTCGCCTCCTGGAAGGATCTGAGGAGGCCATTTTCTTTAACAAGAAACTAAGAAACTTGTATGAGAGTGTATCTGATCTATGCACAGCTCATTTGGCCTCTTTTCTGGGATTGGAAGATCCCCAAACAAATGAAAAAAATGACTTCTCAAATCCATTTGTCCACATCCAGTGGCAGGAGGGATTAGTCTAGGACATGCCAAGCTATGTGCATGTGGACCTAAGCGCAAGATACTTCTTTGTAATTGGTGCTGCTGGGGATAGGATGCTGAAATAGATACACACAGGCTCCTTCAGGAAACTATAACCAGGCCCACCAACAGCGAGGACAAAAGGAGGCAACTCACCCAGGGCCCTGTGAAACAAAAGGGCCTGGAGCTCCCAGCTGCTGCCATCACTACTACGGCAGCTGCCGGAGCCCTGGACCCTTTAAATTGCTGTCAGAGTGCTGTGTGACCTGGTCCAGGCAGCACTGAGGGCTGGGGTTGGGCATTCTGTGGTCTGGGTGGTGCTGGGGTGTGCATGCCATGATCTGGGTGGGGCTGACGGCTGCCTCTAGTTCAATTCCTACCTCTCTGCTCCTACAGGAGTGCAAAGCAGGGATCCTGTCTGCCTTGCCCAAAGGCCTAGTGAATCTGACGGCCCTGCTGACTATACCCAACCATCTGCATTATCTTCAACCTCTAACAAAACCCCTGCATCCACATAACTTAACTTCTGACCAATCTAGCATGTTGCCTGTGTTTTGAACAGTGTTTCCTATCATTTCAGTGTAACTGCTTCTAACTTATAGCATGAATGGAAGGCAGCCATTCATGCCCACTACTTTGAATGAGATTTCACCCAGTCTTCATCATGACAATAATATCTGGTCAGATTTTCCTCTACAATAAATAGATGTAGCATCACAAGCATCACTGAGATACTGGTCCACAGTAACTCCTGAGAGGAACATTGTAAATAATTTTTAATGTTATCAAAGCATCCTCAGATGAAAGATCCAATGATATACAAACATACAAATGCAATGTATAATACTACACTCAGTTTGAAGAAGTCAGGAGAAGAAATGGGAGGAGGCAGTTTATCTACACAGTTATCACTAGAGCTTGGAGAACAGCGTGAAGTCCTGTAGCACCTTATAGACTAACAACTGTTTTGGAACATAAGCTTTCATGGACAAAGACCCGCTCCATCAGATGCATCTAGTGCATTAGATGGACTAGAGCTTGTTTATTTATTACAGGTTGATCTCTCTCATCCGGCTCCATCAGGACCTCACCAGTCCCAGATGAGTGAATTTGCCGAA
Organism: Carettochelys insculpta; assembly: GCF_033958435.1. NCBI lineage: Eukaryota > Metazoa > Chordata > Testudines > Carettochelyidae > Carettochelys > Carettochelys insculpta. The sequence continues at coordinate 92,580,169 of NC_134137.1, read as the reverse complement.
TCATGGGAGTTCAATATTGTCTAGAACATTACCAACACATTTACTGCTTACTGAGCTCTTAGACAACACTTACGGGTATAGTACAACTAAATAACAGAACAGAACACTGACAGCCAGGTCTGGTGGCTGTAAACAAATGTTATAAAACCACAGAAAACTTGGCCACACCCATCGTTATTCATCCACCTAAAATCATGCTAGAATATGGATGTTGCTACATGAAAGAGTTCCAGATTAGGGAGGTTTAACTTGTATTATTATTATTATTACTATTATTATTATTACTTTATATGGAGTAACTTTCTAACAAAAATGTCTCTTTTGTAAAACCAAGATTTCCCATGAAAAAATTTCACTGTTGAAGAAAAAAATCTAATTTCTATCAAGACTAATGCAATGACAACCACCTGCCTTGAAAACTCGTATTAGTTTCACAGGATTAATTTCACTTTCTTCCAAACACACAGACAGAAGCTTTTCCAGAGGTGTGGGAGGAGGGAAATGGAGCAGCCCTGATTTTTACCTCTGTAGTAGCTGAGTTGGAAGGGTCTTGCCAATTTCATATTTCTTCCAAGTAGACACCTGGGAAATTGAAAAAAAAAATCTAGATTCTGCTAGATTCTGTTTTCTTCTTCTTCCTGCAAAACTATTCACTGTTTTGATGTTTCCCCCTTATTTGAAATTATTTCTCCCCCTCCTTAGCTCAACCACAACATTTGTCACAGGAAGTAATTTACATTTCCATCCAGCTGCAGTTGTCACCCCTTTTCATCTCTCTGGTGACAGACCTAGAGAGAACATAATCTGGCCACAAATGACCAGCAAATAATTGCCCTCTTAGAACAATAGATTAAGCAGAGCAGAGCGAGGCTACAACACTGTTGCAGAAATCATTTAGAACCTTACATTAGCAGCACAATTTACAGCAGGAAATCCAAGTTATGTCAGCCCAAAGGTTCAGGGAGCTCTAAAAGTAAGTAATTGAATCATCAGCATGACAAATTCTAGTGCCACTGAAATTTGATAGTATGAAGTCACCTTCCTCTGGAGGCTTCTCCATGCCTTTTAAAATGAGCTATTTAGTAACTAGTAGACTTAGTCTAGGTAAATGCTGCTTACTATATTTCTGCAAATAGGTTTTTTAAAATCCTCCTCCCGATGATCAAGCAGAATGATTTAAAAAAAAAGCTGGGATGCCATATCTGAGCTATAATACATCATGACTTCATTTGCTTTTTACACACTTATATGTATTGAACCTCTGTATTTTGGGACTGCCTCTGTGCAATATGTAAGCTGTGTTACATTTGATTGGCACCTTGTTGCTTCACATTGTGTGGATTATATGATCTCTGAGAGAGTAAAAGGTTCATTCTTGTTTTTGTTTTAATTTTTTCTTGGCTTGTTCTTGTTTTATTTTGCTTTGTTTTGTTTTTTCCCAGATCACTTTTCTAGCAGCATTTCTTCTGAAGGTGGCATTGAGCTACTCTATGGAAATTCCACCAAATACCGAAAGTATAATTTTCTTTCAAAATTTATAGCTGACACTGTTTTCAAAGCTTTTGCCTCAGATATCAATTTTCAAAAAAAATATTTAGGATTAGCATATCCTTGGTGGACAAAGCCACTCCCTTTAGAAACTTAGCAATGGGACTTGTGAGTAGGGTTTTTTGAATCACTTTGAGCAAAACAAGAACCTGCTTGAATAATGGACTGTTTCCCAACTTCAGCAGAAGCAGGGAGGAGAAGAAATTACTGGACCCGCTCAAATGATGTGGCTGGAAAAAAGAGCTAGCTAAATTTAAAGGGAATATACCTTCTCCCACATCAAACATAATGAAAAATTGTTTTCCTGAGTTTCCAAATACTACTGAATCTAGTGTCCATACTGCAGTCCTCTTTTGGACCTAATCGTGTATTCTGTACTCACTCAAAATTCTCACTAACTTTAGAAAAAATCCTGCAAGATCTGGTTCTTACTCTCAGTTCTAACTCTGTAACAATTTTATTTCAAATACATCCACAAAAGATAGTATTAAAGTTATGTCGAGCAGGAAAAGGGTGGAAAAATTCACTTTGGGTGTCTTCTGATGATTTAACAATGTAAATGGAACCCGACATCTGGTTTAAGTGGCCCGGTAACCTGGGTGCTTACCCATATTTGATTTCTGGCACAATGCAAGACAGCCCTAATCCACCATTATGTATGTCCCCAAAAATCAGGCAGAGTTAAAATTCCTGCTTTTACATTGACAACTGTATTTTATCAATAATACTTATGATAAACCAAAGGGTGTTTGACTTAGCTCTTTGGTGGCAGCAATCACAAGTACATCTCATTCACTGGAAAATAGTCACTTTTGACATCAAAAGCTTAACTTTGAATATTCTAGTTGTTGTCAGTTTGCATCTCAGCTTTAAAACTCTTTAAATATTGGTGATTATATTTTATTTATAAAGCATACTGATCAGAGTAGCTCAGGCTGACAAATATCTACAATGAATAATTCCTGCAACAGGCAAGTGAAAAGATGAAGGCAAAAGGTTATTAACTGAATATGAAAGTGAACAGTTAAAAGATTGGAATCCTGTTTTGAAAGCAAGGAAAGAGACACTGACATGAATTTCTTTCTCTCAGGTTTAGGAACATATTTTATCATTGATCCAGTGATTTTTTTTCAAAGAACAGAAAATTAAAACACATGGAAGTTGATCTGAAATGTTCATAGATGAAGAATTCAGTGAACACATCCTATTATTATAGTGATTAAATATGTTAGAAAGTATGACTCTGACTGGCTTTACATTTCAAAGTTTTAAAACATTAACATCAATCACATTTAAAATAACTTGAAATATTCATTAAAATCAATATTGCACTGGTATTTTGAAATTACATTTGCACAAGAGATCCACTCCCACTTTGGAAGTTGCTTACTCTTTGCATCCCTGGGCAAGGTGGAGGGGCAGCACTGAGTGGGTTCTTTATCATAAGGGGTAGGGTTGGGTCTAGCTTCCCCCAGGAAGCCTCTGCACCACCCAAAGTAATCCAGGCCTCCCCGAGGCAGCCCTTAGACATGCCTGCAGCAAGCCACAAGGGGTTCTGTCAGTGATTTAAAATGCGCAGTAATCTACCCCCCTATGCTGTTGCATTAGTTGTAGCAGCTGGGAGCCCTGGCCCCTTTTAAATCTCCAGGCCCCGGAGCAACTGCCCCCTTAGTCTCTCCACATAGGTGTATCTGTGCTTATATTACTTTGGTAATTGTCTTTGCATTTTGGTTAAAATGGCAATTAATGACTGCAAAGTGAGATGTAAATGGAAAGTAAGCTATAGAATTTAGCTTCAGTGGCAAGGGTTGTTAATTACTTGAGGCAAAAGGCAAGCTCCTTTCAAGAGCATAGATAGAAAGATAGATAGATGTTTTAAAGCAGCAAAATACCTAGCTGAATGAATGAATTGGAAGAATTAATTTATAGACACTTAAATTCAAGATGAGAGGTGCTAAAACATTCCATTAAGTCACCAGCTTCCAATAAAATTTGAATTTCTTTAAGAAAGCTTAGGAAAACTTTGTTGGCCTACTAATGTATTTTGTATAGCATTTGTGTCTTTAAATACTGATATTAATCCATAACAGGCAAAAAATGGGTTCTGTGGAGAAAATGTCTTTTGGTAGAACAATAAACTTTCTGGTAACAGTTGTCATTTTATTTCTCTGTATTCCGACTAATGCACATGCTTACAAAATATCTATGGTAAAGCTGGCCAGGAAAAAGTTGATGCTGGGAGTTATATGTTTATTTACTCAATAGCATTGTATTAAGCAGTATGTCTGTTCCAATTGCTGTCTTGAAAATTTTATTTTTAGAAATATGCAGGGCACTGTTGCCTCCAAAACATTGACTCCACAGGAGACAAAAACTATTAAGCTCTTTTTACAAGTAGTATTTTCCATTATTCAATTCTGGTGACATTTTCCACCCCATAAGGACTGTCCTGTTTTTTTAGACCTTGTTCAATGTCAATAGAAGCCAATAGAGTTATTTCCACTGACTTCAGTAGGCTTTGGATCAGGTACCTGATTTGCATCAAAATTCTCAGAGCTGCTTCAGTGGCTGAAAAAAATATATGTATTTAAAGTGAGGGGAGGGATAGTTCATTGGTGTGAACACTGGATTGCTAAACCGCAGTTTTGAATTCAATCCTTGAGGAGGCCATTTAGGGCTCTTGGGCAAATAAATTTAAAAAAAATCTGTTAGTGATGGTGATAGGTCATTCTGGGAGGGAAGGGACTGGACTCAATGACCTTTGAAGGACACTTCCAGTTCTATGAGATGGGTATATATCCATATGCTGATTTATTTTTAAACTAGGAATCTGCCACTATTTTTTCCTCTGTGGAAGCAGAGCGGATCAAATTTCACAGGCCAAGGCCCAAATTCACCAATGTATGGAAGCTTTCACCTAATTTCAGGCACAATCGTTATCCAAGTGAAGCCAAGGGAACAACTCATGTTTAAAGTTAAATCATCAATTAAGTACTTTGCTGAACCAGGGTCCAGATCAACAATAGGCCTTCCTATCTCCCATTACATTTCCCATTGATTTCAGTTGGTGCATAACCATTAGGCCCCACAAATGTAAAGGATTTTTTACTTTGTTTTATTTTTTTAAGATCAGATCTTCTTTGTTACCTAAGGCATTTCCAAAAATCCTGCCATCTTGTCTGCTTTCATTTACTCTGGCTCAGTGATCCCACAGTCATGTACCTTTCTCCCTTCCATGTACTCCTGCCTATGTATGAATACTCCTGCCCATGATCAGCAAGGGCGGAGAATGGACAGCAAGCCATTAACCATAGCCAAGAAACACTTTATCAGGATGGGAGTGCAGGTGATTAGCTACACTGTGAGAGACCTTAATCTGTGTGATGGAACACTGACTTTGGAGCTGGAAAAACCCCTTGTGGCAAACAAAGAGAGACTGTTCTGGGAAGGTGTAGATCATGATTTCATCTTCATGTACAGTCTTTGGAAATGTGGGTTCTTTGTGACTACATAATTCCTCTCACCCTTGGCCACCAATGGTAAGAACTAGGGAAGCTTACTTTTTTAAGCTACACAGAATCAAAAATAAAGCTTCAAGTATGAAAATAAGTGGCACATTTAAAGATCATCATCAAAACTACTTCACAATGTCTAATAAATATTTATTTCCAAAATCTCATTTAACATTTTCTTAGTAAAACACTATTTTCCTTTGGCAATGCAAATTTGGCACACTTAGGCTGTAATTTAATTATACAGTTAGTGTAATGAAACTACTTGGGTTAAAGGGAACTCTGTTTATGATAAGGAATACTATTATCTGTATGAACCCACAGCTTAAATATTTCTGTTAGAAATTTCTAATTGTCAACATCCTCTTCCAGTACAATTACTATGTGATTACAGCTTTACTAGGGTTTCTAGAAGAATGCCAGCTGGTACGGTTGCACACATGTTGAAGGGGGCTAGGCTGATTTCTGTTTCAATGTTATTCCATGTATCACACCCTGAGCAACCATATCTACCTGTAGATCTTACTGCATAATTAATAAGCTTTCATTTTAGTCTATACAATTGTCTAAAACAAAGAGAAGATTCTGAAAGAGGTTTGTTTCACCTCATGGATGCCTCAGAGTGGAGTCCTTAAGGAGAACTGGTGCAATGTGTATTCGAACAGAGACTGCTGTGAAGGAAACATGAACCGTAAAGAAACAGGCAACTTGAGAAATGAGTGCTGACAGACAATGACAGTAAAAAAGATGAAGAAAAAGCAGCTGCGGGTGGGGAAACACTGTCCAAAAGTGTTCCTGCTCACATTTCAGATACCTGAACAGCATATACATCACTTTGTCTCATCTCTTCTTTCTGTACATGCATCATTTATAACTTATTTCTTAGTCCCTCGCTCCCCTTCTTCCCTCTTCTTCTCCCTCTTATTCACCCCCTTTTCCTGTTCCTACTCTGTCTTCCTACATTTTTTGCTTCTTTTTTGCCTGAACAGAGGCCAACCATTTTGTCATCTTCTGTTTCTATTCCAAGGCTAGACTCATGCTCTGAGAACCTGTGTTCTGACCCCAGCTTAACTGTCTTCTTCCTTTTGCATAACCCCTAAGTCAAAATTCCCACTTTCATGGCACCATCCCATCTCAAAATCCATTTTTCTTCAACTCAGAACCCTTTCTTGCTCCTACCCCTACCTCCTCCCTGGGCCATTAGAACTTGGAACTCAATTTCCCATCCTTTCCCTGCAACTTCCTTTCCCAGATATGTGTCAACAGAACCATTGTTAGTCTATAAGGTGCCAAAGGACTTGTTGTTTTGGAAGATACAGACTAATATAGCTACCTCTCTGATAACAGCAGCACTGAAGGTTCTGAACATGTCACACTTTATCAACAGCTTTTCTCTCACTCTGTCTGGACAAAATATCCTTCAGTCAGAAAGCACATTACAGAACATTAATATTCCTGCTGTGTAATGTGCTCCTATTATGCTGCCATCCAGTAAGTAATTTATGCAGCTTGTCAAAGTAACTGACCTCTGTTTTTTATGCAATGTTCTTTGCAATGGTGAATGAAAAAGGTTGCTTTTCAAAACTTCTAAGCAAAGACGTTGTGTGGGATTGATTCTCTCTGCTGTCATAAGCTATCTACAGCAATTGCCTTTAATACTCATCATTTGCCAACACTTACTGCACAGTGATAACACCTGAGTCTTCACAGTTTATTCCTATGCTTATGATTTAAAATGTATTGCTAAATAGATGGTAACTGCTGGTAAGTGTTGACTTTTTAATGTTAACTGCATTTCATGGACACAGTGGACAAGAAAGTGGAAGCTGCAATGTTGGCAAATGGTGGTAAGGGAGGTCAGATGAGGATAAACAGGAGACAGCTGTGGAAGCTTGTTTATTCCCTACCAAATTTATCCAATGTTGTTTGCGTGTGTAAGTCAAGTACGGTTGGGGTTCTTTCTTTCTTTCTTTCTTTGGCAAACATATATGGTGAATGTAAATTATTTTTGGAGACAGAAGGAGAAAACAAGTTTGTAGTAATAAAAGCTTGAGAGCAATTCTGTGGGTTTCTCGGTGTTCCTCATTTTTGGCTGCATGAACTGTTGGCACTGGGTTCATTGGCTACGTCTACACGTGCCCCAAACTTCGAAATGGCCGTGCAAATGGCCATTTCGAAGTTTACTAATGAAGCGCTGAAATGCATATTCAGCGCTTCATTAGCATGTGGGCGGCAGCCGCACTTCAAAATTGATGCGGCTTGCCGCCACGCGGCGCGTCCAGACGGGGCTCCTTTTTGAAAGGACGCTGCTGCCTACTTCGAAGTCCCATAAGGGGGAAGTCCCCATAAGGGGACTTCAAAGTAGGCGGCGTCCTTTCGAAAAGGAGCCCCGTCTGGACGTGCCGCGTGGCGCCAAGCCGCATCAATTTCGAAGTGCAGCTGCCGCCCGCATGCTAATGAAGCGCTGAATATGCATTTCAGCGCTTCATTAGTAAACTTTGAAATGGCCATTTGCGTGGCCATTTCGAAGTTTGGGGCACGTGTAGACACGGCCCTTGAAAGGCAGGGGACTGGGACAGGCTGGCTTCTGCAGCCTCAGCCTTAGCTCTTGGGACTGGAATGCATCTTTCCACAGACTGGAAGAGTATGGGGCTGGGGTCCCTGTTGGGAAGGAAGCAGACACCTTCTCCTGCCTCAGTCTGAACAGAGGGTGGGGATAGAAGCAAAGTGTTTTTCCCAGATGTGGGGAAAGATATGGGCAGGGTGCCAGGACCAGGATCGTAACTTTATTCCCTGGCTTCTAAGACAGAAGGGGGAAAAGGGTGGGGCCAAGTCAGAGAAGTGGGGGCAGGCCTGGGATCATGGCCACAGTTGTTTTCCCTGACAATGGGGGCGTGGGGAGGTGGGGTCTGTGGTTCCTGTAGTTTTCCCCACCCTCTGAGAGAGTGGGGTGGTGGAGGCCAGGGATGGGTCTGTTTTTTTCTGTCCCCAGCAAGAGCAGAAGAGGGCACATGGCTCTTGTAACTGGTCCTTGACATAATTGTGGGGTGAGGAGACTGGGGGTGGTTTACTTTCCCCAGCCTCAGCATCAGCTTTGGGAGTGGGGGTGGGGGCAAGGCCAGGTTTCCTGGCCCCAACAATTGGCGGGGAGTTGCAGGTGAGCAACAAGACATCAACTGTGGGTTGCTGGGGGGCACTTACACATCAGGAGGCAGGCTAAGCAGAGAGCCCTGTCTCCATGTAGCCACTCTTTTCCTGATGTGGCTGCCCCCTGTGGTCTCTCTGCAGATTGCTGTTCCCTGAGCTCACTGCCCTCAGTGGTGACTCAGAAGAAATATGTCATCTCTCTTCTCAGTGCCCCTCCCTTTCCGTATTCTAGAAGGCGTAGGATTTCATCATTTCCCCCATCCAGACACATCCATACCCCGATCTTGGTTTAAGTTAGGGTAAGAGAAATCTGCCCACCAGATTTTGTGGTCATAGATCTCAACATTTTGTCCTTAGTGTGCATGTGCGATTCCTTCATATCTCCCACATGGGACTGGGCTGTACATCTTCCAACCCAATAACAATCTCACGCTATGACAAAAGTAAAAGCAAACTTTCTTCAGAGTGACTTTTCCAAGGTAGGATAAGGCATTGTCATCTCTTGCTGGGGTGCAGGCACTCTGGAGAAAAAAAAGCTATCTGATTCCAAATACAGAAAGGATAAAAGCTAGACCATGGAAAGGGCAGAAGGAGAAGATTGGGACAAGGAGGCTACTTCTACACAAGCAGCTCTTCCTAGAAAAAAAATGGGCTTTTGTTGGGAAAAGCTGTGGAGCATCTAGATGCAAAATGCGCTTTCTCAATAGTTTGTTGACAAAACCCAGCACATCTGCAGGCATCGTTATACATCTCCCCATTCAGGTATATAATGCCTCTTTCAACAATGTTCTGTTGACAAAACAGCCATGTAGATTCTCTGAGGCCCTTTGTCAACAGACAGGTCTTCCAGTTCACCGGTCAGCCCTGTTCACAGAGCTTCCATCAGCTGTTCCATTGAGAGAGGGCTGGGCAGCCTGGCTGCTCTCTGTCAACAGAGTGGATTCCTTTTTCCATCTGCTCCTATGTGCAGACACAATCAGTCGACAGAAGTTTTGCTGGGAAATCACGTCTGACAGTGACTTCTATTGACAGAGGCTTTTTGTGTGGATGTAGCCTCAATGTGTTGAGACTGGGGCTATGTGTACGCTATAAGATACATTCACATTTATGAAATTCATATTTGCAATGCTGGGTTTTATAAATTCAAATTTGAGTAACCTCAATACCCTACAAATTCCCCACAAATTCAAGTTAGTGCTACCACACTAAATCACCAAAGGTTGACTGTTGCAGCAGTGTATTTTGGGAACCTATCCAACAGTTGTCTCAACCCCATGGCAGTCTATGTTTTTTTGCTGGTGCAGTATGGGAAAAAAATACCCCGCAAGTGGTTATTGTCATGTGATGTCATCCTCCCACACTGAATTGCCCTCATTCCCCTCCCATGCACAGCAAAAGGCCATTTTTTCAGAAGGAAAGAAGGAAAAGTAGGGAATCTCAGGTGAAAGAAAACAAAATAGGCTGGCTTCAGAAGGTGACTGAACCATGTAAACTGGTTGCTCAGCTGCTTGTCCCCCATTGAAGGAACGCTTTTAGGTACAAATTTTGCCTAATCAGCCAACTAGCATGCCAGGCAGGGGACTGTCATGCCACCCTTGGATCACGCAGGTGACAGCACCATTTCATCTGACCACCCAGCCTGGGTGAAAATATTACAGAAACAGATTACAGCTTGTGACATCCAGCCCTCCCACATTCTGTGAGAGGATGTGGTTGAAGGGCTAGTTGACAGAGTCCCTTCAGGGGCTTTCTCCAGCAGTGGAGGACAGTCCCAAAAGCCAATTCTGTGAGGGCTGTGGTTGCAGGGCCAGTTGAGAAAGTCCCTTCAGGGGCTTTCTCTGGCCTTGGGCAGCCCTGAATAACATTGACTGTGGAGGCTGGTGCCCCAGTGCTGGATATCACAAACTATAATCTGTTCCTCTTACCGAGGTGGGGCAGCACCCTAGAATACTCAAGGAGACCATAGAAGATGGAGCCAAGCCACTAGCTATCATCTTTGAGTAGTCATCTTTGAAAAGTCTTCTCTCATTCGACAGCCAGCCCCTGAAATCTTTGCTGCAGAGAAGAGACTTCCCCCTCTTGACAGCCAACCCCTGAAATTTTTGCCACCGGGGAGGGAGACTTCTTCCCCAGTTATAGCCAGCCCCCAAACTCTTTCCCCTCTTTGGAACATCCATCGTGCACAAGCCAGGACATGCTGCTGTCTGGCAGCATGGTTTGCACTGCACCACAGGCATGTGCTTTTATTGGGTTGGTCAGGGGATAGCCATGTGATGTGGTTGGGTGGGGGATAGACCTTACCTGCATGGTGCCTGTGCGGGAGAGGGGACTGCCCCTGTACAAATGTGAACCACAGAAAAAGAGTTTATCAGCCTGTCATACAAGCATGACCCCCACGGCCTAGCTGCCATGTGGTGTGCTTGGGGAGGGGGCTGGTGCTAGGGCTGAAAAAAAAACAAAACGACTCTGTCTCTCTTACTACAGCTTGTGCAGGGAAGAAGCTACCATTCCATGCTGATCAGTCATGTGGTCTGGAGGGGCGGGGAGTTGTCTGCAGTCATCATCATCCCATAGTGCAATGCGCCCACCACTCCACCACTGGAAAACAAAGATCCAGTCAAAGTAATTCCATGCCATTTTTTGGGTGCGCTGCTGCAAAGTGTCATCATGGATAAAGAACAACCCATAGCCAGTGCACAGTGCATAATGTCCAGTGCTTGATCAATTTTGCAGCATTTTATTGTTGGAAGAGAGTGGGATAATATGATAGATGCAGCTGTGTTGGACAATAATATGGAGGAACTGGAAAACAGGACTGTAGAGTTTCTGGCTGCCCTGGAAGCACTGCTTAGAGTGGAGCATTTTTTCTGGAGACGTAAAACCAACACACACTAGTGGGACCAAACCTTTTTAGAAGAGTGGGGTGACCAGCAGTGTCTGAAGAGCTCCTGCGTAAGCAAGGGCACTTTCATGACACTTTGTGACTTGCTGACCCCTGCTCAGAAGCACAGCGATATGAAAATGAGACTTGCTTTAACAGTTCACAAGTGAGTAGCCATCACTTTTTGGAAGTCTGCAACATCCAACAGCTACTGGTCACTGGGAAATCAGTCTGGGGTGGGTAGATCCATCGTTGGGGTCATGGTGATGCAGTTAGCCGATGCAATCTGTGAGCACCTGATGAAGAAGACCATGATTCTGGGAAATGTGCAGCACTTCATGGACAGCTTTGCCACCATGGGGTTTTCTAACTGTGGTGGGGCAATAGATTGGACATCCCCATCCTAGCCTTGGACCACTTGGCCACTGAGTACATAAACCACAAGGGGTACATTTCAATGGTGCTGCAGGCTGTGGTAGATCACAAAGGTCTTTCACTGACATCTATGTGGGATAGTTGGGAAAGGGTCACAATGCATGAGTCTTTAGAAATTCAACGTGTACACAAAGCTCCAGGATGAGACTTTCTTCCTCAATCAGAAGATCTAGATTGGTGACATGGAGATGCCCTTTGTGATACTGGGTGACCCGGCTTATACTCTGCTCCTTTGGTGTAAGAATCCATACATTGGCAACCTAGACTGCAGCCAGAAGCACTTAAATTATAGATTGAACAAGTGCAGAATGGCAAGGAATATGCCTTTGGCCATTTGAAAGCCAGGTTCCATTACCTTTTGACATGTTCGGATCTTTCCCAAATCAGCTCCTGCACCGTTTTGTATTCTGCATAACATTTGCGAATCGGAGGTGGAAAATATAACAACAGCCTGGGTGGCTGACATAGATGCCATGAGCAGCGTTCATGCACAGCTGGACACAAGGCCATTTGGAAATGCACATGCAGAAGCAACAGCAGTCAGGGATGCTTTGAAAAACAGATTTATGAATGAGCACATGGCCACATGAATCTGCTGCCCATTTTCACTCAACGATTCACACAATGAATCTGTTCCCGCATACCACACAATTCTTTCCGATTGACCTTTCTGCAAGCATCTCCAACCGCACCACTCAACATGTGACCTAATAAAAAAGACTTTGTTTTCTAAGTTTCTTTTTATTTACAAAGGGGGAGGGAAAAGAAAGGAAAAAGCAAAAGGAATCATGTTTGGTGGTATGTGAGCCTTTTGCTTTGAGGATAGATCATGGTGGTAGAGCAGCATGCTGTCCTCATCCTCCTCCCCGACCCCTGTGTTCAGGGACCCTGATGACAGGTAAGGCATATCAAGGGGAGGGCAGGCAACAAGGAGCTGAGTCTGAGTCCACATAATTAGTTCTGTATTGATGGGCATCCTTCTGCAGCTCCAGCAAGGAATGAATGATCTCTGTTTGCTCCTTGACAGCTGTCAGGAGGTCTTGCACATCCTTGCTCCTGGGTTGGAGAACTCTTTGGCATCACTATTGTGTCCACATTTGGTTATCAGCAGTTCTGGCTCACTCTCTGTCTGCCTTTTCTAGTCGTTGCAAGATGAGGACCTGCTTGTATCTCTCGCTGCTCATCAGAGCAACCCAATCACCCCCACATAAGCTGCCTGTGGAATACAGTGAAGGTCAAATGTAGATACATATTTGAAGTATAACACAAAGTGATTACTTATAGAATGAATGGCATCCCTGGAAAATGAAAACAGCCCAAAAATGTTTCTCAGGGTCTGGATCTGTATCGATCCTATACAGGAAAAAATCCATTTAAAGCTGGAAAGCCTGTACTCTATATGCTGGTCTCCATGAGCAGGGTCTGGACAGCCCAAAACCCACATGGTGGGGCATAGGAAGGATTTGACCCCACCGGCTGTATGACAGACCAGTGGTGGGAAGCTTCCCTGGAAAATGATAAGGGTCCAGAAGAAGTTTCTTGGGGGCTGGCTCCTTGTCAGTCCTGTACAGGGGACAAACCAGAAGTCTGATGGAAGGGGAGAAGACAACAAGAGTCTTCCAGGAACATGTACAGGGGAGATGGAGAGCCCATCAGCTACATGGTGCGGCAAGGTGGTCCTTCACAAATGGAAAAGGCAACAAAGCAGTGTGAAAGACTGTAATCAAATTCCCATGCTTCTTGTAGGTTACAAAAAGAGACATCAGACTCCTCAGAAAAACTGAGAGTGTGTGTATATATATATACTTGCCAAAATGCTGTGTGTAGTACCATGGTGCCAAATAACTTACTGGTTGCCTGAAGGTGGGAGAGACTGGGACTCGGTGTCCAAGGACACTGGGACTCCTTTCTTGCTCCCTGGGTTCATTCACTGCATAATTTCAAACTTTCTTCAAAAATGAGGCATACCCAAGGTTTCTGAATTAAGGTTATATAGGCCCTGATATGGTTTTGCAGTGACAGTGACTTTCAATTCCCAATTACTGAAGTCCAGGCTCCAGGGAACCATCCCATGTGGAAAGTGTCTTCTCATGGAATCTCTCTGGAATCAGGCAGGAGAGTTACAGGAGGAGATGTCTAGGCTTAGGAGTATTCAACTCCATGAGCAATTCCTGGACAGGATTCAGGTGTAGACAGCTGAGGTTAAGCTAGCTGTTCCACCACAAAAAAAGTAGCGACACACCATCGGTGGAGGAGATGTCTCAGGGAGATGTCCTGTTAATGCATCCCAGAATTTTCTATCTATCTATCTATCTATCTAATTATGGGATGCATTAACAGGAGTATCCTGAGCAAGACACGAGAGGTCATTCTTACACTTACAACAACAACATTCTTCCACTCTTCCGCAACAAAATGACACTGTTAACACATATTTAGCTTGTGGTCCACTATACCCCCAAAATCCCTTTCTACAGTACTCCTTCCTGGACCGTTGTTTCCCATTCTATATGTGTGAAGCTGATGGTGCCTTCCTAAGTGGAGTACTTTGCGTTTGTCCTCATTAAACTTCACCCTGTTTAGTTCAGACCATTTCTCCTGTTTGTCTAGATCATAATGACCCCATCCTTAAAGGCAGTTGCAACCCCACCCAGCTTGGTATCATCTGCAAACTTAATAAGCATACTCTCTATACAAATATCTACATTATTGATGAAGGTATTGAATAGAACAAGTTGCAAAACAGATCCCTGTGGAACCTCACTTATTATACCTTCCCAGCATGATTGCAAACCCTTAATAACTATTCTTTGAAAACAGCTATCCAGTCAATTATGCACGCAATCTATAGTGACCCCATCTAAGTTGTATTTGCTTAATTTATTGATAAGAAGATCATGTGAGACAATGTCAAATGCCTGTTTGTTAAAATCAAATCTAATTATATTTATATAATTCTGGGATGCATTAACAGGAGTAACCTGAGCAAGACACGAGAGGTCATTCTTCAGCTCTACGCTGCATGATTAGACCTCAGTTGAAGTATTGTGTCCAGTTCTAGGCAACAGAAGGATGTAGAGAAATTGGAAAAGGTCCAGAGAAGAGCAACAAGAATGATTAAAGGTCTAGAGAACATGAACTATGAGGGAAGAGAGAAAGAACTGGACTTGTTAATTTAGAAAAGAGAAGGGGATATGATAGCACTTTTCAAGTAACTTAAAGAGGGTTACAAGAAGGAGGGAGAAAAATTGTTCTCCTTGGACTCTGAGGATAGGACAAAGAGCAATGGGCTTAAACTGCAGCAAAATAAGTTTAGATTAGATATTAGGAGAAACTTCCTAACAAACACTGGACTAAATTACCCAGGTTGTGGAGTTTCCATCACTGGATATTTTTAAGAGCAGATTAGATAGATACCTATCAGGGATGATCTAGAAGTTGCTTGGTCCTTCTGAGGGGCCAGGGAACTGGACTCGATGACCTCTCAAGGTCCCTTCCAGTCCTAGTGTCCTATGATTCTATATGTAACCTTAATTTTGTCATTTTTAACCTATTTTTTTACCAGATTGATTTTTGTGTATAATATCAAAACAAAAAAGCAGTAAAGTAGCACTTTAAAGACTAACAAAATAATTTGTTAGGTGCGCTTTCATGGGACAGACCCACTTCTTCTGTCTCACGGAAGCTCACCTAATAAATTATTTTGTTAGTTTTTAAAGTGCTACTTTACTGCTTTTTTGTTTTGATAGTATATAGACTAGCACGGCTTGATCTTTGTGTGTAATATGTGTTATATTGCTTATATATTGTATACATTGTATTGCTTATATATTGTATAAATGTTATATACATTTAATTAAAGGCTTAACTTGCACTGAGCAAAAAATGCCATCTTTTAATATGCTTATTATGAAGAAAGTTAGATGGGGTGAAATCTTGGCTTTTTCGGAATAAGGCAGAATTCTACAATTGATGTTGGTGGATCATCTGCTATAGCAATTAATATTCAGAAGCAACTCTTTCGTTTGAAAGACTCCCAACCATTACATTTTTTTTTATCTGTTTGCAGGGCCAGACATTCAAAAATGCTCCTGTGAGAACAATGGGAGCAGCTGGGTGCTGAATGCTTTTGAGAATTCTATCAGTAGTGGTTGGAAAAACACAAAAGATTCTTGCTTCTTTTAAATAGCATATTCTCCTTGAACACTTTATAGTCTAGCTCCTGCTGGGAGAGAAATTAGTGACAGATCATACCTCTCTCATCCATTTTAATTTGGTACATGTACACATACACATGCATATTTCCTGGAGAGCACGTCCTGCTCTCCACATTCACCAAGAATGTTGTATACTTTCAAGGTTGCATAATAACAGGGAAAATCCTTTAAAAAGAAAGTAGCATGATTCTTTAACCTGTGCATGATGGGGAACACTTACCATAAAACATTCTATTGTGTAATATTCACTGCCTTTTATTTGACATTTCTTCTCTCTGTACTAACCTAGTTCTAAATTTCTGAGCACAGGTCCGTGTCATTTTATTTGTTTATTCATGGGGCGGTGGGGGGCATTATATTACATGCAAATATTGGATAATATTCTTTTTAAAAATATTCAGGATATTAAAGTCTCTTCCTGTTTGGTAGCCTATGTGAAATGATATATGTGGAGCTGGTCTATGTTATAGTCCAGGGATGTGCAAAGAACAAAACAAAAACAAAAATCACTCTGCTGGTAAACCCTTGGTGGGATCTTAGCTGAGAGGTCATTTGCTTAGATTGGTTGAGACTGTCCTTTAAACTATATCTGTAGTCGCTCTAGGTCAGAGCTCAGAGGCTGTGGTAGGGCTGCTGGAAGGAAGCCTGTAGAACTGCTTATGATTTTTCTGTATATAAATGGGCATTGTTGGAAGACAGGCTAATGGGCTGGATGGATAATTGGTCTGACTCACTATGACCATTCTTATGCAGGTGGATAAATAAAGAAATGTTGCTCACTAGGTTTATCAGTCAATCATTTTTCATAAACATTGCAATTGCATAAAAAGTTTTACAAAGCAAATGGAAAGAACATTTCTGAAACATATAATTTCACTAATGACTGCAAAGTGGCAATCAGAATAAACTGAAAAGTATAAATGTTCACAAGAGGATCATTATCTACAATACCATTCAACTTTATGTATCAACTGATAGACTCTTGTTCTCCTGACTGAAACAAATGAAATAACTAAATAAATGAAATACTATAGAATATCATATTCTGTTCCACAACTGTATTTTATTCATTGTTAATGGGGTTTATGTCATTTTTCATAAAATGGTACATTTTAAAATACAGCAATAAAACTGTTTATAAAGTCTTAAAAACTTTGGACACCTGCTGCAGAAAAGTACAATAATGTTTGTTTTTCATTCTATCTGCCCAGGCCTAATATACAAGGAGGCTTATGCTCATTCAGCTTTTCCCTGTCAATATTTGAGGCTTTATTACATGACTATATTATTTTTTTCTTATGAAACTGCTAAGGATGGATATAACAAATTAATTTTTCTTTCATCCTATGTTCCTTGCCTATCACCCATTTTATTTCATAATTTGTGTGGCAATTGGTTCCTGCATAATTATACTGGCGCTATGACACGTTTTAGTGTGCTTCTACTATACTTATTTTTCTGTTTTGTGCAAGTATATCTGTGTGCTTACCTTTCTTTACGCTGATATCTTTTCTGATAATACTTAATGCTTACAAGGGCTGTCTGATGACAGTTCTCTATTCTCTTACCTGTTCATAAGTGTTGAGAAGAAATTCTACTATTCTGCTCATCAAGTCCCTGTGTCCTGCAATGTTTCCTACAGTTCCTACTGGCCAGAAACAGCAAGCTGCAGCCAGTTGGTGCTGTGGGCAGCCATACCTGCAGAGACAAGATAAATAACCTGCTTGGCAGCTCTACTCTTAGCTGCATATGGCCCAAGAGTCAGGGTGCCCAGCACTTTTCTACATCCTACCTATCACTGGAGCTCTTTAGAAACTGGTTAAACAAGTACCTGTCAGGAATGGTCTAGGTAATACTTAGCCTGGCTTCAGTGCAAAGGACTGAACTAGATGGCCCACTGAGATGCCTTCCAGTTTTACATTTCTATGTAGAATCAATGAAATTCTGTTAGGTAGAAATAAACTGCACATTGCTAAATCAAAAATTCTCAGATGAAGAGTGATTGGATAATATTTCCTAGGGTACTTCCTACTTTGACATGTGAAATGTGAATGTGCTAATATGGACAGCACTTTGCAATCAGAAGCGTTCTCTTGACATTGATTCCTTTTTCCAATGTCCAGGTTCATAGTTTCCAGTTAAATAGTAGTGGCTAGTCTAAGAAGGAAGTAAATTCTGGTTATTATTTGTAGTGCACCAAACTCATTCAAAGGCACTATGAACTTGGAGAATTTTTAAGATGGATAATTATTTGTGCTACTAGCTGAGATACACAAATATTTTCACAGTTACTTAGCAGCTACCTGAATGCTCTCAAAATATCATGGCTCAATCAATTGCAGCAAACCAAACTCTCTGCTTTCATTCATCAAGCTCTAGTTTTGTTTTGGTTTGGTTTTTTCACCATTGCAAATCCAGGCATGAGCATCTCATGTAGTGTAACGTATCTGTTCCCTCCACTTTTTCTCCTGAAATGCAGCAAGGCCAGTAGCACTGTGGGGGCTGAAGTAACAAGAAAACATGAGTCTCTAGGAGAGTATAAATATGAAGGATAGGATGTACAAAGGGAAGTCAGGTATCATGCTGTGATAACAGTTGGAAAATGATGACTTTTTAATGGAGATCACTGTATCTGTTAATGTGGCAGCACAGGAATTCCCAAACTGTAGTCCATTCTGTTGGTTCTCAGAACACTTACTGGCAATCAATAGGGAGCTAGCTGGTCACATGTGGCTGGGACAGAATCAAAACAGAAGCCGGAAATTATTTGAAAAATAAAAGTAGACGGCATGATTATCTTTCTGAAAAGGAAACAAGCATCCTCATATTGAGGACAACAAATGCATCGGGACGTATTGAGAACGGTGGCAAGATTCATTTATTAAACTCAAAGACAATGCACCTATTCTGATTTATGCTTGTTGAGGATCTGGCCAATAAACACTTTAAAATTATTATCTTTCCATGCAATTTATTTGCATCAATACAACAGGGATGTGATAATTCACAATTATCACTGGCAGTTCTGATCCTGCTTTTTCAATGCTGTGATGAATTCAACCACAGAATCATATATGCTGCTAAGTCCCCTGCAAGCGAGTAGTGAGAGATCACTTATCCTACCTTACGGCCCACCCAAGTGCTGACCAGATGTCTGACACTCCTCCTGAGGGAAGAGACTTTGCAGTGTGGCAACCTAGATCCTGGAACCAATGCCTGAACCCTCCTGAGTGCCCCCATCCTGGTGAGGCACATGGCACTCTCCTTCGCTGGATACCGTGCCTGAGGAGAGGAGATAAAGCATCTGGGTAACCGATGGGTCTGCTACATACACCGCAAAGGGACAGAGACAGTGGTGAGCAGTCACATACGCCCCCTATAAGGATGAAATCACCTTTGCCTGGGGAACAGCAGCCCCTGGAGGTGCAGCATGTTGACACCCATATCAAACTGACGACTTGGGAGGCGCAACTCAACTTAGCTGTGGATCAGATAACAGGACATACGATCTCAGAACGCGGCATGGCCTTACATGTGGAGTCAGGGCACCAAGGCGCTCACACAGCCTGCCAATATGGCTTAACCAAGGGTGAGAACCTTCCCCTGGTAGCGTATCGGGCGGCCTGACTGAAATACACTGTCTGCACCAAACTGGCCCCAGTAGCGCTAGCGCTAGCCACAGGAAGCATACGCCACGGGCACCTGCTCTGTAGTGAGTGGCAAATCGATTACATCGGACCGCTACCTCCCTCACGCTCATGGCTCTCTGCGCTGACCACTGTGGATACCTATACTGGCCAGCTGTTTGTACATCCCTGCAAGCATGCAGATGCTGCTGCTACAATCACAGCACTCACCCAGCTCAGTGAATGGTATGGTGTCCCACTAGTGATTCAGAGTGATCAGGGCACACACTTCACCACCCAATGCATCCGTGGCTGGGCGGCCGACCTACAGGTAACCTGGACATTCCACATGCCCTATACCCCCACCACGAGTGGGCTAATGGAGCAGATGAACAGACTCCTGAAAGAGCAAATCCTCAAACTAAAGCCCACGAACACCCTGAAAGGGTAGGCAGAGGTGGTGCACTGTGCTGTTTTCCTTCTTAACAACCTGGCTGCTGGACCCACTACACCCTATGAGCGCCTGCGCCTTGCCCCTGAGCAAGGAGTTTTAGTACATGTCAGGCTAGCCTCACTCCCGGGCCAGGTGCAAGTGGAAGAACACCGAGTGGTGCTTCTTGCTGGGAATCTGGAAACTGTAGCACCCCTAACCACTGCCGAACCCTGGGCGGGAGCAGACATACTTGAGTGTACCCCCGAGATCCTCTTCACTGTTAATAACCGAGTACCTGGGTTGAGTTGGTTCCCCACGTACTGGTCAGTCCCTGGCCCAACTCTGGCTGGACTGTGGTGTTATAACCACACCGATCAGCCGGTTGTCTGGGAAATGGGACAACCCCTAGTCGAGCTGGTCCCTGTGACACCCACAATGGCACACATAGAGTGTGCCCCTGCACCAGAGACCAGTGCACCTTTGATTAGTGCCTGGTGCCATGGTGTGCCCTCGGGGGCTATACAAGCAGTTACAATCCTAGCAGAAGGCTCGGGCATGGCCGTGGTCCTCCCTGAAGGTGAGGACTATCCTCAATCTGTTTCTTCCCACAGACTGATTCTACAGACCCTGTAACCATGGCCTGGCTGTGGCGCTGGTACCTCTGGACTACTGTAACAACGACCTCAGAGTGGGACCCACGTATCAGTGACAGCTCCAACGTATGGGTAACGTTGGCACAGACTGCCATCAACTCATCTGCCTTTTGTGTGCCCCACAGTATGGCCGTGGGACAGCTCATGGACACCTGTTTCATAGGTGTCAGTGCTACTCCTGCTCTCTTGCAAAACTATACCCTTCTGCGAAACTTTGCTTTCACTGCTACCTTTGCCAATTTGTATGATATGGGGACTGTGTTGGCAGCCCCAGACAGTCGCACATATGCGTTTCGCGTAGCCAACGTGACGCGCGCTACACAGTGCATTCTGTTTATGAACGTACCAGGGCCCCGAGTAGACCTTAATAACACCGAGTTACAATGTACTCAGACCCAACTTGTCTTGTATGCCCGTCACACCCTTTTGCTGCCAACAGGGTGGTTCCTGTTGTGTGGCTGTGTAGCCCTCACATGTGTACCCGCAAAATAGCTTGGGCGGCCCTTGTACCATTGGCAGGATTGTACCCCTTATCAGCCCTTATCCATCACGACGCAAGGCCCGAAGCTGTTCAGCACGTGACCTACCAACCCTGCCTCTGTCACCCACTTGCGATCCAAGGGTGACTTTGTCTGCCGAAAAAGAGGCAGCAGCCCTAATCTTTGCTTTTGGAGGTCTTTCTGGTCTATTGGGCCGTGACTATTATGCTGTAACCCACTGTGCGTGTGCCCTGCTAAAACTATCAATCTCACCTCCATTCTCATTGCGGCCCTCAATCAGGAACTCGGGGAGGTGTGCAAAAGAGTGATACAGAACCGCATGGCTATAGATTATCTCCTTTTGCGACATGGACACATGTGTGCTGAGTTTAAAGCTTTGTGTTGTTTCAACATCACCGATGTCGGTAACACAGTGGAAACCAACCTAAATCGTTTGGAGGCCCTGGCTCAGGGCATCCAACAAAGCCAGGGCACTAGCTGGCTTTGGTCCTGGGTGGGTTCACTGAGAGGCTGGGCGGCCCACTTGGTGCAAATCCTATTCATTGGGCTCTTATGCCTCTGCACCAGGTACCTTGGTCTCATGTGCTGTTGTCAAGTCTGTTCTACAGGTGCACGCTGTGTGGCCAGACGTCTTGCCAGAGGGGCCTCAACCACCTCACTCAATTCCTACTAGCCTCGGCATTCACAAAGGGGTCTCGGGGAGGAGTGTAGGGTGCGAGATTTTGTAACAGTCTCACGAAAGCAGTCCCACCCCTCTGTGAACCCTCAGAGGAATCCTAAACAAAAGCACTCTTGCCAATACTTCAAGGCTACACTAGCAGTAGGCCACAAGAGATAGAGATAAGAAATTCATAGGTAATTTTAGGCAATCCTACGTTAATGAGTTCAGCTTGATCAACTAGTGTTAGGAGGCCTGTTATAGAGCCTCTCCCCGAGCGAAGCTCTGGCGTGTCGGGTCTTCCCACACAGGTGACTGCGGCGTCTCTGGGGCTCCCGTCACGGGTGTCACACACTTTCAATAAAACCAAATATAGCACTCACCTTCTGGGTGCAGCCTCATTTCTGGGGAACCCAAGCCTGGCTGGTTACAAATGGATTCCATGAGGATCCCCTCAATGATTTTTCCAGAGACTGAGGTGACGATGACCAACCTGTAACTCCCTAGATTCTTCTTCCTTTTTTTTTTAAAGATGGAACTACATTTTTCTTTTTCCAGTTCTGGGACCTCCTCCAATCTTCATGAGTTTTCAAAGATAATGGCCAATGGTTCTGCAATCACATCAGCCAACTCACTCAGTACCCTCTGATGCATTTGATCTGGACCCATGGATTTGTGTATGCCCAGCTTTTTCAAATAGTTTCTAACCTCTTCTTTCTCCGCTCAGGGCTGCTCACCTCCTTCCCT
Source organism: Carettochelys insculpta (assembly GCF_033958435.1). Lineage (NCBI taxonomy): Eukaryota > Metazoa > Chordata > Testudines > Carettochelyidae > Carettochelys > Carettochelys insculpta. The sequence continues at coordinate 92,557,812 of NC_134137.1, read as the reverse complement.
GACTTTGTCTGTGAAGACTGAAGCTAAAAAAGTATTGAGCACTTCAGCTTTTTCCACATCACAAAACTTAAGCTCTAAAATATCTGTTAGTCTATAAGCTGCCACAGGACTTCTTGCTGATTTTGAAGGTACAGACTAACTTGGCTACCTCCCTGATACTTGTCGCTAGGTTGCCTCCGTCATACTGTGAGGGTCCCACACCTTCCCTTAGCAGCCTTTTATTGCTAATATGCCTGTAGAAGCTTTTATTTTTCCATTTCACAATCACTTGCTAGCTTCAACTTCAACTGTTTTGGCCTCCCTGATCACACACTAAAGCACTATATTTATGTTCTTCCCTAGTCATCTGTCCAAGTTTCCACTTCTTGTAAGCTTCCTGACCTAGAGCAAGAAATTTACAAATCTAGGGGGGAAAACCCTTACCTAGCTGAATTCAGTCTTCTTAATCTGTCCTCAATCCCCTTTGTAACTCCTTGGTCTAGGCTAGAATTCCCATTGTGCTAACAGGGAAACCCATTCAGTGTTGATGGCCCTAAGCTGTGCTGTCCAAACTTTCCAAAGTATGAATGGTACGCTAGACAGTCTACAAAACAAGGAAATATAAGAATACAGGTGACTGGAGGAAGACAATTCCTTTTCAGAGAACATTTTGTGGTATCAAAACTTGTTTATCTTCTGCTTTGGAACAAAACCAAAGCCTTTTGAACTTTTTCACAAAAAACAGAATTGTGTCCAGATATCTGTTTTTATATCAAATCCCAAACTTTTGTGGTAAGTGTATGTGGGGCTTGGTGGTCAGGACTCTTGCTTGTGGGATACTCAGCTTCAAGTCTCTGTTCTGAACATCAGAACATAAAAGCTGTCCCATTGGGTCAGCCTGAATGTCCATCTTGCCCAATATCCTGTCTTCTGACAGTGGCCAATGTCCAGTGCCCCAGAGGGAGTGAACAGAACAATAAGCTTTGAGTGATCCCTCTCCTGTCATGCATTTTCAGCCTCTGACAAACAGCTGCAAGGCAAAAGGCAGGAGCAGAATGGCAATGGGGGAAAAGGATACCTGAGGCCTCCCAGCCAAACCACTCAGGGTCGCCTGTCAGAGACTCCAGGAACTACTGATCTACTAGTTGATGACCACTGCCTTAGAAACACAGCAAGGAGATAGGATTCCCAGAACTCCTCACTAGTGCTATGGCACAGATGCAGTTAGAGAGGCTAACTAGTTCTCTGTCTTAGCACTGATGGGAAGACAAGAATCTGATGACACCATTCAGAACAAAAACCAGACTATCAATTGCTTTCTCTGAATGTGATGATAGATCATTTAAATTTAATACTGCACACGGCCTATGAATCTTACACCATTCTACTTCTCCTGAGAAAACACCCCTGGGAAAGTCAACTTTTTCTAGTATTACCTAGCTCTTTTCCTTTGCTACTTCTTGATAAATTACTGTCTCTTAGAAGGAGAGTTAATATGTTGCTTATACCAGTTAAGGATCCAGTCCATGATGACATATTTCCTTGGCCAGTCACAACAAACCTGAATTTCAAACACTGAATATCAAACACTCTCATCTAGCAGTTCAACTTAGAGTAAAAATTCGCAGAAGAATTAATAAAAATAGTATATTGAAATGCCAATTACACTTGAAGATATCAAGTTCTGCTCATGGATATCCTGAGACAAGAAAAAAAACAAAGATTTACTGTACTGAACAATTATTCAATATACAGTTATGAATTATTTGTTCAGATCCTCTATTCATTTGCCAAAATATATGGTTCCTGGAAGTACAGCATTTTAGGAACAGTGTTTCTGGGCATAAAATCACTACATCAATTAATAACTGCTTTTGGTGCTGTAATGTGGTTTTCAGAAGCACTATGCTAGAGAATAGATGCTTCAAATAATTGCATAAAGTTTGTCCATATACCTACTAATAGCAAACATAATAGCAAGAAGTTGAAATATGTATAGTATATCCACAATTAATTTTCTTAAAACAAGAAAACATTTTCTGTCAAAATTAAAATTAATTTGGCTATAATCACTGAGTTCAATACATCTATGCTGATTTACAGCAATTTAGTATCTGACCCATTACATAAGGTCACATGATTATTTTATGGCTCTGGCTTTTCATTCAGTTTTCCCCATTATTTGATTGTTATTGTCAAGTCCCCTGATTATTGTAGTGGAGGGGAAGAGAAAGAGACAGACTGACAGAGGAATGGAATTAAGCCACTTTAAAAATAGTAGCATTTCCAAAGTATAATCATTTTTCATTTATGTGCCCTCAACTTTATCAAGTTTTTCCATTAAATGAAATTTGAAGCTAGTGTTTCTTGTACTGTCCTCAAATTTTGACTAGAAGCAGTCAGTTAGTTATCAAATTGGCTTAGTTTGTTGAAAACCCAGAATTAAAATAAGTTACAGATTGTTTTATAGTTTTAATATGACACGTCAGTGACGTTACATTTTCTGGGTTCACTTCATAGGCCGACAGCAATTTTTTGGGTTTTTCTTTTTTTTTTTGCATATTTGTTTTTACAAATAAGAAATTATAGTATACGTGCCCACAGATATTTCATCAGATATCTGGAATAACGTACGTTACCTGAAATATGTAAATGCATTTTAATTACATTAATAATCAATTACTCATAAGTGGTATATTATGACTAATTTAAAATATTCATGCCACTGTCTGTGAATAAAATGTTTTAATATTATATTGGATGTCTGAAGTATTCCTTATCTTTACTCTCACTCAGAAACTCTTTGTGAAATGATGTTTGAACAGTATAACCCCACATCTTTATCACACTTCATCTCTTGAGGTAGAATACATTTGTGATCAAAAAGTCACTGTTACAGTTTTGTTTACTTGGGTTCACACAAGCAAAAAGGGACATCTACCCAGATGCTGTTGGTAACCTCACCAGAACTTATAAGTGCACATCAAGAAAAAACTCCAACTTAAGTAAACTGCATTTAGATATTTAACTGTTAAAAAGTAATCTTCATAATTTTCACTCCTTTTCACTCTGTACAGCCAGTTGGACAGTGAAAGTTATGTGATTTCATGCTCGATACTGGTCAAGCAATTCATTCTGGATTATATTGATTAATAAACTGGCCTCTTTAGGGTTAACAACCTGTTTGCAAACAAATACTATTTTTCCTTTAAGTACTTAGTTGAAAAAAAAAATCCTCTGTATTGTAGTTCCCTTTGATTATTCATTGTTTTTATTGTCAGTTGTGTTCCTGGATCTCCCCATGTATACTTGGGTGGGAAGCAACTTTGTCCCGAGTGCCTGAGTAAGAAACGATGTTTGGCACTAAAACTTCACTTTTGCAGGGCAGGGGGTGGGGCACCACAGTACAGATATTTGTCTCTATGCTGGCTCTATAACTTGCTGTCAGCACAGCATCATTGGAGCCACTTGGCCATAGATTCCCCAGCCTGCATGTGCTTTGGATCCCTTGTTACAGCAGTCATTCCTATTGTAGACGCAGTTCCTGCTAAGCAGTTACAACATTAAGGCACATTAGTGATAGCTCCAGACAGTGCTTTTTTTTTGTTAATAAAAGAGGAACTGATTCTCAGCCGGCTCCCTGCTCCCCCGCCCCTCCCCCCAGGGATCCCATAGCTGGGGCTGCCAAGGTGCCAGTACTCAGTACTGGCAAGTACCAGCACATAAAAGCACTGGCTCCTGACAAATGATGTGATAGTGCATGAATGTTTAACATATAGCCTAAAATAACTGTTCAGAGAAGGTATCTTGAGGTAATTAACACAGGGCAGTTAATATCTTTTAAGTGTGACTCAGATCTTCAACCAGTCAGAGGTAATAGATCCAATTAATATGCATGTGACCAATCAGAATATACTTATGGTTCATACTGCCTTACACAACCTCCTCTTCAAAATATTGTGTAAATAAGTTTAATTGTGTGTACGATGCTGCCTTTAAGTCTCTCTTCGCTTCGCTCTGTGTCTCACAGACTGAATGCATTCTGACCAGAGGGCAGGGACAAAACTGTGTCTATATTTCATTAGTGTGTTCTCCATGGCTTAACTGAAAGAGGAGACAAATAAACAGAAGTCTTTATCTAATCATAACATTCTTTCATTACTAAACTCAGGCTCCACCAGATTCAACACACAGTTCTCTCATGACAAAATAAGTAGCAATAATTGCGAATTTAGATACACAGTCTTGTATATGAGACTATTTCTACACTGTAGCATTATTTCAAAGCGTACCATTGTGGAATAGCTTATTTCAAAATAACACAGCTACACACAAGAATGCATTTCAAAATAGCACCCAGCTATTTTGAAATAGCAAGTCTGGACATATACGCTGCGTCTACACCAGCCAGTTCTTTTGAAAGAGCAGGCCCCAGTTCCAAGTAGTGTGCGGTGTGTCTACACATGCCACGTGCTCTTTCCAACATGAAATCGACGGTAGGTGCCACAGGAATTGAAACCGCTCTTCTGAAAAGAAAAGGAAGAAGCCACTCTTTCGAAGTTATTTTTCGAAAAAAGGACATGTAAATGCTCCGTGTCCCGCTTATTTGAAAGAGTAGGCAGTGATCAGGTGTGAGGCGGATACGTGCTTCCCAATCCCTGTGGGGCTCTAGGGTCTGTGCATGAGGCGGATCTTGAAGCCAAATGGACCTGGAAGCCCTGTTGCAGAAAGCTGAGAGCATACAGGCAGCAGCCATTGCATGTGCTGACCCTGCGCTCCTCAGTGACACCCTGAGCAGCTGCCAGATGGCTATGGCCATGGTAGGGACCCCCAGGATCCCTGCTCCGAGCACATCCAGGGGTCCCAAGGGTCCAGCCTGTGGGGGGGAGGGAAGCATGCCCCCTCCTGGATGGAACTTAGCTCTGGGACCTGCTGGAGCTCTGGCAGGAGGAGGAGGTGCTTCAGGTCATGGGCACAAGCCAGCAGAATGCAGCTGCTTTTGCCCAGCTGTCTGAAGCCCTGAGTACCTGGGGTCATCCTGCCCACACTCTGGACCAAGTGAGAAGCGAGGTCAAGGAGCTGTGGCAGGGTTATACCTGGGCTCAAGATTAGGTCAGCCAGTCGGGGGCCACCCCTACTTTGTGCTTCTACAACTGGGAGCTCAGGACCATCCTGGGCCCCCAGGACACCTCTTCCCTGCTGGCCATACTGGACACCTCAGCCAAAAAGCCCCAGCCAGGAAAGGAGAAGGAGCCAGGACCTTTGGACAGCCCCACAGCACCAACGCTGGACATGGAGCCAGCCTCAGCCAGTGACTGGGCTAGTGAGGAGAAGGACCTGGTAACTGACCTCTACTCCTGCACCTCCAGCCAGGCATCAGCCAGACGGCCATCCCCTGACCTCGGCGGTGGACCCTCAGGTATGTACCCAACAGGTTTCACACCCTGGATCATGGGGCAGGGGCACCATACATGACTGGAGGCCCCCTACCCCCCAGGCAGACCCCGGCCCACCGGGCCCCAGCTCGACGACAGCCCCAGGGAGGCAGCACAGCCACCAGTGCCCATCAGCACCCACTCCCATGGACAGCGCTGTGCCCTGCCCCCATGAGGAGAAGGAGCAGACTGCAAAAAGGGGACACCCATAGGGCCAATGTACCCATGGATAGAGGACAGGGGAAGGGGACCTGGTGCCCACGGGGTGACTGGGGTGGGTCGAGTGCCATGGGGCAGGGGTCAGTACTCACGGGCTGTTCTTTTCTTCCTCCACGTTTCTGCAGCCGCACCATCTGAGGGCCAGGAGAGCCTTTCCCCATCGGTCATCTCAGACAGCTCCCCAGAGGCGAGGGACGGTGACCAGATGGAGCCACTCCCAGCACCAGGATGGGCCCAGTCATGGCAGAGCCAGAGGTGGCCAGCACATGACCCCCCACTCGCTGCCTCCATCTGGTGCCAGATGGAGATGGTCGAGTGCAAGCTCCACTTCGAGGAGGGAGAGGCTGCCTGGTGCCAGGTAGCCTTGAGGGAGTTTCTCACCACCTTCCAGGATGTGGCAGCCACATAATGGGAGCTGTTGGCCCAGCTGCCTCCTTCTGCTGCCCCCCACCCACCCCACCTGCTGCCCCCATGCTGCCCTCTCCTGTTGCCCCTCCCACCATCACTCTACCTGCCAGCCCCCCAGGAGAGGACCCTGCTGGCCCAGACCACTGGCCTGAGGCCAATCCCTGTCCCTACCTCCCTATACTCCCCACCACAAACCCCAGATGGGACTGGGTGTGGGACCCAGGACCAGTGCGAGTCACACCCCTCCACCCCTGCCCCAAAGTCATGGCCCACTGAGCAGGCCCCCTAGGTCCCCCTCCCTCTGAAAATAGTTAGCCCCCACCCTGTAAATAGTTAGATCCTCCTCCTGTAAATATTTGGATGTTCTGTTATGTTTACCATGCAGTATTACCTATATGTTTTTTTGTAGTTAACAATACACCCATTTATTTTTCCAGCACCCCTGCATGCTGTGTGCTTAGTGGGTGGAGCGGTGTGTGGGAGGTTGGAGGTGGTGTGGGAGGGGGTGGATGTGGGGTACACAGGGTAGGGGAGTGTGCAGTATGACTGCCAAGGATGTCTTGGGTGGTGCTCACTGGTTGAAGTACCCGTGCAGAGTTTCCCGATTGCAGATTCTGTCCTGGTGGGCCTGGTGGCTAGGGGCGGCAGCTGGCTGGGATAGCCCTTGCCAGACTCGACCGCCCATCTCTGCAAGTGGGCCTCCTCTTTACTATATCCAATATTATTCAGAGTACAGCAGGCACCCACCACCCTGGGGGACATCATGCAAACTTAGGCAAGTCAAATGTGATGCTAGTTGATAAGAAGAATAGCTAAAAGAGCTAGCTGTACCACTGTCTCCTCTCTTGACTAAAAGGCTATCAACACATATTGTTAAGGTATCAGTTCTCCTCAGCTGGGGGATGTGTGAGCAGGGTGGATTTCTTCTGTAAATGGAGGAGTCCTGTTCAACCTCTAAAAGTCATATTTTGGGGTTTTTTTTAGGTTCACAGCATATATGCATAAATACTCTTTCTGCAAGACTGTCACATCACACTACTTTATTTCCTAGACTTTAGAATGATAAGCCACGGGAATCTAAAAACAGAATGATGGGATAAACTGAGGCTATGCCCAGCTTACAAATGTCTCTGTGGAATCTCTTAACCTGCAAGCAGCAGGACCAGAGGAAAAATCCTGAAATGTAGTAGTGACAGCTTACAACTTTAACAGATTTTTTTCAATACAGTTTTTATTAGTTTCACAGATTTTGATATTATGGTATAGAAAAGTGTTAAAAATGCACCCAGAGAGTACTGTTTGGAGATATTTGCTAAGAAAGTATTAGGTTAAACAAAAATAAACAATTCCTCATGTAATCAGTATTAATGAATTCTATGTGCATTTCATGGCTATTTGCAGTGTCTCTATCATTGATTAGGGGTGCAAACATGATAGTGAGCAGTGGTGCATGGACCTATAACCTTTTACCAGAGTCGCTCAGGGGCGTTCCATCTGCACAAGAGAAATGCTGGCAGAATGCTTAACAGATATACTGAGGAACACCACCTATGTCCTCTTTTTTTTTAAAGAAAAGTGAAAATAGTTTCTTTACCCACCAGCAGGGTTTTTACTTGCTTCCTGTTGTATTGGCTGCCCAAACAGCCTAAAACTTAGAACACATTAAGTCTTTGCATTGGCTATTGTGGTTCTTTTACATCAGGCTACAGGAGAAATATTTCTGTGTCTTTTTCCATCCCTGTGATTCTCCTGTACAAAGCAATGGTATTTGGAAATCTTTGGTCATGTCTACACTAGCCCCAAACTTCGAAATGGCCACGCAAATGGCCATTTCAAAGTTTACTAATGAAGCGCTGAAATGCATATTCAGCGCTTCATTAGCATGTGGGCAGCCACGGCACTTCGAAATTGACGAGCCTAGCCGCCGCGCAGCTCGTCCCGACGGGGCTCCTTTTTGAAAGGACCCCGCCTACTTCGAAGTCTCCTTATTCCCATGAGCTGATGGGAATAAAGGGACTTCAAAGTAGGCTGGGTCCTTTCGAAAAGGAGCCCCGTTGGGACGAGCCTTGCGGCGGCGAGCCACATCAATTTCGAAGTGCCGCGGCCGCCCGCAAGCTAATGAAGTGCTGAATATGCATTTCAGCACTTCATTAGTAAACTTCAAAATGGCCATTTGCGTGGCCATTTCGAAGTTTGGGGCTAGTGTAGATGTAGCCTTTGTGATAGTTAATGGTTTTATATGGGTGGATGTTCTTTCTTATGGATCCTGCAACATCCATACATTCTGCAGCCCCATAAAACCATCCCATTCTGAACTTGCATTTTTCTTTCTTTATACCTAAATGATTAAAAAAAATAAATTGATTTCTAGGCTACAATCTGTCTCCTACACAGTACTGAAAACACATTGTGATCTCAATTCACCAAAAGGCAAAAGGCTGACTCTGGCTGGGTCTACTGCTGAAATCCAATTAGTTAAGTTGTTTTTGAGTGACATTTAAGACTACAGACACACAGCAGTAGAGAACTCAAGGGATGTCTCAATTCCAGCTGGATGGTGTTTTGTCATCATCTATGAAGGAAATTTTATCTTTCATTTTCAGTAAATATATGCAGACAAAACAAGCTCCAAGGGATTAAAAAAAGCACTACAGTCGTGCGATCATATTAAGTGCCTTTCTAAATTAAAATGAAGAGATTAAAATAATTTGTTTTGGTATACTTGTAAAGGAAACAAAAATGAACACTGGAGGGAAATAGCTGAACAAAGTCTCTTTGAAAGTATTAAAAATTAAATTGTCATTGTTACCTGCTTTGCAATATTCTAAGGTACATAATCATATTTGGGTTTAAGAGATTCCTTTTGGAGCCTGTTTCAGTAAACAATAAATGGCTCTTGAAATTATTTTTATCCTTTAAGAAATATAGATGTGCTCATCCAAATGAGAAGATCTTCCTTGTGCACCGTCTGAGGAGTCAAGACCCAGCTGCCCACTTTCTGTTCGGGTTGAGGAGTTCTGCTGAACTAGATTGTACTAGAACACTCTGCACTGCAGAAGGAGTGGAATGTAGCTGCTGTGTCTTCTCAAGTGCATTATAACTGAAAACAATGCAATCATTTCATCTTCCCTCTTGCTCCAGAGCACTGGGGGATGTCAAGTCATGGTGATCCGAGTTGACATGCCCATAGGATGGTTCAGGGTGGCTGCTGTGGGCTCCATACTTTTCTGGACCCCACATCAGCTACCTTAACCATTGTATGGATGGGATGGTCCCTCATATTGATGGGAGCCTGTGGGGACCAGGGTGGCCTGAGAGATTACTTAGGGGGGTGGGGCTGGAGTGGGGTACGATCAGGGGTTGGGTCCCCTGCACTCATCACCTCAGTTGGAGCATGGGAAGTAAAGCAATGAATGAAGCAACCTACACCACTCCACTTCCATCTCCCATCAAAGCTACTCTGCTCCACTGCAGTGGTGGGAAGTGGAGCAAGCCAACCCCAGCTCACTATGCTCTGCTTCCCCAAACCTTGCATAGCTCACGGAAGCAGGCTGGGGCCAAGGCTGGGGCTGGGTTGCTCTGCTTCCTTTTGCAGCATTGAGAGGGAGGGGTGACCCTTGGTACTGTCACATGCCAAGCCCCCTGGTAAATCCCTAGATCATCTTGCTCCATGGAGTGGACCTGGGCCAAGAGGTACCTAGGGAATGGGAGGGGTGAATCGGGGCAGCAAGAGGCAGGAAGGGGGGCAGTGATGGATTTTGAGGGAAGGGTGGAGTAGGGGATGAGGTGGGGCAGCAGGGGCAGGAAGGGGCCTGGGGCAATGAGTCTTGCTCAAGGCCCCCCATCCCACTAGGGATGGACCTGATGGCAAGGGTCTCTCCTCCTCTCCTGTTACCTGGTGCTAGTCTCCACATTTGCATGTATCATTTATGTTATTTTTATTTAAACATAACATGAGTCTAACCCATCCATAACCAGAGCTGGATGGTGACTACCTCACCCTGCAGTCCAGATCCCCATCTTCCAAAACGCAGTGCAGTCGCAGCTACATCTTTACACAACAATTGACACCTTCTACATTATTCCTGTCTCGATGCCTCCTCAGGGTGAGTGTGGGAAAATAGTGTGTGCATTGCACTCAGTTATCCTTACATTCCTGAAACCCTGGTGTGGAGAGGCTATGCAGGTGTCTAGGTGGTGGGTTTATTCCTCATTATGCCCTGGCATAGCCAGGCAATCCGTGTCACCCTCTGACCCACTAAATCAGTGGGAGTACTCAGCGCATGAGGTAACCCATAACACGAGTAAAATGAGTGAAATTAAGTACTCTGTAAAGTGAGTCCAAGTTATTCAGATATGATGCTTCTTCTTTTTGATACCATGCTTGGAAAAGAGAGGCACCCAGACACCTCTATCAATAATGGATGTCCCTTAATATCTATCAATCTACATGTGTTTTTTGTAATATTTGTTCCTAAATCTGCATGGAGAAAAGATAATTAAAAAAACCAATCAAATAATTTATAATATAGGCTGGGAAAGAAGAGAGATTTTGACGATTTTTATTTTATCTCTAGATACTTTGAAAGCATACATAAACTACCATGATGGGTCTCACGCAAGCACCTACATGGATAGATGGGTAAATTGACCACTATAGTAGCAAATTATGTGCTCTCCTGCTTCTAGAGGTTGAGCCCACACTGACCTCAGATTCCTACTGTCTGTCAAAGTACACCTCCACCTGAGTTGTGCATTGCTCAGTTGAATACTAAATCCTCAGTAGCCTCAAATTTGAATTGTTCAGTATATTCAGTGGTGGCTGCTGCCCAAAACAAATAATGAAGCTGCAGCAATCAAGGTCTCCTCATCCTGTATTTACAGTTGAGATCCTTCTCTCACTCACCCTACCCTGGCTCAGGAGAGCCACCTCCATGATCAGTACCCTTCCTTTTCCTATCAGATGACCACCACCAACAGGCTTAGAAACTCTCCATCCCTTCTTCAAGAAACAACTGTGTTTGTGGCATGTTCAGAAAATGCAAGAGCTGAGACAGAAGGAAATGGCTGTAGGTGCAAGGAGCCCTATACTCTATTTTAGTGTGGCTAATGAGAAATAGTCCCAAAGAAGTCTGAGATCCCTACTCTGTGCCACCACCCTCTGCTGCCTGCAGCCTATGTGCTGGAAGGCCAGGGTGACATCAAAGCAGCCGGCTGTACTGCTGCCTCCATGAGTGTTGGAACAAAGTCTGGACACTGTGTATGAAGCAAGCAGGAGGATTTTTTTACATACAGTGCTGGTGGAGTGCCACTTTGCCCATCAGGACTCAGTGGAGCACTGCCAGACAATAGGTTACATTATACAGATTATTGATCAGCGGGTGTCGGGGCGGGGGGGGGGGGCTATGGCATGGGTGTTACTCAAGCCTAGATAGGTCCTAGAAGCAAGATGAAATGAGCACAATAGGCCAATAATCTAAAAAAGTTCCACAGTATTTCTTCCCATTGCTTATAGAACATCTTATCTCTAGTACAAATGGTTTTCCTTATCAAGTTACTTAAACAAAACAAACATTTAATGTCATATATGTGTCTAATTGGATTAATGGTGCATTTACAGGAGTAATGATGATTCCTTCCCATGGGAATATCTAGGGGTGCATTATCTAGAGGATTAAAGCAAAAGACAGTCACGTCATAGAGCAATAACACATTTGTTCTGAGTACCAGCCTGGGATAGCAAATGGGATGGTGCTAGATACCGGTTCTCACTTGCATGACATCTTCTTGGAATGTGGTTGCCATAGCAACTATCCCTCCCTCCAAACTCCAAGGCCCTGTCTGAGATAAGATGACCTTCCCTGGGTCTTGTGAGTGAGACAAGGGGGGTGAGTCAAGCAGGGATAACCTTCCACCCATGCTAACTGGGTTTCTGAACTATAGGATTACAGGCCCACCTGAGACTTTAGGATTCAAATAGGGGGTCTTTGGCCAAATACCATAACCTGCCTCAACATTTTTCATCCTACAATGAGTCAGAACAGTTCTTGTCTCAAGAAGATTTCCTGCTGGCTGCAGCTGCTTCTGTACCCTCGCAGTATATCAGGCACGCCACAGTGTCCATAAGGTGGCTCTCCCTCTTGTTCTGCAGGCAGAGCTCAATACCCAGACAGCGGCATTTGTTTCTAGGTTGGCTACATGTAGTGAATCTGTTTCCAACTTTTGAGCTGGGCAATCTCCCAGCCCCGGAGTTATTTTCTGAAATGCTGCACAATCAGAGCATGAGGAAGAAATCATGCCAATCCAGTGTGCCACTGCAGCAACTCTGGAGCAACCAGAGAGTAGCTGTTGAGCTTGGCTCAAGATCTGCTGACAGCTGCCAGGTAGACAAGGAGGCAGGTGCAGAAAGGGACTCCTGAATTCACTTAACACTTATCTCTACTTTAAATGCTGCAGCAGCACACATGGCATACTGCAGCTGCACCTCATGTAGTGTCTGCACTGAAGCACTACATACACCAATGAGAGGTGTTCTGTCATATCAGGAAAGGGAGTTCTTGAATCCCCAACAGACGTGGTACCTAAGTCAGAGCAAGCAACCTTTTTCCACCTCGCACCTGGAACCTGGGGGTGAGGGGAGGTGACATTGGATTAACTACATGATTTTGCAATAAATTTTTCATATCCCTAAGCATGTAACTGGTCAACCTAACTTTGCAGGGTAAACCAGGGCATCATGTGTTAGACTGTCTTTCCCATTGATGCCTCCACTCTGTAAGGATATTACATTCATCTTCCCATCACCATTGAGCTCTGTTCATATAGGCTACGTCTACACTAGCCCCAAACTTTGAAATGGCCATGCAAATGGCCATTTCGAAGTTTACTAATGAAGCATTGAAATGCATATTCAGCGCTTCACTAGCATGCGGGCGGCTGCAGCACTTCGAAATTGACGCGCCTCGCCGCCGCATGGCTCGTCCCGACGGGGCTCCTTTTCGAAAGGACCCTGCCTACTTCGAAGTCCCCTTATTCCCATGAGCTCATGGGAATAAGGGGACTTCGAAGTAGGCAGGGTCCTTTTGAAAAGGAGCCCTGTCGGGACGAGACCCGCAGCAGCGAGGCGTGTCAATTTCAAAGTGCCGCGGCTGCCCTCATGCTAATGAAGCGCTGAATATGCATTTCAGTGCTTCATTAGTAAACTTCGAAATGGCCATTTGCGTCACCATTTCAAAGTTTGGGGGCAGTGTAGACACGGCCATATAAAGGGCCAGTAGCACTCTTGTTCAAAAGAGACTGAATTGCCATTGCAAAATTGTGACTTAAGAATTGACCACTATCGAGGGGTAGAGGGTTCACTGTTCTGTAACAACAACTCTGAACAATCCTGACAAACTCATTATACACAACACACCACTTTCATGCATTTTTTATCATGTCCACTTCAAAGTATCACGAGACCCCATATCAAGCTGGTCATTAATATCACTATGACTTGTATGGATTAATGGTATCCTGAAAAGTTATGTGTACACACCAGAATTGTGTTTTAAATTCTGGAACCAAGCAGAGCTGCCAAACAGATTTCTTCTAAACAAACGATAGCATATGTAGCTTTATGTTAAATGTAAATTTGTTGTAAAACAAATCTGCATATAGCATAAATAGGGGGATGGTAGGCAATGGACACTGAAGCACAAGGCACAAAGGCACGGTGTCTAGCATGCAGGGTAGGCTGGCCATTTTCTTAGTAAAGGGAAGGGTTCATTATTTGATGCGGTCATGTAACTATATTCTTACCTTAGAACATTCTGGGTAAATGTTCTTTCTTTCTTTCTTTCTTTCAGAAGTGGAATGAAATGAAGAATAGAAATGAAGCAAGGATTTACATATTGTGTCACTCGTTTGCATATTCTCACACAATAGCTCTTCCAGAAGAGTATTTTCCTGAAGCACAAACAGCCATGTAGACAGGGTTCCTATTTTGTTTCAGGCAGAAGGGTTCTTTCTAAAATAGGGGCATATGTCAGAGGCATGAGATATATAAACCTGAATTTCATTTGCATTTTTATTCTCACTCATTTGCATTCCGCATCCAAAAGTGGAATGCTGTGTAGATGTAGCCTGTGAGTCAGAGGGCCAGGACTGAGTTTCTTTACAGAAATAAAGATCTGAACCAAAATTCTTTTAAGTACCTATCTACTTTCAATATAAGAACTTTTGCTTTTACAAGGAAAGATGGCAAAATGCTAATTACTGCAGTAATGTACCCAAGTGCTTAAGACTGTGGTCCTGCCACAGAAAAAAATTACAATTAAGCTTATGGAATGTTTCACCTGAATCAGGACTTCATGATCAGGCTCACGGTCCTTCACAATGATTTATGAAAATTGCAGCTGTGATTATTGACACTTGCATTTACCTCCAGTGTTCCAGATTGCTGTGTAAATCCAGCACACAAGGTCCATGTCATGATGATAAAAGCAAATCCAAATATAATTCTTTCCTCTTCTTTCAGATATACATGGACATTAATAAAAATATACTTGTACACTAATCAAGGCAAATCCTTAATTTACTTTGCTTCTTTCTTATATAGTAAATTAAATAAAGTTTTCAGCAGATGTGAGGTTTATGATGTCACAATAAGGTGTCTGATTTCTAACATGCCTACTTTAATTAAATTGTCTTGGTCAGTATAATATAATTCTATCTGGGACTAGCAGTTAACTATCTTATTTGACTCACTCTTCTATAGAATGGATGATGGGTCTTCACATTTTTGTGTTAAAATATTGGGCTGTTTTGTGATGCATAGTTCATATTTTGAAAATAATTTCTAATCTGTGCCAAGATAACATAGATTTCAGGGAACTGGGGGTGGGGGACAGTCAATGACTCAGTCTCTTAACTGCTTTTGATGAGTTCTACTGAACTTTTTTTGTCAGTATTTATTCTCTTGGTTCATTAATGAATGCATGTCAGGTATGCAAATGAAAAGCTAAGTACACTTGTTATGCTTTCAATATGCAAATTGCAGTTGACTGTTCTTTGTTTTGTTCAGTTTAACGTATTATTCCACAGGAATATGCATTCTTACCTGCTACCAGTAAATATGTTTAAATGAGGATAATATGCTTTTAGTATAATACATGTTAATTAAATGCAGGTGTCTGCTGCTTTTATTTAAACAGAGTAGCACATGATTTCTACCAGTGTTGCATTGCTTTCCACAAAGCTAATCATTCTGAGTAAGGCTGACAAAACTTGGCCCCAGATATACAAACATTTGCATAAATTGTATTACCATTTGTTTGTTAATTCTAGAACAAGCACAGTGCTGTAGCTTGGTTTATACATACTATGAAAGGGAGTAAATGATGTGAATACTCCACACCCTGTGTACTTCTGTGCAGCATCCCTAAATGCTGAGTACATGATTAAGCAGAAACAAGTAGAGTAGCAGTTCCCAATATGGGGTCCACACACACCCTGGAGGTCTGCAAGGGTATTGCCGGGTGTCCATGAAAAAAAAAAAGATAAATAAAAATGACTATAGAAAATAAGTTTTCTATAAATTGCAAAATTACATTCTATTATTATTTTTAAATTAAATATCTTCCAATAATGTTATTAATTGCTGCCCAAAAATTTATGCTGTAGATTCCTTTCTCATTTAATAAAGTAAATTTAGCAGCTAGCACTGGCTTTGATAGGGGCCTGCAAATTATTTGGGGGTGATTGAGAACCAGAGAAAAATTTGGGAACTAACGGAGGGGTCTGAGTGGACAGCTCAATGCAGCAACCAAAAAATCACAAGGCTACTCAAAGGCGTTCCACCAGTGGCAATCTGCCCCAGGTTTTACCCCGCAACCTGTCTCTATGTCAATGGGGTTCTAATCCAATAAGGTTTACAGGGTTGTGACGTGCTGCTCCGTTCCCAGGAAAGGACGACAGACAACAGGGATAAGTTTAACAAAGAAAGCTATTTATTAGGAGTAGAAGTATTTGCTTCTTTTTTTAAAAATTATATATTTCTTTTATATTGAAATGAATTATGTATTTCTTCTACACTAAAAGCTACAACTAACTAATTTCCCTATCTTTCTAGGCCTAGCACAGGATTATTTTACTTATGGACTAATAGCCTTCAAATTAATGTATTATCACAATAACAACACGACTAACTAATCCCTCCTATTACTTACTTTGGATCCAGAGGTACACATATTACTCTTCTTCGCGTGCTGTGAATGGAAGAATTATTGCAGAGCTGTTTATTTTTCTTTTTAATATCCCCGGCTCTTCCTAAGGTTCACCGGAGTCGCTCAACCCTAGGCCGAATTACCCTGGGGAGCAGATCTTATAAACTAAATTTACCTATGCTATGTTATAGGATTTCTTCTTATATTAAGCGGGTTGCCCTGCTGGCCAAACAGGGGAGAGCCCAATAAATATAGGGTTTCCACAAAGGTACTTCCCTTAATAATGGGGTTTTCCTATTTAAAGTTTATCCCCTCAATCACCCTTAAAGGGTTGCGATGCTGGGGTTATCCCAATTAATGGGTTTGCCCTCAGCTGCTCTACCCCTACTAAATAGTGGGGGAGCTGGCAGCTCTGTATAAAATAATAATAACAATAGACTATATCAATCTATCTAGTCTTCTATTTGTATGGATTATTTTCAGGCTAGGTCAATAAGACCGGCCTCCTGTGCTTTACAATGAGACGCTAGAAAGTAAGGATAACAAAATCTAAGACGCGTCTAAACTTGTTCTGAATTCCTAACCTTTCCATGCACATAACAGCAACAAGGAATTATAAACAACAAAGTAACTACAAGAACTATCACAGATAACAGGAAAAACACATACCCTGGATCCATTCCTAACAACAATAAAACTAACTTTTCTAGTTACTCATGTTACTGGAGATCTAATGGTTTCTAAATACCTCTACTATCCTGTTCTGTTAGTGCGGGCGCCGGGCCCACGGGTCTCTTCCCTTGAAGCTAGGAAAGGATGACCCTCATGGCACGCTTTTATGGCAGCCGCGGACAGGTCTGACAGGAAAGTAAAGGGGAGAGAAGAAGCCAGGAGGAAAAGACCGACTTGGTGAACAAAAACCTTCTGGAAAAAGGCAGCCTGTGTTTCCACCGCCGGCCTGCAGGGGTCGGCGGCTGAAAGGGCAGGGCTGCTCCCGCGGCTTACCCATGCAGGGCACCTGCCGGCGCGGTCTGCCAGGTGAGCCCCCCAGATAAAAGCACTGGGGCCTTTAAAAAGTGATTTCAGTTCTTCGTAAGGCTGGAGCTCTTCAAAAAGGCTTCTAAGCCGGAGCTCTTTGCAAAGTCTTCTAAGGCCCACGGCGGCTAGCATGCGATGATTGACACGACGCTCAGCTTCGGCCTTTTCCGCCTGGAATGTTCAGCTACGGGCGAGAGTCCAGCTCTTAGCACAGTCTCTTTGGTCTTCTGATCCACTTCCTTCTTCGTCCTCCGGCGGACTGTCTGCCTGCGGGCTGTGCTCCAGAATTTATAGAGCCCGGGCGGACCTGGTTGGACGCCTCCACCTGCCAGGTCCGCACCTGCGTTGCCCTGGCAACCAGGATGCACTCTCTAATTGAATATTCATGAACATCTAGAATCTACCTATCAGAACACAGGATTTTAAATCTTAACTCATGAATATTCATTACCCTCATAAATATTCATTTTAGCCGGCCTCCCTAATGGCCATCCTATATCCCTTACCTGTACCTATTTGTTTAAACACTTTATCATTATATTTTGAGGAGAATTTTTCTTTATTTTGGTTTTATTTTTGTGCGGACCGATAGAGAATAAAGTCAAGAGAATAAAAATAAAAACTTTTTATTTTTTAAAATGCTCAGTTTCTCTAGGCTGCCTGGAAAGGGTAGTGGAAGGCACACAAACCTCACAGCCCATGGCCAGGGACATATTCTCTTAACAGAGGAATTTACAACAGGAACCACTGTGTAAAGCCTGAGATGTGCATTACAATGCCCTGGCCACCAGAACTGAGTAGGTGTAGGGCAGGAGTAATGCTAACAGGTGGACTTGAGTGTGGAACCTCTATAGCTTAGTATATGAGCTTAAGCCACATGGCTGTTTCTACACGTGTTCATAAACAGCCTGAAATAAGCTAATGAGGCATGGATGCACATTCCCTGTATCTCATTAGTATAAGGCCACATGATTTGGAGTCTGGAAGACGTTCTTCCGGACTCCAAAACAACGTGTAGAAGCGTGGCCCCCAGGGGGTCTTCCAGAAGGAAGTCTTTCTTCCGGAGGCGCCTTCTTCCTGAAAATTTTTGGAGAAAGTGACGTGTAGAAACAGCCCATGAGTCCAAAGTCAGCTGGCTATTCTGTAAGGCCGTTTCTACACATGCCACTTTTTCCGAAAGCGGCATGCTAATAAATGGGCCAAAAACTGTTAATGAGTCACAGATGTAAATTTCTGGTGCCTCATTAGCATATGGTCACATGGTTCGGAATCTAGAAGAAGCTCTTACTGCAGCCCCTTGGGGATCTCCCAGAGGGAAATAGTCCTTCCAGAAGCTCCTTCTTCCTGCAAATTTTCAGAAAGAAGGGGCTTCTGGAAGGACAATTTACTTCTGGGAGATCCCCCAGGGGCTGTGCCTCCAAACACTGTTTTGGAGACTCCAAATCATGTGACCATATGCTAATGAAGCACCAGAAATTTACATCCGCACCTCGTTAGCATTTTTCGGGCTGTTTATTAGCATGCCACTTCCGGAAAAAGTGGCACGTGTAGAAATTTTATAAGTCTTTTTAGCAGACTCATTATTCTGTCTATAAGTGGCCTGGGGCAGTGTTCCCTGTAAGCTGAGTGCTTGAGTGGCTGCCCAGGAAAGATTCAAGTGCCTCCCAGCTGATTAGCTGAATGTCCACAGCACCCACAGCAGCAGCATGTGTTTCTACTGGTGGTGCACATCCCCATATGTTTTGATGTACAAAAGAAAATGTATTCCACCCATGGATGGAAAAAATAGAGGGAACCCTAGTCTCAGTGTCACTAGGTGAGACAGAACACCACACCCAGAAGGTGTGTGGGTTACACAGCCATGATGGTAGAATCCACTACTGGTTGGACCATTTGGGCGAGTGGGATGGGGAGGAAATTGTGCATCTCTGAGCACAGGTACACAGTGTCCCTTTCCCCACTCATGCACACTTAGGGCTTCTGGAAACATCTCTGTGCAGTCTAAAATTTCAGGCAGATACTTTACTCATCTCTTGCGTGCAGGGAGAATGGAGTCAGAGAAAAAGAAATAAATATCCCATCTTTAAAACCAACTTTGTAACAGATAAAAAAGTGTACGTCCACAAGCATGTAAAATGACTTAAGTATAAGTATGCAAAAGAAAATAACCCCAAATATTCCAAGCAATAGAGTCATACTAACAACCAGTTTTAGCAAGCAAGAACTCTTGTATGTAGGCATGGAATTCTCTTTCCCATAGGAGAAATTCTGGGGCAAGCAGGGGATATACTGGGAGTAAAAGGAGAGGGCTTGGGGTCAAACCATGGTATATTCTGAGGATCCTCTCCAAGAGTGGCCAAATAAGAACTACTACTCACCAACACAAGTGAGAGGTAACAAAGCTAGAGTCTAACTGTGCCTTAAAGCTCCTGGGATCTGGGTGGCAGAAATGTTTCAGAAAGCCATCTGTGCTGTTAGATGCCCCGCATGCCGCGGTATGCTTTTAGAGACATTACCCTCATTTTAAATGCAATGGCTATGTCTACACTATAGCAATCTGTTGACAGAAGTTACTGTAAGATGAGATCTTCCAGCAAAACTTCTGTTGACATATTATGTCCACACACAAAAGCAGACTGAAAGAGTAAGCCGCTCAGTCAACAGAGAGTGGCCAGACTGCCTGGCTACTCTCTTAACAGAACACCCAATCAGAACCTCAACAAACAGTGCTGTCCAGGGAACCAGAAGCCCTGTCTGTTAACAGAGGGCCCCCTGAGTGTCTGCACAGCTTTTTTGTTGACAGAAAACTGTCAACAAAGGTGCTATACTTGACCATGGAGAGGCACAATGCCGCCAGTGGATGTGTCAGGTTTTATTGACAGTCTGTTGACAAAGCACATTTTGCATGTAGGTGCTCCATGAGTATTTCTGACAAAACACTGGTTTTGCTGGAAAAAAACTATTTCATGTAGGCATAGCTATAGACTTTCTCTCTTGAGGTTGTGAGATTAAGTGCCTAGCACAGTAACTCTGTCTTATGCTGGAAATTACTTATAGAAAACAACCAAACCATAAGCCTCTCAGGGTTTGTGCCTTGAGTGTGTCAGAGACTTGTCCCTTTCCTTTATAGCCCTGAAGGGTTAAGTGGGAATGTTCAAGCTGTCGGTCCCCAGATGAGTTCATCTGTGGGCTAAAGGTAGGGAATCCTCCATGGGCATGCACAAGGTTCTGGCAGATATTAGGACTGCTGATCTTTCTAGCAAGTTGCAAAGGGCTTCCTGTATAGACAAAGGTTTTCTTGCACACTGAATGCTAGCAGTGGGTCAAATCTGGAGTAGTTTGATTTTTATTAACTCAGAGTATTTCATTTTGTAGAATAAATAGGCATTTTTTTCCTGAAATGTATTGCTCAAAAAGTTGTATTGAACACTCTTTCTCAGTGTGGTGGTCACAAACAGATCCAGGAGGGTTGTAATTGTTGCAGGAGCAGCAGTGGTCTGTATGTGTGAAAAGTCTGTTACATCTCCCAGGTCATTTCTCTCATTGGATGCTTGTGAGATGGCTTTCCTCCCTCTCAACTCTCCTGGAATGTTTGTGGGGATGAATTGTTTGTCTGAGCAGCTGTAAGATCAGAAGAGCTCCCAGGTAGACAAGGAATCTGGGACCCTGATCAGAGAGCAATCACATGCTCAGTGCATAGCACTTATGCAGCAGGTGCCCCTGTAAGGCCACAGTCACATGCCCAATGCATGGACACTGCCCAAGGTGAGGTTTGACCAACCAGACATGGCCAAGTCACCTCCAACCACAGACCAGAAGAAGCAGGTCCTTAAAAGTGGGAGAAGCCAGGTGCTGGACAGAGGAATTTTTGACAGGGAATAAAAAAAAAAGTGTGAGGAACAGACACAATGCTTTAAGGAGTTCAGTAGCAGTAAGAGTAGGTATAGGTAACAGAGCTACTGCTGGGAAAGTATATAATGTATCTGATTCCAGAAATAAAAAAAAAAAAAACCAGGCAAGTTTCCCTTTGAGTTATAGTTCTGTCTCAAGGTTTTGATGGAGTAAGAACACCATAATTCATACAGCCTGTTATTAATTCCCCTTATAATACTTACTCATTTTAATTATCCTTCTCTGTCTATTAATGATAAACCAGCTGTTCGAGATATTTCTATATCAATAAAGCATAAACGCTATCTTCTTCATGCTGATCCTTGTGCATAATAAGTTTTCTAATGTCCAGCCCCTGTGGTGTTGAACCAATCAATTAATTCAGTCAACTTGTCATTAAAAGGCAGCTTCTAGTGTAGGTCACTTTGTCACAGTTGTGGCTAGAAGCGGAAGCAATAAAGTTCCCGCAGGAGTGGTGGGAACATTGTTTGAAGTACGCTATCTTTCTTCCTGCTATCAGAAACCACAAGCACATGAATTAGAAAAGATATATTGTTGTTGCTTCCAACTGTTGAAATAGGAAAAAGCTTGTCAGCAATCTTCATCAAAGTCAACAGCAAAAGTGAATAAGCCTTGTAGTACTCAATTTGATAAAGATGAAGGAAGAAAAACATACTTAAACATTCTATCTCCTCTGTCAGACCACTGTGTGTTCCAAACAGTGATAAAGTTGATATTTCAAAAGGGACTTTTTTTTTTATTAAGATAAAGTGAGGAACAAAACTGTTTAAACAGAAGTATCTGTAATTAGTAATGTATACCAGCAGGGCATTTTTGACCTGTAGATAAAATATTATAGACATTTTAAGAGTTACAGTGAAGCCTAAAATAAAAGAGGAAGAATGAGAATGATGTTGCTAGAAACCACAAGTGTATCACATTAAGTAACTAAAATTAAAGGAGTCTTCAATGAACATTACCTCAACCTTTCCTACTATAACTCCTCATTTTTCTCTGAACAAGAAGGATGGATGAATAATTAAATAATTTGTTTGCACATCACACTGGAGCATCAATTATGCTTCCTTTTAGACACTAGCAAAATATGAAGGCACTATAAAATAATTATTCTTATACGTTAATGTCTAGAAGCCATGAACATGTTAAATCCATGTGGTGCTAGGTGTTGTACCAAATATTAAAAAAAAAGAATAATTTAATTCTTCAGTTTAAATTACCTCCCTGAAGAAATGTGCACATTTCATAAAAAGGTATAATAAAATACACTGAAAATATTTTCATGCCATAATGTACAAATGTATTGTAAATGGGAGCTCCTGCTACAGAGCTCCTGCTACAAAGAATCTTGTTGGATTCTAGGTTTTTGAAGATACACATTTGTTGATTTTTAAAAAATAACCATTTAGTAATTATGTTTACTAATTTCTGTACTTGAATTATGAGCCATGCATGCTTGAAGGATTCAGCACCTGCTCTAGAACCCTAGAAAAGGATCCCACTGATATCACTAGTATTAGGAAGAAGGTTTTTATGCATGTCTTTCATCAGAGTGTAACTGATAAGTGTAACAATTCTTGCCTTACAGTATGATTGTGAAAGGCCTAAAAATCCTAGATTATAGCTGAATGGAACGTTATACTCAGACCTTTTTTTATTTGTTTGTTTGTTTGTTTGCAAGATCATATTCCATTTTTTCATCATAGCCTCATTGAATAACAAGCTAACATGCACTGCACATCTTTCTAATGGGACATAGAGGTAACTTATTTTATTTAATTCACTTTGTGAGAGCAGTAGACCCAACTTGGAATTGTCCCCAGAAAGTTATGTCCCCGAGAGAAAGACTGGGGCCATGTTGTTTTATTTACGTTGTCATAAAGTCTCATTTTCTATGAAATTGCTTCTTTGGGTTTAGATATTGTGAGACACTCTAAATCTACCTGAAGAGACTCAGAGCTTTCTTTTGAGAAGTGATATTTAATGGACTTATATCCTCTTCACTGTTGAAACATGACATTAAAAGAGTAGCAGTCATCAAATGATTGTTGTTAAAATATCAAGACAAAATTATTATGAAAATTATGTTAATGGGCTTGTGGAGTAGATAAATTCAAACTACTGAAAAGAGCACTTTTGAACATACTTATGCAAACTGTCAATGTTTTATTTTTCAAAATTCTTTTGGCAAATCTTGAAAAAATCTGAAACTTCACTTGTCACACTTTTGCCACATTTTAATAAATATGCTTACGCTAAGGCCAATTTTCAGGCAAGCATATATGAAAGCCTTATATGATCAGTTTCTGGTATTGTAATTGATAAATGATTTAACTGTGTTAATATTATGTGAAAGTTACATTTCTTAAAGAAAAAGCCAGTTCAGACCCAATGTCTAGAGACATTACTAAAGGGTGGTAATTGGTGAGGTTTGGTAACAAGATGGATTTATGAAAATGGAACACATGGATAATCTTGTGCAGTGTCTGGCTTTCATCTCACTAACCCATTTTGCATGGAGAATTGCATTTTATAGTAGATTTTTTGGTTTAATTGAATTAACTTCAATATACCAAAATGAAAAAAACACAACAGATATGTCTACACTAGGACACAACATCGAAGTAGCCTATTTTGAAGTAAGAACTTCGAAATAGGCTACTTCAATGATTATCGTCTACACGTCCTCCAGGGCTGGCAAACGTCGATGTTCAACGTCGAAGTAGCGCCGGGGAACATCAAAAAGAGCCGCCCTGGAGGGAAACGCGGAGCGTCCACACACACAAGCCCCCTATTTCGAAATAAGGGGCCAGGAAAGCCCACAAACTGGGTCACAGAGCACACTAGCCCTTCTGGGGCAGCTGCAAGCCGCTCCCTTAAAGGGCCCATCCCAGACACACTCGGCCTGCACCGCATGTGCAGCCCTGCATTGGTGAGACAAGCCTCGCAGACCTCGAGCCTGAAGACATGGACCTCCAGCAGCAGCTGGAAGCCCTACAAGCTGTCTCCCATGGAGCAGGCACCCTTCTAGATGCTGCCTGGGCAGCCGCCCAGCAGCTTCTGGCATGGGAGCCCTCCCCAGGAGCACCAGGAGATGCCCCCGACCATCGGGCCTTCCTCCCCCTCCCCCTCCCCCTCCCCCTCCGGGTGCCCCGCTGACTCTGGAGCTACCCCTCCTGCACCGAGTGGTGGGAGCACCTGGTTATGGGGGAAAGGAATGATGACCAGTGGCTGTGGAACTTCCACATGAGCCGGCAGACCTTCATGGAGCTCTGCCAGTGACTCACCCCCACATTCAGGCACCAGGACACCCGCAGGCGGCGCGCCCTCCCCATCGAAAAGAGGGTCGCAATAGCTGTCTGGAAGCTGGCCACTCCAGACAGCTACCGCTCCTTGGGACAGCAGTTTGTAGTGGGAAAGGCCACAGTCGGGGCTGTCTTCATGGAGGTAAGGAGGCCTGGGGCTGAACTCCCTGCTGGGGAGGAGGGCCTCAGGAGGGGGCCTCAGGAGGGGGGTCTGGGTGAGGGGTTCACACTCTGCAAACCCTCACAGGCACCCGTGTTCCCTCCCCACAGGTGTTGCGTGCACTCAATGCCCTGCTGCTGAAGACGGTCGTCCAAGCTGGGGACCTGGATGCAGCCGTCGAGGGATTCTCTGCCATGGGATTCCCCAACTGCTTCAGAGCCCTTGATGGGACCCACATCCCCATCTGTGCCCCAGATCACAGTGGTGGCCGCTATGTCAACAGGAAGGACTACCACTCTGTGGTCCTGCAGCCTATGGTCAACAGCCATGGCCGCATCCAGGACATTCACGTGGGCTGGCCCGGCTCTACCCATGTTGCCTGCATTTTCCAGAATTCAGGACTATGCCACCGACTGCAAGTGGGGACCTACATCCCCCAGAGGGAAATCCCTCTGGGGGAGACCACCACCGTACCCCTCTGCCTTGTGGCAGATGCAGCATACCCCCT
Source organism: Carettochelys insculpta (assembly GCF_033958435.1). Lineage (NCBI taxonomy): Eukaryota > Metazoa > Chordata > Testudines > Carettochelyidae > Carettochelys > Carettochelys insculpta. The sequence goes on along the minus strand of NC_134137.1, from coordinate 92,532,646 downwards.
CCAGCCCTGGCTTATGAGACCCTATACAGGCCACCTCTCTGACAGTCAGGAGTGCTACAACGCCCGCCTCAACCATGTCCAACAAGTGGTCAAGCGAGCCTTCGGGGGCCTGAAAGGCTGCTGGCATTGCCTCCTGGCACACCTAGATCTGGGCCTCCCAAACATCCCCCAGGTTGTGGGGGCCTGCTGCACACTCCACAACCTGGTGGAAAGCAAGGTGGAGGCATTTGTGCAGGGCTGGGCACAGAAGGCCGCAACAGCCTACCCCCAGCCAGCCGCTGCCCTGAGCCTGCAGGCCCACCAGCACGGGGTCTGGGTCTGGGAGGCCCTAAGGAAGTACTTTCACCAGGGGGCCCAGTGAGCGACCCCCCCAGCCATCCCTGCACACCGACCCAGCACCCACACCTCACCCTCACCAAAAGCACATGGGACACAGGTTTTGGGAAAAATAAAACTGTCATTATTTACAAGAAAAACAAAAATGTCACCTCTTTTTGGCAAATAAATAATAATATTAGCAAAAAGAACAGATTAATGAAAATAATAACTATGTACAAGTGGGGACATCTCTACAAACTATAACGGGGGGGTCAACTATAAATAACTATATACAAGGGTGGAGACAACTATTTACAGGGGGGAGATGTGGGCAGGCCACCCATGAGCCCATCATTCTAGGGCGGGGGGTGGAATGGTGCGACCCCTGCCGCGTCCGGCTGGCTGGTCCCCCTCTCAGCTGGGGTCCCCGGCGAGGCTGGCTGGGGGCCAGAAGCATGGGGAGGTATGGCCGAGGTGGGTCCATGGCCCTGGGTGGCTCCTGCTGTGAGGAGCTGGTGGGTGGGGCAGCAGGCGGCACAACAGCAGGTGGGATGACAACAGGCTGGACATCAGTGGGCGGGACATCAGCAGGCAGGGCGGTGGGGAGGGCAGGATGGAGGACATCGGGGGTAGGCAGACGGGCCACCAGCTCCTCAAGGTTATCGGCCACTCAGTTAAAGGTGGCCATGAACTCGCGCCAGGCCTCCCGGCGCAAGGCGGCTTCCCGTTCCTTGAATTGGAGCCTCCGCTCCATGAGGTCCACCTGGCGCTGGAGGGCTGCAGTCACCTACAGGTCATAGGTGGTGGTCATGCGGCAGTGTCATCCCCGGGAGTGGACCCAGACTGGGGCAGGTGGTGTCCCCAACAGCTGGTGCTCCGGTGGTCTGGGAGGGCTGTCGGGGACGACGGATGGTGCGGCTGCAGAAATAGGGGGAAATGGGGAAGGGAGACCGTGAGTACCCAGTCTTGACCCGTGGCCCACCCCACATCCCCCCCACAGGCCTGTGTCCCCGCCCCATCCATCCCCCATTGGTGCGTGCAGTGATCCTGTGGATGGTCCCCTCCAGTGGTCCTCCCCTCTCCCCTTCCACCAGGGGTGGGGCAAGGCATTCTCCATGGGTGGAGGTGCTGCTGGGCACTGGTGGCTGTGGCACTGTCCCTGTGCTGTGGATTGCCCAGGCCATGTCAGGCTGGGGTGTTGTGGGGATGTGGGGGGCCCCCGGTCAAGTGGTGCCCCCACCCCATGCTCAGGGGGTCTGTGCCCTGTGGGGTATGTACCTGATGGTGCACTGCCAGGCTCCAAAGATGCCCATGAGGCAGACACCCAGCTGGAGCTGCGGGACATCATGTCCAGCACCAGTTTCCCCTCCTCACTGGACCACTCCGTGGCTGGGGTGGAGGGTCCCGGCTGTAGGTGTGGGGGGACAGGGCTGGCCTCCGGTCCTGACCCTGTCTCCAAGGCTGGCTGGGGCTCGTCGGCCGCGGTGTCAAGGGAGGCTGGTGGGGGTGGGGGAGGCGGTGCCCTGGGGGCCCAGGATAGCCCTGAGCTCCTGGTAATAGGGGCAAGCGGTGGGAGCAGCCCCAGACTGGCTGGCCTAGTCCTGGGCCCGGGCATAACCCTGCCGCAACTCCTTGACCTTGCTCCTCACATGGTCAGGAATGCAGGCAGGGTGACCCCGGGCAGCCAGGCCCTCGGCCAGCTGGGCAAAAGCCTCCGTGTTCTGCCACTTGCTCCCCATGACATGCAGCACCTCCTCCTCCCCCCAGAGCCCCAGCAGGTCTCGGAGCTCAGGGTCTGTCCAGGAGGGGCCCCGCTTCCTACCCCACCAGCTGGAGGCCTGGGAGCCCTGAGATGGCCCGGAGGGGGAGCTCTGGGGGCACTTGTCAGGCTGGCTGGCTGCCATGGTGTCCCTGTGATAGTGCAGGGATACCACATGGCAGGGCTGCTGCATGCACGCTGCCAGCTTCCTGCTACGGGGTTTCTGGGTCCCTGCGGATTTAAAAGCCACTGAATGCAGAGACCACAGAGCCCCGCAGGGGCTGAACAGAGCATCTCAACCCCTCAGCTGATTGCCGCCATGGAGGACTCTGCTATTTCGAAGTAGCGGGACGTGGATCGCGTACACACACCCTACTTCTATGTTCAATGTTGAAGTAGGGCACTATCCCCCTCTTCTGATGGGAATAGCGATTTCGACGTCTCTCCACTTAAGATTGATTTCAACGTTGAAATAGCACCCGGCGTGTGTAGACGCGACGGGTGCTATTTTGACGTTGTGCTGGCTACTTCGAAGTAGCTGGCTAGTGTAGATGTAGCCAGCTAGATACACTAGATAGATCCATTAGAGAACTACACACCCAAGCAGTTCTAATACATAAAGGATTATGCTGCAATTAATGTTCCCTCTACGGTTTCCCACCCCGAGTGGAATGAATTTTATTGCAGGTACAAACATGGAGGTGATGTGCAACACATCACCTTCGTATCAGTTCATATAACAAATTTAGTATGATGGGCTGGGGCCAAGGGATTCATAAAGTGGGAGGAGTCTTGGGCCTGGAGCAGAGGAATGGGGTACAAAGGGGAAGGTGGGTTTTCTGGATGGGGGTGCAGGCTCTAAGGTGGGGCTGTGGATGATGGTCTTAGACCTGGGATATATGGTTGGGGTGCAAGGGCTCTGGCTGCAAGTGCAGGTTCTGAAATGGGGCCAGGGATAAGTGGCACAATGGGTTGGGCACAAGGATGGGAGGGTTCCAGCTGGGGGTGCAGACTCTCAAGTGACACCCAGAAAGAGGGTCTCATGGCTGGAGCCGAAAGTTGGGGTGCAGGGATGTGAGGGCTCTGGATTGGAATACAGGCTGGAGTGGGGCTGGGTTCAGGAAAAGTCAAAGTAGAGGACTCGCTTTAATAATGAAATTGTATATCGTGGGGAATACCTGGGGACTGGATGAGAGCCAAAGTCAGATCTGAAATGTGGCTGGGTCTGGACGAGTGGTGGATCCAGATGAGGGAAAGGGAGGCTATGGCCGGGCAGTTGTGGCTAGACTGGGAAAGAGTCTGGATGGGAAGTTATGGCCAGAATGGGGCCAAGCCCAGGTTGCCATGGCTACATGGGGGCCATGACCAGGCCTGGGGCAAATGGGGGGCACAGCTGAGCCAAGATGGAGGCTGGGACCAGTTTGCCAGGTCTGGATATGGGACAAGAATTGATGGGGGTGGGTTATGGCTGAATGGATACCAGGGCTGGACCACTGGGGCTGGTTGGGGGCTGGAAAAGGGCTGATGCCCCATTGCAAGATTGAGGCCAGTCCCCTCATGGCAGGATCAGGCCCTGGCTGCTATGGCAGGTTTTGAACTGGAGCCCAGTTGGCTTGACTGGCTAGAGGGTGGGCTAGTTTGGGACTACTGGTGGGACAGCCCTACTCCAGATGCCACAGGTGCCTGGCCCATGTGGCTTCATTGAGCACCTGTGCAGCTAAGCTGTCACATAGCTTGCAGGGAACTTAGGCTGCAACCCTTACTTACACTTGGGATGATGTGCTGCACTTCCAGGAGGCACAGCACAAGCACAGCCTATGGGCAGTGAGGGGAAAGGTGATGTTTAATTCTTTTTGTAGTCTTAGGATTTTGCACTGGCTAGGACCCAACATTTCTCCTGCTGTACCTCATCATTGGGGGAATCTTCAATAAGAAGCCACAGTCGTACCTGGGATGTGTATGGAGAGCTATGCTTTGTTGAGCTGCCCACAATGGCTGTAACGTCACATTCCCTCGCACCCCTTCAATGGTCCTACTCCATTACTTGCAAAGGGGCAATCTACAGTTGCTCTATGTAAGGCCTGTATGGGACTAATTCCAATTGTATCCTGTTAGCTTTCATGACTCCTGTACAAGTTATTGGATCAGGTTTCATGGCAGTTATTTGAAATCCATTTCATTACAAGGACACCAGTTGCATTCATGATATGGTATCAGTGTCAAAAGTTCTGTTAGTATTTAATCACAGAACTGAAGTAAATATGACTTCACAGAGTCTCATCTTCACCAGTGATAACTAATGCATCTACTGGCAACCTAACCTCCCACAATGTCCCCCTCCAAATGTTCTTCTTACCACCAGAGAAACTAAGGGCTTTAACTAAAGGTAAACTCTTCCCTTTTATGTTAATTTAAAAGTCAGGAAAACATTAACTTAGCAATATCCTCACTGAGATGTTACGAGGAGTAGCTCAGTGGTTTGTGTATTGGCCTTGCAAGCCCTGGGTTGTGTGTTTGGGGCAAATAAACTTTCAAAAAAAATCTGGTGTGTGGTGCTCAATCCTATTGAATAGGCAGGGGACTGGACTCAATGACCTCTCAAGGTGCCTTCCAGCTCTATGAAATAGGTAGGTTAAACAAAACCAGCAATGCTCAAATGGGGTCCCACTCTTGTTTGACTGAAGCAGACAGTCACAATGCATACTCATTAAGGTTGTCAGATTTCCAAACCTGACAATGCTCCCATGCCAATGGATGAAAACTGAAAAGCTAAATACTAATACGATTCTCCTGTAGAACCTACAAAACAAGCAGGAATGAATTGCAAATACTTTCCAATTACCACTGCACACCTGCGTTCTTGGTATAAATCAAAAAAGCGGAGAAATCCTCATCATCACTCAGCACAGTTGTCTATTCAAATATTGAATTTATGGGTGATTGGTCAGGATCTGCTCATGACCTTTGAAGCACAGTCATGCAAGAGCATATTTAAAAAGGTTAAATGGTATGACCCCGGTAACTATAGGCTGGCCGGTCTGACATTGATCCCAGGCAAGATAATGGAATGGCAGATATGGGACATTGGCTTGGTCAACTGTAAGAGATTCGGTTGAATTTATGTAGTTTAGGTCAAATTGCTAAGGAATCTGCTAAGGAATTTATGTAGTTTAGGTCAAATTGCTAAGGATACTTTCATAGACCACATGGAAGCAACCAGCATGGACAGGGTACAATTAAATGCATGGAGGAGAACCAAGATGGAGATGTAAGCTGATTGGAAATAAAGGAGAATGGATAGTAAGGCATGGAGAGAGCTCAAACAGAATGAATTGGAGACCCGTGATGGGCAACCTAGACTAGTCATTAGGCCTCCTGAGTGGGCTGCAAGACTGTTGTAACCAAGACAATGAGAAGTCCTGTGGCACCTTATAGACGAACAGATTTATTGGAGCATAAGCTTTCATGGGCAAAGACCCGCTTCCATGTGGTCTATGAAAGTATCTTCTCACTTTTGTTTTCTCCTGCAGATCTGTGCAAGTCTAACAGCTGGGTGAGGGGAGAGAGAGCTGTCATCAAAGAGCCCACTGTTGAGCACACTGCAACACAACATAAGTGAAGGCCAGACATTAGGAAGATACATTTACTGTAGATAAGTTTAACAACACACAAAATAATTTAATGAATGAACCTTAGTGAAAGACAAAAGAGATGCATTCTATGCAAGGACAAAATTTGGCTTCATTCCAGCAGGGACTACAGAATGCTCTTAAGGGACCTGCTTGACTCAGTTGAGCCATGGTAGGTCACAGACTGTGATGCATCTGATGAGGTGGGTCTTTGCCCACAAAAGCTTGTGCTGCAATAAATCTGTTAGTCTATAAGGTGCCACAGGACTGGTCATTGCTTTTGTGGATACAGACTAACACTGCTACCCCTCTGTTATTTGTATCCAAGGCAGGCTCCCAGGATAGTATAGTTTTGCTAAATGAGCTTGCACACCTAGTATTTGCAGGTTATGCCAGTCAAACCATAGTAGCAATTTGGTTGGATGAAAAGCTAGCAGATGGCTCTCACAACGTTGAGTGCAATTAACATGCTCCTCATTTCACATATCTTTGCTTTACATCTGTCATGAATGAATGCTTGTAAAGGGTTAAGCACAGATTCTAGAGAGAGAGGGCTTTCTGCTGGCAAGCAGCCTGGTGGGCCTATGGGAAGAGAGAGAGATCTTTCTGAACTGAAGCAATTGTCTGCTGAGGTTTTTTTTTTCCTTTGCCTAGCTGAAGCAGAGATACAAAAATGATTAATCCTGAGCATGTTTAATGAATCCAGTAAATATTCTGGCCATAGCATGACATTGGCATACAGATATGTAAGCAGAAAAGAAATGTTTGGTCAGATGCAATTATTTTGGGTTTGGTGCGGAACTCTTTAGGCTGGCTGACGTACCATCCCCTCTTCTTCCCACCATACACTGTAACTTCTAAACTGAATCCCAGGGAAGTAATTCTCTGGGTTATTATCTACCTTTTTTGTTAAAGTTGCTTTATCACTTTCTTTGTATAATTTATCTTTTGTCTTGTTAATAAATTTCTTGTTTAAGGCAATGATTTGATTCCTGTATCTTAGAAAAGTTTTTGTCTATCTCCAGGCCTAAGACTGAAAGGTCAGCTATTAGGTTGCAGCCTAATTTCTTTCTTTTTTTTTTTTCAAGGTGTCTCCTAAGGGAAGGTTAAAAACATGGGGTTACCCCACAGGGAGACATCCCACATGGGTCTTCCTGGGTTTTAAAGGTGGGTGTTTCTCACATGAGTGGTGGCAGTTATCTTCCAGGATTAGGGAATCTGCAAGCCTATAGATACAAAGTATTTTGAAGGTATTTTGTGCAGGTCTCTTCTGCGCTTGGAGTGTCAGAGTGGGGATGAGCCCTGACAACTTGTGTGTCACCTTAGTGATGCTTTTAGTAGAAAAATATACAGATGGATACCAGTGGAATTGAGCAGCCTTGTATGTGAGCAATGGTAAACAAAATGTCTCATGGGCCTTTTCTGGTACCCTGGTGAGCTCCATGTGGCCCAGGGGCCTCAGGTTGCCCACTACTGCCTTAGACTGTCATATGCAGATACACTGTTATTTGATTATTTGATTTTATACTTCCATAGCTAGCTAAGTGATAAAAACACCTAAATTTTTAGCATCCTAGCTTCTACAGGTAGGTCTGAATCTCTATATCCGAAGAGAGGGTAATGTAATTAATGCCAATCAAAGTGGGATTATGGAGAATAGATTCTTGTCAAACTAACATGATGGCTTTTTTGCTGTGATTGTATCTTTGTTTGATAAAGATAATAGTGCTGATCTAATAGACTTTGTAAGGAAATTGGTTTTGTACTATCCAGCTTTTTGATTAAAAACCAGAAAGCCATACAATTAACACGGCACACATTAAATGGATTAAAACCTGGCTGATGGGTTTCAAGCTGTAATTGCAAATTGGGAATTACCTTTGCACTTGTGTGTTTCTAGTAGAATCCCCCGGGGACATGTTCGTGGCCCTGTGCAATTTAAGACTTTTAACAGAAATCTGAAAGAAAATATAATCATCACTGATAAAAGTTTCAGAAGACAAAAAATGGGCAGGAGGTGATAAATACAGAACAGAGGTAAGTGATAGACAGTAATATGGATTGCTCAGCAAAATCTGTGCAAACAAACAATATGTGTTTTAACAGAGCTAAACGTAAAAGCAATAAAGGAATTCAGGAATAAAGAAGATAGGTCATAGCCAGTGCCTTTTTTTGTTAAAAAAAGAAGAGGTGCTGGTACTCAGCCGGCTTCCTTCCTCTTTCCCTTGACTAATCCCATGGCTGGGGCTGCCAATGTGCCAGAATTCAGTACTGACAAGTATAGGCACCAAAAAAAAAAAAAAAAAAAAGCAAGCACTGGCCATAGCCACAGGATGGGAGACCCTACTCTGGGGCTACTTCTACACTAAGGCCGGAAGACTGACTGCCCTGAAACTCCTTACAAGATACGAGGATTAAGAAAGGTCGACGGGAGGAGTGCTCCCATCGACCATCTGTTGTCATGGAAGTCAGCGGCTTCGATGATGATTTTTGGTACGCAATTGTCATACCAAAAATCACGCAGCAGCCGTCGACCTTCCAGGTAAATGTAGGCATAGTCTCAGTGACTGGAAAAAAGATTAGTGTAAGACAGTGATGGTGGATAATCAGCTAAATATGAGCTCTTGGTGTAATATTGTGTCCAGAACAATTAATGGAATCCTTGGTTCATAAACAGGAGAATCTCAGGTAGGAGAAGATACAGGGATTTTTTTTAACCTCTTTGTGACTGCTGCTGGAATATTGTGTGCAGTTCACAGAATCATAAAACCCAAGGGCTGGAAGGGGCCTCAGGAGATCCTCTAGTCCAGTCCCCTGCCTAAAGCAGAATCAACCCTAATTAAATTATCACAGCCAGGACTTTGTAAAGTTGGGACATAAAAACCTCTGGGGATGGAGATTCCACCATCTCTCTAGTTAAAACAGTCCAATGCTTCACCACCGTTCTGGTGAAGTAGTTTTTCCTAATGTCAAACTTATACCTCTCCCTCTGCAACTTCAGGCCATTTCTCCTTGTTCTGCCACCTGTCACCATTGAGAACAGTTTCTCTCCATCCTCTTTAGAGCTCCCTTTCAGGAAGTAGGAGTCTACTGTCAAATCTCCCCTCAGTCTTCTCTTCTTCAAATAAACCCAAATTTCTCAGCCTCTCCTCATAGTTCATATGCTTCAGCCCCTTAATGATTTTCATTGCCCTCCTGTGAGCTCTCTCCAATGTGTCCATATCCTTTCTATACTGAGGGGCCCAGAACTGGATGCAATACTCCAGATGTGGTCTTACCAGTGCTGAGTAGAGGGGAATAATAACTTCTCTAAATCTGCTGGAAATGCTTCTCCTAATGCACCCCAATATGCTGTTCATCTTGTTGGCTACAAGGGTACACTATTGACTCATATCCAGCCTCTCATACACTGTAATCCCCAGGTCCTTTTCCACTGCACTGCTACTTAGCCAGTGGTTCCCCAGCCTGTAACAGTGCTTGGGATTCTTCCGCCCCAAGTGCAGGACTCCGCACTTCTCCTTCTTGAACCTCAACAAATTTCTTTTGGCCCAATCCTCCAATTTATCTAGGTCACTCTGTACCCTATACCTACCTCTAATGTATCTACCTCTCCCCCTAGTTTAGTGTCATCTGCAAATTTGCTGAGGGTGAAACCCAGTCCCTCATCCAGGTCATTAAAAAAGATGTTGAAAAATACTGGCCCTACAACTGATCCTTGCATCACTCACCTTGCAACTGACTGCCAACCAGAAACTGAGCCAATGATCACTACCCATGGGGCCCGATCATCAAGCCAGCTTTCTGTCCATCCTATAGTCCATGTATCCAATCCATTCTTCCTTAACTTTTGGGCAAGAATGCTGTGGGACACTGTATCAAAAACTTTGCTAAAGTCAAGGCATATCACATCAATTGACTTCCCCATGTCCACAGAGCCAGTTACCTCATCATAGAAGCTAATTACATTGGTCAGGCACAATTTGCCATTGGTGAATCCATGCTGACTACTCTTGATCACTTTTCCCTCTTCCAAGTGCTCCAAAATGGATTCCTTGAGGATTCCCTCCATGATTTTTCCAGGGACTGAGGAAAGGCAGTCTGGTCTATAGTTGCCTGGATTGTCCTTTTAAACATGGGCACTACATTTGCCTTTTCCAGTCATCCAGGACCTCTCTTGATCACCACAAGTTTTCAAAGATAATGGCCAAAGCTCTGCAATGACATCTGCCAATTGCTTCAGTACTCTTGGATGCATTAAATCCGGACCCATGGATTTGTGTGTGTCTTGGTTTTCTGAATAGATCTTTATATGTCCTTTCCTCACCAAGGACTGCCTACCTCCTTCCCGTACTGCATTTTCTAGTGCCGCAGTTGGGGAGCTGACCTTGTCTGTGAAGACTGAGGCAAAAAAAAGATTGAGTACTTCAGCCTTTTCCACATCATCTTTCACCAGGTTACCTCTCTCATCCCGCACCCTCCCTGATAACCTTTTTAAAGTTAACATGCCTGCAAAAGACTTTCTTGTTACCCTTCACAACCCTTGCCAGTTGCACTTCCAATTCTGCTTTCACTTTCCTGATTACTGCCTGGCATTCACCATCCATGTATTTATTCTCCTCCTTAGTCATCTCTTCAAGTTTTCATTTCTCATGCACAACTTTTTTGAGTTTAAGCTACCTAATGATTTCCCTTGCAAGCCAAGCTGGTTGCCTACCACATTTGCTTTTCTTACAGCACATCGAGACGCTTTGTTCCTCTGCCTTCAATAAGACCTCTTTAAAATACTGCCAGCTCTCCTAAACTCCTTTCCCCTTCATATTAGCTTCCCAGGCAATCCTGCCCATCAGTTCGCTCAGGAGTCAAAGTCTGCATTTCTGAAATCAAGGTCTGCATTTTACTTTTCACATTTCTTCCTTTTGTCAGAATCCTGAAATCTACCATCTCATGATCTCTGCAGCCCTGGTAGTCATCCACTTCTATTTCTCCTACTATTTCTTCCCTCTCTGTGCGCAGCAAATCAAGCTGTGCACAGCCCCTGGTTGTTTCCTTAGAATCATAGAATAACAGGGCTGGAAGTGACATCAGTAAGTCATCTAATCCAGACCCCTGCTTCAAGCAGGATCAATCCCAACTAAGTCATCCCAGCCAGGACCTTGTCAAGCTGAGACATAAAAATCTCTAGGGGTGGAGATTCCATCACCTCTCTAGGCAACACATTCCAGTGCTTCACCACTCTCTTAGTGACATCTTTTTTCCTAAAATCCAACTTACATCTCTCCTTTAATTTCAGACCATTACACCTTGTTCTGCTATCTGACATTACTGAGAACGGTTTCTACCAATACTCTTTAGACCTCCCTTTCATGAAGTTGAAGGCTGCTATTCAATCACCCCTCAGTCTTCTCTTCTGTAAACTAAACAAGCCCAAATCTGTCAGCCTATCCTCATAGGTCATGGCCTCCAGACCCTTAATAATTTTTGTTACCTTCCACTGAACCTGCTCCAGCACATCCACATCCTTTTTATACTAAGGGGCCCATAACTAGACACAATATTCCACATGTAGCCTCATAGTGCCAAATAAAGAGGAATAACCACTTATCTAGGTCTGCTAAATGCTCCTCCTAATGCACTTTAATATGCTGCTAGCCTTCTTGGCTACAAGGGCACACTGTTTACTCATACCCAGCCTTTCATCCACCATAACCCATAGGTCCCTTTCTGCTGTACTGCTGCTTAGCCAGTCAGTCCCCAGCCAATACCAATGCTTGGGATTCTTCTGCCCCAGGTGCAGGACTCTACACTTCTCCTTGTTGAACCTCATCAGATTTCTTTTGGCCCATCCTCCAGTTTATTCAGATGACTCTGGATCCTATCTCTACCCTCCAATGTGTTTACCGCTCCCCATAGCTTGTGTCATCTGCAAACTTGCTGAGGGTGCAATCCAGTCCTTCAACTAGGTCGTTAATAATGATGTTGAACAACACTGTCCCTGGAACCAAGCCTTTCGGCACTCCAGTTGAAACCAATCACCATCCAGATATTGAGCCATTGACCGCTATCTGTTGGGCCTGACCATCAAGCCAGCTTTCTTTTTATCCGAAAGTCCAAGGATACAAACCATATTTCCTTAATTTATGGGCAAGAATGTTGAGGGAAATTGTATCTAAAGCTTTGCTGAAGTCAAGGTATATCACATCCAGTGACTTCCCTATGTCCACAAAGCTTGTTACCTCATCATAGAAGCTAATCAGATTGGTCAAACAGGACTTGCCCTTGGGGAAGCCATGTTGGCTAGTTATGATCACTTTCCCCTCTTCCTTGTGCTCCAACATGGATTCCTGGAGGATCCCCTCCATTATTTTCCCAGGGACTGAGGTAAGGCTGACCAGTTTATAGTTGGCATAACAGACAATCCCTGGATTGTCCTTCTTCCTTTTTTAAAGATGGGCACTATGTTTCCCCTTTTTCAGTCATCCAGGATCTCTCCCAATCTCCAGGAGTCTTCGAAATAATGGTCAAAGGCTCGGCAATGATGTCTGCCAATTCCTTCAGTACCCTTGGGTACATTACATCCAGACCCATGAACTTGTGTACATCTATTTTTCTAGATTGCTCACAACTCATTCCTTCCCCACAGATGGCTGCCCTCCACCTTCCTGCACTTCACTGTCTAGCACCTTAGTGTGGGAGCTGACTTTGTTTGTGAAGATAGAGGCAAAAACCGCATTGAGTACTTCAGCTTTTCTTACATTATATGTCACTAGGTTACCTCCCTCATCTAGTGATGGCCTCACACCTTCTCTGATAACCCACTTATTGTTAACGTGCCTGTAGAAAATCTTCTTGTTACCCTTCACATCCCTTGCCAGCTGCAGTTCCAGTTGTGCTTTTGCTTTCCTGATTACTCCCTGGTATTCTGCAGCCATATGTTTATACTCCTCCTTAGTCAACTGTCCATGTTTCCATTTCTTGTATGCATCCTTTTTGAGTTTAAGCTGACAAAGGGTTTGTCTGTTAAGCCAAGCTGGTTGCTATCATGTTTGCATTTCTTACTATGCAGCAGGATGGTTTGTTCCTGTGCCTTCAATAAGATTTCTTTAAAATACTGACAGTTCTCTTGAACTCTTTTCCCCTTCATCTTTTTTTTTTCCCAAGGGATCCTGCTCACCATTTCTCTCAGGGAGTCAAAGTCTGCTCTTTCGAAATCAAGGGTCTGTATGTTACTGCTTACCCTTCTTTTTTTCAGGATCCTGAAATCTACAATTTCATTGTCACTGCAGCCCAGGTTTCCACCCACTTCTATTTCTCCTACTAGTTCTTCCCTGTTTGTGAGCAGCAGGTCAAGATGTGCAGTGCCTCTGGTCAGTTCCTTCAGCACTTGTACCAAGAAGTTACCCCCAACATTCTCCAAAAACTTTCTGAATTGTCAGTGTACTGCTGTATTGGTCCCCCCCAAAAATGTCTAGATGATTAAAGTTTCCCATGAGAACCAGGGCCTGTGATTTGGAAGCTTCACTTAGCTGTCTGAAGAAATCCTCATCTCCCTGATCTGGTGGTCTATAGCAGACACCAACTACAACATCACCTCTGTTACTTCTGCCTCTAAGGTTAACCCAAAGACATTCCACTGGATTTGCTCCCTTCTTATAGTGGAGCTCTGAGCAATCATACTGCTCCATCACATACAGTGTAACTTCTCCTCCTTTTCTCCCCCATCTGCCATTCCTAAACAGTTAATAACCATGCATGACTGTGCGCCAGTTATGTGAATCATCCCACCAATTCTCCATTATTCCAACCACTTCATACTTCTTTGACTGTACCAGAGCCTCTAATTCTTCCTGTTTGTTCCCCAAGCTTCTGTCATTTGTGTATAAGCATCTTAGAGAAGTGGCTGATTGGCCCACTTTCTCCTTGTCAGTACTTGTACCAGGAAGTTATCCCCTACATTCTCCAAAACCTTCCCTGGATTGTCTGTGTGTTGCTATATTGGTCTCCCTACAAACGTCCGGGTAGTTAAAGTCTCCCATGAGAAACAGGGCCTGTGATTTGGAAGCTTCTCTTGGTTGTCTGACAAAATCCTCATCTACCTCATCTATCCTTGGATGCATTAAATCCAGACACATGGATTCACATGTGTGAATCCAGTGTTTCGAAATAGCCTTTTACCTGTTCTTTCCCCACCGAGGGCTGCACACCTCCTTCCCGCAGGGGGGAGGAGAGGGGAGGGGCAGGTGAGGGGAGCATGGGGGGTGGTGGGTGGGGGTGGGAGAAGCAGGTGTGGGAGTGTCATGCAATGGGGCAGAGGCCAGGGCCAGGTGGCCAACCACTGCCTGGGTCAGGGCATCCAGGTTGGCTGCCATCCGGTACCAGGCCTGCCACTCCATGGCAAGCCACTCCTGCAGCACTCCCATCACTTATTGCAGGGCCATCATGCGGGCTGTGTTCCTCAACTCCTTCTCCCCACCCTGGTGTCTGGTGGATGGCCCGGCAGCGGCCCCACACTGTCCCTTATCGGGCTCCAGGCCACTTGCCCTCGCTATCCATGGTTGGGGTCCCTGGACCATCGCAGGGCTGGTCCGGATGCTGGATGCTGGAGCTGTGAAGATATAAGGAGGCGGAGGAATGGGCCATTAGTCCCCAGTGAAGGCCCCCGTGAACCCCCCACTCCCCATCCGACCCCATCCCGGGGGCTCAGCAGGGACTGCATCCTGGGGTTCCCCATCTGGGTGCCAGGACCACTAGCTCTCCTCAGCCCCCCACCAAGTCCCTCTGCATCTAGGCAGTCTGTGATGCTGTCCTAGCTGCATGGTACTGTGTGCCACAATTCAGCCCACTGAGGCTGAGAGAGCAGGGTCATCTGTTCTGCCTGTGCCCTGGGGCCTATGCCCATGTGGGTGGGCTGCAGTCACCTTGAGCAAGACAACACACCACCTCCCTGAGCCCCACAGTGACTGGCATGCACGGCACATACCTCTTGGTCCCTCCAGGAACTTGGGTGAGGATGGGCGAGATCGGACATTGATGACAAGGGCGTCTTTGCTCAAGCCCTCATCATCGCTTATTATCTTGAGTCTGTGTGGGTACCTGGTGCAGCCACTGGTCCTCCCCCTTGGTCCCTGTCTCAGGCTCCGGGTCAGTTTCAGGGTTCACCATATTGAGGACTACGTCCAGGCGTCCTGCTTCCTTGGGCCCAACGAGCCGGTCCAGCTCCTTAAAGTAGGGGCAGCTGGTGGGCACTGTCCCCAACTGCCTGGCTGTGTCCCAGGCCCTACACTAGCCCTGGCACAATGCCTTCGCCTTGGACCTCAGTAGGTCTGGGGTGCAGGTGGGGTGACCTTGGCTGATGAGGTCCTTGGCAAAGTGCTCAAAAGCTACCACATTCCAGTGCTGAACCCCTGTCGGATGCAGGATCTCCCCATCTTCCCAGAGGGAGAGGAGGTCCTGCAGCTCACCCTCAGTCCATGGGGGGCCCAGCGCTTTGGTTCCTAATTCCCCTCCTGTGAGGAATCTCCTGTGTCCTTGGGTAGCCCCTAGTGTGGGCAAGGGTCCAGGATGCTGGCCATGGGGCTGGAGAGCCAGGCAGGCTGGCTATGACCTCGCAGCTTGTGGTGTGCTGGAGAGCAGCGTAGGCTCCCTGCTGCCTGCATGTTCTCAACTTCCTGCCTGGGGCTTCGTGGGAGCCTGCATCTTTAAATGCAGCTGGATGCTGGAGCCATAGAGCTCTGCTTGTGTAGTGAGAAGTGCCATCGCCTGCCAGCTGATTGCCACCATGGAGGACTCCATCTTTCAAAACAGCGGGTCATGGAGGGTCTACATTTACTCTTTTACAAAATAATCTTTCAAAAGGGGGTGCTTTTCCCACCAAGAGAATGGAGGACGAGCTTCAAAGCAATAGCCCCATTATTTTGAAGTTACTTTCAAATGCTCGCAGACTGTGTGTAGATGCTGTGAGGGCTGTTTCGAAAGATGGCCGTTTTTGGACATCACTGTCAAATGTACTTGCTAGGGTAGACGTAACCCTACACAGAAAAGTGTATTGCTCTGTCGATCCACTCTGTTGACGGAAAGCAGCCAGACTGCCCAGACTCTTTCTCAGCAGAACAGGCCCTGGAACCCAGTCACACAGGGTTGCATGACCAGCAAGCCCTTCTGGGATCCCCGGTCAGGCATGTCCTTAAAGGGATCCACCCACCCACTCACATTCCCTGCCCACGCTGAGGCTTTCCTACCTTGCTGAGGGACAGCATAGCTACTGAAGAGCTCACATGCTCTCCCTGAGACTTTGTGCTTTCCAGATGGCTCTGGTGCCAGAACAGCCCTCAGGTTTGCACTGGATCCACTCACAACTGCTTAAGCTGCTGCTCACCCTGATCATGGTGATCCTTCACCTCCTCAGGTGGGGGCGGGGGGTTGCTCCCAGCACCAGGAATGAGGATTATGCCCTCGGTGTCCCAGGCCCTCACCTGCACTCGCCCCCTCTGGCAATCAGACAGGTGTGGAGGTAAGTCACCAGTTCTGACTGGTGGGACTGGCTGGTCATGGGGCAGAGGGACGATCAGCAGTTCATATATCAGGTGGGTAGGTCAGCTGATAGGAATAAGCGGACTTCGACATCTGCAGGGTCCTTTTGAAAAGGGCCCTATGTAGACAAACCGTGCGTGACCAAATTGTGGGAAGTTCAGAGTGTCGCGGCCAGCAGCATGCTAATGAGGTGTTAAATATTAATTTCAGTGCCTCACTAGTATTTTCCAATTTGGTCATTAGCATAGCCCTTTCGAAGTTTTGGCCCAGTGTAGACACAGCCTGATTTATATAATAGTGAGTGAGGCATCAGACACCAATGGGCGCTGAGCCATGGTTGTTGGTGATGATGATTATTCAAATCAATTGAATAGTATATTTGATATTTCACAGGGAAACATAAGAGACTGAGTTCGAACAAGCTGCTCAGTGACTAGATATCTGGAGAAGGAAAGAAGTAGGCATGCAGTCACATAGGAAGCAAATTGTCACTATTTAGTACTGAATAACTTAATCGAAGCTGATTGTTTTAAATAAGAAGCTGGCACTTATTCTATTATACTGTTTTTAAAGTTGTTTATAGTTGCTCATCAGGTTTTATTTTTCAGTAACCAAACAGCTTTAGTAGAATATTTGTTTTTTATAATTGTCCAGCTGTGAAAATCCAAATGCCTCCAGCTTGCATTCTGATGTTCAGAAGTCATTTTCCAATTATGATTAATTTCCATTTCTAAGTTGGTGTGTGCATTTACTTCTAAAACATTTAACAAATTTGGTTTTACATATGCTGAAAGATTTGAGTTTAGCATAATAACTTCCTTGGCATAAAATGCACTGGGATAATTACAGTGAAGAGAGCACATGACTGGGTATGCGTGGTTGCAGCCCTTCCCCCCACCGCACACTCTCCCAAAATGTTGCCCTTGCCCCACTACACTCACCTGTACACCCCCGTCCCCTGACCTGACCCCTGTGCCCCCAGTCCTGATTTCTGTACCTCGAACCCCCAAGCCCCTCTGCCAGGACTCCCATTCCCAGCCTGCTACCCTTAATGCTAAAGCCTCCAAAACCTCTCAGCCTGGCACCTGCACCCCCATACATCCCCTGCCCTGAGCTCACATTCCCTGCCCTTATTCCAGAACTCCCAAACCCTCAAGCTCAGAACTGGCCCCCCACACACCTCACACTTACATTTCTTACAGGGATCATTATATCACATCCCCCCATCCCTTTGCCCAGAGTAACCCTACCTCCCGGGGATGTGATATGACAGTACCTGTAAGAAAATTTGGAGCATAATCTTTTGTGAGCAAAGACCTGCTTTGTCAGATGCATGACTGGTGGTCTCCAGAGGACGATAACCCTCCTCTGGAGCCCCCCACTCATGCATCTGATGAAGCGGGTCTTTGCCCGTGACAGCTTATGCTCCAAAATATCTGTTAGTCCATAAGGTGCCACAGAACTCTTGTTGTTTTTGAAGGCACAGACTAACACAGCTACCTCTCTGATACTTGCAAGAAAATTAAAAATTGTGAAATATTAGGCACAACTAAAACTGCACAAACTTGTTCAATTGGTCCTCTCAGTGAGGAGATGGGGTCAAATATTCATATTAGCTAAGTAGTAATGCTCAAAATGTGAGCAGTTTGAGGAGAGGAGGCTCAAAGCCATAGCTGGCATGTGCCTTCCAACCAGACAATTGCCCCCTCCTTCCAAATATGTGTTTAACACTTAATGGCATTGGAAGTCCCAGTACACAGCAGTCCACAAAAACAAAACAAAATAAATAAGAGAAAACTGTTAAATGTGTTAGAGCAATTATTGTTTGGTTTAGTAGAAAATATTGCCATAGTCCAATAATTACATTTGACACAGAGGCCCACGGGTCCAACTTAAAGAGGGTTCACTATTCTGTCTGCAGATCCAACACATTCCACCCAACACACTATTTTCATTGTATTTATCCTTAATTAATGTCTTATAAGGCATCGTATGAAAATTGATGTCCTGCTGCTTATCAATATCATTGTGAAGTCTGTGTGCTGATAGTATTTAAAGAGTTAGGTATGTGGCTGCAAGACAAAGCAAGAGCAGCCAACGCCCTGAATAAACAGTTTGCAAGGGTGACTTATTGGTTGTGTCAGAGAGTTGGCATTCAGTTAAGCCCCAGCAAGTCTTTCTCTCAGTCCTGAGCACCCCAAGAAATTAGTCCTGGGTTTATTAGTCTACTTTGAAAATACATACATTAAGAATGCGCACATAATCTCCTGGGTAGGTGATTTCTCCCGCTCATTAGAATGCTTACTGCCACCAAGAAAGAATTGTTTCAGTACTTACTGCAACCAGGATGAACCATGAATAAAATCCAGGCCTCTCTGACAGGGATGAAAAAAGCACCCATTAACTTCCAGGGTGCCAGGATTTCATCCTCATTTTCCATATGCCACATGTGCATCTATTTTGTGACTGTACCCTCAATAGATACAAGAAATACATTATTGTCCTGATTGGCACCATCTATTTGTTAAGCTCAGTAGAACTACTCCTTTACATTGAAAAGGTTTTCCCTTACTTCACTGAATTTCATGTGCATTTCACTACACTAGACCTGAAAGTCGATCTTAGCAACACAATTTTAGCTACGGCAAATGTGTAACTGAAATAGACACGTCTAAGATCAATTTATCAGGCTGTCCTCACAGAGAGAGTTTGATGGTAGAAAATCTCCCACTGACCTCACTTACTCCTTGTGAGAATAAGGAGTACCAGGGTCAAATGTTAAGTCCTGCTGTTTTGATTTAGCGCACCCCCACTAGGCACACTAATTCAAACCCTGGAAGATTTGACCTAGTCCGGTTCGATCTTCCAGTAGGTATAGGTGTTCCCTATGTCTCAGAAAAATAAATATAAGGTGGAGCTCAAAGGACCTTTCCTCCTGAAAATAGACTATTTTCCTTGAATAGTGCAGTCCATTCACTGTTCAGGTTTGGTACAGTGTAACTATTCAAGATATTGTACAGTTGGGCAAATTATATGAAAACTTAAATTATTTTATACTAGTGAGACACTTTAGTGTCTCTAATTAATAGACGGAAATGCACATTGTTCACAGTTAACATCAGTTGTTTTTTGTAAGTTTCACCATTCAGGCTACATCTACACTAGCACACTACGTCAAAGTAGCCTATTTCGAAGTAAGAACAAAGTTTCAAGGAATAATGCCCGCCTTTGTTGAGTCTTAGTGTTGACAAAACAAGCTTAAAAATGGTCAGGGGCAGGTTCCCTCAACAGTAAGGTCCTTCATGGTGGCAGCCAGCTCTAGCGCTGGGAGGCTCCTCCCCCCGCAATCTGACCTCTATGGTCAGTGCCTCTGGCTGCTCTTAAAGGGACAAGTGCCCCCACAAACCCTATAGCAGGAAGAAGGCCTGTGCATGATGTAGTGCCACACCCTGTCTGCAGCACATTTTCCCAGCCACTCCCTGAGTCCTTGTAAGATGAACTAGGCCTCTCACAGGACATATGGCCTCCAAGAACCAGTTGAGGGTTCCCAAAGGTGGGACCCAGCCTTGACAGGTCCTGAGGTGTGGGCATCCTCATCCTCGACCCCAGGGCAAGGCACAGGAATGCCCCCAGCTACATCATCTGGCTGAAGGCCTAAAGGGGTGTGCACACTGGGCCCACACCATGAAGCATGTACAGGCCAAAATGAAAGAACTCCACCAGGATTACACAAATGCCTGGGATGTGAGGAAGCATTCAGGGGCAGGAACAAGGACACCCACCTACCCCTGTTACACTGAGCTTCACAAACTGCTCAGGGCAGGTGATGGCTGTTTGACAGTGGAGCAGTACGACATGGCCAAGCCTTCCTCGTGCCAGCTGGAATCGGAGCCTGACCAGCCCCACTTTGCAGAGGAGCCCCAGCCGGAGGATGAATCAGACCCAGACTCATGCCAGGGGAGCCTGTTGATCATCATGGGCCCCTACAGCAAGGCCATTCTCAGGAGGACCAGAATTGGTGGGATCAGTCCCTTGTGTGGTGGGAGGTGGTGGGGCCAGATTCTGGAAGAGGTCTGCAAAATCCAGAATGTGTGGGAGGACACATTGGCCTGGGCATACCCACCCACCACCCCCACTGCCCTGATCACTCTCTTGCACCCACCCTCCCACCTACCTTCCCTTGAGCCCAGACCCCACCTGCCCCATTCTCCTGCTCCTTGCCCCCATGGTCCCTTCCCTTCTGGTTCCCATGCTGGAGGCTGTGGTGCCCTACATCAGAAGCCAATAGGTGCCCCTGCCTTCCCAGATGAGCCCTCTGGCCAGCCCCCCAACTAACCTTGCTGACCCTTCCCTGGTTCCACAAGCCCCATACCTTCTCGAGATCCCAGCCCCAACCCATCCCTGATGGGAACCCTGAACCCACAGTGCAAGGGGATCCTCCAGCCATGGCCACTCAGGGTCCTGCTCCTCCTCGGGTTCCTGGCCATCTACCCCTCCCTAGACTGAAGTCCCCAATGTCTCCCATCCCAATGCCCCCATTGTAAATAGGAGCCAATAAGAGCACATGGGGCATGGTTTGGTTTCATGATGGTTATTTTAACATCCTCCACATACCCTGTGCCAAGCCCCTAACACCATGTACAGATGCCCACCCTCCCAAATCCCCTCCCCCATGTACATATTTCCCCTTGAATGCACAGTGTACATAGTTCACATTGGTGACTGTCTTTGATACATTTTTGTTGTGGTTCCATAAAAAGGGTCCTGAGTTGAACACAACTGCAAACTTCTGTATAGGGGTGGAGGGCACGGGTGAGAGGTTGAAGGGAGGGGTTGCAGTGGAGAGAGGGTAGAGCTGTGACCCTAAGGCCCACTGCAGGGGAACTGTGGATGGGATCAGCAGGAGGTTTCCCATAGACCTCCCTGATGTGGCCTCTGTCTGCATCTAACTGGCAGGCCAGGGACACGGCTGTCTGCTCACAGCTGCAGTCCGCATCCACCCCACATCATTGAAGGAAGAAGTCCTGCTTTTCCTCCACTCGGCTGTGGAGGGCTCTGCAAAGGTCCACCACTGCAGGGATGCAGTCATCCCCCATGTCAGGCAGGGGAGGAGACACTGAAACCTCTCCTTCTGACAGCTGAAAGTGCACTCAATGGAGAGATAAGCCCAGTTCAGGTGGGCATTAAAAAGCTCCTGTTACTGGTCCAGATGGTCAGTGTATGGCCACATTAGCCATGGGAGGAGGGGGCGGGTAGCATTCCGCACAATGAACAGGGGAATGTGGACTTCTCCCATGGCCATGTCACCCTGGGGGACATATCTGCCCTCTGACATCCTACGGTACAAGCTGGAGTTCTTAAAGACCCTGGCATCATGCACTCATCCTGTCCACCTGATGTAGATGTCTGAGAAAAAACCATGGTGGTCCACCAGGGCCTGAAGGAGGAGTAAGTAGTATCCCTTTCTGTTGATGTAGCATGCCGTACTTTAGGCTGGGGCATGGATTGGGATGAGTGTCCCATTGATTGCCCCAGAGGAGTTTGGGAATCCCAGACTGTGGAATCCAGCCCTGGTGGCGTTCAAATCACTGTGCCAGATGAGCCACCCCTGCAGATTGCTGTCGATAGCCCTCACCACCTGGAAGCAGGTGAGAACAAATGAACATATCAGGGCTTGTGGGAGGCATCCCTGGTGCTCTCTCCTGCTCTCTCCCATCCCCTGCCCCCAGGCCCTCCCCCCAACCATCATCTGCTTCCCAGTTGCCCCGCATTGGGTATCCCCTTGTGTTGGGCCCCATCCTTCACCCTTCCCCATCATACTGAGCCTGCAGCCCAGGGGGAGTTGGCTGACCTGCATCAAGACAACTCTGACGGTGCACTTTATCACCCCAAAAAGAAACCACTGAGTGTTAGCTACCTGGAGTGGTGAGCTTCCACAGGGTAATGACTACACACTTCTCTACTGGAATGACCACCTGCATTTGAGTGTCCTGGCACCATAGTGTGGAGGTAAGCCACAAGCACGACTCTTGAAAGGTGTCCCTTGTCATTCAAAAATTTTGGAGCTACTGGTAGTCGTCCCATTTCCCTATGACTAGGTGCTCCCACAAGTCATCATGTGTGTTGAGTCACCACCCCTGCTCTGACATCTGAGAAGCCAAGGGCAGATGGGGTGCCGGGGTAGCAGGGGTGTCCTTGCCAGTCTCACAGTCTAGCAGCTCCCCCCAGATGACAAGAAAGTTTTCCAGGATCGTGCTCATCAGGATGTGTAGCAGGTGCTGGACAGCTAAGGTCCAGCCCATGGGCTGCTCCAGGTCCATGCTGTGGCTCTGAACTGTTTGAGAGCCCTCAAAGGGAGTGTACAGTCCAAGCCTGTGCCTCACAGAAGTCTGCAAGGCTCAGCATGGGCAAGCACTGGCACTGGGGAGGGGGCTGTTGAGGGCACGCCTTGCTGGAGCGCCTGGAAGGGCTTTCCGGATGTGTGATACTGTTTGAGGGACTTCTGGGGCCCTGTTGGGTCAAGAAAGCAGCCAGTGTGCCTGGCTGCTTTCTGTTGACAGAGCAGCTCACTCCATTGAACTGCTTGTGTGTGTCCATCCTCTGTTGACAGGGGATTTGTCAAGGAATATCGCCTAACTGTGACCTCTCTTGATAGATGGTTCTAGTACAACCATAGCCTGACTTCTGCAGACAGATGCTTCTAGTGTAGATGTAGCCTAGGATTCTATGTTTATTATACACTCTGCCCCCCCAAAAAAACCCACCAGACAGAAACAACAACAACAACAAAAACTAAAGCAAAAAAAAATCAAAGATGCAAGCAGTTTTTGGAGATCCATGCAGAGGACAGTGATTCGAGATTTGTGCTGTGGAAATATAGAAAAATACGAAGTTACTGTACTGAGTTTATACAAATGGTGATCACATTACTGTGTACAGAAAAATGTCAGTCTGCAGATCCCAAACTTGTTCTTATCCTACTGAATACATGGACTTCAGTGCACTAATGAATAAATAGCTAAATGTTAATCTTCCTTATGCTTAAATACACATTTAATGGAAAATAAAGAGTTTCCTGGAACACTAGGTTGCAAAATTGAGTTAAAGAGCAACAGATTCAGAGACTAAAGGTCTGGAAGTAAGCTCCAGATATCATCTAATTTATTCCTCATACACTGTGTGATTAAGTATCCGTGTAAAATGCAGTAAAGATCAATGCAAATTAAAAGATGGTCTAAACAATTTGAAAACTTGGTGATAACATTTCAGGAGACCTGGTCAGGTCTCATGCTGTAAAATCTGTGTGCCGTCTATAGCTTGCAATCTTTGATGAATGAAGTTCTGTCACAAGTAGAAAAATTAACTGGTGAACCTTTTATAGGCCACCAGAAAATATAAGCTTTTAAAATTAGTATGTCAAGGGAAATGTATTTTTAATTTTTTTCTGCCATCAGATGATAAGATCACAAATTCACTCCTATCATATACATGAGGATGCTCTCAGTGCAACAATCTATCAGTCTTACCAGGCTGCAGAAGTTTGGATTTGGTTTTTCATACCATACTCAGACCCAGTGGGCAATTTTTTTCCTCTTGATAACTGAAGCACTTACTCGGTTGGTTCACAATAAAATCTTCAAGACATCACTCTGCTGTCTTTCTCTCCCGTCTCTCATTCAGCATACACTGTCATAGTACAGCCTAAGTCTATCTAACTTTTGTAACTCAGGCCCTCTAAGTGATCATAAATGTGATAGAACAGCGTCCGTTTGTTTGAAGCAGAGTTTTCTTTTATATCCAGGACCCTCTCTGGGAGTGTTTGCCACAAGTTTATTATGCTGAAAGGCTTCTAGAGAGGCATTTTCATGTCAACTGTTGTACTGGTTTGGAATAAATGACTCTTGTGCTGATTCCCTTTGTTCACTAGTATCATCAGTTATAAAGGAATCTATTATAACTAGAAGACTTTCATATTGTTTAAATGTCTGCTGACAAAGAAAATAATTTTCTGTTATGCTGCTTCAGTGTATTCAATAGCAGCTGGAGGTTTTGGAGTGTTAGAAAAAAAGACTACAAATTTCAAGTTTGCACCTATCTTCTCAGAAAGGGCGACCCATCTTTCCTTACTTTTTCAGACTGGCCACTTGACTAAGCAAGAAATAATTAGGAAACACTTTGGTAAGGTCAGAGGCCAGGGTGATAAATTAATTTGCTGGAGAGAGAAAAATTCCATTTTTAATTATTGTCAGTGAGCTACATATAAATATAGGATTCCACATTCTCTTCCAAACACAACAGAATATTTACAGATCCTAACAGTAGATTAGTGCAAAGGTCCAGGGTGGAATACAGTGTCTGTGTGAAATTTTTAAAGGGGGCACACAACTTTTCATCTTTCCTTTCTTCTTCCTCCTTCCTTTTCCCTACAGTAATGAGAGGGTTAGTGCAGTGGTTTGAGCATTAACCTGATACGCCCAGGGTTGTAAGTTTAAGCCTTGATGGGGCCATTTAGCAGTCCAGGGCAAACAGGATTGGACAGGAACTAAAGAGATGGTGGTTTGTTCAGCCAAGAAGGTGGTGGAGTGGGCTTCCTGAGGTCCCTTCCAATTCCTTGAGATGTACCTCTCTGTCTTTTAATTTTTTTAAAACTCCTAGTTCCTTCCTATTCTGCTTACTGTGTGCTTCACTCCCACTCACTTCTCCATTCTGTACATTAAATGATCTGTAAAGAAATAGCTACCATTGGCATGCCAGTGAGATTAACGAGGGGAAAGGAAAAAAGCAACCCTGTAACACTTTAACAACATAATTTATTAGATGATGAGCTTTGGGGAGACAGACCTACTTCTTCAAATGTGGAAAATTCTGATAAATGAAAACTGAGATGAAGGGAATTTAACAAGGTAAAGCAGTTCACAGTCTGCGTCAATGATTCAACCTGTCTGCAGCCTCAAAAAGGTATCTTGTAAGTGTGAATGGGAGTCAATTTCAGTAACTTGCTGAAACGCCAGCTAGATTTTACAGCTGAAATCTAACAAACAAGATTTGTCATGTTGCTGAATCTCACAGCCATTATAAGAATTGAATCGAAACATTTAATTACCTTCTGTTGAGTCCGGGAACAGTCATTTATTTATTTTAATACTAGGTTCTTCTAAAGTCAATTTTACCTCGGGATCAGGACTCTGCCATTCTTAACATGCCGACAATTGTATTGATTCGTCAAGAAACACAGATGCACATATTCAGTAATTGTACATGTAACCCTTCTGCCAGGGAAAGCCAGCAGCAATCAGGATAGGGTTCAATATCTAGGAACTCCTTTCTATTGATACTACACTTAACCGACTCAAGGACCAGCTAAGTAACCTGGGAAAGTTATACACTACTCTTGGGCACCTCTGAGTGGTAGTACTTCCCCACTTGGAAGCCCAGGTTCTGAGAGTGGAAAATATTGTTTTATTAAAAGGAAAGAAGTAACTGTTAATTTGGAGCCGGGGGAGGGAACCACAAACAGGGTTCATCAACAAACTGTGATCAAAAGACCTACCCCCAAGTAACTTGGGCAGTGTCCTTTGCCCCTCAGGTTCTTAGGTCCAGCAATCTACAAGTCCCTTTCAGTGCCTGACATTACTCTGCACCCCCTCACAGTTGCTGTCCTTGGGCAGTGCAGACCCAGTTGAGAAGTGCATCTGTACCATTCACCTCCCATTCTGGGTAAGAAGGGTGGTAAAGAGGCACCTTCCTTGCTCCACTTCTCTAGTACTTGCTCACTGAACCTCTCTGCCAGCCATGCTCTTGGATGTTTGCTCACCTCTCCTGCTTGGCTGCCTACTCATCACTCCTCTGTGCCTAACTGCTGGTCACCCTGAGGGCCACTCATCATGCTGCTCCACCCACCACGCTGTTGGACACTTGCTGCTCCTCACCAGCATCTGCTCGGCTGGACATTCAGTGTGTCTCTCCAGCCACGTATTTGCCAGTTGACTGTCAGTCACCATCTGCTGTCACCTGTTTCTCTGCTGGGACTTCTGCACATCAATCTCTTGGTAATTTTCACCTTTTCACATGCCTGGCAGAAACACTGCTCCACTTCAAGTGATTTCAACTCTCAGTGATTTTTAGCTTTTAGTAGGCTGGACAGAAACACAATCCTACCCCCACTGATTTCAGATCTGATTGAACATTTAACATAACAAAGGGGCTCCTCATGAAGTCTATGTGGCTCTTCCTTTCAATATGGGAGGAGGGATGAGGGGGAACAGGTTAACTAGTGCAAAAAGGACACTTAAGCAGGGCAGCGGGAGGGGAGGGGAAGTCTACACCTCCTGGCTGGAACATCTGTAACTGGTCCCTGACTTTCACTCATGGTTCTGGCATTTGAGCCTCTGGCTTAACAAGGTCCTTTCTGCTGAAGTACAAGGTTCAGTGCAAGGTTAAGCACATTAATGAAACAGAACTTCACAAGGCTTGTATTCAGTAATAAAGTGATCTGTAACCCAACTGCAGCCAAATTTATTTACATTGAGCAACAACTTTCTATCTGCTACATATCTAGTCAGAGTTGGTGTGTTCTGAAAGCTAAATTTGCTCCTAATGACCTTGCATTCATCTACATCAAAGAGCAGACACACCAAACATTCTAGGCAGTGTTTAGAAAGGTGCGCACATACACCAACCATGAACACCATGACCAACCCTTAGGGCTTTCCATTTGCCAGATTAACTTTTTAGGGTCCTAGGGTTAGATTTTGTGAGGCCCTATGTCCAGGTCTGGTGTGAGGTGAAAAATGAGGTGGTCGACGTGTGGGAGGAGACTGCCACGGGGTAGGGGGGGATGCTACTGATGGGGTGAGGGTTTGAGTGGAAGGTAGGGTGCTGGAGTGGGTTGGGAGTGAATCTCTGGCCAGAAGGGAGGGTGTGGGAGAGGACTGGGAGGTGCAGCTATTTTCTTTCTTTCTTTCTTTCTTTCTCTGCCAACTAAAATCTCAGATTTCCTCTTTCTCTTTTTCTCTGCTACTTCCCCTTATATGAATGAGATGACAAAGATATATAACAATTTATTTTATAAAGGCAAACATTTATGAAACAATTCACTTTACTCCTTTTTATTCAGACCTTTTATCTTCTCTTAATTACTAGCTTTGTAATCTTGTATAGACACAAACAATTACATTCCCCCTTTTATAACCAAATTAGATACTTAGACCTATCAGCATTCCTCTTCCTGCTACTGTCACACAATTTATGTTGCTTTAGACTTCAGCAGTCACTTTGAAAGAAAACAAAGTCTTTCACAGTTCCTCTACATTTAGAGGACATATATTCAAAGAGTGTATGGACTAACACCTTCTATTTCATGTCCTCCAGGGATTACAGAGGAACAAGACACATATCAAAGGAACATGGCAGATAATTTACACATACAGAGACATATTCTCTGGCAGATCAGCAAATTTTGATCCCTGGAATTTGCAGCTTTTTGACACAAGGCAAGCTATTCCTAATGGCTATGTCTATATTAGAAGTATCTGTCTACAGAAGTTACCAGCAGAAGAGATGTTCTGACAAAACTTCTGTCAACAGGTCACGTCTATGCATAAAACAGATCAATCTTTTGATCTGGTGTGTCGACAAAAGGCCCTCCCAGAGCATCTACATGACTTTTTGTTGACAGCTTCTGTCTACAAAATGCATTATGGTGTAGATGCTCTGCGAGTTTTGTCAACAAAACCTCATTTTTGTCAACAAACTCTATAATGTGGCTGTAGATAAATAGATGAAAATTAAACCTACATTTTCTAAACCGCTGTCTAAAACTTAACTCCCAGAACTTAGTAGACCACTGTCTATAGGAAAACAGACTGTATCCCTTGTCTGTTAGCCTTTGGAGAAATATATATAAATAATATATATAAAAATAGTGATTCAACTCCATTTTTATTTGATAATGAATCTGAAAAGATAGAATTATTTAAAATAAAAAAAATGGGTCTCATGTGCATACATATATATGGAAAAGGCTAACTGGCTAGATCTGACTTGCTTGATTCATTTCTGTGGCTGGGTACAATTCAGTTATTCAGATGATGCAGAGTCAGATTTGTTTAAGAAAGTTTCTAACCATTATTATTTAGAAAAAAACCTAATCTTCATATTATCAATGAAGCACAGCTATGAGATGTACCAAAGGATTCAGAAAAGACCATAACCCAATATATGTATTTCAATCCAGAGAAAGAGAGAGAGAGAGAGGGAAATTGCATCCCTATGTGCTAGCAGAGAGGCAGAAAGGCTTACCTAGTGACTAACAACATCTTGATTTTTTTTTATTTAAAATTGCTATGCCTGAAGTATTATAGCCTGTCACAGCATAAGGAAGATGCCTCACTGTGTTATGGGCTTCTATTCTATGGCACCTTATAGACTAACAGAAAAGTTTAGAGCATGAGCTTTCGTGAGTTAACTCACTTCTTCAGATGCTGGTCCTGGAAATAGTTTATTAGGTGAGCTTTCGTGGGACAGACCCACTTCTTCAGATCATAGCCAGAGCAGAACAGACTCAAGAGTCTTAGATATAACCGCATTTGTTCCAACCCCTCCGACAGAGACAAACACCTACAGGATCTGCACCAAGCATTCTTGAGACTGCAATACCCACCTGAGGAAGTGAGAAAACAAATCAACAGAGCCAGACGTGTGCCACGAAGCCTCCTACTACAGGACAAGCCCAAGAGAGAAACCAACAGAACACCACTAGCCATCACCTACAGTCCTCAGCTAAAACCTCTACAGCACATCATCAGGGATCTACAACCCATCCTGGACAATGATCCTCCACTTGCACAGGCCTTGGGAGGCAGACCTATCATTGCTCACAGACAACCTGCCAACCTAAAACAAATCCTAACAAGCAACTATACACCGCACCACAGTCACTCTATCTCAGGGACCCATCCATGCAACAAACCTCGTTGCCAGCTCTGCCCACATATACACACCAGCAACACCATTACAGGACCTAACCGGATCAGCCACACCATCGTGGGCTCATTCAGCTGAACATCTACCAATGTAATTTATGCCATCATGTGCCAGCAATGCCCCTCTGCCATATACATCGGACAAACTGGACAGTCTCTACGTAAAAGAATAAATGCACACAAATCAGACATCAGAAATGGCAATATACAAAAACCCATAGGAGAGCACTTCAATCTCCCAGGACACACAGTAGCGGATTTAAAAGTAGCTATCCTGCAGCAAAGAAATTTCAAGAACAGACTCCAAAGAGAAATTGCTGAGCTACAATTCATCTGCAAATTCTATACCCTCAGCTCAGGATTAAACAAAGACTGTGAATGGCTGGCTAAATACAAAAGCAGCTTCCCCTCTCTTGGAGTTCACACATCCAGATCTACTGATGACAATACAACTCAGCCTGCCTGACTGAGCTAACCTCGTTATCCCCAGCCTTGCTCTGGCCTATTTATACCTGGCCTTGCAGATTTCCAGGACCAGCATCTGAAGAAGTGAGTTAACTCACGAAAGCTCATGCTCTAAACTTTTCTGTTAGTCTATAAGGTGCCACAGGACCCTTCGTTGCTGCTGCAGATCCAGACTAACACGGCTACCCCTCTGATACTTTTGAAAGATCTCTGTAGTGTAGATGTAGCCTTACAGTGAAGATCTGGTCTACAATTCCTGAGGCCAAGGAACAGAAGGGAATTCTTATGGAGGGGGTTCTCTTTGATGTGAGACTGGCTTATGGTAGCTGCTGTTCTCTGCTTCTAGCATTGAAATCTTCTTTGGCAGCACTAGCAACAGTACAGCAGCAGTTTTTGGTGGGCCTGTGTGCAGCACACACTGCTGCCAGACTCCCCATGGCTGGGAGGGGTGGGGGATGGGAAACAGTGGGCTGGGTGTAGTAATGTCCCACAAGCTCCCCACCAATAATTACAGTTGAGTAGTCACTTAAATATAAGAAATACACAGTCCACTTCTATGCAGAAAGGATTACTGCCTGTCCAAAACATGGACCTGAAAAAGTTACTAAACCAATGTTTCATTGTGGCTGCTGCAATATATGATGACAAATTGGAGAACATGGAGGATGCTGATGTGTCTAATAAGCAGGTTAAACTAGCATCATGACATTGTGGTTGCTATGTATGAAAGAGCAGTGAATATTGTTTGCTTTTGTCCTTTTGAGCCATTTTTATATTATGGTAAACTGTGTGTGAAAAGAAGTTTGATTGTCCCTATTTTTTTCTATAGTACCCATAAAAATCATTTTTAGGAGTTGGCGACCCCACTTGATGGGCATTGTCTCTCCCATTATTAAGTTAGTTACCTTTGCATTAAACTACACTCCATTAAAACTACTTACAGCCTCTTACTGGATTATTAATGCATAATAATTTTAAAGGCATCTCATTTGGTGTAATATGCGCATCAATGAGGCAGAAGAAAGTATTATTCAAAGTGAGGAGTAACCTATTTTTTACTTACACTTTCTTAATAGCCTCTTGCAAGGCTTTTTTTGGTTTTTTCTTTTTTTGGGGGGTGGTGTTCTTAATTTGTTTCTTTTGGTTCCTCCATGTGTGTGCTATGCCAGCCTAAGCTCCCTTCTTCACAGAGGCTAAATTCACAAATGAAAATGGGAGGATTACAATATGTTAAGTATAAAATGAGAATTATAAATCCTTAAATATAGTCATTGTGAGTGTAGATCACTGGAGAGGACATCTGAACACAACTGGAGAGTACCACTTGGCTTAAACCCAGACTGAGAAAAAGGGCTGAATATTTTAAGAAGCAGAGCTTGATCATTTTGGGCAGGCCTGGAGAAAGTGTTAATTCTCGTCCAATCTGTACATATCAGACTCATCTTCACCATTACCTCTTTGTGCATAGGGATGGCATTCTGGGATACTCACTGTACATGACTGAGAGAGATATTTAGCTTTCCCCTGCCTCTTACAATAGAAATAAAGCACAGACATTTGTTGGTGTCATCCCTAGAGAGACTAATTTGCTTGTATTTCTGTAGTTTTTCAAGGCAATTTCCATAAGGAAAACTGAGATCAGGCTTTCACTTCCATGTGTCAAAAATATGGGTGGTTCTGGATGACAGCTGCAAAGACCAATTCTTCCAGTTTTTGTTCTCGCTTGTTTTCTGCCCACAGAATAAATATATATGGAAAAACATAGCTTATGTATTTATTTGAAAGTTTTCCATTTAAATTAATGAATTCCTTTCTAATCTCAAAGACTAACATGTGTATTAGTCAGACCTGTAGTGAAATTTTATGAAGGTTTTTACTTAGTATTTTGCCATGAATACAGGGGAATATGCTAAGTGTTCTTCCCCTACCAATGAGTTCACTACACCTTTAATCAATATTTTTCATTTTTGGTTATGCAAAGGATACATTTCTATGTAGAGATGGAGTACCAAATCACATAAAAGTACATGCTATATCTACACCCATGAGTTTTGTCGACAAAACTGGTGTTTCGTTGCCAAAACTTGTGGGGTGTCTATATTACAACTGCATTCTGTCAACAGTAAATCAACAGAACACAGCACTTCTATTGACAGTGTTCTGCCATTACCCTATGAGCAAGTGTGGATGGTCTGTGGGAGTGGGGACTTCTCTTGCAGTACACTGGGCAGCCTGTTTTTTGAGCTTCCAGTTGACCATTTTGTTGAGACAGTGTCTGAACCATCCATCTGCTTTCTATCAACAGAATGGATCACTTTTTCAATCCACTTTGCAGACTGGCTGTGATCTTTCAATGGAAGTTTGGACAGAAGTGGTGGGTGAGATCTAGGTTGGATATTAGGAAAAACCATTTCCCTAGGAGAATGGTGAAGCACTGGAATGGATTACCTAGAGAGGTGGTGGAATCTTCTTCCCTAGAAGGCTTTAAGTACCAGCTTGAAAAAGCCCTTCTTACTACTTAATCCTTGTACTCTGAGTTGAGCATAGGTCATCTATTAGTCTCCTCCACTTCACTCCATCTCATGACAAAACCTCTAGCTGACCCCAGGAGTATCCCAGTTGTTGTCCTTCAACCTCAGTAGATCTTCTCCACATTGTCCGAGGTCTTCCTCTTTTATGTTTTCCTTGAGGGTTCTGCGTGAGAGCATGATGAACTATGTTGGAGGATGGTTTTCTGAGAGTGTGGCCTAGCCATGTCCACTTTCTTCTCTTCATTTCAATGTCAGTTGGATCTTGTCATGCTCTGTTCAAAAGCTCCTCATTTGTGACAAACTCTTGCCATTTGATGTAAAGGATGTAACTCAGGCATTTGTTTATGAATGTCTGTAGCTTGTGATTTGGCAACTTTTTAGTATGCCAGGTCTCACACGCATACAACAGCACACCCTTCACATTTGTGTTGAGGATCCACAGTTTCATCTTCATAGATATTATTTGTGAACTCCATAAGGGATGGAGAGTCTTGAATGAAGCTGTTGCTTTCCCTATCCTGGCATTGATAACCTTATCTGTTCCTCCATCTCTGCTCATAATACTCCACAAGTAGGTGAAATGCTCCACATTTTCCAGGTCATCCACTCCCAATGTGATGATGTTGTTGTTGGACTGGCTGATCCTCATTGTCTTGGTCTTTTCCTTGTTAATGCTCAGTCCAGTTATTGCAGCAGTTTTGTCTAGTATTATGACCTTTTCTTGCATACTTTCTTGTTGGTGTTGTAGGCTGACATCAGCACCATAATAACCAGCTATATAAATGTGTTAATATGTTAATTAATATGTGTGTTTATGTAATGAAAAATGGAAGTGGTATAACAAAATGGATTAAACGTGTAGGCCGTGTCTACATGAGCCCCAAACTTCGAAATGGCCACACAAATGGCCATTTCGAAGTTTACTAATGAAGCGCTGAAATACATATTCAGCGCTTCATTAGCATGCAGGCGGCAGCGGCACTTCGAAATTGACGCAGCTTGCCGCCGCGCGTCTCGTCCAGACGGGGCTCCTTTTCGAAAGGACCCCTCCTACTTCGAAGTCCCCTTATTCCCATGAGCTGATGGGAATAAGGGGACTTCGAAGTAGGAGGGGTCCTTTCGAAAAGGAGCCCCGTCTGGACGAGACGCGCGGCGGCAAGCTGCGTCAATTTCGAAGTGCCGCTGCCGCCTGCATGCTAATGAAGCGCTGAATATGTATTTCAGCGCTTCATTAGTAAACTTTGAAATGGCCATTTGCGTGGCCATTTCGAAGTTTGGGGCTCGTGTAGACGTAGCCGTAATGTGACTTCAGGACAGAAAGGAGGGTAACTCACCTCAAAGTGATAAACAAGAACTGACTCTAATAGGAATTTTCTGCCTTTTCTGCTGGCCCCGGATAATTACCTCAGGAGTTTCTCACCCCTGATGTTCTGTAAGTCCAGCCTCTTCCTGAAAGCAGTTGCTGTCCATCTGAGTGGCAGTGGTTGCACAGGTTACCAACTTGGAAGAGGATATCCCATCCACCATCTACCATCCTGTCTGTCATCTGCCTGTGATACTGAGCAGGGATCCAGCACCATCAAAGTGGGACTGTCCAGCTTTCCTTCCTGAAGACTCCCAGTCAGCCCAAAATAAAAGATATTGGGCAACCCCCCTCGAACCCTGCCAACTCCAGTCCAAGAAGTTGTAAAGTAAACATAATTTGGGGTATAACTTACCAGTTTATTTTCACATGTAAATCCATTTGGGAATTTTAGGGGGTTTTACTGTTCACTTCCATTGATTAGTTACGAGTTATTAGGTTGCTACAGGTTTTTCCCCACTTTTCCCTTTTATTGTACTGAATTCCAAGATACCATTTACCTCGCTTTTACCTTAAGCTGAGTGTGTTTTCTTTCCTTTTGGGGCCCACACTCACAGGTAATAGATACCAAGGGAGGGATCAAATTTGTTCTTGTAAGGGGGGTTACACACACCTTGTTATCCAAGAGCCCAGGGGTAACAGCGTGAAATGAAGGTGACATCATCAGCAAAATCAATGACCTCTCGCTGTTTGAAAGGTGTCCACTGGTCGTTGATGGACATCTGTTCTGTTCATAATCCAGGCTGTTGTGACCAAGAACAGAAAGGTGACAATAGACACCCTTGTCACACCTCTGAGAGTATGCTTAAGGATTCTGTCAAGACACTATTGTAAACAAATTGGCATGTCAAGGGTTCATACAATGAATGAATGAAGTTAATAATTCTGGATGAGATGTCACAGTGTTGCAAGCAGTTTCCACAAAGTGTCTCTATCAATGCTGTTGAAGGTTAAGTACAGTGGAGGAGTTCCACTCAAGTGACTGTTCTATGATCACTCTGAGAGTTGCTATTTGGTCAGTTCAAGATCTCTTATTTTGGAAGCCAGCCTGTTCTTCCCTGAACTGTCTATTGATTTCTGTCCTCATTGTCTTCAAGAGAATCCTGTTGAACACTTTTCCTGGAATAGACAGTAACATGATGCCCCTCCAGTTCTTGCATTCCTTCAGGTTGCCTTTGTTTGGAAGCTTGGTAAAGTAGCTACGTTTTCAGTCTTGTGAGATCTCTTCATTGTCCCAGTTTTTCCCAAATAGATTATACATCATCTTGACTGATTTCTCACTACCTGACTTGATTGCTTCTGCAGGGATGTTGTCTGGATCAGGTGCTTTTTCACTTTTCAGATGGGCAATAACTTTTCTGATTTCTTCCTTTGTAGGTCTTCTGCTATTAATTTGCAGCACATATTTGAAGGTGGTAACTCAGGAGGTTACACGTGGGCAGGGCAGTTCAGTAGCTCTTCAAAGTGTTCCTTCCAGCTACTGAGATGCTCACATGGGTTCCTTAGCACATGCCCCTCTTTATCTTGTACTGGCTGATCCACTGTATGCCATGACCCAGCTAGCTTCCATATGGTGTTACACAGCTCTTTCAAGTTTCTCTGTCCTGCAGCTTGTTTATCTTGTATAAGGTTTTCCAACTACTCTTGTTCTGTTTTACAGCTTTTTTAACTGCTTTGTTGGATTCTAAATACAGTCTCTGAACTTCTACTTGGCCACTCTTGTTTTGCTGTTGTTGACTGCTGCTTTTCTGTCCTTTTGTTCCTTCACTTTTCTCAGAGTTTCTGCTGTGATCCATTCTTTTGATGCTTTGTCCTCTTTCCAAATGTTTTATCACTGGTTTCCTTCTAGGCTGCTTTGGTGTGTTCCCACTTTAGTTCCATGGTAGCATCTTTTGGGATGAGGTTTGTCAGAAGTGCATATCTTTTGAACAGCTCCGCTTGGAAATTGGCTCTTTCTTCTATATCCTTCACCTGGTCCATGTCAAATCTCACCCCTGGCTTGGTCACTTTGGTGTTGTACCTCCTGGGCTTGAACTTCAGCTTTACTGTGACAAAATCATGTTCTAAGCTTACATCTACTCCTCTTCTAGCGCTAGCATCCTGTATCAATCTTCTGAAAGAGCTGCTGACACAGATGTGATCAGTCTGGTTTTCTGACTGGTGGTCCAGTGAAACCCACATGATCTTATGGATCCTTTTGTGTAGAAAAACAATACCACCTGTCACCATCCATTGAAGGAACACAAATCACTGAAGCACCCTCCATTTTCATTCCTGTTGCCTAGTCCTTCTTTTCTCATGATTTGTTCTCTGTCTACTCCATTAAAGCACCAGATGCCCTTCTTGATAACATCAAGCCCACACATTCTGTGTGTGGTGCACTCTCTTCTTAATGTCCTGTGTAGATAAGGGTTTCACCTGTTGTCAGGTATAGCTGCCTAGATTGTGTCCATCTTGTCTCACACAAGCCCAAAACCGCAAGCATGTACTATTTCATCTCTGCTTAAATCTGTGCTGCCTTCCCTTGTTGATACATGGTATAAACATTCCATGTACCAAACTGGGTGATTGTCCTGGGTAAGAGAAGAGTCATCTGTGGGATAACTTCCCTTCAGCTTTCCCTACCACGTTTCATACTCAATCTGTGCAGATTGCCAACTCCTCCAAAGACCTGTATAGTTGTAGGTTTCTTTGTAGATGTTTCTGTAACTTTTTTTTTGTTTTTGTTTTTTTTTATGGATAGGGTTGTTAACGCTAAGCCAACACCTTTTACCTCAGGGATAGGTGATTCAAATTTGTCTGGTCTCTACCTTTGACCTGTGCAGTTTGTTTGACTCTTCCAGGAGCTGTAGCTCCTGCTAACATAGTTTTCTGGGTCCTTGAAACATACAAGCCACCTCACCACAACAAGGAATGGGCCGTGAGATAGCTACCTCAAGGTCCATTCCTTGAAAAAGCCCTGTCTGGAATGACTTATTTGGGACTGGTCCTGCTCTCAGCTGTGGATTGGACTCAATGATTTTCTGAGGTGTCTTCCAACCCTATGATTCTATGGCTGCACCTTTGTGCCATACGAAGGTACTGAGCTGGTACAAGTTATGCTGCCCAGAGCAGGGTGAGAAGAGGTAAGCAGGCTGTAATTCAGAGCTTTCAAGCTTTTTCTATAGACGCTGCCCCATACACAGAAATTGTGTCAAAGCCAAAACTTGCCCTACATTCTTGGTAGCTGCAATGAAAAAATGCAGGCCCATCAACAAATTCCCACAAGAAGAGTTGCTCAGTTGCCAAGGTTACACAAGACCTCTCTCCGTGCAATCCCTAACTCAATACAGACACATCCTTTCTCAGTGAAAGGATGAATGGAGTTTGTATGGTGTAGTAAGTCTGCCTTTTGCTGGTGGAACCACCAGGATCAAATGCAGTACAAACCTCACCTGCCTTCCTCAGTTTCAGAGTTCACCATTGTAATTTGCAATCCCTGAATTAAAAGGGTTGAAGAAAGAACAACTTGTTTTGTTACATGCCACATTAAAGCTACATTCCTACACTGTTAGATGTGAACAACTCATTGAATAAAGTGTCCATATGAATAAAATGTACTTAAATATTCATGTCATTTTCCATGTACACATAATAATGTAAACTTAACGTATTCTGTTTCAATAAATAAACAGAATGATAAACTTACAGGACCTAATTATCCTCTAACTACTTATACTGGTTGAACTCTATTAATTCAAAGTTTCTGCTGACGTATACAAGCTTACATAAGATCAGAATGCAGACCTTCACTGCAATATTAATGGAATGCAAACAATAATGTGGCATAAAACACAGATAAAGATATGTCCTTATTAAATATTTATTTGAGCAAATA
The DNA here is from genome assembly GCF_033958435.1 of Carettochelys insculpta. Classification (NCBI taxonomy): domain Eukaryota; kingdom Metazoa; phylum Chordata; order Testudines; family Carettochelyidae; genus Carettochelys; species Carettochelys insculpta. The sequence continues at coordinate 92,495,194 of NC_134137.1, read as the reverse complement.
TTTGTGTTTGAGGTTTTGTCCAAAGCTCTGTATAATCCAAGTGTGACACCAGAAACATCCAGACCAATAAAACATAGGCCAAAAAGCACCTCCTCTGTAGAACGGCAATTGCTTTAAAACTAAACTTCTAATGTCTGGTCAGGGAATGGCAGGAATAAAGAGATGAGAACATAAAAGATGTAAGATGGGGGAGGGAGATAGAAAACACGAGAGACATGGACTTAAGACTGTGAAAGTTGAAACAAGGAGGACAAGCAGACTGAAGATTTTTTTAAGCATTGGACAAATTCTTGGAATCAGTAAGGACAAGTCCCATTGACTTGAATGGGTTGAGGATTTCACTCACTCTTGTATTAAATAACCTGCCAGGAAAGGTTTTTTAAAGCTGTAATTTCGTTGTGCAATTCTGATGGGATTAACAGACTGTTCTTTCCTGAAATATACTACAATCTGGTGTGCTACAAAGGGATCATTTTTAATCATTATTTTATTTTATTGTATTTGTTTATGTTTATCTTGTCTTTGACCAGAGGAGATTTACAAGTTTATCAAACAATCTTTTTATAAACAGTATTGACAGTATTGTATTTAAGACTGTGATTCATATACCTTTTCTTTGTGGTGACAGTTGTCAATGAGATGATTTTTCTCAAGGGCACTAACGTGGTGCAGAGATACATAATAGAGCAAAATTTTAAAAATAATTGATAGAGATGGGCTGAACTATTTTAAAAGTGATTAGGTAGATCTTCAGATTTGCTGCCTTTTGCTGATGGAACTTCCATGACCAAACGCACTGCAAACCTTATCTTCCCTTTTGAGTGTCACTGTCCACATTGGTAATTTATCATTAACACTGCAGATACATTACCACACACACTGATGCTAGTCATTATTCATATTTGGACCCAATGACTGTTATCTGAAACAAAAATTGTGTGTGGTTTCAAAGGAAAACATTCCTCCTGATAGGTTCATCACAATATGCCATGAGACAAAGTGTGACAAACTGAAATGATATGAGCTGTCAACTAGTATAATTTACAAAATATGTATTGGTTTCCACAATGAAGCATAAGGCACCTATTCAATCAAGATTGGTGGTACTATAGTCAAGGAAATGAATATATGTTGAAGAGTTTTGTGGAATACTTTATGAACTAATAATTGAATGTTGGTTACCTAGAAGAAACTGGCATGTACAGTTTAGTCTTATATAGAGTGAAAATTGGGATGTATGTGTGGTGGGGATGAGAGCGCCAACCGGGTGGGAGGGTATGGACTCTGAGTAGTCCTGGTGTTACCTACCAGCTGTGTGTTTTTAGGTTACCAGAGCATGGCAACCTGTCAGTCCTGTGCTCTTGGGGAGCCAGGGAGTGACACTCATGGAAAACAATCCCCTTCCCCCAGGCCTCTGTTGGAACCAAAAGACAAACCATTGAAACTAGCAGGCGTGGACACACCTAACTCCCACCAACAAGTGTGATTGGATTAAGGAAACCTCTCTAGCCTCATCTGCATTGAAGACAGAACATAAAGACATCTTTGTTAGCCTAAGGAATGGAGAACAGCTTTTCCAAAGCAGGAACTGCATTGAATTATTTGATACTGAAAGCAGAAAAACATTTCCTGATGGGAAAATTCTGCTTCTCATGCTAATGAACTCAGACCTGCTCTCACCCAAATTAGTCATTATCAGACCAATTCTAGTAATGAAATGGTCTAGTTGCTTTGTGAACTCTTTCAAGGAACATCACCTATAGCCAGACATGATCAGTTTCTATTGTCTTGCCTCTTTACCCACACTCAAATCCAGTGCTCTCCTTGAATTATTGTCAATAAACTGTTCTGATGCCTTGATGCAAGCTCTGGATCAGTTTCATTAAGACTTCATCATATCCTGCCTGATAGTGATGGGGCCTCTGCTTGTCTCCTGGTCTCTGGACCCCATGCTACCATTACCACCTGGGAACCCCAATCAGTGCAAGCTCCACAAAGTGCTGAAATTTCTCCCTCTCTCTCTCTCTCTCTCTCTGCATAGCCTCCAACCCTGCCTTATGTAATCAGTTATATGGTTTGCTAGCCCTAATAATTGCAATCAGTTTAAATTTAGATTTAATATTGTTACTCTTAAATATATATTCACTGTGTTCATTGTTAAATTGGTTGTTTCTTTTTTTCTTTCTCTCTTATTCATTCTTCCTCAGGGGAGGGTGTTTTGGCTTCCCCATTCACTCTACAGCAATGCTCCTTGCACCTCTGCTAAAGATCCCTATAGCACTTAATAATCCTGTGGGATTTGCTGGTCAAGTGGGTTACGAGTAGAACAATTGTGCTGTAAATGTGGGGATTGGGGAGGGGGTGCTGAACTGGGGTCGCATATGAGGATGGCAGCTGAGAGTGCTGTTTAACCCAGCTACTGAGTCCAAAGGCACATAAGGGCCACAGCTTGGCACTGCTGGGCATCCCAGTCCACTGAGTACAGGGACACATACAGTATCAGATTGTAAATGGTGATTGTTCAGTCCGGTCAAATTCTGGCAGTGTGTGTGTGTATGTGTGTGTGTGTACCTGAGCTCAGGGTGGAAACAACTTAATCCTGTGGACCCTGGACGAGGCGGAATAGCTCCATTGGGGAGGAAATAGCAGAAGGGAGATGTGAAGCTTCTTTAGGAACACTAGTGACACAAGAAGCACACTGATAGAATTATTCAACTTCCCTCCACCCAATGACCCCAAATAAATGAGCATACCTCAGAATAATGGGAAAATCTGGTAACACTGAGGATGGAAGACTTGGGGTGCTGAAGGGTACTCAGGACAGGAACAGAAGGCTGGGATATGTGGGGTGCTGTGGGAACAGGTTGGGGTTCAGGAAGGCAGTTGGGGTGTGGGGTTGTGTGACTTATATCATGGCTCCCAGGAAGTAGCTGCCAGGACCCTACGTCAAAGGAGGATCCATACTGCCCTTGTGATCACAGTGTACTCCTGCAGCTCCCAGTTGCGGTTCCTGGCCAATGGGCGCTGTAGACTCAGTACTTGTGTGCGGCAGTGTGTTGAGCTTTTCTTGCTGCCTAGTTGCCTAGGAGCTGCAGGGAGCTGGCATCCACTTGTGGGAGATGGGCAGAAAGAGGGCAGAAGGGAGCCTGCCTTAGCCCCAGGAGGATGGAGGCATGAGGAACAGGTGACCAGAGGGGCCCATGGGTCCCCGGGATTTCCCTCATCCATGGATCCCAGTTTGAGAAACACTATTCTTCAGTACAGTTTGACATTCTGTGAGACACCCTGAAAATGTCATGAAATATTTCCGCAATTTTCTAATCAGCTTCAGTCCAAAGTACCAAGAGACTTTTGCTCTTTATTTGTAAAACTCAGTGCAAATCCATAGCATTATATTAAATAACCAGTAACATGCAGCTTACACCGTCCTGCTACTATGTCTACATGTTGCCTATCTTTCCTCCACCCATCCTAAGCAATTGTTTCAAGTTGGGCATGTCATCTAATTCTTTTCAAACGTTTTGATTGCATTTTAGTTAAATTATATTTTAGTTCATTTCCTCCTCTTTTCTTAGATCGGTCCTTGTGACCTTTGCTGTGACCCAAGTGAATCAATGCTAAATTCTATAAGCTGTTTATCCTTTAGCCCCACTCTGTAGATGTGATAGATGTTCCTTAGGAAAAAAGACTCCTGGGTGAAGTTACCCAGAGAGCAGAAAGTTTACCACTGATTAGAGTTATTAAAACCAGAGAAAACTGATTTTTTTTTAAAACAAACAGTTTGCTCAACTTACTTCATCTCAGTCTACATAAACTGCTTTCACCTTAGTTATAAAGAAATTGAAAATCAAATGGCTTTCATTCCTTGAAAGCAACTCTCTTAACTCTGGCCTGTCTATCAGCATCACACTACTGTCCAAAGCTGAAGCTTCTCTTTCTCTCCCTCAGCCTCCTTTAAGACCCTACTAATCCAGGGCAGCTACTCCCATTTTACAATCAGTTTTGTCCAGCTCCATAAACATTCAGTAGTGCTTAAACGCAATGCTTCCATTTAGAGATCATAGAATCAGAGAATAGTAGGGCTTGAAGGGACCTTAGGAGGTCATCAGCATGGACCACTGAGGATCCAAATATTTTTTAATTATGAGTAATAGCCAATTTTCAAAGGCTTAATGAGTGGCAAATCCTCAGATTTCCCGTACAGTTTAGTTCGAGGCTTGCACCACAGCATTTGAGTTCTGTATACACCCTCTTCACAGTTACCAGTATATGTAATTTCAGCTCCACCAGCCACAGCCCTTTGTTTCTGCCCTTCTCTCCCTCCAAACTCTGTTAGCACAGGACACCAAATGCAATCTTTGAGCAGAAGAGCTCTGCAGCTCAGAAGAAGGACTAAGCACCTTTTCACAGGCTATTTTATATCTCTCTCTGACTATGTCTACACTAGGGGAAAACCTTGAATTGGCCATGCTAATAGCCAAACTGGAGACTACTAATGAGGCACTGACAAGAATATTCAGTGCCTCATTAGCATGCTGCTGGCTGCAGCACTTTGAAAGTGCCAAGTTTCTCTCAGCTGGGGCTTGTCTACACAGGGATCCTTTTTGAAAGGATGCTGCAAACATTGAAATACCCTTATTCCTATCACCTGATAGGAATAAGGGGATTTTGACATGTGCAGGGTCCTTTTGAGAAGGACCCCTGTGTAGATGAGCCACACACTAGCAAAATGTGGCACTTTCAAAGTGCCATGGCAGGCAGCATGCTAATGAGGCACTGAATATTCATTTCAGTGCCTCATTAGTATTCTCCGATTTGGCCTTTAGCATGGCCATTTCCAAGTTTTAGCCAAGTGTAGACACTGGCTCTGTCTCTGTCTCTTTATATGCGTCTCTCTTTTCAACATGCAAGAAAACCATATATGTTTTGTTGTTTCTAGGGATTTCCATGCCCACATAGATGGAGACAGAATTTACACCATAATGTCTTTATCACGGAACATGTTTAATAGCATACAAAGCACAAGAAAGCAAAATTCTGCATATGTATGTACAAATCATAATTTTGATTGAGGAAAGCACAATGTTCAATAGCCTGATTTATATGTGGGTAATAACCTGATTTATATGTGGGTAATGTTGTTTGTCCTTGGATTTCTCTGACCCCAGTATATTTTATTCAAGCTTAAAGCTTGGATGCTCTTTCTGGAGAATTAACATTTATTGACTGACAAAAACTCTGTGAATGCTTAAGTTATTCAACAGGGAGGAGTAGCTGTGAAACTTTATTTTACTGACGGGTCTTCCGTCCTACCCCAGAGAAACAAAGTGTTAATGTAAGAGTCTGAATTGGTTTTGTTAATCAGACAATCTGCATTTCAAGTAATTGTGATTGCCTAAAAAGCTGTAGTGATGAAAGAAAAAAAGCAAGTTAAAATGGGTTTAAAACTCATCGGAATACTACATTTCTCTTAAGCAACCTGACAGGCTTACATTAGTCTTTTGGTCATCAGCAACATATAATGAAATCTATCTAAACGGGTAAACTTTTATAGTAATATAGTGCGTACCATCAAATTTTAGAATATATGAGATAAATGAGCTCTTTCAAGTGAGCTGTGCCTATTAATTCACTGCTTTGCCTTTCAGCAAATGAAGCAGCCTATTATGGGAATAACAAATTGGCTCATTTATGCTGCTACCAGGAATTCATTGAAAATCAAGACAAGTAAAATGGTTGCCCTTTATATTAGTGGGTTTATACGTTGTTCTAACATCTTCCATTTCTCATAAAGTAGCAAGTCGATCCAAAGAATGGATTTTTGTCTGAGTGACTGGCAAATGGATCTCTGAACAAAACAAATAGAGAGGTATAGTAAATATGTGCTTTCTTAAAGTTTTAGGATTAAACAAGGAATGTCTTCATGTTGAAAAAATTAATAGCATTACACTATCCAAGAGCTAAACAGGATCATTGAGGATACACATGACAATTGAAGTGCAGGGTTTGCTTTTATTTAGAGTCTGTTTCCAATTAAACTACAAATGAATATTTATAAAATGCCCTTTGCTCTTCCATGTATAGATCCTAAACAATATCCAGCATTTCACATTCCAGTAGCAAGGAAATGCAGCAGACAAACCTGCCCTACTCCCTCCCCCATGGTTTGCCTAGCAGACATCACTGGGAAGCAAACTCTTGGAAATATAATTCCAGTCCTGGGATCCAACCTGGAATTTTAGTGAAAAAGTAACAGTAAGACACAATATTGAAAATCCCTTAAATCAAATTTATTGTTGTTAATAAATACTATTGTGCACCGATGCACACATCTCCTAATCTGCAACAATGTCAGGAAAAGCTGCTGGAACAATTTTAAGAAATCTAGAATTCAGCTGGTAGATTTAATTTTGAATATTTACTCATTCTTGCCTGATACAGGGTATTATTTCTCTTCCTTTTGCAGATAAAAATGAAAAGAAACGTAATATGCAATATATCAACAAAATGCCTTGAACATGTCCTATTAAATTATGAATTTTCAAAGTTTGCTTCACTGAAGCACCCTGCCTTGCTGAAAGAGAAGCCCTTTGACAGCTGTATGTTGGTAGGGAGCTAATGACCAAAGTCTCTTTGTTGTTTTCAGTCTGTCATCAGTGTTTTTGCTGAAAGCAATGCAGTCAACAGAACGATGAGCCATACAAGCATATGCCCCTTGACGACACAGTGTTATTGATAGAAAACAAAATTTATAGGTATTTTTCCCTGGGGAAGACCTAAGCACCTGCAGCTCCAGTTGTCTCTCTTTGAAGATTCAGATTATGATGAAATAATTCATCTATGGAATAAATAATCAATGATATATTGAAGAGTTTTGATCTGGTGTGCTCTACTGTGACCCTTTTCCTTTGTAATTTATTCTTCAGCTTAAGCATACTGAGATGACAATGTGGTGATTTCTAAACTGTTGCAATTTGTTTTTCTGTGTTCTCTGCAGAGGACAGCTGTCATTTTCTGTGGTAGAGTTGGTAGGGAAATTTGCTGTTTCATATGTATGTATGAAGGGCATAAAAATACAATATACTCTCACTTTGTGTCTTTTACTTGATTTGTGTCAGTGTGTGCAACAGTATAAGACACTGGCCCAAGTATTAGTTTACAATCAATTGAGAGATAATAGTGCCTACAGATAATAGTTGCCTGTTAAGCTTATTAGAGAACTTGGGTTTCCCCTGACTGTATGGAAAATCAAATTAAAAATCTTCAGGAGAAGCTCCAAAATAAACAGTACTTCATTTGTTGTGGCCAGACTAAATTCTCTGGAGGCCTAGAGCTTTAGGTTTTTTTGTTTATTCATTTATGTTTTTGGTTTTGGGTCCCCTAGGCTCCAGGGTAGGGCCACAATGAGGGGTTCAGAGCATAGGGAGAGGTGTGGGCTCTGAAGCAGGGCTGGGGATGGGGTGTTTGGGGTGCAGTTGGGGGCTCCAGTCTGGGGCCAAGAGAGCTGGAGTGGCTGTGGGGGGCTCTGAGTGTGAGTTAGGTACTGCAAGGGGATCAGAGTGGAGGCGTGGGCTCTAGGACGGAGATAGGGACTTAGGGTGCAGGCACAGACTCAGGGCCAGGGCAGGGTGTTGGGGTGTGGGGTCTTGGAGGGATTTAGGGTGTTGTAGGGGGCTAAAGTTTTGGGTATGGGGTTGGGTGGGGGGTGCTTACCTGGGGCAAATCCCCTATAGTTGGAGGAGCAAGTGGTTCACCACAGGCTTCACTGCCCTGTGCTCACCTGCTGGCATAGTTTCCCACAGGTCCCTTTGGCTGGGATTCCTGCAGCCTGAAGGTGAGCACAGTGCAGGGATGGAGCCTCCTGTGGCAATATGACTCTAGCCCAGTGCGGGAGACAGAAGCCCCTGGAACCATCACCTCCTATCCCTTCCTGCCAGTGAGGCAGGGCTGGATAATGCTCGGGATGTTAGTGCCTGAGCCCAAGGTCTCAGGCTAAGAGGGCCTTGCAAATAGCTGTGGTGGTCAGGAGATCTTTCTAGCAGGACCCCCTTTAGTCTTGGACTTTTGTCTACAGCCCCTGAAAGCCCCTTTCTTAGCCTAGCTTTGTCCCCACTTCCACTTTACTGTTCTAAAATTTTCTGGCTCATGGGTGTGAACAAATATCCCCCCTAGTGCAGGAAGTTAGAGCACTGTAAGGTGACAGTGTAAATGGTTTCCCAGCACTGGGAGTACACTCCTCATTTAAGTGGTTTGCATGGGTGAGCTCTTCCAGCACTGGTGTCCTGGCCATACTTTCACTTGAAAGGGTCAAGGCAGCACTTTAATGTTTTAAGTACAGACTTAGCTTGTGTGTGAGAAAATAATTGATTTCAGCCTCTGTGGAGAAAACATCCTCCATCACAATGAATTTTTTACACAACTCTTGTCAGTTGACCGATTCAGGCCCAGAGCGGAACTTCTACTTAAAGTGACAGTCAAAGAATATTGACTTAAGTTGACTGAGAGCCAATTCTTGCAGCTTTACTGATGTTTGGACTGTCATTTTCTACAGAAAATGCATTGTGGGGAGGAAGTCTCCGTGAGAGTGACCTCATGGAAATATGCTTACCAAGTGTTTGAAAGAGAATCACAGCTGACTTTTATAGTTTCAAGTAATGAGCTCTGGGGTCCACTTTTAAAGCTAGGCAACCTCAGGGTTTCAGGTCACTTTGCCTCTCCATTGACTCCAAATGCCATCAGTCCCCTAAAGTCTCCTGTGACAGGTGGCAATTTCCAGAGTAAATATTTTTCAATTTGCAATTTAATAAAGAAGCCTTATTGAAGTGAGATGTATACTATATTCCCTACATACTGTGACCAGCTGTAGCACCTGTAGAACATCCAGACCATACTATGGTATCCATGAGAACACCCACCAAAATCAAGATGAAAAACATGATATAAATTAAAGATTTCATTTCACATATATAGTAGAAGAAATACCTTAATAGTTTATGGGTGTATTTTAAATTGTATGCGACCTGAAGGAACTTCATTTCTTGCTGTGTGGCATAAGAGCTAAAAATGATGCAGATGAACACACACCTGTGCAACTTTTAAAGCTGTTCTGAAGAAATCAGCTTCTTTTGTCCAAAGAAGTTATACTGAACTGATCATCTTCTGAAGAGTTTGGCAGTCTAGTTCTTGATTCTGTACCAGTTGCAGTAAATTGAAGTCCTCCAAAGAATTACATGCCCAGAGTCAGTGATTGTACGAGAAAAAAAAAAGGCAGTATGTCACATAATTAAGAATTTGAATTCAAGCTGAAAACTTATGTGTTTACTGTCATATCATTCACACTTACAAACTCCTGTGTGTTGTTAAATAATAATCCAAAGTATAAGACAGCTGACTGTGTGGATTTCGTTTTGAAATGTAGTGGGTTTTTTTTACAAATTTCAAGTAACAGTCATCTTCTTATTAATGATCAGAATAAATACTTCCATCTCTGAGGGCATTTTCAAAGTATAGTCTATCAAATGCTAACAGATGTTTTACAGAAAAGGCTCAACTTACCTTGGAAGTTGCAGATGCCAGGAAACAGCTGGCATATGTCAGAGCTGATGAGCATTATCTCTGTTGCAGGACAGTCAGTTGTTTACTTCAGGAGTATATTAGAGCACCGTGAGAAGAAAGATTCCCATGCACAAGATGGAAATTAGGCCCACACGCAGTAGGAGATGTGAGGCATGTGAACATACCCACTCCAGCTGGCCTCCCCACCCCTTCCCCACTTCTCCCCCACCCTGACCCCAGCCCCCTTCCTGACCAGCCTGGCCAGGGCAGGGAGTGGTCAGATGGTGGCAGCGGCAGCCCCAGGGGTCACCTCCCAGCAGTCAGTCTCCCACCTCACTCATCATGGGGTGGTTTGACTTTTTCTCAGCTGCAATGAACCACACCAGACAGGTGGAGGCCTCCCAACCGGGAGCAGAGAAGTAGGGTTCAGCAGACCAAGAAGCCAAGGAAGAGGTGAATGTCGTGAGTGCTGGTTAGAAGGGAGGGAGGACACAGGCAAGTGATCCCCTGGGGCTGCTGCTGCTGCCACCTGCCCAGCCCCTGTTCCAGGTAATCCCCCCCACCCCATGCCTGGGCAGAGCAGGGAGATATGGCAAGAATCTTTCGGAAGAACTGAGGTGGGGGGTGTCCTTGGGATGAGTGGGCGGGGGTGTTTGGGCTGAGGGCGGGACTGTGTTTGAGCAGAGGGATGCTGGGGCCTTGTGTGGGGGGCTTAGACTGAGCAGGGGGAGGCGTGGAGGGGGTTCAGGCTGAGTGGCAGTGGAAGGTTTGGGCTGAGGGGGGAACTGTGAGTGGGGAGATGTTGAGGCCTTGTCGGGGGTTTCACTATGAGTGGAACGGGGTGAAGTGTTTGGGCAGGAGGGATGTTGGGGCCTTGCGAGAGAGTTCAGTCTGAGTGTGGTGCATGGTCCTTGGGCCGAGTGGAGGATGGGGGACTCTTTGGGACTAGCGGGGGTGGGGAGGTGCGCTTTTGGGGATCTGAGGTGCCAGGGTGGCCAAACTGGGGGAGGCTGAAGGGGAGGCAGGAGGCAAGGCCAGCTGGGGTGGTGTGTGGTGAGGGAGTTCCAGTGGAGAGGCTAAGGTGGCAGGAGAGGGGCAGGGCACCCTGTGGCAGATATGGTTCATATTTATAAAACAAGCACCCCTCTTTTAGAAATTCCTGCGTACAAGCCTGAAGTGACTGAGGCCAAAAGAGAGACCGAAAAGAAGAGAGCAAAGCAGGGGGGCAGTGATATCTTGTGTTGCTCTCAAGAAGGAAATCTGGTTCCTAATTCATCACTGTGCAATCCTGCTTTGAAGGCAGTGTAGCATGATTACTTTCACTGGAGTTAAAACTCCATGATTTGGTGACTCAAGGTACTTTTAAGAGACACGCCAAAATGTTCTTGTTTTGTTTTGTTATTTAGTTATTTAGTTGGTTAATTAGCTAGTTAATTAGTTAGTTAGTTGGTTAGTTAGTTTGCTAGTAAAAGAGGTTATGCTATATTATTATTTTTTTAGTCCCAATATTTTCCAAGTTCTAGGTGAATACAATGTTTTTATGTTATGCTTTGTGTTAATTGAACATATCCATACAACATTGGAATCCTTCACAAAATAGCATTACTCTGAAGAGTATGAACAACAAGATGAAATTGCATGATCTAATTTGATGGAGATGAGTGACATGGAAAAATTAAGCAACATCCATTTTTAAAAGTCAAGTTTTGAAGTGATTTCAGTTTTAATAATATTAATGTTTATTTGGCGCATATAATATTTTAATATGCTACTTTCATCTTCTCACTTTATTAATTCAGTTTCAGAAGTGGCTACAATAAAGTTAATATATTTTGAAACCTACAATTTTAATAATTTCACGTACAATTATAAGCAGAGGAAGAATGGTACCTTTGTGAGCTTTGAATTGATTAAATTAGAAGGATCTATTCTCAGGTACATTGCTGGGAAGTGGAGGCAGGAGACAACACAATGCCATGGGGGACTTTGCATTGGGGTGCATGGAGGGGTTATGACAGAGGAATTATGCTGGCTGTGCAGGTGGGACAACCTTTGTTAGTTCTGCTCATTGGTCTGGGCAATGGAGCTTATTAACTCAATCTGTTCCTCTAAAGCCTGGACAATTCTTTCAGTTGCCAGGTCTTTCCTTTGGATCTGTGCTGCCCTTGGGACTTGCCTTACATCTGTTGATGCCTTGTGGTCTTCCCTATCTTCCTGACACAGCACTGCCATTATCTGGGTATAGGTTTTCATCATTTCCTTGAACGCCATTTCTCTGGACCTCTTCCTGTGTCACTTAGATTACTAACATGAGTAGCTGGGTTGACCACAGAAACAGCATTTAGAAACAGGAAAAAAAAGTCAACCTACTGTGTCTCATAACCATGTTTGTCAGTTATGGGAGACCTCAGGAGATTGCAATGTTTTATCGTGCCTGAATTCCAACCTGTCCTGTCTAGGGGAACTCCCTGTTCCTACTGCACCCTGTGCTGTAAACCAGTGAGGATACATCTACATGGCAGGGCTATTTTGGGATCCTGGAGGTATCCCAAAATAGCTACTCTGTTTTTTTGACATGTGCCCATCATTCTCCAGCAACAGGTGAACTATTTGGCACCCTGTACTCCTTGTTGCAGGAGGAGTAAGGGATTATTTTGACATTTGGCGCTGTTTAGACAGTGTCAAGTGCTGAAATAGCCTGTTTTGAACTGCATTCAAAATAAACTATGCAATTTGTGCTACACTTGCCTCAGGTTTAGGCTGTCATGTAGACATAGCCTGAGAGATCTCAGAGTCCTGAAGATGGTGAGCATTTAGCCCTGCTTGTGGGACAGCTGGGGGAAAACAGGAGAAAATAGGGGTTAGGGTTGGGTAAATGGAGATAAAAGGTGATGAGGGGGATTTGACTGGGTGTTACTACTGGGCAATTTTGCAGATGCATGGAGGAGCCATTGTGAGATTGCGCACCCCACTTCCTATTGTCCATAAGCTGCCGTATCTATGGACGATATTTCTATGCTGAAAGTTGACAAGAAAAAAAAAACAACTTTGCCTGGAGAGCAGCAATTTCAGAACGGCCACTTACGCTGCCACCTTCTGTGCAGCCCTTCTCCAACCATGGCAGATGCAGCAGTGGATTGGCAAGGTACCTTACTACGGTAACAGGGAGACCCTTGCACTCCCATGGAATCTTAGGGAGAAAATTCAAAGGTAACTCACAACACCTTTGGAATCATCTCAGAACATGATCAGATAGAAACATGTGACCATATTAATGCACTTTTGGGATGCCCCCTGATTCCCCAACCTTTTCTTTAGCTAGCTACCAAAAGTACCTCTGAGCCACACCCTCCCTCCAGCCACCCACCATCCCCAGCAATATCTGTACAAACAAGAATGTATCTTTAGTGTGTGCCTCCTATGTAGTCTGCGTTGTGATGGATTCCTGCAGTTCTGGGCTTGGCTATGAGTTACTTTCATTTTGGGAACTGAAGAGTTCCTGACTACTCTGTGGGGGCTGGGAACCCAGAGTCAATTCTTGGATTCAGGGACCCCAATCAGAAACCCACCACCCCTCCTCATTAGGACTGTGCTGTGATTCCCAAGTACGGATAGCCACAGGGCTCTTTGGTTCAGACATGGACTGTACCCCCAGGATTGCAATCAGCTGTTCATCATACCATCAGGAATGGGGGCAGCCCCAGAGCATTTGCTTCCCAAGCCCTGTTGTATGACTAGAGAAGATGCTTTACCTTAGCCCTACACCATCCTAGATCATGTTTATAACCCTTTTGTTGCAGGGAATGTGAAATCGGTTCATAGGTCTTTGAGTTCCTCTCTTTTCCATGCAGCTGGGAAAAATACTGATTCCTCACCCCACACTTTCAGGAAGCCAGGCAGCTTGACCTGACTCCAGCAGGAGACTTTTGGAGCAATAGCCACTCAAGGAAGACTGATATACAGAAGCCATGAGGGTCGGGGGTGGGGTGGGGCATCTTAGGACTCCTGGAAAAAGGCAACGGAGCATACAGGGCTGATTGGAGAGCCTACCTACCTATGCATGATGAAAAGCCTCTCCAGAGCCTCCATGGAGGCCAATAAAGTTAAGAGTACCTATGTCTGGTACACAAATGTTCACTTTCAACCTTGAAAGTGGGAGGGTTCATGAGAGTCATTTGCTTCCATGGAGTAATTATTCTGAGGTGATATCCTCCTATCTCAGATTATCAAGGTTGGCTGTGTGACCACTTGATTTTTTTTCTGGAATTATTTTTTCTGCAATAAAAACAAATAAAAAACAACAACATTGTAGACAAATCCTGTGTATGTGAGTGAAAGACAGAGAGATGACCCTGCAAAGGGGGAGGAAGGCTGTGTGAGTTGGAAGATGTTGGGGTTTTCTCCTCCCCCTTGACTCAGGAAGGGATGTTTCTTTCCACTGCCTGAATTTAAAAGCTAGCATGTTGACATGCCCCCAGAACCCACTGTGTGCCCCCCTCACTCCTCCCCAACACAAACACCTTTTCAATCTTTCTTCCCTTCCTGAACTTTTGTTAAAAATAAGCTGTTGTTGTAGTGGGGGGTGGGGAACATTCTTGGGTCAGCGGCTATTGACCTACAGAAACATCAGTCAGAGGCCACACAAAAGTGAGAAGTGAAAAAAAGAAAGAAAATAAGAAAAATCAAAAAGATGCCTCACACCCTTGTGCTCTAGAGTCATGTGGGGGAATGGGGTGAGGAGCAAATTAGCAAGGTTCATGGTTTCCCTCATGCTGGATTATAGACTGACAGATTTTTTGGACCATAAATTTTCATGGGCAAAGACCCACTTTGACAAAGTCCATGAAAGCTTCAGCTCCAAAATATCCATTAGTCTTGAAAGTGCCCCAAGACTTCTCATTGCTTTTGAGGATACAGACTAACATGACTACCCCTCTGATACTTCTCACCAGGCTAGATTAACTCCTCTGTGGGCTTGGGTCTCGTGCATTTTGTGGGCTATCCCAAGGCTTTGGGGGAGCCCAGAAGTAAGGGGTTTGGTGTATAGGAGAGGGCAGCCAGGGATGAGGATGTTGGGTGGGAGTGTGGAATTGGGCAAGAGGGATGGTGCAGGTGTGGTCTGGCATGGGGAAGCAGGGTCTGGGTGAAAGGTGAAGTGCAGAAGCTGGGTGTGAAGGGGTTACAGGAGTGGGCTAGGGGTCTAGGTGGGAGGTGTGTGTGAAGGCAATGTGGGAGTGTGCACGTGGGCTGCTTCCTGGGGCACAGATGGTTCTATATCCCTGGCATTCCCATACTTGGTCTCCTGCTCCTGTAATTTCTGTAAATTAGAGTAGTGGGAGAAGGGCCTCCAGACCACCCCTTCCCTGGGCTGCCATTCCCCCAGCAGTGGAAAGGGGCTATGGCAGCATGCAGAGCAATCTCTGCACCCTAGCAGGCAGAGTCTAAGGGCCAGATCCAGACCCAGCTGGACTGACTCTGGCCCATGAGGCTCATGGCTCCCACCCGCCACCACACAGCCAGAACCCGAAAGTCTTGCAGGCCTGATCAAGGCAGGCCATGAGCCAGTATGTCCAGCATGCCATTGGTTCCCCACCCTGGTAGTAGGATGACCATGGAGATATGAGATTGAAAGAACTGCCTCATGTGACACTGGCTGCTTTATGCAGCATTGCACACTCTTCCCAAAGCATGCTGAGGCCTATTGCACAGTGGGATACCTACCACATATGCTGCTCTCTGCAGCATTGCAAGAGCTGCTAATGTCAACATGCTCCACTGTCATCAGGAGCACAAAGTGGATACACAGTGGTGGTTTCCCTGTAGATCTCTGTGAGCAATGCCGTAACTACCCGTGCTTTACATCTGTTAGAGTAGGCATAGCCTGTCTTGATCCCTGCCAACCCACTTCTTCTATTAGCGCTGAAAAGTGTTTCATTTCCATGGTCTGATCACATCTTAATATTTTATTTACAGACTAGTTTCAACAAGAAACTTGCTAGTTAAATGAACTCTCTTTGGATAACTTGGAGAAAAAAATCCAGAAGGCTTTCCAGTTCTACATTATCTTGTGTAACACACCATTACCTAGACCCCTCCTATTCAGTTCGAATATATGAATACTTAATAGGTCCATTACTACTGAAGTCTGGTGAGAGCCAGAAGTTGTCTGAATTATTAATCTGATTTAAAAATAAATTAAGTCAATAGTTATTCTGCAGAGCTACAAATAGTTGAAAATTTTAGAGATGAGCTATTAGATACCACTTAGAGCAAGTGAGACCAGATTTCCAGCATTCATAAAATTCCATTTCAAATGAATTTCAGTGCTGCACTTTATAAGGCCTGCAGGGTGCCTTGAATAGGTTCTTTAAAATGCAGAAGTGAATAATGCTGAAAAACTTTGTTTTCTAGTTGTTTACAGGAAAAAAAATATGGAAAGCAGATATTTAAATTAATTTTGCATTAAGGTAGTGTTAAACCAAGCACAGTTATCTTTATCTTGTCAGGATTTGATGTTGAAATATAGCTATTGATGAGTACCTGTGATACATCTAACACAAAACAAAATGGTATTTAACTACTTGGAGAAATAAAATATATGTTTCTCATTCCTTTTCTGCTTACTAATGAATTGTCACTTTGTTTCCCAATGATGTCTCTAAGGGAAAGAACAGTGACAGTGAAACGCATGAGACCTAGAATGTAATCCCAAGGCACTCATTGTAAGGCAACTGTATGGTGAATAACAGCACCAGCTCAGATGTCTGTGTCTAGCCAGCAATTATTCAGATAAGTAGCTACAGAGTTTTTAAAAGTCTATGATCCCAGCTGCTATAGATGGGGCTATAAGATACCACTTTTCAAGAATGTGATCACTGAATCTGTTCAGAGAACACTTAGCTTGTTAGACAGCAAGCCATTTGTTGCACCTCATTCCCACCCAGAACAACCTCATTTAACCCAATTAACCTCTTTAAACTTCTGCATGTAGTAACTGCCACTTCTACATTTAGAGGACATTTATGGTACCACACATTTCAGAATCTAAGGCTCTGTCTCGATTACAGGGATTTGTCCACAAAACTTCTGTTGATAGATTGCAACCAAACTGCCAAGCTAATCGCAAGAGTGATCCACTCTATTGAAAGAGAGTGGCCAGACTGTCCAGCTCCTCTCTTGATAAAACAGCCAGCTGGAATCAGAGAAGACAGGGTCACATGCCCATCAGTCCCTTTGGGGAGCCTTTAAAAGGCCTCCCTGACACCTGTTCCCTGCCTATGCTGAGGCATACCTACCTCCACGAGGAACAGCACAGCCAGAGCAGAGCTTTGACTCTTTCTGGGAGACACACCACTTTCCAGTGAGCCACAATGTAAGAGCAGCCCTTGGGTTTGTGCTGACCTCACAGAAAGGTGCTTCAGCACCTGCTGCACCTCCTGACAGCCATCCTCCTCTTCCTCAGGGAGGGTGATTCTGACACCACCTTCGAGGAACGTGACATTGCTGCCATATGGTCAAACCTGCACCCCCTCTCCCTCCTGATTCCATCTGGTGGGAAAGGCTGGTGATGGGGCAGTGCGATGATCAGCTGTGGCTCCAGAAGTTCCGCATGCAGAAGGCCACATTCCTGGAACTGTGTTCCTGGCTCAGTCTCCCTCCACCCTCTAGAGACAGGATGCCCATCTGCAGCCTGCCATCCCTGTGGGGAAGGGGGTCACAGTCACCCTGTGCAAGCTTGCCAACCCTGACAGCTACCACATGGAGAAAAACTAGATTGGTGTGGGAAATTCCACTGTCAGGGCCCTTCTAATGAAGGTAAGGAACTCTCAGGCTTCAGTTTCTTCACGGGGGAGGAGGGGCTGCCAAAGGGAAGTGGGGTCGGGGTGTGAGGGGTGGAGGTTGGGTGGGGGGAAGCTCCATCCCCAAAGTACTGTGCCATCCCATCCTCGCACAGCCTTGCTGCTGGGGCAGTGGTCTCACAAGGTTGGCTCCTACAGAGCTCAGGGAGGGACTTCAGGGGGATGGCCGCCCACCAGGAGCCGAGGGACTTCCTCCCTCAGTCCATGATGTCTGTTTGGTCCCCTGCCTCTGTACATCATGATGGCCATCAACACTATCTGTATGGGAGATGTGGATGCAGCCAGGGCCGGATTCACTGCCCTGGGGTTTCTGAACTGCATCAGGGCTATTTATGGGACCCACCTCCCAAGCTGTGCCCTGGAGCATAGCACAGCAAGTATATATACAAAAAGGGATATTTCTCCATAGTGCTTCAGGCCCTGGTCAACCACAGCAGACAGTTCAGAGATATTTATGTTGGGTGGTTGGGCCAGGCACATGATGCCCATATGTTCCACAACTCCAGCCAGAGGATGGAGGTGGGCACATTCATTCCTCATTGTTAACTGGCAGTTGGGGAAGAGTAGATGACATTGTGCATCGTGGGGAAGTGGTCTACACTGCCATGGCCTGGCTCATGAAGCTTTACACCAGCCAGCTGTATCCCATCTGGGAACTCTTCAATGCCCACCTCAGCCAGGAAGGATGAGTGTGCCTTTGGCTTCCTTAAGGCATGGTTCAGGTGCCTGTTCACCCATTCCACAAGTTTTGGATGTATGATGTGTCCTACATAGCATAGTGGAGTGGGAGGGGAAGGCCTTCATCCTGGGGTGAGTGGCAGAAGCAGGACATGAGTATGAGCAATTGGGTACATCTCCAATCTGCCAAGCCCTTTGGGATGGGGTGCAGACAGGGGAGGCCCTGATGGCAAGCTGATCCCAAGGCCCCCAGTACCCTTCCCCTGGGCCCTCCCAGCAGGACTCTTGGGCCCACAGCCCTAGCCCACACCCACCATGACCCCTGTCTTCATCCCCTCCCCACTGCATGACCCCTGCCCAATAAACATCGATGCAGGTATTATGAGCAAAGAGCTGGTTTACAGAATCAGATAAAAACACATGGACAGAAACAGTGTAATAACAAACTATTTATAATAAAGTGAAGGGCAAAGCCATCAAACTATGTACTTCATGGGGGGCTTGGGATGGGAGTAAGGGGCAGCAGAACTTGGATGGGGAGGTCTTGGTACAGGGGTTGGGGGGACTTAAACATGGAGGGGGTGGGAGGCCATGAAATGGAGGGGAAGAAGGACCCTGAGTGGCATCAGCCTCGGGATCTCCTCCTGCTCCTGATGGGGTCCACACCAGGGATGGGTTGGGGTAGGGGTTCGGGTTGGGAGCAAGGGGAGGTATGGAGGCTGCGGTGAAATCTGGTTCGGCAAGGGGAGGAGGGGGAGCCTAGGGAGCCAGGGGTGGGGGATGGGGATCAATGGGGACTGTAAAGCAGGGGGAGTGGACATGGCCCTCAGAAATAGCAGGAAGTCTGAGATGCCCTGCAACATGGCCAGCAGGGACATATTGGTGGGAAGTGGCAGCAGAGGTGGTGGAGGAAGAGACAGGAACAGGGGCAGCATCCACAGACATCTGTCCAGCCAGATTCTGATGGAGGCATCAAAGTGGACCATGAGTAGCTCCCAGACCTGTGACAGCCACACTATGTCATCCTGCACCTGCTGCTCCATTTGGTCAAAAGCTTGTCTCTCTCCCTAGCAGAAGCTGGTCCAATAAAAATATATTACTTCACCCACCTTGCCTGTCTAATATCCTAGGACTAACAGAGCTACACAACCACTGTGTCTTCAAGGATTTTCACAGCAGCAGTAGAACTGTAACTTCAGGTATCATTCAAATTTAGGAATTCAGACTACACTTAACACAATAAAATACTGTAGATTAAGTGATTTTTTTTAAGTTAAACAGTGTAGGTTCCAGTCAGATCACTACTGTATTCAGATGTGAATATCTCTTGGCTTCTAAAGATACATCTGCACTAGGAAATTAAGTCAAATTTAAGCACCTGCCTTTGTAAAGTCCAGGGTTCATATATACATTAGCACATGAAGTTGATGGAGCGTGTTGCCATTAGGGTGGACAGCTTCCACTTTTCTAGTAATGCACTGTGGGTACTTATCCCACGGTTCCTGCTGACCCCTTGCATTGTGGGTGAAGCTCCCAGTCTCTGATATGACAAAAATGAGCCTCAGATGTTTCTGGATGTGTGTTGTCAGCTTCACATAGTGCACGTCTCTCCTCCCCATCCCTTTGGAAAGCAACAGCAAAAAGTGTTTTCACATCCTTTTTTCATATCCATGCAGACACCACTGCAGGGCTAGCATAGTACGCCTCCAGCTTCAAACTGATGTATTATGAGCACCTCACAGATTATGCTGAGGTATGTGCAGAGCCTAGGCAGCCTTCAGAGCAACAAAGACGATGACATGGACACAACACAAAGGAACTTCATGAACGAGTTATCTGTGGCTAACAAGCATGTGTTATGCATAAGGACAATTTTTGCCTTTTAAGCATCCTCTGAGCAGGTCCTACACAGAGGTCTTAAGGGACCTGCTTGACGCAGTTTGCTTCCAGTTATGTGCTTGTATCTCACCCAACACTTGGCTGGTGTAGGTGCAGCTGTAAGGAAAAGAGGGAAGAAAGATGATGAGTCATTCACACAGTGTAGTCCTTGAGACCCTGCCCCCCACTGTGTGCAACAACCAACCGCCGCTGTGCCAAGGGATGGGAATGACTGGGAAACAAAGACGTGTGGCCTGCACAGCAAAGTCTGCCACATGGGGACTCTGCAGTGCCTCTGAGATCATGTTGACTGCAGTGCCCCACTTCTCAACGAGCTAGTGGCCAAGGGAAGTGTCTGGCCATGGAGGGGTCCCCTCATCTGGCATCCCATGAGGCTGCATGTCTGATGCATCTGGGTAGCCCATGCTACTTTGCACATGGTTCCATGTGCCAGGACTGCACCATGAGGTCCTGCCCTAGCTGGTCAGCTGATGCTCACAGCACAACCCATCTGTGGCCATATCACATGCTTGGAGTGTGTTATGCAATATTACTCACCAGAGAGACCCTCACCCAGATCCAAGGATGTCCAGGAGGCAGTTTGGCTGGTAGGGGACAGCTCTAGGCTGATAACAAGGGTGCTGCTGCTTGCCTTCAAGGCTGTGTCTGCCTCCAGCTCCAGCAGTGGTTGAGAATTCGAGTCCTGCTCCTCCTCCTCTGGGGGCTCCGGCTGCAGGGGAGGAGGGCCTCCAGCACCAAATAATAAGGAAGGTTGAGGCAATGTGTCCCCCACCCTCAGGATGTCATGGATCTCCTTGCAATAGGGCCAGGTGGCAGGTCCTGCCATACCGCATCACGCAGTGCCTTGGGCCGGGGGGTATCCCTTCTGGAGCTCCTTTATTTTAGCTCAGACGTGCTCCATGGATATGGTGATAGGTGGTCCCATTCTACCAGGATGGTGTAGGCTGGGGCATAGCAGTGCTTCACCTTGGGGTCCTGAAGTATGTCCTCCTCACCCCACAGGTCCAAGAGGGCCTGGAGCTCTGGCCCAATCCAGGAGGGGACTGCCTCTTCAAGCCCCTAGATAGCTCCCAGAAGCCCTCTGGTCTACTTCTTCAAGGGTCCAGGGGAATCTCAGAGTGGCTGACTGTCTGCCACCTGGGAAGGTGCATATGAAAGGAGTGGCTGTGAGAGCTTAGAAATTGCCATGGTTCGCTGCCATGCAACTCATCCAGATGGGGCTCCTTTTCAAAAGGACCCCAGGAACTTCAAAATCCCCTTATTCCTATCTGCTGATCAGCATATAGGAATAAGGGGATTTCGAAGTTCCCAGGGTACTTTTGAAAAGGAGTCCCGTCTGGACAAGCTGCACAACAGCGAGCTGTGGCAATTTTGAAGTGCCATGGCTGTCAGAATGCTAATGAGGTTCTGAATATGTATTTCAGTGCCTCATTCGTAATCTTCAAAATGTCCATTTGCATGGCCATTTTGAAGATTTGGGCTAGTGTAGATGTAGCCACATTTTCCCTTACTTTGAAGTTAACTTTGAAGTAGGGAGTCTAACTCTTAAGTCCTTACTCCATTCCCAGGAATGGAGTAGTGCCGTACTTCAAAGTAGGGTGTGTGTAGTCACTCTACTTCAAAGCTGCTTACTTCGAAGTAAGCAACTTTGTAGTTATTTTTGTAGTGTCGACACAGCCTAAGTGAAATTGACAATTTTCTCAATCAACATTTGAAAAATTATCAGTATTGTGGCTCAGGGAAGACTAACCTTTTAATGCCCCAAACCTGCAATCAATTCATTACTATAATGGCAGAGCAGCTCAGAAACCAATTCGCTGATGAAATAAAGGATGGCACGTATTATTGCATAACAGTGAATTCATCACCAGATGAGAGTCATGTAGACCAATAAATATTAATTTTAAGATATGTGACTGGAAATGGTGAAGTTGTAGAACACTTTCTTTCTTTGTCCTATTAAAATCCGGCACAACTAAAAGTCTAGAGACAATGGTTTTGGAAATCATTACAAATTAATGTTTGGACAACAAAAATTATCATGGAAAGAGCTTTGATAATTCTGTAAATATGTCAAGAAAATATTCAGGTCTACAGGCAAGACCCAACAATGCAAATCCATCTGCTTTATGTGGTGGCGGATCATGCCATAATCATGATTGGAGCAGGCAAAGGGAAAATATTTGACAGTCAAAAGAATTAGTGACACCAGGTGGTCTAATTGTGCAGATGCAGTTTTGGTTTTGAAAATGGGCCATGATGTTATAAAGAGAATATTGTTGGACATAGCTACGCCAAATTCTGAAAATCCACATGCAAAAAATGAAGCAAAACCCTAAGTAGATAAATTTGAAAAGTATATGCTGTTTTTACTATTTTTATGGAACCACTTACTTCAAAGAATTAATGCCATCAGCAAATCATTGCAAAAAGCTGATATAAATTTATCAAATTCTGCACAATTGTTAGACTCAGTTACAGGTCTTGTCATGGAAGTTTGAAATGACTATGGATCTGTGGAAGCACAGGCACTAACAATAATAGAACATATAGGTTCCTCAGAAGAGGAGCAAAAAAAAAACCCAGAAAGCTATTTTTCAATGAAACTTGAGACAATGAAATCAATTTGAAAAGGAAAGAGAAGATCGTTGGTGAGATCATCAGTGTTATTTGTGACCCAGTAATAGTACAATTGCAGGGTAGAGTTGAATCTCTAAAGAAAACTGTTGATATATTTTATATGTTTTTTGACAGAAGTGTAGATGAAGATCTAAAAGCAAATACAGTACGAAATTGGGTTAATTCTACTGAGACGATATACACACAAATCTTTTTGAAGATGAATTGAAACATTTTATTCATTTTACCAAATATAAGGAGGTCTGTGCTTGGAGAGCGCTGGTTGATTTGTACAGACTTATACATGAGGGTTTGCAGGTAACTTTTCTAAAGGTAGAAACTATTTGGAAAATATTTTAACAGTATCTGTCACAAACGCTTCTGGTGAATGTTCTTTTTATGTATTGAAATGAGTTAAAATTATTTGTGAAATATGATGAGTCAGGAACATTCGACAATTTCAGCATTAGTGATAATTGAAATTGCCTCTTTACAAATTTATGATAAATTACTTGACAAATTTTTAAAGAGAACTTATAGAAAGAAAGCAATGTAAATATCTTTTTCAAATTTAATAAATTTCTTCAGAGGAAGATAACTTATTTTTTTATTCATGCATCACCTTAGATTTTCATTTTACATATTTCATGTTAGCATAATGCACATACAAGCTTTCATCTAGACCAGAAATTCTCAAACTCCGTTTCAAGAACTCCATTCCGGTAGACGGAGGTCTATATTGGAAATGAAATTGATCTGATGAACTGGTCTGTCCCATGAAAGCTCATCACTGAATAAATCATTTTGTTAGTCTTTAAAATGCTACATTTCTGCTGTTTTGTTTTATTGGAGTACAGACTAACACGGCTACCTCTCTGTTATTATGTTTCTTTCTTTCTTTCTTGATTTTTGTTTTAAATAAAGCACTTTTATCCAAAGCACTTGTCAACAGTGAGCTAATGGCACAAGAAATATTTGGAAAGATCATTAAGTGGTCCATGGAGACACTCAGGAATTTTCAGGTGGTCTGTGAAAAAAAGACTACTAAACAAGTTACAAGGTACACAACCTCATTGCCATTTACTTCATATTACTTATACAGGAGGCAGATGAATGAAAAAGGAATGAAAATGGGAGGGTCAGGAAGAATGAATGTTATTTTTCTTGGCTGGGGCACCAGGGGGACCCCAAAACTGAGTCTAAGCATAGGGCTCCACTAACTCTAAATCCACCCGTGTCGTAAATCCTTTTTTGGTCCTTGCTTCAGTTTTGAGCTCAACAGGTTGTCTTTCAGAAAAGGTCACTTGTCAGTAAAACAAAATAAAAAGGTTTCAAATTATGGACTAAAACAGAGATTAAAGATGTTTACCATTCACATGCAAGGAGCATTCTTTGAAACGCTTCCGAAATCACTATCATATTCAAAATATCAGAAAGCTCTTTTAGGGTTATATTTCAAATGCATTTTAGATAACTCTGTAGATAATTTAGAATACATCTGCTTCTCCGCATTGGAAAGCCTCAGCTCAGTCACTGATGAATAATAATTTATGTCACAACTCAACTGTCTGTACTGTAATTAAGCACAATTATGTGTACTTAGTGAGCCAAACTTCAGCTAGACATATAGTAGGATTAATCAACACTAGCATGGACAAAGAACACAGCTGATTCCCAATAAAGTTATAAAAGTAGTTAATTTAATAACATTATCTTACTTCTGGCTGGGCAAAAAGGCTTCAGGTGGGAAATCTGAAACAGGATTTGGGCTCTCGTGGGCTACGGTTACACTAGCGAGTTTTGCTGACAAAACCCCGTTTTTGTGGGCAAAACTGGTGAAAAGCCACACACAAAATGTTTTGTTGACAGCTTGTCTACAAAACTCAGCACTTTCGCCAGCAGTGATCTGCCTCCCAGCCATGAGGCATAATGCTGCTGTCAACAGATTCTGTCAAGAAAAAAGCTGTGTGGCTGCTCGGGAGGGGCGGGGGCTTCTCTCAACAGACAGGACATCCAGAACATTGGGTACCCCTGTCTGCTGTGCTTCCAGGTGCCTGTTTCGTCAAGAGAGCAGCTGACAAGTCCTACTGGCTTTTCTTTGTGGCCACACTCTGTCAACAGAAGCTTTTTAGGGAAATCTTTTCCAACAGTGGCAATAGGCATAAAACCATACCCAAGAAATGTTGCATCATGAGTGGTGCCTTCTATGAGATGAGATGTTAAATTGGAATCCCTATTTCTGGCTCCAGTTGCTGTGTATGTGAAAGTTAATAATATTTTTGCAATTTTAGAAAGGGCTTGATAACTATAATATGCTGGGCAACAAATGAATAAACCAGTGAAAGCCCTAAACTATGTGAAGTATTATTAATGATGTAATAATCAGCTCTATATTATTTTCTCTTATCTAAGATATTGTTTATGCACCCATAGATACAGTATTTGAGTGTGGCCCATCAGTGATATAGGGCTGATTTTGGAGAGGTTTTATGTCTTGTGACTGAAGTTGCAGCATTTTCTCTTTAGAGCTATTTTCTAAAGCTTTTCCAAAATTTAGAAAACAAGTTAGATCTGTCCGAAAATTAGAATGTGATATCAACAGCCAGGAGAGACTTTGATGAATATTTCAGTCTGGGCATGAAAGGTGGGTATATCTAGGATTGAGGGAGGCAAGTCCCCAGCCCCACACTTGCCCGCCAGGACCACGTGGGAACCAAGTGCTCCCCCACTGTATGGGCAGACTACCCCTGCCCCTAGCAGGATGTACAGCCACCACTCCCAACCTGAGAGCATGGTGGGAGGGCAGGCAGGTGATGCACATAACTTCAGTCTTTCCCAGCCCAGGCCAGAACACAAAAGAAGCAGGGCCGCAGGCAACGTGTGACTCCAGCCTTCCCAGGCCTTGTTCGGAGCATGTGGCAGTAAGGGTAGAGCAGATCGGGGAGCACATGGCCCTGACTGGGGTACAGGGAATGAATAGTGGGGGGGCCCTAGTCTTCCTCAGCCACTGAATGAAAACTGAGGAGAGGGATGGCAGGTAGTTGTCAGTTTGAGAAGACATTGCATTCCCCTGTTTGTTATTCCTGCCTCCAATGTCTGTGCCAAAGGAGTTCATATTCACTTGCGCTTGTGTGTTCCCACAGATGACTCTTCAACTTGTCCGCTGTTTGGTCTATGACTCACAGAAACCATGTACTTATGTAACTTGTGTAACTCTTGCATTTCCATATGTTCACATGAAAATACATACAGATTTGCATGAGTATTTAATTTGAATGTGATTTTATGGACAAAGATAGACCGGTACCAAAACCAAACAAAAAACCAAACCAAATCAAAACAAAACAAAAAAACGGACCCACCTCTTCAGATCATAGCCATACCAGAACAGATTCAATATTTAAGGCACAGAGAACCAAAAATCATTTATGGTAAGTTCTTTTTTGGCTATATCTTCCTATATAATTCCTCTTTTTTGACTTTTTGAATCCATCCAATTCTCAGGATCTTTCTATAATAACTCCTCTCTAACACCAATAACCTTCGCTTTGATTCTTTCAGTATCATCCCTGTCTCACATCAGTACAACATGCTGATGAATACACACATTTTCAAGATACTCAGCTTCATCCCTAAGAGAATCGCTTTGTTTTTCCAGATCTTATCCATCACCTTCAAACTCGCTCTTTTCTTTGCTCTTCTAGTCACTATTTCCTTCTTACAGTCTACATCATATGTTATATTGCTCCCCAGATATGTGAACTTCTCTGTATTATCTAGTTTTATCCCATCTACACTGATCTTTCTTTCTATATCCTTATCTCCAAATACCATTGGTTTTGTTTTATTGATGTTCATAAGTCTGTACTGCTTCCTTTCCTTGTTTAGCACCTTCACCATTCTTGCTAGCTTCTCTTCATCTTCTTCAATGATAACTATATCATCTGTGAACCTCCTCTTTCAAAAGAAGCATGCAAATGAGGGAAATCGAAAATGTAAATAAGTTGCAGATTTACATATCTGGCACCTCATTTGAATGTTCTTATCTCGAAATAGTTTCTTTTGAAAGAAGAAAACCAGTGTAGACACTGTTTTTCAAAAATAAACCCCATCTTTAGAACAATCCTTCTTCCCTTTTTCTTCTTTCAAAAGAAGCTATTTTGAAATGAGAATATGCAAATAAGGTGCCAGATATGCAAATATGCTCATCATTTGTATTTTTAGTTTCCCTCATTTGCATGACTCTTTCAAAAGAGGAATGCAAGAGTAGACACAGCCTGAGTGAGGTCACAGAATCACACAGAATCACAGAATCATAGAGCTGGAAAGGACCTCAGGAGGTCATCTAGTGCAGCCCCCTGCTTCAAGCAGGATCAACCCCCACTACATCATCCCAGCCAGCACCTTGTCCAGCCAGGACTTAGAAACCTCGAGGGATGGAGAATCCACCACCTCTCTAGGTAACACATTCCAGTGCTTCACCACCTTCCTGGTGAAGTAGTTTTTCCTAATATTTAACCTACACCTCTCCCTCTTCAACTTCAGACCATTACCCCTTGTTCTGCCATCTGACACCACTGAGAACAGTTTCTCACCCTCCTCTTTAGTGCTCCCTTTCAGTAAGTTGAAGGCTGCTATTAAATCACCTCTAAGTCTTCTCTTCCGTAAACTAAACAAGCCCAAATCCCTCAGCCTATCCTCATAGGTTTTGTGCTCCAGCCCCTTAATCATTTTTGTTGCCCTCCGCTAAATCTGCTCCAGCAAATCCATATCCTTTTTATACTGGGGGGGGGGCAAAACTGGAGACAATATTCAAGATATGGCCTCTCCAGTGCCGAATACAAGGGAAAAATTACTTCTCTAAATCTGCTTGAAATACTCCTAATGCACCCTAGTATGCCGTTAGCCTTCTTGGCTACAAGGGCACACTGTTTACTCATATCCAGTCTTTCATCCACCATAACCCCTAGGTCCCTTTCCATCGTACTGCTGCTGAGCCAGTCAGTCCCCAGACTGCATCAATGCTTCGGATTCTTCTGCCCCAGGTGCAGGACTCTACACTTTTCCTTGTTGAACCACATCAGATTTCTTTTGGCCCAGTCTTCTAATTTATCCAGGCCACTCTGGATTCTCTCTCTACCCTCCAACGTATCTACCTCTCCCCCTAGTTTTGTGTCATCCGCAAACTTGCTGAGGATGCAATCCAGTCCCTCATCCAGGTCATTAATAAAGATGTTGAATAACATCGGCCCCAGAACTGAGCCTTGAGGCACTACACTTGAAACCGACCACCATCCAGATATTGAGCCACTGACCACTACTCGTTGGGCCCGACCATCAAGCCAGCTTTCTATCCATCTTATAGTCCAAGGATCAAATCCATATTTCCTTAACTTATGGACAAGAGTGTTGTGAGAGACCGTATCAAAAGCCTTGCTGAAGTCAAGGTATGTCATATCCACTGGACTTCCCCATATCCACAGAACTTGTTACCTCATCACAGAAGCTACTCAGATTGGTCAGGCAGGACTTGCCCTTGGTGAATCCATGTTGGCTACTTTTGATCACTTTCCCATCTTCCAAGTGCTCAAAAATGGATTCCTTGAGGATTCCGTCCTTCATTTTCCCAGGGATAGAGGTAAGGCTGACGGGTCTATAGTACCCTGATTTGTCCTTCTTCCTTTTTGAAAGATGGACACTATGTTTGCCTTCTTCCACTCATCCGGTATCTCCCCTGAGCTCCAAGAATCTTCAAAGATAATGGCCAAAGGTTCAGCAATGACATCTTCCAATTCCCTCAGTACCCTTGGGTGCATTAAATCCAGTCCCATGGATTTGTGTACATCTAGTTTTTGTAGATAGCTCAGAACTTGTTCCTTCCCCACAGATGGCTGCCCTCTACCTTCCCATACTGCATTGTCTAGGACCGTCATGTGGAAGTTGACTTTGTCCATGAAGACTGAAGCAAAAAAAGCATTGAGTACTTCAGCTTTTCCTACATCATCTGTCACTAGGTTACCTCCCTCATCGGCCGTGTCTACACTAGCCGCAAACTTCGAAATGGCCACGCAAATGGCCATTTCGAAGTTTACTAATGAAGTGCTGAAATGCATATTCAGCGCTTCATTAACATGCGGGTGGCCGCGGCACTTCGAAATTGACACGCCTCGCCGCCGCGCAGCTCGTCCTGACGGGGCTCCTTTTCGAAAGGACCCTGCCTACTTCGAAGTCCCCTTATTCCCAAAATAAGGGGACTTCGAAGTAGGCGGGGTCCTTTCGAAAAGGAGCCCCGTCAGGACGAGCTGCGCGGCGGCGAGGCGTGTCAATTTCGAAGTGCCGCGGCCACCCGCATGCTAATGAAGCGCTGAATATGCATTTCAGCTCTTCATTAGTAAACTTCGAAATGGCCATTTGCGTGGCCATTTCGAAGTTTGCGGCTAGTGTAGATGTAGCCGTCTAGTAATGGCCCCACACCTTCTCTGATAACCCATTTATTGTTAACATGCCTGTAGAAACCCTTCTTTTCACTCTTCACATCCCTTGCCAGCTGCAATTCCAATTGTGCTTTCGCTTTTCTGATTACTGCCCGCCATTCTCCAGCCATATGTTTATACTCCTCCTTAGTCAACTATCCCCGTTTCCATTTCTTGTATGCATCCTTTTTTAATTTAAGCTGACTAAGGATTTCCCTGTTAACCCAAGCTGATTGCCTA
Organism: Carettochelys insculpta; assembly: GCF_033958435.1. Taxonomy (NCBI): domain Eukaryota; kingdom Metazoa; phylum Chordata; order Testudines; family Carettochelyidae; genus Carettochelys; species Carettochelys insculpta. The sequence goes on along the minus strand of NC_134137.1, from coordinate 92,465,871 downwards.
CCATGTTTGCATTTCTTACTATGCAGCGGGATGGTTTGTTCCTGTTTCTTCAGTAAGACTTCTTTAAAATACTGCCAGTTCTATTGAACTCTTTTCCCCTTCATCTTCATTTCCCAAGGGATCCTGCTCATCCATTCTCTCAGGGAGTTGAAGTCTGCTTTTCTGAAATCAAGGGTCTGTATGTTACTGCTCACCTTTCTTCCTTTTGTCCGGATCCTGAAATCTAAGATCTCGTGGTCGCTGCAGCCCAGGTTGCCTCCCACTTCTATTTCTTCTCCTAGTTCTTCCCTGTTTGTGAGCAGCAGGTCAAGTTGCACACCGCCCCGGTCAGTTTCTTTGGCACTTGTACCAAGAAGTTATCCCCAGCATTCTCCAAAAACTTCCTGGATTGTCTGTGTGCTGATGTATTGGTCTCCCAACAAATGTCTGGATGATTAAAGTCTCGCATGAGAACCAGGGCCCGTAATTTGGAAGCTTCACTTAGCTGCCTGAAGAAAGCCTCATCTATCTCATCTCCCTGAGGTCCAAGCTGCCATCAAAGCAATGAAGTGTAACAAGGCAACTTAAGTAGATGGAATCCCCGCCAATGTCTTCAAGCAAGGTGGGCCAGCACTCTGCAAATAGCTCTACCTCCTGATTCTCAAGATCTGGGATAGGGAGCAGATGCCACAAGATTCCAAGAACACACTGATCATCAGTCTTTTCAAGAAGGGTGACAAGTTGGACTGTGGAAACTATCATGGAATCTCCCTTCTGGCAACATCACGGAAAATCTTAGCTTGAATCCTCAAAAACCGACTCCTGTCACTCTCAGAAGAAATTCTCCCAGAATGCCTGTGTAGCTTCCAACCATTCTGAGGAACAGCAGATATGATCTTCACTGCCTGGCAACTTCAAGAAAAATGTTGTGAGCATAACCAAACCTTATATCTACCTGACCAAAGCATTCGACTCAGCCAATTGTAGCACTCTGTGGACCGTCCTTTCAGAGATCAGCTGCTCCAAAAATTCATTAGCATTTTAAGGCTGCTTCATAACAACATGACTGCCACAGTATTGAGGAACAGTGGATCCCAAGTGACACCTTTGAGATCAAAATGGAAGTCAAGCAAGGCTATGTCATTGTCCTAGCACTGTTCTGTATCTTCATCTTCATGACCCTTCACCTCATTGATGGCAAGCTTCCAGATGCTATGAAGATTGTCTATAGAATAAACAGAAAGCTGTTTAATCTCTGGAGACTGAAGGCTAAAAGGAAGACCACAACCTTGATTGTGGAGCTCCAGTACGCAGGTGACAATGGTGTTTGTTGCTCTTTTTCCCACAGTCCTTCAGACCATCTTAAATGCCTTTGTTGAAGCATATGAGAATCTTGGCCTGACACCAAACATCAAAAAGACCAAGGTGCTCCACCAACCTTCACCAGTGGCATAATCTCATGTACCTTCTGCCCCTGCTCTGGCCCAGCTGTATAAACCCTGGAAACTTGTTATATGCTCCAAATCTGACAAAGTGAGTTTTACCAATGAAAATGCATTAACTAATAAATAATTCTGTTAATCTTTAAGGTGCTACAGGACTGCTTGTTTTTTTGTGAAGCCCTTTATTATCTGAACCACCCTCTGTTCATAAACAAGCTCCTTGCCACAAAGGCAAAGTTGGGAACAGCACAAGCTCTGTTGCAGTTAAAACACATGATCTAGCCCCTGACATGGCTCTTAAGCAGACCTTAAGTATGATATCCAGAGGTTCATGGTTTTTTTTTTAACTTTATTTTTTTAATGGGAGGGGAGATTACAGCACTTCCTAATTCCCTTAAAGAAGCCTCTGCCCATGATGGTTCAATTCTGCTCTTAAACTTTCTACTTTAGAACTCCAGTCTTCTAGTATAAATTTCTATATTATGTCATCAATACCCTATGCGAGACAAAGCCCGTAAAAGGCAAAAATGTCACCTATTTTAAGGCCAGACTTTGGTGCTGAGCTACACAGTAAGAAGTCCTAAGTCATCTACCATTATTCTTGTTACTGAATTAATCTCCATACCAAGAAAGACAGATACAGAGATTCTTTGTCTTACTCTTTGAATTAACTACTTTGAATTATCTTTTCATTCCTAGCACAGAGACCTTTTGTATAGACAACTGCTTATCAGGGGAGCTAGCAAGTTGCAAGTCCTTCAGCGAATAATGATTTACGGTCAGTGTCAAATGCCTTTTAGATGAAGAAAAACATTCATTTTATTGTATTTATTGTTTTATCTAGTGTTGATTTTTTTTAATTATTTCTTCTTAAAATGAATGTTTGTGCAACATGCAATCTGTTATTTTTCTATCCTGATTGTTTTCTCCTGACCAATTTCCCCACAAAATTTGTTTCTCTGACCCCTTCAGCAATTTCCAGCAGGACATAGGGCTGGCTCTTTAAATAGAAGCAGAAGCATGAATATGATTTAGTTTAAGAAATGATTGACGAATATATTTGCCATTTTTGATGATGTAATCTCAGCAGTAATGCATTTGGATACATGCTTTCTACAGCATTCCATTTACAGCCCTGCCAGTTAATTGAACATTCAGCACAAATACAGACAGCTTCCCAATATATTTGCTTTATATGCAATGAAGGTATTAATTTTTCACTTCATTTGAAAAGCTATTAGATATCTGCCCTAGACATGGTCAAACTGTTAATTACAAATAATGGCCTTAATCCTGCAAATCCACTGTAAGATTAACTACTATGGTTAGATCCTGGCAGAGCTCCCTTAACTTCTCTGCTTGTGTGGAAATGCTTATGAGACAGTTTGCAAATATTTGTTGAAAAAAATATTTAAGATCAGAGAAGCAGATAGAATTAGCCCTTTTTGGCAGCAAGTTGTTTTCAGTCCCATTCAGTCTCCTTTTTCTATTAGTGTATCCATTGTTCTTATGCCCCGTTTAGTTTGGAAAAAGTAATTTTCAGGCATCTGATCACTTTGATTACTCCCTTTTTGCTATTCTTTATTCATGTTGTGTGAAATGTTGCCCAAGTTTCATAATATCGTTTCTGTTCCTTAAATTAATTATTAAAACATTTCTACAGGAGAACAACAACAACAACAAAAACCTCCAAAAAACAAAGAGCAATTAAGGAGTAACAGACTTCCAGTGTGAATTCTTAGCTGAACAATTGTGCTATAATTAGATTAGTTTCTCAGGTGTTCCCATGAATATATGGAAATTTTCAGAAGACTTGTCAATATTTAATAGCGTTAACCCAAAGAACACAATTCTTTTATGAACAAGAGAAAAAAATAGCAAGTCTGTTTTCTCTATTCAGATAGCTCTAATGTGTGCATAGTTATGAAAGGTGAAATCTCAATGGATACATGAGGGCATTTAGGCCCTGTCCATAGGAAGGCAAAGACTGCACCACGGTGGGATAACATAAGAACATAAGAAAGGCCATAATGGGTCAGGCCAAAGGTTCATCTAACCCAGTATCCCGTTTTTCAAGAGAGACCAATGCCAGTGGTCACAGCGAGAGTGAACAGAACAAAACAATCCCTCTCTTGTCATACATTTTCAGTATCTGACAAACAGAGGCTAAAGACACCATTCCCACCTATCTTGGCTAATAGCTATTGAAGGACCTAACCTCCATGAATTTATCTAGTTATTTTTGGAACCCTGTTAAAGTCCTGGTCTCCATACCACCCTCTGCCAAGGGGTTCCACTGGCTTCACATGCACTTTCTGAAGAAAAACTTCCTTTTGTTAATTTTAAAACTGCTGCCCATTAATTTCATTTGGTGACTCCTAGCTCTTATGAAGGAATGACTAAAGAGCTGCTTCCAGACTGGTGGAGGAGAGATATCAGGAAGGAAAAGAGAGGGAGTAAGCTACTGTTTTCATTCCCTGCCCTTGGTCAAGCTGGTTCTTAGCAACCTTCTTCATTTTTCTGTGTCGTATGTTAAAGCCTGCTCCGGTCATCCTGATTCAAATAAAAAATCCAGATTAGATTTAGCGCTGTCATATATCTTCATCCCCCTCTTATTCTCTATGATATTTGAGCTTCTCTCATACATTGGTCCAACTGCAGCCAGAACACTGACTGCACCCTGGGGCCAGAACACCTTCTGTGCCTTTTGCAGGAACCCAAGCTTTGCTTCAGCTGAAAACATCATCAGCCAAAGTGCACTGTCTTACTCCCTGGGGCAGTCTGTAGTGACTTAGGCCGGAAACAGTTTGAATGTCTCACAACAAAATCTTATTAGGAAATTCAGAGAAGATTAGATAAAATCAGAGATAAGTGGTACTAAGCATGCACTCTTATTTGTGTAAATAGACTACAACTTTTGGGTTACAGAAGAGAAAGTCAGAAGATGAAAACCTCACATTGTTGATTTCAGCTGCATACATCCTAAAACTCCTGCCTGTCAATATTTCAGTTGGAGAGGAAATGTTAAGTGTTAATGATCATCCTTTTGGCCTGGAGGACTTTTCCTTTTATCCTCCAAGTTTTTCTGATATGTTCATTTGTGATACTGGTTACTACAAATAGAAAATTTGCACAAGTGTTAACACATATCATAGCTTGATTTTCAGATGCAATGAATCCTGCAAATTGCTGAAGGCCTCCAACTGCCATTGACCTTAGTAGGTATACTATGTGCTTTTTTACTTTTGAGAGATTGTCACTTAAAAGATTATAATTGCACAATTCAGGTCACTGCTGCAAGTGACAATGATTTCCAATAGTGGCTATATCACTCTCAGACTGGAATAGCTACATTAAACCAAAAATATCCTTTGATTGCATTTACAGAAACTATGCATCAATATGTTCTTAGTGGAATGCAGAAGAATATTCATCTCTACATCATTCATTATGAAACAGTACACAGACTACTCTGATTAGCCTGAATGTGTCTGGCTTTTACAGTACTAACTTTGCATGGTCAAAACAAATTAAGACTTTGAAGGCTCCTGTAAATCATACTGAAAACAAGTTACTGAAAGTGAGATACTCAGGAAACCCTATAACTTGTCATTAAAAATAAGGGCAGATGGTGCTTTCACTTTTAAATCTCTTTTCCATCCATGGTTTGCAGGTATGCAAATCAATGAACTAATTTCAGATAAGAGAAGCCTTTTCAAGTGCAACACCTCAACTAGTCTAGTTTCAGAGAAAATAGAACTTTTTATGAGTACATTTTCCTAGACAATTGCTCTTTCATTAAAACAGTTTGAATCCAAAGACTGCGAATTCCATTTACCAGATGGAAGAAATATTGCTTTAAAATTACTGCATTAGGAGAATACTTTGTCCTAGATGAAATTTCTCCATAAGAGATTTAATAGCTGTTCATTTTTTAGGACAATCAGCCTATCAGAAAATGCCATTTTATTTACCCTTATCACATACTGTTACTGACCATAATCTCAGAAAAGATATCCAGGGGAAACAGAACAGGATATCTGAATTAATAGCTTTCAAAATATGACAAGATAGAGGCCAGTTTGTGCTAGTCTGTCACCCACACACACAGTGGAAAAGCAGAAGAATGGCAACTAAAGAATTTTACCGCAAGATTGCAGAGTGACACCTCTGATTTGGAATTTATTTGCAAGTTTGACACATTTAACCTGGGGCTTAAATGAGATCTCAATTAATTTCCACATTATAAGGGCAATTTCCCCACCTTATATACTTGCAGGGATGTCACCAATCCCACTTAATTTATTACTTGCATAGGTCCTATTAATGATGGATGACTCCCCTGCTTTTTTCCTTCTTCCTCTCCTACTTCTGTCTCTCTTTCTCCCTCTCACACACACACTCCACTACATAAACCCCGGATTCTTATTTCTGCTCCAAATATGATGAAATAGGTCTTATGCACAAAAGCTCATTATCTAATAAATAAAATTGTTAATCTTTAAGGTGCTATAGACTAACATGGCTACCCCTCTGAGACTCTCTCTCTTTCTCTCTGTTTGTAAAGAATCTTTTAGGAACATACTAGCCTTGTCTACACTAGCTCCTTCTTTTCAGAAGGGGCATGGTAATGAGTAAGGTCAGAAGATGTTACTGAGGCATTGCCATGAATATGAAGTGCCTTATTAGCATAATGGTGGCCATAGTGATTTGAAAGTGCCACTTCTGAATCACGTGCCCCCCATGCAGAATGGAGCCTTTCAAAAGGACCCCCCCCAGGTCGTCAAAAGGCCCTTATTCCTCTTTGGTTTTAGGAATAAGGGGCTTCCAAAGACTGGGGGGTCCTTTCAAATCACCACAGCTGCTATTATGCTAATGAGGCACTGCATATTCATAGAAGTGCCTCATTAGCATCTTCCAACCTCGCTCATTACCATGCCCCTTCCAAAATGAAGAGGCTAGCGTAGACTTAGCCATTGTGGGTCAAATTTAAACCTATAAAAAAAAGCCCAGAAACGAATGCTTACAGAACACAAAACTCTTTGGAATGAGTACTCGACATAAGTTTTGCAGGTGGTATTTTTGTGACAATATCATGTTCATAATTCAGTTCATGAAAACCCATTAAAAGTTCTTTAACACGTAAAACTTGTAATGTTTTAAAACAAGAATACTTTTCCCCAAAAATGTATGTGTTGAGCTTCTATCTATCAGCTAATGTCCTCTGGGAACTTTTCTTTCTCCCCACTCCTGTGTCCATGATTATATTATATAGTCCTATTTGGTTTAATGTGATAGTGAAGGGTTTAACTCAAACACAGAGGAAATCAAAAGTTGATCCTCACTATTATAGTGACATCCTTGTTCTTGAGTCAACAGACAGCAACACAATACATTTTTTCTTGTAACACAAATACCCTGTTTCAGCTAATTTGAAATATACAACTAGAAGACAGCAAAAAGGTTTTCTCATACTATATTTCAAAGTTATGTTTTTTCCTGGTGTTTACACAAATATTACTGAAAATTCAATGAATGCTTTTTCCCCACTTTTCATTATATCTGTTTGAAAGAATATGCCATGAACAGAAGTAGTCATGGTATGGGACAAGTGCACCTTTATTTCCCCTCACGGTCTAGCAAAGGCACCAACTCCCTGTCTTCCAGCTCCCCAGCCATTGTCTTTCTTAGCTGTAGGCACATTTCATATTGCCTTCTGATCAAAGCATTTCTGAGAGAACCATTTCTTTCTCTGATTGTGTTATTCCTATCAGGCCGTGTCTACATGTGCCCCAAACTTCAAAATGGCCACGCAAATGGCCATTTCGAAGTTTACTAATGAAGTGCTGAAATGCATATTCAGTGCTTCATTAGCATGCGGGCGGCCGCGGCGCTTCAAAATTGATGCGCCTTGCCGCCGTGCGGCGCGTCCAGAGGGGGCTTCTTTTCGAAAGGACCCCGCCTACTTCGAAGTCCCCTTATTCCCATCAGCTCATTGGAATAAGGGGACTTGGAAGTAGGCGGGGTCCTTTCGAAAAGGAGGCACGTCAATTTCGAAGCGCCGCTGCCGCCCGCATGCTAATGAAGAGCTGAATATGCATTTCAGCACTTCATTAGTAAACTTCGAAATGGCCATTTGCGTGGCCATTTCGAAGTTTGGGGCACGTGTAGACGTAGCCTCAGAGACATAAAAACATAAGAATAGCCTTACTAAGTCAGATGACTGGCTCATCCGGCTCAGTACCTTGACTTCCAATAGTGACAAATGTCAGATACTTCAAAGAGAATGAACAGAACAATGCAAATATCAAGTAAGCCATCCCTTGTTGCTTCCCAGGATCTGATAGTCCGAGCTTTAGGAACACCCATAGCATGGGTTTGCTTTGGTTTGGATATTAACCATTGATGGACCTGTCCTTTGTGAACTTATTTAATTTTTTAATGCAGTTGAAATTTTGACTTTGACAAGATCCTCTGGCAATGAGTTCCACAGCTTGACTATGCACTTTGTGAGGAAGTATTTCCTGTTGTATGCTTTAAACCTACCACTTATTTATCTCACTGGGCAATTCATGGTTCATGTACTATGTGAAGGAGCAAATAACACTTTATTTTTTCCACACTATTCATGATTTTACAAACTTTCTCATGTCCATCCCTTACTTGTCTCTTTTCAAAATTGAACGGTCCCAAGTTCTAAATTTCTCTCCAAACAGAAGTTGTTCCATATACTAAATCATTTCTGTTGACCTTCTCAATACTTTTCCTATTTCCTAATATATTGGGATGGAACTCAACTCAGTATGCAAGGTGGGAGTGTAAAATGCTCAAGATGAGAGCACAGAATGGGTTCATATGATACTATGATATTTACTGATTATATATCATTTACCTAACGGCGCTTAAAAGTTTTAATTCTACTGCTACTGCACACTGAGTGGATGTTTTCAGAGAACCATCCACAGTGACTCCAGGGTCTCTGTCTTGAATGATAACAGCTAATTTAGACTTCATCATTGTGTACCTATAACCAAGACTGTGCTTTCCAGTGTGGATTACTTTCCATTTATCAGTAATAAATACCTTTTCCCATTTTGTGGCAAATACCCTGTTTTGTGAGATTCCTTTGCAAACCTTTGCAGTTAACTTCGAGCTTAATTATCTTGAGTAATTCTGTATCACTTGCAAACTTCAGTGCTTCGATGCTTGCCCTTTTCCAAATATTATATGACTATGTTGAATAGCATTGGTCCCAGTACAGATCCCTGGGGGACCCCACTAATTACTGCTCTTTCTTCAATAAACTGACCATGTATCCCCATTCTTTGTTTTCTGTCTTTTAATCAGTTATTGATCCACAGACAATCTTCTCTCTTATCCTATTACTGCACGTGGTGCTTAAGAGCCTTTGGTGAGAGACCTGGTCAAAGGCTTTCTGAAAGTGTAAGTATATTACATTTGCCAGATATAAGATGGGTTGCCCAAGCGCACCTCCCTGCTGAGGCAGTTAATAATGTAAATCTCTAAAGTTATGGATAGTGCTCAGTTTGTTTATTTATGTATTTATTTATGTACATCCATTTTATTTTTAGGGTCTTGAGGTAAAAACACTACAGAGCAGACATACACAAAAGAATAAGAACATTAATGCTAATAAGAGTACAATGATTATCTAATCCTGTGGGTTCTGGCAGGAGCAGTCCTTCAATACCTCACCCAAGGGATTGCCTTGTAGTTTGAAGTTCATCATAGCTTTAGCACAGAATACACACACTATCTTATGGTGCCTCACTAGTCCTTGCCCATTCAGTCATTCACTAACAAACAGGGCCGCCTCGGGACCAAAGGCCACCTATTTCGTGATCAGGAAGAAGGTCCTGAGACAATTTAAAATAAGATTACTAATCAAAGGATCCTTCTTCTGTTGATCTCTGGAGAATCCAGTTTGAACTAATATATGCACATCTCACTGGTCAGGTGGCTTTAGAGGACTGACATTGGAGGAAATACATTAACAGCTCCCTGTCACAATAACATATATATTTGCTTCATTAGTACAATGTCGTACCATTAGAGTGTGCTTCCAGCATATTCCTTGCTAAGCTCTTTTGAAAGTGATGAAGATTGTTGGAGGGAGGTTCATTTTAGACACAGAGACTTTTGAACTTATTTGGTTTTCTCTTCCTTTGCAGGTTGAATTTCCTGGCATGTATTTCTGACAGCTCTTGATTTATATAGAAAAGAAAAGAAAAGAAAAGAAAAGAAAAGAATGTGATCTGCAGTATGGTGCTAGGCTTTGTTGGACCAAATTCCTCTGTGTGGCTAAAGTTGTTGTGCCTCAGGGTCTGGCCAGAATAGTCTCTGAGGTGGTCTGGCTTGTGGCTGGGCAACTGAGCAGTAATATCCCATTCTTCCTAGATGAGGGCAGAGCAAGTAAACAGTTAATAGCTCAGGCATCCTGGTTTGGGGCTAAAAAATGCCTAAAGTTTAGGAGTCAACTAGCCCTGAGTCCAGGGCTAGGGATTGAAGGACCTAGGCAAAGGCCTTAGAATAAGTAATAGGCTATTCTGTCACTCACCTGCTGGGGAAACATGATATTGCTTCATCACCTCCTGGGAACACAACACAACCAAGTATCTTTTCCCTGGACTAATTCCTATGGACATCTGGTGGTCCTTCTCCAAAGACTGTGGCGTGTGGTTCCTAGGCTCCTTGAAAGGCTGTGCACCCCCTCTTTGGGCTGTTCAGTCTCCCAGAACAGCAGTGTCTCCCTCCAGAATGTCTCCAGAGAGATATCACCCACCACAGAGGTCATGCACTCTGCTGTCAGTTCTGCTTCCTGGGGCAGGAGGCCTCACTCCTTCCCAGGTCTGTTCCCATGTGACCTATAGGGATCTGTTCTTATAAATCCTGCCCCACCCCTGCACTTCCTGGCAGGGGACATGAAGGGGTTAGCTAAGCCCAGCAGGGTGATTTAAACCCTTCTGTTCTAGAATGAGTTCTTTTCAATACAGCAACTGTCTGAGCACCACTACCATGCTAACGGATATTTAGACAAGGAACACAGCAAGAATACTGTCTGAGCACCTCTAAGCTGCTAGTCTGATATCAAAGCTCAAGTGTTGGTGAGGTCAGTGTTTCAGCACTTATAAAATGATGGATTATTACACAGGCTTTTGTGGGATCAGCTAATGAACACCTCTAACTTGCTATGCTGAAACTCAGAGGATTGTGAGATTACTGGATTAGTATGTTTGTCTTGCCAAAATTAAGGTACAGAGCCCACTTACTGCCTGAGAAACTGTAGTTCACTGGCTTGTTAACCGTTATTTGCTAAGCCAATGTCATTGTACTGGCTTAAGTGAGTGTATTAGCTGAGAACTTTAAAACTGCTTGCTGATGTCATGGAATAGCCTTTTGTTGGACTGCTGCATGCACATGTGTAATAAATTGCTCAGTTCATTAGGCCTGTCCTCCATAAGCATTCTGTGTGCAGGTACTAGGGCAACTCTTTCTTGCCTTGTTGGCTTACATCCAGGAACAGTCTGACTAATTTGGTGTTATTTCCTGTGATGAGTCTCACTTAGGTTTTGAGCTGAGAAGTGCTTTTCTGTCTAGTGATTTGTCAGTGCAGAGGATGGTGCTCTGATTTTTACAGTGTTTGGCTGGTGAGCTTCAGTTATATTGTAAACTGAGCACTTTGACAGCCACCCTGATGCTGCTCAGCTGATTAGCCAAGTGCTGACAGTCATCAGCATATGTTTCTACTGATGGAGAATGTCCACACCTGCCTTGATGCAAATGTAACACCAACAGACCCAGGTTGCTGGCACCAGGAATAAAACCTGAGACCCTAGGAGCGAAAGCCTTGCACTCTACCACTTGAGCTAAAGGCCAGCTGCTACTCAGTAGAGGCTGTAGAGCACAGACTTTACTCACCCCAGGTGAGGTCTCAGTGCCTCTGGGTACTACACAAATAGTGAAATGTATTCCACCCATGGACGGAAAAAAAAATGGAGGAAACACTGGTTATTCCTTTCTTTACAGATGAAGATAAGAGGGATTGTAATCACTCTGGCTTATGGGTACATTTTTGGAGTGAGTATTACCCCTCCTGTTTTTTGTTTTGTTTTGCTTTGTTCTGTTTTTGGGAAGAAGGGGCCTCCGGAAGAAGGACTTCCTTCCGGAGAACCTCCCCCCCGGGGCCACGCTTCTATACGGCGCTTTGGAGTCCAGAAGAATGGTCTTCCAGACTCCAAATCACATGACTGTATGCTAATGAGGTGTGGGAAATTTGCTTCCGCGCCTCATTAGTATATTTTGGGCCGTGTATTGCCACACCACTTTTGAAGAAAGTGGCCTGTGTAGAAACTGCCAAACATTTTAAAATCGGCAGATCTGGATAAATTGCAGCCAAGAATTTTTAAAGTGCTCTCTGATAAACTCAATGGAATATTACTGTTGATTTCCAGTATGTTTTGGAACACTGGGAAAGTTCCAGAAGAGAGGACAAAAGCTAATTTATGCTAACATTTAAAAAGCATAAACCAAGAAGACCTAGGTAATTATAGGTCTGTCGGTATGACCCCTATCCTGCAAACATAACAAAGTGACAATTATTGGACTTGATTAATAAGGAATTAATGGAGAGTAATATAATTAAGGCTAATCAAAATGAGTTAATAGAACATATATTCTTACAGCCTTTTTTTTTTTCCTTGATGGCATTACAAACTTGGTTGATAAAAGAATCAGTGTTAATGTAATAGACATAAACCTCTGCAGGAAATCTGACTTGGAACTGTATGGCATGTTAATTTAAAAATGGAATAAAAGAAAATTAACATGGCACACTTTAAATTGATTAAACATTGGCTAATTCATAAGTTTCAAAATGTAATCCCTGCTCTGCCCCTGTGGTGGCCAGGGAGTGGCACTTCTCACCTGGCCCCAAGCTAAGGTGGTAACAAAGGACAGAAGTAGTCTTCCCTACCCTGAGCAGCAAATATACATAATTCCTTACCCCAGCCACACACCCAGAACAATGATTTAAAGGAGAAACACATTTTTTTTGACTTAAGGACCCAGGCAATGCTGGATAAAACTTCTAGTTTTGAATGTTTGAACAGATGCATTTCTAATGCAATCTTACAGATTTTTGCCCTACACTATTTAACATTTTTATTAATTACCTCAAATAACCTATAAATGACATAAAACCACTGACAAAGTTGCAGATGCTATAAAAATTAGAGATGATAAACTGCTAAGAAACCTGGGGATTGATATAGAATGATCTGGATTACTGGCAAACTGCTTGCAAGCAAATGATATACAGTAAACTCTTTGACATGTGGCATCCATTGGTCCAGGAGATTGCTAGATATTCAAATATTCTGGATAAGTCAGTACTCACACTAGGTAGGAGTGCAGAGGAGCCTGCCATTTGCATTCACATACAGCACGGAAAACAGTCAAGTAGCACTTTAAAGACTAGCAAAATAGTTTATTAGGTGAGCTTTCGTGGGACACATGAAAGCTCACCTAATAAACTATTTTGCTAGTCTTTAAAGTGCAGCTTGACTGCTTTTTGTTTTGATGGTGTATAGACTAGCACGGCTTCCTCTCTGTTACTATACAGCACGGAGGGATACATGGCAACACTGAGTGGGATTACCACTGAGGGTCAGGGCTGTACACAAACCCCAGCTCTGGCTTCCTGTACTTTTCTTCCTGGCTCTGTGCAGGTTTGCAGCTGCCATCTCCCAGTCCAAGGTTCTGCAAAGTCATCCAAGGTGGAGCCCCACAGCAGTGTGGAAAGGAAGTGATGTGGCTGCAGGAGCTGCAGCTGGCTTGGGAGTCAGTGTTGTCCACCCCCTCCTCCACCCCTCCCCCCGCTGCCAGGTTTCCCCTTGAAGAGTAGGCTGTTCCCTCCAGAGTCCACACTGGCAGCAGGCAGAGTATGGGTTCAGAGGACAGAGGTTGTGCCTGCTATCTATTGCAATTGGTCACTAACTACATGATTAATGGGGCTAGATTAAGCAAGTTGTTTTAGTTTCTTTAGGGAACAGGACGCCAAGACATGAGGTTTGTCAGTCACCATCTAAATGTCCTTCTAGGACAGCCACTTCCAACTAAACAAATGAGATTTTATTGCTGCCAGGTTATTACAATGTATCTTGTAGCTGCAGCCAGGGGACAGGGATTGACAGAGCACAGGAGTTATGCCAGTTATTTGAGAGCACCCATTACTCAAATACCACTTAAGTAAGAGTTTACTGTATGGCTGAACAATTTAATATGGTGAAATGTAACTCTGTGCATTTAGCAACAAAGAATGTAGGTCATATGTACAGGATGGGAGTCTTTATTCAGGAAATCAATGATGCTGAAAGAGATGTGGGCATTGTGGTGGATAATCTGCTGAACATGAACTCCTGACACAGAGCTGTGCCCAAAAAGGCTAATGTGATCATTGGGTTAATCAACAGGGGAATCTTAATAGGAATAAGGTGGTTGATTTACCTCCTTATTTGGTAGCAAAGTGACCACTGCTGGAGTATTACGTTCAGTTCCGGCATTCACAATTCAAGCATGTTGAAAAAGTGTAAAGGACACAGAGAATTGCCAAAAGAAGGATTAAAGGACTGGAAAACATGTAATAGACTCAAGGATCTCAATCTGTTTAGCTTAACGCAAAGAAGAGGGTGAATTGATTGCTGGTTTTTGTAAGTACAGTAAACCCCCAATATATGCGATTTTGACCCTTAACTTGCACTAATATGAGTCAAAATCCTGCGGTTCCCTGGGGCTGGGGGCCGCTGGGCAGCCAGAGGCTGCTGCCTGGTTCCCAACTTGTGCAAAATTTGAGTTACACGAGGTTGCCCTGGAATGCAATGCTCGTGTAATTTGGGGCTCTACTGTACATAGGAAACAAATATTTAATAACAGGCTCTTAAATCTAGCAGAGAAAAATATAAACATGATTCAAAGTCTGAAAGTTGAACCTAGACAAACTCAGAGTATACATGGGGCATTACTTATTTAGCAGAGAGAGTAATTAACTATGGGAATAATTTATGAAGGGTATGGTGGATTCTCCATCATTGGTAATGTTTAAATCAATAAGGGATTCATGGGATTAATACACCAGGGAGGCTTTGTCGTTGGTGGAAGGGTTTGGGAGGGAAGCTTTTGATTTATTATTCTACTACAGGTTCCGGAGTAGCTGAGGAGGCAGTATGTAATATTCTGTTTCCTGGGTTTGTCAGAAATCTCCCTAGACTTCATTGAGATTATTAACGAACCCAGGAAAATGAGTAGCAAATACTACCTCTACAGCCATCCCTGAACCTGCAAGGGGTATAGCAAAAGCTTCTTGAGAACCTGAAGGATGTTTTTCCAGTGCATCATGGCGCCTGGCAAGAGGAGGTATGGTGTAGCTGCAGATGGCATGGGATGACACTGAACAGAAGTGGAATACGCTTAGGCTTTGTCTGGCCCAGTGCTCCTCCAGCAGGGCGGAGGTGGGGCAGGTGCTTGGCCTCCGCCTAGCCCAAGAGCTCCTCCATCTGAAGGTAGAGCACACAATGCTTCCCTGGGCCAGAGAAGGTTGCACCTCAGGTCTCCAACTATGGGGGTAAAGTGATCTCAGTCCTCCAGCCACAGATGGAAACAGTCACAAGGGGCAGAACCACGACTAGCCATCCCAAAGCTGGGCGGTGGTGGGGGTGGAGGTGGGGCCACACCTGCTTTCCATGATGGCATGTTTTTCTACCCCATTAGCTCTTGCTCTTATTGTGGAGAAGTTCTATGGGTTGATTTATACACAGGATTAGAATAGGTGGTCTAATGCTCTCTTCTGACCAAAAATCTATGAATCTTAGAAACAAGCAGGTAAGCCAACAGCCCCACCAGACTCCTGGCAAGGTGGAGACAGTTGGCTCTGCTCTCCCAGAAAGGGTGGAGACTTGGGTGGAAGGGGTATGACTGGGGCAGCCAGCCCTCAGAATACCCAGATTCCATATATACATCCTAGCACAGCCCAGAGCATTCCACTGGAGCTCTGTAGCGAGCAACATGGGGCTCCAGCCAAAATTTTAAGAGGCAAAGGCCTCTGGCCACCACCACTGCTGCAATAGTAGAAGGAACAGCCAGGAGCTCTGGGCCCCTTTAAATCGCCAGGTCCTAGGACAGTTGCTTCCTTTGCCTGCTGTCCTGCTGGCAGGCCTAGAAATAAGTTTTATATCTTGTAGAATAACTCTTCTATTATTGTGTTCAGACACAATTTTGAAGTGATTCCACTAACAGAAACCTGATTCTACCACAACAGAAACAGCCTTGTCTTTCCCATAAACTTTAATATTTTGGAACACAGTGAATACCTATAACTTCTGCTAACTATGTACAGGTGTTCCATATATGTCAGTAACATTTACATGACAATTGATATATCTCTCAGACTGCTCCCTTGGTGAACATTTAGCTCATTTTTGCACTAGCTCTCTTTACCTCACACTTTCAAATATCCCATTGAAAACACAAATTTACCTGAGATAGCTTGAACAGATATTTTTAAACAGCCCCTGCTTCTTGCCTTCTGGAATGGAAAATAGGTGATTGTCACCATTGCTCTTGGAGGCATAAGCGGAAAGCATGCGGACCCAGAGGTACCAGACTTATTTCCCAACATGTAAAGACTGAAGAGCTGCTTTGCAAAAGAAAATCAATTTCTATTTGAATTCACTAATTTGCAACTCACTATAATGTAAATGCTAACTTTTATCATTTACACAATAGATCAAACAGAGAAGACCGTCTTCTCGGAATGAAATCCTCTTTCTACTGGATGGGAATTGGCAGGTTGCTAGGATATATCAACTTCACCCTCTCGGTGAGCACAAAGGACAGGCAAAATGAATTTTACTTCATGTAATTAAATCAAAAGTTTTGGTTAGATTTTGATTAAGATTTTATTCTCAATCTCTTATCAAATACTAATGTATAAAATTGTCTTACTTTGAAGGTCAAAAATTCAGATTGATGATGTCATCTAACAATTAAGAATAGTGGGGAGAGGTTTTGTTATATGTGTGTAAATAGCTGAAATTTAGCATTTTGGTTGCTCTTGAATTTGTATTTTAATCTTCAGTCATGATAGGAAGCCATATGAACTGAATCACTTTAGCGAGTAATGTAGGTTTAAAAATGTGGTCGGGATACATTTAGTGCTATTTAATGGCATAACGTACTTGGATAGAATTATTGACTAAATTGCTGTGACTTGTTTCTTCGGGAACGAAATATAGGATGCAACCATAATATTTTAGGCCATTGTTTTTAGCATTGAAGACATTTGTTTTATGCTAGGATGCTGTCTCTTGACTGACAAGAAAATAATTGAGCCTGGGAAGTCTTTTCTTTCATAGAAAAGGAAGAAAAAAAGCCAAGTTAGAGGGTATGAAATGTACTGGGAACTTATGATCTTCTGCAAATGTGTTATCTGACTACTAACAGGTACTAGAACTCAATTTCAGTTGTTTAAAAAATTGACTATATCTTGCTGTATATGGTAAACTTTAGTATTAAATCATATATGAAAAAATATGAACAAAAAGAGGACAGTTGCCATGTCCTTTGTGGAGCTGAGGACAGGGATTATTACTGGTTAGCTAAGCAGTCAACAACCTTCACTAGCCTCATTAATTTCTCGTTTAAAGCCATAAAACAAATACCCTGCTAATTATGCACAAAACTAGTCTTTGTAAAGACAGAGTCTTTTCATCGGTATCCACTGATCTTTCTCCCAATTTTATCACCTGGTGTTTTCTGTTAACTTGTTGCATCTTTTCTCAACATACAGTAAGTCTGAAATGTGGAAACACTTTGGTCAGTCCCTAACTTGTGACATTGGAGCAGTCTTGTTTTTGTAATGATGCTAAGATAAATAATGCGTCATCATTTTAAGGTCCGCAAACATCCTGAGATAATGGAGAAAAGGACAAAGATTAATTTACCTAGGAGAGAACAGCTAAGAATCTCTGAAAGAAGGACCAGTGAAAAAAAAAAACACTTTCCCTAGCACAAATCTTGCCATGATGTTAAGAAAGGAGCTGAGGAAATTACACAGCCAAACAAAGTAAATTATTCAAATAGTAAAGTCATTGTAGCATCACTGATGGCAGCAGACTCCCAACAAGAAGCATAAGACTGGTAAAGCTATTAACATCATTGTCATTATTGTTTCTTGAAGCCTTCCATGTTTTGATTGACTTGTTATGGAGAATCCTTTATGAGTAAGAAGCAAAACTATTTCAATAACTGCAGCATTTTGCAGTCACTGCAGGAAATTTGTGCGTTGGCAGGCTGTCACTTAAAATGTTGAGTTGCATAACATCTGCAATCTGACCGTTTTTTTCTGTTGACTGATTCATCTTTCCAAGCTATGTTTTAATATTTAATGAATTTGCATAAACATAGCATGTTTATTAGATAACTGTTGTCTTCTTCAGAGGAACAATGTAGCAGTAGATTTGAAAATTACAATATTTATCTGATGCTGCAGTAGTTTTTAATCAGAAGCGCAAATAATCATCACATAAGAGAACTCTGCTATATTAACAGATTTTAGACTGAGACCTAATTTTCAGACTCTTGTGAAATCAGAAATCCCCGTACATGTATGCAGGAGACATAGAGCACAGACATAGATGTAAGCAGGAGACATACATATTGTGTACAGAGTTGCAAATGATCTGGTAGCAGTGCACAGAATGTGAGCATATTAAAGGGTGGATAGTCACCAATACATTGTATAATGGGCATGGACACTAAAACAGGTGATTATTCTCTCTTTTCACAGTTGTGCGGGGGTCCACTTGAGAAGAGTGAGGTAACTGCAAACAAGAAAGAGGGGTGCCAGGTCAAAGAAGATCTTCGGACCTGGAAGTGCTAAGACTCGGAAGAGGCAGAAGCTAGGAAGGAGATCAGTTGTGGCAGTGGGGAATAAAAGATTAGGTGGTTATGGGAAAATATAAAACAGGAATGCAGAATTTTTGGGAGCTACCAATGCCAAGGGAGGGACAAAAATGTTGCATCAATTTGGACTAAAAACGGATGAGTGAGATGAATTGATCAAAGGAAGAACATAGAGGGAGGAAACTACTGAAGATCACACTGATATCAGCCAATCAGTTACTATGACATATTTTTTGAAACAGAAATTAAAACATACTGCTGATTGAAACATTAAACTCTCTAGTCTGACAACAAATATCAGAGAGGTAGCCATGTTAGTCTGTAGCTTCGAGAACAGCAAGAAGTCTTGTGGCACCTTATAAACGAATAGATATTTTGGAGCATAAGCTTAAGTGGGTCTTTGCCCACGAAAGCTTATGCTCCAAAATATGTATTAGTCTATAAGGTGCCACAGGACTTCTTGTTAGACTGACAACATTCGTTGTCCGGCACAACCTCAGATGTTGCTGGACCAGGGAGCCAGGGAGCCCAGAGAGTTTGGGGCTGGGAGACAGTGGAGGGCAGCACCCATCTGTGGCTCCCAGGCCCCACCATGGGCCACCCCTTCTCTGTTGCTGGATGTGGGACATGGATCTCTGGCCCCACTGTAGTCTGCTGCTTTCTGGCAATATTAATCTCTGTTTTTCTAGTTCCAACAGTTCTCCTAATGATTGGTTCTGAGGCTCCTTGGGCATTTCCAGAACTTCTGTTGTGATAGGAACTGCAGTATTTGAAAGACATTGCTCCAGGGAACAGCACCTTCTTATTAGCATTTTTATTGTTTCAAATGCCAGCAAAGTCTCCTAAGGGAAAATTGCAAATTTCCTACTACACTTTTTATAAAAGTGAATTACTTAAAAGTAAATCCATAGGTTTACAAAAGTAAAGTAATCATAAATCTTATGCATGCTAAACAAGCAGATTATTCTTCTCAGCTAGGAAAAATGCATGTGTCAGCAAAAAATCACAACTGTGATTCTGTATTAATATTATTTCTGGATTTTACTATCTAAATGGCACCCATGATCAATTAATATTTTTTATCAATTGACAACAGAATATTTTAGTAAATTGATTTCAGTTTCTGGAAAACTATTTTGTTTATCCAGTTTAATAGGAAAATAGATATAACTATGACACTATTGATTAATGGCAACATTATGTAAAAATCTGGATTTACTCCTCTGAAAAATCAGGTAATTTTTTATTTAAGAGCTTTAATATGGAGTTAGATGCCTGGTATTTGGAATGGGTGGCATATGAGTGTGCTCAGAATAATCCAAATGTTTCCTTTGGAGTTCTAACTGAATTCAAAAGCATATATCTTTACAGATTTAGAGTTCAGCTATTCTTTTTTCTACAGATCCCTGAACCTGTATAATTTTGGAAATCAGGAAATCGGTAAATAATTATATAGTCTGTAAAGGTCTACTGAACATGTGGGTGTTTGCTCAGGGATTGTATCTATACTGTTGACAATTTCCATTACTCCTTGGCCATGTCTACGCTAGAGAAAATTTTCAAAAAATCAGGGAGTCTTTCACAACATCCCATGGAGTGTCTACACACAAAACACATTCTATCAAAACTAAAGTGAAAGAACATGATTCGTCTTCCGAAGGTGCTCTTCCAATCCCAGATCAGGAAGATTGCATCATTTCAAAATACTCTTTCGAAAGAAAATGCGTGTAGATTCTCTGCAGGCCCTTCTTTTGAAAGAGGAGTCCTCCATGGTGCTGGCCAGCTGTCATGTGAAGATGCTGTGGCCAGCGCTAGTGGAGTTATATGCTTCTTGCATCTGGCTGCTTTAAAGGCACAAGTAGCCCCAGAAATTCCATGGCAGGAAGCTGAAAGCATGGTGGCACCAGGAGGGTGGTGAAGCACTGGAATGCAGCTGCAAGAGAGTTGATGGAATCTCCATCCCAGGAGGTTTTTAAGTTCTGGATTGACATGGTCCAGGCTGGGATGATTTAGTTGGGGTTGATCATGTATTAGGCAGGGGTCTGGACTAGATGACCTCCTGAGGTTCCTTCCAGCCCTAGAATTCTATGACTCTAAGGTGCCAAGCCCCACAGCTCTAGGTCCTCACACCCACTGTGCAGCACAGATCCCACTCATGGCAGCCAGCCAGACACCCCATGACTTCCAAGGTCCTCTTGCCGGGAGGTGGCCAAGGAGTCACAGGAGCCTTGCCAGGCCACCAAGAAAAGAATCACTTCATGAACTGAGCAAGAGTTCCAGGACCTCCTTTGACAATGGAGGGATGAAGAGGTCCTCTGGGAGACATCTGACAAATGGCAGAATGTCCCCACCTTTGCCCAGCTGGCCACTGGCTTGGCTGTCCAGGGACACCCTGCCTGGAGCCAGAAGCAAGTGCACTCAAAGGTGAAGGAGCTGAGGCAGAGCTATGCCTGGGCCTGGGATGCAGCTGGGCATTCAGGGCAGCACCTGCCAGCCACCCCTTCTACCAGGAGCTATTCAGCCTCCTCGGGCATTGGGACACCTCACCCCGACGCCCATTCCTCAACAACACAGCAGATGAGCCTCACCCTTAGGCAAAGGTGCAGCCAGCACCCTCCATTTGCATCACCTGGCTGGACATGGATCCAGAACTACCCTCAGAGGACTTGAGCAATGATGGGGACCTTGTCCCCACAGTTGTCCAGCCAGGTGACATCCAGCAGGGTGTCACTGGACCTTGGCAAGGGACACTCTGGTAAATACATGCCAGGTGCACACCCCACGGTGTGGGGAGGTGGCACCTGCCTCTGCCACAACTGGAAGCAGGCCAGCCACATGGCCACTGACCCCAGTCTGGTCACACACCAAAAAGCCCCACCTCCAAGCTCATAGAAATGGCAGCAGGTGACACTCAGAGAGCCACACACCCTGGGAGGAGGAAGGGGAGAGCCATGCTATGCCCAGCACATTCCCCAACCATGTCCCACCCATGCGGGGACCCCTCAGTGCCTGGGATCATCCAGGCCAGCAGGCTGTTGGACGGGGGGAGCTGCTGCCCTGCCCTCAGGGCTTGACTGTGGGACTGACATTCCAACTCTTTCTCCCCTTACATCCATACCGCTGTGCCATCCAAGGGCTGGGTGATCCCTGTCCAGCCTGTGGAGCCAGGGAGCCTGCCAGTGGCATAGGAGAGGGCTGGGGCAACCCCTCCTGGCCCCCTCCTCACCTGCCTCCAGACCCAAAGGGTCCCCTTGCTCAGGAGCCTCCTTTCCTCTCCCTATGGCAGGTGTTTGACTCGAGCATGCCATACCTCCATGAGGATGGCCTGATGGCTGTGTCCTATGGATGAGTAGCTGTCCAGGGTGACCAGCTTCCACATTGCAATGACAACCTGCTTCTTGAATGGGAAAGTGGGCCACATGTGGTTGTCCTGGTGTTGGAGGGCAGGGGGATCCAGTTGCAAAGCTCCACGAACATCAGCTTGGTCACTCTGAAGTTCTGTAGGAAGCAGGCATTGTCCCACTCACCCATGATGAGTTGGTTCCACCACTTGGAGCTTTGGGGATAGTTCCAGAGTACCCACAGAAGGCACAGCCAGGACCCCAGGGAGAAGGCCTGCATGACTCCGGTGGTGGAGTTAGCTGGAGGAGTTGAAGGGCAGCCAAGACCACAGTGGCCAGCAGGTCGACCAAGTTGTAGAGAAGATCAATGTTGAGGAACTGCTGGGGATCCATTAGCCTCTGCAAGGGGCTTCTGGTCCATGCAACAGGTCTGCTCTGCTGTGATTAGCTCTGTAGGCCTCACCAGTGTGTGCAGGGATGGGTTGCTTGGGCTCCTTTAAGGGAGAGGCTGGCCAAGGCTCTCAGAAGGGCTTTGTGGCTATGTGACCCCCCTCCACAGTTTTTTTGAAAGAGCAGATGGGGCTGTGTGTCTGCTCTCCTTTGAAAGAGCAGAGTGATCTTTCAATCCACTTTTAATGTGTGTATGAGATCTTTCAAAAGACAGTCTTCCGGGAGGAACTTCTTTTGAAAGAGCGCCGTAGTATAGATGCAGCACTTGTGTGGGGCTGTGATGAGGCAAATGTGCCAGTACTAAATAGAATGTTACTGGTTCTCTAGTTCTCGCTGAAACAGGAGACACTGGAGTTCTCATGAAAGCACATCACATGTTTGAGCTTCTGTATCTGATTTTGCAGCTCTCCAAGACTGATATAATTTGGATAGTTAGATAAAAATTTGGATGTGTGGAGTCTCTCAAACAGAGCCAGTCCTTAAGTGATGTAACTTTACTGTTATAAATTTGCTGCAAATTGATATTGTTGCAAATTATGGTGGCAAGTTCCAGCTGTAAATACAGCAGAATGTAATAACATTGGGGATGCGTGAAAAAACTAGACCTTCCGTCATGCCCATGGCTACATTCATTTCAATATAAGAGTACATGGGTGTAATTAGCTGAGGAGATCTATCTAATTTCTGAGTATATTTCTCTATATATGGACATGTACTTTAAAATTATTTAACCAAACATTAGTCTGATTTTGTTGGGCATTCAAGTTTGCACATTTCACCTTTTCCAAAATATTAGGTTCCGAATACAAGTATTTTAAAATTTTACAATGTTATATGTGGTGGGAGATGACAGATGTCATCCCATTTTCATCTGGCCCCAAAAGCTACTTATGTTCTTTAATAGGCTGAAAAAAAATGGACAAGCTGTCATGGTTGATTCTGTATCCTGGCACTCTTACTATGGGCAAATAGGGCCCACCAAAACCTGTCTCTGAATGTTTCACAGACACAGAAAATTCTCTCTGATTTCATGATTTCAGTTTCCCTGGAGTCAGTCAGTAGCTGCAACCACCCAAGTGAAAAAAACAAAGAAGGAAAAAGAAACAAAACCGTTCCTGAAAAGAAATCAATTGGGAATTTCTATTCTGAATGTGCCTCAAACTCCTTTCTCCAAGGAGTGAGTAAACAAAGGAAAAAATGATCTCTGACAGTGAACTGGCTGAATTAAGCATGCAGACTTGAAACCTCCCCACCTCCTCACCCCATCACAGATGTAACACAGCAGAGTATTTAACAAAGAAAGGTACTTAATTAAACAAAACAAAAGACATATTTGCAAGCATTCTTACTGGCTTGGTTTTAGAATCCTCTAACAACTGAGAGAGATCACGGAGATTGTAATCCTTAGGTGAAGAGACTTAGATACAGTGTTTGAAAAGCATAATAAATTCAAAACCAGTTCTAAACCCATAAAATTGAATAATAAACTCCCTAACACTATCTGAACACTTTTCCTTACAATGAGAAGTCCTGTGGCACTTTATAGACTAACTGATTTTTGCAGCATAAGCTTTCGTGGGCGAAGACCCACTTCGTCAGATGGGTGTCTTCACCCATAAAAGCCTATGCTCCAAAAAATCTGTTAGTCTATAAGGTGCCACAGGACTTCTTGTTGTTTTTGTGGATACAGACTAACATGGCTATTCCTGTGATACTTCCTTACTTATGTAGTTTTTGTGATCTTGGGGGAGATTTTCTCAGGCAACTCATATCTCCCCATCCAGCTCTGTGTGTGTGACTTTCACATAAAGGGAGCGTGCCAACTGTTACATTTTTAGGTTTGAATTTATTTAGCTGCATTCCACTGGTTCTTGCATATTCCAAAGGCCCAAAAAACCTTCCCTTTTGCTTGGCTAAAAAACTTAGCCGTTTCCTGGCTTAGAAAAACAAACAAACAAACAAACAAAAACTCTGCCTTTTTTGATTTCAAACCAAACTTTTTATTCAATTGGTACACTTGCTTTCTTCTCCTTTATATCCAGCATGGTTCCTCCATGGATCAGGATGAAATCTTACTCATTATACCAAAACAAACAAATAGTCCTGGGCTGAACTCGTATGAGGAATACAATAATTTTCACCCAGTCCTTCTAGATGAATACTTGTCTATTATCTCTTTTTCCCCTGATGCATTCCAATTATTTTATGCCACTTGTACTTTCACTTATTTTGAAGAAACCTTCAGAGTTCTTTTTCAGCATCAACAAACAAACTGTTCAGCATGGGAATTGAAACCTGAGTTAATTCCGGGTAATTTTATTAAATTACAAATATTAATCTTTGCAAGATTTTTTCCTTAGAGAATACTCAGTAATGGTCCAATTCTGGTAAGTTATAGATGGCTCAGGTAACAATGCCTACAGTTAAGGATGTCCAACAGTTCCCATGTTAAGAACATGATTTCAACTGCTAATAACTTCATCAAAATTTAACCATTTGGGCTAAAATTTTTCACCTTGGACATCAGGCAGTGTGATAAAATATTAAAAAACATACTATATAAGAAATAAAAATATGCTTGTAATCATGTAATCCACATCGGAGGTCTGTAGTAATGAGCAACCTGAATTTCTGCATTTCCTAACGTCAGAGCATTTATCAAATGTAATAACGTTCTTTTAACACAGGCTATTTGTATGCAATACATACCAAACTCTTCATGTGGCATTATCTCTCCAGATTCTCATATTGGTTCCCATCACTGAAATATATGAGCACATTCAAACATTAAGAACAAACTCAGTGTGAAATATATTCACAAGGAATGTTTAACAAAAACGATAAAGTTTGATCACAGATAATTCACAAAACAAGGGACTAAATTCAAGAGGTCCACTTCTGGGACACTAAAGTGCAAATAAGTGACAGTCACATAAACACCACGCTATATTGGAAACCCACAGACTTCTATGCTTACCTACATGCCTCTAGATTCCATCCAGGGGACACCACAGAGCCCATTGCATACAACTGAACACTAAGGAACAACCGCATTTGCTCCAATCCCTCAGACAGAGACTGTCACCTACAAGACCTTTACCAAGCTTGCCTGAAATTACAACACCTACCTAAAAAAGTGAAGAAACAGATTGACAGAGCCAGACCTGTACCCAGAAGCTACCTGCTACAAGACAGGCCCAACAAGGAAAATAACAGAACACCACTGGCCATCCCATGCAGCCCCCAGCTAAAACCTCTCAAGCACATCTTCACTGATCTACAACCCATCCTGGACAACAATCCTTCATGCTCACAGACCTTGGGATGCAGGCCAGTGCCTACAGACAGCCTGCCAACCTTAAACAAATTCTCACCAGCTACTATAGACCACACAACAGTAACTCTAACTCAGGAACCAATCACTGCAACAAACCTGGGTACCAACTCTGCCCACAAATCTACATCAGTGTCACATCACACGACCTAACCACATCAACCTCTCTATCAGGGGCTCATTCACCTGCACATCTACTAATGTAATGTATGCCATCATGTGCCAGCAATGCCCCTCTGCCATATATATTAGCCAAACTGAACAGTCTCTGCGTAAAAGAATAAATGGACACAAATCAGATGTCAGGAATGGTAACATACAAAAACCCATTGGATAACACTTCTATCTCTCTGGATACTCAGTAACAGATTTAAAAGTAGCCATCCTGGAAAACAAGCAAACAAACCAGCAAACAAACAAACCCCTCAAAAACAGACTCCAGAGCTACGAATCATTTGCAAATTTCATACCATCAGTCAAGGACTGAACAGAAGGTGGGAGTGGCTGGACAACTACAAAAGCATTTTCTCCTCTCTTGGTGTTCACACCTCTGCATTAGCTGCTGGAAGTAGACCACGTCCTCCCTGATTCAACTGACCTTGTTAAGTCTGGCCTTCCTCTTGATTGGGACTCCCTCCTTTTCATGAACCTGTATAATTAGACCTGTGACTGGAACCTCCACTACATCGTATCTGACAGAACAGGCCTTTGCCAACAAAAGCTCATGCTCCAAAGTATCTGTTGGTCTATAAGATGTCACAGGACTTCTCATTGTTTTTGCAGATACAGGCTAACACAGATACCCCTCTGATACTTGTCACCCTGCAAGGCACTGTATTTACCCATACAGAGTGGAAATCCACCAACCATATTAAAAAAAAAAAAAAAAACTTGCACAGATACCGGGAGACATCATCTTCCTCTCCAAATACAAATGGAAGGACATCAGACCAAAAGGACTGAAGCTGAAAAATCCACTGCAATCAACATGCTTCACAGATTATGGTGAATGATTGTGCCAAACACTCTCTAAGTAGCTGAGGAACCACTTGATCAGTCTTCTGTACAGAAAAGAGGAAAACATCACAAAAGAGGTCTCAATCTGGAGACTCATAAAAGAAGAAACAGAAAAAAAACCTTCCACACAAATTTCCACATGGCTGGACTTTATTAAAACAAGACAGGAGATTTACAACGCACACTTCACTTCTCTATGAAGGAAAAAGGACTGCAAACTATCTAAACTCCTACTTTCCACACACAGCCACAATAGCGGTACCCTTAACTCACCCAGCAATATTATCAATCTATACAACTACACACTCAGCCCACCAGAAGAGTTGGCCTTGTGTCAGGGAGTCTCTTTTTGCCCTGCCACCCTTACAAACTTGATACAGTTCTGTGGAGGTCTGGAAGCCTACTTTCGTCGTCTCCGACTCAAGGCATACTTCTAACTCAATACCATCAACAGCCTCAGAAACAACTCTGACATTATAATCAAAGAGGCTGAGAAAGGAGGAACTGTTGTCATCATGAATAGGTCAGACTACCAAAAGGAGGCTGCCAGGCAACTCTTCAATACCACATTTTACAAACCACTGTCCTCTGATCCCACTGAGGAGTACACAAAGAACCTACACCATCTTCTCAAGACCCTCCCTACAAAAGCACAGGAACAAATCTACATGGACACACCCCTAGAGCCCCAACCAGGTTTATTCTATCTACTACCCAAGATCCATAAACCTGAAAATTCCAGGTGCCCCATCACCTCACGCATTAGCACTCTCACTACAGGATTGTCTGGATATGCGGACTCCCTACTCAGACTCTATGTCACCAGCACTCCCAGGTATCTTCAAAACACCACTAACTTTCTGAAGAAACTACAATACATCAGTGACCTTCCTGAAAACACCATTTTGGCCACCATGGATGTTGAGGCCTTTTACACCAATATCCCACGTGAAGATGGACTTCAAGCTGTTAGGAACATTATCCCTGATGAGGCCAAGGCACAACTGATGGTGAAGATTTGTAATTTTGTCCTCACCCACAACTATTTCAGATTTGAGATTAATTTATACCTTCAAATCAGTGGCACCACTATGGGCACCTTCATGGCCCCCCAGTGTGCCAACATTTTTTATGGCTGACCTGGAACAACACTTCCTCACCTCTCATCCCCTAGTGCCCCTCCTCTATTTGTGCTACATTAATGACATAATCCTCATCTGGACCCATGGGAAGAAGGGTCTTGAAGAGTTCCCCTGTGATTTCAAAAGTTTTGACCCCACCATCAATCTCAGCCTGGACCAGTCCACACAAGAGATCCACTTCCTGGACACTACAGTGCAAATTAATGATAGTCATATAAACACCCTCCCATTCCAGAACCCACAGACTGCTGTGCTTACCTACATGCCTCTAGCTTTCATCCAGGGCACACTACACAATCCATTGTATACAGACAAGCACTAGGTACAACCATATTTGCTCCAGTCCCTCAGACAGAAACAAACAACTGCAAGATCTTTAATAAGTTTAATAAGCTTTCAAAAATTCAATAAACACCTAAGGAAGTGAAGAAACAAAATGTTACAGAAGTGGACATGTACCCGGAAGCCACCTGCTACTCATTGTTTTCACCTAATACATTAATCACAACAATTTTTTTCACTAGTTATACTAGTTATTTTTATACTTAAACTGAGCCCATGAACCCCCATCCTCAGATAACCCAGGGAGGCTGCCATGTCTGATTTTGAAATATCTGTTTCTAAACTTTGTATGGTGGATGTGTACAGAAAGAAGCAGTTTTCTAAAATAATTGTATTTCCCATCCAATATGCCAGGTCTAGCTGACTGGAATCTGTCAGACAAAAATTGCTATACAGCATTTTACATTTGTTTCAGCATGCCACTCAGCCTGGCCCATAAAAAGTCTGTCAGTAATGCTAGTAATGACTCCAATATAGTTGGCTACATTTCTATGGGATGCAAAAGTAGTAACCCTTTACATTCTGATACAACATCATTATGCATTCCCTTCTGGATCAGGGAAACTTTCATTACAATCCTCTGCATTCACTAAAAATCCTAAGGAATACAAGGCAGAAGAGTTGGCTAAAATTGTTTTGCATATGGCTACATATACACTGGAGAGTTTTGTAGACAAAATTAGAGTTTTGTAGACAAAACTTGGGGAGCATCTACACACAAAATGCATCTACACACAGAAACTGTCAACAAAAAAGAAGTGTGGATGCTCCAGAGAGGCCTTTTGTTGAGACAGTGGATCAAAAGCTCAAGCTACTTTTATGTGTAGACACGATCTGTTGACAGAAGTTTTGTTGGAACATCTCTTATGACGGTAACTTCTGCAGAGAGAAGCTTCTAGTCTAGACAATGCATATATTACCAAGAAAACCCTGAGGCTACAGTTACACTACATCAATCTGTCAACAGAAGTCACTGTCAGAAGAGATTTCCCAATAAAACTTTTAATGACAAAGTGCAGCCACACACAAAAGCCAATTGGAAGAGCTCCCTGTTCTGTTCACAGAACAGCTGGGCTTCCCAGCCACTCTCTCGACAAAACACACTTGGAAACATAGCAGACAGGGATGCACATTGTTCCAGATGCCTTGTCTGTTGAGAGTTGCTGCCCACCCCTTACCCCCAGAGTGTCTACACAACTTTTTTGTCAACAGAATCTGTGGACAGCAGTGTTATGCCTCAGCGCTGAGTTCTGTCAACAAACTGTCAACAAAACACAGCGGCTGTATCTACACTAGTTCCAAACTTCAAAATGGCCATGCAAATGGCCATTTCAAGTCTACTAATGAAGCGCTGAAATACGTATTCAGTGCCTCATTAGAATGCTGGCAGCCGCGGCACTTCGAAATTGCTGCAGCTCGCCACCGCGCAGCTCGTCCAGACGGGGCTCCTTTTTGATAGGACCCCAGCAACTTCAAAATCCCCTTACTCCTATCTGCTGTTAGGAATAAAGGGACTTTGAAGTTGCCAGAGTTCCTTTTGAAAGGAGCCCCATCTGGACGAGCTGTGCGGCGGCGAGCTGCGTCAACTTTTAAGTGCCGCAGCTGCCGGCATTCTAATGAGGCACTGAATATGTATTTCAGCGCTTCATTAGTAAACTTTGAAATGGCCATTTACATGGCCATTTTGAAGTTTTGGGCTAGTGTAGACGTAGCCAGCGTGTGTGAACATTCAAACATTTTTTTTGACAAAACTGGGGTTTTGACAGCAAAACTCGCTGGTGTAAGTGTAACCAGAGCCTTTAACAGATCTTCTGTGGTCCTACAGGTGGAACTCAAAGAGTTCTTCTAGTGCTGGGACATTTAAAATATCATAGCAACATAAAAGCATAATTACCGCTAGAAAATTGAATAGGCAAATTACTTATTTTATTGCTGTATGAAAACTCTTGGGGTAATATGCACATTGAATATCATGCTTGTATGCCCACATACACTCCCTTCCAGAAGAATATGAAAAACTGGATCCATAGGAAAGCTCAGGTGGGTTTCTGTGATCTGTCTTTGGTAAGCAGTCACATTGGCAAACTATTATATCTAGATTTTTTTGACTATTCAGATAAGGAGTCTGAGCTCTCTTGATACTGAGTTACATTTATCTACATTTTTCTGAGGTGTGGGAACCCTTAAAGGACTGTGTTTAGATAAACATTGTATTACCTCTAACATCCATTGCAACACTAATGAGGATTTAAATCTTCCCAAATCTAAAGATGCAACTGTGCCACCAGGCCAAATCAGAAGATGGAAGTGTCCTGTAGGATGGTGAAAACTCCATTTAGTACAGAAATATGGAGTATTCTACCTTATGACTTCAGGCACCCTGTCATAAGAATGCCCATCTTGGAGCACTGTGATATGAATAAACATTTTTCCAGAGCTATCAATGGAGTGATTTGATTTCCTGCTGTTTTTTCAACCTATTAAAAATACCATTTTCAAAGGTTTTTTCCAACCTTTCCTTCATGCAATCCAGGATACATGATATGCACCTAACAAACTCTGGTCCTCTTCCGCTATATGATCTAATGATAATACTCCAGCAATTGGATATCTGTTTCTTTTCTAGTAATACAGACTTCTCTAAAGACCAGATACTATCTGAGAACCTTTTTCAAAATGCAGGGTATCAAAACAAGCTATTCTGAACTGCCATGTTTCCCATTTCCATTCCCATGCTGTTCCAGAAAGGGATTCCTGAAAAAAAGAGTTGGCTGTAGCCTAACTGTCCCCAGTATTTCCCAAAAGGTTAGTGCAAATAACAAACCTCACCCCAGAAGAGTAGTTTCTCATCCTTCCCCTCTGGCCATGTCAATTGTAATTTCCCTTGACACATTTGTTCCTGTTCCAGCTTAAAGCTCTCTCATGCAGCTCCCTCAGGACTGGTGCCTAAATGGAGAATTTGCTGGCATCAAATTGTCTAAAAATATTACCAACACTTCCACTGCATCTTGGGCTCTTAGAATACATTAGGGTAAATTAGAGTAAATAAACTGCACAGAACATTGAGAGCCAGGACTGGGGGCTGAAAACAATCTTTATGGGACCACACAAAACTTGGCAACACCCATAATAAGTGGTCATCCAACTAACCAAAATCATGCTGGATTACAGAAGTGGCCAGATGAGAGAGTGCTCTGCTTCAGAGGTTCAACCTGTATTATTTACCATTTATATTATCATAATACCTGGGAGCATGAGTTTCTTAGGTTTCTTCATATGCTACATATACACATGAAGCTATAGGTTTGATTCACAGCTAACACAGGCATAGTCACACTAGCTGTCATTCAGCTATCACACTGACAATAAAAGCATAACTGCAGTGACATGGGCAGTGCTGTTTGGTGGCAGCAGCCAGCCTGTCCCAGTTCAAACCCGCCAGATCCAGGTAGATTTGTATGTAGAACAGTTCACCGACGCTGCCATTCACTACTCTCTGTGGGTATGCCTACGCTTGGGAATTTATTAAAGTAATCTTTTAACACTAGAGTTTATAAAGTCAAAGATGAATGTCCACACCTGTTCACAAAGTTGACTTAGTGTGTCCCCATTAAATTGTCTCAGTTTGACTGTTGCAGCAATCCATTGTGGGCACCTCTCCCACAGTTCCTGCAGCCCCATTGCATTTTGGGATTCTGTGCCAGTGTCTTGTGGGGGAAAAAGTCATTGCAGCTGATTCTGGATGTCTGATGTCTTTATCCTGGAGTGCATTTCCCTTACTACCTGATGCCTGCAAAAAAAAAAAAATTCCAAGGAATTTTTGTGCCACTTCTAAAATGCTTGCCACATGACATTACAGGGATAACACAGATCCACTGATGCATCAATGGCTGGTGCAGTGTTTTCTCTTGATTTCCCATGTTACACTGCAGTATATTCTGAACCTAATGCCTATAGAGAATGAGTGCATTGAGTTGGGGGCCATTAATGCACATCAAGATGAGGAGAGTTGGTGGCAGCACTGGATGCCCATTGTACACCATGAAGAATAGGGTCTGGACCCAGGAAACCAGTTCAGACTGGTGGAACCACATAATTTTTCAGGCATGGGATGATCAGCAGTGGCCGCAAAACTTCCTCATGTGTAGGCCACTTTAATGGAACTTTGTGAATTGCTTTTTCCTGTCCTAAAGTGATGAGATGCCAGAATGAGACCTGCTTTGACACTTGAGAAGCATGTGTCAATTGCTCTGTGGAAGTTTGCAATGCCAGAGAGCTACCGGTTGGCCAGTGGGAAATCAATTTGGAGTGGGCAAATCTACAGTGGGGGCTGTTGTCATCCAGGTAGCCAAGACAATCACTAACCTTCTCCTGCAAAAGACAGTGACTCTGGAAAATGTACTGGACATAGGGGATGGTTTTGCTGCCCTGGGGTTCCCTAACTGTAGTGGGGCCATAGATAAAATGCACATTCACATGCTGGCACCAGACCACCAGGCCCAGAGTACATTAACTGCAAGAGCTACTCCTCTATCATGTTGCAGGCATTGGTGGATCACAAAGACCATTTCACTGACATCAATATTGGGTGGTCAGGAAAGGTACATGACACACAAATCTTCAGGAATTCTAGTCTGTTTATAAGATCTCAGAGTGGTATTTTCTTCCCACACCAGAAAATCAACACTGGGGACATGGAAATGACCATAGTGGTTCTTGGTGACCCTGCATACCCATTGTTTCCTTGGCTCATGAAGCGATATACAGGCATCCTGGACTCCAGAAAGGAGCTCTTCAACAACAGGCTGAGCAGGTGCAGAATGGTGGAAGAATGTAGCTTTGGTCATTTAAAAGGCAGGTTCAGGTACCTTCTGACCCACTTAGTCCTCAGTAAAGAAAACATAACCCTTGGTGGTGGGGCATGCAGTATTCTTCATAATATTTGTGAGACAAAGGGGAAGAATTTCATGCCAGCATGGGAGATGAGGGTGGCGGGGGGGTAGATGCAGATATCCTGGCTAGTAATCATCAGCAACTGGACACAAGGGCTGTGTCTACACGTGCCCCAAACTTCGAAATGGCCATGCAAATGGCCATTTTGAAGTTTACTAATGAAGCGCTGAAATGCATATTCAGCGCTTCATTAGCATGCGGGCGGCAGCGGCGCTTCGAAATTGACGAGCCTTGCCGCCGTGCGGCGCGTCCAGACGGGGCTCCTTTTCGAAAGGACGCCACCTTCTTCGAAGTCCCCTTATTCAATAAGGGGACTTCGAAGTAGGCGGGGTCCTTTCGAAAAGGAGCCCCGTCTGGACGCGCCGCGCGGCGGCAAGGCTCGTCAATTTCGAAGCGCCGCTGCCGCCCGCATGCTAATGAAGCGCTGAATATGCATTTCAGCGCTTCATTAGTAAACTTCAAAATGGCCATTTGCATGGCCATTTCGAAGTTTGGGGCACGTGTAGACACAGCCAAGGGCAATCAGGAGAGCACAGAAAGATGCAGTGAAAATCAGGGATACCTTGAAAACCAAGTTTACGAATAAGCATGCAGGGTCCTGAATCTCCTGCCATTAAGTAGCATCCTCCCCCAATCCATGGTGTTTCCTTGCCTTTTATTAAACCACATATGACAGCTCTCACCACCGCACCTAATCCCAAACATAGATCCCAAATCATGTTAACTAATAAATGAAACTTTCTTTTTCCAGTCTACAATGTTTTTATATAGGGTACCCTAATGGCAGAGTGGTTGGTATAGGGAAAACAAAAAGATGATGACATAATGGTTACTGGAATGTTAGCCTTCTGCTGGGAAGTGATTCCCTGGGAGCAGACTGCAGGGATCTCTGTGACCTTCCTCCCTCCATTCTGGGGCCATGATGAGGGGAAGAGGATGAACATGAGGCAGGAGGTCTGAAAGCGGGGCATAGATTGGACAGAGGATACAAATTCCCAAGCAGGGGAGGGCACTGAATAGGTGGAGGGATGTCTGAAATGGGAGGGCCTGGATTGGATGGGAGATACAGAGATACAGTCCTGACCAGCAGAGGGGACTTAATATGGAAAGTGAGGCATCAAATGGAGCGTGTATTGCATAGGGGATGCAGAGTTTCTTCCTTCAATTATTGCTTCTATTATCTTTGTCTGGCTGGTTATTAAGGAAAGAACGGTAGTATACATTTTAGTCTGATTGTCCATCATGCTTCTTTTCCAATCTTTCATGTCTGTCTTTCCTGGGATGTATCCAATCATTCTTTTCCTGCCATATAAAAATAGAGAGCCATGAGCTCCTGACAGCTCTTCTTCCTTCTGTGCATTCTCATTTCAGGGGGCTAAACACTCCTCTGACTCCTGTTTGTAAGGTCAATTGTGGTTTAAGAAATCATGCTGAAATATTAAGGCCATTGTCAATAGCAACATTTTTATCTTTACTCATAACAATGAGCATACTGACAGAATGAATGGCTGTCTGTCTCTATGGAAGAACATACAACCACAGCAAGGTCACTTTGTGGATACTTAAGGCTGGAAATATATAGAGAGAGCTATACCTATCTCACAGAACTGGAACAGGCCTTCAGAGCTCATTAAGTCCAATCCCTTGTCCTACCACCATCCCTGCTGCTTTTTTTTTTTAAATCAATTTGCCCCCAGTCCCTAAGTGGCCCCCTCAAGAATTGAGCTCACAAGACCGGGTTGAGCAAGCCAATGGTCAAACCATTGAGCTTTTTCTCCCACCTGCTGAGCAGAATGATTCAAGCTCTTCCACAGCTGATGTTTACCTTGAACATAATGGTAAACTGTCTATGTAAGCTATATGTGGAAGTGTGCCACCTTCAGCCATTTTAGCACTGACCACTGGAGGCTGTGTCAGCTGTCTGATTGGCCACAACCCAGGGGAGGGGAAGAAATTGCCATGTAGCCTTCTTGAAGCAACACCTTGATTTAAAAGTGGGCTGATGCAGGAGTTAAAACATTATTAAAAGTCACTGAAGGCATTCATGTAAACCAGGGAAGGGTCTGATTGCTCAGTGGCCCAGTGGGGTGGTGGGAGTTTACTGCACATCCAATCAGCTGTTGGCCCAGGGAGGCGGACCTGCCACATGGGCTTCTTAAAGCAGCTCCTTGATTTAAAAGCTTGCTGATGCAGAAGTTAAAAAAGCATTAAAAAGCACTACAGGTGTGTGCATGTACCACCGCTGGGGCCAATCGTCTGTCAGCACTGGGAAGAAGGGGAAGCTTGCCACACCATGTTTTAAAAGACAGTCAGGCTGCATGAGTTTTGTTTTGTGCTGGGTCACAGGCAAAAAAAATCATTAAAAGTCATTGTAGTGACTCAAGAAACTTCCCATGTGTTCTAGGCTGCCAAAGGAGACATCAGCCTCCACAGAATAAGAAAAAGGGATAAGGAAAGAATGCCTGTGTTGTGTGGGTACAAGGCTGGAAACTATGTAAGGATACTCTGTGTTTCCATGACTGAGATTACATACTGGTGGCTTGGCGTGGCAAGGTCTCTTATAATGGAGCAGGAATAAGTTAGGTCTCCCCAAAAATTTTGTGAGGAGAATCCAAAAGTACCTGTCTAAGATCTTCCGTGAGATATCCAGACAGGATCAGCAGTCCATCACCAGAAATATTACCAAGCTGTTCTAAGGAAACAGGCATAGACACCCCGCCCCCACAATTGCTCCATAATATTATCAGTAGAAAAAATGCATACTCACCAGAAGTGCCCTCTCCAGCATTCTGGTTTGCCTCCAAAACCTTCTGGGATGAGAGGACTGGCTCCAAGGTGATAAATGTATTCTGGCTTGCAGGATCAGCTTCTGCACTGGCATGCACTCCACTGGCATCCACCTCTTCCTCATCTACCACCTAAGACCCCACTTCATCATCCTACAGAACAACACTGTTTATTGAGGAGTCCATGAGGTTTTTGGAGGAAGAGGTCGGGTCTGTCCCCAGAATAGCATACAGCTCATCATAATAGCATTTTTGGGGAGATGATCCAAACTGACCACTAGCTTCTTTGATCATTGGTAATTCTGCTGGAGCTCCTTGATTTTAATGGGGCACCACTGAGCATCCCTGTTGTAACCTCTCTGAATCATTTATTCCCTGTTTTTGAGCTGCCTGAAGTCAGAATCTCTCTCTCTCTCTCTCTCTCTCTCTCACAGACACACACACACATACCAGCTATGATGAGGTTCTGGATCTCCTGATGCCTCATGCTTGGGGCTCTTTTCTGACCTGTGAACTCACAGCTAATAAGTATGCTGCAGAGGTGTGCTCTTGATGTCTATTCATCACACTGGTCAGAGAGGAAAGGAAATTAATGCAAAATTCTCAGGCTGATGACCACTGTTTCCTGTCACCTACTTCCTGTGCACTTGGAGAGCAGTGGAGGTAAAGCAATGACCAGAAAGGACACATCAAGTCTCATTGTGGAATAGTTTCAGAGCCTAATAAAATTTATTTTAATAACATTGCCATCTGCATTTGCATAAGTTGACATTGAAAAGTCGATTTTTGGCATATCTCCTGGTGAAATAGGAGTAAAAAAATCACTTTTAAGACCCCCATAAAGTCAACCTATTGAGTACTGTGGTGAAGAGTGTTGGTTTCTAAAATAGCTGTAAGACCCTTATATTGGATTTTATCCCCTAGTGTAGACCAGTTCTGTGACACTGCAACTGTGCAGCTATTTTTAGCGGGCTCAATGTGGTACAGGTTTGCAACAAATATTGTCTACAAGTGTACTTCTATTATTATAAAGTGTGAGTATATAAATATATATATATATATATATATATATATATATAAAATCTCATTTGAATAACATTTCATTTCAGTAGGTCACTTTTATAGTACTGACAGACACTGTATTTCACACTGAAAAAGAAAAGACATTGCTGCTAACTCCTCATGGCCTTGTCTACATTAGCCCCAAACTTCAAAATGGCCGTGCAAATGGCCATTTCAAAGTTCACTAATGAAGTGCCGAAATACATATTCAGTGCCTCATTAGCACGCGGGTGGCTGCAGCACTTCAAAATTGACGGAGCTCGCCGCTGCGCGGCTCGTCCAGACGGGGCTCCTTTTTGAAAGGACCCCACCTACTTCGAAGTCCCCTTATTCCCATCTGCTCATAGGAATAAGGGGACTTCGAAGTAGGCGGGGTCCTTTTGAAAGGGAGCCCTGTCTGGATGAGCCGCGCGGCAGTGAGCTGCGTCAATTTTGAAGTGCTGTGGCCACCCGCATGCTAATGAGGCGCTGAATATGTATTTCAGCGATTCATTAGTAAACTTCGAAATGGCCATGCAAATGGCCATTTCGAAGTTTGGGGCTAGTGTAGACATGGCCCATGTTTACCTATTGAGTAATATGCTTACAGGCCACAAATGCATCAAATGATTGCTGCTTCTCCTCCGTCTTCTTTTTCTTCTTTTTCTAAAACCTATGTTCACTATCGTTTACCAAATTGTATATATTTAAACATTTTACAGCATTTCATTTTAATTTAATTTTGAGCATGTTTATTAAGAGTGCCACAACACATTTTCTAACACACATAGAAAAGCTTTTTTCAATTACAAAAGAATATTTAGGGAGATAATTGTGCATACAAAAATGCCCAGAATGCATATCAATTACTAACTTTTTATATGTAGGAACAGTATTTCATTTTCACAGCATTATCTGAACAAGGTGAACTTTTCTACTCAATGCATGAAGAATTTAACACAGTAAGATGAATTAGATTTTTGTTCAGCCAAATACTTCAAATTCAAGTTGAAGTTCTTGTGTGACATGATCTATTCAGTGCCTTTTGTCTCTGAATAAATCATGTCACATGTGTCATTTTCTATATCATTCTTGAAGCTATCATGTTTTATGATATGTGTCACAGCAGAAAAGAAGTTGTGTAAAGAAAGTTTCACATTATAACAAGCAAGTTTGCTATATATTTCAATTCATAATTTAAAAACATAAATGTCAGTCTTCCAGCTGAAAAATGTAATCTATTCACAAATCAAATGAAGCACATGAAAAGCAGCAGTACAAGCATCTTTCTACTATTCCAAATATAAGGCTCTGCTATGACTTGAGAAATTATAGCTAGGAAAGGAAAAGAACACATGTTCTTGGCTCACTTAATCTTCTCTCTCTCCATCCACTGATTACAAAAAGGTAGCCAATTGTAATGGTATTTGAGATGTGTATACCTATCAAGCCAGTGTAGAACCTGAGGCTACCAAGTCCTTTGACATATAGCTTCAGAAGACAATAACTCTCAATCACTTCTAGACTGAGCAGGATAACAGCCTGTGATTTAGAGATGGGAACGTCCATGTCCCATTACCAGCATACAATATGTTCTGTAGAAAGGGGTAAGAGGTGGAACTATATGTGCATGTCATGCATATTAACCCCACTTCTCTTTCTATATATAAAAAGAGAGAGAAGAGAATAATACAAAATTAACAAGAATTGCTTCAGTGATGACTACAGAGAGCTAGCCATGTTAGTCTGTACTCCAACAAAACAAAGCAGCAGAAATGTAGCACTTTAAAGACTAACAAAATGATTTATTTGGGGATGAGCTTTCATGGGACAGACCCACTTCATCAGATCAATTTCATTTCCAATACAGATTAACATTTATGAATACACAGGACCAAAAAGAAAAAAAAATGCATAAAATCTGACAAATCAAAAAGGACAGAAGGAAAGGGGTTAGAAGTGGGGGGATGTTGATTGTCCTGACTGAGATAATCACCCTGCCCAGTCTAGAAGTGAGCCAAGAGGGTGTGTTCTTTTCCTTTCCTAGCTATAATTTCTCAAGTCATAGCAGACATCAACTACCTCTCACATTACAAGGACTGCTTCCCTTCCTGTGATGCTCTTAATTATCTCAGACAGGACAATTAACATCCCCCCACCTCTCATCCCTTTACTTCTATCCTATTTGATTTGTCAGTTTTTATTGCAAGTTTTCTTTTTAGTCCTCTTACTTACAAATGTCAGTCTGTATTGGAAATGAAATTGATCTGAAGAAGTGGGTCCATCCCACGAAAGCTCATCACTGAATAAATCATTTTGTTCATCTGTAAAGTGCTACATTTCTGCTACATATCAAAAATCACCTTTAACAATGTCCGATACATGTATTGTGTTCCTGCTGAGAGGCCCATTCTTATGCAAGCATTTAAAAATGCCACTATACTCTCCCACACAGGGCCATTTGGTGCCCCTTAAGCACTACTTCCTGAGCAGTGGGCAGCCATTTAGCAAGCAGAACAGCAGCAGGTGTGGTATTGGAATCATGGCAGGATTCAGGCTGCCACAAGGTTAGAGGGGTAATGAATGTGAGCATTTGACTCCTACTGCACAGGCCCTATTTTTCCCTTCCCCCTTTTAATGACTTTTGACCAACCTCACACTGACCACAGCACTCTACACAGTCTCCCACAGTGCCCACCCATTAGGCCAGTCCTGCTCCCAGAGAAAAGAAGCGGTATTAGAGTGAAGCACAGAGCAAAATCCATTGTGTGAAGAAATTAGTATTCTATTGGCAGCAAACAAAAGCAAGAAAAATGTGAATGAATCCCTGCCACTCAGCCAAAATAAATTTATGTGACTAGCAATTGCGTATGTCTGACCTGAGTCACCTTATAGAGACTTGATCCACTTGTATCTATTGCCTCATATCCTTTTTCAGTTTCACCTCTAAGATTATGAAAAATGGTGCTTACAGTCGCCCTCCGGAGGGTCTCTCCTCCAGAATCTCCTAGTTCCTCTATAATCTGGTTTGTAGTCAGCTAAAACCAGTTCATGATAGTTTCTAAGGTTTCTTCTTAGCCAAATTTCAGAACCAGTTCTCCATCCCTATATGCCTTGACCTGTTAGTTGTTTTTTATAGAATTGACCAGGTTCTGTGACTATATTCTCCTTGTTCTCCTACTACCTCTGTAATTGTTCCTTCAGAATATCCTTCAGAGGGTCATAGATTTATAGATTACAAGGCCAGAAGGGACCATTCTGTCCATCTAGATTCTTTTTCTGTAATAGCTCCAAAATACATTCTTCCCTGTTCAGAACCTATCACAATGGGCTTCTGGTTCCTGACTCAGATATATATAAGCAATATGATAATGCAAACATGACATGACAATAATAATAATAATTAGCAATAAGACAGCTCATGCTCAGTCCTTTCCGCAAATCAAGGTCATATATATATATATGACCTTGATTTCTGGAAAGGACTGAGCACCAGCTGTCTTATTACTAATTATTATTATTGTCATATATATATATTTCAAACTGAGAAACCAAAAAAAAGGAACATCTGAAATTATTCAGCTCTTTTTGAAAATGTAGAAAATCCATCCTTAATGTACATAAGTATTGTCACAGATGACTGGATAGGATATATTTTCAATGTTATCCACAATATGATAAAGAATTAAATATATAAAGGATACAGCTTGAGACATTATTTTCCGTTTCCTTGGGATTAAGTTACAATGTTCTTTTCATGCTACTCCCTCTCTTTGGCTATCATTTTATGAAAGGATTATGTCTGGCAAGGGGGTTCATTGGTGGATATTTAATTGGATGAGAAGACCAATTTGTGTCCTGTCAATTTTCTGACAATAGAGACCAATATAATCTTGGATGATACATAGTTATTGGATATAGTGCTGTGCCCTTTTTCTTCTTCTTTGTCACCTCTCTGTCTCATGAACATGTCTGTTCTCCTCGAAGTGAGCTGTGGTTTAGGGGATGATGTGGTGGCCCTGTATTTTGGTCCACGCCCACTCCACCCAATTTGTTAGGTTAATGCCTCCCTTTTTAAGGTGTACACTCAGGTTGTATCTACACTAGCAAGTTCTTTTGAAAGATTTTTTGAAGGAAGGGTCTCTTTCAAAAGATCCTCTGGGGTATCTATAAACAAATGTGTTCTTTTGAAAGTAAACTGAAACAATGCAGTGTTCCTTTCAAAATTGCTCTTCCTTTCCCATTTCAGAAAGAGCACCCCCTTTGGAAAGCTTCTTTTGAAAGAAAACATGTGTAGATGCTCCACAGGCCCTTTTTCAAAGGAGCAGGTCACTCTTTTGATTCACTTTTTTGTGTGTGGATGCACTCTTTTGAAAGTAGCTCCTTTGAAAGAGATCTTCTAAAAGGGCTCCTTTTGAAAAATCTCTGTATTGTAGATGTAGCTTCAGTGTGCTTTTGAAGCAACTCTGCTGCCCTCAGAGGTCTTTTTCCCGATTTACCTGAGAAGTGATAACTTGCTTCACAAGGCAAGTGTCAGGAATGTGTACACAGTGGCCAGTCCAATCAAGTTGGCATTTCATGATCTGCATTTCTATGCTGATGTTGGCTGTGGAGAGAACATGGATGTTACTGTAGGACTTCAGTCTTTCCAGCTGTTCCTTATAAACCTCCTGAAGCAGGGTTGTCCAAGTCTCACACCTATAGAAAAGAGTGGGAATGACAACTGACTGTTAACTCAATATCTCAGTACCTGTTTGCAGATTTCTACTATTGAAGATTCCTGTCAGTAGGAGGACATACTGGCACTGTGTATCCTGTATTCAGCTTCCGTGTCAGTGCCTACTGACTGTGGGGAAAGGTGGCTTTCAAGGTATGGAAAATGGTCCACATTTCCCAATGTTCTCTACTAATGGTGATTTGTGGAGTGTGAAAGTCATTTGTGAAGATGAAGGATAGTCAAGTACCTTGCTTTCCCCAATGTTGAAAGACAGCCCCAGGCTGTGATTGGCCTCTTCAAAAAGATTTAGAGAGATTTGCCAGTCAGCCTAGGCATGTGAGAATACCTCAGCCATCTGCCATCTGAAATCAGTCACACCAATTCTCTAATCTTAGATTTTGTTTGGAAACACCAGAGACTGAGTCGTTGGCTAGCATACCCTATCAGACATACATAAGGACTTCTACATATACGAAATATCAGATCGGAACAAACCAGTGGTCTATCTACTGTGGTATCATGTGTCTTACAATGGACAAAGACAGATTTCCTCAGAAAGCAAGTTTCAGTTCTCTGCCCAGTTGTAAGAGAGGGAAACACAGAAATTAATGTGCTCAGGCCACGGAAAACTGTGACTGATATCAATTTTGTAAAAAATAGATGGGAGAATTAAGATGAAGAAATACAGGCAAGGTCTCCAATATAAATTTCTTAGAGATGTGTCTTTTGTACCAAAGTGTCAAGATTTGTGAGGAAAGATGGAATTAAGGCTTTTCTGAATTAGACAAGGTTAGGAGGGGAGTAAAGACAATAGGCCCAATTCTCCACCATCTCGTATCTTTCACTCAGTGCCTCATACCTTGTTGCCATGCATGGCTGGAACTGAGGTCCTATATAGAACATTTAAATTTCCTCCTTTCTCCTTTAGCAAAGGAGACTGTTGCTGAATTGTTGTCATCTGCAGGCCAAGAGTCAGTTTTCCTATCATTCTACAGAAAGCTTAAGAAGTCCTTAGCATTAGCAACACTCCTGCTGTTAACTGGGGCTATGTGGCAAATGGAAGGTGAACATACAGCAAAAAATGGATAGGTATCGTCAAG
Organism: Carettochelys insculpta; assembly: GCF_033958435.1. NCBI lineage: Eukaryota > Metazoa > Chordata > Testudines > Carettochelyidae > Carettochelys > Carettochelys insculpta. The sequence continues at coordinate 92,423,250 of NC_134137.1, read as the reverse complement.
CCAGAAATCACACAGGCATGATTGTCTCTAAAAGTCAGTTACATTAATTGTCAGCAACTGCTATGTTAACATAAATTTCACAGGATTCCTATATTAATGTTCAATTGAAAATCAATCAGTTGTAAGTGATGTGTGCTATGGCTAGAATCTGACATTAAAATGTAATATGTTTCAAGCCACAAATCAAATAAGGTGATATACGAATGGAAATTTCCACTTATCAGTACACTCTTATTCATGAAATGAAAGTTCTTTACATATACAATTTCTCACTGTAACAAAACTAATATATGCTCAATAGAAGATCTGATACAACAAAGCAAGAAATCACTTGTTTAAATCAAGTATTAATGTATATATCAGGAAAGTACTAAGCAATAATTTGTTACTTAGAAAACCATAATAATATGTCAGTTTTTTTAATTAACTTAATAAAGAAATAGTCAGATAATTAATGTTGGCCATAAGACAAATGCCATATCCAGTCTGTACATTCCCAGAGTTTAAGATTGTTTGGATCAAGAGTTTTAATGCAGATTTGTTGAAGTATGTAAGGATTAAATAAAAGTCTGGATAGTAGATCTATGGCAGTAGGAGGATTACAGGAGCAAACACTATCCCTGTTAATTTATAGATGTGCTTTGCTAACTTCTGTAGGCCTCCAACAAGAAATGCCATAGCTGCACCAAGAATATAACTTCTAAAGAATTCCCGTGTTCAGAAATGTGTTATCTCCCTTGTCCCTTTGTCTTCTGAAGATTGTATTCAGGGTCATACCTCCTCTTTTCCCTTCCCTGACCTTAAACAAACCACTTATTTCAGCTGAAAGTGTTGTAAACAATAAACGGGGTGGACATAGTCATAATTATCACATGGTTATTACTATTCATTATGTTTACACTACTAAATAAGCGTTAACCGTGCGTTGTAATAGACAAGTGTATTCACATAGTAACTTGGATAAAAGAAGGTATCTATGGTTAATTTGGGGCTCACTCAGACTTCGGTTTGGGGTCTGAAGTGGAATGAATAGATACCCCATCCACCGATTAGTCCCCCTGCTTTTTTCTTTCAAAAAAGATCCATTCCTAAATAAAATTACTTTATGCCTGGCTCTGTGACAGAGCACAGCATCCAAACTGTTATATGTGAACAAGATACAATATGAGGGTAATGCAGGTGATTTCAACTGCTAGATGTACTTCCAGATGTATTGTATACTCTTGTTCAGCTATTATTGTAGTGCAAATCCCAAAGCATTTTAAGTGAATGGTGTAATCTTTTCCCTTATGTTTAGCAATTTCATTTCATTGCCTATACTCAAAATCTATGAAAACTGTAGCTTAACACATAACTGCAGAAATCTGAAACTCAAGATAGTTGTTTAAAATTTGAGTGTTGTATTATATTGTTATGTACTGAAGCTTGTCCTGAGGTATGGACAAGCTATAAAGTAAAATAATTGTTTTACACTAACTTCTGTTCTATTGTAGTCTATTTTTTTGTTGCAAAGGTTCCAAAGTCCAAAAACCATTTGAAAAAAACAAGTAGAAGATTTTTGATTTACCACAGTTTCATATTTCAGTTACCATTTTGATCTAGTATGAAGTTTTGTTATTATTTTTTATGTAACTATAGCCTTCACACCCACAGTACCTTTTGAAACAGTAGGTACAATGATTGAGATTCAGTTTCTTTTTCTCTTTTCTTTTTTCTCACTATGACTTATAATAAGCAGTATGTGGGAGTAATACAAGTTCTGAAATAAAACTGTTAATGGTCTATGTGTAATTCCTCACTCCTACTTTTTTTTTTTTTAAAGCAGAAGATGCAACCTCCTGTTAACCTGCATTTATTGCACCAGGACAAAAAGTGAAGACCAAGATAGCATGTTCACTTCTCTCAGCTGTGGGGAGCTGAGAGAAAAGAGATAGATTTTAGCCATGTCCACACCAGCGACTATTTTTGAAATTTCAGGCCCTTTTCTGAAAGAGTGTGGAGTGTCCACACACACAGCATGCTCTTTTGAAATAAAATCAAAGGAATGCACCTCAGCTTTCAAATTTAGTCTGCCTAACTTGAAATAGGACAAGCCCCCAGTTTTGCAAGAAAACATGTAGATGTTCCACAACCCATTCTTTTGAAAGAGCAGGTCCGCCATGGCTCCAGCCAGCTGGGATGCAAAGATGTGGTGGCCGGCACCTGCAGAGCTCTCTGGTCCATGCATCCAACAGCTCTTAAAGCCGCACAAACCTAGAAACCCTGTTGCAGGAAGCTGAGAGCATGCTGGCAGCTGCCTTTATAAATGCTGCCGCTGCACACCCCAGTGAGACCCCAGCAATACTCTGGCTACCATGGCCAGCAGTCAGGCATGTGAGGAGCCCCAGGGTCACCCTCTGAGCATGCCCAGGGCTCGCAGGGGTTCAGGCAGCCTGGGAAAAAGAGATTCTCCTCCTGGACTGAGCATGAGCTCAGGGACCTCCTGGGCCTGTGGCAGAAGAAGGAGGTCCTCAGGGAAATGGGGACAAAGCAGCAGAATGCATCCACTTTTGCTCAGCTGGCTGATGGCCTGTCTTCCTGGGGCCACCACATACACACTCCTGAGCAGGTCAGGAGTAAGGTTAAAGAGCTGCAGCAGGGCTATGCCCTGGTCAGGGACTCGGCCAAGTGGTCGGGGCAGGGCCAACATCCTGCCCCTTTTACAAGGAGCTGCAGAGCTTCCTTGGGCCCAGGGACAGCTCCTCCCTGCCCACCGTCCTGGACAGATTGCCAAGAAGACCCACTGCAGAGAAGATGAGGAGCCAGGACCTGCAGCTAGCCCCACCACACTGGGCCCAGAGCCAGCTCCAGAGTGCTTGAGCGATGACAGAGACCTCATCATCGACCTCCATTCCTGCTCCTCCAGCTGTGCTTCTGCCAGCCAGGTATCCCCTGACCTCGGCGGTGGACCCTCTGGTAAGTAGCTGACTGGGAGAGCCATACCTGCCAGGGGGTCCCCACACCTCCAGCAGTCCCTGGCCAGCCACAGCCCAGCTGAACATGGCTCTTGGGATGCCGTAACAGCCATCAGTGGCATTCAGCTCTTGCTCTCATGGGCCGTGTCTACACGTGCCCCAAACTTTGAAATGGCCATTTCAAAGTTTACTAATGAAGCTCTGAAATGCATATTCAGCGCTTCATTAGCATGCGGGTGGCAGCGGCGCTTCGAAATTGACGCACCTTGTTACAGAGGTTCCTAAATCTGAGCTCATGGGAATAAGGGGACTTCGAAGTAGGCGGGGTCCTTTCGAAAAGGAGCTCCATCTGGACGAGACGCGCGGCGGCAAGCCGCATCAATTTCGAAGTGCTGTTGCCGCCCACATGCTAATGAACCGCTGAATATGCATTTCAGTGCTTCATTAGTAAACTTCGAAATGGCCATTTGCGTGGCCATTTCAAAGTTTGGGGCACGTGTAGACACGGCCTATGACACTTAATTTGGGAGCGTTTGTGTTCCTTTCTATTTTCCTCACTAGGATTTGACTTCCACTTTATAAAAGCTGCCCTTTTCTCTCTCACTGCCTTTTTAACATGGCCGTTAAGCCATGGTGGTTCTTTATTCGGTCTCTTACTGTGTTTTTTTATTTGGGGTATACATTTAAGTTGGGCCTCTAGTATGGTGTCTTTAAACAGTTTCCATGCAGCTTCCAGGGATTTTAGTTTAGTTACTCTACCTTTTAGTTTCTGTTTAACTAGCTTCCTCATTTTAGTGTAATTCCCCTTTTTGAAATTAAATGCTGGAGTGTTTGTCCGCTGCGGTGTTCTTCCCTTCACAGGAATATTAAAAGTTATTATATTGAGGTCACTATTTCCAAGCGGTCCAGTAACAGTTACCTCTTGGACCAGATCCTGCGTTCCAGTCAAGACTAGATCGAGAATTGACTGTCCCCTTGTGGGTTCCTGTACTAGCTGCTCCAAGAAGCAGTCATTTAAGGCATCAAGAAATTTAATCTCTGAATCCCGTCCTGAGGTGACATGTACCCAATCAATATGGGGATAATTGAAATCTCCTATTATTACTGTGTTTTTTATTTTGATAGCCTCTCTAATCTCCCTTAACATTTCAGCATCACTATCACTGTCCTGGTTAGGTGGTCGGTAATATATTCCTAATGCCACATTCATATTAGAGGAATGAATTGTTATCCATAATGATTCTATGGAACATTTTGATTCCTTTAGGATTTTTGTTTCATTTGATTCTATATTATCCTTCACATATAGTACCACTCCGCCGCCCGCATGACCTGTTCTGTCTTTCCGATATAATTTATATTCCGGTATGATAGTGTCCCACTGATTGTCCTCATTCCACCATGTTTCTGTGATGCCTATTATGTCAACTTCCTCCTTTGATATGAGGTACTCCTGTTCACCCATCTTATTAGACAGACTCCTAGCATTTGTGTAAAAGCACTTTAAAAAACTACCACTATTTATATGTCCGCCTTTCACAGACGCGTTGGATTTTTTTATATGCGATTGTTTCACATCTGATCTTGTCCATATATTATTTCCCACGTTCCCTATCTGACTAACTTCTAGGGAATCCCTATCTATGGAGCCTCGTGTAAGAGAAGTCTCTGTCTGATCCAGGTGCTCCCCTGCACCAATCGGCTTTCCCCCACCTCTTAGTTTAAAAACTGCTGTACAACCTTTTTAATGTTTAATGCCAGCAGTCTGGATCCACCTTGATTTAGGTGGAGCCCATCATTCCTGTATAGGCTCCCCCTACCCCAAAAGTGTCCTCAGTTCCTAATAAATCTAAACCCCTCTTCCCTATACCATCATCTCATCCATGCATTGAGACTCTGAAGTTCTGCCTGTCTATCTGGCCCTGCGCGTGGAACTGGAAGCATTTCAGAGAATGCCACCATAGATGTTCTGGATTTCAGTCTCTTTCCTAGTAACCTAAATTTGGCCTCCAGAACATCTCTCCTACCCTTCCCTATGTAATCGGTACCGACATGTACCACGACCACCGGCTCCTCCCCAGCACTGCCCATAAGTCTGTCTAGATGCCTCGTGAGATCTGCAACCTTCGCACCAGGCAGGCAAGTCACCATACGGTTCTCCCAGTCATCACAAACCCAACTACCTATATTTCTAATGATCGAATCCCCCACTACTAAAACCTGCTTCTTCCTAACAGCTGGAGCTCCCTCTCCCGGAGAAGTATCCTCGGCGCGAGAGGATACAATAGCACTCTCTGGAAGGAGGGTCCCAACTATGGGATGGTTTCCCTCTGCTCCCATTGACTGCTCTCCTTCCCTGAGCCTTTCATCCTCCATAACAGCATCAGGACTGTCAGATTGGAGGTGGGACAGCCCTACTATATCCTGGAAAGTCTCATCAACAAACACCTCTGCCTTCCTTAGCTCCTCCAGTTCAGCCACCCTGGCCTCCAAAGTACGCACTCGGTCTCTGAGGGCCAGGAGCTCCTTGCATCGAGCGCACACATACGCCACCCGCCCACAGGGTAGGTAGTCATACATTTTGCACTCGACACAATAAACAGGATAGCCCCCACTCTGCTGCTGGGCTTCTGCCTCCATTTCCTACTCTAATTATATAAGAGGGTTTAATTAAATGTGTCAGACAGAGGTTGTTATAAAGGATTTAAGTTTAAGGGCAATAGAAGTCACTGGCTCCCTCCAAGCTCCCCCTCTAAACTCCCTTCTCAAAACTCCCTCCTGTTAGCACTCACCCTGTTCGCAAGCTCCCTAGTCGCTTACTAGTGGGGTTTAAGTGCTTGGCCTCCCTGATAGATCCTCCCTCTGCCTACAGCTCAGCCAATCAGCACACGGTGTTTCAGTTCAAACCTAATCAAGACTCACAGCTTCCAACTGCCTGCCTGAGCACACGGCCTTTCAAACAAACACTCAGCTCAGCACTCCAAACTCCAAACAAACAAACAAACACAAGCCCAGAACCCCCAAACCACCACACAGTGCAATAAGGCCCCCACGTGAGGGGCAACCATGTCCCCTGCCTCAATGTAAATAGTTTGCCCCCCTTCCCCCTGTGTACATAGGTATATGGCTCTGTTCTATGATGCTAATAACTGCAGAGTTTGTGAATATAATATATCACTGTGTGCTGGGTTCTTGTGCAGGGTGATGGTGGGGGGAGTGTGTGGGGGCAATGGGGAGAGGGAGTGTGGGGGGGTGACAGGAAGGAGGAGTGTGTGGGGGTGACAGGGAGGGGTAAGTGTGCAGGGGGGGTAATACGAAGTGTACAGGGGAGCTGATGGAGTTGGCCAGGGTGGTGATTAGTGGGTCCCCTGAGCAAGGTGCTCGCAGGGCCTCCTGGATATGGACCCCATTTTGGTGGACCTGGTGGCTAGGTGTGGTGGCTGGCTGTTCATAGCGCAGCCTGGACTTGGCCACCCACCCCTGGATGAAGGGCTTACCCTTACTCTGTACAGTATTGTGGAGAGTGCAGCAGGTGCCTACCACTTGGGGCACATTTTGGATGCCCACCTTCAGGCATGCCAGGAGACAGTGCCACCAGCTCTTCAAATGCCCAAATGTGTGGTCCACCTCTTTTCAGGCATGGTTTAGCCAGGAGCTGAACAGCTCCTGGCTGGGGGTGGGGTGGCCAGTATAGGGCTGCATGAGCCAGGCCTGGAGAGGATAGGTGGTATCCACCACCATGCACAGGGGTATCGTGGTATCCCCGAGCAGGACTTCCCTGTGGGGGATGTAAGTCCCTGTCTCCATGCAGCAGCACAGGCTGCAGTTCCAAAACACCCACACATCTTGGGTGTGACCAGCCCAGCCCATATACACATCCTGGAACCAGACCTTGCTGTCCACCAGGGCCTGGAGCACCACAGAGCACCACTTTCTGTTTATATGCTGCACCCCACTGTGTTCCAGGGCATGGATGGGATAGGGGTCCTGTCCAGGGCACCGAAGCAGTTAGGGAGACTGAGGACTGTGAAGCCAGCAAGGGCCGCATCCAGGTCCCCCACACAGATCACCCTCTGCAGGAGCATGTTGTTGAAGGCTCAAACCACCTGCATGTGATGGAGTGAATGTGCATTCATGAGGGCCTGACAGGGAGTGCCTGGCCCCCGCCCCATGTCTCTCCTGGCCCCCCCACATCCCAGGTCCCATCCATTCCCAGTCCCCAGTGAGCCCCCTTTTCCAGGATCCCCCCTACTCTGGTGGATGTGTGGCCTGAGCTTGCCTTACTTCCATGAGAACAGCCCTGATGGTGACTTTGCTCATGCCAAACTGGTGGCCAATGGAGTGGTAGCTATCTGGGGTGGCCAGTTTCCAAACAGCTACTGCAATCCTCTTTTTAACTGGGAAAGTGGATCACATCTGTGTGTCCTGATGACTCAATGCAGGGTCAAGCCACTGGTAGAGGTCCAGGAAGGTCTGCCTCCACTTTCTAAAATTCTGCAGCCACTTGGCATCATGGCATTCCTCCATCACCAGGTGCGTCCACCAGTAGGAGATACTGGGATGGCTCCAGAGCTGGTGGAGAACCTGGGCAGACTGCCATAGGAGTTGCAGGTCCAGAGGTTCCACAGTTGTACCAGGGTGGATGACCCCCAGCAGGAGACAAAAGGCAGCCACCACTGCTGAAGACAGCAGGGTGACCATGCCACCGGCAATGGCCAGAAGCAGCTCAAGCTGCTGCTGCTGGTCCATTTTGCCATGCCTGTGCTGACGTCTATGGGGCTCTTGACAGCTCCACAGGCCTTGTGCTGTGCAGTGCAAAGCTGTTGGGGAGGGACCCTTTAAGGGAGCAACCAACTGCAGGCCCAGAAGGGCTTGTCTCCCATGCCACTCCATCTGCGGCACTTCTTGGCCCTTTCTTTTGAAAGGGCACTTGGGGCAGTGTAGTCACCCTCCTTCGAATGAGCGCCCCATCCTTTCAAAATGGTGGATTGGAAGCGCTATCCACTGCTCGCGTGTGGATGCTGTATTTTGAAAGGAGATCTTTCAATCCGTCAGTTTCAAAAGAGAGCCTTTCGAAATCATGCTGTAGTGTAGATGCAGCTTTTATGTGTAAGACTTTTTTTTCTGGCACATATTTTAGAAATCTAGATTTCCAAACAAATATCAGGGACTAATTTGGTAATTCTATTACTTTTAAATAGCATATTTTGACTATGGTTGTTGTGCAAAGTATTAATTATGCTAACTTGTTTTAATTTTGATGTTCTACTGACAACGAAGACAGTTGCAGCTTAAAATATACATAGCTAAATATACTAGTAGGACTGCTGTGCTAATGAAACTATAATTCTTCTACTTCTGCATTCTCCCACCCTCCCAAATCTGTTGAGTAAGTCACACTCTACAGAAATATTTCAATCAGTTGTTTAGTATACTTTCCCTGGCCTTTTTTTAGAGTTGCTTCTGTTTTTTTATTGCATGAGCTTTGTTTAGCTCTTCTTTTGATCATCCTTTTTTTACCCCATAAGATGTCATCCCATTTCAGAGAACAGTGTTCATTCTGTCTCCCTTTTCTCTCTGCTTTGACTCAGAAATACTCCTAAGCTATCGTTACCCTAGCAGGTTTTGCCAGCAAAACCCTGGTTTTGTCAACAAAACTTGTGAAGTGTTCACACACAAAATACAGAAGTAAGACATGCAGTTGACAGGGTCTAACTGATGAATAGGGAAGATTGTTTCAGGAAGAAGTAACGCCAATAAACAAATATGTTTTTCTAAGAAAAAAATCTATGAACATTCTGCTACTCTTCACTATATGCTAACATGAAACTTTGCAGGCATAACAACAACACAAAATCAAACACAACACTATTACAGAAGAAGCCATGTGTTGAAATTTGGCAAATATATGGAGGAAGGAACAGTATCTGGACAAAACACAGCACTTTTTCCAGCAGCATTCTGCCTCAATGCTTTGAATCATAATGTTGCTGTTGACGGATTCTCTCAACAAAAATGCTGTGTGGCTGCTTCTGGGCGGTGTGGGGATGGGACTTCTCTCAACAGACAGGGCATCCACAGCAATGGGCAGCCCTGTCTGCTGTACTTCCAGGTGCCTGTGTTGTGGAGAGACTAGCCAGGCAGTCTGGCAGCTGGGCGCTATCTACTGCATGTTTGCACAGTTTACCTCTTAGAGACCTACTTCAACAGCTTCTTGAGGGATGGAAGGACTATCATGGCACCACAACTACTTCTGTGCCGTGCACAGATCAGTCTAGCTCTAGAAGTGTGGCCAGTGTCTCCCTATGGCTAGAAATTAAAGCAGCTAAGGGCTTAGCCACATATGCAGAAGCGAGACCTCTGCCTCACCAAACATTAAAAGCTCCTAAAAAGGAAAAGCTCCTAACTCCTAAAAAGGGCAAAAGGGCACAAAGCACTGACATTGGCACAGGGGTTTCTTCCATGTCCAAGCCCCAATAAAAAGTTAACTCCCCACTCCCAAATTGGAGACACATGTACTTTGAGAAGCCTGTCAGCTGGCCTGAGTCACTTGTCCCTCCTGTCGAAAATCAGGACCCTTTCGGCTAGATGTTGGTGTGGGCTCTCCTCACCATCTGCAGTTTGTTAACTGCCCTGTAAGTACAGGCTTTCCCCTGTCCGTCACCTGATGTCGCGCTGGGGTGGATGGCTAGAGCGCGCTAGGTATTCCCCCTTAATTCCCTTCATAACATTGACTAAGCCATTGTTAATAACGTTTTGTTTACGCTCACTCCTTGTCTCCTCTCTGTCCACCACTATATCAGTGAAACTGTTTTACTCCTGGGACAGTTGTCTCTGAGGTAGGTATGAAGAAGGTCTGGGAGACATAGAATAGAGACTTGAGAAAAACTGGGAGGCCAGCAGGAAGAACTGGTTCCAGAGCAGCAGCCGGATTAAGGGGTGACTGGATGGATATCTGGATATGGGGAAATAAGAGGAAGAGGGGAGGGGAAATTAAGTAAAATAGGAAAGATGGAGATATACAGTGTCCTGGTTAGAAAAGGCATGTAGGGCAAGTAAAAAGAGGCTGGTGATTGTTTCCAAAGAGATGGGGGAAGGGAGGGAATTTTAGGCATAGGACGTTTAAATCAGAGATGCCTGGGGTGCATAACCATTCCCAGCTTCATTTTCTGTCCCTGTCCTCATCAAGTTTTCCTCTGTGATTTGCTCTATTTGCAGGTGATTAAAAGTAACAGTCAAGGGCACTTTGAAGATGCTATTACCTGTGCTGAAATAATTCAGGCAAGTCTGAAAGGACATCTGGCAACATTAAATATTTTGGATCCAAACAGCTTAAAAAACAAGTTATATTCTTGAGTGACAACTTATATGTACAACTGAGGTGAAAAGGATCAGTAGTACTGTATCCCCCCTGAGGGTTATTGTAATAAAGATATAATATGCATAAATGTCAATAAAAGAAGATCTTTACTATGTGATTACAGTTACATGACATGGGTCAAAGGTACACCTATGTCAAATGCACGGACCAGCATCCACTACCTTTACTGTATACGCTATTAGGCTATGTCTACACTACAGCAATCTGGTGACAGAACAAAAAAGCAGTCATGTAGCACTTTAAAGGCTAACAAAATAACATATTAGGTGATGAGCTTTCGTGGGACAGACCCACTTCCTCAGATCATAGCCATGAGTCTTTTCCGGTAATGCTATGATCTGAAGAAGTTGGTCTGTCCCACAAAAGCTCATCACCTAATAAATTATTTTGTTAATCTTTAAAGTGCTACATGACCGCTTTTTTGTTTTGATGGAATACAGACTAACACAGCTATCTCTCCGTCACTGTTGACAGAAGTTACTGTTGGAAGATAACTTCCAAAGAAACTTCTATCAACAGATTGCAGCCACACATGAAAGTGTTTTGTTCTGTCGATCCGCTCTGTTGACAGAGAATGGCCAGACTGCCTGGCCACTCCCTTGACAGAATGGCCAAATGGAGGCACAGCAGACTGGGATGCCCAGTGACCTAGAAGCCCTGTCTGTCAACAGAGGGCACCCCGGAGCATCCCCATGGCTTTTTTGTCAACAGATCCTGTCAAAAAAGGCGTTCTGCCCCATGGGGAAGAGGCACAAAACTGTCGACAAAAGGACTAAATTCTGTCAACAAACACCATTTTTTAGAGTGGGCGCTCCCCAGGTTTTGTTGACAAAATGGCAGTTTTCTTGACAAAATCCTCTAGTGTAGATGTTGCTGGTTCTTTTGTGACATGCATACTCCTGCTAAAACAGGTTGTTGGCAGCAAGATAGATTTGTTACCTGAAAGATTTCTATATTAGATGTAGAATGCCTGAATGATCTGAATATTTCAGGAAGTAAGTCACAATGTTTGAGAAGTCCTCTTTTGGGATCCACTGATTTACAAATATTTAAAATACTGCCTTATCCTAAAAATGAGAGACTAATGATGTCCTGTAGCAGTTGCTGTTATGTTTGTGTAAATTTGTTCTCATTAAAGCCACATAATTTCAATCTCACTATAATATCTGATATTGATTCGTAGGGAGCCTTTCATTGCAAGGCTCACAAATTGCTTTGCATTTTGTACGTACAAGAATCACTTCCACCAACCCCAAAGTAAAAGAAACTTGGCCATTGCTTATAATGGTACCAGATAAACAGAACACAGCCACATAGAAGAGAAAGGATAATGAACACAATAAAGAACACAAAGCAGAATATCATATATAACTAAATTTTGTAGAGATCATTTTGAGAGGAAGAATATAGTTACCCAAATAGAATTTGGCCAGCTCACTTTGGGTTACTGCTGTAAAAAGTGCCATGGGATCTTCAATAGAACGTCTCTCTATTGGGAAAAATAATACCTACAACAACCCACAAAACACCAACAAAGGAGAAAAAAAACCCTCTTGTGGATGAATCACAGTGAAGAGTTCAGTTGACATACGCATGTTAATATTTCAATTGATATAGAAGCCAGTTTTTGTATGTTTCTCCTACCATCTGACGTTGCTATGGAACTCTCTGTTTATCACACAGTACAGAGCTAAAGTGCCACATAAATCCCTGGGTCTTGTTGCTGGTCTTGGTCCAGTATACTGTGGCATATACAAGGCAAAGATTATGAACATTTCAAACACTAATGCATTTTTTTATTAAAGTGACCAGACATCAGCCAAATCATGGAGCATGACTGGCAGGCAGTGTGCCTGAAAAACCAGCTTGCCATAGCACTTTACTAGATCAGAGCAAGCAGCTGTTTCCATAAGATATGCTGTTAAACTTACTTTGAGGTCAGCTGAATTAACAGAGTATGTAGAACTTTCAGCATTGAAACAAGCAACAAAATTGTTGATTTGGCTGATACAGTTCAATCAGTAAACAGATAGAAATTAAATAAACACATTATGAAACTACACCCAGAAAATACACAGCTGCAGGGCTAGCAAAGCATGAAACATCACCAGCCAAACAATAACAAATCTAAGCTATTAACATTATCTGTGCATTTAGAAAACATTTTACATACTGATAAATGCACATTTTAAAGTGTCTCCCTCGGATTTCTTTCTTCTTATTTTAAATCTGCTCACATTTATAGATAAAAGTATTTGTTAAAATTCTTTTGTTTCTAAAATTGTTCAGAATTAGATTCAGTTTTGGTGTTCACTTTTTTTTCTGTCCATTATAAATGCCTTTGACTGGTGGGGGTCATTTAGGTTTGTTGTAGATTCATATCAAGTTTAAACAGCTTTTAAAGTTGTGTGCTTCTAAAGGCCTAATGACATAGTGAAATGAGTACATGGTTGAAAACCCTGAACTCCTTCCTCCCATTTGGGAACGTTTTGCACTTATGTCACTCTTAGAATACATCATTGTCATAAAAGGATTTCGTGACCTGTGTGTCACAACTCCCAGGAGTGCCACAAAGGCCTTGAGTAGAAGAGGAGATCATGGGTAGGCAGATGTTACCCATGTAAAGGTCAGCCACATAGGTAACTCCAGACATATCCAGAGGGGAAGCCAGACAAAACACTAACCAAGATTTCATTAAATATCTCCCTAAATGGGTGTATTCCCTCAGTTTAAGGATAACAAGATGTGTCCTTGCATTGTGTTGTTTGTCCAAATTCTCTTTCCCCGCCCCCCCACAAAAACAGGAAAGCCCTCCGTGGTTTACTCACCAGTCTCTCCACAGCCCCCACATCCATACTTCCCAGGTTTCCTTCAACTGGATAGACATCACGTGAGAAAAAGCTACTGGCTCCCCTCAGGCCTGGACAAAATAAAGAAACAAGAGGATTATATGAATAATAGAACCATAGAAGATTAGGGGTAGAAGAGACTTCAGGGGGTCATCTACTCCAATTCTCTGCTCAAATCATCAGAGGGGTAGCTAAGTTAGGTTGTATCTTCAAAAACAACAAGAAGTCCTGTGGCACCTTCTAGACTAACATATTTTGAAGCATAAGCTTTCATGGGCAAAGACCCGCTTTGTCAGATACATGAGTGGGGGATTCCAGAGGAGGGTTTAAATACATGGGTTTATGAAAAGGAGGGAGTCTCAGTCAAGGGGAGGGCCAGAGTTGTCAAGGTCTGTTCAGTTACAGAGGATGTGGCCCATTATCAGCAGTTAATGTGAAGCTGTGAACATCAACAGAAGAGAAATCAAATCAGTTCAGTCAGGGAAGATGTGGCTCATTATCAGTAGCTAATGTGGCGGTCTGAGCATCAAGAGCAGGGAAATTGCTTTTGTAATTGGCCAGCCACTCCCAGTCTCTGTTCAGTCCTTGGTTTATGGTGTCAAATTTGCAAATGAATTTCAGTTTCTCTGTGGAGTCTGTTTTTGAAGGTTTTTGTTGTTGTTGTTGTTGATATTGTAGGATGGCTACTTTTAATCTGTTACTGAGTGTCCAGGAAGACTGAAGTGTGCTCCTACAGGTTTTTGTATGTTACCATTCCTGATGTCAGATTTGTGTCCATTTATTCTTTTATTATTTATTCTGTTCAAAGCAGAAGTCAAATAGCTTTTTTTTTCTTAATATCCAAACTAGACCTCTCTCACTGTAGCTTGAGACCACTACTCCTTGTTCTCTCAAGCTCCTGACCGGTGACCAGAGTAGTACCATGGAAGGACCTGGTAGCAGAGCAGAGACAAAAGAGGATCTAGAGGCAGAGATGAGCAGTTGCGATCTTGGAACAAAATGCATGATGTGCCAATTATCTTTGTTACTGATACTGAAAGTAGTTTGAAATTTGAGTGCTATGTTTTGTTTTTGTTTTTTTAAATCACTCCATTTATATGTGCTAAATGCCTCCATGGTTAAAAGGGAGGAAATCTGGCTCTGTTATATAAGTCGCTGAATGTAGAGTTACTACATAAACTTTATTCGTGGAGGAGATATATGCTTCCTCTGTGATCCTGAAAAGTCAATTTACCTGTCTTTGCTTTTCACTCTGAATCCTATTTTTGAATCCTTGTTTTCTCGAATGTAACAAACATAGATGGTAATATTATTTCCTTTCATACTAAAAGTAAAGTAAAAAATAATAAAATTCTAGTTTCATTTCAGGGCACATATCTGTAACTTGTAATTTCTAAGAATGCAACCATTAAAAATATTAAAAATCAAAAGATGTTGTAAGCCTAGGAAATTCACAGTTCATATTAAACATAAAATAAATCTAGGCATTTGAATGGCTAGAAAGGCAGTTAAGTTGGATAGTGATTCCCCGTGATTTTAAAAAGTTAATGACAAACTTCTAAAACATGTAATATATCAAAATATTTAAAAGGAAAAAGATAATATGAACATAACTTTGGAATAGATCAAATTCTTTTGTCATTATTGCTCTTCAAAACTAAAGGAAACATGATCATGTTAATAGCATGATATACGTTCCTCCTTCTGGAGTCTCAATCCTGAGTCTGATTTCCTTGTCATTGATAATAGTCATCTGTTTGTCCTTCATTATTATTTCGAACTATTTGGAAAGTCATGCAAATTTTTTTCTACCTTTTGCTTTAACAGTTTATATGGAACTTTTACTAAATAGCAATAAATACTATGAAGATTAATATGTTGTTTCAGGTTCATGATAATCATGCTCTGAACTACGTCAAAAGCATGTCAAAGATAATTAGAAAACGAAAAGAGACAAGAAAACAACCTTTGTTCCTTTCAAACTTCTGTTTTGGCAAATAATCAGATGAGTCAAGGAAGTCTATGAACAAGAAGCATTGCACTGTGGACGGGAATCCACGATATGAACAGCTCCTGTTGTTTTGTATGCTATGATCCTGCAGCACAGAAAGGGGTAAAAAAAAGACAGTGATAAGAGTTATAAATAGAGATTTTAATCTGAACATGAAGAGGATTTTGTTATAGGGACTTTGATCAGGCAAAGTAAAGCCTATGACATGTGCTGTTCTAATGTTTTCAAGTTCACCTACCATATTGAAACTTCAGTGCATCAAAGAAGCTCTGCCAGATTTCACTGCTATGCAGAAGCTTCAGTGAAGGTATACAATATACATATCTCATAGAGCTGGAAGGGACCTTGCGAGGTCATTGAGTCCAGTCCCTTGCACTCACAGCAGGACCTATGACCACCCTTTATGTGTGTGTGTGTGTGTGTGCGCGTGTGTGTGTGTGTGTGTGCATTTTTAAATCTAACCTGCTCCAGAATGTTGACATTAATATACATGTAATTGCTTAAATCAGATTTAACACACAGCTTTACATTACAACTTCAGGAAATAGGGTTGACAGACTACACTTGAATAAAACCAATTAACAATGTACACAGAAATAAATGAAACTGGTGCATACATGGCTATCAATTATCCCACCTCAGAGTGTACACACCTCTGGTATCAAAGTTGCAGACACTTGCATTGATGCACTTGCAGGCCTGCAGCTGGATTGGCAACGCCGCAGTGCAGGTTCTGTGTGTGGTGGGCCAGGCGAGGCAACAAGCTGAACAAGCCCTCTGACACTGGAGTACTTTAACAGGCACAGATAACTACCACTCCTTCTCTGCAGGCTCTTTTCAGACAGTTTTCAGCAGCAGGTTCTAGCATCCAGTAGCAGTTCCTGGACTGGAAAAAGGCTCCACAAACTGCCCTGAAGTGGTCAGCTTGATCACAGGCCACAGCATACCATCAATAGCAGGACTTAACTTTCCCAAAAATGGAGTCCACCATCTTCTCTCCTGGTCTGGAAGCCACAGTTTCCTTCCTTTTTTCCAAGGCATCATGGGAGTTGTGGTCTCCAGGGCTAGACTGCAGCACAATGGATCTTCCTGATAAAAGTCAGACGCTCCTATAGACAGAGGTGGCCTACACTGCTTTCCCAAATAGAAGGAAATAAGTAATGTTGGTAACAGGCCAAGCATATAAAACATCCTAAGAACTGCATGATTCTGGAAGGAACAAGCATCTAAAAACAAGATGTGATGTTTTGAAGACTTAACTAAAGTAGCTGACACTATTGCGCAGTATGATAAACAATGACTAACTTTGCTAAATATATTACACTGCAGTTCATGAGTTTGCTAATGGGCAATGACACTGTCACTCATTAGATAACTTCATTGTGGAGGTGAATACCTAGCATAACAAAGGAGCAGTAGTTAGCTAGTTTCTTCTATCAAAGCTCTTCAATTTGCTGCTGGCATCTATGAAACACTGGCAGCAGAAATATATTTTTCTCTGCAAAATCAGCTTATTTTCTATTGTCTTGTGTACTGGTCTACATCATTTGCATGCTGAGGATTTGCTGACCATTCTCATGGCTAATGGTCTAATGATTAACAACAGAAGATGCTTTTACAATCAAATGAATTGGAATAATTGTTTCATTGAAAGGTGTGAACATTAATTTATTAAATTGGCCCTCAGTAAGCTGGAATGCTTCCAATGTCATAAGTGAAGGCCTAGCAATACTCATGTGGCTCCACAAGTAAAAACATTTCTGCTTGAAAGAACTTCAAAAGGTAAACTGTTCTTTTAATGAGTGTACATGATCCTGAATTAATCACAAAATAGCATGGAGGGAAGAACATATATTTGGGTACGTGGCTGCCTCTAAACAAGCACTGGTAATCATGCTAATGACACAAAATAAGCTATAAAAACAGAATGATGATTAGGGAAATGCATAGTGTCTGAAATTCATATTCAGAAAGAATTTGTTCTGTGGGGATCCATATTAATGAATTGAGCATCCAGCTGTTTAGGACTTAATTATATATGGTAAAAAATATAAACAAAAGCCGTGTCTACACGTGCACGCTACTTCGAAGTAGCGGCACTAACTTCGAAATAGCGCCCGTCACGGCTACATGTGTTGGGCACTATTTCGATGTTAACATCAACATTAGGCGGCGAGACGTTGAAGCTGCTAACCCCATGAGGGGATGGGAATAGCGCCCTACTTCGAAGTTGAACGTCGAAGTAGGGCACGTGTAGATGATCCGCGTCCTGCAACAACGAAATAGCGGGGTCCGACATGGCAGCCATCAGCTGAGGGGTTGAGAGACGCTCTCTCTCCAGCCCCTGCGGGGCTCTATGGTCATCATGTGCAGCAGCCCTTAGCCCAGGGCTTCTGGCTGCTGCTGCTGCAGCTGGGGATCCATGCTGCAGGCACAGGGTCTGCAACCAGTTGTCGGCTCTGTGGATGTTGTGTTGTTTAGTGCAACTGTGTCTGGGAGGGGCCCTTTAAGGGAGCGGCTTGCTGTTGAGTCCTCCCTGTGACCCTGTCTGCAGCTGTGCCTGGCACCCTTATTTCGGTGTGTGCTACTTTGGCGTGTAGACGTTCCCTCGCAATGCCTATTTCGATGTGGTGCTGCGCAACGTCAATGTTGAATGTTGACGTTGCCAGCTCTGGAGGACGTGTAGATGTTATTCATCGAAATAGCCTATTTCGATGTCGCTACATTGAAATATGCTACTTCGATGTAGGCTTCACGTGTAGACATAGCTAAAAAGGAGTAAACATTTCCTTTTCTGTAAACAGACAGATTTCCTTAAATTTGTTGTCATTGTTTCAAATATTTTCAGCATATTTTTTTTGTACTTTTATTTTAATTCTAGTGAATGTTTTCAAAGGACTGTTAGAACAAAGTCTGGACTCCATGTATGAAGCAAGCAGCAGGGTTTATTACACACAATGCTGGCAGAGTGTCGCTTTGCTTGTTAGGCTCAGTGAACACCATCAGACAACAGATTACAATTGATTATATAGGATCCTGATGGTGGGGGGAAACTACTGCATGGGTGTTATTCAAGCCTGGATAGGTCCTAGCAGCAAGAGAAAATGAGCACAATAAGCCAATAATCTGAAAAGGTTACATAGTGTCCTTGCCCGTAGCTTACAGAACATTTTATCTCTAGTACAGCTGGTTTTCCTTAACAAGTTAATTACACAAGGCAGATATTTAATGACATATATGTGTCTAATTACATTAATGATTCATCTCCAGCAGTAATGATGATGCCTTCACACAGGCATATCCAGGAGTGCATTATCTAGAAGATTAAAGCGAAACACAGTGACAGCATATAGCAATAAAACATTTGTTTTTATATGCCAGACTGGGATAACAAATGGGATGGTGCTATATCCTGGTTCTCACATGCATAGCCTCTACTTGGAATGAGGTAGCTCTGGCAACTGTCCCTCCCTCCAAACTCCAAGGCCCTTTCTGAGTTGGGACGACCTTTCCTGTGTCTTGTGAGTCAGATGAAGGGGGGCCACGTGGGGGTAACTTTCCACTCATGGTAACTGAGTTTCTGAACGATAGGATTATAGGCCTACTCCAAACATGAGGATTCGAAAATGGGGTCTTTTGCAAAATCCCATAACCTGACTCAGAAATTTCCATTCTACTATGACAATCTGTAACCCTCAGCCACTTTCATGATGTGTGATTTCATTTTGAGATGTGAGATATCACATGATATCATTTTAATTACCTGATTCTTTGGTAACTGCACGAGTGCATACATGATTTTAAAATGTGGTTTCCATAAAGAGTCAGCCATTTTTGAAATTCAGTTTCTGTGAGCAGTTATCCCTTTACAATGATATACAAATATTTGCAGAAAGCAAACATTAAACTGTATAGAGAATGCGTAAAGCAAATACGTTTAAAAAGTCAAGTAAATATTTGTGGAATTCTCTGTATGCGCACAATCTCTCTCTCTCTCTCTCTCTCTCTCTCTCTCTCTCCATCTTTGTCTTCACTACAGAATATCAGCATAGCTCCCAGATGTGGCACCATTTTACCTCAGAGAAAAAATGGTTCTCTTGCCCATGAAAATGCAAGAGAATTGTTTTTGCATATGGCCACTCTTAATCCAAAATTACCCTTTCTTAGCTCTAATTTCCATTGCAGATATCTAGGTTTAGGGATTTATAAATCAACCATGAAAATTCAATATGTGCTTAATCTTTATATAAAAGAACACATTTTCCTAGCCCATCATCTTTGCATTCATACAGTTCACATTTGTATAATTACATGCACAAATATTGTTTTGTGAATATGATTACTTGTGGGTACTATAAGCATATGTGCAAATTTTGCAGGTTTAGTTTGTTCAATATTAGGATATATATCCTGGAAGTCTTCAAAACACAGCAGTTGTGCAGCTGACCCTCCCCCAGCCAAAACAGCAAACAAACGAAACAGAAAAAAGAACGATAAATCCATTATCCATTACTAGCAATTCTCCACTTGTTTTGGCTGCATTGTGACTATCCAAAACTTTTATGGTGATCTTTGAATAAGCACTTATGGAAGCCAATAAATGTAATCTCTAGGCAAACAGAAACAGAAAGCAATTGCTATCATTCTGGTATGTCTACACAGCAACATTATTTTCAAATAGCAGCTATTATTTCCAAAAAAACAAACAAACCACTATCAGAGGGCTTGTCTACACTATCCCCCTCCTTCGAAGGGGGCGTGTAAATGAGTCCGGATGGTGAATAGTGATGAGGTGCTGTGCTGCATATACAGCACCTCATTAGCTTAATTCTTCCAATTTCAGGAAGAGTTCCTTCTTTCAAGTTCCTTCTTTCAAAAGAGCAGTCCTCCAAGGCACCAGCCAGCTGGTGTGCAGAGATGCCCTTGCCAGCACAAAGGAGGCTGTATGTTTGGCATGTTTGGCTGCATTTAAAAACTAAGGGACCCAGAGACCCCATGGCAGGAAGCTGAGAGTGTGTTGTCTGCAGGAGTCCCACAAGCATCCATCAGCATGCCTGCCTGGCAATGCCAGAGCCCAGCAATCCACTCCGCTGGCCCCATGACCAGTGCCCAGGAACCCCGCATCCACCAGGGCTCCCCACTGATCTACCAGAGGGATTCCAGGATGCCAACTGGAGCTGAAGAGGTGGGCCCCCTCCTGGAGCAAGAGATATATAAAAGACCTGATGGGACTGTGGGGGGATAAGGAGTTACTTCTATACAACAGGCTGAAAGAATTGGGCTTGTTTAGTTTGGAAAAGAGAAGATTGAGGGGGGACATGATAGCAGTTTTCAGGTATTTAAAAGGGTGTCATAAGGCAGAGGGAGGGAACTTGCTCTTCCTTGCCTCTGAGGATAGAACAAGAGGCAATGGACTGAAATTGCAGCAGGGGAGGTTCAGGTTGGACATTAGGAAAAAGTTCCTAACTGTCAGGGTGATCAAACACTGGAACGAATTGCCAAGGGAGGTGGTAGAATCTCCATCACTGGAGCTATTTAAGAAGAGGTTAGATAGATGGCTTTCAGGGATGGTCTAGAAAATGCTTGGTCCTGTCATGAGGGCAGGGGGCTGGACTCGATGGCCTCTTGAGGTCCCTTCCAGTCCTACGCTTCTATGATTCTATGATTCTATGAACAACAGCCAGTGCTGAAATGCTGTGGCTTTTGTCCTGCTGTCAGCGGTACTGACCACCCACGGCCAAACCCCCATATGACTGACCAAATAAAGTTGAAGGTAAAGGAGCTGCAGCAGCCATACAGCCAAGCCTGGGATGCAGCCAGACATTTGGGGACAGCACTTGCTGGCTGCCCCAACTACAAAGAACAAGATTGGCTCCTGGGGCCAAAGGATGTGGCTGAGCCAGAAGTCGTCCTCAACACGGTGGCACCTAAGGTGGAGCCCCAGCTGGTATCCAATGACCAGATGGGAGCCACAGCCGGGACCTGGAACCCAGATCCAGAGACATCCTTGGACAACGTGGGATCCCGGGTGGTTGCAGTCCCCTCCGGCTCCTCAAACCAGGCCCCTTCCACCTGGGCCACCTCCAAAGTCCTTGAGGGACCCTTAGGTAGGTAACCTGTGATTCCAACACTCCAGGCCGGGAGTTGGGCTGTCCCTGACACAGATGACAGCAGACCAGCCACATGGACACTGGCTCCATCCTGACATCTCCTGGCCACCCACGGCTCGCAGGCCATGGAGCCAGCTGTACACTGCACTCAGCACCCCCTCCGATGGATAGCACCACAAACCGCAAGCCCGAAGAAGGGTACAGGTGGGACAGACTACACCCGGTGCATGCCCCTCCCATGCAGGGACCCCTGGGTGTCTGGGATCTCCCAGGGCCCCTGAGCCATTAGATGGGGAAGGCTGTCCACAGGATTGGGGGGCCTGGTCCCCAGGCCCAGGTCACAGGACTGATGGGTTGCCCCTCTCTCCCCTTCTGTCTCCACAGATCCACCTTCCAATTTCCAGGCAAGCCCTGTCCAGAGCCAGTCATGATCATAGAATTATAGCATCATGGAAGACTGGGGTTGGAAGAGATCATAGGAGGTCATTTAGTCCAATCCACAGCCCCCCCACCAGGTCAAACCCTGACTAAATCCATTTCAGCCTGAGCTGTAACATGAGCTTTCATAAGATTACCTACATGGCATGCTTTGTGTGAAATATGTCATAATTATATATCAGGGATGAGTATGGGGGTTCCTGGGTATTGTTCTGAAGTACAAAGTTTCACATCTATTCCTTCTACAGAGATCTGAGGTATAGAAGTCCTCACCCCACCCTGTGCCCTAGAGTTTATTGTCCCTCTTCAATCATCTAGGAAAAGGGCTGCAAGTGCATGGTAAAGAAAGATTGTCATTTTCTGATCAGTTGGCTCTTGAATCTGTGTACACCTCCAGCAGTTCTCTTTTGTATGGAAGCCAGTACTGCTCACTCTGGTCATTCAAAAAACTCACAAGAAAGGACCCAATATCTCCAGACTAGTTTAAAATAGACATTTTTTAAAAATAATAGATTGTGAGTTATTCTTACATGTCTTCTGGATTGTATGCCCTGATATTTCCATTTTGAAGCTCTTATATACTTCCATAAGTGGTCTGTTTCTTTGAAAGGCCATATGCTCAGGCTGGCAGTTGGAAGCTATTAGCCTTGATTAGGTTTGAAATCTAAACCCTGTGTGCTAATTGGCTGAGCAGTAGGCAGAGAGAGGGGCTCTCAGGAAGGCCAGAGCTTTTTAAACCCTGATGGCAGGCGACCAGGGCGCTTGCAACCAGGGCACTTGCAAACAGGAGGGAGTTTTGAGAGGGTAATTTAGAGGGGGAGTTTAGAGGGAGCTAGTTACTTCTACAGGGGTAAGGGGCAGCAAGATGGCAGTGGCGGTGGTGTTTACAACTGCTGGCTAGAGCTGAGGGACCCACTGCCACCAGGGTGCAGCACGGGCAGCGGGACGCAGGTGGGCTTGGGGGAGTGTGGGGGGTGGAGGGCGAGACCGAGGGGTGTCATTGGTAGGCGTGTCGTTTGGGGGCGTGTGGTATGGCTGTGCGGATGGCGGTGCCCACAGAGGCTGGTTGCGGGACACCTGGCTCAGATTGCCTGGGCTTTCAGGCCCAGTCCTGCGATCCCTGCATGCGCGTACTGCAGCAGCTTCGTAGGGCTGCGTGGACAGCTGCAGCCAGACGAAGAGTTGGTAGCTTTGGGGGGGACCCAGGGCACGGCTGGGCCGCATGATCAGCATCTTTCTGGAGGACGTGGGGCTGCAGCAGCGCGCTGCCAGGTGTGGAGAGGCTAGGGGAGGGGGGACCTGGGGGTGATGAGAGCTGATGGGGGCAGGGTGGTAAGGTCGGGGGACATAGGAGTGGATAGAGGGCAAGGGGGCGGGGGGGGATCTGGGGGTGATGGTAGCTGATGGGAGGCAGAGGGGTGGGGAGGAGGGTCCTGGGGAGGGAAGGAGGTCATCAGGCCACGGGGAGCTATGGGGACATGTGGTACCAGGGAGGTGCAAGAGGTAGTGGGATCATTACCCACATTCTCCATGCCCCACTGCATTGTGGGTTATCCTGGGAAGGAGCAAGGCTAAGGGAGTAAACCCTGACAGAAAATCCAGAGGGTTGGGTCCTAAGGCGGTTCTATGCCAACTTCTGCCATTGACCCGGCAACTCCTGCAGCTGAGCTGGTACCAGACGTAGAGGTTATCCTCTCCTTTGGACTATATCAGTAAAGTCAAGAGGGGGACACTGGCATCTGGGCAGCCCAGGGTCCCAAAAAAATTGCCCAGGCTCATGCCTGGAGAGGTACTCTAGCATCGCTTAACAGCGTTGAACCAACACTGGAGGTAACAGATACCGGTTATAAGCTCTTGCTCGATTGGCATAGAGAACAAGCGCCAGGGGTTGCCTTCGACAGTGGGAGAGATCATCGCATCTCACTGGACAGTCACCGCCCGCCCCAAGCTGGGCAGACCCCAGCCAGAAGGGTACTGTCCCTCCACAGTTCACCTGCCTCCCTGGGTGCGTGAGGCTTAAGGTTCCCAAACCTGACAAGTGACTGAAATTTGAGCACCAGGCAAACAAATAAGAAAATCAACAAGAAAAGGAAACCATCAAAGTTTTAAGCTTGCTTGCTGGAATGTGCGGACCATGGTGACCAGTTTGACTGAAGATCTTCAGGACATCAGCGACACCCAAAAGACCGCTGTCATCAATGAGGAACTGAAGAGGCCCCAAGCTGACATTGCTGCTCTGCAAGAGACGTGACTCGCAGATTCGGGCTCTCTAAAGGAAAAGGACTACACCTTTTTCTGGCAGGGTAAAGCCCAAGATGAACCCAGGGAGCATGGTGTTGGCTTTGCCATCAGAAACACCCTTCTACAAATGGTAGAATTAGTCATGGGCGGATCAGAAAGATTTCTTCAGGTCATACTTCAAACTTGCGCCGGTTCTGTCCACCTGATCAGCGCTTACGCTCCAACCCTGTACGCCACACCAGAAGTAAAAGACAAGTTCTATGACATGCTTAGTGCTGCCATAGCACAAATACCTGCTCGCAGCAAACAACTGTACATTTTGGGTGACTTTAATGTGAGAGTTGGAGCCGATCGTGACTCATGGCCTTCCTGCTTAGGCCACTTTGGTGTGGGAAAAATGAATGAAAATGGACAGTGTCTTCTCGAACTTTGCACGTGACACAATCTGTGCATCACAAACACATTTTTTCCAAACCAAGCCACAGCACAGAGTGTCATGGAGACACCCACACTTGAAACACTGGCATCAACTAGATGTGGTCATCGCTAGACGTGATAACCTCAAAAACTTCCTTCTGACATGCAGCTACCATGGTGCTGACTGCAATACAGATCAGTCGCTAGTTTGCTCCAAACTCAAGGTGAGACCCAAGAAGCTGTACCACTCTAAACTTTCTGGAAGGCCCCGCACTGATGCCAGAAAGATGGCAAACTCAGACAGAGCCGAAAAGTTCAGAGTGACTCTCGAGGAGAATCTGCGCAGCAGCCTTGGGGGTGCCGACGTGACCTCCAGATGGCAGCATCTGAGGGATACAATGTACATCATGGCCTTGTTGGTGTTTGAAAGAAGAGATAGAAACACAAATGATTGGTTTGAAGCTAACTCCGATGAGATGATTCCAGCCATCGAAAAGAAGCACGCTGCACTCCTGGAGTACAAACACTCACTGAGTCAGAGTACCCTGCAAGCGCTCAGAGCAGCCAGAAAAACAGTACAGCAGACAGCCAGGCACTGTGCCAACAACTACTGGCTCGAGCTATGCAGCAGCATCCAGACCAGAGCTGACTCTGGTAATCCCAGGGGAATGTACAAGGGCATCAAGAAGGCATTAGGACCCACCCAGAACAAGATGGCACCTCTGAAATCCAAATCTGGTGAAGTCATCGCTGACAAAACCAAACAGATGGAGCGCTGGGTCTAGGACAACTCCAAGCTGTACGCACACTTGAACATTGTGGTTGATTCAGCGCTCGATGCCGTCAAGCTCCTACCAGTAATGGACGAAGTGGATCAGGAACCAACTGTGGATGAACTGAAGAAAGCCATCGACAGCATTGCAGTAGGAAAGGCCCTGGGCCAGGATGGTATACCACCAGAGGTAATCAAGTGTGCCACGGATACCCTCCTGGAACTCCTACATGAGCTACTGTGCCTGTGCTGGAGAGAGGGAGAGGTTCCACAGGATATGCATGATGTTAACATTGTAACCTTGTATAAGAACAAAGGAGACAGAAGCGACTGCAACAATTACTGTGGAATCTCCCTCCTAAGCATCACTGGTAAACTGTTCGCTCATGTGATCCTCGGCAGACTCCAAAAGATTGCTGAGAGGGTGTATCCCGAATTGTAGTGAGGATTCCGTGCAGAGAGATCTACCGTTGACATGGTCTTCTCTCTAAGGCAGCTGCAGGAGAAATGCAGGGAGTAGAGGAAGCCACTCTATATTGCCTTCATTGACCTGACCAAGGCCTTTGACTTGGTCAGCAGGGATGGACTGTTCAAACTGCTCCACAAGACAGGCTGTCTGCCACGGTTACTCAAGATGATCCAGCCTTTCCACGAAGACATGAGAGGAACCATCCAATATGATGGCATATTATCAGATGTTTTCAGCATCAGGAGCGGCATCAAACAAGGATGTGCCCTTGCTCTGACATTGTTCGGGATCCTCTTCGCACTACTCCTGAAGCATACCTTTGGATCTTCAACAGAGGGCATCTTTTTGCACACAAGATCTGATGGGAAACTGTTTAATCTTGCAAGGCTGAAAGCTAAATCTAAGGTCTGGGAAGTCATCATCAGAGATATGCTCTTCGCAGATGACGCTGCTGTAGTGTCACACACAGAAGACCAGCTTCAGAAACTGATGGATCAGTCCTCCAAAACATGCAAGGACTTCGGGTTTTCCATCAGCCTAAAGAAGACAAACGTACTTGGTCAGGATGTTGCTGAACCTCCATCAATAAGCATTGACATCTATACGTTAGACGTTGTCCATGAGTTTGTTTACCTAGGGTCCACCATCACTGACACCCTGTCATTGGAGACTGAGCTAAAGAGGAGGATCAGAAAAGCAGCCACAACTCTGTCCAGACTCAGCGAGAGAGTGTGGAATAACATCAAGTTGTACACCCACACCAAAATGCAAGTCTACAGAGCCTGCATCCTCAGCACCCTCCTTTATGGCAGTGAGTCTTGGACCCTGTATGCCCGCCAGGAAAAGAGGCTGAACGTCTTCCACTTACACTGCCTCAGGCGCATCCTTGGAATATCGTGGAAGAACAGAGTGTCCAACACCGCCGTCCTTGAGGAAGCTAGAATCCCAACCATGGACACCCTCCTCAGGCAGCTCCGCTGGCTTGGCCACTTCCACAGGATGCATGATGGAAGGATCCCAAAAGACATCCTGTATGGCAAGCTAGCCTCTGGCAAAAGACCTCCCAGACGCCCCCAATTCCGCTACAAAGATGTTTGCAAGAGGGACCTCAGGGAGGTAGACATTGAGCTGGACAGCTGGGAGAAGCTGGCAGACGATCACAGCAGATGGAGGCAGGAACTACACAAGGACCTTCAGAAGGGTGAGATGAGGACCAGACAGCTAGCAGAGGAGAAGCGAGCCCACAGAAAGCACAGTAAGGACCTGCCAGACACTCATTACACACGCAACAGATGCAGCAAGGACTGTCACACTCGTGTGTACGTTCACAGTCACAGTCGATGCTGCAAATGATGATTCCCCAAATGGAACTATGAAGGGCGCGATCCATAGTCTATGTAGACTGAAGGATGCCTACTACTACTACTACTATTGTATCTTACCATGAGTTTTAGAAATATATCGTTTTTGGTAAAAAGGTGAAAATTCTTGAGCTATATAAAATGAATGGACAGGAGACGGGGCTCTAAAAATCCTGCTAAATGATGTTATTTGTGTTACAATATCCAAGAAACCTGAAAACTTGTGCTTCATAAGTGGTGTCAGGTAGACACAGTCAGAAAGATTTTGACAATTTTTTTTTATCAGAATCTGATGATTTTTCGAAGTGAAAGTATTAAAGCAATGGAAATTCAGATAGCACCCTGCCTGAGATCATCTACTTCCCTTGCCTGTCTCCTTGGTAGCTGATGGGGAACTAAAAGTTTCGGACTTTCAGCTCCCAGGCCCACTATTCCTTGATTTTCCAGATAATCCAAGATCTCCTGGTGCAGAGCTACACAAGTAGTGAGAATTTCTCTTTTTGATTTTTGTTCCAAGTCAGAATAAAACCATTTTTCAAAATATTAAAATCATCTAGGAAATGGAATTACAGTTCTCCAATTAGTTCTAGCTCCAGGTGTTATGAGTAGAATTTAGACAAAAGTGAAACTATTTCTCCAATCTCTGTTGAATTTTATGCAGGTCCATTCCCAAGAATGGAATAACCCCATCCCTTCTGCATCCCAGGCCCCGCTGTTGCCTGGACATTTTTTCGCATCTGCTCTGCCCCTTCCCTCCCCCTACTCTATCTGGTCACCAAGTCTCATTCGGCTCACATGAGACATGGTGGAGGTGTGCGGGGGGGGGGGGGGGGGGGGCGCGGGGGCGGGCAGCTTTTCTTTGACAAGATGAGGAAACTCAGGTTTCCCGAAGCTCCTAAGTATTGCAAACCATCAAGACTGTGATGTCAGAATAAGCTGAATTATAAAAGCCACCATGCTCCAACATTTTATAACAGAATTAAGTGGGAAAGGCAGGAAAGGTTTGTGTAGACAAGAGTAAATTTGAAAGAACTATCTGTCACTCAAAACCAGATGCTATGCAGTTTGATCAGGTCCTCTATTTGCAGAGAAAATTAAAACTTTTGACGAATTCTGACCTTTTCTATTCCAAGTTTTGCACAGAAACTTTAAATTCTAAGGGGAGATTTTTTGAAGTCATAAATAGCAGCCTAACTGCCATTTTTCTGCCTTTGAAATCTCTCCCTAAATGAACAGAGAAAGCATTACTCTTTATCCCAAATCACACTTAGCTCCTCTTAGCTGTATCTGCTGGCAGCATCATTCAAAACTTCTGACTATAAATAAACAAAGCAGGATAAAGAACCTGGCAAGTCACTAAAACACTGTTATGGTAACCTTCCTTTAGTAGTCTGAGGGCATCC
Source organism: Carettochelys insculpta (assembly GCF_033958435.1). Lineage (NCBI taxonomy): Eukaryota > Metazoa > Chordata > Testudines > Carettochelyidae > Carettochelys > Carettochelys insculpta. The sequence goes on along the minus strand of NC_134137.1, from coordinate 92,394,844 downwards.
AGGGTGGCCAAAAGACTCATGGGGCCCTGGAGAAATGCAGGGGAGCCGGCTTCATGCTCCCAGAATAAGCTGACCTCGGGTGTAAAGGGATAGACTTTGACCCCAAGATTATCCTTCCCCTGACTGCCCTCAGAACTTCCTGGAGTGCACTACCTGGGGTTCTGGTAATGATTTAAGGGGCTTGTGGCTCTGGCCACCACAGCAGTGGCAGCCAGGAGTTCCAGGCCCTTCTGAATTGCCAGGCTCCGGGCAGTTGCCCTCTTTGTCCCTCCCCACCTTCTTGATGGGCCTGAGGGCATCTACACTATGTATAATAATCTGTCTCCAAATCACACATTAATGAAAGAGAACTAAACTGAGCTTTTAGGTTTCATCTGAGGGAATATAAAAAATGATGGACTGCATTAAAATGATCACGGCTGTACAGTTGCACAGTATTCATCCAATGAGCTATTTTCCTATAAGGGAGGATGCTCATGAGGAATGTAAGCAATAAAATTAATTTTTATTAAGTAGTCCTTTTCTTGTTAAGCACACCAATTTCATTCATTTACATAAATATAAGAGGTCTAGAAAAGGGAGTGTTTTATGAGAAAACTTCCCCTAAAGCATTGACTCATACTCAAACCACTAAGTAGTTTAAGTTGGCAGAATATGCTTGAAATCAGCAAAACCAAACAGAACTTAGTAGTATTTTGGGAATTTCAAACTACTGCTTATCCAGCATCACTGAGATGGCTGCCTGGAGCCTAGTATAATTAGGCTACAATTCATATGCCAGAAAGTAGTCTTGTAATTACCTTCAAATGACCAAATCTATGTAGAAACCTAGGGAGGATTGGGTATGCCCAGTAATAGGCCATGCTAAGACTGACCGGGATTTGTTATCTGAGGCATTTATTTGGCAAAAATCTTTAAAGTGTGTAATAAAATGAACATATATTCATATAATGGATACGTTAAAGAATGTATCCAATATATTGAGCTAGACATAGGAGAAAGTCAAATACGTGTATCTCACATTCTTATCAGATATGCAGCCATGTGTACCTATGTGTACACTCACCTGCCAAGTTAATTTAAATAAGCATATGCCCTAATATGTTTAGAAATTGTTTAGTGTGTGAGATTTGGGCTTAAATTTGCCCTCAGTGCATGATTATTATTTTTAAGTATTTTTAAATTATTTCTCAGTGCATAAGATGCAGTTTTCAGGACATTTACTGCAACTCCTGACTGAATGTTAGGACAGCATGATATTTTTCTAGTCCTTCAAAGTGGTAAATTTATTTTAAATGAAATTAGATTAATAGTTGAAATTGCAGCTACTGAATAAAAATAAGTCTCTTAATAGTCCACTGTACACTACATTTTCTTTTTATGGTCTCATTTTTAGGCCCAGTCTCCCTCTCTTTCTCCCTCCCTCCCTCTCTGTCTCTGTGTATATATATTTAAGTGCCCAGGGTGAGCAACTTTATTTATGACCCCAAGATGTGAGGCGTAGGGGGAAGCATGGGATTTTACTTATCCTCCCAGATTTCTGCCATCTATTTACCCTAGAGGTTTTAGAATTGGCAGGAATACCCACCTGCAGTTTGACAATTGTTGCTTCCTGCTAGGAGTGTGTAAATGGGTAGCTGATGGGACACGCCAAGACTGCTTTGGTCCTGCCTCACCAGCCTGTAAAAGGTGGGGCACTGCCAGGAGCCCAACACATCTGGTGCACATCTGTGTCCTGCTTATAAAACTGGGCTGCCTTTGCATGACATAAACATGTAATTTAGGGTACATGCTCCTCAGGCTACCATCAGGATTCAATTCTCCCTGGCTGTTTCTACACAGGCCACTTTCTTCGAAAGTGGCATGGTAATAAATGGTTCGAAATATCCTAATGAGGCACGGATTCAAATTCCCTGTGCCTCATTAGCATACGGTCATGTGATTTTGAGTCCGGAAGACCGTTCTTCTGCACTCCAGGATGCTGTGTAGAAGCACGGCCCCAGGGAAGCTTCCAGAAGGAAGTCCTTCTTCCGGAGGCCCCTTCTTCCTGAAAATTTTTGGGAAGAAGGGGCCTCCAGAAGAAGGACTTCCTTCCGGAAGACCCCTTGGGGGCCGCGCTTCTAAACGGCGTTTTGGACTCCAGAAGAACAGTCTTCCGGACACCAAAGTATGTGACCATATGCTAAAGAGGTGTGGGGAATTTGCATCCATGCCTCATTAGCATATTTCAGGCTGTGTATTACCATACCACTTTTTAAGAAAGTGGCCTGTGTAGAAACGGCCCCTGAGTCCCACTTGCAATGGGACAGTAGATGCAGAAGGGAGGGGACTTCAGCTTGTGAAGGTCAGCAGGTCTGATTCTATACCATAAACCCAAGGTCTCTCACAAAATATCATGCATTTTACCCCTGGCAACCATTCATTCTGTCCTTTTAATCGCAAAGAAAACTGGCCACAAGAGCTCCAGCGACCACCTTTTCTGGTATCAAAACTCCTGCCTCATACATTTCCTCACATTCTGAAGACACATGTCAGCACCTCCATCTGATAAAGGCTTGTCATCATCCTGGAAATCTTCAGGCTGAATATTATGACCATCGCTATTCTGTCTAAATTATGTCTCTGTCTTCAGGAACATTTTGATGACCTACCCTGTCGTGGGACGTGAATAAATGTTGGGCTGAAGGGAGACAAGCCACCGGTCCCACTCCTTTGCTCCAAGACCACTCCCTGGCTAAGTGTAGCCCCTGTGGGAGCCATGAACCCCCTGTTTCAGGGGCATGCCCCCTCCAAGCATGGAGAGTGCCCCGAAACACAAGAGGCCCATGGTCCTCACCTTAGCGCATGAGCAGTCCACAGCCTTCCCTTGCCTATGGTCTGGCCCTTCCAGAGCATGGGTGGCCCATGCCTCTTGCCTTCCCTGCCTCCCGCCCCCCAGGCACTTGGAGGGCAGGCAGCACAGTGCCCCAGCCCTCTGGGACCAAAGGTAGGTCAGACAGACAGGCAGGGGGAGAGGTAGCCCTCCCAACCACCTTGCCCCAACCTCAATAGTTTCAGAGCACAGAGGGGGCTGGTGGTGCATGGCTGAAAGCCAAGCAACCATGGGACACTGAGGCTATGTCTACATGAAACCCTAACCTCAAAATAATACCACAAATTGTGTATCTTATTTTGAGTAGACTTCAAAATAACTTATTTTGGCATGTGGTGCTGCCTTAACAGTGCCACAGGCTGAAATGAATCCTTATTTTGAGGTAGCCCTGTACTCCTCCTCCGATAAGGTGTGCAGGGATGCCAGAACAGTGTGGCAATTATCCCTTTATTTGTTAATGTAATTTGTTCCATTAAAACTGTTTGTAAAGTTAAAATTAATAAATCGAAAATGAAATTCCCATTAATTTCAATTAAAAACAATTCTGACTGGTTCCTAACTCCCAAAAAAATCACCCAGTATTTTTTCCACGTTACAATGCTGTACAATAATAAAAATAAGAATAGTACCACTTTTTTTGCTTTTTTATGACATTTATTATCATTAGTCAATGCTTAGATAGTGGTGAAGAGGGTGATGTTGACATGAGTTTGATGGGATCATCTGCGTCACCGTCAGAAATAGCTCCATAGTGATTTCAACCTGCTTAACTGGGTTTTATCTTCAGCTTTTGAGGTTGAGGGTTGAGGATCAGCTTATGGTTGTTGTGTCAGAACCTGGATATGGCCTGGCCTTGCTCACAAGGCAGGTATTGCCACACACTCATCTTAGGCCCCTAGCTGTTTTTTTTAGGGCTGTTGGCACCAAAAATCCAGGAAGTGAAACCAGACGTTTGTCTCGTCCATCTTAAAATGGAATTTGGCAGTAGCAACACAGCACGTCACCCAAATTATATTACCCCATTGGCTTGCTAGAATCACCCCTTTTTCACCAAGGGAGGGGCAGTTCCGTAGGGGTATAAAAGACCCCACCCAGCCAGCTCTCGAGGAGGTAGAGCACACACATCTTCCCCGCGCCAGTTGACGGACTGATCACCCGCTTGACCACCTCCCCTGGACCCCCAGGCATAACCACGGCCTTCGTAACCGCATCCACAACCACGTACTATGTCTTTGCTAGCATTTATAGGAATCGTAAGTATTACGTTGTAAGTATGTCATAACTGTTGTATGAGTCATAACTGTAAAATTGGTCTGTTAGTTAAAATATTGAATTCAATAAATAAACAACCCTGTTCCAATTTTCACAGGTACCTAAATTAATTAACAATTCATCAAGGTAGAAGGGATTAATGAATACCACTTACCCTAATTCCTGGACTATTTCCTCTAATTATTGGGACCTAGAAACCCTCCAGGGAGTATTGGTTTTTATAATAGGGGTAATTTTGTTTATCCTTTTAATAATTTGTTGGAGGCCTTGTTTATAAAGGTCTCAGGGCCCATGTAAGTCACCATAGGGTGTCCTTCCCAGGAACCTCCGGACCACTAGGGGGCGTCAATGGTGATACAGGTCTAGGAGCAAGTGAGAGTTTGAGGGTTGAAAAAATGATAGACTTGAAGTTTGTACTATATCACTCTTTTTCCTGTTTTACAACTCCTGATGGCATCAAACGGCATCATAAATTTGTTGCTTGCATGCTGAACTCCATTCTAAGTTTGGACCATTGTCACCAAGAATTTGTGCAGCTGCTGCAGTGGACTGAAGAATGTTTAGAGTGTTTTAGCAACGAAGGGTCCTGTGGCACCTTATAGACTAACAGAAAAGTTTTGAGCATGAGCTTTCGTGAGCACAGACTCACTTCATCAGATGCTTCATCAGAGTGTTTTAGTGTCCAGCATTTTTTGTGGTTCATCCAATACTTTCTTGTCCTTTTCTGAAAACCTTTCTGCATCTTCATTAGTCAGTTCTTCACCCTGCGACAATAACAGATCTTGAATATCATTTGTGTCTCCCTCATTGAATCCTCTTTGAGTTGCCAGTTGCATGATAGAATTTATGTCTTTTTGATGAGAGCCATTGCTGCTGGAAATGGAGCAAAACTCCTTGCTGCTGGAATGGATCCCAAAGAGTTTCCATGAGGCCCCCACTTCAGGTTAAATCCTGGCAGCTAACCAATCCGTACTTCTCCCCCTCACTCCTTCCAGGCTGGCCAAAAGGGGCCAGAAAGTCTTGTGCCACCTGGTATTCCTCACTTACGCTATGTACACCTGGTTGGCACTATTTTGGGATAAAAAGGTATCCCAAAATAGCTGCCCACATCTACGCAGTGCACTTGTCTCAAAACAATTTTTGAGATAACGGGTGTGCTATTCCAGCATCACATGAGGAGTACAGGGATGCCTCAAAATAGGGTTTTATTTTGGCAGATGGCACCTTTTAGACAGTTTACTTAGCTTATTTTGAGGTTAGGGCTCCCTCTAGACATATTCTTATTGTCCCTGTCCTTCTCTCTGAATCTCTCCCCCTCCCCACCAACCACACCAAGTTCTTCCTCTTGTTGAGGCAGGTGGGTAGCATATAAGTAACAGTTAAATATAACAGAATACTAGCAGCTTCTGTTGATTTATCCTGATCCAGCAGAACCTCAGGTTTGCCATTTTCTTACAAATTATCTTATTTTGCTTATTTCTTATCTAATTTAAACAGGCTTACCCCCGGCCATTTACTGCCCCCTCCAGAACACAATCAGTGTTGATATTCTGTGCAGTCAAACAAACAGTGAAATGTTAATCCTTGAATATCCACAGAATGTGGAAGTGATATTATTTAGCATTCCATAGTATCTTCTCAATAATTATCTCCAGGTGCTTCATACACACATCACATAATATCTAGCCCCATATTTGAACTGCAAGATTATCCTTTACTGAATTAAATCTAAAAGCAAACAGTAATACTAAAAAATTATCTTTTGTAAAATTGCTTAGTGATAAGGTAGAAAGCTGATGGGCTATGTAGTGAAGAAATCAACAGCATATTTTTTTAACTCATTGAAGTGAATGTGTCAGTATGTGTAGAATTTATAGCGTGTGGCCAACAGCTCTGAGACGATGGCCACAGAGCAAAGTTATTTCAAGATAACCGCTGTTATCTCAAAAATATTCAGCAAGCATTTACTTTATGCACATGTTATTTTGAAATACATTCTTATGCACAGCTGTTATTTCGAAATAAGCTGTTTTGGAAAAGCTGTTCCAGAATGGCGTATTTCGAAATAACTCTGTTGTGTAGATATAGCCTCACTAAGCATAGTTCAACTTCTTAGCACAGATGAATGAAATGGAAGTCTCACTCCAGTTAAGGAATACAATCAATGATAAACTTTGTTACATCCTAAAATTTTAAAATTATGTATTATTTGGAACTCCAGGTTCCAAAATCCCTTAATATATAGTGATTATATGAAATAGTTGGGAGGTGGAGGACTCGCTGAGTGAGGCTGAGGCCTGGATTGGACCGCCTGGACACCTGCCAGTCCTGACAACCCAGGGCCCACAGCACAGTCATACTGGAGAAGACCAGCCAGGCTCTTGGAACTGGCCACAGCCTGCACCATGAGCCAGCCTGAGGACATGGAACTGAGAGGTCATGCAGGCCTGGATTATGCCACCCAGACCCTAACCAAACCTGATACCCCATGAGCCCCAAGACGTTGGGTAGACTTTGGGTATGTGCTGGTTGGGGGAGACCTGGAGTGCCCAGGGGATAGAGAGAACTGGTAAAGGCCCTTGGACAGCATGTTGCCATCTGGATTCCCTGCTGACCCAATCAGCAGACTGTGCTGCTTCAACCAGGGCCCCTGGACAGTTGCACAGTGGAACAGGTGGGCTTGCATCCCCCTGCCACCCACTTGCCAGATAGCAGTCTCCCCATCTCTGCCAAGCACAGGCAGAGCGTGTTTTACTGCCCCACCCTGAGCTAGGTCCTGGGCCACTGTGAGACTGTTATTTATTATTGCCCTGACCAGAGTTCGGGCCTGGACCAGCCCCACTTTGCTCCAGGGCCTGGGCTCCTTTTGATGTGTGTCACCCTGCCCTGAGCTAGGGCCGGGGGGCCACCTAAAGACTGTTTGCCACCCTGCCTTGCTCCAGGGCTTGGGCTTTCTTGGGCTTTCTTGGGCTGGGGGCTGCCAAAGACTGGGCTGTGGGCTTGCCACCCCACCATGTGCTTGGGCTGGGGGCCACCAAAGACTGTGGGCTTGGTGTTGCATGGACCTAGGGCTAGGTCTGGACTTGAGCTAATTTCCACCTGCATCTGCCTGAGGTAAGGCAGGGGCTTTGAGCTGTTGCCTCTCACCCACCTGAGACAAGGTGGGAACCCTCCCAAACGAATGACTTGAGGGTTGTTTGGACATGTATGGCAGTGGGGCAGGACGGTCGCCCACTGACCCGGAGAGGGAGGAGCCCTTCCGGGAGCCTGAACCGGGCCACAACTCAATAGCACTTATTTTATTGCTACTTCTATTTGGAGTTGTTTAGTACAATGTTCTCAGTGGGTTTGAGAGGCATAATGGGACACTAGAAAATTGTGCGTTGGCCACAGTTTTGGACAAGGCAGCTTGTGTCCTCCATACCATTGCTTTAGTTTACAACAGTAATAACACTATTTAAGAAGTGCTCTTCTTTCTATTACATTTTAAGTCACTATCTTTGAAAACACACTTTTTTTCTATTTTTGTTTTTTTTCATTTTCAAGCCATCACAGAAGTGGAGGATGGCATTATGAAAAAAAAATACTGAAAACATGGATGAATCCCCAGAAAGAACCTAGTGTAAGTCCTGTTTAAACACAAACTACCCTTTGTAAGAGGAGTATACATACCAGGCAGAGATTGAAAAGCTTCTCCTTCATTCTATAGAGAATATTCACACCATTGAAACCTTACCGTCAATGGCCATAAAGATGCAGAACAGTGATGGGCAATGACACAGCCTTGTTTGACTCCTTTTTAGATTTCAAAAGGGTTGCTGCTTTGGGACTTGTTGCTTAATACTCTGACAGTCATGTTGTTTCGAAGCAGCCTCAAGATGCTAATGAATATTTTGGGGCAGCCACACTTTGAGGGGATGGTGCTACAATTGACTGAGTTGAACGCTTTAGTAGGATAAATGACACTCGTATTTTTCTTTCATTTGCCAGACGGTGAAGATCATGTCTGCTGCTCCTCAGAATGGTTGGAAAATGGCATAAGACTGTTTCTTCTGTTACTTACTCCACCTTCTAAATTTGCATAATTTCATTTACTTTCATGAAGAGATTTTTTAAAAATATTATCTAATGGATAATACTGCATTATTTTAAACAGTTCTATGGCAAGGTTTGAAAGGCAGATCTCAGTCAGCAGGAACAAAAGCTCTCTTAAAAGCTTTAGGAACAGTAATAACAGTCACAATCAGCTAACTGAATCCATTTAACAGCTAGATGTCTATGAATGGCCTAAAAAATGCATAAGACCCTGCAAGTATGAATAATCCCTGTATGTTCTCTTTTTCCCCCTCATTTTCCCAGGAAAGCTATATTAATGCTTATTTTAGTGTATGAAAGCATATCATCATCTTCTTGGATGTCTGTGAAAAGTGTGACTGGATAATGGAGTCTGAGTAAAATGCCTTTTTTTCAAAGACATTTCAAAGAAATTTTAACACTTTTTTTTTGTTTGGGGGGGGAACATTGCGTACTTGCACTCAAGATCCTGAAAGAAGCTTCTGCTCATGGTGATCCTATCTCTAGAAACTGCAATTTAAACTGACCCATGCAAACTGTTTTTCTTATGTATTTTGTAATCGGCTTCATGGAAGAGAGAACTTAAAATAAGTTCTTTAGTTGATAGGCAGTGATGCAGTGTGTGAGGGAAAATAATTATGCTTCTGTCTGCACTTTTTTTTTTCTACAAAAGAGACTGATGCTAAGTACTTGGAGTCTTCAGACATTGTTTATAGTGAGAAAGTTATGGAATTGAGTGACATCTTCCACACAAATTATTCACAAGCATATAGGCTAAATACCTGTCCCCTTCTTCGAAGGGGTCATGGTAATCAGGGTGATGGGAGATATTAATGAAGTGTTGCAATGCATATGCAGCACTTCATTAGGCAAATTCTCCCACAGGGCAACTTCAAAGTGTCAAATTCTGGGGAATAAAGACACTTGAAAGTAGTGCAGGCACTTCGAATTGCCTGTGGCTACATGGCATGCCAGCTCTTCGAAGTTTGACACTTTGAAGTTGCCACAGGGGAGAATGTGCCTAATGAAGGGCTGCTTATGCATTTCAGCACTTCATTAGTAATCTCCCATCACCCTGATTAGCAAGACCCCTTCAAATAAGGGGGCAAGTTTAGACATAGCCATAGTTGTCCAAAGTTACTAACAACAGTACACACCCATCACCAATGAAAGAGAAATGTCTGATTTAAAAAGGATATAAAACTAAAAGTTTGCCGGATCTTTTACGAAAAAATGTGAACAGAAAGCCTTACACACTTACCATATAACATAAGGGTACAGAATTACAAAGTAGAGAGTAGTCACAGAAGAATATCTACTAGGACCACTTCATTTTTATTAAAAAAAAAAAAAAAAAAAAAAGAGGAGACAATTCTTATCAGACTTTTCCCCTTTTTCCAGCCAGTCCCGCAGATGGGGCTGCTGAGGTGCAGGGTACTCAGTACCAGCAAGTACTGTCACAAACACAGCACTGGCTAGGATTTTTTAAAAGTATATATTAAAGGACAATTTTTGTCTTTGAGAATGGCTCTAAATGTTTCCCTAACAATGGGACATATCTAAGCAACCCTGAAAATAACATAACATAGTACTGGCATACTATCTTGCATTCTATAGGAAGTAGTGCAGAAATTATTTGCATAAAGACATTAAGAGGTAAGTCCATTATTCTGACTGGCCAAAATTGGTCTTTGTCAAAAATCTACTGTGTGTGACTGGTTTTAAAGTTAGGCAAAATGAGTTCATTCATCCTTACTCAGCACTTGTACCAAAAGCAGAAATCTAACCTGAAATGAATAAGTGTATTTCCAGGTACTGAATCTACGTGCCCTGCATTACGAGCTTACCACTGTTATTCCTTCAAGAATGGGATTTTAAGCAGGCTAGACCCTGGAACATAGTTTCACAAAGAAACTATATTTTCATTCATCTTGAAAATGAAGCATTAGAGGAATGGACATCTTTCTTCTCATAATGAAACAAGCCAATTTTAGTCTTCTAAAAGCCACAGCTATATGCCAATAAATGTATCACATATGATTCTAATTATTGTGTAAGAAATTTGATGGCTAGAGATAAAAATCAGACAAATAAATAATTTAATTGATAAGGAAAAATACAGGCCATTTTGGGTAGATAATCTGAAGATAAATTAAAATTTCCTATTCTTGAATGAAATGATGGAGTCAATAAATATAGCTATGCAAAGACCAAATAAGTTTACTGACTGAAATCCCAAATACTACAAAGACATATTTTTAGTGAAGTTGAACTAATTGATTCAAGAAATGTCAGAATACTGTAACTGAACAAACAACATTTAAATTGCACTGCTATATATGTCTTGAGATACCATTGAAGAGAACATTCCTTACTGAGCCTGTAACATATGAATATTATTACTAAACCACTGAAAGATCTCTCATTGTTTCTCTGGTTTTGGATGTCTATATAAGGCATGTAAGTTGCAATTCACTTCATCGGCTGTATAAAGTAAAAGAAAAAGAAAGAGAGAGCAGGGGTACAGAGATGGGAGTATTACATCCAAGCTAATTCAATCAAGGCAGATGTGGATAAGAAGTTGAGAACAGGAAGGTCATGCCAGCATATGAAGAGTAGTATGTCTGTAGCAGTCACTTCCTTTTGTTTCTCAGTATAACAAAGTGCAGCCTCCAGAGCCATCAGTCCCTCATAATGATTCATTCTGTCTGCTTTCTCTAGTCCTATGTTATTGTCTTCCATATCATCATCATCATCATGCAACTCATAAAAGCTTATGCTACAATAAAAATTGTTAGTCTTTAAGGTACTACTGGATTCTTTGTTGTTTTTCCCAAAGTTCTGATTGTCTACTGATGAATGTACAATGAGAGAAATTCGTCTCTATTCAGTGAGTTTGCAGAAGATCACATATGCTCTATACTCCTTTCTACCATTACTGTCAACTTTACTTGGTTAATTTAAGGCTGAAAGATGATGCAGAGTCTTAAATGGGACTTCTGCACAGGGGATAATTTTCATTTAGTTGGCACAGTTAAAGAGCTGAAGAATTTGAAAAGAGCCATGAACAAGTAATACATTTTACTATTCAACTCTTACCTATGCTTTTTGTAATTCACTAATAAGATCTGTACTGTCCTTTAAAGACAATGAATGCCTTATATGGACCTCCAAAATTACATATCATCTTGCCACTGTTATTTAAAGGAAATAAAATAAATGCAGGGTTAGCGATCCATTCTTTTTAGCTTATTTGTAATTACAGTGCTGGCAAAGTACTGAACATGGCATAAGTTTCCGTTTTTTCCTTTGGATGGTATTTGTCTTTAGTGTTGATTGCTAAATAAATACAGGTGCACTTTTTTTTTAAATACTGTATAGTTTTTATATAAGTTTGAAACAGAATATAATTCAAAAATGATGACTAGAAATTTTTATGTGATAAAGAAAAAACTTTTTTTCAAATTTTCTACTTAATTGAAGTACAGCTACTATTGTACTTCTGTCACTAATCACCACGATAGGCTATTCCTAGATATCTCTCAGACTACAGCTTGAATTTATTACTCTATATAGAAAAAAACTTCCATTATTTTAAGCTTTTGATACTGTGGTAAAGAGTTTTAGTACTGAGAGGAAAAGCTGTAATTTCCTGTGTTTTAAACTTGGTTGGGGAGGAGCTGGGGGTGCAAGAAAGGAATTGTATTAAAAACTTAAGTGGACCTTACCCTTTAAAGCCCTCAAAATGACTTCACTTAAAATTAGCTTCTAGTAGGGATTGTTCTCAGCAAACAAAATGCAGATTTAGCAATTAGAAAGCAAGGGCAATTTACAAGACCCTGAGGTGTCTTGGGGAAATTTCAATACAACTAAATAATGCAGCATATGTGATTTCCAGAGTAGCTTATTCCACACAATTGCCTCACTTCCCAGCTGATTATGCTTCTAAATTTGCATTACTATAGGAGAAATGGAGTATTGGACTCTCAGCCTAAGGAACCATTCCAAGTACTATGGGAGGAAAAAAATCCTTCCCCGCAGAACTCTGCTGAGGTAACAGCTACTCAGTAGCCAGCATATTCCCTCTCTGATAGAGAAGAAAGGGATGGAAGGAAGTTTAGAGCAGCAAATATTTCATCCGTGTACTCATCCACTTTCTACCGGAGGACCACCCAACTATGCAACTGGTATGGAGTTGGTGGGGTCAGGTCAATTGCAAGGGATTGCCCACATGCTTGGGGAGGAAGACTAGGGATTTCCACCACTGAGGCTACATCTACACTAGCACAAATCTTCAAAATGGCTATGGCTGTGCGTCTTGTCCAGACGGGGTCCTATTCAAAAGGACCCTGGGAAATTCGAAATCCCCTTGTTCCTGTCTGCTGTGAAAAGCAGAAATTTCGAAGAGCCATGGCTGGCGGCATGCTAAAGAGGTGCTGAAATTCAGCACCTCATTAGTCATCTTTGAAATGGCTATTTAAAAGATTTGTGCTAGTGTAGACAAGGCCTGAATGTAAAAGGAGGTTCTCATATCATGGTTGCTTTGTGCATTTTTGTGTCTGTGGTCATTATTGTAGCTGGCACAGATTACATCTTTCTGAAGATTAAATTCATGAAGAAGTAACTGACATCAGGAGAAAGTAAAAAAGATTTGACTTGTCAGGATTGGTGACATCAGGCGAGGGTGAATGGCGGAAAAAGCCTTAAGTGCATGAGTCTGATGAAAATGTGTGCATATGAGCATGCACTCAGGCACACACACATACACACACTTACACACACACAAATCAGAAAGGTTCCCCTGAAGCTTCAAGCTGCCTGAGTGCATTTAAGTGTATTTAAAAAGCCAGATTTTCATTGGAAAAAAAGAAAAACAAAACCAAAAACTAAAACAGATACTCATCCTGCAGCAAGACAAGGCAATAGGTTTCATTGGGGTCAGAGTAGTATTCGTAGGAGGAATTTTTGCAGACAGGTGGAGCAGGAAGAGAGAGAGAGTGCAATCATGGGGGCAAAAGGAAGAGATTTCCATGAATTTTCTCTCTCTCTCTCTCTTTTTTTTTTTTTAGTTTTCTTCTCTTGCTCCTCTCCCGCTTCCATTGCTTAAATTTGCTGCCATCTCCTTCACCCACTTTAATATATCCCTGTCACATTTTCTCTACTAAAGGTAGTTTCTTCTCGCATTCCTTTCCCATAGCATCCTCTTTTGATTTTCCCTCCTGGCCACTGTCCTGCCACCAATCAATGTTCAATAGCAGTGCACAAAAAGTAGCTATCATATTGCAAACATCAAGAATTGCTGATATCATGAGCCAGACCCCCCAAATACCATATGTAAAAAAATATTTTTGCTACTTTGTAATTTTTTAGCTTGCTTTTCTCATTCCCCTGTGTTTATACAATTAGCATTGCTGGGTTATAATGAGAAAGACAGCTTTGGGCACTGCACACCTTGAACAATTACTTTTGTGCTCCCCAGCCTTCACCTCTTCTGTTGCCCCAAAACAACTCCAATCTGCCCTGCCACACAACAGTTCTGCAGTCCCCTTCCTGTTTGCTCCCCAGTCCCACATCTGCCCCTTGCTCTTGTGCTCCTTTGGAACTGTTCTTTCTTCACCCACTTCCAGACACAAGAGGCCAGCTCCAGGAAGTTCTCTTCCCAGTGCTTGTATTAGAAGAGTAGATAGGAGGAGGAAGGAGTACTCCCACTTCCCTCAGGAGGCAAGGGGAAAGAGGGAGCAAAGTGCCCTGGTATGTTATGCTCTTTTAGCTTCCCCATCTGACTCTTGTAAAAATTTCATAGGTTGCTCCATTTCCAATTCCACTATCCAAAAGACTATCTCTGCTCCTGAAGAGAGGTAGGAAAAAGCTCTGTCTGTCTCCACAAAGGTAACCAATTAAAATGGACTTTTCCCCATTGGTCTGAAAAAGTAAAGGTTAGACTTTTTCTTTTCATCATGGCTACTTCTACACTGAGGGGATACTTCAAAATGGCCACGCTAATGGCCAAATCGGAGAATGCTAATGAGGCACTGAAATGAACATTCAGCGCTTCATTAGCGTGCTGCCAGCTGTGGCACTTCAAAAATGCTGTATTTCACTAGCTTGTGGCTCATCTACATGGGGGGTCCTTTTCAATAGAAATAAGGGGATTTTGACATTTGCAGGGTCCTTTTGAAAGGGGACCCCGTGTAGATGAGCAGTGCGTGAGCGAAACGCGGCACTTTCAAAGGGCCGTGGTTGGCAGCATGCTAATGAGGTGCTGAATATTCATTTCAGTGCCCTATTAGTATTCTCTGATTTGGCCATTAGCATGGCCATTTCGAAGTTTATCCCTCGTGTCGACATGGCGCATAAGACTGGCTACAGCACAGGTCAAAATCACATTACTCCTGAGTATTGACAACACTGTGAGCAGAAGAATGGTCTGTGGACACCCATATGAGTGCACGGCTGCCTACAGATGGTGGCAATACATCTGAGTGGCCTTTAGCTTTGGCACTGGAGGCAGTGCCCAGAGTTTCAGACTCCACATCAGAGGAGGTGTTGGGAGGGCTGATTCATTGGGGTTGTTCAAAGGGAAACATCCACAATACCAGAATTGCGAGGTCACTGCGATACTTACTTGACATCAGATTGTGAGAGATTTAAGGCATCAATGTCCACATTTGTGGGAGGAAGGGTGGGACGGAGGAGTCTCATGTATCTAGCATTCAGTGCACGAATCCAAAATAGTTATTTTTCACCTGTAGGTGTTGCAGCATGTAAGTACTATATTTCCACATATTACTATATTCCACAACCAGCTTTATTTTTATGAAGAGCCCTGTTTGGATTTTATTCTGATTTATCAAATATGAGTGGGTTTTTTTGGTTTTTGTTTTTGTTGACAAGAAGGGTTTTATAAAAATTCTAAGCAGATCCTACTTCTAAATGCCTGCCATCTGTTATCAAGTTAACTTTTAATTTAAGATGAAACTCTGAGTTACATATTCTCCTTCAGTTATGTGGAGTTTAGATTAAAGTTTATATGGTTTTAGCTCTAAGCACTGAATGTTCTTCAGCTAAGAGGGCTACACTGAAAATAGCAGTATGGGGATTTTGTATGTTATAAAGCTTAAATTTATTTTATTGTTGAGGTATGGAAGGAGCAAAATGAAATTATTATGTGCAGCATTCCACACTGATTTCAGCTATATTCAAGAATGAACATACTTGCATAAATTCAGCTTTCCTCCCGTTATCAACATTTGTCTCTAAAACAGAGAATTTTCTGAATTCAGCATGCAGTAGTACCATGGAAATATTGATCTGCAATCTACTGCTGACAAAGTTATTTTGTCTAAACTGTATATTTGCTGAAGTGCAAATACAGCATTACCAAAAGCATATATAAGAATGGTTTCTACAAGCACAGAAATAATTCATTGCAAACTTTTCATCTAAATGGCATTCTCTGTTTTACCCTACCTTTGATTTCAATAGTAAGCAGCATATAGAGTACATTGGTTACTTTTTTACATATAAAGAATATTAAAGCCATGAGGAACTTCCATTTAACTCATTTTAAATCCCTACTGGCATGTGTAGTATGATGTGGTCTGCTCCTGCCCTTTGTCATGACAAAAGTGACTCAGACTCAAATGGTAGCGTGTTGACTATGCCATTTGTTTTTGTTCCCTTCACCATTACCTTCACAGTCCTATGGAACAGTACAATTCACAATATCCCCTGTACTTTTAGACCTTCTCTTGGGACCTGATAGGATCAGACTTCTCCCTACTCTGAAGCAACTGAAAGACTGGGACAGCTGAGTTCTGGTCTTCGCTCCCTTGGTACTTCCTTTCCATGTTTCTTTATCAGTCTTGAAGCCATGGTCTACTTGGCCAGCAGCCCAATTACTAATTACATTTAATTTCCCCAGTCAGCTTTCTCCAGTAGAACTAATGGGTGCCAGAGTGATCAGAGTGCAGGCTTACATGTTAACTCCCTGCATTTTTTTCCAGCATGAAAAGATAAATAAATCTGAAATTTCTCTAGAGAATTACATACATTGTGGCTACATCTACACTAGCATACTATGTTGAAGTAGCCTATTTTGAAATAAGAACATCGAAATAGGCTACTTTGACGCGTATTGTCTACACGTCCTCTGGGGCTGGTGCCGTCGACATTCATTGTCAAAGTAGTGACAGGGAACGTCGAAAGGATCTGCCCCAGAAGGAATTGCAGAGCGTCCACACATACAAGCGCTCCCCGTTGAAATAAGGGGCCAGCAAAGCCTGCGGATGGGGTCACAGGCTGGACTAGCCCTTCTGGGGCAACAGCAAGCCACTCCCTTAAAGGGCCCCTCCCAGATACACTCGGCTGGCACAGTACGAGGTCCACAGAGCTGACAACCGTTTGCAGATCCCATGCACACAGCATGGACCCCCAGCTGCAGCAGCAGCAGCCAGAAGCCCTGGGCTAAGGGCTGCTGCACACAGAGACCATAGAGCTCTGCAGGAGCTGGACAGAGCGTCTCTCAACCCCTAAGCTGGTGGCCGCCATGGAGGATGCCGCTATTTCGATGTAGCAGGACGTGGATCATCTACACATGCCCTACTTCAATGTTGAATGTTGAAGTACGGCGCTATTCCCATCTTCAGATAGGACTAGCGATTTTGATGTCTCACCGCCTAACGTCGATTTCAATGTCAAAATAGTGCACGGCGCATGTAGACGCGCCACATGCTGTTTCGATGTTGTGCCAGCTACTTTGAAGTAGCTGGCTAGTGTAGACACACCCTGTGTGGAATGAGTCCTTCACAGCCACTTTATTCTGGAGAATATCAATTTGCAGAACAACTTTTTAAAACCTTCTGAAACTTAGCATTTGGAGGATCAGTCAAGTCCTTTGACATTAAAAATTTCTGCTCCACTTTGTTTAAAATATTAGATTACCAATAGCCACAATCCATGGAAGTGTATGTAGGCACTACTCCCTCTGAAGTTAATAGGTGTAGTTTGGGCTAATATTAGAGTTGAATAAAATTGATCCGAAGTAGAGCTGGGTAAATCCCTTATGGGAAACTCCTATGGAAACAAGTGTAGAAATGTACCTAATGTTATAGAGAAAACAATATCATCTGTTTGATTGAATATACATATAAAAGGGTACTCATGATTAAATAGGAACATTGGTTTTAGGGCAGAAAATGCCTGGCCAGGTAGCATTTCAGTCATCCAAAGAAGGAGCAGAGCCAATAATTTGCAACTTGGTTGACAATCACACACAATAAATAATTGAAGACATTTAAATGGACAGATTTCCAAAGGCACTAATGGCAATTATGTAACTCAATCCCTTGATGTTCAATGAGTGTTAAGCATCCAGCTTTCATCCGTGCACTGAAAATCTCTCAAGACAAAGTTTTGCAAATAAGCCAATTACAATAACAAATACCCAATAACAATTATGAATAATAGCAAAGTGCATTCTGCTTCCATGTGCCCCATGAACAGTGAGTATCAAAGGCAGAGGAAGACTCAGTATACCCAAAGTTCCTGCATGATCCCGGGTGACATTTCAGGAGGGCAGCTGGGCCGGGGGCAGCAACTGACTATATTGAAATGCTGCTTGTCTTCCTCCTATTCTTCTGCCTGTCAAGGAGTGATGGGAAAGTACATGGCTTGTGTGCAAGCCTCTCACTCCTGACTGGTGAGGATAGGGGACATAGGTGTGATTCACACAAGTTTTCTACCTTCTTCTTGCTCCCTGACAGTCAGGCTAACAGGAAGAAGAGCAAGCAGTATCTGGTACATGCATCATCTGCCTCACCACCCTCATGAAATGGCATCCTTGTGAGTGGTTCGTCCCACATGGTCAGCTCTTGCTTCCTGACATGAGATCCCTGATCTTCTTTCCCATATGGCAGAGTCTTGGCCTTTGGTGCTGGAACTGGGAGGCTGTGGATGAATAAGCCTGGCCCATTCACTTTGCACTGCAGTGGACTCCACCCTTTCCCTTCCTATTTCCCCTCGAGGCTCCACAATCCTATCCCCCACTAAAGGCTGGACCAGAGTGGAGCCCAGCAAAGGGACCTAAGCAGCCATGGGGAGCGTCAGCAGACCCTCCACCTGTCTGATGTTCATGGAGCAGAGCTGGGAGCAGTTCATGTTCCATGTCCCTATTCCCCAAACGCCAGGGCAGAAGCATCCACAACTCCTTGCCAGCTCCCCATATCTATCCATGTGACTCTCTGGCTGAGGTTGGGGCCTTGGAGCCAAAGCCTGGCCATGGCAAGAGCAAGCAACAGATAGCTGCCAGGAAATATGAAGTGGAAGACCCTCCATCTGCCCCAGGTGGGTGCTGGGCAGGATCCTGGTGAGTGATAACATGGTCTGGGGCTGCTTTTAGTCCTCCCCCCACCTCCCTCACATGCACCTCACCCTGACAACTGGAGGCTCTGTTGTGGCTCCCTGCAGCTGTCTGCCAGCATCATATTATGGTTGGGCTCTGACTCTGTGGTCCCCCTTCCCCTGGCCAAAGATCACTTGGGAGAGCTGCTTGGGCTGCTGTGGGTAGCCTGTACCCTCCACTTGTCACAGGCAGGGGGTCTTGGACAATGATAAGGTGTGGGCTGCCTCTGCCTCCACCTCAAGTGCAGTAAGGGTTGACTTGCAGTCAGAAACTCTGAATGGCTGGAGCCAGTGCTTACAATACCTGCCCACGCAGTGCTCCATGGTGAGGGTGGGGCTTGCTCAGAGTCATGCCTGCTTGCCTGCCTGCCTGATGAGCACTCTGGAATTGGCCAGGGGACATCCTGGGCTCTGGCAGGGAGAGGCGGTGGGATGGCTAGAGCCCCCAGGCAGAATGGAAGGTGCAGTTGGGGATTAGGCTATTGAAGCCTGTCAATCATCTGCTGCCCATGAGGCACCCTGTGGCACATAAGTAATTTCAAAAGGCTTGTCTTCACTGCCAAGTTGACTCACATTATATCTCAAGTATTGTGCCTAACTCATGCCTAATCTACATACCAAACTCCATTATTCAAATACAACTTTATAACCCAAGCTGACTAGTGCAGGTGGCAGTGGGAAGGGGTTAGAAGCTAAGAGTCAAGGAAGCACAATTAATCAGCTGCTACCAAGGCCCTTCTAATAACATGAACACAGGCTATAGTCTTTTCAGTCCTGGTGGTCCTCTCGTGCTTCCTTAAAGTTCCTGCGGCCGAGCTCATTTCAGCACTAAAGAACCCAGAGATATCTCCAAACTGATAACACCACACATGACTGAGCATAGTGCTAGTGTGGACATAGCAACACTAGTGTTATTTTGCATCAGGGTTAAGCTCACTCAGGGATAGTAACTCAAGTGTAGCTTACTGAAGCTAATTGGGCAGGGAGAACACACTAAAGGGGAGGACATGATCTTAGCACCATAATTCTACACAATGACAAGCATTTCTGTCAAGTCAACAAGAAACACTATGCTAGTCATCCTAAAGAGGCACATGAGAGAACTCAAGAAAAAATTCTGCCTCTTGGGGATTGTGCGGCTCTGCACTGCCATCACCTCACTGAAGCTGTGATTTATAGATGACTCATCCATTCTTGTTTATTCAGTGACTTGACCATTTATCTTATCTCCTTCAGCATAAGTATACTTTGCTGATTGCCAGTTAACAAAGAGGCTTTTTTGGATAGTGCCAAGTTCAAAAGTGTCTCAAGCTAGAATAATGAAGTTTAAACATTAGGTAAGATTATTACTTCATAGCATTTCAAGATCTTGTTTGGGTGGCATAAATCTGTAACATACTGAAGTACATTCTCCTGCAATAGGGCTGTAGACTGCTCTGTTTACAAACTGAATCTAATTTTAAAGGTAGCAAAGGACTAACTACTGCAATATGGGGGCACCCTGTAAAACAACGAATAATAACATGCCCTGTTATGAAATATTTATATTTGTATTCTGGGAAATTAATACATCTTGAACATAATGAACATATCTCTGGTCTATAAGTCACCATACATTGCTCTTTATGTTTTAAATAGCCTTGATTTTTCATTTTACTGTACTTTATTATAGTAAATGTCAAGAGTCAGTACCACCAATCAAACTAAGTGGAAATAAAGCCATTTAATCAAATGAACATATGCTGTATTATTTCTGACCTTGAAGATTTTTTTTAAATCCTTTGATGTTACCCTATAGCAACTCAAGGACTGAGATAAACTATTGGATTCAGTACAAAGAAGACAGATGTTCATATCTTATGAGAGAAGTACTAAATAAATTCTGACCTATCTTCTCCTGCTACAATTTTAAAATTCCAGATGAAAAGCAGCAGTGAATATCCAGAAGAGCTCTTTCAATTCCCCTTAACTTTCTAATCCTTGTGCCCATTGTTGATAAGGGTGCAACAGCAACCCAATTTTCTTGAAAAATACATTTTAACACGAACATTCATAGTAAATTGCAGCAATAAATGGAGAAGTCCCTCAAGGTATGTGTGCACTGCAATACCTATGCTGAATTTCTACATGCTACCAACATTAAAAATAACAGTGTAAATACATGAGCATGGCTTTCAACACAGTCCGCACAGCATGACTCTGGGGACATGCTTTATTGGTAGCCTGCACTGAAGCTACAAGCACATTTACATTGATATTTTCTGCTGTTTTATAAAACCAAAGGTGAGTGTTCACACCTGCTCACAAAGTTGACTTAGTGTGTCCTAACTAAATTGCCAAAGGTCAACAGTTGCAGCAGTGCATTATGGGCACCTGTCCCACAGTTTCATCAGCCCCATTGCATTCTGGATTTTTTGCTGGTGAGTTATGGGAAAACATGCCCTTCAAGTGGCTCTGGGTGCATGATGTCGTCTTCCCAAACTGCATCGCCCTCGTCCCCCCCAGACACTGAAAACAAATGGCTATTTTTAAGAAATCTCTTTCCCCAATGAGATAAACTGTTTAAGTCACCCATATTATGGAAAGAGGCAACTTTTACAAAAAAGTTTTACAAGATTTTACCTTGACATTAAATACAAGTGAAGAAAGAGAGAAAGCCATTACAACACAAGTGAAGAATGACCATTTTTCAGAAATCTCTTCCCCTGGTGAAAATATATCAAACAGGAATGATTCAAATTGGGTCTATGTGACTAGTGAAAGACTTTGTACTATTTGCAATGAAAGAAGATACAATGACTGGAAAAAGAAAAGCTAAGACTGCCAGAGGGCATTGGTGTCTAGTGGTTAACATCTTTTACCCCTTAGGGAAAATACACCAAACAGGAATGGTTCAGTAGCTGAAGTCCATAATATCCAAGTGGAACAAAGTGGGTCTCTTCAACCAGTGAAAGACTTCATAGTATTCACAAAGAAAGAAGAAAAAATATGGAATCCCAGAGGGCATTGGTGTCTAGTGGTTAGTGTGACTAAAAGAAGAAGAGAAGGAAAAAGAGAAAGTGTTGGTTTCTAGTGGTTACCGTCTCTTCCCTCAGTGAAAACATACCAAACAAGAAACTACGGGACTTGTGAAAGGTTTCATATTATCTGCAAGAAAAGAAGATAAAATGAAAAAGAGGTAGTGTAGTGGTAGCGTATCTGATTGAAAGAGTCATGTTTGAAGGAGAGAGAGAGAGAGAGATAACTTTGTTATTCATCATCACATAGAAATGAAGAATACTCTAGGGAGGGCATTGGTGTGTAGCGGTTAATGCACTGGAAGGAGCCATTACACCAATGTCTTAAACATGAGATCTGGGTCTACACGAGCCAAAAACTTTGAAATGACCATGCAAATGGCCATTTCGAAGTTTACTAATGAAGCACTGAAATACATATTCAGAGGCTCATTAGCACGTGGGCAGCCGCGGCACTTCGAAATTGACGTGGCTCGCCGCCGCGCTGCTCGTCCAGATGGGGTTCCTTTTCGAAAGGTCCCCGGCTACTTTGAAGTTCCCTTATTCCTATGAGCCATAGGACTAAGGGGACTTCAAAGTAGCCGGGGTCCCTTCGAAAAGGAACCCCGGCTGGATGAGCCACGCGGTGGCGAGCCGCGTCAATTTCGAAGTGCCACAGCTGCCCGCATGTTAATGAGGAGCTGAATATGTATTTCAGTGCTTCATTAGTAAACTTTGAAATGGCCATTTGCATGGCCATTTTGAAGTTTTAGGCTAGTGTAGACATGGCCGAGGGCTGTGTCTACACTTGCATTCCTCTTTTGAAAGAGGTATACAAATGAGGTAAATCAAAAATGCAAATGAAGTGTCAGATTTGCAAATCTGACACATCATTTGCATATTCTTATTCCAAAATAGCTTCTTTCAAAAGAAGAAAACCAGTGCAGATATTGCTCTTTCAAAATTAAACCCCATCTTCGAAAGAATCCTTCTTCCCTTTTTTTATGGGGCATGGAGGCAGAGGGGCACGGAGGTATCTCCCAGCAGGATCTCCCTCTGGGGGATGTAGGTCCCTGCCTGAATTGCAGAACATGAGGGCATCATGGGTGCAGCTGGGCCAGCCCATATACATGTCCTTGAACCAGCCTTGGCCTCGGCTGTTCACCTTGGCCTGCAGGACCACCAAGTGGTAGCCCTTCCTGTTTATAAAGCGTCCACCACTGTGGTCTGGGACATGGATGGGGATGTGGGTCCCACTGAGGTCTGCAAAGCAATTTGGGAACCCCATGGCGGCAAAGCCCGCAACGGTAGCGTCCAGGTTTTTGACATGGATGATACCCTCTAGAGCAGCAAACCGTTGAACACACGCACCACCTGTGGGGAGGGAACATGGGCACCTGTGAGGGTGTGCAGGTTGAACCCTGTCCTCCCACCAGGGCCTCCCAGGTGGACCCCCCACCTGGGCCCCCCTTCCCAGACCCCTCCACCCAGCCCCTCCCTCCCTGATCCCCCCATCCCCAGTGGGTACGTGCCAATGCCTCCTCATCTCCACCAAGACGGCCACAGCTATGGCCTTGCCCACACCAAATTGGTGGTCCACACAGTGGTAATTGTCTGGAATGGCCAGATTCCAGACAGAAACCATGACCCTGTTCTCAACAGTGAGGGTGCACACATTCATGTGTCCTGATGCCTTGGGGCAGGGGTCAGCCACTGGCAGAGCTCCATGAAGGTTCTGCAGCCATTGGTCATAATCCCACTCCCCTATGACAAGGTGCTCCCACCACTCTGAGGTGGTGGGGTAGCTTCAGAGCTGATGAAGCACCAGGCAGGGCAATGAGCAGGAGGGCCTGATGGTCTGGGATGCCCCCTTCTGTCTCCAGAGAGGGCTCCCCTGCCAAGATCTGCTGGGTGGCTACCAGTGCAGTGTCCAGCAGGGCTCCTGCCCCATGAAAGACAGCTTGAAGGGCTTCAAGCTGCTTCTGCTGCTGGTGGTCATCCATGTCTGTGGGCACCGGGTCTGCAAGGCTAGTGGCACCAACACATGTCCAGGGCGGCTCCTTCTGATGTAGCGCATCGCTGCTTCGACGTTGAATGTGGACAGCACCAGGCCTGTAGGGTGTGTGGACACTACATGTCGAAGTAGCATATTTCGATGTCACTACTTTGAATATGCTTCTTCGAAGTAGCGCTTTAGTGTAGACGTAGCCCTGATGTTAGCAAAGCCCTATTTAAGAAACAGCAGATAACAAACTGTAGCTAGGGGCATTAATCCTCAGAAAAACCTCAGTGTCTGAGCATATCTACAAATGAAAGCTCCCTACCAGATATTAACAGATTGGCTGAACAAAGAAGTCTGTGCCTCCTCAGCAGAGTTCTTTTGCTGTCAGTTTGATGCCTTCTGAGAACATAGCTTGACTTATATTGCCATACACTAATCTTAGCTGAGGCTGGTTTCCTTCTTTTTTTTTTTTGTATTGCTGTCAATATATCATATATTCTGTAATGCGATTTTCCTGTTCTGAGTGATTTTGCTACCCCAAGGACAAGATTCACTTCCTTCCCCCATACAGATGAACAATGGAAGTCCTCCTTTACCATTTTGGTAAAGAAAGAATACCAAATCTAGTTTGCAATTGTATATTAAAAATGATAAAATACAAAATAATAGTGTAAAACACTAACATAAAAACAAAGAGAGGTGAAGTTGTTTGGCTCTTTTAATTTATGGCATATTGCTGAAAGGATGCTTTGACAGAGCACTTTGAACATTACTAACAATGAATCACTTCTAAAACTCAATCTATTTACATTTTCTCATTGGCTACAATTCATACCTGCTTTCTTTAATATTTGTACTAGATCAGAATAAATGAACTCTCAGAACAGAAATCTTTACAATTTGATGTGACAAATAGTGTTCCTGTAAAACTCACTTCACCCCTAGCTCCACAATCAATCAAATCAGAAATTATGCAACCTACAATCAGGTCAATTTGAAATACAGATTTAAAAGGACTGTGTAGGGTATGTCCCTACAGAGTGAAGTTTGCTATAGATCTGTAGGCAACTGAACCCTGGCATTAGAGGAGTACAAAATGTTTAAACATACTTTAAGTTAGATAATGATTTTTTAAAATACTGAAAGGGAATAAAAGTAGGCTGTTAAACATGAAGACAGTGTTGCATGACTGGGGAACAACTGACTGTGGGATGAGCAACAACATAAAAGGAGAGCAAAACAAATGATAGAAAAGCCAAGTTAGACCTGAAACATCAAATAGCTTCAATAAGCACCACAGAATTGCAGCAGAGTTAAAAGCATTTAGTGAAATAATGAAATGGCAAGCAATATTCACAAACTTGAAACTGTTATCCAGATGAAAACTATCATTACCAACATAAGAAGATATTGCAGTACTGTCACAGGGCAGACTAATTAGTAGAAGAAAAAAAATAGCTTCACAGTAGTTGTAACTCTTCACAAAATGCAGCCCAATTTATGAAAAAGTGGTTTGGCTCAGTCCTAGAACTGTTACATAAATGGAAACTCATATTTACTGGAAGTGGGCCTGAAATATAAAGATTGAGAATCAGTTGAGGGGAGTCAAAATCATCATTCTGATACTGGCCCACTTTTATTTTTGCCTTCATTTGTGGGAAATATTAGCAAGTTTCTCTAGGTTTTCTAGGTACATATAGACTTAGGTGTCTCACCATAGTCAAAGAGAGAGTTTGTTAAGACTATGATTTTTGCTTAAAGATAATTGTAAGTCAGCATGATTTTACATAACAATAATTTACAATAAACAGGCTCACCTTCTTCTCTGTGAAATCCATTCAGACTTGACCGTGTGAACTGATTTTCATT
This sequence comes from Carettochelys insculpta, assembly GCF_033958435.1. Lineage (NCBI taxonomy): Eukaryota > Metazoa > Chordata > Testudines > Carettochelyidae > Carettochelys > Carettochelys insculpta. The sequence continues at coordinate 92,369,358 of NC_134137.1, read as the reverse complement.
TTGTTAATGTGGGTTCATCCAAACTCAGGTCTTCCCACTTGTACCCAATTCAGAGATTTTAGTTATGCATGCATGATAATAGCCATTTCTAGTGGTGTCAACAGGCAGATAACATCCCTTAGCTACTATCTCAGCACTATGCATCAGGCCTAGAAATCATGGGAACCTGGATCAAAAATGATGATGTGAAACTGAATTTAAAAAAAAATGGAAATGGTGGAGAAAGTGGCGTATACTAAAGAATATTAAAGAATGTCTATTGAAGAATTTCAGTTTGTGCCATACTTGATACATCTGACCTTGAGTTGTCAGTTCTGTCCTACATATTGTGTTTCTAGAAATCCTATTAGTGACAGGTGCTTAAGATGCTGTTAAACACAGACCCAGCTACAATGATCCATGCTTTTCTGATGCTAAGCTTCATTACTGAAATCTGCTGTATCTGTGAACAAATCTGCTGTGTATCTGTGACCCTGAAAAGCACCATTTCTCCTAAAATGTAGCAATCTCACTTCTTAGCAATGTGGGCCTCTAAGAGCACATCACCTCGATGTTTCTGTCTCTGGGTTAACTTTCTGAGGACACAGAATTCAATTAGAGGGCTTGTTTCTAATGTTCAGAGCCCTGCATGGGATTAGATGGCTTATCTGAGAAATAATCTCCTTCTATGTGACCACAGTTTCTCATGACTGCTTTGTTCCATTGTGACAACAGAACAACTACAAGATGAGACTTACTAATAACATTGGGCAAAAATTTTCAGACTATGTCACCAAAAATTCATTTTGGGTCAACCCAAAACTATGTGTGACTTTGGTGTGATCACTTCATCTGGGGAATCATTTTTACAGAAAAATGTAGCTCCCATTGATTTAATTTGTCCACTACATCAATTAAGTTCATATTTGCAAGAAGCATAACACAAGTTAATGAAAACAGGTTGATGCAGTCTGCGCAGGAGGCCTGCCAACAGGGGAGAGAAGGGGGAAAAGTGGACACTTTCCCTAGGGCTCAGAGATTCTTAGGGGACTGGAACTCCCAACTGCAGCCGCCACTACTGGGATAGCCATGGTGGCCAGAGCCCCAGATCCAGAGGTGCAAACAGCCACCCTGGGCCATAGCGCAAGGTGGGCGGGGGTAGTTCTGTAGCCCAGAAGGGCAGGGTGTCTAGGCCATTCAGCTCTCAGTGCCGCCCATTAACACAAAATAGACATCAAAACTTTCCTGATCCACAAACCAGTTAGTCTACATTTTAATGGAGTGGGCCATTCTGTTAATGACTTAAGAATCTGTGTTTTATTGAAGAAAAAATTTCCAGTCTGCTTTTCAAAGAGAAGCTGCTGAATTCTCTTTCATATTCAAATTCGAAACGTTAATACGTGGTTTGAACCACGATGCAGATTTTCTGGGACATTATAGGGGCTCTTTGGCATACTTGGCTTAATCTAATTCTTGACTCCCCCCCACGCCCCTCTGCCTTCTGATTTGCTCACCTTGATAATTTTTTTTCTGATTTGTCAACTTTGATTACTGTTTTGGTTCTCTGTGCCTTAAATATTGAGTCTGTTCTGGTCTGGCTACGGTCTGTAGAAGTGGGTCTGTCCCACAAAAGCTCACCTAATAAATTATTTTGTTAGTTTTTAAAGTGTTACTTGACTGCTTTTTTGTTTTGGTAGTATATAGACTAACACGGCTCCTTCTCTGTTACTAAAGAAAAAATCTATTATTCCCCCATGTTTGTAGTGATCATATAGGTGCACTGCATTGGACAAGACTAAAGTGAAGGTGGGTGGAAGTAGGTAATGTGTACTGAGAATGAAAATTCTGCTTCTAGGAAGGTGAGAAAGCAGATATGGAGAAGAAAAACAAGGACAGTCAATTTTAATTGTCAAAATGGACAGTAAGCTTTGCTATTCCTCTAATATGAATATGGCATTAGGAATATATTACCGACCACCTAACCAGGACAGTGATAGTGATGCTGAAATGATAAGGGACATTAGAGAGGCTATCAAAATAAAAAACACAGTAATAATAGGAGATTTCAATTATCCCCATATTGATTGGGTGCATGTCACCTCAGGACGGGATTCAGAGATTAAATTTCTTGATGCCTTAAATGACTGCTTCTTGGAGCAGCTAGTACAGGAACCCACAAGGGGAGAGTCGATTCTCGATCTAGTCTTGACTGGAACGCAGGATCTGGTCCAAGAGGTAACTGTTACTGGACCGCTTGGAAATAGTGACCACAATATAACAACTTTTAATATTCCGTGTTGGGAAGAACACCGCAGCGGTCAAACACTCTGGCATTTAATTTCAAAAAGGGGAATTACACTAAAAGGAGGAAGCTAGTTAAACAGAAACTAAAAGGTAGAGTAATTAAACTAAAATCCCTGGAAGCTGCATGGAAACTGTTTAAAGACACCATACTAGAGACCCAACTTAAATGTATACCCCAAATAAAAAAACACAGTAAGAGACCTAACAAAGAACCACCATGGCTAAACAGCCATGTTAAAAAGGCAGTGAGAGAGAAAAGGGCAGCTTTTAAAAAGTGGAAGTCAAATCCTAGTGAGGAAAATAGAAAGGAACATAAACACTCCCAAATTAAGTGTCATAATGTAGTAAGAAAAGCCAAAAAAGATTTTGAGGAACAGCTAGCCAAAAATTCAAAAAACGATAGTAAAATGTTTTTTAAATACATTAGAAGCAGGAAGCCCGCTAAAAAAGCAGTGGGGCCCTTGGACGATAAAGATATAAAAGGAGCGATCAAGGAAGACAGTGCCATTGCGGAGCGATTAAATGATTTCTTTGCTTCAGTCTTCACGGCTGAGGATGTTACAGAGGTTCCTAAATCTGAGCCAGCCTTTTTAGGTGACAAATCTGAGGAACTCACTCAGATTGAAGTGACATTAGAGGAGGTTTTGGAATTAATTGATAAGCTGAATAGTAACAAGTCTCCAGGACCAGACGGCATTCACCCAAGGGTTCTGAAAGAACTCAAATGTGAAATTGCGGAGTTATTAACAGTGGTTTGTAACCTATCCTTTAAATCCACTTTGTTACCAAATGACTGGAAGACGGCCAATATAACACCAATATTTAAAAAAGGCTCTAGAGGAGATCCTGGCAATTATAGACCGATAAGTTTAACATCAGTACCAGGCAAATTAGTAGAAACACTAGTAAAGAGTAAAATTGAAAGGCACATAGAAGAGCACGAATTGTTGGGCAAAAGTCAGCATGGTTTCTGCAGAGGGAAGTCGTGTCTAACTAATCTATTAGAATTCTTTGAAGGGGTTAATAAACATGCGGACAAGGGGCACCCAGTGGACATAATATACCTAGATTTCCAGAAAGCCTTTGACACGGTCCCACACCAAAGGCTTTTATGTAAATTAGGTGGTCATGGGATAGGAGGAAAGGTCCTTTCATGGATCGGGAATTGGTTAAAAGACAGAAAACAAAGGGTGGGAATAAATGGTAAATTTTCACAATGGAGGAGGGTAACTAGTGGTGTTCCCCAGGGGTCAGTCCTGGGACCGATCCTGTTCAACTTGTTCATCAATGATCTAGAAAATGAGGTAAGCAGTGAGGTGGCAAAGTTTGCAGATGACACCAAGTTGTTCAGGACAGTCAAAACCAAAACAGATTGTGAAGAACTACAAAAAGATCTCAGCAAACTGAGTGATTGGGCAGCAAAATGGCAAATGAAATTTAATGTGGGTAAGTGTAAGGTAATGCATGTTGGAAAGAATAACCCAAATTACACGTACTACATGATGGGGTCAAATTTAGCTACGACAGATCAGGAAAGGGATCTTGGAGTTATAGTGGATAGTTCTCTGAAGACATCCATGCAGTGTGCAGCGGCAGTTAGTAAGGCAAATAGGATGTTAGGAATTATTAAAAAAGGGATCGATAATAAGACAAAAGATATCATACTTCCCCTATATAAAACTATGGTACGCCCACATCTTGAGTACTGCGTGCAGATGTGGTCTCCTCACCTCAAAAAAGATATATTGGCATTAGAAAAGGTTCAGAAAAGGGCGACTAAGATGATTAGGGGCTTGGAACGGGTCGCATATGGGGAGAGGCTAGAGAGACTGGGACTTTTCAGTTTGGAAAAGAGGCGATTGAGGGGCGATATGATAGAGGTATATAAAATCATGAATGGTGTGGAGAAAGTGAATATAGAAAAATTATTTACCTTTTCCCATAATACAAGAACTAGGGGACACCAAATGAAATTGATGGGTAGTAGGTTCAAAACTAATAAAAGGAAATTTTTCTTCACACAGCGCACAGTCAACCTGTGGAACTCCTTGCCCGAGGAGGCTGTGAAGGCCAGGACTCTATTAGGGTTTAAAAAAGAGCTTGATAAATTTTTGCAGGTTAGGTCCATAAATGGCTATTAGCCAGGGATAAAGTATGGTGCCCTAGCCTTCATAACAAGGGCAGGAGATGGATGGCAGAAGATAAATCACTTGATCATTGTCTTCTGTTCTCCTTCTGTGGGGCACCTGGCATTGGCCACCGTCGGCAGATGGGATGCTGGGCTGGATGGACCTTTGGTCTGACCCAGTATGGCCATTCTTATGTTCTTATGTTCTTATTCTATGTTTCATTGCTTACCTTTATAAAGATACCCATGTTCTGTTGTAATTGCTTCATTCCAGTGACGCACCAGCACTGCAAGCAATAGTGTTTTAGAATACAGAATTCTGTATTGATTTTTAGGCGAAAATAATGAAAGCTGGTTCAAAATTCAGCAGCACCCCAGTCCCTTATTCTCTGTGAGAGACTCTGGACATTATTCTTCAGAATAGGACTGAACAGTATCACTACAACAAAGCTCTACTGTTTCAAACTGAAGAGTCCACAATGCCCTCTTATTTAGAAAGGTTGCTCCCTGAATTATGACTCCAAAATGAAATCTGGCACAATTTGTACCTTTTGACTCTACTTCAGAACTAGATATCCATTTCCAGAGAACAGAAATAGTAGCTGATAGACTGACTCTCTGTTCTGTGATGTATTACAAAATGAAAGTGATGTTATTCTATCTCTGTGTGCAAAAGAAGATAGGTGATAAGATGAATCTGAAGGGGAAATATCTGGTTACAGGCAGAGAATTTGGGCAGAGGGAGGGAGGGATTACACAAGGTAGAATAATATAGTGAAGGAATTTCCACAGCTGAGCTATTAAAGACCTTGGCTTTTATATCAAAATTTTAAGTAAGGAGAAAGTTGTCCAAAAGAATTGTGTAACAAAATACATTAACTTTTTCAGTTGAAAGAAAAACAAATTTAAAGCTCCCATATTAACATAACATTTTGTCATTAGACTAACTAGGTTGCTGAGACCTGTATCATAGCTTGAAAGACAGTAAACACAGGGTGACCACATTGCTGTATGGCAAGTACAGGACACTGGCCTCCATGGATAGGGGGTTGCTGTCCTATGTCAAGGTTCCTTGGCAATGGGAGCTGCTTCATCTTCCCAACAAGGGGCAGCAGAGGATGGACATTCTACAACCTGCTTGCTGCAGGCAGGGGTTTCTGGCAGCAGGTGCTGCTGTGCGGGGGAATGGGGAAGCTGCCTCAGGGCAGGAGATCCCACATAGCAGGATCTGCCTCCTTGGGGCGCAGGATTCTGGGCAACGAAGCACCTGGCGCTTAGAGCTGTCTCCCCTAGGTGTGGGATGCCAGGGAATAAGATGTTCTGCAGCCCTGAGATATCAGGTGCCAGGGAAAAGGAGCCCTGCAAAATACAGGACAATTTGCCAATTTTCTTAAAAAAAGTTAGAAAGCCTGTGAGACAGCTTAAATAAGGGACTGTCCCAGAAAAAACAGGACAGATGGTCACCCCACTAAACTTGACTTTAAAATGTGCCAAAATCAATACCTTGGCTCATTGCAGGGCTTTTGTTAAATTTTAATTCCAATAATGAAACATAAGTAAAACATATTTTTCTTAAATATGAAAAGATATTGCAGCTTTCCTTGCATGTTAACAGGAAACCCTTTAGCACCACGCTTTTCAAAAGAAGCCAGCATATAAATAATAAAGCTATTTCATTCCTATTTTGCAAAAGCATACATAAAAACATAAAAAAAAAACCAAATCATCATAGTCAACTGAAACATATAACAAAGAAACAACCTTGGTTTTTTTCTGTTTGCTATTTTTTAGAGGTGAGGAGCTGAAATCTCATGGGGAACATTTTAAAGATACATAACATTTTAAAGTGTTCACAACCTCTAGCTTCACAAAGAAAAATAAATCAAATGCTATCTTCCTTGTAGAGTTTAAAGTGTGGTGTATGAATGGGGATCATTCATATCTTCATTTATCTCTCACTCCTGTAACCGTGAAATATGATCTCCCTGCCTGGTGAATTTGACTGAACAACACTAACTTCTTACAGAAATATCATGCTTTTTCCAATAAAAGAGGAAAAGTTGTAAGATTTCGGGGCTATGAATTTATATAATAAACTAACATTATCATATTATTCTCCTAGGTCTAATTTGGATTTCCTCTGATAACCATTAAGTGACTCTCTAGTCTCCTTTAACATTAACATGCTTTGAGATTTTCCTGATAAAAAAATAGCATCTTGCTCTTGTAATCAGGGCCATAAGGGAATTCTGACATTGGATAAAATTACTATTATAGAAAAATGGGAAATATGTTACAAATAATTCCAACATCATAAAACACTGAAATGAGAGTATGGATTTGGTAAAGTGGAAACTGGAAATCTGTTGGTTATTCACCTTTTTTTTTAATTGAGGGAGAGGGTTTCAAAAGAATAGCCAAAGCTTTTGGAGAATATTGACTTTAAAAGGCTTTGGACAGAAGAACTGAATAAACAATTAAGACAGAATCTAATTCCTCAATCTTCATGTTGCAACCACTGTGTCACACAATTTCAGAACGATGATCAAAAGACCATAGATAAAACTCAAGTGGATGACACCTAAAATTCAATAAAGCAAGGCTCCCCCAAACCACCTCCATGCAAACTTTTATTGCAGATATCAACAAGTCTTCCTGTCAAATGAGTTTATAATTCTATTTATTTCAGTAAAGTAACTGTAACATCTTCATTCAGATTAGGCAGGCATTAAGGTAAAAGCCTGAGGTACAGAAAGCAGATTTTTTAACCCCTTCTAGGTCAGAAGCTTGGGTTTTAGGTTCAACTATTATTAGTGAATCTGGATCGGAAATAAAATTAAAAGAAGCACGTAAGTCAGGCAGTTCCTTGACATTTTTGAACAACTGCAATGAGCCCATAACATGTATAGTACATGTTGAACTGCTTAATACAGTGGTTCTCAACAAATGGTATGTGTACCTTGTAGGTATACAGAAATTTTACAGGGGTACTTCAACTCATCTAGCAAAAACAGGACAGATGGTCACCAAACCATGTACAGAAATCTGTGGGAGAGCACTTCAGTCTCCTTGAACAGTCAGTAACAGATTTAAAAACAGCAGTCCTAAAACAAAGAAATTTCAAAAATCAAACGAAGAGAGAAATTTCTGAGCTGCAATTTATTTGCAAATTTGACTTCATTAAGGATTAAGGATTAAACAGAGACTGGGAGTGGCTCACACCTTACAAAAGGAGCTTCTCTGCCATAGGTGTTAACATATCCACATTAGACTGACAATGGGCCATATCCACCCTGACTTATCTGACCTTTATTCCTCTTTTCATACATACTGGGCTTTTCCAACCTAACTGAATAGGCCTTGTCAGCTCTGGCCCTCCCTTTTACTGGGACCTCACTCTTTAAATACCCATCTGAAATCATGCCCCCCCCCGCACTCATGCATCTGATGAAGTGGGTCTTTGCCCATGAAACCTTATGCTCCAAAATATTGGTTAGTCTATAATGAGACACAGGACTTGTTGTTCTCGAAGATGCAGACTAACATGACTACCTCTCTGATACTTGTCTCCATGCACACAGCAGAATATATGTGTATCCCCATTTTCAGGCTGTGGTCTCCCTCTCTCAGATAAAATAAAAATTAAATAGCATTGCCTCTGTGATCTTCTAAAACAGGGGTGGCCTTTTGTATCTCCCCATCCTCAACTGGACTGGCCAAGTGCAGGCAGGAACCATGTCCCGTTCCCCCTGCTAAGGACAAGCTGGGGACCTGGAAAATGGCCCATCAACCCTCTCAGAAGAGGCCAGGGGGGCAAAAAACCCTTGCCCTCCCATGGAGGACATGTCAAGAGATCTTGGAAGCCTGGCTGGCCCCCTGGAGTAGACAACAAGGCTGGGGACCAGGGCTGCCCTACCCCCAGCAGACACTGGGGCTGGGACCTATTGTCCTTCTCCCCATCCCAATCCAGAGAAGATGCTGGAGATGCACACCACAGCCCTGGCCCCTTCCCCTAGCACCACCTTCACTGTCACAAGCAGCCCTTGTAAGCCTGCCAAGACTTTCCAGCCTCTTTCACTGAGCCTCCTTTTCTGAATCCCCAAGCCCTGTCCTGATTCCTGCATCCACCCCTGCCATAAGCCTACTATACATCCAAGCCCATACCTTGCACCTTACCATGAGCCCCCAGTCCCTGGCCTCACTCTTCCTCATCCACCACCTGCCCTGAATTCCGCCCCTCCCCACACACCCAACACTTTGGTCTGAATTGCCCACTCCGAACCCTACTCCAGGACCTTCCAGCCCCTGCCATGAGTCTCCCCAACCCTCTCCAACCCTGTCCTGATGCCTGCACCCCCACCCCCGACCACACCTCCCACCTCCAACCCCCAGTCATGACCCCCACAAGTCCAGCACAACTATTAATCTTGTACATATATCATGTCCCTCATCTGGACCCTTGCAACTTCTCCCTTGCTGTCAGGTTACAGTAGCTAACAAATTCATAGATCCAAGAGCAGTAAGATATGTCACTGATCATCTGCTGTATAACTTCTGCCAAAATTTCTGTAATGGGTTGTGGTAATCCAATTAATGCTGAATTTACAATTTGTCTTGGTTGGCGACCATTAGAGCATGGAGCGGGTGTCTCCTTCCAGTCCTGCAAGCAACCACACAAAGAGATGGAGAAGATGTAATCTGGGAAAGGTGAAGTATTTAGCTGATCAGCTTGAGACTCCAGTTACTACTGAGTATTGGGATCCTTCCCTGGCTCAAAAGAAGGGTCTCGCTGTGCTGGGCTGTCTGGGAAAACATGCAACTCACTTCTTTTCTCTGAAGTCTTCTATACCAGGAGAACAATCTCCTAGGCATCTTTTAGCTGCAACCCTATCCTAGGGTCTTTTATCTGTGGGCTTAGTAGGGACATGCTAAAGAGGCCACTCTTCACTCTCCTGTTGATCCTGTTACTCTATGGAGTTGCAAGGAGTAAGGGAAGTCAATGGCTGAGTTTCTTCCCTTGTCCTCCTACTGTGGAGACACTGAAGAAATTCAGCTTAAAGTAGATTGACTCCATAAGTTGTGTATCTTAATTCAGCTTTCTCCCTAAATGTAGAGCTGCCCCAAAGTGTTTAGTTTCACTGACTTACCTTATTTACCATCTACTGTTTTGTAATTCCTGGAGGAGCTGTGGTAATCCTCCTCCATGAGGAAGAATACAGTTGCACATAAACAATTCATATCATGAAAACAATGCTCCCCAATGATATTCTGAGGGGGGGGGTTGTTTTATCTGTCGCAAAGATATCACCCTCTTAGAAACCCCAATAGCTTCCCTTTTCCCACCCAGGAGCTGGGAAGGGAGAAACTGACTCTTCATGGGATATATTTCATGAACAATAGCTCCTGGCCCTCATTCCCTGACCTTATTTTCATATCAGGCTCCTGTATTAATTAGTTTAAACCTCTGGCCATTAGGTGTCTGATAAAATTTCCAAGCCCTGTGTGTGAGAGGATGTGGCAAATCACAACTCTCTTTTCTAAGGTATTCCATCCACTATCCCTCATCCACATCTATAGATGTTCTTAAAACAGTCTAAAAACATACACTGATGCAGATGAGAGAGTGTGGATGGAATACCTTAGAAAAGAGAGTTGTGATTTGACTTGGTGGGAAACACCTATTTAAAAATGTTAAGGTTCCAAAGTTAAGCACTCAGAACTAGGAAATGCTAGAATGATGGTAGCCTGTCTGAGACATAACTGCTTTGTTCCCTTAAAGTAGAGCAGTGTGGCAAAGGAATTAGGATAGTTCTGAGCATGCCTGGTGTAACACTCTTGCCAATAGGCCAAGTCATGGTACCGTTCTCAAACCTGTTTAGGAAATTCAAATGTGTTTAACCAGTATGTTCTTCAGGATTCATAAGTTGTGAAACTGCTGTACTGAATGTCTCTCAGCTGGGTTCCACCAATCATAAAGAAAAGATATGACACTGTAGGGCTACGCCTACACGTGAACGCTACATTGAAGTAGACTATTTCGATGTAGCGACATCGAAATAGTCTATTTGGATGAATAACGTCCACATGTCCTGCAGGGCTGGCAACGTCGACGTTCAACGTTGACGTTGGGCAGCACCACATCGAAATAGGCGCTGCGAGGGAACGTCTACACGCCAAAGTAGCACACATCAGAATAAGGGTGCCAGGAACAGCTGTAGACAGGGTAACAGGGCGGACTAGCACTTCCGGGGCAACAGCTAGCCGCTCCCTTAAAGGGCCCCTCCCAGACACACGCAGCCTGCACAGCACGCGGTCTGCAGAGCCATAGGCACACACACCTCGAGCAACGCAGGCATGGACCCCCAGCAGCAGCAGCAGCAGCAGCCAGAGATCCACCCAGCCGCCCCTGCAGGAGCAGTGATCGCCCTGCTCGATGCCATGCAGGAGGCAGCTGAGCACCTCCTTGCCACAGAGGAGGAGCTGCCCGCAGGGGAGGAGGACGCAACCCCGAACCCTGCAGAACCCCGCCCCCGCCCCCCGCCGCACACGCCACCGGCTGTGGAGCTACCCCATGAGCACCGACTGTTGGGAGCGGCTGGTGCTTCGAGAGAGGGACGACGACCGCTGGCTCAGGAACTTTTGCATGAGCCGGCAGACATTTCTGGAGCTATGCCAGTGGCTCACCCCTGCAGTCAGGCACCAGGACACCACCATGTGGCATGCCCTCAGCATCAAGAAACGGGTCGGCATTACTGTCTGGAAGCTGGCCACTCCAGACAGCTACCGATCCGTGGGCCAGCAGTTTGGTGTTGGCAAGGCCACCATCGGGGCTGTCCTCATGGAGATAAGAGGACCCATGGGAGGAGGGGGAGGAGGTAGCCCTGACAGGGGACTGGGGAAGGGGAGCCCTGGCAGGGGAGGGGAGGGGAGGGGGACCCTGGCAGGGGAGGGCCACACACACCCTGCACACCCCTCATTGGTGCTCTCCCATGTGCTTCCCCTGCAGGTCATCCGCGCCATCAACGCCCTGCTCCTCCACAGGCTCGTGAGGCTTGGGGACCCGGATGCCGCCATCACGGGCTTTGCCACCCCAATTGCTTCGGGGCTCTGGATGGGACTCACATCCCCATCTGCACCCTGGAACACAGTGGAGGATGCTACTTATAAAGTAAGGGCTACCACTCAGTGGTCCTCCAGGCCTTGGTGGAGAGCCGGGGCCGTTTCCTGGACATTTATGTGGGCTGCCCTGGCAGCACCCACAACGCCCGGGTATTCTGGAACTCGGGCCTGTGCCGCTGGCTGGAGGCGGGGACCTACATCCTCCAGCGGGAGATCCCTGTGGGGGACACCACCATGCCCCTCTGCATCATCGAGGATGCAGCATACCCCCTCCGGCCCTGGCTCATGCACCCATACATGGGCCATTTGTCAGCCAGCCAGGAGCGCTTCAACCTGCGCCTAAACCACGCGCGTCAGGTGGTGGAGCGCATATTTGGCCCCCTCAAAGGGCGCTGGAGGTGTCTCCTCACCCGCCTTGATGTGGGCCCCACCAACATCCCTAGGCCAGCACCCACTCCTGCAGCTGGAGGCGGCGCTCCTCCACCCACAGCCGCTGCTCGGCGACCTCCAGCTGCCGACAGTGGAGGGCCAGCAGCTGGGTGTCCGTCGCCGTCGGGTGGTGGTGCTGGGTCCGCCCTCTTCCCCACTGTGGGGCTGGTCAGTCCTCCACCGAGGGGCTGGCCTGTAGTGATGGTCCTGGGGGGCTGTCCGGGACCACGGACACCTTGCCGGCGCTCTCCTGTCCTTCCGATGGTGCAGCTGCAGAACACAGGAGTGGGGGAAGAAGAGTGGAGACAGGCGTTAGTGTGGGCCGCAAGCCATGGTCCTTGTCCCCCCACCCCTCTGCTGCAGGTTCCCCATCCCCATCCTCAGGAGATGCTGCTGTGATGGATGGGGTTCAGGGGTCCCCCTGCACTGCACCCCGTCTGCTGGCAGGAGTGACTCTCACTCAGCAGGTACAACAGGAGGTTTATTAGGCAAGAGATGCCCAGTTTCTCACAGAAGTGACAGTACAGCAGTCAGAGACAGTCCTTCCAACCCGTCCTGGGGAGAGATGACCCCGAGGGGTGCCCCTCTGGGGTGTAGCTTTCCCCCTCCTCAGGCTGGCTGCCTTCCAGCTCTCCCTTCCCCTAGCCTCTAACTGCCGCCCCCGATTCAAACCCAGCTCAGCTTCTCCCTCCTCTTTGTTCAGGGCAGCGGTGTAACCTGCCAGTTGTAGCCCCAGGATCATCCTTAGCCACTGGGAGCTATTCTGCTTGTTTCTCATATGTAGCCTGAGTCTCGCATTTGCACTCCCCCCACTCCATCACATGCTGCTGTTGCTGCTGCTACTGCTGGGTGTCCCACCCCCTCCCCCCAGGGGACCCTAGAGGTTCCACTCCCCCCAGCCCCGGGGATGGGGCATGGCACTGTCATGCTGGGGGGTGGGGCAGGGGCTGATGCACCCTTCTGAGGGACATGCCACTGCTGTCCTTGGGGCCATGGTTATCTGGGCATGTGGAAGGCCCTGGTCATATGTATTACCTCCGCCCCTCAACCCTGGGGGTCTGCGCCAGGGGGGTACATACCTGATGGTCCACTCCCACAGTTGGGGGACACCCGGGGGGCGGACGCCCGGCTGGAGCTCCTGGATGGCAGGACGATCCTCAGGCCAGCGTCGCTGGAGGAGGACTCCCCCTCCCCCTCCTCCTCCTCCGGTGCCCCAGGGGTAGGCTCCTGGGGGGGCCCCCGGGGTGCAGGGTTTGCCTCCAGGGCGGACTCCACCTCCGGGGCCTGCTGGGGCTCCTCGTCCGAGGTATCATGAGTGGCTGGAGGGGAGGAGGTGTGCCGGGGACCCAGGATGTCCCTGAACTCCCTGTAAAAGGGGCAAGTGACGGGGGGTGGCCCCAGATTGGCCAGCCGCATCCTTGGCCCATGTGTAACCCTGCTGCAGCTCCTTCACTTTATTCCGGACATGATCCGGAGTGCGGGCAGGGTGACCCCGGGCGGCCAGGCCCTCGGCCAGCCGAGCGAATGCATCCACATTCCGCCTCTTGCTCCCCATTACCTGGAGCACCTCCTCCTCACTCCAGAGCCCCAGCAGGTCCTGAAGCTTGGCCTCCGTCCAGGAGGGGCCCCGCTGCCGCTTCCCTGCCTGGCTGCTGGGCTGGGAGCCCTGGCTCCCCTGGAGGGGGGGTCCCCTGGGGGCGCTTGGGGGGCTGGCGGCCGGCCATTGCAGTGGTGGGGTGTGTGGGGGGCTGCTGAGGGATGTGCAGGCTGGCCGCGTGTCTGGGCTGCCGCCTGCACGTTCTCTCAGCTTCTTGCACAGGAAGACAGAGGGCGGGGAGCTTTAATGGGCTGCTCCACATGGACACCATCGAGCTCAGGGGCTGGAAAGAGCGTCTCTCAACCCCTCAGCTGATGGCCGCCATGGAGGACCCCGCTATTTCGATGTTGCGGGACACGCAACAACTACATGTTCCCTACTTCGACGTTGAACATCGAAGTAGGGCACTATTCCCATCCCCTCATGGGCTTAGCGACTTCGATGTCTCGTCGCCTAACGTCAAAGTTAACTTCGAAATAGTGCCCAACATGTGTAGCCGTGACAGGCGCTATTTCGAAGTTGGAGCCGCTACTTTGAAGTAGGCGGCACGTGTAGATGCGGCTTAGGTGATATAAATTCCCTACCTCCATTTACACTTTTCCAAAAATTAAAGAACATAGGAGATGGGGTGGCAATAAGATGTCCTTACTGGATAGTTGCCGGCTTTGGAGATTCCAGCTGAAATGTTGCTGATTTAAAATGAACTATGTCACTAGCTGTCATTAGTCATTGCTATGTCAGGGTTGTGCATCGTCTGAGCTAATAGTTTAATTCTAACTAGTAATGGAAAGTGAAATTCCCCGTATCACACCTTTCCAACCTATCATCTATCCTTATGGGTATGAGGAATTCTTGCCTGTATCTGCTGTGGTACAGCTCCCTGACTCCACCAGCCTCTGGCAACACAAGCATAGTCTTCCTTACCTGCACAGACCTTGCCTTTTCTGTACAGGTTAACGAAAGACACACAAAACCAAATGGCCTAGTCACTGATTTGCTACAAACTCACAGACTTTTCAGATTCTCTATTCCCAAAGCAATAATACACACCAGTTTACATGATTCAAAACAGGACGATGACTCTGCTTAAGACATAACACTTAGATATATTTACAGTGGAAACAAGAACGAGTTTATTAGGAAAGAACTCAAATTCAAATGATAATAAGAAAGAATGAACATTGCGTTGAAATAAATGGCTATGAATAAAAGAAAATCATAACTCATTTTTTAAAGCCTAAACTTATCTCACAAGCTATTTTTCTGTATACTGCAAAACAGGTTGCCGCAAGTCTTTTTTTCAGCATTTCCAGATACAATGGGTGCAACTCCCCTTCCATAAAATCAAAGCTTCTGGCAACTTGTCTTTACAGATTGAAGGGTGGCAGGCTGTCTCTAACTCTCAATGTATACCGAACGAAACCTCTGATTTTTACCTGAAATATTCCCTTCGCAGCATTACCACACTGTTCACTTCCTCATATTAATTTCTTTCTGAAGTCTCTGCAATCTCTTTACTGGCATTTGACTCATCAAAAGAAATATACACAATCTGCAATGATACATGAAGATGTTGTCTCCTTCTTCCTGTCTGCAGAAGTTTGTCTCTTGGCATGCTACCTTTGAGTGACTTGCCTTTAACTACAAGGCCTACAAAAAAACATTTTCAGCAAATATGCTTAATTCCTCATGTATTTTCTGTACATACATCTCAAACTGATTATTTGACTGCTGTGACACAGGCTTTCAGCAGAGACACTATTAACCCATTGTGGTGAACCCTGGGGATCCCTGTACTTTTATATGCTATGGAATTTGGCACCAAAGAATGCTGGAGTCAGAAATAAACCTACACTCTTAGGTTTATTCTGATGTTTTGGGGTGGATCTCTCAATGGGCAAGACTACTACTCTGAAACAATGGATCTTCTCTGTCTTTTTCCTCATTGTCTCTTAATAATTTAGAGTTAATAGTTATACTATCTTCTAGGGCATATGGACTGCATTTGCTCATCTCAATGAACTTTCTTGTGGATCTCCTCTACCTTTACCTGTTCACTTTATCTCAATATAGTCTGAAAAAATCCTTTCAGGGAGAGCATGTTACTATTCAAACTATCAGAATTAGTTACCATTCTTTTGAATAACTGTCCCTACCTGCTGTTTTTATAGCTGCGACATAAGAGTTGCTTTGTGTTGTTTAAAAATCCTCTTCCTAAGTGGTATTTTTCTGCCTTTAGGACATCTTTGTCTGAGGAGAACTCACTCATTTTCCTTTTTGCCAAGTGTTTCCAGGTATTCACCTCTTTTCTTCCCTGACAGGAAGCTGTTGAGTAGGTTATCTCCTAAAGGGAATGTTGGCAGGGCAACAGTCATAGCTGCTTTACTATAAACAAGCACTCCTGTGCAACACCAACTAATTCTGTTTCAGTGGAATAGCATGACACACAAATGTAAAGTGTTCCTCTTCCAGACAGAGGAATGGTCTTATAACCTTATCACTGAAGGTTTTAAAAACTGAGAGATGTAAATTTGTTTCAGTCCTGAGGGCTGAGCAAAGATAAAATTAAATGTTTGCTGTTTTATATGGGCATAATAATCTGGACTTTTCAAAGGTAAAAGAATGAAGATAAAATTTTGAACAACATAAAACCCAATATACAAACATTGCAAAATATATACAGACCTGTTTCCATTACCCTTATTGATGAGTTGTGCTTTATTATGCCTCTGAGACAATGGAAATAAATGGGTCTATCTATGGAATATAATTATGAAAGTCTGGGCTGAAGTAGTTAACTACAAGACAGCTTCTTTTGCAATTCTTGTAGATTATATGCTAAGCAAGTAATTGAGCAGCACTTTCTTTTTTGTCTAGTGCCTCTCAATTCAATGGGACTATTTTCACAGCAAAGTACTGTGTAGCAAGAGTAAGGATATAAGAATCTGGTCTTGTTTTACAAAGTGAATGACATTATTAAAAGATGTCAAGTTACAGAGAATTTTCTATTTTCACCAGTTTAAACCTGCAAGTGACCCCATGTCCATGCTACAGAAGAAGATGAAAAAGAAAAACACAAAATCATGGTCTCAGCCAATTTCATTAAGGGAAAATTCCTTCCTGACTCCAAAAATGGCACTGTGCAATATTGTTTAATACTCATCATGCAGTATACATGGACTGACTGCTTTCCCCTCTGATTTACAAGTTTGCCTAGGACACTGGTTAATGCTGAATGTCTCCAAGGTCAAGTCTTCAATCATTACTCACACTGAGTAGCATGTAAATGAAGCCAAAAAGCAACCAAACAGGCCTGTTTCTTAAAGGAGTTAGAAATCAGTGAGGCTTTTGGTAGAGTGAACTACTGTTCAACCATTGTGAATAAAGTTGGAAGAATCAGGCACATAGCAAACAAGGCAGTTCCATCTCTCTGGGTGCATCTATACTTGCATTCCTCTTTTGAAAGAGGTATGCAAAAGAGGGAAATAGAAAATTCAAATGAGATTCATATTTGCATATTTGGCACCTCATTTGCGTATTCGTATTTCAAAAGAGCTTCTTTCGAAAGAGGAAAATCACTGTAGATGCTGCTCTTTCGAAAGTAAACCCCAGCCTCAGAAGAATCCTTCTTCTCTTTATTTAATGGGAAGAAGATGGGGTTTACTTTCGAAAAAGCAGGATCTATACTGGTTTTCTTCTTTCGAAAGAGGCCCTTTCGAAATAAGAATATGCAAATGAGGTGCCAAACATGCAAATTATGCATCTCATTTGCATTTCCAATTTCCTTCATTTGCATACCTCTTTCGAAAGTGGAATGTGAGTGTATACACACCCTCTATGGAACTCCCTATCAAAACAAAAGGGCAAAACAACAACAACAACAAACCCAAGGGTAGAGTGGGATGGAAGAAATTCAATACAAAATAAAAACAACCACTAACTTCCTCTTGACCCAGACCAAAGAAGAAATGATCTTATGCTCTAAGGTATAACATTTGCTTTGCTTTATCTTATGCTTACCCACATCAGCCCTGCAAGGAAGAGCTGAACACCAGTGTGTACACAGATGCTAGGGGCTAAGACACAGGTGGTGCCTCCTTTCACCCTTGTCATATGGCCTTGCAAACAGTTGCAGAGAGAAGCCAGTCAGACAGTTCAGATGGAAAAAGCAGAAGCAACCAAAGATGGGGCCTTTGGAATTCTGGACGTTCAAAAGTGTAGCACGTTCCCTGACATTCTCTGCCTTGTGCTGATTGGCTGTTTGCTCCAAACATTCCTTCATTCTTACCTCAGCTTCACTTGAAACCTACCCTGCTGTGCTCTCTTCCTCTCAGTCCCCTTCCCTTTCCTTTGGACTTAGCTTATCCCCTCCAAGGTACTTTCACCAAATAAATATATATGATCACATTTTTTAAAGTATTGAAACTAGCATACCTTTTACTGCTATCAGATTGGTCATTCTGCTTGTATTCTGGCTTTTCCTCCACCTTATCTGTCTTGTCTATTTATACTATATTGTCATACTATTCTGGTACTCACCTGCCTCTATACATCCATTTGTTTTCTTTTGTTTGACAAGCTCCTTTACTATCTGTTTCTTTTTTGTGTTTGAACAACACTTGGTGCAATGGATCCTGGCCTCTAACTAGAGATCCAGGTAGCAGAACGCTGCAAACAAACCAACAAACAAACCAACCAATCATAGGCTCTTAGCTTGCACACGTACAAATGTGATTATTCAAAGGACTCTTAGGATCATTCTTCATCTGGACCCTCCCCTGTGACTTTGCCACCATGGGTCACCCTGCTGGGAGTACAAGACTCCCTATGGAAATGCTCTTGGGTTTATTGGAAAACATAAGCCCACTCACCATGACAAGGTGACAATCCAGAGAGTGGGGCAGGAACAGAGTTCTAAGCATGCCACACTTCTGCACAGGTGGGTATCATTCTGGAAGACAGCTCCCCGATAAGCAGAAAAACTAGGATTTCTGCCTTTCACCCTACTCCATATGCAGCCCATGTATGTTCTGCTTTGGTTCCTGCCCAAGTGAATGATGAATGTTATGGGCTAGTGTCTTACAATGAGGGAGGAGACAAAAGAGCACTGAATCTTAAGCCAAAAATTTGCAAATAGCTCCCCACAGATTTGGATAGCCTCTCTCTGCAGGATTGCATGCTATTTGGCCATATGAATTAATTATACAGGGGTAAGTGCAGCTCTCACAAACACAGCCTGCCCCTCACCCTCCAACACCTCAGGCCTGCACTCTGCAAGCCACAGCAACTTACCCTGCATCTCAGCTCCTGCTTCCTGGTCCCCAGAAAGCTGTTGCTCAGATTGGCTATGCTTCTCAGTAGGGGAGAAAGGTTCCTGGCTGCCAGCCTTACTCAGCGACCTGGGAGGAAACCCTGGTCCTTATCTACCTCTCCACCTATAATTTCATCCTCCAGGTTAGGTCCACCATGTACTGCCTCTGTGCCCTCTGAAGTATCTGCAATGCTCTGGGCATTAAAGGTAGGGTCACTACTGAGGACAGTGTTCAGCTTCTCATAAAAAAAATAGGCTTGTCTGAGTTTTTTAATCTTTGATCTGCACTTCAGCATGTCCTGCTAATCCCAAAGGATCAAGAAATGAACCTCTGTGTGTCTCAGTTCATACGGCTCACTCTCAGCAGAGACTGAACAGATTCCTCTCCCCCGAGGCTGGTCAGATCTAACAGCTCTGTGGCGGACCAAATGGGGGACTATTTGGTGTGGTGGACAGTCCTGAGCACCTGGGAAGATGCCATGAGACCACTGCACACTGAGCCAGCCTGTGGAGTGGTTGGGCTCTAGTTACTTCTGCAGCAGGAAGTGGGATTTAAATATCACACCACTTGCAAGGGGGCAGAGTGTGTCACTAGTCACCCCGATGCAAGATGGCAGAATTCAAACTCCCGACCAAAGCTGCTGCTGGGGAATTTTGGGATACTTCTTGGAGGCCAGAATCAGCAACAAAATGTCTCAAGGTATCCACACTGCATATTTGTCAACAATACAGGGAGAAGACAAAAGTCCCTCTTGGAGCTGTAAGGCTTTTGTAACAACAACAAAAACTGAAAAAAAGTTTTTTTTTTAATAACACATGTTGTGTTTCAAGGTGGTCTCTCTTCTCTGTGTCTGTCTCTCTCTATATAACATTTTCTTTTTTTTCCTACAGTCTACATTACAGTACTGAGAGAAGTAATAAAGGAAGATAATGAATAGTGCTACTGTAAAGCAGAACTATGATAAAATCATCTGATTATAACAAGAACTATTATTTTGTCACACCTGACATCACTTTAAGATACTGGTGCAACTTACATCAATGAAAAATCTAATTGATGAGATGATCAAGATGTGGAAAATAGCTCCAATTAAGCCTAAAACTGAAAGGTAAATCATTACTTAATGGAACTTCACTGAAAAAATGGCTGACATATTTTAATGAAAACTCTGAAATTTTTACAAAATAACTGGTTAATTTCACCTAACTCCATCAATTATTACACATAAAAAGTTCACACCTATAGTATGGTTAATAAAGCAAAGAGTAGTTTAAAGGAGTAAAAATACTTTAGTGATGTGACTGCATTTTTAGATCATTAGTTTAACAGAGTTGAAGGTGTATATTGCAACTTGGCATATTGTTCCACTGCACTCTCAGAATCAAGGAATGATTAACAAACATGTTATGCAATGAGCAGATTTAGGCTATGTCTATACTACCAGGTAATATTGATTTTCAATCAATGAGCCCGGTTTTCAAAGTCCCTGTCCACACTGTAAATTATATTAGCTCAATTTATGGAGCACTAAAATTGACATAATATCAAAATCTTAATATCGTAGTAACCTGATGGGTGCAGCATTCAGTTTGAATTTACAATTCTAAATGAAGGGTAGGGAGGAAGGGCCATGCCTGTAAATCAAATTCATTACCCTCCAGAGATGTCCCATATATGCCCCACTGTTCTTCACTCTGGCCTCTTCTATCTCCACTGCTCTCAAGTGTGAAGGAGTTAGGCAACAGGAAGACCGTTACCATTCGTCACCTGGAAGCCCATGGCTGGAGGGTCATGAGAGGCTGAAAAATCTTCTTTCATTTTGTTTGGTAGTAGCGTGGCTGTGGGGTCTGTGGTTCTGTGTCTACCCCAATAGCTGCCTTTTTTTTCTGAGCTGCCTGCTGTCAGCCACTGACAGCCCCTCCCTCATACCATGTGGCAGCTCGGCTGTGCATGTAGGTCATGCTAGGATAAGAAACTTCTTTTCAACCACTTACATTTTGCCCTGACACGTACATACTCTCCCTTCCCTCCCCTGGAGGTGCCAAGCAGTATGGAACCTTCCTGCTCCCAGCTACCTCACCTGGCTTGACCCTGAACAAATAAAAAAAACATGCTGTACAAGGTGCCAGGCAGCTTGCACTTGGTGAAGATCATGATTTTCGGTTGCTGGCTGTAGACTGGGGTCTTTCAGCTGCCCGGGTGATGTCTCCTTCAGCAGTCATGATTTTCAGGGCTGGCTGTAGCTTTTAGTTGCCCCAAGCCATATGTGTTTCAATGAAGGCAATATAGTAGCTATAAAATTGCCACTGTTCTCAAAGTAAGGCCTGCGGTAAGGAATATCCTTATTCTGATGGTCTTTTTTGGCAGATCCAAACCTGGCTGTAGTCTGGGGTCTTTTGGCCTCTCTGAGCCATAATTGTTTTAATGATTCATTCGAGTTTCAATGTAACACCTGGGGGCCTTCTTTTCCTGGGGCCTAAATCCACATCCAGGTACAAATATAATCAAAGGGTCTCCCTGGGCGGTCATGATTTTCAGGGCTGGCAAATGTCTGCTGTCTTCTAGCCACCCTGACCTTTTAGTATTTCAAGGACTTATTTTAGTTTCAGTGTAGCACCCATGTCTACTTAGGGTCTTCTTTTCCAGGAGGTCTAAATCCAGATCCAGGTACAAACATAATTAAAGCCCTAGGTATGCTGCTAATAGGGACAGGTGGTGGGTCTCCCTTGGCAGTCACTATTTTTTGGGGCTGGAAAATGTCTACTATCTTTTAGCTGCCCTGAGCCCTCACTGATTCAATGATTCATCTGAGTTTTGGTGTAGCAGCTGTGTCTGCTTAAACATATTCTTCCTCTAAGGGTCTTTTTAGGCAGGAGGCTTAAATCCAGGTTCAAGTCCAAACATAATTAAAGGGTCTCCCTGAGTAGTCATGATTTTTGGGGCTGGCAAACATCTGCTGTCTTTTAGCTGCCCCAAGCTGTTACTGTTTCAATGATTCATTTGAGTTTCAATGTAGCACCTGTGTCTACTTATGGGGTCTTCTTCTCCAGGGGGACTAAATCCAGATCCAGGTACAAATATAATCAAAGGGTCTCAATTTTGGGGGCTTGCAAATGTCTACTGTCTTCTAGCTGCTCCAAGCTGTTAGGGTTTCAATGATTCATTCAAGTTTCAGTGTAGCACCCATGTCTACTTAGGGTCTTCTTTTCCAAGAGGCCTAAATCCAGATCCAAGTCCAAACATAATCAAAGTCTAGGCATGGTGCTCATAGGGGAGAGTGGTGGTTCTTTCTGGGTGGTCATTATTTTCAAGTCTGTCAAACATCTGCTGTCTTTTAGCTGGCCCGAACCATCACTACTGTTTCAATGATTCTTTCGCGTTTCAGTGTAGCACCTGTATCTACTTGAACATACTCTTCTTTTAAGGGTCTTTTTTGCCAGGAGGTCTAAATCCAGATCCAAGCCTGAAAAGATTCAGTGCTTTTGCATCCCGTTTTCAAAAATATTTTGGTTGGGACAGACGACCCCTCCCTTCCCCTCAGTTATAAAAAGCACTTCTCTTATAAAGGCAAGCCAGTCCCTTGTCTGGAAAAAGGGACATTTGTCTAACAAGTCAGGGGAAAGAGGGGAATGAAATGTGGGAAGATGCCATTGGATACCCACATCTATTTGCAGGGCATTTTTGCCCATGCTGCACTAGTGAAAATAGCCAGAATGCTACAGGGCCTACGGAACAGTGCGATATGGTCCCACAATAAATTGCTGCAGCATTGGATTTAAGTGATTTGTGTGTGGCAGCAATGAGTTGATTTTGTGGGGAGTATGTGGAAAGGTGCGGATGCTCAAAACTGAATGGATAAAATCCAGCATTAAGAAATCAATTTTAATAAATTAGGTTTTAGCTCATAGTGTAGATGCAGCCTTTATGTCTAATGCACTTAAAAATTCCAGTTTCAATAGCATGTCTGCCTCTATGAAAATATGGTATTTAAAGACTAAAATCATAGACTATCTCAGCAATCAAAACGCCACTGACTGCAGCATCCATGTGTCACTGGGGTAAATCTGAAACAATTGCACTGACAATTAGCGGAGTTTTTTCTGGATTTCTTCCTTATCATTAAGGCAAATCCCAAAGGGACAGGTTCCTTGCCGACTGAACAGCACCTGGAAGAGTCACTGGCTGTGGCCACACTTGGCCAAAACTTCGAAATAAGATTACTAATGAGGCGCTGAATTAAATATTCAGTGCCTCATTAGCATTAGGACGCTTCCAGCCATGGCACTTCGAAAGCGCCGCTTTCAAAAGCGTGCGGCTCAGCACGGCTACATGGGGGTCCTGTTCGAAAGGACCCCCACCCATTTTGAAATCCCCTTACTCCTCTCAGTGGAGGTGAATAAGGGAATTTTGAAAGGAGCAGGGTCCTTTCGAAAAGGACCCTCGTGTAGCCGCGCTGAACTGCGTGCTTTCGAAAGTGGTGCTTTTGAAGTGCCACGGACAGAAGTGTCCTAATGCTAATGAGGCACTCTATATTCAATTCAGCACCTCCTTAGTAATCTTTGAAATGGCTGTTTGCATGGCCATTTCGAAGGTTTGGCCAAGTGTGGCCACAGCCACTATTTAGGCCCTTGGAATTTTGTCTTTTTTCTTTCTTTCTCTGGAAGGGTGCTAATAAACAGAGGCACTGTTAATTACCTGTATAACATAAAATGTGGGATAAATATAGTTTTATTGAACTGTGTGGAATTTAATAATCTGTCCATGTTTTATGGTAAATCCTACTCACTTCACTCACATGTGCAGTCCCATTGATTTAATTGAGATAACTTTTGTGAGTAAGCCTAGCAAGACCTTGCTTTTATTATATGGTTTGCCATTATAGTATAAACGAGTTTAATGCAGTTCTAATGCTGACACTGTGCCACAAATAAGAACTATTTTGCAATTAAAAAAACTAGTGATCTGAACTTCTAGGCTGCAGTTAAGTATTCTGTCCCAAACATTGCTCTTGATATTTCCATGCTAGATACCGGTTTGTTCCATTATGTAGAAAATTTAAGATATTCACGTTCTAAAATATGACCTCTCGTTTATAAGCCACACCATTATTTTAAGAGGCTATTTTACATTTTACATTATATTATATTACATTTACATTTATGTGCCTATGATGTGCATTTCCCTGAACTGTGCAGGGTTGCCACCAAAAGATCGCCATATGAAAATCCAGATTCTAAATGGCATACTGCATATTAAACTGTGCTTAACAGATTCCCAAAATCTGACTTTCAAAGTTCAGAGTGAATTTCAAAGTAAAATCTCATACTACATTCTGGAATTGACATCATTCTGACAAACCTAGAAATGATAGCAGAAGAGAATTCTTAAACATTAAAGTTACATCTACACTATATTGCAAATTCGAAAGGTGCTCATTCGAAATTCATGGTTCCTAACTACCAGGGTGGTCAACCACTGGAATAAAGTGCCTAGGGAGCTTGTACAATCTCCATCTGTGGAGATATTTAAGAACAGGTTAGATAAATGTCTATCAGGATGGTCTAGACAGTACAGGTCCTGCCATTGGGGCAGGGGGCTGGACTCAATGGTCTCTCAAGGTCCCTTCCAGTCCTAGCATTCTATGATTCAATGATTTTATGTGGAGAGCCTGGACACGGCCATAACTGTCTTTGTAGCAGTCAGGTTCCTGAACTGTTCCAGTACCCTGGACAGGACCCATATTACAATCCACACCCTGGAACACAGCAGGGGCCAGTATATAGACAGGAAGGGGAACCACTCCACGGTGCTTCAGGCCCTGGGGGACACCAGATGCCAGATCCAGGACACCTATGTCAGCTGGGCAGGCCACACATATGATGCACGAGTGTTTAGAAACTCTGGCCTGTGCTGCCGCTTGGAGGCAGGGACCTTCATCTCCCAGAGGGAGCTCCTGCTCAATGACACAACCATGCCTCCAGGCATGGTGGGGGATGCCACTTATCCCCTCCAGCCCTGAATCATGTGACCCTCTACAGGCCATCCCAACCTTAGCAAGAAGAACTTCAACTCCTGGCTCAACGACACCCAAAATGTGGTCAAACAAGTTTTCGGGTATCTGAAGGGCTGGTGGTGTTGTCTCCTGGCACACCTGGAGGTGGGACTACATAACATCCCCAAAATACTGTCGAGAGCAAGGTGAGGTGTTCCACCAGGGGTGGGTGTCCAAGTCCAGCTTGGGCTATGAACAGTCGGCCGTCACCCCTAGCCTCCAAGCCCACCAGGTTGGGGTCTGCTTCTGGGAGGCCCTCCATGAGCACTTCACTCAGGAGCCTCACTAAACACCTCCCCATTCACCCCAGCAGGTCCCTTGCACACTACCCCCCTATTTCCCCCCGCGAGCACATGGCACATGCTTATTTAGACTAAATAAACTATATTATGTTAAACAACAATGTGTAAATATAGACAACTGGGAATAAAACTAAATACAGTGGGGAAAAGGAGAAAGCTATTTACATTGGGTCAGGGCATGTGAGAGAACCTCACCCAGAGGAGGCCTTATTGTAAGGCAGGATGGAGCGCCTTCATTCCCATTGGTGAAAGGATCCTCTCCCGCCCCTGGTTTGGGGTCCCCAGTGGGGATGAGATGGAGTGGGGAGGTTGGGGAGGTAAAGGTATTGGGCAGGGGCATTGGCAGGGGTCTAGGCCTAGGCAGGGGGCTTTGCAGGAGAGGCAGCTGGAGGGGTGCCTGTGTATTAAGAACTGTAACAATTTGGTGAGAACATTGCTTGACCCAAATAATGCCAAGGGCAATAAGATTTAGATAGTGTATTTTATTTTCCTTGGTTACTGTATCTGTGATCTGCTGTTACTACCACTTTTAATCTCTTAAAATCTAATTGTAGTTACTAAATCTGTACTATATTTTGTCTAAAACATTATGGTTTGGTTGAAGTGTTTGGAAATCTTAGCTCAGGTCGCAAAGGCTAGTGTGCATCCTGTCCACATCATGGCTATGTCTACACTAGCCCAGAACTTCGAAATGGACATGCGAATGGCCATTTTAAAGATTACTGATGAAACACTGAAATATATTCAGAGCCTCATTAGCATGCAGGCGGCCGTGGCACTTCGAAATTGCTACGACTCGCTGCCGCGTGGCTCGTCTAGATGGGGGTCCTATTCAAAAGGACCTCGGGAACTTCGAAATCCCCCTTAGAAATCAGCAGATAGGAATAAGTGCTTCATTAGTAATCTTTGAAATGGTCATTTGGAAGTTTTGGGCTAGCATAGACACAGCCCATGTGAGGAGCAGGCTGCATAATGAACCCCACACGATCATGCTTCTATAAAGGTGATACAGATCTAGGATGTAAGGCTACAGGCTTAATATGTTTGCTATTGCCTTTCCCTGCGTGATGTGTAATCTAGCTGTTGATGTGCTCCTCATGCAGTTGTACTGAATGAAAATAGGTCATGGAGGAAGTTGCTGCATGTCACTAGCAAGCATTGTGAGGTATAGTTCAGGGTAAAGACTTAAGGAGTCAAAGTGACAATCAAGTTCCAGGCTGTACCCTGGGGATACTCTCGGGGAGGTGATTTAAGTGATTTAAGTTATGTAGCCATAAAAGTTACGTGTAGGATACAGGGATTTGTCATCAGAAGTTTCTTTCAGAAGATATCTCCTGATAAAACTTCGGTCAACAGATTACAGCCAAACTGACATGCGGATCACAAGAGCAATCTGCTCTGTCAACAGAGAGCAGCTGGACCACACAGCTGCTCTGACGGCAAAACAGCCAACCAGAAGCAGAGCAGACAGGGCTGCCCAGTGTCCCAGAAGCCCTTTCTGTCAACAGAAGGGCCCCGGGAACATCCAGACTGACTATTTGTGGACACATGTCTACCAACAGAGGTGTTCTTCCTCACGGCAAGGTATCGACAAAGTTGCTGCATTCTGTCAACTTACTGTTGACAGAATGCCCTTGGGAATCTGAACGCTCCATGGGTTTTGTTGACAAAACTCTCTAGTTCAGACATTGCCAAACTGTGATGCTTATTTAGCCCTTCACATTAAGAGAATATGATTTGCTTGACAATTTTCCTCCAGCAAATTCCAATTAAGTACATCACTTTCAAATTCTTCTTAACTGTAACAGCAGTTAAGCTCTCAGTTAAGAACAAGCAAGACACACAACAGTGATATCAGCTTGCATAGAAGTAGCAGTGCCATATTTTGTTGAAGGTTAAATGCATAAAGATACAGATCTAAACATGTGCAAAGTATTAAAGTTCAGGTTTCAGTGACTGGAGAAGATTAACATCATGTAAAATCAGAGAGCAGTATAATTTGATTATACTTATACTTTCTTCTGTTTTTTTAAGCCCATACTTTACATCAAATACTCTCCCTTACACATGTTTACAAACACATAAGTTACACATCATAGCTGAACTTTTCACACTCAGTCAAGTGAAATTTCAGTTGGTTTAACTTTTGCTAATTGATGATAGATCTTATAAGATGTGCTATTTTTCTTCCTCCTGGAGTTCTGCAATTGTGTGTGAAGCAGCTTTCACAGAAGCCTCACTCCAAAAGCAAGTTTCTTAATCCTTTGAATGAGGGAAAAAGCTTGAAGAAATGACATGATTGTACATTAAGACTTAAAATTCAAAAGGCAAATGGAAAATATCCAATATTTATATTTTAAATTCTCATGATATGATTTTTAAGGTGGATTTATATTTGAATGCTAGATTTTGGTAGTACTGTAATTTATACTCCTTTAAGTCTCTCAGCATGTATTAATACAAGTCTATAAAATGAGAGCCAATCACAAAAGTAAGCTGGTCACCGCAACTTTATGCTTAATCCTATAACTTCTTGCTGTCTTTGGGCTTACATTACAAGTGAGATATCACAGAACTGCACTAGTTTAAATGCCCCTCGCCCAGGCTGCTACTTCTGCGGCCACCTGAGGTGGAAGGGGGCCAGAGCCCAGGCTCTTACTGATGGGAGTGAGAGACCCCTACCTAGCAGAAGCCATTGCAGAAGGAAGCCCCAAACTTTGTGCCTGAACATGGAGGTGCAGCAGAAGCCAAGTGCTGGTGGAGGTCAGAAACCCAGAGCCCAAGTTTCAGGGAATTAGTGAAAGTGTATCATCCTCATTTCTACACTGCTTCTGTAGATCGGTCTGATTTCTCCACCAGGAGTGGACAGGTATGACCAAAACAGGAGCTAGGTGCTACAGAGAAGATCAGATTTCATGAGGAATGGCAAATTTAATTGTCTGTGATATGTTTTTAGTTATGAAATTTGTAAGGCTCTATTTATAACTCCTGTGGCAGGGAAGTACAGAAGTCATTATTACAGCTAATTTAGGTCAGCAGAAGGAACCTGAAAGTGTGCATACATGCACTATTAGGTCATCTTAAAGCAGCTTCAGTTGATGTAAATTTACAGATTATACCAGGCCTTAGAGACAGGTTTAAAATGATTCTGTCCAACAACTGTTCTCTAAAGTTTTTGATAACACTGCAAGGATAAGACAGAAACTATAGTAAAAGACTACGTTGGCTTAGCCAAGACATCTTGAATGATTTCTGAATCAAAAAGGAGTCACATAAAAATAGAAATTAGGAGAAATTACTAAGGATGACCATATGCAAACAATACATATATGCAGGGGCAAGATTAGAAAGGCGAAGGCACAAAAGCCGTGTCTACACGTGCATGCTACTTCGAAGTAGCGGCACTAACTTCGAAATAGCGCCCATCACGGCTACACGTGTTGGGCGCTATTTCGATGTTCACATCGACGTTAGGCGGCGAGACGTCGAAGCCGCTAACCCCATGAGGGGATGGGAATAGCGCTCTACTTCGACATTCATCGTCGAAGTAGGGACCGTGTAGTCATTGCGCGTCCCGCAACATCGAAGTTGTGGGGTCCTCCATGGCGGCCATCAGCTGGGGGGTTGACAGACACTCTCTCCAGACCCTCAGCTAAATGGTGGCCACGTTGAGCGGCCCCTTAAAGGTCCCCTCCCCCTCCCTTTCTGTGTAGGAAGCTGAGAGAGCATGCAGGCGGCAGCCCAGACACATGGCCAGCCTGCACACTCTTGAGCAGCCCCAACAACCCCCAACCAACCTCATGGCCACATGGCAGCCCCCCCAGCGCCCACAGGGGACCCTCCCCAAGGGGAGCCAGGGCAGCAAGCGGCAGAGGGGCCCCTCCTGGACGGAGGCCGAGCTTCGGGACTTGCTGGGGCTCTGGAGTAAGGAGGAGGTGCTCCAGGTAATGGGGAGCAAGAGGCGGAACGCGGATGCGTTCGCTCGGCTGGCCGATGGCCTGGCCGCCCGGGGTCACCCTGCCCGCACTCTGGACCATGTCCGGAGTAAAGTGAAAGAGCTGCGGCAGGGTTACACCCGGGCCCGGGATGCAGCCGGCCAATCTGGGGCCGCCCCCAGCACTTGCCCCTTTTACAGGGAGCTCAGGGACATCCTGGGCCCCCGGCACACCTCCTTCCCTCCGGCCACTCTTGACACCTCGGCTGAGGAGCCCCAGCAGGCCCCAGAGCCGGAGTCCGCCCCGGAGGTAAGCCCCACCTGGAGCCCACCCCTGGGGCATCGCAGCAGCAGGAGGAGGAGGAGGAGGAGGGGGACTCCTCCTCCGCTGAGACGGGGCTGCATATCATCCTCCCCTCCCGGATCAGCAGCCGGGCGTCCACCCCCCGGGTGTCCCCGGACCGTGGGAGTGGACCTACAGGTATGTACCCCCCCGGTGTACACCCCCGGGGTTGAGGAGCGGGGGTAACAGATATGTGGCCAGGGCCCTCCACATGCCCAGATGGCCATGGCCCCAAGGACAGCAGTGCAATGTCCCTCACAGGAGGGCATCAGCCCCTTCCCCCCGCCAGCACGACAGTGCCATGACCCATCCCTGGGGCAGGGGGGAGCAGAACCTCTAGGGTCCCCCGGGAGGAGGGGTGGGACACCCCACAGCAGCAGCAGCCGCAGCAGCATGTGATGGTGTGAGGGGAGTGCAAATGCGAGACTCAGGCTAGATATGAGCAGCAAGCTGAATAGTTCCCAGGGGCAAAGGATTATCCTGGGGCTACAACTGGCAGGTGACACCCCTGCCCTGAACAAAGATGGGGGAGGAGTCGAGCTGGCTTTGAATTTGGGGGGGGCTGCAGGTAGAAGCTAGGGGAAGGGAGAGCTGGAAGGCAGCCAGCCTGAGGAGGGGGAAAGCTACACCCCAGAGGGGCATCCCTTGGGGTCTTCTCCCCAGGACAGGTTGGAAAGAATGTCTCTGACTGCTGTACTGTCACTCCTGGGAGAAACTGGGCATCTGTGGCCTAAGAAACCTCTCCTGTCAGACCGTGCTGAGTGAAGTGAGAGTCACTCCCGCCAGGGGTCGGGGTGCAGTGCAGGGGGACCCGTGAACCCCATCACAGCAGCATCTCCCAGGGACAGGGATGGGGAACCTGCAGCAGAGGAGTGGGGGGACAAGGGCCATGGCTCGGGGCCCACACTAACGGCTGTCTCCACTCTTCTTCCCCCCCTCCTGTGTTCCACATCTGCACCATTGGAAGGACCGAAGAGCACTGGCGAGGCTTCAGTGGTCCCGGAATCCCCTCCAGGGCCATTGCTCCAGGCCAGCCCCTCAGTGGAGGACCGACCAGCCCCAGGGCGGGCAAGACGGCGGACCCCGCAACACCACACGGCGGCGATGGACCCCCAGCTGCTGGCTATCCATCGTCGGCAGCTGGAGGTCATGGAGCAGCGTCTGCGGGTGGAGCAACGCCGCCTCCACCTGCAGGAGCGGGTGCTGGCCTGGCGCCAAGAGGCATGGGGGGCCTATATGGAGACATTCAACCATCTCGTGGACTACCTGGCCCCCTGTGCCGCGCCGGCCGCCGCAGTGCCCGCCCTGCCCGCTCCACCCGCTGCACCACCCGCTGCTCCGCTCGTCGCCGCACCCTCTGCCGTCGCCCCGCCACCTGCCACCAAGGGCCGGACCACCAAGGGACACCTGGGGCCAGCTGAGACTCGCCGGACGTATCTTCCGGTCTGCCTGGCCCCCAGCCAGCCCCGGACAGATATCTTAAAGGGTGTCATAAGGAGGAGGGAGAAAACTTGTTCTTCTTGGCCTCTGAGGAGAGAACAAGAGACAATGGACTTAAACTGCAGCAAGGGAAGTTTAGGTTGGACATTAGGAAAAAGTTCCTAACTGTCAGGGTGGTCAAGTACTGGAATAAGTTGCCAAGGGAGGCTGTGGAATCTCCCTCACTGGAGATATTTATGAACAGATTAGATAGATGTCTATCAGGGATGGTGTAGATAGTGGTCGGTCCTGCCGTCGGGGCAGGGGACTGGACTCGATGGCCTCTCGAGGCCCCTTCCGGTCCTAGTGTTCTATGATTCTATGATTCTATGCCCGCACCCCTTGTATATAGTTGGACTTATGTTTTTGTGCCCCCCGTTTGCCCAGTCCCACCCCCATGTAAATAGTTCTCCCCGTCCTTGCAATCCCTGGTTTTCTGTTTTTTGTTACATGTAAATATATGGAAACTTTTTTATTATTCACTTTTGTTATGCTTTAGTTAGTAGGTCTTGTACATAGTTTTGTCATTAGTAGTTCAAAAACCAGCTGAAAAAAGACAACCAGTTTCATTTTACCAAAGAGTGCATGCTTTTATTTGTCCAGGAGAAGTGGTGGGGGCGGTGCTGTTGGGTGCTCCGTGGTGTGGGCGTAGGGGCAGGGAGTGTTGTGGAGGAAGGGGGGGGGCAGTGGGGGGCCTGGCAGAGTTCACCCCGCGGCCTCCTCGAAGTGGGCCCACAGGGCCTCCCGGACCCGGGTCCCTTCGGGGTCCACCTGCCGACTGGGGGCAGCGGGTGGCTGCACGTCGCCCCGGCCAGCTTCCACAGCCCAGCCCTGAAAAAAGGCCTCCCCTTTGCTCTCCACCAAATTGTGTAGGGCGCAGCAGGCACCCACAATCTGGGGGATGTTGTTGGGGCCCGCATCCAGGTGGGTGAGGAGACATCTCCAGCACCCTTTGAGGTGGCCAAATGAGCGCTCCACCACCTGGCACGCGTGGTTCAGGCGCTGGTTGAAGCACTCCTGGCTGGCAGAGAGATGGCCCGTGTACGGGTGCATGAGCCAGGGCCAGAGGGGGTATGCCACATCTGCGACGACGCAGAAGGTCTTGGTGGTGTCCCCCACAGGGCTCTCCCGCTGGAGGATGTAGGTCCCCGCCTCCAGCCGGCAGAACAGGCCCGAGTTCCGGAAAACCTGGGTGTCATGGGTGCTGCCAGGCCAGCGCACATAAATGTCCTGGAAACGGCCCCGGCTGTCCACCAAGGCCTGGAGGACCACTGAGTGGTAGCCCTTGCGGTTGATGTACCGTCCTCCACTGTGTTGCGGGGCGCGGATGGGGATGTGAGTCCCATCCAGAGCCCCGAAGCAAATGGGGAAGCCCAGCGTGGCAAAGCCCGTGATGGTGGCATCTGGGTCCCCCAGCCTCACGAGACTGTGGAGGAGCATGGCGTTGATGGCACGCACCACTTGCAGGGAAAGCACATGGGAGAGCACCAATGAGGGGTGTGCAGGGTGTGCGTGGCCCTGCCCTGCCCTCCCCTGCCCTGCCTTCCCCTGCCCTGCCAGGGCACCCCTGCCCCCGCCGTGGGTCCTCTTACCTCCATAAGGACAGCCCCGACGGTGGCGTTGCCGATGCCAAACTGCTGTCCCACGGATTGGTAGCTGTCTGGAGTGGCCAGCTTCCAGACAGCGATGCCGACCCGTTTCTCCACTGGGAGGGCACGCCGCATGGCAGTGTCCTGGTGCCTGAGTGCGGGGGTGAGCCACTGGCACAGCTCCATAAATGTCTGCCGGCTCATCCTGGAGTTCCTGAGCCAGCGGTCGTCGTCCCACTCCTCAAGCACCAGCCGCTCCCACCAGTCAGTGCTGGTGCGGTAGCTCCACAGGTGGTGGTGTGTGAGGCGGGGCGGGGGGTCAGGGTGCTGCTGGGTTGGGGGTTGATCCCTGCTCCCCTGGGGGCCGCTCCTCCTCCGGTGTGGCAAGGAGATGCTCAGCTGCCTACTGCATGGCACGGATCAGGGCAAGTACTGCTTCTGCAGGGAGGGCTGGGTGGACCTCTGGCTGCTGCTGCTGCTGCTGCTGCTGGGGGTCCATGACTGCATCTCCCGAGGTCTGTATGCTTATGGCTCCTCAGACTGCGTGCTGTGCAGTCTGAGTGTGTCTGGGAGGGGCCCTTTTAGGGAGCGGCTAGCTGTTGCCCTGGAAGCACTAGTCCGCCCTGTGACCCTGTCTGCAGCAGTGCCTGGCATCCCTATTTCGATGTGTGCTACTTTGGCATGTAGACGTTCCCTCGTTGTGCCTATTTCGATGTGGTGCTGCGCAATGTCGATATTGAACATCGACATTGCCAGCCCTGGAGGACGTGTAGACGTTATTCATCGAAATAGCCTATTTTGATGTCGCCACATCGAAATAGGCTACTTCGAAGTAGGCTTCACGTGTAGACGTAGCTAAAATGAGCTCTAGCTAGCTAGAGACAAAGGGTAACAAGAAGGCATTCTATAAATATATTAGAAGTAAGAGAAAGACCCAGGACAGGGTAGGCCCACTACTCAGTGAAGAGGGAGAAACAATATCAGGAATTTGGAAATGGCAGAGTTGCTTAATGACGTCTTTGTTTCAGTCTTCACCAAGAAGTTAGAGGCAGAAATAGCCAATAACATAGTGCATGCTAGTGGGAAGCGGGTAGATTTAGAGGATAAAATAAAAAAAGAGCAAATTAAAATTACTTAGAAAAATTAGATGTCTGCAAGTCACCAGGGTCTGATGAAATGCATCCTAGAATACTCAAGAAATTGATAAAGGAGTTTTTGCAACCTTTAACTATCATCTTTAAAAAGTACGTCAGGCGAGCTTGCAGAAGACTGGAAAAGGACAAATACAGTGCCCATCTATGACAAGGTAAAAAAGAACAACCCAGGAAAGTACAAACCAATCAGTTTAACTTCAGTGTCGGAAAAGATTAGCAAGTAATTGAGGAATTTATCTGCAAATTTCTGGAAGAAAATAAGGTAATAGGTAACAGCCAGCATGGATTTGTAAAGAACAAATCATGCCAGACCAATCTGATAGCTTTCTTTTACAGGATAAAGAGTCTTGTGGATAAGAGAGAAGTGGCGGATGTGGTATACCTAGACTTTAATAAAGCATTTGATATGGTCTTGCGTTATCATCTTGTCAATAAACTGGTCAAATAAAACAAAGATGGGGCTACTATAAAGTTGGTGCATAACTGGCTGGTTAACCATTCTGACAGAGTATTTCTTAATGGTTCACAGTCATGTTGGAAGGGCACAACAACTGTTTTGGACCTTTTCTATTCAATATCTTCATCAACGATTTAGACATTGGCAAATAGAGTATGCTGGGAGGGGTTGCAACTGCTTTGTATGATAGGGTCAGAATTCAAAATGATCTGGACAAATTGGAGAAATGGTCTGAGGTAAACAGGATGAAGTTTAATAAGGACAAATGCAAAGTACTCCACTTAGGAAGAAACAATCAGCTTCATACATATAGAATGGAAAGCGACTGTCTAGGAAGGACTACTGCAGAAAGGGATCTAGAGGTCATAATGGATCACAAGCTATATATGAGTCAACAGTATGATGCTGTTGCAAAAAAGCAAACATGATTCTGGGGTGCATTAACAGGAGTGTTGAGAGCAAGGCATGAGACGTCATTCTTCTGCTCTACTCAGTGCTCATTAGGCCTCAATTGGAGTATTGTGCTCAGTTCTGGGTATCACATTTCAAGAAAGATGTGGAGAAACTGGGGAAGCTCCAGAGAAGAGCAACAAGAAAGATTAAAGGTCAAGAGAACATGAGCTATGCAGGAAGACTGAAAGAACTGGGCTTGTTTAGCTTAGAAAAGAGAAGACTAAGAGGCGATATGATAGCGGTTTCCAAGTACCTAAAAGAGGGTTACAAGGAGGAGGGAGAAAAATTACAGGATAGAACAAGGAGCAATGGGCTTAAACTGTGGCAAGGGAAGTTTAGGTTGGACATTAGGAAAATGTTCCTTACTGGTAGGGTGGTTGAACACTGAAATAAATTGCCTAGGGAAGTTGTGGAGTCTCCATCACTGGAGATATTTAAGATCAGATTAGATAGACTCGGGGAGAGGTAGATACGTTGAGGGTAGAGAGAGAATCCAGAGTGACCCGGATAAATTGGAGGAGTGGCCCAAAAGAAATCTGATGTGGTTCAATAAGGATAAGTGTAGAGTCCTGCACCTGGGGTGGAAGAATCCCAAGCATTGTTCTAGGTTGGGGACTGACTGGCTCAGCAGCAGTGTGATGGAAAGGGACTGAGGGGTTATGGTGGATAAAAGGCTGGATATGAGTAAACAGTGTGCCCTTGTAACCAAGAAAGCTAACAGCATACTAGGGTGCATTAGGAGGAGCATTTCGAGCAGATCTACAGAATTAGTTATTCCTCTTTATTCGGCACTGCTGAGGCCACATCTGGAATATTGTGTTCAGTTTTGGGCCCCCGGTATAAAAAGGATGTGGATATGCTGGAGCAGGTTCAGTGGAGGGCAACAAAAATGATTAAGGGTCTGGAGCACAAGACCTATGAGGATAGGCTGAGGGATTTGGGCTTGTTTTGTTTACAGAAGAGAAGACTTAGAGGTGATTTAATAGCAGCCTTCAACTTCCTGAAGGGTAGCTCTAAAGAGGAGGGTGAGAAACTGATCTCAGTGGTGTCAGATGGCAGAACAAGGAGTAATGGTCTGAAGTTGAAGAGGGAGAGGTGTAGGTTAGATATTAGGAAAAACTACTTCACCAGGCAGGTGGTGAAGCATTGGAATGCATCGCCTAGAGAGGTGGTGGATTCTCCATCCCTGGAGGGTTTTAAGTCCCACCTTGACAAGGTCCTGGCTGGGATGATTTAGTGGGGGTTGATCATGCCTGAAGCAGGGGGCTGGACTAGATGACCTTCTGAGGTCCCTTCCAGTCCTATGATTCTGTGATTCTGTGACATCTGTTGGGGATAGTGCTTGGTTCTGTCGTGAGGGCAGGGGACTAGGCTCAATGACCTCTCAAGGTCCCTTCCAGTTCTTGTATTGTATGATTCTATTATGTGATTCTATGAAATAAACAGGAAGAGTAGAGTGTACTATCTATGAAGTTCCAGGTGTAAATCATCAAGTAATACTTATGCATAAACAATTCTCGGGCTTTGTTAAAAATATATTTGTAAATTGAAGTCTGAATTACTGATCACTTGGAATTAGCAATAGAATAGATTACATTACAATACTTTTATATTATTGCTGTATTAACCATTTTAAAAATACTTACTGGTTAATACTTGACGAAGGCAAAATCCAATGAAAACATATGAAATAATACTCAAAACACAGATTAATCAAAATTTTCTCACAAAAATGTCCCTCCCAAAATGGATAATCTCACTAAGTTGGTTAACAATGTTGGCACATTTCTGGCAAGCACAGTTTAAAATAAAAACACACAGAAGCAAGCTATCTAATTTACACCAACTACATACCCAAAACATTTGTTCAACTTCATTTCTTCAAAGGCACTAGAGGAGAGCACACAGAAAACTTCAAAAGATGAGTGGAAAAATGTACCCTGCATAGAAGGCAGCATTTCTTTCTCATCTTCCCTACTCACGGCATGTTAAAAGTCACTGCATCAAAACACAGTCACTGCCAAAACAAATGAAGGAAGCACACACACGCATTCTTCTCCAGTCTCATTAAAAAGTTCACAAAACTATCTGCTGCCAAAGACAGAAGCTGCCTTTGTCCTGAAAGCAAAATAGTGCCTTGCATTTTTGCCTGAATTTGCTTCTTTTGATTGTGTTGATGAATTGTACACTTACCTTCAACTGAAGACAAAAAAGTAACATTTTAAAGGAAATATCAAACTATGTTTACCCATAGCAGGAAAAAAAGAAAAGAAAAAAGCTTAGATCAGGGGTTAAAAAAAAGATAGAATAAGAAAAAGGAAACAAATCTAAAACAGCAATAGAAAAAAAGTGACAAAGAAACCAGAAGATTTTTCCACTTTGAAGAAATGCTTGAAAAGCACTTTTTTGTTTTTGTTTTTTAATCAAAAGGGTTCTCAAAACAACTTTTTAAAAACAACCATGGACATCTGAAGACGGTAAAAAATAAAACCAGATGAAACGGTTGACAGCAATAAACCTTTAAGCTGTATCTACATGTAAGCACATCTTCAAAAGGGTGAAAATCGAAAGATGGCATTCGAAAGCATTACATTCGAAAGAGAAAGACCACACGAAAAAGCAGATGGATGGGTTGATCTGTCCTTTTGAAAGGCCGCTTCAGTCTTTCAAAAAGAGTGTTCACATGGCTCCAGGCACTTTTTGAAAGAAGGCGACCAGAAATGCTGTGGATGGGCTCTCATGGCCAACAAGCCCTTCTGAGGCTGCACCCAGCCACTCCCTTAAAGGGCCCCTCCCACCACACTCCACCTTGCACAAGCTGAATGCTGCCCAGCTGTCCCCAGCCAAGCAGAACTCACTTGTGCCCCAGGATGGAGTTCCAGCAGCTGCTCCTTGCTGAGTATGCCATCATCATGGAGACCTTACTGGCAGTGCTGCAGCCATCCCCCATCTACATGGGTGACTGTGCTGCCCCCTGGGGGCATGGGGGCCCCTGGCCCAGGACCCTGTCAGTCCCCCTCTAGGTACCCTGGCATCTCTGGAGCAACCCCAGCAGCACCGACTGGTGCAGGGGGAATGGGATGATGCCCACTGAATGTGGAACTTCAGGATGAGCAGACAGAACTTTCATGAGATCTGCCATTGGCTCACCCCCGCACTCTGGCACCAGGACACCCGCATGTGGCCCGCTCTCTCCTGCAAGAAGTGGGTTGCCATAGCCATATGGAAGCTGGCCACCCTGGACTCCGACCTCTCCATGGGACACCATTTTGGGGTGGGCAAAGCCACCACTGGGGCCATATTCAGGGCGGTAAGACATGCTGAGGTCACACATACCCCATAGGGAGGTGGGGGTCCGAGGCAAGGGAGACCCTCAACTGTGGGGGTCAGACAGGAGGGAGGAAGGGGGCAGGCAGGAGGCCAGCAGGGTGCAGGGAGGAGGACTGGGAGGAGACTAAGAGGGGGCAGGCAGGGGCCAGGAGGGGACAGGCAGTGGGTGAGAGGAGACAGGCAGGAGGTGAGAGCCAAGGATGCCCTGCCATGCCCTCACAGGAGTGTACATACCCTCCCCCACATGTAGATCATCTGAGCTGTGAACACAATGCTGCTGTACAGAGTCATGCACCTGGGTGATCTGGATGCCGCTGTAATGGGATTTGCCACACTGGGCTTACCAAACTGCTTCAGTGCCTTGGATGGCACACACACATCTCCATTCATGCTCCAGCCCACAGCGCTGGCAAGTATGTGAACCGCAAGGGCTGCCATTCGGTGGTCCTCCAGGTCCTGGTGGACTCCAGGAGCCAGTTCACAGATGTCTATGTGGGCTGGGCTGGCCACACACATATGACACCCATGTTTTCAGGAACTCCAGCCTCTGCCAGTGCATGGGGGCTGGTGCCTTCGTCCCACAGTGAGATTCTGGTGGGGGGTAGAGGGCAAGGGGTGGAGGGGACGGAACCAGGCCCCTTGGAGGAAGAATTAGCTCAGTGGTTTGAGCATTGGCCTGCTAAATCCATGGTTGTGAGCTCAGTACTTGAGGAGGCCATTTAGGGGTCTGGGACAAATAGATTTCAAAACAAAATAAAAAAATATCTGTCATGGGTGGTAAATGGTCCTGCCAAGAGGGCAGGGAACTGGACTTGATGACCTCCCAAGATCCCTTCCAGCTCTATGAGATGTGTATCTTCATACATATGTATGAAGATACACACACACACACACACATATCTATCTATCTATATATATCACTTTGCATGGTGGCAGAGGTGTACCCCTTACAGCTGTGGCTCTTGTGGCCGTATAACGGTCACGTTGGCCCCACCCAGGAGGTGTTCAAGGTCCACTTCAACAAGGCCCACAATGCCATTGAATGGGCCTTCAGGTGCCTTAAGAGGTGGTGGCAGTGCCTCCATTCACAGTTGGAGGTGAGGATCCTGAACATGCCCCAGGTGCTGGGTGCCTGCTGTGCTCTCCACAACATCATAAGGGCAAGGGGGATGCTTTGGAACAAGCAGTTGGGCATCACCTCCATCTGTCAGGCCCACCAGGATGGCCTCCGCGTGAGGGAGGAGCTATGATGGAGCTTTGTGGCCGAGATCCAGTGTCTCCCACCCACACCCATCTCCCAAGAACATCCACCCTTTGCTACCACTACACCCGCACATCCACCATCCCTCCCCAAAGAGCATAGCACATCAGGGTGTTAGCAAAATAAACCATTTATCTACATACTACTTAAACTCTTAATGGGAAACTGTGTATGGGGGGAAACAACAGTATATAAAGGGGAGGCAGGAGGGCTATCAAGCTGGAAGTGGGGCAGGAGGGATCATTCCAGGGCTACGTCTACACGTGAAGCCTACATCGAAGTAGCCTATTTCAATGTGGCGACATCGAAATAGGCTATTTCGATGAATAACGTCTACACGTCCTCTAAGGCTGGCAAGGTCAATGTTCAACATCGACGTTGCGCAGCACCATATCGAAATAGGCGCAGCGAGGGAATGTCTACACGCCACAGTAGCACACAGCGAAATAAGGGTGCCAGGCACAGCTGCAGACAGGGTCACAGGGCGGACTCAACAGCCAGCTTCTCCCTTAAAGGGCCCCTCCCAGACACACTTGCACTAAACAGCACAAGATACACAGAGCCGACAACGAGTTGCAGACCCTGTGCATGCAGCATGAATCCCCCGCTGCAGCAGCAGCAGCCAGAAGCCCTGGGCTAAGGGCTGCTGCACACGGTGACTATAGAGCCCCGCACGGGCTGGAGAGACAGCTTCTCTCAACCCCCCAGCTGATGGCTGCCATGGAGGACCCCACAATTTCGACGTTGCGGGACGCGGATCGTCTACACGGTCCCTACTTCGACGTTGAACGTCGAAGTAGGGCGCTATTCCGATCCCCTCATGAGGTTAGCGACTTCGACTTCTCGCCGCCTAACGTCGAAGTTAACTTCGAAATAGCGCCCGACGCTAATAGCCGCGAAGGGCGCTATTTCGAAGTTAGTGCCGCTACTTCGAAGTAGCGTGCACGTGTAGACACAGCTCAGGGCTAGAGAGGTAGGCCATAAACTCCATCGGCTCCGGGATCCCCTTCTCCACCAGGTGCAGGGTTTTCAGTGGGCTGGGGAGGTCATGGAGAGCACTGGGAGCTAAGGCTGTGGGAGGGGCTTGGCTGGGGAATGGCGGAGGGCTCAGCGGAGGGAGCAGCAGGAGGGGTGAAGAGATGGGCCATATTGGCTTCATGCTCCCACAGGGTGCTGCCTATGCCCTCGAGATTCATAATGAGCCTGTCCCAGGCTGCCCTCCACTTCTCAAAGTCAGCCTCAGTGAGCTGAAGGTGCCGCTCAGCCACTTTGGCCTGGCAGTGGCTGGACGGTCCTCCTCCACCCACTGAGGGGCTCTCCAGCCACGGGCCTGATGGCGTGACACATGAGCAGTGCCTGGGTGCTCTCCATCTTTGCCAAGGGGGCTCTCTGGGATGATGGATGGTGTGGAGCTCTCCTGCCTCTCAGACAGAGCAGCTGCATGGAGACGACAGTGTATTAGTACTATATCATGGCCCTGGGGGCTGTGATCGTGGGGCAGCATCCCTCCCCCTCGGGGCAACCCCTCTTCCATGGACAGCATCCCACCCACTTGGGGCAGCATCCCTTCTCCCAGGGGCAGCATCCCTCTCCCTCAGGATGCCCCCCCTTCTGTGGGTGGCATCCCTCCCCCTTGGGGCACCATCCCCCCTCCCAGAAGCCATGCATCCCATCCAATAGCTGGGCAACCAAAGGGTATCTCAAGCAGGTGAGGGATCCTGGTCTGTGTGGAGTGATTCCTGGGTGCTGTCCAGCCCTGACTACCATCACCCCACACATGGCTCACAGATCTGTGTACCAGTGGGTATGTGCTGGCCATCTGGGAAGTGTCCAGCCTGGGATCACTGGTCCTGTGTGTGGTTGGCTGGCTGGTGCATCGCCCCCACCCTGTGGACCAGGGTGGATACTCTACTATGTGCTTACCCGAGGGTCCCTTGATGACATCCGACAATGCCCAGCTCCCACTAACCCACAGTTCTTTTACTTTACTGAGGACCTGGTCCACAGTGTGTTCGAGGTGGCCCCTTGTGAAAAGGCCCTCAGTCAGGTGGGCAAATGCAGCGGCATTTCACCACTTCACACCTGTTTTGCAGAGGACCTCTTTCTCCTTCCATAGGCTGAGGATGTCCCTCAGCTCCTGCTCCATGCAGGAGGGAGCTCATTTTTTTTCACCCCGGGCACATGGGACCCCGGAGAGGGCTCTGGGAGGGGGACATGGGATTTCTGCAGGGGCTGGCTGCTGCCCATGGCTTGCTGCTGCTGCTGCTCTGGGGCTGTGCTGAGAACATGCAGTGGGAGCCTGTGGGCTGCTCCCAGCACAGTCTCAACTTCCTTCCACAGGGTTCTTGCATCTATGTTGCTTTAAGGGTGGCTAGACACAGGGATCATAGAGCCCTAGTGCTACACACTAGAGCAACCCCACGATCCAAGTGGGTGGTGCCGTGTTGAACTTCCCTTTTAAAACAGCCAGCTGTGAAGCGTCTACACATATGCTATTTTGAAATTGTTTTTCAAAAGGAGATGCTTTTCCTGATACAGGATCGGGATTCCGATTTCAATGTCTGCACTGTATTCCTTTGATTTTCTTTCAGAAGAACAGGTTACACTTGAAGAAGATCCTCTTGTTCTTTTGAAGTTGGATATTTTGAAGTTTCTTGCACATGTAGACACAGCTTTAGAGAAATGCATACATCTTACTTAAGTGTGAATATGGAGAAGGGAATATTATGGAAAACTAATCACTTATGGCAATATAATATGATTTATGAAAATGCTTTATATCTTTAGAAAACTTGAGATTTTGCATCACACAGGGTGTGTCTACACTAGCTCCCTACTTCGAAGGGAGCCTGGTAAGTAGGGTGTTGGGAGATTACTAATGAAGTGCTGCAGTGCATATGCAGCACTTCATTAAGTTAATTCGCCTGCACGCCAACTTTGAAGTGTTAAACTTTGAAGTGCCAACTCGTGTGCAGCCAAGGCTAAACCGCCAGTACTTCAAAGTGCCTGGGCACTCAAAATTGTGAGGCTCAAAGGGATTTCAAAGTTGCCCAGGCACTTCAAAGTGCTGGTGGGCGAGCCGCAGCTACACGTGAGCCGGCACTTCGAAGTTTAACATTTCAAAGTTGCTGCAGGGAAGAATTAGTTTAATGAAGTTCTGCATATGCACCGCAGAGCTTCACGAACAATCTTCCAAGACCCTACTTCCCATACTCCCATTGAAGTAGGGAGCTAGTGTAGACACAGCCACAGTCTTTCGAGCACATATTGCATGAGGATCTGCCCTATTTCTCAATAAATAGTGAGAATGGGAAACTTATTAATACGTTTTAGTACCAGCAAATTTTAAGAAATATCCTGGGATCTGGTTCCAGAGTCTTCACTGAGACAAAGCTTTCTTCAAGTTGGCTAGCCATTCAATGTACAAAAGTATCTACTACACCGCCTGTTGGGGTGGGTCATATTAAATATACAAAACTTGTGGACTGTCTCAGTAATCACCCCCATGCTCCAAGCAATGACCTGGGAAAGGAAAGGAGCATTGCACTCAAGGGATAATTTTGAGAGTACAGTGGATAAAACAGTTAAATACACTTAAAGGATCTCTACCAAAAATGCCCATCCACCAGCTTCTAAACATTTATACCTATTAACTCTTAGTGCATCACTGTCCCAGCAGATCTGAAATGCTGCAGAGCACATGGACAGAAAGCTGATGTCTAAGGCACTCAGGACTTAAGCCACATGGAGCTTTACAGAACAATGTTAACATTTGAATTGTAAGTGGAAGAAAACAAGGTATGTTTTGGAAAGTGGAAACCACCTGCTCAGGATCACACTGCCGTGGTGCAAAGCTGGAGGAGAGCCCCAATCTTCCACTAGGTAGATAGGTTTTGATACACTGGACAAGGAATTTTCCCACATTTTTGCTTAGAGGTGAAATTAATTTAAATTTCTTATAGGTACTGCTGTCCTTCAACCCTTCTGTGGGCTGGGGCTTGAGGGCAGGGCAGATGGGATCTGAGTATCTGTAAAAAAATAATTGTGGGATGGAATGTGGTGGGCTTGAGGCAGGGAGTTGGGGAGTGGGGGTGGGGGAGGTCAGGGCAGGGGTCTGGAGATTGTGGAAGGCCAAGAGGGCCTGCAGCCTTGCTGCATCCCTGGCAAGGTGAGGAGGGCCTGGCTTCACACTCTCAGAAGGAGCAGGGCTTCAGGAAGAAGAGTCAGGGTTGGAGTCAGCCAGTCCTCAGTACCACCTGGAACATGCCAG
Source organism: Carettochelys insculpta (assembly GCF_033958435.1). Lineage (NCBI taxonomy): Eukaryota > Metazoa > Chordata > Testudines > Carettochelyidae > Carettochelys > Carettochelys insculpta. Next base: position 92,325,866 of record NC_134137.1, on the reverse strand, counting down.
GGCATTGCCTCCACCCGCCAGACAGCACTTACTGCTTCCTGTGTTGCTCTTGCAGCAATTTAAAGGGACAGCAGCTGGGAGGCCTGGACTTTTTTGATTTGTCAGGCTCCAGAGCGTCTTTCTCCCTGTTCCTCTCCCCAGTGTCAGCAGCTCCGTGGCAGAATCAGGGCAGTGAGTGGGAATGTGTGTGTGGGGGGAGGGGGAGGCATTTACACAGGAGTCAGGGCAGGGAGTTGGACAGGGCTCAGGGAAGAAGAATGAGGGGGATACTCAGGGCTGAAAGTGTTTTCACTGTGCTGATCAGCTGCTCACTCTCCAGGGCTACCTCTCCTCAGTGCCAGCCATCTCCTTACCCGACAGGCATACCAGGATGCACCACCTTACTTTACCTCTATCTATGCCACATACTTTCTACAAGACTCTTTTAGAAGTGTTTCAGGGAGTTTTTAAATTGCCTGATTTGTAGGAGAGTAAAATCATAGGTAGTATATTTTAGAAAGCATTACATATTATCTAAAATAGGGGCTTTCTGTTTGTTCATTTATTTATAATATCTCTGTTTTAAGCTCCAATATCTTAGGATCTTCCACAATAAAACTCTATGTACCTTCGTGCTGGGAATTTTCTCTTATTGGTGTTACGTTGTTAGCCCTATATATCACAATATACGCCTTTAAATTTGTAACTAATTCAAGACTGAATGTTGCCTGTTTTGCACCTCAAGCCAGGGTAGTGAGGCTAATAGAGGGCAATAAGGGGGATGGTGGTTCAACTATGGGGAGAGATCAAGACGATCCCTTTGTTTTAAAGTGTCACTGCTTGAAGCTGCTCTCAGATATTCAGTGTTCAGAATAGTCTTCATAGCAATGGATTGGTATAAATCAGGCAAGGTGGTCAACAATACGTGATAAATTCAGCTCATTCCAGAAGTACCCTATCTGTGTCTAGAAGAATAACGAAGTGTAAGATGCATCACATCATTTTTTAAAAGTAGCTATTATGAAGGTATTGTGCAAACTCTGAGCAGCATGGAGGACAATTAGAGGCCAATGAAAGAGGCAGTTACCCAAAGTTATAATCCTAATCTGAATTTATATTTAAAATAGAATACTCATGACAAATATTTTTGAACTTTAACTTGCTGGGAGTCTTGGGTTCCCTTTTTCTTCTTATGGCTCAAATAAAACTCATTTTCTCACAAAAAATAAAGACAGGATGATCAAGCATTATTGGGGTGGCTTAGCTTGTGTGTCTTTTTTGCTTTATGATGTTTTATTTCTCTGTATTTTCTCCATTCTAAACTCAGTGCTATGAAATATTTACAAGTGATGCATTCGGTGGGTGGCATGGTGCAGTTTCTTTTATATATATATAATGTCAATAAAATAAATTAATACATATAGTAATAAGATTTATTACATGGTTGATGTTGCTACAATAATGCCAAAGGAGTTAACAATTGATGTCAAATTATGTCAATTTTAGATGTAGATACCCTATTTATGAATGCTTAATGTGGCTGCAATACTAGTAATATTAAACCTTAACAAACATGCATGCACTTTTTCAGATTGCACAGGAATGCTTGAGTATCAGTCATGAAATCCTGCTAAAGAAAGACAAGATAGGTGAGATAATATCTTTTACTGGGCCAACTTCTGTTAGTGCATATTACATCACTCTCCTTGTCTCTCTTGGCTCCTGGGACTGAAATGGCTACAACAACACTGCATACATGACATTCTAATGTTTGTTTCTCATCTGTCTCTGTGACTTACGATACACTTGTTTCTCAAAACCAGCTGAACTTTGGAGATGGAGCAGACAGAAATATCAGCACAGAACAGCTCAGTTTTCTTGCTGCCTGGAGAAGACTTGTGTAACTTACAATTAGTAGATCACAGTTTTGAAAATAACTATGCAACTCATTAAAACTTTCTTGAGGAGAAGAGTGCTTCAGAGAACAGCATAATGGCAGAGGTGCCAACTGCTAAAAATGATGTTTATGAACAGCATAGACAAAAAAGACAGGAAACCACATTTTTTAAGGTCAGTCTAATGTAATGCAAAGATGTTTGAAAAGGACAAAAGTGAACAATACTCAGTGTTTCTGTTCATACATCACAACCGTAATGTTGTTATGCTGGTTTAATCTACTTACTAGCCATATCAACGTCCTCCAGGTCCTCCACTTTGTGATCATATATTGCAGCAGCAATGGTCAAACATTGCTTTAGTAATTTTCCCAAGTCCACTTTTGACAGTCGGTAATCCTTCCAGCATGGGGGTGGACTGTTTGCCTTATATTTAAGTAAGCACCCTATTGTGACTTACTGGCAGAGAGCCTGTGGCAGGCTGCTGTGCCTGTCCTGCTGTACTGTATCCCTTACCCCTCCCAGCCATGGGGACTTCAGCAGGGGTGCTGCAAATATGCCCACTAAAAGTTCCTGCTGTGCAGAAGAAGAGTTCAAAGCTGGAGGCAGAAAAGAGCAGTCCTACCAGCCAGCTTCAGGTTTAAGGAAGCCTTCCTCCCACTGGTAAATTCCCCCCTCCACCCCTGTTCTAGTGACTGTAGACTTCCTGGAGCTGCCTTGTGGCACAAAGGTCACTTTGGGACCCAGAGGCAGGACTTCTCCGCTCCACTGCAAAGTTCTGTGTATTTGAAAGTTTTTACAGATTGGTACCATTTTAACTTTTTTTTTTAATGGACTGTCGGCATTTGAATTTACTGACAGTTAACAACTGTGCCTGTCAGCCTTCTACCCCAGCTCTGCCTGAGATTTTGGGCAGTTCATGTCACCTCTATTTCTACTTCCTTGCTTTTCACTCATGCACTGAAATGAAGGGATAATTCAACAGTTATTATTTAGCTAGCTTGCAGGAACAGTTTTATAACAATGGAGTTAGGCCAATCGAAAAGTTTGTTGTGGTGCTTTGGGAGAGAAAACATGACTAGGTGAATCAGGAAAGAGACTAAGCCGTACCTGCTTTATATGAATACAGCGTATCTCTCTAATGTGGTGTTTTGGCTATACTGCCATTTGCTTCAGATGAAGAAGGTTAGATCTGTCCCATCCCAACTCCCTCCTGCACCTTCCTTCCAGCACATGCCCAAAGGGAAATGTAACGGTTCTATGAAACTTTTTATTGCCACTTGCCTGGAGCTGTCCTATGTCACCACAGAACAAGAGAGGACCCAATGGTACATTTATTCCTTTGGTTTGTGGCCTGCTCAGCATCCTAATCTGACCTGTAATTGTGAATTAAATGTATTCATCTCTTTAGATCACTGCTTGGTGATCAGATGCACCTAATTTGGTTATTGAAGCATTATTTCTGCCTGTTCCCATAAACCAAAAGTGGTTATTGAAAATATTATGAGGAGGCGCAAGGAAAATAATTAATTTACTCACAGGAGATTAAATATAAAGTAAAAAAATATCAATACTAATTATAGTACTGGAAAGCTGCATGCATCCAGCCTTTGCTATTAGTGACAGAGAGTTGTCATGTCATGACTCTTTGGTGATCTGTGTGAAATGAGCTGATGGGATCAGTCCTGTTCCTGGAAGACAAGGGTTTGTCACAAAGCATACCACTAAAACTGACCCTGTGTTAGCAGGGTCAGCAGAAAGGTCTAAAAACAAATGGTTCAAGAAAATGAACTACTGTATCTTTTCACTTCTAAACATGGTACCATCTAAGACAGAGTGCTCAGCCTGCCCGTTCCTGAGCACACACCATTTCCAACACTAGTGTCTCTGGGGCAACACTATAGCCTTTTAAAAACATGAATCTTCTTCCCAGTACACTTGTGGGGAAGTAGTGATCATGAATGCTTTCTTCAACTCTTTTTTAAAGGCCCTGCAACTCTCTTCAAAACCCACTTTCTGACTACTCCTCCCACTACTGGGTTTGGACAACTACTCGACTTTTTCCTTAACTTGATTAAACATAACAAACATAAGTGTGGTGTTCAGGAATTGGTCTAGTGCCGTCTCTCAGAGGGACAGACTGATCTTATGGAAGTGTGGCCCTGCTGCCCTTCCTGAAAGCAGTCTCTCTCTCTCTCTCTCTCTCTCTCTCTCTCTGTCAACCTCTCTGGAATGCTCCTTCCCTACATCCAACCAATCATCAGAGATCATATCTTTTCAAGTTAGCATAGCTCTTCCTCCACCACAGGTGAGGAAATGCTGAACAAATCGTGTGAGAAAGCTTGCTGCATCCACCTGCCATTTATTTGTACTCTGCACACATACAGGATTTCCTGTCTCAAGGCTCTCAGCTGAGCTTGACCTTTCTGTGGCAGGGTTTGGATTTGCAATTGAGACCTTAAGGTTTGAAAAAAGGCTTCAGAATATCTTGGGGCCAAAAAGCCTGTGGGTTTAATGTATGGGTTTGGCCTCAGGCTGGCAGATTCCTCTGGGTATGATCACTGAAAGTGACTGAGGAGTGCAGGAGGCAAGAGTTGCTTCTCATCTTTTGAGTGACTCCAAGGTAGCTTGTCTTTGGAAACAAGCTTCTTTGCAGTTTAAGCCACAATTAAGTTGTGTCTTTGTAGCCAGATATTTGGTTACCAGTGTTCCTTCATGTGCAACAACAATTTGTTTATAACAGCTACAGTCAATGGTGGGCAGTATGTGCGTAATGCTTACAGACCTGGGTTGCCCACTGTAAGGATAGAACCTGCACTCTACCATATAAGCTAACGGCCAGCTGCCTTTCTGCCTAGGCTGTAGAGCAGAGACTTCACTCACCCCAGATGAGGTCTCAGTGCTTCTGGGTACCACATGTGAATCACTGAGGCTCCAACTGTGGCCCAGAGACCCCCCCAGCCCAGCTTCCTCCCTTCCCCACACAACTCTTGCACACCTCTCCTTAATCCTCCCCCATCAGCACTTTAAAAGGTTCTGCATACTGCTTAATTTGTGCTTCATCCCTGCTCCTCCCCACCCACCTTCCAGAGACCCAATGCCACAAATCAGCTGTTTGTGGTGTTCCAGCTTGGGGGCAGGGGGAAGAGTGGGAACAGAGCACAAATCAATCAATTTATGCACTCCAAAAGTGCTGTGAGGAAGAGGAGCATGGCTCTGGTGCCCCAGCGTGTGGGAGGTGCTTGGGGTGGGGTGGGGGTACAGGAGAGACACAGGCCACAGGTGGAGCCCCAGTGGGCTGCATGCTAATCCCTGATGTAACTAGTACATCTACTTTGGTTAACGTTTAAAAACAGTGATCAAGATAATTGCTGGTAATTTGCTTCTTTGCCCATATGTACAAAATAATCATCTATCATGATAAGGTCACATACCTCATGTTTTCTATAAACTGAGCTGTACATATAGCTCCCACTGCCACCACCAACCAGCATGCTAGAAAACCCCAAAGACTTCTTTCCACTAAAATTACAACTTTTCCAGTTAGTCTTTTCTTTTTCTTTTTTTTTAAACCAAAACTAACTGAGTTTTGAGTGCCTCACTTGCAAGTTCAGCGTATCTCTTAACTGCAATTTGATACACTCAGCTGGACGATGCCAGTTGACTCAGGCTTGTCTTAGAAGCTGTTTAATTGCAGTGTAGACATTCAAGTTTGGGCTGCAGCCTAACCTCTGAGACACTCCACCTCACAGTCTAAAAGGCCAAGCTCCAGTTACCCAGCCCTTTAACCTGAGTATTGCAAATCTGAGTCAGCAGTCATGGGCCTGCCATGAGTATGCGAGTACACTTTAGACATACCCAAAGTGACTGAATGGTGATTTTAGTGGACACCAAGCTTTTCCAATATTCTCCAAGATAAGTATAGGTGCCTGGAATGTTCCTTCTGGAAATGAACAGATGTGTTTGTCAAACATTACTACATTACCAACAGGGAAATCTCATGAAACTGAGCATACTGCCTTGCTTTGCTTTGTCAGAAATTTTGATACATAAAACTTGCCATAGTGGGGCAGGCCAGTGGCCCATGTAGCTTAATAACCTGTCTTCATACTGTAGCTGGTGCCAGATGTTTGGAGTGAGAATAAACACACAGGGAAACCACTGAGTGTCTATAAACTTGATGCATAGCCAATCAAGGAAAGTTTATATGCCTCCTAACATCGTCAATCCTTCTCTTCTGACTTCTAAAAATCAACAAACAAACAAACAAAAACCCCAAACAAAAAGAAAAACAGTGAATGCTGGGAAACACACCACAGAGACCAGAGAGACAGACAAGATAGAGAGACCACAGATAGTGACTTATGCAGCAGACGTATAGCATAGATATAAGGCAATGGTTTTTGGTAACATATCATTTGGATAGAAACATGCATTTGTCCATCCTTGCAAAAGGAGAAGGAAGATACAAATGCTCTGGATGGTTAGAAAGATTCTGGGGCTATTTTTTAGTCTTTCAAATAATAATGAAATTAAATATTAGCTGATAATTTGATTTATATAAATAAATGGAACGGAAGGATGTTGGAATATAATAGTCATTGTGGACAAAGGTAAATATATTTATCATCTGTCTGCAGACATCAAAAATTATCAGGAAATTAATATGTCATATGTCTCACACACCATATTGACGTATTTTGTGGCTTCAAGTCTTTAATATTTGAAGGCTAATATTAAACAAGACACATCTACAAGCTTTCAATGGGAAAACTGGGTTATGGACAAAAAGAGACGATTCGGCTTCAAATTTAACTATGTTAATAAAATATACCCTGGAAAACATCTTAGGGAAGATATTATGAAAAAAATATGCATTTTCACTATGGCTTACCACGTTTCTAACAAAGTGGGGTATGTTTGTATCAAACAGTGAACTCTGTTTTGAATTATGAGCTGAACACATCTGAACTTGCCCAAGGCCAGCCTGTCAAGCTGCATTCTAGACATCTGTCTTGCCCATGAAAAATGCTTGGAATCTCATTGCAGCACTGAGAAACAATAGAATGTGATTGTCTTGTCTGCTGGCCCTCCAAGGTTAAATAATTTATTGTTGTTTGTTTTTAAATAGGGAGTCTGCTGAGGAGGAAAGGAAGGAGCAGGTTTAAGGGGTGGATTTGTAATACCATGAATTAATAAGAATTGTTGTGACCAGTAAGTATTTCAGCCAAAAGCCTCCTAAAATCAGTCCAAGTCTTTTCTCTGACTTCAACGGATATTGAAACACTTTTAAAAAACATTAACTTATATGTGTATTCCAAAATAACATTCTAAGTTGACTTTGATGCTATGTTTACATGAGAGCCTAACCTCAAAATAAGCTCTGAAATTTGCACTACACAAAGATGGCGCTGTCTAAATGGCACTGCATGACTAAATAAAGGGCTATTTTGAGGCATCCTTGTACTACTTCTGCAATGAGGTATACAGGGATGCCAGAACAACATACCCATTATCTCAAAAACTGATTATAATCTGCTAAATGTCACTGTATCAGTCAAATATCTAACAGGTCTAAGCATAAAGGAGCAAACTGTATTTACATACACATGCCCAGTTTTTTCTCTCAGCAAACTGTAATGGAAGCATTCCTTCATACCCTCCTTACATTTTTTTTCCCACTGGTTACCCACTGGAATTTCATAGTGTCCTGGCCTTCTAACGGATCAGTCAAATATGTGAAGTTGGTGATGACTCAAATTATCTTGACAAGCCGAAGAAATGGTCTGAAGTGAACAGGATGAAATTCGGTAAAGACAAACTCAAAGTACGAGGTGGGTGAGTTAGTTTTTGTCAGTGAGATAGACTAGCTTTCAAACTACACACACTACTTCCAGCCTACAACAGGAACTCAGAATATCATACCTCAATACAAGATTGGATCGATAGTTTAGCACATATACTCTACAGCATTATTCAGAATGGAGAGGCCCACTAAGTTCTCTCTGGTCATAAGGATTCATGTGTTACAAATTGTAATAAGCCATAAATCCAGTGTCTTTATTTAAGATCATAATTTTTACTGTGTAGCGAAGTTATGAATTTAAGCTCCCAGTGTTCTGAAAGTGCTTGAAAGTATTCTGAAGGTGTCTTTTGAGGATAAGGGCTGAATAGGTCAGATATAGAGTGATTGCTTTTTGAAAAGTGTTGACCCACAGGTGCTAAAGTGTTTATGCCTTATTATTTGCATGTGTGAGTTAATTCAGGAGCATTGGGATTGTCTGAGTGTACTTAGTGTGCTGGATATGGTGCACTGCGTATAGTGACAGGTACCTATAGGACTCATGCATCTTTAAAAAGTATTTTGAAGTGTCCTGATCACTGTAGAACAGGAGAAGGGTCTACAGGTTTTACAGCTGTTCATCCAGTAGGGTCTAGTGCTACTTGGATTTCAGATGTCTTGGTCTGTGATGAGTTTGTTTCCAACTGATGATACTGGAGACGCTGGGTGGTTGTTTGAAGGCCAGAAGATGGGGGGTCACAAAAGAATGGGTTGTAATTGTGTGATGATGTCATTTATGGGTTCCAATGTGGGGTGGCTTGTGATAACTAGTGATATGCATTTAGATGGTGTTTCATTTCTGTACTGAAGCATGTTCTCACAAGATATTTGGATGGCCCATTAAATCTACTTGTCAGGGGGGTCTGCTTGCTTATTTATGCATTTTTGAATGTATTAAGGCATATGTGCCAGATTTTCTCCCTGAAGTAGATTGGTTGGTGTGTTTGGGGTGATTACTGAGTATATAGAGACAGGTGTGATTATCCTCAGGCTTTTTGTTTATAGATCTCCATTGTTGAAGCTGATCATGGTGTCCAGGAAGTTGATACTTGTGTGGAAGTGTTCTAAAGAGAGTTTAATCTGTGCTTGTTGTCGAATGTGTGGTGGAAATCTGTGAGGAAATATAACACATCGTCCAGCAGATGAAAACCTCATTGATGTATCTAAGGCATATTATGGCTCTGAAGTACATTTCTCCAATTTTTTTCATTAGGTTGGTCATAAAGAACCCACCCATCACCAGAAGTGATCTCCCCACAGACTACAGTAAAACAAATCTAGGTGGCACCAGATCTTCCCAGAAAAATACACACAAAACCTATCACTTCTACAATTATCAAAATTCTTCACAACACACCTTTCAATACTGTGCAGTTGGAGTGCAGTTGGAAGACCTGGGCTGGTGAGCAGACAGAAGCCATTCATGTCTTCTTTCTAGTTATCCATTGACTGCAAAAAAAAAACAATCTTCATCAGCTGCAATACTTCCATCAATGATGCATGGCCATATGGGAACACCCACTCCCAATACCTCACTGGAAGTGCGGTTACAAACTCTGGCATATGGGCCTCCTATTTCTCATCTAGGTGAAGACAGTCACCTAAAATTTTTAGATTTTTGAGTTACCACCTGCGAGTGTGTCCCTGTGAGCTATAGCTCTACTCTGAAGTGTCACCATTGTCTATTAACCTAAAAGCTTTCATTATCTAAGTTGGATGTTGCATGGATGTGCATTGAAAATGACAGATTATCATGGACAGAATGATCAAATTTGGTAATAGTTTCTATTTCTAGTAGATCTTAGTGAGTGAATCTACTAAAACACAATATTCTACTGTAGTGGGGACATAGGAATTCACTGAGTTAATCAAACATCTTATACAAGGGCTGTATTATGAGCACTCAACAATTCTTTGAGATATACATATATTAAATAAACAGAGTCTCACATCATCAAATGTGTCCACTAATTTTGGATGCATCATGTTTTGGAATCCCAACTTGAAACAAGGGTGACAGTTGGAATTAGGTCAATTAGCAGAGAGCTGGAAAATGCAGGGACATTTCATTTGCATTAGAGAACTCAACAGATTAATCCCACATGTAAATTATCTGCCCACATGCTTATCCATGTCACTTGATTATCATACAATAGCTACATTAATCATGATGGGCAGATATTGAGACTATTTTGAAAGCTCCATGGAACGCTTTAATCAGAAATCACTCTGACATTATTATATGAATAATGCAGAATTTAAACATGGTGATTTGGTCACATATCACAATGGTTTAAGTGTAGAAAATTTGTTCAGAGCTTTAATTTCAAATAAACTACATTATGTTTAATTTAAGCATGGGTAGGGTGACAGTTTCTCTGCATAATACTTACAGGGCTCATCTGCACTAGCCCCCTCCTTGGAAGGGGACATGCTAATCAGTCTGATCGGAGAATACCAATGAGGTGCTGGGCTGCATATGCAACACCTCATTAGCATAATTACCACCGCTAGAACTTCAAAGTTGTTAACTTTGAAGCGCCTGCAAGCAGTGTAGCCATGGGCACTTTGAAGTACCAGCATAGCTTCGAAGAAGGAAACTTTGAAGTTACACTGGCACTTCAAACTCCCAGTGGCTACACTTCTGCAGGGGCTTGAAGTTTGCGCAGAGGAAATTATGCCAAAGAGGTGCTGCATATGCAGCATGGCACCTCATTGTTATTCTGCGATCAGGCTGAGTAGCATACCCCCATCGAGGGAGGGGGCTACTACAGATAAGCCCAGAGGGTTTCATTTTTAGCAAGACGTTTTGCTTTTATATACAGCTCTACTTCAACAATTACTCAGATGTTATTTGCACTATGTTGTAGCTCAAGTTGTCACATAATGACAGAATGTGGCCTAGTATGCCTTTCAAATTCCAAGGAAAAATAAACAGATTTGCATTTTGCTATAATTACAACCCCTAAGATTATCTGGTAATCAATTATGACTGTCAAGTACAAGAAGTTCAAGAGATTTCTAACTTTTGGTATTTTAGATCAACATTTACCTTACAGTCTTGTATAAATCATTATGACAACTCTCTCATTGTTCTGACAAATAACTATAAGTAACCTATTAAAACAGAAGTTAAACTTACACTTCAATAAAACTTTCCCTAAACTGCTATTTAGATGCACAGAAAATATTCAACAGCAACGAAGGGTCCTGTGGCACCTTATAGACTAACAGAAAAGTTTTGAGCATGAGCTTTCGTGAGCACAGACTCACTTCATCAGATGCTGGTCTTGGAAATCTGCAGGGCCAAGCATAAATAAGCCAGAGCAAGGGTGGGGATAACAAGGTTAGCTCAGTCAGCAAGGGTGAGGCTTACTACCAGCAGTTGATCTGGAGGTGTGAATACCAAGGGAGGGGAAGCCGCTTTTGTATTTAGCCAGCCATTCACAGGCTTTGTTTAAGCCTGAGCTGAGGGCGTCAAATTTGCAGATGACTTGTGGCTCAGAAATTTCTCTTTGGAGTCTGGTCCTGAAATATTTTTGCTGTAGGATAGCTACTTTTAAGTCTGCTACTGTGTGGCCTGGGAAACTGAAGTGCTCTCCTATGGGTTTTTGTATATTGCCATTTCTGATATCTGATTTGTGTGCATTTATTCTTTTACATAGGGTTAGGGTTGTCATCAATGTCATCAATGTAGCGTAAGTAGAGATGGGGTGTTAGTGGACGAGAGCTAAGGAAGCGCTGTTCCAGGTCAGCCATGAAAATATTGGCATACTGAGGGGCCATGCGAGTAACCAGAGCTGTGCCGCTGATTTGATGGCATATATCGTTGCCAAATCTGAAATAGTTGTGTGTGAGGATAAAGTTACAGAGCTCAGCCATCAGATGTGCTGTAGCATCATCAGGGATAATGTTCCGGACAGCATTTATTCCATCTTTGAGAGGGATGTTGGTATAGAGATCCTCTACATCCATGGTAGCTAAGATAGCATTTTCTTGTAGGTCATCAATGTATTGCAGTTTTCTCAGGAAGTCAGTGGTGTCTCGGAGATAGCTGGGAGTGGTGGTGGCATAGGGTCTGAGGAGAGAGTCCACATAACCAGACAGTCCTTCAGTGAGAGTGCCAATGCCCGAGATGATGCGGCGTCCATGATTTCCAGGTTTGTGGATCTTGGGTAGTAGGTAGAATAGCCCTGGATGGGGCTCTAGAGGTGTGTTGGTATAAATCTGTTCTTGTGCTTGTGTAGAGAGTGTCCTGAGCAGATGGTGTACTTTCTTAGTGTATTTCTTGGTGGGATCTGAGGAAAGTAGCCTGTAAAATCTGGTATTGGAGAGTTGTCTGGAAGCCTCCTTCTGGTAGTCAGACCTGTTCATGATGACAGTAGCTCCTCCTTTATCTGCCTCTTTGATTATAATGTCAGGGTTGTTTCTGAGGCTGTGGATGGCATTGCATTCTGCACGACTGAGGTTGTGAGGCAAACGATGCTGTCTCTCCACAATTTCTGCCTATGCGCACCAGCGGAAGCATTCTATATACAGGTCCAGACTGCTATTTCCACCCTCAGGAGGAGTCCACATGGAGTTATTCTTCTTGTACTGAAACACAACACTGACCAGCACACCATTACACAGACACCCTCCTAGCAGCACATCTTCAAATGATATATACCTTCAAATCAGTGGCACAGCTATGGGTACCTGCATGGCCCCTCAATATGCCAATATTTTTATGGCTGACCTGGAACAGCGCTTCCTTAGCTCTCATCCACTAACACCCTGTCTCTACTTACGCTACATTGATGACATCTTCATCATCTGGACCCATGGTAAGGAGACTCTGGAGGAATTCCACCGGAACGTCAACGACTTTCACCCCAACATCAACCTCAGCCTGGAACAGTCCACACAGGAGATCCACTTCCTGGATACCACGGTGCTAATGTATGATGGCCACATCAATACCACCCTGTACCACAAACCCACTGACTGCTACGCCTACCTTCATGCCTCCAGCTTCCATCCCAGACATACCACACGATCCATTGCCTACAGCCAAGCACTAAGATATAACCGCATTTGCTCCAACCCCTCTGACATAGACAAAAACCTACAGGATCTCTGGCAAGCATTCTTGAAACTGCAATACCCACCTGAGGAACTGAAAATACAGATCAACAGAGCCAGACATGTGCCACGAAGCCTCTGACTACAGGACAAGCCCAAGAGAGAAACCAATAGAACACCACTAGCCAACACCTACAGTCCTCAGCTAAAACCTCTACAGAGCATCATCAGGGATTTACAACCCATCCTGGACAATGATCCAAGCCTTTCACAGGCTTTCACAGGCCTTGGGAGGCAGACCAGTCCTTGCCCACAGACAACCTGCCAACCTGAAGCAAATCCTAACCAGCAACTATACACTGCACCACAGTCACTCTAACTCACAGACCCATCCATGCAACAAACCTCATTGCCAGCTCTGCCCACATATCTACACCAGCAACACAAAATGACTCAGGGTAGACTCAGGATAGATATGTTTTAGGAGGCTGGTTTTGCTATTTGAGCTTTTGTTGTTAGTGGTTTTTTTTTACTTTTATTTTACTAGTTTGATGACATTAGAGGGGTTTATTTAGTTATGAACAGCTATTTCTATACACTTCATGAAGTGCATGCAGTCAGTACAGAATTTATGAACACCTTGGGGTCACAAATCAACAAGCACATACTAGTAAGGGCTTGTCTGCAGGCAAGCGTTGTAATGTTTTAATTGTATCCGTACACTTCAAATTGTACTACTGTCCGTACAGTGGATGCACTTATACTGGCTATAAGCATTCTTATAAACAGCATAGCCTGGAAATAAACTATAGTTGTAATAAGTTATCCTTTTAATTGTGTGACTTTTTCCATGGGCTAATATATAAGTTAAAAAAAAATCACTTCCCCAAATGAAATTTTTGTACTGGTACAAAAATATAGCTATACCTGGCTTCAGTCCATATCCATAGCAAGCACATCTTAAGATCTCAGTGAACAGTCTTGAATTCCTTACTAACAGCTGGCTCTCACATCACAGCAGTTGTCAGTAATGCTTTCCAAAAGCTTCAGTTGCTTTACATCTATACACAGTCTTTAGCCCTTAGGAAACTGCAATGAGTACAAAAGCTTCTGCCTTTCTCCTCAGCAAGCCAGACTATGGTGAGAACTTGAGACTTGCTTTCCTCTCATCTTTTTTTTTTTCCTTCTCTATGTAGGGATTTTTTCCATTCATGGGGAGAATTATTTTATGTGCACCAAGGCATGTGTGAATGTGCACCACCAATGGAAAAAAAAAGCATAATTTTGGGCACTACACTGTTCAGCTGTGTAGCATTTGAATTTCTCCTGAATGGCCACACAAGTTCTCGGCTTGCAGGGAACACTGGTGGTCTCCCATAAAATACTGAATCAAGTGGAATGTGTCAGTCCATACCTTCAGAGCACTTCACAGCCGTGGGTCAGGATAACTTTAAGCTGCGTAAAGCTCCAGGACAAAGATAGTAGTTGATCACATCATTCCTCTGATACAATATAACTCTCACCAATAAAAGTAAAGATAACCTTTGAGGAAGACAGGACCTTCTTCATGGTCTTTCTGAAACTGCAGAACTTTCCCCCTCCCAGGACCAAAGACTATTGGAAACCTCGCTATAGTCCACTCCAAGCATGGTGCCTTTGACCTTGATTTCTCTAATATAAGTATGTAGAAAAATGTGTATGTATTTAACAAGCAAGTCATAGAAAATATTTTTTAATAAGCCCTACTCAGAGGTGAAAGTAATATTTCTTACAGGTACCATCCTATTGCAACCCAAGTCCCTGTCAGCCCTTTATATAGCTCCCTGCTGGGTTTTGACACAGCTCAGCCAGCTCCTGCTGGAGCTGCGCAGCAGGGTGTGCTCATTTACTTTCACCTCTGACCCTAGTACAACAAGACATGTGCTCCTCCTTCAGGGCAAAGGGAGAGAAAACAAACAACTTGTGACAGATATATTGTCACGTTGCTTAGTGCCTGGCTGAAAGCTGCTCAGATGCTTTGTGGATTGGCATGGTATGATACCCCATGAAGAATGAAATGGATTGAGAACACCTGCATGGAGGATAAATATAATATGGAGTAAATTAACTTTGTGGATATTCCTGATGCATGGCTCACCAACCTTTCATGACAGGTTCCAAAACAGCAAAAGGATGTCCCTTCTCCCTCTGTAAAATAAAATAAAATAAAATTCTGATTAACAACAGATCTGTGAGCCGAGTGCTGATCCCATCTCCTTTCCTAGAGACTGTTTTTCTCTTCTTCATTTTTATAGGTGTTTATAAGGATTTACTTAAGGTCTTCGCATAAAGCAGTTTGTAACATTACTCCCATTTTAAAGATATGCAGATATGGACTTGCAGAGAGGAGAATCCAAAATTTGCTACCCCCAAACTATGACAAAGTACACGGGCCATGCACTGAGAAGATGGAGCATGGAAGAGAGAATTATTCTCTTCCTTCACATAATGTAGACCCCTGAGGTAACAGTAGACACACAGATCTAATTATACCCTTTGGTGGGGACACTGGAGCTATGCCAATATGTCAGGAGCTATTTCAGGATACTGTGGTATCCCAAAATATCTGCCCTGTGTCTATGCAATGTGCCTGCCATTGTGAAATATTTTTCAAAATAATGGGCACACTACATTGACATCTCCATACATTTAACCAATGAGGAGTAAGGGATACCTTGAAATAGCTTTTTGTTTTGACACGTCGTGCCATTTAGACAGTGCTACACACCAAAATAGCCTATTTCAATGCTGATTGAATTAAGCTATGCGATTGGCATAGTGCAAATTATGTAGCTTATTTCAAGGTTAGGGCACTGTGTAGTCATAGTCTGGGTGTGCAAACATCATAAAGAATTTATACTGTTTGCTTGGATGAGTCTCGGAATCAAGTCTCTCTTGCAAACATTCAACTTCATTAATGTAAAATGTGCTTTACACGAACACTCTCAAATATTTGCTGAAAATCATGCTGCTGTTCTTCACTTGAAAACAATCTTGTCACTAGAATACATACTGAAAAATAACTAAAATCTGGAGAAAACTATTTTTGTATTAAAACATCCTTCTGGAGTATTGAGGTATTTACTCAGCTATAATTGGCTTAATTTTCCCCCCACAAAACTATATGTCAATTAGATATCAAGGCTATGGACATGTTAGTTCAGCAGTGGTTATTTCAGCTCTAAATCAGAGATCAGTTGATTTTGTCTGGGATTTCTAAAACACCAATAACTCAGCTATTCTATATCTTCTTAAAGAATATTTCTTCACGCTCATCACAAATATTTCACGGTCTTGTCTGTATTGTTAGCCACATTGCTAGTTTTCTCTGGCTATGGTTATACCACAGATATCTGTCAACAGAAGCCACTCTCAGAAGAGATTTCCTTACAAAACTTCTGCTGACAGAGTGCAGCCACACAAAAAAGACAATCTGAAGAGCGCTCGGCTCTCTCGACAGAGCTGCTGGGCTGCACAGCTGTTCTTTCAACAAACCAGGCACCTGGAAGCACAGCAAACAGGGCTGCCCGCTGTTCTGAATGCCCTGTTTGTCAAGAGAAAGCCCCCCAGAGTGTCCACACAGGGCTGAGACACAGAATGCTGCCAGTAAAACGAAAGCACTGAGTTTTGTCAAAAAAATTTTGACAAAACACATTTTGTGTGTGGACGTTCCACCAGTTTTGTCAACAGAACTGGGGTTTTGTCAGCAAAACTCGTCAGTTTAACTGTAGACTCTGAAAAGATCTCCTGTGGACTTTCAAGAAAAATCACAGGCCAGATTCACTACTCCAGCCTTGTTGCACTTGGCTCAGCACAAGACCAGGGCAAAGAAAACAGAAACGTGACATTATCTAGGCCTCTGATCTGGGACAAGTTTAATGCCCAGCATACGTAACAACATCTCACAAGGTAATGATATACCATAATAGGGTATAAACATCTTGAACACTGCCCCAAGGCTACACAAGTAGCCAGCATTCATCCATGGTTTAGGATTCTTCAACAATTTGTCTTTTCCCCAAGAACATCTACTGCTCTATGGGCTCAGAGTTGGATACAAAGTAAAGAGACCCTTTGACTATACCCTTTCTATTACAGCACAAAAAGAACCTGCAAATGTCTGGATCCTGGCCCTGCATCCTCTGTTATATTGTCTTCCTTACAGTTTTTCAACTGTAAACTAGAGTGGACAATCAGGCTAGTATTAAAAATAAACCCACTGCTTTTGGATTTTTTTCATGTCTGTGTCATATTACTAACTGCTTGAGGAGCGAAGTCCCTTACCTTGGAGTTTGTCTGCTTAAAAAAAAACAAAAACAAAAACAAAAAAAAATAGAATTTAAAAAAGTGTTAGTTTTCAGTAACAATGTAGTGAGAATTGTTCTATTTTTCTGTCAAGTTCTAAAAGATTCAGCAGAAAGAGCCAGAAGAGGGCTGCTAGCCATAGGAATACAACCCCTTTTCTGCCTCTATTTTTTTGAGTTTTTATGTTTAGGTGTTGACAGCTCACTTGTGCTCCTGATAGGTTCACTAACTTCTGAATAATTATTTCACATTGTGTAACCCATAACAAACCCTCGAAAAGTTGTTACAAATCTCCCTCTTCCCCATCTCAGCTCCATTTTGATTTAAAGATGTCCCCTATGCATGAGGTTTAATGCCCTTTCCTCCCTATTACTGATATTTACTAAATGGTAAATTAGAAAAAAAAATATAGCAATAAGTGCGTGAAAGAAGAAGAAGCTAAGATTCTGCTTGGCTGAGTTGGCAAAAACAGGTATTTCAAAAATTTCAGCCTATGTCTTCAGGAGGAGTAAATGGTAATTCTATGAAAATCAATAGAGCTACATGGATTTGCAGTTGGACGAGGCTCGTACCCATAACTAATACCGTCACTTTCCCAATAAGCTTTACACTGGCAAGCATTCAAGCATAATTGTCAAGCCTGAACAAGAGGCACAAGTTCAAAATTATATTCCTTCCTTAATGCTCATGTACAATGTGATTATAGGCGTTGGATCTCTGTGGACCTTGCAGTCCTACCTATGCCATTCATGTGGACCACATCCAAAACCTCCCTTTGGTTGTCTGAAGATCTAGAGCCATAAAAGTAGGTCTCAGCGGGTGTGTCTACACTAGTACTTTGAAGAAGCTGGCACAACTTTGAAATAGCACGCGTCGCGTCTACATGCGCCGTGTGCTATTTCAACATTGAAATCAACGTTGGCGGCTAGACATTGAAATCGCTATTCCCATCCAAAAATGGGAATGGCACCCTACTTCGATGTTGAATGTTGAAGTAGGGCGTGTGTAGATGATCCACATCCTGCTACTTTGAAATAGTGGGGTCCTCCATGGCGGCCATCAGCGGAGGGGTTGAGAGATACTCTGTCCAGCCCCTGTGGGGCTCTATGGTCACCGCACACAGCAGCCCTTAGGCCAGGGCTTCTGGCTGCTGCTGCTGCTGCTGCTGCTCCTGCTGCAGCTGGGCGTTATTGCTGTGTTCACAGGGTCTGCAACCGGTGGTCGTCTCTGTGGATCTCATGCTGTGCAGGCCATGTGTGTCTGAGAGGGGCCCTTTAAGGGAACAGCTTGGGGCTTTGCTGGCCCCTTATTTAGACAGGGAGTGCTTATGTGTGTGGACGCTCTGCATTTCCTTCCAGGACAGCTCGTTTCGACGTTCTCTGTTGCTACTTCGATGTTGAATGTCGACGGCACCAACCCTGGAGGACATGTAGATGATATGCGTCGAAGTAGCCTATTTTGATGTTCTTACGTCGAAATAGGCTACTTTGATGTAGTGTGCTAGTGTAGACGTAGCCAGCATGTTTATTATCAGGATACTTTCCATGTAGTCCATTTCTGCAGCTCTCAGGCTCTTGCCAGCATTCATACACGATTCCAAATTGCTGAGTTGGATCAGTGTGAGTGCAAAGAGTGCCATGTGAGCTGATTTTCACCAATACACAAGGCAGGAGCTCTTCCCTTCCCCTTTTCCCCCATGCAGCTGGAAGCTTGCCCAAAGCCATATGGATTAAAAAAAGACCAGTTAATATTATCAACCGCCACCTAAATGGTAAAGCTTTGCATCTTAATTTATTTATTAATGAAGCTGTTATAAGTAGGGCTATTAGTGAGTTTAAAAAGTATCACCAGCACTCGGACCGTATATAGAGGTCAAAACGTCAGATATTGGCATTCCGCCTTGAAAAGGTTGCTGGCTCCTCTGATCCAATATTTTTCTGAAGGGCAAAGAAAGGCCTATCAATTTACTCTTTGGAAAGCTGTTTGGCAAGGCATGGACCAAACCAGTTATTGTCAGAGGAATGACAGAATGAAAGAGATTGGAGCCAAGGAAAATGTGTCTTCCAAGAAAATTCTACAGACAGCTTCATCTTGATCCTTTTTAATTTAAGATTCCCATTTACTTAAATTGGAACAGGACTGAGCTGCAGTGGCAAGCTAGAGATTCTTCTCATGCACCATTAATAGTGACTAAAACATCAGAATGAATGGTTTTATGATGAAAATGCTTATAGAAATACAGCCTTTGCCATTCCTGGGGAACTGGTGACGTATTCCTGTGTAAAAAAAAGCGATTGGCTTCTCTGAATATTAAACAATACCATTCTGATTTTCATCACAAATCAGTTATCCTATCTTCTACGCAGTATGAAAGTTGCTATTTGCCTGTGTGCCTTACATTAATGTTTTGCACTCTACAGTACCTTCTAGCACAGAATAGCAACATGATTTGCAACAGTAAATCAGCTGCTTCTCATGTTATACCTGGCAGCCAAATAAGTAATATTAACCCAGTACAATAGATGGAGTAATTGAATAACAGGCTGACTGAGCATCTCTGAAAACCAGGCCATCTATTTTGGGGCCTATACATAAACTGAAGTGCTTGCGGTCTGGCACCAGTTTAGTGACCTGTTCAAATCCATAGAGAGGATTGTCAGCAGAGCAGATGGTGCAGCCTGGGATTCCTGACTTCCAGTCCCACAATAGAGTCACAGCTTGACTATTTCCTCCTGAGCACAGTGAATGCAACTTTGAGGGGCTTGGGGTAGGGAAACTGCTTAGAGCACAATGAGATCCTATCAGGAAGCAGAGGCATGCCCAAACTTTCGTGAGGTAAGCACAGCTGTTTCATAATTCAGTGCCTGTGCTTATCTCCTCTGTTATGGACACCGCTTGTGACATGGTGGCTTTTTCTAACAACACATTGACCATAACTTCAGACAGTCATGTGCTGTCATGGCAACCTTGCTCTACAACAGCAAAACATTTAAATCAAATAAACACCAATGCTAGGGCTTAGTAAAAATCTAATTACATAAGGAGACTTACATCTAAGTAAGTCTTGCTCATGTCAGTGAGCACATATTAATACAAGTAGTCCCACTGAAATAAACTGAACCCCTGTCGTGCATGTATGCTTACTGCTATACAAAAAAGATTGCACACATGGTGTCATTGTACTTACAGGCATCAGAACCTGTATCAAGTGCAGGCCCGTTTGATTTCATCATCCAATAGCTGAACAAAGGAAAACATTTGCTCAAGGTTTGCTCTACGTACAAACATCAATTAATTCAAGAAATCTGAGCCTTAAAAACTCCTTCAGCTTGGTTGCAGCACTTCATGAAATGATAATCTTCCTACAAGTGCATGAAGATCATTTAATTATTTTGGTATCTGAACACTTCAGCAGAAATAAATAATTTCAGTGGGACAAAGAAACTGTTCAGTTATTCTACACCATTATGTAATTTTGTCGTCCCTCTCTGGATCCATATTATTGATCCTTGCGTCTGACCCAGATGAAGCTTCTAAATACAGGGCCTAGAAACCCAGAGCATTAATATTCAAAATTTATATTGATGTCCTATAACATTTACTGAATTTAAATGTCACTGGCTACGTCTACACGTGAAGCCAACATCGAAATAGCTTATTTCGATGTAGCAACATCGAAATAGGCTATTTCAATGAATAATGTCTACACGTCCTCCAGGGCTGGCAACGTCGATGTTCAACTTCGACGTTGCGCGGCACCACATCGAAATAGGTGCTGCGAGGGTATGTCTACACGCCAAAGTAGCACACATCGAAATAAGGGTGCCAGGCACAGCTGCAGACACGGTCACAGGGCGGACTCAACAGCAAGCCGCTCCCTTAAAGGGCCCCTCCCAGACACAGTTGCACTAAACAACACAAGATACACAGAGCTGACAACTGGTTGCAGACCCTGTGCCTGCAGCATGAATCCCCCGCTGCAGCAGCAGCAACCAGAAGCCCTGGGCTAAGGGCTGCTGCCCACGGTGACCATAGAGCCCCGCAGGGGCTGGAGAGAGAGCGTCTCTCAACCCCTCAGCTGATGGCCGCCATGGAGGACCCAGCAATTTCGACGTTGCGGGACGCGGATCGTCTACACGGTCCCTACTTCGATGTTCAACTTCGAAGTAGGGCGCTATTCCGATCCCCTCATGAGGTTAGCGACTTCGACGTCTCGCCACCTAACGTCGAAGTTAACTTCGAAATAGCGCCCGACGCGTGTAGCCGCGACGGGCGCTATTTCGAAGTTAGTGCCGCTACTTCGAAGTAGCGTGCACATGTAGACACAGCTACTGTTGAGGAAATTCTATTTGGTCTCTAGCAGCTTTTACAAGATCACTGTCTTACAAAGAAAAGTTTTATAGAATGTAATAAGAGTTATAGTCTGACTATACAGCTTTTCATGGTGTGTTAAAAACTTATACTGGAGATACAAACTTGTATAACTTTGATTTTGTGTATGTTCCTAGTGTTCTAATTTATTTAGAACCTTCATGTGTTAATAGCTGTTCAGTTTTACAGGATAATTAAGAACCAGGGATAATCTGAGTTCTGGCATGCACATGTTGTTCTAGATAGCTGGCTTCCTGGAGCTGAGAGCTAGTAAAAAAATTCAAAACAGTGCTATACTTATTGTAGAAAATTAGACAGGATGCTGGTCAGTGTAATTAGTGGCCTTTCAACAGTAGACAATGTAACTTGCCCATTGAACATCTAAATGGTTCATCCACTTCTAGTATGACTTTTTGTCTGTTACATTGGCAGATTAGATCAAGTCAATTGAGTATTAGTATTGAGCACAAAAGCTGTTGGGTGTATAGGAGCATATTTGGCGTTTATACTTCATGAAAACTAATGGAATACTACATGCATTGTTTTTACTTCTCTGTGTATTGTGTACATGGAAATAACAACCCATTTACATTGTAGGTACTGCTGTAATTACATCACACAAGAAAGAAGCCTTGTGGAATGCAAAAGAAAAACTTTAACATATATAAAGCTAATTTCAAAGCAAATGTCTGCTAAGTGCATCATCAAAGGAAAATCCCATGTAGGTAAAGACTCTGTCAGGGTATTTTCTGACAGAAGTCATAAATATGGCTTCATGGAAATTCTGGGTGAATTAGGCTCTTCAATAGAATGTACCAAATACAAAGTGGAAGTCCTCTGAGAAAATTTGGGAACCCTGGAAAGATTTTTGGGACACTGGCTACCATCACTGTCACCATTTGGAATTATAAACTCTGACTCACCTGTACATATCTATTAACCTGCTTTAACTTCTGAATAATGTTAATTGTTCTTTCTTAGCCAATACATCTTTGGTTAATTTGCTATATAATTGTTTCCCAGCTTTTTTCTGTAGTGTAGGATTTCAACTGATCTGGGGTAAAAAGTGGTGTGTTGGGACTGAGGGTAACCTTTTATGGTGTGATCTAAGTAACCATTATTACAAAGCCCAGATTTTCTGGGGGAGGCAGGCAAAACAAAGGGACAGTCAGAGGGGACTGTCTGTGATTGCATGGTGAGACTGGTACCATGATCTAGGAGTTCATATTTCTTACTGGTTTAGGGAAAATTAATTAAGAACACACCACAAGCTTGGGGTATCTACCCTCTTTCTTACAGTCGAACTGGCGGTCACTCTTCAGACAGCATGAGGGTATCATTAAACCAAAACTAAACATAGCCTGTTAATATGGAAGGCTAGTCTTTTTCTAACTCAGCATTTTATGCAACGGCGTGTGAGATGTTCATTATATGTTCCTTTAGTGTCCGCCTCACCATCTCCTACTGCTCTCGGTTACTAAATTAGCTCACGGGGCAGAAAGCAGGCAATTTGGAGGATGTAGATGTGCCAGCCTTGGTTATCAACATTGTGGGAGTCAAGATTATTTTACATCAATATTCCCCAAACTTTTCACCTCTGTGCCTCTCCCGTCCACAGAGATAGGGACAGAGTAGGGGACAGGGGTAAGGCGGCTTAGGTTGAGGTTTGGGCTGCAGCTGGGGCTAGGCCTTGAATCTGGAATGGAGCTGTAGCCAGAGGCTAAGGCTGGGGAGAAGTCTGGGGGTGGGAGCAGAAGCTGCAGTCAGGGGACAGGGGGCAGGGCTGGAGCATTCTCAAGGGCAACACAGGGCTTGTAGGCACTGCATCTCTTCTCTCCAGGAGTGTTGGCCCTACTGCCCTCAGAACATTCCTCTGTGCCCGCATAAGGGTGTACCCCACCACTGAGAACCTCTGTTCCATATGATCCCATTTCCCTTTTTTTTTCAGTTTGCATAAAAAATCTCAGAAGTTATGGAAAAAAATAAAAAGCATTTGAAATAATGTGAATGTTGCAGTCAAGCATTCAAAAGAAAAGGCAAGAATTAGGTTTCCTAATGAAAACTTTTATTTCCCTTCCTTTTGTGCATACTTTTTGGATCCTATATTTTATTATATAATCACATGCTATTTTTTCCCATATATCACCAGCCTCATTTACTGCTCAGAATGGACAGTGCTCAAGGAATAGATGAATGAAAATGTTCTGTGCAAAACCCCTGCACCATATTTATTTCAGAAGCTAGGAGGCATGTAGCAAATGACAGAGAGGACTGCAGGAAGAGAAAGACTATTTTCTTGGTTAAAGTTGCTGAATGCTGCCCTGGAGAACAGGATTCTGTGTCTGTCTCCACCATATAGTTTCTATGGCGTTCTGGGTAAGGTGCTTAAAAACCAAAGTTTTCACAGATGGTGACTATTTCCTCATTTTCTAGGTGCCCAACTAGAGATGCCTGTAGTATGATTTGCAAATGCTGAGAACCCTGAACTGCAACTGAAAGGAATGATAGCTGTTCTCTGGCCAATAAACTCCTATGCAAAGTGAAGTACTTAGGAAAAAAAAAATCATATGACATGAATCTCAGTTAGACATCTAAATATTAACCCTTATACCATAATTCCTGTGACTCAGTTCCCTATCTTTAAAATGAAGATAATACCATATCACGAGAGTTAGACACCAAATTCAGTTGTGCAAAATGCGTCAGAGAATGAAATCTGTCATCTTCCCATGAAACCTTGTGTGTGCTTTTACCGTATGTGATACAGATAAGTGTTTCTTAAACCAGAGGTCCTGACCCATAAGGGAGTTGCAGGGGGATCAAAAGGTTATTTTAGGAAGGTCATGGTATTGTCACCCTGACTCCTGTTCTGCCTTCAGAGCTAGGCAACTGGAGAGCAGTGGCTATAACGATGGTTGGGTGCCCAGTTCTGAAGGAAGCACGCTGTCATCAGTGTGGGTGTACTGATGTGTGGGAACCGAAGAGACCATTCCTCCGGTCTAGCATGCTAAGACTCTCTTATGGGTGAGCTGTAAAGATAGTCTAAAGATTGTAGTGATTGCCTTGAAATAAGAAATGTGGTTGAATTCTGTGTTATATTCAACTTGGCATTATATGCTTCTGTATTGCTTTGTCTTATACTGCTGGTTTGTACTAGGCATAGGAATTAAGCAAAAAAATGTATGAACCGTTTTAAGGCTTTGCAGTAAATAAGGAGGTGATTAAGGCTCCCTAATGTGTCCTGGTTTCTCCTGTATCAAATTAAACAGAACCATATGACTCATACCATGCCATCCTTACTTCTGCACTGCTTCTGGAAGTAGTTCTGTCTTCAGTGCTGGGGTCCTAGCCAGCAGCCACTGTTCTCTAGCATCACAGAACTAAATGTAGCACTGCAGCAATCCGCCTCCCCACAAATAACTATGTAACCTTTATACAACTCCTCTATGGGTCAGGACCTCTACAATTACACCACTGTGAAATTTCAGATTTAAATTTCTGAAATAATGAAAATTACAGTTTTTTAAAATCCTATGACCATGAAATTGAACAAAATGGACCATGAATTTGGTAGGTCTCTACACATAAGTGTTTCTTAAGCACAGAGATGCTATACTGAGTACTGAGAAGACGTACAGAATTAATAATTATATCTTCACAGCAAAGTTTGAAAAATGTGCTGTGCATAAGGCATGGAGCCACATACTGAACAAATAGGAGAAAACACAATATTGAGTAGCTGGCCATTAAGCGAACACTGATCATCTTGTGGGATGAGCAGTGCAGAAATCCTTTAAAAATTGTAGGTGGCCTTTTAAGCTCAGAATATTTTAATGCATATGCACAAAGAGATTATATGACAGTTTTATAAGCAATTAATTCTGGCATTTCTTCAATTATGACTTCTTGAATTTTCAACTATAGAATTCATTTTTATGACATTTTCTTTTAATGCAATATACATACATTTAAGTCATTGAATATTACTGATTCCAAAATTCAGGACTAGATATGATGACCATTATCCAATTTAATGAGCACCACCAACATTTTAATAAATGTCTATAATTATTTTTCTTCAGTGAAAAAGTGGTTATTTCATTTTTTCTCCTTTACAAGTTCATTGATTTTGGCTTTTGTTCACTGTAAAACTTCATCTAAGTAAATCAGAGCTGACATGGGACTGAATATGATATGGGCCATCAAGTGCCAGCAATGCCTCTCTGCCAGGTATATTGGACAAAGAGGACAACCTCTGTGCCAAAAGGCCATAAATCTGACATCAGGAATAGTTATGCACATAAACCTGTAAGTGATTATTTTAACCTCCCTGGTCATTCAATAATGGATTTAAAAGTAGCTATTCTTCTGCAAAAGAATTTTACCCCAAGATCACAGAAGGAGACTTCCATATTGAAATGCATTGACAAATTTAACACCTTTAACTTTGGCCTGAATAGAGATTTTATATAGCTTATGCATTACAAGAGCAGTTTCCTCACCTTTTATATTTGCAGGAATGAGTAATATCCAACTTAATTTGCTTCATTAACTGGTAACACACACACTCACACACACCCATCATTCTCTGCTATATAAACAGTGGATTCTGTATCTTCACTCCAAATCACATCTAAGGAACTGTTTTACTCACAGAAGTCCACAGTTTCTAAAGTCCCACAGGACAGCTAGATATATAAAATCTTGCCAGTGTTCCTACCACACTGTTTTCAGGGCAGGGATCTATGTATGTCTGATATATTATGTTTAATATATTACAAACAAATGTCTGAATACTTTAGCTTTTTTTGCCAAGATGCAATATTACATAATTCCACCAAACCTCCATTTTCCTACCTATTTTTGCTTCCTGTTTTCCTTCACTTCCCTCTGTCCTTGGGGGACTGTTTTTCTATGGCAGCCCCCCCATGCTGTTTGGTTCCTGCACCTTTTAAAACACTGCTGCCCAGAAAAGAATGGAGTGTCGTGAGAAGGAATTCATTGCCTTCCAGGAAAAATAGCAAGGATGAGCAATATTGACCTTGTGTCTCATGCCAGGAGATAGAAATGGCTGGAGAGCTGACTCAGAGAGAAGCTCAGAGAGGTCTGGGATGGTATGGATTTTATGATATTTTAACTTTTTTTTCTTTTAGCCTCATCTGCCAGCCAGGGTCATGCAAAAAATCTCAGATTTAAAAAAAAAAAAACAAAAAAAAACAAAAAAGACACAGAACTTTCTGGCCCTCATGGTTGTTTAGAAAACCTTGAAAATATGACCTGAGTACATCCCAAGGACTTGGATCCAAGACATCAAAGACAAATTATGTATACCTTTATATAGGCATATAAAAGGTAAAACTTGCAGTTTTAAAGCCATATTTATGTTGTTTGAAAACTTGACATTGGAGTTTGGCAATACCCTTACATCTAGGGTTGTAGGGTTAAGATCTTCATCGAAAGCTTTTTATCAGGTATTGGGAGCTCCTCAATTGAACACCTACCACCACATTCACAGAACTATTTAGGTGTTGCTCTGCTGAGTATTGCAACAACTAACTTCTAGGCACTTGCTCCTCAGTGGAATGCTCATCCACAAGTTATTTATTCAGGCTTCCCATTCAACTGATGGGGGGGAGATAGGCATGTAGGGAACGGATCTGAAGAATCCAGCAAGCTAAGGAAAGCTACCTGAACTAGCCATCTGGGAGCAGACCGCCATGCTCCAAGAGTGGCTGCAGATGCAGCAGGAGGACAGGGCCTGGTGGAGGGAGATCTGGGCAGAGGGGGCTGCAGCCCTCCAACAGCCGGCCCCCTGCTTTTCCCCTGCCGCTTCTACCCCCTGCTGCCCCCAAACCCACCCCTGCTGCCCCCGAACTCACTGCCTTCATCCCACCCACCCTCACCCCGTCCACCTGGCTTGCCCTGGGCTGATGGCTGATTGCCAGTGCAAGCCAGGGGGAGGATCTCCCCCCCGCCCCCCCTAGCATCCTGTCCCCTCCACCTCACCCAACCCACCCCACCTCTTAGCCCCTGGCCAATCCTACCTCCCCATCCTGCCAGCCCCCTCCCGGACCTGACAGGGCCCCTGTACCCAAGACAGCAGGGGACCCTGTACCCTCCAGGGGTCTCACCCCCCACCCCTGTGGGGGACTAAGCCGACCCATGACTGTGGCCCCAGCCATGGGGGCATGCCACCACCTCATTGGAAATAGTTCTCCCCCATTCCACTCCATATTTAACTCCCAAAGGAAGACCCCACACCATTTTTCCAGAGCTGTTTCTTTACATGTATATAGTTGGCCCCCAGTTATTAAACCCTTTTTTGTGCACCCTAGTGTCCCCTATGTGTGGGGGGGGCATGCTGCAGGGTGGGTGTGAGCCAAGTGCTAGGTGGAGGTCAGCGTGGCTCCTGCTTGAAGGCCTGCCAGAGGGCTTCCTGGACCTTAACCCCTTCTCAATGTGCCTGGCTGCATGGGGCTATGGGCTGCTGCTCATAGCCGGGGCTGCAGTCCACAGCCCACCCTGGCATGTAGCGCTTGTGCTTGCCCCCAATATACCGTGCAGAGCACAACATTCTGCGACCATCCTGGCGACATTGGGCAGGCTGATGTCCAGCTGCACATTTAGTCACCGGAAATGCCCCTTGAGGCGTCCAAAGGCCTGTTTTACAGTGTTATGGGCATGGTTCAGGTGGTTGTTAAAAGTGTCCTGGCTGGCGGTGGTGTGCCCAGTGTGGAGGTGCATCAACCATGGCTGCAAAAAGTACGCCCCATCGGCCACTATACATGGTGGTGTCATTGTGTCCCCCATGGGGAGCTCCCAGACAGGGATGTAGATGCCCTCCTCCATGCACCACCCCAGCCAGAAGTTCTGTAGTACCCGGGCATAGTGGGCTTGCCCAGACCAGCCCACACTAATGTCACAGAACTGGCCCCAGGCAGCAATGAGTGCTTGGAGAACCACCGAGTGGTACCCCTTGCGGTTTATGTAGCATCCCGCGCTATGGTCCGGGGCGCATAGAGCGACGTGGGTGCCATCGAGTGCGCCGAAGCAGTTTGGGAAGCCGAGGGCTGCGAATCCCACCATGGCATCATCCAAGTTGCTGAAGCAGATGGCCCTCCACAGGATGATGGGATTGATGGCCCGGACCACCCGTAGAAGTGGGCACTGACATGTGGGACCTGCACATGAGGGGTCCCCCTGCCCCCTCCCCCTTCACCTGCAGGCCCCCCACCTATGGGTCCCCCTGCCTCCCCTTCCTAGGGTGGGTGTGGGGCTCTTGTCTAACTTACCTCCAGGAGGACGGCTCTGACAGTGGCCTTGCCTACCCCAAATTGGTGCCCCACTGAACGGTGGCTGTCTGGGATGGTGAGCTTCCAGAGGGCGATCCCCACATGCTTCTCAACTGGGAGCACGGGCCACATGCAGGTGTCCACATGCTTCAGGGTCGGTGTGAGCCATTGACACAGCTCCAGGAATGTCTGCTTTGTCATCCTAAAGTTCTCGAGCCACCTTTCATCATCTCACTGGCCCAGTACCAGCCTCTCCCACCAGTCCCCACTGCTAGGGTGGCTTCAGAGGCACTGTGGGGGATGGGGAATGGGCAGCTGCACTTGCCCCATTGCCAGGGCCTGCAAGACCCCCGTGGGGGGGAGAAGTGGGCCCCAGGGCATCCACCACACCCAGGATGAAAATCACCACCTGGGTCCCATTGTGGGTGGTGGTGGATGGGTGGTGAGTTTGGGGGTGGCAGGAGCAGGTTTGAGGGCAGAGGGAGCAGGTTTGGGGGCAGCAGGAGTGAGTTTGGGTGTGGCAGGGGGCATGAGGACGACACGGAGGCGGCGGGGGGTGGGGGCCGGGAGGGGGACCAGCTGTTGGAGGGCTACAGCTGCCTCAGCCCAGACCTCCCTCTGCAAGGCTCTGTCCTCCTGCTCCATCTGCAGCCACTTCCAGAGCACAGCAGTCTGGTCCTGGATGGCTGCAGTGTGTGCCTCTGCCGCTTCCTGAGGGTCATAACAGCGTTGCCGTCGGGCCCTCCAGGGCTGGGCAGGCAGCAGCCTGGGGTGATGGGGAGGAGGGTTCTCTGGCTCCATCGGATGGTGGCACTGGTGGCGTCCGGCACTCTGAGGATGATGCTGTGGAGACACAAGGGATCGAGAGACCACCCGTCAATGCTGTCGCCTGGGCCTGGGATCTCCACCCGCACCACCACTGTCATCCCTGGACCTTCCCCAGAGGTGGTGCCTCCCCTGCCAACCCCGCCTTGGGGCTCCCATGTGCCTTCTGGGACCTCCTCTGTGGGGTGACCGCTGGCTGTGGCCTGCCCCCACATCCCTTCCCAGTCAGGAGGGCTGGGGTGCTGTCCACTGGTGCGGGTGCTGGATGGCGCTGCAGCCGTGTCTGGGACGTGGCAGGGGACCATGGGGTAGGCCCCCCACCCGGGCCTCCTGATCCTCCTGTTACATACCCGGGGCTTCGGAGAACAGGTCTGGGGACACCAGCCTCGATGGGGCCTGGCTGGAGATACTGGTGCTGATGGTGATCACAAGCGCCCCCCCGCCCAATTCGCTTCCTGGCTCCTCTGGTGTGGTCTGGCTCAAGAGTCCCAGCTGTTTGTTAGTGTCCATCTCCCGGTCAGTGTTGGGCCCACCTGTGTCGACCACCACCGATGGCTCAGGGATGTCCTTCAGGCCAAGGAGCTGTTCCAATGCTCAGTAATGCAGGCACCTCGGGCTGGCCCCAGCCCCTGATCACCTATGGGCGTCCCTGGCCTGGCTATATACCTGCCTCAGCTTCTTGATCTTCGATCGGACCTTAGCAGCCATGTGCTGGAGGTGTCCTCGCCTCCACAGCCCCAGTGACAGCTGCTGAAAGGCAACTGCATTGCAGGGCCACCCAGTGGTATGGAGCAGCACCTTCTCCTCCTCCCAGAGGCCAAGGAGGTCTTTTACCTCGGCCTCTGTCCAGGAGGGGCCCCTCCTTTTCTGGTCCTGGTTTTCCTCAGGTAACCCCTCAGGCTGGGAGGTGGGGGCCTCCTGGGGGTCCCCTGGAGTGTGGGAGGCTTGCCATCCAGCTGGTGGGCTGTGTGGTGCATCTGTCTGGGCTGCTGGATCATTTGCCAGGCAGAGCTTGTGTTCTTCAGGCTCTGGGCTTGCTCTCCACTTCTTGCACAGGGTTTCTGGGGCCATGTGTCTTTAAGGGGCTGGCCTGGGGACCATAGAGCCCTGCTGGGGCTTGCTAGTGTGTCTCCGTATGCCCTAGAGCCTCCACCATGGCGGACCTGCAATTTCAAAATTGTGGGCCTGGAGCGTCTACACATGCCCTATTTTGAAATTTGGTTTTGAAAGGGGCCACTCTTTCCTGTTCCTGGATGGGAAGAGCGGTTTCAAAATTTGTGCCCCTTTTCACCGAAAACAATTTTGAAACAGGCAGTTGGGCATGTAGACGTTCCGCAGCCTCTTTCAAAATTGGACCCCCCTTTCAAAATTAATTTCAAAACAAGGAGCTAGTGTAGACGCACCCTTGAGAGGAGTAAGGTGCCAGCTGAGAACATCAGTGGTGCCTGAGTACTGTTTTTTGGCATGTAAGTAACTGTAACAGGTCTATGCTCATGCAAGCCAGGGGCCCTTCAGAGTGTACCAGCAAGGTCTACATCAAGCAGTTAGAGCACAACACATGCAAATACCCTACAACACATACCTTCTACAGTTCTTTGCTAACACCATGTGTAAAGGATCTTAGGATACACACACATTTTTCTAGAAGCCTTTATGCTGAGGTGATTGTATATCCTATCAAAGAAAGAAGGATGGTTCAGGTTAAGTCTCCTGCTGAACCACAGACTTTCTGGGTGATTTGGGCAAAGCACGTAAGTTTAGAACCACAAAATGTTGCGAAACTTAAGATATAGGTGTCCTGCCATCTCCTCACTCACTATATAATGAATGGTAACAGAGAGATAGCCGTGCTAGTCTATATACTATCAAGACAAAAAAGCAGTCCAGCAGCCCTTTAAAAACTAACAAAAAACTAACAAAATAATTTATTAGGTGATGATGAGCTTCCGTGGGACAGACCCACTTCTTCAGGCCACAGCCATACCAGAACAGACACAAT
The DNA here is from genome assembly GCF_033958435.1 of Carettochelys insculpta. Taxonomy (NCBI): domain Eukaryota; kingdom Metazoa; phylum Chordata; order Testudines; family Carettochelyidae; genus Carettochelys; species Carettochelys insculpta. Next base: position 92,294,255 of record NC_134137.1, on the reverse strand, counting down.
ATTTAATGGGATTTGCAAAAGTCAGCATACTGAGCAGGTAGTCACCTAAACTAGCCAATAGGCAAAGCCAAGGACAAGGGAGCAACCTAAGCCCATCCCTCACTAGAAGGTAGGCACCTAACTCTGGATTCTCCTCCATCCACACTTTCCTGGAAATAACCCTTCTCAGCTCAATATCCTTCCTCTCAAACTAACAAAGAGTTGGTTATGCCCCCAATTACACCCTAGTGATGACCGCTAGGCTGCCTGACAGTGGGGTGGGAAGAGAGCAGTCAGGGCACCAACAGCTGCCATGGGCCCAAAGGTGAGGTGGGAGAGGGGCCCAGGGCCTGCCCTATTCTCAAGTCCCTGCCCCTTTCAGGGGGCAGGCGCAAGGACAAAACAGGTGAGGCCTAAGACAGTTAGCACTGAGACCCCCGTGTTCCCTCAGAGCTGCAAGCGGAGCAGTGGCACAGAGCTCTGCAGCATTTCTAAAGGGTCTAGATCTTGAACCACTGCTGCTGTTACTTTAGTAGCAGCACCGTTTGAAGCTCTGGGCCCCTTTGAAATGCCAGGCTCAAGGCAGCTGCCCTCTTTGCCCCCCTCCCCACCATTGGGCATGGGACCAGTTTTCCTGCACTCTGGAGATTCAACAGGGCCTGGTGTCCCAGCTGGCTGCCCCTGGCCCCACCCCTTCCAAGAGTGCAGATCAGCCTCTCCCACACCTTGTCCATGGGTCTGACAAGAATGTTGGATGCCCTGATAGTAGCACTTATCTAGAGCATGGTAGGTCATGATTCAGATCTTCATGGTAATTCATAATGAGAATGACTGTCACTGGGCTAAGAAAAGCAAGTCAGAAGGACTTTATAGCCTGGTAGTATAGATCCTCTCCTGAGAGACAGGCAATCAAAAAGTTCCTTTGTCACTAGGCTAGGTATAATAAGGGGTGGTGGTACCTGAACAATATTTGGTGGGCCTGAAATAACTTATTTAAAAAATTCATCCAACCCCATTTGACATAAATGTTTTAGGGGCTATCTGGGAAAGTGGTATCATTATCTTTTCTTATACCAGCAATTATTTAAACATTTTGCAGAAATATAAATCAATTCTTTTCATTTTGCAATAGAAAAATTAAGGATTCTATCCAGTTCCCATTGAAAAGTCTCCCATTAGCTTCAAAGACTGCTGGAGCAAATCCTAGATATATATCTCCCGTGGTGATTGCCATTTCCTTTTGGCACCTATGATTGTTCTTCTAAAGATTTAGAAACTGCAGTGTGGCACTGTTTGTAATTTAATGTGATTTTTATCCCTGTTCTCTTGGCAGCTTCAGTAAAACTTGCATTAAAACTTCTTCTTCTGAGCACTTGTACTCAGGACAATATTTATTATTAAAGAGCAGAAATATTTTTCTTTTCCTTTCTTTGTTTTCTTTTCTTTTTGTCAGATGTTATCTTTTATCTTTTTATTAAGCCCTGAAAGGGATAGTTTTGTTCTGTATCCTGTTCTATCTCTTCTTAGCCAGGATTCATTCTATTAGTTAACTCTTTAACAAGTTTTCTTTAACTTTTTAAATATTTCTCTGTTATCCCTTCTAAATGAACCCATTGGAAGGTTGATAGTTACTTTAAGATTGAAACCATTTATGTAAATATTTGTAATATTAAAGCTTTATTCAAACTACCTTCAATTATCTGCCATTATGTGGGTACACAGAAGTGAGGCTGTCCCCGTACAAGGCTTTTAAGATCAAAAAGGTATCATTCAGACCTTGAGATTTGACACTTCAAAGCCTACATTACTAATATAAGGACGATTATTTCCCCTAAAGTGGCTGGGATTTTTGTTTTTGTTTCTGGCACCATTATAAAATGAAGATGAAAACTTTTTATTAAAGTAAAATTTTATTTAACCCTCCAAGTACTGAAGTATTATCTCACATTAATTGAGTGGAAGTATTGTCCAGTTAAATTCCATGGATTTGGCAGGAAGATCTTCTGAACACCCAGTCCACCTGATGGGAACCCAACCCTTTAAAATAAGTGGCTTTGCTTTCCGTGATAGGAGCAAAATTTCAAAATGTTAATCGATTAAGCTGTAAAAAATTAGTACCTCTTTTCTTAATGTCATCTTGTCTTCTAATAGCTCCCAAGTGGCAAGATTTTTGACATGGCAAGAGAAAGAAAAACCTTCATTATTCAAAATCCCAATTTCAATGACAACAGACTACAATAAATCTAAAGAATATTACCACTGGGGTGTCTCTTGTTTTGATATTATAATTTTGTCCTTATTTTAAATGGTTGATTTGAAGACAGGACAATGGGTTAGTTTTGAGTCTGTAGGCAAAAGTTTGAACCAACTTGGTTGGATAAACTTCTTGGATCTACAAAATTAGCTAAGGAAATTAGTAATAGTATTTTAGTAGTGTTTTGGAATTTCTACTTCTAGCTAGAACAAGAAATTGCAGAGTTGCATTTAGCATTTACATAATCTGGAGAGCAGTGTTCCCCATCAAATGAGCATTTGGCTGGCCATACAGGAGAGATTTAGATGCTGTTCAGCTGATAAGTAGAGTGCCCAGAGCCACGCACAGAGGCCAGCATCCATTTCTATTGGTGGGTCACATCTGCACATGTGCTGGTACACATAAAATTTATTCTGCACAGGGACAAAAAAATAGAAGGAAGATTGATGTTAACTGATTAGCTAATAGTTCAAATGCACAGACAGGTGCACCACAGGAACGATGAGAAGAAACTGTAAACTAAGGGTGTGACAGGGTGCAGTCATAGAAGACTCCTTGGAATGTTCCCTGGTGTGCTGAAAATGCCACTGACAACCATATTCAGGGGCTTCCCATCACTCTATCCTACTGAGTCAAATCCTCTGGTCTCCCACAGCCAAGGCACAGAGATGGAATTACTGACCCCTGCAAGGCAATGCAGGCATTGTTTAACTACATCTCTGAGTGGATGCAGTTTGTCTTTCTTTGTGCAAAATATTTGCACAGGTAGAGCTCCTTAAGTAAGATTCCTTTGTCAATGAAAGGGGCATATGACCAGTGGCTTCTCAGGTAATAACAATGTACACTGGGATTAACTACAAATAAAAGAGTTTTTCTTAAGCAAAACTGTAGGGCAGGGGTCAAGAACATTTCCAAGGCAGCAACGAAGGGTCCTGTGGCACCTTATAGACTAACAGAAAAGTTTTGAGCATATAAGTTTTGAGTTAGTCTATAAGGTGCCACAGGACCCTTCATTGCTGTTACAGATCCAGACTAACATGGCTATCCCTCTGATACTTTTCCAAGGCAGAGTGCTGAAATTTGACCTTTTGACCTCTATGTATGCTCTGAGTGCCAATGATACTTTTTTAAAGTCACTAAAGGTGCGTCTACACTAGGAAATAACTTGGAAGTTAACTTCAAATTTAGGCATGACATTGAAGTAGCCAACAGAGAGTCTACACACATTTTCCCATACTTTGAAGTTCTTACTCCATTCCTGGGAATATAGTCATGTCCTACTTTGAGGTTTAACTTTGAAGCAGGGTGTGTGTAGACGTTCTACTTGGAAGTTGCTTACTTCGAAGTTGTACTTCAAAGTAAGCAACTTTGAAATTATTTTTGTGGTGTAGACACAGCCTAATTGTCCTACTTACAACAGCTTCATTAATAAATAAATGAAGATGCAAAACTTTACCATTTTGGTCTTAAAATCTCCTTCTGGCTAGGTTTTAAAGTATTTAAAAATGCCCCGGATTTTAATACAGATTGAACCTCTCATATCCCAGTGGATCAGCAGGCTCCCACTGCTTTCCATCTCACGTGACAGGCAACTTTTTCTGAGGGACCCAGACCCTCACCCCCATTACCCTTCTCTACCACCAACCCTTCCTTATTGATTGTTGGCTTTACACAAACCCATTAAAGGCCCTTTGTTGACTAAGTACTGCTATCCCCACACAAACCAGAGTCTCACAGTAGAGCAGCCACAGCTCCTGTTGAGGTCTTCCAAGAGACAAACATTTGGAATGCAAATATGTAGACAACACTTATAAGTTCAACTACAAAAATTATACATGCACAAAAATAGGATTTACAGATCTAGAAGAGTATGTCTTTGAAAACAATAGGGTTACATCTACACTACATTCCCCTTTCAGAGGAGGAATGCAAATGAGGGAGATTGAAAATGCAAATGAAGTGCTGATTTATGAATCTTGTACTTCATTTGCATCCTGTCATGTGACTGCATTTCTGGAAGAGGCTTTTCCGAAAACAGAACCAGCTGTGTAGACGAGGTTTCTTCAGAGAAGAAAAACATTTTCTAAAGAACCCTTCTTCCTATTTTGTTTCAGAAAGAAGGGTTCTTTTGAAAACATTTTATTTTTTCACAGGAGAACTTAGGAACTGCAGTGCTGAGCATTGTGGTGACTCAGGTTTAGGCAACAAGAAAATCACAGAAAAACATTGCAACTCACAAAGAGGGAGCTAGGCACTTAGGTTTCATGGAAAATGAGCAGGGACAGACAGAAGACTTAGCATATGATCTACAAATCCAGTAAGTAGACAGTGAACAGCCAAAGCTAGCCAATGGGAAATGAAGGCCAGAGGTGAATATGCTAATCACCTTCACTCATAGAGATAGGCATCTGAGTAGCAGAGCCTCTCTTATCTCTGCTAGCTATCTGGAAACTGGACAATGATAGGCATTTGCCTGCCTAAGTCACAGCTGGTGCTCAGTGTGGTACATGTGCATAGAGGTCATTTCTCAAAATATTTTGAGTGGGGAGGAAGGTCAAGAGCCCATATAACATTTAGTGTAGCAGTTAGGGAACTTATCTAGGATATGAGAAACCCAGGTTCAAAATCTTCTGACTTGAAAGGAAGTTTGCAGCCTCTCTGGTGAGTTGAAAATGACTGGTCTGGAATCTTTCACTGGCCCAGTGCTTAATTATAGAATTAAATTGGAACAAATTCCATAAGAAAGATTGAGAAAGGCACACTTCATTTTATTCCATAGCCCAATGGTTCGGCTAGACACCTGACTAATTTGTGTTCAAATCCGCCCTCCTCACCAGAGAGACGAGGCACATGAAGCAGATGCTGCTTACATCCTAGGTGAGTATTCTAACTACTAGGTTAAAGGTTACAAGGGAGAACTTCCTTCCCACACCTAGCAGTTTCATGTGGATTCATACAATAGCCTCACATTGGTAGGAATCCCATGAGCATGCCCATTGGATTGGCCCCTGCACGTGATTTAGACAGAGAGATGTCTCTCTTGCCTAGTTTGTGAATTTCTCTGGGATTAGGCAGAAGAATGGTGCCTTGAATGAAATAGCAAAGCACGTGCCCAGAAGCAAATATTTAGGCACTGAGTGATCTTACGTACTTCCAGGGTTGACTGGAAGCAGAGTGAAAGCTTTCTAGCTTGCCTAAAAACAGGACTGAGGTGCCAAAGAACCCTCATATATTGTAACCTGGTTGACCAATCTTGTCTCACTATTCACTTGAACTCCTCTGTGATCTAGTGTCCATCTGTTGTCTCATGTTTTTGTGTTTGTACGGTGCTTGGCACAACAGGGTCCTGCTCCATACCTGGGACTCCCAGGCACCATGGTCATACAAATAATATGCACTATCAGAAAAAACATCACAGCAAAAAAGTAAATCCATTAATAAATGTAGGTAGATGAAAAAAGCAGCACACACAATTAGGAATTAATTAAGACTTTGTCAGCATGGCTTTTGATAAAAGCTGGCAGGGAATATTTGGAAAATCTAAGTGTATAGAAATAAGCAAATCAGTATGATATGAATCCCATAGTCTTAAGAGAATTAACTAATAAACTCACTGAACCACTGGCAATTATATTGCAAGCATTATTGAGATACAAGAAACACCAAAGGGACTGAAAAAAGCAAATGCAGAAATAATGAGATCTGTAATTAGGCTATGGTTCAGCATCCTAAGGGAAGTGGCAAAAGTCCCAGTACTTGAACCATCTAAATCAAGACTGGACAGAGCACTCAAGAACTGTAGATTGATTCAAAGTTCATCGAACTAAATCAGGGAGGAAAAAGAAAAAGAAAAATAAAGAAAAACAACTTTGGTATTTGGAAAACATAGATATAGGGCTATGTGGGAGACCATGAATCAGTTCTTTCTGTCTGGGGCAAGTGCTTACTATACTTTCCCAGTATCCCTACCCCATATCCTTCAATTAAAATAACAGTAAAATTCACCTATTATGCTCAAAAACATTAAAAAAACCCCACCATTACACATCCATTTTAAATGTACATTGATAATTCAAGTTTCAAGGATGAAGAGATCTGGAAGTATCAGATACATTTTTGTAATCAGTTTAAAAGAGAGGCCTTGGATGATGTTTAATTTGGAAAATATAAATGGCAAAACAAAATTTGTTTCCCCCCCACTAATGCTCATAATTTTGAAGACATTTATTTAAATATAAAATCCTGTTTTTCCACTCTTAACTCAAAGTGGGCTTGGCCAAGGAAAATGATTGAGATCAGAACCTCACATCACAGGAGTGCTGGCTATAGGATGTTCAAGGATGTGTTCTGCATGCTGAGAGAGATTTCAAAGTCAGAGTATTACCTACAATATACAATTAGCAAGTGCTCACGTTCACAGTGCAGAGGGCATCAACAGAAGAAATATGTCCCATAGAAATAGTATAGAAAATATGGCGGTGAGGCACTGAGGCCTCTAAAAGTCACATTTATTCATAAGTATGACTTTCTAGTGGGGTGGAGAAATATTTCTGAATCCTACTTTCATTGTTTCGCTGTAGGAAAGCAAGTTGGGGTGGACACAGAAGAGAATTAATGAATTTCTGTTTGTTTCAATACTGATTCCCCTTTTAAAAAAAAGCTGCTGGAGGCATATGAGATGGCAGTAGTTAGCAGTTAGGTAGCAACAGTGATATTGGCAGTAACAGGTCTGCTGCTGCAGCATCTTCTTCAAGCTGTAATTCCCCTATGATTTCATAAAAGCATGAGAAGGAGGGGTGGTTGCATCCACAGGCCTGGTACCTGACCCAAAAGTCACATAGTGGGCTCTTCTTATTTGGTCTCCTGCTTCCATAATAATTTAAAATCGTAAGGCATATAGAACAGAGATGCAGTGGGGTCAGTGGAGGCTAAAATGAAATCGCAGGGTTTTGCTTTCACAAAGAATAGCACCAGCAAACATTTTTTTTTCTTTCAAGGCTGCAGGAGTATCAACAAATAGCTCCATAGTGTTATGGATCCAAACAATGCGAAAATCCAGTCATTTTGCTTTACAGAGATGCAAATATTGCTTTACAAATATTTTATTCAGTTCAAGCTATTTCACTTTGTGTTCTGAGTTCAAACAACATCAATGGCTAGTACATCAAAGTTAAAAAAAAAAATCAAGACACCCTCTGACTTCTTGGCTGCTTTCACATTAAAAGAATTGAAAGCTATCCATATTGCGTGATTCTGATGTAAAAATTATACAACTATTTATCTTTTCATGCGAGAAACAATCTTTCCTGCATGTGAGAACCTTGATCCTGAAACTGACCCAATACAGAAAGCAGAAAGTGAGTTTAATAGGTCATTTATAGCATTGAGCATTAATTTAGGGCACACCCATGTTACTGGCTACCTTTACATCTTCAGTAGCCATAAATTATTGATCACACACAAGAGAACCATACCCACTAACCAAGTAATCTTAGTTTGTCTTTCCCATGATTCTCTCAGGAATATTATATATGACAAAACTAGTAAACTTAAAAAATATAATTAAGTCCCACTTTTGAGAATTGCCAAGCAGCCGTGACTCCTTAGGAAGTCAGCACCTCACAAGACCAAGGCTGTAATTTGCTAAGGACACATAAACAAAGCACTGGAGATGTTACAAAGGAGCTCCAGAAAAACAAACGAATAAATGAAAGCCATACACAACAGTAGCTGTGTGTAGCCCACATTATCTTTTACAAGAGGGAGAAAAAGGCTTGTTCCAAAGTAAGAAATGAAACGAACAAGAGAACCATCAGCATTTTAAAATTCAATGTGGCAGAAAGTCAAATTGTAAAATTTTCGTTTGAGAACTGCTTACTGAGTTATGCCAAGACTCTAATGCCAGAATAACTAACAGAAAAAAAATCAAATCTATTTCATCAGCATCTAAAAAGCTATTTCCATCATAAGAAGAATTAAAAGGAAACAGACAAGTAAATAAAAGTAAATAAATAAGGCAACACTCATTTTTTGCACTTGCCAACATTATTCCTATGGACATTTGAGGTCAAGCCACTTCTTGTGTTTCTTAAAAAAAGGCTTAATGAAAATGGTTTTCTCAGTATGTGGACTACTTCCTTAGGAAGTGATAGAAGGATAATGTATCAATTTGCACAAATAGATCACTCGTTAAAGAGTACAGCCCTTCACCAAACTAGCAATAGACAGGTGACAGAAAGTCTGAAATTTGTGTTATGTGTAAATCTAGTTTCAAGGCCTGACCCCACAACCCCCAAAACTATTTCATGGGTTAACTCACACAAATATAGCAACATAATAATGTAGCCCTTCAAGGTAAATTGACCAAGTTTATTAAGCTTTAAAATTGCGGTTAAAAAGACACATTCAAGGTTTTCAGGATCAAAGCGATAACTGACCTACTTTAAAAACAAGACTGTCAGACTTTTAAATATGTAGTTTTCAGAAGACATCCATTCACTGGACTAGAACTTACAGAAACTATTTACTTTTTGCCTGGCTAAACACAGCAACAATGGTTTTTGTGCCCTCTGCTGGCTGTGAAGCAGTAACTAACTGCTATTCTGTCAATTGTTGAAGATAAGTAAAGCATAAAACAAAATGACTGTCATGAGACTATTTAATAGAAATTTGTCTTTTAAGACAAAAATCTGGTGTGTGAATTTCAGGCCACCTCACAACACAGGAAAATGTTTGCTAAATGGAGCAGAGCAAGACTGACAGAGTGGAATAATACCGATGTCACCAATAAAGCAATTCAATTAAAATATCACCTAATAAAATAACAATAGGAATTAAATTCTGTGAAAACTTTATTTCTCCTTCCATAAATACAGCCATACATTCTTCAAGGGATGCTCAATTAATTTGTAACTAAGGCTGTGATGCAGACAATGCAGTCCACTGTGAAAAATATCCTTGTGTGCTTTCTGCCTGTCCAGGAACATAAATAATTGAACAAAGTAATGATGAGTTGCCTTGATCTCTGCCTTGTTGATCACCCAGATGACTTGCAGGGCATAGAGGGGTGCATTCGTGGGAGTGGGGTGGGGTGCGGCTTGCCCTCCCCGTCCGCGGGGTGTCCACCCGTGCCCATCCCCATCCACGCCCCTGTCCTCGGGGTGCCTGCCCTTCTCCCGACGGTGGCCATCATCAGGCCCCCCTGCTCCCTGCATGCAGTCTAGGTGTGAGCTCGGCATGGCTTACCTCAATGAGGATGGCCTCTACAGTGGCTTTGCCCACCCTGAACTGGTGGCCATTTTCCACTGGGCAATGGCCACCCTTTTGTGCAGGGGGAGTGCCAGCCTCAGGTCCATGTCCCGGTGCTGGAGGACTGGGGGGAGCCAGTGGCACAGCTCCAGGAATGTCCCATTAGTCATCCTGAAGTTTTGTAGCCACCGGTCATTGCCCCAGTCCTCCAGCACCAGCTGGTCCCACCTGTTGCTGCTTGTGGGGAAGCTCCACAGGCGGCAGATGACCCAGGGAACTGGCTGGGGATGTTGCACCCTGAGAATAGCCTCCAGGAGGGTGGCTATTAGGGTGGCCACCTGGAGTTGCTGAAGCACAGCAGCTGGAACTGTGGCCAGTGTTTTGGCATTGTCCGCAATAGAGTGGGGATGCTGCTTGGGGCCCGTGGGGGCCCGGGATGCCACCTCCGGTGTGTGTGTGTCTCTCTCTCTCTCTGTCATTCTCGCTCTGCCTGGGGACTGTGTTGCTGGCCCTTAGCATCTGCAGGCTGAGGTATGGCGGGGGAGACCTTTAAAGGGATGGCGGGTGGCAGCCCCGGAAGGGGTCATCTGCCACGTGACCTTGCCTGTGGCGCTTCCTGCCCCTGCTCTTTCAAAAGAGAGCCCTGGCATGTGTGGATGCTCTCTTTTGAAATTGTGCTGGAGGCTTTTTCAAAAAAAACAGACCGAACCTTCGATCCCCACTGGTGTGTGCGGACACTCCATTTCGAAAGACCATCTTTCGATGTTCTCTTTCAAAAGACATTCTTTCAAAACAGAACTGTAGTGTAGATGTAGCCTATCTGAGAAAAGGCTGGAACTGCCCTGCGCCTTGGGAAGCCATGAAGCAGCATCATTGGAAATCTGGTGGGACAAACACTGTTCTGGAGTGGATTTGAACTCTATATTTCAAGACTGTCCCCTATGCCTCATCCCTTTTAAGGAATAAGGCACTTAATGAGGGCTGGAGGTAGGTGACAATCTCTGCTTGGGATACACAACTGAAAACCCTTTCCTGGAGTCAGGCATCAAAGCTATTTGTCGTAAGAATGGCAGCAAGGCTGCCAAAATCCACACAAGGCAACAACAGAGGAGGTAACCTTCCTAATAATCTTTAGCCAAGAAATTAAGAAGATCCCTCAGGATGTGACAGACTCCATTTCAATTCTTCTTTTATTTTTTTTTCTGATGACAAGAAAGGGTTTAAATGGGGATTCACTTTCTCCACTGAGAAACCTAATCACTGAGCATAGAGTGGTATAACACTCAGTGTTAATAATTAAATATAGCTTGTGTCACAGAGGTTGTGACAATGACTCTCTAGTCCAATAGTTTCAGCACTACCTGGTGGGGAGAAAGACATCTTCAAATCCTTTTCCCTTGTCAGGTGGAGAAGGTATTGAACTTGGACCATTATCCACATCCTAGGTGAGTACCTTAATCCCTGCCTACAAACTACAAGGCCTCCCTTGGTGATTATGTGTGACATTAGCAGAACTTTGAGAATTCCTACCCAATCAGTCCCCACATCCAAGGCCCAGCCCCCATGAAGCCAACCATCCCCAACCCCAGCCCAGTTCTTCCTGGCCAACTGGAGGGCTGAAGCTGCCACACTACGGCCCCAGCCCTATCTGGTGACCAGGAAGCCAGGCTGTCATGCTATGGCCCCAGCCATTCTGGGCAGCTGGGGATCTGAGCTGCCATGCCAGAGCCAAAGCCTTGCCGCGGGGGGTGCAGGTATGTATGCAATTATGGGAAGGCGATTCCTTCCTTTGCCTACATTAACCACTGACATAGGGCTCAGGCACTAAAGTGGAGTTAGATGCTTAAATCCTTTTGTAGATCTGTATCTCAGTGTTTAAGGAACTTTCTGGAGACCTGGCTTTCCTGCATTTTGTTCCAGTTGTCTGTGCAGAACAACAAAAGCCCATTGCTGTTCACTCAGATTTACTGTCTGGGGAGCTGAGCCCTGAGCTACAATCTCAAATACCAAAGTATGGCCATATGAGGATCCTTTGTTTACATGCTCAGTGTCTCTTCCTCTAAGCCAACAAAATCATTTTACCATTTATATAATACCCTCCAACATGGCTTTGTTATTATATTTTATTTCACTCCATTTTCCTTTCTCCCTTTTGTTCACTTCATTTAAACATGAAATGCCAGCTCTTCCTTTAATATATTTACATCCATCCCAGATCATTACAATTCTACCCATAGACTGTCAATACTTTTGTACAGAGATCATATGTAGAATAAGATCATTAATATGTACTAATGAAGCTGCACAATTCTCTCAGACTTAGTTAAAATACTATTTGTGATCTAAAATCAAGAAAGACTTGAAGCAGAAACAAATTTTATAGTCAGCTTAAGAAAGAAACTGGTCACCAGCTGGGCTGATGTATTGCTTAATCATTAAATAAGAACAGGTGAATTATTTATTTTACATGCAGTTTCGTAGTTACCTCCAAATAAAAGTGCATGATTACCATGGTTTAACATGGTATGGCTGTTCTCAATATGTTGTACAAATGCCATTGGGTTTACTTCCTACACCATGATCGTTTCTACACATGACACTTTCTTTGAAAGAAGCATGATAATAAATGGCCCGAGATATGCTAATGAGGTGCAGATGCAAATTTCCCATGCCTCGTTAGCATAAGCTCACATGATCTGGAGTCTGGAGGACGCTTTTCTGGACTCCAAAACAATTTGTAGAAGCATGGCCCCCCTGGGGGATCTTCTGTCAAAGGAGGACTTCCTTAAAGGCCCATTCTTCCCAAAAATTTTTAGGAAGAGGGGGCCCCTGGAGGGAGGACTTCCTTCCGGAAGACCCTCTCCCTCCCCCAGGAGCTGTGCTTCTACACATTGGTTTGGCATCTGGAAGAGCGTCTTCTGGATTCCAATAGTGTGACCTTATGCTAACGAGGCACAGGGAATTTGCATCTGTGTCTCATTAGCATATCTCAGGCCGTTTACGAGCATTCCACTTTCAGAGAAAGTGGCATGTGTAGAAACGGACCATTTGTCTTTTGCATGATTTATTTGCATAGCTGTTGATTAAGAAGCATGTGGAAAATACTGTTGCCTTCAGGTCATTTGATTTAGGGCACATCAACACTGCCCCACAGTTACAGCTAAGATTGTGTGAATAGTACTGCTCACCAAATTGACGCATTTAATTCCTCCAGTTCCTTAGTTCGGAGATGCTGTTGTCTTCTTTGAAGAATTTTCTCAAAGTATACATTTTCCTGAGGTCAGGGGGTGGATAGGAATTTCAATTTGGGTTGAAAACAAATGTTGTGATGTCAGATTTTTCTGTAACACAAAAATCCTGTTTTTCAGTCACTTGTACTGAGAAGCATTTACGGTCAGGAGTTTCATTGGTCGTGTCTACACTAGCCAAAAACTTTGAAATGGCCATCTCAAAGTTTACTAATGAAGTGCTGAAATACATATTCAGCACCTCATTAGAATGCAGGTGGCCACAGCACTTCGAACTTGATGCAGCTGGCTGCTGCGTGGCTCATCCAGATGGGGCTCTTTTTTGAAAGGACCCCAGCTACTTCGAAGTTCCCTTATTCCTATCTGCTCATAGGAATAAGGGGATTTTGAAGTTGCTGGGGTCCTTTCGAAAAGGTGCCCTGTCTGGACGAGCTGCGTGGCGGGGAACTGTGTCAATTTCGAAGTGCCGTGGCCACCCACATTCTAATGAGGCGCTGAACATGTGTTTCAGCCCTTCATTAGTAAACTTCGAAATGGCCATTTGCATGGCCATTTCGAAGTTCTTGGCTCGTGTAGACGTAGCCATTGACTCCAGTATACTGAGAGAGATCGAAGAATCAAGTCCAAAATAATTTTCTTCAGGTTCGTTTAGGTTGCTTCCAGTTTAAACATACTTTCTTTGCCATTTTGTTCTACTAGCAGCTCTATTTTCTGGCCATTTTATTTAGATGCCTAGATGCTAATAATTGTTGGAGATGTCACATTCAAGATAGGGGTTATAAAATGTGGTAAGGTGGCACAGGTTTGTTCCATCCAGTAACCTTCTGAGTACACCCTCTATATCCAAGAAAAGAGATTGTCAAGTGGGTGAATGTAATTTTCTAGGGAGGCTTTCAAGATGGGGAGGTTCAGTGGTTATGGCAGAAGAGTGGGACGGCCAAGCACCAGGACAGTGTCACTCATTTCCAAAGCTAAATGAGTGACATTGTGACCTCATGCAAGGGATTGCAAAATCTCCCTGATTTGGCTTAGTCACTCCTTCTACCTTTAAGCAGCTGCTCGGATGGCAGATTCAGCCACTTTTCCTGTAACTGCAGCAGGTCCTACCTACTGAAAAGTGGCCAAGCCTAGACCCAGGTGGATTCTCCAGCACTATGGTTTCTGCAGAAGGTGAATTGTCTCCGGTTGTTCTTATTTATATCTTGCATTGTTTGGAGTCTCTCAAGTAAGGAGGACCTGACAATGTACTGCCCTCCAATTTTCTCAAAGTTGTGTGACAGATTCCCCACCATACCAGCAGAGACAGTGAGATCTAAAAAGGGGTATAGATGAATTTCAACACAGTTGGTGACTTGAGAAGATTCAGAGAGGAAAGGAGGTACAGATCTAAATGACAAGCTCTAGTTTAACTAATAGATATTGGTCTCAACAAAGGAAACACTGAATTAAATCTATGGCCTGTTTGTAGCAGTCCTGTTACGTAACCATGAGGAGACCTTACAGCCTTTCAAAGTTATGAATCTGGACCAAAAATAATTGTGTTTTGTTAAAACTCTCAACTTCTAAAGTTATTCACCGTCTCTAGAAAATATTCCCCGTTAATTAAATACAAACTTGCATCATTCCATAAGATTACATAATGAATATTAAAAATGTACTTAAGAATGTCTACCATATAAAGGAAGATTTTAACTCATACCCCAGTAGTTTATCATTGTCCTTTATGCCTCCAGGCATGTAGGGAAGCAACAAAGGTCTTCCACTTCTGTCTGTCACTGGCCAACCTCTATATAAGTCATTGTACATGACTCTGGAAGGCTGCCACACACAGTTGGGAAGGAATTCTTCGTTGCTGTTTCTGTAACAAAGGGCTTTTTCTAGGTCAGGGTTGTTAGTCCTGGAGGATGCATGCTTAGTCTGGCTCTTCCCCTCTTGACCTTTCTGGCTTGGTTTAATCTACCAGGAGCACTAAGCTCCCACGGACATAGCTCCTGGGATCATTAGAGCATGCAAGCTACCTTACCCTGACAAGGCACATGCACAAGGGGAGCCAGTAATTTAGACTATAGCAAATAATTTACAATCTAGCATAAATACAAAATGAAAATGTTTTATTCATTTTGTAAGCCAAATTAAACTACACATTACTCATACAGATATACAGTTCATTGCTGGGTCGATGAAAGTGTACACTGAAAGTTGTATTAAAAAACAGGTTAAATCTATAATGGTAACTTACATAAAAATACACTGATACCCTGATACGATTTATGCTTCCTACTTTGTACAATGTAGGGTTTGCAAATGGATGGCCTCTTCTCGACTATAATTGCCATAACTGAATAAGATCTCTGCTTGCCCAGGCAGTCATCAGCAAGCTGCTGCTGTGATCAATGCAGTGTTTAAATGGAAAAAAAAACATTTCAATCAAATCAAGAAAGTATCAGTTATGATGGATGAGACATCGAATGTGCTGAATAGAGGTTTTTTTGTTTTGTTTTGAACTAACTGCTTAGTCATAGCAAACTTTGATGAACAATAGTGCAGTGTCCTTTATAGTGTGCCAGCTATTACAGATACCTTTGGGCTTCTAACAGTGAATCAGTAACTGTTATCTTATCTCAGAATATTGTTGCTCATTTTTGTCCCTGTAGAAGTTCCATTTGGGAGCAGAAACTGATGAAGGAGTCTTGTGGTTTCTTTGATATACTCTACTGCATGGTTTCCCAAACTGGGGTGCTTGCCCCCCAGGAGGCATGAAGAAATTCTGAGGGGGCATGAAGCAACCCAGCCCCCCCTTCCATACCCACCCCAGCCCCACCCCAAGAAAGAAACAGCCTTTGCTTCCAGTTCTCAGCCCCTGCCATTTTCTGTGGGTAACCCAGCACAGATGGTATGAAAAGCAGACAGTGAATTAAGACCCACATGGCCCTAGCTGCTCCCTGCAAAGGTGAGTGAGTGTGGGTTCGTGGGGAGAGGGAGGAGGAGTAGGATGGGGTTAGAGGGGAGGCTGGGAGTGCCCCTTTCAAGGGAGGGGGATGGGGTAAGAGCAGGGGGCTAGTAGTCCTGGGCTTTGGGGGAGGGGAGGAGAGGGACTTACGCAGGCAGCTCATGGGGCTCAGGCAGGCAGCTTGCAGGGCTCAGGCTGGTGGCTGACCCCAGCAGCATGGGGCTCAGTCAGCTTGGGTGGGCAGCTCTGGCAGCAGAAGGCTTGGGAACATGGGTGACTGGCATGGGCAGCTCTGGTAGCTGGTACAGGGCTCAGGCATCTGGCCAGCTGGGGCTGCACCAGGCACCTGTAAGGGGCCAAGAAAAAACTATTGGTGCTTATTTTTAATTTAAATAACATTTTATATCAAGTTTTTGTGTTTATTTTAAAATAATAATTGATTTTTTTGTGAAAAGGGGGATTGGATGATGGTAAAGAAGAGGTGGGGGTGCGTGAAAATTTCTCAGAAATCAGAAGGGGGGGAGCATGATGCCGAAAAGTTTGAGAATCACTGCTCTACTGTTTTCACATACAAAGACCTCCCTCTCCAAATGTAGAACCATAAACAAACAAACAATAAAAGGAGTAGTTTCTTTGGTTAGAGATCCAAGCACCCATCAGCCAGCACCCAAACTCAGAACTCTCTTCAGGCTTCTCATACGGCTACACCGTCACAGTGAAGGGCAACAGTACAGCTGCTTCTACACTAGCAAAGGGGGCTCTTTTGAAAGACCCTGTGGAGCATCTACACACAAAAAGCGTTCTTTCAAAGGTAAATTGAAAGAATGTGGAATAGTAACAAAGAGGAAGCCGTGCTAGTCTATACACCATCAAAACAAAAAGCAGTCAAGTAGCACTTCAAAGACTAGCAAAATGGTTTATTAGGTGAGCTTTCGTGGGACAGACCCACTTCTTCAGACCATAGCCAGACCAGAACAGACTCAATATTTAAGGCACAGAGAACCAAAAACAGTAAGCAAGGAGGACAAATCAGAAAAAGACAGACATCAAAACACTCCAGATCCACAAACCAGTTAGTCAACATTTTAATGGAATGAGGCATTCTGTCAATGACCTAAAGGTATGTGTGTTACTGAAAAGGAATTAACGCACCGTTTTAGAAAGAGAAGTGGACGAGCTGGCTTTTATATTCAAATTCAGCACATTAACACATGGTTTAAATTGTGATGGGAACTTTCTGAGTCACTATAGGGGCTTGTCTGCACAGTTGGCTCAATCTAATTCTTGACCTTCCCCCCCACCCCTCCACTCTCTGATTTGCTCACCTTGATTATCTTTTTCTGATTTGTCCTCCTTGCTTACTGTTTTTGGTTCTCTGTGCCTTAAATATTGAGTCTGTTCTGGTCTGGCTATGGTCTGAAGAAGTGGGTCTGTCCCCCGAAAGCTCACCTAATAAACCATTTTGCTAGTCTTTAAAGTGCTACTTGACTGCTTTTTGTTTTGAAAGAATGTGGTGCTCCTTTCAAAATCACTCTTCCTTTCCCATTTCAGAAAGAGGACCCCTTTTTGAAAGCTTCTTTCAAAAAAAAAAAAAACAAAAACAAAAACCAAACCAAAACAAAACCCTGTAGATGTCCTGCAGGCCCTTTTTTAAAAAGAGCAGTTCTCATGGGGCCTGATTTTTCAAACCCTTGGCCCATTTTTCTGAAAGATCAGGGGGCTGCATGGATGCTCTCTTTCAAAAGAGCAGATCACTCTTTTGATCGGCTTTTTTGTGTGTGAATGCACTCTTTCAAAAGAAATTCTTTTGGAAGAGGTGTTCCAGAAGGGTTTCTTTCAGAAGATCTCTGTGGTGTAGGCATAGCCTACCTGTATTTCTATTCTATGGTCCAGCAAGGAAAATCACTGTCAGCTTTCATCTCCTCAGCTATTGTCTTTCTGGGTTTGGGGTGTGCATCTTTTTCCCTTCTCACTGGGGTTTTCTAAGACTGCACATTTCTGTGCCTTGACTTGGTATTTCTCAACAAAACCGTCTGCTTAAACCGACTTCCTTGTTCTTTTCTTAAGGGACAGATAACAGAGTGATTGCTACTGATATACATTACCACACAGCTGTTTCTAAGCTAGCCTGTTCTATTGTGAGGTAAAAAGCCTCACAGTGAAAAAATACTAAGAACAGTGAAAAAAATACTATAAACAATAAAAGAACCTTCCCGCATGCTGATAAGCTTATCAGACATCACTTCTCTGTGGGGATTTTTGTGGTTACAAGATAATCACAGCTTCATCTAAGAACAAGCTCAAGTCTTAAGGGGCCTCAGTAGACCAAATCCATTAGATTTCCCCCTAAATATTGGGAACTTTCACTGACCAAGGACCCTGCCCATTATTTTGTTCAGGAGGAAAGCCCTGATTCATTTTAAAAGGCAAGACTTTGTCCAAAAGTTATTTCCTTTGTCTTTAGGTCTCTGGAAAATCCTGTTTGAATCAGCATATGTATGTTGCCTGGGTTGCAGGGGATGAGTGACTTTAAAGGATGACAACAGAGGTTTAGCATTACCTTTTTTAATACAGAAAGTACATGAAAGACAACGCCACCACATACACATTTCCATTTTCAGTGCCATGCACCCCAAAGCTATTAACCCTAATTCAACAAGGTTTAACTCAATTCAGGAATGATTTTTCAGAATACCACAGGATATAGCCAGTCTATCACTCACTCCGTGCTCTAAACTTCTGTTTGTTTTTTTTTCTTTTCTCTCCTTAAATCTCTCAATTTCCTGTCTGTAATCAATTTGTCTTTGACAAACACAGAGAACCATGGTTCCATCAATCACAGCCTCAATCCCTGCATTTTAAAACCCCTTGGTTATATGATTCAGCTTCTTAGTGTTTCCATCTGCCCGTATTTTGGGCTGCTAAATCCATTTTACCAGCCAGGTGACTTAATCACGCAACCAATAATGATTAGCCAAATTCTTAACAATGTAATACTTTAACCATTTACATGAGCTAACTGAAGCAGTCCCAGAATAAACTGAGTTTGCTCTCTAATCATCTAAACTAAACAAGTTGAACATACTACCTTTATTTCTTGCCTTTTGATTTTTTCTGGTTTTGAGTGCTACTGATCAATTTACAGTGTTTCTTGGAAAGACATGGGTAAGGTTTATTGTAAGTAGATTGGAACAGCAATTTTCAACTAATACAGCCAATCTTCAGGGGTGCAGAAGATAAGAAAAGAATAGTATCACCCTATGAACCCAGTTGCAAATCCTAATTGTAGCTCTTAATAAGTAGGAAAGCCCTAAATAGCAGATTAGAGCTGAACACCAAGGCTATGTCTATACTGCAGGTTTTGTCAACAGAAGTTTGTGTCAGAAGATACCTTGCAAAAAAACCCCTACTGTTGACAGAGCATTTCCAGACACTAAGGTGCATGGAAAGAGCAATCTGCTCTCTTGATAGAGAGTGGTCAGGCAGCCTGGCTGCTTTATCTGCAAAACTGCCATCCAGAAACGGTATCAACCAGGGTTAACGGTCACCAGTTCCTTCTGAGAGCCAACACTGAAGCCCTGTGGAGATGCGTGCTTAAACAGACCCCTCCCAAAAACCCTGCTGCATTCTCACCTACACCTGTGAGGGGCAGCAGAGCTCTCACAGTGCCCGCTGTATTGCCCTGCATTTGTCCCTGGGTGCCATGCTCCCCTGGGCTTGCGATGGCCGCACGTAGACATGATGCAGCTTGTGCTGAATTTTCTAGCAGCTGCCTTCCTGGTCTTCAGTAAGGGTAGCTGGGGCAGTGGGGTGTTGGGCACCTTGTAATTTGGACATGGGGGAGTGGGGAATGGACAGGGGGTGGAGGGTCTCAGAACATGAGGGTGTGAGGGCCACAAAACTGAGGTGGAGTGGGACCCCAAGCAGCATCGGCCTCAAGATTCCCTCCAACTGCAGGTTTGGGGCCTCCATCAAGGCTGGCCTGGGAGATGGAATAAGTTGGGGTTACAGGTAAAGAGGGGCTTCAGTGGGGTCTGGGAGGCAGAGGAGTTGGGGGGTCCTGGTAGGCCAAGGGAGCAGGGGCAGGGCTGGGAGACAGGTGGAGCAGGGGAGTTCTATGGAACTGGGGGAGGGGACATTGCTATTACCTAGTGAAGCAGGCAGGGGTCTCAGACACCTTAGGGAAGAGCAGGTAGGTGTAGGGCAGTGGGAACGGCAGCAAGAAATTGGGCCAGCATGTCCTACCAGATGTTTGAGACAGTCATAGCAGGATATTAACTGGTCCCATGCCCACAACCACCACTCCATGATCTTCTGGATGCTGTATGTCTCTGTATGTCTGTATGTCTCTGAGGACAGGGACATGATGCTGCATGATGTCCTCATGGACTCTCCAGCATCTCCTGTGACTCGGGCGGGGCCGGGGGGAGCAGTCCGGCAGGATGGGAAGTGTAGCCTGACCTTCAGTCAGTGCAGGTCTAGCTGTACAGAGCACAAGGAGGGAGAGATGGTGAATCATTCATGCAGTACAGCTTCTGAGGACATGACCCCACCGTGAGCAGTGACCAGCACCCACTAGGCCAAGGGACAGGGATGTGTGGAGAGAATCAGTGAGCCCTTCTGCACAGCAACTCTGCAGTGCCTCCAGGACTGTGCTGATCACTGCAATCCCCCCATCACTCGATGGGGTAGTGACCAAGGGAGTTGTCTGGTCACAGAGGGGTCCCCTCAGGGGTGGTTGGTGATCCAGTAGTGACCTAGCCCTCCTTGAGCCCCAGCAGCTCACAGGGCTGCCCACAGGAGTGGGTGCTGTCTCACAGCCACGGGTGTGCCTGTGTGCCGTGTGCTGCTCTCCTCTGTGTGTCTGGGGTCAGGCCGGCACACTTGTGGCTAGCCTCTTTCCAGCCATGGCAGGTGGTGGAAGGGCTCCTCCCCCGACAGGCCCTGATGTTTGTCCAGCCTTCTGTGAGCCTGGCAGCAGGATGCTGCTCATGCCTTGGGGCTGTCTTCTGGGTCCAGGTGTCCCACTATGCCACTGCACATGGTTCCACGTGCTGTGACTACAAAGCGAGGTCCTGCCCAAGTCAGCTGAGTGACACTCATAGCCTGCTCCATCTGTGCCTGCCTCCTCCAACCTGGTGTGTGTGACACATGGGGCACTCACTGGAGGGACCCTGTCTGAGCTCGGAGGAGGTCCAAGAGGTGTCCTGGCTGCTGGAGACCATATCCAGGGTAAGCACCAGGCTGCTTGATTCAGAGTCCAGCTCCTGCAGGTGTTGGCCCTGCAGTGGCTGGCACTTATCATCTGGGTCCTGCTCCACCAGGGGGACCTCAAGCCCCAAGTCCAGGCTCAGCCTAGCGGATGAGGTATTCCCCACACCCAGGACATGCTGGAGCCCAGAATAGTAAGGGATCTTTGACTGCCTGAGCAGTCTTGGAAAATGGTGACTGCCATAAACTAAGGTATCTTCTCTCAGATACCAATTGTGAGTGAAATTTACAGGGCTGTACTGAGAGCCCCAGCACCTGACATATTACTTTTGCTTTGAGAAAGAAGTGAGCAGTGAATATATACTGAGTAGACAGTTGGAGGCATGTGAGTGTTTTGGTAACGATCTTTTCAGAAAGAGATTTAGGTAAGAACTAATACATGTTTTATAGTAAGAGTTCTTTTTTGTGACTTTTTTTCTTTCTATATACATATACAGTTAATTCACTATTTCATGGCCCCATTTTTGTTTGTATTTAGACCTCATAAATGTAGAGCCAGAAATAAAAATAAATAGCTTGTCTTTTCATTCCCATTTTAGACAAAAAATCTGGTCAACTGCTAGCTAAGTTTGTGAATTGAGAAATGCTGTCATAGGTTGCTCAATAAACCTATCTGAGCAATCATTTCCCTTCACCCCCTTGCATTAAGCCAGTAATTCTTGGTTCAAAGAAGACTGCAGTGCATTATTGGTGGAAAGGGCTGAAGGCAACCTGATGCAGTTAGCATTATTCTATTTTTTTCTACACAGCTGTAACACTGAGAGAGCCCTTATTCATGAACTCTCTTTACAAATGAATTTGACATTTTAGTGGCACGTTGGATTTAACCATCCAATATTTTACATTTGCTCTGAGTATAAAAACCAGTGAGGAGAAGCTACATAATAATTGTAAATTCTCATCCTTTAAAGACAGACTGGGGTTGACTTCAACTATTGCTTCCCTCCAGGAAAAAATTGATTTGCTAGCCCAGATCTTGTCACCTCAATCCTTTGGCTGACAAAAGTTGAGGTAAGATCAAAATGGGATTTGAAATACTAAGTTCTGAAAGGGAAACTGGGAAATTTATCCAGAGTTAGACAGGGAGTGTGGATATAAGCAGATGCAGGGGAAAATAGCTGTTTTGGGGGAACAGAGATTATTCACTTCCCCCAGACAATTCACTAGATCAAACATTACATTGCCAAAATGCTGATATAACCCAGACCTGCATGCTTGATGTGATAATGATTCCACCACACCTTTAACATTAAAAATAGTTATCTGTTATAAAGGAGGAGGATGCAAGGGGTACAGAGAATTCAAGTGACTTTAAGAAGAAAGTATCTGACTGATGAGCTACCCAGTTAAGAGACTCAGAGGGAAGAAAGGAGTGCTGGAACTACAATATTGTTTATTTACTGTAACTCAACCACATTGGACTATCAAAAAGCAGGGCATTGGACTAGCTATGTTATGCATCAGGCTTCTTTTGTTTTAATATGAGTCCCATGTTATTAAATCTTTTTTTTTTTAATTAGGCAATTTGCAACATGGGATGGAGATTCCTAGCTGGTGTAAGTGGATGTTGGTCCATTGACTTCTACAGACATACATGCTTACTCCAGTTCAGAATCTGGCACACTGATTGTTCAGGGAATCTCAAAGGCTACCTCAGAAAAGTTAAATATACAACCTCTAAAACAGATAGTGAAGGAAGCACACAAACTAAGAAGTCCTCTCTCAGAAGATACTTCAGCCTGTTGGGAGAAGGGCTAAAAAAATCACATAGACCCATAAGCAGCAACTCAATAGGTGTTCAAAAATGGCAGGTACTTAACATCCACCAGCAGCCCCCCTATCAGAACCGCTCCCTTGCCCCTTCTGCCATGCTGAGCTGTTCCAGCATATGCAGGGAGCATGGAGTATGGAAAGGAGGATGGAGTGAGGGCCAGGCATGTTTGGGGGAAATGGTGGGATGGGGCAGGAAGAATAGGAACATAAGAACATAAGAACAGCCATACTGGGTCAGATCATAAGTCCATCAAGCCATGCCTAGGTTATGGGAGAGTGAGAGCAGGACCTGCAGCAGAACCAGGTGAACTACCTTCCGCATGCTAAAAAGTTGGCATGTGTGCCTAGACCCAAGATTCTCCACAAAATTTAGTATCTGGGTCCTAGATTTCACAGCCAAGAACTGGGATGAAGGAGGGAAAAGTGACATGTCTTCTTCAGTACAACAGTGGGGGAGAACAGAAGTGTTCAGCCATGATGAAAAGACATCTAGGAGAAAGTATAAGAGAGAAAACTGAATGGATCAGGTGACTGTTACATTTCATGTGTCAGCGGTCACAGGGTTAGTTTATTTTAAAAGACATAGTTTGGTAGAAGACCAGAGTACAAAGTTAGATATTTATTTGAATTGCTGGAAAGGAGGCAGCCTAGTTCCTTTCTTGTCTTTGCCTATTAAGGGAAAGGCAGCCTCAGTTTCTTTGTGCTCTGCAAGACACTCAGCTTCCAAACCCCCTCTTGTGATGGCCATCTCCAGTTTCCTTTTTGACCATGATGGGGCAAAGTGGTACCTCTAGACCAAGGTTTTCCAAAATAGGTGCCTAAAAGTAATTGATGTCTTCAATCCACATTTAGATGCTTAAATAATTGGCCTCATTAAAAAAAAGTCTGTGAACTAGTTTTTAGTTCCCATTGATTTCAGCCAAGCACATGAGCAATCAGCATTTCTGAAATTCAGGAGACCAAAATTGTTTGCAGTCTTTTCTTCAGTGCACTCCAACCTGGGTTTCCCACTCAATTTTTCCTTTTCTGATGTCTCCTCATCTGCAGGCTAGTCTTTAAGCTTTTAGTGACGCTGTCTCTATCACTGAACTGTTACAGTTTTGAGTTTAATAGTAGAAATTTTGCACAATTCAACACCATATATTTTCTCCAGCACTTCTCTCTCTTTTAACCTTTTTTGAAACAAGTCGTTTTTTAAAGGTTGAATAACTGCAAATAACTTCTGACTTTGCATATGTATCTGAGTTCACTCAGGTATGCAAATCCAAAAGTGGATTTGTGCAAAGCAGAACAAATTACTGTTATTCTGAATGGTCTTTTTGCTTTTCTTTCCATACTATAAATGCTCAAGTATTAAAATTATCAGGTGCTGAGTTTTCAATTTAGAATGGTATAAAATTATTGGAATTTTTAGAATAAAATGAAGTACTTTAACTGAACTACACAAGTAGTACAAATTCAGTCTATATTGACTACATCCAAAACTGTGTAATGATTTTTAATCTTTCTGAATGTGCAGAAGCTGTAATAATGTTACTAAAGAAAATATTTTTACAAATGACTAATGACTAATGCAGACAGAAAATTGTTCTTTAATTCTGTGTTAATGTGTTTGACAAGATACTGTATACATCTTCCCTGAATATGTTCAATGTCTTCAGGTCATTTCTATCTATGTTCATATGATGAATTATTTAATTATAGTTCACATAATTTATAGGCTTTATTTTAACATGTTACTGATGGATAGAAAAACTTTCAATAATGCATATGTAATACAGAATAAAATCATGTCACTATAGAATTACTGAAAAATAGTGGTCATGTCTCTTCCAGGTATGATCCTAGACTAAGAACAATAAACATTTGAACAGAAGTTAATTAGCATGCCACAATTCTTTCTTCAAACAGAGACAATTGCCTAGTATGTGCAAGAACGCTAATTTGAGCAGATACGTAATTATTATGGGTATAAATGTCCAAAAGAATTTTGGGTTAAATGTGAGATGCAGGAAAAAACAGAACCTATTTACATGTGGCCATTGATTACAATTGTGAATAATTTTGAATAACAAACCTTAGAGTGGCCCAGTGGTTTAGTTCGCCTTTATTATATTAACTGCTTTGCATTATATACTGCTTTACATTATATTAAACAGTAATTCAAGAAACCCTCATCTAGGAAGATATTAGCTTCAGCAACTTATCATAAGGCTTAAGGCCGATGGATTTAAAACAGATGAACTTTGTACATATAAACATCCCATAAAAAACACCAAGTATTTGGGAAGCTGAAGGTCAGAAAGAGGCACTCATCTCTGCTTGGGATTTACAGCTGGGATTAGTCTCAGTGTTAAGTCTCCTGAGACAAGTGTTGAAGAACTGGCTATGCCTTAGTATCCCCTTGAGATCTGATGTGGTATTTGAAGGTGAGCACTGCCTTGATTTCTCCTCAGCCATTCCATCATACAGGTAGTAAAGAGTCACTCCCTTTCAAGGATGTTGTGTACTAACAGAAAAGATCAATACAAAGCCTATGCAAAAACTTTGCTCAGCTACTCCAACAGAAAACTCTGCCTCCAGGTTTATCAATCTTACATTTAGCCACCAAGCATTCTCACACTGCTTTCCTCAAGTCAGGACCTGTGCAGGGATCTCTGCTGGATGTCCTGGATCAAGAAATCAAGTCCATTCCCCTACATTGTAGTAGAAAACCTAGATCATCCTTGAGAGCTACTTGACCAACTTGTTTTTACAAACTTCCAAAAACTGGGACTTCATGTCTTCTCTCTAACATAGTACTCAAGCTTTTTTTTGTCTTTCGTAACTGATGTAGCATGGCCAGAGATGCCTAGGTTATGAACTACCAAACCTAGTTTGTTTATCACATCTAGGCTGCGGCCTCACTAGCCCCTCCTTTTGGAGGGGCTATAGTAATGTAGCACTTCGGGATATACTACTGAGCCACTATCATGAATATGCAACACCTCATTACCATAATGGTGGCCCCTCGCCCTTTGAAACTGTGTTTCAAAACTCACACTGCCCGTGTAGCAGGGGCCTTTTGAAATGACCCCGATTTTGAAAGCCCGTTACTGCCATCTGGTTTTGGGAATAAGGGGCTTTTGAAATCAGAAGGCTGTTTTGAAAGCCCCCCGCCCCTCGGCTACATGGGCAGTGCACATTTCAAAACTGGCCCTTTCGAAGCGCGGGTGGCCGCCATTATGGCACTGAGGCACAGCATATTCATGGTAGTGCCTCATTAGCACATCTTGAAGTGCCACATTGCCATAGCCCCTACAAAAGGAGGGCCTAGTGTGGCTATCGCCCTGGTGTTTCACCTTATCAGCTTGGTCAGTAACTCAATCAAAAGCAGGAAATTTAGGTTGGTTTGGCACAATTTATTATGGAAAAATCCTTGCTGACTATTCCTGATAAACCCTATTATCCTCAAGGTACTAGCAAGTTCATTTTTTAAGAATTTGTTCCAGTATCTTTCCAGATATTGAAGTTATAGGTCCCAGATTCCTTCTTATTCCTCTGTTTAAAGTTAGATACTATGTTCAACCTTCCCCAGTCTTCCGGGACTTTTCACCTCTCCCTTTGTGCCTTAGCCTTAGCCTTTCTAAGTTTTTTCCTTCCTATCTGTGTTGTTCCTTTGTACTCCTCCTTGCCAGCTTGACCTGATACAGACTAACATGGCTTCCTCTCTGTAACTATTCATTTCCACTTGTTGTAAAATTCCCTTTGGATTTTCAAGTAATCAAAGAGCTCCTGATAGAGCCATACAGGCCTCTTAAACTATTTTTCCTAACATGCCTTTACTTTAGAATAGTTGGTCGTTGTGCCATTAATATTGTTTCCTTGAGGAATATCAATTCTTCAACTCCTTTTCACTTAGATTTCTTTTCATGGGATCTTATCATACAGTTCTCTGAATTTGTTAAAGTCTGCTTTTTTGAAGTATATTACCTTTGTTCTGCTTCTCTCACATCTTCCTTTCCTTAGGATAATGACATCTATCAGTTCAGTCTCACTGTCCTCCAAATTGCTTTTCACCTTCAGATTCGCTAATTCCTCCCTGTTGGTCAGAATCACATCTAAAATCCCCCATCCAACACCCAATTTCTTCTTCAACTTTCCGGGAAAATAAAAAGTTGTCCATGATACAGTCTAAGTCCTTGTTGGAAATTTTGTTTGGCCATATTATTTTCCTAACAAATGTCTGAGTAGTTAAAGTCACCTATCTCTACCAAGTCCTGGGTTTGGGGTGTTTTTGTTGCTTTTGAAATAACTTCCTCTTCTGCATTTAGTGACCTACAGTTGACTTCAGAATGACATCTCTCTTGTTTTTCAACTCTGACTGTGAACTACTTTTTGCTCGTTAAGCCCCAAGTAGTTAAACAAAAGTTCCCTTGCCTAATCCTTGGCCATTTCTACACAGGCAAACTTCCCATGCCTCATTAGCATAATGTCATGTGATTTGGAGTACAGAAGACCACTCTTCCAGACTCCAAAATGTCATTTAAATCACAGCCCCGGGGGGACATCCGGAAGGAAATCCTACTTCTGGAGGCCCCTTCTTCCCAAAAATTTTTAGGAAGAAGGGACCTCCGGAGAAGGACTTCCTTCAGGAAGACCCCCGAGAGCCACACTTCTAAGCATCATTTTGGAGTTCAGAAGACAGTGGCCTGTGTAGAAACGGCCCTTCTGTTAGGCTACTCCCTTTTTCTTTCCTGCAAACCATCTCCTCTTGGTCCCCTTCTTCTAGGGAGTATCTATCATAACTAAGCTTGGGCAACCTTCTCATAAGGTCCTAGTTCTTATTTTCCAATTATCCATTAAAAAGCCACTGAGGCTGGTTGGCCTTCAGAAGACTATCTCAGGCAGCCTTGTCCCCAGCTGCCTTTAAAGTTTCATGTTCAATGTGACACTAGAGCCGTGTCTACACGTGCATGCTAGTTCGAAGTAGCGGCACTAACTTCGAAATAGCGCCTGTCACGGCTACACGTGTTAGGCGCTATTTCGATGTTAACATCGACGTTAGGCGGCGGGACGTCGAAGCTGCTAACCCCATGAGGGGATGGAAATAGAGCCCTACTTCGAAGTTGAACACCGAAGTAGGGCACGTGTAGACGATCCGCGTCCCGCAACATTGAAATAGCGGGGTCTGCCATGGTGGCCATCAGCTGAGGGGTTGAGAGACGCTCTCTTCAGCCCCTGCGGGGCTCTATGGTCACCGTGTGCAGCAGCCCTTAGCCCAGGGCTTCTGGCTGCTGCTGCAGCAGCTGGGGATCCATGCTGCATGCACAGGGTCTGCAACCAGTTATTGGCTCTGTGGATTTTGTGTTGTTTAGTGCAACTGTGTCTGGGAGGGGCCCTTTAAGGGAGCGGCTTGCTGTTGAGTCCGCCCTGTGACCCTGTCTGCAGCTGTGCCTGGCACCCTTATTTCGATGTGTGCTACTTTGGTGTGTAGACGTTCCCGCGCAGCGCCTATTTCGATGTGGTGCTGCGCAACGTCGATGTTGAACGTCGACATTGCCAGCCCTGGAGGACGTGTAGACGTTATTCATCGAAATAGCCTATTTCGATGTCACTACATCGAAATAAGCTACTTCGATGTAGGCTTCACGTGTAGACGTAGCTTAGGTTGTTTATGCTAAATAAATAAATACATAAATAACCAACAAGACAATGACAGTGTTTACAGTCCTTGCTTGGGATGTGGAGCAGGAAGGTGAATGTACATATAAACAGCAATATTGGTTCAGCCCAACAGACCATATATTCCAGTGCTCTGTCTTCCAATCATGATCAGTGGCTCGTGTCAGATGCTTTCAGGGATGTGAACAGAACAGGGCAATGTGGTGAGTGATCCACTGCCTGTTTACGTTCCCAGGTTCTGACAGTCAGAAGTTCAGGTAAACACAGAGCATGGGATTGTGTCCCTAACCAGCTTGACTAATAGATATTAATGGACATATCCTACATGGAATTATCTAATTCTTTCCTGAATCCAGTTATACTTGTGGCTTTCCCAACATCTCCTAGAAGTAAGTTCTACAGGTGGACTGCATCATGAGAAGAAATGCTTCCTTATATTTGTTTTAAACCTGCTGCCCATTATTTCTATTGGGTGACCTGCTCCCTCACCCTGGTGTTTGTTGTGATGCTGGCAGATCAGTTGTCAGCTTCTCCCCAGGCATTAGGCCTCAGGCATGCACTGACAATTTCATTGTTGGAAAGCAGTCTGTGCCATCCATGAGTTAGCATGGTTAGGATGGGAACTTTCAAAATGTATTTAGTGTTTAGACTTTATGGAGTGCTTGTAACATGTGGCATATATTGTTCTTGTTTTTAATATCTTTATAATCTGCTATTTAACTATAAAATATTTTCCTTTGAAACTGTGAGCTATCAAAATTAAATGGGAGATTGTGAGATTGCACAATACAAAGACTTTATTAATTGTTCTGTCACATTCATGAAGATTCTTCATGCAAAACAGTTCATCCTATAACCTTGGGTACTGGAGGAAGAAAATAAAAATAGCTGACTTTTTTAAAAATTTCCTTTGCTTTTTGGACTCTCTAACAAGATTGGGGAACTACAAAATAGAAATAGAGGACCCTCGCCAAAGTCAAGTTAGGTTAGCCCCGAAAGATATTCAAAATTGAAGAGATTACCACAATTATGTAACCTTTTGAGATCACACTGCAACTCATTTGTGTATATACACTTGCCTGCTTTAACCTCGTAATAATTCTCTCATTTATTTTCTCCCATTTAATACATCTGCAGTTAATTCATCAAAGTTTTGGCCCCAATTTTTTATTTTGGTCAGAGATGTGAGGTACGAAAGGACTAGGAGTAAGTAACTGGTCTCTTGGGACTGGAAACGGCCTGAGTAATTTGTGATCTTTGGTGTATTCCAACCAGCTGTCCAGCTGGCAAGGTAAAACTGGAATGCCCAAGGGTACTGCTTGTGACTCCATGCTAAGCCTGTTATAGTGCTTGGGGAGTTCACGTTC
This sequence comes from Carettochelys insculpta, assembly GCF_033958435.1. NCBI lineage: Eukaryota > Metazoa > Chordata > Testudines > Carettochelyidae > Carettochelys > Carettochelys insculpta. Next base: position 92,264,501 of record NC_134137.1, on the reverse strand, counting down.
ATTACTGAGTTGGTGAAATCTAATTATAGAACATACAGCCAGTTTGGGGTCTCTGCCATAAGGCTGGCACTCGTTGTGAACCACTCCAGACACCCTGACACTTGTGTTACATGAAAGGGAAAGTTACAGTTCCTGTGTACCATTCATGGTTTTATAGACCTCTATGACACCTCCCTTCAGTCTTCTCTTTTCCAGAATAGAACAGTTTTCTTCTCTGTTGGCAACTTAATTTCAAACAGCTCCTGCAATTTATAATTTAAAAAGAATAGCTTGCGTGTGGGAGCCCCTTTCATGTCCCCTGCAGTGTAGACTAAAACAAAGAAATAAATTAGCTTCTCTGTAAAGGTCTTGTCGTCCTTGAGTGCACCTTTAGCACTTCACCTCAGTCCTTTGGCAGCCCCATTGGTTGCTTTGTGATCTTTCAGCTTCTGAAGCACTTTAAAAATGATGTTTGGTTTTCTGTGCATTTTGCTACTTGCTCTTCAAATTAATTTTTTACTTGCCTAAATATACTTTTTCATTTCATTGGCCAGCACTTATGCTGCTTTCTATTTTACTCACTACTAGCTGAACTCTAATTTTAAAATGAGGCTTGTTTGCACCAAATTGCCTTTTATTTATTCATTTTTTTAAAAGACAGGGTAGAATGTTTTTTATCTTCTGACTTTTCTTTATTTGGAGTGTCCATTTAGTCTGACCTATATTATGGAGTTTTAAAACAGTTTCCATACACCTGTTGGATATTTTATATTGGACTGCCTTTTTAAATTTGTTTTTCTAGCTTCTTCATGTTTGCACAGTTAGCCTGTGGCTGTGTATACACATACCACTTCTTCTGGAAGCAGCACACTAATGAGCTATTTGGAAGATGCTAATGAGGTGAAGATGCAAATTTTCCATGCCTCATTAGCATATCAGCACGTGGTTCAGAGTCTGGAAGAAGTTCTTCCAGACTCCAAAGTACACGTGCCGATACACAGATCATGGGGATCATCCAGAAGGAAATCTGGGGAAGAAGGGACTTCCAGAAGGAGGAAACATCTTCCAGACTCTGAACCACATGCTGATATGCTAATGAGGCATGGAAAATTTGCATCTGCACCTCATTAGCATCTTCCAGCCATCTCATTAGTGTGCTGCTTTTGGAAGAAGTGGCACGTGTAGACACAGCCTTTGTGAACTTAAATGCTATTGTGGTGGATTTCTTTGGTATTCCCCCAGATGAAACACTTAATTACATTATCAAAACTCTTACCAAGCATTTCTGCTATAGTCACCTCTTGGATTAGATTTCATACTCCACTTCATCCTAAAGCAAAAGTTGTTTTTCCCCTTGCTGGTTCCATAACTAACTGCTCCAAGAAGCAGACATAAATGGTGCCTGGAAATCTTATCTTTGCATCCTGTCCTGAAGTGACATGTACCAGTGAATATGGGGATAGTGGAGATATACACACACACACACACATATAAAGATCAATAAGTGGATTACCCAGGAAAGACTGAAGTTGGTTCAAGAGAAGAGGGCATTGGAGATCAGAAGAGACGTTTCTGAGATGGCAGAACAGCAGTATAGGGTGAAATGCAATGAGGTAAGGAAAGCAGACAGAAAGGAGAAGGACAAATGGTTCAAGGAGCAATATGGAGATAGAGAGAGGTATTATGGTGAATGTAAAACCAGGGATGTGTATAAGACAATTAGGAATATTAATAGAAAATGGCAACCAAATCAGATAGTGATCAAAGATGAAAAAGGAGTGCTCATGAACAGGAAGAAGATTGTGCAGTGATCACAAGATATTGATCCAATCTATACAGAGCACAGATGGACCTGAGCATCTCAGAGGGACAGACTGAAGAATTGAAAGAGATATCTCCACCGAGCATCAAGAGCAAAACCGATATTTTGAAGGAGAAAGTAGAAAAAGTAGTGGAACGACTAAAGAACAACAAGAGCCCTGGAAATGAAAAGATTACAGGACTGATGATCAAATGTGGAGAAAGCATGATTCAGAACATACACCCACTATGCAATATAGCATGGAAAGAAGGGAAGGTGCCCAAGGAATGGACAAGATCCGTGCTAGTGACAACATCCAAGAAAGGAAGTACATTGGAGTGCAAGAACTACAGAATGACTGCCCTAACAAATAATCTAGGAAAGGTGCTTATCATGATTCTGACTGAGAGACTCAGATCACAGATAGAAGAACATATAGCAGATGAGCAAGTGGGGTTCATAAAAGATAGAAGTACCATACAACAGATATTGGCACTAAGACTGATAGCAGAAAAACCTCGACAAAAGAACAAAGAACGTATACACTTGCTTCATTGATTTTCAAAAGGCATTTGACACTATAGATCAGAAAGTGATTTGGGCAGTGTTGGAGTCACATGGAGCAGATAGCAGACTGATACGGTTGTTGAAGGATATCAGTGACAATGTGGAGGCAGCAGTGAGAGTATGTAGGGAGTTGGGAAGTTGGTATAAAACAAGTAGAGGTATGAGACAAGGAGATCCAATATCGCCAAGTATCTTCATCACACATCTGGAGAGAGCGATGGACAAGATCAGGGAAGAGGTAGAAGGGATATCTGTGCACAGGAAAAGAATTAACAACTTGAGGTTTGCAGACGACATAGTTATCATTGAGGAAGATGAGGAGAAGCTAGCAAAAATGGTGCAGGTGTTAAAGGAAAAAGGGAAGCGGTATGGACTGATTATGAACATGGATAAAACAAAAACAAGGGCATTTGGAGATAAGGAAATAGGAAGGAAGATCAATGTTGACAGTATTGAACTAGAAAATATAGAGAATTTTACATATCTGGGGAGCAACATAAGGTATGATCTAGACTGTAAGAAGGAAATAGTGACTAGAATAGCGAAAGCAAGAGTGAGTTTGAAGGAGATGGATAAGATCTGGAAAAGCAAAGTGATTAGCTTAAGAATGAAGCTGAGTGTCTTGAAAAAGTGTATTCAGCAGTATGTTGTATGGACGTGAGACATTAGTGATAACGAAAGATTTGAAGAGAAGAATTTTGGCATTCGAAAGGAGTTGTTATAGAAAGATTTTGAGAATAGGATGGATGCAGAAGGTCACCAATGAGGAATTATATAGAAAGATACAGCCGAAAGAGAACCTGCTGCAGAAGGTTATAAAACAGAAACTACAACTATTTGGGCGTATTTGCAGAATGAACGCCAAGCAAAAAATCAAGACCCTCATATTTGGCATAATGGACAGTTTAAATAGGAGAGGCAGACCCCACAGAGAATGCATAGATGATATAGTAGATTGGTGCAGAGCTACTGTACAGAAACTATGCCACTCTTCACTGGACAGGGAAAGATGGAAAGAAATAGTGAGAGAGGCATCAGACACCAACAGGCGTTGAGCCCACAGTTATTGATGGTGATATATATATATATATATATACTATATATATATAGTAGCCCCAAGCATTTCACATTACTGTCACAATCTTAGTCGGGTGTTCAGTAGTAAAGTCCTACTGCTCTACTTATATTATTCAAGCCTGGAATTTTAGTTTAGAAGGATGATGTGGTACACTTTGATTTGTTTAAAAGCTTTACTATATTTTCCTCTATGCTTTCTTTCACATACGGTGTCATTCCCCCACAAACATGACCTGCTTTGTCATTTCTAATTTATACATTTGTATTAAAACATTCCACTGATTAGCATCATTCCACCAAGTTTCTCATTTTATACAAGGCTCTCAAGTTCACCCTGATGTTATTGTGAATCATAGAGCAATAAGATTGCAAGGGACCTTGAGAGATAATCAAGTCCAGCCACCTACACACATGGGAAGACCAAGCACCCTCTAGGCCAGTGATGGGAAACCTGTGGTCTGCGGGCCATGCTTGTCAGAGTAAGCTGCCAGCCGGCCATGAGACAGTTTGTTTACATTAAGTATCTATGGAAATATCTCCCCCAACAACTCCCAGTGCCATGCCTGCCCAGTTAGAGCTGTGGGAAATGGTGAGCCTTAGGCTACATCTACATTATGAGATAAAATGAATTTGAAGGTGTTAGCTCTATATTAAAATGTGACTGTCTTCACAGTTAGTGCTATTATCTCGATTTATTGAGCTATAATACCGATTACAAAATATCAATATTGCAGGACGGGTAAAGAGTCAGATTTGAATTTAAAATCTTGACTCAATGCAGGTGTGGAAGCACTGTGTCCTTAATTCAAATTTTTAGCCTCCAGAAGTTTCCCATATGTATTCCACAAAGCTACATGGTGACCCTCCAAGTATGGCAGCTTCCTTGTACACTGTTCTCAGGTGTGGGGAAAGAAGGTCAAAGTAAGCCCACAAAGTTTTGATTGAATTTGAATTTGAATTGGAATTGGAATTCAGCAGCCCAGCCCTGCAAATATAAAGAGCTCCCATTATGAAAAAATTCCTCTGCCCATTGCATCTCAGCACATCGGTAGCCATTGCACCACATAGGTAGCGATTATCGGTAGCCCTCTACTGCAATCATAAGCACTCAGGGTAGTGATCTGCCTAGCACTTCTCAGGCTGCAAAGAGAGCCTCAGCTTGGACCCACAAGGAGATTCTTGCAATTTGGGGACACCAATCAGTGGTTCAGAGACTTTGGGTGGACAAGAGATAAAAGGCAATCTATGAGCAGGTGGCACACAAGATGACCACCCGAGGTTACTCCTGGGACTCAGTGGAATGTGAGAGGAACGTGAAAGAACTCTGGCAGGCCTATCAAAAAGTCCAGGAAGCCAATCAGCGGTTGGGCTGGCTCCACAGACTTTCTGCTACTATCAACAGCTGCACATGCTTATGGGGAGTAATCCCATTATGGAACCCGGTCTGAATTATGACACTTATGCAGGCCCTGGTATGTAGTTCAGGGTGAACCCAGAGGAGCAGGGTGACCTGGAGGAAGAGGGGCAATAGAGAAGAGGAAGGGGGCAATGATCAGGGGCAGAGAAAGTTGTGCCAGACAGCCCGGCGCTCTTCACCATAGACCTAGAACTGGTCCCCTCCATGCCGGGTCCTTCCATGATGAGTCCCTCCATTTCTTGCTTTAAATACCCCTGATGATAGATGCCAGAATGATGTTTGCTTTTTTTTTTGCTAAATATGAGTCAAACTGTTGACTCATATTTAGCTTGAAGTCCACTATGATCCCAGATCCCATTCCACAGTACTCCTTCCTAGGCAGTCATTTCCCATTTTGTGCATGTGCAACTGATTGTTCCTTTCTAAGTGGTGTGCTTTGCAGTTGCCCTTACTGAATTTCAGGATTCAGAGTTCTAAAATTTGAATACAGTCAGGGTTGGTGTTTAATTGGCTGCCTTCACATGTTATAATTTAGTGGGATTCTGTTTCATTTCACTGTTTCTCTTTAGTTTCTACTATACTTTTTTAAATTCTATTTTTCCTCTTTACTAGGATATAGAATATCCCCTTTAATAAATCATTCCCTAAGGGATCTCTCTGGTCTGAACTATGTGTTCCTCCATATCTGTCGGCTTAACTCCAGATCCTAGTTTATAAAAGTCCTCTACAATTATTCATTTTTAAATTTAAATGTCAGAAGGCTGGATTTTGGACCCATACCTCCAGAATAAGGCCCTCCTTTCCCAATAGGTTTCCCATTTCCCTGTAGACCTAAACCCCTGCTCCCAACACCATCTCCTTACTCATGCACTTAGACCTGAAGTTCTTCCTAAATGGCCCTTCCTGGAAATCGAGAAGCATTTCAGAGCATACTACCATGGGCATCATAGGCTTTAATAACTACCTAGCAACCTCAGTTTAGTCTCCACAGCCTTTCCCCTGCTCATCAAAACTCTGCTCCAGAAGAGACAGAGGCATCGTCGCCAAGAGCTGCTGTAGGCCCTGAGGCAAGTTGAGATGGGGGACCAGCTTCACTCCCTGGAAGAGGCAGTACTAAGGGCAGTCTTCAGCCTCACCCACACCATGGAACTGTCTCCAACTTTCTCTTGGCTGTGCGCACCCAGAGCAGCACTGCTGTGACAGTTCAAAGGGGCCTGGAGCTCCAGGACACTTTGAAATACCAGGATTGGGAGCAACTGCCCCCTTTGCTTCCCTATGGCCCATCAGCAGACCTGGAAAGAGGGATCTGTGCCCTGGAGGATGGCTGTAAACTCTGAGCTAAAAGTTAAGGAGACTACCACTGCCTCCTCTGGCTCTTTCAAGTGTGCGTTGGCATTCTCTGAAAACACTTACTAGATCAGACTGTGCAGAGAAGCTGGAATGTGTTTAGGATTGAGTGAAGCATTGAGTTTGCTGGGCAGTGTCAGGATTTAGGCAGCTTTGTGTGTACCCAGTCACTGAAATGTTAGTGCCTTTGGAGACTTTAAACAGTGGAAATTCAGGCACCTAGGGAAATTAAGCATTACAGGTTTAGGCAGCAGCTAAGCAAGAGTTGTGTGTGTGAGCATAGCACCTAAAATGCTCAGTTTAAGCACCCTTGTGAACTGCACTCTTACATCACATACAGAGTTGCAGGAGTATATTATGCACATGGATTCTAATTCCTGTGCATTCAGGAATTAATATATAACAGTGGTTCAATCAGAACCCACTGAAAATCAAGTATGTGGCATTCACACAGATGTAGTTTACTGGGCCCTTGTTTTTATTTAGGTATAGTTATTGTTAACTAGGTTACTTCTAACCATCAGATTTAGCCTTAATGCTACACCACCCTCCTCACTTTAATAACCTGCATTCTCTTACACGAGGGATGTACTGAGTCTCTTCTTCACAGCATACAGAAGTCCCGTTCCCTTAACTGTAGTTGTTCCCTTATCCCCTTTACCTACATAGTACTACGCTGTTTTGATATGCATTGCTGTGTCAGGGTTAATCTCCAGAATTCCTGATGAGTGGAAACAAACATTAGGTCAGACAAAATATTGCCAGGCCGAGGTTCACTTGTTTTTATTTCTACTCTTTCCCTTGCTCTTGACATTAGCTAGAGCCACAGAGCTTTCATTAAATAGCTAAAAAAGCTCAGTTGCACAGAAAAACAAGGCAGTGAAAAAGTGCTATCCACTACATCACAGAGAACATGAAATATAACCCAGTTATCACTGAAAATCTCCAAAGTTAGAAGCAATATGATAGAAAAGGCTAGGAAAAAAAGTTTTTGTCTTCTTTCTTCACAACATGGAAATTGCCAGCACAGGGGTGGGGTGAGGGTGCGGGGGTCTCTTCAAATTTCTTTGCCGTTTTAGGGCAGTTTGGTATATGGGAGGTTGAATGGACAGTTGACATGATGTCTGAAAATCATTTTTTGGCTGGGGGTGTGGGGTCCGTGGCTCAAGGACCATGTGAACTGTTCCCACCAGGTGGCAGCCAGGCCCTGCAATTCATAGCCACCAAAGGAGACTTTCCCCTGGCATCAGCTAGCCCCAGGGATCCTTCTTGGGGCAGCAGTCATGGGGGGGGGGCAGATGAAGTATTCCCCCCAGAAGGCTGCAAGTCCCCACAATTTGTATCTGCCAGGGAACACTTCCATCCAGCAGCAACAACATCCTGAAAATAATTTTGTTGGGGTGGGGATAGTTGAATCATTCCCACTGGCTGGCTGCAAGCCCCTGAAAAAGATTTCCCCCAGATGGCTGCAAGCCCCCAAAAATCTTTCCTGCCCTTGGACCCCTAACCACGCACAATCCAGGACATTCTGCTGCCTGGCAGAATGGGCAGTACTGCATGATAAGCATGTCCTTTTATTTGATCAGGAGCTAGCCACCTGATGTGGTTGAACACGGGAAAGACCTAGACTGCGCGGTACCTGGGGAGAGGAGGGGAAGTGGCATGTGCACAAATGTGAACTGATGAGAAGAAGTTTCTCAGCTTCATGCAAGCATGACCCCCCACAACAGCTTTGCTGGCATGTGATGCAGTGGGGCAGCAGCCTTACCAGGCAGCACAGAAAAAAATACCAAGTGTGGAGGCAGAACCATGAACTCTGTGCTGGGGCCATTGTAATGGGTAGATGCTCTCACAGAACTAACAGCAAAAAAACCAAAAAAACAAACAAACCCCCCCCACAATTTCTCAAACAGCAAGAAGTCCTGTGGCACCTTGTAGACTAACAGATATTTTGAAGCATAAGCTTTCATGGGCAAAGACCCACTCTGTCAGATGTCCATGATAGCTTATGCTCCAAAATATGTGTTAGTTGACAAGGTGCCACAGGACTTCTTGTTGTTTTGGAAGATACACCCTAACATGGCTACCTCTCTGATACTGGCAAACATTTCACAGGCCTACATATAAACATGACTCCAGGGCCACAGGCTTCCTGTTCCTGATTTGAAATTCATAGTCTTCCTGTTACCTAATTCCTGTTTACCTGCAGAGCAACGGCCAGAGGGAAGCACTGAGGGGCATTGTGGGTTACATATGGGACACCTCTGGAGGCTAATAAATTTGATTAAGATGTGGTGCTTCCACACGGGCCTTTATTCGAACTTTTAAGTTCAAACTTGATGCTACACCCAGCAGGTTCTGATGATATTATGATATCAATATTAGTGCTCCCTAAATTAAGCTAATGGTATTTACAGTGAAGACAGTCATGTAGAAATATCTAGCTAACTGCCTTAAATTCAAATTTATCTCTTAGTGTATATGTAGTTTTCAATACAAGTATCATGAGGTTAATTTTAGGGAGTCCTAAGGCTGACTTTTCTACTACAGCTTTTTCACAAGGAGTAACATCAAATGTGAATTTACAAGTTCAACTTAATCAAATGTAGACACAGCATTATTCAATTCAGTTTTATTGGTCTTCAGAAGTATCCCACAATGCCCCCAATGTGCCTGTTCTGACTATCACTTTCATCTCTGCTGCTCTCCAGGTGAGCAGGAAGAAGGAAACAGGAAGCAGAAATCAACCCAGGCTGTCTGGCTTTCCCCCACCTCCACACAGCTGCTGGTACCTCTAGCTCGAGTCATTCAGCTCCCAGGTTCTCTGGTTCAACGCCCACATCAAACGGCTGCTGGGCTGTCCAGCTCAAACCCACTCCACCCTCACCATGCAGCTGCTGGGGTCTCCAGCTGTCCCCTGCTCCATGCGGCTGTCATCTGCACCACACAGCTTTCTTGCTACCCTCTGCAACATGCAGCTTCCAGGCTCTCCAGCTGTTGCCTGCACCACATGGCTGCCCCCAACCCCACCACATGGCTTCTGGTTTCTCTAACTGCCTCTCCCACCCCACCAAATGGCTGCTGGTTCAAAATAAAATGAATCCAAATAACTATTAAAAGGAAGCACTTCAACAATATACAAAAACAACAACACAACCAAAACAAACAAACAAACAAACCCACTTTTCAATAGCTCCATATGGAAACTTTTCAGATTTTTATTTCTGCATTTTACATTTCTCGAGACTGGCCCACTAGCCTTGTACTGGCATGGGCCAGGAGCAGGCTGTGGAAAAGTGCAAAAATGCATTTGTCAGTGTATTTTCAGTGGGAGAATGGAGTGAGTGGGCTGATGACATCAGATACCCAGAATCACTTGTGACGCATTTTTTTTCCCACAATACGTTGGCAAGGAAACTCAGACTGCACCAAGGGTGCAGGGATTGTGGGATAGGTACCCACAATGCACAGGCTGACACAGTCAAATTTAGCAAAGGAATAGGGACACATTATGTTGACTTTCTAAATGTGTGGACACTCACCATCAACTTTATAAAATCTAGTAATACAAAGTTGACTTTAATAAATTTGACATTGCCTAGTGTAGATACAGCCTAGATCTGCTGGAAATGCTCCTGCTAATGCACCCCAATATGCCATTAGCCTTCTTGTCTACAAGGGCACACTGTTGGTTTATATCCAGTTTCTCAACCATTGTAAATCCCAGGTCCTTTTCTGCAGCACTGCTACTTAGCCAGTCTTCCCCCAGCTTGTAACAATATTTCGGATTGTTCTGTTCCAGATACAGGACTCTGTACTTTTTCTTGTTGACCCTGATCAGATTTCTTTTGGCCCAGTCCTCTACTTGGTCCATGTCAGCCTGGGAATGTGGCTGGGTTTTTTTATTTAGTGATCTTGTTTTTCGTAATCTGTCATCTGGCTAAAGGGTGGTGCTGCTTGTGGCACAGGAGAACTAAAACGTCTGAGAGAATTGTTTGTATGGCTTAGTATTGTGAAAGGAAGAGCTCTTTTTTACTGCTTCAGTGTGGAGGACACTCATGGGTTGTAAATGGCCCTGCCTCTAAGCAATTTCCCCTGGCTTGCACTCTGAACAGTATCCTCAGCTTCTGCTCATTCTGCTTTTTGTATAGCATGTGCTTAACTTTCACCAATTGTTCAGAACATGCTTAAGGACTCTGCTCACTTGCAGCCAGAGCCTCCAGCATTTGGCAGAATTGAACTCCAAAGAATGAAGAGGCCATTTCAACTACCCACTCCTATATTAAGAACCTAATCCTGGAACAATAAAGTCAATGGGTGCTTTGCTTTTGATTTAATGGGTGCAGAATCAAGCCCTTAAATCTGCAGAATCGATTTGATCTTTTAAGGTGAGGACATTAGAAGAGCAAGGAGGTGTATAATAGATGAAAAAAGGTCCAAAATGAAACAGTAGCAGGTGAAAATCCACTGACACTGACTGGATAAATTCCTTGCCTTTGGGAGGTGAGAAACAAATTGGATCTATGGCCTGGTCACAGAGGGGAATATCTACAGCAGTAAATTGCAGTTCTACAGAATTCTTCTTAATGGGGTACACTACAGCATATGCATCTTAATTTGATGTATATATTTACATTGCCATGAACCTACTGAAAATGGAGACCTTTTCAAAATGTTATTACTGTAATTTAGAGAATCAACTTAAACAATTATTTTGGATTTGGTAATGGCAGATGCATGATAAATACATTTAAGAAGGCTCTAGAGAACATGAAATTATTAAATTAGAATTTCAGCTAGAATAAGAAGGTCTGGTGATTACAGTTTCATTAGTTGTATATTTGACAGTGTCACATAACAGCTTGTTGATTGCTCATAATTTACTGTGTTTTCGAAATTCCATATAACTGAGTCTCTTGCTCTCTTTAAAAACATTTTAAAATGCAGATGGTTTTATTGAAAGGGGAGCTGAAAAGCTAGAATGAAAATGGACTTGTGTCGATATATTATGCTGTGTTTGTGTGTCTGTGTTTACACACAGATACACACAGTGACTGGCAAATGTTGAGATCAATGGGAACATAATTACATTTAAACTTACTTTTCATAAAATTATGTTTCTGCTATAGCTTCTTGGTTCACTGCAGTTATCCCATAACATAGCATTCTGATGCTACTGATAAAATCAGCCCCATGTATTGTGTTCAGGCTGGCTGTTATTTTTGCCTGAATGGTTTCTCTTACCCTTCACTAGAGATTTTTTCCTTACTCGTGCCAAGCAGTCTACTCGACCAAAAAAAAAAAAGTTTATTTCAGTAGTCCTTAAGGACCAATCAAAAACAGACCCCAGATGAATCTGGGGTACTGTCCCTTACCCAAACAGCTTACAATCTATATAGGCAAGACAGACACAATGTGAAGGAAAGTGTCTAATGCAAGCAGAGTGACCAAAGGGACGGAAGCTACTGACATGAAATCTATGTATTTTGGGATGTGGCTTAGATAGGAGGGTTACAAAATATGTAAAGAAAAAGTGGAGGGAAATGGGTGAGGAAAACAGGGCAAGAGAGGAGAGGGCAAGAGGGATGCAAATGTTAGCTGCAGATGTTGTGAAGAGCCTGGGCATGGACAGTCAATCAGCACAGGGCAGAGAAAGTCCAGTCAAAACTCAGAAAGTGGTCGGAATGTCAGGAAGTCCCACCTTTTAGCAGTTCTGCAGCTGCTCCTTCCAGATGCAGTGTCTGGCTGGCTCCTCTCCACAGCTTTGCTCTTAGGCTAGGGAATGAATTTTTTTCTGATTTGTTAACCTTGATTACTATTTTTGGTTCTCTGTGCCTTAAATATTGAGTCTGTTCTGGTCTGGCTATGGTCTGAAGAAGTGTGTCTGTCCCACGAAAGCTCACCTAATAAACTATTTTGTTAGTCTTTAAAGTGCTACTTGACTGCTTTTTTGTTTTGATTTGTCTCCCAGAGTGTGTGTTTGGTGGTGGGCGGGGTCTATCCTGGACAGGTCTGGATCTGTGGGATGCCACTGGCTGGAATGGCTCCTGTAAGGCCTCATTATATCCCCTTCCCCATAACGTAGCAGTCCCTGCTTTGGTCATTTCTGCTGGAGTCTGTGGCAAATCTATCAACTTAAATCAGCTCAGCCAAATATGGCACAGTACAGTGTGTGGCACTTTATCTTTCCATAGTTGGTCTATACAAATGGAAGCCTAGCTAGAAAAAGAAGAAACCAGTGAAGAAGAAGGGAGAGAAAGAGAAAAACCATGACAGTCTGGAACTCTGGAAGGAATACCAATACCTAATCAAAGCCATCCTTAAGGTAAGTCTTTGGTATCTGCTGCAGCACCTCTTCCTCTGTGACTGTCTTCACATGCCAAGAAGTCCCACACATTGAAACCATGGAAGCATTTCCTGGTACCGAGATAAATTTCACAGCAAGGGAACATGGTCAACTGAACCCTGTATGGTAAGAGTACAGCCATGGTTTGTATGAGGGATTTGAGAACTGAATGAAAACCCATATTCTTTTAATCCAACAATAAGATTCACAGAAACAATTGGTAGGGTAATATCTTTTATTGGACCAACTTCTGTTGCTTAGAGTGTGAGAGACAAGCTTTCACATTTTCTCAGATCTGTAGAAGAGGTCTGTGCCCATGTGAATGTGTGTGTGCTCTCTTTTAACAGGTTGGAGTCTTTCCATTTTCACTTCCTTCTTCCTATTACAACAAGTGTTCATGCCTTTACTGAGTATGGCTGTGTCCACACGAGAGTTTCTCTCACAAACCCGGGCTTTTGACAAAAAAACAAACCATGGAGCATTTGCACACAAAATGCGCTTTATTGACAGACAGTCAACAAAACCTGGCACATCTGCTGGCAGCATTCTCCCTCTCCATTTCAGGAATAACACCTCTGTTGATAGTTTCCAGTCAATAAAAAGCAATGTAGATGCTCCGAGGGCCCCTCTGTTGACAGACAGGGCTTCCAGTTCACAGGGCAGCCCTCTGTGTTGAGCTTTCAGTGGCCGTTCTGTTGAGAGAGTGGCCAGGCAGTCTGGCTGCTCTCAGTAGATAGAGCAGATTGCTCTTTCAATCCACTTGTGTGTGGACGTGATCTCTCAACAGAAGTTTTGCTGGAAGATATCTTCCAACAGTAACTTCTGTCCACAGATTGCTGTAGAGTAGACATAGCCTATATGGCCTCTCACAAAAGCAACGAGGGGTACTGTGGCACCTTATAGACTAACAGAAATGTATGAGCATAAGCTTTCGTGGGCAAAGACCCACTTCGTCAGATGCAGGTGATATATGATATATGGCCTCTCCTAACCCTGGTTTTGTTGATAAAACTCAGTGTTGACATTAAAAATGGTGTCTGTCAACTGTAAATAGACTGAAATCAATACGTTTGTCAACAGACTTCTGCATATCCACCCATGAGCAGAATGCCTTTCTCAACAGAATCTGCCAACAAAAAAGTCATCTGGATAGTCCAGGAGGCCCCCTGTCAACAGATAGGGCTTCTGGGACACCGAGCAGTCCTGCCTGCTGTACTTCTGGTTGGCCGCTCTGTTGAAGGAGTGGTTGGGCAGTCTGGCTGCTCTCTGTCGACAGAGCAGATCGACAAAGTGATCCGCTTTCATGTCTAGCCACAATCTATTGACAGAAGTTTTGTCAGAAAATATCTTTCAACTGAAACTTCTGTCAACAGATCACTGAAGTGTAGATGCATCCATACAGCGTATTTGCTTTACTTGAGCAGGGAGGCCCCAATTATTATTGAATGTGTTCTGCTTGGCAAGATCCTGTGTGTTTCAGTCCATTCTTAGAGACCAAAACTCCCACGATGCCTTGATGAAAGAGTGAGAGAGTTCCTCCTCCAGGGAGTGCAGTGACTGCAGGCAGTGGGCTCTATTTTGGGAGGGGAGCCAAATAGCTGGTGTGGAGTCCTGTCTATTCCAGGAGCTGCTGCTAGGAAGCCAAAAGTTGCTGCTGGGAACCTGCATGGGATTTAATTTAACAGGGGTCATCTGAGGAGAGATTGTTGCTGTGCCCAGAGATGCCTGATATGGACCTGTAGTGATGGAATTGTGAATAATCCCCAACCTTGTTTGGGAGAGTATTTGCAAGAGAAGGAGCACAGCAGAGAGACTGAGTCCGTAAAAAGGCAGCGTGATCTGCCCGTCCAAATAGAACCCAGAGCTGCTGGCGTTTGGTGAGGCCAACTCCAATCGCCAGAGGGGTTGTGCAGCTTATTCCCTTGTTTGGATTGACGCACAGAACTTGCACTGTGCTGTTTCCAGCTGCGGATCTTTAAGCACAAGTGTCTGGAACTATGAAATCCAGAAGAGTGTACACCCAGGGTGGGGTAAATGGTGGTTGTGTAAATGCCAGCTAGAGATGTTTTACTTGTTACTGTGTTCTATATTTGTTAATTGATTTCATTCACCTGTCCCCTATGGATTTACATTCATTGTAATGTTTAATGTGTTATACCCAGTTTCTTTAAGTTAAATAAATGTGTGTTAATGTTACTTTAGTATAACTGGTAGTTTTGAGTTAGATCTGTCCCATAGATTATTATTAGAATGCACGTCTCGAAGGCACACCACTGAATGTGTATGGGGTCAGACAGATATAGGCACAGATAATTTTTAATTTCTCTCAGAGTAAGGGGGCTGCATCAGAGGATCAGTTATATAAAACATCACCTCTGGGATACTCAGCATCTCTTAAAGTCAACAAAATCAGGTGCCCTGATGTACAAATGAGTGTTGCCTAGTCCTGAGTAGCCCAGGGTGGAAAGGGAGGCAGGTACATAATAAAACCGTACCTTATGCAGACTTCTTGATGGATCTCTCATAAATCAAATTGTAGTTATAATTATTCTATTTAAGTACAAGAGCAGCAGCTGCATTGTTGATATATTGTCAAAGAACAGAGGAGCAGTACTTGTGAGTTATTTGTGAAATTCCAGAACAATTTCAATCAATAACTTTCTTTTTATCTATTAAAAAGTATTTCAGGTGAACAGAAGTAATTCAGTAACAAGCAAATCTGAACCAGCACATGAGCTAAGGTCTTGACATCTTGGTTACTTGCTATTGCCAATTGAAACACTGAAAAAAGAGCCACCATAGACCTTCCAAAAGCCTTATAGACATTTGGTGATTGTACTGTCAGGGGTATGTAATCTACATCTCAATGTCTTTCATGTTCAAATCCTCAACAAGTCCAATGCTCTTCATGTTTTTGAAACTAAGCTCAGCTTTATTACATTTATCCCAACAATTTAAAGTCCAACACAATATTGCATATTTGCATGCATTTCAACTGCAAAAATTCAAAACACACAACAATAAGCACTACATCTTTTCTTTTCAGGGCTTTCTTATCTTTTGTGCAAATATAGACAGAACTCTTACAATTTTTGCAGGCCAGAGCCTCAGTATTATAAATTACCATAGCAAAATTGACTTTAAGAAAGCTATTTGCATATGTACCAGCTGAGGGTCTTGCTTTCTGTTCTTAACAACGAGACATGCTCCTTCTCTACCGTTTTTTCACCCCTCTCTTCATACTACATTATGTTTTGGTTTCAAAAGGATAAAGCTAGCTGTCTTTTAGTTTGTTTTTGGATTGTGGATCTGTTCTGAAAAGATAAGTTGCAGAATGATTTATTTTTTAAAAGTAACAATAGGCACATCCACACAATCCACAGTGGGGAGCCTCCTAGCCTCAGTCAATAGACTCAGGCTAGCAGAGTTTACACTATCGTTCTAAAAAAAGATGTGAGGCTGTGCTTGGAATTTGCAGTTTGGGCTCCAAGGCTTGTGGGGCAGAGTAGCTTACAGATCCCAGGCTCCAGCCCAAGGTGTAGCTTCAAAACATTCTCTACATGACTATTTTTAGAGACCTAGTGCACAGTCCACCAGCCCAAGCCTAACCAGTTGGACTGGGAGGCTTACTGCTTCAGGCCATGTCAACATGCCACATAAGGTCAGATCCAAGTCCACTGGAGTCAATGTGAGTTTTAACACTGATTTCAACTGCAGTGAATAACTCTCAGGGTGCACATGAAAGGTTCCAACAGACCTAAAAGAACATTTTTATATCACTGTGTGGCAGGGCCCAGTCACCACTACCAGCATCACCTCTCTCCCCCACAACTTCTGCTCAAGCCCATAAATAGTTCAGAGACCTTTATGCTGGTAAAACACCTGATGCAATGTAAGGTCTCATCAGCCTTCTACATTATACAGCCTTTCTTCCTCAGCCATAGGAGACCATTCATTCCTGAGGCAAGCAGGAGGAGCAAGTAAGCATTCATGCACTCACAAACACAATCTCTCTTTATCCCTCTGCTTGGCATCCCATTCTGTCCTGTGCTTTTTTGTATCCTCTGCCTAATGACTTTCCCTACCAGCTCTTCTCCCCTCACAACTCTTCCTAAAAAGGTCTGTTCCATGGTGCTAAATTGGAGCTGCAGTGACCAGAGTTCTGGTTCAGGGTAAACCTACACTACTAATTATTTTGGTATAACTTGTGTGAATAATCCTCCTCCCCTCCTCCAAGCAATATAAGTAACACTGACCTAAGTTCTAGTGGGGACAGCACTGTGTGGGAGGGAGAGTTTCTCCTGCTGACATTGCTACAAGCTCTTGAGGAGGGAAGAGTCTTAAGTCAATAGGACCACTTTCTCCACAGGAAGTGCCACAGCCACACAGGTGCATCAGGGCTGCATTGCTGCTGTAAGTAATGTAGCGTAGACATAGCTGAGGCTATGCAAACTGCAAAACATGCATTGTGTAGGCAGTATAGGGAGAAGATTCTCTGATGTCGTCCCTCCTACTCCACCCCAAGAAGGAGGTGTCTTAGAGCAGTGCTTCTCAGACCATGGGTCGGGGCCCCAAAGTGGCTCATGAGCCCATTTTCATGGGGTTTCCTGGGGTGGTCTGAGACTTGGTAGAACCTGGGCTGAAGCATGAGCTCCACCACTTGGAGATGACAAACTTCAGCCATGGGTAGAGGGACTGAGGTCTCAGCTATGACTATCCTTTATCCAGTGCTTGCTGTCCTTGGTGATATTGCCAGAAGTTCTGATTGTGACATGAAGTTATTATATTCACTGGAAAATGGACTTAGACAAACACTTGTTTTCAGAGGACACCAAATATCTGTGACTTTTGTTCTATAATGAATTTTTGATACCAAGGACTGTGGCAGGCACAAAAAGGGAGTTCTGTTGCATCTTCACAGTCTGTTTGAAGAAAGGTGTGTAGTAAGGCAGTGTCTGTGATATCATTTATGTCAGCAAGACTTTTGTCTTTCAGAAGAGTGTAAAAAAAAAAAAACACACCTCTGAGGGACTCATGTTTTGCCAGCACAAGTGCTCATGTGCACATTGCTACATCAGTAGAAAACTTTCTCTCAATGACATAGGGCAACCAGTGATTGAGCTGTTTTTATGTGAACAGGAGTGCTCTCCCCCATCAGCATCATAGGTGGCACAACTCGGAACTACAGGTGCTGGAGGTGTTGCCCCTCTCCCCGTCCCCCAAAGTGGTTTCTATTATACACGAGGTTACAGTTTGATTCAGTGGCACACAGCACCTTCCCTATAAAAATTGTTCCAGTGTTCCTGGCATAAGTCAGCCACATAAGCGAACGTACAGCAGTACAGCACAGCTATATTGGTATGTCGGGTTCAGTGTAAACTTGTACGTCTAGACATGGCCTAAGAAACAGACAAAGCCACTTTTATTTTAACATCCCTGTGACTGTTCTCATTGCTTGATGCTTCCTTTCTGTTAGCAGTGAGAAGAATATAAGTAAATCTTTAATATTCACTTGGGTGCATTTACCAATTCAGTTGCTAGACGCTGTTCAGCAACTCAGGACATGCTGCAATGATTTTCCAGGGCTTTGAAACTCAGAAGGTGGTGAAACAGGTAGTTTGAGAACTGCACCTCTAGTTTTGCCAAATAGACAACTGTGCACAGAAATGCCATAAAAGAAAGATGAAACCCCAACGCTCCCTCCCACGCCTGTCTCCCCAGATGTTCGCAGCTAGGGTTTATTTAATAAACAACCCTGTAGCATAAGAACTCTGCCAACTGACTGCATTTCCATAACAAAAACAAATGATGGCACAGAAAAGAAGTGACATGTCATAAATACACAGACTGTACTTACAGCCAAAGCATCGTATGCCCCTCTGACTCACTTTTGTTGCTTTACTTTCCAAGTATTGCTGCTTTCTACAAGGGAAAGACAGATTTTTTTTTAAGCACCCTACATATCCCAGCAAAAATAAGTAAGAGCTCGAACTTGCAGCCTGCTGAGCACCTTTAACTTCCTTTGAAATCCACAAGGGTACAAAGCTCCTTGCAGGATTGGGTCCCATAAAAGAAAAAGCCTTAGAAAATATCCATTAAACATTCTAAGCAGTCCCAGTAGGATTAGATTTAAATTAGGGCATGTCTAAACTACCAAATTAAGTCAACTTAATTTAAGTTGACCCCCAGCTGCTGCAGTCATTACATCAATTGGGCTTATCCATGCCATGTTTAGTGTATTGATGGAGGACCTCCTCACTAGCAGTGCTTGTACTGACAGAGCAGTGCGCTGTGTGTAGGGATCACACAGTGCAACTAGTTGGAGAAGGTTTGGGGAAGGGCTTGCAACGCCTCATCAGATGACAGCATTGTTGCAGGAGAGAATGGGAACATGGCTTCGTACTCCCATGTGCAACTTCCTTTTTCTCCCCCTTCTTCCTTCCCTCCCTTGAGATCAATGACAAATAATTCATAGGTGTTTATTTTTGGGTTTTGTGCCTTTTATCCAAAAGGCTGACCTAGCAGTGTGTATGCCATAGTCTGAGAAGCATGGATCCTGCATAGGTGTGTAGTCTTCTGAGAATTATAAACCCCTTGTACCTTATCCTACAGTATTTCAAGAATCAAGACAGGAGCTGCTTTGCTGGATATTGCGATGTCCTTCACTCAGCCCTACTACAAGCCATAGAACAAGAAAATCCCCAGTTAATGGTGGGAGTCACGAAGCAGCTAACCAGGTGGAGCTCCATCTCTGAAGCACAACACTATAATGAGTCCTGCTCCAACAGTGGAGAAGCAAGTGGTAAAAACTCTATGGAATCTTACAGCCAGAATGCTACTGGTCGGTGAGGAATCAGTTTGAAACTGGTAGACCAGGCCCTTATGCTGTTATGCCATATATTGTACTAATGGCAGCAGAATTAATATTGGGATAGTATGGGAAAGTGTCCTCCTGTGGGTAGAATAAATAAGGCAACCCTTCCCAGATACCTTCAGGAAAGAGATGCAGAGTACTTCAGTGAAAGTTTTCTGGAAACCTCCACCCTGTGTAAATAAAAATCTTTTGCAGGGTCACTTTCTGCATGGCTTGAGCAGCCGGTGAGAATAAGATACCCCCCTACACTTCACTTTTACTTCATATTAAATATAAGAGCAAGTAACCTCTATAGTGTGCATGAAATTTCTTACATACCTGAGATGCCTTCCCCATCATCATGCTCAGCCACAGTGCTATTCTTTGACCAGCTGGACTGTTTCAGGGTTAAAAATGGCTCCTGGATCTCAGAGGGAATATATGTCCTCGCTCACCTGTCTTCCATTCTCCTTTTCTTCATCCTTTTGCTTTAGTTCTAATTCCCCAGATTCAAGTTGTCAAGTTTTAATGAGATTTAGCAAGTTCCATATACTTATATTGAAAAGAAAAGTCTGTTTTAAATTGAACAAATTTCCTGTTTGGATTCTTCATATTGTTGGCTTTTAATCCTTTGTTTAGGCATATTGAGATTCTAATTAATTAGCAGATTGAATGTCATTTCATCATTGGCTATTCCTCGTAACAATGGCATGGCAGAGAAAGCAGAGCTAATTTTTGTGTTGGTTTCATTATTATAGTTTTGGTAATTTTCTTAAGTGTGTCTTTTTTTACATAAAGTTTTGAAAGCATCAGGAATAAATGGAATTTATTATTATTACATATTATTTAACAAGTAGAAATATTTTATATTAAGTGACATGAACAAAGCCACTGTTGGAAACACAAATGAGGATGTAATTTTGATTTATGACATTCTCTTTATTAATAACTGTTGTGTGCTCTGTGTAGATTTAGATTTTTGACTGTGTATTAAATGTCGCAGCCTGTATAGTGTATGCTAAAATGTCACCGAGGACCCTGTCCAGCAAAGCACTAAAACATGCTTAGCTCCCATTAAAATGGCTTTAGAATGTATTTAAATCCTATGCTAAATTGGGGCTTAATTAAGACACATATTGGCCAGATTAAAAACATCCCTTCTTCTGCTCCTGCTCTTGGTAGACTTAAACCTGAAGAGTGCTAATTCTCACGTAGCATTATTAAGAAGAAACAACCCCTATTAAGCTAATAGGACTCAACTCCTCTCAGCACATGGGTGAGTCAGGGTGCCATTTTTTTTCTCCTTCTCTGAAATTAACTAAGCTTTTGAAAGTGGATTGTTGGATCTGGTAGCAAAGCCAAAGGTATTTTCCCCATTGCACTAGATAAGCCAGAATGTATGGACTTGATTTAGGAATTTCTGGCTAAAATTCTATGACCTCTGTTCTGCTTGAGGTCAGAGTAATGAGCACATTTGTGCATTGTGACTTTACAGTGTAACGATCTAGAACTTAATGATGAGTGTGGAGATACCTCAGGATGTCAGAGACAGAGAAAGCCAACAGAACTTTGCACTTGCTTTAAAATTTTAAATGGAAACAGAAGTTTTCAAAAAGTTTTAAAGCCAAGACTGAAATTTCAGGGCATGTAATCTGAATTCCTGCAGAGTAAAGACCATAAAAAAAAAAAGATTTTCAATATGTATTCCTACATTAACCCCAGTCATTAAACTGGAGCATATCATTTAGAAAAGCCATTGAGTCAAGTGACAGAAAATCCACCATATCTCTTGTTTTTCAAATTGTTCATCACTGTCTTTGTATAAAACTTGTACATTACTTTTATTATGAATTTGTTTAGCATCAACTTCTTGCCATTGTTTGCTAGATTTAAGAGCCCTCTAAATCAGTTGAGCTCTGTGCCTATAATTAGTTCCATTAATCACATGAGCTGGGTCTAAATGTGAGCACCCTTTCAAAAGGGCAAAAACTGAAGTTCGGTGGTCGAAAGAGTTGCCATTGAAATGGAGCGACTACATGCCAATAATGGATCGACGGGTCAATCTGCCCTTTCAAAGGCTGCCATAGTCTTTTGAAAGTGAGCATCCCCATGGCTCCAAGCTCTGCTTTGAAACAGGAGAGTCAGGAAGCACAGCAGATGGGGTCCCATGGCAAATAAGCCTGTCTGGGGCCGCAGCCAACCACTCCCTTAAAGGGCTCCTCCTTCCACCCTGCATGAGCTGAGCGCTGTCCAGCTGTCCCTGGCCCATCAGAGCCCACTTGTGCTCCAGGATGGAGGCACAGCAGCAGCTCCTGCAGCAGGACACCCTCATCCTGGAGAACCTGATGTCAGCACTCTACACCATTACCGCCGCTATGCCCAATCTACTCAGATGGCTAGGTAGTCCCCCTGGGCCCTGGGGTCCCCCCACCCAGGGCAGAGCCAAGTTCATCCCCGGGAGCCCCAGTGCCTCTGGACCCACCCCAGCAGCCCTGACTGGTGAGAGCGCCTGGTGCTGGGGGAGTGGAGCAAAGAAAGATGGCTGCAGAACTTCTATATGTGGAGGCAGACCTTCCAGGGGATCTGCCATTGGCTCGCCGCTTCACTCTGGCACCAGGACACCTGTATGTGGCCCGCTCTCACCCTGAAGAAACAGGTCACGATTGCCGTATGGAAACTGGCCATCCTGGACTCCTACCACTCCATAGGACAACAGTTTGGACACCTCAACCCAACCAGGAGGCATTCAACCAGCACCTGAACCATGCCTGCAATATCATGGAGTGGGCCTTCAGATGCCTTAAGGGGTGGTGGAGGTGCCTCCGCCCTCCATTAGAGGTCGGGGTCCTCAACATGCACCAGATGGTGGGCATGTGCTGCGTACTCCACAATGCTGTGGAGGGAAAGGGTGATGCCTATGTCCCGGGGTAGGGGGGCATGCAGCCAGTGCTGGCTATGAGCAGCCAGGCACCGCCCTCATCTGCCAGGACCACCAGGATGGCCACCACATTAGGGAGGCCCTCAGGCAGTCCTTTGCAGATGGTCAACTGTGATCCAAACCCACCCCCGCTGCATATCCGCCACCTGCCATCCCTGCCACAACCACCCCCTGCCCCCACCAGCACCACACCCACAAACTTGCCACCCACCATCCCTCCCTGAGGAGCACAGCATGGGCAGGTGTATAGGAAATAAACATTTATCAAGAACTGGGCAGTATGTGGAACTATGTACAGGTGGTGGGGAAGTGGTGTGGAGGGGGCTGGGAGCACCTAACCTGGAGGGGATGGGGGGCTCATTCTGAGTCTGGGGTGGTGGGCCATGAGTCCCATCGGCCCCTGGATCCCCTGCCTCCTTGTGTGTGGGTCCCTGTTGGGGAGGGGTGGGTGCAGGGACACTGGCAGGGAAGGCTTGGAGGGGCTCGGTGGGGGCAGTGGGAGCAGGCTGAGTGGGGGATGGCAGGAGCAGGCTCAGCAGGGGGAACTGCCGGGGGGAAGGAGGCAGGCAACATTGGCCACATGCTCCTGCAGCATCTGGCGAATGCCCTCCAGGATGTGCAGCAGTCTCTTCCATGCTGCCCTCTGCCACTCCAGCTCATCCTCTGCAAGCCACAGGTGCCACTTAGCTGCCTTGGCATGGTGGTGGATGGCTGGGTCCTCTTCGGCTCAGCAGTGGGCCCTCTGGCTGTGGCCCTGACAGCATGCAGCATGGGGTGGTGCCTGGCCACCTCCAACATCTGCCGGGGGCTCTCAGGGACCAGCGATGGTACTGGTCTCTCCCAGCCCACAGATGGTGCAACTGTATGGAGAGGGGGACAGCATGTCAGTAATTGCCACAACTGGGGGAGGTCTGGCTGCAGGGGTTGCCTGCCCTCCCAGGACACCTGCCCCCCTCCTGAGGCACCTGCCACCCGCCCCCATAGAGCCCCGTTGCTGCCAGCTGGATCAGCCCTGTGGTCCAGCTGACCGGCACCATGGAGGACCCCTCTTTTGAAAGAGTGGGATGTGGAATGTCAACACCTGTAGTCTTTTAGTTTAGTTTTTCGAAAGGGGACAATCTTCCTGATATGGGATCAGAGTTCAGATTTTGAATCTGTGCCCCGTTCCTTTGCTTCTCTTTCAAGAAACTGTGTTTCACGTGTAGACTCTCCTCCTGTTCTTTCGAAAGAGGGCCATTTATTTCAACAGTTTATGCACATATAGACCCAGCTATGAAATCTTTTCAGGACTGGGGTGAATTTTCTCCCCTTCAGAGTATTCTGTTCCTCCCTTTCTACATCTCTGCCCATCTTATAAACCCCTTTATTATCAGAATCTTGCTTTAGTTTTCATCCTCAAATTCCTTTTATCTTTTTTTCTTCCTGGGTCTTTACACTGTCACACACACACTGTTTCATTTTTGTATGTATAGCTGAACCATTTAGTAAAGGTGACCATAATGTAATTAAATTTAGTTTGTCAGGGGATCTCTGAAAACAAAGCAAAACAAAATAAAAAAAATCAGAGTAACATTTATCTTTAAATAGGGGAATTATGCAAGAATGAAAATGTTAGTTGGAAAGAAATTAAAAAGAGCAGTTGCAAGGGTAAAATACCTGAAAGCAGCAGTAAGACTACTTAAAAAAACCATAATAGAGTCTCAGACTAAACGTAAACCCCAAATCAAAAGAGGTTGGAAGAGCAGAATAATTTTATCATAACTAAACACCACAGTAATGTAGGCCATTAGATGCAAAAAAGACATTCTTTACAAATTGGAAATCAGTTCCTATGGAAGAAATTAGGAAGGGGTAAAAACTCTGGCAATAAAAATATACAATTGAAAGACAGCAAGGAATTTGAGAAGTAATTTGATATAGAAGAGAAAACTAACAGGAACAATGCATTGAAGTACATCAGACGCCTGCCAAATGGACAGTGGGACCTAAAAAGTTTTAAAGGAGCACTCAAGGAAGACAAGGTCATTATAGCAAAACTGGATCAATTATTTGCATCGATATTCATAGAAGAGGAGGTGGCAAAAAAAAAAACAACCCACATTAGACTTATTCCTTTGGCACAAGAAGTTTGAAGTACAATGACAAAATAGGTTCGTAAAGAGGTTTTAGAACAAAATGATAAATTCAATGGTAAGGATTCACCAGCTCCAGATGGTATTCATCCAAGTGTTCTGAAGGTTCATTAAGCAGCTGAGAAAAGAGGTAAAATTTGAGGTGGCAAGATTTCCAGATGGTACAAAATTATTGAGCATTAAAAAGTCTACAGCAGAGTGCAAGGGACTAGAGGGGTCACACAAAATCAGGTAGCCGTTCAACAAAATGGCAGGTGAAATTCAACACTGAGAAGTGCAAAGTAAAACACTCTGGAAGACAACAGTCCATAGTGTTTACATAAAATGTTTGTCTCTAAATGAGCTGTTAAGACCAATGGAACAGATTTTGGAGACAGCACAGCACTTCTGTGAAAACATCTGCTTAGTGCATGCAACAGTGGTCCAAAAGGCAAACAGTATGTTAGGACCTATTAGGAAAGGAATACAAAATAAAAGCAAAAATATGTCAAAATATAAATCAATAGTACACTGACACTCTGAATACTGTGTCCAGTTCTGTCAACCTCAGAAAGAATACCATGGAACAAGAAATGGTCCAGAGAAGTTCAGTAAATATAATTAAGTATATGGAATGTTTTTCAAATGAGGAGAAACAGTAAATGTTAGGGCTGTTGGCACAGATAAGAACCTACTTAGGAGGGATATGATAGAGATCTATAATATCTTAAGCATCTTTATACAATACAAAAAGGAGACATCACCTGATGGAATTAACAGGCAGCAGATTTAATACAAACAAGAGGAAATACTATTTCACATAACACACAAGTAAACAATGGAACTCATTGCTGTGTGATGTTGTGAAGGCCAGGAGTATAACTGAGTTCAAAAAAGAGCTGAAGAAGTTCATGAAGGGTGGTCCTATGAATGGCTAATTGCCTATGTGGTCAGGGATGAACCCCCATGCTTGGGGCAGCCTTAATCCTCTAATTACCAGAAACTGGGAGTGTAAGACAAGGGGAGATCACTCCATGATTGTCCAATTCTATAAACTCCTCTTGAAGCATTGCTAGAGACCACTGTTAGCGGAAGGTTGCTGGGTGAGATGGGCAATGATCTGGCCCACTATGCCAATTCTTGTATTCCACATATAGTAAAATATAGTCAAGAAGCTGGGGATTCAGATAGGAACCTGATTGTTTTAGGCTGTGTTTATATTGCCAAGAACTGTAGGCAAAAGATACACAAATTGTGCCTCACATCTGCGTATCTCTTGCCAACAGTTCTGTTGGGAGAGCTGTTCCTGACATTTGGCCCATCCACAAGGGAGCAATGTTGGGAAACCCCCAGCTGCTGAGACAGCCATTCTTCCTCTTGTAAGACCAGGATGTCAGCAGAACGCTCCCAGCATGGAAGACTCTGCCGAAAGATCTCCAGTCTCCCGACAGAAGTATGCAGTTTAGACGTAGTCTTAATGGGGGTTCACATTTGATGGCACTGAAATCTCACAAGCTATTTTGGTTTATTTTTAAAGAGGTTTCTTGGTGACATCCAAATCATATCTGGAAAAGGGTTTTGGAGCTCATCTTGAAACAACGTTTGGATCTTAAATTTCCAATCTGATGTTCCAAGACAGTAGTTATGTTTTTCCTAATTTACAGTTTAAAAAAGGAACATGCCAACACACATTTAGGCCTTTCAGATGGCTGAGTCTGAGACAAGTTTTGAGCTCATAAAATCTGACTGGTCTTATAATTTATTTGAACTCATTCTTCCATCCCTAATAGTTTGCTGTGCAACAGACTGAATCTCACTTAAGATTGTTTCCCAAATTCTTATTAACCAAAGTTGTCTTGTGAATGATTTGTTTTTTTCTACTTAATATAAGTTCAGAGATATTAATCATAATGAGTGCAATTTAAGTGAATACTTAAGAACAAATATATCATTTATAATAATTGAAAATCATTTAAAGATCAACTGTGTGAACTGAGCAATGTTTCTTCAGAGATGAGTGCATTAAGTCCGTGTCTACACTAGCAAATTCTTTTGGAAAATCAAGTTCTTTCTCCAAAATTTTCAGGAAGAAGGGGCCTCCAGAAGGAGAACTTCCTTCTGAAAGATCCCCTAGGGGGCCATGCCTCTACATGATGTTTTGGAGTTCAGAAGAGCTTCTTCTGGACTCCAAATCATGTGACCCTATGTTAATGAGGCACCAGGAATTTACATCCATGCCTCAATAGCAGATTTTGGGCCATTTATTAGCATGCCACTTTCTCCGAAAGTGGCATCTGTAGAAATGGCCACAGCGCCCACACACAAAATGTGCTCTTTCAATCCAAAATCGAAATAATGTGGCTCTTCTTCTGGAATCCCTCCTTCTGAAAGCTTCTTTTGAAAAAAGGCATGTGCAGTTGCTCCAAGAACCCTTTTTTTGAAAAAGCATTCTTCATGGCACTGCACTTTTTAAATCTCTGTCCCATTCTTTCAAAAATGTGGGGGCTGTGTGTACACTGTCTATCAAAGGAGTGGATTGATCTTTCGAACCACTTTTTTTGTGCGGGGGGTGTGTTCTTTCAAAAGAAGATCTTCTAGAAGATCATCTTTCAAAACATTGCTGTAGTGTAGACACAGCCTAGTTGTTTAATTCACTTTTTAAAGTATTTGATTGCAGAAGAATTGGCGAATGTAGCTTGTTCCACTTGAACAGTGTTAAGTAATGTTGTAAACTGAAGGTGCTGCTTTAAATGAAATGTACATTTGAAAAAATATGTTTTTATTCTTAATGAGGTTATGTAAACTAAACATGAAATTAAACAAAAGTTAATTGTTGGTTTGATGTTCACTGGATGAAACTAAAAATTGTTTTATATTGTAACTGGAACACAACTGAGGCCAGGTCTACACTAGGGGACAAAAAATCGATGTAAGTTACACAACTCCAGCTATGTGAATTGTGTAGCTGGAGTCAACATACCTTGCATCAACTTAATGCGCCATCCCCATAGCAGGAGCTCAGTTGGAGAAAGTCTTCCATTGACTTTGCTTGTTCCTCATGACTGTGAAAAGTATTGGGATAGAGGACAGCTCCCTGAGTCTTCAATTTATCAGAGCCCTACTGAGTGCACTCCTATCCATTTGTTGTACATCCTTTTAACTAAGTACTGCCTGTGAGTGAAATTTACTCCTTGGTAGAGGACCTATGTAAGGGAAACTTCTCTCCACCAAAACCAAAATAAATTCATTGGCATAAAATACTATCACAAAAGTGTAGGATAAAGGGCAGTGTCAAAAACCTGTAATGATTTATACAGTGTGTTTTATGCTGGTACTTGCCAATACTGAGTACTAGCACCTCGGTCCCAGCCATGGGATTAGCTGGGAGTGGGGGTGGGGAGCTGGCTGAGTACCGGCACCTCTTTTTCTTTGTTTCCAAAAAGAAGGCATTGGATATATATGACAATTTTACAAATCAGGTGTAAATGTGAATCTTTTTCTATAAAGTATGTTCACGGAGAATTAAATTCTAACAGTCTCAACATCAGGTTTAGGTGTTGCACAGGGACTTGTCAGTAAATTTCCCCTTGAATATAGTTATGTGATTGTTGTAGAAACACACAACATGTTGTATGAAATTAATATTATCCATAAGCAAACATTATCCCAGATATTATACCATAAACAAAACAGTCCAAGAAAAGCAAAATTCTTCTCAGATTTTGGAGTTTAGTTGTCATGTGATTACATGGGATTTATCGTTAGCCAATTAATCTTGTTAAGCCTGGAGCTGCATTTTATTTTGGATCTTGAACTCCTGTGTGAGAAGTTTAAAGCACGTGTAGTCTCTGCGTATCTGTCTTAAATCCTAATCAGAATTTTGGTCATATTCCTTTAAGTACTGTGTATTATTATGAAAAGTTGAATTGTGACACCTGCAATCAATATAAGCTACTGCATACATGGCTGCTCAGGTGACATGGCTCACACAAATATAATATACACATTGATTTATATCTAGATGTGTCTCTTTCCCATAGGTGCAGCACCATTCCATCATTTCATCTACTCCTCAAACAAAAATATCCATATATAATAAAAGTAACAGAAAATTAGTTTCTATAACTGAAAGAAAATCCTTGATTTTTTAAGCTGTTTTGGAAGCCACATTTTTATTTTTCTCACTTTTTTTTCGGTCTTGTACTGTGTATTACCTTGTCTTCCTTGTTTCTGTAACCTGCAAATTAATAGAGCAGCACACTTTTAATGAGCAATAAAAACTAAATGATAGAGCTCAGTAGTAAAACTACATATTGTTTTCTATTTAGATTCTGACTTACATAAAAGAAACAGACTAAACTGTTATTCTCATATGCCCTGTCATTTTCTGATCTCTACACTGTTCTTTATGTTTCATTATCTCTATGTGATATAAATGACTAAGTCATCATGAATTTTGAAGTAAATACAGCAGCTGGCTCTTTTCATTCTCATTATCCAGCAGACCTAAAAAACAGAGAAGGAAAAGCAGAAACTCTCATCAGCCGAGACAGATGCTACCTGTGAAAGGAAAATTATTCTTCAGCCAATTACTCTCCTTTGCCATAATGCAATCATAAAGAAACATTGTCTGAACAGAATTTTAGTGCTTATTTGGTTGGTAGCTTTTATATAAATAAGCTTATTACCCAAGACTATAAAACCATATTTTTTTCTCAGCAGATCTGTCTTTATACTTACTTGCATATGCAACAAGACTGTAACAACAGCTTTCATGTTATTCCCTGAAAGTGTGTGGACAATTGATGTTAATATAGTCTTTTATGTTTTTTTTTTTTTTTACTGTAACAGCCATTCTCTTCAAGGTGTTATGCTGTGTGGGGAAAGAAAAAATAGATAATTCTGTGACTAACTTAATTGTTGGGGATTCTGCCCCCCAACACACACAAACTTTTCTTTACACTTGGCAAGTTAATGCCTAGAGGCTACGCCATCACTACAGAGATCTATCAAAAGAAGCTCTTCTGGAAGATCTGTTCTGAGAGAACTTCTTTCGAAAGAGCGTGTCCACACACAAAGAAGCAGATCAAAAGAGCGATGCACACAGCCCCCACTGTTTTGAAAGAACAGGCCAGGGATTGAAAAACCAGGCCCATTGAGGACTGCCCTTTTGAAAAAAAGGGCTTGCAGTGTGTGTATACACATTTTCTTTCCAAAGACACTTTTGAAAGGGGGCGTTCTTCCTGACACTGGAAAGGAACAGTGATTTTGAAAGGAGCACCACATTCTTTAGATTTACTTTCAATAGAACATGTTTTGTGTGTAGACGCTACATGGGCCCTTTCAAAAGAGCACCCTTCTTTCGAAAAACCTTTTGAAAGAACTTGATAGTGTAGATGCAACTAGACAGAGGCCCCAGATACACTTATTATTATTTTTTATAACATTTCCAAAATAAAGTTTACTGTTTTATGAAGTTTATTTTCATTTAATTTTTTCCCATGAGATAATGTGTTACTTTTTTTTTTTTTTTGAATCTGGAATCATATGTATTTATTCAAGTGAGCTACATAGGAATAACTTTTTGTCAAATTTCATTTGTTAGTCCAAAATAAAGGATTGAGGTCACAAAATCTAAAGGATATCGCTTCATTGACCTAGGTGGTCTATTCACATGTTCACACCATGGTTGTACATAATTTTCAAGGCTGTCTGAATCCCCTTATAAAATTCAGAGATATTCACTTGAATAGATCGCGGGGGCTTTTCGCCATTACTACTTACCATCTACCAACAGTCCAAGGGAGTATGATTTTTAGTCAGAACACTTGGAGAAAGTAATTTTAGGAAAATAAACCAATGGTCCTAAAAAGCAAAATGTAATCTAAATCACAAGATTTGCATAAGTCACCTGGGATCCAGTGCTGTCTCCACTGACATCAATAGCAAAGCTCCCATTCACTTGAATGGGTTCAAGATTTCACCGCGACTTTGTTACACTTGTCCACACCATGTGATGTGTGCTGCCCCTTCCTGGCCCATCTGAAACTAATGAACACAACTCAAAATATTCCAGTATTTGCTCTAATCTCATGAAATACATGAACTATCTTTGTGTGAAGGAGTGAGAGAAAGAAGGGCCTGGCATCCATGGGGTTAAAGAGAGCCTCTGGGCCCAGATAGCTTCATCCCACTTTACCTGCAACCAATGTCAGGCTTGGAAGGAGGAGAAAAACAGGGAGACTGAGTCAGTTTGGGGCTGACTTGCAGAGAGACAAGAGGAGATTCAGTGGAGGAACCATGGTGTGCCTGCATAACAGGCACAGAAGCACATATGCCCCCATGCTACCTCTCTGGGAAAAGGGAGGATACCACAATTAAAAGTGAATTTGGACTAGTGGGGCCATAGACCAAACTTAATTAATAACAAGGGAGTGATTTATTGTCCCCAGGCCAGGACCACAGGAGGTAGGGGATAGCCTACACCTCCTCCTCCCCCCACCCCCACTCCCTTTTTGGGCCTTCCTACTCAGAGCTCTAGCCACTAGGCTACCCAGCCACATGGGACCCAGCCACACTTGGAGACTATTATTTTAACTTCATACATGTTGCATATATCTCTGTGGGGATGGGTTTGTATTTTAGCTCCTGGCAAAGGAGGATGTACAGGATTTTTTTGGAGAAACCAAATCACAGGGGACGGGTTGCAATT
Source organism: Carettochelys insculpta (assembly GCF_033958435.1). NCBI lineage: Eukaryota > Metazoa > Chordata > Testudines > Carettochelyidae > Carettochelys > Carettochelys insculpta. Next base: position 92,233,353 of record NC_134137.1, on the reverse strand, counting down.
ATTGCAGATCCCTAGGCAGGAAACAAGAATGGAGAAGCCTCCCCAATTACTCCCAAGGCGACTTGCATGGCCTGGCTAGAACTGATTGAAGAAGGCTTCTAAACAAAGAATGGAAAACTATACAGAGGGCCCACCCTGACAGAAAAGAGGAGTGTTACTGCCACCTGATATGATACTCTAATCAACAGAAACACATCCAGTGTGAAGAAGGCCTCCCAAAAGGGAAGAAAAGGCTTCAGTTGAAATAGGGAGAAGAGAAGTGACAGAATGCTGGCAGTAGCATCCCACTGACTGATTTGAAGAGGGTTGCAGCTGAGCTGACAGTGATTAAAGATGTCAACTGTGTCTACACTACAGAGTCCTGTCAACAAAAGTTACCGTCTGTGGATATTTCCTGACAGAACCTCTGTCTACAGAACATGTCCACACCTAATACAGGCTCCCCCTGTCTACACCTTCTGTTGACAGCAAGCGGCCAGACTTACCAGCCCTCTGTCAAAAAAACAGCCTAACGGAGGCTCTGCAAAGAGGGTAGCCTGGTGAACTGGAAGACTTCTTTGTTGACAGAGGGCCCCCCGGAGCATCTACACTATTTTTTTCTCGACAGACTCTGTTGACAGAGGTTCTGTGCCTTGTATGGTCAAGACAGAAGTCTTCTGGGAAAAAGGCGTTCTCTTGACAGATTCTCAAGAGAATGCATTTATAGTCTGGACTCTCCCTAGTGCTGTCAACAGAAGGCCTCTTCTGTCGACAGAACTCTGTAATGTAGACCCAGCTTTTCTGTTGGAGTTGTATGGGCACCTGCTTGGTAATTTGAGGCTAATTATGTAAATGGGAGGAAAGAAGTGGAAGGAAGAGGAAAGAAGGGTGGTGGTTCAGAAGGTGAGCTGTTTAGAGAGATCCTTTTATGCTAGGTCTCAGTTAGGCTGTGTGTATCAGAGGGAAGAAATTAAAGGGGCACATGGGGTGTGTCTACACTAGCCAGCTACTTCGAAGTAGCTGGCACTACATCAAAATAGCATGCGTCGCATCTACATGCTCTGTATGCTATTTCAACATTGAAATCGACCTTAGGTGGCGAGATGTCGAAATCGCTGTTCCTATCTGAAGATAGGAATAGTGCCCTACTTTGACATTGAACGTTGAAGTAGGGCGTGTGTAGATGATCTGCGTCCTGCTACATCGAAATAGCAAGGTCCTCCATGGTGGCCGTCAGCTGAGGGGTTGAGAGATGCTCTGCCCAGCCCCTGTGGGGCTTTGTGGTCGCTGTGTGCAGCAGCCCTTAGCCCAGGGCTTCTGGCTGTTGCTGCTGCTGCTGCAGCTGGGGGTATATGCTGTGTGCATGGGATCTGCAACTGATTTTTGGCTCTGCTGACCTCGTCCTATGCAGGCTGAGTGTGTCTGGGAGGGGCCCTTTAAGGGAGTGGCTTGCTGTTGCCCCAGAAGGGCTAGTCCAGCCTGTGACCCCATCCACAGGCTTTGCTGGCCCCTTATTTCGACAGGGAGAGCTTGTGTGTGTGGATGCTTTGCATTTCCTTCCAGGGCTGCTCCTTTCGACGTTCCGTGTTACTACTTCAACATTGAACATCAACGGCACCAGCCCTGGAGGATGTGTCAATGATACGAGTCGAAGTAGCCTATTTCGATGTTCTTACTTTGAAATAGGATACTTTGATTTAGTGTGCTACTGTAGACACAGCCATGCTAAAAGGAAAATGGCTTAGACGTGTTTGGCACCAGGATAACAAACAGGGTAGACAAAGCAACATAAAGGGCAGAGGTGAGGGCATCCTGTGATATGGCTCAGTTGTGCTTTCAAGTCATAATCCTACACTGAGGGTAGCATGCAGTTGTACTGGCCCATGTTGAGCACATGAGGCCCGGATCCAGGTAAGCACAAGCTTTAATTTATGCATATGAGTAATCTTATTTTAACTGATTCAGTGGGACTACATGTGTGCTCTGATGGAACACTTTTAGAGGTATATATATTTTTTCTCCCAGAGCACTATGTTTCTGAAGGGAGAACTTCCAGGCTTTGTCTTTCTCTGAGAATTTAATAGTTCACAGCCTTGTATCTGACCCATTGCACAAGGATGAATTTCAGTGTGCAGTATTCATGATTAGAAAGACTCCTATTGACTTCAGTGGCCTATGAATCAAGGTGGATCTTAGTCGAGGTTCGCTAGTCATCCATGCACAGTGGCAATACAATGTTGAAAAGAAACACTCATTCTACCTCACTGGTTGGCCCAGCTTTCTGATAATTATTTCATTCCTTTTAATTTAAACAGACACTGGCGTACAATTTTATTATTTGAGTATCAGCACAGTTTAGCATTCTTGATAACATAGCAGAAATTGTCATTGTGTTGCTGACACTGATTTTTTTCCAAATCACTTTTCAGCTAAATTTCCTTCAGTAATTGCACTAAGCAATTTTTTAAAACACACTCTAAGCAAGCCTGATGCTTAGTTTACTAAAAGAAAATACAGTTAATACACTGTAGCAACACTACAAAGAAAGTCATTTGTTTTATACATTAATTCCTATGGGAAAAACCTAACCAAAAAATCAAAGATTGCTTTCCATCAGCTATCAAAACCCATCACCCCTATTCAGTAGGTCACTGGCCTGGAACATGACCTCCATTGGAAGTGCCCATGGGAGGGAGCTCTGGAGGAGACACTCTTTTACATTCACCTAACTATATTACAGCCTTGAAAAAAACGGTTTGAGCCTTGAGAACTTAGCAATAAACAGATTCGTACAATAAGCCAAAGATTTTAGAAGGTGAGTTCTCATGAAAAGTCTGCCTGGTGAGTTACATCCACTGCTTTTCCATCCGGTTCATTGGTTTTCTTTTTCGTTTTGTTTTTTGATTTTTGTTTTTGTTTTTTTTTTCCTGCTGTTGAGGCAAAACCTTTTGGAACCCAGAGCACAATATTTTATCCAAGGTGCTGAGCCAGCAACCAAGTCTTTCACGCTCTTATTTGCACACATGTAAGTGGGGCTCCATGTCTGTCATGGACGTCAGGGAAGTCACAGATTCACTGCCTTTCTGTGACCTATGTGACTTCTGCAGTGGCCAGTAGGGCTGGCCCAGGGCCGTCCAAATATCTGCCTCTTGAATCTGCTGGTCCCATGGCTCCAGGGACAGCTCCACTGGCTGCTGTTCAGATAGCTGTCTTGGAGTGGCCAGAGCAACTGCTGTCTTACCACTCCATGAAGCTTGAACTGATCAGGGTTCCCAGATGGTGATGGAAGCTGGGGAATCCAGTGCTGGAGATAGTTATTAAACACCACATACGGACTATCATACCCAGCTAGATAATTATTTTGGTATAAATATTTACAGTTACAAGTTGGCTGAAAATGTGGAGGGATCAGATACTGTACTGGAACAGTCCAAGGTTTAGTGTATATCTAGACTACAATAACATGTCTACGACAATGCACCTCTGGTGCTCTAGAGATGTGGTATCGCCCATTCTTGCCTCAATAGAATTTTCTTCTGTCAATGTAGAAATCACCTTCTCAGAGGAAGCAGTTAAGTCAATAGAGGAATCTTTCTCTAGGGATTAGCTCAGGTAAGCATGGGGTTTTTTGGGGTTTTTTTTTTTTTTTGGTTTTTTATGGTGCTCAGGCCAAAATACATTTTTAAGTCTTTTTTATGTTTAAAACATAAATCAACCTAGTTAGGTTGCACAAGGCCAAGGAAAAGGTTATGACAAATAGAAAAGTCAGATTAATTGGACATGAAACTAAATGTCTTGATTTGGTTTGAGGTGTTAAAATGTTTATTGCTTTTTTTTAATACAATTGAAAGAATTTCCTAAATAAAGCACCTGTTTGGGGGAAAAAAGTAATTGTTCTGATATTTTCAATGTAAATAATAATACCAAAACAATTAGCTGAAATCAACCCAAATTTGTGAATTTCTACAAAAAAATCAGCTCCTCTGTATTTGAAGTTTGTCTTGAAAAGATGTTGGAGAACTAATATAACTGCTAATTTTTATCTTTGGGCATGTTTGCACATTTTTTTCAAATATATTGTTATATTTACTTTGTCTTTGAAGAATTAATTCTTGGAGGATTTGTGCATTGTGATTGTCCTATAAGTTAGCTTTCACCAACTCTTAAAGGTGAAATCATTAGGTTGATGTGAGTTAGAATGGCTATTCTCAGTAAGCCATTTAATAGCTGTGATGCTTCTTACAGCATTTACTTCAAATTCCACAGACATGGTCTCCAACCTTTTTATGCCCAAGATCATTTTCCAAATGTAAGGGCAAACCAAGATCTACTCTGCCCCTTTCCCAAGGCCCCGCCCATTCCCTGAAGCCCTGCCCTGCTCACTCCATCCTTTCTCTGTGGTGTTTGCTCCCACCAAACTCATTTTCACCAGACTAGGCAGTGGGTTGCGGGTTCAACAGTGGACGTGGATTCTGGGCTGCAGTGTGTGGGGAGATTCCTAGAGGGGTTAGGATGCTGGGATGATGGATGTAAGCTCTTGGAGGGAATTTGGGTGCAGGAGCAGGAGGTAGTTCTGGGTTAGGGCAGAGTGTTAGGGCGCAAGGGTGGATGCAGGATGCTGGCTCTAATGGGGCTCAAGGATGAGTCAAATCTTTCGGGGGTGCCGGAGGAGGTTCAAAGTTCAGGAGGAAGTATGGGGATCTGGTTATGGGACAGCACTGGGGATTGTTGAGTGGGCCTCCTGCCCGGTTGTACTTACCATGGGCATCTTCCAGTTGGTGGTACAGTGAAGCTAAGAATGGCTTCCTGGTTACTCTGATCATATGCCACTAGCAGAAGGGGCCATTGTGCCCCTGTAGCCTGAGGGAAGGAGGCTGGGGGCTGTGGTATGTGGCTCCATGTGCTGCCCCTCTGTACAGGCATTGTCCCCTTAGTTCCCATGGGTCACAGTTCCCCATTTGCAGCCAATGGGAGCTGTGGGCATTGTTGCAGGCAAGAGTAGTATGTCAAGACTCTGGTCCCCCAGCATAATGCTCCACATACATGAGGTATAGGTCCATGCTGGCCACTCCTACGAACAGGCCAGTGTGTAGGGCTGGGGCAAACAAGGAGCTTGCAAATTCTGATTGACTGGGAGACTCACCAGTTGCTGACAAATGACAAGTTGGTTACTGGTGTTGTACAGAAAAGCTGACATGTTTCCTCAGTGTTTTTCTTTTGCACTTGAGATTATAGTGGTGAACAATCCTACACAAATATGGGGGGGATGAACCTATGAAGACATAGGTCTTCCATCATCTGTAATATTTTTTATGACAGTTTCTGCAGTTTTAGTCATGGTGTTCTTCATTATATCCACTTCCACCCCGCCTTCCTTTGTAAGTTTCACTCAGAAAGCTTTTCCTTATGTAATGCAAAGTAAAGCAAAATAATGAACTGTAGTAAATTTTCATTCAAATGGAAAATGAAATTTTGTGCTTTAAATGCAAATTCTGTAGCACTGTTGTTTTGACATGATATTTGTTTACTTTAATAAGAATCTGATTCCACTTCGAAGAGTGATCAAATCAGTGCATGGTAGAAGTTGAAGTTACTGGAAGTGACCTGCAAACTAAGCAGAAATAAAAACAAGAGCACTTGCCTTTATGGAGCTGATATAAAATCTTATGGTCCCAAATCTGTTTTTTGTTGAAGATCATGATGGGTCTTTGTGGCTCTCTGGAGGGGTATACAAACCACACATTGGAGAACTAGTGCTTAAGAAGCAGCTCTGGGCTCAGGAAATCTTGCCGAGCTGCGCCTAGAAAGCCTCTACTGTTTTGAAGCTCTCCTTGAAAGAGGAAGCAGAGGCACTCACAAAGAGGCAAGCAGTGAAGGGGAACATTCCTCTGCTCTGAGCTCTAGAAACATAACAGCCTGGGAACACTTGAAGCCTGAGACCTGACTAAGCTTGCAATGGAGAAACTGAGGCCTGTTTGAGAAGGTCATCAACTTTATTTTCATTTCAGATATTTTATTTATCCTGCAGGTGAGAAAAAAAGGAGAACTCAGGCTGGAAGAGATTGAGGGAGGCAGCTATTTAATACCCCAAAGTGCAGAATTTTGCTGCTCGGTCTGGGCTCTGGATTGGAGCCCAGTGGAAAGAGTAGGCCCTATCAACTCCTGAAGGCAAGCCAATTATAATAAATGTCTAGCCCTCGGTAGGGAATCCAGAAGTGGAAGACTGAAGACATAAGAGTCCAGATACCAAACACTTGAGCTAAGGTGAAATTCCTGAAGCATTTGGGGATGCCAAAAGACTATTCCATTACTGGAATTTTCTTTGCATATCTCCTAAATGGATGGATTATAATGTATGACCTGGAGGTCTGAGTTACACAAGAAGAGCTTAACTTCACAGGACAGAGCTGCAGAAAAAAGAGGAACCACCAACTACATACCCATCTTGCCAGTATATGAGGCACTGCTGCTCAGCATTGCCTTTCACAGAGGCCCATAATTTATGGGGGACCCTGGAACTCACAGGCTGTGTGCGGTGCATCAGAGTTAGTTCCTAGTGGGCTATCAGCACTGCTTCCTGGAACTCCCATTGTTCAGGAATGACAAAACACAGCCCTGAGAGCGGTGGGGCTTTGTTCCTGCAAGATGCTCAGGACGACAAACTACCTGGAAGCCAACCAGCATCTGACCCAGATAAACTGCGAGCAGCTGGAGCACTGGAGGGTCCCTACCTCTGATTTATATCCAGGAACATGTACCTCAATGACACAAACTAAATATTTGGAGTATTTTCCCAGTGTTACCCAATTAATCAGATTGAGCATTCTCCATGGGAAAAACCCTCTTCATCTGTATATCTACAAGGAACACCTAAGACATTTTGACTATTAATATTTTACATGTGAGAATATGAGTGCTTCAGTAATGTTAATGAACTAAGCCTCACAATACTCTGGGCCTAATTCTACACACACACACACACACACACACCCCTCTCTACTACTTCAGTCCAATACAATATGGCTTATGTGGTGCATAGGTCCTGTGCAAGACCCTTTGTACAGGGAGAATAATACCCCATATGTAGTGGGGAAATGCCTATGCAGCCTGAGAATCCCTTTGACTTTTTCCATGATGAAAAGTTAATTGTAAATATAAGACACGAGTGACAACAGAACAAGTCCTCCTACTATCTCTCATGCTTGTACAATCATGCTTGAATTAAACTCCGTCTTTGCTGATACACATTGTTCAGGTTCTCTGTTAGACTTGTTATTACAGACTATAGGTCATATCAGGCAATAAGTACCAACTTGCCGCAGCGGTCAAACACTCTGGCATTTAATTTCAAAAAGGGGAATTACACTAAAATGAGGAAGCTAGTTAAACAGAAACTAAAAGGTAGAGTAATTAAACTAAAATCCCTGGAAGCTGCATGGAAACTGTTTAAAGACACCATACTAGAGGCCCAACTTAAATGTATACCCCAAATAAAAAAACACAGTAAGAGACCTAACAAAGAACCACCATGGCTAAACAGCCATGTTAAAAAGGAAGTGAGAGAGAAAAGGGCAGCTTTTAAAAAGTGGAAGTCAAATCCTACTGAGGAAAATAGAAAGGAACATAAACACTCCCAAATTAAGTGTCATAATGTAGTAAGAAAAGCCAAAAAAGATTTTGAGGAACAGCTAGCCAAAAATTCAAAAAATGATAGTAAAATGTTTTTTAAATACATTAGAAGCAGGAAGCCCATTAAAAAAGCAGTGGGGCCCTTGGACGATAAAGATATAAAAGGAGCAATCAAGGAAGACAGTGCCATTGCGGAGCGATTAAATGATTTCTTTGCTTCAGTCTTCACGGCTGAGGATGTTACAGAGGTTCCTAAATCTGAGCCAGCCTTTTTAGGTGACAAATCTGAGGAACTCACTCAGATTGAAGTGACATTACAGGAGGTTTTGGAGTTAATTGATAAGCTGAATAGTAACAAGTCTCCAGGACCAGACGGCATTCATCCAAGGGTTCTGAAAGAACTCAAATGTGAAATTGCGGAGTTATTAACAGTGGTTTGTAACCTATCCTTCAAATCCACTTTGGTACCAAATGACTGGAAGACGGCCAATATAACGCCAATATTTAAAAAAGGCTCTAGAGGAGACCCTGGCAATTATAGACCGATAAGTTTAACATCAGTACCAGGCAAATTAGTAGAAACACGAGTAAAGAATAAAATTGCAAGGCACGTAGAAGAGCACGAATTGTTGGGCAAAAGTCAGCATGGTTTCTGCAGAGGGAAGTCGTGTCTAACTAATCTATTAGAATTCTTTGAAGGGGTTAATAAACATGCGGACAAGGGGCACCCAGTGGACATAATATACCTAGATTTCCAGAAAGCCTTTGACATGGTCCCACACCAAAGGCTTTTATGTAAATTAGGTGGTCACGGGATAGGAGGAAAGATCCTTTCATGGATCGGGAATTGGTTAAAAGACAGAAAACAAAGGGTGGGAATAAATGGTAAATTTTCACAATGGAGGAGGGTAACTAGTGGTGTTCCCCAGGGGTCAGTCCTGGGACCGATCCTGTTCAACTTGTTCATCAATGATCTAGAAAATGAGGTAAGCTGTGAGGTGGCCAAGTTTGCAGATGACACCAAGTTCTTCAGGACAGTCAAAACCAAAAGGGATTGTGAAGAACTACTAAAAGATCTCAGCAAACTGAGTGATCGGGCAGCAAAATGGCAAATGAAATTTAATGTGGGTAAGTGTAAGGTAATGCATGTTGGAAAAAATAACCCAAATTACACGTACTACATGATGGGGTCAAATTTAGCTACGACAGATCAGGAAAGGGATCTTGGAGTTATAGTGGATAGTTCTCTGAAGACATCCACACAGTGTGCAGCGGCAGTTAGTAAGGCAAATAGGATGTTAGGAATTATTAAAAAAGGGATCGATAATAAGACAAAAGATATCATACTTCCCCTATATAAAACTATGGTACGCCCACATCTTGAGTACTGCGTGCAGATGTGGTCTCCTCACCTCAAAAAAGATATATTGGCATTAGAAAAGGTTCACAAAAGGGCGACTAAGATGATTAGGGGCTTGGAACGGGTCCCATATGGGGAGAGGCTAGAGAGACTGGGAATTTTTAGTTTGGAAAAGAGGCGATTGAGGGGCGATATGATAGAGGTATATAAAATCATGAATGGTGTGGAGAAAGCGAATATAGAAAAATTATTTACCTTTTCCCATAATACAAGAACTAGGGGACACCAAATGAAATTGATGGGTAGTAGGTTCAAAACTAATAAAAGGAAATTTTTCTTCACACAGCGCACAGTCAACCTGTGGAACTCCTTGCCCGAGGAGGCTGTGAAGGCCAGGACTCTATTAGGGTTTAAAAAAGAGCTTGATAAATTTTTGTAGGTTAGGTCCATAAATGGCTATTAGCCAGGGATAAAGTATGGTGCCCTAGCCTTCAGAACAAGGGCAGGAGATGGATGGCAGGAGATAAATCACTTGATCATTGTCTTCTGTTCTCCTTCTCTGGGGCACCTGGCATTGGCCACCGTCGGCAGATGGGATGCTGGGCTGGATGGACCTTTGGTCTGACCCAGTATGGCCATTCTTATGCTGTTTTTTAAGGAGGAATGGTACATTTCAAAATGAACACTAAAGTATGTTTTAGAGAACAAAGTTAGCAAGGTAACAAAATTATGTCTATGAAAATAGTAAAGGCAACCTCTGCTAATCAGTGGCATAGCTGTCCAAGCAATATATTATGCACTAAAGGATACCCTGCTTATTTAGTCTAGTTATCCATTTAGTATCCCTTTCCTGACCATTCATATTCTGGTTTACATAAACTGAGAGATTTGCATGTACTTTTCCAAAGTTTCAAATCATATACTTCAAATCAGGACCTTCACAGAGCACTGATCTTTGTTTTCCTGGCCTTTTCTCAGATTGTTTTAATTTTAATCTTTACGCATAATTTTACAGAATCAACACTGCAATTTATTCCCACTACCAGTACAAGCAACTATACTATAAACAGTAAACTTCTGGAGATAAAGTAGACTGCCACCCAGAGCCTTAGAGAAGTTATAAAATATATTCAGTTGTTCAATAAATCCTTCAAAACTGGGGAAGAAAGAGGAACAGACTTGCTTATATATTTACTTTTTACAGGGCTGAGTACCCAAAGGAAGAAAACAAAAATAAAAAGAAAATTGCTGCATTGTACAACCACATCTTTTAGGAGCCAATAATATTTTCATAAAGAATGAGTGAGGCTGTGAAAAAAATTGTTAAGATTTAGCTCAGACAGTATTACCATGCCAACATATACAATAGTAGGGTGGCAGGAAAGTGTTTTGGAGAGATTTCAAAAGTACCCTAAGTATTAAAAGAAAAGAACCAGGAGAAAAAGATATTTTATAAATCAAATTTTTGATATTGATTAGTGTTAAAAATCTCTGAGTCAGTGCAGGTAAGTATCAGAGAGGTAGTCGCGTTAGTCTGTATCTTCAAAAACAGCAACAAGTCCTGTGGAGCCTTATAGACTAACAGAAATTTTGGAGCATCATTTTTTGTGGGCAAAGACCCACTTCGTCATATGACGAAGTGGGTCTTTACCTACAAAAGCCTATGCAGGTAAGTAGTGATGTCTGTCAGTACAGTCATGGTGTCGGTACGGAGGAAGTCCAGGCCTTTGGGAGACGGAAAGCTGCTGAATCAAAGGAGAAACCTGTAAAGGGAAACCAAAGTGAGCTAGACACAAACATAGAAATGGCCATATTGGATAAGAGCCAGAATCCAGTTAGACAGATATCCTGTCTCAGGGAGTTTGAAGCTTCAGAATAAGGTGCAAAAACATGTAGTGGTGATTATTAAATAACTTACCCACAAAGAAGCTTTTTCCTAACCTCCAAACTTGGAAGGTGGCTGAACACGGGGCTTTATATGAAAGTTATAGCCTCCAAAACACTTGTTTAAATAAGCATTATTATGGTAATTCTTTTCAGCTTTTGGCCTCAATAACATTTTAGGGCAGCAAGTCCTCAGGGTAATTGTGCATGGTCTAAATATTTCCTTCCACAAATTTTAAATTTGGTGACTTTCAGTCCTATTGCCTAACCCTTTGTAAGTAGAGATCCTATATCTCCCTTATCTATAGTACACATTCATGTGTATCAGAGAGGGGTCCTTTTGAAAGTTCCCTGCTTACATGAGCAGCTTGCATTTTGAAGGTGGCACATTCGAAACATGCGTGACTGCCATTATGCTAATGAGGTGCTGCATATTCATGGCAGCACCTCATTAGCATCTGCTGAAGTGGCTTATTTGCATACCCCTTTTGAAAGGTGTGGGCTAGTGTAGCCATGGCCATGATGTTTAGGAGTTATTCCTGGTGCTTTCATTTTAAATTTAGTTATTTCTCCAAAGTGCACTGCTTTTCACCTGTCAACATTCAGATTTAATTTTCCCACTGCATAGCTTAGTTAGAGGTCCCTCTTGAAGTTTCTTGCAGTTTTCCCATGCCTTAGCTGACCTAATTTTGTGCCATTTGCAAATTTTGCAGGCTTATTGATCGCTATTAGTCCTTGCATGTAAACTTCACTAGTAATACCTTATCACTGGGGACTTGAAGAAGAATGGACACAAGAAAGGTAACTCTCTGATGTCATGCCATGAAGATGAAGCAGTTAAATCATTTAGCTTTTCAGCAATATCTTACCCCACCTAAAGTGCTCTCTTTATTCCTAGTGATCCAGTGAACCCACAGGTTCTTTTTACTGCCTTTTCCATATGTTGCTCTATTTAAACAGTGTATTACAATTATTTTTTCTTTCAAATCTTTTAATGTTTGTTTTTCAAATTATATCTTAACCCTTTAAATATCCTGGAGTTAGGGAAATTCCTTTGTGCCAGTTCTGATCAGCACCTCTCAGGATCAAGTCTAAGTAATGGAGAGGCTGGAGCTTGTTGGCTTTAGGTGTTAGTGGGAAAGGAACCAGGGCGTGAGAATGAAGAACCTCTGAGTTTTTAGATGTCATTCACTGAGAACTGTGTTGAAATCAGAAGATGCTGCTTTAAAAATAGGGGTAGGGGAGGATTTCCAGATCCTGCTTGCAGAAGAAAGGTCATTACTGCAATGTATGGCTACGTCTACACGTGAAGCCAACATCGAAATAGCTTATTTCGATGTAGCAACATCGAAATAGGCTATTTCGATGAGTAACGTCTACACGTCCTCCAGGGCTGACAACGTCGATGTTCAACTTCGACGTTGCGCGGCACCACATCGAAATAGGCGCTGCGCGGGAACGTCTACACGCCAAAGTAGCACACATCGAAATAAGGGTGCCAGGCACACCTGCAGACAGGGTCACAGGGCGGACTCAACAGCAAGCCGCTCTCTTAAAGGGCCCCTCCCAGACACAGTTGCACTAAACAACACAAGATACACAGAGCCTACAAATGGTTACAGACCCTGTGCCTGTAGCATGGATCCCCAGCTGCCGCAGCAGCAGCCAGAAGCCCTGGGCTAAGGGCTGCTGCCCACGGTGACCATAGAGCCCCACAGGGGCTGGAGAGAGAGCATCTCTCAACCCCTCAGCTGATGGCCGCCATGGCGGACCCCACTATTTCGAAGTTGCGGGACGTGGAATGACTATACGGTCCCTACTTCGACGTTGAATGTCGAAGTAGGGTGCTATTCCTATCCCCTCATGGGGTTAGCGACTTCGACGTCTCGCCACCTAACGTCGAAGTTAACTTTGAAATAGCGCCCGGCGTGTGTAGCCCTGACGGGCGCTATTTCGAAGTTAGTGCTGCTACTTCGAAGTAGCGTGCACGTGTAGACACGACTTGTCTGAGCAGAGATATCCTGGGAACAGCTATCTTATAGGCAAGGTGGGATGAGCTAAAACATCCTGCTTTCCCTGTCTCTGTATTCTGGTTTGTTCTAAATTCTAAGAAGTAAATAACATAAAAGCACAAAATACTTCCTGTAACATAGTGTTAACTGTTTGCATGCTGTAAAACACATCATTAGAAGGTTATACAAACCTACAACATCAACCAGAGTGGACCTGAACCAGAATCACAAATATAACTGCCTTTTCCCGATGCTGTGAAGACCTGGTGCCCACACAGATAATGGCCTATTCCTTTCACAGAAAGTCCAACAAGGTCCTAACATTCCAAAAATATATTCAGTTATAAAGAGTTAAAGACTATTCTTTTTTGTCTTAAATTTTCAGATGAAATCAAAAATAATTATTTCAAGGTCTCCACTTAATTGCTTTCGGACTGAAAGCCTGACTGACAGTTTCTAGTACTTGTCAAACAAAAAGAATTTGTCCTGGCAGGCACTTGTACAGTAATCACCAATATGACTGCAGGGCACCCTCTGGCTGTATAATATTTTCCATCTGCCACTTGACACTAGTAGCAAGTGACGCTCTTGTTGATTGTTCTTTATGCTAGATGTTTTAATGGAAGTTGATCCCTGTGGAGAAAAGTATCAGAAGGGGAGCTGACTTATTATCTTCAAAAACAACAAGAAGTGCCGTGGCACCTTATATACTCTGCAGCATAAGTTTTCAAGGGCAAAGAACCCCCTCGTCAGATGCATCTGACAAAGTGAGTCTTTGTCCATGAAAGCTTATGTTCCAAAATATCTGTTAGTCTGTAAGGTGCCACAGGACTTCTTGCTGTTCCTGTGGAGAAAACCCATGTTGTCAATAATTATAAACATTTTGTATAACTTTAAAAATAAATTAAACTGTATTTTGAGTCACTGGATTTGTGGAAAAATACAGGTTCCTACTGGAAAAATTGTAGACAATTCTTTACAGCTGACCAATTTAATACTACAGAACATAATACACACTTGAAAATAAAAAGCTCTTGGAAAGTGACATATCTGAAATGTTGCACATGAGCTTTCATGTCACCTATTTCAATATGATCATAAGTGTGTTTTTGATCTGAGTCACAGTTAACTGAAATCAATCACAGGATTAGAAGGGACCTTGAGATGTTGTCTAATCTAGTCCTCTGCACTCAGAGAAGGACTGAGTATTGGATGGCTATACCACAAGAAGGACAGGAGACATCTGATATGAGTTTAATCAGGTTGCAAGTTTATTATTGGAGGTCTGGAACTACTTGGCAGATAAAAGTGTACGGTGCAGGTAACTCCACGTATATTTCATAATTGCCTGGATAGCTTTGCCCTCTACCCAACCTTGCAGGAGGATTAAAGTGGTCTATGAAAGGGGAGGGGGCTCTTTCTCCCCATCGCCTTTGTCAGCCATGTCACCATATAGTACCTCATAGCCTGTACAGGGCAGACCTCAGGCTCCCCACACTCCTGTGTGGGATAACAGATTCACTCTGACCTACTCGAGCCTTATTTGACCTGCTCAAGTGTAATATCACTGAATGCTCATTCCACTGTATATCACTCAGTTCCAAAGTCCTTCCAATACAGTCTGTTGTAGACCCAGGTATTAACATGCTGATCATGAATGCACAAAATATATTATCAGGAATGTTTCCCTGAATAAGACCACATCCTGTCCTCAAAATTTATGACATAAAGCAAGGGTAGGGAACCTCCAGTGTGCTGGCCACTCACAGTTGCTCAGGGTTAGCTGCTGGCTGGCCATCAGGCATTTTGTTTACATGAGCATATTCAGCCTTGGACTCTCATAGCACCCAGTGGCCAGGGTTTGCTCTCTGCATGTTCTATTGGCCAGAAATAGTGAACCATGGCCACTGGAAGCTGTGGGGTTCTGTGTCTGCAGACAGTCATGTAAGCAGAAAAACTCAGGTAAACAAACAAACAAACTAGAGTCCTGCCAGAGGCTAACCTTGAAAAATTGCACTCACCCAATGGGCCAGAGGTTCCCTACTGCTAATGCAGAATGCCAAGGATCTGCACAATATCACTGAAGCTGTGTCTACACGTGCACGCTACTTCAAAGTAGCGGCACTAACTTCGAAATAGCGCCCGTCGCGGCTACACGCGTCGGGCGCTATTTCGAAGTTAACTTCGACGTTAGGCGGCGAGACGTCGAAGTCGCTAACCTCATGAGGGGATCGGAATAGCGCCCTACTTCGACGTTCAACGTCGAAGTAGGGACCGTGTAGACGATCCGCGTCCCGCAACGTCGAAATTGCTGGGTCCTCCATGGCGGCCATCAGCTGAGGGGTTGAGAGATGCTTTCTCTCCAGCCCCTGCGGGGCTCTATGGTCACCGTGGGCAGCAGCCCTTAGCCCAGGGCTTCTGGCTGCTTCTGCGGCAGCTGGGGATCCATGCTGCATGCACAGGGTCTGCAACCAGTTGTCAGCTCTGTGTATCTTGTGTTGTTTAGTGCAACTGTGTCTGGGAGGGGCCCTTTAAGGGAGCGGCTTGCTGTTGAGTCCGCCCTGTGACCCTGTCTGCAGCTGTGCCTGGCACCCTTATTTCGATGTGTGCTACTTTGGCGTGTAGACGTACCCTCGCAGCGCCTATTTCGATGTGGTGCCGCGCAACGTCGAAGTTGAACATCGACGTTGTCAGCCCTGGAGGACGTGTAGACGTTATTCATCGAAATAGCCTATTTCGATGTTGCTAAATCGAAATAAGCTATTTCGATGTTGGCTTCACGTGTAGACGTAGCCTGAGCGTGTAAACTATAATGGGATGATGTGAATCCTCCTTGGGGTAAACCAGTATGCCATCACCCTGCCAAACACCTCTGAACTAAAGAAGTACCTCAAAGATCAGGACAACCATTTAGCTTATAAGCTAAAGTAATGGCACCAAGTCAATTTGAAATGGTTGGGGCTGCTCATGACAAAGTGAACCTGCTTCTTGGTTTTGAAACATGAAATTGCACAAAATAGTTAAAACTACTTTCGTAGCCCTGCCATGGATATGGAGCAACAGATCTCAGCACTGCACTGACAACCGTACAGTACCAAGGTTCCATAGCACTAGCAGCATCTACTCTGGTTTCTAACTAGTTCCTGGGAACAGCAGCAGCAGAAACCTGTGGATCTGAAAATGAGATAAGGCATCTGTTATGCCCTTTTCAAACCCAGACAGGTAATGAAACATAATGTATCCTGGAACCTTCCTGGGAGGCAAGCCTTGTGGGGGAAAAACTCCACAAGTTCATGCAGACAATTCACTGACTGAACAATATACTTAAAACATACTCCTGACTGTATTTATTTATTATTGTTATTATTATTATTATTATTAGTAGTAGTAGTAGTAGTAGTAGTATAAGCAAAAGAGGATCAGAAATCAAGGCTAAACCCTGTCTAACAAATTGGCACTATTGACTTTGATGGGCTAGTCCTTCAGCAGCACCCTTAATACCTACAGCTTAACTGGAAACACCCTTGTCTGACTTACTGCATTCTGTTCACCTCTGCCCTCTCTTGATTCTGTCCCCTGTATTTCATCCCTGCCAAGCCAAACCTGCAAGTAGCATTTGCTCTCTGTTCCATCATGTTTCCCTGCTAGGACCTCCTCTCACCGTTCTGGCATCAATGTGCTTTATTAGATCCAATATATATTTAGCAACCATGGCTGAATTTACCTATCCTGAAAAAAAAAACATTATCATTAAATACCCAACCAGCTACTTCAACATAGGCACAAGAAGGTCAGTCACTGACCACTTGTCATCACCTATAGCACCCAACTCAAATCCCTCCATCGCATTATCAACAACCTACTGCCTATACTGGAGCATGATGTTACACTCTGAGGGGCTCTGGGTGAGGGGCCTGTTCTCTTCTACAGACAGTCACCTAATCTCAGGAACATTCTCACTAGCAACCACAGGCCATACCATAATCCTGAAACTTTTCATTGCAACAAATCCTGTAGCCAACTTTGTCCACATATTTATTCTGGAGATACCATCACTGGACCTAACCATGTCAGTTAAAGGATCTGGGGCTCATACTCTTGTACCTCAACCAATGTTATATATGCCATCATGTCCCAGCAATGCCCCTCTGCTATGTATATTGGACAGACTGGACAATCACTCGCCAAAGAATGAATGGATAAAAGCAGACATTAGGAATCTGAAAACACATAAACCTGTCAGTGAGCATTTCAGTGGAGTGGGCCATATGGTTAAAGAACTGAGAATGTGTGTCTTAAAGTGACTTTAACACCAGAAAACAAAGAGAAACATCTGAACTGGAGTTTATGCTCAAATTTGATACTTAACTCCTTGGCCTCAGTAGAGATAACAATTACCTTACCCATTACAAGTACAGCATCTCCATCTTTGATGTTCATAGTGATCTTCAGGCAAGCCAAATAACTTAATAGACACATGCAGTACGGAATTTTCTCCCCCTTCCATCCAGCCTTTGCCCCCGTTTCTGTCCTATGAACTTGGTTTGTCAGTTTTCATTTCAATTTTTTTTGTATCTCTTATATAATTATCATGTCAATTCCCTTTAAGCACTATTTCCAATACAGCACTATCTCCAGATCTGAAGAAGTCGGTCTGCCCAATGAAAGCTCATCACTTAATAAATTATTTTGTTATTTTCTAAAGTGCTACAGGACTGCTTTTGTTGTTTTTTTTAAGATACAGACTAATGTGGCTATCTCTCTGTTACTATGTACAATGGTGCACAATTTGTTTTTTAAAGAGTGTTGCCATGCACCAGTGTAATCTGTATCGAAAGTTACTACAGTTTCAACTTCTGGTTTTGTGTCTGTATGGGTGTGTCTACCCAGGCACAAATCTTCGAAATAGCCATGCTAACGGCCATTTTGAAGATTACTAATGAGACGCTGAATTGAATATTCAGTGCCTCATTAGCATTAGGATGTTTCTGGCTGTGGAGCTTCGAAAGCACCACTTTCGAAAGCATGTGGCTCAGCGTGGTTACAGACGGGTCCTTTTCAAAAGGACCCCACACCTTTCAAAATCCCCTTATCCCGCGCACTGATTAGAATAAGGGGATTTCGAAAGGTGCGGGGTCTTTTCAAAAAGGTGCAGGGTCCTTTTGAAAAGGACCCCCGTGTAGCTGCGCCAAGCCGCAAGCTTTTGAATGCAGTGCTTTCGAAGCTCCATGGCCAGCAGTGTCCTAATGCTAATGGGCGCTGAATATTCAATTCAGCGCCTCATTAGTAATCTTCAAAATATGGCTATTGTGAACATTTGTGCCCGGGTAGACACAGCCTATCTGTCTCACCTGACTGTTTTATGTTTTGGTGAGTTTCTTGAATTTTATCTGAATAATTTTCCTTGGCAGTTACTTGACATCCTTGATCATTCAGCTTCGTTGTTTTTATCTTGATCTTGACCAGCTTTGTTGTTTCCATGACATACAAATTTTAGTGTAGAAAACTCTGTGTTTTTGTAGATACTTCTATTTCATATTTCTATTTTCTATTTTGTGATCTGGAAAGCTGTTTAAGATACTTTATAACTGATAAGGGTGTTTTATTACAGAAACAACTGTTGAAATTTTCAGCTTATCAAAACATTATTTGAAATAGGTAATATAGGATAGCCATGAGTCTGTGACCTTGAACTAACATACAGACCCCTCACAAAGCACTCCACAGCACTCCAACCTGACTGAGATGCAATACAGCTGGAAGCCGTTGACATTTTTACCAAGTCATACTTTCATGACTACAGGCAACACAGTGAACTACAGCATCTTGGGGACAGGGAACTGGGATGCAGCATGCAGCTTCTGCTGCCCTGTGAGGTAACTAAGAAATGGAGACAATGTGGAGCAGGAAAGCAGTGAATGGAGGGCAGAAGAGACAGTAAGTGGGAGAGAGAGAGGGAGTTGTAGGGGGTCAGGGAGGCGAGGCAGTGAGTGGAGGGTAGAGATCATGGAACAGGACTATGAAGCTGGGGAAAGTGAGCAGGGGGATTTGTGGGGGCAGGGGAGACAATGAGTGAGAAACATGGAGAGGCTAGTGGGAAGGAAACAGGAGGGAAGTGAGGGAGGAAAGGCAGCAGTGACTGTGGGGGAGCAGAGGAGAAGAGCATGGCAGGGGAATTGCTTGTTCCAACAAACACTTGGCAGTCACAGAGCACTACAGGTAGTCTGCATTATATGGTGCCTCATGACTGAAAACACCTGGCACTATATAGTGCAGCTAACCTGGACACAAATCACTGTATATTCAGCCATACATGGGTAGCTTTCACTACATACTTCATCATGTCTGTTCCATGAGAATCACTAAAGTTACAAAGAAAAAATACAAAACACAAAGAAATGACTGTTCACATGCTTCAACATTTTCATTTATTTCATAGGAAAATACAGAAAAAGAAAGGAGATTAAATACTGGTAACACCCAGCTCCTGGTCAAAATGAGTCAAAGAACTGGATTAATGAATGCCAGGCTCCTTTTCCACATGCACAATTGTCTCAAATCTGTCGATATTCTTGTTTGCTGGTCTGTAAAAATACCACTTCTTCCTCAATACTCTGGATGGCTGGTAACAGGCAGCTATGGGAGTTTGAAGAGCTATGGCAAGAGCCAATGGGAGTTGAGTAACTTTTTTGGACCGAGAACAATGCCAGTTTACAGGGCTTTTGTCTGCTGGGATGGCTGAGAGAAAAGACGGAGGGAGACGATGTCTCCCAGGCAATTGGAATGAATCTCATAAATATCCTGAACATCTCAAGATCAGCCATACATAATGTAAATAAAAGGGTTATGGTTATTTTGAATGTGGTTGGACTGGCTACTGCTGTTTGCTTGCTACATTGTTCTTGATATTTGCTGCTCTGTTTCTTTTTTCTTTTTTTTCTCTTGTTTTTGTTTGACTTGAGATTTTCCCCCAGTAACTTTTAAGCTGAATCCCAGGGAAATATTTTTCACTGCATGCGACCCATGATTTGTTTTCTCTTGTTTTGTGAATAAATCACTGTTGTTAAGCAATTGATCTGATAGCTGTGTCATAAGAAGGGTCTGTGTACATTTATGCCTTAGACCAAAAGGTCAACTACGAAAGTACACATTTTGTGTCTGTGCTCTCTCTGGAGGGATGGTTAAGAACTTGGGAGCCCTGACATTCCCTGTGGTATTTTCTTTTGTATCTGGTGTGGGCACAGAAAAAATATATATTAGAGTTGGGGAAATTATTTCTAATTATTACGTGTATTTTTACATCGCCCATATCTACACATAAATTTGATTTTAAAACAAAAATGTCCAACAATAAAGCCTGATGATAAATTTGATTCATTGTCATTATAATGTTAATGGTGTTTTAGTGCAGTGTTTCCCAAAGTGTGATATGTGTTCTAATGGTGGTACTCAAAAGAATTCAAGATCAACAGTTTTAAAACATGTTTTTCCATTTTTTTCAATACAATTCTGATTGAAATGCCACAAGAAATTTGCTAACTTATTTTTCCTTTTCTTTTTCTTTTTTCTTTTCTTTTTTTTTTGAAAATAGACATATTTCAAGGACTTGATCTTTCCCAGCACAGTATTAGTGTGTGTATTGTTTTATGTTACTTATCTTTGTGATGAGATGTGAAACTAAAGTTCCAATCATTCATTAGAGGGGTAGCCGTGTTAGTCTTTATCTGCAAAAACAACGAGAAGTTCTGTGGCACCTTATAGACTAACAGATTTTTTGGAGCATAAGCTTTTGTGGACAAAGACCCACTTCACCAGGTGCATTTCATCATTCATTGATGCTGAAGAGCTGTTTGAATTTTTACAAGTGTAGTCTTATTAGTTCCAAAATAAGTAATTCCATTGTGCACACTTATGTTTTCTCCTTGCAGTTTCGATATGAAGTTATTTTACTTTGCAAATCCATTGCATAGTACTGAAGATGAAAAATATGCCTGTGATGATCCCCTGAGACACAGCTACTTGTCAGGGTGGGTGAAGGTTCCTGTATATAGAAGATCATAACTTTGGAGTGTGTAACCTAGCTTTGTTAAAAGCCAGAGGTTGGAGACAAAGGTGACTATAAATCCAAGATCCTTAGTTAAAGCAGCTTCAGTGATAACTGTAATGCCCCTCCCTGCCCTCTCTTAGTCATACATGACTGTTTCCATCTCCAGTACTCCCCTCTTCACTGTTCTGAATTTTTTAGTATCATGATGCTCCAGCCTTTTGGCAAAGTAAGAGCTAAACAAATATGCTGGTGTGGCAGAGCTCAAGATCTGTACAATTTTCCTTCAGTTATTCTTCATTGTCAACGAATTTTACACATAACTTATGTAATGTTGCCCTCACAGAATTATTTTCTTTGAAAATGTCTTTTGGCTCTCCGATGTTCATTGTGTAGCCAGTCGTCTAATGATCTCCACCACCAATTCACCCCCAGATGTTGTAATAAAAATACATTAAATTATAAGAGCTCTTGTCGTGTTTTAGTGATGAGAAAACACTACAATCAGTCCAGAAGAGTTTGGCCCCTCAAGTTGCCCTTCATCTTGAATGTGGAAAGAATGCCAGCTACATTCTTGTTCAGCAATGGACATGTGTACCACACAAAAACCCACAGAATAGTCTGATCACCTAATCCTATTTTCAATATAACACTGCTGTGAAAAGTACATGCATATTATAAAATGTATATCAGACATAGAATATATTATATATAGGTAATGAATGAAACTTTTAAATAATTATATATGAGATACATGATGCAAGCAAAATTGGAAGAGTGCAGAAAGTATTTTATCAGATAAAGCTTCATTCATTTGTTAATGACAATACAGGAGATACATCAGCACATTACTGTATATTCCATTTGCTCGGTGATGGAAAGTCAGTTTTCAGGTCTAAACTACAAGCAATAAGATTCATTTTGTTCCCCAGAGGCTATGACAGTTGTATAATCTTTTCTACTATGCATAACTTATAGGGGCTAGACTGCATCTGTAAAGGTGTTTTTTCCAGAGTATTTAAAAAACAAAAGAATTTTTGAACTACCAAATGAAATAACCTCTGCCATTGTGAGTTAATCTCCTTATTAAAAGTACTGGTACTACGTAGCTTAACTTTCCTTTCAAAATAGTCTAGATATAGTGGGATTTGAATGAACAATATCAGCATAAAGTCTAGATTACATCTCTTTGCTAATTCCTAGAGTATGGGGACCAAACGTCTCATTTAGATTAGTAATTAGAGTTTGAAGATTTTAGACCTAAATCGCCAGTTCAAGTGCAGCTAGGTTTTTCTCCCAATGAAGCCTCTCCAGTTGCTATGGTTGCCACAGTGGTCCTGAAATCATGAGTTAGTCCTAAAAAAGATAACATTAGTGCTAAGAAGGAAATCAGATACACCAAAATGTTTGGCTGATCCCGCAGAACCATTCAAATATAGTATTCTGAAAATCTTACAGGTGATGTATAGCTATAATATAACCAGAAAAGACGTGTGAATTGACTGAAAAAAGTTTCTGGTCACTTATTAACAATGTAGTGGAAATTTCCCAGCCTAATATTTTGATTTGAAAAACAATGCACAATCTGTGGAATACTCACTGATGGGCCAATACATTTCATGTGCTATAATACTGTAATACAATGCACACACTTTCCTGTCTGCCTCTCAACTATGACATTTCAGTTATAGCTTCTGTAATCATAGCATCCTTAAGCACAGATGGGGTTCAGTCTTATGTAACTGTATATTATAATTCCACATAAGCACAGTTCATCTGTAAGTGTAAATTTGCTTTGGGTACTTGAATTAATTTTAGTCCCAAAAGAACTAAATTAAATACAAGGATGAGAACTAATTTGAGGAAAAACTGAGCTTTTGTAAACTTTGCCTTCTTAGCACAAAGGTTCAGGAAAAGTTTAGTTTTTCTCTGAATCCATAACCCATTATTGTTCCCCTTTCTCTCTTCCAAACAAACACATAAATACACACAACTCCAGTGCATGCTTTATTTAGGGAAGATGATGAAGCCTTCTCCTTTCTTTCATATTTTTTCTCTTTGGCTACGTCCACACTAGACAGTTTTGTCAACAAAACTTGAAGAGCGTCCACACTAACACGCATTCTGTTGACAGTAACTCAGCAGAAAGTGACACTTTTGTCCACAAACTTCTGCCTCTTCTCCACGAGGCAGGATGTTTTTTCTCAACAGACTCTGTCTACAAAAAAGCCAAGTCGACAGACAGGGCTTCTGGGTCACCAGGCAGACCTGTCTGCTGTACTTCAGGTTGGCCATTCTGTCGAGAGAGTGGGTGGGCAGTCTGGCTCCCTCTGTCAACAGAGAGGATCAGCAGAGTGGCCATGATCTGCCAACAGAAATTTTGTCAGGAGATATCTTCTGACAGCAGCTTCTGTCAACAGAGCACTGTAGTGTAAACATAGCTTTTGTGAACAAATAAGAAGGCTTTAGTCAAGACAGTGAGGCTACAGTTACACTACAGTACTCTGGTGACAGAAATCGCTGTCGGAAGAAATTTCCTGACAAAGCTTCTCTTGACAGAGTGTGGTCACAGATTAGAAACAGATCAAAAGAGCTCTCCACTCTGTCGAGAGAGCAGTCAGACTGCCTGTCTGCTCTCTCAACAAAACAGGCACAGAAGCATAGCAGACAGGGCTGCCCATTGTTCTGGCTGCCCTGTCTGTTAAGAGCAGGCCCACTAGAGTGTCCACACAGCTTTTTTTGTTGACAGAATCTGTCAACAGCGGTGTTATGCCTCAGGGCTGAGAGGTAGAACGATGCCACAAAAAGTGCTGAGTCTGGTCAACAAAAATGAGGTTTTGTTGGCAGAACTCACTCATGTAACCATAGTCCAAGAGTTTGGTTAGGAGAACCAATAGTCCGTTTTAAGAATTTCTTTGTAATACTTCTGCATAAATGTGATGAAGTGGGTCTTACACATGAAAGCTCATTACCTAATATATAAAATTGTTAGTCTTTAAGATGCTACTGGTCTTGTTTATTTGTTTTGTGAAGCTACAGACTAACACAGCTACCCTCTAAGACAGATAGTAGATAGAGATAATTAAAGGTATATTAGGTCATAAACATGATAGCTCAATGGTTAAGTCTAATTCACTTAAGAGCTGGGACAGCCATATTCCAATCCCTGCTTCCCATTAGCCTGTAAGAAAATGGAACAGGTGCATACATGAGCCTGAATACTTAGTTAAAGTTTATTAAGACCACTTACTTTTACCTCCTCCGCCAGTTTTTTAGGGCTTTAAGGATGTGTCTACACAGCAAAGTTATTTCAAAATAAACATTGCTATTTCAAAATAATTTTGCAGTGCCTACACATTGCAACCACTATTTTGAAATAATTCTGAAACAGAGGGCACCTTATTTCAAATTCGGTAAACCTAACTTTACAAGTAATGGAGCCTATTTTGGGAATAATGCAATTTCAAAGTCACAGACTCACAGGGCTGGAAGGGACCGCAGAAGGTCTAGTCCAGCCCCCTGCTTCAAGCAGAATCAACCCCTACTTAGTCATCCCAGCCAGGACCTTGTCCAGCTGGGACTTAAAAACCTCAAGGGATGGAGAATCCACCACCTCTCTTGGCAACGCATTCCAATGCTTCACCACCTGCCTGGTGAAGTAGTTTTTCCTAATATCTAACCTACACATTTCACTCTTCAACTTCTGACCATTACTCCTTGTTCTGCCATCTGACACCATTGAGAACAGTTGCTCACCCTCCTCTTTAGAGCTCCCCTTCAGGAAGTTGAAGGCTTCTATTAAATCACCTCTAAGTCTTCTCTTCTGTAAACTAAACAAGCCCAAATCCCTCAGCCTATCCTCATAGGTCTTGTGCTCCAGCCCCTTAATCATTTTTGTTGCCTTTCTCTGAACCTGCTACAGCAAATCCACATCCTTTTTATACTGGGGGGCCCAAAAGTGGACACAATATTCCAGATGAAGCCTCACCAGTGCCGAATAAAGAGGAATAACTACTTCCCTAGATCTGGTTGAAATGCTCCTCCTAATGCACCCCAGTATGCCGTTAGCTTTCTTGGCTACGAGGGCACACTGTTTACTCATATCCAGCCTTTCATCCACCATAACCCCTAGGTCCCTTTCCATTGTATTGCTGCTGAGCCAGTCAGTCCCCAGCCTGCAACAATGTTTGGGATTCTTCCGCCCCAGGTGCAGGACTCTACACTTCTCCTTATTGAAGCGCATCAGATTTCTTTTGGCCCAGTCCTCCAATTTATTCAGGTCTCTCTGGATTCCCTCTCTACCCTCCAACATATCTACCGCTCCCCCTAGTTTTGTGTCATCTGCAAATTTGCTGAGGGTGCAACCCAGTCCCTCATCCAGGTCATTAATAAAGATGTTGAATAACACCGGCCCCAGAACCGAGCCTTGCGGCACTCAGCTTGAAACAGATCGCCATCCAGATATTGAGCCATTGACAACTACCCGTTGGGCCCGACCATCACGCCAGCCTTCTATCCATCTTATAGTCCAAGGATCCAATCCATATTTCCTTAAGTTATGGACAAGAACGTTGTGAGAGACAGTATCAAAAGCCTTGCTGAAGTCAAGGTATATCACATCCACTGACTTCCTCAAGTCCACAGAGCTTGTTACCTCATCATAGAAGCTGATCAGATTGGTGAGACAGGACTTGCCCCTGGTGAATCCAGGTTGGCTACTTTTGATCACTTTCCCCTCTTCCAAGTGCTTCAAAATGGATTCCTTGAGGATTCCCTCCATTATTTTCCCAGGGATTGAGGTAAGGCTGACGGGTCTATAGTTCCCTGGATTGTCCTTCTTTCCTTTTTTAAAGACGGGCACTATGTTTGCCTTCCTCCAGTCATCTTGTATCTCCCCTGATCTCCAAGAGTCTTCAAGAATAATGGCCAAAGGTTCAGCAATGACCTCTGCCAATTCTCTCAGTACCCTGGGATGCATTAAATCCAGACCCATGGACTTGTGCACATCTAGTTTTTCCTGATAGCTCAGAACTTGTTCCTTCCCCACAGATGGCTGCCCTCCACCTTCCCATACTGCATCATCTAAGACCGTCATGGGGAAGTTGACTTTGTCCACTAAGTCTGAGTCAAAAAAAGCACTGAGTACTTCAGCTTTTCCTGCATCATGTGTCACTAGGTTACCTCCCTCATCCAGTAATGGCCCCACACCTTCTCTGATAACCTGTTTATTGTTCACATGCCTGTAGAAACCCTTCTTGTCACTCTTCACATCCCTTGCCAGCTGCAGTTCCAATTGTGCTTTAGCTTTCCTGATTGCTGCCCGGCATTCTCCAGCCATATGTTTCTACTTCTCCTTAGTCAACTGTCCTCATTTCCGTTTCTTGTGTGCATCCTTTTTGAATTTAAGCTGACTAAGGATTTCCCTGTTAAGCCAAGCTGGTTGCCTACCATGTTTGTATTTCTCACTACGCAGTGGGATTGTTTGTTCCTGTGCCTTCAGTAAGACTTCTTTAAAATACTTCCGGTTCTCTTCAACTCTTTTCCCCTTCATCTTCGTTTCCCAAGGGATCCTGCTCATCCGGTCTCTTACGGAGTCAAAGTCTGCTCTTCTGAATTCCAGGGTCTGTATGTTACTGCTCACCCTTCTTCCTCTCGTCCGGATCCTGAAATCTACGATCTCATGGTCGCTGCAGCCCAGGTTCCCTCCCACTTCTATTTCCTCTACTAGTTCTTCCCTGTTTGTGCGCAGCAGGTCAAGTTGCACACGGCCCCTGGTCTGAGGTTTATTTCAAAGCATTTGCATCTACATAGCCAGTTTGTGTTTTGAAAACAGCAGTTTCAAAGCACGACTTGCCATTGTTATGCTAATAAGGTGTTAAATATTTATATGAGTGCCTCATTAACCAGTTCCGATCTATGTCATTTAAATACCACGTCCAAAAGGGAGGTGTAGACACAGCCTAAGGATACGTTACTAGTATTCTTGCAATGAAAAGCTTAGATGCCAGATTCCTAAAAAGGGTTTCTGTCTGTGGATCTCAAGCATTAATAGTCTCCTCCCTCCAGCCCAAATGTAGGTGCCTAACTCTGTGTGTGTGGGGGGGTGTCTTGGGACACATCCCTCTGCAAAGCAACTGCTGTTGGCTTGTTTAGGTCCCTACCTTATATTCTAGCTTTTGTGGGTTCTTTTATTAGATCCCTATCTCTCCCCATGCATTGCACATGCAGTATAGGTACCTAACCTGGGTGTGTGGATTCCTCTGGTTGAATAGGCACATAAAGGTGCAGAATTGCAACATCTTCATCCCTTTGTGGACCTGGGTCTTGGTACTTTCCTGTTATTGTATCATTGCAGGTTTGCAGATCTGAAAGTCCAGAGCTGTTTGAATAGGAGACATTCTGGGATTTCAGATGTAAGAGCATTCTGGAGTTCATGTACTGGGGAATTCCAGATTGCTGCTAAACCAAAAGTTCCAGATGAATAGCTGTTTGAACACAACACCAATCTGCCGCTGTCAGGGAGCCAACAGCCATGCCCGTCCCCTGGGCAAGGTGTGTGTGTGTCGGGAGTAGGGGAGGGAACAGCTTTGTGCTCCTGTAAGGGCCAAGACCAAGGGAAGGAGAATGGGCTGAAGGGTGGAAGGGGTGAAGTCAAGGCAGCCAGACCTCAGTGCCTTCCTCACTCCAGGTCCTCCCCCAACCCTGCCTGATGCACACTAGTTGGTAAGCCTGCATCTCCAAGCAGTCCTAGAAGACACACAGGACACTACAGTGATCCTCCAGTAGTGATTGAAAGGGCTCAGCACTCCAGGCACCACTGCTGCTGCTGTAGGAGCAGCTGGACCCCCAGCACCCTTTACAGCACCATGCCCTGGGGCTATTGCCCCTTATGGTCCCCCCAACACACACACCAGTGAGCCTGGCTACCATTAGAAGGATAAAATGTCTGCTTTACTTCCCCAAAGCTTTAGGACGATGGAATGAACTTCTCAGCCTCTCTGAGTTAGTTAGTGGGACCTCATGTCCCTTGTTGTAAATCCAGATAACAATACATTTGTTGGCATGCTTGTGCAGCATTCAATACTCTTCTCTCCATCCTGGCTCCTACCTAAGTGTGAGTTCCATCTTGGAACCAATGAATTCCTCTGTAGTTCTGGGGCCTGGCTGACTCATGAAACAGGAGAATATCAAAAAGCATCAGAAAAGTTGCTCTCACTGTATTTATGGCCTGATCAAACCCAGGAAGTACAAAAATTTTGCAAGAATCCCTGTTCTGGCCTTACTGACAACACAAATAGGTTCAGAGGCTGAACTCTGATGGAGATGTGCATAAATAGCTGAATTGCTGCACATGTAGCCTACCTAAATTAAAACATTTGTGAAGTTATAATCAACAATTCCTGCGTCAGTTATAAGGCAAAGAAATAACATTCACCAATCCAAAATATCATCTTTTTTTCAGCAGGAATCTATCCAACACCCTATGGCTACGTCTACACGTGCACCCAACTTCGAAATAGCTTATTTCGATGTTGCGACATCGAAATAGTCTATTTCGATGAATAACGTCTACACGTCCTCCAGGGCTGGCAACGTCGATGTTCAACTTCGATGTTGCTCAGCCCAACATCGAAATAGGCACAGCGAGGGAACGTCTACACGCCAAAGTAGCACACATCGAAATAAGGGTGCCAGGCACAGCTGCAGACAGGGTCACGGGGCGGACTCAACAGCAAGTCGCTCCCTTAAAGGGCCCCTCCCAGACACACTTTCATTAAACAGTGCAAGATACACAGAGCCAACAACTAGTTGCAGACCCTGTATATGCAGCACGGACCCCCAGCTGCAGCAGCAGCAGCCAGAAGCCCTGGGCTAAGGGCTGCTGCCCACGGTGACCACAGAGCCCCGCAAGGGCTGGAGAGAGAGTATCTCTCAACCCCCCAGCTGATGGCCGCCATGGAGGACCCCGCTATTTCGATGTTGCGGGACGCGGATCGTCTACACGTCCCTACTTCGATGTTGAACGTCGAAGTAGGGCGCTATTCCCATCCGCTCATGGGGTTAGCGACTTCGACGTCTCGCCGCCTAACGTCGATTTCAACTTCGAAATAGCGCCCAACACGTGTAGACGTGACAGGCGCTATTTCGAAGTTACTGCCGCTACTTCGAAGTAGCATGCACGTGTAGACGCAGCCAGAAAGATACAAGTAGCATGTTAATTTACAGGTCTCATGGATGTTTTGGTGCCTGAGTCTTTGCTCCCTAAAAAGGTACCACTTTGATTTTAAGAAACATAAAGATACACATATCTGAAAGAACTGGAAGGGATCTTAAGATGTCATCACATCCAGTCCCCTGAATTCACAGAACCTAACACCATGCTTGATATTTTTGTATTTGTAATCTAAGCTGTCCCAGAACGTCCCCCAAAGAATGGGGCTCACAACCCTACATTTATAAGGCCAATGCTCTCACCACTGAGATATCCCTCCCGCCCCGTGCATTTGCCACAATGACGTATATTTGACCATATATACAAATATCAAATATTAGTCAACAAATAGGTATCCAGATGACTTTCCTGCCCAGCCACATTGACTCCCACTCCTTTACCAGGAGAGTATTTAAGCAATCCTTGAGCTCCATTTTTCTTGCTTCTCCCTTGGATTTATTTGCTAGTAGAGCTACATCTACACGTGAAGCCTACATTGAAGTAGCTTATTTCGATGTAGCAACATCGAAATAGGCTATTTCGATGAATAACATCTACATGTCCTCCAGGACTGGCAACGTTGATGTTCAACTTCGACGTTGCGCAGCACAACATCGAAATAGGCGCAGCGAGGGAATGTCTACATGCCAAAGTAGCACACGTCAAAATAAGGGTGCCAGGCACAGCTGCAGCCAGGGTCATAGGGCAGACTAGCGCTTCCGGGGCAACAGCTAGCCGTTCCCTTAAAGGGCCCCTCCCAGACACACTCAGCCTGCACAGTATGCTGTCTGCAGAGCCATAGGCACGCAGACCTCGGGCGACGCAGTCATGATGGACCCCCAGCAGCAGCAGCAGCAGCAGCAGCAGCAGCAGCAGCAGCAGCAGCCAGAGGTCCACCCAGCCGCCCCTGCAGGAGCAGTGCTCGCCCTGCTCCATGCCATGCAGGAGGCAGCTGAGCACCTCCTTGCCACAGAGGAGGAGCTACCCGCAGGGGAGGAGGAAGCAACCCCCAACCCTGCAGCACCCCGACCCCTCCACCACCTCATACGCCACCGGCTGTGGAGCTACCCCACCAGAACTGACTGGTGGGAGCGGCTGGTGCTTGGGGAGTGGGACGACGACCGCTGGCTCAGGAACTTTTGCATGAGCCAGCAGATATTTATGGAGCCATGCCAGTGGCTCACCCCCGCACTCAGGCACCAGGACACCCCCATGCGGTGTGCCCTCCCTGTGGAGAAACGTGTCGGCATCGCTGTCTGGAAGCTGGCCTCTCCCGACAGCTACCGATCCGTGGGCCAGCAGTTTGGCGTCATCAAGGCCACCATCGGGGCTGTCCTCATGGAGGAAAGAGGATCCATGGGGGGAGGGGAGGGAGGCAGCCCGGGCGGGGCAGGGGGGCCCTGGCAGGGCAGGGCAGGGCAGGGGAGGGGAGGGGAGGTGAGGGGAGGGGAGAGGAGCCCTGGCAGGGGAGGGCCACACACACCCTGCTCACCCCTCATTGGTGCTCTCCCATGTGCTTCCCCTGCAGGTCGCCCGCGCCATCAACGCCATGGTCCTCCACAGGCTCGTGAGGCTGGGGGACCCAGATGCTGCCATCGTGGGCTTTGCCACCCTGGGCTTCCCCAATTGCTTCGGGGCTCTGGATGGGACTCACATCCCCATCCGCACCCCGGAGCACAGTGGAGGACGTTACCTAAACAGGAAGGGCTACCACTCAGTGGTCCTCCAGGCCTTGGTGGACAGATGGGGCCATTTCCAGGACATTTATGTGGGCTGGCCTGGCAGCACCCACGACGCCCGGGTTTTCCGGAACTCGGGACTGTGCCGCCGGCTGGAGGTGGGGACCTACATCCCCCAGCGGGAGATCCCTCTGGGGGACACCACCATGCCCCTCTGCATCATTGCAGATGCGGCATACCCCCTCCAGCCCTGGCTCATGCACCCGTACACGGGCCATCTCTCTGCCAGCCGGAAGCGCTTCAACCAGCACCTGAACCACGTGCGCCAGGTGGTAGAGCGCTCATTTGGCCGCCTCAAAGGGTGCTGGAGGTGTCTCCTCACCCGCCTGGATGTGGGCCCCACCAACATCCCCCAGATTGTGGGTGCGTGCAGCGCCCTACACAATCTGGTGGAGAGCAAGGGGGAGGCCTTCTTTCAGGGCTGGGCTGTGGAGGCCGGCAGGGCCGATGTGCAGCCACCCGCTGCCCCCAGTCGGCAGGTGGACCCCGAAGGGACCCGGGTCCGGGAGGCCCTGTGGGCCCACTTCGATGAGGCCATGGGGTGAACGCTGCCAGGCCCCCAACTGCCCCCCCACCCCCCACAACACTCCCTGCCCCTACGCCCACACCACGGAGCACCCAACAGCACCCCCCCCACACTTTTCTTGTACAAATAAAAGCAGACACTTGTTTGTGAAATCAAACATCTTTACTGCAACTCTTCTTACTAATAATAACTATAGGAACTTCTAACTAACTTAATATTATATATGTATGCATATTAACAAAAAAAATACAGGGATAACAAGGAAGGGGAGAACTATTTACATCGGGGGGGAAGGATCAGACAGTGAAAACGGGGGTCACAAATAAATAAATACAAACTATGTACGAGGCCGAAAACCAAAAAAGTGGGGGAAATATATACAAAGGGGGGGGCCACATCCTGAGCCCCATGCCACTACAGTCCAGCACTGGGGGTGGGCGGCCAGGATCCCCGCCTCGGCTGCAGCCCTGGCCATGGTTGGATGGGGGCTGGGCGGACCAGAAGATATGGCCAGCAAGTGTCAGCTGGCCCCAGGTCTCCCTCGGCGGAATGACCCTCGGTGGCGGGTGGCAGGGCGACGGCAGACGGCGCGGCGACTGGAGCAGCGGGTGGCACAGCGGGTGGAGCAGGCAGGGCGGGCACAGCGGCAGCCGGCGTGGCATGGGGGGCCAGGTAATCAGCTATGTGGTTGAATATCTGCATGTAGGCCCCCCATGCCTCTTGGCGCCAGGCCAGAGCCCGCTTCGGCTGGTGGAGGCGACATTGCTCCACCTGCAGCCGCTGCTCCGTGACCTTCACCTGCCGGCGGTGGAGGGCCAGCAGCTGGGGGTCCGTCGCCGGTGGCTGCTGCAGCTGGGTCCGCCATCTTGCCCGCCGTGGGGCTGATTGTTGCTCCACTGAGGGGCTGGCCTGGAGCGATGGCCCCGGAGGGGATTCCGGGACCACTGAAGCCTCGCCAGCGCTCTCCGGTCCTTCCGATGGTGCAGCTGCGGAACACAGGAGTGGGGGAAGAAGAGTGGAGACAGCAGTTAGTGTGGGCCCCAAGCCGTGGCCCTTTTCCCCCCACCCCTGTGCTGCAGGTTCCCCATCCCCATCCCCGGGAGATGCTGCTGTGATGGGGTTCAAGGGTCCCCCTGCACTACACCCTGTCCCCTGGTGGGAGTGACTCTCACTTCACTCAGCAGGTCTGACAGGAGAGGTTTCTTAGGCAACAGATGCCCAGTTTCTCACAGAAGCGACAGTACAGCAGTCAGAGACAGTCCTTCCAACCCGTCCTGGGGAGAAGACCCCGAGGGGTGCCCGTCTGGGGTGTAGCTTTCCCCCTCCTCAGGCTGGCTGCCTTCCATCTCTCCCTTCCCCTAGCCTCTAACTGCCGCCCCCGATTCAAAGCCAGCTCGGCTCCTCCCTCCTCTTTGTTCAGGGCAGAGGTGTAACCTGCCAGTTGTAGCCCCAGGATTATCCTTAGCCACTGAGAGCTATTCAGCTTGTTGCTCATATCTAGCCTGAGTCTTGCATTTGCACTCCCCCCACTCCATCACATGCTGCTGCTGCTGCTGCTGCTGCTGGGTGTCCCACCCCCTCCTCCTGGGGGACCCTAGAGGTTCCGCTCCCCCCGTCCCCGGGGATGGGGCATGGCATTGTCATGCTGGCGGGGTGCAGGGGCTTTGGGACCCTTGGGGACATGGTCATCTAGGCATGTGGAGGGCCCTGGCCACATATCTATTACCCCCACCCCTCAACCCCGGGGATGTGCACTGGGGGGGTACATACCTGATGGTCCACTCCCACGGTCGGGGGGCGGACGCCTGGCTGCTGCTCCAGGATGGCAAAAGGAGGATCTGGAGCCCGGTGTCGGTGAAGGAGGAGTCCCCCTCCTCCTCCTCCTCCTGCTCTGGTGCCCTTGGGGTGGGCTCCTGGGGGGGCCCCCGGGGTGCAGGGCTCGCCTCGTGGGCAGACTCCGCCTCCGGGGCCTGCTGGGGCTCCTCAGCCAAGGGGTCAAGTGTGGCTGGAGGGGAGGAGGTGTGCAGGGGGCCCAGGATGTCCCTTAGCTCCCTGTAAAAGGGGCAAGTGACGGGGGCGGCCCCAGATCAGCCGGCCGCATCCCGGGCCCAGAGGTAACCCTCCCGCAGCTCCTTCACTTTACTCTGGACATGGTCCGGAGTGTGGGCAGGGTGACCCCGGGCGGCCAGGCCCTTGGCCAGCCGAGCGAACGCATCTGCGTTCCGCCTCTTGCTCCCCATTACCTGGAGCACCTCCCTCCAGAGCCCCAGTAGGTCCCAAAGCTCGGCCTCCATCCAGGAGGGGCCCCACTGCTGCTTCCCGGCCTGGCTCCTTCCCTGGAAACCCTGGCTCCCCTTCAGGGGGGTTCCCTGAGGGTGCTGGGGGGGCTGCCGGGCAGCCATCAGGTTGTTTGGGGGTCTGGGTGGCTGAAGAAGAGTGTGCAGGCGAGCCGCGTGTTATTGCTGCTGCCTGCACGCTCTCTCAGCTTCCTACACAGAAAGGGAGGGGGTGGGGACCTTTAAGGGGCCACTCCACACGGCCACCATTGAGCTGAGGGGCTGGAGAGAGTGTCTCTCAACCCCTGAGCTGATGGCCACAATGGAGGACCCCGCAATTTTGAAGTTGCGGGACGCGCAACGACTACACGTTCCCTACTTCGACGTTGAACGTCAAAGTAGGGTGCTATTCCCATCCCCTCATGGGGTTAGCGGCTTCGACGTCTCGCCGCCTAACGTCGATGTTAACATCAAAATAGCGCCCAACACGTGTAGCCGTGACGGGCGCTATTTCGAAGTTAGTGCCGCTACTTCGAAGTAACATTCACGTGTAGACATGGCTTAGGTGTCCTTTGGGCTTCAAAGTTTGTCCATGTACAGTGGTCTGGAACTTGTGGCTCTGGAGCCTTATGCAGCTCTTTAAGGACTTCTTTGAGTCTCTCAATGCTACAAGTGTAAAGTAAAATAAAATAAAGTAAACCCTCCTGATTATTTTCAATTAAATGGTGAACGTCTTACAGCTCCAAAATGAACCACTCATAGGAAAATAGCAAATGACATGTGATCTCAAAATGTTGGATAACTCCCACTAGTGTCCTCCAGATAGAAAGAAGCATCAGGAGTGATAGTCAGGAAGACAGTGGTACAAACACACACATGTAAATTGTGAGGAAACAGAATATGTAAAAAGTTTGTGACCATATTGAAGCAAACGTATCACATTACAAATCATTGTGTGTGTGCTGTTCTTAAAATAAGGGTAACAAAAAGGACAGTCGATGTTATTTCTTAAGGACCATTTTGTATTCACATGCATTGTGGTTCTTGAATTATTGAGTTTTCTTACCAAATTGGAAAAAATGGCTTTTCTTGCTGTTTTGGTTGTTGGCACCTGCTTGTGTGAATTTCCAGATATGCTGCTCACAAGCACTTTAAAAAAATTATACTAGAAACAATGTGTCATAAAACAGGAATCATAAAATAGATGGGGGTGGATTAGATACTCTCTCTCTCGCCATGTGTGCAGACATTTCTGTTTCTGATTCTGCATAAGTACAAATACGAGCTGGCTATTTGAGAATATTTCTAAATGCTGTGGAACTAGCTTTGTAATTCCTAATGAAAACAGGAAAAAGAGGCATTAAATATTGTTACGTTTTTCTCCATGGTCACTTACAACTTTATTAAGATACTGAAGAGGCTATGTTCTTTTTTCTGGAATTTCATGATAGGCCTCCCTTGACCTTTCCAGGTCTTTCTATATGTTATTTTTGGTTACTCAGCTTCCATTTACTCCTTTGTGCCTGTAAGGGAAATTACTTCTGTTTTCTTCCTATTGTTTATTTTCTTTACCTTCCTTAACCTCCATTTTAACCCCCACTTTTCACTTTGCCTCTTAGCCAATGTTGCCTTAATCTCGTTTAATATCTACATCATGTAGCTTAACTAAGAATTTTTTGTTAACCCAAGCTTCTGTATCATTTTTTCAAATAATTTGAGCCAGCAAAATATTTCACAAAGAATAATTTCCAAAGCTATATTTTTTAAGGGATGTGGTCTTAAATCATGAACAGTTTTGAAAAGTACACAGAAGACTGTTTTAGCAAGAAGTGTTCTAAAGGTATATAGGTGTAAACACAATGTTGTTTAATCAGTGTAAGATAAATAATCTTTTGCTATGATCTGAGGGATGGTGATGGGGAGAAGCAAAAGGGTTTATCGTTCTTTAAATAGTTTAGGGAAAGCCATAGCTGACTGACTCAATTATTGCCACTGACTATTTGCACAATATATAAATTGGCACTTCTCTAGGTTTTCAACATTAAGGTTCAGAGAAAAACAAAAAAAATCATTTAGCACACTAGAAACAAACCTCTTAGGTTATTAAATCCTTTCTCATCTTGACTGCCTCATGTTCAATCCTCTTAACATTAGGTCATTACAATTCTGTAGCTTAGAATCTGTTTACTTTTCATGAGAGGACTGGCTAAAAAATAGATCATTGTAAATAATATAGAACCATCGAAAGAGAGAAAGGAAGAAAGAAATTTGCTCCATGCTGATTATTGTAACTAACTAAAAGAAATATAGAATATATTATATTTGTCAAAAAGTCTAACATTTAACAGAACTTTTTTTTTAAGAACAAAAAATGGAAATGGCTGCATCTAAGGTCCTAAGCCATCAAAGCATTTAAGTTTAAGCATAAGCACGTGAACAACCCTACTGATGTCGATAGGATACTGGAGCTTAATGAAAACCGTGTTCTTAAGTGCTTTCCTGGATTCAGGATCCTGAATGTCTATATTTATAGTACAAGCCAACATTTGTTTCCTTCACTTTTATTACAGCTACAGGAGGGGGTGCAATCACAAAAGTGCCAAATGTGGTGAGAACTTAATAGGTTTCTTATTCGTCTCTTTTCCAACAGAGCTAGATTAATGCTAGACTAACAGTACAGAGTGAGTGGGGAACTGGGTTTGCTCTGCAAGCAAAAAGTCCATAAAGCTGAAATTCCTTGGAACTTAAAGGATGTGATACTCTGCATTAGAGTTTTACTGCCCCCTCATGCTCAGATTATAGCATGGGTATTTTGGAAGATGCAGCCAGCCACAATCTAGTGGTCCTGGTGTTTTGCTGAAGTACACAGTGGAATGGAAAATTCTACTGAAAAGCAATATTTAATTAATGAGCCAAAGAATGTCAGCATGGTTTGAATTGAAGTCAAAGTTTAAGTCCAGAAGGGACCAGCAGAAATCACAAATTACAGGCCTATAACACTACCCAGCACCTGCACACTAAACCCAGTAAATAATTAGCAAAACTGCAATATTAAAATGTTGGTATACACATGGTAAGTTATTAAATCACTACCAACATCTGCACTATATTTACCCCCAAAAAGGCTCCTATGATAATATTTTATGTCCATCTACTACCTAGTTAACATCCATTCTACCTAAATATTGGTCTTTGTCTGATTCTTCTCTAAGGGAATGGAGAAGGGAAAGGAGGTGGGGGTGTAAGTGTCCTGAAAACCTGCTAGGAAAGAAGAAGCCACCTTGAAGAAGAAACACAGCAAAGAAACCCTTCCACAGATTTTACCATGGGTTCCTAAATAAAGTTCCATATGCCTGCAAACCACTACCTCTTTCTGAGAGTTCACAGAATGGAAGGGGTAAATTATTTATATCTTCCCTCTCCCCCCACAAAAAGCAAAATACAAAGAAACTACCCTTATTCTGCCAACACCTACTGCATTAGAAGCACTCTTAGTGTTAAGGTTTTCCCCCATCAGTTATGAATGAAATGGTATAATTAAGAACCTTTAGTTTTCATAGATTATTTGGTATTTCATGCTTAAAGTATTTTAAGTGGGGGAAAGCATTCTGGAAACACAGAAAAGTGACTTTTACAGCTGAATACTACTTCATAGAGTTTAACCTCAAAGCTGTTTACATGTTGAATGATTTCTTCAAGAGCTGCTGGCGGAATTTATATTCCTATTACTTTTTTTTATTTTACTTTGCATTTCTCTTTAAAATAATACAATCATTGAAGCAGGGTAGAATACTAAACCAGGCAGGAAAACTGTTAAAAGTGTAGGATGAAATTCTTTCTTGACATAAATGGATGTCTCGCTATTGACTCTAGCGGAGGTTCATTTACTTTATATAATTTTGATAACGCATGGAATATGAGGAGTGTGGGACTTGAAAACCAAGGAAGCTTTAGGTTATGTTGTTATAAATAACTTGGACTATTATGGTGGGAAAGCTTCACTTGAGTTTATATTTGTGATTAAACATGTGCAATGACATGTACTGGAAGAAGGGTTAGACAAGAGAACGTTTTCATCAGTGACGACTTCTCCTCTAATCTTTACGATGATGTCAAACACTCCTCGGTTTCCAGTGTATTGTGAACTATCTGATGCATGCTAAGGTTAGAGAAAGTTCATATATTGACAGGCATTGGATATCACCCAATAGAATTCACCACTTCACAAATGCAATGTGATGTGAAATGTAGCCTCTGCAATTCAGGTTTCTGAAAGGGTCAACACCAGACGCTTGTGTAATGTTTTATTTCACATTTGTCTCCAGTGTGCAGCAAAACACTGTTCTAATATTTGAGGTAGCCTAAAACAAACACATCACTGCACTCCATCTCTTTGAAAGTGATCTGGAAGTATGCAGGTCAATTTTAATATAATTTGTAATTGACCAAGTAACTATTGTGTAGTAAAAACAACTAAAAGCCCTGGGATACCTAATAGACGAATAGGTATTTTTGAGCATAAGCTTTCATGGGCGAAGACCTGCTTCATCAGATGCAAAGACCCCAGGAAGATTGCCTGATTTGTCGGCCCCTCACCTCTCTTGTCCCACCACCCTCTGTTGGTGGGTTTGTTACCTTACATCTTTTAACACTGCACTACTGATTGTTCTATCATCCCTTAACAGAAAATATAATATTTCCACTGGGACAAACTGCAGTTCCCTGGAGGTTTACCTCAGTGCTGATGCTTCATTTCCTGTTAACTCCAAAGCCACAGCAAATGAGGAGTCCGTAACTAGAGCTGGGCAAAAACTTTTGCCAAAATTACTCCCCTCTAGCTCCCAGTGAAAAAAGTATATTTGGTGACACCAAGGGAATTTGTTTCAGTTTTGCCAAAATTGTTTCATTTAAAAAAAACACTAAAATATCAAAGTTTTATTTTTTATATTTTCTAAACAAAATGTTTCACTTCTTTGGTTTGAAACTGATTTTATTTGGATCTCTTTCATGTCCTTAAAAATAAAAAAAAACATATAGAAGTATCAAAATTGAAAAGGTTCATTTTGAAAACATGAAAATAAAATATTATATTTCACCCAAAACATTTGTTTGTTTGGACTCACCAAACACCCTTCTAAAACAAGTTGTTTATGCTTTGCTCCAAAATAAAATTTACCTTGAATTGTGTGGAATTGTCATTACACTGAAAAATCCATAATATACCAATTCTGCCCATGATGTACCAATGGTCTGATGCAAAAACCCTCAGCTTTCATCTACTGCTGTTAAGAGATCCGTTCTGATGCTGATGCCTCAGAGCAAAGAGAACAGGCTCATTCTCCTGCTCCTGAACTCTCACAATCTACCACATTACCCTTTAGGGTCTCTCTTCATTTTTGCTTAATTCCTGTCTTCCTCCCCTAAGCCCATGTCCACATATGTGAAGACGTTAATTTACTCACACTGCCCTCCTACATTCTCCTCAGTCATCCTCACTTATAATCAGAGAAGTGTAGGGCCACTGACACGTGACATCGGATACCTAGAACAACCCTGACTGGTATTTATCTAACTTGTTTTTTAACCTCCAATCATGGGAATTCCACAGCTTCCCTTAGAAACCTAATTGAGTGACTGGCTACATTTTTAGTTAGAAAGTGGTTGTCCCCACTACCTAATCTAACATCCCTTGTAGCAGATTAAGCCTTTTAAATGCCCTGTCTTTAGTGAATGTGGAGAACTTTTGATCACAGTCCTTTCAAATTTTCTTTTAACGTAGTTGAAGACTTAGCCTTACTCTGGGTCTACACAACAAAATTACTTCAAAGTTAACTTCAAAGTAAAATGCTACTTTGAAGTAGCATGAAGAACGTCTACACACACTTTTTCTTACTTCGAAGTTAACTTTGAAGAAAGGGAGGCTAACTTTGAAGCCCCTTACTCCATTCCCAGGAAGTTTAACTTTGAAGTAAAGTGTGTGTAGTTGTTCTGCACTCCTTACTTTGAAGTAAGTGATCTGCCAAGAAGGCAGCGCCCCCTGGAGGATGGAGACAGTTTGGCCAACCCAGGCAGGGCTCTATGATCCCTTCCAGTTTCCTTACAGGAATCATCTCCCTGACAATCCCCGGCAGGAAGCTGAGTCTGAGCCACAATCAGGGGCAGCACAAGCTCCCACTCAGACTGCCCGCTCGATTCAGCACTCAGCTTCCACACCCCTGGCCACCATGGCAGGATGCCAGGACAATCCTGACCCCCACACCAAGGGCCCCAGATTAAGAGTCCAAGGGCTGTCAGTGTCCGGGCAAGGGCCATGCCAGGAGAGGGGACCCTCTTGGAGCAAGGACTAGCTGAAGGACCTCCTCACTCTGTGGGGAAAGGAGGAGGTCCTTTGCCAAACTGGTGCCTGGCAGAGGAATACCAAGGCATTTGACTGGCTTGCCAGCGGCCTTGACACCCAAGGCAACAATGCACTGGCAGTAGCATCAGGATCAAAGAACTGAGGCAAGCATAATTCAAAGCCCACAGTGCCACCAGCTGTATGCAATGCCCCCACTATAGGGAGCTGCACAGGCTCCTGGGACCAGGCAGGCGACTACCCTGGAGAACCTGGTTCACACAGCTGGTTCTCCCCTGCCATGGACTGTGATGAAGAGGTGGGCCCCTCTGGCACTATGAGCCCCCTGCATGGGCAGTAGCCCACCAAGACTGAAGGTGATGATGAGGGTTCCAGCAACAGGACGCTCATCATCACCCTCCCTTCTGGGACACTCAGCAGAGCCACATCGAGCTGAGACTTACCCAAGCCCTGGGAGGTCACAGCTGGTACATACGGGGGTAGCAGGATGTTGCAAGGGCTGGGGATGGGGCACCTCCTGGAACATCCCTGCAGCCCACATTCTTGGGGACAGGGAGTGGAAGGGGGAGGGAATATGGCCTGACCCTCACTAGGCAGTAACCTCTGGGCACCAGGGATCCCATGGGGCTTACAGGCCATGAGACGGCAGGGGTATGGGGAGGGGGGCCAGTGGAACAGGGGCCCCATCCCACTTGGAGTTGGGATCCAGCACTAATGGGCCTTCCTTCATCCCTTTCAGTCTCCACAGGTCCATCATTGGGAAGCTGCCACAGCCCACAAGAGTGGGCCGCAGCTGAAGGGGGCCAGGAGGCTGCCCCATCGCTCCAGCCTGCATCCACCCATTGCCGCAGCAATGCCTCCTGACGATGATGCTGGAGGGACGAGGAGGTGGCTTCAAACTGAGCAGTCATGTGAGAGATGACTGGGGTGCTCTGGGACTGGCTGGGGATGGAGCAGGACATCTGGGTGCAGCTGGCTGGCAGCCAGGACGCTGTGACCCAGGCCTTTGCTGCCCACCTCAACCAACCTCCCACACCCTCACCAGCCCAGCCTACAGCCACCTCTCCGGCAGTAGCCCCACATGCAGCTGCCTCTCTGGCATCCACCCAGTGTGTAGCAGACCTGTCAATGGCTGCTCACATCAAGCTGGCTCAGTGGCTGAAGGTCAAGGTGTGTGCACCTGTCTCAGCCCCAGTGGCCACCACTGTACACCCTGCGGAAGCTGATCCTGTGGCACCCCAACCCCAGCCCCACCTCCCTGTGGTCCCGGCTGCATTACAACCCTGCAGGGGGCCCTGGAACCCATGCCCCTGGGCTACTGACCCCTCTCCCATCCTAGCCAACCCCCAGTTCAGCACCCTGCACCTAACCCCCCACCATGGACAGTTCTCCCCCACACAATGTAAATAGTTTCAAACATTGCTCTGTTTTGAGAACAAGAAGACCTGTTGTTCTTGAAGATACAGACTAACATAGCTACCTCTCTGATAAATGTTCTGTTTTGTTTTCTTAAATACATTTATTCCTCAAAGTAAAGTTTATTGTTCCCACCCTAACCCCGTGTGCCTGGTGCTTGGTGGGAGAGTGAGAGAGTGGGGGAAGCCAATCGTGTGGATTGTGGCTGGGAGTTTCAGGGAAGGCCCTGTGTAAAGTCCTGGCACAAGGCCTCCTGAACCCTTACCCCACCCTCTGGGCCTTGCAGCACAGGGCAGCGGGTGGCTGTTTGTAGCCAGTCCCTGGGTCCATGGTCCAGCCCTGCCTAAAGGGTTCCCACCAACCCTCCACAAGATTGTGGAGGGCACAGCAGGCAGTGATGACCACAGAGATGTTTGGGAAGCTGACCTCCAGCCTGGTGAGGAGGCTGTGAAAACTCCTTGTCAGCCTCCCAAACTCCTGTTTGACTGTGCCCCTGGCATAGTTGAGGTGAATGTTAAAGGTGTCTTGGGCTGGCGTGGTGCATCTGGTATGGGGCTGCATGAGCCACGGTTGCAGTGGGTATGCGGTGTCGGCCATAATGCAAGGGGGCCTCATGATGTCCCCGAGTGGGAGCTCTTGCAGGGTGACATATGCGCCCTCCTGCATCTGGTGTCCCAGCCATGAATTCTGGAATACCTAGGCATCATGAGCTGTACCCAGCCATCACATGCACATGTCCAGGAAACAGCCCCTTGCATCCACCAGGTCCTGGAGTACCACCAATTGGTACCACTTCCTGTTAAGGTAGTCATCCCCTCTGCAGTTCGGAGTCCAGATAACAACGTGCATCCTGTCCAGGGCTCTGAACCAACTAGGGAAGCTCAGGTCTGTGAACCTGGCAAGGGCAGTGTCCAGGTCCCGCAGGG
Organism: Carettochelys insculpta; assembly: GCF_033958435.1. Lineage (NCBI taxonomy): Eukaryota > Metazoa > Chordata > Testudines > Carettochelyidae > Carettochelys > Carettochelys insculpta. The sequence continues at coordinate 92,190,995 of NC_134137.1, read as the reverse complement.
TCATGATGTATTGCAGGAGCACCCTATTAATGGCTCAGATAACCTGGGAGCAAGAGGGAAGACACATCCATGAATGCCTGACCAAGAGGCCTCCCTGCCCCGTCTCTGCCAAGGGCCCCCTGCCCTCTTCCCACCAGGGATACCCTGCCCTCTGGCCAGTATCCCCCTTCTTAGGGTGAATCCATGGTGGGAGCCAGACTTACCTCGATCATCCCCACTCTGATGGTGGCCTTGCTGACTCCAAATTGGTGGCCAACAGACCGTAGGCTGTCAGGGAAGGCCAGCCTCTACAGGGCAATGGCCTCTTCTGCACTGGGAGTACTGGCCACATCTGGGTGTCCTGGTGCTGGAGGACTGGAATTAGCCAGTGGCAGAGGTCTTTGAATGTCTGGCAGGTCCTGCAAAAGTTCCTTAGCTACCACTTGTTGTCCCAGTCCTCCAGCACCAGCCAGTCCCATCACTCTGTGCTGGTGGCGAAGTCCCACTGGTGCCAGATTGGGAGGGCCTGGGGGAGGGGCAGCAGGACTGTGGCCAGGGCCTGCTGTCTGGGTCCCATGCAGGTGACCCGGCCGGGCCCCTGAAAAACCAGGGCAACCAGCATGGCCAGCAGGCTAGCCAGGGTAGAGAGGACATCATCCTCAAGTAGGGTGTGAGTAGGCATTGTCTCCGGCTTTTCTCCCAAGCACACTGTCCGCAGGCTGGAAGCCTTGAGCACACACAGCATGGGGGTGTTAAGAGATGCCCTTTAAAAGGTCGGCTAGCTGAAAGCCTGGAAAGGCTTGTTGGCCATGCAACCCCATGCCTGCATCATTTCCTAGCCCTTTACTTCAAAGTAGGGGCTAAATGTATGTAGACCTTTTACTCTGAAGTAGGGGGAAGCCTACTTCAAAATAAGGGAGGGTGTACTTTGTGTATAGACACCCTACTTCTAAGTCACTTACTTCAAAGTCTAACTTCAAAGTAAGCAATTTCAAAGTTATTTTTTAGTGTAGACAAGCCTCAGGGTTCTTTTCTCATGACCAAATTTGCCCAATTATTTTAAACCCCTTTTTATCGGTTAAGTTTTTCTAAACCTGTTGTGATTGTTGCCATTTTCCTCTGGACACTCTCCAGTTTGTCCAGAACTTTCCTAATGTATAATTCTGAAAACTGAACACAATATTCTTACTGAGAGCTAATATGTGCTGAGTAGTATGGAACAATTGCTTTCTATGTCTTACACAGAACGTTTCAGCTAACACTAGACCAGCGTTTATTAAACTGTGTTTTGTTGAACGCTGGTGGTGTTCTGTGAACAACATGTTGGTGTGCTGTGAGCAGTTGGAAAAATACTTTGATGTTATATATTTTCTGTTATTAAAATCAGATAAAATGTTATTTCTTCATTACTATGATGCCTGCTTCAATTACTTCATTTTGGTTTTGTTGCATATATTGATGTTTGATAACAATATTTTTGAAGAATATTTTCTTAGGTGTTCCACATAATTATAAGTGTTTGATGTTCTGTGGTTTCAAAAATTTAAGAAACATTGTACTAGAGTGAAACCACATTTTTATTGCAACTGAACTACATGAGCAGATGGGAATAAGGGGACTTCAAAATAGGCAGCGTCCTTTCGAAAAGGAGCCCCATCTGGACAAGCCGCACGGCAGTGAGGAGCATCTATTTCGAAGTGCCGCGGCCGCCCACATGCTAATGAAGCACTGAATATGCATTTCAGCGCTTTATTAGTAAACTTAGAAATGGCCATTTGCGTGCCCATTTCGAAGTTTGGGGCACGTGTAGACACGGCCAAACAGAGATAACTACTCAAATATTGTTTTCTTTTTTTCCTTGAGGTGCGCACACACTGTATAACTTAATCTAGACTATTTTCCCCTAGTTCAGGGGTCATCAGTTTGCTGCTCTGGAGCCACATTGAGCCCTTTAAGGAGTTATTTGCGGCTCCTAACACTGCTGCCGCTGACTACTCTTGTGGCTCCCTGCCCTGTCCTGCTGAAAGAGTATAACTAAATTTAATTGAACAAAAAAGCAGTCATATAGCACTTTAAAGAATAACAAAATAATTTATTAGGTGATGAGCTTTCATGGGGTAGACCCACTTCTTCAGAGCAGAAGTGAGGTCTGCCCCATGAAAGCTGAACCCAACATCATTCCTACAAAACACCTATTTAGAAATGACTAATTCACCTTCTCTTCTTCCACCAATTTGGTGGTCTGTATTAGACCAGTATCATGATGACACCTTGGCCTACACTCATTTTAATTTAAGCGAAGTATTTCAGTTGATCTGATTCTTATTTCCTTCTAAACATCAGAACAAGTGTATATATTGGCAGGTAATGAAACATATCATTTTTATCTAGCCTGTCATTCCTGATCTAGACATATTCATTGATAGTAATATTTCAGTTGTAAGAGTTCTCCTCCAAACCTTTATGATGCCAGTGAAGTCATAGATTAGCTTTTATATTAAGACTTCCAAGTCAACTTGTTTCTTCCCCATACACCTTGGAGTGATGTATAGACATACACACTATTGAGCAGATTCCCCCAGTTTCCCAGCTAATTGGTCTTATGACCCTATTGTAATCTTCCATTCTGCCCTCCTCACTACACACACACACCCACACCCCATCTAACTCTGCTAAGGTCACCTGTTTAGGACCCGAACTTCTTGAACATAGCTTTAATCCTTCCTCACTAGGCTGGGTAGTTGGTGTTTCTTCCCCTTATTGGTGAGGCAGATCCCACCTCTTCACAGCAGTCCACCTCCCCAGAACTGCAACGCATACCTCCATCTTCTTAATTTCCCCCTGAGGGTATTGTTGCCTACCCTGGGTAAAGAGGTATGATATGTACGTTGTGAGAAGCACTCTTCACTCTTACAATAGTCGCTTGGATTTCTCCACAAGTCCACCTCTTACAAAGCCTGCCTGCCTTGATTCCAAAGTTGCCCATCCTGTACAAGGCTGCAGATTCAAGGAAATAGGTTAACAATGTCAGACTAACTGAGGTGGAGATACAAGGTCAGTGAGGTAATGTCTTTTATTGGACCAATAGCTGTTGGTGAGAGAGACAAGCTTTTGAGCCACCCACAGCTCTTCTTCATTTTTGAAAATGCTTTTTCAGAGAGTCATGGCTAAACATGAGATGGAACAGTTAGTTTAGCATGAGTAGTTAGCACATTTCAAGGGACAATTCAAGGTGAACTGGGGAAAGACAGCTGTTTGAGGGGAAGCTGAACTTCAATATTGGCTTTTCCTTTCAGTGATAAATTAGATTGTAAACAAATAATGGAAATAACCGCTTATGTTGGCACTTATAATTAAGCAAATGTCCTATGTCAGATGTTAAGGATAAATGTGTGAGACACATCTGGGCTTTGTGTCTGTGATTATTTAAGCTAGAGAAGACCAATCCCTGCCACCACATTATATTTTTAGAGGGAATATAAAACTGAACTCATTTTAAAAAGGTTTATTTTTTGAGAAAAAAAATAAATATATGGATGCAAAATGAAATGGGTCAATGAACAGGGATAATATTAAATTTGGGGGCTAGATTTAATTGTGAAAGTGTAAAAAAGAGAGAATTAGTCCTGTGTAAGTACAAATCTCTTGACTATGTATTTCTAGTGATGACCATGACCTCTGCAAAAAGACAATCACCTTTTCATGCCAGGAGTATACAAAAGTACTAAAGAGCTGTGTTTACACTACAGTGATCCATCAACAGAAGTTATTATTGGAAAAGATCTTCTGGGAAAACTGCTGTTGACAGATCACATCCACACATAAAAGCGGATTGACAGAGCAATCCACTCTGTTGGCAGAGAGCAGACAGACTGTCTGGCCACTCTTTCAACAGAACAGCTAACCGGAAGCTTAGCAAACAGGGCTTTCCGAAGAAATGGAAACCCTGTCTGTCAACAGAGCTCCTCCAGGAGCATCTACCTGGCTTTTTTATCAATAGAAACTCAACAAACGTGTTACTCCTCATCACAGAGAGACAGAGTGCTGTCAGTAGAAGTTCCAAGTTTTGTTGACAGACTGTCAACAAAATGCGTTTTGTGTGTAGATGATCCTCAACTCTTGACAAAATCCCAGTTTTGTCAACAAAACTCTCTGATGTAGACATAGCCCATATGAACTCACAAACCTAAAACTTAATATTTTATAATATACCTTTGCTTTAGAAGGTTCAGAATGGGGTGCAATGGAATAACTTATTCAATAAACTGCTTTCAATTGAGAACAGTCAGTAACTGCTGAACTAAGTCACATTTGCTGGACATTTAAACATTCTGTAGGATACTTTTAAGTGACTAAATTACCTTGGTGTCTCTTTTCATGCCATTGATAATTTTCATTGACTTCTCTTATTCTACAATGGAGAAAAAGCAGTAATCAACTTCATAATGAGACTTCACAGGAACCAAACATGTCTAGTGAGCTGAACACAATGCAGAGTGTTAGCCCACACAGATTTTTTTAAAACAGCAGTCTGATATGTAATTTGTGAATACCTTTTACAATAGGCAGTATGAGAAAATAACTTTTCATTAACATTGTTTGTTGCCTGCTGTAAGCCTCACTTGGGTTACAATGTGCTAAATGAAAAATAACCCAGAGCTATGATAAACACTGACAGGATGTAAAAGTCATGAGAGCAAACAGAAAATGTCGGTTTGACAGAAATTTCTGCTGTTATCAACTGCAGATGATTAATTTTGTCATCCAAGAATGATAGTACAAGGTATTAAAACAATCTGTTAACATAAAACAATTTACAACGCAGCACAGAGGCCACAACCAAAGCTATAAGCCATAAAACATAATATACAATCCTGGTGCCTTACAATATCTATGCCTGCCTTGCAAGGTGAATTCCATTCTGGGCCAGAGCCACAACTAATCACCTGGGACCTCAACATTTTCAGCAATAGCTCATTAATTCCCAGATAGGAATGACTGTGTTATAGAATTGACCCTATGAGGCACCATGCATATTGCAATTTGATTTGACTTCTTCAGGTAAACAAAGAATCATGAGCATCTCAGCTGATGAGAGAAATTCAAAGTGGCTTAGCAGTATGCACAGGAAGGATTCACATGACATGACTCCTGTATTCCTTCCGCTCACATTCCACACAGTGAACACTGAATTTTCCTGAGAACATGGGGGATATTTGTATTTTCATGCTAGTGATGGAACATGGTTGGTGATACAGGTAGTGTAACCAAGAAACTCATTTTAAACACAGGTGAGTCATTGACTTCATCAGGCTTAATGCTTAAGGCAGGTGCCCAGAAAGAGATTGGAGAGGGGACAAAAAATACTGCTTACTGTGAACGACAATATATAGACACCATGGCTTCATCTACACTGGTACACTATGTTGAAGTAGCCTATTTCGAAGTAAGAACATCAAAATAGGCTACTTCGACTATTATCATCTACACGTCCTCCAGGGCTGGCAACGTTGACATTCAGCGTTGAAGTAGCGACAGGGAATGTCAAAAGGAGCCGCCCTGGAAGGAAATGTGGAGCGTCCACACACACAAGCACCCTCTTTCAAAATAAGGGGCCAGGAGAGACTGCGAACCGGGTCACAGAGCACACTAGCCCTTCCGGGGCAGCTGCAAGCCGCTCCTTTAGAGGGCCCCTCCCAGACACACCCAGCCTGCACAGCACGAGGTCTGCAGAGCAGTAGCCACTCTCTCACAGACCAAGTCACAGCAGATATGGACACCCAGCAGCAGCTGCAGCAGCAGCAGCAGGAAGCAGAGGCCCTCCAGGTAGTCATCCAGTGGGCAAGCGCCCTGCTAGGTGCTGCCCGGGAGGCCGCCCAGTGGCTCCTGCCAGAGAAGCCCTCCCCAGAGGCAGAGGGGGATGCCCCTGACCACCGGGCTCCCCTCTTCCTCCTTCACTAACTGCTCCCCTGCCTCTGGAGCTACCCCACCAGCTCTGAGTGGTGGGAGCAGCTCGTCATGCAGGAGTGGGACGACAATATGTGGATCCAGAACTTCCGCATGTGCCAGTAGACCTTTCTTGAGCTCTGCCAGCGGCTCACCCCAGCACTGAGGCACCACGACACCAGGATGTGGCACGCCCTCCCCGTTGAGAGGAGGGTCGCAAAAGCCATCTGGAAGCTGGCCACTCCAGACAGCTATTGCTCTGTGGGACACCAGTTTAGAGTGGGAAAGGCCACGGTGGGGGCTGTCATCATGGAGGTAAGGAAGCCCAGGCACGCACCCACTGGGGGGCGGGGGGTCCGGGTGTGGGCTTGGGGAGGGAGGGAGGGAGGGGTCAGGTGTGGGGCTGGAAAGGGAGGGGTACCGGGGAGAGACGGGCTGGGCAAGTGGGGTACCCAGGGAGGTGCCTGGGAGGGGGGCCTGGGAGAAGGGCCCTGGGGCACCCTGCACAGCCTCATGGGCACCTGTGTTCCTTCCCAACAGGTGATCCGTGAGCTTAAAACCATGTTGCTCCAGAGGGTCATCTGACTCAGGGACCTGGACACAGCTGTCGCCAGATTTGCCTCCATGGGGTTCCCAAACTGCTTCGGGGCCCTGAATGCGACCCACATCCCCATCCATGCCCTGGACCACAGCGGAGGAAGATATATCAACTGCAGGTGCTACCACTCCATGGTCCTGCAGGCCATGGTGTACAGTCGGGGCCGCTTCCAGGACATGTACGTGGGCTGGCCCGGCTGCACACACAATGCCCATGTTTTTTAGGAACTCAGGCCTGTGTCGCCAGCTGGATGTTGGGACCTCCATCCCCCAGAAGGAGATCCCTCTGGGGGACACCACCGTGCCCTCTGCCTTGTGGTGGACGCGGCTTACCCCCTCCAGCCCTGGCTCATGCGCCTGTACACCGGCCACCTCAGCGCCAGCCAGGAGCAGTTCAATGCCCACCTGAACCATACCCTCCAGGTGGTGGAGAGAACATTTGGCCGTCTGAAGGGCCGCTGGCGGTGCCTCCTTGCCCGACTGGACGTCAGCCTCCAAAACATCCCCCAGGTTGTGGGAGCATGCTGCACACTCCACAACATCATTGAGAGCAAGTGAGAGGCTTTTGTCCAGGGGTGGGCGATTGATGCTGGCATGGGCTTCCCCCAGCCGGCTGCCGCACCCAGCCGCCAGGCCCACCATGAAGGGGTATGGGTCCGTGAGGCCCTGCGGGCCCACTTCCACCAGGGAGACCCCTGAGCACCTCCCTGGCCTTCCCCAGAAGACCCCCCCACACACACAGCCCACACTGCCCCCAACACCCTCACGCCACCCTCCATCCCTCGAGATTTTTATGTCCCGGCTTGACATAGTCATGGCTGGGATGATTTAGTTGGGGTTGATCCTACTTTAGGCAGGGGACTGCACTAGATGACCTCCTGAGGTCCCTTCCAGCCTGAGGATTCTATGATTCTATGATAAATTCCCAGGATAACTACTTTTATTATGTCTTTTTATCCCAGAAAATATTGACCAAATATTTATGTTGCAGTTCTGGGGTAATTAAATCTTTGAGTCCTTCTTGGCATCCTTGAGGGCCCCTACTCAAGTTTCCAGCCTTTATCCATCATCTTTCTTGGTTAAAAGGACTCTCGTGGATCTTCATCCAGTGCCTCTTCATCCAGTTGTGGGACTCAGGCCGTAATTTTGCTGGCAGTTCACTGCACTTGTTTCAGCAGGTCCAATGACTGTAGTTCTGGTTTCTTCTAAAAGCTATGCCAGTAATCAGTCATCTTCCTCATCACACTGTATATTTATTTTAGGACATAGCGTAAAACATTGAAAAGTCAGTATGTATCCTAAGCTTACCACCTTCCACACAGAGCCCCTGACAGATTCCAAGCATTCTAACCTTTGGATTAGGGTTATGCCCGCTAATTAAGGGTATGCTTACACAGCTGTAAGACACAAGCAACTGTCTGTTGGGGGCTTAAGATACAGTGCTGTAAAACTTCAGTGGAAATATTTGGGCTTGGACTGGAGCTCAGGGTCTGGAATCCCATGGACACTAGAAAAGACATGGTGAACCTCAATGGACAAAAAATGTTGTGGTTTGCTTATCCACAAACTTAAAGAAAAAAAGAGAACAAGAAGAAGTCTTGTGGCACCTTAAAGATTAACAGATATTTTGGAGCATAAGCTTTCATGGGCAAAGAACTGTTTCATCAGATGCATGAGAGTGGTGGGGGCGGTTTCAGAGGAGTATTTGAAGAGTGGGGTATCTGACAAAGGCTCATATCCCCCTGTCTGTTCTGACTTGTTTTTTCCTCTTTTGATACATACTATTGATACTGGGCCATTTCCACCTTGCTGAATAGACCTTGTCAGGTCTGGCCCTCCCTTTTACTGGGACCCCACTCTTTAAATACCGCTCTGAAACACCCCCCCCGACTCATGAATCTGATGAAGTGGGTCTTTGCCCGCAAAAGCTTATGCTCCAAAATATTAGTTAGTCTATAAAGTGCCACAAGGCTTCTTGTTGTTCTCGAAGCTACAGACTAACACATCTATCTCTCTGATACTAAAGAAAAAAAAGGGCTTCTGGACTGCTTTTTTGTTTTGATGGTATGTGGACTAGCATGACTTTCTCTCTGTTACTATACAACCCTAAAGTTCATTTGTGCACAAGCTCTCATGCCGTCAAAACTCAAATGCTGCTAGAAGGGAATAAATTCCGTTTTAAAAGAGAAATTATATTCCTCTGTACCTTGAACTTTAAGGGGCAATGATTGTTAAGCTTATACAAGGGATCCCTGGCTCTTTTAGCTTGGGTAAGTATTATAGGACATTTAAAGCTTGCATATTATAGCAGCTGCTACTTACTTTTGAAATTTAATAGTAAGTCTGTGTACGTTTATTTTCTTTAATTTTCTAAATAACTCTTCTCTTTCCAATGTAAAGAAACTTGTTTGTTATAGTGTAAGTGCTGTCTTTGATGTGAGATTTAGGGTGCACTTGACAAGGATTAGTGACTGGTCCATTGGAACTGGCTGTGACCTGATTTTCACTGTGATTTTTGAAGTAAGGGACCATTTATTACTGAAGTAATCTTACCTGAGTGCAAAGGCAGACTGAAGTGCACAAGGGCACTATCTATGTTTCCGTGGTTAGGCTACTTTAACTGTTGAGTAATTCACATTTGATACATATTTGGTGAAATCTAAGTATAGGACAGAAGTCTGAGGTTATACCAAGTTCCTTGACAGTCTGCCCTGAGGCTAGTATCCATGACTGTGAGCCAATATAGATACCTCCATAATATATTTTAAAATGCATGTTTAAAATTAATGATAAAATTATGCAGTGGACTATCTTGCAAATTATAGTCCTTCTTATCTGCCCTATAAAACTGGCATTGTGATAGGTACTGCAGTTAGTTTAGTTCTGAACAACATACAATTGTTCATATTTGCTGATGAAGATGGGGAAATAATTATCCTTGAAGTTCATTAGAATCACTGTTTACTGCATCTTAGGGCAAGGCCACACTAGGGGAGAGAGTTGATCTAAGATATGCAACTACAGCTTGGAGAATAGCATAGCTGGAGTCAATATGTCTTATGCTGTCTTTCCCTGTCGTGTCCATAGTGGGAGGGCTACAAGAAAAACTCTTCCATTGACTTTCCTTGTGACTGCAAAAATATGTTTATTTATAGCTAAAAAATTGTTTTGCCATAGCAACTAGGAGCCCTAGTTATGAACCACAACCCTAGGATGCTAGGTGTTGTACATATATAAAACCAAAAGATGTTCCCTGCCCCTAAAGAGCTCACATTCTAAGCAATAGACAAGAGATAACAGATACACAGATGGGAGAGTATGGGAAAATAGTGAGTCAATATTGACCGGCATGATAGGCAGTGGTCTCAGCAAACTTCTTGTTAAGTTTTTGGTGGGCATCATGTCAAAATAGTGTCATAAAGAGGTTATATAATATTAAAAAGACTTAACACCACAGGCCCAATTATCCTATTCTTACATATGCTAAGTAATGGTTGCATTAGGAATCCCATTGAAAAGTATATATGAATTCAATGGACAACTCAGTCTAAAATGTGCAGAATCAGTTCCTAAGATTAATTGCAGTCATGTAAACAATGTTTGGGTTTTACTCATCATCAAGGGAGCTAAACTGGGTTTATGGTGCAAGATCATGGGACATCTGTTTTTGAAACTGTTACTACACATAGGCCGCGTCTACACATGCACGCTACTTCGAAGTAGCGGTGCCAACTTCGAAATAGCGCCCGTCACAGCTACACGTGTTGGGCGCTATTTCGAAGTTGAAATCGACGTTAGGCAGCGAGACGTCAAAGTCGCTAACCCCCTGAGGGGATGGGAATAGCGCCCTACTTCGAAGTTGAATGTTGAAGTAGGGCATGTGTAGACGATCCGTGTCCCACAACACGAAATAGCAGGGTCCGCCATGGCGGCCATCAGCTGAGGGGTTGAGACACGCTCTCTCTCCAGCCCCTGTGGGGCTTTATGGTCACTGTGTGCAGGGTCTGCAACCAGTTGTCGGCTCTGTGGATCTTGTGTTGTTTAGTGCAACTGTGTCTGGGAGGGGCCCTTTAAGGGATAAGCTTGCTGTTGAGTCCGCCCTGAGACCCTGTCTGCAGCTGTTCCTGGCACTCTTATTTCGATGTGTGCTACTTTGGCGTGTAGACGTTCCCTTGCAGCGCCTATTTTGATGTGGTGCTGCCCAACATCGAAGTTGAATGTCGACGTTGCCAGCCCTGAAGGACGCGTAGATGTTATTCATCGAAATAGACTATAAGCTATTTCGATGTAGCGTGCACGTGTAGACGTAGCCACAGAATTATAGAATCGTAGAATACTAGGACTGGAAGGGACCTCGAGAGGCCACCGAGTGCAGCTCCCTGACCCAATGGCAGGACCAAGTACTGTCTAAATCATCCCTGATAGACATCTATCTAACCTGTTCTTAAATATCCCAGCGATGGAGATTCTGCAACCTCCCCTGGCAATTTATTCCACTGTTTGACCACCCTGACAGTGAGGAACTTTTTCCTAATGTCCAACCTAAACCTCCCTTGCTGCAGTTTAAGTCCATCGCCTCTTGTTCTATCCTCAGAGGCCAAGAAGAACAAGTTTTCACCCTCCTCCTTATGACACCCTTTTAGCTACCTAAAAACTGCTATCATGGTGCCCCTCAATCTTCTCTTTTCCAAACTAAACAAGCCCAATTCTTCCAACCTTTCTTCATAGGTAACATTCTCTAGACCTTTAATCATTCTTGTCTCCCTTTTCTGGACCCTCTCTAATTTCTTTACATCTTTTTTGAACTGCAGTGCCCAGAACTGGACACAATACTCCAGCTGAGGCCTAACCAGTGCAGAGTGGAACGGAAGATTGACTTCTTGTGTCTTGTTCACAACACACCTGTTAATGCATCCCAGAATCATGTTTGCTTTTTTTGCAACAGCATCGCACTGTTGACTCATATTTAGCTTGTGGTCCACTATAACCCCTAGATCCCCTTCTGCTGTGGTCATTCCTAGACTTTCTCTCCCCATTCTGTATGGGTGAAACTGATTGTTCCTTCCCAAGTGGAACACTTTGCATTTGTCCTTATTAAACTTCATCCTGTTTACTTCAGACCATTTCTCCAATTTATCCAGATCATTTTGAATTATGACCCTATCCTCCAAAGCAGTTGCAGCCCCTCCGAGCTTGGCATCATGTGGAAACATAATAAGGGTATTTTCTATGCCTATATCTAAATTGTCGATGAAGATATTGAACAGAACTGGTCCTAACACAGACCCCTGCAGAACCCCACTTGTTATAGTTTTCCAGCAGGATTGAGAACCATTAAGAACTACTGTCTGAGTACGGTTATCCAGCCAGTTATGCACCCACCCTATAGTAAATTGTATTTGCCTAGGTTTTTTTGTAAGAATATCATGTGAGACTGTATCAAACGCTTTACTAATGTCTAGGTATGCCACATTTACTGCTTCTCCCCTATCCACAAGGCTTGTTATCCTATCAAAGAGAGCTATGAGATTAGTTTGACAAGATTTGTTCTTTACAAATCCAAGCTGGCTGTTCCCTATCACCTTACCACCTTCCAAGTGCTTGCAGATGATTTCTTTAATTACCTGCTCTGTTGTCTTTCCTGGCACAGAAGTTAAGCAGACTGGCCTGTAGTTTCCTGGGTTATTCTTATTCCCCTTGTTATAGATGGGCACTATACTTGCCCTTTTCCAGTCTTCTGGAATCTTGCCCGTCTCCCATGATTTTCCAAAGAAGGTAGATAAAGGCTCAGATATCTCCTTTATCAGATCCTTCAGTATTCTAGGATGCATTTCATCAGGTCCTGGTGTCTTGCAGACATCTAATTTTTCGAAGTGATTTTTAACTTGTTCTTTTTTTTATTTCAACTTCTAACCCTACCCCTTTGCCACTAGCATTCACTGTGTTTGGCATTCCTTCATCAGATTTCTCAGTGAAGACCGAAACAAAGACATCATTAAGCACCGCTGCCATTTCCAAGTTCCCTGTTACTGTTTCTCCCTCCTCACTGATCAATGGCCCTATCTTGTCCCTGGTCTTCCTCTTGTTTCTAATATATTTATAAAAATCCTTCTTGTTTCCTTTTATGCCTGTAACTAGCTTGAGCTCATTTTGTGCCTTAGCCCTTCTAATCTTTCTCCTGCATTCTTGTGTTGTTTGCCTATATTCATCCTTTGTAATTTGTCCTTGTTTCCGTTTTTTGTATGATCCTTTTTTATTTTGAGATAATGCAAGATCTCCTGGTTAAGCCAAGGCAGTCTTTTGCCATATTTTCTATCTTTCCTATGCAGCGGGATAGCTTGCTTTTGGGCCCTTAATAATATCCCTTTGAAAAACTTGAATAATGTCCCTTTGAAAAACAGCCAACTCTTCTCAGCTGTTTTTCCCCTCACTTTTGCTTCCCCTGGGACCTTACCTACCAGCTCTTTGAGTTTACCAAAATCTGCCCTTCTGAAACCCATTATCTCTATTTTGCTGTTTTCTCTTCTTCCCTTCCTGAGAATTGTGAACTCTATGATTTCATGATCACTTTCACCCAAGCTGCCTTCCACTTGCAAGTTCTCTACCAATTGTTCCCTATTTGTTAAAATCAAATCTAGAACAGCTTCCTCCCCAGTAGCTTTTTCAACCTTTTGGAATAAAAAGTTGTCTCCAATTCAATCCAAGAACTTACTGGATGGTCTGTGCCCTGCTGTATTAGTTTCCCCACATATATCTGGATAGTTGAAGTCCCCCATCTCCACCAAATCCAGGGCCCTGCATTACTTTGTTAGTTGTTTAAAAAAAGCCTCATCCACCTCTTCTATCTGTGTAGGTGACCTGTAGTAGACTCCTAGCAGGACATCACCCTTGTTTTTTACCCCTCTTAGTCTAACCCAGAGACTCTCAACATGTTCGTCTCCCACATCCATCTCCTCAGTCCAAGTGTGTACATTTTTAATATATGAGGCAACACCTCCCCCCTTTCTTCCCTGTCTATCCTTCCTAAGCAGACTGTACCCTTCAATACCAACATTCCAATCGTGTATTATCCCACCAAGTTTCCTTGATGACAATGATGTCATAGTTGTATTTATTTATTAGCACTTCAGTTCCTCCTGCTTATTTACCCATACTTCTTGCATTTGTATATAGGCATCTAAGATATTGATTTGATCTTGCATTCCTGTTTTGCCCTGACCCACTTTTTACTCTGACATTGTTGTCCATGCTGCCTCCCATTTCTGACCCATCTCCCAGGTTTCCATGTTCTCCACTTACCTTCCATGTTCTGCACTCACCTGTGGGCTTTGCTCCCCTGCCTCCGTCGAACCTAGTTTAAAGCTCTCCTCACTAGGTTAGCCAGTCTGTGTCCAAATACGGTCTTTCCTCTCCTCGATATACAATACAATTGTATTTTGTGTAAGCTCTAACTCATTAGAAATTCCTCTGACAATATCCACTTTTTAGAGAGTTTATTGTATCTCCAGTAGCTCTCATGTATGTAATTTAATTAAACACTTTTCTCTTGAAAAAGTCATTCATGTGACATTTTTCCCTTTGACATCTGCCATCTATTCTGACAAAAATCATATAAATGTGAAACAAATTATGACCCTCAATGAAATAATAAGCCTTCCAGACAAGACAAAATAAAATACTAATTAGTGCTATCATCTGTAATAAAGATGGCTTGCATATTTTTATTTTAATTCAGCAAGAGGCAACAGAAGCATCATCTTTTATATAAACATGATACAAGAAAAGCCTGAAGGAAGAAACTCAGATAGGAAGGACTTAGAACATGATACCTACTGACAGATGTGTCAATTCCTTGATAACAATATAGAGGGGACATGTAGGATTTTTTGGTTTTGTCTTGTTTTGTTTTCTACAGATTTTGGCATAAACCAAGTGAGATAGAATATTATTACATGGTTTGATTTGTAGACCTGGTGCTTTTCTGGTTATTATTTAGTTCCTGACTGATCCCTGCAACAAGAATAATGTGTCAGATTTCCAAGGTCACTAATTATATTCTGCAATAAAGATCTCTAACATGAGACATAGAAATGAATTAAGTGATTAAGTACCCTGGTTTAGGTGTGTAAGTCCCAGCTTTGGGACCACTCCAATATACAAACATCTTGGTAATCCTTGTGGGAACATAAACTCACTCAGGGATGGTCTACAATAGAGGATAAAATCAATTTTAAAGGACTAAGGTCAGTTATATAATGTGCCTGTCTTCACTACAAATATTATTAGGTCTATTTTAAGTTGTCGATTTTAAGATTGACTTTTCTACTCCAGCTTTGTCATGAGAAGTAACGCCAAATTCAAACTTACAAGATGGACTAAAGGCCAATGTATACACAGTGATATTAAATTTGAATTTAGTGGCATCCAGAAGTACCCCACAATGCTCCACCATTTTGACCATTGCTTTCACCTCCACTTGTCTCCATGTGAGCGGGAAGCAGCCCAGGAATTACGGATTCATTTTCTTTCTGGCCAGCATGGCTAACAGACCTCCACAGCGCACCTCAGGAGCACATCTGGTCATGAGTTCCCAGGGTCATAGAAGAGCCCCAGCATGGAGCAATCAGGAGATCCAAGATCTCATCATTGTGTTGTGTGGTGCAGGGAGGGGGCTGAATCTGCCCAGCAGCAACTCCGAACCAGCAAAAGAAATGCAGACTTTCATGAAACGATTTTACAATGTGTGCTACAAAACATTTACTCTAGGGATGCTCAGCACTGCCATGTGAAAATCAAGGAGCTCAGAGAAGAATATCAAAAGGCAAAAGAAGCCAGTGGAAAGTCTCAGTCATCGCCCAAGACATGCTGCTTTTATGAGCAGCTGAATGGTATTCTGAGGAATGACCCAACCCCTGTCACAAGAAACATGGTCACAGTCATTGATGAAGAAGAGAAAGATGAGGACACCAGTCAGCAGCTGGCTGTAGAAGTGTATCCTGCTATCAGCCATGACCTTTTTATAACTTTGGAGACAGTCCTTTCATCTCAGGATATTCTGGATGCAAGTGATGCTGGAGAGGACACTTGTGGTGAGTATTTTTTTATACTGCTAGAAGCAGGTTGTGGGCCAGGTGGAGTGGTTCTATGTATACATAGCCTGCAACCCCTAGAGCAGCTTGTTAATGTGCCTGGGGAAGGAGTGCCAGTCCTGGCTGGACATCTCCATAAAGGTCTCAGACAGGTATTATTTGATTTTTCTCATGAGGTTTTTGAGGAGGCCTGACTTATTCTGGCTTCTGCAATAACACACCTTACCACACCAAGTCACCAGTACAAAATCTGGACTTATAACACCACAGAGTACTCTTGTAAATTTGCCAGGCCTGTACCTACAGAGCATGAGTATATGTTTTTTTATCACTTTCTCTTATTCTTAGGAGGCTGATGTCTCATTTTGCGACCTAGAAGATGCATGAGAACTTTCATAAGTCACTGCATATGATGTCACAAGCTGCTCAGCCATTCAGAAATGTGGGGGTGTGGGGGAGAGGGAGAGCAAATCACTGGTTTGGGTCTTATTTACAGAAGTTTGTCCCTTTAACATTATCACACTGCTCCCTGTGTTTAAAACCCATTTAATTTTCCCAGGACTGCCCCTCTGGCACCATACGGCTGGCAGGCTCTCCTTGCTCTCTCCACCCTACCATCCATGCAGCTGATGGGATCTCATTATTCCTCCCCACTATCCATGTGGCTGGCAGACTCTCTGTGCTTCCTCCCACTCTCCATATGGCTGGTAGGTCTCCAGGTTCCCCACCACCATCATGCAGCTGGCAGGCTCTCTGGCTCCTTCCCCTGCCATATGGTTGGCAGGCTTTCCAGAGGGCTCTCTGGATCCTATCTATTGTCCAGCATGGGGTTAGAGTACTTTAAAATGCCCCCCCGCACCCCCCCAACTGGGGGAGTGGGAGGAAACACACAGAAACTTTCTTGCAGCAACGAAGGGTCCCGTGGCACCTTATAGACCAACAGAAAAGTTTTGAGCATGAGCTTTCATGAGTACAGACTCACTTCATCAGATGCTGGTCTTGGAAATCTGCAGGGCCAGGTATAAATAAGCCAGAGCAAGGGTGGGGATAACAAGGTTAGCTCAGTCAGCAAGGGTGAGGATTACTAGCAGCAGTTAATCTGGAGGTGTGGGAAGTCCTCCTCAGAGACATGCTGTTTGCAGATGCTGCTGCTGTAGTGTCTGACATAGAAGACCAGCTTCAAAAACTGCTGGATCAGTTCTCCAAAGCGTGCAAGGACTTTGGGCTTACCATCAGCCTAAAGAAGACAAACATACTCGGTCAGGATGTTGCTGAATCCCCATCAATCAGCATTGACAACTATATGTTAGAGGTCGTCCACGAGTTCATTTACCTCGAACTGACACCCTGTCGTTGGACACTGAGCTAAATAGGAGGATCGGAAAAGCGGCCACAACTCTGTCCAGACTCAGCAAGAGAGTGTGGAATAACAACAAGCTGTACGCTCACACCGAAATGCAAGTCTACAGAGCCTGCATCCTCAGCACCCTCCTTTATGGCAGCAAGACTTGGACCCTGTATGCCCATCAGGAAAAGAGGCTGAACGTCTTCCACTTGCGCTGCCTCAGGCGCATCCTTGGAATATCATGGAAGGACAGAGTGACCAACACCACCGTCCTCGAGCAAGCTGGAATCCCAACCATGCACACCCTCCTCAGGCAGCGTCGGCTCCGCTGGCTTGGCCACATCCACAGGATGAATGATGGAAGGATTCCAAAAGACATCCTATATAGTGAGCTAGCCTCTGGCAAAAGACCTCCCGGACGCCCCCAGTTGCGCTACAAAGATGTCTGCAAGAGAGACCTCAGAGAGGTAGACATCGAGCTGGACAACTGGGAAGAACTAGCAGACGACCGCGGCAGATGGAGGCAGGGGTTACACAAGGGCCTTCAGAAGGGCAAGAAGAGGATCAGACAGCTAGCAGAGGAGAAGCAAGTGCACAGAAAGCACACTAAGGACTTGCCAGGCACCCACCACATCTGCAAGAGATGCAGCAAGGACTGTCACTCTCGTGTGGGTCTTCATAGTCACAGTAGATGCTGAAAATGAAGTCCTCAGTTGAAACTATAAAGGACGCAATCCATAGTGTAGGCAGACTGAAGGATGCCTACGTAGAACACCAAGGGAGGGGAAGCTGCTTCTGTATTTAGCCAGCCATTCGCAGTCTTTGTTTAAGCCAGAGCTGAGGGCATTGAATTTGCAGATGAATTGTAGCTCAGAAATTTCTCTTTGGAGTCTGGTCCTGAAATTTCTTTGCTGTAGGATAGCTACTTTTAAGTCTGCTACTGTGTGGCCTGGGAGATTGAAGTGCTTTCCTATGGGTTTTTGCATATAGCCATTTCTGATGTCTGATTTGTGTGTGTTTATTCTTTTACATATAGACTATCCAGTTTGTCCGATGTATATAGCAGAGGGGCATTGCTGGCACATGATGGCATAAATTATATTGGTAGATGTGCAGCTGAATGAACCCATGATGGTGTGGCTGATCTGGTTAGGTCCTGTAATGGTGTTGCTGGTATAGATACGTGGGCAGAGCTGGCAACAAGGTTTGTTGCATGGATGGGTCCCTGAGTTAGAGTGACTGTGGTGTGATGTATAGTTGCTGGTTAGGTTTTGCTTCAGGTTGGCAGGTTGTCTGTGGACAAGGACAGGTCTGCCTCCCAAGGCCTGTGAAAGTGGGGGATCGTTGTCCAGGATGGGTTGTAAATCCCTGATGATGCACTGTCGAGGTTTTAGCTGAGGACTGTAGGTGATGGCTAGTGGTGTTCTGTTGGTTTCTCTCTTGGGCTTGTCCTGTAGTAAGAGGCTTCGTGGCACACGTCTGGCTCTGTTGATCTGTTTTTTCACTTCCTCAGGTGGGTATTTCAGTTTCAAGAATGCTTGGTAGAGATCCTGTAGGTGTTTGTCTCTGTCAGAGGGGTTGGAGCAAATGCGGTTATATCTTAGTGCTTGGCTGTAGACAATGGATCGTGTGGTATGTCTGGGATGGAAGCTGGAGGCATGAAGGTAGGCGTAGTGGTCAGTGGGTTTACGGTACAGGGTGGTATTGATGTGGCCATCGTGTATTAGCACCGTGGTGTCCAGGAAGTGGATCTCCTGTGTGGACTGTTCCAGGCTGAGGTTGATGTTGGGGTGAAAGTTGTTGAAGTTCCGGTGGAATTCCTCCAGAGTCTCCTTCTCATGGGTCCAGTTGATGAAGATATCATCAACGTAGCATAAGTAGAGATGGGGTGTTAGTGGATGAGAGCTAAGGAAGTGCTGTTCCAGGTCAGCCATGAAAATATTGGCATACTGAGGGGCCATGCTGGTACTCATAGCTGTGCCACTGATTTGAAAGCGTATGTCATCGCCAAATCTGAAATAGTTGTGTGTGAGGATAAAGTTACAGAGCTCAGCCATCAGATGTGCTGTAGCATCATCAGGGATACTGTTCCGGACAGCATTTATTCCATCTTTGTGTGGGATGTTGGTACAGAGAGCCTCTAGATCCATGGTGGCTAGGATAGTGTTTTCTGGTAGGTCATCAATGTCTTGCAGTTTTCGCAGGAAGTCAGTGGTGTCTCGGAGATAGCTGGGAGTGCTGGTGGCATAGGGTCTGAGAGCAGAGTCCACATAACCAGACAGTCTTTCAGTGAGAGTGCCAATGCCTGAGATGATGGGGCATCCAGGATTTCCAGGTTTGTGGATCTTGGGTAGTAGGTAGAATAGCCCCAGACGGGGCTCTAGAGGTATGTTGGTATAAATCTGTTCTTGTGCTTGTGTAGGGAGTGTCCTGAGCAGATGTTGTAGTTTCTTCGTGTATTCCTCGGTGGGATCTGAGGAAAGCAGCCCGTAAAATTTGGTATTGGAGAGTTGTCTGGAAGCCTCCTTCTGGCTACGTCTACACGTGCCCCAAACTTCGAAATGGCCATGCAAATGACCATTTCGAAGTTTACTAATGAAGCGCTGAAATGCATATTCAGCGCTTCATTAGCATGCGGGTGGCAGCGGCGCTTTGAAATTGACGCACCTTGCCGCCGCGTGGCGCGTCCAGACGGGGCTTCTTTTCGAAAGGACGCCACCTACTTCGAAGTCCCCTTATTCCCGTGAGCTCATGGGAATAAGGGGACTTCGAAGTAGGTGGGGTCCTTTCAAAAAGGAGCCCCGTCTGGACGCGCCACGCGGCGGCAAGGTGCGTCAATTTCGAAGCGCGGCTGCCGCCCGCATGCTAATGAAGCGCTGAATATGCATTTCAGTGCTTCATTAGTAAACTTCAAAATGGCCATTTGCATGGCCATTTCGAAGTTTGGGGCACGTGTAGACACGGCCTCTGGTAGTCAGACCTATTCATGATGACAGTAGCTCCTCCTTTATCTGCCTTTTTGATTATAATGTCAGGATTCTTTCTGAGGCTGTGGATGGCATTGCGTTCTGCACGACTGAGGTTGTGAGGCAAACAATGCAGTCTCTCCACAGTTTCTGCCTGTGCGCGTCAGTGAAAGCATTCTATATATAGGCCCAGACTGTTACAGCTTTTTACATTTCTCAAGACTGCCACCTCCACATGGAATGCAGGATCTCTGACACCCCCATCACCACACATGACTGGCAGGTTCTCTGGACCTGCCTACTGGACACTGGCATATCCAGCTGGGATATGGGGAGAGTGGTACTCCAGAGGCCACCAATGTGTTCTGGTCGAACCTTCCCTGAAGCAGGTTCTTGCTGAGGGACTCTGGGAGGCAGTGACAGAGAGATGGGTCTTCATTTCCCATGCTTGGGGCCCCAGTAGACCATTACTGTTACCGAAGTTACTACAGTAGTTCGACAGCTCTGGGAAGTTGCAGGGCTTGGCAGCTTCCCCCACCCACAGGGTGAAGGTTCCTGCACTATCACTCACTTCAACAAAACACACTCTAGATGTACAGAACAGGGAGCTCCGTTTCCTACTATCTTCCACCTACATAAAATACAATGATTTGGCAGGGAGTATGCTGACTATTTTTTAAAGTGAATGAAGTGTTCTAAGTATCACAGAGATAGCCATGTTAGTCTGCATCTTCGAGAACAACAACTAGTCCTGGGGCACCTTATAGACTAACAGATATTTTGGAGCATAAGCTTCCATGGTCAAAGACCCGCTTCGTGAGATGCATGAGTGGGTCAGAGCAGCCACCAGCAAGAATTAGTGATCGCACTATGAGGCCATGAAAAATGTATTGTGAGAACCTCTTCATAAAGGGCCAGCCAAGCCTTATTATTCCTCTGAAAGGTAATTCCACAAAAGGTCTGGACATTACAGGTTACATAGTGTTAGGAAAAATTGGCAGTGATAGGGACATCTTGCCTGGGGAGCTAAAGTTGGTGGACATCACTGTGTGGCTGGGATGTCCTGCTGGAATCAGCTGGAATCAGACTGCTGTAATCAGCTGCTAAGTCCGAGCTGGAAGTGTGTTTGTTGCTGTCAGACTGCTGGAATCAGCTGCTAAGTCCGAGCTGGAAGTGTGTTTATTGCTGTCAATATCTAGGCTCTGAGACACAACAGCAGAACATTTAAGGCATCTGCCATCATGGGACATGCACTGGCAACTTCACACTGGTCTGGATTGCACCTCAGAGCATGAGACAGCTTCAAAATGTGGGGTGGGGGGGCTGATCCTCTTGGCATACTTCAGCACATTTACTGGATCAGGCCCCTCTAGAAAGTTCTTACAGGACTGCTGAGTGAAAGCCTTTCTCAGTTTTCAGTCGAATGGTGAAAATGCCACATCCCTAGATCGGAGACTTCCAATTTATGTTCCCCATCCACCCAAGAGGGGAAAAAGAGGACATGAAGAGGGTTGTGTCACTTCTCAGGTGATCACTTTAACCATTTCACTATAACAGATGAACTTCCTCATTGTCTTCTGTTGAAAGTGTTGCCCTCTGTTAAAGTCCTTGTGAGAAGCAGAAGTGGCTGTGGGACTCTAGCTTTCCAGATGAGTGCTCGAACTACCAGGCTGCAGCATCAGCATATTTGTGCACTTTACCACATTGAAATAACTCTCAGAGTGCATGTGCTCACATTTACAAGCAGGAAAAGGAGTCTGGCTTGGTGTCCAGAGCACTCACCCATGATGTGGGCAAACCTGAATCCACTCCCATAGCCCAGTGATTCTGATTGTATGACCCCTGAAATGTTTTCTCAGGACAGGCTGAGGGACCCCCTCTTTCTCCCAAAATAAAAATACCCTATACTCCCTTGGTTAAAGCATCACTTGTGGGGTAGCAAATCCCTTCCTCCCTACCCTTAAGAGGAGTGGAGGCATGAAGCAAAGATCTCTCACATTCTGGGTGAGTACCCTGATGCCTGAGCTAGAAGTTACTAGGGAGCATCTTCTCTTCCTTCTTTCCCCACTTCTTGATAATAGCAGTGATCCCTAACAACAAGATGGGGTTTGCGGCTGAGAATTACAAGCAAAATTTTTTTGGGCATCCAGCCCATAACTGTGAGTGCCAATATATTTTTAGCATGTACATCATACTGTGATAAGACGTGAGAGAAGGTTACTCGTGCTTCAGTTTTATTTGAAAATCTTTCTAATCCTCTTAATCTAAGGTTTAGATGAAGAGTGTTGCCTTCTCCACAAGAGTACATAGAGAATGTCTAGGATAAAGTCTTCAGCTGAAAAGATATCCACTGTACATGTTTAGCCACAGATAAAATCACTTCATTCATAGAGTCATAGAATCACAGAACACGAGAACTGGAAGAGACCTCGAGAGGTCATCGAGTTCAGTCCTCTGCCCTCACAGAATGACCAAACACCATCTAGAACATCTCCAATGGGTGTCTATCCAACCTGTTCTTAATTATCTCCAGTGATGGAGATCCTACAACCTCCCTAGGCAATTTATTCCAGTGTTTAACCACCCTGATAGTTAAGCGGTTTTCCCAATGTCCAGCCTAAAACTCCCTCGATGCAGTTTAATCCATTGCTCCTTGTCCTATCCTCAGAGGCCAAGGAGAACAATTTTTCTCCCTCCTCCTTGTAACCCACTTTTAGGTACTTGAAAACCGCTATTCTGTCCCCTCTAAGTATTTTCTTTTCTAAGCTAAACAAGCCCAGTTTTTTCTGTTTTCTCTCATAGCTCATGTTCTCTAGACCTTTAATTCTTGTTGATCTTCTCTGGACCTTCTCCAATTTCTCCACCTCTTTCTTAAATTGTGTTGCCCAGAACTGGACACAATACTCCAGCTGAGGCCTAATGAGTGTTGAGTACGGAGGAACAATGACTTGCCATGTCTTGCTCTCAACACTCCTGTTAACGCGTCCCAGAATCATGTTTCCCTTTTTTGCAACAACATCACACTCTTGACTCATAATTAGCTTGTGGTCAACTATGACCCCTAAATTACTTTCCTCAGCCCTCCTTCGTAGTCAGTTGCTCCCCATTTTGTATGTATGAAGCTGATTGTTCCTTCCTGAGTGGAGTACTTTGCATTCGTCCTTATTAAACTTCATTTTGTTCACCTTGGACCATTTATCTAGTTTCTCCAGATCATTTTGAATTCTGACACTATAGTCCAAAGCAGTTGCAACCCCTCCCAGCTTGGTATCATCTGCAAACTTAACAAGTATATTTTCTATGCCAATATCTAAATAATTGATGAAGATATTGAATAGAACCAGTCCCCAAAACAGACCCCCCGCAGAACCCCACTTGTTATGCTCTTCCCAAATGATTGTGAACCATTAACAACTACTCTCTGAGAATGGTTATCCAGCCAGGTATGTGTTCACCTTATAGTAGCCCCATCTAAGTTGTGTTTGCATAGTTTATTGATACAAAATATAATATTAAACCCATAAACTTTACCACTGAGGGAATAACATAGATAATTGAGACTTAAAACATGGTAATGATAGCATTAAACAAAATAGTAGTTCAATAGCCTGTTGTATACAAACTGTAGAACTAATTTCTGTGATTTGTGAGCCAAGAAAGTAAGCAGATGAAATGTGTAATAAAACCATATACTGAAAGAGAAATAGGCTACAAATAGCTCTTTTCGAAAGGTCAAATGGCAAACTCTTAAATCATTCTGGTGAGTGGTTATTTGGAATCATAATTTCACTTAAATTGTGAGTGCTCCTGTGAATACTGGCATACCCATGTAAAAACTGCACAAGCTGATCCAGAAAGTTTATCTTCAAGGGTGAAAATAATGCAACTTTTTAAGTTACACTAGAATTTTTGCCCACAGAATCACCACCATACCTTCAGAATGTTAGCTCTTGGGCTTTATTTAAAAAAAAAAAAAAAGTAAGTTCTATTACTCTGAGTATCTTCCAATAGAACATGAAAAAAAAGTTAAAAATAGCACTAAAAGCTGTATTTGCTGTATGACTGTCATTGACTAGATTGTTCCATTATTGAGCATGATTTACTGATATTACTAGTGTCTCTGGCAGAGGCTAATGGTAGACCAAAAATCGATGAGGTCTGTGTTATTCTTATGGCTTCTTACATACAAAACCAAGAATGAACTACTCAATTTCATTTTAATTAAACTTTCAAGCTTTTTACACTTAACATGCTCTCTGTTTTCCACAAAAAAAGCCTTAAAGCATTAGAAAGTAGCTTATTTAAATTGGAATCTTCATGATCTCTTTTTTCATATGGACTGGGTCTACATGGTGCTTCACACAGTGCCGCTGTCGGTAGAGCTATGCAAAATGAGCTTCTTGGGATTGTAAATGGCATGCCATTTGCATACTCCCAAAGCTCATTACCATAGCCCCACAAGAGTTTGGCATCGGCAGAGGTGGGTGCCGGCACTGCAGAGGCCGTGTGGACATGCCTTTGCTCGCTAAACCCCCTATCTGTCACCAGTCCTTTATGGGCTTTTTAAGAGTACATTTGTTTTTTGTTCATTAGGCTAAAGTTACGCTCTTCATACTATATAATTTTCAATGGTCAGATTTCACATATGTTCAAATGTAAAGAAACCATAATAGAAACAAATGGATATACTCTTTTGAAGAAATATATCAAGATCTTTTCAAATGTTGAGAAGGAAAAATATAATTTTGAAATGTCTTTTCCTTCTTTACTGATATAGGTTCTGAGATCTTCTTGACATTTAAAATATAAAGTTAAATATATCAAAACAAAATCACTACAAAAAGTTATAGCTGCTTACTCTTTACACATTGCCCCCCCCCCAACCAAATATAAGAACAATAAAAAAGAACTTTTCTTGTTAGTGATAATAAACCTCTATAGTCAAAAAAGTGTTAATGCAGTGAATGGCTCTTCCATTTCTCAAGCCAATATTGCCTCAGATCAAGATTCCCACTATCCACTCCATTTACTTATTTTGGAGATTTGATATTTACTGTTATCTAAGTAGAGGACCAGCCCCACAGATTAAAGCAGTTACTCAATAACTTGTTATGTCCATATGGGACAGAGAGTCTTGAATGCAGCTGTCGCTTTCCCTATCCTGCCTTCCCTATCCTTGTCTGTTTCTCCATCTCTGCCCATAATATTCTCCAAGTAGGTGAACTGCTCCACATCTTCCAGGTCATCCCCTCCCAGTGTGATGGTGTTGTTGTTGGATAGATTGATCCTCTTTGTCATGGTTTATCACTTAGTCCAGTCATTGAGGAAGTTTTGCAAAGTGTTCTGACCTTTTCTTCCATGTTTTCATGTCGGTGTGAAAGAAGGGTGACATTGTCAGAAAAATCAATGTCCTCTGTCTGTTTGAAAAGGATCCACTGAATGCCTCATTGATGGCCATCTGTTGTCCTGTTCACAATCCAGTCTTTTTTGATCAAGAACAGGAAAGGTGACAATAGGCACCCTTGTCAAATTCCTGGCAGTATGATGAAAGATTCTGTCAAGACACCATTGTGAACAACTTGGCAAGTTGAAACTTCTTATTTTGAATGGATCACATAAATATTTTTGGATGTGATGTCATGGTGCTGCAGCAGTTTTTTATATTCTAGCAGTGTTCGTAATATGAAACATAAAGATTTTAGCATATTACTCAATAGAGTTTGGAACCTGTGTTCGGCATTGTGTTCTTTAAAGGCTTCTTATCAATATGTTGGCTCTGGTTCAGATGTAGAGAATTGCTGGATTTTGTAGGATTGTCATTACATAGCCTTGTCTAGTCATTCAGGGCATACAAAAAATTTTACTCATTTCCACATGGTCACACAAAAGCTGTTCAAAATGGTAGTCTCTGACCTTTTTAGTTTCATGGTCCTGCTCCCGTCTGCACTAGCTCACAGATCAGAGCACACTAGGGGTGCATCTACACTAAGAACTAACTTTGAAGTTAGCTTTGAATTTAGACACTACATCAAAGTAGCCAGCATAGAGTCTACACACATTTTCCTTTACTTTAAAGTTAATTTAGAAGTATGGGGCCCAACTTCAAAGTCCTTACTCCATTCTTGGGAATGAAGTACTGCCCTACTTAGAAGTTTAACTTTGAAGTAGGGTGTGTATAGATGCTCTACTTCTCAAGTTAGTTACTTCAAAGTTGCACTTCAAGGTAAGCAACTTTGACGTTATTTTTGTAGTGTAGACACAGCCCTGGAAAATTGATATGCTTCATTTTAATCTGCATTCCCTCTCATTTGGGGCACTGGGAAAGACTGTGTATCTGTACAGGAATAGGAGGTCAGTAGTATTTTGTGGAAATCATTAGTAAAATAATGGCAGATATGGTCACCAGAAGTCAAGAAAATTGAAAATACTAAAAGCTCAGGAAGGCAAGAGCCTTCCACATTTCAGCTTGATTTTCAACTTTGTATAGTACCCAGCTTTTCTTTTTTCACCTCTGCTCCAGCCTGGTGGGGGTTCTTGGTTTACAGTTCTCTTCAGGGATGCATCACAGTGCAAAAAGACACACAAATATTGTAAGTCTTCTAAGAGCCAATCACCCTTAGGCTACATGTGCATTTGGAATGAGGGGTATGCAAACGTCAATAAATAAAGGAAAATCATGTTCAATAGTCAAAAATATGGTGATGCAATGATTCTTCTGAAAGACAAAACTGAAGGATTGATAGTGCTTAAACAGTGCTTGAACCTACTTTCTGTGGACATATTCGTCAGTTGCTCCCATTGTGTAGAGAAAATGTTTTTTAAAGGTGTTCAGAGAATCCATGTAACTTCTTAGCATCCCTTCAAAACTGACACCAGATTCAGGCTTGAAGTGAAAAGCAAAGTGTGAAATCTTTCCAGAAAAGTATTGTGTTTTCCAAGAGCAAAACAAAGAAAAAAAAAGCACAGCAGAGGTGTGGAGTGTGCTTTAAACAGCTATGGCAGACAATGTTAAAGAGGATTGGGGTGCCTATTTTAAGACCCTGGACAAGCTTTGGAAGAA
Source organism: Carettochelys insculpta (assembly GCF_033958435.1). NCBI lineage: Eukaryota > Metazoa > Chordata > Testudines > Carettochelyidae > Carettochelys > Carettochelys insculpta. The sequence continues at coordinate 92,164,013 of NC_134137.1, read as the reverse complement.
ATCAGAGCACTGAAGAGGTATTACTACAGCAACGATGGCTACATTAAGTACTGACATGCAAGTTCCAAGAAGTAAGTGAATTCTGATCAAAGAACAAATATGGGAAGATTTTGTGGTAAAGTTTTACTGTCAGTTGAAAAGACATTTTTATTCAAAAGTGAAGAAAAAAACTATCAACTCTCTTTGGAGCTTGAGCTTTTGTGGGCAAAGACCCGCTTTGTCAGATATCTGTTAGTATATAAGGTGCCACAAGACGTGTTGTTTTTGAAGATACAGACTAACTCAGCTGCCCCTCTGATATTTGTCAACTCTCTTTCTGATCCTTTCTTTTCTCCAATACAGTACATGTCTATTGCACTGAATAAGAATCACACTTCTTGATTATTTAAAAAAATATCTGGCACATGTCAGTACTACCATAAAATATTGATAACCAGCATTCTCCTACCTACCCATAAATTACAGATTTATATATTCCTAAACTGGATCTGTCAAATGATCAGCTGTTCTGGCCTACTGTACAAAACAGGACATAACTTCATGGAATTAACTCCTGTTTTACCCACAGTATATCTTTTCCAGTAGCACTCAATCTTTATGTGAAAATTGCCAGTGATTGAGAAGCTTCCACAACCTTTGGTACATTATTCCAATGATTAATTACCTTTACTGTTGAAAAAAATACATTTTATGTCCATTCTGAATGTACTAATAATGTGCAGAATTGCCATCTGTTCAATTGAACACCTGGATTATGGTTTATAAGAGAATTGAAAGTTTGAGTAGCCCCTAGATCAGGAATGAGGAACTTCCAGCCCATGGGCCACACACAGTTCATCCGGGTTAGCCACTGACAAGCTGCCAAATCTTTATCTGGACATCCACAGACAGGAGCTCCCAGTGGCTGCACTTCACTGTTGCCAGCCAATGGGAACTGCAGGAAGCAGTGGCCCTGACCAGACCACTTCCTGCTACTCCCATTAGCCAAAAACAGTGAACCACAGCCACTGGGAGTCGCGAGGCACTGTACCTGTTGATGTTCAGGTTAACAAAGCATATGGTGGCCTGCTAGTGGCTAACACTGATGAACTAGATGCAGATAACATGCAGGAGGTTCCCCATCCTGTCCTAGATTCAGCAGTTAATAGTTGCATAGCTGTTATTGTCTGTTTTTTTCTTATATATATATATTTTCAAAATAGATGCATATTTAAATTGTCTCCTAAAGGAAATTTCTTTATAGCATACAAAAACTGCCATTATATTTTTGTATTCAAATGCTGGCCTTGATTCTGCAACACTATGGAGATGGGCTATCATTCAAGTGAGTGAAAATCTATATAGACACCATGTTCTGCCTTCACAGAAATAATTGCAGGCTCAGGATCTGTAACTAAAGTCAAATTGAGTGATATAACACAGGGCAGCAGGGGATATATCATTTACATTAGAGACAACAGGAGACATATGCACTCATACCACAAGACAAGTATATTTCCTTAGAAGACAAAATGCCAGTCCTATGGTCTGGTCTATATGATGAAGTTAAGTCAAAGTAAGCTGCATTAGGTGAATTTTATAATGAATGTGTCTACATCCACAAGCCCCTTCCACCCATCTTAAGGTCATTTAAAACCGATTTCTGTATTCTCCCTTGACGAGAATAGTAGTGCTAAATATGATCTTCTGGGTTTGAATCTGGGGTGGTGCAGATAGACTGCTGTTCAAGTAGACATTCTTGGACTCCCGAAGGTGTGTGACAATGCCCCAATCTGACTGCTCTGGCCAGCAGTTTCAGCTCCGCTCAACTCCCAGATACACAGGAAGAATCCCAAGAACTTTGAAGTTTAATTTCCTGGCTGGTCAGCATGGTGAGCCCAGCATCACATCTGATCATGAATACCAGCAGGCACAAACGAGCTCTAGCATGGAATATGCAGGATATACAATATCCGACTGAACAATGAGAAGTCCTGTGGCAATTTATAGACTAACAGGTTTTTGGAGGCTCTAACATTGTGGGTCTTTGCCCATAAAAGCTTATGCTCCCAAAAAATCTGTTCGTCTATATGGTGCCGTAGGATTTCTCATTGTTTTTGAATATACAGACTAACATGGCTACCCGTCTGATAAAAGATTTAATTGGTGTGTGGGGAGAAGAATCTGTGCAGGCAGAACTCTGAACTGTGAGAAAAATTGCTTATATCTGTACCAAAATCTTACAGGGCATGATGGGGAAAAGGATATAGCAGGGACACATAGCAATGCTATGTGAAACTAACAGTGCTCAGGCAAGCTTCCTAGCAGACAGAGGCAAACATTTCACTCCATGTCAGAGCCACAGATATGTCATTTGTACGAGCAGCCGCATGGGATTCTAGGAGGGGGAACTGAACCGCTATACTAAAGCTGTCCCTGGATACCCACCAAACGACTCTTCAAGAACATTAGGCAACAATGAGGAAGATATTGCAGATCAGGAAGAGGAGGAGGAGGAAGATTCTCAGCAATAAAGTGGTGGATTCATTAACACAGAGAACCAAGAGCTTTTCCTAATTCTGTATCTAATTCCCTCCCAGAAGTTATTGTCGCCAGAGGGAGGGCACCTCTGGGGAGTGCACATTTGAAATCATGCTACAGTGGTTAAATGTAATCAGGTTTAATCCTTGATCTGCTCTAAACAATTGGGATATAGTAGCAGCTAGTCCACCTACACAGTGGGTACTCCCCGGAAGAGTTTATCAGCATTGCTGGAGATGGAGTGGCAATCCGCACTGGATGCCTCTTCAAGGCTCTATTATAGATATTCTTCAAACTATCTCAGTTTTCTGGGAGGATTGCCTTATTTTGTCCTCCACAGTAGGACAACTTCCCATCTCAAGACAGCACTCAGTGGTCTGGAATCACTGCAGCATATTGCAGAGTCGTATCAAGTCCAGGTTTCTGGTATCACTCATGCAGCATCAGTCCCTATCATGCTCTGTGATTCTGAGAAGATTGATACTACCCATGGTGACCTGGGTGAAACGAGGGAAGCTTTGTAATTGATAATGCAGAGGAGATCTGCCTCTCTTTGCTCATCCCCAACTAATTATAAGCCATGGTGTGCTGTGTTGTTTACAATAGGGTTGAAGCATTCATCCCAGAGAACAGCCATGCTCTGCAGGAGTGTGGAGTCTGACTTCATGCTGACCGGTGCATCTTTGTACCTCTTCCTCAAACCCACTCCCTCACCTCTGATGTGGCAGAATCACAGAATCATAGGGCTGGAAGGGACCTCAGGAGGTCATCTAGTCCAGCCACCTGCTTCAAGCAGGATCAACCCCTACTAAGTCATCCCAGCCAGGACCTTGTCCAGCCGGGACTTAAAAACCTCAAGGGATGGAGAATCCACCACCTCTCTAGGCAACGCAGTCCAAAGTTTCACCACCTGCCTGGTGAAGAAGTTTTTCTTAATATCTAACCTAAACCTTTCCCTCTTCAATATCTGACCATTACTCCTTTTTCTGCCATCTGACACCACTGAGAACAGTTTCTCACCCTCCTCTTTAGAGCTCCTCTTCAGGAAGTTGAAGGCTGCTATTAAATCACCTCTAAGTCTTCTCTTCTGTAAACTAAACAAGCCCAAATCCCTCAGCCTATCCTCATACATCTTGTGCTCCAGACCCTTAATAATTTCTGTTGCCTTTCTCTGAACCTGCTCCAGCAAATCCACATCCTTTTTATACTGGTGGGCCCAAAATTGGACACAATATTCCAGATGAGGCCTCACCAGTGCTGAATAAAGAGGAATAACTACTTCCCTAGATCTGGTCGAAATGCTCCTCCTAATGCACCCCAGTATGCCGTTAGCTTTGTTGGCTACGAAGGCACACTGTTTACTCATATCCAGCCTTTCATCCACCATAACCCCTAGGTCCCTTTGCATCGTATTGCTGCTGAGCCAGCCGGTCCCCAGCCTGTAACAATGTTTGGGATTCTTCCGCCCCAGGTGCAGGACTCTACACTTCTCCTTATTGAAGCGCATCAGATTTCTTTTGGCCCAGTCCTCCAATTTATTCAGGTCTCTCTGGATTCCCTCTCTACCCTCCAACATATCTACCGCTCCCCCTAGTTTTGTGTCATCTGCAAATTTGCTGAGGGTGCAACCCAGTCCCTCATCCAGGTCATTAAGAAAGATGTTGAATAACACCGGCCCCAGAACCGAGCCTTGCGGCACTCAGCTTGAAACAGACCGCCATCCAGATATTGAGCCATTGACAACTACCCGTTGGGCCCAACCATCACGCCAGCTTTCTATCCATCTTATAGTCCAAGGATCCAATCCATATTTCCTTAACTTATGGACAAGAATGTTGTGAGAGACAGTATCAAAAGCCTTGCTGAAGTCAAGGTATATCACATCCACTGACTTCCTCATGTTCACAGAGCTTGTTACCTCATCATAGAAGCTGATCAGATTGGTGAGACAGGACTTGCCCCTGGTGAATCCAGGTTGGCTACTTTTGATCACTTTCCCCTCTTCCAAGTGCTTCAGAATGGATTCCTTGAGGATTCCCTCCATTATTTTCCCAGGGATTGAGGTAGGGCTGATGGGTCTATAGTTCCCTGGATTGTCCTTCTTTCTTTTTTTAAAGATGGGCACTACGTTTGCCTTCTTCCAGTCATCCGGTATCTCCCCCGATTTCCAAGAGTCTTCAAGGATAATAGCCAAAGGTTCAGCAATGACCTCTGCCAATACCCTCAGTACCCTGGGGTGCATTAAATCCAGACCCATGGACTTGTGCACATCTAGTTTTTCTAGATAGCTCAGAACTTGTTCCTTCCCCATAGACGTCTGCCCTCCACCTTCCCATACTGCATCATCTGGGACCATCATTGGGAAGTTGACTTTGTCTGTGAAGACTGAGGCAAAAAGCCATTGAGTACTTCAGCTTTTCCTTTATCATGTGTCCCTAGGTTACCTCCCTCATCCAGTAATGGCCCCACACCTTCTCTGATAACCCATTTATTGTTCACATGCCTGTAGAAACCCTTCTTGTTACTCTTCACATCCCTTGCTAGCTGCAGTTCCAATTGTGCTTTCGCTTTCCTGATTACTGCCCGGCATTCTCCAGCCTTATGTTTCTACTCCTCCTTAGTCAACTGTCCTCGTTTCCATTTCTTGTATACATCCTTTTTGAATTTAAGCTGACTAAGGATTTCCCTGTTAAGCCAAGCTGGTTGCCTACCATGTTTGCATTTCTTACTATGCAGCAGGATTGTTCGTTCCTGTGCCTTCAGTAAGACTTCTTTAAAATACTTTCAGTTCTCTTGAACTCTTTTCCCCTTCATCTTCATTTCCCAAGGGATCCTGCTCATCCGGTCTCTTAGGGAGTCAAAGTCTGCTCTTCTGAAATCAAAGGTCTGCATGTTACTGCTCACCCTTCTTCCTTTCGTCCAGATCCTGAAATCTACAATGTCTTGGTCGCTGCAGCCCAGGTTCCCCCCACTTCTATTTCTTCTACTAGTTCTTCCCTGTTTGTAAGCAACAGGTCAAGTTGCGCATGGCCCCTGGTCCTGGCAAATGAGGGCTGCAGTTGTAAAGATGTTAGGTGGGGGTGGGGGTGACACCATGCCGTCCATGCACATTTATGCTCCTCTGCCCCAAATCAACTGTTCCCTCTTTGAAAACACAAACTGGCAAACAAGGAGGGCTGTAGGTTGCCAGCACCCTTTCCCACATAACTGCATAACTATGTAGCCCCAACAGTCTGCGCTTGTTTCCCAGAATCAGAATCAGAATCAGAATCAGAATCAGAATCAGAATCAGCATTCCACTGAGTCAGTATGCCTTATTGCCACTAGCATATGCTAATTGCTCCATTCAATGGTTTCTTTCACATCTGTGTGCACGTGTTATACCTGAAATAATTGCACAGGATTTTTTTTAGGGGGATAAGGCAAAACACCACATGTATTGATAAATGTAACATTATTCTAGCATATGAATATAGCGCACTATACCCACATACTCACACAGACATACACAGACACATGCCCAAACTGCTCTGACAATGTTATAGTTGCCAGTCTGTTGCTCACGTTGATTCACTTAATGGTGAATTAATGTGAGGAAATAGGGGAGGAGAGGTGGAAAAAGCAGGGGTTCTGGTGTACTATAAGATGTGGGGTGTCTTGCATGGATCTTTACAGCTTGACAAGACAAGTTACAAAGATCCATGCAAGACATCCCATCTTTTATAGTACTTTTCTTCCATTTAGTTCAATGCACTGGGCCCTTTCATCTCATAATCAGTCAGTTTGTGTAACGTCTGTTTACCTGCAAGTTGTTTTTCATTGTCATCTGTTATCAGCAAGTTGGTGCATCCTTTCTACTGTTGTTTCAAGCCTGGTTATCTGTCTTACTTAGGTATGCTTGCCTTTAACTCCAAGGCTCTCTATCTCTCTGCACCTGTCTTCCTTATACCAAGGACCCATTGCAGTTTCTTGGCACTGCCATTTCCTTAACTCCCCCTTGGCTATATGTATGCGGAGTTAACCTTCAAGTTTTTATCTCTCTTCAAACACTTACTTTCTTTGCCCATTCACTCCTTCACTCCCGTCCAAGGACTACATAATGGCTTCACCTAGGTAGAGGGATATAATAGCCTTTATAAGGGAGTCAGAATCTAATACAAAATTCTGTTAGTACAAACCTTTAATTATTTAAACAAAAAGCAGTCAAGTAGCACTTTAAAGACTAGCAAAATAGTTTATTGGGTGAGCTTTCGTGGGACAGACCCACTTCTTCAGACCACCTGTCTGTCCCATGAAAGCTTACCCAATAAACTATTTTGCTAGTCTTTAAAGTGCTACTTGACTCTTTTTTGTTTTGATAGTGTATAGACTAGCAAGGTTTCCTCTCTGTTACTTTAATTATTTATTATATCTTCTTCACACCACAACCTATATTATAGTTATTACTAAGAGCAACACTGTTATCACACTGAATTGCAGGGATCCTTCTAATCTCTTTCTGCGCTGGCATCAGATACAGACACACAAAATCTGACTGATGCATCTCTACCAAGGGCGGGAAAGACCATTCCTTCCTGCTAATCAGAGAAGGGTTGCTGGCAGACTTAAGAGTTGCTTAACATTTAACCACTAAACTACATTCATGTATTCTATTACTTATCATTAATATACATTGCAAGACATTATTACATTATAAAAATCTATTACCGGCGCATGACCTCCTCACATTCTTCCTCACAGAGGCAGCTCCTGACTAGGCTCTGAACAAACTGCAGGATAATGTATGAAGTGTTTGTAATGATTGCCACAGCAGTGTGCAGCCAAGCGGGGTTTGTGAATGTCATGCTCTGGTGTCTGCATGTATAATCAGGTGGAAAAAAGGTGTGAAATGATTGTTTACTGTTGCTGTCAAGGAGGAAGAAAGAAGGAAGGAGAAGATAAGTGGATGCATTATGGGTGGCTGACAACATGTACTCAGAACCAACTGCAACAATGTTTTTGTCCTATCAGGCATTAGCAAACTAACCCAGAATTCACATAGGTGACAGGAATTGTGGGATGGCTACCCACAGTGAATCGCCATAAGAGTTGATGATAGCCATGGCAGCTATTGACCAAATGCACGTAGTCTGGACATGCTCCTCTCATTTTATAAAATCAGATGTCAAAAGTCAACATCAATTTCAACGTAATTTCATAGTGCAGACTTACCCTATAAAATAGAAATTACAGAGCTATTTTGGTTACATTTTAAGCAATGTCAGTTTCCCATCTGATGTTAGCTTGATGAGGGGAGCATACAGTTTACGTCCTTTGAGATTAGTAATGCATATTCAAATTCTCTTTCAAATTGTTCTTCCAACAATATATTTTTAATAAGGTTCAGCTGACTACTTTAACTATAAAGGTCTTTCAACAGAAAAAAAAATCAAACTTTTTCCCACCTACCTTGACCTCCCCATTAACATATAAGAAATATGTGTGTGGAGAGAGGAGGAAGAAGGTGAATTTTAATTTGAGTTACTTGTATATTTAGGTTTTAATCTAGTACTGAATAAAGGTGTCAAGAAATTGCTTTATTTTTATTATTTTTATTTTAGAGGCATTACTTATGCATTATTAAAATACAGCATAACCTAGCAGGATGCAGAACTATTGCTGCTTATGCATGGATGCTCTCTAGTGGCTTGCCATGAAATTTAACTAATTTTGTATTCTTTTTGGTAAAATGGGTTCAGTACAAGTATATTAAGAAAAAATAAACACAAGATGTTTTACTAAATTAAATGCTAACCATATTATGGACTATTAGCTATGACAATTTCTAGGGGTCAAGTCCCATGGCTTGTATTCAGCCAAGAATACAATTAAATTATGATTAATACCAATACTATGCATTAGTTTATTTCCAAACTTAAATTTGTTCATTTAAAAATATTTACACTCAATTTTCAATTTCTATTACAGCAACACCTAGAGTCCCCTACTGAGATTGCGCAAAGCCCACCAAAATGGGGAAGCAGACACAGAAAAAAGACAATGCCTGCCTCAAATCTATCATAAGAAGAAAGTTGCAGGAAGAAAAGATAATACTATTACTCAAGCACCTCTCTCTGTATGCATGAAAAAATCTAATTTTGTACTAAAAGTGGCATTATTTTAGTGACACTCGGAATTCATGACGAAGAAGCAAATACAATAAAATGTTGCCATACTTACATTTATATTTTGCTATTCACAGACATTCTGCTTATTTGGGTTGGATACTTTAAGTGTAACTAAATAATTAGCTAGTGAAATGTTAAGCATATTTAAAAACAGGCATTAAACAAATTAATGATATTTACTATAACAGGCACACATTATATAGTACATCATGGACAGATTTATCATGCAATTAGCAGAGACAGAAAATAAATTGTAATGAGGTGCCCAAATGCTTCCTTTTCCATTGTTCATTTCTTATTATATGATAACTTAATTTCACAAGCTGTGGAACTGAATCTGTTTCTGTAGTGTAGTATGTAATATAGAGTCAATATACAAGCTTCTGATTTATTTTTAATATGTTTTTAGCAGTGTGAGTTCATACAGTAGCAAACATTCATGAGTTCAAATGCAATTGAAATGAGTATATCAGGAAATTGTGGTTCTATAGTCTCTTCCATTCTTCAGCCATTGAGTATATAAATACAGTTCTATATAGGAATGCAACATTACTGAATTGTGCAGCACTAAATTAGAGAATTTGCTTCCCACCTCACAGTCATGATCTTGTGTCAGGAGACTAGGCCCAGCACAGTTTTCATATAATTGAGAATCAGAGAAATTAAAAAAAATACCATTCAGTCATATACTTATCAATCTTTTACATTCAAGTTCTTCGCTTTATATAAATAACTAAATATTAATTGGAGTAATGACTAAAACAGAGGTGTTTCCTCCCTCTCCTGCCACCCATTTCCAGGTAAGTGCCCAAACCACCACATCATAGTTATCTCACTCTCTGGCCCAAGAAATGTTGAATTATTTATGCAAAGTAGAGCACCTGCAACAGGAGACACTGAAAGCCGCCCACCACAGTTTAGCCAAATAGCCTTATAGAGGGGAACTCACCTGGGATATGGGAAACCTAGATTCAAGTCCCTGATTTGAACCCAGATTCCCTAAAGTCTAGGTACGTACTCAATGGCCCATTGGCTAGGACACAATGAGAACACCATAATCCCTTCCTCCAATTTCTGACAGATATTTAATTCCCCTCATAAATCTAGACCTTCATCTCTCTTCCTTGTTTCCAGGTACCCAAAATTGAACCGAAGAAATACATTTGTCCTGTTTTGGCATTGGTTTTGGATTTTGACTTACCACAAAATGTGCTAGACTCTATTCCTTCTTTTTTAATATTCCCCACTGCCATCCAGCAAAAAATAGAATCCATTATTGGTACAGCTGTAGTCACATTTAACAATCTGATTAGTGATGTGGAGTCTGCAGCTAGTTAAAATGTTTTTGATAAGAAAAAAAATTTTTGAAACAAAAAAGGAAGGTCCTTGAGGAAGTATCTGTGCTTTCTCAGGGCCTCTCTATGGCCTGTTAGCATATTACCAGAAGAATGGGCCAATCTAGTTAGACTGAGGTCTATGTGACAGTGATATCACCTACTGATGGCCATGACAAATGATATATATTCATAGATTATGGTCAACCTCCCCCACACCCCACACAAATATTACAATCATCTAGACTAAACTCCGGAATGAAAATATGTAGGCTGGGTCTACACGAGCCTCTTCCTTTCGGAAGAGGCATGTTAATGAGTGGTTTTGAAAGATGCTAATGAGGCACTGCCATGAATATGCACCACCTCTTAAGCATAATGGTGGCCGCAGAGATTCAAAAGTGTAGCTTTCAAATCGTGCGCCGCCCGTGGAGATGGGGACCTTTCGAAAGAAGCCCTCCAATTTTCGAAAGCCCCTTCTTCCTATCTGGTGTTAGGAAAGGAGGGGGCTCATGTAGCATAGACTTTCTTCCAGTAATTCCCGCATAAAGAGCATGGCTTCTGATTGAGTTAGGGCTTATATTTCACAAAGTCCTATATTTCATTATTTTGAGGTGAAATACATGGGCCTTACAAGATTTGTTTCTCACAAGATGCTGCAACATTTGTTTGAATATGCTGTTTGTGACTTTGCTGCTCTTTTGCATGCAAATATTATCAAGATCAAAAGAAGTATTTCTTTGTTCTCATTACCTTAATCTCTGTGAGAGATATTTCATCTCTGGGAAGAAATAGAATATTTGTCTTCTAGGCATAATATTGTTGAGATCCATGAGCAAAAAGGGGAAGGCGGGGGGAATGCACTGCACTTCAACTTTAATCCTGTTTATATCCTTTCCTTTGATAATATATGATGACATAAAAACAAAGCTGCCCTATTTTTGTCCTATTAAGATATGAGAAAAATTCAGCAGGGATCAGTTTCAAGACTATTTGTTTGGGTTTAAGTCAGGCCAACACTAATACCAAGTCCAACTTCACATCTACATCCTCTTCACAAGAGAGTGGCTAGTGAGTTTGCTTGAAGGATTTCTATGGTAGGTCAGGTTTATTAGTCTTTCTGAGCCAGATAAAAGAAAAGTAGAATGGGTTGTCGAGGAGGTTGTTGTACTTGCAGGATGCTGAGGCTATGACAGACCAAATATTGCCCAGAGTCAGATTTCCAAAATTCTAAGCCTGTCTTTACACTACAAAAATAACTTCGAAGTTGCTTGTTTTGAAGTAAGCAAATTCAAAGTTAAGAGTCTACACACACCCTACTTTGAAGTTAAACTTCGAAGTACAGCACTACTCCATTCATGGGACTGGAGTAAGGACTTCGAAGTTGGGCTACCTACTGCAAAGTTAACTTTGAAGTATGGGAAAATGCGTGCAGATTCTCTGCTGGCTACTTCAATGTAGTGCCTAACTTTGAAGTTAACTTTGAAATTAGTTCCTAGTGTAAACGCACCCCAAGACAAATAGACTGTGTCTACACTTGCATTCCTCTTTTGAAAGAGTTATGCAAATGAGGAGAATAAAATGCAAATGAGGTGCAGATTTGCATATTGGGCAGCTTATTTGCATATTCTTATTTCAAAATATCTTCTTTCGAAAGAAGAAAACCAGTGTACACACTGCTCTTTTGAAAGTAAACCCCATCTTCAAACGAATCCTTCTTCCCATTTTTGATTTCCCTCATTTGCATACATCTTTCGAAAGAGGCATGCAAGTGTAGACACAGCCTTAAGGTCTCAAAACCCATAGGCTGTGTCTACATTAGCATTGCACTTTTGAAAGAGGCATGCAAATGAGGAATTCAAAAATGCAAATGAGTTCAGATTTACATATCTGGCACTTCATTTGCATATTCTTCTTTTGAAAGAAGAAAAGCAGTGTAGATACTGCTCTTTCGAAACTAAACCCCATCTTTGAAAGAATCCTTCTTCCCATTTCCCTTTCATAACAAGCATAGGCAAATGAGGTGTCAGATATGTAAATATGCACCTCATTTGCATGCCTCTTTCGAAAGTGCAATGCTAGTGTAGACACAGCCATACTGAGGCATGTGTGTAGATGAGAAATGGCAGTTACCCACCATCTGGGGAAACACAGATGTTTTGGCAGAAGTGAATTAAAGAACTAAATAAAGTGAACAATGTTTTGCCTCTTCCAGATGTTTCCTTCACTATCATGGTTGCTGTCAATCCATATAGCCATTTCTACACAGGCCACTTCCTTTGGAAGTGGCATGCTAATACACAGAGTGAAAGACGATCACAATGCACGGATGCAAATTTCCCATGCCTCATTAGCATAACATCACTTGATTTGGAGTCTGGATGACCGTTCTTCCGAACTCCAAAATGCCATGGAGAAGCATGGCCCCTGGGGAGGCTTCTGGAAGGACATGCTTCTTCTGGAGGACCCTTTTTCCCAAAAATTTTTGGGAAGAAGTAGCTTCCAGAAGGAGAACTTCCTTCCAGAAGTCCCCCCAGGGCTGTGCTTCTACACAGCATTTTGGAGTCTGGAAGAATGGTCTTCTGGACTCCAAATCATGTAATGTTATGCTAATGAGGTGCGGGGAATTTGCATCTGTGCCTCATCAGCATCTTTCGCTCCGTATATTAGCATGCCACTTCTGAAGGAAATGGCCTGTGTAGAAATGGCCTATGAGTCACAGCAGATGCCAGTCTAAAAGCTGTGGGATGGGGGAGGGCAGACGAGGAAAGGTAAGAAAGATGAACTCACAAAAGCTACAGCAAGACAGCAGTTACAGGAAAGATGGTTATCGATAAATTCATATTCTGCCCTTTGAGCTCTGAAACGCTATATTTATGGACTACAACCTCCTGGATGGCATGAAGAAGAGTCTCAGTGGCTAGACACAAGGAAACTTCATGCCAGCTGCCAGCCTGTAACCCAGCAGTGCCAGAGTCACTCTCATGATTAGCCCTGGTTCTCCCTCAAGGCATCTTACATATGTTTGGCCAACATAAGGCAATAAGAATTACTCACAGCTATCTTGATGGGTGGGAAGAGAGAAGAACCATACAGTAGAGTTTCACACATAAAAAGCCAGAAATTCTGTAAAGGACCTTTCCTCATATGTCCAAAATATCCAGCCAATGTGGACCAGCAAATCATTATTGGTCCCAGCTACTACCACAGTGAGATACCCAATGCAGTAAGGATCCACATCCAGGAACATTCTTTGAAAGTATGTTACTGTGATTCTGGAACTGAAATGGATCGATACTGTCTACATTAGAACTATTTTTTCTGCTCCTAAATTTTGTTTATTAAAGTAGGATCTGCTAAGATAGTGGATCATTATCTAATAGGCTAATGCCACATTTTAAGACAAATAAAAACATTTAAATGGAACAATGTCATATCTACTCCAAATTTACATATAATAATGACTTCTGAAGAAAAGAATGAGCCTCCAATAATGAAGCAATTAAGACCCAACTGTGCAAGAATTATCCTCTGATAACACCACAAGGTATTATGAGAGGCGAAGCAAAGTGGAGTCTTGTTGTAAGTTTTTTTTCGTTATTCCACATCTGGTATATGAGGCTGTCTGTACTAAAGTTACACCAACTGTGTAGCTAAAATGGATTTATCTGCAGTTGACTTCTATGGTTGTCTACATGAAAGAAAGTTGATGGGTAATTTACATATGCTAATTAAAGGGTGAGTTCACAGACATCAAGAACAACAGAAACCAATACTCATTTTATGGTTAGTTTGCCAAGTGTGTGTGTGGGGGGTGTAAAATCTCTGAATTAGGCTCAAATTATTTCAAATTTGGGTCACCAATCCCAATTACTTGAAAAGAAGTGTTTGAAAAGACTAGTTATAGGTTGCCACAACCTGAATCATGAGTGGCAGTTTTATGTTGTGGGAATTTAATCAAAATATTTTTGGGGCAGAGGAGAATTAGACAAGTTAATGATTTTTAGGAGAAGAATGAGTGGTATTAGAGTGAAATGTTTTGATTGTCCCACAACACAATGTTTTTGAAAGCTTTGTTTAATTGAACAGTGATTTTTGCATTTTTTGATTCAGCATAAAACCAAATTTCAATTCACTCTGATAAAAATAATTTATATTCAGAATAACCACAACTTTTCACTGATTGTCTCAAATTTATGAATCATGGTCTAATCAATTCAATCATATGTTCTTGCTTATTGACTTGAAGAAAAAAAATTCTTCTTACTGGAAGTTGTTCATTTTCCTTTCCTGGATTTCATTTTATTCCCTATAACCCAGTTCTCCAATGTATCAATATCCTTCTGAGTTTTAGATCTATGTTCCAAAGTGTTAGTAACCCCACCAGCTTTGTGTCATCTGCATATTTGATCAATGTGCTTTTTATTCCTACATTTAGGTTGTTAATACATTTGTTACATATTAGATCCAGAACTGCATCCTATAGAACCCCACTTGAGACCTTCCCCACAGTCTGACATCATTCTAGCAATACTGTCTGTACATAGCTTTTTAACCAATTGTGTTTTCACTTAATGGTAGTTCTTCTCATCCAGCATTTCTCCAGCTTTCTCTATCAGAATGACATGGGAAACTATATCAAAAACCTTACTGAAGTCCAAGTATATTACGTCCACCACATTTCCTCTATCCGCCTAACCAATTACCTAGTCAAAGAAGAAAATCAGGCTGGTTTGTGAATGATTGTTCTTGAACTCAGACTGGCTGCTAGGGATTATCCCTTCATCCTCCAGGTGTTTGCAGATTGAATGATTTAAACTTAAGCATATATGTCAGATGGGATACATATACATATATATAATTTATACATATACAATTTATTTTCAAGTTCTTAAATATCTGTATTTTTCCAAAGCTACAGTATAAATTTATCTACACAAATATAGCATATAAGAAATGTATGATAAAAGCATGTCTATATGTTATTTTCTGTATGGACAAGGGAAGCACCAATATAAGGATGTTATGATTATTCTGTCTTGCCTCCAACCCTTCCATAATCACTGTATTTTGTTATTGCTTTTATTGTATTACTGGGACCATCACAGCCCTGATCTTGCAAACACAAGCTTAACTTGTCATATCTCAGCATCCAGCTGATTTCAATGGGACTACCCAGAGGCCTAAAGTTAAGCATATGGATGAGAGTTTGAACAGTTAGGGCCTGAGTTTGTAAGCTCCTAAAGGATATTGCATTTTTATATGCCAGTCAAGCACCAAGCATCATTACAGAGAAGTGAGTAATGATTGTTCAGTGGTAAGATAAAAGAGGATGGCATAAAAGAAATCTCTAGCTGAGCTAGAAAGGTGGAGACAGAAGAAAGCTCAGAAGATTTAGATGTGAGCATTAGGTATAGATCTGAACTCATCAGGGTCAAAATCTATGCCAACACTGATCCATTTCTTGTCTGAAAGTACAATCTTCAATTCCTTTTGCTCAGCCTGTCAAGCATAAATGTGAAACAGAGGCCCAATGTGACAGAGGGAGAGCATAATATAAGGTTATTCTACTGATGTTTCAATCATGTCTTTAGTTCAAATATTATTTAATGAGCTCAATTTGATGATTCAGCATTTCTGACAGCAGCAATCCACAATTGTAGAAGTGAGATGTTAGATTTATGTGGAACACAACGATGGCATATCTGCTTCAAATAGCACCACATAACACTCCTCATCCTCCTACTCACTGGTTTTTGAAATATGTCCAGTACAAAATTGCAGAATCCTAATTCCAGCTGCTGAAATCCCAGACTGAAAACAAGTAAAATCCCATCTTGGATAGTATTTGACTAAATCAATATTATGACCATATGATCCCTATGATTGCTTCTTTTAATGTATTGCAGGTTCCTGTAATTTACCTTGCCAGTAGAAAATTTGCAGATGCTTAATCTCAAAATACTTCCACTTCAAGGACAATTAATGTCACAGTCTGTCATGTGCCCCAAACTTGGAGCACCAACAAACACACACAACTCTCTATTAACACTCTCTACCATCATAAGGTTGACTTAATCTGCATCTTTCAAGTTGAGGGCTATGCAATTAAGCCGATTAGCCTGAGTCTTACTAATGTGGTGCAGACTTCCATGTTCAGATACATGGGGATATAATTACTACCACTTTTTGGTTTCTTTGTAGAACAGAGATAAGGGCAATTACTGCTCCTTTGCATCAGGCACAGTTCTTGAGTTCACTAAATTGTGGCATTGACAGGGAAAGCATAATATACCCAGCTGATAAGATTGATTTCACAGCCCTTTCTAACCTGGAGTCTTCCTGCACTGTTTTTCATTCCCTTAATTGTGCTGAACGCCCTTTTTTTTATTTCTTTTTCTTTCTTTCTTTTTCTATTTTTTATTTTTTTTTTTGATCTAGTGTAAGAACTCTTTCCCATCCTCTGTGAGCTGCAGAACTGAGTTTGGCAATCTTTCAGCCTTTTTTTTTTTTCCTCTCAGTACAGAGTTCTTCAAACCATTTACAAACCTTTTATACAGTACACCAGAGGGCCTGGAGGGGAACTACATGAGGGGGCAGCAATAAAAGGGAAAATAAGGGCAACACATCCTTTTCTCCAACTCCAGAATTGTTGATTATAATAACATGAAGTCTGGCACTTTTGAGATACTGTATAAATCAGTAAATTGGTATTTGGAGGAAGCTGAAATTAAATACTTTGAGATCTAAAATAGTTCATCCAGCAACTGCAGAATTTATCAGATATTCCTCCTGAACAGGATGTAATTTCTAGTCATCAGTTTCTACCCAAAGACTTCACAAATCCCTCTTAAAAAATCATGCTATGGCTTATATTTGCAATGCAAGAGAAAAAGAAAGTTCTTCAAAGTACAGACATTTTAATTATATAAGGGCCATTTTAATAGTGTTCCTGGAGTATACTAATCTGTCTTCACATCCTGGATCTACTACTTCAGTTCCATCACCTCTGTTACCCTCAATGCAGCACCATCCTCATAGAACCAAGAAGACAGCAGTAATAGTTATATTGATCCTATAAATATTATAGTAATAATAATAAAACTATAAATAATGTAGTTATTTCAAAATAATTATATTAACATCTACATGACGCAAGCACTATTTTGAAATAAATTTGAAATAGCACTTGTCTTATTTCAAAATAGGTAAATCTCATTTCATGAGGAGTAGTGCCTATTTCAAAATAGCTATTTCTAAATAGATGTTTTTAGGACAGGGACTACATCTACATTAGCCCCCTCCTTTTGGAAGCGGCATGGTAATGAGTGAGTTGGGAAGAAGCTAATGAGGTGCTGCCATGAATATGTGACACCTCATTACCACAATGCTGGCTGTGTGTGATTTGCAAATGCCACTTTCGAATTGAGCACCGACTGTGTAGACGGGGGCCTTTCAAAAGGACCCCCCAGACTTCGAAGACCCTTCTTCCTATTTGGTTTTGGGAAGAAGGGGCTTTTGAAGTCCAGAGGGGTCCTTTGGAAAGGCCCCCATCTACATCGGCGGTGCAATATTTGGAAGCAGCACTTTCGACTCACCCATGGCCACCATTATGCTAATAATGTGCTGTATATTCATAGCATCACCTCATTAGCATCTTCCCAACTCGCTCATTACCATGCCCTTTCTGAAAGGAGGGGGCTAGTGAAGTTGCGGCCAGGGAATATAGTCTATTTTGAGATAAGTCATGGTGCTTCCAATGGCTATATTTCAAAATAGGCTCTATGCAAGTATACAATGCATTTCGAAATAACTGAGTGCTATTTCTAAATGCATTTTGTGAGTAGAAGCTTCATATTGAAATAAGCAATTGCTGAATAGTTATTCCAGAAGAGCTTATTTCGTAATAAGGCTTCTGTGTAGACATACACTTAGTTAATATCTCCTTAGTTTATTACAGGAAGCTATGTGTGGCCTTCAGTCAGAGGTCTAGGGTACAATTTGTAATGTTGCACCCTCATATTTTCATGAAAATTAGATTTGTCTTTGAATAGATATAGCTCAAATATGCTTTATGCAAAATGCAGCATGCATCTGTATATGCTATTCACATGCATGTAACATCATATATATGAAGTATAGACTCATTTATTGATGTAGGTGTGCTAGTGAAAGCAATTAGCATTACTCAAGGAATTTCACTGTATCTAGACTAGAGAGTTTTGTGGACAAACCACAAAACCTGGGAAGTGTCCAGATTACCAAGTATGTTCTACGTTCTATCAACACTAAGTTGACAGAACACAGTGCTCTTGTCAACAGCCATACCCCCCTCCCCACAAGGAAGAACACCTCTGTCAATAGAGATCTCTCAACAAAATGTGGGTTTGGATGTTCTGGGGGGCATTCTGTCAACAGAAAAGGCCTCTAGGGTGTCACACTGGTGCTCCAGGGGACTCCCTGTCCACAGCAAGCGACACTCTAAAGCACTGCCTCTGCCCCCTGTTAAAGCTGCAGGATGCTTGAGAACACCTGTGCCAGGAGACTGAGAGTGTGGGAGCTACAGGCTGTGGACCACCATCCCCTCACAGCTACACTGTTGGTGAGAACCTCAGAGATGGTTGAGGAACAGACAGCCCAAGACCCCCTTGGACACTTGAAGGACCAGCCTGTGGACAAGAGGTAGGCTCCAGTCTGGGCTGAGGCCAAGATTCGGGCCCTTTTGGACCTAGGCAGAGAGGAAAAGACCATGACCCAAAGTGAGGTGCTGCTATGCTTGGATGGCCTCTGCCCGGGCTGAAAGGGGCCACACCAACCACAAAACATGCAGCAGGTACAGTACAAGGTGCAGGAGCTTTTCCAGAGCTATGTCAGGGCCAGGGACACTGCCCAATATTCCACAGAAGGACCCACCACCTGCACCCTTGTTACCATGAATTCAACTTCATCTGGGGGAAGGGGAATATATCCTCACCATGCCACAGAATGGAAACACTTCTCACCCCATCCCCTTCCCCCACACACATAGTGGAAGCACCATCAGGAGGAGGAGTAGGAGGAGGCCTTCAAGCTGGAGCCAGCCATAGAGTCAGAGGCCAGTGGCAGCCTGTACATTGTCCTGGACCCAGTTCCTGCCAGCCAAGCCATGTCCAGTGCATCATAGGTACTAGGCAAGGATCCCTCCGGTGAGCACTGCATACGTCACATACCCCATAGTGTGGGAGGCAGGTGCAGACTGGACGTGCTGCAAGTGCTGCCTGGCCAGCTTGGGCAGGACTTCCTGCTGCAGTTCTGACAAGTGGAACCATTTGCAAGGTAGTGTGCACCACCCTGCCCAGCAGACAGCCCCTGGGCACTGGCATCAGCCTGCTGCCAACCTCAAGGGAGTCTGGATGAGACCCAGACCCTACTGGCGGGGGTCTGCCAGCACCTGCCATGGCTAGAAGTCAGTTGGCAACAAGGGCACTGGCCTGAACCCAGACACACTGAGCCGTACAGCACACAATACTTGAGTATGCCTGCAGGAGGGATGCAGAACACATGCCCACGCACAGAGCTGAGAGCTACAGGTGTGGGAAGGGGGCCACCAGGGATAGCCAGGCTGCTTCCAGCTCTCCCATCACTCATGTGGGGACTCCTCTGCAGCTAGACACACCTCTTGGCCGCTAGACCATTGAGCGGTGAGGGTGATGCTGAAGTCAGCCCAATGTCAGAGGCACAACGTAGCCCCTGTGATGCAGAGCCCATTGTGCAGGTCACACATGGCTTTGTTACTGGAATATTCCTGTCCCTTTGCCTGCGATTGTTGGTTGCTGGTCAAGGTGCGGGGGCAGGGCAGGAGGGGCTATGTTGCATGAATGACTCAGCATCTATTTTCCTTGTCTTCCTTACAGCTTGTCCTTGTCGTCCAAGGGCCAGCCCCACCTCATCAACAGGGCAATCCTGCATCTGGAGGGGCCACTGGTCCAGGACAACCTCCACTGAGACCAAAATTCCACCCTTTGGAGTATAAGCCAGGTTATGGAGCAGTGGCTAAGGGCCAACAAGGAGCAGTGGGCATGGGTCTGGGACTAACTCATGTCCCACTTTGATGCTGCCATTGGTATCTGGAAAGACATGATGACCCATCCACCAGTGGCTCCGACCCCACTCCAGGTCTGCCTATGCACCTGAAGAGGTGGTGGGTGCAGGTGTGACCATCCTGCAGCCTTGGCAATGCCCTCAAAGGTGGTTTCAGGCTTACCCTTGTTGCGGAAGAAGAGGATGACTGAAGAACCTCTGTGTGGGGTCAGCACAAGCCTGGGGGCTGCTCTGGCCCCAGTGGCTCCCTAGAATAAGCTATGTCTCCCATAAATAGTTGAAGCCCTGCTCTGGCTGTGCTGCCTCTTAAGGAGGTAGGCACACCTGCAGCATAGGCAGGCTGTGGTGGTGTTCCTTTAAGGGAGCATATCTCTGGCACTCTCAGAAGGCAATGGTGACCTGTGACACTGTCTGATGTGGTTCTCGGTAGCCATTTTGCCAGTAGAGTAGCTGAGCAGTCTGGCCACTCTCTGTTGACAGAGCAGATCACTCTTTTTTCCTGCTTTGCTTTCTGGATGTGATCAGTCAACAGAAGATTTATTGCAAAATACCTTCTGACAAAACTTCTGTCAACAAATCACTTTAATCTAGAAATCATCCCAATGGCCAAGGAACCAAGACAATGATCTGTAAATAGTCTTGTTTTCCCCATAAGCTTAGACAATGATTGGTTCTACAAAGAGACATAACCACGTCACAAGGTGCTGGAATCCATATTAAATTTAGCAATTTTTCACTGGGGGTAGGGGATGGAACGAGGACTTCTCACCCTAGGGAAATTCTATATAAGGAATGAGAAGGAAATAATGATTTTGCTTTGACCGTCTGTTATCATTTGCAACCACTTAAATCCTACATTTTTATACTTAATAAAATCACTTTTCTTAATTATTAAACTGCGTACTAATAAGTGTTACCTGTGGGAGGAGGAACAACAGCTGTGCACATCACTTTCATTGATAAAGGGGTGCAGATGGAGGGAGTCGGGGTATGGAAGGAGATGGGAAGGTTCCTACCTGGGGAACCCCATCTGGCAGCAGCTACTAGGTCGGGGAGGGGGCTAGGAGATCTTCACACACAGCTTCCTATAGACACAGCCCCTGCAGCTCCAATTGGATACAGGGCATGAGGGGCAAGGGCAGCACACAGAGATATACACGCACAGCCCCCTACCTCGGGCTTCAGGGATGTGTTGGTAGCTGCTGCTGGTGGTGGCAGGGGCCCCTGAAGCCTTTTAAATTGCCCAGGGTGTGGCAGGAAGAGCCAGAGGGTACTTTGGGAGAGTCACTCAGGGGCGGCATGCTGGGATACAGGAGACACCCAGCCCCGAACTTTGCTGGACCTTAGCCCCCAAGCCAGGAATATTCCTGGAGTCTGGGCATCATGAACTCATATAACTTGCTGCCCTGGCATATTGTATGCTGTATTCATTAGTACAGAAATGTAGCTCTCTGGCTTAGACGGATATTAAAATCTAATGTATTGTTTAAAATAGTGGCAACTATACACAGATCACAACATAAGCAACTGTGATTCATTTCTCACAAGAAATGGAGGAAGGTTCTATAAAGAATCAATCTGCTAACTTTCCCAAAAGCCTAAGGCTATGTCTACACTACAGAATAAATTCAAATCTAAGGAACACATCAAAAACCATTATTTTGAATTTAGGAGGCACCGAGGCCGATATTCTCACTCCGACAACCTGAGTTGGATTAATGGAAACTTCGAATGTGTTTGGATTAATGGTAGTGTGGGAACAGCTTTCATTTAAATTGGTTTTATTGACTTCGAGAGGAGTCCCACATGTATCCCACCATGCCCCACACATTGTAGATTATGCGTAGTGAAGGTTTCAGAGGCAGGAAAGATTTTGGGTGCTGCTGTTGCCGGGAAGAAAGTGTACTTCTGCCAATATACATTTTCCTGCTTGTAACATAAGAATAGTAGCTCTAGAAGGTTATCATTCAGCTGTAATTTGAGATCCCTAACCCACGGTGAACATGTCAGTCATGCAGTGTGACACAGAACAATCTGTTAATGAAATATTGTAGTGTCCCTTTTCTTTGTGTATGCTTTGATTTACATCTCACCGGACAAAAAAGTTAGGATTTTTTTTAAAACAACTAAAACAGATGATTCTCATGCCAAAGGGAAATATTAGAAATGTCACTTTATACATACCAGTCCGACATTAAAATAAACACTGCACCATTCAGCAAAGAAATCCCTGTTGTTACAACGTATAAAATTATGGTTCTCTTTGTTGTTTGGGTCTCATCCTTCTATATTCTTTGCCATTATTTATAATATCAAAAGATAGTAGGACAGGAAGCAATGATCTCAAGTTACAGCAAGGGAGGTTTAGGTCTATGGAAAAAAAAACAAAACAATTTCACTAAATGCATGCCAAAAGATTGCAATGGGGGTATTCAGTGAGGTGATGGAATTTCTATGCTTAGAGACTTTCAAGGCCAGGCTTGAAAAAGAATTGGCTGGAGTGATTTAGATAGGGTTGCTCCTGCTTTGAGCATGGGGTTAGACTAGATGATCTCCCAAAGTTTCTTCCAATGCTAATCCACTATAAGTCTATAAATAGCTGCAACAATAACCAGAGGCAGATAATCCTTCCTATTTTCATGAAGAAAATGTGGTGACCCAAATTTAAATAATGTTTAGCCGTTGTTCAGAGTGGAAGTAGCAATTCAAAAGGAATATGGAATGAATTTGATCTGATTTATACTCCTGTTAATTCACTAGCTGTAGGGAACTTAGCAAAAGTGTAAAGTATTTATTTCAAGAAACACATTGTTCACAAAATATGTGACTTATTTTAATGAAGACAAAAGAATGTTAAACATGAAAGTGTGCATCTTTGGAATCCAGCTAACTCTTCAAAATATTGCATTTGTGCAACTAATGTAATGTTAACAAAAAATAGTTTTTCTGTAAGTGAACATTTAACAACTACGTCTACATGTGAATTCTACATGTAAATAGCTTATTTCAATGTAGCGACATCGAAATAAGCTATTTTGATGAATAGCGTCTACACGTCCTCCAGGGCTGGTGCCGTCGACGTTCAATGTCAAGGTTGGGCAGCACCACATCGAAGTAGGCACTGCAGGGGAGCGTCTACACGCCAAAGCGGCCCACATCGAAATAAGGGTGCCAGGAACAGCTGCAGACAGGGTCACAGGGTGGACTAGCACTTCCAAGGCAACAGCTAGCTGCTCCCTTAAAGGGCCCCTCCCAGACACACGCAGCCTGCACAGCACGCGGTCTGCAGAGCCACAGGCACGCACACCCATTGAAGGAGTATGGACCCCCAGCAGCAGCAGCAGCAGCAGCAGCAGCAGCAGCCAGAGGTCCACCCACCTGCCCCTGCAGGAGCAGTGCTTGCCCTGCTCAATGCTATGCAGGAGGCAGCTCACCACCTTTTATTTGTGGAAGAGGAGCTGCCTCCAGGGGATGAGGAAGCAGCCCCAGACCTTGCTGCCCTCTGCCCCCACCCCCCCCGCCGCACACGCCGCCGGCTGTGGAGCTACCCCACGAGCACCGACTGGTGGGAGCGGCTGGTGCTCGGTAAGTGGGACAATGAGCGCTGGCTCCAGAACTTTCGCATGAGCTGGCAGACGTTCCTGGAACTCTGCCAGTGGCTCACCCCCGCACTGAGGCACCAGGACACCTCCAAGAGGCGTGTCCTCACGGTTGAGAAATGGGTCAGCATCACTGTCTGGAAGCTGGCCACTCCAGACAGCTACTGATCCATAGGGCAGCAGTTTGGCATGGGGAAGGCCACCGTCAGGGCTGTCCTCATGGAGGTAAGAGGACCCAGGGGAGGGAGCCCTGGGGTGGAGGGCAGCCCTGGGGTGGAGGGCCAGACACACCCTGCACAACCCTCACTGGTGCTCTCCCATGTCCTTCCCCTGCAGGTCGTCCGTGCCATCAATGTCCTGCTCCTCCACAGGCTCGTGCAGCTTGGGGACCCGGATGCCGTCATCGCAGGGTTTGCCAGCCTGGGCTTCCCAAATTGCTTTGGGGCTCTGGATGAGACCCATATCCCCATCCGTGCCGCGGAGCACAGCGGAGGATGCTTCCTCAACAGGAAGGGCTACCATTCTGTGGTCCTCCAGGCCTTGGTGGACAGCCGGGGCCACTTCCTGGACATTTATGTTGGGTGGACTGGCAGCACCCATGATGCCCGGGTGTTCAGGAATTCGGGCCTGTGCCACTGGCTGGCGGCAGGGACCTATATCCCCCTGCAGGAGATCCCTGTGGGGGACACCACCATGCCCCTCTGCGTCGTTGCAGACATAGCGTACCCGCTCCAGCCCTGGCTCATGCACCCTTACACGGGCCATCTCTCAGCCAGCCTGGAGTGCTTCAACACGCGCTTGAACCATGTTCGCCAGGTGGTTGAGCGCACTTTTGGCCACCTCAAAGGGCGCTGGAGGTGTCTCCTCACCTGCCTTGATGTAGGCCCCACCAAAATCTCCCAGGTTGTGGGTGTGTGCAGCGCACTCCACAACCTGGTGGAGAGCAAGGGGGAGGCCTTCTTCCATGGCTGGGCTGTGGAGGCTGGCAGGGTTGACGTGCAGCCACCTTCTGCCCCCAGTCGCCAGGTGGACCCCAAGGGGATCTGGGTCCGGAAGGCCCTGCGGGCCCATTTCTACCAGGCCGCGGGGTGAAAGCTGGCAGGCCCCCCACTGCAGCCCCCATCCTCCACAACACTCCCTGCCCCCATGCCCACATCACAGAGCACCCAGGAGCACCCCCCCACACACACACTTTTCTTGCAAATAAAAATGGACCTGTTGTTTTTGAAACCAAAAAACAGTGAATTCTCTTATTATTAAAACTACAAATATATATATATATATAGTAAGAACAAAAGGGGGGAACTATTTACGTGGGGGGGCAGGTACCATATAACAGAACAGGGGTGTAACACAAACTATATACAAATATATGTGATGGGGGATATGTACAAAGGGGGAGGGGGGCCACGTCCTGGGCCCCACACCCCTCTACTGTCCGGCGCCCGGGGTTGAGGGGCGCGACCCTCACCTCAGCCTGAGCTCTGGCCGAGGCTGGTTGGGGGACGGGCAAACCGACAGGTATGGCCGGCGGGTGTCAGCAGGCCCCAGGTCCCCCTCAGTGGAAGGCCCCAGGGTGGTGGACAGCGGTGGGACAGTGGTCGGAGTGGTGGTCGGAGCAGCGGGTGGAGTGGCAGGTGGAGCGGCGGGCAGGGCGGGCAGAGCAGCGGGCGGCGCGGCATGGGGGCCAGGTATTCCGCTATGAGCTCGAACATGTGCATAAAGGCCCCCCATGCCTCCTGGCACCAGGCCACCGCTTGCTCCTGGAGCTCCAGCTGCCGCTGCTCCACCTGCAGGCGCCACTCCGACGCCTCCAGCTGACGCTGGAGGGTCGTGAGCAGCTGGGGGTCCGTGGCCGTCCTCTGGTGGTGGTGGCTTCACCGTTGGTCCCATCCTGGGGCTGGTCGGTGCTCCGCCGAGGGGCTGGCCTGCAGCAATGGCTCCAGTGGTCTCTCCGGGACCATGGAGACCTCTCTGGAGCTCTCTGGGCCTTCCGATGGTGCAGCTACAGAACACGGGGGGGAAGAAGAGTGGAGACAGCCGTTAGTGTGGGCTCCGAGCTGTGGCCCTTGTCCCCCCACCCCTCTGCTGCTGGTTCCCCATCCCCATTCCCAGGAGATGCTGGTGTTGCTGATGGGTCTCCCACCCCCTCCCCCTCGGTGGACCCTAGGTTCCGCTGCCCCCATCCCCAGGGATGGGGCATGGTGCTGTCCTGCTGGGGGGCAGGGTATGATGCACTCTTCTGACGGACTTGTCAGGTGGATGGCAGGAGATAAATCACTTGATCATTGTCTTCTGTTCTCCTTCTCTGGGACACCTGGCATTGGCCACTGTCGGCAGACAGGATACTGGGCTGGATGGACCTTTGGTCTGACCCAGTATGGCCATTCTTATGTTCTTATGTTGTCACTGCTGTCCTTGGGGCCATGGTCATCTGGGCTTGTGGAGGGCCCTGGTCATGTCTGTTGTCCCCGCCACTTAACCCCGGGGGTGTGCACTGGGGGGGTACATACCTGGCGGTCCGCTCCCATGGTCGGGGGACACCCTCTGGGTGGAAGCCCTGCTGGCTCCAGGACGGCAGGGCGATGTGCAGCCCCCCATCGCTGGAGGAGGATTCCCCTTCCTCCTTCTCCGGCATCCCAGTGGTGGGCTCCTGTGCGGGGGGCTGGGGTGCAGGGCTTGCCTCCCGGGCAGACTCCGTCTCTGGGGCCTTCTGGGGCTCATTGGCCGAGGTGTCAAGAGTGGCCAGTAGGGGGGAGGTGTACCGGGGGCCCAGGATGGCCCTGAGCTCCCTGTAAAAGTGGCAAGTGGCGGGGGCGGCCCCAGATCAGCTGGCCACTTCCTGGGCCTGGGCGTAACCCTGACGCAACTCCTTAACCTTACTCCTGACATGGTCAGGAGTGCAGGCAGGGTGACCCCGGGCAGCCAGGCCCTTGGCCAGCCAAGCGAACACATCCGTGTTCTGCCTCTTGCTCCCCATTACCTGGAACACCTCCTCCTCACTCCAGAGCCCCAGCAGGTCCTGGATCTCGGCCTCCATCCAGGAGGGGCCCCGCTGCCTTTTCCCAGGCTGGCTGCCAGGCTGGGAGCCCTGGCTTCCCTTGGGGGGGGTGCCTTGGGGGCGCTTGGGGGCTGGCGGGCGGCCATCGCAGGGGGGGTGGTGGCTTGGGGCTGCAGGGAGGCGTGCAGGCAGGCCGCTTGTCAGTGCTGCCGCCTGCACGCGCTCTCAGCTTCCTGCACAGGAATGCAGGGGGCAGGGAGCTTTAAGGGGCCGCTGCACACGGCGACCATAGAGCTCAGGGGCTGGAGAGAGAGTCTCTCAACCCCTCAGCTGATGGCTGCCATGGCGGACCCTGTTATTTCGATGTTGCAGGATGCGGATCGGCTACACGTGCCCTACTTCGATGTTCAACGTCGAAGTAGGGTGCTATCCCCATCACCGCCTTACGTCGATTTCAACTTCAAAATAGCGCTCGCCAGATGTAGACGTGGTGGGCGCTATTTCGAAGTTGGCACGGCTACTTCGAAGTAGCCGGCATGTGTAGATGCAGCTAATAGATCCAGTGTATTCCCTATAGTTACATAATCCTCCTATACCCTATCCCCCCTACCCAAATTTAATTGCCCCTTTCAGTCTGCAAAGCCTGAGCATGCATTTCCTTTCCATCTTTCTCCTTGTGCTTTTCTCTCTGCACTCCATTGATTCTATTTTTTATAACCCTGCTTTACTGAATTTTCAGCTAATCCCTTCTCTGCCTGTCTTACTGGATTAGTGTCAAAAACTGGATTTTTGTTTCTGTTGTCCCTTTATTTCCCACAAAAAAAACATTCTATTAAAAGTCACTTTTGGGCAAGGACCACAACATAAATGTGGAACTCCTAGACCAAGCCATTTTGAAGGTGACTTTAAAGAGATGGAACATTTTAAAATCAAGATTCAGGTACATTTTCTCAATTCCAGATGCTTTGTCTTTTGCCCTGCAACAGGGGCATTCGTCTGAAGCAGAGCAAAGCGAGTGTAAAATATTACTAAATCAAGATGATAACAACTTTATACCCAGCTTATGCTAGTACAAGTCAGGGCACAAAGACTCATTGTTCTAAAGAAACTGGACTCTGTGTGTGACATTCCTCTGATTTTTACCAGATTTTGCAGTGGAACACCACCCTATTTTCAAAATTAATTTTTTTTTCTGGGAAATCTGTGGTTGGGACAAGAGAAATTCTGCTTACTATGAAGCTAAGCAGAGGAAACCCCATTGCTACGCCCCTCATAGTACATACTTAGCTTCTATTTTATTTTAAAATAAAAACTTTCACACTTAGCTATTTTACAAGTAACTGTTAGCCGATGGCCAGGTGAGATGCCACTTATGCCCTTGTCTATGGCAGAGCCCACCAGTGACCAGGCTGAGAGCAGCTGAAAGCAGCTGGGTTCTTTGTTTTGTGTTCGGTTTGCACAGTAACAGGAGGAGTCAGGTTACCACTTAATCAACTACTTTATTTATTTAGCTAACAAGTTAATCTCTGACTGTTACAATGTTTGTTTGTTTACCTAGCGAGTTAAGCTCTTGTGGTTACAGTTGTTACAAGGTTTATACTTTGATTACAAATCGCTAGCATACACTCTAATTCATAGATCTATACTTGTTAAATGCACACAAAAGGAAATGAAAAGTAAAATACCTAGCAGGTCTTATTTTCACCCCTGCATTACTAACACGGCTTGGCCAGTCTTCTCTCTCAATCCCTTGGGAAGAATTCCTTTGTCCCTTTTTCTACAGGAGTTGGACGTCCCTGGGGACCTGGGGAGACCCCCACCCTCCTGTCTGGCAAGGAAAGATGATTGGAACTCAAATAGGGGGTCTGCAGGACCCCTCTTTTATACCCACTGGGTCACGTACGCTTCTTCCTTGTTTCAATTGAATTAAACTGTCTGATGCTGGTTCTCACAGGGAGTTCAAGGACATAGTTCACACCTGTGAGGCAGACAATTGAGGGCATTTGTTTTTTTTAATGGGCCGGAGATTTTCCTTGTGTCTGGAACCATGTGGGCGAATCAACTAATGGTAATTAGCCAAGGGCAGTCCGAGGCCCGGCTGTTAATTAGCCCATTGTTCTTAGCTTTGCTCTGGAGCGTCAAAGACCATGGCTAAGATATGCCCATCTGCACTCTCAGGCATTCCATGGCTGGGCTATTCCTCTTAACCCTTTCGTGCTCTGAAGCACCTACGGAAGGCAACATGGAGTAGAGCAAAAGTGGGGGTTCTGTCTGGCTACAATAACATGCTGCCAAAAGGAAAGAGAAAAGAGCTTATCATCAGCTTAGTGATGACCCAGAGCAGAGGGATGAGTTTAAGTAAACTTTCTTCTGAACAGTGAACAAAACTGAATATTATATTTCAAATCTATCAAATGCATTTTTGATGCATACATTTCGTCACCCAAAAATGTAAGCTGGGAGACTAATAGGAGAAACAGAGAGGGAGCCGTGTTAGTCTATATACTATCAAAACAGAAAAGCAGTCAAGTTGCACTTTAAAGACTAACAAAATAATTTATTAGGAGAGGTTGCATGGGACAGACCCACTTCTTCAGACCATAGCTGCACCAGAACTAGCCATACATAACTGGTATGGCTATGGTCTGAAGAAATGGGTCTGTCCCATGAAAGCTCACCTAATAAATTATTTTGTTAGTCTTTAAAGTGCTACTTGACTGCTTTTTCATTTTGGTAATAGGAGAAAAGATTTCTTTTTAAATACTACAAAATTAATTAAACAATATTATTCAGGCTCCTCTAACCACCTTACTTTTTTCCCAGTACTTGGTATTCACATATATTCCCTATCCCTGGCATGTTTTATAATTCTAAAAATGGGCCCAGACCAGTCATTGGTAACATTTTCCATCTGGATGCTTTGAAGCTCAGAAGTAGTCAGGATAAAACATAAATAAACATTGAAAAAGCCTTAGGCTTGGCATTGTATCATTCTGTGTTTTTAACTGAAAATAAGAAATTATGAAATAACAAGTACTGTACCAAGAAAGAAGTGTATAAACAAGACTAATATGTAGCCCATTCAGCCTTGCCTACAAGAGGTGCTAAATGGAAGGAAAACTAATGAAAACTAATGAATCTAATGAATACAGACAAGCCACTTCAGCATTTGACATTTTATAGTCAAGCAGAACAGATATGTTAATGAAGAGCACTGACAAAAGTGTTTGATGCAATCAAAAAAAGAGTTGATTTTAGCAAAGAGCTCTTCAGAATAGCTTGTAGCATAGTCAAGTACAACTTTATGTTCAATCTGTTAAAAAAAAAGCCAGAAAAAACTTCACATCAGAAGCCTAAGTCTCTTTGCACAGTTAAAACAGATTGTGATGGATACTCTTGAAGCTAACAAAATAAAAGCAATGTTCAGTTATATTTCAATCTGTTTTATTTCACCTAGAGTTTATAATGCTGGGATGGGACTGTCATGCACTTTTAGTCTGACAATCTAACTCAGGCTTGGACTTTAAGGCGAGAACAGGACACCATGCTCATCTTCCTGACCTCTTGCCAACGCCAATATTAAGGGGGAGCAGAAGAGCCATTTGGCCTTGGTCTCAACATCAAAAGAGACTAAAATTTTAACACTTGTTAATTTTTTGGCATCTGATAAGTTTTGCAACTTGTTTTTATGTTCATCTGTCAATAATTAATGCATTTGCACAGAAAATGTCTGCATTTTTTCCCCACACTGTAATTTTTTATTTTTATTATGGCTAGGGCTGTCAAAAGCTGGAAGTGGCCTGGGCCTCTCTGGACTTCTGAAAGAGCCTGCATCTTGCACATTGCAGAGAACAGAACTTCATCCAGCCACTTGTGCAACAGGCCCATAATCTCTGCCTGATTAAAGCCATGCCTACAGTACAGATTTAAGCTGACCTATTTTAGGTTCACTCACACTGATTTACTTAACTTCAGTCCTTGTACTCTGAGCGGAGCATAGGTCATCTACCAGTCTCCACCATTTCACTCTCTCTCAGGACAAAACTTATAGCTGACTCCAGGAGTACCACAATTGTTGTCCTTCAGTCTCAGTAGAACTTGCCCACTTTGTTACAGGTCTTCTTCTTTTGCATTTTTCTTGAGGGTTCCACGCGAGAGCTTGAGGGACTATGCTGGCTGATGGTTTTCAGAGAGGCTGCATCTACACTAGCAAGTTCTTTCAAAAGACATTTTGAAAGAAGGGGGCTTTTTCAAGCGATCCTGTGGAACATCTACACATGAAAGCTGAATCTACACTAGGCAATTCTTTCGAAAGAGCAGGCCCCAGTTTGAAGTAGCATGTGGTGCACCTACACATGCCATTCACTCTTTCAAACATGAAATCAACAGTAGGCGCCACAGGAATCGAAATCACTCTTACTAACAGAAAATAGGAAGAAGCCACCCTTTCAATGTCTTTCTTTCAAAATGGATGCGTGTAGATGCTCTGTGTCCCACTTTTTCGAGAGAGCAGGATCTGCCATGGCAGCAATCAGCTGTTGCATGGAGACGTGCTGCCCAGCCCCTGTGGGGCTCTATGATCTGTATGTGCAGCAGCAATTAAAGCCACTCAGACCCGGAAACACTGTTTCAGGAAGCTGAGAGCATGCAGGCAGCAGCTGCTACATGTGCTGCCCCTGCATGCCTCAGTGCAGCCCCAAGTAGCCCCCTGCTCACTACGGCGACCAGCCAGACAGTAAGGAGTCGCAGGGCCACCGCTCTGAGCACAACCAGGGCTCCCAAGGATCTAACCAGTGGGGGGAAAGTGTGCCCCCTCCTGGATGGAGCACAGGCTCTGGGACCTGCTGTGTCTCTAGCAGGAGGAGGAGGTCCATGAAGTGGCGGAATGTGGCTGCCTTCGCCTGGCTGGCTGAGGGTCTGAGTACATGGGGCCACCCTGCCCGTACTCCTGACCAAGTCAGGAGTAAAGTCAAGGAGCTGCAGCAGGATTACACCCAAGCCTGGGACTCAGCCAGCCAGTCAGGGGCAGCCCCCACTTTGTGCCCTTACTGTCAGGAGCTCAGGACCATCCTGGGCCCCCGAAACACCTCCTCCTCACTGGCCTTTCTGGACACCTTGGCCAAGGAGCCAAAGTGTGTCATAGGGTGATAAACGTTATTGAGCACTGCTTTAGAGGTCACATAATAGCAGCTATATGTCTAGACATATGCAAATACTCTGGCCAGTGGATCCTTGTGAGCAGCAGTCAGTTCTTTGCTAACCATTCATTTCTTCCCTGGAAATGTATAGCTTAAATTATGACAGGTTTTCAGACATTAGGGCATGAAATATTTAACCTCTTGAATTTCTATAGGAACCTTTTTGTATAGCCATCTGGTCTTTTCTGTATAAGCCCAGGTGAGTCAAATAGGAGATTTGCATTTCATTGAACTCAATCCTGGTTTAGTCTTTTATTAACAAAGATACAACCCCAGTTTAAAATCAGCCAGTAACTCAATGGGAGTTCCATATGTTTCATAACTTCTGAGCTTGAAAGAGCTTTCTCCAGGTCCTTCATCTTGGTCCAGAAGACATGCAGCAGCGGTACATACCTATTAAAAATGGTTCACTACTAAGCAGACCTCCTTGTTAGCAAAAATCCTGCATTTTTCAGACCCTGCCATGACAGCAGGCATATTTTCTGACCCTTCATCATTGTCGTTCACTTAAATTCACTGAAAACTTCCTGTACATATAAAACATTCTCCTCCAAACAGAGTGCTGATTGGATTATATTTCAGGACAAAGCAGTGTTTGCCCACAGAGGGAAAGTGGCGGCTGCTGTCTCTGATAATTTTAAGTAAGTCAATGGAAAAAAAGTCACTTTTCCTGGGCAGAATTTTGTTGTTTTATAAACTCATGCTGCCTGTCTGTTCATGGCTCCCTAACTCTATTGGAGTTTATGATCTTTTGTGGAAGTAGAAAAGGAACTTCCCCCAAATTAATGATGCATTGGAATCAGTGACTGAATTCCAGAAACACCCGCAGAGTACTTACTCAGGGAGACATAATACTATCTTGCAATATCTGAAAAAAAAAAAAGACAAATTACTGCACCAGAGAACTCCACATTAACTTCTAATTATGTAAGCGACCCTTTCACTAGAAATACTCAGACCTTTGTTAAAACAAAATTTTATCTTCATTTTTTCAAAGATAAAACTATTTTCACAACTCTTTTACACAAGCATCTTTATATGCAAGTAGAGAAATAGGTGGCAGATTATTTTCTTACTAAAACTACACCATTTTTCAGGTGTGGTATGGTTTAAGATGATAACTAGGTAATAAAAATAATTTATAACTCTCAGAAGGGTTACAAATAATTTGACTCATTGTAGTAGTTCATTGGCATTAACTCCTGAATGGGTCACAGAAGAACAATGTTTCATAGATTATAAAGTCAGGATTGACCTTCCTGATCATCTCATCTGGCCTCCTGTCTAACACAGGCAATGCAAAGCTTCTGAATTAATTTCTGTTTGAACTAGAGCATGCGTCTGAGAGAAAAAAAAATCCAACCTTAATTTAAAAGTGACTAATAATGGAGAATCCATCAGAACCCTGGACAAGTTCTTCCAGTGGTTAATTACCTTTTGTGTTAAATGTGTACTCCTTATTTCTAGATTGAATTCCCATAGCTTCAACTTTCAGCCATCACATCGTTACACTTTTATTCATTAGACAGATGGATTTTTCAGTCATCAGATTTCTGTTATCCCCGTTAGGTACTTATAGCATGTGATCCAGCTACCCTTTAACCTTTTCTTGATTAAATTAAGCAGATTGAGCCCCATTAGTTTATCACTGTCTGACATGTCTTCCAACCTTTTATTCATTCTTGCGGCTATTCTCTGACTGTTCTCTAATTTGTCAGCTCTTATAATTCTGTCATGAGTGTCACAAAGGAACCAGAAAACTGAAAAGGAATCCTACAAAAAGTGGAACCATGGGCAAATACCTAAGTATGATTTTAAAAGAGTAGCAAGAAGTCCTATGGCACCTTACAGACTAACAGATTTTTTGGAGCATAAGCTGTTTTGGGCAAAGACCCGCTTCATCAGACTCCAAGGACAACTGCTGAGGAGGGACACAGGGGGCCACTGACTGCATGACTGTCCCCTGCACATGACTTCTTTGCACACCATCCTTAGTCCAGGGAGGGCTGGGACCAACCCTCTGCCCCAGGCCCTGCTCCTGCTGTGCCTCTTTCTTCCCTTCCTCCATCCCTTCGCTACCCCCGCTTCCATCTTGCTCCACCTCTTTCCCCAAAGTCCCTCCCACAAAGTGACATAACCTAGGGGATTAGCAGGAGTTGGGCCCCGCCTTCCTCACTGGTAGTAGTGGTGGAAGTACTCTCTTCCCCATTTAGGCCCCCAGGCTGCCCAGAGGCTCTGACCCCACTGACTAACCCCTTTTGCTCCCAGGCATTATGTTTGCATGCATGTAAATATAAAGCCAGAAAGCCTAAGGCACAAGGTGTATTGCAACTAGCAAGGAACGTGATGTGTTTATTGAACCTCTACTCACTGTCATTTAAGAGCCAAAATAATAAATAGGCATGTGTACCGGCAGTAGTTAGAGGGGAAGAAAAGCAAATAATTAACATCTACAAAATTGAAGACTGGTTAGTTAAGACACTTAACAATTCATATTTACAAGAGAGAAGGAATAGAAGCCAAAATAAAGAAGTAGTAGTTTAAAGAATACTAAGACAGCCTGAATACATCTATGTTAGCTTGAACTGATAAAATTCACACTAAAATAACGTGAAAGGATTGGGGCCCATC
Source organism: Carettochelys insculpta (assembly GCF_033958435.1). Taxonomy (NCBI): domain Eukaryota; kingdom Metazoa; phylum Chordata; order Testudines; family Carettochelyidae; genus Carettochelys; species Carettochelys insculpta. Next base: position 92,129,483 of record NC_134137.1, on the reverse strand, counting down.
TCCTCCTAATAGAGCCAACTTTGCTCTCGCTAACTCAGTTCATTCCCTGGACAAATTCTTTCTGAGATTTTTCAGGCTATCCATGGAAGCAGTTTCCCTGCGGTGTAATTGATTAATTTACGCATTTTTCACACACACAAAAAAAAAACAACTTGCAATCACTTCCCTCCAATCGTCCATTTCACAAGTCTGTCCGTCCCTCAGACAAGTAATTCCAGTACAAATTTCCTAGCTCTTATCTCAAAGTCTCAGCCTGAAAAGGCTCTACACAGTCTCCCTTCTGTCAAGTTGGGTTTTTCTAGGAATTCTGCTCTGCAGTAGCTCCAGGTAAAGTTGTTTTTTTTTTTCTTTTTGAGACCTGCAGCTTTCAGTTTTTTAGATGGTGCAACAGTCCTCTGCCTTATTTCCTGACCTCCAATTAAGGGGCCAGCTCACTAGGTGCAGTACTTGAGGCCAGTGAGCAAGATGGTTTCTGAGTCCAAAGGGATGGTACCCCTTCTATCTTCCCCAGCATATACACAACTAGATGAAAGATTTTCCAAACTATCTATGAAAACTCCTAGGCTACAGTTTCACTACATCGATCTGCCAACAGAAGTCACTTTTGGAAGAGATTTCCTGACAAAACTTCTGTTGACAGAGTGTGGCCATGTACCAAAGACAATTGGAAGAGCACTCCAGTCTGTCTACAGAGCATCTGGACTGCCTGGCTGCTCTCTTGGCAAAAGAGGCACCTGGAAGCACAGCAGATAGGAATACCAATTTTTGTGGATGCCCACTGTGTCGCAAGTAGCTCTCTCCCCTGCCCCCAGAGCATCCATGCAGCCTTTGTCGTGGCTGAGAAGCAGAGTGCTATTGGGGAAAGTGCTGAGTTTTGTCAACAAACTATTGACAAAACACATTTTTGTGTGGATGTTCCACCTATTTTGTCAACAAAACCAGGGTTTTGTTGGCAAAACTCACTAGTGTACCATAGCCCTAGAGAATGAGTGAGGTCCCAGAGGACTGGAGAAGGGAAAATGTAGTACCTATTTTTATAAATGGGAAGAAAGATTAGGGAATTATAAACCACTCAGCCTAACTTTGTTATCTGGTAAGGTATTGGAACAGAATTTTAAATAATAAATTTATAAGCATCCAGAAGACAGTAAGATTTATAAGGAAAAAAAAAGACAAAAAAACCCAAGATGGATTTGTCAAGAGCAAATTATGGCAACCAAAATGGAAGAAGCTGTAGACATGATATCTTCTTCTTTTTTCTTCCCAAAAGACATAAGCAAACTAGAGAGATGAGAACCAGATGAAAGTATTATAACACAGGTGGCATAGTTCAGAGAAATTGCTTATGCTTTCCCCTTCTATGGTGCAGCAATCGAACCCATACTTAGGCTTTCGGCTTCCCTGTCATTCTTGGAGGGGTAGCATGTTAGGCTATGTCTATACTATTGTTGCTATTTCAGGACCGATGTATCCTGAAATAGCAACTCCACAGCTATTCACCTCACTTGAATAGCATGGTTATTTTGAATGCACTATTCTGTTTCTGCTGCCCCTTGTCATTAAAGGGATAGTGGAAACCTCAAAAAGTTGGATGGCATCAAGTTCAAAATAAGTTAACTCAAAATAATGTATGCAATTTGCATTGCACACAGTGCGTAAATTATTTTGAATTACAGCTCCAGTCTAATTTGGAATTTTCAACACACCCTCTTATTTGGCTGAAGGCCTTCCACTGAGTGAGGATATTCTCAGAGAAGTCCAAAAACCTTTGTGATATATTGACTTGAATAACGAAGTCACATACTGAACCTTGAGTTCAATTTGTAACAAAGACATGAAACCCAATCCATGCTCATGAAAACGCTGGAAATGTAGTCTCCTATTCTTTTCATAAGTTGACACCCCATGAATACTTGCCAGTCTTTATCCTCAGAGATGAAAGTTGTTAATTAATTCTTAAATTACTGCTTTGAGGCAACTCCATGCCTCAGTGATCTTGGATCACTGGGAGATTTAAGCCCCCAGAACCTGAATGAAGTCTCAGGGCACAGACCTGCCTGCTACCCTTATTGAGAGTTTGAATCTACTGTCCAGCTTAATCCATCTGTGCGCAATTGTGACTCTTCAAAGTTCCTTATACCCTCTCCCAGAACTCCACCCCAAAGGTGCAAATCTTCTATTTCCAATTAAAGTCTCTCAGGTGACATGTAGTATTTGTGAAACATTTAACAAGCAGACATTTAGTAAACTTTCCCCATAGTTTAACACAAATTATTCTTTCATTTCATCATACAGAACATGAGAGTGCAGAACATACAAACAATAACCCCAGACACATTCCTTGTTCTCTGATTCTTCATTGTTCCAAGGCATTATGGGTATGTCTACAAAGCAAAAGTATTCCAGAATAGTTTACTCCAGAGTTATTATTCCAAAATCTGGTATTCTGGAATAATGAGTCTACACTATAAGGAAACCCCAGAATATTATTCCAAAACTGTGTGTTTACACACAATAGAGCCTATTTCAGTGCTTCCAGGGGTTCTAATCCAAAATTGAATGTCTACACAGCAAAACTATTTCCGAATAAGCTATTCCAGAATATAGCCTCTATTCCCTGTCTACACAGCTCCTATTCCAAAATATCTATTTCAGAACAGGCACTATTCCTCATAGAATGAGGTTTACCAAATTTGAAGTAATCCATCCACCTTTGTGTTCTGCAATTGTTCACAAAGTTAATTCAGAATAACCACTGTTATTTTGAAATACCTTTGCTGAGTAGACAGACCCTATTTGGCCTAGCTCCTGACATGGTTAAGTCCTTTGGGTGTCCTTGGCCATGTCTACACATGCCCTAAACTTCGAAACGGCCACGCAAGTGGCCATTTCGAAGTTTACTAATGAAGCGCTGAAATGCATATTCAGTGCTTCATTAGCATGCGGGTGGCCGCGGAACTTCGAAATTGATGCGCCTCGCCACTACACATCTCGTCCAGACGGGGGTCCTTTTCGAAAGGACGCCACCTACTTTGAAGTCCCCTTATTCCCATCAGCTCATGGGAAAGGAGCCCCATCTGAATGAGACACACGGTGGCGAGGCGCATCAATTTCGAAGTGGCGCGGCCGCCCACATGCCAATGAAGCACTGAATATGCATTTCAGCGCTTCGTTTGTAAACTTTGAAATGGCCACTTGCGTGGCCATTTCGAAGTTTGGGGCACGTGTAGACGTAGCCCTTAAGAGCTGCAATGTAGAATCTTCTTCCCTCAGGTCGGCTTGCCTCCCTTTCTCTCAACCAGTCTGATCTCTTTCCTGTGAGTTCCTGATGTCATTTGGGTCAGGAAATTAGAGATTGCTCCCTGCCCAATGCAGGAAACTCATCCTGTGCTGACATTCTCCTTTTGAACTAGAATAAAAATGACTTAAAAGCCTCAGAACACTCAGTTTCTCCCTATTTATAACTTGTAGCCATTCCCCTCACACTTTGGCAGATAGCTCCCTTGCCATCATCCACACTGTCCACTGCAAGTTAGCTTCATTAAAATGGAAACTTCATCCCCATTAAACCAGTTCCTCACAATAGGAAATAGTCTATCGTCAATTGCAATGACATGTCAATATAGGACTATCCCGATTTAAGACTATTCCCATCTTCAGTTTTAAGTAAGCATGCTTTGGAGTTTGAGGTGAATATGGAGAAAAGAACACAAGAAAGATAACTAACTAGCTTCTCCTTCCAAAATGGTTTTTGCAGCAGCTCCCTTCCCCACCTAACCCCACAGAATTCAGACATTATGAAGGAAGTTTTCCGTATGACCTTAGGAAAACCGGGTGATCTGACAGCCGCACCTTCCTTTTGGAACTGTCATCTCATTTCCAGGTTTTTTGAAAGGAAGCCATGTGGTAGCTAAACCCCACAGTGGTCCTCTAGAGAGACACATAGTTCAATCTTGGGGATTGTAGGATGAAAAATATCTCTAGTAATATAGGAGCAGCAGCAGTGACTTACCAAACTGTTTACTTTCTCTCTCCAGTGCAAGACATATCACTGAGCAGATGGGAAGGTTAGTTATGCTTAGTAAAAATAATGGATTATTTGGAATTGTTTTCTGAATAATTTCTGCGACCAATTCTTGGTCCATAAATTGTATAAATCATTGCAAGATTTTTATTTTCAAATTTGAGCCATCATCTGTAGCCCCTTCAATATATTTCTGTTCCTTGCTAGGATGCAATACAATTTGCAGGATCAGATTTTCTTGGGCAAATAGTCACATGTAAGATTAATTTCAGCGAAGAGCTTTCAAGTTTTATTAATTATCTCGTTCCAAACACTTTCTAGACAAAGTCATGTGCTAGTACATTTGCAGAGAGAATATAAAAGAGGCAAACGGAAAAACAAATTCTAGTTTGTTTCTACTTTGATAAACTAATTTGTTTATGCTTCCAGCTACTTAATTAAACAATATACTGTATAATATAAGGTATTCTATGCAATGAGAGCTTCAACTCAACTTTTAAATGTAAGGATTATGTGTAAACTAAGTTTATTTGTTTTTTTTTTCAAGTTCATTCTCATGGGACACACCTTCTTTGGTCTGCTGACCAGAAGGAATTATGGATGTTTTATTGCAAGGCTGCATCTTGTAGCTTTGTACTGCTTTCATAACCCAATCTTCAAAAGAGTCCCAGAAAGGGAAGTGTTTTCAGGTATTCTCCAGGGTTGTGCTACAGTAAGCATGTCAGGAATCCATGCAGTTTATTTTTTGTTAAGAAAGAAAGAAAGAAGGCAAAATGGAGTTCTTATGAACAAGTGATACTGAGCTCTATCTTTTAAAAAGGAAACATAAGGGCTGCTATTACACTGAAGCACTCTGTCAACAGAAGTCACTGTAGGAAGAGATTTCCCAACAAAACTTCTGTCGACAGAGTGCGGCCACACGCTAAAAGCATGTTGAATGAGTGCTGTGCTCCGTGGATGGAGTGGACAGGCACATACTTATAATGACTAATACAAATGAATGTAATAATTTCTGCTGGGCAAAAATATATGGGAACTCAGTTTGGATCATTCTCCTAATGTTGAGGTGTGTATTTATACATTACTTAAACTAGTTAAAACTCTTGTGTCTTCAAGTTGAGTCTGGGAATTATATCCAAATGTCATCATATTTTTTTGGTACTTCCTGCTACCAGCTGGGCTGGAAAAAAGAACAATAATAACTTCTGGATCTGTATATAAACTTTTCCATTTGAAGTCTTCAGTAACACTCTGAGGCTTTGTTTAGACTAGAGGGATTTCTCAGAAAAACAGCTGTTTTGTAGACAAAACCTTTGGAGCATCCAGATACTCAAGGGTGTTCTGTCAACAGTAAGTCATCAGCATGCAGCACTTTTGTCAATAGCTGTACCCCACTCGCCATGAGGAAGAATGCCTCTGTCGACAGAGATCTGTGAACAAAAAGCCAGTCTGGATGCTCCAGGGGCCCTTGTATAGACTGAAAGGGCTTCCAGGACACTGGGCAACCCTGTCTGCTGTGCTTCCAGTTAGCTGTTTTGCCAGTAGAGGAGCCAGGCAGTCTGGAGGCTGTTTGTTAACAGAGCAGATCTCTCATTTGATACGCTTTGCCATCTGGCTGCTATCTGTTGACAGAAGTTTTGTTAGAAGCTATCTTCTGACCAAAACTTCTCTCAACAAATCCATTCAATCTAGACATTGCCTGAGTGAATAAACTGAAAGAATTTTTGTGAAAGTTAGTCCTCATGATGAAAATAAACAGCAACAGCTAAAAGTAATCACAACTGTATAAATGGTTGTGTAACATTTGAATAAAGATGCGTAGGGCTAAATTCATACTACATTTGCATTCCACTGGATTTGTTTGCATATGAATTGGCTTTATATTCTTGTGTGAAAAGGTAAACTCTCATTTTTATAAAATATGAATGTACTAGGCTAAACTTGTATAAAGAATAGCAAGTAAGGAAGAAAAAAGAGTTTCACAAAACTGTTTTACCTCTGATTAATTATTGATGTTAATATTATAATTAATATTTAGATAACGTAACACAATAAGCACACAGTGATAGCCATTATGTAGAAGATAAGAATGATAAATAAAGACGGGAAAATGTATAATGTCAGAAAGTTAACAGTTTAGCTCATTTAGAGCTTTGCACATGATACATCAGTGCAAAGGGTAATCAGATTAATAGTGCATTAGCACACTAGCTTATGCACATCCTAAAATCCAGTGAAGGGGAGACTTAAAAGCTAAGTGGGTATGTCATCACTACGGGAGGAGAAAGCGACTCCAATCCATGCATGGGAAAATAATTGGTTTGACAAGATTTTGCTGCACGTGTGTGTACTTCATGGAATGTGACAAACAAGCCAAAAGTCATAAAAAGACAAGTCCACATGGGGCATGTTGTAGGACGAAAGAGTAATCTTGCAAAGAAGAAAAAAAGGCTAAGTTTTGCAGCTGAAAGTATTGGCGGCTAGAATATGAAGAAAAATGACTTTATGAAATATTAGAAGATAATAGTGTGTTTGCTGGTGGAGAGAGAATGGGGTTTTGATTCCTCAGATTAGATGATCAGTCCCAGGTGGACATAAGTGTTAGGTTCTTCTAGGGGAAAGGGGTTGAGTTTATTTAAAGCTTCCCATCTCCCCTCTTCCCCCCAGTCCACTGAAATTAATCTGCAAAGTTGTGTCACTTGCAAACGCCTACATCTGTAAAAATTCAGCTTTTGAATCCATTAGCCTCATACCCTGCAGCTTTCACACAGAACTCCATGAAATGCACTACGCTACTGTGTTATACTTCCAATATTTTTCTACCCTGGATAAGGGGCATTAACACGATTCAATTTTAGTATCCTTAGCTGTATCCTTGTGGCATATTTCTTAAAAAATGGAGCAAGGTAAATGTCTGGAAAAAGACCATGTGATTGATAGTATCTGTTCTCATGGCCAATTATCATTTCTTTGTACTGGGAGAAAGCATAGTGGCCTGTGTCATGGGCCAAAAGCCATTGCATTAGGTGCTGTACAAACATCCCTGCCCAAAGAACTTGCAGTTCAACTGCTATTCTACCCAGAAATTATACCAGTATAATTAAAACTCCTATAGCTCCTTATATGAGCACCCCATTACATAACATAAGGGGAGTCTTTCCTATTGGGCTCTGGAGGTGCTTCATATAATTCCCACACAAAATCCCTCTTATCCTGGAATTACAGTATCCATACTCAGAGTTGCACTCTCAAATCAGGATTGGTTTATCTTTCTCCTGTAGAACTTTCCCATGTAGAGCAGCACAACACAACAGAAGAGGCATTAACTATAAATAGGGCCTTTTGAGGGTACAAATTTATGTTCATGGATGCGGCTATCTGTAAATATAATTTGGAATTTCAGGGGTGTCCTGGAAACCCAGAGGACAAAGGAGAAGATTGTGGACCTGATGATCCAGGAAGCAGAATCATACAACTCTTTTGCAATGGCTGAACAGGCCCCAGCCATGCCTACTGGGGTGGGTACCAGGCTTTCCAGCACACCTCTGGACAAGAGACACAGACAGAGGCATGGACTGCATGAAAGGTAAAGGATGGGAGAGTATTTCAGTCTTCCCAGAGGAGCTGCTGCTGGGCTACACTGCAAGGTTCTACAGGGGTAAGGTAAGATTTAAACCAATATAGTTCCACTAGTATAACTTCAGGTATGGACACTGATTCCACTATAAGAGGGCATCTTTGTGGTTTAGCTTTTTGTAGAAATACCTACAGTAGGATTTTGTCCTTTTAACATATCCTTCACACAGATGGGAAGTAACCACTGAAATAGAGTCTCCCTTTCCATCATGCCTTGGTGCAATACTTACAACTTCCAGAACACCTCTGTGCAGGACTGAGGCCAGGAACTCTGTAGTACTGTATTATAAGTGTTGTTTAAAAGCTCAGTAGACCCTCATTCAAACCCCATACTTTCATATGCAAATATAAGCATGCTATTGCCAATGCATATTTGTACCTTCAGAGCCTTTACTTCACAAACTAATCTTGATTATTACTATGCATTTGGAACAGAATTTAGTATTTTTTCTTTTAAATATACTGTATTTAGTGTGGGCTGAGAACATTTATTACCATTTTGATGGAACTTTTATTTCATGAAGACAAGCAAAAACATTTTGATAGTTTTGTTGATTATTCTACTTTTTCTGTGTCAATAGAGGCTTCATCTCTGACGGATGTTTTGTCTAGCCCACTTCTGTGTAGTGAATGTTTGACATTTTCCATAAAATCCTTTATGACAATTTGCTTTCCCCTACTTGCAGTTTCATTAAATACTTTTAACTTGATTATAGTGCCTTACAAAATTCTACAGTTTGTTCATTTCATCATAATGTAGCATCTTGTTAGATAGCTCATGTGCATTTTGTTACAATGTCTGTGTGCATAAAAGGCAAAAGCAATTTTCTGCTTTTCAGTGCTAATATTTTTATTATTCTCTGTCTTGATTATTTGGAACTCTTCTCTATATTTTCCTCTTAAATTTATTCTACATGTTTGAATTTCTTCTCTTATTTTGCAATGAATAGTTTTTGGTTATTGTACAAATCCCACTATTGGGAATTCCAGCTACTTTCTGATTTAATATTTCTGCATTTTTAATATTTCATTTTTGAAAGAGAGAGAGCATTTTCCTACCTTTCCTAATTTTTATTCTCCTATGATTATTTTTAAATGACATGATGAAGAATTTTTAGATACCTTAATGCAAAAAAAAAAAGGAATATACTGCTGATAATCATTTTGATTCAAGGAACAGGAAAAGAGACAATAAAAATACTTAAATTACATTTTCTCAGTAACATCTCAGTTTAAATGGCAATGGGGGGTCAGATAAAGTAATAAAAGAAAAGGTATCTGTCACTCTAAATTAGACTCGATTACATGTGAAGCAAGGAAACAAAGAACTAACCAAATGTTGTTACTACTGTAGCATTAATTTCAATTATTTAGAAAGACAACATGTTCTCAAACCTCAAATTATTCTTATCCAGCAATGTTACAATCAATTTTTACACACACACACACACTCAAAACCAAAACAAGATAAACCTTTCTAGTCTTATGTATAATTTGTCATCAATTATTTATAAATCTGGTACATAAGAGTCATTGATAATATTTATATGAAATGGGGAAATTTTCTTTATGTTATTGAGTTAAGTGTTCTCAGGCTTAACTCTGTTTTTCAGAAACGTAGTTTCTTCTTTTGCCTCTCTGATAGCTTAGTTCAGTTAAATAGTACTGACTAACTGTGTCTTAATTTTTTTTTTCTTTTTCAGGGGCTTGTCTTCTAAGGAGATATGTGATTGACCTCAAAAGGCACTGGATGAAGATCATAATGTTTAAATCTACTGTTTTTAATTTTCATGAGTACAACAAATTAAAAATGGAACAAAAATAGCTGTTACTGTTGCTTTTACAGAGAAGCAATTTCGAGGTTAAGATTAAATGGTGGCCCTTTTATTATTATTATTATTATTATTATTATTATTATTATTATTGTGTCAGATAGACCTTTTCAATTTAAAAGAATTACCTCTTTTATGGTAAATAATTGGAATATAACATAGAATTTGTGGCCCTGTTTCTACTCTGACTTATATTGGTTTCAAACTAGAGTACAGTATTTTCACGATTGAAGTGATTTTATATATGGTTTACATTGATGAGAGAAATTAAAACAGATCAGTGCTGTTTGCCTCTTTTCTCCATTCATTTCCACTATCAAATTGTCTTAGAACAGATAGATAGTTTTAAAACTAGTTTAAAACATAGTTTTTGAAAACTATTCAAAGATCTATTTTGAAATAATCTATTCAATGATCTGCTTTAAAAACTATTCTATTTCGCCCCTGAAAAGTCACCTTGTTCTTGACATGGTACAAAGTCTTATGTAGACTCAGAGCTCTACCAATGGAAGTTTGACTTCTGGTAGGGCAATCCATGCTTGAAAGGTCATATGGTAGGGATCTGAGAGAAAAGCTGGTTTTAATAGTCTTTGAGGCCGGGGGTGCTGACCGAAAAGTGAACAACAACCTAGCCTCATAAAAAATTAAGCTATGGAAACAAAATGAGGTAGCCATTCTAACGAGCAGCATGATATATTCCCTGTAGTTGGAACCAAGTCAGTCCCAGGATACTATAAAATACATAACCTCATCTACCTCATCTCTCAAATAGCATGATAGACAAGAATGGTAGAGATTTTGTGTGTGTGTGTGTGTGTGTTTGTGTGCGCGCACCCTAAGAACCATCTGACAACCTAGTAAGGGTTCAGACTTGATTGCTTTACTTGTTAGATTTTTCAGATTAGCTCATCCATGTCCATTGTACAGGCTGGATCATTATAATACAGTATGTCTGGGGAGTTTTTTCACTGCTTGAAAATCCCAGTAGTCCCTTGCAACTTTCCTTTCTGTTTCCCAACATCAAATTCTTGTCACATTTCTTCCTCTCAATCCTTTGCATTAACTGCAATTGCACTGAAGTCTTCCAGCCCTAACAATGGAGTTAAATGTGGGGGGCAGAGGGGAGGTTTGTTCATGGCAAAAGATTTTAGTTTATGAACATCTGGAGAAGTCATCTTGTGTTATTTCAGAGATAGATCTCTCCTTACTACCCTCATTATTAAGTGGGATAGCATCTTAATCTCTGTAAACACCACAAATGAAATTTCAAACATGGCCACCATTGGCCTAAAATTGTTCTCATTAGTCAATGGCAGATTACAGTGAGCAAACCCAAACATGCAATTGTCAGCTTTTAGGACCACATATAATCGAGGCCCTAATTTAACACCTAATTAATGTCACATGGAAGTCCCTATCCATTTAAACTAAAGAGAGGGATGGTTGTTTTCGTAAGCAATACTTAATGAATTTTGATATTTTGCTTTACATGATGGACAAAGATATGCTGGTTCTCATCAACTTGCCTGAAAGTAAACACTAGAATAGTATCCCACCTCATATTGTGTATGCTCATCTACTTCAGTTTTATCCCCTCAGTTAAACTGAGGTGGTTTGTTGTATTGAAAAAACAACAAAATATCCTGTGGCACCTTATAGACTAACAGATATTTTGGAGCATAAGCTTGGGTGTGCAAAGACTGCACAGACCAGATTCACTCTACATTTAATATATAAAATCAGGCCATTAAAATTTGTTAGGAGCATTTGGCATAAGATACAGTTTGAGTAAATCTACTACTTATATTAACTAAGGCAGACAAAAACGTGGTCTGGGTGGTTTGGATGATCACGACAATCCTGAAAGTGAGAATATTGGGTCTTGCTTGAACTCACTGAAAGAAAACTGCCAGTCCATCTATTGCAGAGAGGGTGCCTGTTGATTGAGTTGGTGCAGCCAGACATACCTGGGGATGGTATGAGTCATAGCAGTGCTTGGCTACGTCTACACGTGCACCCAACTTCGAAATAGCTTATTTCGATGTTGCGACATCGAAATAGGCTATTTCGATGAATAACGTCTACACGTCCTCCAGGGCTGGCAACGTCGATGTTCAACTTCGACGTTGCTCAGCCCAACATCGAAATAGGCACAGCGAGGGAACGTCTACACGCCAAAGTAGCACACATCGAAATAAGGGAGCCAGGCACAGCTGCAGACAGGGTCACGGGGCGGACTCAACAGCAAGTCGCTCCCTTAAAGGGCCCCTCCCAGACACACTTTCATTAAACAGTGCAAGATACACAGAGCCAACAACTAGTTGCAGACCCTGTATATGCAGCACGGACCCCCAGCTGCAGCAGCAGCAGCCAGAAGCCCTGGGCTAAGGGCTGCTGCCCACGGTGACCACAGAGCCCCGCAAGGGCTGGAGAGAGAGTATCTCTCAACCCCCCAGCTGATGGCCGCCATGGAGGACCCCGCTATTTCGATGTTGCGGGACGCGGATCGTCTACACGTCCCTACTTCGATGTTGAACGTCGAAGTAGGGCGCTATTCCCATCCCCTCATGGGGTTAGCGACTTCGACGTCTCGCCGCCTAACGTCGATTTCAACTTCGAAATAGCGCCCAACACGTGTAGACGTGACGGGCGCTATTTCGAAGTTACTGCCGCTACTTCGAAGTAGCGTGCACGTGTAGACGCAGCCCTTGTGTACAGTTGGCTATGGAACTGGTGTGCCTTAATCTCATGCTTGGAGGAACTTTTGACTGGCATATAGATGTGGTGAAGTTTGGAGTTAGCTCATTAAAATTATGTCAAAGCCATTAAAGACAGTTCCAATTTCAATTGCTCTTCATTTTTTAGAAAAGGTTAATATTTTATTTCCAAATATTCCTATGTTACACTAAACCTAATACTCTGCTTTTATAATTTGTAATGTTATGTCAAGCATAAAATTGTGAAGTTAAATATAAAGGAAATATTCTATAAGCTAAATATGTCTATTTTCTCCATAGCATGAATTGCTTTTTCTGTAGTACTTGTTACTAAGTTACTTAGTATGAAAAGCTACCACTTTTTCTCTAATGGAATGAATGGGTTACTTATGATATATCCTGAAAACTGAGAAGTATTGTGGATTTCCTTAAGATTGAATCAATTTATGTTCTGAATCTAGTAATAGTAGGCATCCTTCTGTCTACGTAGACTATGGATCATGCACTTCGTAGTTCCATTTGGAATCATTATTTGCAACGTCGACTGTGACTGTGAAGGCCCACATGAGAGTGAGACTCCTTGCTGCATCTGTTGCATGTGTAATGGGTGCCTGGCAGGTCCTTACTGTGCTTTCTGTGGGCTCGCTTCTCCTCTGCTAGCTGTCTGATCCTCATCTCACCCTTCTGAAGGCCCTTGTGTAGTTCCTGCCTCCATATGCTGCGATCATCTGCCAGCTCCTCCCAGCTGTCCGGCTTGATATCTACCTCCCTGAGGTCCCTCTTGCAAACATCTTTGTAGCGCAATTGGGGGCGTCCGTGAGGTCTTTTGCCAGAGGCTAGCTCGCCATACAGGATGTCCTTTGGGATCCTTCCATCATTCATCCTGTGGACATGGCCAAGCCAACGGAGCCACTGCTGCCTGAGGAGGGTGTGCATGGTTGGGATTCCAGCTTGCTCAAGGACAGCAGTGTTGGGCACACTGTCCTTCCATGATATTCCAAGGATGTGCCTGAGGCAGCGCAAGTGGAAGACATTCAGCCTCTTTTCCTGGTGGCCATACAGGGTCCAAGTCTCGCTGCCATAAAGGAGGGTGGTGAGGATGCAGGCTCTGTAGCCATTTTGGTGTGAGTGTAGAACTTGATGTTATTCCACACTCTGTTGCTGAGTCAGGACAGAGTTGTGGCTGCTTTTCCAATCCTCCTCTTTAGCTCAGTCTCCAATGACAGGGTGTCAGTGATGGTGGACCCAAGGTAAACGAACTCATGGACAATCTCTAACGTATAGTTGTCAATGCTGATTGATGGAGGTTCAGCAACGTCCTGACCAAGTATGTTTCTCTTCTTCAGGCTGATGGAAAGCCCGAAGTCCTTGCATGCTTTGGAGAACTGATCCAGCAGTTTCTGAAGCTGGTCTTCTGTGTGTGACACTACAGCAGGGCCATCTGCAAACAACATATCTCTGATGAGGACTTCCCGCACCTTAGATTTAGCTTTCAGCCTTGCAAGATTAAACAGTTTCCCATCAGATCTTGTGTGCAAAAAGATCCCCTCTGTTGAAGATCCAAAGGCATGCTCCAGGACGAGTGCAAAGAAGATCCCGAACAATGTCGGAGCAAGGACGCATCCTTGTTTGATGCCACTCCTGATGCTGAAAACATTCGATAATGTGCCGTCATATTGGACGGTTCCTCTCATGTCTTCTTGGAAAGACTGGATCATCTTGAGTAACCGTGGCAGACAGCCTATCTTGTGGAGCAGTTTGAACAGTCCATCCCTGCTGACCAAGTCGAAGGCCTTGGTCAGATCAATGAAGGCAATATAGAGTGGCTTCCTCTGCTCCTTTAATTTCTCCTGCAGCTGCCTCAGAGAGAAGAGCATGTCAACGGTAGACCTCTCTGCATGGAATCCGCACTGTGATTCGGGATACACCCTCTCAGCAATCTTCTGGAGTCTGCCGAGGATAATGCGAGTGAACAGTTTACCAGTGATGCTTAGGAGGGAGATTCCATGGTAATTGTTGCAGTCGCTCTGTCTCCTTTGTTCTTATAGGTTACAATGTTAGCATCGCGCATATCCTGTGGAACCTCTCCCTCTCTCCAGCACAGGCACAGTAACTCATGTAGGGGTTCCAAGAGGGTGTCCATGGCACACTTGATTACCTCTTATAGTATACCATCCTGGCCTGGGGCCTTTCCTACTGAAATGCTGTTGATGGCTTTCTTCAGTTCATCCACAGTTGGTTCCTGATCCAGTTCCTCTATTACTGGTAGGAGTTTGACGGCATTGAGGGCTGTATCAACCACAATGTTCTCGCGTGAATACAGCTCGGAGTAGTGCTAGACCCAGTGTTCCATCTTTTTGGCTTTGTCAGTGATGACTTCACCAGATTTGGATTTCAGAGGTGCCATCTTGTTCTGGGTGGGTCCTAACACCTTCTTGATGCCTTCATACATTCTACTGAGATTACCAGAGTCAGCTCTGGTCTAGATGCTGCTGCATAGCTCGAGCCAATAGTAGTTGGCACAGCGCCTGGCTGTCTGCTGTACTGTTTTTCTGGCTGCTTTGAGTGCTTGCAGGGTACTCTGGCTCAGCGAGCATTTGTACTCCAGGAGTGCAGCATGCTTCTTTTTGATGGCTGGAATCATCTCATTGGAGTTAGCTTCGAACCAGTCATTTGTGTTTCTAGCTCTTCTTCCAAACACTGACAAGGCCGTGTTGTAAATTGTGTCCCTCAGATGCTGCCATCTGGATGTCACATAAGCACCCCCAGGGCTGCTGTGCAGATTCTCCTCGAGGGTCTCTCTGCACTGTTCGGCTCTCTCTGAGTTTGCTGTCTTTCTGGCATCAATGCGGGGCCTTTCAGTAGGTTTAGAGTGGTACAGCTTCTTGGGTCTCACCTTGAGTATGGAGCAAACTAGCGAGTGATCTGTATCGCAGTCGGCAGTACGATAGCTGCGGGTCAGGAGGACATTTTTGAGGTTATCACGTCTAGCGATGACCACGTCTAGTTGATGCCAGTGTTTTGAGTGTGGGTGTCTCCATGACACTCCGTGCTGTGGCTTGGTTTGGAAGAATGTGTTTGTGATGCAAAGATTGTGGCACATGCAAAGTTCGAGAAGATGCTGTCCATTTTCATTCATTTTTCCCACACCAAAGTGGCCTAAGCAGGAAGGCCGTGAGTCACGATCAGCTCCAACTCTCTCATTGAAGTCACCCAAAATGTACAGTTGTTCGTGAGCAGGTATTTGCACTATGGCAGCACTAAGCACGTCACAGAACTTGTCTTTTACTTCTGGTGTGGCGTACAGGGTTGGAGCGTAAGCACTGATCAGGTGGACAGGACCGGCGCAAGTTTGTAGTATGACCTGAAGAAATCTTTCTGATCTGCCCATGACTAATTCCACCATTTGTAGAAGGGTGTTTCTGATGGCAAAGCCAACACCATGCTCCCTGGGTTCATCTTGGGCTTTACCCTGACAGAAAAAGGTGTAGTCCTTTTCCTTTAGAGATCCCGAATCTATGAGTCGTGTCTCTTGCAGAGCAGCAATGTCAACTTGGAGCCACTTCAGTTCCTCATTGATAACAGTGGTCTTTCAGGTGTCGCTGATGTCCTGAAGATCTTCAGTCAAACCGCTCAGCATGGTCTGCACATTCCAGCAAGCAAGCTTAAAATTTTGATGGTTTCTGACAGGAGCTGCAAGACCATGTGACGTATGAATAAATTATAACATGTCAGTCTTGTCGGGCCGGAGCACCAGTGACTTAAAGGCCTTTACCCAGCGCTCCCAGGATTTTTACCCCACAACCCTGCCCTGTATCACGATGGGTCTGATCTTAACGGAGTTATTCAGGTTGTGTGACTGGACCGTAATGCAATTAAGCGAGTTGACCTGGAAAGAATGACAGACCAGTTTATTCTTGAACAAAAACAAAGGAATTTATTTGAGCCAAGAAAAGAGGATATGTGGAACACTACTATCCTAACTTACAAATCTAAGGTTACCCCTGCTATTCCAACACTAACACAGGATTTCTTATTCTTCTTCAGCGTTTAGCCCTTAGACAATGTGTAGTGATATTAATATGATCTATCTAACCCCTTCCTGTTGCTCACTAAAGTGAACCGAGGGGAATGGTCTTCTTGTTGTGCTAGAGAGGGCAGAGATTACAACAGAGCTAGTACTTTATTTATTTAGTTATTCCCAGCTCTTCCTTAGGTTCGCTGGGTCGCTCAACCCTAGGCCGACTACCTCAGGGGAGCAGATCTTATTTTTATCAGAGAAATTTGCCTGCCTTTGGCTAAGCTATTTATCTCTCGTTTATTTAATTGGGTTGCCCTGCTGGCCTAGCAGGGGAGAGCCCTGAAAATAATGCGGGGTTTCCTTCTGAGAGGTTGTCCCCTTAGGTGCTGCCTATTTCGACTGCCCTCTTATGAACAGCCCTTTATTACAGACCTTTTTATCCCAAAACGGGATTAAGGTTTTACCAGGGTTTACCCTTTATTGGGTTATCCCTAGCCGCTCAACCCTTCTATACAGATGGGAGCTAATAGCTCTGTTATTTAATGTAGTTTAATAATAACAAGAGATGAACCTTTCTAGTCTTCTATTTGCATGAACTGTTCTTAGGCTAGGCCATTGAATTTGGCCTCCTGTGTTTTACATTAAGTATTAGAATACAGGGTTTACAGAATGTAAGCCACAATGAGTAGAGTCTGGGGAAGTCCCAGCCCACTATACTATAGTCTGCTATACAAACACTTAGCACATATAACAACATGCAAAAATACAGCAGCAGCAATAAAAAATACACATTAGCTTACTCATATTCTACAACAACTTAATCACTTCTATTTCTAACCAGTATTTTTATACCTTTTTCTTCCCGCTCTGTGTCCAGGCGCTGGGCCTGCAGGTCTCTTGGCACAGGAGCTAAGAAGTGATGGCCAGCACAGGCGCGCTTGTACGGCGCCGCGCAAGGCCTGACAGAAAGAAGGAAAAAAGAAGCCAAGGGGAAAAAGCCTGGCTTGGTTTAACAAAAAACCCTTTGGAAGAGAAAAACAGCCTTAAATTCAACCACTGGCCCAAGCAAGGGTCGGTGGTTTAAAGTGCGGGGCTGCTGCCGCAGTTCCCCCGTGCAGGGCACCGGAAGGTGCGGTCTGTCGGGCGAACTCTCCAGGCGAAGCACTGGAGCCTTCAGTGATTTTAGCTCTCGATGCTGGAGCTCTTCTGGTCTTCTCTTCTTTTCTTTGGCGGCCCACGGCGGCTAGCGAGCAACGACTGACGCAACGGTTCAGCTTCGGCTCTTCCGCCCGATGATTCGGCCACTAGCAAAGTCTGGCTCTTAACTCAGTCCTTTGCTGCAGTCTTCCTTCTTCTGTTCTTCTCTCCTCCAGGGTCGGCGTCGCACTGCCCCAAGCAGGGCTGCTCCCCAGAATATATGCAGCCTGGATGGACCTGTTTGACAACTTCTGCCTGCTAGGTCCTCCTCAGTGCCACAATGTATCAAAGGGGCATTTGACTACTACATATGTACAAGGATTCTAAATTGACCAATCAGTTTGAAACATTTCAAACCATAACTTCATACATATTCATAGCCTGCCGAATATTAATTGTAACTGTCATTTTCTAACGGCTACCCTCTATGCTTTTGCCTACACAGTATTCTAAGGCCTATTGTAAACCTATTAATAAATGAACTTTGAATAAATTCTTTGATGATTTTATTGGATTTTGTAGGGGAAGCATGTCACCACTGCTGACAAAGCAGATTGTTTAATTTAAATGCTTGGTTTTAGGGCCATTTGGTCAGGGTGCAGAGGGACCACACAGACACCACAGCCCATGTACAGGGACATATGAAGCACCTCAGAGGAGGATCTTTCCACAGTTTCCTTTTCTTGTTGATTTTCTTATTGGTTTGCCTGGTGCTCAAATTTCAGTCACTTGTCAGGTTTGGGAATCTTAAGCCTCACACACCCAGTGAGGCAGGTGAACTGCGGTGGGACAGTACCCTTCTGGCTGGGGTCTCCCCAGCTTGAGGTGGGCCATGACTGTCCAGTGAGATGCGATGATCTCTCCCACCATCCAAGGAAAACCCTGGCGCTCATTCTCTACGCCAGTCGAGCAAGAGCTTATAACCGGTATCTGTTACCTCCTGTGTTGGTTCAACACTGTTAAGCGATGCTGGAGTACCTCTCCAGGCACAAGCCTGGGCAATTTTTTGGGACTCTGGGATGCCCAGATGCCAGTGTCACCTTCTTGGATTTACTGATATAGTCTAAAGGAGACGATAACCTCTATGTCTGGTACCAGCTCAGCTGCAGCAGTTGCCGGGTCAATGCCAGAAGTTGGCACAGAACTGCGTTAGGACTCCCCTCTGGATTTTCTGTCAGGGTTTACTCCCTTAGCCTTGCTCCTTCCCAGGATAACCCACAAGGCAGTGAGCATGGAGAATGTATCAATATGAATACTCAAAGAAACTTTCTTTTCTCAAAGTTGTCACTTGAGTCAAGCAATCAGACATCACTGTCCAGACCCAGAAAGCCCTTTGCGAGATCTATGAAATGGCCTTCCTAACATCAGGCAACAAAATTATGTTATGCTTCAAAGTGGTGGCTAATTATAAAAAGAATAATAGTCAAGGTGCTTTTCAAAGGACATGAAATCTATTTAATTCATGTTTTCATTAATCCCTTAATTGATTATTTCCATAAATCTATATAAGCTGTCAATACCACAACATTTGAGCATCTCACAATATTTAACGGGTCTTATCCTTACTACAGTCCTTTGAGATTGGGAAAGTTGATCCTAAGTCATGACAAGGAAATTAGGCACAGTGACAGTTAAATGACTTGTTAAAAATCATACAGGATATCTGTAGCAAGACGTAAACTGCTGTGTCTTGAGGCTTACTTATGGCCCCAGCCCAACAGTTGAATCAACCCACCGTAATGGAGCCTTCCTATATTATTATTTAAACTGTTTCACACTTGCATCTCTTAAGTTATATATTAGCCTGTACTACTATATACTTTCTTCTTTAACACCAACTTAATGGTATAAATAGCTTTTCCTGGAGTTCATTCAAAAAAAACAACAACAAAAAGTCCAAGTTGCAAAACAGATTTTTTTCAAATGAACAGACCGCATTGAAAAAAGTAGTTGATCTTGAAAAGGTTTCTCCAAATGTATTTATCCCTTTCTCCCGCTTCTCTTTTTCAAATGACACAAATTTAACAATGCACATTATGGCTGTGAATTTTTAAGAAGTCTGTTGGGAAATCAGTGCTCATTTTCCATTGAAATTCAAAATGGCTACAACTGCGCTACAGAGATCTTTCAAAAGAACTCTTTCCAGAAGATCTCTTCCGAAAGAACTTCTTTGGAAAGAGTGTGTCCACACACAAAAAATGATCTACTCTTTTGACAGAGCAGGCCAGGGATCAAAAAATCAGGCCTCATGGGCTGTGGCCACACTTGGCCAAAACTTCGAAATGGCCATGCTAATGGCCAAATTGAAGAATAATAATGAGGCACTGAAATGAATATTCAGAGCCTCATTAGGCTTCGCATGCTGCTGGCAGCAACTACACCGGGCTCCTTCTCGAAAGGACCCCACACATTTTCAAAATCTCCTTGTTCCTGTCATCTGAGAGGAATAAGGGTATTTTTAAATGTGTGGGGTCCTTTCAAAAAGGACCCCAGTGTAGCCGCATCAAGCCGCATGTGTTTGAAAGTGGCGCTTTCGAAGCTCCATGGCCAGCAGCATGAGAATGCTAATGAGACACTGAATATTCAATTCCGTGCCTCATTAGTATTCTTTGATTTGGCCATAGCATGGCCATTTTGAAGTTTTGGCCAAGTGTGGCCACAGCCATGAGAACTACCCTTTCGAAAAAAAGGGTCTGGGGAGTGTTTATCCACATTTTCTCTTGAAAGAAGCTTTTGAAAGGGGGTGTTCTTCCTGAAACGGGGAAGGAAGAGCGATTTCAAAAGGAGTGCCACATTCTTCTGATTTGCTTTCAAAAGCATGCTTTTTGTGTGTAGACTCTCTGATGGATCTTTCAAAAGAGCCCCCTTCTTTTGAAAAATCTTTTGAAAGGACCTGCTAGAGCAGATGCAGCCAATGTGTTCATCCCTTAACTTTTAGGATGGCTCAAAATTACTAAACTAGTTAATTAAAATATTTCTATGGAAGTTCTGTTTTGAAAACTGGCTTCACGTTGCTCTGTTTTGAAAACTGGCTTCACATTGTTATTTGAGCTGAAGGTCTGCTTCTTGATTTCTTTATAATATCAATACATTGATTTTTTAAGAGTGGTAGCTTCTAAAACTTCTAATGGTTTATATAGGGAAGTGAATCTTCCCATTATTGCCTCTATGGCACCACGCATGTCATAATAAAAGGTAAAAAGGCACATTAGGGGATATATTTCAAAGAAATGCCCAAAGATATTCAAAATCCTCAGAACCTGTGGGGCCAGATTCTCAAGAGACCTGAACTCCAACTGAAATATTCACATGGAAGGTTTCATTTTCAAGAGTGATAGTATGCAGCAATCCATTTGGGGGGGAAAAGAGAAAAAAAAGTCAGGTTAGGAGTGAAGATGAAAAAATGTTATGTACTTTTAACAATACTTTATAAAGATTCAGATAAATACCTATGAAGATTTTCAGAAAAAAAACAACCTTAACAGCTAGAGCCACGAAAGGATTGAACTTCCTAGCTGCCACACTGGACACAAGCCTGAGAATGGTACAGCCACAATGGACAAGCCACTGAGGCTAGGCTTATGCAAGTGGTGGCCTGGTGTGCTGCTGCTTTCATTGCTGCAGTTTCTGGGAGATCCCTGCAGCTCCTTGCATATCTGCCACCTTGGATATAATCATTGTATCTACACTGGACTCTGTCTCTGGGTAGCTAAATTCCCATGACATCTAATTTTCTGGTTATCTCCTTTGGGAGGCAAACTCCTATGGGCTTTGGAATATCTCATAATATCTATCCACATCATTAGACAAAAAATAGCTTAAATTATCTTATCTAGGAATCGTACATCCAACTATTGCAACATTGAAAAAAAAGTAAAAGTGCATCTGGTACCCCTGCATCTTCTGAGATCATTACTCGCACAAACATACTTGATGAGAGGAATGTGAGGAGGATGAGGTCCAAGAAAATACCTCTGTCAATAGAAAAACCAAATGATTGTCCCTGAGAATAATTTATAAATAAGGTGAATATATTTTGCAGTTGAGGCGGTGACTAGGGTACCAATGAACATAGCTACTCTGGATTGTTTAATTAAAAAAAACATTTGTCACATGCATCCAGATGCAAACAAACTTTCTCAGTTGGTGTGAACACTCACACACAACAGAATGCTTCATGCTCACATTTTGATAAGTCATGTGCTCAGAGAAAAAGAGGAAGAAGTTGCCTTATGGGAAATGCAGTTGGTGACTACATTTTCAAGACAGGATATACAGACTATGGTTTATCATAATTCATTCGCCAGAGAAGGAAGCATTTCAAAAATACAAGTAAACTGCCCTGAATCTGTGAGAAAAATTAAATGGGGATCTAGTGTCAAGCTGATAAAAAACAAGCTTTACCTGTAATTAAAAGTCACGCTTGGGTTTGAGAAAAAATGGAGGGAGGGGAAAGGATCCTTTTTCTATAACACGTATATTTAGAGTCACATCTGATTAAGCTGAAATATTACCAAAACTATCTTACGTTCAAGATCAACTTTATCAAAGTTAGAAATGGTGATGAAAAATCAGGTGTGTACATGACTAATTTTGAACATTAACTATGCGTGCAGTATTATATCTTCTTCATATGCACTGTTGAATTAATGGTCTCAATATTTCAAAATATGGCCTCTCCGTATCTGTCATTTTATAGGTGCTATCACTTTCACTTTTACCATATAATTTTTACTCACATATTATAGCCTGTCAAATAATTTGATTGGGATTTCAGGAAAAGCATGTGAATTCTATCATTTGTGTATGATATTGTACGAGTTTTGCATGCATCTGGTCTGCGCGTGCAATGTTGTATACAAATATATGAAGGGCTTTTTTGAATGTCCTTTGGAAATATAACCCTATAGGTGTACTTTAAATATATTAATTATCTCCATATAATATACCTCACATTTCCTTTTAATATTGAAGTACACAAATTTGTGAAATCATTAGAGAAATGCTGCATATTAAGGCAATAATTCACAATGCTAAAATTAATTTATTTCCCTAAAAAGTCTCAGCTGGCAGACACCTTAAATACCACATGTACAATGTAAGAATTTAAAGAAAAAGATATTTTTCCTTTCTTGCCTTATCTCCACACTCTGAAGATGACCATACCTCAGTTTTTTGAGTATGTTGCTTTTATCTGGATTCCAAATAATTAGAAGGAACTTCATTCCCTAACAATTCTTTTGAAATTTCTTCAGCTTGTAGAACTCTCACTATATTGTTACCAGCATAGGACAAGCTTTCTTTAATTTAAAAGAAGATATACAAGAAACCCTCATTTTATGCAGCTTCTCATTGAGAGAAACTCTCAATAACACAAGTTTTGCAAAAGGTGAAGCTGCTGGGCTGTCAGCCTGCCTAGCTTCCCACAGCTGTGGGAAGCCAGGCAAGCTAAGAACCCCTTCCCCTGACTTCCCAGGAGGAAGGCTTTTAGCTCACCTAGCTGCCATGATAAGGTCTCACACAGCTCATAACAATAACCAACAAACCCAGTCAGAAAGGGACGTACAACCACCACCTCCTACCCTTTGGAGAGAAACGTTGCAGTGGCTCAACCGCACCCCATAGTGCATCAGCATAGAAACATCTTAAACTGATGGGAGTTGTTCTCCAATCAGTGCAGGTAATCCACCTCCATGAGAAGTGGCAACTAGGCTAATGGAACAATTCCTCCATCAACCTAGCATTGGGAGATATGTCATCTTAACTAAATTGATCAGGGTTTGTGTGGGCTTTTCACAACCCAAGCAGCGTAGATAGGTCAATCTGGCCTTCTAGTCTACACCATTCCTGAGACAAAATCATCTGAAGAGAAATTGGGATTGTTACAAATGTCCTTAAAAGTAGTCTTATGAAAACATTTAAAACATTTTTTGGTTCCATCTTATTTAACAATAGTGTAGGATAAGTGTTTCTTACAGTATTCTAGTGATAGAGGGTAAATAATGACAGTACAGCACAGTGGAGATTTTCAAAAATTAACTTAACATGTCTTATGTTGGAAAAAGTTCAGTTTTCGTTGGGTGTCTTAACATATGGTTTGGTTATTAGTTTGAACAGACCTGTCTGTATCTAGTTTTCAACCTATGTAATAAAATGTCAACAACAACAAATCTGGATGGTCTGCTATGCACTCAATGATAGCTCATGCCTGGAATACTCTTTCTGATGCAAAAACACAGGGGTGGGGGTGGGGCTGGCACATTGGGAAAAAACAATTATGTGCATGAGAATAGCACAGGAAGAAGATATTCAATTTGATATGCTAAATGGACTTCATTCATACTCAGATGTAAGGAAATATGGATGCTCACTGAAGGTAAAAATCATATTTAAATATTTCATGGGTCAATTGTTTTAGTACTTTCATAGGAATAATTGTATTCATCCAATTACTGTATGTTAAACAGAATTAACTTTATGGCTGGCACACAAGTCAGCAAAGACATTAAGTCAAGGGTGAAACGTTCCTCATGTCCTTCAGCTCCTAGGCACCTGTGCATTGCATTCAGAACACACTTAGGAAGCCATCCTGTGCAGGCTGTGTGGTACATTTCATTCTTAACTGTAAATCTCCTTCTCTATTATTTCATGTCTCAACTTTAATGTTTTCTAATGATGCAGAATCACATAAAAGCAAACTCTAATTAGCTACTGCAGTTAATGGAGAATCTGAGGCAATGACTATAACCTCTGCCAATGCTGACAATAAATAATAGCTTTGAGAAAAAGGCTTCCAGCACTCTACTTAAGGGGAAATGAAGGACTGGTTACAGGAATCTGCAAAGTTCAAGAAGCAAAAAATATTTTTTAAATGCCTATTTTGAGTCCTAGTGTATGATCATGAAGTGGTATCAATAATATAGATGATTGAGGATGAAGTTAAACCAAGGAATAACATACTCAGCAAAAAGCCTTACTGTTTCTTCAAAGAGAATAGACCCACGCTGCTGCCACTAGATTTTTGACTCTTCTTCCCTGATTAAGTTGTGACTGTATGCTTGGACCAAATTCCAGCATGGCACTCAGAAGCTACTGCTACTTGTTCCACAGCTGCCTTATTCTTGCACCATGCACGCTACCTCAAACTCAGTCCTTCCAATCTGACCTCCTTCCTCCTTTGCTTTCCTTCCTTGATTTGTACCTATGGGAACAGGGAATAGAACATGTTCAAGTAAGTGGTCATCATTTACGGAATCTACTTCTTCCATTCTTTTCCCAGAGACGAGGGGCCTGATCCAATGATGAATGAAATCAATCATGAGGTAGGTGATTATTATTTAAAAAATATGATGTTTTCATTCTTTGTGCAGAAACTAGAGACTTTTGCATACACCCCCCACACATCCCTTTTGTAAGATTTCTTCTATTACTCATCTCCATATAGGTATATTTAGGGAATTAGTAAATCAACCAGTCTGCTTATTTTTTCCTCTTCTCGCTTAAGATTGCCAAGTTTCTGCATTTACCCCAAGGGAACTCATTTGAAAAGGTTAAAGTGACTTATGCAGAATACTAACAGAGAAGTAGTCATGTTAGTCTGCACTCCAACAAAACAGAAGAAATGTAGCACTTTAAAGACTAACAAAATGTTTTATTCAGTGATGAGTTTTCACGGGACAGACCCACTTCATTGAGCTCATCACCGAATAAATCATTTTGTTAGTCTTTAAAGTGCTACATTTCTGCTGCTTTTTAAATGTAGAATAAAACAACTAATATGCAGCAATATGAATACACTCATCCCTTGCTTTACGAGCACAATTGGTTCCCAACTTTCTGCTTGTAGGCAGAAATTCATAAGAGGGACACTAAATTACCATTAAATTACATGTAAAAGTCTCTGATAGATTCCTAGGGCTCCCAACTTGGGGAAAGATTGGCAGCAGGCGGCGCAGCTTTTGAAAGGTGAGTGAACCTTGGGTTGGAGATGGTTCAAGGCTGGGGGTAGTTTGGAGCTGTGAGCGGGAGGGAGGGTTAAAATCTGGTGGTGGGCTGTGGGGGGTCCAGGCTACCACAGTTTAGGGATAGTAGGGGGTTGGGCTGTGGAGCCACAGGGGTCAGGTGGCGGGGGGCGTCTGGCTGTCTGGCTGTGGGCTGGTAAGGGGGTCTGGCTGCCGCAGTTTGGGGCCACAGGGCCAGCGGGGGTCAGGCTGTAGGGCCATGGGTGTTACAGGCAGAGTGAGGGGGTCTGGCTGCAGGGGTTACAGATGGCAGCAGGGTCTGTCCATGGGGCCGGCGGGGGGTTACAGGCAGACACAGGGAGGGTACAGGAAGCTGTGGGGTCTGGCCATGGGCCTGGCAGGGTCATCAGGCTGCCACGGTTTGGGGCTCTGGGGCTGTGGGCTGTGCAGGCCGTAGTGGGTTGTCAGGCTGCGGGGACTGCAGGGGGTTAGGCTGCAGTGGGTTTGGGCTGCGGGGCTGGGGAGGGGAGTCAGACTAGTTGGAAGCATGTGGAGGGGGCAAGACTTGTATGAGTGGGAGAAGTTCACTCGTAGAATGAACTCAAGTAGGTAAGTGTGTCCCTTGTTTAAGCAAGTACTCGTAAATGAAGTACTTGTTTAAGGAGGGATGAGTGCATTGGAGATTACAAATCTATACAAAATTCACTTTGGACCTGAGATGAAAATTCAAATATGAAATGAAAAAGGAATAACAAAGGAACTGATGTTGGAAGCTGAATATAAGTATTTAACATGGCATTGCTATGATTGTATATAGAAATCAGCTATTATTCCACTTGCAAGTGGCCAGGTGAATGCATAATTGTACATATTTTTATGGAGTCATATAGATAATTGATTTATATCCCTATGTGTGGTCTTTCCAAGCATGTGGTTAATATGAAAAACTGTAGGTTCCTGTCTGTAAAAATTGTGTCTAAAAATGACTTTAAGAAACACACCGTCGTTTGCTATACAGTGAAAAGACCAGACCAACCTTATATAAAGAGAGATGGATTGGGATTTTCAAAGGGACCTAAAAGAGTCTTGTGTTTAGTTCCCGTTGAGAGTTATAAGGTTACACAGCCCATTCAGCAGCAAGTGCAACTGCAGTGGATTTCATCTATTACGAAGTAACACGTTAGCACGAACAATTACAGTTGAAGAAACAGTCCTAGGCCCTACATAACCCCACCGCCCCCACCTGTATTTTAACAAAGCTTCAACACAAATAGCAAAAAATAAAACATTACATCTTTATGCCTGTTACGAATAGGTATTTAAAAGCACTGGTATAATACAATTTGAATATGTTAGGTGCAACATTAAACTCAGTAGTAAAACAGTAAGAGATATTTTAAAACCTTTTAAAGCAAAACTGATCTCCGGCTGAAAAGCAGTTTCTAACTAACTGTAATTACAAAATGCCAAGAAAAAAATCAGTTAATTAAACCTATGGAGAATGTTAAAATTGGGATTATATGGCTATTATTAGTTGAGTAAGTGTACACAAAGATCAATATTCTTTCATTTTGTAAATACCTGTACAATAATCTGGACACATGAGAAGTCACAGTAAACATTCTAAACACAATCCTGATCCACAGGCACAAATACAAACACTTCCTGAGCAACACAAAAATGAGAAGACCTGACCCTGATCCTGCACCTAATTTATGCTGCTGGACCAGATATTCAGCTGATTTAACGTCATGTAGCAACACTAATGTCAATGGTGGCTGATTTAAGCCATTTGAGAATTAGTCTATGCATATCAAATTACTCACATGAAATTAGATACTTAGATCAGAAAGTCAAGAAGACTCAGTGTTTTTTTATACTACTTTTAATCTGTTTCTACTATGCACTCTTTTTTCTCTTCAGTGTCAATGCACCCTTGCCACTCTGTCAGTGCTGGAGGTGGAATCAGTGTATATTTGTCCCTGGCCATTTTCATCTCAAACATATTGTATTTTTGTGTATGTATCTGTGTGTAGGGGTCACACAGCCCTACTCACACCAAAAGTGTTGACAATTTATTTTATTGGTAGAAGGACTAACTTCTGTTCCAAAATGAGTATCATTTATTTATTAATGCTACTGCTAAAGCCTTTCTAAATCCCCAGATTTTCACACCTATGTAGACACAGACACAAAACCATCACATTGTTTCAAGAGGTACAAAGTTACCAGGCACCTTGGAATCACAGAAACCAAAATTTATTGAGTCTGCTGCCATGAGATGACCTTTTCAGGGCAGAGAGGCAAGCTGAGATGGTAAGGAAATAGCGACTACTAGTGGTATAGTAATTGATCTTTCAAATGAGCAGAAATAAGGGATACCCAGAGCCAAGTGATTACTTTGGGGCAGACCCGCCAATGCTGGGGCGGGCGGGGGGGGCAGTGGGGAAGCAAAGAAGGCAATTGTCCAGAGGCCCAGGCATTTAAAAGGGCCCAGGTCCCCAGCTGCTGCTTCAGTAGCTCTGCTGAAAAGCACCTGTTGCTTCAAAGATGCTTTTGTTATTCTCATGAAGTTTCTGAGGATGGATTACTGGATCCCAGAACCTGTTTGGGGCATATTAAAAGTGTTTTTTGAATCAAGAGATGCTATTATGGCTTTATCCAAATCAGACAGGTTGGGTCCTGGGAAGGGAGGGGAGCCCTGGGGCTCATGCAAGGAAATGGGAGATGGACCAGCCCAGGGTTCCTCTAGTGGAGGGATCTTGGGGTTTTGCCAAGAAGGGACTTATTGCCAGGCCCACCAACGGGGGCAGGGGAAGCCAAAGGGGCAGTTGCCTCCAGCCCCAGTGTTTCGAAGGGGCCCTGAGCTCTGGGCACCACCACTGCTACTTTGGTAGTGGCAGCGGCTGGAGATCCAGGTCCCTTTGAAACTTCATGGAGCACTTTGCTGCTGCTCCATGTTTGTCTCTATGAGAAGGTGGGGAGGGGTCAAGGCTGGCTGCCCAAATCCATGCCCCTTACACCCTTGGTCCCAACACACCCAGGGCACAGAGTTGAGCCACCTCACATCTTGCCCCGGGACATATGGCAACTGTCAACACAACTACTTATGTCTCCAGGAAAGACAGGGGGTCAATTTTCTGCCCTGGAACCCAGAATTGCTGTTGTTGGTCATGCTTTAGAGTTGCTTTAATACAGCACCACTAGTCAGTGGAGGACTGCAGGCAAGAGCTGGACAACTTGTAACTGTGATACATACAGAACATAGAGGAAACTGCTTCAGATACCTTCCCTCAAATTTCTGTACTTCTGACCACTCAGGCTGTCATTTTTTCACACAGAAGCTTCTTAAATAAACTGAAAAATAAACTGTATATACAAAACATATGTAAAAGAAAATGAACAAGATGGAAGAGAGGGGCTAAATAACCTGGACAGAATAATGATGGATTTTGTCAAAGGAAGGTGAAGAATATGTGACCTGATGCAATAAACTAAACAGAGCAATTTATTACTCATTAATCAATATGAAAATTTCAGTAGAATGTATTTTTAATAGTCCCTTTTGACAGCAAAAGAGAATTTTTCCTCAAAGAACAATTTCTGAGGCCATCCTACCTGTAATTTCTGGTGTACATAATTGAATAAAAGTTGTGTCTTCCTGCAAATAACTAAATAGGCTACATTACAGAAGCTACCAGAGTGAGAACGACTGTGAAGATATGGCATGAGGGAAGGTCTTGAAGGAGATTGGTCTTTGGTAAAGCCAAGCATGGCACTGTGCCAGTGTCTGTATTTGTGTGCATGGGTGCTCAGCTAAAGATGATTTAATTGCACTTTTCTACATCAACACTGTTTTTAGGGTTTTATTCCTTGGGCAAACTGCGATATCTGTTCATTTATTAGTTTACTTTAGAAGTTTGTCAATAATGCCCAGCTCTGTTGGAGAGTTGCAAAAACAATCTACTTAAATGTTATTTTGTTAAATGCCAAGTTGACAAAAAAATTGAGACAACAGAATATGTTTTTATCATTTTTCGGCATCCACTGACCTTTCATATATTT
Source organism: Carettochelys insculpta (assembly GCF_033958435.1). Classification (NCBI taxonomy): domain Eukaryota; kingdom Metazoa; phylum Chordata; order Testudines; family Carettochelyidae; genus Carettochelys; species Carettochelys insculpta. The sequence continues at coordinate 92,100,030 of NC_134137.1, read as the reverse complement.
TTCTGTAAGGCTGTATTTCAAATCCATGTAGCCAACACTTATTTTAGCAGAGTTATCCCATTTGACTGTGGTAGTAAAATCGTTATCTGGATATCTTCTAGTTCAATCATTTTATCACTATTTTGTATCAACTTACTGAAAAGTGAAAGTATGCATTTGATTGGTTGGTAGATATTCTATCATGTTGTTTTTAGCATCATTAAGGTATTATTATTTAGTCAATATTCTAGTATTCTATGGTTAACAGACAGAATAACAGAACATTTCCTTCTTGTCACTTAAAAAATCTTCATTTCATCAGCTGTCAGCTACTCTTCAAGCTTGAGATAAACTCAGCAGACAGCCTCCAGTGGCCCTGCAAAGTGAATATTCTGAAGAATCAAAGCTTATTTTTTTCTGAGTAAATTTTGGGGGGATTTTTTTAAGCCCTCCAGGTTTGCACTTGGAATGACAGCCTACTTTAACTCAGAGAATTATTTTCTCTCTCATTTCTAATGACAGAATATATTCATCATCATCATCATCATCATCATCAACAATAACCATGGGATCAGTGTCTATTGGTATTTGATGCCTCTCTCACTATTCCCTTCCATCTTTCCCTGTCTAGTGCTGAGTGACTTAGTTTCTGGAAATTAGCTCTGCACCAATCTACTATATCATCTACCCATTTTCTGGAAGATCTGCCTCCTATTCAAACTGTCCGTTATGCCAAATACCAGAGTCTTGATTTTTCATTCTTTGTTCATTCTGCAGATATGCCTGAATAGCTGTAAATTCCATTGTATAAATTTCTTCAGTAGGTTATCTTTTGGCTGTATTTTCCTACATAATTCCTCATTGATAGCCTTCTGTATCCATCCTATTCTGAGGATCTTTCTATAACAACTCCTCTCTATCTACAACAGCTCTCACATCCGTACAAAATATTTCATAGAACTGCAGCTTTCTCTTGCTCCAGCGAAAATTTAAAAAAAAAATGCAATTTCATATATCTTGGTTTCAGCTACACTATTTATCGTGTTCTTCCAGAATCCTCTCCAGAATGTCCATAACATGTTGTGGTCATTTCTGACACCCTGTTCCTCATTTTAATTTTTTTCTTTGGCTTTCCATATGCAGCCATTACACTTTTATATTCTGAGTCCATCATTGCTATTAAATCTCCAAGGATTCTACTGTCTGCACAATCGATCACTTTATGTTCAGTTCAAAACAGATCTTATAAGTAAAAAGGCATACTGTGTGCTCCCTGTGGCCATGGCTACACTGGCCCCTACCTTTCAAAAGAGGCATGCTAATGAGCTACATCGGCAGATGCTAATAAGGCGATTCCATGAATATGAAGCGCCTCATTAGTATAATGGTGGCCACACATATTTTGAAATTGCTGCTTTTGAAACGCACACCAGTTGTGTAGATGGGGCCTTTTGAAAGGACCCCCCAGATTTTGAAATCCCCTTCTTCCCATTTGGTTTTGTGAAGAAGGGTTTTTCAAAATCCAGGGAGGTCCTTTCGAAAAGCCCCTGTCTATATGAGTGGCATGCATTTCGAAAGCGGCACTTTTGAAACATGCGCGGCTGCCATTATGCTAATGAGTCACTGCATATTTATAGCAGCGCCTCATTAGCATCTGATGAAGTGGCTCATTAGCATCTCCCCTTTCAAAAGGCAGGGGCTAGGGTAGCCAGGGCCTCTTTTTCTCTCACTCTCTCGCTCTCTGTCACACACACACTCACACAGAGTCACGCACACAGTTTTAACTTTTCTTCATTCTTCAATTATTTACTTCTATTGGTGCAAATCCTAAGTTTGGCACCTTGACCAAATTTGGAAATTTCACATGTGGGGTCTATACAGGGTAGGAGGAGGGAAAAGAGGAGATATTCTCCCTTTTTCAGTCCACAGACTGTTGATACCATCAATTACTTTTGTAGCCTCCTTTTCCTGTACCTCTCTGCTATTCCCCATCTTTCCCTGCATCTGTCAATGTCTTGTTCCCCGTTCATCTAAGGCACAGGAGAACACTTGTACAGCTAAATTCTAAACCTGAAGCACATTCAAATCTTGATGACTCTAGAAGGAAATAAACAAAATTTGGGATGTTTTGGTATTTCTTGCGATGTTGATTACAACCTCTTGAAACTTAGTGCAGTCATAAGCATGTTTTACATAGATAAGGATTCAACATACATGCATGGTCAGTGCTGACCTAGACTTCCTTTTCTCCTTTGACCTTGAGAAGAAAGGTTCTTTGTCCCATTATCAGTTGCTTCCCCATCTGTGGTGCTCCTCGTGTCCCCCAGGGCTTTGAATTACTTTGTTTTTATCATACTTCAGCATGAGGGGAACACAACCAGCCTGGCATACACACAAGTACTCTCTTCTATTTTTGTCCTAAAAAGTAATAATAGATGCAACCTCCCAAGTCCTTTCAAAGTGTCAACCTGTGTTATCTAGCCCCTGATCACTGTATACCCACAGAAGTCCCAGTACCTCCACTTGCAAAGGAACAGTGCATCCCTTCTTTACTTCAGTTCACTGCTCCTCTATCACACACAGAACTTGCAGTAAAATAACAGGAAATGTCTTTTGAGAAAAAAGAGGAAAAAAGTGGAAGTGATGGAAACAAAGGCATACATACAAAAACAATGACATGCTTATAAAGTTACCTTTTCTAAAAGAGTGTATTCTCGCTCCAAAGCTCAGTCTTTTACACTGTTTCCAAGTCCCTCGGACCCAATACCTAGTCTTTCACAAAACAGCCTCAGTTATCAAGATAATTCCTTACTGAATGGCTCCAGAGTGTTTCTCAACTCGAAGATATACTGAATTGTGCTGTTGTCTTTTTTTCCCCCCATACACAAGGCAATATTCTCAATGTTGTAACTTCATAACCATTCATCTCCAATGCCAAGCAGTTTTGATGTTCATAGTTTATCTTTGATGGTTTTGCATTGATTTTTGTGGCTTGGTGCAGTGATGGACATTTGAGCAGAGCTTTGTGTTATCGTCTAGCTATGGTGGCTGACAACTTCCTCCAAATTGAATGGGCCCTCACTGAGACATATTATTCCCTGATGACTCACATTCACTCCAAGACCTTAAAGCATGATTTTCAATATATTTTAAATGTTACCCATGCACACATTTCACAATGTTCATGGGTATCCTTAAGTCACAAGCTTTCAGTAGGGACCTCATGTGCTATCTTTTATGGATAAATACGATGAAAGTAGTGTATTAAATGTAGTAAATTTGTCAGGTCTAATGCATGATTTGTTTGCAAAGAACAGTGAAAGCTTTACTAATTAGAACCAATAGGCCTCTGTGCCATACCCCCTCATTTGCTATTGGATGTATTTCTTTAATCTTCAAGAACCAATACCTGATCACTGCTGAGAACCATTGAAATCAATTGGCTTTGCTGTATGATCACAGTAATCAACCTCAATGAAAACTCAGTTCTACTCTGTTTAATTTTTTTTCTAGATTTTATATAGTTAAGAGGTTATTGTGTTTAATATTCATTACTCTTTAGCCGTGTCTATACGTGCATGCTACTTCGAAGTAGCGGCACTAACTTCGAAATAGCGCCCGTCACGGCTACACGCGTCGGGCGCTATTTCGAAGTTAACTTCGACGTTAGGTGGTGAGACGTCAAAGTCGCTAACACCATGAGGGGATAGGAATAGCGCCCTACTTAGACGTTCAACGTTGAAGTAGGGACCGTGTAGTCGTTGCGCATCCCGCAACGTCGAAATTGCGGGGTCCTCCATGGCAGCCATCAGCTGAGGGGTTGAGAGACGCTCTCTCCAGCCCCTCAGCTCAATGGTGGTCGCGTGGAGCGGCCCCTTAAAGGTCCCCTCCCCCTCTCTTCCTGTGCAGGAAGCTGAGGGAACGTGCAGGTGGCAGCCCAGACACGCGGCTGGCCTGCATGTCCCTCAGCCACCCAGAACAGGGCCAGCACCTGCCATGGATGCCCGGCAGCCCCCCCAGCGCCCCCAGGGGACCCCTGCCAAGGGGAGCCAGGGCAGCCAGCCCAGCCAGGCGGGCAGCCAGGCTGGCAAGCGGCAGCGGGACCCCTCCTGGACGGAGGCCGAGCTGCGGGACCTGCTGGGGCTCTGGAGCGAGGAGGAGGTGCTCCAGATAATGGGGAGGAAGAGGCAGAATGCGGATGCGTTCGCTCGGCTGGCTGACGGCCTGGCTGCCCGGAGTCACCCTGCCCGCACTCCTGATCACGTCAGGAGTAAGGTGAAGGAGCTGCGGCAGGGTTACTCCCAGGCCCGGGATGTGGCCGGCCGATCTGGGGCTGCCCCCGTCACTTGCTCCTTTTACAGGGAGCTCAGGGACATCCTGGGCCCCCGGCACACCTCCTCCCCTCCGGCCACCCTTGACACTTCGGCCAACGAGCCCCAGCAGGCCCTGCAGCCGGAGTCTGCCCCGGAGGTAAGCCCCGCACCCCGGGGGCCACCCCCCGGAGCCCACCCCCAGGACATCGCGGCAGGAGGAGGAGGAGGAGGAGGAGGGGGGCTCCTCCTCCGCAGAATCCAGGCTGCAGATCCTCCTCCTGCCATCCCAGAGCAGCAGCCGGGCCTCCGCCCCCCAGGGATCTCCGGACCGTGGGAGTGGACTGACAGGTATGTACCCCACTCTGGTGTACACCCCTGGGCTTGAGGGGCGGGGGGTAATAGATATGTGTCCAGGGCCCCCCACATGCTCACATGGCCATGGCCCCAAGGACAGCAGGGCCATGTCCCTCACAGCAGTGCATCAGCCCCTGCCCCCACCCCGACCCCGCACGACAGTGCCATGACCCATCCCCGGGGCAGGGGGGAGCGGAACCTTGAGGGGTCCCCGGGAGGAGGGGGTGGGACACCCCGCAGCAGAAGCAGCAGCAACAGCAGCAGCAGCAGCATGTGATGGAGTGGGGGGAGTGCAAAAGGGACACTCAGGCTACATATGAGCAACAAGAGCCGAATAGCTCCCAGGGCCAAAGGAGGATCCTGGCGCTACAGCTGGCAGGTGACACCTCTGCCCTGAACAAACATGAGGGAGGAGCCGAGCTGGCTTGGAATTGGGGGGGGAGGGCGGGGGCCACACGTAGAGGCTAGGGGAAGGGAGAGCTGGAAGGCAGCCAGCCTGAGGAGGGGGAAAGCTGCATCCCAGAGGGGCACCCCTTGGGGTCTTCTCCCCAGGATGGGTTGGAAGGACTGTCTCTTCTGACAGCTGGTGCTGTCACTCCTGGGAGAAACTGGGCATCTGTGGCCTAAGAAACCTCTCCTGCTGTCAGACCCTGCGGAGTGAAGTGAGAGTCACTCCCACCAGGGGACGGGGTGCAGTGCAGGGGGACCCCTGAACCCCATCCATCACAGCAGCATCTCCCGGGGACGGGGATGGGGAACCTGCAGCACAGGGCTGGGGGGACAAAGGCCACGGCTTGGGGCCCACACTAACGCCTGTCTCCATTCTTCTTCCCCCCCTCCTCTCCTGTGTCCCGCACCTGCACCATCAGAAGGACCGGAAGAGAGCGCCGGCAAGGCCTCAGTGGTCCCAGAGAGCCCTCCGGGGCCATCGCTCCAGGCAAGCCCCTCGGCCGAGGACCGACTGGCCCCACGGCGGGCTAGACGGCAGACCCCTGCATCACCACCAGCCGACGGCGACGGACCCCAAACTGCTGGCCATCCACCGTTGGCAGCTGGAGGTTGCGGAGCAGCACCTGCAGCTGCAGGAGCGGGCGCTGGCCTGGCGCCAAGAGGCATGGGGGGCCTACATGGAGACTTTCAACCGCCTGGTGGACTACCTGGCCCCCCATGCCGCGCCGGCCACCGCAGTGCCCGACGCGCCTGCTCCACCCACCGCACCACCAGCTGCTCCGCCCGTCGCCATCCCGTCCGCCGTCGCCCCGCCACCCACCGCCGAGGGCTGGAGCGCCGAGGGACCTCTGGAGCCAGCTGAGACTCGCCGGGCATATCTTCCGGTCCGGCCCGCCCCGCCCCCAGCCAGCCCCAGACAGGGCTGCGGCCAAAGTGGGGCTCCCGGCCGCCCACGCCCAGTGCCGGACTTTAGGGGCGAGGGGCCCGGGAGGTGGCCCCCGCCCCTTGTATATAGTTGGAACTTATTATTTTGTGCCCCCCGTTTGCCCCATCCCCCCCATGTAAATAGTTGTCCCCTTTATCCTCCCTGGTTTTCTTTTTATTACTGAGCACACTTTTTTATTGCTATTGTTTTATTTGTACATATTACTTTGGTTCCACACATGTTGCATATAGTTTGTTCTTGTTTTATATTTATAGTTAAAAAAAAAAGTTCTCAAAGAAAAAGCAGTTTAAGTTCAGCCACAAGTGCATGCTGTCATTTGTCCAGGAAAAGTGGGAGGGGGGTGAGGTTGGGTGCTCCATGGTGGTGTGGGCGTTGGGGCAGGGAGTGTGGTGGAGGAAGGGGCGGGCAGTGGGGGGGCCTGGCAGAGTTCAGCCCATGGCCTCATCATCGAAGTGGGCCCGCAGGGCCTCCCGGACCCAGGTCCCTTCGGGGTCCACCTGCCAACTGGAGGTAGTGGGTGGCTGCACGTCGGCCCTGCCAGCCTCCACAGCCCAGCCCTGGAAAAAGGCCTCCCCCTTGCTCTCCACCAAATTGTGCAGGGCGCAGCAGGCACCCACAATCAGGGGGACGTTGTTGGGGCCTGCATCCAGGCGGGTCAGGAGACATCTCCAGCGTCCCTTCAGGCGGCCAAATGAGCGCTCCACCACCTGGCGCGCGTGGTTCAGGCGCTGGTTGAAGCGCTCCTGGCTAGCGGAGAGATGGCCCGTGTACGGGTGCATGAGCCAGGGCCGGAGGGGGTATGCGTCATCTGCGATGACACAGAGGGGCATGGTGGTGTCCCCCAGAGGGATCTCCCACTGAGGGATGTAGGTCCCCGCCTCCAGCCGGCAGCACAGGCCCGAGTTCCTGAAAAACCGGGCGTCGTGGGTGCTGCCAGGCCAGCCCACATAAATGTCCTGGAACCGTCCCCGGCTGTCCACCAAGGCCTGCAGGACGACTGAATGGTAGCCCTTCCGGTTGAGGTATCGGCCTCCACTGTGGTCCGGGGTGCGGATGGGGATGTGAGTCCCATCCAGAGCCCCGAAGCAGTTGGGGAAGCCCAGGGTGGCAAAGGCCACGATGGTGGCATCTGGGTCCCCCAGCCTCACGAGCCTGTGCAGGAGCATGGCATTGATGGCACGCACAACCTGCAGGGAAAGCACATGAGAGAGCACCAATGAGGGGTGAGCAGGGTGTGCGTGGCCCTGCCCTGCCAGGGCTCCTCTCCCCTCCCCTCGCCTCCCCTCCCCTCCCCTGCCCTGCCCTCCTCTGCCCTGCCCTGCCCTCCCCCGCCCTCCCCTCCCCTCCTCTGCCCAGGCCCCCCTCCCATGCCCTGCTCTCCCCCCGTGGGTTCTCTTACCTCCATGAGGACAGCCCCGATGGTGGCCTTGCCGACACCAAGTTGCTGCCCCACAGATCGGTAGCTGTCGGGAGTGGCCAGCTTCCAGACAGCGATGCCGACCCGTTTCTCCACAGGGAGGGCACGCCGCATGGCGGTGTCCTGGTGCCTGAGTGAGGGGGTGAGCCACTGGCACAGCTCCATAAATGTCTGCCGGCTCATCCTGAAGTTCCTGAGCCAGCGGTCGTCGTCCCACTCCCCAAGCACCAGCCGCTCCCACCAGTCGGTGCTGGTGGGGTTGCTCCACAGCTGCCGGCGTGTGAGGCGGGGGGGGGGGAGCGGGGTGCTGCAAGGTTGGGGGTTGAGCCCTGCTGCCCTGGGGGCATCTCCTTCTCTGGGGCAAGGAGGTGCTCAGCTGCCTCCCGCATGGCATGGAGCAGGGCAAGCCCTGCTCCTGCCGGGAGGGCTGGGTGGACCTCTGGCTGCTGCTGCTGCTGCTCCTGCTGCTGGGGATCCATGACTGCATCGCCCGGGGTCTGTGTGCCTATGGCTCCTCAGACCACGTGCTGTGCAGGCTGAGTGTGTCTGGGAGGGGCCCTTTAAGGGAGCGGCTAGCTGTTGCCCCGGAAGCGCTAGTCCGCCCTGTGACCCTGTCTGCAGCTGTACCTGGCATCCCTATTTCGATGTGTGCTACTTTGGCGTGTAGACGTTCCCTCGCTGCGCCTATTTCGATGTTGTGCTGCGCAACGTCGAAGTTGAACATCGACGTTGCCAGCCCTGGAGGACGTGTAGACGTTATTCATCGAAATAGCCTATTTCGATGTCGCTACATCGAAATAAGCTATTTCGATATAGGCTTCACGTGTAGACGTAGCCTTTCTGTGCAGGGATAACTGACAGCATTAAAAGCTTCTGCTTCCTGCATATGAGTGGCTGTTGAGGCATCATTTTGACAAGAAAGTGCCCCAAAGAGGAGAAGCAAACAGCTCAGGGCCTGATTCAAAGGTGCTCTGAATTTCTAGGAAGCTGTAAAGGAAACATAAAAGTGGAAGGCATGGGCTAAGACGTAAGATTTTTTTTCTGGAAAACTGCAAGCCACCTAACACATTCCCATTGAAATATTTTAAATATCTAAAGACTCCAGGAGGAGTGTTCCTGTTCATGAATTGTTGGCAGAAAGAGGTCCCTTCCCTTGTGGGTATAGGTGCCTGTCCCTGTGAGAAGCGTAGATCTTAGCACACACTTCTGCCAATGGCATCTCCCATTGGCTAGTTTAGTTTACTCCTCATCATGTTATGATGGTGTGTGTGGATCACATTTTGAGGCATCTGTTTCTTCCCAGTCAATGTAAAGGGAGCTTGAGCAGCTAACTGGCTTTGTAGATCATAGTGTTGTTCCTGCGATTTTCTAAACACATAAAGGTTAGGAGCCATGATGCTCATCGCTGCAACACCTAAGTACCTTCATGAATCCCATTCCTAATGCCCACATAAGAGACTGCATTGAATTCTGAATACGGTGAGTTGACTACATCTCCAATCTCGAATTGAGAAAGGGCATGTGAGCAGGCCTGATGGAGGAAGTGCATTTATTATTTGCAAATCTGTTCTACCTCTTATCTTGTTATAGCTAGGTGTCCCTGTCCCCTCCCCCACCTTCCCCAGCGGCATAAGTCACATGTGTATCTACACTTGGCATTAGCACATCATGCTTGCTTTGCCATGAAAATTTTGAGAGGTTGCTGTTAAAGTTACCACATACAGTAACTGCAATCTGAGGGTTGTGGTAAAAGGGTTTTATGGGGATTAAAGAATCAAACCTTTTTGGTGTTCCTTTGTGTTTCATAGAAGCAGTACAAACAGAATGTTGATGGCAGGCCATCTTTTGAGATCATGAGGTCCTGGGGGAGCAGTTTTGTGCTAAGGGCTTCCAGGGATAACGGCAAGAAAAGAAATCAAGTCTGCTAAATAGATGGGTCTGAGAGAGACAGAAACTGAAACTGCTGCCTCCTGGCAATTGGGAAGTGAGGCCTGCTCTGAAGTTTCTGAAAGAGAAAGTTGCCAATGCACAATTAGATACTCCACATGTTGCAAATACAAATGAATTCTCCATACTTTGTAAATAAGTTCTTTATTTAATATTTTAGCTCTTCATCAGGAGTTTCTACTCCAGTGGGAAACTGACGGACAATTCCACCAAAACCTATTGCTGCTCAGCAAAGGGAAAATAAAGGTATATGTCATGCTTTTGTCAAGATGTCTGTTATGCATTCTTTATAGGGTTATGCACTATATCTTTTTGTAATTTCTCACACAGATCAGCTGGGGTGGGCAGTAAAGAAGGTGTTCCCCAGCTCTGATAATCGTAGTGATCTTAGACAAGTCACCTATTAGACTCCTGAAGTAAGTAATTTTCCTCCCCTCCTCACCACCCTTTGCCCCCCTCCCCATCACCTGATTTGTCAGTGTTCATTTCATTTTGTGTTTGTTTTCTATCTCTCTGTTATATATTCATTGCACCAGTTCATTTTCATCACTATTTCCAGATCTGAAGAAGTGGCTCTGTCCCATGAAAGCTCATCACCTAATAAATCATTTTGTTAGTCTTTAAAGGGCTACATGACTGCTTTTTTATTTTTTAAACTACAGACCAGCATTCCCTGTAAGCTGAGCACTTGGGCAATCACCCAGTAGTGATTCCATTGTTGCCCAGCTGATAAGCAGGGTGTCCACTCCTGGCAGTCTGTATTTTCATTGGTGGTGCGCATTTGCACATGCCTTGGTGAACATAAACACAATTTATTCCACTCATGGATGGGAAAAAGTAGAGGAAACTTGAGCAGTGGGTTGTAATGTTTCCTCTACTTTTTTCCATGCATGTGTGGAATAAATACTGATGTGTGCACCCACGTGTGTGTGGCTGTGCACCACCAATAGAAACGTGCTACTAGCTGTAGACACTGTGGGTACTCTGCTAATCAACTGGATGACATTTAAATTTCTCCTGGGCATCTGCCTAAGTGCTTAGCTTACAAGGAACACTGCTACAAATCTCTGACTTCCCCATGTTCCCCCCGACCCCACCTCCATTCCTGTCCCTAGCCTCTGTGCTAGGGACTGCAGGAGAGTGACATTGGGAAGCATATGTCACCTTGCACAAAGACTGCACAAGAGGGAGCTCTCCTATGGCCCACATGGGTTTCTAATGGTTTTCTTATACTGCTGCAACAGCATTCTGGTACCATCGTGAGGGAGAGAATCCCTTTTTTATATATGAACCTTTCTTCCCTGACAGGGCATCTTCTATAAAAGCTCACAATGTGATGGAGGAGTACTTGTTTATTTTATTTATTTATAATCTATCATTCAATCCAGTGCACTAGATGAGACCCAATGTTGTCACTGTCTAGATCTGCTAAATTCATTTTGGATGACATTAGCACTCTCCCATTTACAGGCTGCTTAATTTCAGTTGTACTGTAGCGAACATGATCATTGGTAAAATTAGATAACTTAAATAACCATTGAAGGAACCAAATATATGTCAGAATTTATAAAGAATAAAGTGCAATCTACCCCTCAAAATCCAAAGGAACATGAGAATGAAAACTTCAGCTAATGAATCACCGAGAATCTGATATCAAAAGACAATTGCTCTTAAAATCTCCAGGCAACGCTTGCTCAGTGTTTTGGAAAGAATCTGTTTCCATTTGTTTTGTGACAGAAGACTTCAGGGGACCAATCAGCCAAATAGGGCACATAAGACTTTGAGTGGCAGGCTGTTTAAGGTGGATGGCATGCTTTTGATTATGTTTTCAATTGTTATCGCAGTTCAAGAAACTCTCCCACATCAAAAGGATCCAGGCTGATTGTCCATTACTGCATTCCTGCAGTTGCGCAAGAGTAGGAAGATGGGGAATTAAGCCAACTGTGTGCTCTGTGTTCTTGGACTGTACAATTGCATAATGTAAGACCCAGACTACCCACCTGCTCATTTTGGGTTGTGCTTCCAATGCTCTCTGTTAGCTTTGGGGAGCAGAGAGTAGCCATGGTGCGATGAATCTAACCAGGGGCTTTTCCCCTCTCCCCAGCAACTCATGCCCCCATTAGGGATGAGTTCTTACATTAGTATTACACTGAGCAGGGAGGCCCCTATGCAGTCAAAGTTCTTGAATGTGGTTCAGCTCACTGTATAGTCCCTTTTCTCCAGCTTTGAAAATTGGGTAAATAGGAGTTAATATAACTGATAGTCATGTGGCCAGAGAAGCGATTAGAATTCCAAACTATGGGTAATCTATTTGATTTCTAGAACTACTTGATTTAAGTGGCATGTAAAACCGATTATCTGCTGTTAAAAGGGACATAAACTGTTTCAATTTGTTTATGGTGGAATTGTTCATTTGATTATCTGGGAGGGAAAACAGCAGCTTTTTATACAACTTAAATGACTGCTAGAATAATCAATGGCTGTAAATTACTCACATGTTGCCCATTTCTCATTTGATTAAATTAATCAGGAGAAGAATTAAGGCCACAGTATGCAAAGCACAAAACATACATGGCAATCTTTTTAGTTACTTTATTTTGTAGTTTTACTATAGATGAAAGAGGGGAAACAACATGAAGAGAATGAATAGCTACGATTTTACATTGTACAAAAATGGTAACAGAGAGGAAGCCGTGCTAGTCTATACACTATCAAAACAAAAAGCTCTCAAGTAGCACTTTAAAGACTAGCAAAATAGTTTATTAGGTGAGCTTTCATGGGACAGTCCACTTCTTGGTCTGAAGAAGTGGGTCTGTCTCACGAAAGCTCACCTAATAAACTATTTTGCTAGTCTTTAAAATGCTGCTTGAGAGCTTTTTGTTTTGTACAAAATTGAAGTAGCTAGTTTATTGTTCCCCGGACAAGAGTAACAGCTACCTTTTGCAAACTGTAAGACTTAACTCTGAAAAAGAATAATCCAAGCACAACCAAATCACTGGAAAGACTCCCGATGCTTCCATTGGCCAGGAACCTTGATCAATGGGAGCAACAGTAATGGTGCCTGTGAATGAGAGCACTACGTAGAGAATCCTGCCCTTCACCTCCCACCCTACCAAGGATATGCACCTGCTGGCTGCATCTGCGGCATAGCATGAAGCAAAGACAGGAAGGAATCCAGCCTTAGCTGTGCTGTCTCATTGCCTGGAAGCTCCCTGAGGTAAATCCACATCCCAACCCCTCTCCTTGCTCTAAAACCCTGCACCCAGATCCCCCAAATCTATCATTTCTGGACCTACCCCAGAGCCTGCATCCCCAGCTGGAGACCTCACCCCTTTCTTCAACCTCAACCCTCTGCCCCAACTTGCAGCCTTCTCTTGAACTCCAAGTCCCACTCCAGAGCCTCTATCCCCTCACAGTTCCCAATCTCCTGCCTGAGCCTGGGGCCCTTACCAAATCCTTCACCCCATCCCCATGATCCAGCCCACTGAATCAAGTTGGCTGAGAAGGAGTCACTGAAGGAGTACAAATGTAGTATACAGGGGGTGGAGGCTTGCAGGAGGAGCAGGGCTAGGGTGTTTGGTTTTGTGTGATTAGAACATTGTCATTGTTTTTTAATTGATGCCTACCTCAGTGAGGTATCATCATCATCATCATCATCATCATCAATATCAAGATCAATAACATTGGGTTCAGTGCCTGTTGGTGTCTGATGCCTCTCTCGCTATTTCCTTCCATCTTTCCCTATCCAGTTCAGAGTGTCTTAGTTTCTGTAGGCAAGCTCCTCACCAATCTACTATATGATCTATTCATTCTCTGTGGGGTCTGCCTCTCCTATTAGAACCATCCATTATGCTGAATACTAGAGTCTTGATTTTTCATTCATCGTTCATTCTGCAAATATGTCCAAATAGTAGCAGCTTCCATTTTATAACCTTTTGCAGCAGGCTCTGTTTCAGCTGTATCTTCCTATATAGTTCCTCACTGGTGACCTTCTACATCCATCCCATTCTCAGAATCTTTCTATAACAACTCCTTTCGAATGCCAATATTCTTCTTTTTGAATCTTTTGTTATTACCCGTGTCTCACATCTGAACAACATGCTGCGGAATACACACATTTTCAAGACGCCCAGCTTTGTTCTTAAGCTAATCGCTTTGCTTTTCCAGATCTTATCCATCGCCTTCAAACCCGCTCTTGCTTTTGTTATTCTAGTCACTATTTCCTTCTTAGAGTCTAGATTATACCTTATGTTGCTCCCCAGATATGTGAACTTCTCTACATTTTCTAGTTCAACACCATTGACACCGATCTTCCTTCCTATTTCCTTATTTCCAAATACCATAGTTTTTGTTTTATTGATGTTCATAATCAGTCCGTACTGCCTCCCTTCTTCGTTTAACACCCGCACCATTTCTGTTAGCTTCTCCTCATCTTACTCAATGATAACTATATCATCTGCAAACTTCAAGTTGTTAATTCTTTTCCTGTGCACAGATATCCTTTCTACCTCTTCCTTGATCTTGTCCATCACTCTCTCCAGATGTGCAATGAAGATACTTGGCAATATTGGATCTCCTTGTCTCGTACCTCCACTTGTTTTAAACCAACTTCCCAACTTCCCGCATGTTCGCACTGCTGCCTCCGCATTATCATTGCCATCCTTCAACAACTGTATCAGACTGCTATCCACTCCGTACGACTCCAACACTGCCCAAGTCACTTTCTGATCTATACTGTCAAATGCCTTTTGAAAATCTATGAAGCAAGTGTTCTTTTGTTGAACAGTCAGCTATCAGTCTTAGTGCCAATATCTGCTGTATGGTACTTCTATCTTTTCTGAACCATGCTTGCTCATCTGCTATATGTTCTTCTATCTGCGATCTTAATCTCTCAGTCAGTATCATCATCAGCACCTTACCTAGATGACTTGTTGGGGCAATCATTCTGTAGTTCTTGCACTCCAGTGTATTTCCTTTCTTGGGTATTGTCACTAGCACAGATCTCGCCCATTCCTTAGGCACCTTCCCTTCTTTCCATGCAATATTACATAGTTGGTGTATTTCCTGGATCATGCTTTCTCCGCTGTATTTGATCATCTCTCCCGTGATCTTATCATTTGCAGGGCTCTTATTGTTCTTTAGTCGTTTCACTGCTTTTTCTACCTCCTCCTTCGAAATAAGAGTCTCGCTCTTGATGCTTGGTGGAGATATATCTTTCAATTCTTCAGTCAGTCTCTCTGAGACACTTGGGTCCAACTTTGCTTTGTATAGATCGGTGCAATATCTTATCCATCTCTGCACAATCTTCTCCCTGTTCATGAGCACTTCTTTGTTCTCATCTTTGATCACCATCAGCTTTGGTTGCCATTTACTATTAATATTCCTAATTGTCTTATACACCTCCCTGGTCTTACATTCGTGTAATACCTTTTGATATCTTCACATTGCTCTTCTAACCATTTGTCCTTATCCTTTCTGGTTGCTTTCCTTATCTCATTGCATTTCATCCTATATTGCTGTTCTGCCATCTCAGAATATGAGTAATTACTATTGTCCATATTTACCTTTTCAAGAAAAGATAGCAAGAAGGCTAACACCCACATTTTTCAAAAACAAATTTTAGTTGTATGTTCTTTTGTTTTAGGTGCCCAATGTGAGATTTCTAATTCCTGACTTTACAGATTTGCTGAGTGTTCACAGTTTCAGGTACAGCCACTGGGATCTATAGGTGATCCACATCCGAAAATTGAGGCCTATGTGTCTCAGCTGGGGCATCCCAAAAATGAGGCACATAACATTATAAGCCATTTAAAAAAGTACACCTAAGTGACATGTTCAAGCCATAGGGGTAATTATTGAATGAGATGTGATTATATTTTGTGAAACTTGGGTTCCTAGCCCTGTGCTCTGAATTCTGAGAAAATCTTTCAGTAGTGTAGTCTATAACTGAACAATGAAATTGAATTATGGATGCTGAAGAACAATGAACCATATCTTCAGCTACTATGAATCGGCCATTTGAATTAATGGCTCCAAAAATGTTAAATTTCCACATTTATGTGCCTGTCACAATGGCGTCTTCATGTACTTTTATTTTAATGTCCCTAGATATTTTTAATAATCCTTTTTTGTAAAGAGGAGAAAAGATGCATAAAGATAAATATATTACCATGAGTGTGAAAAGAACATTTCATTCAGACATATAAAAGAGAAAATAATGAGATTCCACATTGAAAAGCCCACTACCACCTTGTTTATACTTGGACATTTTTTAGCCACTCAAAGCAAAGTGTGATAGCCTGTGCCCCGTCTAAACTCAAGCTGACCTAGCTGGTGAATACAAATGATCTTAGGACTGATATAATTTAGAAGCCTTGTATTTGTTCCTGCCATATCTGAAACCCTATTTTCTTCAGTTAGGCCAGGAATTCAGGTTTTGTCTCTGTAATATGTAATATTACAATATTACACAGTGTGAAATTCATATGGGTGTGATTAATACAAATGTACGTATTCTAATATGTAAAATCATCTGACATTGGTGAAACATCATACAAGCTCATTTAAACATGATGGCCTTGTCTACATAGGTAGCCTTTGTCAACAGAGAAACCTTGGCAGTACCTCTGTTGACAAATTGCATCTACACATGCAAGCAGCTCGAAAGAGGAAGCCACTCTGTCGAAAGAGAGCAGCCAGACTGTCCTTCCCTCTATTTACAGAATGGCTGACTGGAAGCTCTGCAAACGGGGCTTCCCAGGGAATCAGGGAAGTGTCTACACAGGCACTCTGTTGACAAAACACTGTTGACAGAGGTGTTATACCCAATGGCTGGGTCTACAATGGCACAAATCTTCAAAATAGCCATGCTAATGGGAATTTCAAAGATTACTAATGAGGTACTGAATTGAATATTCAGCACCTTATTAACAATGGATGCTTCCAGATGCGGCATTTTGAAAGCGCCGCTTTTGAATGACCGCGGCTCTGTGCGGCTATATGGGTGTCCTTTTCAAAAGGACCCTGCACATTTTGAAATCCCGTTATTCCCCTGAGTGGGTCCCTTCAAAGTGCCATGGCTGGAAGTGTCCTAATGCTAATGAGGTGCTGAATATTCAATTCATCGCCTCATTAGTAATCTTTGAAATTCCCATTAGCATGGCTATTTTGAAGATTTGTGCCAGTGTAGACATGGCCAATCAGGGAGAGGTAAAATACTGCTGGCTGAACAGCTCAGTTTTGTTGAAAAACTCTCATAGAGCGCTTTAACCATGTAGACAATCAGAGAGTTTTGTCAATAAAAGCCCAGTTTGGTCAAGAGAGGCTGGCCGTGTAGACATAGCTGAAGAGTATACATATATAAATATGGGCATAATAGTCATACATGGAATATTAAACTGTCAAATGTCTTACTAATTCACAAAAGGCCACATTTCACTGGGGAGTTGATGAACCAACTCAAAGGTGAGACTGGGCAAAAACAAAGTAAAACAAAAAACCTAAGAAGACGACTCTCCCCAAGAAACAGAGAGAAAAAAATCATGGTAAAAAACCTTAAAAATGCCCTTTTTGACTTCTATCAAGGTTTTTTTTTCTACTGTGTTCAAAATGTATTTTATTGTTCCAAGTATTAACATTCTGCTCATCTGGATATGCTCTGGGTAGTGTTCAAATGGTATGCCTTGAAGGCCAAAATATTTTTCATTTAGAGAGATGCTAAAAGCCCACAATTTCTCATAACACTGTAAGTAGAATGGCTGTATACAGTGAGAGGATGATATTCCTATTTTGTAGGTCCCTTTGATCATCCTACAACAATGACATCTTCTGTAACTAAGCAGTTCGCATGGTGGTAAGATGGTAAATACCTCCACGTGTTTAAGAGGCAGCAAGTAATAAACCCCAAACTCTTTTCCCATGGTATGAGGACATTAGTCAAGGAATAGGGCAATAAGAAGCCCATGAGCCCCATATAGTTCATCAAGATTATCTACTCGTGGGCCATCAGATGGTTCACCTTCGTGAGTATCATTGGTTATGGCCTCTCACAGCTCCTACTGGCCATGGTTCATCTTTCCCAGCCAATAGGACCTGCAGGAACCAACATGGATTAGGCCAGTGCTTCCCACAGCTCCCATTACCCAGGAAAAGTGAATCACAGCCAAGGGGATCTACAAGCAGCTATACTTGTAAACAAAGCATCTGGGGCCCTGCCCCAGATGGCTAACCCTGTTGAAGCACATCCAGCCCTCATGTTGCTGATTCCCTACCTCTGGAATATGGTTTCTTTAAAAAAAATCCTGATTATCTGCCTATAAAATCATGATTTATGACTCCAGGAATGATCCTCTGGGGCTTGGATGAATCTGGATTCCTCACTAAATGGAAAGGAACTGACAATCTCAGTTAGCAGTTGTTCTCTTATTACAGGAATCAGGTTTCCTCAGTTCCCAAGATTTCCCCTCACTGTTAAGTGCAGATTGTAATGAGTATGCTAAAAATCCCATCTCTAATCTCCAACCCTAACACAAAGATGAAGTCACAGAACACAGGCAACCTGAAGTAGCAGCTAATGTAGCCCTCGCTGTTTAGTAACTGATTTATCCAGGCAGCTACAAGACTCTGGCTAGGTAAGAAGTTTTCCCAACAAAATGCTTTAAACTGGGTATCTTGAACAGGGAAAGGATCAAGACAAGGGATCTTGCTTTCAGTCACCTAGAGCCAGTTCTCAGGGGGTGACTTTCATGCACCCTGCAACTCATGACCTCTCCAAACAACAAGTCCTTCCCTTTCACTGGCTAGCTCTAGACTCCTCCAAAATGGCTTCTTTACTCTCCCAGTGCTCTCTTGGGTGGGAACCTGACTGGGCATCTTCCTTATTAGCCAAGCTAGCTCTTCTTCCTGGGCTTTTATCGCAAATAAATTGACCCTAATATCTCCTTTCTCTGAGATGTGGTTTTTCTTCTGAAAATGTTTGTTCATGTACTGGCTATGCTCAAAAGGGGCTCCTCTCTCTTGAAATAGCCTCTCTCCCTCTTGGTTGCCTAGCAGGTTCTGCATTTGTGCTCCCCACTCTTCCTCCCAATGTGTGTGTTCCTGCATTACTAGCATTGAGACAATCAGGAACTAAAATAATCTTCTTGAGGATTATAGTTCTAAGAAGTCACTGGATGGAAAAAATAGTTGCTGATGCTATTAGCAATTCAGATGTGTAATTACAGGCAGGGAAAGAGACTCTAAAAAGGGAAAAAATGAAAAAGCTACATGACAGCTTTTTTGTTTTCATAGAATATGGACTAACATAGCTATCTCTCCGTCACACAAGAAAAATGAGTTTTTTTGCCTTGGCCTTGACTTACCCATGCCACATAAAGGTATTTTTCTGATGAATAATAATTGAGGCTTGAGGGTTATTGAGTTGATAAATCATATTACTTCATAATTTACCAATGCCTATTTCCAATAAAAACTGTTTTCAACTAGATAACAACATTTTGAAATAGTGTCATGGTAAGATTCAAAAATATACAGGTAGAAGCCAGTTTGAGTATTATTCCAATTCTTAGAAATGTATTGTGCAAATGTAAACCAGCAATTAGATGACTACAGAATATAATGTGATTCTGTTAATAAAAGTGGGCAAATATAATTATCAGATAGAACTCTTGTTTGTAAAGTATTATTTATGTTAGTTTTTTTTTTAAATTCTCATTTATGTAGAAGCTAGATGCACCTACCACTTGATGTACAGATGCAATTCAAATAGGATCAGATTTTCTGAAGGAATTAAAAGCCACTGGCTCAGGCTACACTGTTCCTGTAACCCAAATATCTTACACAATTCGTGCAATGCAAATTGTGTAAATTATTTCAAGGCAACTTATTTCAAACTTGGTACCATCCAAACTGCACCAAAGTTCAAAATAAGCTCCTATTTTGAATTTCCCACTACCCCTCTAACAATGAAGTGTATCAGGAACAAAATGACATGCTAAAAATAGCCCTTTTTAACCACGGGGCTTCTTTTTCAGAATACAGATCCTCAGTGACGAGTTTGTTAAGGATAGTGCCGTGCCATTCTTCCATCTCAGTCTTTGGCGGTCAATCCCAAACCTTCAAACTCTTGCACTACAAGAACAAAAAGGTATTGGAGATTTGAGTTGAAATCCTGGTATATCATTTAGGTCCTCATGTACTGGAAGATATTTCATCCCACAAATAGAATGTGACTTTTGAAATATTCTCATGCCATGGTAGATTTGGAATGGCTGAATGTGTTCTAATATGGGAAACCACAGCTGAGGCATTGTTTTGGCTATGCCTATAAAATCCAGATACCAGTGTTAAATTTAGAGTTGAAAAGTGATATGATGTAGTTACTTACTGTAACTGTGGTTCTCTGAGATATTATGCAACTGTTTTTCACTAAGATATATATGTATCCAGCACACTAGAGATGGAGACTTTTGCTTAGTAATACCGTAGAGGGACAGTTCTTGCACATTGTAGCTCCTCCCATAGTTAGGTGAAGCAATGCTGCCCTCATCCCTCAGTTCCTTAGCACCAAAAGCTCATGAGAGGAGACTGATGCAGAATGAATGGACAATGGATTGTGCAGTATACACTTGCATCACATTTCAAAGAACCAAAATTACTGTAATGAATAGTTTCTTCTTCAAACAGATGCAGATACATGTTTTACTTAGATGATTCACAGTTTCCAAATCCAGAGGCTGGTCTCAGAGTCCACTGAAACAGAGATTACAGAACTGTCCTGAGGTCAGCATGTGCTCTGGAACTTATGACAATAACATAAAGGTCTATATATGTGTCTATGGACAACTACGTGATGACCTACAAATACCCAATGCCCCTAAGGAATACTATCAACCTTCAATGTACTCTCATAGGGCATAAACACAATATCCAAACCTAATGATGTAGCAGAGACTCCAAGATGTCCTAGATGGAAGTCCCTGTTAGTTGACTCTCACAGGCCAAGAATCACACCAAAAAAAGTCTTCCAGTCTGCTAAGTAAGTCATACATGGAGAGAACTTCCTCCTTTTGAATATGACTTGTTTGACTGTCTCCAAGCAGTGCTTTTCCACTTCACTCCATCATGCAGCAGCCATGCCACGATCACAGGATGGAGGGTGCAGCATCTAAGTGATCAGACTGGGCTGGAGAGAAAATGATATGGGAAACTGACCTAACAGAGCCAGGATATCTGAGAACTAACATCATCTCAACCATGATGGAGCAATGTGGATCAGCTTGCTCCAGTCTGTCTTGAGCTGGTCATTCCTGCCAATTTCTGGATTAGATTTACAAGTTTCTATATTTTATCACAGATATATCTGAGATGCTGGTGATTACAATTTAAACTAATATCATGTCAAGATAGTTTAGGGTGGGATCTTGTGTTATTTGGTTTTAACTTGATGGTAGATTTTGCTGGAGTCCTGCATGTGTGTTGTTTTGGCTAAAACAACACACATGCAGCTGCAGCTGCAGCTGCAGCATGGCCAGAAACCCATTTGTTCATTGCTTTTAAAAACAGCATGCTCCCTACATGTAAAATAATCTTCATGAACTTTTATGATGTGCAGAGGAGCGGGCTGATAAAATGAGGGATTACTGGTTGCCTTTCCAGGCCTGGGAGCAGAATAACCATAGCTTTGTACAAATCCTTGGAATAAACCCTGAGGGATAGATATTAGAGATCAGACATTTCCATATATTGTCACTGTGGTGTTTTAAGAGTTTCTGGAAAGACACTAGCAGGTCCTGCACCATTCAGGCTTTTGTGAGTGACAGAGCCTCGATTACCTCCTTAACAGTGAAGGTGTATGATGGGAGGAGGTAGAGAGGGGGACAGAAAAGGATGAGGCATGTAGTAAGCTATTTGCAAAGCTCTCATCACACTTTATCTTTAATAGACTTGCCTGCTAGTTCTTTTAGAATCATAGAAAGTGTTCTTGTTCTTGCATGAGCTGACGGTTCACAGTTTAATGTTTCACTGGGATAGTAACCCACAGCTGGCACAGTAATAGACAAGATTTGCCACCGAAGTGAATAAAGTCACAAACTTCAATCATCTCAATCCTTTGACAGAACGTTAAATTAAGTTATTCTAATAGGAATGATGCAGGTTTGGGGTAACTAAATGTTTGATACTCCTTTAGCAACCTCTGTTTCTGGATTCAACATAGGGTGTATCGTACAACAGCCACCGAATAGTGGCTATTTGGATGATGCAGGTGAAATGATTGAAGTGCTCTATGACATGCTAAGGTACAAGCAATGTCATGAAATTGGCATTTGAATGTTGCTCAGCCATGGTCCAGGTTGAACAATAACAGAAATAGCTTCCCTACAAAAATTACTCCTTCCACTGTCACTTTAAGGCAACCATAGGCACAGCCTTAATAATTTGCAAATGTAATATTAAAGATGTAGCTATGTAGCTGTTAAAAATGTTTCAGTGCTAAGCTTCACAGTAGGAGCTCAGCCCCAGACAGGGCATTGAGCTGAATGATAGAGTGGAAGCCAGGTTCTTAGACACCAAATCCACACTCCAGAGGCTTGGGACTTGTCAAAGGAATGTCTCCCATGGGTCAGGTGACCTGAACTGAAACCAAGGAACAGGTCAATTTCAGAAATTTAAGACTGTCTCCTAGGATTCATCTGATGGCAGTTTACCACAACAGCCCACCTGAGTCAGGTGGGGATGGATCCTCCAGGGTCTATGGGAAGAAGAAAGAACTTTGTCCCTGGACCAAAAAGAAAAACACAGGAGACAACAAGAGAAGAGAACAATGGCATGATTTTAGAAGTGTCCATCTTGGATACTTTGTCTTTTGGTCTCCAAGGGTCCATGTGCCAGCATGTGGACCCATGGCCTGGATCTACAGTGCTTTGATAACTGAATCTATGTAACCTGAAATGAAATTTAATTGATTTCAAGAATCAGCAAATAACATCACTGGTCTGCATCAGTAGTTATGACTGATGTACATAAAGTATTACTTTAACAATTCTTCTCTCTCTAACCCTGTTCTTTCCTTTTTATTAATAAATCTTTAAATATATAGATCTAAAGAATTGGTGGGCGTATTGTTTGGGTAAGATCCACATATATATTGACCAGAGTTCTGGGGCTGGGCATTTTGGGTCTGGAAGAATCTATGCTGTGTTGGGTGAAACAGGCTTAAAAAGTCTCTGACATTAAGTTGGGGGTTGTTGGTCTGGGTGGGTACAGCAGCTGAGAAGTCTGTGGGTTTGCTCATGTGGCTTCTGGCTGGCCAGTGGGGCTGGCAGAGGTGCTGTGGTGGCTGGTTGGATTTGGCTTCCTGAGAAAGAAATTCCAGGCTAGGGCTGTAAGTGGCTTGGATTTTAAGCAAAGGTACCCTAGATTGATTTCTCTAGCTGTGATTTCCAGAAACCCTGTTATATCACATAAGCTATAAGCAATTGTCCCCTTTTCAGGGAAAGGGAAGGGCTGCAAACAGGGGAAGCTACCAGGTGTCCTGGCCAGGTGTCCTGTGGCTGAGTCAATTGACTATCACCTGTCAATTGACCGTGCTTTGGCAAGAATTGGATTAGGGAAATGTTGTCCACTAAAAGGCAGACCAGTAACATGGAAACTCTTTTCCTGTAGTATTCCGGGTCTCTTTCCGCAAGGTGTAATACATACTGGGTAACGCAAAGAAAAGTACATTTCAAAGGATGACTGAACTATGACAGTGAGAGACAAAGTACCCAAAGATCAATATTGATCGATTGATCAGTCTCAAGCTCTCGCTCGCTGTCTCTCTATCTTACATAAGAAGATGAGGGAAACAGCTTTTTGACTTTTAAGGAAAGATCCTGCCCTGAAGATTTGGTCAGACATGTTTCTGGGAACTTGTGATAAAGATTTTATTTTAAATTATGTCTAGCTTGTTCTGTTTAAGTGCTAAAAACATTTTGCTTATTACATTTTTAAGTGCTAGAAATCATTTTATCTTTGGCTATGTCTACACCAAACCCTGGAGTTGATAGTTTCATGAAAATAAGCAGTCTTGAAAATGCAAAACGATGGCTCAATTGCATATTTGCATGTCTGATATGTATATTCACGAGGCTAATTTGCATATTCACTGTACAAATCAAGCAGCATAGCTGTGGTTCTGCCAGCAAAATACCCCTTTGTTGGCATCCCTTCATGCCTGGAAAAAATCAGGTATGCGGGCTGCCAAAAAAGGGGGTTTTTGCTGGCAGAACCACATCCACACTGATTGATTTCTGCTGTGGATATGTAAATCGGACTCATGAATATGTACATTAGCCACAAAATATGCAAATTAACCACCATTTTGCATTTTTGAGACTGCTTATTTGCATCAAACTGCTGGCACTAGGGCTCTGTGTAGCCACTGCTTGTATTTTCTTGAGGTCCTTTCTGATTTTACTACTTTGTACTCATGTTACCCAGATTTTCTCAAACCAAACTTTTGATAACTTTTACTCCTTACAAGGCCATGTCAGGAAATAAATTAGAGGGGATACAACATGTCTGTCTGATAAATGGTTGGTTTAAATAAAGCAAACAAGAGTGGTTTCACTTAAAGCTTTTATTTTGCTTTGTTTCTTGTACATAAGCACACAAGGTTTAGAACACCCAGATCGACAATTACCCAAAGTTCTGGAATGGTCTTCAAGTGTTCAGTAACAGGTTTCTGGTAGCCAGATTTCTGTCTACTATTGTGGATTTTAAAATGCACCCACAAACAGTCCGTTTGGCTCAGGCCTTCTCTTTTTTTCTTTTTTCTGCTCAAAATGTTAGACTAACATGCCAATCAAAAGGGTTACAATTAAAAAAGCTAATTATTTTAAGTTGTTTGCTATACAACTGTATTTCTGCTTCAAATGTAGTCAGACTTCTTGGTGGTTTTTGTTTGCTTTTCAGATACATACTTCAATAAATTTAAAAACAAACTAAACAGGATGAAAGGAAGGTAGGGCCTCCCTAATGAGGATCCCATCCCAGTGGGATTGGTGGCTTTGGGGTGGGAGGCTGGCTTTGAACCTGGGGGCAGACTCAGACACCACTCAGCCTCCACTCCATGCGGTGGAGGATGCAGCAGGTGCCCACCACTTGTGAGACATTCTGTAGGCTGACCTCCAGACGTGTGAGGAGGCACCATCACCAGCCCTTAAGGAGCCTGAAGGCCCACTCCACCACATCTCATGTCTGGTTCAGGTGCATGTTAAACAGCTCCTGGGAGGGGTTGGAGTGGCTGGGAGAGGGCTGCTTTAACCTGGGCTGCAGTGGGTAGGTAATGTTTGCCACCATGCAGAGTGTCATGGTGATGTCCCTGACCTGATGTTCCCGCAGTGGGATGTATGTCCCAGCCTCTATTTGGCAGCAGAAGCCAGAATTCCAGAACACATGGGCATCATGTTTCTGGCCCTCCCAGCCGACATAAATGCCCCAGAAGCATTCCCTTGGGTCCACCAGTACATGGAGAACTACCAGAGGTATCCCTTCTGATTTACGTAAGTGCCAGTGATGTATTCTGGGGCACAGATGGGGATGTGCATCCTATCTAAGGCACTAGAGCAGTTTAGGAAGCTGAGCACTGTGAATCCCATGACTACTGTGTCCATGTCCCCCGTACAGATGACCCTGCATGGCAGCATGGCACTGATGCCATTCATGATCTGCATGGGAGGGAGGGTGTGCAGTCTTATGAGGACATGATGGGGTGTGCCTTACTCCCTCCATGGGCCCCCTCCTTCAGACATCAATGGCCACCCATTTTTCAAGGGGGAGGGCCGACTACATGTGGATGTCCTGGTGTCTCAGGGTGGGAGTGAGCCAGTGGCAGAGATCTTCAAAGGTCCACCTGCTCATGCAGAAAATCCACCCCCAGACAGCACTCTCACAATCCCCCAGCATCAGCTGCTCCCACCAGTCGGTACTGCTTGGGTGGCTCCAGAGGCAGCAGGACACTTGCGGTGGGGGTGCCAGTGAGATTCTGGCTCAAGAGGCTCCAAAGTCCTGGTGGGAAGGGATATTTCCTCCAGGAGGAGGTGGAGGGTGGTCATAAGCACCATGGTGAGGTGGCCAAGCATGGTGTCAAGAATGTTCAGCTCTATGAGGAGAAGCTGCTGCTGGGTGTCCATGGTGACTGGCTTCAAGGCACCATTGGGCTGTGCATGGCTTGCAGTGGCTCAGCAGGCCTCAGCATGTGCAGGGCAAGGGTGCTTGGGAAGGTCTTTTTAAGGGAGTAGCTGGCTGTGGGGACTTGAAGGGCTTGTCCACCATCCAACCCCATCCAAAGTGTTTCCTGGCCCATAATTTTAAATGGGTGCCTGTAGGTGTGTGGATGCTTTCTTTTCAAAGAGTGAACTGCAGTCTCGATCTGCCTTTTGTGTGTAGACACGCGTTTTCAAAAGGCAATCTTTCGATGGGTGGCTTTTGAAAGATTATCTTTCGAGAGTGCAGTGTAGTGTAGACATAGCCTGAACATGTGGAATCACCTTACAATTTGCAACTAAGGAGGATGGAAGCCAGAGTGTGACTGAAGTGTCATTGACAGGCTGATGGGATACTAGTTGCTGGACAAGGGTTGTGGTTGTATGTAAAAACAACAAGAAGTCTTGTGGCAGCATATAGATTGACAGATTTATTGGAGCATAAGCTTTTGTGGGCAAAGACCCACTTCATCAGATGCACAAGCATTTATACATAAGTATATGTATAAGTTATGCAGTTATACATACATATTTAAGTTGCGATCAGCTTTCTGTTAAGCTGTTTTGTGGAGTCCTTGCTTGGGAGCCAAAAGAGGCTTACAAGGTCATGAGGCAAGTTTTAACACAACCTCTCACAGGTCTGTCACCTTGGATTGTGACAAGTCCATCTCTACTACACAAGCAGAAATACCAGGAAATTACTTAAATTCTCCAGCTTTTAACTCCCTGTGGAGGTAATCAAGATGCCACTCACATTTAGGTGAGATGGTGAAAAAGAAAGAACATAAGTATAAATTCAGATTGGATAAGAAACTGTAAGCGTAATATACAAGAAAGATTATTTGAGATCTAATCTTTTAATTTTTTCTAATGGACATACCACAGGACTATTTAAAGAAAAAGTGGATGACCAACTACAATTCAATTAATTCTCAGTATAAACAATAATCAGTGGCTAACATAAATCAAAATAGGAGGGGAAAAGCACCAAATAAGGCAGCTTTTAAGGTCTTTAAAGGTGATGACAAAATACAGTGAATTTACATTCCATTATCTTCTGTTCTGTGACAGGAAATGAAGAGAAGAGAATGGTAGTAATGACATATATGTACATAAAAGGAGGCTCACAGCTTGATAATCAAAAGTGTGTGTGTGTGTGTGTGTGTGTGTGTGTGTTCCTACCTTTCTGAAGGATGGAGGAACAGTGCAGCTAGAGAAATTTGCAGCTTGTCACAGCAGTACAGTGAAAGAGAGCCCAGGCTGGTGGGTCAGAGTACTCAGTAATACCCCAGTTCCAGGTGGCACCCTGAAGGGAATCCATCACAACACTCATGCAATTCTCTTGAAATCAGTTTGGATGCATTGGTGTCCTTGAGGGAAGTGATGACCAATTTATTCGCTGGTGTAGTTTAACTCTCTTTAGCACATATACATCAAGATTAACTTGACTTATAGACTTCACTAGATTTTTGATATGTTGCAGAGTCTTTTAGTTGCTAAGCAACTCACAGGGTTTTGGGAAAAAATCCTGTCATCCCTCCACTCAGATATAAAAAAAAACCTTTCAAGAATTGTTTTGCTGTGGAATCTTACATGTTTGATTTCTAAAACAATTAGTTCATCACTCCATTCAGCTTAATGAACAAAGAAATTATGTGATTGAGAGGCACAGTTTGCCTGAAATACAGAACGAAAAGTCTTTCACTGAGCATCCCTGCTGAAAACAGCTCCACGACAACATTTTTCTCCAAAGTCCTTGGTTTGTAAGATATTGTTAGGCTGGAGCAATTATACAGAATATTTATTTTTTCTTTTTGGTCAAACACAGTGTTCTTTGTTTTGAAAACTTATGTTGAGGGCATGCGAGCATCAAACCTACAGAGGTCCACTCAGCATACTGCATGCCAGGGAAATGAATTTTAAAGTTAGTCAAGAAATGGTAAATGTTGACAGTTATGATTTTTTTGTTAAATTTAAATCAGATCTTTCAAAATTGCCCTTTCACATGAAGATGTTCAGTTTGGACAAATTAGAATTTTATTTTGAAAACATATTTTTGGAAAATTCCTAACCAGCCTAGCCTTCACGGTGGGTTTATAGTGAGAAGAGAGTGCCCAAGTACAGTCAGCCACAGGAAGAATTCTCCTGTCTAAGGTAAAACAAGAAAACAGTCTTGTAGCACTTTAAAAGCTAACAATATATTAGGTGGGATGAGCTTTTGTCGGACAGACCCACTTCTTCAGATGTGGAAAATTCTGATAAATGATAAGTGAGACAAAGAGAATTTAACACATGGTTTACCAAATTAGGGGGGTGAAGAAATTCCAGGGGGGGTGACCCAGCCCCACTTTCCTTCACCCTACTCCAAGAAAGAGCTGGCCTTTGCTTTCGGCTTTCAGCCCCTGCTGTTTTATGTGGATGAGCTGGCACAGCTGCTATAAAGAGCAGGCTGTCTGCAAAGACCCATGTGGAGCTAGCTGCCTCCTGTGGGGGAGGGAGGAAGAGGAGATTGGGGTTAGATGGGGGCTAGGGGAGCCTGGCTCAGGGGAGGGGAGGGAGATGGGGTAAGAGTGGGGGCTAGGGGTGCCTGGAAATGGGGGAAGGGAGGGGCTTGGGTGGGTGGCTTGTGGGGCTTGGGCAGCTGGCCGCAGCTTGGGCAGGCAGGAAAAAAGTGCAACATATTATTCTTCCATTTTTGTAAATATACCTGTGTGAAAAAAGATTTTCAAGTTTACTCACATTAAAAATGAAACAAAAAATCTAGTGGATGTCAAAAACAATTTGCATTGCACACTTTCATCTTTCAAACCTAGGATTTCCCAACTTCTGAAGAAAATGCAGCATCATCCTTCACATTAAATTGATTTTGTTTCCGGTGTTTTTGATGTTAAATTACATTTTTATTATATTTTTGGGCCAAGAAAAACTGTTTGTGCTTATTACTAATTTTAAATAACATTTTTATATTGAGTTTTTGTGTTTATTTTAAATATGAATTGAATTTTTGGTTAAAAGGGTGCTTGGATGATGGTAAAGAAGAGGTGAGGGGTGTGAAGGTCTCTCAAAAATCAAAAGGTGAGGTATGATGCTGAAAAGTTTGGGAACCACTCATTCAACAGAAAGAGAAAAAAAAACTAAATAAAAACTGACAAACAGCTAGATATGATAGAAAGCAGTGGGAGGGAAGGGAAAAGAAAAATAATTTCTGCAAGTGTCTAGTAAGTTAAGTGGGCTGCCTGGGATCACTATGGATATGAAAGGTGGAGAAACTGTCCTGATAATGTGTAAGGCAATTGATATCTTTGTTGAGTCCAAGGTGAACAGTACCAAACCTGAAAATGAACTCCAGTTCAGCTATCTCCCTTTGTGATCTGGTGTTAAAGCCACTGACTATGGTTACAGTAGCAAGTTTTGACACCGAGACCATGGCTCTGTCAACAAAAGTGGCAGAACATTCACACACAAAATGCATTTTGTCAACAGTTTGTTAACAAAACTCAACACTTTTTACAACAGAGTCCTGCCTCTTGGCCATGAGGTATAAGGCTGCTATCAACAGACTCTGTCAACAAAAATCTGTGTGGATGCTCTGTGGGGCCTTTCCTTAACAGACAGGGCATCGAGAACAATGGGCAGTCCTGTCTGCTGTGCTTCTGGGTGCCTCTTTTGTTGAGAGAGCAGCTGGGAAGTCTGTCAAGAGACCGGAGTGCTCTCCTGGTTGTCTTTTGTGTGTGACTGCAATCTGTTGACAGAAATTTCATCGGGAAGTCTGTTGTGACAGTTGATTTCTGTCAACAGGTTGATGTAGTAGACCCATAGCCCCTTTGTTTTAGAATGCACACTTCTAAGTTTTAAATGCTATGACCTGCCAGACTGAAATGCTCACTATAGGTTTATCTATATTCAGATTCTTAATGTCTGATTCTTCGGTGAAGTTGTTGTCCCGTTTGTCCAATATACAGAATGGAACAGCACTGCTGGCACACGATGGCATGTATCACATTGGTGGAAGTGCAGGAGTATGAGCCCCTGCTCATGTAACTGACAGGGTTAGGTCAGGATTAGGTCCAGTGATAGTGTTTCCCAAATAAATATGTGGACAAAGTTGGCAACAAGGTTTGTTGCAAGGAAAAGTTCCAGGATTAGTGTTCCTGTGGTGTGGCATGTGGTTGTTGCTAGTGGGAATTTTCCTGAGGTTAGGTGGTTGTCTGTAGTAAAGGACAGGTCTGTCACCCAGGGCCTGTGAGAGTGCAGCATCTTGTTACAGTATGGCTATGTCTACATGTGCACGCTACATCGAAATAGCTTATTTCGATGTAGCAACATTGAAATAGTCTATTTCGATGAACAACGTCTACACGTCCTCCAGGGCTGGTGCTGTCGACGTTCAACTTCGACGATGAGCAGCACCACATCGAAATAGGCGCTGCGAGGGAATGTCTACACCCCAAAGTAGCACACATCGAAATAAGGGTGCCAGGAACAGCTGCAGACAGGGTCACAGGGCAGACTCAACAGCAAGCCGCTCCCTTAAAGGGCCCCTCCCAGACACAGTTGCACTAAACAACACAAGATCCACAGAGCCAACAACTGGTTGCAGACCCTGTGCATGCAGCATGGATCCCCAGCTGCAGCAGCAGCAGCCAGAAGCCCTGGGCTAAGGGCTGCCGCACACAGTGACCATAGAGCCCCGCAGGGGCTGGAGAGAGAGCGTCTCTCAAACCCTCAGCTGATGGCCGCCATGGCAGATGCCGCTATTTCGATGTTGCGGGACGCAGATTATCTACACGTGCCCTACTTCGACGTTCAACTTCGAAGTAGGGCGCTATTCCCATCCCCTCATGGGGTTAGCGACTTCGACGTCTCGCTGCCTAACATTGATTTCAACTTCGAAATAGCGCCCAACACGTGTAGCCGTGACAGGCGCTATTTCAAAGTTGGCGCAGCTACTGCGAAGTAGCGTGCACGTGTAGACACGGCCTATAGGTCACAGAGTGTGGATAATGTGTTGTACAGGTTTCAGTTCAGCTGATGACAAGTGGAGTTCTGTGATTGATTAACCTTCTTGGGCCTATCTAGAAGTAGTTTGTTGCTGGGTATTCATCTGGTCATTTTTTTTTTTTTTTTTTTTTGTAAAAAAGGAAACTTCTCCTGGTGGGTAATTAAGAGTTGACACTCAGCCAGAAGAGAAAGGTCAAGTTCAGTAACAAGAAAATACAGTTTCCCTGTGACGGAGAAGACATCTAGGAAGTTTGATGTCCAGCAAGGGAGTAGATAAGTGTCCATTTTTATTCACAATGTTGGTGACTCCAATGATAATTGCAACTAATGGATGGTATATCTCAAAAATTTGGAGCATTCTGTGGTCTGAAACATCATTCCAAATGACTGACTCCAACCTTGAAGACAGTCATGGGCCAAACAAACATAAACTGCTGCAAGACCTGCTGTCTCCAACTGTGCCTGAAATTACAGTAAACTACAATTACTGTATCAGTGCAGCAACATTTTCTCCTACCCTTTGAATGAAAGGTGAATATTATCAGTTTCAGAGAAGCGGAGAATTAGGAGTATGGTTAATTGCAGCTATACAGAAATAATCAGAGTACTGTTAGTTTGGAAAAAAAATTCAAATGATGCCCTGCATGACCAGTTTGTCTCTGGATTTTGCAATTACCAGATCTAGAAAAACTATGACCATAGAAGTGCTTATATTAAAAAGTCTGTTGAAAAAGAAATTGAAAATGAATCCATAGAGGTGAATGGAAGGCAGAATAATGCGGAAAAAGAAAATCTCTAGTGACACAAACCAAGACCTAGCACTACATATGTTATCTGAACCTGGAATAAGAAATGCTATGTCGCTCACATCCTTGATTGAAGGACTCTTCGCAAGAGTAAAGCTTTATACTGAATATCTATTTACTGATTTCTACCTCTACCTATCACCAGACTGTCAAAACTTCCTTTGGAAGAAGGCTTCATGGTTTTGAAGACTTATAACAGCGTAAATTAATCCTAAAAGGAATACTTCAGATGAAACGTCAACTAGATGGACATACAGGACTGTTTTTAATCCTTGTATTTGATGGCAGGAAAGTGTCCATCATCATTTCATAAATCTTGGCTTGAGAAGCTCAAGGTAAATTGACTGAGATCAAAAGGACCATGAAATCTACACGAAATACTGGACAGTTACTTCAAAGATTTTCAAAGAAGCTGAGACAGATGATCAATGTGTCAGTGAAGGTCACCGTTAAGCCTAACAGTCAGCTGAAAGACTGCATGCTCAGAATTATGCTTTATGTTCTGGAGACTCTGATGGAAACTGATTTGGGCTCTTAAGTGAACATTGAAGCCCTGCCACTAGTTTCAAAAATCCATCATATCAACTATCAAGGATAGCTCCATTTGAATCGGTGGAGATTTCAAATTGACACTTCATCTAGTTATGTGTGCGGACCACCACCAATTCATTTCCACTATCCACGACCTTGTATTGAAGATTTTAATGCTTTTAATGGGGAACAGTGTTTCAGTAAATTATATTTGATCTATACATACCTACAAATGAAGGTAGTGAGATATTTTTGAGATGCCAAATCAACACACAGAAAGATTTACTTAGTTACAACAGGCTTCCTTTCTGTATCACACTGGCTCCTGACTTGTTCCAGAAAGACACGGATAAGCTCCAGTAAGTACTGAATGAAGATTAATGCTATCTGGATGACACCCTGTTACAGAAAGGAACCAAGAGGATCAGATCAACTTCAATATTTGCTATTTTGCAACATTGTGAAGATGCTAGATTAAGGGTCCATCAAGAAAAAGTGAGTTTTTCACACCTTTGTTTGAATACCCTGATCATGTAACTGATGCCCCTGAGTTGAAGGAGATCACCAGGAAATGAGAAGGCCATTCTTGAGGTGCCAGCACCAGAGATCATGTCAGAATTACACTAATTCTTAGGAGTACTTGACTACTATGGCACATTTTTGCCTAATGCAGCAAAAATAATCTTCACGTGAATTTACAAACTAGGAAAATTGAAATATATTAAGGAGCATCACTGTGCATTTCCAAAAGCACAAGAAATGTGACATCAGCCAGACCCTGTACACGATTTCATTCTTCACTACCTCAGGAATTGTCTTGAGATGCTTGATCATATAGCATGTGTGAAATTCTTTCCCACCTTTTTTCTAGTGGCATGGGAAAATTGGCTTTGAATTGTGAACACTCACTGGTCGTTAGAATAACTATACAGATGGCCCCAGGTGACAGCATAACACTTGGAGACCCAGTCCAATGCTCTTCACCACCAGAGTTGCTTCAACAAGTCGGTACCTCAATTCCCTGTGTTTCTGCAATTTCTATTAAGATTAATACACTACAGAATTAAGAAATGTTCAGATACCATGGTAATGGGGGGCAGTTTAATGATAGCCTAAGGTATTCAGACAATAGTAATAGCACATGTTTTCTAGGGCAGCAGTAGATTTGCTTGGATAAAAAAGACAGGAATGGGAAACTATGTGTTCCTCTGATAAACCTCATACATTAGAGATTAATCCCACTTTTTTATTAAAAGAGGAGTTTCATTACAGAGACATATGAAAATGTAACAAAATACATGTTGTGTTATCATTGATCTTTGTGAAGGCAGCACCAGTTTAAACATTAAAAATGTATTTGTATCTGCTTCTAATTATTAACTTTTTAAACAGTATTAATATTAATGAGCTGGCTGCTTTTTTTAAACAAAAAAGATGAGTGCTGCACTGCAAAATTTATAGCTGCAGAAGATCTAAGTTCAAAGAACTCAAGTTTATGAGAAACTCTTTAATATCCCCAGGTATTTTAATTAGCATATTTATGAGCTTACATCTCATCAGCACTAATCCATGGAAAGACACAAACAAAGGAAAGAAATATCTAAAAGTGAGGAGGAAAAGCAATTACTTTAGAAAAAGACCCCTTTTTTACAAGAGACAGCAAAGAAAGATAATAAGATCCATTTCAGCCAAAACCATAAGACGTTGCAACACAGGTATCCCCATAAGTACACAAACATTTTCTGTACAAAGAGAATGATAACTGATCACAAGGCATTCACTGTCTGTCACTACAGAAAGGCCTTTGCAAGCTGGCTGGACTGCTAGCACTTGCTTAGCTGCTAATGAGGGTAAGAGGGTCCTGATTAGAGTGTCTGGCTCTGGTGGCGAACACGCTCTTCAGCTGTCAGGAATGAAAGGCTGTGTCCTCTCTTCACACTTATCCTTTGCAGCTATAGTTGTCTTGTAAGAGAGCTGGACAGGAAAAAGCCAGCAGTTGAGGAGGGTCAATGCTATGGTTTAAAGTGGGATGCCTGGCAGGACTGCTGGCCAGAATGGGACACAAGGACTCTTGTGTAGTGCCACCTTCACCTCCCAGCTCTGCCCAAACACTTCCCCACTTCCCTGCAGCTCTGCACTGCTCAGGAGGAAAGGGGAACTAGCCCCTAAACCATTCACTAAGATGCACCAGGGAAAGGGCCCATCAAAAGCTAGGCTGTTGCATGATGCTCAGCAGGGCAGGTCTCAGGGAGGGAATAAAGCCTCATGCCCACTGAGGATGGGGGAGAGGGGTGTAGCCCACTGCCTACTCCTGCCCCCAGGTGGTTAAGGAATAGCAATGGGTTCTAGGACAGGACACGCCATGAGATGAGCCATCTATCCTCTCTTGGGTGGGGCAAGGGCTTTCCCTATGTGCCTTGCCAGTGAGCCCACCATCCAGTACCATAAGTGGTGCTAACACTGCTCACATCACCCAGATGAGTGAAAACCCTGGGCCCTATGCTGGAACCAGCCTTCCCAGTGGGGCTGTGGGGCTAGAATCCATGTGTCCTGACTCCCACTCCCCGCTGCCTGGGCCCCAGACTCCTGCCCCGCCCGCAAGCTGAGGATCCAGAGCTGGAGATATTGAAAGCTGCAAGCTGTCCCTCTAGACCCCAGTCTGGGTGATGCTTCTGCTGGTGGTGAAGACATGGCCAGTAGCCTAGTGCCATGGTTGCTCTGGTCCCGCAAGCAGCAGGACAGCATGGTCCAGATAGCATTGAGGCAGAACAGACATGTTCCTGTCTGGAAGGCCCAGGGCCAGCCACCTGGTTTGCTCAGATGTGTGGCTGGAAAGGGGCTGTGAGGTCAGTATGCCTGAGAGGATGATGCTTTAGCCCTTCCTGCAGTGTGGGTGCAGCTGGAGATGTAGCTCTGTTGCCATGCTTGGAGCCCTGGCTGAGCTCCCTCAAACAGCTGGAAAGATAGATCTGGGGGCTCAGAGCGAGGCTCATGCCTTCCCATGGTGTCTCTGTTTACTGCAGTGTGTGCCTGCACTGTATGGAGGCAGAGGGGCAGGGCTGAGCTCCTGCCTCACATACCAAGCAAAACTGGCTCACGTGCCACTCTTTGCATGTGTGCCAGGGGTTACCAGCCTCTGAGGTAGTGGATTACAGGTTGCTGTGAAAAGCCATAAATTCACTGTCTTTGTTCACTCCAGGTTATTTTTGTGTGCAAGCGAGTTATGAGTTTAAGCTCTGAGGCTCAACTTTTGAAAGTGATTTCCTCTGAGAACGCGGACTGAAAGGTCACACGTGGAGTGATTGCGTTGCAAAACTAAAATATATTAACAGTAATAATAGCATCAATAAAAATGATATTACCTCCCCCTCTTTGTCCCAGCAGCCAAATAGAATATTTTAAGAGCTCAGCCTGTCCCTTACACAAAACAAGAAAACAGACTTGTAGCACTTTAAAGACTGGCAGAATGATTTGTTAGGTGGTGAACTTTTATGGGACAGATCCCATGTGACATTTCCAGATCTTAAGAACTGGGTCTGTCTCATGAAAGCTAATGCATCATTTTGTTAGTCTTTAAGGTGCTACAAGACTGCTGTTTTGTTTTGAGAAGATACAGATTAACATGGCTACCTCTCTGTCATGTTATACAAAAGGTAGCTTAAAAACCTTTTACAAATAGAGGGGATTCACAATATGGCTGATCATTTATTTAAAGGCTGGGAACTCAGTATATAAAAGGCAGAGGTGAGGAACCTCTGGCACATGAGCCACGCATAGTTTGTCAGGGTTAGCCATTAGCAGGCCACCAGATGGTTTGTTTACCTGAGTATCTGCAGCACAAATTTCACATTCCGTCTGAGCCATAGCACTCGGTCAGAGCCTGGGCTCAACTCCAGGGGCTGTGGGGAGGGACAGGGAAGCTGGGGATGGGCTGCAATGCTGGACCTGGCCCCGGGGTTAGCTGAGAGGACTGAGGCCATGGCTAGACTAGCAGTTTGAGTTTGAGGGAGAGGGGATTGGGTTCCTGACCCCAGCATTGGGGTTGGGGGGAGGCATAGCTCAGAGGGGCATGGGCCAACCTGCGTTCCTTGCCCCAGTGTTTGGGGGGTCAGGGCGGAATGGGTGGAGGGTCAGTTACCTGGAGAGCCTTATCTCCACATAGCCACTGAGTTCTTTCTGGGGCTGCCTGCAGTGGTCACTGCAAAATCGCTGTTCCCTCTGGTCACTGCTGCCAGTGAGTCTGATGTATGTGCCCCCCACTCAGTGCCCCTCCCTTTCCATGTTCTGGAAAACAGTGGGATATCCATCCCGTTCCTCTTGCCAGGCACAACCAAACCCTGACCTTGGTTTAAATTAGAGTAAGAAGAAGCTGCATACTAAATATCGCAGTTGGAGCTCTTACAGTTAAGAGGAGTACTTGAACAAACATGGTGGAGACAGACTGACAAACTCTAAAATAAATATATACATAGATCAGCTTTAATGTATTATGGCCCACAACCTTCACTTTGATACAGAGTATGGGTCACTAACAAGTTGCTTCTGTAAGATACAAAGATATATGGTCTGTGGAGTTTTATTGTGAAAAACATAGATCTGCTTACCCTATCCCTTGGTTTTCTCTGGTGTGCATGAACGTCAATCAATGACATTTTCACTGAATCAAATTAATATCACAGCTGGTAATTAAAGTCAATTGTTATTTTACTGTACCAATGGGACTCTGAGGATAAGAACGGATTTTTTAAAGTCACAATATTAACTTTCTTGGTGTATTTATTTATTTGGTCTGTAAATTTACTTTAATATATAATAGCACGGAAAGATTTAAATGTTGAAACCCATAAAACAATAAATCAAAGCTCCAAATCTGCTGAATTTTTTGTTTTTCTTACCAATACCAAAAATAAGGGTGGGCACATAAACTTGAGGCACAATTCCTGTGACAGCATTTCAGGACACTAGATTTCTTTGTCTAGCAACAGCTGTGTTCTAAAATAATGCAATCTATTCCTAGCCCTTCATTTACTGATGATAAACTATTTCCCCACTAAGAGCATAACAGTGTCTTAGCCCCCTGTTTAAACATTCTCAGTTTTTAAACTACACATTCAAATCACAAATGACTAGTATTAAAAAGGCAAGCAATGAGCTCCTCTGCCTCACAAAAATGCTTATGATGCATAGCTATCTGTTTACATTCATCTTCAAATCTGAATTTATATTTTGTAACGGACAATGCTTAAAATATCATACATTAAAACAGCTGTCCATTTCCTTCTTTTTTGATGGGAATGCACAGAATTTTGTGAATGACTGTCCATTTAAAGGTGGGGACCAACAGTTGAATGAACACAAATTACAATATGTAAACTGTAACCGTTGATCATTATTCAGCACTCTGGAGAAATAATAGGGTATCACATGGATACCATAAAGTCTGTAAGAGAGTAATTTACTCTTCTTCACCAGTCTAATAAGAAGATATACTGAGGAAAAATCAGCTTGGGCAGAAAGCAACCCCTGCACAGTTCCACCTAGTAATGTTCAAAAAAGTCACAAATGGAAGTAAATATAGATTTATCTTCTTGATTTTGGTAAACTCTGGGGAGAGGAGTTAGAGTATGATACTCTAATTTGGGAATTTTAAAGTCAATGTTCTTTAAGCAGATCAATTTCAAAATCTCACTCAACCTGCTAATAAAGCAAGAATAACAGATTATGAAATATAGCAAGAAGGAGTTTGAGGACAAAAAAGATTAATTTCCCCTTGTGACTATGCAGAATCCAGGCTGAAAAGGCACACTTCCTTCAAAAGGAATAGACAACCATAAGGAAAAATTACTTGAGTTTCAAAGACATTGCAGTGCACCAAAATATTCCCCTCAAAAGCAAGTAGGTAGTCA
This sequence comes from Carettochelys insculpta, assembly GCF_033958435.1. Lineage (NCBI taxonomy): Eukaryota > Metazoa > Chordata > Testudines > Carettochelyidae > Carettochelys > Carettochelys insculpta. Next base: position 92,062,136 of record NC_134137.1, on the reverse strand, counting down.
GGGGTGCCTGGTAACTATGTTTTCAGACAGCAAGTGAATGATTATGGTTCCAATATGAGATAATAACTCCTGCTATTAACCCTTATCATCCATTTCAAGGTCCTAGACAAATTGTTTGCAATTTATTTGTCACCTGTTCCTCTGCACTACTCGTTTCTCTTACTCCATCCAACAGCTGTCTCCTGATACTTTTTTTGTCTTCTGAATACAAATCTCTAAATTTCCACTGTCAGATCTTTTTAAATTCTTCCCATTTCAAAGAGATCTTTAATCCCTACACACTGTAGTAATGAGACAGCCTGACAATCAGGCTTGATGGAAAGATAAAGGCCCTGGGCCTGAACAAGACCTGAGCAATAACGCTAAAAGCACCTCAGCTCTAAACAACATAGGGCTTCCCATGCTAACATACAGGAAAAACTGTGATCAGGCTGGTTCCTTCTCATAGGAATGTTGCAAGAGACAGGGCTGATAAGAACCATATATATACTAAGCACCAGGCATTGCCTATACACATAAACATTCCAGGAAGGTAGCACAACATCTTGTCTGTTACCAATATACTCCCCTCAGATAACGAGGACATCATGACCCAGGTTCAGCACAGAGTCAGGATGACATCATGATGGATAGTGTTGTTTTGACACAGATGATGGTACTATCAAAACAACACTATCCAGCTCAATGTCTACCTCTCTGAGGTCTCTCTTGCAGACATCTTTGTAGGGCAATGTGGGGCGTCTGGGAGGTCTTTTGCCAGAGGCTAGCTCACCATACAGGATGTCTTTTGGAATCCTTCCATCATTCATCCTGTGGACATGGCCAAGCCAGCGGAGCCAACGTTGTCTGAGGAGGGTGTGCATGGTTGGGATTCCAGCTTGCTCGAGGACGGCGGTGTTGGTCACTCTGTCCTTCCATGATATTCCAAGGATGCACCTGAGGCAGCGCAAGTGGAAGACGTTCAGCTTCTTTTCCTGGCGGGCATACAGGGTCCAAGTCTCGCTGCCATAAAGGAGGGTGCTGAGGATGCAGGCTCTGTAGACTTGCATTTTGGTGTGAGTGTACAGCTTGTTGTTATTCCACACTCTCTTGCTGAGTCTGGACAGAGTTGTGGCCGCTTTTCTGATCTTCCTATTTAGCTCAGTGTCCAACGACAGGGTGTCAGTGATGGTGGACCTTAGGTAAACGAACTCGTGGATGACGTCTAACATATAGTTGTCAATGTTGATTGATGGGGATTCAGCAACATCCTGACCAAGTATGTTTGTCTTCTTTAGGCTGATGGTAAGCCCAAAGTCCTTGCACGCTTCGAAGAACTGATCCAGCAGTTTTTGAATCTGGTCTTCTGTGTGAGACACTACAGCAGCATCGTCTGCAAACAGCATGTCTCTGATGAGGACTTCCCACACCTTAGACTTAGCTTTCAGCCTTGCAAGGTTAAACAGTTTCCCATCAGATCTTGTGTGCAGCAAGATGCCCTCTGCTGAAGATCCAAAGGCATGCTTCAGGAGGAGTGCGAAGAAAATCCCGAACAATGTCGGAGCAAGCACGCATCCTTGTTTGACACCACTCCTGATTCTGAAAGCATCCGATAATGCGCCGTCATATTGGATGGTTCCTCTCATGCCTTCGTGGAATGACTGGATCATCTTGAGTAACTGTGGAGGACAGCCTATCTTGTGGAGCAGTTTGAACAGACCATCCCTGCTGACCAAGTCAAAGACCTTGGTCAGGTTGATGAAGGCTATGTAGAGTGCCTTCCTCTGCTCCCTGCACTTCTCCTGCAGCTGCCTTGGGCCGCGTCTACACGTGCACGCTACTTTGAAGTAGTGGCACCAACTTCGAAATAGCGCCTGTCACAGCTACACGTGTTGGGCGCTATTTCGAAGTTGAAATCGACGTTAGGTGGCGAGACATCGAAGTCACTAACCCCATGAGGGGATGGGAATAGCGCCCTACTTCGAAGTTGAACGTCGAAGTAGGGCATGTGTAGACGATCCGCATCCCGCAAGATTGAAATAGCGGGGTCCACCATGGAGGCCATCAGCTGAGGGTTTGAGAGATGCTCTCTCTCCAGCCCCTGTGGGGCTCTATGGTCACTGTGTGCAGCAGCCCTTAGCCCAGGGCTTCTGGCTGCTGCTGCGGCAGCTGGGGATCCATGCTGCATGCACAGGGTCTGCAACCAGTTGTCAGTTCTGTGGATCTTGTGTTGTTTAGTGCAACTGTGTCTGGGAGGGGCCCTTTAAGGGAGTGGGTTGCTGTTGAGTCCGCCCTGTGACCCTGTCTGCAGCTGTTCCTGGCACCCTTATTTCGGTGTGGGCTGCTTTGGTGTGTAGACATTCCCTCGCAGCGCCTATTTCGATGTGGTGCTGCCCAACTTCGAAGTTGAACGTCAACGTTGCCAGCCCTGGAGGACGTGTAGACATTATTCATTGAAATAGACTTTTTCGATGTCGCTACATCGAAATAAGCTATTTCGATGTAGTGTGCACGTGTAGACGTAGCCTTAGAGAGAAGACCATGTCAACAGTAGACCTCTCTGTGCAGAATCTGCACTGCGATTCGGGGTACACCCTCTCAGCAATCTTCTGGAGTCTGCCAAGGATGACGCGAGCGAACAGTTTACCAGTGGCACTTAGGAGGGAGGTTCCATGGTAGTTGTTGTAGTCGCTTCTGTCTCCTTTGTTCTTATACAACGTTACAATATTAGCGTTGCGCATATCCTGTGGAACCTCACCCTCTTTCCAGCACAGGCACAGTAGCTCATGTAGGGGTTCCAGGAGTGTGTCCGCGGCACACTTGATTACCTCTGGTGGTATACCATCCTGACCAGGGGCCTTTCCTGCTGCAATGCTGTCCATGGCTTTCTTCAGTTCATCCACAGTCGGTTCTTGATCCAGTTCATCCATTGCTGGTAGGAGCTTGTCAGCATCGAGGGCTGCGTCAACCACAACGTTCTTACGTGAGTACAGCTCAGAGTAGTGCTCAACCCAGCGCTCCATCTGTTTGGTTTTGTCAGCGATGACTTCACGAGATTTGGATTTCAGAGGTGCCATCTTGTTCTGGGTGGGTCCTAATGCCTTCTTCATACCCTCGTACATTCCTCTGAGATTACCAAAGTCAGCACAGGTCTGGATGCTACTGCATAGCTGGAGCCAGTGGTTGTTGGCACAGCGACTGGCTGTCTGCTGTACTGTTCTTCTGGCTGCTCTAAGTGCTTGCTGGGTACTCTGACTTGGTAGGTGTTTGTACTCCAGGAGTGCAGCGCGCTTCTTTTCAATGACTGGAATCATCTCATCAGAGTTAGCTTCGAACCAGTCATTCATGTTTCTAGCTCTTCTTCCAAACACCGACAAGGCTGTGTTGTAAACTGTATCGCTCAGATGTTGCCATTTCGATGTCTCATTGGCGCCCCGAGGGCCACTGCGCAGATTTTCCTGGAGTGTCTCTCTGAACTTTTCAGCTTTCTCCGAGTTTGCTGGCCCCTACTTCTTCATTTATCTTGCTAGAGTGGGGAAGGAGCCATGACACTCCCTAACAATAATCCCGGTTCCAGTGCCTCCATACCTTGCTTGATTTGTTTTTATTGGGGCTCTCAGAAGTCTGTGTGTGGGCTAACTGCAGAGCCTGCGCTGCATTCTGGAGAGCTCATGCATGCAGCAAAAGGTTATGAACACAGAAGGGACCTGAACAGATGTCAGAGAATCACACTGGTAGCAGCATCTGATTACACACACAACCACATTTGTTACTTTAATTTATCAAAAAAAATGCGGACTCCTACTCACAATAAAGGTAACAATCTATTAAAAAAAGCTAATAAGATACAAAGTTTGTATTTATTCTTCATTAGACTGCTTTTGATTTTTTTAACTTTCTCCATCATTTAGTATGTTGGATTGTTGCAGCAGGGACCCTGTGTATGTAACTGGTTTATGACTCTGGGGCGAGTCTACACTAGAATCCTACTTCAATGTAGCAGGCACAACTTTGAAACAGCGTGTGTCACATCTACACACACCACGCGCTACTTCAAAGTTGAAATCGAGGTTAGGCGTGGAGACATCAAAACCTCTATTCCAATAAGAAGATGGGAATAGCACCCTACTTCGACATCTAACATCAAAGTAGGACATGTGTAGACGATCTATGTCATGCTACTTCGAAATAGCAGGCTCTGCCATGGCAACAATCACCTGGGACATGGAAACGTGCTGTGCAGCCCCTGCGGGCTCTATGATCTCTGCGCGCAGCACCCCTTAAACCTCCACAGATCTGGGATCCCTATAGCAGGAAGCTGCGACCGTGCAGGCAGCAGCTGCAACATGAGGTGCCCCTGCATGGCCCAGACAGAGGTGATGGCAGCCAGCCGTGTGCCCCCGAGCCTTGCCCCCAAAGGACCTCAGGGTTTTGAGGGCTTCAGCTGGGAGGCAGGAAGCGGGTCCCCTCCTGGCCTGGCCCCGAGCTCCATGACCTGCTGGGGCTCAGGGGTGAGGACGACATGCTTCACATAATGGGGAGCAAGCAGCAGAATGTGGCTGCGTTCGCTGGACTGGCCAAGGGCCTGACTGCCTGGCATCTCCCTGCCCACAGTCTGACCGTGTCAGGAGTGAGGTAAAGGAGTTGCAGCAGGGTTACACTCAGGCGCGGGACTCAGCCAGCCAGTCGGAGGCCGCCCCCACCACTTGCCCCTATTACCGGGAGCTCAGAGCCATCATGGGCCCCCAGGACACCTTCTTCCCACCAGCCATCATCTACACCATGGCTGAGGAGCCCCAGCAGGACGTGGAGCTGGAGCTGGGACCAGACGCCAGCCCCACACCCGCAGGGCCAGAGCCAGAGCCAGGCACTGAGGCAATGGAGTGGTTCAGTGAGGAGGGGGAGCTGGTGATGGACCTCCCCTTCTGCAGCTCCAGCCAGGCATCTGCCCAACAGGCTTCCCCTGAGTGCGGCAGTGGACCCTCAGGTACATAACCCACAGGGAACACACCCCTGGGCATGGGATGGGGGCACCATACATGACTGGGGCCACCCCACATACCCAGAAGACCCTGGCTCACCAGGGCCCAGGCAGATCACAGCCCCGGGATAGCAGCATAGGGGCCAGTGCCCATCAGCACCCATTCCCACACACAGCACCGTGCCCAGCCCCCAGAAGGAACAGTAGGGGGCAGACCGCACAAAGGGGCTGCCCACAGGGCCACCACACCCATGGATGGGGGATAGGGGACAGGGACCTGGCACCCACAGGGGCATGGGGGGGCGTGGGCCACGGGGCAAGGCTCAGTGCTCACTTCCTCTCTCTCCCCCCCTGTTTCCACAGCTGCACCATCCAAGGGCCAGGAGAACTCAGAGACCTAATGTCAGAGCAGCTACATTGTGTTCTTTAAAGGACAAGATGCAGCTAAGACCTCATCTTGCATTCATCCCTAGGATGGCTTCTCAGTTCCATATCAATCAAGACATATTCATCCTGGTATTCTATCCTCAGCCACACTCCAGGGCTCAGGAACAGAGATTCCACACCTTGGCTGTTCTCTTCACATTCACAAGAGTCCATTTAGGAACTTGACTCATTTATTTGTAGCTGTAGCGGATGGGATGAAAAGCCATGCTGTGTCGTTGCATCAGATCTCCTCCTGGATAGTTCCCTGAATTCATGAATGCTACATCCTCGCTCAGGTCAGGGTATGTGGCCCATTATTCAACCACCCAGCAGGCTAGAGATGATGCAGCTTTTAACATGTCAGTGCTGAAGCCTGTGGCTCTGCCTCTGCTTCTAAGGCTTAGACTTGTGAGGGATCTGACTGGAATGCACATGAGCAAGCACTTGAAGAAGGAAAAAGTTATTTACCTTTCATAACTGTTGTTCTTGAAGTTGTGTCGTTCATGTCCATCCCAATATGCTGCCTTCTTCCCCTCTGTCGGAGTAGCTGTCAAGAAGGAACTGGTGGGTGGGGGTGAGGGTTGGTGGGTCAGCAAGGCTATATATGAAACACCATTTTGGTGCCACTCCAGGATGACATGACAGTTGCTGATATGCAAAATCTTCTGTATACCATGTACACATGCATACACAGAACTGATTGGAATGGGCATGAACAACATATCTCAAAGACCCACAGTTACGAAAGGGAAGTAATCCTTTTTTCTTCCTTTATTCATTCACAGACCCCTAAAATTGAAGAATGGAGATGTGGACCTCTTTGGGAATCTTAGACATAGACATACCCAAGATACTATTTCTGTTCATTCACAAGTGTAGTTTAACTCTATTGTAATACAACACTGATAAACTCAGCAGACACACACAGTTGGAAACAGATGAAAAAAAGCAAGTGTTGATTATTACAGATCCTGTATCCTCTATTGTTGTCTTTAGAATGTACATCAAAGGCCTGATTCACCACTATCTTGCCAACAGTTTAGTCATTGACACTTGAGTAAATTATACATAACACCTGCCAGAACAAAAAGACAATTTCCCACATACTGGACATTGGTGTACATAAGTACAAAAGGTGCAAAATGTTAAACAAACTTGCTCTAAGTAGGCAAAACAGTTGCTGTACTTATTGACAGGGTGAAGATACAAACAGTGCACACTATGTCACAAAAAGAAATATATAGCCCCCTCCAAAGATGAATACCTAATAGTGTTCTCTATTACATGATTCATTCGCATGTGTGAGGAGGAGGTTAGCTTTTTTCTGTTGAATTGTTAAGTTTAATTTAATTTGATATCTGGCACTGTGAATGAGATGTATTGGAGGCAATATGTAGGTTTATACAGTAAATCATTTTATTAGGCTTATGAAAAGTAATCCATCACATACACCACTAAGCAAAACTTCATAAATAATGTCAGGTAATTTAAAGAGACATTATATGGACATGGTGCACTCCATAGTGCTCATATTTTGTAAAATCACCGTGATGAGTTTTCAGGGCAAAATTATGTTAAATGCCACTAGGAATGGGTACACAGGTGCAGTTCATGAATTCCGGTTTTAATTAGGATAACCATCAAATTAAAATGCAAATTAGGACTAGTTTAGAAAAATATGTTAATGGACTTCAAAATTCAAAGGTAAAACATTCACAGCAATACTAGCAATACTGTCAAGCAACATAGATTTCAAGATCTTCACAGAAAAAAAATTAAGAGCAGGGGGTGGAATAGACACCTCTAATGAAACTTTCACTGCTCGTGAAACTCCCATCATCTTATGTAATTCATCTGAAATCTAAGTGGCAAATAGGGCTGTAAATGTCAGCCAGTATTCACAGCATTATGGAGGATCTTCAGAGGATATCCTGGGGCCAAGAGAGGGAGAATTTATTTGTAATGACTCAATCTATTTTTATGTGTGGTGTGCTTTAGGTTGTATAGTTTGTTCTTAATGGTTCCTGCCTGAATGGTCTCATTTAGCAAGCTACACTGAGAGGATCATTGGGAAACTTTTGCAGCTAATTGCTTAACTCATTAGAAAATGATAGCTGTCTCAGCAACAGCAAATTGTATGTATTTTACGTCATCTAATTTCATTTTGATCCAGGTTACATTAACAGAGGTCATAAAGGAAAAAAAAACAATGTTGAATGTATATTCAGTGATAATATACAAATAGTTCTTCGCATCCAGTATATTTTTGGTTTCTCCCATGTGAAAAGGGTGCTTCTTCAGCTACCCAGTATGTCTTGCAGCCTACCTGTTCCCTGTTATCTCAGTCACAAATATATACCAGCTGTTTACCTGTCTCCACATATAAACCATAGCTCAGTTTTCCACCAGACTGAATGTGGCACAGGTATGCTGCAGGGAAAAAGTCTATATCCTCTGTCTTCTTTGCACAGTAACTTCCACTTTTATATCCTTCTAGAACTGCTAATCATATCATTGTAGCTGTTGAGGTATTCATAATCCCCCAACAGAAAGTGTTTAATTGCCCGCAGCTGAGCCTGCAGCCTTCTCTTAGCTGCAGTAATATCAGGGTGATAACTGTAGCACTCTATCAGAGTCTCCTACCAATTCATTGACTGATGCTTATTTATTTATTTATTCAATCAATTCCTAAATGGATTTAGAAGCAGGACTTTATTCTTCCTATACCTCTTTTATTTGGTTAAAAATAAACATTTTTTTATTATCTTTGCCTTGAAACACTATTCCCACTCACTTTCCTCACAAACAAAAATAAATAGTGTTCTACCAACCTCACAGAGAAACAGAATTAGAAAATATTTTGAAAAAATATCACAAGGGGACATTATACTAAATGATCACTGATTCATCTAGTATAATCTCTTGTCTCTGATTGTGGCCAATAAAAGAAAGATGCAAGAAAACTCATAATACGTAATTTTCTGTAGGAAAACCCTTTGGCTATTGTTTGCTGGTTATTGTCTTATTTGTTAGCATTGACTTTTGTTTGATAACATTTATAAAGCTCTATAAGCACTCCAAGACTTTGGTAGGTACTCAAAGGCTTCACTTTTCTATGGAGGGGAGCTGGGGGCTGGGCTGGAGCTTGGGTGGAGATGGGAGCTCTGCGTAAGGGATTGTGATGCAGGAGAAGGTGAGGGATGAGAGGAGGGAGTTTAAGAGAAGGAGACGATTGTGACCTGGGGCAGAGATTGAACTGAAGTGTTGGGGAGGGGTTGGGGTGCAGCAGAGGACTCTGACCTGGGAGAGATGTAGGAGAATGAGCAGGGTCTCGGAGATTTTCCCACACTTACACACACATACACTGGCAAAACCCTGGCCCTATTCAATAAGAACTCCAGTGGGGCCAGGATTTCCTGCATTAAACACTACCTTAGTACACAAAGTCCTGATGCTACATTCCATGGTATCCATTTTACCTTAATTAAATCCAAATGCATGTCACTAATGATACTGACTGAATGTATAGTAAAGCAGTAGTCAACAGGAGTAAGAGCAGAAGAACAAGGGTAACAATTCATCATGTCTCTTGCAAAAACTCTCTGGTGTTGTTCTATGTATAACATATTATAAATATGCAAGTTTTACACATCTATAATACACTATTAGTACACTGGGCACATTATCTTAAATAAAACAGCAAACTGGAGAGGCTTGAAGTAAATAATATTTCTTTTTACACGACTCTAATAATCTTTCAGTTTTAGTTCTCATGTTTGGTTTTCTGCTCTGGAGTGCTCAAAGAATTGCAGTTTCTCTTTTGTAATAACTTTCTCAGTATGCACACAGCATACAGTGAGTCACAGACTTAAGTATTACAGTTGTCATGAGAAGAAATATTCTCAATTCTCGATAAAAAGTCACACTGATCTAAGATAAAGTTAATTGAGTGAAAATTCAATAATTACTTTGGCTGATTAAAAACAAGGCAAATTTTCACTCTTTGGTGCCAGAAATCAGAGGATGTTTTCATGTTTATGATAACACAAGACTGACAGTATAAGTAACAGCCTTTGTTTATTTGTTTGGTTACCTATTCAGTGACATAATGTTTTAATATTCTGAAAATTTAGAATAGGGTTTCTATATTAGAGGGGCTTGTGTTGAAGGCTAGCACTCAGTTTGACCCAAATCATCTGTAAACATGAGAAAAGAGTATGTAAATATGTGCAACTGATCCACATGGTTATATTTTCAACTGTAGACTAATAAATACAATTTCTGACGTGTGGTCAGACCAAGTATTCTCTTCCAGTAAGAAATGTAATTTTGTTAGCAGTCATCTGCCGATGACTGAGTCTCAGTTTACAACATAAATTGAACTAATTATCTTCAAATTGTGTCACTGTCATTGGTTGTAACATTTCTTACGTTCAGCTTAGCACTGGAGAGAAGTAAAAAAATTCATGAAGGCTTGTCGGAATCACTTGTCTGAGTGGATCAATAATCTAGCAAATAAATTGCTTCAGACACAGCAGAATCTAGACCTATCTGCAATATATTATGTGGCTGTGTCCCAGTCTGTATACTTTACAGTAGTGCATTGTGTACTTGCATGTTTTATAAGGACTAAGGCTAGCTGTTATAACCGGGAAGATTCTAGTACCTCTATAATGGAGTATTTAGGTATGCATCGTCTATGTTCCTTACCATACCACAATCAGTTCAATACTTCTGCAAGCAGCATTTCTAAAAATGCTTATTTATGTTTCTTCCTGTCAACACAGTTATTATGCCTAGTCGGGAAGAGGCACAACACTGCCAGCTGAAGGGCAAGGTTTTGTCGAAAAAATCTCGACAGAGCGCTTTAACCGGGTGGACAATGGTGACTATTGTTGACAAAAGGCTTACTCTGTCAACAGACAGCATCCATGTTAACCCAGCCAGAAAGGCTGTTTTTCAAAGAAGAGGACATAGTTTAACATAAAATCAACATGGCATTTCAGTCTATAAATGTGTGAACATGAGAAAGGAATATAATAATCTGACATGTGGCTAGTTTCCATAGTAAAACAACTAGTTTATTTCTGTATGTTTAGATTTTGCTTTTCTTTTCATTGTTTGTTTTACTTTTTCTATTTTATATGTGTTTGACTATGGTTGATATCTTAGTTTCGGTGAACATCTAACCTTTTGGCAGGCAGCAAAGAGCTAGTGTAGCCAAGAATGCTAAACTGGTAATGGAAGGAGGAGCTGCCTTCTGTTACACAGTAATTCGTCACTCCATAAGCCTTCACAAGTTTTTTTGTAAACACTACAAAGATCTGAAAGATGGTTAAGTGGTCTGTAATAGATTCCTGCCAGGACATTGCCCTTGTTTTTTATCCTTACCAGAGACTTCCATCAAGTCTGTCTCCTATGTCCATCTCAACCTCAATCCCAGTGTATACATTTTTAATATATAAGGCAGCACTTCTACTTACATGGTGACATAGCTCCCACCAGGAACAATTAGGTCTTACTAAGCCCAGTAACTCCCATTTAAAGAGGATTTCTTACTGTAGAGCATCGGTTCCCAAACTTTTCAGCATCACCCCCTTTCTGATTTGTGGGAAACCCTCATGCCCCCTACCACTTCTTTGCCATCATCCAACGCCCATTTAAAAAAAATCAATTTGTAATTTGAAATAAACACACAAGCTTGACATAAAACATGTTATTTAAAATTAAAAATAAGCACAAATATTTTTCCTTGCCCCCTTGTGGTTACCTGATGCAGCCCCAGCTGGCCAGCTGTCTGAGCCCCATGCCAGACTCCAGAGCTGCCCGTACCAGCCTCCTATCTACCTGCCTCAGACCTGCACTTGCAGAGCCACCCGCCTGAGCCCCATGCCACTGGAACCAGCCATCTGCTCGCCTGCCAGCCAACGGGGCCAGCCATACACCTGTCTGTTGGCCACCCAAGCCCTGTGCTGCTGAGACTAGCCACCCACCCACCAGCCACCCACCCCAGTCATGGGCCAGCCTCCTGCACTGCCTGCCCAAGCCCACACTGCCAGGGCCAGCTGCCTACCCACTATCCCAAACCACCCAAGCACCACGCTGCCAAGACTAGCCGCCTACCTACCATCCCAAACCTCCCAAGCCTCATGCTGCCTGGGCCAGCCAGCCACTCACCAGCCCAAGCTGCCCAAGACCCATGCTGCTGGAGCCAGCAGCCCAAACCCTGCTCTGCTGGGGCCAGCCTCCTGAGCCCCATGAGTCCTGCAAGCTGGCCAGCTGCTCGAGCCTCTCCCCAGCTCTACCACAAAACCAGACACCCCCAGCCCCATGTCTAACCCCATCCTCCTCCTCCTTCCCCCTAACCCACACTCACTCTTACTTGCAGTAGGCAGCTAGCTCCAGGTGTGTCTTTGCCAACTGCCTGCTAATTATAGAGGCTTCACTGGGTCATCCACCTAAAATGGCAGGGGCTGAGAGCTGGAAGCAAAGGCTGGCTCTTTCTTCAGGTCTGGGGATTGATGGGGGATCTGGGTTGCCTTGCACCCCCTGGGTGTTTCTTCACACACCCCCATGGGGGCACACCCCACAGTTTGGGAAACCATGCTGTAGAGCGTGTTCCACAAGAAAGGTAATAGAGCCCCTGGAGCGCTCTGGATCTCCTCTCTGTCTCTGACTGCCCTACAGATTTAATGTTGTGATGTCTGAGGAGAACAATGACCTGCACAGCTCTATCCCACACTGTGGGTTTGGTTCTAACTTAGGACTCTTTGCTGTTTTATTTTTACAGTGTACGGTAGCACTCAAACTTGCATAATGTATGCTGATTTTCCCTGTAAATTAAAATAAAAGCCACAGAAAAAAATGAGTTGTGGAGTGAGGGGAATCCAGCCACTTCTAAAATACAGCAAGAATAATGACAATTCAAAAAGAAACAGAACATTTGGTTTTCTTGGATTCCCTTGGCTCTAATGTCTCAGCCTTTTCAGAGATTACATTAGTCAAGTCTTTCAAGATCTAATCAACGGTTCCTTTTATTTTCCTCTGGGCACATTAATTACAATCTGTAGAGATGTAAATTCAAATACTGACACTAGAGTATGTTTAACAAATTGCATATACATGAATTGAAATATTTTGGCAAGAATGTTCCAAAAAATCATATAGAGGGCGTATATATGCTTCTGGAATTTTAAGGCTTTCTCTTGAACACGTACAGTAGAACCTAGTGAGGAAAGGAAGCCCTAGCTGAAATAGTTAACTCCAACCCCCCTTAATAAGAATGTGCAGCATAATATTATCATTTTTTGCTAGTCATCAGCCTTCTTAAGCACTGAAAGTTTTATAAAAGCCCATATTACAGCTTTAGACATCTACACTTCCTCACAGAATTTCAAATCCCTCTGACCTTTTCAAAAAGAACACAATGGGTGTGTATGTATTTTCAGACTAAAACTTGTTTATGATGAGTTTAATGGAATTCTTCTGAGCTAACATACATATTTTTGCTTACGAGTCTCAGCAATTGTGTTTAGTATATATTATATCACAACTTCATATTTACATTGCAGTATACTTCCTTATTTTGACCCAGTGGAATCAAAGGCAGTTTGTCTATAGCTGCAGCAGTAACTGAGTCAGACTATATGACTCTATTAGCTTATTAATAGGTATAAAATGTATTCAGTCAGATGTACACTAAACCCCTCCTATTTTCACAGCACTACAGAATATTACCTCTTTGTTTGTACATCTAACAGTTTGTTTTAGTTTTACATAGTGGGCCATTCTAAGAAATAAAATAGATTTTTAAATAAAAATATTTCTTAATGATTTTCTGTTTTGACTGTGTGCCAGCTTAGCATCATTAAAACCATTTTTAAACTGATTTTTGCTGTTTTACAAATTGTAACACAGATACCTTAAAGCAAACTTTTTAAAACCTTTTCATTATAATTAACTGAAGGGCCTGATCTACACTAATGCCAAGAGCCCTGAAAAGCCAGGCAGTTAAAACTGCAGAACATTCCATTTCCAGTGTGTTGAAATAGAGGATAGTGATTTTTGACCAGAAGTCATATGTATTTCAGTCCTTTATAAAGGAAAGACAGCCGTGAGGTCCATATTCCACTCTCTGTCCTGTCATAGACTTCCTTTATGATCTTGTGCCAGTCACATAGCCTCCCTGTAACTCACTCCCTTATCTGTAAAATGGGCATATGGTACATACCCCACAAGGCTGTTGTGGGAACAAATACATTAAACTGTAAGATATTCACATACTATGGTGTCAGGAGCCATATTGTTTTAAACTGATAGTCTCTGAATCTTCTCCTACAGGTTGTGTCTACACTAGGAACTAACTTCAAAGTTAACTTTGAAGTTAGCCAGTACTTCGAAGTAGCCAGCAGAGAGTCTACACACATTTTCCCTTACTTTGAAGTTAACTTTGAAGTAGGGAGCCCAGCTTTGAAGTCCTTACTCTACTCCTGGGAATGGAGTAGAGCCCTACTTCACAATTTAACTTCAAAGTAGGGTGTGTGTAGGTGTTCAACTTTAAAGCTGTTTACTTTGCAATTGTACTTCAAAGTAAGCAACTTTGAAGTTATTTTCGTAGTGCAGACACAGACACAGAATCTGATCCAATTCTCACTGAAAACAATGAAGATCTTCTGATGTTATTTGGAGTTGTATTGGGTCTTACATGCCCAACGCCAATCCTTTATGGTGTTTTGCATGGGCAGACTGCTGATTTCAATTAGATTCACATAGATGCAAGGGTTTGCTCATGCAACATAGCTTAAGCTGTAGGATTGGGACTTATGAAGCATGTTGATTTTTAACTCAAGAATTCAGCAAATGTGAGGCCTGAAAATATATTGAATTTACAAACCCTTCAACAATTACTCTCAGTCCTTTTTCAATTTTCTGTGAATTTTTTCTTATACGCTGATGTTGATATTATAGTTTGCCATCTCCATTCAATGAGTTCCTTCACAGTAAACTTTCACTTTCTAGTAGTTTGATAAAAAGAGAACTGGTAAAATGACTGCTCCTCATAAGAATGCAGTAATAAACAAAATTGCTGTGAATGATTATATGTCATGTAGACGATAGAAAGTAATTAAAAACATGAGATGTAGTGATTGTAAACACGGCTCCAATATCAACATACTACACTCTGGAAATGAGTAGGGGCAAGCATTTGACAGCTTTATTATGTCGGTGCCAAATACTCGTAAGTATTTTGACATCATTAAATACAATGTGAATTAGTAACTGCAACTCCCACTTAAAGACCCAGGCTGTAATAGTGGGTATGTCCAAATAGCAGTATGTTTAGTCAGACGTAATATTCAAACTTCTATTTGGAGAGGAAATTACTGGGAAAATGCTGACTAGACCTCAAGGTGGATTACTTTCTTGAGCAGCAGCAGCCCTTTCAAACCTGCACAAAACAGAGGAGAATAATTTTTGACCAGGAGTCATGTGTATTGCAATACTTTATAAAGGAAAGACAATTATTTGATCCAGATTCGATTCTCTAACCTGTCATTGACTTCCCATGTAACACAGCAATAACTTTGGCCCCTTTCTTCTCCCAACCAGTGCTTGTGAGTCCCAAGATAGACCTACCTATTTCTCAAGAAATCGCAGGGTATGCCTGCGCTACAATTAAAGAAGGGCAGCTAGTCTGTGCCTGTTGACATTGTCTCATATGATTTGCAATAACAGGCTCTTTAATTATGCTGCAGACATTCAAGCTGGGCCAGTGTCCATGCTATAGGTATCTGTGAAGGAGGAGGGCCCCACTGTGAGGGGAGATAGACCCAAGCCTTGGTTACAGCCCAAACCTAACTCTGAATCACAATTAAGGAGCCCCTTAGTCCAAGCCCCAAGAGCCCAAGTAAGCTGGCACAGGCAAGCCTCAGGAGTCTAAATGCAGGTTAGACGTACAGCTGAAGGTCTGTCTACACTGCTTGTTTTTTTCAAGGATACTTTATTTTGATGTCCCAAGGGTGAAATAAGTAAAGTCATAGAATCGCATTCACACAACCACAGTATTGTGTAATGGAGCTTTGTTATTTATGGCCGATAATGGCTGTGATTTGTTCACAAGCATTCATTTTCAGCAGAACTGGAATTATTATTTCAAGGGAAACACCAATTTATCTCAACTTTTCATGCATGGTAGTTTAAGTGCTCCATGTTTTGTTTTGTTTTGTTTTGTGGAAAAAGGGGCTTTTCTGAAAAAGATACTGCAAGTGTACACAAGCCCACAGGCTACAACAGCTTGTGATTCTCAAGGCTCAGCAACTGCTTTTCCTCTGTGATCTGCTCCCTCATGGTATGAAGAATGGCTTCACCCAGAGACTGTGGAGCTGTCTAATTAAGGGAAGTGCTAGAAGCCTTTGATTTTTATTTAAAACTTAATATGGCAAAATATGAGCAAATGTACTGCAGATAATATTTCTGAAGAAGAATGGACTAAATAATAAAAGTCTTTTCTATCTCCTATATCTAGGAGTCTGTGGAATAGGAAAAAAAATAAAAGAATTCTCCTCCCTAACCTATCAAAATAACTATTTTTGACCACACACTGTATTAAAAATATGCATCAGCTAGAGTTAATAACATCTTTTGTATAATGTCTGCATATTTTAAATTAAATTTGAAGGCTCCCTTCATTTTGTCATAAAGAAACATGCAATTTTCTGTCCCTAGTAATAATTGTGCATATGTCCATTGGTGAAATATCCATGGGAACATACACAATATAATTAATAATGACACTACAGCCAGAGATGCTGCTTTCAGATTTAAAGTGTAAACTAATTCAGCAAGGATTGTGCTTTCTAAAATCAGTTTTCTTTCACGATTACTCACACTCACTGATCAATTTTTAATGACACCTCCCATATTTTCAATTATTTCTGATTTTACTTGACTGGAATGAACCAAATACCACTGCTTTAACTAAACTATGGATAAACTATAGAAGAATAAAGCTCATTGTCAGTCCACATTAAATCTAACAGCTAGGCCATGTCTACACTTGGCCAAAATTTCGAAAGGGCCATGCTAATGACCAAATAGGAGAATGCTAATGAGGTGCTGAAATGAATATTCAGTGCCTCATTAGCATGCTGCCAGCAGCAGCACTTCAAAAGTGCCGTGTTTCGGTCACACGCAGCTTGTCTACACAGTTCTGATAGAAATAAGGGGATTTCATAGAATCATAGAACACTAGGACCAGAAGGGGCCTCAAGAGGCCATCGAGTCCAGTCCCCTGCCCCGACGGCAGGACCGACTACTATCTACACCATCCCTGATAGACATTTATCTAATCTGTTCTTAAATATCTCCAGCGAGGGAGATTCCACAACTTCCCTTGGCAACTTATTCCAGTACTTGACCACCCTGACAGTTAGGAACTTTTTCCTAAGGTCCAACCTAAACTTCCCTTGCTGCAGCTTAAGTCCGTTGCCTCTTGTTCTCTCCTCAGAGGCCAAGAAGAACAAATTTTCTCCCTCCTCCTTATGACACCCTTTAAGATATCTGAAAAATGCTATCATATCCCCCCTCAATCTTCTCTTTTCCAAGCTAAACAAGCCCAATTCTTTCAGCCTTTCTTCATAAGTCATCTTCTCCAGAACTTTTATCATTCTAGTTGCTCTTCTCTGGACCTTCTCTAATTTCTCCACATCTTTCTTGAATTGGGGTGCCCAGAACTGGACACAATATTCCAGCTGAGGCCTAACTAGCGCAGAGTAGAGCGGAAGAATGATTTCTCGTGTCTTGTTCACAGCACACCTGCTAATGCATCCCAGAATCATATTTGCTTTTTTTGCAACAGCATCACACTGTTGACTCATATTTAACTTGTGATCTACTAGAACCCCTAGATCCCTTTCTGCTGTACTCCTTCCTAGACAGTCTTTTCCCATTCTGTATGTGTGAAACAGATTATTCCTTCCTAAGTGCAGCACCTTACATTTATCTTTATTAAACTTCATCCTGTTTACTTCAGACCATTTCTCTAATTTATCTAGATCATTCTGAATTATGACCCTATCCTCCAAGGTAGTTGCAACCCCTCCCAGCTTGGTATCATCTGCAAACTTAATAAGCGTACTTTCTATGCCAATATCCAAATCATTAATGAAGATATTGAACAGAACTGATCCTAAAACAGACCCCTGTGGAACCCCACTAGTTATACTTTTCCAGCAGGATTGAAAGCCATTAATAACTACTCTCTGGGTACGGTTATCCAGCCAGTTGTTCACCCACCTTATAGTAGCCCCATCTAAGTTGTATTTTTAGGGGAAAAAAAAGTCCAATCTTGATTTTAAAATGGTCAGTAATGGAGAATCCAATGTCATTTTTAGTAAGTTGTTCCAAAGATTAATAACTGAAATGATGGATGGCAGGTATAATAGGCTGGGGGATGCTCTGCCTCTCAGGCTGTATCTACACTGTGGGGAACTGTTGGCAAAATATATCAAATTGTGCACCACAATTTACATATCTTTTGCCAACAGTTGTGACAGGAAAGGCTTTTTTCACATTGGGCCCACCCACATGGGGCCAAATGTCTGAAAATCCCCCTCTGTTGAGACATCCCTTCTTCATCATGGAACAAGGTGTATAGGGATGTTGACAGAATGCTCCCGACTGGCAGATCTCCTCCAGGCTTTTTATTGTGCCTCATGAAGCTTCTGGGACAGCTACTCAAATCCTGGGTTCATTAGTTATCTGCCTGATCTCCAAGGAGATTACTAATGAACCTAGGATGCTGAGTGGCCCATACTCTGTCCTCTGCCACCCCAGAAACTACATGAAGCATAGCAAAAGTTCAGGTTCTTCTTTCAGAAGAGCAAAGAAGAAAACAGTTTTGAATTTTCACAGAGTGGCTTGGCATCTGAGGAGGCGAGGGGTGGCTGCAGGGATGTCAGCTAGCCTGGAGGTCTTCTGAGCAGGTTGGGAGGTGGTCAGGGTTTTTAATGACCAGGTTTCCTGTAGCCATGGGGGAGTGGTGGGTGACAGAGGTTATTGACACTCATTTCACAGAGGGCAGAGGATCTTGGAACTCAGCCTTTATAGGAGACCTCAAGACTCAGCCATGTGGGAGACAGGCAGAGAGGTTGGAGATGGGGGCTAACGTCAACAAAGTGGGGCTACTCCTGCTGCCCATAACACTTGCTCTTAAAATGTGTGCATTATTTCCAGTCTGAATTACCCTACCTTCAATCTCCAGCCAGTGGATCATGTTATACTGTTTGCTGCTGGACTGAATAGACCATGATCAAATATTTGATCCACTTCTAGGTACTTAGATCATCATCAAGTCATCATTTAACCTTCTCTGGCTATATCTACACTTCATGATGTAGTCAATTTTAAGGCAATGAGCTCGATTCTATAATGTCACTGTCTTCACTGTAAACACCACCAGGCCACTTTTAGAGAGGGCTAAGTTTGATATTATTGCACCAACAAAACAAGATGATGTAGTGTCAAGTTAAAATTTAAAAGCTTGAATTAAGGCTAATGTGGAAATGCCATGTCTTTTAATTGACTTTGTTAACCTCCAGAGATAGCCTTTATGTATCCCACAATGTCCCACAATTGTCTGCTCTGGCCGCTTCCATCTCTGCTCCTCTCCAGGGCTGTTTCTACACAGGCCACTTTCTTTGAAAGTGGCATGGTAATCCATGGCTCAAAATATGCTAATGAGGTGCGGATGCAAATTCCCATGCCTCATTAGCATACAGTCATGTGATTTGGAGTCTGGAAGACCATTCTTCTGGACTCCAAAATGCTGTGAAGAAGCGCGACCCCGGGGGAGCTTCTGGAAGGAAGTCCTTCTTCTGGAGGCCCCTTCTTCCCAAAAATTTTTGGGAAGAAGGGGCCTCCAGAAGAAGGACGTCCTTCCGGAAGACTGCCCCGGGGGCCACGCTTCTACATGGCATTTTGGAGTCTGGAAGAATGGTCTTCCGGACTCCAAATCATGTGACCGTATGCTAATAAGGCATGGGGAATTTGCATCCATGCCTCAGTAGCATATTTCAGGCCGTGTATTACCATGCCACTTTCGAAGAAATTGGCCTGTGTAGAAATGGCCCAGGTGCATAGGAATTCGGTAACAAAAAGCCCATGAATTTGAACTTGGCACCAGGAAGCCCGTGGTGACTAGTCTGTGGGGATCATGTTTTTATGACAGGCTGAGAAACTTCTTTCTGTATT